>NC_141689.1:611683648-614098648 GCF_964263255.1 Lissotriton vulgaris | reverse complement strand
CAGCGCACCGGGCAGCGATCCGGTCCGCTTACTTTTCGCGTTTCGGAACTTTGCGTGCAGAAAGCTGATTGGCTCTCCGGTGTCTGTCAACATTCTAAACAGTCCGGAGCGGCCGCCATCTTGTCTCTCGGTAGGATCGAGAGAGAAGAAGAGGTGAAAAACGAAAGGGGAATTTAATGAAAGGGGGCAAGGTATCCCCCTCTTGACCCCCTAGGAATGTTGTTGGGGTTATTAAAGGGTCCCGTGGGGAAAAGAAAAAAAAATGATTTTTCACGGTAGAAGCGCTTCACGGGCCGCGAACTGGGCCGCAAACTGGTAGCGAAACGGGAATTCGCCATTTTGTGCTTCGTTTTAATTGTTTAGAGATAAAAATTATCGCCGCACATCGCCACAATGCATGAGTATCGTTGAAAAGTCAGCGATATTCATGTATTATCCAGCAAATGCTCTTAGCCGTGTTATCCACCTTCCATTGGATAACATGGTTAAAAACTGCTCTGTGCGTGAGCTTTTTTTTTTTTTTTGCTGCGTGACGTTTGGTAACGTTCGATTCGATGGAAATCAGGAAGTGTTGACCACCATTTTGTCACTGCGAGTAAATATTTTGTTATAAATGAATCCTTATTGAAAAACATTGTCTGCGCCATCTTGCCTTTTTGTCCAATGCCACAATTTTGTCGTGCACGGCAGCCATTTTAGATGCCTTGACCAGGCCCACTCTCTGCACGCCGCCGATCCTCAGCATGGCTTCCCACCCTCGCAAGCATCTCCCCCACGCACTGGTCATCCCCGCTCTGTCTCTCATGCATGGGCCATATACTTCCCCCCATCTGCGCTGCTCTTCTCTGAGAATCACACCCTGTGCCCTCCCGACACCTCTCTTTCACCCTATTCACTACCGCACCCTCTGACACTCCTCTTCCTCTGTGTCCGATTGTCCAGGCCGGACCTAGGCTATCACCTACCCCTGCGGATGTAGTTTATGGTCCCAGCTGTAGAGAATTCAGACATGCCAACCCTCCCGATTCAGGCGTGTGACTACTGATTTCAGTGCTAGTCTCCCGCCTCCCGATTTCTGCAAGCAAAAACTCGGGGCATATTACCAACAACTAGCGATAATTTTTGTCTCTTATTTGTTTAGAGACAAAAATTATCGTCGCACATCGGCGATTTTTATCGCAGATAAACCTTGCTATTATCGCAGAAAAGTCAGCGATATTCATGTATTATCGAGCAAATGCTCTTAGCCATGTTATCCACCTCCCATTGGATAACATGGCTAAGAACTGCTCAGGGCAGGTGTTAGATTTTGGAGATATTCGCGCTTAGCGCGAATATCTCCAAAAGTTGGTAATAGGAGATAGCGATGTTAGGGACTGTTTCCAGTCGCTAACATCTTGGCACGCCCGCTTTGCATGTCATTAGTGATAAGTATCACTGACATGCAAAGCGGGGCCCAAGATGGTCGCTATCTCCTTTTAGCTGTCACTAACTGGTGTTAGCGACAGCTTGGTAATAGGGAGATATTTTTATCTCCGCTTTCTTGGCTTTTAAAGCCAAAAAAGCGGAGATAAACCCCCTTGATAATATGCCCCACGATTCTTCGGGGGTTTCAGCTGACAAGGCTTGGTATTGTGTTACGTGGTAATTTTTCCAGGAAACGTCAGAGGGTCGATGCAGGGGTTCTAGAAGAGGTGATAAACCATTTAAGCCTCATGAACAAGCGCATGGTCTTTTAAAGATTTGTGAAGTACTCGGGGCGGCGGTGTGTGTGTGCCCTCTTTCAGGAGCGGGCGGGGGGGCACTGCCAGCAACTTGCCAGGTCAGGTAGTGTTCAACACGTGCATCACCCTTTCTCTGCCTGCTATTGCGCTCCATGCTTCGGAAAGGTAAGAAAAAGAACGTGCATTTGAGTTTGAAATGTCCGATCCTGCAGCAGCACACTTCCAAAGCCCACACATGACAATAACCCGATTCAAGGCCCCATTCACCCGTTTTAAAAAAATAGATAACACTCCAACAAAGTAAGATTATAAAACTTTATTAACTATTAACTATAACGAACGGAACAAAAACTAAAAACATTTAAACATTTTTCAACACAAAAAGCAACAATGGTTAGAAGCTGTCTTTTGTGCGAATAGTCCCAAGGCAGCACAACGTGCAGAGTTCTGGACGGCACCCAGGTGATGTCGCCTGGGTGCCGCACTGGTTTTGGGATCCTACAATGCAGCACAGAAAAACAGCGTGGGGCGTCCCGGGTGGTGCGGGGGGAGGCCTCGTCAGTAGCGGTCTGTTGTGCGAATAGTCCCAAGGCAGCAGAACGCGTTGAGATGTTGATGGGACTGTGTCCAGTGTCACATGGCTGACACAACTTGTACGACAGGCACCCAGGTGATGTCCAGTAAACTGCCGCACTGGTTTTGGTATCCTACAATGCTGCTCCGAAAATTGGCGTGCGGCGGCCCGGGGGTGGGGGAGGCGGCGTGAACGGGCCTCCCCAGGTGGCGGCCATCTAGCTGAGTTGCGCTCGCTTTTGCGGCTACAGCGTCTCGCTCACCATGTTGTTGAGTTGCTTCCACTCTTGCAGTGCAGCGATAGGCGGCTGCCACATGGCTCTTAAAATGGCGGACGGCTCCTCGGTTTTGGGCCTGGTCCACTGAAATGGCCCTGGGACACCTTGGAACTCGGACGCTTGCCTGCTAGGGCTTGGGCTCCATTCTCGAAAAGCGTCCCCTCAGCCGTGAAGATTCTACAAAAGTTTTGGGGGCCCCCGACTCCCGCAGGCTTCCGGTGGGGAGCGGCTGCCATGATTGCTCGCGGAATGACCACGACGGAGCCACGAGATGGTGGTGCTCTCATGCTGACGCCAGTTTCAGTCTGAATGATCCAGAAACAAGGTGGGGCTTTCATCGTTTGGGAAAAAAAAATGTTCTAAACCAATGAAAAGTGTTATTTTTAGGTCATATGACCAAGCCTTCCATCTTTAGGAAACCAAAAGTAAAATGAACCAATGAAAAGTTTTATAAACAAGTCACATGACCTGTTATGCGGCATAGGGCTACAAAAAGCGTAGAAAATCCGTTGGCACGTGAGGCGGCGTCAGTAGCGGACCGATGTGCGAATAGGCCGAAGGCAGCACAACGGGCCGAGATCCGGATGGCACCGAGGTGGTGTCCAGCAAATTGCCGCACTGGTGTGGCCATCCTACAATGCTGCGCCGAAAGACGGCGTGTCCAGCTGAGTTGCGGTCACTGTTGCGGTACAGTGACTCGAACGCGCCGAGATCCGGATGGCACCGAGGTGGTGTCCAGCAAATTGCCGCACTGGTGTGGCCATCCTACAATGCTGCGCCGAAAGACGGCGTGTCCAGCTGAATTGCGGTCACTGTTGCGGTACAGTGACTCGAACGCGCCGAGATCCGGATGGCACCGAGGTGGTGTCCAGCAAATTGCCGCACTGGTGTGGCCATCCTACAATGCTGCGCCGAAAGACGGCGTGTCCAGCTGAGTTGCGGTCACTGTTGCGGTACAGTGAGTCGAACGCGCCGAGATCTGGATGGCCCCGATGTTGTGTCCAGCAAGTTGCCGCACTGGTGTGGCCATCCTACAATGCTGCGCCGAAAGTCGGCGTGGGGTGCCCCGTTGGCTTATGAGGTGATGTCAGTAGTGGACCGATGTGTGAATAGGTCGGAACCAGCACAAGGCGCCAAGATCCGAACGGCAAGTCCTGGATGTTGAGTGCCTCAGTTGAGAGTTCTGAGCAGTGCTTGTAAGACTATCTGAAGTTTATTATAAGAATCAGAGTAAGTTGAAGACTGTCTGAAGCTTATTTGCACCTTTTGCAGCTTCACTATTGCCCAAGGTGGTGTTCAGCGGAACTTTTTTCCTTTTCCTTTCTGCTTCTTTTCCTACAATCCGTTTCATCTGAAGACACGACCAGGTCCCTGAATGTGTGTAGGGGGACGCTATTGAGTGAATGAAAATGGCGGCTTGTCCAGCTGAATTGCGGTCACTGTTGCGGTACAGTGAGTCGAACGCGCCGAGATCCAGGACCGATGTGTGAATAGGTCGGAACCAGCACAAGGCGCCAAGATTCGAATGGCAAGTCCTGGATGTTGAGTGCCTCAGTTGAGATTTCTGAGCAGTGCTTGTAAGATTGTCTGAAGCTTATTTGCATCTGCTGCAGCTTCACTATTGCCCTTGTGTGGCCAAAGGTCGCACATGACATAGGCGGCCGGCTCCCGAGGTCCGGCGGAACTTTTTGCCTTTTCCTTTCTGCTTCTTTTCCTACAATCCGTTTCATCTGAAGACACGACCAGGTCCCTGAATGTGTGCAGGGGGACGCTATTGATTGAATGAAAATGGCGGCTTGACACAAAGCTGACTCAAGCGTTACTGTTGATGCTATACAGACAAAAATTGGTTTTCAGTTTGTACATTCTTCATGTTTTTTTTTTCCATCCAAGTCTGATTAAGAGTTTGTAGAAAAATAGCTTCAGATTTTCCACATACTACTCTTCAACATTCTTCCTAAATGTAACAATGTGAAACTCACTAGGAGAACGGCTGTTTCTGTTTCCTTTCAAAATGATGCCAACAATATTTTCTGAATGGAAGACACCATCTTGTAGCATAAAGGGCCGAAAGGGGTTCTGGTCTGGCCGATGGTTGGTGGAGACATTTTGACTATATCTTGGACCTGCCCGGCCTCGCCCAAAATGGCGCCGGTATAAATGGGACTCGTAACTCCTTGCCCGCAAATGTATATCTAGAAAATGTTATTGTAAGTGGCCCTGTCCTATTTTAATTACAAAATGTATGTCCACCAATTCCGCAACTGTTAGACACCTTAGTTCTTGCAACCTAATGGCCCGCTCGTTACGTTCCTCTACAGTGTAAATGTCTCCTCATCATATACGATTTCAGTTTGCTCCGTGGCCGGCCCACGTGGTTATAGGCCCGTATTTGTATACTGACATTTTCAAAATAAAGGTTTTTAAAACAAAACACGGTAGTAGTATTTACATTGGTAAAGTTTTTACTTTTAGTCACTGTTTTCGAATCAGTAAAAGGCAAGTGAAATAAAGCAGTCCAATTACATGACGGATAAAAGGTATAATATGTAGGAACGCAGTAAAGATAAATGGTCAAGGGCAGTTGTGTTTTTCATGTCTGCAACATAAAGTGATCGATAAGAATCTGATAATCAGGCGTATCGGCGACTAAGACAGCAGGCCGAATCTCTTTTACTCAACGGTTCCGTCATGGAAGGAAGAAACGCCCTTTTTCTCGAAAAAGGAATATATTTTACTTGCAAGACAGTTGTAAATTTTCCGGGAAAGTACATTAGCCTGGAATATTATAACATATGTTTGAAAAAAAAATATTCGAAAACAATAAAAAGCGTAATTTTTAGGTCATATGACCAAGCTTTTCATCATTAAATTAACAAAAGTAAAATGAACCAATGAAAAGTTTTATTAACAAGTCACATGACCTGTTATGCTTACGTTACGCGCTGCGCGCTGCGCCTCGGATCACTTCCGGGTGCGCTAACGCGGCGTGTCATATAACGCATTACGCGACAACGTAGGTCAAGAATATAGTCAAAATGTCTCCACCAACCAGCGTTCAGAACACAACCCCTTTCAGCAGTCCAAAAAGTTCTGTTAAATGACAACAGAGGGGACAGGCAACAAGAACCATCAGTCAAAGAGGGGAGGGCAAGTTCTTCTCTTCCGGGTCATGTTGGGGCGCTACCGGAACTGATCGAATTGGTAGTCTACAGTGTTTCTGGATGTTTCAGACTAAAGCTGGCGTCAGCATGAGACCACTACCATCTCGTAGCTCCGTCGTGGCCATTCCACGAGCAATCATGGCAGCCGCTCCCCACCAGAAGCCTGCGGGAGTCGGAGCCCCCCAAGACTTTTGTAGAATCTTCACGGCTGAGGGGACGCTTTTCGAGAATGGGACCCAAGCCCTATCAGGGAAGCGTCCGAGTTCCAATGTGTCCCAGGGCCATTTTAGTGGACCAGGCCCAAAACCGAAGAGCCGGCCGCCATTTTGAGAGCCATGTGGCAGCCGCCTATCGCTGCACCGCAAGAGCGGGAGCAACTCAACTACATGGTGAGCGAGACGCTGTAGTCGCAAGAGCGGGCGGTAAACAGCTGAATGGCGGAAGAGGTACAGTGTAGCAAAAGCGGTCGGAATGGCAACTAAAACGGTAAAGGGGCGCCCCACTACAGCTTGTCTTCAGGTGAAACGGATTGTGGGACAAGGTCCAGAATTGAAGAGTCATCAAAAGGCAAAAAGTTCCGCCGGACCCCGGGAGCCGGCCGCCTATGTCGGGGGCGATCTCAGGCTACACCAGTGCTATAAGACTTGGGGAGGGTGTCGGAGCCAAGCGTCTTATCCGAGTCCATGGCCATCACACCGCCCCTCAGGGGCCTCCGTCAAGCTGTTTAGGAAGGTAACATATCACATTGTTTTCTAATGCAGTCAGGTCCACAAACGACACTCACTTACTTTGAGAATAGTGAAGCTGCAGTAGGTGGAAATAAGCTTCAGACAGTGTTACAAGCACTGCTCAGAACTCTTAACTATGGCACCCAACATCCAGAACTTATGCTATTTGAGAATGGCAGTGACATCGAAGCAACTTAGGGACCAAAACCATTAACGTACTTTCACGTATGAAAATCTTACTTGGGGAGGGGGCAGGAGCGAAGCGCCCCCTCCCAGTCAGCGCCACCACACCGTATGTTGAAAATTTGAAGCCATCGTTCTACAAAGTCAACCAAACTTGGATTGAAAAATCTAGAAAAATGTACAAACTGAAAACCAGTTTTGGTCTGCTTAGCATCAGTAGCAACGCTTGAGTCAGCTTTGTGTCAAGCCGCCATTTTGATTCAACAAAGCACAGGCATTGAAAAAGGCTCAAACTCAGAACTCTGAACTATGGCACCCAACATCCAGGAGCTTGCCATCCGGATCTTGGAGCCTTGTGCTGCTTTCGATCTATTCACACATCGGTCCACTACTGACATCATCTTATAAACCAACGTTATGTAAATAGTTTTTTAATAAAATGTTTTACCCTGTTTCTTTGCTGGTGTGTTGTCTATATTTTTAATATTTGCATAGGGTTTGTCATTATTTTGTGCGGGATGGGTGATGGAGCCGAGCTGTCTTGCAGCCCTCATGGTGTGGAGCTCAGTTCATCTCACTATTTTCGTATTTCTCATGAAGGGTTGTTCCTAATATTTCTATTTTAGCGAGGTCAAAAAGAGATCCAATTAGTGGCCTACTGATTTTGCTCGATTACTTTTATTTTTTTACACGATTTTTCACTATCTGCAAAGACTAAACAGAGTATTGCGACTTTGTGCTTGTTTGTAAATAGAGAATGATCCAAAGAGAACCAATTCTAAAACAGTAAATGCTTGGACAACAATCAATCAAATGGAGAGACAAGCAGGCACGACGGATTACAACGGGGGCAAAGGCTTGCGTTAACTACCGTTCACTATCTGCAAAGAGAGAGTACTACTAAGACAAAAGAGGGGAGGGGGGTGGTGCAGCGTTCAAAGCACATCAGCGTGCATAAATACGAAAATGTTTTTATCTATCACGTACTTGACATTTTAAAGCTTTTCATATTTGCTATTAAAAAACCAATGAAATTCACAGAAAAAAACATAGGTTATAGTGGATATATAGTTAGGAATTTGCATTTACAAAACCTTGAAAATTCAATGAAAAAACCATTGGTTTTAGGCCATATATAGTTAGGGATTAGCATTTACAAAACCTTATTTTACTCGCATAAAACCATTGAAATTCCATATATAGTTATAAGCGCTAACTATATATCGCGCACCCGCAATCCACTGCTGATGATGTCACATATTACATCATTCATGACATGGTTAGTGACATCACTGATGACATCACTGATGACATCTCAAATGACATCACTGATGACATCACTGAAAACATCTCATTTGACATGACTGATAACATCACTGATGATATCATTCATGTGATAATATGATGAACCTCTTCAGACTCTAATATAACCTTAGATACAATCAGTGTAAACAGACACTCACAGACTGTCACTCATCCATGGAGTTACTCACACACCTAGTCAGTCATGCAAAGAATCAATCACACCTCCATTTCCTCAACTATACAGTTATACAAACTTTACTTATTCAAACATATACTAACACATATTTACTCTATTATACAATCCCTGATACAAGTTCACAATGATCCATACAGCCACTCACACATTCACTGGCTCTTATGCACAGTTATTTATATATGTGAACTCTCACATGTACTGTGTTTTACATATGTACTTACTTTGACATGTAGCACTGAGATATCAATTCACTCACCAATGCACTCATGCACACAGTCAACCGCCCATACAGCTGTTTCCACATGCACTTTTGAAACCATACATCTAGTGAATCAACTGCTCACACATCTATGCACAGAGTCATACACCTCCCAGCCACCCACAAACACACTCAGTATCCCATACAAATACTTGGGCAACCAATCAATAACCCATATAGTTACTCATATAGCTACTTATCAACACATGCAACAGTTTACAGAACAACAGACATAATGATGCACAAATTAAGACAGTTTAGTCACTAACCCATGCACTCAGTGAGACACATTTAATCACTCACTCATACAGTCAGTCATGCACCTACTAAATCCTTCATCCAGACACTTATATATCCACTCATTCTTCAATATGTAAGAGATATTTTAACTTTACAGAAACATACAGTCACTGGATGTTGTCATCAGTGATGTCATCAGTGATGTCATTTGAGATGTCATCAGTGATGTCATCAGTGATGTCACTAACCATGTCATGAATGATGTAATATGTGACATCATCAGCAGTGGATTGCGGGTGCGCGATATATAGTTAGCGCTTATAACTATATATGGAATTTCAATGGTTTTATGCGAGTAAAATAAGGTTTTGTAAATGCTAATCCCTAACTATATATGGCCTAAAACCAATGGTTTTTTCATTGAATATATATATATATATATATATATATATACCTGTAGGAAGTTATAGTTAGACCCAAGTTTTCATAGGAAGAGCACTTTTTGCTTTGCTAATAACTTTGGCATTGTGTGATGAATCTTCATGAAAATTTCCAAACTCATTCTTTGTTTATATGTGCTCCTATGTTGAGAGTTTGGGGGTGATTCATCAAGGGGGGTCCGAGATAAAAGGGAGGTCCCAAAACATGTTTTCCCCATTTTCATTTCCATAGGAAACTTTAGACAAGGCTACAGGTCGAATGGGTGAACGGAATTACCCCAAATTTGGCAAGGAGAAGGGTCTTGGTCTAGAAAGCATGCTTTTGTTCTATTTGGTGTCAATCCATTCAGTAGTTTTAGAGAAATTTCAACATTTACAGATATCGATATTTGGGAATTCTGCAATCTGATTGACTGAGGCGTTACGAGCACAAGCTTGCTGCTTATTGGCTGCAAACGGTTGCAACTAGGAAGTGTTGGCCGCCACTTTGTGTTTCCGTTGAAGCGAGTAAGGGAAGAAAAAGGGCGAACAAAGTAGGAAAGCAGAGGGTAAGAGCACTGTAACATCTGTGGGGTGTTTAGGGTGTGCTATACAGGGAGTGTGAAGTGAAGTATTTACCCCTACCGGTGTGAAAGTGCTGTTTTGCCCTCAGTGAGATGGTGCTGAGGTGAGGTGCTGCTACACTTGGGGATGAAAACGGGCGCATAAACCGTGAGTTGAGTGCTGCAAACTCAAGTGCTCTGGGCGCTCGGTTGCAACTAGGAAGTGTTTCCCGCCATTTTGTGTTTCCGTTGAAGCCAGTAAGGGGAAAACAATGGAAAAAAGTAGGAAAGAGGAGGGTAGGAGCACTGTAATGTCTGTGAGGGTGTTTAGGGTGTGCTATACAGGTAGTGTGAAGTGAAGTATTTGCCCCTACCAGTGTGAAATTGCTGTTTTACCCATAGTGAGAGGGTGCTGAGGTGAGGTGTTGGTATAGTCGCGGATGAAAGCTTGCGTCTAAACCGTTAGATGAGTGCTACAAATTGATGTGCTCTGAGCGCTGTAGCGTACTGGCCGAAGCAAAGTATTTACCCCTACTGTTGTGAAAGTATTGTTTTTCCCACTGTGAGATGGTGCTGAGGTGAGGGGCTGGTACACTCGGGGATGTAACCGTGAGCCTAAGTTGTGAGCTGATTGCTGTAAAGTGAAGTGCTGTGGACACTGTAGGATACTGGCCGCTGTAGCACATCTGTATAAGTAGTGGTAGTATGCGCTTATACTATACAGGGAGTGGAAAGCGAACTACTCACCTCTACCGGCCTGAAGACTCGAATGCAGTGTTTTTTAGCAAGCAGGAATAATGAAATAATTTTGAAGAATATAATGCAGAGTGTTGTAATGCCACAGTAGACAAATGATGAAATCAGGTGTGTCTAAGAAAGTGGCTGTGTGTAATAAAGCAATGGAGTTTGAAAGTTACATAAAAAGTGTATTTATTTAAGTGCTAAAATGGGCCCACTGTTGCAAGAGCTAAGGCATCCAGCTGAGGCAAACTCCAAACTGTTCTGCTGGATTCAAATGTAAGCTCCTGTATCAGTTGATTCCACATTACATGTTACAGTTCCATGTGACATAAACAATACCTATTACACTTGAATGAGTCTAAATTCTGTAAGGAAAAAAAAGTAGGATATGATTACCACATGTAACCTTTAAGAAAACAAAGAGAGAAAAAAGAAATTGCCATATGTAATCATCAAACTTTTTAGGTACCCTGGTACTGCTTTTTTGTAACACAAAATTATCAACAGTAGAACAGTCAGCAATCTGTTGTACAGTAGATTCAATCTGGTGCGTGTCAGAATTGGTAATTGTTCTACTCGCATTGGAGCTTTGAGGAGGAATATAAACATTGCGCTTCTGAGAAGCAAATTCGGTACCCTTCTGGTCAAACCATACATTATTGTCTTCAGCTCTTTCAAAAAACATTCTTGTGCAGAGAGCTAAGGCATCAAGCTGAGGGAAACCCCAACCACTTCTGCTGTATTCAAACTGAAGCTACAACATCAGTGAATTCCACATTACATGTTACAGTTCCATGTGACATGAACAATAGCTATTAGACATGAGTGACTAATTGTATAATGAAAATAAAGGTAGAATACGATTACCACACTGTGGAAACCAGTTCCTAAACAATTTTGTGTTTTTTTTTATCTTGATCGCCAGCTTGTGAGCACAGGTTGAGGAAGAGTAAATTTGTGTGAAAGGGCTTCGTGAATAAAATGCAGGCAGAGAGACATGTGCACAAAGAATAGACATGGTTTCAAAATGATGTCAGGTTTAAAACTAATTTAGCAAGTAAATAGCGTATCCCTGGTTAGAGTGGAGACATAAGGGGCAATAATGAAAACAGAGGATACTTAGAAAGTTATTATATGAAAATAGTACAATTGAAGTGTATTAAAAATAATTCAAGCAAAAAGTAAAAAAATGGAAAAAATCAATCCAAGAATAACATGAGTTTCTTACAAGTCTTGGGGAGTGCAGTCCGGAAGTTCTTCAGCGGCTTGATATGCGTAATGCTCCAAAGGGTCATAGTTGCCATCGTGTGAGAAAAGCGAAGCAATCCAATTCATATCCTCGAAGGGACAGTAATGTTCCCTGAATGTTGGAGAGGCAATTTGAATTGGCAGGTAATCTGCGATGTTGTCAATGGTCGCATATTGCAGGAGATCTTTCGCGGCTGCGCAGAAATCCCATTCTGCCACCATACCTTTTTGCATGGCATCCGCCACTGCTCCAGTGCCCAAATAATCAAGCTCATGGTTTTCAAGATACTGCATTACCTGCTGGATATCTGGAGCGATTTTGGGATGTTGGCAAGGCATAGATCCATTCGCCAGTCGAATGGGTAAGTTTTGCAATAAAAAGATGGTTGCACGCATATTGTATATGTGTAAATAACCCCTTCGCCGCTGGCGGGATTCCCCTGTTGTGCTGGGAGGTGTAGGGGGGCGCGTACAGCACCCCCATGCTCATGACGAGGTCAGCTAGTCATGAGCCACGGCGCTCCGGTGCTCATGAGGAGCTCAGCTTTTAATGGAACGCTCAGCACAGCGGGGGAATTAGCCCCACGTGCGAGCGTTCCATCTAACGGGCGTGGCCATGACAAGCTCAACTGGTCATGAGCACCGGAGCGCCATGGCTCATGACGAGCTGACCTCGTCATGAGCGCTCAAGAGGTTAAATGTCATGTTTTAGCTGTCTCCAATAATAGAGAGAGGCAGGCAGCCGAAAAGTTGTTAAATTTTTTGACGGTATTGATGTAGCTTCACTTAGAGGCATATTCTGTTCAACATAGTTGTTTCTACATGGAGCACAGCCATTTTTTACTAGCAAAAATAGTTGTAGGATGGTCGTAAACAGAGCAAGAATTATGGGCACTGTTCCTGTTATTCCAGAGATGATCGAATGAATGAAGTCTGGTATTATTGCAAAAACAGTTTAAACAGCTGTGAGAAGGTCGGAGGAGACCATGTTAAAAAAGTGTGCCAGACCTTGAGCGTGAGATGTGTTAAACATTGTATAACAATTCACAAACTGTAATGTGAGGTTCGTATTTAAAAGGGACTGTATTTTACTTGAAGTTCGTGCTGTCTGAAATCGATACTTTTCTTTTGCAGACGTGAGAGACACTTCTGTTCTGAACAAAAGCGCTTTCAGTTTGGTTACTTTAATGAAATCTGTTTTCAAAGTAGGTATTGAAGGTCAAGTTGAAGTTGGGAGTTATTTTGTGTGGGTGGGAATAGACATTGCCACAAGAAGTTACTCGGTTTGAAACAGTAAGGACATACGGTATGCCAGCTCACATTCCATAGGAGTGCATGTTATTGAGAAGCAGATAACTGCTGTTAGAAAGCTGTGTGAATGTTGGTCTAATTATGGGAGTTGGCATGGTTTTAAGAAAGCATCCAAAATTGGGGGCTGTAAGCTTAGAACTGTTGTGCAGTTGGACATTCTTGCATAGTATTGAATGACTGCCATTGTGGTTGCACTTTTCACCTGTGAGAAAAACGTCTGTATCCTCTTTAAGAAAGCGATATGTAAATGGGAGAAAACACTGCTTGTGAATAAACGTGCTACCTTGCATAATAACATACAACATGACAAACAACATGTATGCCTAGCAGACACAACAACACTACGTATTGGGGGAACCGTGGCCAATCTTGTACACAAACCAAACATGGCATGAAACCTCTGCCACACAATGCAGAATGTGGGGAGAGATGGGAGCAAAGTATGTGCAATAGTGGCAAGTGATTCTCGATTATAAAAGTATACAATGCAAAGTGTGGAGGGGATGTGCTGGACAGACTTGAGTATGCAGAGCACAGACATGTACATGTCAACATACACTGATGGTGTAAGGAATGAAGGGGTAGTGGACGCTACCATGATAGTACAGTCAGTAGTGAAGATTAAGGAAATGTAGCGTGTACGTGCCCCCCCCCAAAAAAAATCTTTAGTGTAGTGGGCAGGCTCGGCGTAAATTAAGCTAGCTAGGGGTATGAATAAAAGGCACGTTTCTCTAGGTGTGGTTCTCTTACAGAATGGCGAACGTGTCTGCCAGGACTGCGCAGCTTACACCACCACAAGGTTGCCCAGGTGAGAGAAGTTGACTGCGTGAATGATGCTCTCAGTCTGCTGGGACTTCAGAAACCATCATGGCCTCTGCGACGCATATATACCGCACACTTCACCTTTCGACACTGCCGTATATGAAAGAGGGCCCACCACCTGCCGGCGGAAGATCCTGAGCCGAGGTCTGCGAGCTCGGAAGGCCCCGGAGATCAATGCTGGCTATTTATTTATTTTTAAGATTTATAAAGCGTGCAAATACCCATGGGTGTCTCAGCGCTGAGGACCGTGGACTTGTGCCATTTAGCAGGGAGCTACTGGTTGAATAAAGACCAATAGAGACTGGCTGGATCTAATCTCCGCTGCAAGGGTGTTCCAGTGTTTTACCGTGGCCACGGTAAAACGCCTATCACCCCAAGAAACAGATCTTGTGCGTGTGACCATGAGGAGATTTGCTGTAGAGGACCGGAGGTCTCTAGAGGGAGCATATGCTTCTAAATCATTGTTGAGGAAGAGAGGTCCAGATTAACGAGATGCCTTACAAGCAATGCACAGAGCCTTAACCTTTATGCAGTTTCTCACAGGAAGCCAATGATAACGTCGAATAACGTGGGAGATGGATTTTTGTTTTGGGGTTCTGGATAACATTCTGGCTGCGTAATTTTGAACAAGTTGAAGTCTGCTACTGACTTTACTTTCAGCATTCATAAGAAGAGCATTACAGTAGTCGATGGTAGACATTACTAAGGTGCTAACCAATGTTTTCCCCTCATTTAGGTGTAAGAATGTCAGTAGTTTTTTTATCATTCGCAACTTGTGGAATAATGATGATACCACATCATTGGAGTGGGATACAAAAGACAATCTGTCATCAAATATAACACCCAGGTTTTTGAGCTTGGTAACTGGTACTGGAGGAGGGCCCTACTGGGAGTCCATGTTGGCAATAGTTTACCGAGTATCATAACCTCTGTTTTCTCAGAGTTCAGCTTGAGACAGTTTGTGGTCATCCAACTGCTGATGGCGAGCATGCCCTTCTGAAATTTAGATGCTACTATGTCACCGTCATTATGTACACTGAGCACCAATTTGGTGTCATCGGCATAGGATGTGAGTCCCATCCTGTGTGATTTGATGACTTTAGCTAAGTCCGACACGTAGATATTAAAGAGTGTTGGACTTAAGGATGATCCTTGGGGGACACCACACGGGAGGGCCAATTGAGATGGTTAAAGGGGCCGATGTTTACTGATTGAGTACGGTTGGTGAGAAAGGAAGATAGTAAGGCTTTGGCTGTCTGATGAATGCCCTTGTGTGCGACACGGTCAGGATAGTGTGATCAACCGTGTCAAAAGCTGGTGATAGATCCAGCAGTATAAGGACAGCCGTTCCTCCTTGATTGAGGATGATTCTTATATCATCCGCTGCTTTAATTAGCGCGGTCTCTGTGCCGTGGTCTTTACGAAAGCCAAACTGGGTATCATCCAAAAGTTGGTGATCTTCGATACATATTTGGAGAGTTGGGTGTTAATTACTTTCTCAAATATTTTGGCCGGGATGGGAAGACTTGCTATTGGTCTATAATTCTTAGGTTCGTTCAAGTCCAAATTACATTTTTTTAGTAGTGGTTTAATAATGGTTTTTTTCCACATTTTGGGGTATGTGCCAGATGCGAACATTGCATTGTCGCTACCGCGACACAGGCACACAGCACCCAGCCTGCAGCCCATCGCAATTCGAATTGTTTTGATTTATTTATTGCAGAGTTTTCTGTAATTTATGTTGTATTTTGTGAAGAGGACGTGAGAAAAAGTATTCATGTTTGTCTGTGTGAGTACAGCTTTCAATTAACACTGCAGACAGCAGTGTTCACAAATCAGATCGAGTCGGTAGTGTAGATGAGGTAGTCTTGTAGGAAAAGACATTGCTGCAGTGCGCTCTGTCTGCACCATGCATACGCATCATCGCAGGCTTCTCACATGCTTTTTGTTGGTTCGTGTATGACAAAATGTGTCCACCTTAGGTAGCTGACCGCTTTCTCTGGCCTACACAGCAGACCCAAGTGTTTACAATTCAGATCGAGACGCTATTGCAGATGATGCTGTGTTGATGGCAACAGATATTACTCATAGTACGGCCCGCCCGCAGCACGCATTATCGCTGGCTGAGCACATGCTGAATGCTTTTGATGTGGCTCTCTGAGTGCACTAGAACTGATGGACCCTTTATGATACAATCCTTTTGTGTATTATTTTAGATCTATTGATTGTGTCTCAGTATAGCACAAGTTGCGGTTCTTTTACGATAGAATATTTTTCTGTAATATTTCACATCTACTGTCCCTACCTTACTGCAGCACAAACTAAACTTTTATTATTGAACGTCTGTGTGTGATCCAATGATTACTGTTGTAGTTGATGATAGCAACGATTCCGTGAGGGCTGGTTTATACTCACTCCACCCGCATCCACCACAGATGTCACTGGATATGTGACCCTGGTAATAAAAAGGTGTTGAGCGCACGTGCACTTACACACTTCCACTATCTATCTATGTCCGTGTGTTCATTATCTATACATGATACTGCACCTGCGCTGTACTACATTACATTGTGCTGTGGACAGCGTATGCAACCATGTTACCTCTGGTAGTGGGGAAAATTTAGGTTATGTAACTTTTAGGTATATGGCTATCACAGGTGGAAGTCTACTTTACAGACGATGAGTATTGATGAAGATGGTGGTTGCATGTTGTGTGTAGTGTAAGATATGTGTACATAGCAAAAAGTTTCAAAAAAGCTCTCTAAGCAGAAGAGGTGTGTCTTATCAAATGCTGTAGAGAGAATGACTAAAATGGGTGGTGTTTTGCAACTGCTTCAATGTGAAATGTTATGAACCAATCAAATGCTTTTTTTTAAGGTCACATGGCAATCGCGCACTGAGGACGCAAGGAGACCGCACCCAACACGATTTTGAGACAATATATTTACTATAATATAAGTTTATTATAGTTAAAAATACATAAATCTTTAAAATATTTTAGATTATCGCTTGCTCTAATATTCACTTTAAAGTTATTGACACATGTTTTTGAGATATTATAAAAAAATGAGGGAATTGCGTACCCGGCGCAACACCATACGTCTATGACGTAAGACAGGGCCTGGCAGCGTGCACTTGTCGCATACGCAACGCACAGTGGGCGTGACCCCATTCGTTCATGACGTAATACGCGGCTTGGTACTTCATGCCCGTTGCATACCAAACTAGCAGCTGGCGTGACCTGATACATATATGTTGTTACGCGGGATGCCGTGCCATGAACCCGTTGGATACGAAATGCGCATCATTTCAATATGGTCGATAGTATTCGTGTGCTGATGGAGCTTGCTAGACTACCGGTACGGGACTTTAGTTTTCTCCAAAAAAAAGACACAATTATATACATATTTTTGGGGAAGATATAAATTATTACATAATTTTAAAAGTTAAAAAAAGGATAATAGAGTTGCAAATATTGAAAAAACAATTGAAAAATTATAGGTTTTATAAATATTAAAATATGAAATTAACGTTTAAAAAACTTCGAAATTCACAGAAAAAAGCATAGGTTTTACAGACGTTATAAGTAGGAATTAGCATTTAAAAAACCTTAGAAATTCACTGAAAAAAACATAGGTTTCAGGGACGTTATAGTTAGTTGGACATTTCACTCATATAAAATTATAGAAATTCCCCTGTTATAGTTAGTTGAGCTAACTATAACACGCCCCCCACAATGCACTGCTGATGACATCACATTTTACATCATTCATGACATGGTCAGTGACATCACTGATGACATCTCAAATGACATCACTGATGATATCATCCAGTGAATGTGTGTTTCTGTAAAATGTAAATATGTTTTATATATGCTGGTTATAGATGCATTGGGCACTGTGCCACTGCTGTCCAGTGCCACAGTGCAAGTGTTCCCTATGATAAATTGATGTATGGATTAGTGACTCCATGATTGACTGGTTTGGTTTACTTATCAGACCCTAGTGCAGTGTAGTGAGTTTGCCCAGGGGTTGTAAACCAAATGCTGCTGGTGGGCTTGCAGCACTGGTTGTGCCACCCAAAATCAGCCTGTAAAAGTGTGTCTCAGGTCCGCCATTGCAGAGTGCAGTCTGGTACTGCCATGTTGACTGGGTGAGTGCACCCACTTGCCAGTCCCTAAACCTTCCCTTTTCTGCATATTAGTCATACCTATGGGAGGCCCAAGGGCAGGGTGCATTGTAGCTAAAAGGTAGAACAAGCCCTGGTGTGTGTGGCATGTCCTAATAGTGAATTACAGACATTTTCGTTTTAAACTATTGCAATGCCTATGTTCCGCATCGACCAGAATGGGCAGTTTTATTATTACATCTTATAATCCTAACTAACTCAGGGAACTAGGTGGAAATTCGAGTTTAGTATGCCTGAACTCAGAATTATAAAATTCATCTTTTAGTGAAGTTGGTTTTAACATTCTGTGTGTGAAAATACCCCTTTTAGAAAGTAGGTATTTTCTTGCCTAACTATCCAAACTTGATTCTGCTAAGTTGTGTATTCCTTGTCTGGAGTTTGAGTGGCAGGGGCTGGAGGATTCCAGGAGACCGTGTGAGTCAGCACAGGGCTGAATAGAGAGATCTGCATGTAGATGGGTGGGAGGATTTGCACCTGGGACCTGAATAGGGCTGTGCCTTCCCTCCACAATGCTGGCTCCACCTCCTGTGGTGTGTCTGATGTCCCAGTCCTACACTGTGAAAGGAAAGAAGGAGTCTTGTAAACAAAGTGCTCCAGGACTAACCAGAACTGGTTTGGACTAGGCAAAGGCCTCTCTGCCTTCAGAGAACAAAGGGAAAATGAGTATAAAAGAGGGGAACCAAAACACTAGAACTTTAGATCACTTTTGGGAAACAAAAAGAACCTTTGCTGAGGAGAGGAACCAGAGGAACTGCGGAGGAGACTATCCCTAAGCTGAGTGCTGTTTGGGGGATTGGCCTGCAGTGGTTGCCTGACTGCGGAAGAAAGGAAAAAGGACTTTGTGCTACTTTTGAATTCAACTTGTAAAGGATCTCCAAGGGCTTGAGATAGAGCTTGCCTCCTTCTGAAGTCCCAGGAACAACAGACTTCACCAACCAGCTTCCCAAGAGTTCTTTTGAAGTGCCTGTTATTGTGTTGGGCCTTCTGAGAAGCTGCGTGTCACAAAGAGCTGGAAGCGCGACTCACGAAGAAGAAGCATGTCGTCGCCGCAGCCGCTATCGTCGCATCTCTGAAGAAGAGTGTCGCCGCTGTCACTTTGCCTCGCAGAAGCTCCTCGCATTGCCAGAAAAGAGTGTCGCCGTCGCATCAGATGCCGTTGCATCACCGGAGGAGCATGTCGCAGGGCCTGGCGCGGTTCAGAAGAATTGTTGAGTTGCCCCACGGCCGTCGGGCGTGCACGCAACGTGTCGCATCAAGGAGAAGACGCCATTTTTGTTTCATTGCACCAGATCTTCATCGCATCACAGCGCTGCTGGTCGCATCACCATGGAAGTGCAGTAAGAAACCGACGCATCACCTCCCCACGCCGAGAAGAACCAACGCATTCCCTACGCATCAGTCGGGACCCGACGCATCACCGTTCTTGCATGTAAGGAACCGACGCATCACCTGCCCTGCAACACTTTCGTTGTATAGTGTTACGCATCCAAAAGTACATTGAACTCAAAGTGTCGCATTTTACATCTAAAGAGAACTAAGCTAATTCTACCATTTTTAAAGTACAGTATTGTGGATTTTTGTCAGTTGTGGTCTTGTGTTAAGTCTATATAAAAATACTTATTTTTATACTACAACTTGTGTGGTGTCCATCTGTAGTATTGTCACTATCTTACTGTATGTGTTCACAAATGCTTTACACACTGCCTCTGAGATAAGCCGGTCTGCTTGTGCCAAGCTACCAAGGGGGTGTGCAGGGATTATTTTAGGAGTGTACCCCCTTACCCTGACTAGACGCAAGGGTCCCTATTTGGTCAAAGGTACCTACCTGTGCCAACTTGAGACCCCCAAATCTAACATTGGTGGTCAGCGGTGGGGATTCTGGACTTACATTTTGTGACTCATATACAGTGATTGGTGAACACTACTAGTGAATGCATACCAAACGTGACCACATACTTTTGGTAGATTGTTTTTCCTGGGACTCCCTATTTTGCCAAGAACTGCTAAGTTTAACAACCATGGATTAAGCAGCATCCATAACATCTGTTGATTTTGATTGGGAAGAGGAGAAACTAGAATGCTACAATGTGAAACAGCTACAGCTCTTCTGCAGGAAATGTAAAGTTGCTATGAACGGTCTCACCAAGAAGGATGCGTTCCAAAAGGCGCAGAGGGCGTGGGTCGAAGCAAGGAGTACCCCTGAGAATGAGGAGGGGGCTGAGAATGCAGATGAGCAGCTGGAGGGGCCATTGGGTCCAGAGGGGAGGAGAGCAACTTCTCCAGTAAGTAGCAGTGTTTCTGCCAAGGGCCTGTGTCCAGAGGAGTTGGAGGACAGGAAGAAAAGTAGGATGCACAAATTGGAGCTGGCCTAGCTCAAATTGGGTGGGCAACTGGAGTTAGAGAATAGGAAATTGGCCCTAGAGGAAAAGAGAATGCAGTTGGATCATGAGAGGAATTTGAGGGAGTTAGAGTTAAAAGCTAGAAGCTTAGAGATTTTTCCCTCTGGTGGCAGCACACCACCAATTCCTGTGGAAGCAAGGGGGTGGTCAAAGAATTTTATAAGAAATATGACATTGGGCAGTGGTTCAAGGCTTATGAGTTAGCCATGTCCTCACACCGGGTCCCTGAGAAGGATTGGGGAGTGGGATTGTGGGGACGGTTCGCACACCACCAATTCCTGTTGAAGCAAGGGGGTGGTCAAATAATTTTATAAGAAATATGACATTGGGCAGTGGTTCAAGGCTTATGAGGTAGCCATGTCCTCCCACCGGGTCCCTGAGAAGGATTGGGGAGTGGGATTGTGGGGACAGTTCCTCAGTGAGGGGCAGGATATATTGTTAGACTTGCCCTCTGAAGTCCATAATTCTTACAGCCACATGAAAGATGCATTGATACCCAGGTATGGGTTGACTCCTGAATTGTATAGACAGAGGTTTAAAAAATGCAAGTAAATGGAGTCAAGCACGTGGGTAGAATATGTAACTTTTATTGCAGAGCATTGGATGGTTGGTTGAAGGGTAGCAAAGTGAATGATTTTGAAGGGCTCTTTGATTTAATTGCATGTCGAATAATTGTTTTCCAGAGATACAACAGCACCTTTTTGATAGCAGGCTCACTAACCCTAGGACGTTTGTTGAGGAGGCGGACCGCTGGGTGAGCACCCAGGTCCACAAGGGTCATGTCGGAGACTCAGCCAAGAGTGGGCAGGGTCCCCAGCAGAAGAGTGGGGGGGACAAGTGTAAACAGAGGGAGTTCCAGAAAGGGCCCCAAAGTAATTCCCAAGGAACCAAGGGAAAGGTTCCCAGCCTCCCCATGAGAAGAAGCAAGGGGCTACGACAGGTAGACCTGTTCCCAAGGGACCCCTGAGGTGCTTCACATGTGGTGAAGTGGGCCATAAGCCTGTTGATCCCTGGTGCCCACAGTTCGAAAAGACTGCACCCACTTGTGCTCCAGCCCGGCAGATGGGGAGTGTAGCCCTGGGGGAGAAGATGGGTGTCCAAAGTGGGTGGGGTCACGCAGAGATGTCCCTTGTCTCTTTAGGAGACTGTGAGGTGGTTACCAGGACCCAAGTGCCTGATAACACTAAAAAGTACAAGCAGTGGGTGACCAGTAATGGCCATAGAGTGGAGGCTCTTCGAGACACAGGAGCCAATGTGACTGCTGTCAAGTGTCACCTGGTGTCTGAAGAGTCGGTTGTCCCCAATGCATTTTACCCAGCTGTTGCCACTGACAACACAGAGAACCATTGCAAGGTGGCTCAGATTCCCTTTGAGTGGGGGTGGGGGTCTCTGGTATTCAAGTGGCTGTGAGGCCAGCCCTGCCTGTTGACTGTTTGTTAGGGAACGATTTAGAGAGCTCCCCTTGGGCTAAAGTGGGGCGAAGTGCTCATTTGGAGTTGTTGAGTCTGTCTGACTGGGCGTGTGTGACCACACGGTCCATGGCAGCCAGTAAGGGTGTTCAAGAGGAACTGGAGCCTGAGAGGGGGCACAGGTGCCTGCCTTAAAGAGAAGATGAAGGGGGGGCGGGAAACCGGCGCCTGAAGTTCCCACGGTCCAGGAGGAGGCAGATCCTGAGGGGACACTCTGGAGCCTACAAGGGAACAGGTAGCTTAACTGGGGGACCTGCCTGAGCTGACCCATTGGCAGCAGGAAGGAGGACCCTCCAGGGAAGAATTCTGCAAGGAGCAGAAGGAATGCCCTTCTCCTGTGGGTTTGCAGCAGCAGGCTGCAGACCAGGAAGAAAGTGATCAGTCTGGATCACACTGGATCTACTGGGTGAATGATCTGCTATATATGGAGCCTATGGTTGCTGAGCCTGGGTCAGCCCATGTGCTGGTGGTACCCCAGCGCTTCAGAGCCTTCCTACTGGGGCTGGCTCATGATGTGCCATTAGCAGATCATTGGGGCAGGACAAGACCTTGGAGAGGCTTGTCCCCCACTTTTATTGGCCCCAAATGTGCAAGAGTTCAGACACGCATTGCAGGACCTGTCAGACTTGCCAGGCAAGTGGAAAGAGTGAGAGGAAGCAAAGGGCTCCTCTCCAGCCATTTCCTGTGGTCAGCACCCCCTTTGAACGGGTGGGTATTACATTGTGGGACCACTAGACCCCAAGACAGCAATGGGCAACAGGTTCATCCTGGTCTTGGTGGACCATGCCACCCGGTACCAGGAAGCCATAACTCTGAGGACAGTGTCGGCCCCGTGGTGGGACGGGCACTGATGGGAATTTCCTCCCACATGGGGTTACCTAGAGAGGTGGTGTCTGACCAGGGCACAAACTTCATTTCCAAGTATATGAAGTCCCTGTGGCAGGAGTGTGGGGTAACTTATAAGTTCACCACTCCTTAGCACCCCCGAGGAAATGGGTTGGTTGAGAGATACAACCAGACCCTAAAAGGCATGATTATTGGTCTTGAGGAACCTATGAGGCATAAATGGGACTTCCTCTTACCATGCCTGCTCTTTCCATACCGTGAGGTGCCACAGAAATCTCTTGGGTTCTGCCCCTTTGAGCTTCGCTATGGTCACCCAGTGAGAGGACCACTGAGACTGGTCAATGAAGGCTGGGAGCATTCTCCCAGGAAACATCCCCAGAATGTATATAGCTACATGCTTGCCTTCAGGAACCAGACTTGGCATTTCAGGCAACTCGCTGAGGCGAATCTGGAAGCCAGCCAGGAGGAGATGAAGCGGTGGTACGACCAGAATGCCACTCTGATAGAGCTTCAGCCTGGTCAGAAAGTGTGGGTCATGGCCCCAGTGGATCCTTGTGTGCTCCAGGATAAGTGGACCAGACCATTTGAGGTAGTGGAGCGCATAAATCCTGTTACCTACTTGGTGGACTTGCAGTCTCCCAGGAACCCCTTTTGCAGGTCCTGCATGTCAACCGCCTGAAGCCCCACTTGGAGAGGCCCAAAGTGGGCATGCTCGTAGCGACTGATGCTGGAATGGAGGAGGAGACTGAGCCTCTTCTTGACCTCCTGACTGAGCAAGATGGGTCAGTGGATAGTAGGAAACTATCTTCCACCCTGACCTCTGAGCAACAGAATGACTGTCAACAGTTGCTGGGACAGTTTTCTGATTTGTTTTCCCTGATTCCCAGTGTCACAGGTTGGTGCGTCATTGATGTGGACATGGGAGACAGCACGCCTGTGAACCACAAAACTTACAGGGTGACTGACAAGGTGAGGGCTTGCATCAAGTAGGAGGTCTCCAAGATGCTTGTGTTAGGGATGATTAAGTCCTCTAACAGTCCTTGGGCCAGCCCAGTGGTCTTGGTCCCAAAGGCTGCCTTACCGGGTGCCACGCCAGATCTCCGGTTCTGTGTGGACTACCGAGGGCTTAATTCAGCCATGAGGACTGACGCGCACTCCATCACCAGAGCTGATTTGCTCATCGATCGGTTAGGGGTTGACCGGTACCTCAGCACGTTTTATCTAACGTCTGGCTTCTGGCAGATCGACATTACTGTGGGGCAAGAGAGAGGTCAGCATTCTCCACACCAGATGGGCAATACCAGTTCCGGGTTATGACCTTTTGGATGAAGAATGCCCCTACCACCTTTCAGAGGTTGGTCAACCAGGTGTTGGCTGGACTGGAAGAGTTCAGTGCCGCCTATCTGGATGACATAGCAGTGTTCAGTACCAGTTGGGAAGAACATCTACACCACCTCTTGGAAGTGTTGATGGTGAAGGCCTTACAATCAAGGCGAGTAAGTGCCAGATCGGGCCGGGTTCCCTGGTGTGCTTGGCACACCAGGTGGGGAGCGGCCAGATAGCACCCCTACAGCCCAAGATTGAGACCATCCTGGCTTGTGAGCAACATAAGACCCAGACAGAGGTGAGAGCCTTTTTAGGACTCGTATTACAGGAGGTTTGCCAAGGGGTATGGCAGCATTGTTGCCCCTAGACAGAGCTGACTTCCAGGAAGCAGCCCAGTAAAGTGATTTGGACTGACACCTGTCAGAAAGCTTTTGAGGCCCTGAAAACTGCCATGTGCACGGCACCCGTGCGCCTGGAACCTAACTTCTCAAGAGAGTTTATCGTTCAGACAGATGCTGCAGAGCATGGTGTGGGGGCTGTTTTGTCAAGGATAAATGAGGAGGGCCTAGATCAACCCGTAGCCTTCATCAGTAGGAGGTTACTTCCACAGGAACACAGGTGAAGTGCAACTGAGCGTGAGGCATTTGCTGTGGTCTGGACACTGAAGACGTTGAGACCATACTTGCGTGAGGCTCACCACTGGGTTCAACAGACCACAGGCCCCTCAGATGGTTGATGCAGATGAGGGGTGAGAATCCAAAGCTGTTGAGGTGGTTCATTTCCCTACAGGGGATGGATTTCACTGTGGAACACCACCCTGGTACAGAACACGCCAATGCTGATGGTCTGTCCAGATTTTTCCGCCTTAGTGATGAGAACTCTCAGGAGGTAGGGTAGTTCTCCCCACATTTCAGCTGGAGGGGACACGTGTTAGACCTGGCACTGTTGTTGTAGGTCTCCCTTCCATTTTTGCTGTTGAATTATGTGTTTTTGCTGGTTATAGATGCTTAATGCACTGTGCCACTGCTGTCCATTGCCACCGTGCAAGTGCTCCATATGATAAATTGATGTATGTATTAGTGATTCCATGATTGGATGGTTTGGTTTACTTATCAGACCCTAGTACAGTGCACAGGGTGTGCAAATGGCTTGTAAACCAAATGCTGCTGGTGGGCTTGCAGCACTGGTTGTGCCACTCACAGAAGCAGCCTGTAAAAGTGTGTCTCAGGTCTGCCATTGCAGAGCCTGTGTGCAGTCTGGTACTGCCATGTTGACTGGGCAAGTGCACCCACTTGCCAGGCCCTAATCCTTTCATTTTCTGCATATTAGTCACCCCTATGGTAGGCCCAAGGGCAGGGTGCATTGTAGGTAAAAGGTAGGACATGCCCTGGTGTGTGTGGCATGTCCTAATAGTTAATTACAGCCCTTTTCTTTTTTCACTTTTGCAAGGCTACCTGTTCCCCATAGGCCAGAATGGGCAGTTTGATTATTACATCTTATAATCCTAACTGACTCAGGGATCTAGGTAGAAATTCGAGTTTAGTATGCCTGAACTCAGAATGATACAATACATCTTTTAGTGAAGTTGGTTTTAACATTCTGTGTGAAAATACCCCTTTTAGAAAGTAGGTATTTTCTTGCCTAACTATCCAAGCCTGACTCTGCTAGGTTGTGTATTCCTTGTCTGGAGTTTGAGTGACATACCAGGAGACAGGATGAGTTAGCACAGGGCTGAATAAAGAGATCTGCATGTAGATGGGTGGGAGGAGTTGCACCTGGGACCTGAATCGGACTGTGCCTTCCCTCCACAATGCTCCCTCCACCTTCTGCGGTACGTCTGATGTCCCTGGCCTACACTGTGAAAGGAAAGAAGGAGTCTTGTCAACAAAGTGCTCCAGAACTGATCAGAACTGGTTTGGACTAGGCAAAGGCCTCTCTGCCTTCAGAGAACTAGGGGAAAATGAGTATAAAAGAAGGGACCCAAACCCCAGAACTTTAGATCACTTTTGGGAAACAAGAAGAACCTTTGCTGAGGAGAGGAACCAGACGAACTGCAGAGGAGACTATCCCTAAGCTGAGTGCTGTTTGGGGGATTGGCCTGCAGTGGCTGCCTGACTGCAAAGAAAGGAAAAAGGACTTTGTGCTACTTTTAAATTCAACCTGTAAAGGATCTCCAAGGGCTTGAGATAGAGCTTGCCTCCGGCTGCAGTCTCAGTGACAACAGACTTCACCCACCAGCTCCCCAAGAGTTATTTTGAAGTGCCTGCTGTTGTGTTGGGCCTTCTGAGGAGCTGAGTGTCGCAAGGAGCTGAAAGCACGACTCGCGAAGAAGATGGGTGTCGCCGCCGCAGGCGCTGTCATCGCATCCCTGAAGAAGGGTGTCGCTGCTGCCGCTGTGGCTTCGCCTCGCAAAGGAAGCACCTTGCATTGCCAGAGAAGGGTGTCGCTGTCACATCAGACGCCATTGCATCATCGGAGAACCGTGTCACCGCAGCAGCCGCTGTTGTTGCATCACTGAAGAAGGGTATTGTCGGGCCGCTGTCGCCTCGCCGAAGCTTCTCGCAGTCGCATCACCGGAGAAGAGTGTCGCCGTGGCATCAGACGCCGTCGCATCACCGGAGAAGCGTGTCGCAGGGCCTGTCGACGCTCAGAAGAATCACTGAGTCTCTGCTAGCCGTCGGGCGTGCACGCATCATGTCACATCAAGGAGAAGACACCATTTTTGTTTCATTGCACCGGATCTTCATCGCATCACGGTTCTGCAGGTCGCATCGCCACGGAAGCGCAGTAAGAAATCGACGAATCACCTTCCCACGCCGAGAGGAACCAATGCATCCCCTAAGCATCAGTAGGGATCTGACGCATCACCATTCTTCAAGTAAGGAACCAACGCATCACCTTCCCTGCAACGCTTTCGTTGTATAGCGTTACACATCCAAAGGTACATTGAACTCAAAGTGTCACATTTTACATCTAAAGAGAACTAAACTAATTCTACTATTTTTAAAAGTACAGTATTGTGGATTTTTGTCATTTGTGGTCTTGTGTTAAGTCTATATAAAAATGCTTGTTTTTATACTACAACTTGTGTGGTGTCCATCTGTAGTGTTGTCATTGGGTTACTGTATGTGTTCACAAATGCTTTACACACTGCCTCTGAGATAAGTCTGTCTGCTCGTGCCAAGCTACCAAGGGGGTGAGCAGGGGTTATTTTTGAAGTGTACCCCCTTACCCTGACTAGACACAAGGGTCCATATTTGGTCAAAGGTACCTACCTCTGTCAACCAGAGACCCCCAAATCTAACAGAGGACTTCTCCTTTTCATTCCCATTACCCTTCTAGACTTCCAGTCCCCAGTCACAGAAAGGAGGAAACCAAATCTGCCACCTATCACACCTCAAGAGGTGGAATACACATACTTGGCAGGGAGAGTTGATGACACTGGTTCAGCAGACAATGACTTAGCTCTAGGTCCAGGAAAGACCAATGGGTGTTAACTGCTGACCACTTAGCAGGGAATAACCATCTGGGAATAGACAGAAACAGTTGGCAGATCAAACCGTAGCATTACCACTACCTCTTTTGACTTAGAAGTGCCAGGAAGGAATTCTTATATTATTCTCCAGGACACTGCTACACAATCAGGCTCCAACAGCAGTTGGAATAAAATCCAGTATTTTTTTTTTGAACCTTTATTATTACTTCAAGCAGATACAGATATGGGCCTACAACCATCCCGGCCGGCCGCTAGCCAAGTCATAAGTACAGCAATCAATGTATAAAAAACAGAGCAGCCCAAAAACCGGGGTCTAACAAACGTCCAGGATATGACTCGTATTCAGGCACAGTGGCCGATATTCAGGATTCATGAAGGTTCATTTTATGATAAGAAAAACTAAGGATCAGTGCCGTACAGTCATACATGGTCCTACAATAACAAGTCTGAATCAGGGAACCCGCAGATAATGCATATACAATTTAAGTATTGGGAGTAAGGCATAAGAGTCAGGACAAATGTGACCACAAACCCATTCCATAGCAAGCTGCGCCCCTCCTCTCAAATCGAAACATATTGCAGGAAACATGAAAAATGACGACACCAAGAAGGAAGAAAGACAAAAGGGCCATAGAAACAAATAACGGACGAAGTAGCAACCCCATCCCCTTACCCCCCACCCTGCACGCCTGCAGAAGGCCACGGCCTACCACCCCCCCCCCCATCCAGCAGCGTGCCTGTCACCCTAAATGAGAGACCCGAAATATAGTAAAGGAGGAGAAAGAAGAAAAAAAAGGAAGAAAGAAAAAGTGGAGAAGGACCCTCGATCTCGCCACTCGGCCCCACCCTCCATCCGGTAAACATCCTAGAAGCATAATCAGAATAGCCACGAAAAACATTAAGCATTGAAGGCACCATCAATAAACTCCCCGCCTAATGTCCCCCAAATCACCATCAGCCATCAATAAGTCCACCGGATCATAGGCAGTGTCACAGTTGGCCTTTCCTATCAATAGCACCAACATACGTCCATTTCACAATCGGCAGACAAAGCTGCGTGTAGGGTCCAGGTGATCCGAGCGGACCGAGCCGCGTAATTACTCCATGGGACTGCAGCAACCAAACCCCAGCCAAATGTGCATGAGGAAAATCCATATCGACACCGAAAAGAGCTTCAAGTCCGAACACAGTCTCACCATCCAAGGAGAAAGAGTCACACCATACGGCAAGCACTGAGATGTCTCCTGGGCAGCCCAAAACATAGACCGGTGTTGTTTCCCCGGCCGCTGATCAGGTATATGCCCCAATGAATCACTCATGCGTACTACAAAGCTGTCCAAGGCGATCTTTTGAGCCGGGACTTCCAGCGTCTCAACGAACATAGGCATAGCAGAAGCATTCTCCACTGACATTGGGGCAGACACATCGGCGTTTCCTTGAGATCGAGATGTGTTTGTGTGGAATGTCGGGACAACAATGGCGGCCATCCTTCTTCCCAGATCTTGGGCGCCATGGATCAGGGCCGCATGCAGAGTCGTTAAAGCAACCAATATATCTTGGGACGAGGGCTCAGTCTCGTGCCGCTAGATCCCTGAACACTCCAGCACAGCGGCTTTTCCATTCAGATGTAAGCTGCGTAGGAGGGTGACAGCTGCCATCTTAGCTGATCCGGCCTCGTCCTTCTTCATCTCACCCCTGGACCAGGCCCTACACCAGGGCTCAACAGTATATACAGTGCGGACCCAGAAAGTCTAGGCAGGCCATCCAGCGAAGAACCACCAAAGGGCTAAACAAATTCGCTGCCGCTCCTCGGGAGCCGCCCGCCGATTCCGGGGGAAGCCTTTTGTTATGCCCGGACACAAGACCGAAAAGGGGGCCAAATTTCACGTGCCCCCCCCGATCCTGCACTGCCACGCACCCACATAAGGCACTCCGCTAGACGGACTGAATCGCCGCCGCCTCCATCGGCCCAGCAGACCTCCAGGGCCCACCGTCCGACACCACACCTCCACCAATGGCCGCTGTTGTGACAGTCGCAGCCGGTTGCTCCTCTGACTCGACACCCCGGTCCCAGCTCCGTGAAGGCCGCAGAACAGTCGGGGACATTTCTTCGGGTCTGCCGCACGTAGAAGCCCCAAAAGCAAACGGTATGGGAAGGTTTTCCTTTGTCTTCCGAAATATGCCGTTACGGCTCAGGATAAGTGTCAGGATGTATGTGCGGGGCGAGAGGGCTTCGGGAGCCGAGCGTCTATGCGGCCATTTTGGTCACCTGCTTGGCTCCTCCTCATAAAATCCTGTTTTGATCCTGTCATGTACAGGAGTAGCCAAGTGACAACTGGGTCCTACCATGTTAAAACAGGAGATCATGGGTAATTTCACAGCAAATCGAAGAGAAAATGCTTCAAAAGAGGTGGGGGCTGTGGGAAAATAGTTAGGATTGTGTACTGGCACAAAAAAACAGATGAACTCCTGAATCCAAGAGGGGCCTACTGACATTAGAGATCTAGACCCTTCAGGAGACGTGGCTGGAAAAAGTCCTGGTGGCTATAAGCCTGGCCTGAGGGGCTAAGGGCTGCAAGCCTCACCAGAAGTAGCTTTCCCAGCAGACAGAGATTAAGATTGAAGATTAAAACTTTGACCAGGACAACCTGCTTGGTGTACCCAACCTCGCCCCCTAGCAGTTGGGTTGAAATTGCAGTTTACTTTCGGTCCACAACAAATTTTTGTTTTTCGATAATGCCTCAATTTCTCTAGGTGTTTTTGCCTTAAAACTTTAAAAATTGATATCTCCTAGAATGCCCATTTATTAGGGAATCTTATGGAGTATGAAGCCAGGAGCCACACTTTTAAAGTTGATTGCCTCATTATACACTACACCAGGATCAAGGTTAATGGATAATACCCCCATCACATTTGATTTTTTTCATTGGCGGTAGAACTACTTGCCTATTTTCTTTATGACTATCATTCCATGATTCGACTTTATATAGGGGGAAGATCCTTGTTAATGTCCCTGTATGCGGACGATGTGGTGCTATATATTCAGAACCCCAGAGAAACTTTTGCACCTGTTCGTAAGGAAGATTTTCGTTTTGGAGACCACTCAGGTTTACAAATTCATTGAGAAAAGCCTGAAGTTTTCCCACTGAAGGATATAATTGAATAATTTCCAGCAGATTATCCCATGAAATGAAGCACCAAATGTGTGAAATACCTTGATATCTATGTTGCACAGGTTCTCCCGTAGTTTCTTAGATGCAACTTTGGCACTGTGCTCGTGGCTCTTCAAACTCGTACTGAGCATTGGATTGAGTTGTAACTTTTCTATGACGAGCTGCATCTTTCTCATTAAGATGATAGTACTGCCAAAGTTTGTATGCCTGCTTGCAAATATTCCCGTCCACATACCAACTGTATATTATATCAATTATATGATCTCTTAGACTAAAATACCGATATACACAATGATAGAATGCACAATGACAACCTGTTTTAACAATGATCTGTAAGTAACCCTCAGTCCAAATAACTGATATTAATATGGATGGGATAACATGTTGTACATGGTGGGAACTTTAGAGTGAGCTAAAGAATGATGATGGATTAAACCCAGATCAGTTGACTGGGGGTGAGTGCTTGCAATGTTCAACACTCCGTCCATCATCCCCTTTGGTTTTGCATGGTGGGAACTATCACAGATCTTTGATTATGAGCTACTGTACTCCCTGCTATTAGGAGCAATTGATAATCTGCTGCGCTCCCACCCACACTAGAGAAACCTGCATCGCAGATCCTGATGAAGGCAGAACACACTAGGAGATGTCTTCGCCAACGGAGAGTTCAAAAGCTTCCAAGAGTTTAAAAATAGAAGAGGTGATACCCCCTTGGTCGCTCTACTTTTGATGGTCTCCTGCGAAGCGGGCTTTAATGGAGGAGAGCAAGATAGTCAATAAGACTCGGGGAGTGAGCTTCAGAATTCCCAACAGTCAAGCTGGGATAAGTTGTTAAAACACATTATATGAGAAAGAGTACCTGATTACTTAACAGGGGGGCTTAAGGATTAGTGGACAGATAGAGGAGGGCAGATTGTTAGAGGCACTTAAAACACCACATATTTCAGACAATTCCACACCTATTAAGGCCTTTAAAACAGAGACGAGATTTTGTGTGTGTGTCTGTGTGTGTAGGCATGTAAAAATCCAGGTGAAATCCGACAAACACTTCATCATAACCAACTGAGAGCCCTTGTACCCCCCAACGCACAACAAAATACATTTTTTAAGGGAATGTAACACTCCAAAAACCACCCGTGAATTTACATTGCTTACTAAATATATTTACTCTTGACTGACTCTGATAGGTCTTCTTTTTGTTCTCTGATGTGGTCGCTGAAACGTAAAGACCCTCTCTGGGGGCTAGGTAGGAGTGGGAGACAGACCTCGGAGACCAATTATCTGATAAATGTCTTATTGCAGTTTGAAGGTTAAAGACACACTATTCAACTACAGGTATAAAGTAATCTAATTCAAATTTGTGCACCATATCTATGACACTCCCCAGCATATAGCTATATTTACTCCGAAGAGTGAGCTGAAATGTACAAAGTGTAACACTCCAAATATTATAGTTTTCTTCATGTTGCATGGACTTGTCCCAAAGATTTTCAATCACTAGATCAAAGTGTTTGAACTGATAAGCAAAATGATAAGCAAAATATTAGAGTTTTCATTAACTCCCTCTTTGTCCATGGTGATTCTGGGCGCCAATATGGAGTTACCCAAGGCAGCAAGGCATTTGCCACTATGGCACTATTGCTGGTTAAAAGGAGAATAGATATGATTTGGATGCAGAACTCTAATCCTAAGCATGACGAGTGGGTTCAAGATATAATTTACTGCAAAAATCAAGCTGAAATTCAAGTTGAGGATTTACACCCAACACTCCGTGTTAACTTATCCAACAAGAAAGAGCTGATGATCACACAGAAACTAATGGGCACTAGATGGCTTGTTAGTAGTTAATTCTATAGTCGCATATAACATAGTGGATTATGTTGGTCTCTACTAACTAGTGGTTTATGGGAAATTGAGATGATCGCTATATATATGACTGTTGCTGAATTGTGTCATGATAATTTTGATGTATTTTGCTACACATCAGCAATCAAATCATTTAAAAAATCCTATGTTTAGTTCCTCTTAACCTACTTTGATGATTTTGGTGTCTTTATTTTTTTTGGCTATTAAATTTTTCTCTATGTTTTTCAAAATTGATTTGGCAATTTGATTGTGCTTAATGTTCTTGAGAGTGCTGTAGATGTTCCTGGACGGTGCTCCCCTCAAAAGTAGGTGAACACCCAATAAGTCATCATTTTGTGGATGTTCACTTACCCTTGCAGGTACTTTTAAATATATTATATCTACACAAATGTACACCTATCAGAGGCAAAAACAAGTCTATTACAGGATAGGATCAGCCCCAATTGTAATGGGACTTGCGGAGAATGGGTTTCTTCAGAGGTTAAACATTTTCACTAGGGAATTATAAAAAAAATCTAAATCCAAATACATTACATTTCGATATGCAGAATTACTCAGGAGGGAGGAATCTCCAAATGTGTAAATATTATGCATGTTTATAGTATTGGAACATTAGGAGTGCCGTAAAATCCGGGTGAAATATAGGTGTAAAACGTGGGCTACACGCAGAAACACTAATTCCCGCGTACACTATTCTCCAAAAACATGTACTGAGGAGCATTTTAGCTTTCCCACTACCCTCCATTTGGAGTAACTGATGCCGCCAAACTTGAAATGTGCGAATTGTTTCTACTGTTTAGTTAACTTTTCTGGTATAAGACCAATGTTTACCAGCCAAATGACACCTGTGTTTTTCAACAGCATGAGGCCGTTCCAGGAGAAACAACACGTTTTGTTCCTTGTGGGTGCGACGCAGAGCACAGCAGAGAAGCATTCCTCCTCCGTACAAGGACTTTTGTTTACCTCTTACAGCCAATAAGGAAGTAAACAGTCTGTTGATAACAGAACACCTAACACTGTCGGCTATCAAGTAAATAGACATAGCAACAGGGAGTACTTTAAAATAATCTTTTCAAAGATTTACTTCAGCTAGTTTCTATTCTTCCACCTCCCCACCCCCTAAACATACTTGACGGGTCATTCCAACAGAAAGTCCGGTTGTGCCTTGGACGGTTTTTTTTTGTTTGCTTTCCTGGTACCACGTGACAGTCAGGCAGAACTACTTTCAGAAAATGTAAACATGTTTGTTCTAATTATGTCATACCTAGTCATTAGAAACAGGTTTCACACCCTGTTGTCACGTGATTAGTAATGTAATCATCTTGTTTGTGTATATTAAGGTATCATGAAGGAGGACGCGGATTCAAAGGCAACTGCTTTATAGATGTTATCTTTCTTGCATTAAAACAGACAACTTTCTGTATTTGCTATTTTGCATGATGCTCTAAAGAAAAAAGTTTAGGTAATTCTACTATTGTTAAAAAAACAAAAAACAGCCCATGTGAGTATTTTGAAAATCTGACCATGAAGGTGGTGGGGTCAAACAAATGAGTGAGTCACTTCGATTTCTGGAATAGCAGCAGCTTTAAGAGAGGGGCTTAGCTTCAAAGAAGAAACCAAACAAAGAGGTGTGGTTGGGGCCAAATAAGTAATGAAATAAACAAGCTTTGAAAAAGTCACTTGGTTAGATGTGTATAGTGAAAAGCATTAGTGTAGTGCTGTGTATTTAGTTATCTTAAATTCTAGGTTTTCAGTTCTAATTCCGATTTTGCTGCCTGCTGAAACACTATAGGCTACGGCCCAGATTGCCTAATGCTTTGCATCACAAAACTGATGAAAATCCAGTGCAAAGTGTTAGAGAGGGGTCTACTATCCAATACAAAGCAGGATTTACATTGGAAAGTTCCCCAAAGTAATGCAAAGTTGTGTTATGCGCTACTTTGGGCTACTTTATGCCATGTGTACATTCCATGGGTGGTACATGGGCATTGCAATGGTTTTTTATGCAAATCCCTACCAACATTTGTGGACAGAGAATGCACACACCCTTGCACTATAAAATCCAGTACTTGTTTGGCGCACAAATCACCCCCGAAGGGGTATCTCGGCGCTGGGGGCGGTTGAGAAGATTAAGCGAGCTTTTGCCCAGAGTTGCATGGTGCTGGGCAGACCCCTGCCGCCGGAGCCGGGGATCGAATCGTGATCCCCCAGTGTGCAGCGTCAGTCGCAATGGCCGCGGCGCCACACCTCTTCCCCTATGACTCAAGGGTGTGTGGGCATTGGCGCATGGCAGCCAAAAGTGTGCTAGCGCTGTTGGAGCGAAAACATGCATAATATCTTAGTAGATATGGCAAATCTTTTCTCTCCTGCTTAGACTCAATGCCTGCAGAGCACTTCTTCAACGATTAGTAAATCCAGGCCTACAGGCAGCCTCGTTTAGAGGTGACCGGTAACAGGACTTCTGCCAAAAGGAAGCAGGTATGTCATCCGCCTTCTTCTCTCTTTTCTTTCGTACAGTTCTTTTGACAAAAATTCATCATGTCACCTATAAATTTAGAGATGCAGATAAACAAGAATTGATCACAAATGCAGAGTACCAGTCTCAATATGGTTGCTGAAATATGTGCCTGGCGCACCAGCGCACTCCAAAAAAACTTAGGGTCTTATTTAAAGTTTAGTGGGCAGGTCACACTGCCAAAGATGCTGCGACCTGCCCTGTCTGTCAAATTTGCGGCTTCTTTGCTTTATTTGAGGATGTCAATGGACGTCAGACCGTGTGTCCTCTTGAGAACAGACGTTCTGACATCCTATTTTCCTGTTAAGGTCTGACATGGGGAGGCCTGGTGGTCCCCATCAGGAACTAGGATTAATGACCATACCCAGGTACTCTGAAAGCACTTCAGCGCCCAGTCAGAAACGTATGTGTGCAGGCTCATTGAACAATATGGCCACTCAGCAAAGCCTCCCTGACTTCAGCAGAGCTACCTTGACGTGGATCTCTAAATAAGGTAGGGTGCACTCCACCTGGACAGTGGAGTGCACTCCTTTGTTGACCTGGGAAAATGGGGTATAGCATGTCCTACTGTAAATAAGACACGCATTCTGCATGCCCTACCTTAAATAAGACACGCAATCTCCATTTCTGTGCTTGTCCACAGATATGTGTGCTGTGAGGTTGAATCATGACCATCTCTCCCAAGTACTCTTCTCATTCTCCTTACTTCTGCAGCATCATAAATCCTTCTACTCAGACCTGGCTCCATAATTATGACGTGGCGGTAACATGAGTTGCTGACCTCATTGGACTTATGAGATCCAGGTAAATGTAGTTTATCTGTTTACATTCACTCAGGCATCTTCACTGTTATAAGCATCCTTGAACTCTTGTTGAAAATTCAGGGGAAACGTAATTACTGGTTTTCAAGGTAATTCCCCATTTATCAGTACAATTTCAAGATTCTCCCCAGAATGTCTGCCAGCTTCACACCCCCGAAGTTACCACAACCTCTAGTAAGATGAACTCTGGAGGTATGGACTCACTGAATGAGTGTCTGGGGCACTTTGCATTTCCCCTCACACTATCATTACAATACATAGAGGCATCAAAAATAGTTATTAAAGGACCTATTGCTCTTACACCATCATTAGTCTCCAGGACAGTCCTTACTCTCACACTTTCATTTGTCGCCAGGACTGACTTTACTCTCACACTTTCATTAGTCTCCAGGACTGGCTATACTCTTACACTTTCATTAGTCTCCAGGTCTGGTTTTACTCTCACACTTTCATTAGCTTCCAGGACTGGCTTTACTCTCACACTTTCATTAGTCTCCAGGACTGGCTTTACTCTCACACTTTCCTTGGTCTCCAGGCCAGTCTTTACTCTCACACTTTCATTAGTCTCCAGGACTGGCTTTACTCTCACACTTTCATTAGCCTCCAGACTAGTCTTTACTCTCACACTTTCATTAGTCTCCAGGACTGGCTTTACTCTCACACTTTCATTAGTCTCCAGGACTGGCTCTACTCTCACACTTTCATTAGTCTCCAGGCCAGTCTTTACTCTCACACTTTCATTTATTTCCAGGACTGGATTTACTCTCACACTATCATTAGTCTCCAGGATTGGCTTTACTCTCACACTTTCATTAGTCTCCAGGACTGGCTTTACTCTCACACTTTCATTAGCCTCCAGGCCAGTCTTTACTCTCACACTTTCATTAGTCTCCAGGACTGGCTTTACTCTCACACTTTCATTAGCCTCTAGGACTGGCTTTACTCTCACACTTTCATTAGTCTCCAGGCCAGTCTTTACTCTCACTCTTTCATTTATTTCCAGGACTGGATTTACTCTCACACTATCATTAGTCTCCAGGATTGGCTTTACTCTCACACTTTCATTAGTCTCCAGGACTGGCTTTACTCTCACACTTTCATTAGCCTCCAGGCCAGTCTTTACTCTCACACTTTCATTAGTCTCCAGGACTGGCTTTACTCTCACACTTTCATTAGCCTCCAGGCCAGTCTTTACTCTCACACTTTCATTAGTCTCCATGCCAGTCTTTACTCTCACACTTTCATTAGTCTCCAGGACTGGCTTTACTCTCACACTATCATTAGTCTCCAGGACTGGCTTTACTCTCACACTTTCAACAGTCTCCAGGACTGGCTTTACTCTAACACCTTCATTAGCCTCCAGGCCAGTCTTTACTCTCACACTTTCATTTGTTTCCAGGACTGGCTTTACTCTCACACTTTCATTAGTCTCCAGGCCAGTCTTTACTCTCACACCTTCATTTGTCTCCAGTACTAGCTTTTTTCTAACACATGTATATTATATCTAGCTAATAATACAGTGGCACAGATAAATGCCAATAGTAACAACTTTTCATGCATTGAATAAGTGCACTTCACGTCTCACTAAACACCAACTGCCCAATTCATAACGATTATTTAGGGCATGAATGTACGTATAGTAAACGAAATGTATCAATTTACACTGTTCTGGAATTCAAAGAAGGATTCCCGACAGGTAAAACTGGTAGTAATAGTGCAAATATGTCTGCCACGAATGCAGAGAAATCTGTAGTATTAAACACCATACAATGGAATAGGAATGAGTCAATCAAAGTTTGTAAATGCCCACAAATGTGTGACTGTTGATATTCCCACACTCGTAATGATTGAAGTTTTCTTTTAGCAAAGGAGTGAAACTATCTTTCTAGGAAGGGAAGAGGAACGGATCAACCTCACACTTGGAGGGGCATATGTGCCTGCCTAAAAACGCCAATGTGAAGTGGACAGGCTTTCGTAAACAAGCATTTGCAATGCGATAGGGCTCGCATTAGTAAAAGTTTGAGGTTTTGGCGTAGCAAATATTAATGCAACATTACTAGCTCGAATGTTATTAATGTAGACCTATGGAGTGTAGTGTGGTACAGTGAAGCGGTGTAGTATAGAGTAGAGGAAATTATTGTAGAGTGTAGTGGAGTTGCGTAGTTTAGCGTGGAGTGGTGTTGAGTTGAGAAAAGTTGAGGAAAGTTTATATAGTGGGATTGTGTGTGCTTGCATTATGGTAAAATATAGTAATATTATGTACAAATTAATGTATGAGAAATATAGGTAGGTGGTACTACATTTGCTGTACCAATTTGTTTAAGTTCAAGTTCAAGAATTTATATAGCGCACTACTCACCCAGAGGGTCTCAAGGCGCTTCTGGAGGGGGGATTATTATTTATCGAATAGCCACGTTTTAAGTTCTTTTCTGAAGGAGATGTGATTCTGTGTAAGGCGGAGGTGAGTGGGGAGTGAGTTCCAGGTCTTGGCCGCCAAGTAGGAGAAGGATCTACCTCCCATCGTGGATCTTTGGATGCGCGGAACAGCGGCGAGGCCTTGATTGGAGGATCTTAGTTGGCGGGTGGGTGTGTAGAAGGATAGTCGAGTGTTTAGGCATTCGGGCCCTATTTTGTAGAGGGCCTTGTATGCGTGGGTAAGGAGACGGAATGTTATTCTCTTGTTGACGGGAAGCCAGTGGAGGTCTTTCAGGTGGCCGGTAATGTGATCCTGGCGAGGGATGTCCAAAATGAGTCTCGCTGATGCGTTTTGGATGCGTTGGAGTTTTTTCTGTAATTTGGCTGTAATTCCGGCGTAGAGGGTGTTTCCGTAGTCTAGTCGACTCGTAACCAGTGCGTGGGTGACAGTCTTTCTTGTTTCGGCGGGGATCCAATGGAAGATTTTTTTGAGCATACGAAGTACGTTGAAGCAGAAGGATGAGACGGCGTTGACTTGTCTGGTCATCGAGAGTGAGGAGTCTAAGATGAAGCCAAGGTTACGCGCGTGGTCTGTGGGTATGGGTGCTGAGCCCAGATCAGAAGGCCACCATGAGTCGTCCTAGGCAGAGGGGGATGATCCTAGGATGAGCACTTCCGTTTTGTCTGAGTTAAGTTTTAGGCGGCTGTTTTTCATCCATACGGCTACTTCTTTCATGCCTTCGTGGAGATTGGTTTTGGCGGTGTTGGGGTCATTGGTGAGGGAAAGGATCAGCTGGGTGTCGTCAGCTTAGGAGATGATGTTAAGGTTGTGTTGATGCGCGATGGAAGCGAGTGGACTCATGTAAACGTTGAAGAGGGTGGGACTGAGTGATGATCCTTGTGGTACACCGCAGATGACTTCGGTGGCCTCTGATTTGAACGGGGGAAGTCGGACTCTCTGAGTTCTCCCCGCAAGGAACGAGATGATCCAGTCCAAGGCTTTTCCTTCTATGCCGATGTTGCTGAGGCGTTGTATGAGGGTGCTGTGACAGACAGTGTCGAAGGCGGCGGAGAGGTCGAGTAGAATGAGGGCTACTGTTTCTCCGTTGTCCAGTAGTGTTCGGATGTCGTCTGTTGCTGCGATGTGGGCGGTTTCGGTACTGTGTTTGGCTCGAAAGCCGGACTGTGAGGGATCGAGGGAGTTGTTGGATTCGAGGAAGGTGGCGAGTTGGCTATTGACGACTTTCTCAATGACTTCTCAATGACTTTGGCCGGGAATGGGAGGAGGGATATGGGGCGGTAGTTTTTAAGTTCAGAGGGGTCTGCAGTGGGTTTCTTCAGGAGGGCGCTGACTTCGGCATGTTTCCAGCTTTCTGGAAAGGAGCAGTTGATGACATCACGGAGATGCGGTGCGATGATGGAGTCAGCTTTGTTGAAGATGTGGTGGGGGCATGGGTCTGTTGGCGAGCCAGAATGGATGGAGTTCATTAGGCGGATGGTGTCTTCAGTGGTGATTGGGTTCCAGGTGCTGAGGTTGTTAGAGGGCGGTTTAGGTTCTGAGGGGGGTGGAGAGGATTGTTCGTTGGAGCTGTTTTCAAAACTGTTATGTATGTCTGCAATTTTGTTGTAGAAGAAGGAGGATAACGAATCGCAGAGGTCTTGGGAGGGAGTGATGTCGTTTGAGGCTGCGGTGGGGTTGGTGAATTCTTTGACGATGTTGACTAGTTCCTTGCTGTTATGGGCGTTGTTGTCGAGTCGATTCTTGAATGCTGATTTCTTGGTGGATCGAATCAGCTGGTGGTGTATGCGGGTGGCTGCCTTGAAGGTGGTCATGTTGTCGGTGGTTGGGTTTTTTCTCCATGTTTTCTCGAGATTACGGCATAGCTTTTAGGATTTCTTAAGGTCATCGTTGAACCAGGGGGCCTTTTTGCTGTCTTGTTTGGTGTGATGGTTTTTCAAGGGTGCTAATTCGTCAGCGCTGTGAGTGATCCATTGTTTGAATTTGATGGCCGCTTGGTTAGGGTCCGAAGAGAGGGCGGGTGGGTTTTGGTTGAGCGATGTGAGGAGTTGGTCGGTGGTGATTTTGTTCCATTTTCTTCGGGGAATCGGTTGAGGGGGGTTGTGGGTTGAGGTGGTTTTGTAGCTGAAGTGAACACAGCTGTGGTCCGTCCAATGAAGAGCTGTGGTGAGATCAAAGGAGATGTGTTTGCTGGAAGTGAAGATTGGGTCGAGCGTATGTCCGGCTACATGTGTGGGGTTGTCAACAAGTTTTTTGAGGCCGAGATTAGCCAGGTTGTCAAGAAGGGTGGTGGTGTTGCTGTCGTTTTTCTTTTCCAAGTGGAAGTTGAGGTCTCCTAGTAGAATGTAGTTCTCGGAGGCGAGGGCATGTGGACTGATGAAGTCAGTGATGTCTTCGCTGAATTGATTACGGATTCCTGGAGGCCTGTAGATGAGGGTGCCTGTGAGTGTGGTCCTAGGGTCGGTGTGGATCTGGAAGTGGAGGTGTTCGGCGGTTTTAAGTGTATCGTCGGAGCTGGTCGTGATTTTGATGGTGTTTTTATGGACGATGGCGATGCCTCCTGCTGTTTGGACGGTGCGGTCTTTTCGGATGATCTTGTAGTTGTCCTGGATGGCTATGGCGATGTCGGGTGTTGATGATGCGTTCATCCATGTTTCAGCAAGGAAGGCGACGTCCGGTGATGTAGTGTCCAGTAGATCCCAGAGTTCAGAGGCGTGTCTGTGGACCGAGCGGGTGTTTAGCAGGATGCATTTCAGGTGGTTGGAGTCGGAGCTGTTTTTGGGGTTAGTGGATTTGGTGTGGGTCTTGATGCTGGTAAATTTGCAGGAGTGGCAAGTGAAGGGACCGTGGGTACGTCCTGGGGCCACTTCGTAGCATTGCGGTGTGCGTCCGGGGTTGATGGCTAGAAGGGTGGCGGCGACGTACGTTATGCAGGTGGAGTGGGGTTTGCGTGGACCAGGGGGTCTGGCGCTGGGCGCGGGCCAGGCGCGGACGGGCGTAGACGGGCTTACCTTTAGCGCACCTTCGGCACGCATAGTAACTAAACTAAACTAAACAAGCAGTAACTGCTTGTTTAGTTGCCTGTTTAGGATTTAAGCAGTGCATATAAAACAAGTTTAACCCCTTCTGTGCTCATGAGGAGCTCAGCTTGTCACGAGGCACGGTTGCAGTGTGCGCATGACGAGCCGAGCTCGTCATGACCCGCGCGGCACTCACACGCGGGGATAATTCCCCTGCTGAGCATTTCACGCAAACGGGTGTGGTCATGACGAGCTCAGCTCGTCATTAGCACAGCGCCACCGTGCAGCGTGACGAGCTGAGCTTGTCACAAGCACAGTGGCACTGCGCCCGCCCCCCCAAGTGCCGCGGGGAAATTAGTGAAGGGGTTATGCTGTTCGTATTGTAAATGACAATGCCTTTTATTTATATGTTTTCAAATCCAACACATAGAGAAAAGGTTTGTCATTTACCAGTAGCTCAAAGTCTTGCAAATGCGAGACCTATTGCATTGCAAATGCTTGTTCATTGTTGCACACATAATCAGACAGTCAAGGCTTCTCCAGTGTGCCAGAATTAAATGTATACTTGACAGTCTCTCGTTCTGCTAAGGCATCATTTTTTGATAGACACAGGCATAGAAGATATACTCTTGGCCACCGTCTCATAACCAGAAGCATTGGACACCTTTGTGACATCCTTTCAGAACTGCACACACACACTATATATAGTGCTGTAGTATACTGCCAAGCTGAAAAAAAAATGTCCTGCTCAATTTGTTTCAAAATAGCATTTGAAAATATATCCCCCTCATATCGTATCAAATCGTGTCAACATTCCTGTTGCAAAATGCACCGTTGGTGTCATTGTTATTTCTATCATGCACTGTTGTATAATCGAATTAGTTGTACATAGAACTCTGAACCCTTGACTAGGGTATCAAATCCTGACATGGGCCTGTGTAACAAGAGTCTCAGCAAACATGTATAAACGGGGTGCAATGGATCGCGGCACCATTATTAGCTATGTCCCTGCCTAGGGAGGGGCAAGCTTGCGCAGTCGCTCAGTGCTCGGTGTGGTAGGTATGAAGGTCCCACTTGTTCCAAAATTCCCCTCCCCTGTATGTAGTTCCCGTCTGCTGCTGGAAGCCTTGAGGCTGAGCGGGAGTTGCAATAGGTCTCCAGAGTCACGCGCTGTGCGCGCGAGCCACCTCCGGGAGAAGGGTTGCCGTAGATTCCATGGGGGAGAGCCGGACAGATCTTTAGACTCGTGAGCAGGTAAAGAGCTGGCACTGGACCACTTGGGTTCATGCCTGGAGGAGCCCTGACTTTAGAGCAATGCCATCCAGGGTTGCCAGACCCGGCTTCCGTTTGTAAAGACACGTTTAATTATCCCTCCTCTGAAGTATATCGGGGCTCATACTTAAAAGTAAAAAAATGACCCCACAAACAGAATGGCATATCCAACCTTTCTGCTCATTTACGGTTTTCATTAACACGTTTCCTGTTCCGAAAAAATGGCTGCTCACTGAAAATCGCCAAATGGTTCAACCCTATTGCAGCCTCTTATTTGGAGAACCTTTTCACCTCAGAATCAAGGTAGACGCAAGAGCTGTGGTCATGCAAACGGCCAGTGGGAAACACCCAGGGAGGGTGGGTGGTCGAACCCAAGCGAACACAGAGCTCATTATTCTAAACGTGCCCTCGATGTTGGTTTAAAGGTGGTTTCCGGCAGCACAGGTGGGTTGGGCACGGCAGATCGTGGTCAATAAATTGGGCTCCGCTGAGCTACCACCCAGGGTTGTGCCCCCACCTGGAGGATCAGCGCAACCCCCGTTAGTGATTATTTGGCCATGGTTTTCCTATTTTCGGGAACAGCTGGAATCCATCAGTACCCCTCCGCCTCTACCCCCCTGACTGGTCCCTCCTCGCCCTCTCCATGGTTACAGACACCTGCCAGCGGCTGTGAGAGAGCAGCTGTGAGAGTCATCCCCGACTGGGGCCTCCCCTGATCTGCGCCGAAGGGAGCAGGGACCCCGGAGCAGGGGCGGCTCTAGGCTCATGGTGGTCCTGGGCAGGGAGCATAGGTAGGGGGCCCCGGAAGAGGGGGTCCGTGCGGGGCAGAGCGCGGAGGCCAGTGAAGAGGGGGGGTTCAGGGTGTTTGGAAGTCGAACAGAGCCGGAGGCCACCAAATCTCTGCCAGGGGCCACCACGCAAATATGTATCCATCCTCCGAGGATTATTATATTAAGGATATATATGGGCGTGGTGGCCCCTGGGGTTTGGTGGCCCTGTGCAGGTGCACAGCTTGCACATGCCTATGGCCGCCCCTGCCCGGAGACCCCGCACAACCCCACGAGCACTACATCTTACCCTACCGCGAGGAAGGCGGCCTCACCCCTCATGCTAGGAGGCTGCCTGAAACAAATGTAAAAGTGTTGTGTGTCAGGGGTTGCATGTGTGTGTAGTTAGCAATGTCTTCTCATACTCGTAAACAGCCCTATCTGTATGCACGTACGTACGCACCCATAGGCGCAAATGCACAATACAGCTAGATACTGCTCTGTGCATGCTTTTTTTTGTTGAACCAACCTCAAGCTCACCCAACATAAGCATACATGTAAGACCTAAAAAACACCCTTACCATTGAGAGAAAACAACATGGTAATAGTGGTGCAGCCAAACTCCACCAATGATCTATGAAGCTTGCATATCTCTCCAGGAACTAATTAGAAGCAATGAAAAACTGCATTCTCTTTACATTTCAGAGAAATTCCCATGCACACTTTTTCTTACAGACAAGAGATTTTGCATAAATGATGTTAAGCATCATTAATCCAAAGCTAATAAGGAAGGGAATATGCACAGGAGAGCAAGGATAACATAATAGCAAAGAAAAGTGCCAAAGATAAGATTGCGAGTGATTCCCAGTGGATGAGATTAATTCAAGCATTCCTTCCATCACCTTGTTTTTGTTGCAGTTGCTGCCCAAAGTGTGACAGGAATGCCCAGATGTGGATTTTGTGCTCACTGTACCACTGGAATCAACTATACCTGGCAGAACAGCCTAAGGGACAATCTGGTCCTGGGTTGCTTGTTTTCAAGATCAGGGAGGACCTGGCCTGGCAGTTTGGCATGACTTTTTTGTTTGGAACAGGGTCACGGCTGATTTGCATATGGCTAGGTCCAAACTGAGGTGGTATGATGGGCGAAAAACGATGGATTGGGATGTGGCCTGAGTAATTTCCAGTGGCTGAGATTAATTCAAGCATTCCATCCTTCACATTGTTGTTAATAATTTTGGTCCTCCGAGCACTCAATATTATCAAAAAGAGAGTCTTAATGTAGTTTTCATCCTTTTAATGTTCAATCTGTATCCACATCAAATCCAATTCTCCATCAAACGATTGCTTGCAGCCAACGCGCGTTTCGTCAAGTCCGTGTAGGACAATTTGACTTCCTCAGGGCTGCAACCCAAAGGATCACAATCAGTCTCATTCTTCCAAAAATTATAAAACAATATAAAACAAAGCAATTCTTACATTGCTTGCATATTGATATAAATCATACAAAACTAGTACCATTCTAACCTAAGTTCAGGTCCAGTATACATTCATTGTTTACACATATTATTCTCACCAGAAGGACTATAATTACCAAAAACATCAACTCAATGTTAACATAGGACCAAAAGTATTTAAAACCATCAAGTTATATACTGGTCATGTATACAGTGTAATAGGTTAAAGGCTGTGGTTACCGAAAACGCCAGACCTTGACAGTAGCTGTGCGCTCCTAATAGCCGTTACCACTCCTTGTTCACATTGTTGTTGTTGCAGTTGCTGCCCTAAGTGTGACAGGTATGCCCAGACGTGGATCCTGTGCTCACTATGACACCGGAATCAAGCTATACCTGGCTGATGAGCCCATAATAAGGGAGTGAAACTGATCTTGGATTACTTGTTTTCTGATTCAGGGAAGACCTGGCATGGCTGTTTGTGCTGGGCTATTCCCATTGGAGCAAGGTCAAGGCTGATTTGCATATGGCTGGGTCGAAACTGAGGTGGCATGGTGGGTGAAAAACGATGGATTGGGTTGTGGCCCAGGCGATGGACAGTGGCTGACATTAATTTAATCATTCCATCCATCACATTGTTGTTTTTGAAGATATGAGCTGTCCCTCGTGCAGCAGACCCAGTTAGGGGAAGGTCAGATACGAGTCAGACATATATGCCATGCAAAGTACTTCACTTTAATGGCGGCCTGGGGGCACCTATGGTGCCCCTCTGTTGATTCCTGCACCCAGTGGCAGGCACCTTGGGGTGCAGGGATGAACTGCACCCCTGCTTTACACAATACAGGCATGCATTCCGCTCGGAATGCATGCTTCTATTGTGAAACATACAAATGCGTCCGAACAGGGTTCAGTCGCATCGTACTTGCAGGGGCCATAACCCACCACAGCAGGTCAGTCGGTTACGGCTCCTGACCGATGTCGGATGGACCTAAGTCCGTTTGACATAGGAATCAGCCCCTTAATATGGTCATTCAAGTAAGAGGTACCCATAAAATCCTCCCATTCAGTCAAATATTATGAAGGTACTCAACCTAGGTGGGTAGGTTAGCTCCTGGTTTCCTCTTCGATATATTGTAAAACAAACAACCATATGGCCAAAAGAATTGCCTCTATCTTTTCTGATAAGTGCAGATAATCTCCCCAGTGCCATAGTCTCTGGTCACCTCCAGCACCATGCATGCTATGATGGGCGCAAATGCTACTTTCACTGTCCTGTTACAGGCACCTATGCCACCAACAATAGTTTAAAAATAATTTTCCAAGTTCTAGAGGCTGCCTTTTTGCAGTCTATGTGAATAGTGACGGGCAGATCAGATTCTATGGGAAATCCCATTATCAATGTAATAGAGTCTTACATGTTCTTTCTGCAAGTTGTAAGATGTGTAGGCTCCCATCAAATAAAACTAGGTAGAACTTCCCCTCTGTACCCCCATAATACCAGTCTGATAACCACAGGGATATAACATGCAGTTCATTAAGAGTTAAATAACAATCCAATATAGTTTTCATGGAAGACATTCTAGGGTGCAGTGAGGGACTGTGTTTATATATTATCTCCATAATGTTCCACATTCATTCATGGATATTTCTCTTCCTACGTCCATTTTCCACCTTATTTTCTGAGGCCACTTCCCTCTTGTTGGGGATTAGTAAAATAACTTATATAGGTTAGAGATAAAACCATTTTTATAGGTCTTTTTATTGCAAAAATAAACTGGGCCGTGAAGTGTCAATACAACACATCAAATAGCTTAAAACCCCTGGTCCAATCTGAAAGAATAGGACAACAAATACCATTCCTATCCTCTGCCGCCCACCAAAAGGTCTTCTTCCTCCATTTGCACATTTCGAGACCCCATCGCTCCACCGGTGCACAGATCATCCCTCTGTATGCATTCCATTAGCCCCACAACTTAGTCCACTTATTGGGGAAGCCTCGGTTCTCATAAACTGCCCTCTCCGCTAGCATGCACCAGTCCATGTCTGTTTCCCATTCATTCAGTGTAGGGGTCAGTGCCGCCCTTCATTGTTTGGCAATGTTTCTCTTAGCAACAATGAATTGTAGTATGACCCAGAACCAGTCAGAGGTTTTTAGGTCTATCGCATCCACACATTTAGAAGACACCACCTTAGCGACTTGATGATGATGATGTTTATTGATTGATTATTTAAAATCTTTACAAAGAGTGAATTCAGTACAAACATTTCAATTAAGATAATAAGGTAAAAAGAAATTGATTAAAAAAGAAAAAGAAACGATAAACTTTTAAAATACTACACATGGATTATAAAACGGTTTTAAGTTTGTTGATTCATATGCTTAAAAGTTTAAAATAGAAAAATATCAACAGTATGACAGGTAATATTATTAAAAAAAAATTCCATGCAAATGCTAAGAATTTTGAGCAGGCAGAGTTAATGAGTATATCGTCTGGGCAAAGACACTGGAGTAATGCTTGTCTACAAGTCCTTGTTGCTCTTTCATTGAATAACCTTTTTAACAGTGTTAATCTTTCATTTTTTAATTCTGGACAGAGGCACAATAGGTGTATAATGTTTTCTTCTCCTGTGTTACACAACCGACATGATATGTTATTTTCGAGTTTTTTCCATGGTAGTGCATGAGATTCTCCGGATAATATTCCGAATCGTGCTTTCATGAATATATTTTTATATTTCCAAGTCCAGGCTGTATTCAAATATTGTTGAGGGCTCTTTTTTTGGAACTTTTATTATGGACCAAGCATGTTTCCTTTTAACCAGGGACTCTTTCTCACTTACCAATGATAGGAGATCGGTTGTCTTGTTCACAATTTTTTTAAAGATTCCTGAGGAATAGTAGTCATCCAAATCCCCTTTAGCCCAAATTCATCCAAAGCCTTCTCAAGATATTTCCAAAAGGATGATTTGGTATTTCCCTCTATTTCTTTCCATGAAAGCTGTGAGATTAAATTCTCCTTGTCATTTAATAATGTTACCCATTCGAGCATATAGTTGGTTGTTCAAGCCAAATTCCAGTCTAATTTGGAATTGTGAGGCATTGTTAGGTAAAGAAAAAAGGGCTCGGAAAGTTTTTGAGATTTCTTTGTTTATTGTTATTGCGTCTTTTCCGTTTTAGCGACTTGGATATCGTAATGGTGCACACCTTCTGAATATCAGACATCACCTGTTCCCAGTAGTATTCAAACGGCGGACATTCCAACAACATATGGAAGTAAGTGCCCTCCCACTCGCATCTCTTAGGGCAGGCACTGATTTGAACTTCTCCATTTTAACTAGTGTAGTGCAGGCAAAGTATGTTCTGTGTAGAATTTTCAGTTGTATTAGTTTAAAATAGGATCTAATAGCAAGGCAAGAGCCTTTTGCCATTGTTCTAATTGTCCCACGTCCCTCTTCCAATGTTCCCAGAGTGTAGTCAGAAGCTCAGAGGAATACTTAAGGATTTTGTGATAAGTGAGGGATATTGCCTTTTTCTCCATGTTGTCATCAAGTAGTCTTTCTTCCAATGGGGAATATTCTGGGAGTCTCTCCCCTTTCGACACTACACTCTTCAACGCATGTCTCACTTGAAGATATCAAAGAATTTCCAAATGTGCCTGTTGATAGTTTCTTTGAAGGTCAGCGAAGAAAAGCCCATCAACCCCCACTCATACATTCTCAACTGTAAAGATGCCTATCAGATTCCATTTGCAAAGCCCCGTTGTTTTGCGAAGAGAGCCAATTCTGCTGAGTCCCACAGCAGGGTCGCTCTGGTTATTTTGTTCCTCCAACCCAATGCCTCCGGTGCCTCTTGCCAGACATTTATTGTGGTAGAAATTGGGCTGGGGAGTGAGCTACCCTTGCCCCTTCCATATAGCGCCCGAAGGTATCCTCCTGGTTGCATGTTCTGATGGTCCATTCTGTAGGCCGGCTCACCTGGGGGTAATTATTCCCAGTGGTAGACCACCATTAGTTGGTCTGCCAAATCATAGTTCTGGATCGCTGAGAGAGCTATCCCACCATTGTACCAACTTCTTGTCAGCTTTGGGAGAGCAATCCTTAGGGGCCCTCCCTCTCAGAGCAATGAACGGATCATGCCTTCCACTGTTTAAAAATATATGGCCGGCACCGGAGAGGGAGCATTTGAAGAACATAAAGAAGGCGGGGCAGGGTCATCATCTTGAAAAGGGACGCCTTTCCAAACAGAGAAACAGGGAGTGTTCTCTAATGTTGAGCATCACTTTTCAGATGCTTCAGCGGGGGTCCAGATTTTGATCGTAAAAAGGTTTTGGGTAATTAGTAACATATATCCCTAAGTAACGGAAACCCTCCGTGACCATCCTTATTGTGCTGTCTCTGGGGAGAAGCACGGGGGTCCCAGAGAGTATACATATGAGTGATTTGTCCCAATTAATTGTATAGCTGGATACAGAGCTAAAGCCGTTTGTACCAATATACGGCTTGATTGTTTCTCTTCTTGTGTCAACAGTTTTTTTGCAGTCTCATTCATTTCTGGTAGCATAACCAAGTGCCTTATTTGTTGATACCTGAATCATTCAGCGAAGCCATAAGTTTGTTCACTATTCTCAATAGATCTGCTTTACCCACTCTAAAACAAATGAGACACTATTCAAAGTCACATGCTACTATTTCTGTAGGCTCCTACCACAGCCACGCTGAAATCTGCGTAATTGTGAGTGGAAGTTAAGGGGGATAGGAAGGACGTAATCTACCACTGATATTGTAGTCTAGATTCTCAGAAGATGGCTCAGGGATTTGGCTATAACACATATTCTGGGGTCTGCTTCTTTGAAACCAAATTAGTCCCCACGCTTCTTGCCCCGCTATTCACCCAGTATTTATCCTCTATTCCATTCCATTCAATTCTAGGCTTTCACTCCTCCTGTCTTGTGCCTCCAGGGGTTCCTGGTCTTTCTTCTCAAGTACTAGTTCAACTTTCATTTCATTGAGGGTTTCCTGATTCTTTCCACCTGGATTATTCCTTGTACATGACTCTCTCTCTGCATCTGGGATTCTCTCCTGAGCCACTGCTATTTCATCCTGGTGAGCCCTCAGTTCAGTTACTTGCAACTGACTTGCTTGTTGAGCTTCCATGTCCTCGGCCACGTTCCTTCTACTGTATTTCCAGGCTCGCTCTTTTATTCTATTTTCTTTGTTTCCTAAACCTACTTTCACATTTTTGGAGACATACTAGTATTTGTTTCTTTACCTTGCTGCATGCCACTCTTTTCATGTGATAGGCACTGTTCCTAGTCTTGTCAGCTCTCTTCGTGATCTGTCCTATAAATGCAGACTCCTTACCTTGTTTTCTGCATTTTATTTCTCTGCATATTTCTGTCTGCCTTGTCAGTGTGTAGATTTGCTGTGTCTTCTTTTCATTATCCTTAGTTCTCTGTATTCCAGTCTAGTTCCTGACCTAGATTCTAGTCCTGTTTTTCCCCGAGCCCAGTTTCTGTTTTTGTTCTGTTCCCTGCTGCCCTTTCTTGTGTTTGCATTATAATCATTATTATTATTGTTACAAAGGATGCCAGTGCGTATCTGAGGCCTTGTGCCTCTGGCAAGGAGATCCACCCAGTGCTCTTTTACCATTAGAGCTGCTGGGCGCCTCCCTGAACTCTATGAGATTAATCTGTTCCTTGCCTTCTTGTAAGATCGTTTTACCTCACAGAAAGATAACTTCCAAGCAACAGACAAACTATCTTTAAAATAATGTTCCTTTTTGTCTTTCCAATCCATAATTACTGGCTGTTCCAACCTAGTCTTGTCCTTAGCTTCTGTTTTTCTTCCCTTCCCAGCCTGTGGATACTCTTTTTTATATTAAACCCCTTCTCTGAAAGTTTCTTGGCTCTGTGGACAGCAAGCACTCCTCAATTAACTTGCCCTGTCGCAAGATCAATAGGATTCCTAACACCCCCATTATCCACCTTTGTCCTGAACTCAGGTAGTCTTTTTGACAGGTAGTAGTTTTAGAGAATAGTAGCAGTTGTTTTAGCACCATGATACCTCACTGATCATGCACTTCATAAATTCTTACCCCAGGCCATTAAGGGGACAAGGGGCATCTCTTTCTAGTGCCCCTTAAAGACACTCTCTAGCAAGACTCTGGCTTTAGGTTTGCAATAATTTGCTAGACCATGTTGATAAACGATTTACCTACATGAAACCGCTCCATTGATGTTACCATTTATACAAGGCCGGCTCCCTCTGTCAAAGGCTATTTCAGCATCCAAATCTACTAATGCAGATTCCACTTTCATATGCTTTCCATTTTAACCAGGTGAGCCGATGTAGGAAATTCACCTTTTCTGAATGGTCAACCTGGATTTTTCATCTTTTGGTGAGGCCAATATTTTTGCTGATATGAGATCACTTTTCACTTTACCCTGCTAACCAGTGGAAAAGTGCCTGTGCTACCTCTTTTAACAAGTTAAATTGGCATATACCTAATTGGTATACTTAGCTTTCCTATACATCTTGTACAATATATGGTACAAGATGCTCCCAGGCCTGAAAGTTACATGCCACTAGTAGAGTGCAGCACATATTGTGCCATTCACTACAGTGGCAGCACAACAATGGCTCAGGCCTACTAGTGTAGTCTGACTGTATAAACTGTGATTCCATCTGTCAAATTAACCTATTTGATAAGCCAAAATATCCCTTTCAAATATTAATAAGTCACCCCTATGTAGCCCACAAAGCAGGGTGCATGATATTTAAAAGAAGGGCATGCAGAAATTTACTGTTAACGTGTCCTGATAGTGACTAGCACCATAAAGCTATTTTTCACTGTGGCAAACCAGAAAACACATTAATTTCCAAATAAGGTATCTCAGGAATGGGACTAGCTAGAGAAATATTTAGACAACTACTTTAAATAGACATTAACAATCCAATTAAATGGTGAAGCCAGATTTTTTATAAATATTAAGGAACCATATCTTTTAGAAAGTTACCTTATCCTTTCCTAAAGTCATGAGTGCTAATTTACACTACATTGGGGAAAAGAGTAAAATCCTATTAAATGAACTTACCTGCATTGAACTTACCTATGGACTTAACGCTGCAGTGTAAAGTCAATGAAGGGTGATGACAAAGGGGTAAAGGTAACATAGATAGGTAACATATACATATATATATCCACACAAACATATATATAATTGAATATCAAGCTTTACAATATGCAATGCGGGGTAAAGGCATGCAAAGTAAATCCCTGTGTGATATTACAATGTGGTGTAACACCTGCGTAGTAATGGCATGTGAGGTAAAGCTTGTAATATCTGATATTACAATGGTTTTGCAAGACTGAAACTACAAGGGCAGATTGAAATTTAAGTCGGATGAGTAAGGAGGCAGTCTCTAAGCCTCACAGGAAATTTTAAAAATTATTGTTTGTACCTTTGGATCGAAATTCTATTTTACCCGGCCAACTTTGTTTAAAATTGTATTGTGCACCTGAACTAGAGACGAGTTAACAAATTGCATAACTGACCAACAGAATTGTTTGTTGCTTGCCTGGTTCACTTTGGACGCCCGATCCGTCACGACATGTGCCGATAGAGCGGCGGGGTCCAACTCACTCACTTCCGGCTCCCTCCGGTTAGCGGTCTAGCCTCATCGGCGCGTTGTCCCGCCCACTACACTTCAAAAGTGAGTGTGCCGAGCGGACACGCGTAGCGACGCGCCTGCGACGCACCTAAGTCACGCCGAAGTCAAAGCCTGTCCTCGCCTGTCACCGCCGCTAGCCGCTACGCTCTTCGTATTACAGGTATTCATTTAATCGTCATCCACTATGATAAAGTACTCAAAATCAGAGCTATTAGCCTTAAATATGGGCCCCACTGAAGGGCTCCCCCAGTCCACTGCTACACCTCCTACTGCATCCATCACTACCTTGACCTGCATATACGGAAACGTACGTTCCCTGCCAAAGCATGCACTACAAATCTGGGCACTATTAAATCAAGAACATCCTGACCTCTTTTTCATAACAGAGACATGGATACAAGATCATTCCTTACCTGACATAGCTATGGCACTACCAGATGGATATAAAATTATCAGATTAGACAGAAAGGCAAAAAGAGGCGGTGGAACCGCTATAATATTCAAAGATAACATCAACCTTACTATCATAGACACCCACCTTGCGTCCTGGGGCGAATTCCTAATTTTCTCTCTGGCACTAAACAGTAACGAGTCATGGAAGGGTGCCCTAGTGTACAGACCACCTGAAGGTAAAACAAACTTTGCAACCCGAATGGTAGAAATTTTAGCTCCACAAGTCCTGGCATGCAAAAGCTTCCTGTTGTTGGGAGACCTAAATCACCATTTCGAATGCCCCACCGACATCCACACGGCGGAACTGATTAACAGTATCCACTCGCTGGACCTAACAATTTTGGAAAGTGTCCCCACTCACGTTGCGGGTCATACCCTCGACGTTATATGTTCCAATTCGCAGCATATCTCACTCACGGAGCTCTCCTCTGTCCTATGGACAGACCACTCGCTTATAAACTTTTCTATCAAAACTAACTCACAGCACTCAGGGTATCCTAAACCGATAAATCTGAGCAGATCCTGGTCAAAGATCAGGGTAGACACCTTTCAGAAGGGTTTTACTCCCCCTCTTTTAACTTCTGATAAATCAGTCAACCAGATTGCTATAGAATTCGACAATGCCATTACAAAAGCCCTAGACCTCATTGCCCCTAAACGCCCCACCAAACGACCTATTAAGAGCTGCCCTTGGTTTACAGCGGATCTCAAAATATCAAAACAGGCCACAAGGGCCTTAGAGCGACGCTGGCGAAAAACTAAAGAACCAGAGGCTAAAACTCTATACAAAGCCTCACACCGAGACTATATGGTCAAAATAGCTGCGGCAAAAAAAGCTTTTTTGGGGGAAAAAATAAATCAGGCAGGGAATTGTCAGAAAGCACTGTACAACATAGTAAAGGAATTTACCAACCCTCTCCCCTGTCAAGCAACCGCACCGGAATCCCAGGAATGGGCAAATCAACTATCTACCTTCTTTAAGGATAAAATTAATAACATCTATATGTCCCTTCCGAACTCAGTCTTGGATAGGTCAGCCTTTTGCCAAAAGATCGCACTCCCCCCAGAGACACCAACACCAATAGCACAGCTATTAGAATTCAGTCCCATCATGGCAGAAGTGGTGAAAAATAAACTGGAAAAAATGAAATCAGGCTCCCCAAATGACCTAGCTTCCCCACAGATTCTAGCAAAGGTAGTCCCAGTGATAGTTATCGAACTAACATCCATTTTCAATCTATCACTCTCACAAAACACTTTTCCCCTTAGGAGGAAGGAAGCCATTATTAGACCAATCCTAAAGAAAGCCAACGCAGACCATAACCAACCACTAAACTACCGCCCAATAGCCCTCCTCCCTCTTTTCGGCAAAATGATGGAATCAATTGTCAATACTCAACTAGTAAAACATCTTGAGGACAATAAGATATTGGATGCCACGCAATCGGGATTCAGAGCCCATCATAGTACGGAGACTGCACTGCTTGAAGTAGTGGATAACATCCGCCTAGCACTGGACTAAAAAAAATCAGCAATTCTGATACTGTTAGATCTCTCGGCAGCCTTCGACACCATCTCCCATACTGTCCTATTAGAGCGACTAGTGGGGGTTGGTGTCGGAGGTAATGCCCTGAGCTGGATCCAGAGCTATCTGTCCGACAGAAAATCAAGGGTAAAAACAGGGCCCTTTTTGTCAGAGTCAGCAGAAAACAGCATAGGTGTTCCCCAGGGCTCGATATTGAGTCCCACGTTATTTAACGTCTATATATCACCCCTGGCAAAGGTGATCAGGGACCATGGGTTTCAAACGGTGTCTTACGCCGACGACACCCAGATCCTGATCACCTTAGGGCCAAACCCAGCCGACACGAAGGCCAGATTCCAGTCCTGCATGATGGCCATCAAGTGGTGGATGACCGACAATTATCTCATGCTCAATGCAGATAAGTCAGAAATCATGCTCTTTGAGTCGGCCCATCAAATCTGGGAACAAGATTGGTGGCCTGTAGAATTAGGCCAATGTCCAGCCCCGAAGAACACCGTCCGAAACCTAGGAGTAACCATGGATGATCAGCTGACGATGTTGCCACATGTTAATAAAGTGGTACATACATGCATTGGCCTAATGAAAATCCTTAGAAAAATCTTTAAGTGGCTCCCTCTGTCTAGTCGGAAACCACTAATCCAGGGTCTAATTACTAGCCGATTAGACTATGGAAATGCGCTATTGGCGGACATCAACTCTACCACCATAGCCAAGCTCCAGACACTGCAGAACAGCGCAGCCAGGCTTACCCTGGATCTGCCCCCTCGCACCCCCTCGGCTCCTTGTCTCAGACAACTACACTGGCTGCCGGTCAACAGTTCAAGGTCTGTTGCCTAGTACATAAGTCCTTAAATGGACAGGGTCCCGCCTACCTAGAAACTAAATTGCAAAGGTACTGTCCAGAGAGAAACCTGCGTTCGTCCAACCAACTACTGCTAAAGACCCCAAAAGTTCAGACAGTTAGGAACGGCGACAGATGCTTTTCTAAAGTCGGTCCTACAGCCTGGAACTCGCTTCCCCTTGGACCTAAGAACAGACCCCAATTTAAGAACTTTTCGCAAGAACCTCAAGACATGGCTCTTTAAACCCTGAGACACTCTCTCTCCTTATAAATCCGTATAAAATTGTCACCCTGTCAGCGCTACGAGACCTAATAGTGAGCTATGCGCGATATAAAAACAAATACAAATACAAAAATATGTTTGCCGTCGGCATAGGAAATCACAGAAAAACTGCCAATGTTGTAACAAATATGGAAGAGAGTGGGACTGGCTGAGGATCCCTGAGGGACACCACAGGGAATAGAGAAGGGTTCTGATGTAAAATTGGCCAAAGATACCACTTGTTCTCTATCAGTCAAGAATGACCTTAAATGTGGAGGGGACGAGTCTGTGATACGAAAGGACTCCAGCCAGTCAACTAACAGCGAGTGGTTGATGGTATCAAATGCGGCCGATAGTTCAGAAGAATCAGAGCCGCCTTACCACCCTTATCCGCTATGAACCTGATTTCTACCGTATCAGCCACTAAAGCTGATTTGGTACAGTGATTGGGCCTAAAACTATACTGAGAGCAGTCTAGGATATGGTGTTCGTCAAGGAAGGCCGTGACATCAGCATTCATGATTTCGTCAAGAATCTTGGCCGGAAGAGGAAGTCGTGAAATTGTCTGATAATTGTTCATGACTAGGGAGTCAAGGGAGGGTTTTTAGAGTAGGGGAAGTACCAATGCCTTCTTGCAGGCTGAAAGAAAGTGCCCAGAAATCATAATGATGTATAGCAGTTCCAGTAAATGAACTTCTACAGTCCCTAAGGCGCTGTGAAGTACATTTAGGCGGCATGGATCAGTAGGGGATTTAATGGCCTTAATGATTTTGGCAACCTTTTCCCTGGCAAGAGAGATAAAAGCTGAATAAACATTATATATTACATTAGGTCTAACATTCCTGGACTGAGTGGACTTGCCATTCAGACTGACAGTGAATTCATTAAAGATTACAGTAACCTTTGATTTGAAGAAATCTTCTATTTTATTATACAGAGTTTGGCCAGGTACTATGATGTTGTTAGCATGAAAGTTGGCCAGAGTTTTCACTGTTTTAAATAACTCTTTAGAAGATTTTTTTTAATTGTTAATTTTATCCGCAAAGTATCTGTATTTTTCTGATAAAATCTAGGACTTATAATTGCAGATAAGTTGTTTGTACTCATTTTTTTCATCAGTGCAATATTTCCTGACATCTGTATTTTTGATTTAATAATTTTAGATCTTTAGAACACTATAGTGCAGAAGGTTTCCTTCTGTGGTTTTTGGATCATGTTTACAATGGCCAGCTGAGACTGCAGAGTGAATCAAGTCTGTAAAATTAGCAGCAACTATGTTAATGTTATTTTCAAATGTGGGTTGAGACTTTAAAAAAGTATTTTTAAGTTCAGTTTAGTCAATTTTTGCCAGGGGTGGAATTTGATAAAAGTAGGCATAGTGTGGCTAAAGCTGTTATTGGTAGGGATTTTAACCCTTTGCGTGCTGAGGACTGAACGGTTTCCATCCTCAGCCACGGTACTCATGTGCTGATGAAGAAACCGTTCCATCCTTTGCACACGACGGGATATCCCTCATCTGTTTACAGGAGAGGGATTTCCTTTTTTGTTTTCCAGCCTCGGGAGCTTTTTTTTCCCAATGTAATGACGATCGTGCACATGGCACACTGACGTCATTACATTGAAAGTGAAATGACCTGATCAGCTCATTTCACTGTCACTGCTTCGGTGCTCATTGGGGCTATCTCAGCCCCTTGAGTACCGAAGTACATGGGAGATATTTTATTGGAAAGAGGAGAATCTCCCCTTTCCAGTGATACCTTTCCCTAATGGATCCCTGCTTGGGGATCACCACAGTAAGGTGATCCCCAAGCAGGGTTCCATCACCAGACACCAGAGAGGACTTTTGCTCCCCCCAACCTTTTTGGGCATGTTCAGTTTTCCTGCCTTACCTAGGGGGTAGATGGGGGCAATAGCCCCCGACCTGCCCCCCCCCCGCCAGTGGGGCAGAAAGCCCCCTAGGCAACAGTGAGTTTTTATTTTTATTTTGGTTGTTTAGGGGTGGGGGCTTCCCAGAATGGGCATGACAATGCTCCCAACCCACCACCCCAAAAAAGAAATAAAAATATTGGCAGTCTTTCTGCACCCCCCTTTGGGGGGCAGACATTGTCAACAGCGCCCGATCTGCCCCCGGGGGGGGGGGGCAAAAAGTCAACTAGGCAGCACGGACTGTTTTTTTTTGGCAACAGCCCTCAATCTGCCAACCACCCAAGGGGAGGCAGACGTTCATTGTAGATGTATTTACAATGTGTATGTATTTTACAGAGAAATAACACATCTTCTCCCAAAACTGGCCTGGTAATGCCAGTGTTGTTGTGAAACATTTGTTGTAAAAATCAGTCGGTAATAAGGCTTTTAGTTGTTCTGTAATATAACCAATTTTTATATCTCCACAATATGTGTTGACCACTTCCTGTCTTGGAGTCTAGGCCTGCCCACACAAGTGAGGTACCATTTTAATTGGGAGACTTGTGGGAATGCCGGGTGGGCAGAAGTTTGTGCCTCCTCGCAGATTACAGAACTTTCTATCACAAAAATGGTCAAAGTTGCAATTTGCGAGGGATTTTGGGCAAAAAAAAGTGATGAGTCATGCAAGTCAACCCACCCTGGATACTCCAGGTATCTTGTTTTCAACAATGTACAGGTTTTTAAGGTTTCCCTAGATGCCAGCTGTGCTAGGGCCCAAAATCCACAGCAAGGCACATAGCAAAAAAAAGGGTCAGTATTTAGTGAAAAAAACGTGGTGTCCATGTTGCATTTTGGGCCTTTTCAAGTCACGGGGACAAGGCCTAGCCACACAAGTTAGGCATCATTTTTATTGGGAGACTGGGGGGATGCCAGGTGGGCAGAAGTTTGTTGCTTCCCTCAGATTCCAGAACTTGTGTTTTTTTAGACAAAATTTGAGGTTAGCAAGAGATTCTGGGTAACAGAACCTGGTGAGCGCCACACAAGTCACCATATCCTGGATTCCCCTAGTTGTCTAGTTTTCAAGAATGTACAGGTTTGCATGGTTTCCCCAGATGTCGGCTGAGATAGTCCCTTTTTTAAAACGTGTCTATTTTTCAGTGGAAAAATTAGATGTGTTCACGTTGCGTTTTAGGCCTAACCACACAAGTGAGGCAACAGCTTTATCAGGAGAATTAGGGAAATACAGAATGGTAGAACATATGTTATTACCAATTGTCTTTCTCTAGATTTGCACCTTCCAAATGTAAGACAGCATGTAAAAAAAAGACATTTTAAGAAACGTTTCACATGCTAGTATGGGTACCCGGAAATTCAAAGATGTGCAAATAATCAGTACTTCTAAACTCCATTTCTGGTACCCATTTTGGAAATACATATGTTTCATGGATCCCTATTTTTCAGCCTTTAAATTTTACCAAATGTAAATGTAAATTGTAAATGAATTGAAATGAAATGAATTATTGTATACCCGGTACACAAGAAAAAACACTGCAAGATGCAGCTCAGTTATTGTCTCTGGGAGCCACAGGTTCTTAGTAAACCTATAAGCTCTATATCCCTGCAACCAGGAGGATCCAGAGGATGTAATGATATATAGCTTTTGAAAATCTGTCAAAGCTAGAAGAAGTTACAGATGAAAACGTAGACACAGATGGCTGTTTTCGTCAACTTAAATTTCAATATTTCTTTATTTCAACTGTTACTTTCTATAGGAAATCCTTGAAAAATCTACACAAATGAGCCGTTGCTGAATTCAGAATATTGTCTAACTTTCTTAAATGTATAGCTTTGTGGGATCCACCATTGGTTGTATATCCATTTCTACCACTAACTGGAAGGAGGTTGAAAGCACAAAAAATAGGAAAAATGTGTTATGTCCCAGTAAAATGCCTAAACTGTGTTGAAAAAATTGGTTTTCTGACAAAAGTCTATCTATTCCTGAAAGCTGGGAAGATGGTGATTTTAGCACCTCAAATCCTTCATTTATGCTATTTGTAGAGAAAAAAACAGATGCTTTCATCTGCAGCACTTCTCCTCCATGTTTCCCAAATCACCTAAAATGTAGCTGTATTTTGGCTAATTTCTCGGTCCCCTCCAGGGGAATACTCAAATCCTGGGTGCTTTTAGAATCCCCAGGATGTTGGAAAAGAAGGACGCAAATTTCACGAGGATAACTTATGTGAATAAAAATGTATGGGGGCCTAAGTGCAAACTACCACTAAATAGCCAAAAAACGGCTTAGGACAGGTAGTGGAAGATGGTGAGGGGGGTTCGGCCTAGCAGTGAAGGGCTTAAGCAGGAGAAACACTACTTTGTGGTCACTCCAGGTTAGGGGCAATTCTTTCTCAAAACGTAACTCATAATTACAGGTACAAAACCTTCTAGGGTGTGCTTTGACTGATGGGTCACTGAATGTATTATTCGAGTAAGGTCAAAACGAAGCAGGCTCTCAAATAAGATTTCTGTGTTTTTATTGTGTAAAACCTCTAAATAAAAATGTGAAATCCCCAAGTATTGTAAAGATTGTATTACCCATCAACATTGCATAACAGAAACTTGTTATAGGATGCTGTACCACCCATGGATTTTCAGGAAACCAGGAATAAAGAGTTTTCATAATCTAGCAAATAAAGTAACTCAGCGGAGATTGACACCGGATAGAACATCAAGGATCAAGCGCAATCAGGAAAACTTACAACCCCTCATTGTTATCGCTGTAGGAGCTACACCGCATTCACCATTTTGGCCTGACACAGTACTCGCTCAGTGGACTAACGGGCGTTGGTTAGGCTATAAACAAGGCATTTCCTCGATCACCGTGGCATCCACAGGAGCAGCGTGACAACCGGATCAGGAGCCGGGTTTTCTAGGCTGTTCACAGTCCCAGTTACACTAGAAACTCAGCACGTAGGCTCCGTGGTAGACAGAGAGACAGGATCAGGCAGCCATCGGCTCTGCCGTCCAAGCCACGCCCCGAGTTTTCATAATCTAGTCTTGGGGGATTTGTGCCTGTAGTATTGTCTGTAGTCATCAGTTGAGATTTTGGATTTCCTTATTCAGAACTGTCTTATTTGATCGTGGACTTCTTTTACTATAGCATTAACCTGGATATACAGCTTCAGGTATTGTTGAGAATGAACCGAAGACTTTTTGAGTTTTCAACAAAGAAAGGTTCAAAGTCTAATATATTTGTAATATCAAGCTATGTTTGCATTGAAGTGGAGCTGAGGGTTAAGCTTGAAACTGGCCACTTCATAGCTTGAAGCTCTGAAGTGCTTCTCATTGTGTTAGTGTGGGTTTGGGGACACCTGGGCCCCTGTTTACAAAAGTGTGCACTCGGTCTCCCAGCCGCTTAATTAACTTTTTGACATACTTCATTAGCTTTCTCTGACTCAGGTCAACGTTACTTACTCTGTCCAGCGTGACATTGGCCATTCAACTTCCAGCCAGGATACAGGGGAAAACATGATACACCCCTCAAACATTATATTCCTGCTCAACCTCAAAGAAGACAACAAACAACTCAAACAAAAAAGTCCCAAAAAAACACCAAAGAACACAAAACAAAACAGGGCAACCAAAAGCATACCACAGATCCAACATCACTGACAATGGTTCGAAAATGGCATCATATTTTCTATAGACATCCTATCCAGGAAAAACAGTTCAAGCTCTTCGGCATTTTGGTCCAAAAACTGTCTGCCCTCAAGAAGGGGGCATGGCCACAACACTGGTATCCGACAGAGTCTACAGTCAGTCACATATATAATCCTGGAACTTTTGTGAGGTAGCAGACTTGCGTCTTAGGTGATACCTCTCCATCCCTTGTCTGGGTGCTGAAGAACTGGGGTTTAACCCAGCGGCGTCAGGGGCACGCCTAAGATCTTCGAGTTCACCTGTCTTGGTATACAGAGACACGGAATACTTCTGGATGGCATCAGAGACCAAGTTTATTAGCTGCAGCTAGTAACAGTGATCCTAGAAATACATCAAGGTGTAAATTCTCAGGAGACTGCTCATTTTACTAAGGCGAGACGTCTCTTTTTATATTCAATATTCACATTATAAATGTACACCCACTGCACAATATTCTAGTCAATAAGGTACAGTTTCAAACAAAGTATCACATAACAAAAACTCAATTTACAGTATCCCAACCCAAAGTTAATTATTAGGAATGACCCAAATTCAATCTCCACAAGCCGGACAAACCTATAATTGAAAGCATAACCCATGTAATGAAGAAACATAAAAAAGAAACAGTAACAGAGGCTGAACAAGATAAGGCATGTGCAAGGAAACTAAAAGTTAACGATGTCCTGAACATTGATTGGCAATCTCAGACAAAGATCGATCAGGGAAATTGGCTTTGCAAGGTCAGTTTCAGGTGAAGAGGTCAGTTTCTTACAGTTCATTTCAGAACACAAAAGAAACCTAGTTAATGTATACATGAACTAAGAAGGCCAGGCCACTTTGTTCTCCAGGCTACCTTCACAGGCCTACGTGAGGGCAACACAAAATGGTGGCACAGAACAAAATGGAGTCAGACTCGAGAATTACAAAACCTCAGTGCCATCCGGCAATCATCCTCCTCACTGGTTGGTAGCAGCTGACTCTGTCTCTTGCTACCTCCTTTGAAGGTGTGTGGATTCTTTGGTGCTCTAGACTCTTGAACATTTATGTCAGGTTTAACAGGAGTCTTCACTCCTGGTGACTCACCAATTACATACCCATAACCTTCATCTCATCTCTCTGCCCCCAGGACTGATGGGTCATCAAACATCTTAGCATGTGTGACATCAAGCGGGGAAAGGAACTGCTTAAAAAATGTAACTTTTCTGATAATTGTTTCATAGCCCTTCTGGGCGGTCACCATGGTCCCCTTGATGCAAATAATCCTGCAGGGGGCCAACTTGAACTGACGGTGAAATTTGCTAACAGGGTGTCGGTCTTCCACTAATAGTTGTTTCGCCCACCTGTAGCGTGCTTGGTTTGGCTCCCCACCATCGGGGCACTTAGGGGTTTCGGGCCCTCAGGGCTTGATGCACTTCCTTTGGAGCACGATCCTCTTCCAAGTACTGGGGAATTGTATCTCTGGCACTCTGCCTGAAACTGACTCGGCTGGGGCTAACACCTGAGGTGGCATGAGGTGTTAGTCGGTACTCTATTAAGAAGGCATACACTGTTCTGTCTGCATTTTGGTTTTCCACCTGAGCAATTATTATGACTTCATTAGGAGTCCGCATGAACCACTTAGTTTCGCCGTTGGACTGAGGACATCAAAGGGTGATAGGGAGCAACCTCCTAACGCGAAAAGTGCGGGTCATTATTAGTATGAAGTTCCTTTAGGAGTCCATGGCTTGCCATTACTTTTTCTAGGCTTGATACAGGGGTGGCCGCAGTAATTGAATTGAAAATCTCAACCTCCAGATATTTGGAGGAATCATCAATTACCACCAGCAAGTGATGACCCCCAGAGAAGCTCTCAAAGTAGGCACCAGGGTGTCACAGGACTATCCTCCCTTATACTCTGAGCCGGTAGATCAGGGGGTCCTGTAGCTTGGCAGAGGGGCAGTGCTTCTCAGTATGCTCTACCAGACTTTGCACCATTATCTTGTCTTTGGGACAGTACCGTTCCCAAACCTGTAGAACTCGCATCTACCAACAACTTTGACCTTTTCTGCAGGTTAAAATACCCCAGGATAGTGTGCTCAGACATAGATTCCTTGGTGGCATGGAGCACTGCTTCATTGGGTACCACACCAAAACCACAGTGCATTCAGCTTCGTCAAGAATGAACCTTTCACAGTGTGTAACCATACAGAGGAAGTTGTGAACACCGGATACATTGACAGGTGCTCGCGCGGTCGGTATGTCTTGGACCTTGGCTGGGTCGGGCATGACCCCATTTTTTGAAAAAAAATATCCAAAAAAATGATCTCAGTGTGCAGAAATTCACATTTTTCACGTTGTAATGCAAGTCCATTTTCCTGTTTGCAACAAAACGTTGTGCAAAGGTGGGACACGTCCTTTCAACGGTGGGCGCATGAGCCAGTATGTTAACACTTACATTGATTGCACCTGGGAGGCCCACTAGCACACCCTGAATTACTTCTTGCAATACCTCTGTCATACTGGATAGGCCAAAACTCAAACACTTGTATCGTCTGAGGCCTATATTGGTGGAGAATGTGGTGATCTGCATGTACTCGGGGTCAACATTATTTGATGGTAACCAGATTTTCAGTCCATTTTGAAGAACCAACAGGAGCCAGCGACCTCTGTCGTAATGTCATCAACAGTGAGCATCTAATGTCTCTCCTGTTTAATGGTCATGTTGGGCAAACGCATGTCCACACAAATTCAGACCGCTCCTGAATATTTGTATTTTCAGGCTATGACAATAGGAAATCCCCACAGGGTGGGGCCGTCCACTGCTTAATAATGCCAGCTTGTTCGAGCTTCCTAAGCTCTGCCTCGACTTTAGGCTGAAGATAGAATGCCACGCATTGGAGACTGGTTGTATGAACTCATCTGTATGAAGGTGAACCATTCAGCCTTTCAAACATTCTATTCCATCGAATATGGGTGAAAACTAGCAGCGTGGCAACTCCAGCAGCGTGGATTCTGAATGCAAACAATATCAATTGCAGGCATTCAGCGTTTGGCAGCTGAGGAGCAGGCAGGTGCCTTTCTTGGTGACATATACCTTGACGCGAATCACCCTAACTTCATGGGGGATGTCTGCTGTGAACACGCTAATGAGTGGAAGAGGTATGGCTGTGCCAAAGGTGTACACTTTAATCATTGTCAAGCAGAGCTTGGGTCGCTGAGGTAGCGTTTTGAGCAGCTGGTAAGCAGGAATGTTGATGGACACTCCCATATCTATAAGCATTGACACTGGATGGTCGGCCAGGGTGACGTTGCACCTTGGGGTGCTCCTGTCCATTTATTGATTTAGCTTGATGGCATGGTTCACATGCACCACCCCTTCAACTTCATCATCATCCATGTCGCTCTCACCCTCGACTAGGGCTGATTCTCTACTACATTGACAGCCTTTGTTTTTGTCCCTTATGAGGGGTTTTGGCCCGTCACACTTTTACGTAGTGATTGAGTTTGCCGCAGAAGGAGCACTTCTTTCCTCGCACCAGGCAATCATCTTGACTAGACTATGGCCCTCTGCACCAGTGGCATGTTTTGGATGTGGGGGATGGCTTTTGGTGATCCTTCTTAAGGTCTGGGTTGTTTCTCAGGTCGATACCAAATTGACAGCTTCCAACTTAACCATGCGTTGGAGGGGGGCTTCCATGTGAGCAGCACATTATTTCGATAGCTCCTTTGAGCGCCCGAGGGTTAGAATGTTGGCCATAGTGATGTCTAGAGTTTGTAGTACATGTTCCCTTAGTTTAGCTGTCGAGCAGGCCTAAATAAATTGTGCGTGTATCTCATTATCAACGTAAGGCAGAGTGCATGTGCTTGTAAGGTGTTTCAAAAGTGCATAAAAATATCAAGTGACTCCTCCGGGCCAATTCAAGCCTGACAAAGAACAAATTGTTCATAACCTGGTTTCACCAGAGGCTCGAAATAGTCTGCAAGGGTTATTTTCAATGTATTATAGGTGAATGGGGGCCTGCCTTAGTAACAGTATTTTGTGTACAGCTGCCCCTGCCAGGTGGAGAATCATGAGACGTTTTCCTAACATTTTTCATACCCACCGCCGAATAATACTTCTCCAGACATTCCACCCATATCTTCCACTGTGCTGCCTGGGCTGATGGGGGACCCTCAACCATGAACAGCTCTAGTTCTGGCACCGAAGTCATGACATACAGCATCCCTGGAAGAGTTCACGCTGAGAAGAAGATACAAACAGTGATGCTGATGTAAGTGTCAAAAAGGCTGTTGCGGCCTACCAGAAGCATTAGCAGACGGGTGGGCTAGAAAACCTCACAGCTGCACATGTGCTTGTGGCTCCTCATGTATTCAGTGTAGACACTGCAATCTCACTGGTGAACAGACATGAGCCCCAGACAGCAAGAAGTAGTGAGAACCTGGACCTTGGGTCAAAATCCAAAAACAGCAGTTGATGGACAGAATGCAGAACAATGTCATACATTTACCCCAGTACAGAGATTTGGCCTCAATCCATGGGGCACAAGGTCAAGACTGATTTGCACATGTCTGGGTTGGAACTGGAATGACATGGTGAGCAAAAAAACAATGGATTAAGGCCCAGATCTCTGTACTGGGGTGACTGTATGACATTGTTCTGCATTCTGTCCAACAATTGTTGTTTTTGCATTTGTCACCCCGAGTGGTACGGGTATGCTCAGACGTGAGTCCTGTGCTCTCCATGCCACTGGAATCAAGCTATCCTGGCTGACGAAGGCTGAAAGCCCAAAACCGGTCCCAGGATGCTTGTTTCCAGTCCAGGGAGGACCTGGCTTGGCAGTTCGGGCTGGACTGTTCCCATGGGGCACAGGGTCCAGACTGATTTGCATATGGCTGGGTTCAAACTGGAATGACATGGTGAGCAAAAGAACGATGGATTTAGGCCCAGATCTCTGTACTGGGGTGAATGTATGACATTGTTCTACATTCTGTCCATCAACTGTTGTTTTTGCATTTGTCACCCCAAGTGGGACGGGTATTCTCAGACGTGAGTCCTGTGCTCTCCATGCCACTGGAATAAAGCTATCCTGGCTGATGAGGGCTGAAAGCCCGAAACGGGTCCTAGGATGCTTGTTTACAGTCCAGGGAGGATCTGGCTTGGCAGTTCAGGCTGGACTGTTCCCATGCGGCACATGGTCAAGACTGATTTGCATATGGCTGGGTTCAAACTGGAATGACATGGTGAGCAAAAAAACTATGGATTTAGGCCCAGATCTCTGTACTGGGGTGAATGTATGACATTGTTCTGCATTCTGTCCATCATCTGTTGTTTTTGCTTGGGTCAAAATGCAGCAGCCTTGGAGAGGAAACGATTAACAGTTCCTCAGCCAATGCACCAAAACACCACTACCAGGCAGGGGATGGAGGCGTATGTAGGGCCACCGCAGGGAAGTCCAGTAAGTCGCTGCAACAGTTGGGGAAGGTCACTGAGGTTGCATGGGAGAGCAGGAACATCTCCGATGCTGAGTGGGGCCTCTCCACCTAGGCCTGGTCAGAGTACATGTGGCCCCAATAGGGAGACAGCTCCATGCACCGCCGCAGGGGAAAAAGCCCAGAGCAGGTGAAAGTGAACCTACTATCTGCACTGTGGGTCAAGTCAAGTCAAAGTATGTTTATTATGACCGTAGTCTTTAAACAAACAAGCAGTGAGCATAACGCAATTAGGGGGGTGTATACAATAAATACCTATACTTATTTTTAAAAAGTTATTCTTTAAAACAGTTCTACATTTCATTTTCAAAAATACAAAGTCCAACTATAAAATACTAATCACCAATAAAAATTACAAATGCCTTAAAACATGTTATAAAAATTAAAAACCTATTCACTTTTCTTACCATCGTAACAGTTTCAGTCAGTAAAACTTCATACAGTACTACATTTTTCCCTTGGTTCTCAGTACACTCTGGGTCACCTTTAAAAATTTCCCTAGGGCAATTGTGATATCAAAGAAGGGTATTTCTGTTAGGAGGCTGGCTGCCTGCGTCCTTGTTTTAATTCCATATTTTAGGAAAACTGGGCGCAGCCATAATTTCCTCTGCTCTAGGAGAAACAGGCAGTCCAACATAAAATGCGGCCAGTCTCCCTTGGTTCTCAACTTACACTTGCAACGGCCTTCTTGGTCTAAAATTGTGACTTTGAGCTCTTTATTTATTATCCACGGGTTAATCCCAATTCGACACCTCAGGATCTCTTGCCTGAACCCGCGGTTAGGTAGTCTATCAAGGTAGGGGAACCAATTTTCGTTGGGCCAGGCATTTAACATATGCACCACTGATTTTTTGTTTGTTAGATAGCCTATATCAGTCGCTTTAGAAACTTCCTTCCCCCTTTGCTTCAGCTCCCCTTTGGTACTTAGGACCTGCAGCGTTTCCTGGTCCCAATCGATCTCCAGTGAGTTGCAGATTCCTTTCAATTTGTCCCTACAGACTTTTGCCCATTTTAGCTCGCTTCTCAGTATTTCATTGCGACACCAATATGCTACTTTTTGGCTTTCGGGGTCTTCCAATCTCTTCCAGAATCTAATCACAGCCATCTGGGTTTGTATTTTCCAGGATTTTGAGGCTATTTCTAACCTGATGGCTTGTATCATCGAAGATTGAGGAAGGGATAAGAGTCTTTTTAAGCAATTCCCCTCTATCACGTCCCAGGACCCCTTACCGCTCAAATAAAGGATCTCTACGCCATATAAAATTTGAGAAGGTATCATTGCTTCGAAAGCTCTCAGCATAGGTCGGTGTGACATCTCTCCATATACCCCATTAAACCTTTTTAGACCACATATGGAGGAGAGTGCCTTAGCTTTTTGGGTATCCAGATTGGAATTCCAATTTAAAGCTCTATCGAACCACAAACCCAGATATCGATATTCATTAACAGTCTCCAGTTTGAGATCACCTATATACCAAGTAAATTTGCTTATCTTTTTCCCAAAGCATAGGGTTTTAGTTTTATCTAAATTGATTGTTAGGAATTTACTGGCACAGTATGTTTTGAAGGCGTTAAGCTTCCTTTGTAGGCCCCTCTCGGTCTGGTCTACTATCACCAGATCGTCTGCGTACAATAGGCAGGGTATTTTATTGCCATCCCTTTTAGGGCTTTGCAAAAACAACAGGTGATGGACCGAATGTGGATCAATGTCACACACTCAACCCAGTCCAAAGATCCGGGCCCAAATCCATCGTTTTTTTGCACTCCACACCACCCCGGGTTAGACAATGGCGATATGCAAATCAGCTCTGACCCTGTGCCCCATGGGAACAGTCCAGTCCGAACTACAAAAGCCATGTCCTTCCCAGAACGGAATCAAGCATCCGAGGACCGGACCGGTTTCGAGGTAACACCTCTCATCAGCCCGGCTAGCTTGACTCCAGTGGTGTGGAGTGCCTGGGACCCACGTCTGGGCATCCCCAGCGCACTTAGGGCGGAAATTGCAAAAACAACAGGTGATGGACCGAATGTGGATCAATGTCACACACTCAACCCAGTCCAAAGATCCGGGCCCAAATCCATCGTTTTTTTGCACTCCACACCACCCCGGGTTAGACAATGGCGATATGCAAATCAGCTCTGACCCTGTGCCCCATGGGAACAGTCCAGTCCGAACTACAAAAGCCATGTCCTTCCCAGAACGGAATCAAGCATCCGAGGACCGGACCGGTTTCGAGGTAACACCTCTCATCAGCCCGGCTAGCTTGACTCCAGTGGTGTGGAGTGCCTGGGACCCACGTCTGGGCATCCCCAGCGCACTTAGGGCGGAAATTGCAAAAACAACATTTTAGGGCTGGCACTGCCCTCCACCACTAGATGTGCCGGGAGATCTGACAGGAAGATCGAAAAGAGCTGTGGGGCCAACACACAGCCTTGTCTTAATCCATTCGCTATGGGTATTTTTGCTGTTAAGGAACCCACCTTATCCTTAATTACTTGCCCCCAGTTTTCCCTGTGGAGTTCTTTTATTATAGTGAGTAGATCATTGGGAATCTTCAGCCTCTCTAATAACTCCCATAGGCAGGCCCGATCCACCGAATCAAAGGATGCTCTGAAGTCGACAAAACAGCAGCATAATTTGCCATTCTGTTCCGTCGACTTCATCGCCATCGCCCATAGTGCAAATCCGTGGTCTATTGTAGAGTGGCCTGCTCTAAATCCCCCCTGTTCTGTGGGTATTATTTGAAACTCATCTACCCATGCATTCAATTGTTTCAACAAAATTTTAGAGAACACTTTCTCGCCTATATCTAGCAGATTGATTAGCCGATAGTTTTGTGGCTCTTCTTTGCTCCCTTTCATATGAATTGGCCTAATTATTGCCCCCTTCCAGGTTGGTGGCATTACCCCTTCTTTTAAGACTACCTGGAACATCTTGGCAAGAAATCTTGCCCACCATTTTACCTCGGATTTCAAAATTATAGCAGGAAGATTGTCCGGACCTGCTGCCCGAGTTAACTTGAGTTCTCTTATTGTGCACTCAACATAGTCTTCATTAAATTGTAGTAATAGGTCATCTGAGATTTCTTGCCATACTTTAGGCTCCACCTCCTCTCTAGAAGTCCTTGCCCCATATAGTTTCCCTATGTACCCTTTCCATGCGGCCTCACTCACCACATAGTTCAATTCTCCATCTGGTGTTCCCGCTACCGACTTTACTAATCTCCAAAATTGCCTTAGATTTTTATTCTCTATGGCTTCTAATAATTCTAGCCAGCACTTTTCTTTATATACCCTTTTTGCATTGGCTGCCATTATCTTAAATTCTTTTTTCAGCTTGGCTAGCTGGTCCTGCCTCTCTGATGTAAAGTTCTTTTTTTGTCTTCTTTGTATTGCGCGTATCTCCTTTTTCTTATTTTGACACTCCACAGAAAACCCTTTACATCGAATTATTTGTTTAACCATTGTGAGATGGTTCCCTTTTAGCTTTATCTTTAGGCATTGAACCACCTCTTCTAATTTCCCTATGAACCATTCCAATTTCTTATTCTCACAATTTTCCGGTACTATTTTTATTTGCATAGCCTTCAATTTTTCCATATATTCCTCAGTTAGGCGTGTCGTCACCCGTTTGGGATACTCGACCTCCTGGGTGATCACCCTTTCTCTCTGTAGTTCACTTCCCCCTGCCATTGACATATACAGGAGTTTGTGATCACTCACATCTTTTTGTACTAACCTAAAATCCCTGATCTGGGTGAAATTCCAGGCCTGCAAGAATATATAATCAATTGGGCATTTCTGTTGCCCTTGGATGAATGTCTTTCCTGCTGGGGAGTCTGTCTCCATTCTCCCATTTACGCAATGAAAGCCTCTACCTCCTAGGGTGTGTACAAGACCAACATCTTGTTTCGAGATTTCCCCAACTGGGAACTTAGCCGGGTTTATTCCATACACCTCTAACTGTTCCCTATTCCATAGATCTGCTTTTTTTGGATTTAGTTTATGGTTAAAATCCCCCATTATCATTATTGTCTCTGCAGGATATTTTTCTAAAGTACTGTCTATATCCTCTTTGAAATACTTCATTTCCCTTTCATATTCCTCCCCGTTATCCCACTGCATGTATACATTCATTAAAATCAACATTTTATATTTCTGATCCACCTTCATAAGTTCAATTCTGCATGCTTGTACCCATTTGCATTTTGTATTCAACATTTCAAAATCTCTCATAGCTTTTGTTGATATCAAAGTCAGCAGCCCCCCCCGAGGGCCGTCCATGGTTTTTCTTTATGGCTGACTGCTGTATCTGGGCGTATCCGTCAAAAGTCGGGGTATTGTCGCATAACCAGGTCTCTTGCAGGCAGGCAATGTCCACTTTATTTATGACTTCCTTTATATACTCACGTTTTTGCTCATTGCCTAACCCATTTATATTCCAGGTTAAGAGACCTAAATCTTGCGACCCCCCTCCATCCTATTCAACGTCACTCAAAGCGCCTACTTCCTCCATATCCAACAAATTACTTGAGTTACCTTCTCCCATTGGATTACTATGTGACGACCAGTTGCCCCATGAGGAGTCGTTCCTTGTGTTATCTATTACGACGTTCAGGCGGCTTAAATCCTTTTCCGTTTCTCTACAGAGAATCACTTGTCCCTTCTGAAAGCCCGGCATGGTGATTTAAGAAGTTATTATCTTTGGAGGTTTTTATTTCCCTCTCTGGGATAATCCTTATTCCCTGTTGAGTTATCTCAATTGAGGCTTTCTGGATTGCCCTTTTTACCAGGCCTGAATGGAGGGTAATTTTTGTTATCTCCTTTCCATACCTGTTTTCTACAAAGCCAACATGCTGTAGATCTTTAGTACCAATCCCTCTCAGGCTGTCGCATTTTTCAAATGCGGACAGAATCCGTGCCCTATTTAGGGGTCTTGGATTTCCTGTCGGCTTCTCTTTCCTCCCAGGTGGTATTGGGTCCAGAAATAACCAATTGTTCTTATCTCTCTCAGAAAGATTCGTGTTTGTTACCAACGCCTGTTGATAGGCGGTTGGTCTCCCCGTTTGCCATCCGTTCCTTCTCGTATTGGGTTCTTCATGTACCTGAGGTCTTACTGTCCTTTGTTCTGTAACTCGTTCGTCCCTTTGCCTTACTTTCTGTTTCGTCGTACGGATGGAAGGGAGGGTCTCGATTGCCTCCTTGCATCTCTGCATTTTCCTTAGTACTCTCGGGGTCCTTGGGGTCTTTGGGGCTTTTGTCTCTACTTGCGTGGGTCTAATTGATGTAAAGGTTGGTGCTGATGCATTCAAGCCTGACTGTATCACCCCCGACTCTGTTTCCTTCCCTTTTTTCTTCCCTACTTGATTCAGTTGCCTGTTTTTTCCAGTCCTGGTCGTGGCCCCACGTGTGACATACCCCCCGCGCCTTTTTATCAACATAGGTCTTCTTGATATATATACATTATCTGCAGACTCTTCTGCCTCCTTTGCTGTTTGTATTGCGGGTTGGGGGTCTCTTCCCAGAGATACTCTACTCTCTTCTTCTATTATTACCATGTCACTTTTCTCCCTTGAAAGAGTTAAATCCATTGTCATTTCCTTGATTGGCATTTTGCTCTTTATTTCTCCTAGTTCTTCTTCTATTTTCTTTAGGTGTTGTTTCTGAGCTTTCATCAGTCCATTATTTGAGAGGCTCACTTCCAGGATTCCTTGTAATGCCTTCTGGAGTAACAAGATTACCTCTATCAGCGAAGATGTAGGCGTTTCCGAGATCGCTGAATCCTGTATTGTGTTTCTGGCAGGGTTTACTGGGTTGCCAGACCTTTTGCTCTCTTGATGCATTGATGATTTTTGCAATTGATAGAGCTGGTGGAATTGATCTGGCGCGCCTCCCCAGGTGGCACTCTGGTTCTGATCTTCATTTCCCCTAAGATCTTCATTTCTTAGTGACAGCTGAGAGAACAGTTTGGGAGATGATGATAGTCGAGGCGCCGAGATTTGGTGATTTACGCTTTGAAGAGTTAGATTTATAGTATTGTGATTCTCCCCCTCCTCTTTGCTATCCGGGCTCACTTCTTCGTGGTTTCCTCCCTTTTCTAGCTGTCTTCGACTTTCGTCCAGTTTGCCAGGGTTTCCATCGATTTCTCCGACAATTTCCACTATTTCTTCATCTATTTCCGATGTTATCGCTGGGTTCAATGATTTATAGTGTTTACCCACAAACTCCTTTATGGACTTTGTCACTCCCATGTTCTCTTTCTGTTTATTATTCATTTGATTGCCACCTCTTTTTGCCTTCGGTGCATTCTTCGCTGCTTTTTTAACTTTTCTTTTCTTTCTTTCTTTTACCCTTACTATTGTCCAAGGATGATACTTGACTTTCTTGGCTCTCTTCCAGAGATTTTGAGCCCTCCATTAATTTACTCCTCCCTTGTTCATCCCCTGTACGTAAGTTTGTCCCTCTTTTGGGGACCATTGCTAGGTACAAGGGCTGTTATGCAGATGAAGGTGTAACACTTAATTATTAAATTTCTTTATTACAAGTTAAACACTTACCTCTGTTCTGCCTTAGGTGCCTTCCGCCAGCTTTCCTTCCGCTGTCCTTGCCACAATTGCCCTTTCTGTCGTATTTTAGTAGATCTCCTGCTTCACAGTAGCTCCAGGCTTCTTTGGACCTGTGCTTTTAATTACTTTGCTCTTCCTTGATGCCTTGATGCCTTTAGGCACCTCCCTTACAATATTGTGGACTCCTATTTCCCTGTTTCCCTGCAGACTCTGCTGGTTACTGCTCCAGCTAAATGTCCAAGTCTGCTTAGGGTCTAAAGGGTACTAAGGAGTGCTGGCGCTGAATGGAAGTTAGCGCTAAAAGGTAATTTGCGCTAAATGGTAGCTTGCTGAGTAGTGCTCGCGGACGATGGTCACCTCCGCTGCTACTGCACTTATGCCCCTCTTGTGCCTTTCGTGACTCTTGGCGGCTCACCGGCTCGCGTCTCCTCCCCCCCGCGGGCTCCGCTGTGTACCCAGGCGGGGGACGGGATTTGTGGCGGTACGCTCTTTTCCCGCTTCCCGCTTGCCGCTTACCGCTGGTGGATGAAAGCGGTCGTCCTGCGGTGGTTGAACTGCGGTAGATGCGGACACAGACTCAGCGCTCTCTCCGTGGCTCCGTTGCTCTCCGTGGCTCTCCCGCTCGGCTTCTGCTTCCTGCTCGACTGCTTCGGTCTGGCGTGAGTGTGGCGTGGCGTGGCTCAGGCTAGGCGAACAGAGGATCTTCCTGCACTGTGGGACTTCCAAGAGTGGCAGGGCCAGTACAACACACATGTGCCTGATCGGCACAACACAACTCCGCCAGTGGCAGCAATGCTGAGTGGCGCTGTAGACGGGCACCAGCAGTGACACCGTTGGTGACATGATGCCCGACCACTTTGTTGCAAATTTGTTGGTTTGCTGGGTGTTTTCAGCACACCTGGGCCCATTTGCAAATGGGGCTCATTCGTACTCCCAGCCGATTAATTACATTCTCGACACACTTCGTTAGCGTACTCTGACCCCGAGTCTCGCTCTCAGGTCACCTTTATTTACTCTGTCCCACATGATCTTGGGGTAACAGCTCCAGCCAGCAAAACAAGAGAAACATGATACATGCCTCCGAAATTACAGTTCAGAGGGTTAAGCTTGAAACTAGACAATTCCATTATAGATCACTAAGCAAGTATAGCATTGTATAGTTGAATGTGATCAGCATAAACATGTAAAGAGATGTTGGGATGGAGCACAGAAGCTCCATGTACAGGTTGGAAAACATCATGAAATTAATCTACCCATGCAGGGCCTCACGGTTGAAGTGGTAAATGTGTAGATAGGGAGTTACACAGTATTATTTGTTGCTGCTCTAAGCAAGTGGTAAATGTCTACAAGGTGCCTGGGGCAGGAGGGGCCTGACTTCCTGGCAAGAAGTCATACATGCTCCTGTAATGTCTTGGGGCCCGATTCACAGAATGAACTTAAGACTCAATCCTAAACTTACTACTGTTTTGGTATTCACAGATTGCACTTACTACTTTTGGTATTCACAGAATGAACTTACTACTTTTGGCATTCACAGAATGCACTTACTACTTTTGGTATTCACAGAATGAACTTACTCATTTCGGTATTCACAGAAGTTAGGACTCCTAACTTTAGGACTCCTAAATGCCTTCTGTGAATACCGAAAGTCCTAAAATTACGATTTTTCTCAATTTAGTAGTAGTAAAGTTAGGACTACTAACTTTAGGACGCCTAAATGCCTTCTGTGAATACCGAAAGTCTTAAAATTTGGATTTTTCTCAATTTAGTAGTAGTAAAGTTAAGAGTCCTAACTTCTGTTAGGTTAGTGACATTTGAAACTGGTGAGGGGGGCACAAGTTAAGGCAGGAGTCCTCCGATTACCGGGGTGATTGGCAGAGTTTAGTCAGGTCAGGACACACTTACCGCTGGTCTTGGAAAATGCATTACAGGATGATTGATGGGGTTTGCTTAGAGAAGTCTAAAAACATACGAAACTGCACTACACGTTGTGAAAGATGTTTGCAAACAGTGCTCACAAAAAGCACACTTGAAAGATACAGTAGCAATCCTGCACTAAGTCTCGACAAGCCAGTTACTCTTTGTATTGTATTTATCTTGTTGTACCTGGCCACTGTCCAACAACAATCTTTGAAACCCCTTTTCCCGCCCCTTCTCACTCTTCTGTATGTAAAAACGCTAGCCCTCACTTACTGCCTGCTCCAGCCTGAAAATAAACGCTTATTGCCCTGACAAGCCCGGAGAGCCGCTCGGCCTCTAAATCTGATGAATAGCAGCATGCCTGCATCCCGCCCAGCCCAGTTCCCCTACCTGCCCAGTCCCAAAGCACCATCATTAGTGAGGAAAGAGTTGGCACACATGGTCAAAGACGGTGCAGCCTCATTGTACGTGTGTATCATTATTCTGAAATATTTGATCTATTCTGGAGACTATTGCAACAACATACCATCTATAAGAGTAGCTTCCGGAGGGCAAGTTCCTCCCAGGGGTTTAGTGAGCGAAGCAGATGAGCATCTGCAGAAGAGATTTCAGCAACTCTTCCCATAAACCACAGTTCTGCAGCCCATCATTTGTCTAGGACTAGTAGCCAGGGGCTTCAACCTCTTAAGAGAGCAGACAGCAGCCCTCCAATCACTGAACACTTCCAGGGAACAGAGCTGTGGGCTGCAGCAGGAACCTCATGAACCCTCAAACCATCACAAGAACACTTAACCGGTGCTCGCGGGCACCCTGGAAGTGCATGGAAACACTGAGTAAGTGTATGGGAAAAATGTATATTTATGCGAGGTAGGGGATGCTGGTCCACAAGTATGTGTTTATTGAGGCCATTAAGGTCAATACATAATCTGACCTTACCATTAGGAGGTTTAACAACTACTAATGGAGAAACCCATTCAGCAGACGCCACCTGTTAGTTACTAATCTTTGTAGTTCTTTAAGTACTTCATCCATGATAGATATAGGCAAATGCCTGTCTTTGTGGTTACAGGGTTTTGCATTGTCTTTCATTTCAATCTTGTGTTTAAAATCCTTTAACAGACCAACCTTACCTGAAAACACTTCTGGAAACTCTTTAATCATGCCGAATTTGCCCTTGTCTGTTTCATTGATTGAGAGCACAGGTTCAACGGCATTGGGAGTAAGGATGACGCCTAGTTCACCCTGATCACTCCAGCCAAGGACAGATGGCCCCTTCCTAGCCATGTATAATTTACATGCGGCTGTCGTATCTTTAAATTTGAATTCTAGACTCCTGAAACCTATAAAATCTATGGTGTCAACAGTATACCTTTGACAATTACATTGGATTTATCAAGTTGGGTTTTCCTACTTTCTTGACAAATTTCTGTTTCCAGATATCTTCACTTGCAATGGTAATGGATGAAGCTGAATCAGCAACAACATTTAGCAGCACACCTCCCTTGTTCACTTCACACATAGGTTTTTGTACTTTTATAAAATTTACGTCAAGAATGTCATAGTCAATACAAAATACAAAGTTTACATTAGAGGATTCTGAGGCCTCTGAGTTCACTTCAGTATCCCCTGAAACATGCTGCACAAATTGAACACGCCTAGAATTTTTCTTTCTACACAATTTTGCAAAAATTGCATCATAACACAGAGTGCGCACTTGTGGTTATTTAAATGCTCACTGGAGCCACAACTATAAAATGTTCTAGAATTTTGGTAATCACTAGGAGACTTTCCCGTATACTTGCTCTCCTCACCTACATGATTCCTGTGAGATACCTCACTGGTAATTAAGTTTCTTTTATCACCTTTTTTGCTTTTTCCTGAATTGGCTTTACTGATGAGTTTGATTTCATTAGACTCATTTAATACTTCTTTGGCACATCTCCCTGTAAGTTCTACCTTTATGACTAATAGAACTACTTCTTTCAAAGGGGATTCACTATTCACCCACACCGTATCCTGTATGTTTGGATTGCTGGTATACATAATAATCTGATCTCGGGTGAATTCCTCTTGCAGATTACCAAACTTGCATGCTAGTACCAATGCCCTTAAAGAAGACACATATTCATCTACATTTTCATGTTTCCCCTGTTTACGCTGGAAAAACTCAAAATCTTTCAACAATAACACATACTATTGGTGAGTAGTGTGCATCAAGATCATCTCAAGCATGTGTGAACATGTCGTCCCCCTCACGAGTTTTTATCTATTTTATAATGCGTTTTGAGATCTCCTGGACCTAAACAATGCAATAATACTTTCTTTTTCTTCTCAGGAGTAATATCTTCATCTTTAAAAGTGTCCACATAATTACAGAAATATTCCTTCCAAGGCATGCAAGGTTCACCCTTAGAAGGAAGGAAAGGCTGGCGATTTGTAAAATTCATTGGGTTTAACACATGCATGGCTGTTACTGACTCATGTTGTGTGAACCACAAGCAGGTTTGTAATGTAGCAATAAGTATTATATACCCCCTACTATGCTCCTTATGAAACCGCATAAAATATTTACTTATTTAGGATAACACTTGAGGTATGTAACTTGGTAAGTATAGATTCCTCTGTGCAAGTGTTTTACCTTGACACTACTGTAATACTTAAAATAAAACTAAGCAGGTATCCCAAACAACAGTCACCGCAATGTAAATGAAGCTGATGGCACCACTTCCAGTAGATATCCACAACTGGAGCTTCCTAATAGTTCCTCTCAAAAACAAGCGAAGCAGATTAATCCGAGGCACTTCCTAGTCTTGTGGTACTTTCTCATATGTTTCGACCGCACGTTTTGCTCAACAGGACGTTGCACGTTGAAAAGCCTGCAGTGCAATGCAATTTTCTTTCGCGGAGGTGCCGCAATTAATTTTGGTGCCTACAGAAATGGATACCATCAGGTTGTCGTGTGGGGTTGTCAATCCGCTCGTCACCAGATTGTAAAGATGACAAGCAGGAATTTGAATAAGTAAGTTTATTGTAACAAGCCCCAAGACAACCAATACAGGAGCTGGCTGCCTGGCAAATGCCAAGTCTCACATCAGCAACAATGTGGGATTGGAGTGATAGGGTGTGCCAATGAAAGGGGATGGTGAGGTTACATCACAATGGACACTGGCTCTGACCACAGTACGTCATCACAACACCTCCTCACACGGACCAGTGGCAATGAATTCGCGCGCACACAATGTCGACATGCACAACTGTGTCTGTTGAGCAGCAAGAGTCAGACCCCCGGCACTTTCAGGAATAGCAGCAAGAGTCAGACCCCCGGCACTTTCAGGAATAGCAGCAAGAGTCAGACCCCCGGCACTTTCAGGAATAGACTTTGGGACAGATTTACAAGCCCCTTGCGCTGATTTTATGCCGCCATTGCGTCACTTTTGTGATGCAGCGGCGGCGCAAATCCTACGCCATGGTGCGGGGTACTTACAACGTGACGCATCTGGTAGATGCGTCACGTTGTAAAGCCCTGCGCCACGTATAGGCGTTCCTGCGCAGGGGAGGGCGTTCCTGCGCAGGAACGCCTCCTAAAAGTGGCTGAGTGAAATCTACAAGATTTCACTCAGTCACTTTTAGGCCAATGCTGTGTCAAAACCATGCGCCTGCTTGAAACAGGCGTAAGGCTTGACACAGCATTGGAAGAATAGGCCCCCCCAGAGCATTGCTGGAGCTGTGTCGCGCTTGCGACGCAACTTCAGCAATGAGCCGCCTTTACGGCACAGATGCGGGACGCATCTGTGCCGTTTCTGCCCCATGGTGCGCCGCATTGTAAATGCAGCGCATCATGGGTGGCGGAGCTGTGGCGCACAATTACTGGCACATCCCTGCTAATTTGCAGGGATGCGCCAGTAATTGTAAATCTGCCCCTTTGTTTTACACAAATGGCCCTTCGCTGGGGCAGGCAAAATGGGGTAGGAGTGAATAGTAAAAGCTCACCTCAAAGAAGCAGGAGGGTTAGGGGTGCGTTGTTCTCGGTGACAGAATACGGCTCCGCTTCGAGCTTTGCTTACAAGGTTTTCATCCCTTTTTATTGGTTTCCTGAAAGTACTTCCTTCGAAAGGTGTAAAATAAAAATAAAGAGCAACTGCAGAAATGTAGGTAGGAAGTGGTTTAGTCTCCTATAAAAAAAAATGTCACCCGCCACTAGAAGATATATTTTAATTTGGGACATGAGGTCTCACCTATTTCACAGCGGGGTTCAGGTTTTTGAAACCAGAAGAAGCGCAGGGCCTAGTCTGTGGCAATGGGAAGTGCATTCCTTTGTGTTTCCTCAAATATGCCCGCTAAGTCTAATCATTTGTAGTTAAAGCTTAGCCCAAGCTCCCCAGCCAATCCAAGCACTGCTCTTATGCTGCATACAATACTAAGAAGCATGAGAGCAGAGCCAGGATTGGCTGGGGCATGGAAGTACAATGCTCCATTCAAAATCGATGGAGCTGTCTGTGTCTTTGCTGATGCAGCTCCGTGTAGCCTTCAATGTGGAAGCCTGAACTCCACACTTCAAGTTGGCCACAGCATAATATCGGCCAATCTGACAAGCACAGTTTCAGCTTCAGCTGCTCGTCCCACCCCGATGGCTCTGTAAACCTGTCCCATAACGAAATAAAATGAATGGAGGATGCACAGGATAATTTCAATTGCCAAATAAGCCTGGAGCAGGGGGGTCAACACCCCTGCACCACCATGAACACACAGACCCTGCAAGAAAAGTCCAAATATTTGAATTATGGGGTACAAAAACAAACACATTGGTAATAAAGCAGACACAGTAGATGAACTGACTGTTTGCTTTGAGGGCCTCTGTGGTGGCAATTATTTTGATCTAAATAAGATGCGTGGTACATTACCTGCAGCATTAGTCCTTCCCCTGAAGACATCATCATAGGCCTTCCACTGAGGAGTCACTTGATAGGCGTGTATGAAAACAACAAACACCACTACAAGGCACACCAAGGGTACCAGAGCGGCCGTGAAAAGTGCGGCATAGACATTCGGAATCAGGCAACTGTAAAAGAGAAAGATAATTGTTTTTATTGTTAGAAACGTGCAAAAAAAGAATACAGTAGTTTCTATAAATGATCACATTTCACTGCATACATTTGTAGAACAACATTTTGCAGAGTTGTCATCCTCTATCGTGCTATGTTTGTTGCAAAACCTTAGTACGTTGTAAGGATTATTCCATTATCTATTTGATACTTGTCATGGTCAAAAGATATAGCTGTTTTTTGGTCATCTTTGGGATGTTGACCTGCTAGTTTCTTCAGCCTAAAATTCACTTCTCCTCACAACTTCTCCTGCTTCCTGGGGTACCAGTACTGATAGGTCATCTGACCACTGAGGGCTCTTAGCAAATAAAGGAAACCCACAGGTGGTTTGGAGAGTCGGGAAAAGCTAGTGCTTGCTGCTACCTGATCTTGATATGCTGTGGAGCAGATTTTGTTTCTGAACAACTCTGACAGCCATCGTCTCAGTTTCAATATGACGCGGGAGGTTGGTCTAGAAAATCTGCCGTCGGCAGCCTCTGGCAAAAACTGATCTTGGGTAAGACAAAGTTTATAAAGTGATGAAGGCAAAGAGAACAATCCTTAATCAGTCATGAGTTCTGATCAGGCTGGGGGGTCATGAAGCCAACGATGAAGGCTTAATAGCCAATCCTGGCTGGATTATGCATCTCTACTTGGTGTTTGCTATGTGCTGCACGTAGTTTTATCCACATAAACCGGTGTGGAATATTGTGTGGGGTATGGATGATTGAGGGGGTAGCAATGTGACAATACTAGTAATAATAATCTCTAAAATAACTCTCCTTGAGAAAAACGGAATGTAGTTGATGGACGTGGTGATTTGACATGTGTCATCTCATGAAGATTGTGTCATTTAGAGGTGGAACCAATCTCTAAGCTGCAAGTTCCGTATTATTCTTAGAATCTACTTACTTCAATGCTCCTATCCAGTATGGTATACAACTTGAAGTTTAGGTTTTTTACACTGGATATTATCCATGATGGAGAATCATGGTGAATGATAGGGCACAATGGATATTGGGTTATCTTTGCATTATATCATACTATCTATATTCTATGCACAGCTTTAATTACAGTAATTTCTTTACAACATTTTTCAGTTGCCACCTCATTTTTGTGGGCCTTGATATGTTCAATTGATTGTTAATCTTGAAGTCACTATAGGTATTTTTCAGTTTATGGGAGATGTCTTAGGGAGTTGTCTTTTCTTTTGTGATAATTCCCTCTGTTTTTATATGGTTGTCATATAGCTATTTTAGTTGCTGTATTAAATGTTTGTTAATTGATTATGCGTCTTTGTAATATTACAACATACTCTGTCTTTAAGTGAATATGTATACATATATATGTGATTTTATGTATTTTTTTTGCAGCCGTGATGAAGTTCACGTGTAGTGAACAAAACAAATTGGCTGTCGTTTGCTAACATCAATTAAAAATAATGATGTCTGGCGCCCCCACTCCTTCGCCTGAAGGCGGATGTCCGTCACTGGACAGCCCTGCCTCTCACGCTGCTGGGGCGTGCCGCCTTATTTATAATGATGGCACTCCCGCGCCTCTTGTATGTTCTGGAAAACACCCCGGATGTGATCCCGCCCTCCTACTTTCAAAAAGTGACTGCAGTAGTGACCAACCTGCTGTGGGGTGATCAGCCACCGAGGATAGCCCACGTTAAACTTAATCGCGGGATGTACGATGGAGGAATTGCATTACCAAATGTGCAACTTTATTATTGGGCATCCCAGCTCAAAGTAATTAATCAGTGGATCCACGCCCCACACGACGACCCAGCATATCTGGCGGATAGGACCCAACTGGGAACGCATAGTCTGTTGGCCCCGCTATATAATCCAAGTCTCCTTAAGGGACTACTCGGCCCAACCAAGCACACAGTTACTTTATGGTACAAGGCGCTCACGCGGTTAAAATGGAAGGGGGTCATTACAAAGCTGACTTCACTCTGTAACACTAAAAAGCTAGGCTGCCTCAGGTCCAGTAAGGGGTTTACCCAATGGGACAATATTGGAATTTCAACGGTGGGGGATCTCTGGACCTCTGCAGGGGTACTCCCTTTCTCGCAACTGCAACAACAATACGCACTAGGCCCAACTGAAACCTATAGGTACATCCAGATAAGGCACTCACTGCTGGCAGTACTTGAACCAGGGTCCCCTGTCCCAGAATCCTCACCCTTAGAAGACCGGCTTCTTACAGACTTCATGCAAACACGTGCCACCTCACTCACATACCGCAAATTACTAAATAACCTCCCGGACCCCTTACAACGTTTGAGAGAGAAGTGGGAAACTGAATTAGGAACTATGGACGAGACAGATTGGAATGCTGCAATGGCATCGCCAAGGGAGGCGGGGGTCTCGGCCCGGTTTAGGCTCATACAGCTAAAAATACTACATAGAGTGTACTACACAAGGACCGCTCTATATAAAATGCACAGGGCTGAAACCCCATACTGTCTTAGGGGGTGTGGGGAGGAAGGAACACTATTGCACACATTGTGGGACTGCCCGTCCATAAGGAGTTACTGGCAACAGGTCATGCGAACCATTTCCCAGACCCTTGACTCTTCCCTGACACCAGAACCACGCATGTGCCTGTTGAACATTTGGGAAGGGACTGATTTGAATCTCAGGCAACAGCAATGGGTCACTATCGGCTAAACGCGACACGGCGCAGAGGTGGGGGGTGCCAGAGGTGCCTACGTTAGCATTATGGTGCAGGACAATGGACAAACTGATGTTAACTGAACGCACAGTGTATAAACTGAGAGCTAACCCTAAAAAATGGAACAAGGTGTGGGAGGCATGGAATAGGTACAGGGGAGATATATGTGAACCACTGCCAGAAGACGAGGACGACGATTCGGAAGATGAGGAGGAGATGGCTGACTGAATAGGGAGGGAATTATGGGAATGGATGAAGGGGCGCTAATTATCTGATAGGGATTTTCACTTTGATCGGTGCTTGGAGAGGGAAGGGTATCTACCTGGGAAATTGGGATCAACAATTTCTACCGAAATTGTCCTATACTTTGTGACTATATATCAAAGATGAGCCATCTAATTTTGTTCTGTTAACTTTTACAAAAATCACATAAAAAAGTAAGATTTTATTTCTTCAATCATTATATCCTTATTGCATTTCGCATCTTGTCAAGTATTCGCTGCCGGACCGGAAGGTTGTCGGCTGAATAGCTGTGTAACAGTACAAGACGGTGCGTTCTTATGCAACATTTACGAATGACAAGATGTACTGATGTTGTTTTGATGGCAATTTTCAATAAAAATCTTACACCAAAAAAAAAAAAAAAAAAAAAAAAAAAATGATGTCTGGACTACATAAAACTTGGAGTTGGACTTGTATATGAATGAACTTTAACTTTGCCGTGCACCACCATCTGTGTATTATGGATTCTGTTTCACCCTCTGGCGGCACCTTGGGAGCTGCAGGTGCCTTGGTTTGGTGCACACAGTAAAATTACATCATCTGATACATTGGGATAAGGGTGATGTGCGGTATCTTGGGTGGTTCGCTCTTGCTGCTGATTTCTGACCTCTATTTTGCTTCTTTCTGCTCATTTCTGACCTTTATTCTGCCTCTTTATGCTTGTTTATGACCTTTATTTTACTTCTTTCTGCTCGTTTCTAGCCTTTTTTCTGCCTCTTTCTGCTCTTTTCTGACCTTTATTCTGCCTCTTGCTGCTCATGTCTGAACTCTAATTTGCCTCTTTCTGCTTGTATCTGACCTTTATTCTGTCTCTTTCAGGGCGTTTCTGACCTTTATTCCGCCTCTTTCAGCTTGCTTCTGACCTTTATTCTGCCTCTTTCTGCTCGTTGATGACCTTTATTCTGCCTATTTCTGCTAGTTTCTCACCATTATACCTAGGGCCATATATGGCTCTAGGAGGGGGGCAGCTGGGCCCTTCTCTTTTGATTTGCACAGGACTGCCCAGGGAGGTGATGGTGCCCGTGGTCGTATAAGCCCCAGGAGGGAGGCCGTGTGGCCCCCCACCCCCACTGTAAATGTTATTTTGTCACCGGGGATGTGGTGCTCCCCGGGGCTTGTACTGTACAGGAAGGGGGGTCAGTGTGGCCCCCCCTCCATTAATTAAATAAAGCCCCAGGGAAGTGGTGGTCCATGGGGCTCATTTGAGCTCATGGAGGGGGGGTTCACATGGCCACACTCCATTAAGTAAAATAAATCCCCAGGGAGGTGGTGGCCCCCGGGGCTCAAAGAACCTGAGTATAAGTATGGGCGGAAAATCCGTTCCGCTCGCGGATTTTGCGGATTTTCGGTAAATTCGCAATCCGCGAGATTCGCGAATTTCCCGCGAAATCCGCAAATCCGCGAGCAGCGGATTTTATGGCTTGCTCGCACTGTTCGCGTGAGTTCGCGGCTTCCCAGTTCAACTTCGCGCCCCGCGAATAAGCGCTAAATTGCAGAAATACGATTTTAGCAAAACTGAAACTACTTACCAGGTTCAAAAGTTCAAGCTCATCATTAGTAGCCATTTCCTGTAGTGCTTCCTGAGGGGCCACTCCAGAGTTCAGTTGCCTACTTGCAACTATTATGTGACCCTGCTCTGACCCTCAGAATAGTTACACATATGCCACAAAGGTCCTGAATTACAGCCAAGGGAGACAAGCAGGAGCCTGGCTGGAAGTTCAAATCCAACAGTGACACATTAATCAGCCCCTAATTCATTATTGTCAGTTGGGGCAGGGCAGGTGTTGTAACTAATTTTGCAACAATGAAAGCACTTAGCAAGTGCAAAAGATCACTAATCAGGAAGCACTAAGGAAGCAGGTGCCAGCTAAAAAAATATTCTGTGACACATTAATCAGCCCCAAATTAATTCAGTTCACTTGAGGCAGGGAAGGTGTGCTTTGCTTTGCCACAATAATGTACACTGGACAACCAGAGGGTGCTGTGATGAAACAGAGGGTGGCATGGGTGGGCCAGAGGGTGGCAAGAGTAGTCAGAGAGTGGCAGTGGTGACAGAGGGTGGCAGTGATGAAGAAGAGTGTCCCAAACAGGCTGGACACGTAGAAACAACAAGTTCGCAAAACTTGCGACCCGACAGGTAAGTTTGCGTTTGCGAAATTGTACAAAACCCTCGCGAACTGGCAGAAACCCGCGCGAACACACAAAAAAAAATCCGCAAATTCGCGAGAATTCGCGGATTTTTGCGGATTGCAAGTTCGCAAATCCGCAAAATTCGCGAACGCGAGATTCGCAAAATTCGCCCATGCTTACCTGAGTAAGGGGGCCTTGTGCGTCCCCCTCTTTTTTTTTAAATGCCGCCGGGACCTGGCCCACCCGGGGTCACTTTACAAAACAAGTTGGTATTTTTGCCACAAAATCACAAAAGTAGCAAATTCATTGCAATTACCCTAGTGGGGTCCCACCAGGGCTAGAGGGCCAGAGAGTATACACACCCTATCCCCTTTTCTTTTTTTAAAAACTTTTTTTGGGACTCTGCTGAAGCTGAGTCCAAGGATGGCTGCCAACTCTTGGCAGACGATCAGAGCTCTGTAGCTCTCTGCCCAAGTTTGTTATTATTCACGAATTGGCCGGCATCGTACAAATTGGAATATCCTTTAAAATCTCACACACTACTGAATGGATTTACACCAAATAACAAAAAGCACAATCTGTGGACCAAAAGCTAGCTGTCTGCCAAAGTTGGTGCAATTCCATTCAGTCGTTGGGGCTGCAGGTGTGTCTAAGGAGGCTATGGGAATTAACATAGGAAACACACATTTTTTTGGCCCATCCCCTTCTCTCAGCCCCTGCTTGACGGATCGCCCCAAGACTCACTCAATGGGAAAAAATGTTTTGGATTATATTTATTGTGCTAGGGGCAGTACTTAATTTGTGAAAATGTAAGTGACAGGACCCAATGTATTTCTTAGGAGGTTCCATGGTTGACTACACCCACTGACCTTGCCAGCACTGCTAAATCCTTAGCATCACACAACAGAAGTGTGACATTTTGTCTATTCCAGGTCACCTGGCAGTGCAAATATGGCCTGGAGCCATTGCATGTTTTTATTTAAAGTATATTGAATTTATTGTTCAAGAGATCTGCTAAAAAATATATATGTGGTAGGCTGTCATAAATAAGTGCCGGCGTTTACAAATAAGTGCAAATCCTGAGCACTGACAAACACCAGCACAAATGAAGCACTTGCTACGAGGCATTCAAAAAGACAATTAGAGACCCTTCCATACAACCACAAAGAATCTTCAGTTTTAAATCAAAATATTAATTCATGAAGAAAAGAGTATTCCAATAGCATGCTGTTCAGTGCAATCACACTCCAAGTTGCTAAAAGTGGCATCTAAAAATATGATTTACAATCAGTGAAAACACATTCAAGGTATCCAATATATTCAACTCATTCACTTTGCCTGGGCCGGTTTTGGTTCCCAGTCCACCCTTTCTCAATGTCTGTAAGAGACACGCTCCTTCATTATGTAATATCTAATATAATTATGGAAATAAGGAAAATGGACAGCGGTTATCAGTGCTTAATTTATAAAAAAATGAGTGACTTTGTCAGGAGGCCAATGCAGCTTGCACCACCCATCGCTCCTGTCCGCTCCGCCAATGAGAGTACCAACACAACTACTAACCATTGTCCTCCTATAAATGTGACAATTCAGAATGTTCCAGGACCCTAAAGGAATAAGAATGGCTTGGGAGGCTAGTATTAGTCATCACAACCAGAGACAGAGTCAAGTACAGCCCACCACCGAACTCACCTGGACCGACCATGCCATTGCTCACTTTATCATCACCACTGAACCCCTGCAGCTCCTCCCTAAACAGCCGGAACCAAGTGACAGAGACCCCATGAACGGACGCCCTTAACACTACCTGGCCTGACCCCACATCCTCCGTCGAGCAGGCGGTCAGGAACTCCTCTGCATGGATCACCATTTGCACTGACACAGTCACCCTCATCAAACTCTCCAAGATCAGGAATCCACCAAACAAGCCAAGTGGTACACACAAGAACTCAGGATCACAAATCCCAACTGCAAACATCTGGAGAGATGATGGTGCATCAGCAAAGATCCCACAGAACGAGCTACCTTCAAATCAGATCTTAACAACTAATATCAACTCCTAAAAGACACATAGAAAAATGTGCCCTGGCAGACTGCATCACAGCCTATTCCAACAACAACAAGGAACTCATCAACATCATCAGAGAGTACTCCTGCCCATCAGCCACAGAGAACCCTATTCCCCCAATCCAGGAACTCTGCAACACCCTGGCAGACTATTTTCACAACAAGATAACCACCATCTACCGGAACGTTGAGCCCCAACACACCGACCACTACAGCCTCCTCACTCTGACCAGCCCCACCCACATGCCTCCACTCACCGCATGGGAACCGCTCATTACACAGAGCACCACGGCAATCATGAACTCCATCCACTCCGGAGCTCCCATGGACCCCTGCCCCTACCACTTCTTCAACATCGGAAGCAAGGAAATCAGCAGCGAACTAACCTCCATCATCAGCACATTCATCATGACCACCACCTTTGCCGATCATTGGTAACAATTATACGTCAGATCTCTCCTCAAGACACCCTCTGATTCCAGTGGTCTCAAGAACTACCACCCCATCGCTTTGCTCCCATTTCCTACCAAAGTCCTTGGAAAGGCCATCAACCGACATCTCATTGAACACCTGGAGAACAACAACCTGCTGGATACCTCCCAGACCAGCTTCCACGCAAACCATAGCACTGATGGCTGCTACCAACAACATCAGAACCCTCCTCTACCGAGGAGACACAGTGGCCTTGATCCTCCTCGAACTCTCAGCAGCATTCGACATGGTATCCTACCACACCATCATCAAGAGACTCCGCCATTTCAGGATTCAAGGGGATGCCCTCAACTTGATTGCCTGCTTTTTCACGGGACAAACACAGAGAATCTGAATACCTCCCTTCTTATCCGAATCCAAGAGCAACATCTGGGGAGTGCCACAAGTGCCTCAGCTCCACCTACTTAACGCCCATAGCTGACAACGTCAGAACCCACTGTCTCAAAATCATCTTCTACGCAACTCATCCTATTGGTCTCAGAAGACCTCGCCACCACCAGAACCAACTGCAACAACTGCATGATAAGTGTTGCCACCTGGTTGAAGGCCAACTGCCTGAAGCTCAACATGGACAAGACGGTGGTGTGGATCTTTGGAAACAACACCTCCCCATGGAACGACACCTGGTGTGTGGCTGAACTCAAACTCACACCCACGCCAACAGACCACACCCACAATCTTGGCATCATACTGGACAGCAAACTCACCATGAAATGCAGATCAACGCCATCTTCTCCACCTGCTTCCACACCCTGAGCATACTCCAAAAGATCTTCAGATGGCTCCCCATCGACACAAGAAAAATCATCACCCAGGACCTATTCATCAGCCGGCTAGACTATGACAATGCACTTTTCGCAGGAATCACCACGCAGCTCCTAAAGAGACTCCAGACGATCCAGAACTCAGCCACCAGACCTATTATCAACCTCCCCAAATGGATCTACATCACACCCCTATCTCAACCTCCCCAAATTGATCTACATCACACCCTAACTCAGGAATCTCCACTGGTTCCCCGTCAAGGAAATATGCCACTTTAAGATGCCGACACACGCCTACAAGGCCCTCGCCAACACAGGAACAGCATTCATTAATCTCCACTTGAACTATTACCACCAAACAGACACCTATGCTCTGCATCCCTCACCCTGGGGCACACACCCCACATTTGCCAAAGCTACAGCAGAGGGTTCTCCTTCTCCTATCCCACCTCCAAAGACGGGAACAGCTTCCCTGTCCACCTACGAACAGCATCATCCCTCACGGAATTCAGAAAGGGACTGAAGACCTGGCTCTTCGGCTGATTGCAGCAGAAAGACAGCGCCAGGGTACACTCATGAATGTTTAGCTGCTCTCTATAAATCCTGACTAATTGATGGATTCCATAAATGTATATTAAATTATTCAACAACTTCTGTTGTACTTTTCTCTAAATTAAAGAAACAGAGCCACCCTGTGTTAAACTGTCATAAGTGCCAATGTTGACAATTAAGTGCCATGCGGAGCACCGGAAACTACCAGCTCTAATTAAGCACTGGCTATTATATAGAGCATGCCCAAACATTTCAGAATCAGGCCGACAATAATAAAAAGAGTTTCCTCTGTTTTCACTACTCAATACACAACAATTGTTTCCTATTTACCAAGAAGGGATTCCATATTTGGTCAAAGGTTTGTGGTTGGTCATTAATCCTGCAAAAAACCATGGACACCCTCAAGTGTGTTATTGTGCATATCCGGGCAACAGCAAGCGGTGTCCAGATATAATAGTGCATGTGATTAGATACCCCTGCACTATCAGTAGTTGTATCATTTGAAACCGTCAGCCTACTCCTAATCTGCCCTAATTTATATAGCATACGGAGGGATCTCTTGCTGTTCTGCTTTGCAAGATCTGCAGTACAATACCCACCATCTTAATATTTAACTTCTGAAGATGAGATAACGTAAACTCTTAATTAGAGTAAAATCTACTTAGATGTGGTTTACCGTTAAACTGCTGCAGTATTTTTAATCTTTGTAGGGTTAGGATAAACTAGTGCGTCTGTAGTAGGGAGGACATTATCACCATAACAAATACACAAGGGGGTGCACAAACCTATTAAGAAAGACAAAAAATGCCTGACTCCGAGATTTTGTCATCAATTGCATACTAGCCTCATAGCAGGCAAGAGTAGCATAACCCCCCTCGTGTAAACTTGGCAAAAGGGTGTTGATATGTTTTTCACAAAATGATTGGCACATTTACACAAAGAGATGGTTTCTGAATTCATTCTGAATGCTTTAATAACTGTAAAATGAGACACTCATTCATACTTGACATTTAGTAGGTTATTCTGACCCTGCATAAAAACACGCTGACTCGTGACTGACATTTGCCATTGGCCCCTAGTGATGAAAGTAAATCAAAAAGTACTGCTTGCCAACTTTGGCTCAAAAACTCAATTCTTAGTTCTCGGCCTGATGCAGCGCATGCGCTGGCTTCGGCCGACAAATTTTGGGGCTCTGAGAAATGCTACTTTGCGGCGATCAGCTTGCTAGAACGCGCACAAGAGCGCGCACGCGCATGCACGTTATAGCAAGCTGATGGCGGGCAACTAGCTTACCGTAAGTGCACTGTCAGATCTCTCTGCCCTGTCTTGCTCGTCCCGTGCGCTGCCGGTGTTCGCTACTCTTGCTGTGATCGCCGCTGGGGTTGCTCACCAGTGCGCTGCTACAGCCGATATTTCCCCGTTCTCGCCGGGGCTTGCAGGGTTGCACTGTAGGCATCCAGATAACCCCTGCGACTTTAGGAGGTGTGTGTGATAGAGCCCCGCTGCTCTCTTTTAATTGCTTGCTACCTGCAGCTACCACCTACCAGTGCATTTAGAGAGCTCCGCTGCCTCTGCTCTCATCCTGTCAGTCCCCCTGCACCCCACCCCCGCTCCCCTTCTGTTTTGCGCCCGCACCGTCCTCCTGCACCTATCCCCTTTTTCACGGCGCCCCCAGTGTTACTCTCTCGTCGCTCCTACACTGCTCGTGTTCTACTCTTCGGGTGCTTGTACCCCGCAGTAGGTCCCCTGCTGTCGAGGCGACTGTGCTGCCCTGTTGACATTGCCCCTTACAAAGAAAATATTTTAACAGCTTGAAAAAACGTACCGTGTGATTGAATTCCCAAAGACATATAACCATGTTTTGAGTTATGATGCGGCTAGGCATCTAGGGCAACAATGTATTGTAATTTCACGTCTCCAAACCTTCAAAATAGTGCCAAAGTAGCATACTTCCTATGTTCCGGCAGTTGACTACAGCTTCCTGTGCCCTACTGCGCGCGCACCACTCCCGAGCTCATTGCTTCCCCCTTCAGCTTTACGTTATAAGCTCTCCCCCCACCCTCCGGGCACACACAGAGCGTTTCCCTTCCTCAGACGCTAATGTCCTGGCTGGAGATGCCTCTTCCAGTGCCATGAGTAATTGTTCAAAGCGGCAACCCTTGTGTAGTTTACAGTGGCACGCATGGTATTGCAGGCTTTACACAGCAGCTCACCTCCTGCAATTCAACCTAAATGAGTAGGCATCATGGCAATATGCGGCACAGCGGAGGCACTGGCAAAACTGAATTATTTGCCATTCCGTATAGTCATATGAGATAACAAACAAGAATACGGACGGAGCGCTGAGCTTAACAGACACTCACCGAGCACTCTTGGGCCTCCTCGTGTCTGCCCAGGGCATTGCGGTGTGGACAGAGAGCCAGGCAGACGCACGCGTTCGCCCCTGTTTCCAACAATGTCACATCTGCTGCTACGGAGGGGAAAGCTCCATGTCTGCGGCTCAGCATCTGATCCACAGTTTAAGGCAGGCAGTGAGTTTTGCCCTTAAGGAGTATCAAAAGAGTGATTAACTCATTTAGCAAGGAGAATGCTAGTTTAAAGTAATGGCCCAGTGTTGCTTGCACACTTCTGTTTCACTTAGTGTGCATGCAGTGCCTTAGTCTTTTTCACTGGGCCGGGTGGGCCCGTCTATGCCTCTGTCTCTTCTCTGCTTTGCCCCTCTTTCTCTTTCGTCCACTGCCTCTCTCCATGACCCACTCTCTGGCGCTCCCATTGTCTTTCATTTATGGGCTTGGCATAGACTGCCACAACAAAAGCAAATGCAGACACATTTCAGAGCAGTTGAACAGCATTCAAAAGCAAGAAACAACTCCACGTCACACAAACCAAAGCACGCTATCTATCTATCTATCTATCTATCTATCTATCTATCTATCTATCTATCTATCTATCTATCTATCTATCTATCTATCTATCTATCTATCTATCTATCTATCTATCTATCTCACTCACTCTATCTATCTCCCTCACTCTATCTATTGCCCTCACTATATCTATCGCCCTCACTCTATCTATCGCTCTCACTCTATCGCCCTCACTCTATCTATTGCCCTCCCTTTATCTATCTATTGCCCTCCCTCTATCTATCGCCCTCCCTCTATCTATAGCTCTCCCTCTCTCTAGCGCCCTCACTCTATCTATCTATTGCACTCACTCTATCTATCGCATCACCACAGCATCACTCAGCACCAGCACATCATCACTCAGGGGAACCACAACATCACTATGCACTACCACCGCATCACTGAACGCTACAGCATCACTTGCCGTCACCACAACATCACTCAGCCCCACCACAGCATCAATCTGTGCAACTATTCAACAACAACTGGTTCAAATATGTTCTCTCAATGTTTCAAGCTTTATTACAAATGTCACAAAAAGATGTTTATATTTCACTTCTGTTGTTGGATTTTCGTCACAATAAAATACACTGAAAATAATCTTCACAAAAGTTATTTACATAAGTTTAAGCTATTGCCATTATAAATTACAATCACTTGTATTTAAGTATTAATTATTTTAAAAAAATTAAAAGCCATTGTTATTTGTAATATCAATACATCTAAGTCACGTAAATACAACACATATTGCATTACAAATGCTATAGGTGTCACATTTGAGAAAGTTATTGTGACATTGTAAATGGCAAAGCTATTAATTTTGCTATTTTCAAAATCAACACATAAATAAAACAATTGCCATTTTCAATACCAATAGCTCAAATTTTCCTAATTCAGTACTAAAAGGTGTAGTGTAGGAGTGACATGTCATCGATATTGGTAGGCAATATAGTTAAAGTTCTTATTCAGAAAAGGCACTAATTCAGAATTTAAAACGTACCATCATTGTTAGGTTTTCTCTTTCATAATAAGATTTGCTTCCACCCAAATGAGCCCTTTTCACAAGATTAGGATAATGAAAGACGGGACAAAAAACATATAGCTCTAACATATACGTTGCAGTATGCATGCAGCTCTAGTATGACAGTTAATAGCTCAATGTTCTATATTAGGATTTTGACTTATAAATGACAGGTAAAAAAAGGAGCTCTCTTACAGGAGCAGTAACCCACTGACCTAGTTACATGATATGCACTTCCTTATCGCATGGTACACGTTCTTAGCAGCAGGCATTTTAACCCTCTGTGCTACCTTAGACGAGTCAAAACACCCACTAGACAAACCTCCAGTCTCTTTCCAGGAAGACGATTAATCCCCGGACTTCTCTTGACATTTTAATTGATGTCTGAAAGTTGCTGAAGGCCAGGAACGAGGCAGCCTGTGCTTTTAAAATGACAATACACATTTTCAAAGATGAAGCCTCTGCCCTGAGTCAATGCCCGGTGCGGTCACACCAATCGCACAGCCCTAGAGCCGGCCCTGTCTGAACGAGAAGCTCATGTTTTCGGCAAGTTCTTAAACAGGTAAACCTTTCAGATTCCACGACACCAACTTAGGTGGTTCAACACAGTCAATTGAATATTAGCAGAGATTGGGCAGCGGAGGTAGAGCAAACAAGTTCTAACATGGACGATAGCTGGATTCAACTTAAGCACTGGTAAGCGCGAACAAAATGCGTGCATTAGGAGTAAAAAAAGAGACAAGATAATGGACTAGAATCTATCTATCCTGTCAATTCGTCTTTTAGGAAAAAAAAGCAAAATCTCGAAAAGTTTCAACCTTCATCAATATTAACACTTAGGGGCAGATTTACAAGCCCCTTGCGCCTCTTTTACGCCGCCGTTGCATCACTTTTGTGATGCAGCAGCGGCGCAAAAGATGCGCCTTGGTGCGGGGTATTTACAACGTGACGCATCTGGGAGATGCGTCACGTTGTAAAGCCCTGCACCATAAGGAAGCGTTCCGGCGCAGGAGGGGAAGTTTCTGCGCAGGAACGCCTCCTAAAAGTGGCTGAGTGAAATCTACAAGATTTCACTCAGTCACTTTTAGGCCAATGCTGCGTCAAAACCCTGCGCCTGCTTGAGGCAGGCGTAAGGCTTGACGCAGCATTGGGACAGATAGGGCCCCCCAGAGCATTGCTGGAGCTGCGTCGCGCTTGCGACGCAACTCCAGCAATGCGCCGCCTTTACGGCACAGATGCGTCATGCATCTGTGCCATTTTTGCCCCATGGTGCGCCGCATTGTAAATGCGGCGAACCATGGGTGGCCGAGCCGCGATGCACAATAACTGGCGCATCCCTGGGGATGCACCAGTTATTGTAGATCTGCCCCTTAGATTTTTGTATCTATGAATTAAATTAAATATCTCCGAATTAATGTATTTGCTTTTTGTATCCTTGCTTCTATATGTGTAGGTGTTGTTATCAGGTTGAAATCGTAAACGTTGCTCAGGCCGCGGTCCCAGCCTCCAAGTGAGAACGCGTGCACAGGTCCTATGGCTGCTCGGTAGATGTTTTAAAGCTGGCTGTTTCCTCAAGTGTCCTCAAGACGAGTGTACTATGTATTTTGATTGAGCTTATTGCCAACTCTCGGACGTGTATAGTGAGGCACTGGGGCATGTCGCAAATGCTTTTTTGTTTTTGTTTTATATAGCGCTAACTAGACCCGTATCAGAACGCTTTACATGAGCACCAGTTGCTCATTTTTTATTTCTTTTTGTTAAGCAGGGGGAGATTATGTGATTTGCCCAGAATCACAGTATGGTGAGTATCTCTATAGACACTCTAATCCGGTTCCCCAGCTTTGAGGCCGACCATTCTAGCCATTAGGCCACATTCTCTGCCCTTTCAAGTTGTGGTGTTGCGGACCCTAGGCCCACATGCTAATGAAATCACGACACAGACACTAGATATATGCTTAGGTGACTAGCCAGGGCACATGCACCCAGCCCCTTTTATTGGCAGGGTCACCTGACCAGTGATGCCTGTGATGGGTGGGTGTGCAGTGTGGGGTGCAAACAGAGGTGGAACAATAGAAAGTGTCCAGCAGGACACTACATCACTCCCAAACTTTAATGAAAAAAGAAACAAACGAAAAGTCCAACCTGTGAAGAAAAACAAACAACGACCTGCAGCCAGTGCTTTAAATGGGCCGGTACTCACCGGTACTGAGTACCGGCACTTCTCATTTTTACCGAGCTGAGTACCGGCACTTCTCCACTGCCAAGGAGAGTACCGGTACTCAAGGTCGAATTGATAAAGGTGGGCACCGGCCGATGCCGAGGGCCAGCTGTGTTCCTGTTTGTTTTAGCAGTATGCTTGCCGTTTGTCTGTGTCATTCAGCTGTGACAAGCTGCACGATGGGGCCTGAGCGGCCTGCTCGAGGCCTGCTGCTGCGGCAAGGGAGCCTCTGCTCCCTCCCTCCGCACCCAGATGGACGCTGTCATTGTCCTCAACAGCCCCCTGCCGAGCCTCCATGCTGGGACGTCTTGTAAGATGGTGTATGGGACATTTTCTACCTGGGGGCGAGCACAGTGATGTGTGCAAACTGAATGAGTGTGTGTGTGTGCAAAGTGGGGGGGGGGGGGACTGCTCTGGTGTGGCCTTTTAGGAACCCAGGTAACAAGGGTCATTTTCACCCCTTGGCCTCTCACTGGGGTCTAGCTGTCTTTCCCCTGACTCGCTTGCCCCTGGGAATCCACCCCACCCCGCCCGCCTGCTGTGGCATTGAGTGTTTAATGGGCGGGGATGAGATGGTGGGGATTATCTACGCGGACTCCCTCGTACCCAGGTGAGGTGAGAAGTGATCTACTGACCTTCCCATCAGGGCCAGTATTGTTCTACCCCTGACCTCTACCCTGCTGGACTCTGCACATGCTCACGTCGCAGCAGTGCTCACAGTCTGCCACTAAAAGCTTCCTGACCGTGGGGCCTTCTGCTGAGGGGAGAGGACGGATAATGGGGTGAGAGACGGTGAAGAGTGAAGGGACACAGATAGAAGAAGCAGAGAAGAGTTTAAAGGGGAAAAAGAGAGACAGAAGGAGTAAGCACAGATAGAGATGGGAAGCGAATGAGAAAGCTATGGAAAGAGTAAGATAGGCACGGAGAAAGAGAGAGAATGATGGTAGAGAATGATAGGATACAATTAGGGTAAAGAGAGTGGGACGGAGTAAGATACAAATGGGAGAGAAGTGAGGGGGAGGGATTGAGAGGGTAGGGGTGTGAAGACTGGTAGAGAGGGTTTGTCTGCTTCTTTGTGTGTGAGAGAGAAATTAAATCAGAGTGGAAGAGAATAGGGACACTCAGGAGGTATTAGAAAAGAAATGCTTTGGAATACTTGTTTTGTGTGTATATGTGTGCACTCTTCAATACAAAAGGATTGCGCCAAATGCTAGTAAGTAGGAACGGAATGACATTAAAAAGCTGCAACTATTATGAAACAAGGAAATATTAACATGTGGTGTTTGACATTCATTTTGTGTAATGGGTTAGCACATTTTGTTTTTTTTCAGACATTTCTCTCATGTTTTGGTATGTCCTGCAACTGGTGTAAATACCCTACTCTGCACATATGAAAACTTTGAGACCACTATCAAGGGCAAAATGAATACTCAACAGAAGTGTTTTTGTATCAACATATCTCACCCGCCTCTAACCCCGCCCACTACCACGCCCCTATCTCAATTTAATGAGTACCTGCACTTATTTTTTTCCATTTAAAGCACTGCCTGCAGCACCAATAAGTCTCTTCAGGCCATCTGCTAGGCGGTGCTGGAGCTCTGGACCACGAGGTCAGGAAGCTTTGGTCCACCTCTGCGTTGACGTTCAGACTGGCCTGGTCTCGTGGTGTTAGAATATATTTACAAAGTTCGAATAGCGGTGCATCTGGAGTGGAGGTGGAGTCCACTTTGGAGATCTTCTTGCAGGCACTCAGGCTCCGGTGGACAGCCAATCTGTAAACATGAAGGATGACCTTGGTGGTTGAGGGCCTTCCCTGGAGGCAATGATGCTTTCCAGTTCCTGATAGCTGAGCAGCCTCAGATTCCTCCTGCCTGGACTCCCCTCTCACAGGAGTCTCCTGGAGGACCTTCCTGCCGGGTTGCCATGGGACCGTATGGACTGTGCGGGCCTCATGCAGGCCATTCAAAGGCATCACTGAGGAACTGCCAACAGGGCCAAAGCCAAATCGCTCATGTAGCCGCAAAGGGTGGTGTCTTAGTCTGTGTGCTCTCGCCATCAGGACTCGGGTTCTGTGCCTTCCTCAGATGGTCTTTGGGTGACCAGTCTCCATCTGCATGGAGAAGTGTGGCTCAATGATTAGAGCGGCATACCCTGATGCAGAGGTCTAGCCCGGGACCAGGGTTCAATTCCCCGCCTCGGCGGGTCTTGGGCTCAAAATTCCACGGACCTGATAATTCCCGCCTCTGTGCCTATTCCAATCATGGAGTCCCACTCTGCAACTCTGGGCAATAGCTTGCTTAATCTCCACAACGGCCCCCACAACGCTATGGATGCCTGCCTAAGGCACCTTGGGGGTGCCCAGGAGTGGACGCCTCACAGGGAAAGCCAGGATGGGTTCCACAGCGGTATTCGTACAAGCGCCTTGAGACCCTTGCGGGTGAGTAGTGCGCTATACAAGTATCAATTTAAATTTTTTACATTTACATCTGCGACCTCTATGCTTCCCGGTGCCTGTCATGGAGCTGCTGCCGACGCATCTCTCCGATCCTGATTCCCCTCTCAAAGGACTCTGTTGAGGCCCTTGCCCGTGGATTGCTACGTGATGGCATGGGCTGTGCAGGCCTTTAGTAGGCCGCACTGAGGGGTCGCTACAGAACTCCCAAAAGGGCCGTGGCTAAGCCTCGTGTAACCCCATGGGTGGATATTCCAATGGTCCAGAATGCTCTTCTTCTGCAGTCTTAAGGTTTACGGGGGCACAAAGAAGGTTCCTGGGTGGCTAGACTAGTTGAACTCCGGATGTCTCGAGTGTTTGAATCCACTCTGGTGATGCGATGCTCAACAGATGTGCTTGGTGATGATGCACTTGTATGACGGATAGGATCATTTTCCTTTGGTTGGGCAAAAGATGGCAATCTCTTGATTTTGGCAACCTCGTGGAGTGAGGAGGGCTGGAGGGACTTTGTGCCCACTTACAGTTGTCTTCTGGAAGGTGCACTTGCTAGATGTAGTGCAATTGATGCCAAGCAGCTTGTGACAGGTGAGTAGGCGGTCGCACTGTGAAATGTGGGGCCTGAACGCAGATCTTGCTTGCTAGAAGCTTACGGTTGGTCCTCCCACAAAGCTGTCTAAAGTGATGTGTCTGCACCCCAGTGGCTTGTGCTGATGAACACCTTCTCCAGTGCTGGCACGAATCCTCTCTTTTCCCTCTTGCATGCCTGTGGTGGTTGTTTACCCTGTTGTGTCGTACCACTCTCCTTTCCTCCTTGGTTGAGTGGGGTCCTCCCATGCTCTTCTCCTCCTTCCAACCAGGTTCCTCACGTGGATGTGGCGTCCTGCCACGTCTCATGTTTGCGCCACAAGGAAATCTTGCTAGTCATTTCTGGTTCTTGGGACAGGCGTTACTTTGCTGCTGACCTGTCACAGGTCTGTCCTGTTGGTAGGACGTGCTTATTCTCCTTGAGGACCTCTTGCAGGCCCCTTCCCCTCCTCAGGGATTTTTCTGTACTCCTCTGCCAGGATGGCAGGTTACCTCCTGATCGAGGACGATGTGCTTGCGCCTCGAGCCTGCATCATCAATACGCCTTCTCCTACCTCCATGGAGGCATGCTCGGCAGGGTTGGTCACTTTGAGTGATGCGCTCCATGCTTGTGGTGCGAATGTGGCCTCCGACCATGTGTTGCATGTCCTTGGAGCACATTTTGTTGTGGCAGCTTGCCACATGGAGAGTGCGACTCTCCTTTTGCCTGTCTTGGATCACTGGCAACTCCCTATTGAGGCAGCGTGAGGGAGGACACACTTTGCTGTGTTCGTCCCCCTGCGGGGCTTTGCTGGTGCAGGAGAGATGTGGATGCTCTCCTTGCTGTGTTCAGCAGTGCTTCTCTGTGGAGATGTCTCTATCTATCGGGTGCCTTCCCACGCAGTCACGTTCCCCAGCGGGCCTTCTGCGCACCTCTGACTTAGCGCGCTCCGTCTTCTTCTTGGGCGCCCTCTTCTTGCTCTTGACCTGCTTGCTCCTCTCTCTTGCAGAGGTGGCCATTCACCACCAAGGGGGTGTGTCAAAGTTTCATTGCTTGTGGTTGCATCAGACAGCCACCCGGGGGTGCGTGTACAGTGCACTTTCTTTATAGCTGTCGTGGGTGTCCCTGTTTGGCTAGGTCCTGGGGTGCTTTGGACTTCTTGGGTGCCGTTTTTGCCTTGAACATCCTTCACCATGTAGGTACTGTATTGGGCATTGGCCTCCTTTGGGTGAGCTGCTCTGGGCAGAGGTGTGAGCGTGGAGTCTCCAGCCAGGATCACTCCTCTCGACTGATTGTGCTGCTGAGGCAAAGTGTGCCAGTATTGCAGTATCCCACTATTCAGTCTCTCTTATCTCTTACTGTGCTAATGCAAAGTGGCAGTAGACTTGGCGTACTGAAGTACCGTAGAAGGCGTTGCACCAGTCCTCTCAGGGTGCAGCAGATCTCCAGGGGCTGTGAGCCTTGCAATTCATTTGGGCACTGAGCAGGAAGGTGCAGAGGCTGGAGATGCAGGTGCAGGCTGATCTGGACAGGTGCAGTCTTTTATCTTCCAATGCTGCAGCACCCATTCTACTTTCTTCAGGACTTGTGGTGACGGCACCTCCCCACCAGGGTGTGCATGTCATCTGGCAGTTGGTTTGGATACCGGTGTGCACAGCAGCACGCTTCTCGATGGGCCTCTACACAGCAGGATAAACATATGCTGGGGCACTGCAGGCTATTTAGACATGCAGAGCAGCATGTTCCATTCTAGTCATTTTCTGGTGCAGTTCAGGTGGGCAGCAGCTAGGTGGCGCGGGAGCCACCTCTACTCTCCTGCCGCAGAAGTCTTTCCTTGTGAGCAACCCCTTACTTCTTCAGCTTTCTACATGGGCCACAGGGGTGCTGGGGTGCCTCAGACTCAGGGCACCACTCTTCCTATGATCAAGCACGAAACGCCAGACAGCACAAGCGTAGTGCTCAACCCACTCATCGCCATTGTGGTGTTGCAGGCCCTAGGCCCACATGCAGGGGCGGATTGGCAAGGCGGGCATTTGGGAATGGGCCGAAGGGCCGGTGTCTCAGTGCCCTCTGTGGGCCGTTTTTTTTCTCCCCTGTCCCAGTCCACAGAGAGTGGACTAGGAAAGGGGAGAAAAAAAAACGGCCCACAGAGTGCACGGAGACAGAGACAGAGAAAATGAAAGCAGCCTCGCTGTGCGGCCAGACAGCGATTGTCAGCTGTGGGCTCTCCTTCACCCCTACCCTGCCAAGCAATCAAGCCGAGGCTGGGCTGGGGAGGTGTGATTGTTTGCAATAATCGGCCACCCTGGGGGCCAGGTGTTTCTCAGGCCTTTGAGCCATTTGTGTGGAATTTTGACTTGCGATCTAAACATCATCTGCGCCAGCTTGTCACCTATGTACTACATGCACGGCAGCTATTCTAGGTCACCTATGTATTACGTGCATGGCAGCCATTTTAGGTATCATGGTCTCCCTGTCCACGATCGATCGCCAGCACGTCCCTCTGACCCAGCAAGCATCCTCTGCGCACCCCGGCTCCCCCTCCCTCCTCCTCCTTACGAGCAGGACCCTTCTGCATGACCCTGTCCTTGGGAGTCACGCTAGCGCCTGACCAACACCTCCTCTCCTCCCATGAATGCCCCTCTGTTGACAAACCTCCCTCCTGCGCTGGATTGTCCACGCGGCATGAATACCACTCCATTGATGGCCCCTCACCCCGTGTCCGACTGTCCACACAGGTCCGAGGCCATTGCCTAAGCCGGGAGATATCATTTACTGCCCTATATTGTATGAGGTCGCTCTCCTTCAAAGGGCCCTCTATTGATCCAGGCCTCCCCACCCCCTGTGATATGATCAGGCGCACACATCCTAAGACTCGACGGAACACTCAGCTGCGTGATGGCCCCCCCCCCTCTTATCAGCAGGTTGAGAAACTCTATTGTGAAGGTATATGGGGGTGGGATTGACACTAGGATTGCGGGGATGTCTTTTTCTTGCCTCACAAGGATCTGATTGTATCGAAAGAAGGTCACATGCCATAAACCAGTGTATAAGAGGCCAGGCCTCTGAGTGGCTGTTAGAGCACCTCGACATGATACCTTGTTATCTGATCTGATGTGTTCTGCTCCGTCGGAATAAACTTCTGTTTCCTGCCTTCTGGTCTCCGGCGCCTGCCTCATTGCTTGGTAAACTTGAATGGTACAAGGGCGGTTAGCGCCGGGCAAATCTTGAGAAAGGTCCTAGCCCTACCTTTTTCTACAAATTGGCGTCCCAAAGCGTGGGGCCCATCAGCGACACGTGGATCCAGTGGGAGAGGTCCCGATGACAGAGTGAACGACTGCAACGATCGGGAAGAGCTCATGTCCGATAGACCCTCGTCTGACAGCCGATCATCCGACCTTCACTAGTTCTGAACAGACCTCTCTCGAGTGATCTACGGTCCTGACTGGGAACCATCAGGAGTGCCGCGAACAACACGAAGGAGAGAGGACGATCGGGCGCTGGATCCAGAGGACAGGAAACCGTCCATGCGGTCCGGGTAAGGTCGTGTAAACACGGCGAATTGAGGAAATTGTTTTTGGATAATACTAGTATTACGCTTTGTTGAAACCCTCTGGAGATTCACTGTCTGCAAACGGGGAAAAGCAAACAGGCTCTCTCTTTGCAAGCAGTGAAGGATAGGTAACGCAGACTTTTGTCCCCATTGTAATCCGTCGTACCTATCTTCCTCCCCCACTGTTTCCCGAACTATCGTTCGTGGATTATTGTCTGGAGATTCTTTGTCTGCAAACAGGGAAGAACAAGGCCTCTCTTTGCAGGTAGAGAAAGAGTGGGTAGCGATAATTTTTCGTGCCCACTTATTCTCCCCACTGGATTGTTTGATTGGCCGATTATTCGGTATTGGTTCTTTTGAGGTATTCACGGCCTCCAAACAACGTAGAATAGAAATATTCTGTCTAGTCTTTGTCCGCCGTGATAAGATAGGTAGTGCAGACTTTTGTCCCCGTTGTAATCCGTCATGCCTGTCTTCTCCCCACTGGTTGGTAGCCTGTTTAGCCCGGACCGCTTATTAGAGATGAACCATCCGGCTCCACTGGAAGGCACCCCTAATAAGGACATGTTCACTAAGTATGGACTAGTCGCTATAGCTTACACTAAACTATGGCATAAATATACGAAAAAGAACCTTGAAAGTCAGTGGCCACTGATAGGTTCCTTTGACGAAAATAAAATAAAAACATTAGAAATAGCGCTCCAGAAGAATAAGACCACGCCCACTATGCTCGACAGTATCGGCATGTGGCGCAAAGAAACGGAACAGCGAAAGAAAAGAGAAGAAGCAAAAATAGGGAAAGAATTACGAAAGGCAGCCCACCTAGCCGCAAAGCAACTAGAAGAAGAAATAAAAGAAAGAAAGGAAACTATGCGAAACCAAGAATCAGGGTCGACAGGCCAATGTCCTGTTAGGACCCCCTCTGCGCTCTACCCTGAATTGCCCTCCAAACAACGAGCGAACGACGAGCTACTACTAGGTCCCCCAACCATCTACATGCCCCTCCATATGCCCCCTGCCGGCAAAGCTTCCACGCTCCGAGTGTGAGCGAAAGCGATCTCAGCGCTAGTGCACCAGCCCTCGCGGCCTTTGCACCAGCCACATTAACAACCTCATCAGACGACCCCGAGTCTAGCAAACAATCATCGGCCAGATTAAATAGATTAAGCAAAGATGAGCGGGACGGGATCGACAAAATAGCAAAGACCTTGGTAGAACGAAGGGAGAGCGAAGAGTACACAATGAACATATATAATTCACATGCCGAAAGCCACAGACGGCATTTTATTTTGCGATTCAGCTACCACACCCTGAACGCGTATGAAGATAGGTATCAGAGCAAGGGTCCCGCTAAATTAACAACGCTGTATAGGAAAATTGATGTTGGAGATGGGACTGAACGTGAGGCGACGGAGCTCTTCATGCAAATGCTTGAGGTCTTCCGCCACCTCACAGAACAGAAACCAGAAGCCAAGGTTACGGTCCCTGACACAACCTCGGCAGAAGTAGCCAATACTATGATGCCTATCAGAGAAGCGGCTCCTTACTGGATCCCGCCACGGGGCCAGGGAACGAGCGATGATATTAATAATGAAAATGCAAAAGGGAGGGTTGTGTACAATTGGGTTTACCAACCATGGGACCGACAAGATATCCTAACCTTCAAGCAAACCCTGCCCGACTTAAGAAAGAACCCGACAGCATTTTACACCGAATTAGGCACAGCCTTGGGTTCGACAATAATGACCTTAGCAGATATTGACTTGTTCTTTGGGCTATGTCTGCCGGCTGACGTGTGGAAGCAAATCCGGAAGGCTGACCACACGGATCTGTTTGGACATACCTGGGACCAACTCGGTAAACTAGATAGACAGCGAGAACCGGGGAGCAAACCAGTGAAAGACATACTGGAACTCCCAGATAAAATAGTCCAGAAATTAAAAACACTGGTCCCGGAAAGAAAAGTAGACTGGTCGATAGTCACGGCCTGTCGACAGAAACCCCAGGAAGATGTGTCAGAATACTTTTCCCGATTCGAGACAGTGTTCTCCGACTACAGTGGCCAGGACATGACCACCGCAACCGGACAGCACCTGTTTGTGCAAAATTATGTAAAAGGACTAACTCAAGAAGTCTCCCAAAAACTACAGACAAGTGAGAGCAGTTGGGGGGCCTCCAAACCCGCAGCTATCCTTCAGATGGCTCAGTATTACGAGCACCAAAAGAATGAGAATGATAGGGCGTCCGAGAAAAAGAAGAAAGATTTGAAGGAAAGGGTAATGATAGCCCAGATACAGGGTATAGCGCTAGGACGGGAACATCAAAGGGGGAACTACCAATCAAACGCCCCCAGAGATCTACCTCCTAAGGATCACACCCCGACATCTCACACTGGACGGAGAGACATTAGCAATGACCAATGCGCCTTCTGCAAAGGGTTCGGCCATTGGAAAACTCAGTGTCCGGTTTTGCTAGAGATGAATAGAAATAGGGATTCCAGGGATGTGGCAGGTGGTCCGAGGAATAGAGTACAGGGACGAGGGAACTCCAACGACACTAATAATGACAGATCAGGAAGACTGAATACATTTGACCGTCCCCGACAGAATCAATGTCAGCTATCCGAAGGTGAAAATGCCCCCGATTTTGCATAGGACTGCCAGGGGCAAGGGAGGGATCCAGTCGAGCTCTGTGTTGACCAGCAAGGTCCTTATGTCACCGCTAAGGTCTTGGGTACAGAGTCTCCATTCTTGGTAGACACTGGGGCGACACGTAGTGTGTTATCAAAACGACTGATTCCAAGGGCACCCTTGTCTGGCTCACACATAACGTCGATAGGTTTCGATGGGACGCCCTCCACTAACCCCCTGTCCGTACCTATTACCTTTGACCTAGAAAGCAACACTGCTGACGCGACATTTCTACTCTCCTCCAACTCCCCTGACGCCATTATGGGCATTGACTTACTGAAGCATTTTCGAGCTACCATTAGGTGTTCCCCAGATGGAATACGAGTCATCCTGTACGACAACCCAGACATGCCCAGATCCCGTCCCCCACGACACATGTGCTGCATAACTGACGCTGACATGTCCTTGCTTGACACCCTGCCTCCGTACCTGTGGGCCAAAAATGACTCTGATGTGGGGCGAATGATGATTGACCCTATCCACATAACTGTACGACAGGACGCTATGCTCCCGAAACTCCCGCAATATCGGATATCCCCAGAGGGTGAGAAGGCACTGGTAGCGATCATTCAGTCTCTGGTAGATGCAGGAGTGGTTGAAGAAGTGGTTAGCAACGTCTGCAACAGCCCAATCCTACCTATTGTTAAGAAACAAGGTGAAGGAGATGAGAAAGCGTACCGCTTCATCATCGACTTACGAGAGATTAACAAAGTAGTTGTACCCCAATATCCTGTGGTCTCTGATATCACCACCATTCTGACCCTCATCCCGTCCACTGCCACCACCTTCTCTGTTATCGACCTTAAAAACGCATTTTTCTCTATCCCCATCCATCCAGACAGCCGTTATCTTTTCGGCTTCACTTTAAAATCTCGCTCGTACCGATTCTGTAGAGCTCCCCAGGGGTACACTGAAAGTCCCAGCATTTACAGCCAGGCCCTCAAAAGACAGCTGGATGCTTTCCAGCTACCAGAGGGAGTGGTGTTGATCCAATATGTCGATGATATCCTTTTGGCGGCCGACACCACCCCGCTGGCAACGACAGCCACCGTCCAACTCCTACACTTCCTTGCAGAAAATGGCCATAAAGTCTCCAAAAAGAAACTACAGTTCTGCCAGCCACAAGTAACTTACCTAGGCCATCTTCTGTCCAAGGAAGGGAGGAAACTTACCCCTGACCGAATCCAAACTATCCTAGACACCCCCATCCCAAAAACGCAAAAGCAGGTCCGCTCTTTGGTTGGCCTAACCTCTTTTTGCAGACAGTGGTTGCCTAATTACAGCCTCATTGTGAAACCATTACTTGCCCTGCTGACCAAAGATGTCCCCTCCCCGCTTCCTTGGACCACTGAGTGTCAAGCCTCCTTTAAGGAATTACGGGATGCACTCTGCTCAGCACCCGTCCTCGGAACGCCGGATTACTCCAAACCCTTCTCCCTCTTCACCCACGAAAGGGAGGGATGCGCATTGTCTGTCCTGACTCAATCGATTGGCCCTAAGCAGCGCCCTTGTGCCTACTTCTCCGCCACTCTTGATCCTGTAGCCAGAGCCTTACCTGCCTGCCTTCGAGCAGTAGCTGCCGCTGCTGTCTCCATCCGTCAGAGCGAGGGAATCGTACTTTCCAACTCCCTCACTGTATTAGTGCCCCATGCAGTTGACACCCTTTTGAACCAGACAAAGACCCAACACCTGACTAGCGCACGACTGACAGGGTACGAGCTGACTCTGCTTGCACCCCACATCACACTTAAGAGATGCACGACTTTGAATCCTGCCACATTGTTACCCCTGCCTGAAAACGACCCCGACGTTCCTCCCATACACGACTGTGTGACCCTCACAGACGAACAGACTAGGAGTAGGGTTGACCTCCGAGACACTGCTTTTCCTGACCCCGATGGAGAGCTATGGGTAGACGGCTCATGCATCAAACTCCCAGATGGCACCACTTCAGCTGCCTATGCAGTGACGACAGCCCAAACAGTAGTTGAGACAGCCTGCATCACACAACGATCTGCCCAGGCAGCGGAGCTGATAGCCCTCACCCGAGCATGCATCATAGCCGCAGGGACCACCGCGAACGTGTATACGGACAGCCAGTGTGCCTTCGGGGTGGTCCACCATTTTGGGCTCCTGTGGAGGGAGAGGGGATTCCTGACGTCCCACGGCACCCCAATCCTCCACGGAGATTTAGTGTCCGCTCTGATTGAGGCAGTTCTCCTCCCCAAACGATTAGCGGTGATCAAATGTCAGGCACACAAAAGAGTGACAGACTTAGTCGGACAAGGGAATGCATTAGCCGACATCACTGCACGAACCACAGCTGAGAATAGGACAGTGACACGCATATATGTGACTAGGTCACAAGCAGAAAAATGGAGTGACACAAGGGAAATGATCAGAGACATACAGTCGGCCAGCACCCTTCACGAATTGACTAAATGGGCAAGGGTGGGTTTGAAGGACGAAGAGGGTTGCTGGCGAACAAAAGATGCAAACAAATGGTTGCTGCCCGACTCATATCTGATTCCCATACTGACAATGGCTCACTCCCCCGCACACATAGGATCTGCACCCATGATCGAACTCATTTCCAAAGTCTGGCATAACGACAAAATCCCCGACTCAGCCAGACGCCTAGTTCAGCAGTGCCTCATCTGTCTGCAACACAACCCCGGGAAAGGGACTGTAGTACCCCGGGGAGGGTTCGGGACCCCCAATCACCCCTTTGAGGTCCTTCAGATGGATTACATCCAACTAGAGAGATGCCAAAACCTGAAGTATGTACTAGTCATTGTGTGTGCCTTCAGCAAATGGGTGGAAGCCTATCCAACCCGTGACAACACTGCCATGACTACTGCCAAAGTACTACTGAAGGAATTCTTCCCTCGCTATGGCCTTTGTCGGATTTTATGGAGCGACAATGGCCCCCATTTCATAGCTGAGGTTATCCAATTAATCCTAAAAGGGTTGGGGGTGAAGCAACGATTTCATGCGGTCTTCCACCCTCAATCCGCTGGTCTAGTGGAACGCCATAATGCCACCCTGAAGCTGAAACTGGCAAAAATAGTGGCCACCACTGGACTTAACTGGCCGGATGCCCTCCCACTGGCCTTGTTATCAATGCGCTCCACTCCCACCAAGCACCATTTGACCCCCTACGAGGTCGTGTTTGGGCGTCCGATGAATCTCTGGACTGCTCCCAAACCGACCTCCATTCATGACGTCCCGGACGTCCTACTATCTGATTATTTGTGCAAGTTAACTAAAACGTTGTCTGTCATCCATCAACAGGTGCAGCAGGCTATCCCCGATGCTTCCAGGGGCCCCGGCCATGACATCCAACCGGGAGATTTCGTGCTGATACGAAATTTCCAGCGAACCAAGAGTCTGGAACATCGGTGGACGGGCCCCTGGCAAGTGCTGATCACCACCCGAACGGCGCTCCGAGTGGAGGGGAAGAGGCATTGGCTGCATGCGCATCATTGCCGAAAAGTCTCTGCAAACCTGGCCACGACAGAAAACGTCAGCACCCAAGAAGAGCTCCTGAGCAAAGACCGACCGATATTGGACTGTTATCCCGATACTGGGGCACTCGAACTTGCAAAATTCTCCGATCCCACTGTGCCGTCCAGAGAAGGGTATTTCCTGCGTCGAAAGGGGGGAGTTTCGGCTAAGTAGGCCACGGACTAAGTTAAATCTCAGAACGGTGACCTAAAAACAATCAAAGGTTGCCGGGAGAGAAGCTAAACGAAGTCTGTGGTTCTGCCCGCTACCGAGCTCCCTTGAAGGTGATGGAAGCGCCAGATAAGAAGATGATGGAAGCGCCAGATAAGAAGATGATGGAAGCAACAGGAAATACCCAGTATAGAAATCCAAAGACTGACAACTTGCACAAATCAAAGACAATCGCACTCTTCATTGTCTTCCTCTTCTGCCTCCTCCTCATGACCTCCTTCTGGATCCTGGAGGAAAGCACACCGGCTCATGAGACATTGCTACCTACTGCACAGCCAACACCCCTGAAAGAGCATCACCTGATCTCTCTGTCGCCTCAGCTCCGAGAAAGGCGCAGGGAATTCTGGAACAATTCCTTTGTGCAACTGTTGCACCAACACAACCTTGCTGCCAATGCTACGAACTGTTGGATCTGCGGGTTGCTCCCGCATGCCACCGGACACTCTATTCCCTTCATCCCTTCACCCTTCTCAGTTCACGGCTCTTGCCTCGCCTGGCTGATCCTCATGCAAGAGAGCCACAAGGATAACGCCAACTCTGGCCGGACAGTGTCACACTTCTACTCTGGGTTCTGGCTGAACAGAACCGGAAAGACTCCTGCTGCCCTGTGTCCTGCGCTCACAGGCGCCACCTTCATCAAAAACATTCCAGCCAAAGAACGAGTCGAAGTACAGGTGCTCCACAATCCAGCCAGGACCACCTTCTCTCATCTACAAAAACAAACTACCGCAACACTGACTGTGGCTCTGTCTGTCATCAATGTCACAGGACTTGTGTGTCTCGAAGGCCATGGAACGCAGCTGGTGGGTCACAGCGCCTGCCAGACCACCAGAACATTGGACTCAGCTGACCCTCCTTCCTTTGTTGCTTCTCCAAACATGTACTTTGTGTGTGGCACCAAGGCTTACACCTGGCTCCCGAAGGGTTGGAAGGGTACCTGTTACATTGCCTTCGTTCTCCCACCCACATATGTAGCCCCTGCCAACCATCACAGGCAGAGGCGTGCAGACGACCTTGGGCAAGCCGACTCCACCGGAGCACAGTTCCTAGATGCAGCAAAGGGACTTGTTCCTCTGTGGGGCCCAATGGCAAACAGCCGTGCTATCCGGCACCTGACCCAGGCAGTAGAAACAACGATCAACATCACTGCCGGTATCCTCGCCAACAACACTGCAGAACTTCAGGCGGTCCGCCTCGTGACCCTCCAAAATAGACTTGTCCTAGACGTGGTCCTAGCCGACCGAGGAGGAGCATGCCGCATCATCGGATCCAGCTGCTGCACATATGTGCCTGACAACTCGCCTTCAGTCTACAAAGCCATTGAACACCTCCACAGACTTTCCTCAGAGGTTCACCAAGAACAAGAAGGATGGTCGCTTGGGAACTGGTTTTGGGACACTTTGAAGAATTGGGGTTGGAAGTTGTTTTCCTTTGTGTTGATACCTGTTGTGATCTTATGTGGGTGTTGTTTAGGTATCCAATGTCTGCCACCCTTGTGCGGCCTTGTTTCTAACTGTATGTGCCCAAAGACTTTGGACTTCCGAAATGAGCACATGAGCCCCCTCTATGAAGTAGAAATACGTGGCCTTATGGGGATAAATTCAAACTGACAAGTTGGCGAGATATGTTAAAAGGGAGGACTGTGGAATTTTGACTTGCGATCTAAACATCATCTGCGCCAGCTTGTCACCTATGTACTACATGCACGGCAGCTATTCTAGGTCACCTATGTATTACGTGCATGGCAGCCATTTTAGGTATCATGGTCTCCCTGTCCACGATCGATCGCCAGCACGTCCCTCTGACCCAGCAAGCATCCTCTGCGCACCCCGGCTCCCCCTCCCTCCTCCTCCTTACGAGCAGGACCCTTCTGCATGACCCTGTCCTTGGGAGTCACGCTAGCGCCTGACCAACACCTCCTCTCCTCCCATGAATGCCCCTCTGTTGACAAACCTCCCTCCTGCGCTGGATTGTCCACGCGGCATGAATACCACTCCATTGATGGCCCCTCACCCCGTGTCCGACTGTCCACACAGGTCCGAGGCCATTGCCTAAGCCGGGAGATATCATTTACTGCCCTATATTGTATGAGGTCGCTCTCCTTCAAAGGGCCCTCTATTGATCCAGGCCTCCCCACCCCCTGTGATATGATCAGGCGCACACATCCTAAGACTCGACGGAACACTCAGCTGCGTGATGGCCCCCCCCCCTCTTATCAGCAGGTTGAGAAACTCTATTGTGAAGGTATATGGGGGTGGGATTGACACTAGGATTGCGGGGATGTCTTTTTCTTGCCTCACAAGGATCTGATTGTATCGAAAGAAGGTCACATGCCATAAACCAGTGTATAAGAGGCCAGGCCTCTGAGTGGCTGTTAGAGCACCTCGACATGATACCTTGTTATCTGATCTGATGTGTTCTGCTCCGTCGGAATAAACTTCTGTTTCCTGCCTTCTGGTCTCCGGCGCCTGCCTCATTGCTTGGTAAACTTGAATGGTACAAGGGCGGTTAGCGCCGGGCAAATCTTGAGAAAGGTCCTAGCCCTACCTTTTTCTACATTTGCACCTCGGCCCCCTGGCGCCCATGCAGCCCAGAAACGGTGTTAGTCTTAACACCTCGCCCACAGCCCTTCACATTCAGGGCATAGTGGGTGAGGAAGAATGGGTCTTGCTGTGGGGGCCTGGTGATGTTTGGAATTTTTTTGTTTTATTTATTTATTTATGCGATTTTATATAGCGCGGACTTTACCCGAAGGTGTCAGAGCACTTCACACTAGGAACAGCAATAATACATGAGGAGAAAATTATAAGTGGACAAATTACAAAAGCAAACGTTAAGTTACATGAAACAAAAGTGACAATAGTGAGCAACCAAAATACAAGAGGAGCAAACGATACATTACAGGAGGAAAAAGAGATATGTGTGCAGGTTACAAAAGCGTACAAAATACAAGTAGAGGTATAATACTGCAATTAATGGCAGACTCTCCAGCACAAGAACAAACGTTACGTAGGCAATGGTGGCACTTGTGCAAGTATCTAAAGCAAACAAAAGTGAGAGGTAGCAAACAGTGTGTTACAAGAGAAAAGTGACGTGTGCAAGTTAGAAAAGGGTACCACACACAGGTACAAGGGTAATACTACAGTAAATGGTAAATACTCAACCTGCCAGAACACACTGGGAAGGCACTTCCCATGCACCAGCTTCACCTCAGCCTCCCCCCTGGCTACCTCGCTACCTGTCTACCTGTCTACCTTGGATGACCCAGAAAGCTGTGTTTTGTGCTCCCCTGCCAGGACATTTTCCCAAGGCCTGGAGGGTTGATTAATTTACTAATTGCAGGGGCCTTACCTCTGTTCATGTGCTCCTGAGCTGAAGGTCTGGGGAGGGCTGAGTAGGTTAGTAATAGCAGGGGCTTTGCTGCTTTTCAGGTGCTGCTGTGCTGGAGGGCTGGAATAATTTTGTGACAAAAAGGGGCCTTGCTATTTTTTTTAGTTGCTCAGCATGTAGGCCATTGGCACATTGGCCCTGTGTCCTGTGCAAGAACAGTATCCTCCCACTTTCATTCCTTGTCTGTGCAAATATTGTTACATGAAAGGGCACGCCCCTTGAATGTGGGCCACACCCCTTAAATATGGGCCACGCCTCTTGAATGTGGGCCACTTTTTTCGTCAGTGCCCGGGCCGAATTGTGATCCCAATCCGACCCTGCCCACATGCTACTGAAATCACGAAACGGACGCTAGATATGCTTAGGTGACTGGCCCAGGCCACATGCGCCCGGGGCATTTAATTGGCAGGGTCGCCTGATCGGTGATGTCTGTGAAAGGTAGGTGTGCAGTGGCAGGTGCAAACAGAGGTGGAACACTAGAAAGTGTCCAGCAGGACACTACACAAGTCATTAATATGCTAACGATCAGTCTTTACTGTTTGAATACATTTGACTGGGGTATTTTCAGTGAACAGGAAGTAAGATGCTCCCTCCAGGCATGCTAGACAAGGGAGAACTGAAGGAATCATTAGTTCAGAACATTAATTGTAAGAAATGAATGCACCGGCCAGCAGAAGGGAGAGCCCTCGGACCCCGTGATGCTGAGCGCTGGAGAGAGGCCAGCAGCACGTCCGTATCTTCAGAGCTACACGTGAGGTGCATACACTGCGCCATACGTGTGGTGGCGGATCACATATAACTGACTCTGTGTTTATGCCACGTGCTCACAGAATGGCCCGCTAAGAAAGGCACTGCCACAGAGAGCAAACACGGGCTCCTCTAGACACCGAGAGGGATCTGAGCAACCACTGGAACAGGGAACCTCAGGAATACCCACTGAAACCCTACGGAGGAGTAAACGACGCACTCCTCCAACCCCTGCCCTCAACCACTGCAATAGGCACTCCTTATTCTCATCAGCAGAATTAAAGTTTGGGGGAAAAACAATATCAAAGTTGCCAAGAGAAAGTCGGTTCCCACAGCCCTGCACCATTAATACAAGCGGTGGTGCAGTAGTGTCCTTGTGATGTCCTGGTAGCCATGAAGGCTTCGGCGAGGTTGTTCAGAGTAACCTATGGAAGTCTATTTAAATTGGCCTGGAAAACATTGGCCACGGAATTGCTGTCCCTCTGCCTCAATGTGGCCTTCAAAATGCAGCTCTAATAGCTGCTCCGGACCTGAGAATGGTGGAAGGAAGGCTTTGGCTCTTTATTCTCTAATTGTTACAAAGAGTAATACTATCTCGGCAAACATTTGACCTCAAAAGTACTAGTTTAAAAACTAAATACAACAATAAGGAAACGAAAGATGACCAGTCAACCTTTGCAAAGGGCCCTCCACTCCCTTCCGCTTCCAATAGCACGGGAACTCGCTGCCACATTTTTAGTAACTTCTGATACGTTTGAGCTGGAAACATTTTTTTTTCTTAAAATCTGAAAATGATGCAGATGATGGGATATGTATGTGACAAATACAGAAAGTCCATAATTTTGCAGCAGAATTGCATACTTTCAGTGGCCCTGTTACAACCCAGGCAGAAATGGCATCCTTACATTTCTTGCCTACAATTTATGGAGGGACGTTCTTAGCTAGCGGGCGATTGCTTAAGATACATAATTGAGGCACACCTCTCTGGTAATTAGGGTTTATGGGAGAGCCTTCTGTCACTTCTGGGTATGGATGAGATGTAACCGATAATAAGCCTCGCTTTAGCTAGGTCTGCACGTCACAACACATTTTATTGCATCGAAAAAGCCCGTGGCATTAGACATACATCACCGGCATCAGTTGTTGATGTCGAAGCAGCTGTATGTCTAATGCCGCATCAGACTTTCAGCATTTTCTATCTAGTTGAGCAGGGGATTACCAAACAAGGAACCCTTTGTGGCCAAGAACGTCAGGTGTTGAAATTAAATTCTGATATATGTTGTATCTTTCTTTACTTTTGAATTGTGAATATTGAATTCACTTCTGGACAAATACCCTTAAGGGGTATTTACCACATCTGATAAATACCACACCTTGTACTGGGAGTAGTTAATACCTCCTCCCCATCCACCCACTCCAGATCAAAGGTGTAGCAGAATCGTCCTTTTGGGGATCCCTGTAGATGTTTTTGAGGAATGATTGTGGCTAATGCTGCTATGCACAAGTGTTAGTATCCAATGGCGTAACGAAACTTGAGGGGATCCCTCCAATTGGAGGAGCCGGGGAGCTCTCGGGCAGAGTACTGTGCTGAGGGGGCCCCATGGAACTTACCCCCTTCCACCCCACGCACCGCGGGGCTGCGTGGGCCTGTGTTATGCCAATGTTCCTAGATTGGTGGCCATCGCTTCGCCTACCTCCTTACCTGATTAATAGTATGCCAGATTTGGAATTCCACCTGTTTGTGTTGACGCATTGCTGTATTTATATGGACAATGTTATCTAATGAACTAAAAATATGCCTATGAAAAATAAAAGCAAACTGAGCCACGGCTAGAAACTAACAACATTGCTGGACCTGGGTGTTGCAGTCCAATTAAAGACCCGTGATAACTATGAGAACCGCATGCCATTCGAGCTGCACGTGGCAAGGATATGTGCAGTAAGGACACAAGGCGCAGTGCGCCGACCCTCCCAGATGGTTAACCTGATGTCCACCAGGGCCATGATGACCTGGATGTAGTCTGATGCATGCGCCACTCACCTGACTATCATGTATTGAGTCAGATGATTAGTCTGTTTATTGATTCCTCAACATATGTAATTGTGCTCACAGGGTTCCGCTGCCCCACTCCGCTCACTGGAAGAAGAAAGCTCTTGGAAGGCCTGGCATTGCCACCTTCTCCAGGCGCACCATGAGTGCAGTCTTCCCCTCCGCCGTGCTGCACCCACAGCACTGGTTATCACGCTGCTGGCTTCTCTCCTCCTGATCACTGTGCGTCATTGTGACTTTGGCCAATGCGTGAATTCGTATCCCCACATCCCAAGCCCAAAGCCACCCTCTGACACCCAGAGACGGGCTGCTTCCATGTCAGCTCCAGCACTGGGATGGCTGATTGGGTGTGGACTGGGGACTCTGCACAGGCAGCTATGGGCGACTGTCTCCCCCCTGGGAGCCACCCGTCCTACCTGAGGGTGAGAGGCAGAAGATTGAGGGGTCAAGGAAAGGCGAAGAGAGGAATCCTATTAATCACCCAGTGGACAAAGGGGATCAATATATGGAAGGACTGAGTGGTAACATGTAAAGAAGCCAGTGATCTGGGAAAAAGACAGTTAACTGCGAGATACTGTGCATTGGAGATAGAGGTAAAACCATGGTAGCAGGAAACAAAAACAAAATGCTGCGTGGGCGAGGAGACAGACGGAAGAAAGATAACAAAGGACATCCAGACCAGAGCAAAACAACGGAAGCCTCTCTCAGAGCACAAGTCGACAACAGGCAAGAGGGTAAACAGTAGAAAATCACTCTAAGTGGGTTGTCAAAGCCCTTTGCTAGCCCGCTCTGTGGCATTCCAGAGAAGAACACGCTCCTTGAATAAATGATGTAGCAAACCTAAAAGCGCAGTAAATGCGTCACCAACGAAGCACAGTATGCATGCTCATGTACATGTGTCTGAAAGGTCTGTTTTTACTTCAGAGATCCCGTAATCAGCAGGCCATGCGCATTACGAAGCAGCGCACACGCCCACTTTTGAGATGGTCTCAACGGACAGGGAGTGGTTGCCCTAAAAAGAGCGTCACTGCTATTCAGGCTGGCGCGCCCAGGTGCCACCGCCACGTCATTCCTCACGTCACTAAGGCAGTCCACAGGGAGCCAGCACTTGGATGTGAAATACAGTTTGGAGTATGACTAGTATTCACCCATCTTGCCAAATGCGGAAGGAACCCCAGCTTTAAGCCACTGGAATGGTTGATGGTTTACTTAGTCAGGCTTAACCACACTAATAAGCCCATTATCCCCTTAAGATGCTCTTACTTTATGCTGAGCGGCTATGAGAGGGAAAAGAAGGGCAAATGACAGAAAGCCAGCGGAGGCTTCTATACGCCAGTAGAGTTTTGGTTCCTTCCAGCCTTTATTTCCATAAACCGTGAGATTAGGGGTAGCACGAGCAGGGCCAGGTGTGCCAAAAGACACTACAGAGAAGCACTTGCTACCCATGGCCGCCCCTAACTGATGGCCATGGTTAACTCCACTGAGGACCTGCTCATTTCTTAGAGGCATAGGGTTGAAAAACTTCAACCTGCAACATGAACTGTGTTGCAGGCAGGTACAGACATTGTACCATTTGAGCGCTTGCAGGTCCGTGGATCCGGGTCTCAAGAGCAAAGCTCCTTGAATGCCAATGTACTGAGGCTCAAGGCAATTGATCTGCTCACTATGGGGAGATATGATAAAGACGAGTTCAGCCTTTAACTGGACCTTGTTCCCTATGAGTACACCGGGGATCCAGTCCCATTTCTGGAGCATGCACAGATTAATGGGGATTAACTTGAGCTCCCAGCCCCTTCCCCACTGCTGGATGAATGATAGAGAGAATGCATATATGCCCATCGGACTTAAATGCAATCATAACGTTGAGCCCATGTGTTGCAGGACGGTCACTTTCTATTCTGTTTTCAGAAAGTTGGAAACCACATGGAGCTCAGACCTAAGAGAAGATGTTGGTGGACGCCTGTGACATATTCCTCTCTGGGCAGTGCCTGAATCTTTAAAATGGATAAGACCGGTATAAGAAAATATATGAATATCAGGTTTGTATGTGTAAAAAGTTTTTTAATTCTCCTTCTGGCATATGTTAGACTGAAGGTGAAAACTCCGATCGTGATCCTGTAATGAATGGGCTGTGAAACCATTTGAACCTATGCTTCACACCCGTGTCTCCCTAATGTGGCCTCCTCCTTGCTATCTCCCTACAACCCTGGAGTACGACCGCTTCTTTGACAACCAGAGCCCAGGTCCAGCAGGTGCAGCATAAGCCGTCCAGATCTGAACAGGGTAGGTTGTTAGGTGAGCTGATGTGTGGGGAAATACTCTTCACCCAGGGGCATAGCGCAAGCCCCTGCAGTCCCCAAGGCTCAGGGCTGGTACACAATATTTCAGGGACCACCCATTCAGCCCAAAGACAATGGGTATGTGTTAGATATGGGAGACTAAGGGGTCCCTCTTCACATTCCACAGGAGGCCCCCAACACTCTGTGTTACACCATTGTCTTCTTCAGGTGTATATAATAGCATCCTTCTACTGCCAAAAATCATTCCTCTTGTTCATATGGACACCGGAAAATGATATGGTACGGTTCATTAATGAAAACCTCATACAAGAAAGAAACAAACACACAAAAAATGCGACCCTGGCCCTTGCAACTTAGAAAATAACTATATGGAATAGTTCCCTTAACCGATTCACCGCACGCACAAAACAGATCTGCAAAGTAGTCTGCGGTTTCAAAACATCAGGGCTAGTCACTGAAAGGTCTGTGGAAAGCGACTCAAGCCAAGGAAGGGGTACACTCCCCTTGTCCAGCCAGACCAGACATCACAAATGCTCTTCTCAGGCTCCGAAGGTAAGATATGGTGTAGGTGATGCTAGAAAATGTAGCGGATTCTGATCACAATTTACACTGTGTAAAGGACTAAAATGTCAAATTCTCAAGCAACAAGCACTCAGCTAATACTCAACAATGTAAATAACAAGCATAATAATGATACAAACCAATAAACCCGGTCTACTTCTTTGAGCCACAGGGTCAAATATAACAAGCCACGGCAAAGCCCGGCAAGAGCGAAATCAGTTGGAGCCCTAACTTCTGGCCTGCTGACATGGGCCTCCCCCCTAAGAAATCTCTGACCGTAAAAAGTCTGGGGATAACCATCAATGAGGACCTCTCGCTAAAATCCCAAATTGGAACCGTGGTTTCCTCTGGATTTTTCCAATTGAGGAAAATTAGGAAAATCATACATTTCCTCACTCCTTCCGCCTTAATTCAGGTGGTTATAGCCCTAGTCCTTTCCCACATCGATTTCTCAAACAGTCTATATTTTGGCCTTCCTGTAGGCCAACTTAGAAGACTGCAGTACTTGCAGAATCAGGCCGCCAGGCTGATCTGCAATGTACCCAAATGGGAATCGATCAAATCAGGCCTAGAGACCCTGCACTGGCTACCCGTGGCTCAAAGAGTCGAATTCAAAGCTGGGTGCATCATCTTCAAGGCTTTGCAAGGCAAGGGACCTCTATTCATCAGGCAGCTGATTGGAAGATATGTTCCTTCACGCAATTTGAGATCAGCCCACAAAGACCTACTTGAAGTACCACGCTTTAAGAAAAAACGACAAGGTGGCAGCAGTTTCCATTTCTTAGCAGCTACCCTATGGAACTCTCTGCCACTAGCCCTCAGACAGAGCAAGGACCTCCTTGCCTTTAGAAAGGCATATAAGACTCACCTCTTCACACAGGCTTATTTGAAATAAAGATTCTTGCAGACTCACCCCTTGTTATGTTTTTTATCTCTTTCCAGCGCCAAGAAGCCTTCGGGCGTATGTGCGCTTTATAAATTTTTAATAACATAACATAACAAAGCCAATAGATCTTGCATTTGGGGCTGAATTTGGTAGTGTTGTACAGAGTCGGGGTGCTGTGATTTTGATGGTGCTTTACAGAGTTGGGGTGCTGTGAAGCATCACCAAAATAAAAAACAATATGAAAAGCTCAATTGCATTTGCATCGTTCTACTGATTCTTGCGTACATCAGAAAGCAGGCGGTGCCAGCAGAATGGCACAGGCGCCATTTGCTTCACTTTTTTTTTAATTAATCATAGATGATGGTGCTACTTTGATTGGTAAATAGAAAATAGAGATGTTAAAGCCTGAAAGCGCCAATTCTTTAAAAACAAACGGATCACATGTGTTGGGGGTAAGAAGCGAATGGGTTGGGGTGGAGTAAGGGGAAAAGAGGTACACACAAGGCCGGGGGAGAAGCACAAGAGGGAGTGATCACCACCGAAGCACATGGATGAGAGAGAGATTAACATGGAGCACAGAGAGGGGGAGAGAAGCGGACAGACGAGAGACAGCAGTGTGAGCTAGGGTGATAAATACACAGAAGAAAGAGAGCAACATACGCAAAGGGAATGGAGTGGAGCAGTACTCAAGGAAGACAGCCAGAAAACAACATGCACTTGTGGCAAGCTTAAGCAAAAGGAAATGAGAGAGCAGTGCACGCGGCTGAGGGTGTGCGTGAAAAACAGACAGACAAGAGAGACCAACATGGAGTGGAGAAGGTAGAAAAGCACCTCGGTATAGAGAAGGCTGGAAAACAGATGAATTGTCATGAAGTATTTAAGCAAAAAGAAAGAAAATAGTTCCCTAAAAGTGAGTAGTGGAAGGACACATGAAGCTATACACCCAAAGAGCATCAAACAAATGATGGACAAGGCGAGCCATTGAATAAGAAACAAGTATATCATAGTGACTATAAAACCAAACCATAGAAAGAAGTGGGTGGGCTTTAAGCACACTATAAGTTCTTGGTAAGTTGACAATAGGTCTTTTGCAAGCAGACAGCTTGCGTGGTCCAGTAAGCTTGACCTACACAGGTTTGGGACATGTGAAAGGTAGTAAGACAGACTCCATAAAAGAAGTTTCTGTCACCTGCTAAAGCATATCTCTGTAGATTAATAAGAGGCAAAGAGGCTGGATGCTGCCTTTCCAGCTAGATTGAGGTAGCTTAATGAGTGGAAATCTTTTGTGGGGTCACGTCTGCATGATATATGGTGAAGGGAGTAGTTTGTCTATTAATCTGTTTATTCTAAAGGACTCCTTACGTCAAAGAGAATGAATTTCCTCCTACCAACTTCAGACAGCGTCTGGTATTTGTGAAAGCTTTGCAATGTGTGTCCCCTGGATTATGCTCACAGCAATACCTGAACACATATGTGAAAGGTTAATTCTTTCAAACCTTGTTTCCCAGTGAGTCCAGGGTGTTACTGGCAAAACAACCCGGTGCATCTATCAAAGCAAAAAGGGGCTATTCAGTTGGAATATGGAGCTCTTCAACACTGTAATGACAACATCCACAACAAACCAAGTACAGTTCACCACAACATGACAACATTTACACATACACACACTCTCTCACGCTGATGATAGCAATCAAAAGCAAACCAGCACACACAAGCACAAACCAACTCCTAATCATAGGACTCAAAAGAAAACGAGCATTCATCTTATCAGACAACACTTTCTGTCCTGTCACCTAAGGAACACACTCTATCCGAATCAAACTACCTTATCAAGGCAACCGGTCGCTGACCAACAATCCCAATTACAATACACTAAAGAATAGTAGTCGATATTTTAGGATGCTATGCATGTTCTCACCCAAATATCCTCTAAGTAATCTCCAGTGATGGAGAGCAGCACAAAAACAGTACCACGGTGCGATGTAGTCTTATCAAGGCAGCTCTGTGCTACTGAACACCACAACACAACATACACAGTAAATATATAACTAAATAAAGTACACAATAAAAGTTGAACCAGCAACGGAATCCTTCTTGGCCAATTTTATATTATTGACTCATGACTGTTGATATGTGCGCGTTGGAGATGTGCAACTGTGCACCACTCTAAGTATAAGCAAGTATAAACTCCAGTACAACAGCTTGCTCAATTCATGAAAGCAGTTCCCCAGATGAAAGTCGCCAGACAAAGCAAGTGGCGTTTGGGAGTGTTTTAACAATGAGTGTGTTCAGGCAGCACCTGGCCACCTTCCCCCATACCTCTGAAGTTCTGGAGGGTGCAGCGTTGTAGCTATAAGCAGGGCCACTGGAATTATTCGATTCTGCGACAGTGCCTTTTCCTGCATAATTATGGATTTGCCAAATTTGCACCACAATCCATCATCTGCTGCGTAGTCTGCAGATATTGACCCAAAAAAAAACATCCAGCTTAAACGGTTTAAACATATAACAAACATGGTGATGTGTTCGTGCGCCGTGGACGGCCGTTAAATGGTCGTCTTTCAGTTGCTAATTTAGTATTTGGTTGTTAAACTGGTACTAATAGGGCGAGGTATTTGCCAGACAGAATTACCACCTTGTGTAAAAAAAGACAAAATAATGAAGTAATAGTATCAACAAAAAGTGCTGCATTATTTGGCCTTTCTTGCCACATAATTTAGCCATACCTGACGCCTAATGTGCTGCTCCCCTGCAGCATAATTCCAGTGGCTCTGGCTATAAACTACCTCATTACTCCAGTCATCAGAGAGGTCGAGGACACAGCTCAGGCATGCCTGGGGCAGGCTCAGCCCGTCAGACATGCACAGGTCAGGTTGTGTTTAGAAAGGTGATACACAGCGCTCTGGGCGAGAGGTGGGGTTTAAAAGCACAGTCCGCAGTTCATACGCACTCTGTCAGCACTCCAAACCCTATACCAGGCTCTGTGTCACAGTAAGAATGTGGTTGACAGCACAGGGACTGTGACAGGTCAAGCACTCTGTCACACTATTGAAAGGTGAGAGCCCGTCACGTTGTGGCAGTTAGATCAAAAACTGAGTTTAGGATGAAGAGCAAGAGGTGAGGCAAGTGGGGGATATGTACAGCTGGGCATCACAATAGACGTAATTTAAATGCTGGTGTTGCTTAGTGTGTGTGTGTGTGTGTGCGTACATCAGTGTGTGCATGATTGTGTGTGTGTGCGCGCGCGTGTGTGTGTGTGCGTGTGTGTGTGGGCATCACTGTGTTGTGCACATCTGAGGTATAGTGCTGGCGCAGGCACAGTACTTACATTCTTGGCACCATGTAGCCATCCATGGAACGGTGACCAATGGCAGCGCGTTAACACTATTGATCCACAAAGAGTTTCCCATAAATTGCCAAAGTTACAACATTCTATTTAATCTGCTACTCAGGACCAGCTGTACACCTACCAACGCGCTTGAAGGCAGCTATCTATGTGCAAGGCGCCATGAATGGCCCATGGGATTCTAACACAGGCTGTATATTTGCCCCCAGTTAGCTGGCGACTGGGTGGGAATCACTGAAACTCAAGCAGCTGAGTCTGGGCGGGGACACTATGCAGTCAGGACAGCTGCATCCAAGGGCTATTTAGGCGAAATAAAACACACAAACCAGAATCAACCTTTCTGCATTGAGCTCTGCTCATAGCTGGGAGGGAAGTAACATTGCAATGCAAGGCGACTTCACCCTCTTCACTAATAGAGTGGCAGAGGGCCGCACACAACCGACAGAAGGCCACACAACCGGCAGAGCGCCGCACACAACCGGCAGAAGGCCACACAAGCGGCAGAGCACCGCACACAACAGGCAAAGCGCCGCACACAACCGGCAGTGCGCCGCACACCACCGACAGAAGGCCACACAACCGGCAGAGCACCGCACACAACAGGCAAAGCACCGCACACAACCGACAGAAGGCCACACAACCGGCAGAGCGCCGCACAGAACAGGCAGCAGCCGGAAGCACCGCATTACATAAGGAGAAGCCAGAGGTTTGAGAAAATACCATGTTGCTCGTCAATGGGATGGATTGCTATCTACTCCCTCACACGAGGATATGGATGACACATTACCAGCGTCAGTTCCAAACGACAACATTTGAAATCGTTTTGAGTTGTTTGTGGAACATCATTGATAAACACGGGCGTCACATCACATGCCTATTGTGACATCCGCCCGTCATCTGTTTGGCGCACGTCCACCCCTATCTGATGTGAGGCGCATCACAAAGCACACTGGTTCTGCCGCTAGTGTAGCCACAATAAATGCAGGGAATTCCCGGAAACTACTGCACATAGGGTACTCCGGACACAGACTAGTTCACCTGGCACGTTAATGAACATGTTTTATTTTTTATTATAGTTTTGGTATGTTATTGAACGAGAGGTACAAGATAAGGATGTTTATCTGGACTGTTAGCAATATCATAAAGTGACAACTGCACAAGCAAACCATATTAAAATGTACAATTTATTTTGTATCCACAATAATATTCATATTATGATGCATGTTAATGATCTATGAAAGTACATAACCAATAAAGATGATTGAAAAACAAATAATACGTGGTGCCTAACCCTTTTAAAATGGCATACCTGGTCTAACTGTGGCCATGTTTGGCATATCATGGGCATCCATGGAATGATGGTGGCCACACCGTGTACTGTGGTGGCCTTGGCATAATAGTGGTGAATTAAGGCATTCTGATGGCATTCTTGACATCATGGTTCCAACCCCTTGCATAGTGCTAGCCCTGACATATAGGTGGCAATGCCTAGCATATTGTGGACATCCATCCATGCACGGCTGTGCTACCCCTGTTAAAATATTGGCCTTGGTATAATGATGGCCATTCTTGGCATACTGCGGACATTCAAAGCATGAGTGCGCCAAACACTCATAATATACTGTCCATGGCACACTGGTGACACTTTGCGGCATATTGTGTGCATCCTTAATGTGATGGTGCCACCCACTGGTATAATGATGTCACCCAGCATATTAGTGTGAAGACTGGCATAACGGTGGCATCCAAGTCATAATGACGTCCATCACCTAGTCTACCCTGGCATTATGCAAATAATTCTTAGAAAATGTTGGACGTCCATGGAAAAATGATGACTAACTTTGCATAAATTCTGTACAGGCATAAGTCTCTAATTCCTAGCGTATTATAGGCCTTCACAGCCTTATGATGCCTACGCCTGCTGTATTGCTGGTTCTGTCGGACGGTGGCAATGCTGTCTCTATCGTGAGCATCTATGCAATAAGACTGGTACAGTGACATGCAAGTCAGAATCTATCCATGTGTGGCACCAGTACACGCGAGTACGTGATGAAAATGACTGCTGATGTGTAGGCAGCAAGCATGTGTCTACTTTAATGAATGACTGGTATTTCAAGCCACATGGGTTAAGAAAGAGATAAGCTTTCGTTTTAAGGCAATTACAAGCTTGCTTTTGGTAGCAAAATGTGTCTTTTTTTACAAAATGAAAAGCTGGAGTTTGGGGACAAAATGACAACACTTCACACAACTGTCTGATCCTTTAATGACTCTGTAACCTAAAAGACAGCTACGTTGGATGGGCCATGCCTAGCCCTGTTGAATTCTGCCTGAAATGAAGGCATCGCTGCATTTTTTCATCCTTCCGCTCTGGCTTTTTGAAGGAGATTATCATCCACATTACTGTAAATCCAGGCCGAATGAGCAGAATAGAAACATGAGAGGAAGTGAAATACAGAACTGAAGATAGAGGCTATGCAAAATGATAGACCATATGGAAAATCATTCTCTCAACTACCTATCGGCTTTGACGTTCTAGACACTCTTGTGCCACAATGTTCTCAATATTGCGTTGGAGAAGTGTAATGCCCCAAACTCTCCGCTGAGGACTGGTGCTCCTTGGTACACAATAAAAGTTATGGAGAATGTCATGAGTGCTCTTTCAGAATCTATGGCTTTCTAGAAACATTCCTTTGAAAACTGTGCTCCACGTGCACTATTTAGGCCCACTTTTCTAGAGGGAGATTAACCCTGAACATCGAAGGAGGAAATCAGGGTCTCTTGCTTGATGCACGTTTTGGCTGGAATTTACACCCCAACACTTTTAAAGGACATCAACCCACAGAGGGTGCTAAATATATCACTTAGTTTCTACTCTTGCTGCCAGTTATGAGGTCTAATATTGGGATCACCATTTTAATTCACTGGCAGGTGGTATTGCTAGACTTTCTTCGGTTGCTTATAGTCTTGTGCACTTTGCACCACTGTGGTTTTACAGTCTGTGTGCACGGATGTCATTCTCTGTGATTGTACTCCCTAGCATTGCAAGAGGAAAGCAATCATGTGACTATTCCCAAACTGTAAGTCACAAGCTGATTTTTAGTTGGCCGCGAAAGTCCATGCAATAAATAAAGGTGCCTTTAAATTCTGTATTTATCTAGTCACATTTGGTGCACTTCAAAGACAGATGTCAAATGTCAGATTATGGTTTCTGCTGCTTATTTTTTTTAACATAGGGACTGGTGTTTACAAATTCCTCTCACTTTGCAGAGAAAGAAAAGTAAACTGAATTATGTGACAATGTTTCTGGGGTACATGAAGTTTGAACAAAAAGGCTGTAGGATGTCATTTTTAGTAACACACAACAAAATGTAAATACCTGTAAATGAACGGCACACATTTATCAGTTAGGAAAGCAAAAATGAAGCACTTTTTTGTAATTCTTAAGTGGGATGGAAACAAAGATTGTAATAGGATCAGAACAAATCAAGACACTTTACTGGGTGATGCACACATAACAAATGTACTCACTGGAACCTGATTTCCACCCATTTTCATTTGTGTGAAATATAGTTTTATTAGTAAAACTGCATGTCCGTGCAGATATAGTTGCAATTTCAATGAAAAATGTGCTGTCTGCAAATGACAGTGGGCTACCACACAATGCAGTTACATTAAGACATCGCAAGCCTCATGTGCAGATGTGAAAGGTTGTTGTTCTAAAAAGCGGCCATGGTTCTGAAACGTTTGGGTAGTACTGCTATGTAGTGCTGTATTGAGAAGATGCTTGCTCTGCTATAAATGGAGGTAATGCTATTTTCGTGGGGAGGCATCCCTTTCGTAAGGACATATGTCTTTCTTAGGGCTGATAATAAATACCCCACGTAACCAATATGTTTTTGGATATTGGACTATATTTACTTTGTAATTGGTGTTTTGTGATCATTTGGTGAAAATCCTCCTTGTCCAGGGCATTGCATGAGGGAAAGCATACCTTCACCACAAAAGGGATCTTGAGACCCAATGACAGATATTTGTTATTACCTAACTTGATAGTAATAGTGTTGTGGACCAAGCAGTGCTTATTTTTGGGGATCGGCTCTTATTTTTTCGCATCCGACATTTACTGACAAAGCAAAATGACAGAGGAAGTGAAATACGGAAAAGCTGCCACAAAGGGAGAAAGCAAGAACCTGCAAGAGTGAGATAGAAGGGGGGCGGAGTGTCTGGCAGAAGTGGCTCCTCCTAAAGGAAGGAGGAGCGTTGCACCGCCAAATGGGCAGAAGGATGACATGCGAGTGCGAGTGCCCTTGTCGGATTGGCGGCTGTCTTGCGACGGCAACTTCAGCATGCGAACAGCAGTGTTAAACTGCTGAGGGATTGCATGCACATGCCCCTAGCCTCAAAAGGAGCATTGTGTCAGCCTGGTGCCCGTGGCCAATCCAGGTGCTTCTCTCATGCTCAAAACAGCATGAGAGCAGTTCCAGGATTGGTTAGGTTTGTGTTGGCTTTTTCAAGAAGTCAACCCGGGTGGCCCCGAGCAGACCTTTCTGCCTTACGCCTCCACCCTGCTGGTAAGTAAAAACTTTATTATGTGCATTGTGATGCTCCTAAGGGAGGAACAACCAGAGAGGGAGAGTGAAAAGAGTGCCACGGTGGAAGGGACAGTCTTATCTGAGGATTACCGGTCTGAGGTATTTCTTAATTGGGACCTTGCTATCCAGAGACGCTGCACTAGGTCATGTGGGACGGGACCGTGGCGGCCTTTGTTCAGGCCTTTTAAGCAGAGATTTATCAACCACTGCAGAGATCAGTGTGCAAGACTGTGTGCACTTTACTTGTGAAACCCTCACTTGTAGTGGCAGGAGACTGTCCCGGAAGGGGCACTGGGTTGGGCTAAGGTGACTTAGCGCTGTTAGTCTCTCAATAACTGCACCAACAGGCTTAGCTGCAGGTCATGGCTAAGATGCATTGACAGACCCAAAGGGGAACCAAGTTCTAAAAAAAGTAAAGAGTCCTAGCAGCCATGATTTAAGTACATCAGCCGAGTTGGGTTAAGGTGGGGGTGTAGCAAGTGAGGATTGAGGTGCATCTGCAGAGCTGTATGGGGGTCTCGGAACTAACACAGGAGAGAGTGATCTGCATTGAACCATGTTCTTTGGCCTCAGTGTTTTAGGACCAGGGGTGGACTTTGAGTGACGTGCATTGAGAGAGCCTAGTGCGAGAGGGGCTCAGCATTCTATGTACAGGAGGTTCTGCACGTAGAACACAGAGGTGCACTAGAAAGGCACGTTCAGGGTTTACTTTATTGGTTGATTTCCTTTGGTGAGTTTTACAGCACAACAAAGTGCCCTGCAGCAGATGGCTTTATTATATTGAATGGTGTGATCAGTCTTTAATAGCAAGTGGCGGTGTGTGGTCTCCATTCATGAAGAAGGGGTTTTGGGGCACACAGTAGTGGAGTCGTGCGTGATTCCCCTCCTGACAAGGAATAGATTAATAGAAGTTGTGACCCAAGGTATGGGTAGCTGTCCCCTCTGTGCACGGCTTGGAAAGGGCGCCCAAGAAGAGCCGAATCATGGAGCACTGCCGGGCGCGCGCATGGGGCGCAGGACAGGAGGAGCTTGGGAAACTACAAAAGATGGCGGAGCATCGACAGTGGAAAAATACAGTCAGTGCTAGAGGGCGTGGGATGATAAATGGCAGGGCGGAGGTGCATCGATTCGCCTCAGTGAATGCCCATAGCTGGGAGTCCAGTGCCTGGCAGCAGCTCAAGGCTTAAATGCATCATTCGAGCTGAGCACAAGCCTGCCACTGGAACTGAAGATCAATTTTGGGGTGCATCTACAGGCTTGTACTTACTCCTCAATGCTAGCATTGAGGTATAAGGGAGCAGGCCATCACTGAAGCACTTCAGCAGGCCTTAAGTTGTGCCTCAGTAACAGAAGAGCAGTGTACAGGTGGTTGATGGCGGTCGGGATTGGCACTGATTTTTGGGGACCAGGACTTATTTTTCATCATTCGACTTTGATGCAGTGCGGGAGAGAGAGAAAAGAAGAAACTGGTGAAAGAAATATGAAAAGAAAGATAGGAAAACCGGGACTATGGGAAACGCAGGGTGTGGGAATCGTAGGGTGGTGAAAGAAAGAGGCGAGAGAATATATACATATACGGGGAGAGAGCCAGAGTAGCGCTTCATGTTACAGTTCTTCTATTTCCAGGCGCTGTAATTAACAGGTTATTGGTGAATAAAACAGGGTGCGTAGTTCTACTGCTTCCAACACTTTGCTCCCACCTCTGCCCGCCCCTGGGCATTGCTGGTCAGTGGTTGCCCCCACCAAAGATTTAAGGTACAAGCTGCTACTGGTGTCTGATGGTAAATTAAAGATGCCTGAGGTTGAATGAAGATTGTTCTGCTTTGGCACGCAGACAATATTCTGCACTGGCCGCGGTGTTCTGGGCACCGTCATTCATTCATTTACAAATTAAGCACTGGCAAGGCTGTAAGAGTGAGTGGGCCCAGCAAGCTTTGAACCTGTGACCATGAGGTCACACTCGTATCACTCTAGTGGACGCATCAGTCTTCTTAGCCACTAGAAGGGCCCTGGGGCTTTTTGTTGGAGTGCCATGGTGAGAGTCCGTAACGCAGTGCCGTTTTCAATATCAGAGGTTCCTCCTAAAACAAGGAAGACGTGTGGAAACATCACGCCGCTTCCTCGGCCGGTCTTCTGAGTGAGTTGTTAAGAAATGCTTGCGGTTGAAGCGCTGACTCAGGGAACCTTCGGCCCAGTGACGCACGGGTGCAATAAGCGTGCGCGCGGATGTGCTCAGACACGCGAGATTCATAATTCAGTCACGTTCTGGGCCGCATCCAGCGCGTGCCTTCAGACCCGAGTGAGGGCGCAGCCGCCTGCATCAACCAGTATAATGTGTGCTCTACATCTCCAAAGGGCCTTTCTCGGAATAGCAAATACATACCAGGAATACAGCGAATCCACACAAATGTTGTGAGCGAGGACAACAAAGGAACACTCGGAACATGACACACCAATGCTGTGTTATTTCTCAAACTGAATGCTGAAAAGGCTTTATTTCCAAGGCATTGTTCTGGCAAACACCCTCGGAAAGACAGCTGCCGTGGAAGGATGCTGTGACAGAACTGCAGAATTATTCACACCATCAGAATGATGTAAAGTGCGTGTGATCTTCCCTCTTTTCTTCCAACTGTCACACGGTTAAGAGCTACGACTCTAGAAAAGATACGAAATATACAACAATAAAGTACTGTATGGAATTCTTGTAATAATCTCAGCCAATGGTAGTTACTCGGGTGCATCATAGTTCATTGTTATTTTGCACACTCTGCCAAATCAGTCTTGGCCCTGCTCCGAGAGGAACATTCCAGTCCAAACTGCTAGGCCGGGTCCTCCCTGACCAGGGACACAAGCAACACAGGACCGGTTTCGTCCTAGTTAGGGCTCATCAGCAGTGGCAGCTGGAATACATCGTGGGAGGGGGAAGTGAGGGGATTAAAAATAAAGAACAAAGAACTTACCTGATTGTCAGGTCTCTCCTCTGCTGTCACTCCCTCGTCTCTCCAGGCCGGAACAGGGAACCAGGAAGCACTTGACTCCCAGGCTCCACATACCCAATCACAACGATGCAATGCAGCATTTTGATTGGTCTGAGCCAGGGAATGGGCATGTTCTCCATGCAGGCTGTAATGCAGTCTGCATGGAGAACATGCAAAGTGCGCATGCCTGTTTGGCTGACCGAGAGGGTGAGCCACCCATTCATGTGCACGAAGGGAGTGCAAACCACTTCTCCCCTAGCCTGCTCTGTAGGCAGAGATGTCCCACCCGCCTGCAAAGCTGCGGCAGCGGGGAAACATAAAATGATAATAACAATGAGTTATTAACATTTGTTTCCATTATTTTACTTCTGCAAAGCAGTGGGGCGACGCTCCTCCACCTTAGCAGAGGAGCCGCCACTGCTCACCAGTCAGGTACAGCTTGGTTCCACTGACACAGTCTGCACGGGACCCACAAACAGGCATTCCCACCACATTTAGGGCACCACACTGAAGTATATAAAAAGTGGTGGAAGGAATTCTTGAATGAATCTCAGCCACTGGTAATTACTATCATTTGCTCATCATGCTACCTCAGTTTGGACCCAGCCGTATGCAAATCAATCTTGACCCTACTCTAATTGGAACAATCCTGCCTGAACTAACAGGCCAGGTCCATCATGAACCAGAACAAAAGTGACCCAAGACCAGTTCTGTCCTGATTGAAGCTCTTTGGTCGGTTGTAGCTTGGTGCCAGAGGCACAGTGAGCACAACATCCATGCCTGGGCATACCCATTGCACCGACGTATACTAAAAAGTGATATAGAATACTTGAATTAATCTCAGCCACTGACAATTACTTAGGCTGCGCCCCAGTCCATCTTTATTTTGCACACCAAACCACCTCAGTTTGGACTCACATATGCAAATCAATCTTGATCCTCCTCCAAATTGCCAGCCCAGTCCACTGTGAACCAGAACATAAGCAACCAAATACTTGTTTTGCCCTGAATGGGCCTCTTCAGTCGCGTGTAGAGTGGTTCTAGTGCTAAAGTGAACATGGGACCCATGCATGGGTGTAATCAGAGGTGGCATTGTGGGCAAAAGAATGATGAACTGGGGTACAGTCCAAAGTAATTACCAATAGCTGAGATGAATTAAAGTACCTCACCCAATACTTTTTTGTTCATTTCAGTGCAGTGCCGTAAGTGCGACGAGTATGCTCAGATGTAGCGCCTGTGCTCACTTTGCCAATGAAACCAAGCTGCATCCAACTGAAGAGCCCCAACCAGGGTGAAATGAGATGATAATAAATAAGAGAGCAGATGTATCGCTATTTATTAGGAGCAATAAATTACACTTTAGCTCGTAATCCGGGCCGTAGCAAACAGTAGCGGCTGGCATGACTTGTGGGGGTCAGGCGTTGAGTGGGAGTCAAGCGTGGGGTGGGTGGTCGGGTTTGAGGAGGGGCGGACATGGAGAGGGGTCAGCCAGGGAGGGAGGTCACGCGGGGAGGGGGTGTCACGTGGTGAGTGGGTGTCGCGTGGGGGTCCTACAGGGAGGGGGTCACGCAGGGAGGGAGGGCAATAATAAAAAAATAATTTAAACCTACCTTTCTGCCGGTCCAGGTCCCGCATCTTCACTGCTCCTGCTCACCTGTCTCCGACAGGAACAGGAGGCAGGCGGCCTCCCTCCCCATCCCTAAGCCAATCACAACGCGAAGAGTTGTGATTAGTCGGGACGCCGCCAGCCAGGGGCTGTAGGGGATGGCATGTTCTCCATGTAGAGAAGTGCAGAGTGCGCATGACTGGTTTGGGTGGCCCGAGAGGCCCGACCAAACAGTCTTTGCACACTGAGGATTGGGAAAACAACTCCTGCCCTGCCCGGGCAGCTTTACTCACCCGCCCGCCTGCAATATGCAAAGAAACATAAAATGGTAATAACCAAAAGTTATTACCATTTTATGCTTTGGTTTTCTCGCACTGCAAGAAAGCAGTTGGGCGACGCTCCTCCGCCCTAATGGAGGAGCCCCCCTGGAAGTAAAACACTCACCTTGGGGTAATGGTATTTACCACATGTGGTGAATATTCCACCCTAAACCAACAAACTTGTAATGAGTGCTCTGGACTCCAAAATTCAAGCTGAAGAGATCTGTGTGTGAGGGGAACAGATGCCCTCCACATTTCAATTAGCTTAGGTTCTTTGATTCCATTTTAATTTATTGTTATATTTAGAAATGTTCTAAAAACGTGTTTGTATGATTTTTTGCTATTGTTTGTTGTATAACCTTGTCTCGCACACATTTTTAAATATTTCCGCAGATTTTCACAACCTTTTCCAAATATTTGGACTGCATTTATTAAAAAGTCCGTCTGTAATGAGTATTGTTATATTTTCCGAAATACATACGAAAAGTACTACAGAATTCGTTGCCAAGGCTAGAACTACCTCCACTCTCTGAAACATATTTAAGTACTGAGAAGAAGAAAGGCACTAAGTAAAGTAAGTCCTCGCCTTTCCCTGCCTCAGGTGTGTTCTTAAAATCAATGCCCCATACCTGATGAAGCAGCATCTGGAGTGAAAGAGGTGCCTGGTTACTGGTTAACATTGCATTGAGAGAATAACAAAAAGCTTCCAGGCTGCTAGCTCGGTTTCTTTTCTTGTTGAAGGCAGGCTTTGTTAAGAGGCTGTTTGCACAAGTGTCCTGCCCTCCTGCACCGCTCACACCACTCCTCAGTAAACACACGATAACAACACACACCTGTGTTTCTAAAGCAGCGTCTCCGTTCCGTGACACAGGATATTCAGCTCTTCGCTTTTTCAGCAGCAGTCGGTCGTAGCTTGTTGACCCGATTAAAGTCAATGTAAAAACAAAAAAAACAGGTCCGACTTGCAGGCACTTACTGTTATTTTGAGCAAAAACATGTTCTGTCTCCTCCCTTGGGTGTTGACATACAACATTTGGGAACGTTGAGTAGTGGATGTTTTGGAACCCCAATTGAGCTGGTTCACCTCTCATAATGGGGAAATCATTTATACGTCACTGTAGAGACGCCATTCCACCAGCTGCTAAGTATGCCCAGACAGCGAATGAGTTAAAAAGATGGGCAGGCTATGGGTTAAGATCCGGGCAGGACCAATGGAGCATTTACACTTCGTGGGGTACAAAGAATTGCAAGCCTTATGTACAAACTATCAATCTGGTAAAAAGTGAAGTCAAAACGCGTATCAACTTTTACCAAATCGTTTGTGATTTTTTAGAACCCAGCTATGTACTAATAGGCTGGTTCACAAAATCCAGAATCTAAGTGGGTTGCAATTTGACAAACCTCATCAATATTAATGAGGTAGGTCACAAATTACGACCCATTATGATTGGACACAACACAAGGATGGTGGCCTGCTGGAGTCATCAGACCACAATGTTTGTACCTGCTTAACTGCTTAAAAATAAAGCAATTATTGTTTTAATAAATTCAGCCTGTTTTCCTTAAAGCAAAATGGGATGCATTTAAAAAAAATGAAAAAGTCATACAAACCTTTTTAAAAAGTATGCAGTGGTCTAAGGCAGTGGTTCTCAAATTTTTGACTCCTGAGGACCCCCAATAAGTCACTGCTGGAAGCCGGGGACCCCAAAGCATTTTGTACTATTTAAATTTCAAACATTAAAACAGAAGTCCGTGAAAAATACACAAACAAGTGCATACCAAACAAATACTCTAATAGCTAAAGATTTGATTATTTTATATTGAAAAAAATTGCTAAAATCTAAAGATTTGAAAGGGAAGGTTGGTGCTGCACCTCGGCAACTAACTTTTCAATGTTTGCTTTTATTTTGCAGTATGAGGCTCCTGCTAGGGCCGTACAGGAAACCCAAGGCATCCCTGGCAAATGTTGTCAGAATCGTCCCTCCACTGTGCGCACCAAGTGTAGCGAGTGAGCCTGACCACTACAAAGGGAGCTTTGGGGGCTGCCCCCCCCCCCAATAAAATTTGGAAAAAAATTGTGCATTTCTCATACATTTGTCATTATATATTGAACTGTATTAGCTTTTAAAGCATAGTAAATGATGACCTTACTGTGTAGCAGGATACGACTCTCTTTTGGTGGGTCTCCTCAATGATTCCCTCATTATCACCCTCCAACAGTGCTTCTTGTCTCTCCATAGCTCCTCTGTCACATGTACTGCATTTGTTTCATAGCATCTCTCATACCAGTGTAGGGCAGAGACAATGAATCATACATTTGCAAATCAGTGTACAGAAAATGTTACATAAGGCAAAGGGGTCTTCAAGGTGTGGGATTTATGTCATTATACCTGTAGGCCTTTTTTTAAGAGTGCTTGGTCTGGAGAAGCACAAACTCAGGATTCAGAACATAACAGTGGTTAGCATTGATGTTAATAATACGAGTTTATTTCTACCCAAATAATCCTTTATTAGCAGCATCAGGATAATGAAAGACTGAGAGAAAACATAACTTACTACCTTGTACCATGCAGTTTGAATGCAGCTCTTTGATGGCAGTTCATAGCTCACTGTGCTAGTTTATGATTGTAACTTATGAACTGCACAGTAACAACAGAAGATCTGTGACAAAAGCCGTAACCCACTGAGCTATGCACACAAAATATTTTTTTTTAAATGCATGGTACATGCTCTTTGCAGCAGGCATATTAAACCTCTGCGCTTCCTTAGAGGAGTCAAAGCTGCTGATAGACAAAACTCCCATCTCTCTCTCCAGCAGGTGCATTAATCACCAGAGTTATCTTGACGCTTTTATTGTTGCTTTGAAAACTGCTGATTATACAAGGAACTTTGCAGTGCTTTTAAAACTGCTGCCTGGGGACCCCCTGGAAATGTGTCATGGACCCCTAGGGGTCCAAGGACCCCAGTTTGGGAACCACAGGTCTAAGGGAATATCCAGAAATGTGAAATAACTCCCACTTTGAACCATATCCCTATGACACTGCATTAGCATGTGAAGGTAGTAGGTGCTTCCAAGTGAATTCTGAATATAATTTGGTCAAGTAGTGATTTCCACACCTCAAATTTTGAGCAATCCTTCCTTCCATGTCATTTACACATCCATCTACCATTCTCTCAATCCATACTTTCTTTTTTTTCCACCTATCCAACCTTACTTTCTCGAGCCATGCTTCTATCCTTCACCCCTTCACCCCTCCTCCACTCTTCCGTTGTTCTATCCATACATTCTTATTTTTCTCCTTCGATCGATTGATCCAAAACAATCATCTATACTTTTCTCATCTTTTTTTCTTTCTATGCAATTGTATATGGCGCAAACTCGACCCAAAGCCATTGGAGTGCTTCATCAGTACCAGTTATTACGCAAGGACTTATTAATTCGTTCACTATTATTTTTAGGCATGCGGAAAATAAGTGATTTTCCCAGCATGTTGAGCTAATGCTGAGATTGAAACCTAGTTCCCCAGTTCCAAAGTCGGCAGCTCTGGCTGTTATGCTACATCCTCTCCTAACCCTAATTGTTTCCTGATCAATGGCTCCATCTTGCTTTTACCACATTCATCTTTCTCTCAAGCCATCCTTCACCATATCATCCATCCTCTGTTCCATCCATCACTCCATCCCTCCCTCCCATCTTTCATTTTGGTCTTTCTTTTTGAGTATGTTATATTCTTGCACAGCTATACTATGCTGTTTTCTTGCAGTGGGTTTTATGAGCTCATAGAACAGTGGGCCAGATGTAGGTCGCCAATTACCGACCGATAACGGCCGATTTCGGCCGTTACCGACCGGTATTTGGGATTTGGCATGTAGGGGGCATTTTATTTACCGAATCGGTATATTTACCGATTCGGTAAATTTACAGAATCGGTAAAATACTGAACCGGTAAATTTACCGATTCTGTAAATCAAAATGTAGGTGGCACTGTAATCAGTGCCACAGGCCCTTACCGAATCGTTATTTACCATGGAATACCATGTGGTGGAAGGATGCCTAAAACCAGTCATAGACCACACCAGGGTTGGTAGGTTTTTAGGTGGCACCTCTGATGTGCTCTTTGGGTACGTTTCAATAAATCCCATACAGGCATCAGTGTGGGTTTATTGAGAGAAGTTGTTTGGTAGCAAACACTCCTGCGTTCAGTAAAGCCAGTATGGTGCTGGGGAACTCAAGTTGTGGATTTTCCAGCCCATGTACTCTCTATGACTTCACTGGCACTTACAATATGAAGAATAGACTTAATATTGAAGGGGCAAATCTAATCATGCAGATATGCCCACACCTGAGAAATAGTGCACCCTGCCATAGGGCTTTTAAGGCATGCTAGAGGGGTGACTTGCCTTACCTTAGGCAATGATGCTTGACATGGCACACAGGTAGGGTGCAATTTTGAGTTTGTCGATTTTCTTTGCACCAAGGCATCCATGCTGCAGTGGCAGTTTGCATGGCCTTGGTGAAGGGTCCCTAGTGGACCCTCTTCAGTCCCAATGCCCTAGGTACCAGGGCACCATTTACTAGGGACTTACAGTGGGGTCTGAAGTGCCAATCATGGTACAGATTTAGGGAAGGAGCTCTTGCACAGGGGACCTGGTTGTCAGGGACTCAGTGCACTTTCAATCTAAACCACATCATTTTCCAGACAAAAAGTGGGGAGCTAACCTTGTGAAAAAGAGGCACTTTCTCACACATCAAGATACAGTAGCAGCTAGTAGAATTTTCAGTATGAGCAGCATAAACTAGATAAGTAGCCATATTAAGTTTGCTAATTGGAACAAATCAAGTGCTTAACTACCAGGAAAAAAGCATTGTTATCAGAGGTAGAGTGTTTGAGTCAGCGAGTCTTGGAATAATGCACCTACTTTAGGTATACAAGGAGATCGTAGGAGTTAGAATAGCTGCACAACGAGGGAGCACGTCCTTGCGGCTGTACATTTTTTTACTAAGTTAAGGAAGGGCGTATATATGAATACCATGAAAGGTCGATGGGCTGTATCTTACCAGTAACAGTTGAGGCTCTCCTTCTTCAGTGATTAATAAATTATGTCTGACTGAACTAAATAATAATCACAGAAATTAAAAAACGGAGATCAACTGATGGATGGTTACACAAGTGATAGCAGAAATACAGTGTTAGAAATGGGGGTCTTTAGTTTGCAGAGGTAGGTACCTTTGTCCAAATAGGGACCCTTGCTTCTAGTTAGGGTAAGGAGGATACACACTTTAGACACACCTGCTCACCCCCTTGGTAGCTTGGCACAAGCAGACAGGCTTATCCCAAAGGCAATGTGTAAAGTATTTGTGCCAATACTCACCGTAACACAGTGAAAACACCACAAATGGACACCACACTAGTGTAGAAAAATAAAATATCTGTATCTAAACTAAACAAGACCAAAACGACAAAAATCCACCATACAAAACTCAGTAGAATGTCTTTAGAAAGGTTGTTGCCAAAATAAAATTGTAGATGATGAAATGCGAAACTTTACTCACAGAGTACCTGGGATGCGTAATGCAAAACAAACAAAAGGGTCGACGAGAAGGCGATGCGCGATTCTTCCTCAGCTCCGGTTCTGATGTGACAAGATGGCGCCTCTATGCATTGCGATGATCCGATGCGAGAAAATGGTGTCTTCACTGCGATGCGACAACGTAGAGGCGATGCGTGCAAGCCCGACGGCTATGCAGCGAACTTAGTGGTTTTTCTGAGCTGCAACAGGCCCTACTACATGCTTCCCCGGTGATGACACCCTCGGTAACTGCAACACCCTTCTCCGGTGTTGTGGTGGCGATCAGCAGCTGCTCGCTTCCTCAGTGATGCGACGGCCCTGCGACACGCTTCTACAGTGATGCGATGGCACCCTTTGTGCGGCGGCACACTTCTCTGATGAAGAGACGGCGAACAGCGGCAGCAGTGACATGCTTCCTCGATGAAGCAACAACGGCTGCTGTGGCGGCGTCACGCTTCTCTAGTTGTGACACGCTCCCAGCTCCCTTCATCAGAAAGGCCTCACACACATTACAGGCCCTCCTGGCAGACTGGAACTCCCAGCAAGGAAGTTCAGGGAAGCTGGGGGTGAAGTCCTTTTGTGCCTCGGACTTCAGCAACAGGAGGCAAGCTGTTCTCAGGCCCTTGGAGACTTTTCTTCCGGGGGACACTGCGTACAGAGCAAAGTCCTTCTTCACGCAGGGGACACAGCACACAGCAATCTCCTTTAGTTCTCTCCACAGTAGAAACAGCAAACCACAGGCCAACCCCAGACACACAGCTAGGTCAGTACTCCTCCTCAGTCTCTTCAGCTGATCTTCTTTGGCAGGGATTCCTCTTGATCATGAAGTAGTCTAACTTTCGGGGGTTTCAGCTCTCATATTTATACCCCAAAAGTCTTTTTTCTCTATGTGTGAGGGGTCCTGGACCCAGTATAAACCAGTTCTAGGTGCACTCTGCCAGTGCACAACTTCTTCCTCTGTCAGTGTGTGCCAGGGTCATCAGACGCACCACAGGAGGTGGAGCCAGCAATGTGGAAGGCAGGCACAGCCCTAGTCGGGCCCCAGTGCTACTCCTCCCACCACTCCAAATGCAGATAGGCCTATTTAGCCTAGTTCTGACTCACCCAGACTCCTGGGGCCACCGAGCCCCTGTCACTCTCAAACCAGACAGCAATCCACAAACAGGCAGAGGCACACAGAAAGGTTGAACAAGAAAATAGCCACTTTCTGAAAGTGCTATTTTCAAACACTGAATTTAAAAAACATCCGTCCCAACAGATGTGTTATTAAATCCTGAGTTCAGAGGTACCAGATTTCAATTTTCTATCTTGCTTCTATTGGAAGATATGCAGGTAAACATGTTACACAGCATTCCCCATTCTGTCCTATGGGCAAGATAGCCTTTCAAAAGTGAAAAACGAAATTGGCAGTAATTCTACATCAGAACATGTTACCCACACTAGTACTTGTCCTACCTTGTTACATCGCACCTGGATTACGGCAACCTACTGTATCTAGGAGCAACCAGTAAGGTATTAAATCGTCTCCAGGTGCTGCAGAACGCGGCAGCCCGCCTTACTCTGAAGCTTCCTAAAAGATCGGCCTCCAAAGTAGCCCTACAGACTCTTCACTGGCTCCCAGTGAAGAGCAGAATCGAGTTTAAGGCCCTTTGCACCTGCCACCGTATCCTCAACGGGAGGGCACTGTAAAATCTGACAAAATTGATGTACATAGACAGCACTCATTTCCCTTCCTTTCCCACTCCTCTCCCTGTGGGCACCATGGATACTGTAAATTATTGACCGTATCACCCTGCCAGTAAGAACCCGTACCCCTATGCATATGTGCAGCCATTCCAGGCACCATGGCCTTTTTACCCATTGGAATCCCCAGCTTCCCTCCTGCGCGTATCTTGCACCCCCTCTCCCATGCATAGACCACGAAACCCTTTCCCTTTGCGCGATCCTGATGTGAAAAGGTAACCCTCCTGCTTGACCCAGGCCTTCCCCATTTCCCTCTCGAAGAAGCATCCTTCGCCTCAGCTGACATAGCCCCCCCCAGTTGTATCTGACTGCCCCTGTTCTCTCATGTACAGGTCATAAGATTTCTCTCTCTCTCTCTTTCTCTCTGCGCGACTCTGGCCCTGCACGCACCCTGACCCCCTCCTTCTCCTCATATGAGCAAGTCATAAACCCTCTTCTTCCACAAAGCCCTGTCCTTGAGAAGTCACGGCCGCGCCTGACCAGCACCTCCTTCCCTTCCCTGAATGCCCCTCTATTGACAAACCTTCCCTCCACGCTCGATTGTCCACGCAGGCATGAATACCACTCCTTTGATGACCCCTTCCCCCGAGTTCGGCTGACCACACATGTCCGAGGCCATCGCCTAAGCCAGGAGATACCATTTACTGCCCTTATTGTATGCCTAGCCACCCCACCCCCTGGGCCATGACCAGGCGCACACATCCTACGACACACTCAGCTGCATGATTGCCCTCCCCTCTTATCAGCAGGTCTAGGGTCCCCATTGTGAATGTATGTGGAATAGGATCATCACGAGGATTATAGGGATGTCCTCCTTTTGCGACATACTGACCTGATTGTACCATCAAATGTTTTGCAAAGTATATAAGCAAGAGTCTCAAGCTCACTTGTTAGAGCACCTCCCGAAAGACACTGTGTTTCGTGTCCGAAATGACTGGCTCTCCTCATGAGAAATAAACTCTGTTCTTGATTCCTGCTTCCAGCGCCCGTCTCTTTATTTGGTAACTATTCAGAATGGGAACTAAGAGGCGATCTGCGCCAGCAGCCTGGGCATCGATAGAATTATGGGCTCACTTTCTACAGGCACCAGCACCACTCCAGAGTCTGGTTTCCAGATATGAACCTATGCGAGCACTGCGTTCCTCCCATGGTGGCCTGTTAAAGGTCCCGAGGATAAGAGGTAGATCATTTCGCTACTTGGTGGCGAAGGGTTGGAAAGCTTTACCCTTGGATCTTCGCCTAGAAGTGTCTGAAGCCGACTTCAGGAAGAAGCTAAAAACACATCTCTACAAACCATAACTCTAGCTGACTCTGCGGCCTGCCTGTATGAGTTTTTCTGTCCTAGCGCAGGGACACGCCAGCTGAGCGTAACCGCGCGCTTTATAAAATTCCCTTATTATTATTATTATTATTATTATTATTATTATTATTATTATTATTATTATTATTTTTCACATACACTGCACCCTGACCAGGGGGGTACCTTGCGCCTACCATAGGGGTGTCTGATGTGTAAGAAAAGGGAAGGATTAGGCCTTGCAAGTGTGTACACTGACCAGGACAACAGGGCAGTTAGCAAACTGTGCACAGGCACTGTGGTTGCAGGCCTGAGACATCTCTTTGAGGCTACTCATGTGGGTGGCTCAATCAGTGCTGCAGACCCACTAGTAGCATTTGCATTACCAGCCCTGGCACACGCAGTGTACTTTACTAGGGACCTACTGGTAAAACAAATATATCAATCATGGATAACCAATTACACTAATAATTTACACAGGGAGCACTTGCACTGTGGCACTGATCAGCAGTGGCAAAGTGCCCAAAGCATCTAAACCAGCAAAAACGAAACCCAGCACAGTGTCAAAAATACAGGAGGTAGAGGCAAAAAGTCAGTGAAACCATGCTAAGGATGCCAGGTCTAACATACAGCTACTGTTTATAGCAGTAGGTCCTGTCTGTGCAGAAAAGAATGCCTGTTTATGCTCTGTGCTTTGGGTTAATACTAATATCAATATTTAATGCAGCCATCCTAGAATCCATTTTCTATGATATAAGCTCACTGTCAAGGGCAGTGGAGCCTGGCTAGTGGTTAGCTGTGGGTTTAAGGACAGTTGAGATATCTTTTAGGATTATTGTTGGGTTATGAAAGGGTCATTCTGCTGGGGCTTGTCACCAGTCTGGGAGGAGGATAAGGGAAGGTTGGGAGCAAGGGCGGCTCCTTCATAATGGCGGAGGAGTGTCGCCCCCCTGCTCAGAGTTAGTCAGCAAAAAATAAAATGATAACAAAACAATGTTATCATTTTATTTTCCCATGACTAACTGAGTCATGGAATCTGGGGCAGGGTGATGCCATGCCATGGAGGAGTAGTGATGGGCACTGTAAGCGTGCATGTCGGTTTGGCCAGCTATCTTAGGATGGCCAAACCAACATCAGCACTTACATTTCTCCAACCCAGCTGTGTTACACAGCCGGGTAGAGAAATAGCACAGGCTCCCTGTGCCTGAGCAAGCATCAGACCAGTCCTCTCAGGACAATAACGGGGCTTCTCTCATGCATGCTATAACGAGAGAGCAGCGTCTGGATTGGGCCAGTACCCTGTGCTTTGTGCCCCAGTGTTGGATGGGAGGAGAGGAGTACTGAGGGGGACAGCAGTCTCATCGGCAGCGGCAGCTATGGTTTAAAAAAAATTATTACCCCCTAAAACCCACCCCATGGGCCATAGTGAACCCGATGGTTTGGCAGCTACAGCGGGGGTGGTGCTCTTTATGAGCTTCTTCTGTCCGCAACTCATCAGAACCAATCTCATAAATAGCACTATGAAGGAATCCAGCTGTCAATAGACTAGCAAGCGGGAGCAAGGAGACACAAAACATGGGTAAATAGATATGGGAAGGAAGAAATATTAAATAAAGGGAAAGATGAAAGGGATCAGGGATAAGTAGGTGGATGAATGGGTGAGTGGATGAATGTATGCGTAGATGCATGAATGGGGGACAGAATGATGAGTAAATGGATAGGCAGGTACAAACATGGTCCAGCAGATGGATGGGTAAAAAAATGGATAGGTGGACATTTGAAAGAATTGTAAAGGGGTGGATGGGTGAGTGGGGTGAAAGGATGAGCAAATGGATGGCAGAGTGGACTAATAAGTGAAAGGATGGATGTCAGAGCGGATGGAAGGATGTTGGATGGATGGCAGTATAAATGCATGGATGGAGGGATGGCAGAGTGTATGGACGGATGCATGGCTGGATGGCAGGGCAGATGGATGGATCAGTCAATGGATTTATGGAATGGGAAAAGATTGAATAATGCATGAAAAAATGAATGGCTGTAAGAACGTAAAGGTGAAATAGTGGGTATCAGTAGGTGGATGGAAGGGTAAAAGGATAAATAAATAGATGTCTGAAAAAAGAGAAAGGAGAGCTCTTCTAAGGAACAGTCGGCTCACTTGCTTTCCTTACTTTTTTGCCATCTGAGCTTTCATTTCAAAGTGGGGGTTATTTTAATTTTCTGGCTACACCCTTGCCCCCACCCCTCCCGGCCATTTTAGATTTGTCTCAGCCGCCAGTCATTGGGTGAAATCTGCAAGGCCAGCGCTTCCATAGTCCTACTGTTCAAATACCTAAATCTGTTGTCATCACCATTACATGTTATGCAGTGCTAGGTGAAAATTTAAGGCGGCTAGGCAGCTAATTTAAAGGGCCAAGTGCAGACTAACCGAACACTGAACAGCCGCCTCCAACTGGAAATGAAGGCTAGTGGACCTTTTCTAGCAATGACAAAAACACATTTTCTTACCCACAGAAAGGCTTTAGCCATAGGTTTACAATTCATATAGCCACAGCGTTTTAAAACTCAGTTTGAAATGTTTATATATATTTTTTTAAAGGATTTCTGTAGCACAGAGCAGACACAAATTAACCCGTTCCCTGTGGGGGTAATTCCCCACGGTGCGGGGGGCGCGGGGGGTGAGTGCGGCGCCGCGGTGCTCGTGATGAGACCAGCTCATCATGAGTCACGGTGGAGCTGTGCTCATGACGAGCTGGTCTCGTCTCGACCCCGCCCACTGAATAATTTGCCCGCACAGGCGGGGAATCAAGCACGCGTGGGCGGCGCGGAGCTGTTATGACGAGCCAAGCTCGTCATGAGCACAGCTCCATTGTGACTCATGATGAGCTCAGCTCGTCATGAGCACTGAAGAGGTTAAGTGAAAAGTATATTATGCAACAAAAATGTACAGTATAGCATTCAGCCCCAAAATACAGAATTCCATTGCACAACATGAGTCAGTGAGAATCCTAAAGGATAAGCATGGAATGTATGACGTTACAACGCATACATTTACAATGCATGCCTTTACAGTGCAGTTTTTACATCGCAACATCCTTTACAACGCATTCTTTTACATAGCATGCATTACATCGCATTTTCAGAAACTACCTTTACAACTCATTCCATTACATTGCATTATACCTTTACAACGCAAACCATTACAATGCATATCATTACATTGCATTTAATAATTACTATACTAACTCCAGTGAGTGCAACATTAGGGTAAGTGTTGGATAGTGTAGGGGTAAAAGTTACTATTCTAACTCCAGTGAGTGCAACAGTAGGGTAAGTGTTGGATGGTGTAGGGGTAAAAATTACTATTCTGACTTCAGTGAGTGCAACAGTAGGGTAAGTGTTGGATAGTGTATGGGTACTATGCGTTGTAATGGTATGCATTGTAATGACTTGCGATGTAATGCCTGCGTTGTAGTGACATGTATTGTAATGACGTTTTGTAGTGACATGCAATGTAATGGCTGCGTTTTAATGACATGCGATGTAAAGGATGTTGCGATGTAATGACTGCTATGTAAAGGTAGTGCGCTGTAATGACTGCGTTGTAAAGGTTGTTTCCAATAAGCATGTGATTTAGCATGGGTAAGGGACGAAGGAAATCATGGGGAGGAATGGGGTATTCTGGAAGGTGGATGATTAAGCAAAAATCAGACACAACAGAAATATATTTCAATAGTCTTTTGGAAAATATCACGCACCACATCGGAGCAATTAAAGGGCAAAGGATGGAGAAAAGAAGAGTTGAAGAGAACAGATTCCAGGATTGAGAATGTATCCTGTGCAGGTTGGTTTGCATTATTAAATGGTAAATTATCTGAGTAAGGAAGTCTTTAGGAACGGTTTTTAAAACGATGAGTGCCAAGGCTTTTGTTATGGATTGAGGCAGTGTGTTCCATAGTTTAGGGGCAGCTTCAGAGATGGTATGCCTGGACGACCTCTGTTTCTTAAAATTGCTGGCCTCCAAAAGCAATCCTCCACAACTTCTGGAGGAATCAGGGTAAATAGAAAGCTTAAGTCTTAGTGCTTAACCTGTGCTACATGCAATACAGTAATAGAGCATCTGGTTTCAAGCGGTAGACATCAGACAAAAAATTGAATATCATTCTTTATTTGAAAGGCGTCAGGTTTGGTCAGGATACTGTCTTTGCGGGAATGTAGGTGTGGGAAAATAGGTATGGGTAAGACTGTCCTCAAAAGTTTCCTGTTCTGGTGGGGACTTAGAGGTGTCTGTTTGAAAGCGGGGCTGGCCAGGAGTAACAGAGACCGGTGAGTCCTTGGCACATTCATGTCATCTGATCTATGTGTGTCCTCGAGTTGCATGTGAGGAGTTAAGCAGGTGGTTGTTGTTTGAGCTGGAATTTTGAATTATGAGGAACTTTTTATGTGTAATCTTGGAATTCATTCATTAATCTTGGAATTCATTCATTTGTCTGGTTCCAATTTAGTTGTGCTTGTGTGGAAGATGAAAAAGCAAAGCAGTAGTCTGAGAGCTCAAATTCTGTGTGATAGAACACAAAAGGATTTTTGGAATGAGGCTGGTGAATTATTTGTGCTAGAAAAGGAAAAGTTTTTCTCTCGAAATGTGCCAGTCTAGTTTTTACTCTTTCAAAAGCGGAAAAGCCCATATTTGAGAACCCAACATTTGTGTGTGGGGCACAGGGAGCATTGCACCCACACATGGCTGGCGGACCAAGGGATAAAAGTAATGTTGATATTTTGTTCATCACCCTTTATATGGAAAAAGGTTATTTTCTCAAAATAAGTCACTCTTAAAGAGTTGGGGCCTCATTTATGAGAAATGACGCATCGCTGCGTGAAAGCAGCGATGCGTCACTTCTCAGTGCGCACTCCTTGCGACATTCCTGATGCGTCATATTTAATGTATGACGCATCATGTCGCAAGGAGTTACAGATACGTCAGTATTTCTGACGTATCTGTAAGCGCAAAAGTGACGCATTGCTGGAGTGTGTCACAAAAGTGACGCAACTCCAGCAATGCGTCCTTTCACATGGGGCAAGCCCAATGTGAAAGGGCCTGCGTCAGTCTTACGCCTGTTGTGAGGCAGGCGCAAGATTTTGACGCAACAGCGTCCTAAAAGTGACGCAGTGAAATCTCATAGATTTCACTGCGTCACTTCTACGACCCTTCCTTGCGTCAATACGCCCCCCTTGCATACATTATACCTGGTGCAGGTATAATGTGGCGCAGGGGGTTTACAAAGTGACGCATCTACCTAGATGCGTCACTTTGTAAATATGGCGCAGCAAGGCGCATTTTTTACACCACTGGTGCGTCACAAAAAGTGACACACCGGCGGCGTAAAAGTGACGCACAGCCTCATAAATGAGGCCCTAGGCTTTTAAACAACTATAAAAAATCCTGTTCAGGAGCCAGCATCTGTTATTGGTCAATGACTATGACAATGTTTATGGCTGGGAACTAGTGGTTGTCTGTGCCAGACAAGAACAGCGACTTTTGTAGTGGAACAAACAGCTTTCATATGAAAAAGTAAAATGTTTTTCAAAATGAGTCAGTGTTAAATGCATAAGTTTTTTCATAGTTGAAATTACCCAGTTTGTTATTTTTTTGCATTGGTTCAGCATGGTTTGCATGAATGGGGTTGATGGATCATTTGTTCAGAAGCAGAAAAAGCCCTAAACCACACTTTTACAACAGAAAAAGTACTTCTCAATATGAGTCCCTTTAAAAGTGTATGATGTTTTCTCAAAGGTACAAAACGCTTGTTTGTGCCTCTACATTTTTATGTGTTGCCCTGCTGGGTTCTCAAATAGAGTTGGTGATCTCACTGGCAGCAGTGCAACTGAACATGGCAAAGTGCGCATTCTCAAAATGCACCAAAGTCAAGAATATTGTGAAACAAAATTATAAACTTGGGCACATGGCTGGGTTTCCTGAACTGGAAATTAAGTAGGGGTCAAGGGTAAACAATATTGTTTGCGGGAATTGGCATCACATTGCATATGACCTTTTTTAAAAAAAATGGAATAATCTTCCCACCATGCGGATTAGAGAGGGCAGATTCTGTGCATGGACAGAGGGAATGGTGTAATAGTTAGGCATCATCCAGGAGTGCAAAATGTGGAATAGGAAGTAATAGGCCTGTGCACCCACAGAAATTCCGATTGGCTGCTGGTAGCTAACTAGAATTGTTCTAACTCAGGGACCTGTTATTATTGGTTGACAGGGTGGCCAATCAGAATTGCTGAAACACAATGCTGTTTCAGAAATTGTAACTGGCTGCTCTTTCAACCAGTCAGAACAGGAGTTGGTACTAATCTTCATCACCAGTGCCTCCAAACCTAGATATGGAACATAACATTCATGCAGCACCACCAAATCGTCTGCCAGTGAAATGGAACATTGACATCAATGAAGTCCGCAATTAAATCTCTGTTCTGCATCAGACATCTGCTACTAGAGAATGAGAACACAGTCTTCTCCAATTAGTGTCTGACATTAAAAAAGAAGGGGTTTAAATCCAAATACACAAAAAATTTAACAATTAGGAAAAAATAAATAAATAAAATTAAGGTAAAAGAAACGGGAAACAACCGTTACATCGCAACTTTTACAACACACTTCTATTACAACGCAACTTTTACAACTGGATCCATTACATCGCATGCCTTTACAACGCATGACATTACATAGCAGATGCTATTACAGCGCATGTTATTATGTTATGTTATGTTATGTTATTGTTATTTGTTGTGCGCACAGCTACTCCAGCTAAGGAGCGTCCTGGCGCATTGACAAGGTAGAACATAACATAACAGGAACTAAACAGAAAACTTGAGGGGGCTAACTGAAACAGAAAGGTTTTTATGGCTTTCCGGAAAGCCGTGAGGTCCTCCAGCAGGCGAATTTCAACCGGAAGAGAATTCCAAGTTGTTGCAGCTTTAACGCTGAAGGAACGTCCCCCCACACGGCATAGCCTGTATCTAGGAACCACAGCAAAGGCCTGGCCTTGGGAACGGAGGGTGCGCGTAGGGACATAGAAAGAAAGAAAGCTGGACATAATTTCAGGGCCTATACCTCTCAAGATCTTAAAGGTCAAACAAAGGACCTTAACGAGGATACGCTTCCTCACTGGAAGCCAGTGCAGGGAGCGAAGGACACTTGACACCGAGCAAAATCTGGGCAGGCCGACAATCGCTCTGGCCGCAGCATTTTGTACCCGTTGCAAGCGGGTAAGCTCAGCCTGATTGGCCCCGACCAGGAGAGAGCTAGCGTAATCCAGGGGAGAGATGACAGTAGCATGGATTACCAGCTGCCTGGTTGGGGCGTCAAAGTATTTGAGGACAGGTCGTAAGCCTCTCAGCAGGCCAAAACAACAAGCAGCTGTTTTTTTAGTGTGTCCTACGAAGGTAAGACCAGCATCCAGCCAGACTCCCAGGTTTTTCAGCTCCGACACCGGAGTCGAAGTTGGTCCCAACTCTGGCGGCCACCATTGGTCACCCCATAGTTCCACTCCCCTTCCGACAATCATAACCTCTGTCTTAGTGGCATTGAGCTGGAGACAGTTCCCCGTCAACCAGCTAGCCACCGCCTTCAGTCCATCCTGAAACCTGGGGGCATCTTGTTCCGCATCCCCGCTGAGAGTAACCGCTAGCTGTGTGTCGTCGGCATATGAGACCAAAGTTAGGCCCCACTGCCTGGCGACCTCAGCCAGTGGTCTCACGTACAGATTGAACAACGTGGGACTCAGCGAGGATCCTTGCGGAACCCCCATGGCCAGTGGCTGGAAATTGGACTTGAAGGGAGGGATGGCAACACAGAAGGAACGATTGCCGAGGAAGGAGCGGAACCACTGCAGCGCCTGGCCCCCGACACCAATCTCCTCGAGCCGATGCAGAAGGATACTGTGAGAGACCGTGTCAAAGGCGGCGCTGAGATCTAGCAGTATCAGCACCGCCGTCTGACCAGCATCCAACACCGCACGAAGATGTTCTACCATCACGAGGAGGGCGGTCTCCGTGCTGTGCCCAGCACGGAAGCCATTTTGTGTGGGATCAAGGGCGTTGGTCCGGGCGAGATGTTCTGACAGGGCCAAGTTGACATGAGCCTCTGTTATCTTCGCCGGCGAGGGTAGCAGTGAGATGGGGCGATAGCTTTCGGGCTTCGATGGATCCATGGTGGGCTTCTTAATGATTGGGGACACCACCGCCTGCTTCCACTTAGTTGGAACCACACCCGACTCCAGTGAGAGGTTGACTAGGGAACATACAACAGAACGTCCCATAAAGGCCTGATCTCTAAAAAGAGCAGGTCTTACTGGATCCGATGGAGAACCAGATTTAACTTGCAAAGCAAGTTTGTCAAACCCCTCCGGAGAAAGAGGGGGAAATGAAAGCAGGGTAGTATGGGGTAATGCCCCATTGGAACTTCCCAAGTCAATCCCTGTGCTGGGGAATGCCCGATAAATAGCTTGGACTTTTCCCAGAAAGTAAGAAGCAAGGGATTCACAGTGGGAGATGGATCCCACATCCACAGAGGACGCCCGCTTCGCCAAGAGATCTTTCACGGCTTTGAAGATGGTCTTTGACGGGGTTGAGCTGTTACGAATTTCTGCAGCATAAAATGCCGCACGGGCTCGACAGATTGCCCGGTGATAGATCTTGACGGAAGCAGCATACGCAGCTTTCAGATCACAATGTAAGTATAGGTAAGTATATAATTTTTTTTAAATTTAATATTATTTAATTAATTTAATTAATATTAATAATAAATAAATATATTAATTTATGTTTTTTATATTATAAATTAAATATATTAATTTAAGTAATTTAAAAAAATAAGTATGAGTATAGGAGTATATGTTTTGGGGTACTGAGGTATATGTTTTGGGGTGTTTGGGTGGTTTTAGGGCTGGGTTTGGGTTTTGGGGTACAGGGGTATTTTTAGGTTTCAGGGTTGGGTTTGGGTTTTGGGGTACAGGGGTATTTTTAGGTTTTAGGGCTGGGTTTGGGTTTTGGGGTACAGGGGTATTTTTAGGTTTCAGGGCTGGGTTTGGGTTTTTGGGGTGCAGGGGTATTTTTAGGTTTTAGGGATGGGTGTGGGTTTTGGGGTACAGGGGTATTTTTAGGTTTCAGGGCTGGGTTTGGGTTTTGGGGTACAGGGGTATTTTTAGGTTTTAGGGCTGGGTTTGGGTTTTGGGGTATAGGGGTATTTTTAGGTTTCAGGGCTTGGTTTGGGTTTTGGGGTACAGGGGTATTTTTAGGGTTCAGTTTTAAAATAAATCTTTTAATTTCATTTTTTAATTAATTTTAATAATTTTATTATTTTTTAAAAATAGTTCTTTGTTATTAATAGTTCTTTTTAAAAGAAACTTAAAGTAATATATGTACAAAATAATTATTTAAAAATTATTTAATTTATTTAATTAATTAAATTTAAATTTTTTAAAAAGTAATATACTTACCTATACTTACATTGTAATGGCATGCGTTGTAATAGCATCTGCTATGTAATGTCATGCGTTGTAAAGCCATGCGATGTAATGGATCCTGCGTTGTAAAAAATGCGTTGTAACAGAGTGCGTTGTAATATTTCGCGTTGTAATGTCATACATCCAAAAGAAACACACCATAAAAAAAATATAACATATAAAATCTAATTAGTAACAAGCATTCGCAATGCCAATAGGTCTGTCTTTAAAGGATGATAGAAGGGCTTTAAAGAAAGGTAACAGGTAATGTGAAGCATTACAAGTAAATATCATGAGAATGGATATGCATTTGTCTGAGATAAAGAACTGTAGAATCAATAATATTGGTGTAGTTTAAAAGGTCAAGTGACAGTTGCGCTGTCAAGCCACACCTTCAACTCCATGTAAGTTAATGACTGCCTTTCTCTAATCTGTGTTGCTGCCAGAGATAAACAACATAAATTAAGGATAGTAAATCTGGGCCTAACATAGGGAGAATAGAAACAGGAAAGTCATTGTAAATGCAGTAGAACAGGAAATAGGAGTAAATTTGCAAATGCATGAACTGGCATCTAGCTACACTGAAATGGACAATTCTTCTCAAAGGAATGGAAAAGGTTTGGGACAGGCACGGTGACTAATTCAACTCTAAACTCAACCCTACAAAAAACACAATGGCTTGCTGGTTACCACCTCAAAATACAGGCTCTCAAAACAGAATTCCTCCTAATTGCCCACCCAAACTTTCTCCGGACATTGTAGAATGGATGAAACAGCTAGCAGGTCTGAACTGCCCACCACACATTATAGAGTCAACAAGATTTCTGAGAATAACACTGGACAAGAATCTGAACATGCAGGAGCACATCAGGTCTGTCACCAAAGGAGCGAACTTCCACATGAGCATTTTAAGAATAATAAAACCCTTAATTTTTCTGGATGACCTCGAGTCTGTTGTTCAAGCTTTAGTGATTTCCAGGTTGGACAATGGGAGTGCAATAGTTTCAGCCTACCCAGAACTAAGCTGACGCCACTAAGGGCCTCTCTTAACTCTTCGGCTAGACTCATTACAGGATCAAAAAGGAATAATCACATCAATGCTGACCTGAAATAACTTAACCGTCTCCCATGTGAGGCAAGAACTCATTTGAAAATTGCCTGTATGACCCATAAAGCCATACATTTCAACATTCCAAGATACCTTGCACATAAACTAGAGCTGTCTGGTGGCATCAGCGCATCTAAAAGCTCTAGTTCCCTACTGCTGAAACCACCAAAATTTCATAAAAAGAAAACTTACAATCGATTCTCCCCAGGCAGGGCCTCGAGAATCTGAAATATTCTTCCCCCGGAAATCAAAATGAATCCCTCAACTGCTTCTTTCCAGAAAGAAGCCAAAAGGACACTAATGTACAAATCTATGCCGGTAAACAAATGAACTATACTCCAGGACATAGGTTGTCCCTTGTCTGCACACATGCTTATTCTCGCAAACTATGTTCTTACTCTGTTCTTGCTGTCCACCTGGAACTTGTGGTTTTCTCTCTAGGAGATTCTCCCATACCCTGTCCCTCCTTGATGATGTTATTTATATGCATGTCGCCTTGATCATTGTAAAATGCTCTGATACCCGCAAGGTTCTTGTTCGAGCTATATAAAACTTCATAAATAAATAAATCTAGATTTCTAAGACACTTTAATATCATTTCAAAATGTGTGCCCCTGAAAAATTAAGCTCAGGCAGCTGGGTAAATAAATGAAATGGTCACAGCTGTGTGGAGGAAAAGCACTCTTTGTGAAAGCACACAACTTCTTCCCAATCAAAACCTGTACTCCTGACTCCCAACATGGGGGTGGAGCCAAAGCCCTTCTTTCTGTGATTCTCACATAATTGTCTGGAGACGGCTGTGCTGTCAAGCACAGACCATAAAAAGGAATTGTTTATCTAAACCTGAGTATATGTATTGTTATATGTCAAAGGCCCTCTCTGTCTGTGAGCCTGTCCTAGTCTCTTCTCCTGCAGATTAGCATAAACCACGCAGGGAAGACGAAGAGCCTGACGCCTCTACAGACTCCTTAATCCCCAGGCAATTTTGTTTTCAAACGATTTTGCGGTCCCATGTAGGGCAGCTATATACCGAAGGGAGATTTCAGCCTGTCCACTGATAAACAAATCTCCTAATCCTTATATACATTAAATAACCCTTTAATGTTCCAAAACGTTTTATCCAGACCCACCAATTGGTAAATAAGAATAATTCATCCCAGGGCCAATAGTGTGCCCATATAAAAGTCTGGGCTTAAAAAAATAGTACAGACAGAAATATTAAGTGATGATATTACTGTTGAAAACAAAAGTCAGCAAGTGGTTGTGGGATAATGATCTCTCTGGGAGCTTAGAAAGAGCATTCAAGGTTCCTGTACAAATAATTGTGTACTGTCTGTTGAAATGGTTCTGAACAAAAGTAACATAAATAATTGTTATTTATAAAACTAAAATAAAGATTACGCTGCAATATTGTCTAGCATTGAGTGAAATTGATGGAATGTAAAATTCTGGTGGAACCGGATGAAGGCAACAACTTACCATGACACTGGAACTTAGCGTGCCAAGGGCCATGATGTTCTTAGGTGTTGTTACGTGTCTTAGTGTAAACTGACCTGCAATTAGGAATGACTAGGTGAGGGTCGCAGGACATGGAGGATGACCCAGCAGGGTTAGTCAATACAAAAATGCGAAGATTGTTGCACCCTGAATAAATATATGGTAAAGCACTAATCACTGTTTGAATTAAGCCTAATTTGGGCATCAATAACAACAATACTGATCTGATTCTGGAACAGATTATGTTTTACAAGCATCAGCAATCCCTGGACAGGGAAGCACGGGTGGGACAGTCGCTCAGTAGCAAACTTTGAAACCAGCAGGCAGTAATGGTGAAGCTCTTGGTGACATAGTGCCAAATTATAAGCTTCTGGAATGTAGTAGTCCCATTTTGAGAGAAATTATAGCACACAATGAGAACATGTGGAACTTTAGATCGTTTACAACCTCATACAGGGGAATGCCAGGGAAAGTTACCAACTTTCACTTCAAAGTGATGCTTTGAGGCACGATCTATAATGTTGGACTTTTGAACTTGGGACAAGATGAAGAGAGGTGGCCTGTACCATGCCTCATTTGGTTAAAAACTCGCCTCCTGGAACGCTGAAGCTAATGTAGATTGCATTATAATTATTCTTATTATTCATATTATTATTATTATGATACATGAAAGCTTGCAATCCCATATGAGAACTTGTCTCTTATTTCCTTGTTACAGTTGAGTTGTGATGTGATGTCTCCTCACCTCTAATAAAAAAATGATGTAGCTTTGTAGCTTTAATAACGTATTACAGTTGAGTTGTGATGTTATAATGTATTTTGTCAGCTCCAACTGCCAAGGAAAAGGCAGGTCATACAGCATCAATGCAACTGTATTTTAACCCCTTCGCCGCGGGGCTAATTCCCCCGCGGCGCGGGGGGGGAGGGGGACCGTGCACGGCGCCGCAGTGCTGATGAGGAGCCCAGGCTCGTCATGCAGCTCGGTGCTCGTGTGCTGGTGACGAGCCTGCTGGGCTCGACATGAGACGGCCGCGCAATGGAACGCTCAGCACAGTTGGGGAATTATCCCCGCTTGTGAGCGTTCCACGGCTCATAACGAGCCCAGGCTCGTCATCAGCACTGAAGTGGTTAAACTACGAAACCTAGAACTGTCGTGCTCTTCTTATGTTCAGAAAGGAAAGACTTGAATCAGCAGGTTTCTTTTTGTGCATCGTTTATTAAAGGAAAGAAATAAACTCTCAGCATGTTACTACTTATACTGGGCTAAAGATCTTTTTTAATATAATTTTAGAATGAAGGATTATAATATGCTTTTCTAACAAATTGCTGACTTCTTTTTCACTATCTAGTTCATATGAAGGAACAGAACATCAAGGACTTCAGAGGTTTGTGCAGCGAGCAGCGATGTGACCATGTACTCTAAATAATAAAGTAACCTCAGCCATACATTAATATTATATTGCAAGTAACCTCAGAATTCCATAACCTTATAAAGGAACTCCTCTGTAATTTGCAATATTCCTATAATGTGAGGCAGGGGATATTTTATGCCACGCATGCTGCTAATCTGCTATCAAAACTACTAGTAAGGAATACGAAAGTGTAGTTATAGTAGGTTATTGTTGGTCCAATACTTCAGAAGTGTTGAACATGTACATTAATTTTAAGAATGTCTGACAATCTGGAAATAGCAAGAAGATAATTACAATGAATGGAGCTGACATCCAACATAGTGTGGTAGTGGGATTCAGGAAGATACCCAGAGCCAGTTAGGACAACTCCATAGCATCGGCAACAGCTCACTTGAAGTTCACTGCATTCAGCACCTGTAGCTCAGAGGTTAATTAGAGGTAGTCCTAGCTTTCCACACATGCTGCGCCATTTAAATGCTTGTGTAATAAATTATTTATCCACTGCCACGTGCTAGTGACAGGCCTTCATTTTTGCTAACATTGTTCAAGTTTGTTTTTCAAGGCATATTTTGATGATACTCGGATATTATTAGAGAGTTGCTCATTTTGTGTGCTCATACAGCTGTACATGTATGTATATAGATATGTATATGTTTGATATGGTGACACATGCCGCCATATTTAAAGTCACAAAAGATAAAATATAAGGACTTTGATTTAAAATATGTCTCTTTTTTGTCTTGAAGGTGAGAATGGCATTGTCAGCACCGCTTTCAGAGGGCCACAGGGCACACATGGACTACTGGGCCCATCCGTGGTGGATGAGGTATTTTACTTCTGATGTACTAGGGCCCGACCTACTATGGATCCTGAGCAACTGGGCCAAGTACCCGTTCTGCACTTCACCCTCAGTGGTAGCTGGGGTCGAGCAGTCTATGTTCCCTTGAGGGAGTGTAGATATAGGTTAACTCGTGCTGCTTAATTCCTGGTGTAAACATCAGCCTTCCACCACTATGAGGGTAGCACTGTGGGCACCCCTTCCTGTTCAACAAGACAGCAATCCGTGAGACTGGCCTATGTGATGGTGCACACGCAAGATCCATGTTCGCCTATGACAAAAAATCAGCATTAGGGATCCAGACCACAGTACAATTGGGAAACACAGGGTAGGGGGTATACGTCTATTACCACGCAGAGGACTTTTCCATCTCAACAGGCAGACTTCAAAAACTCCTATACAACATATATATTTTTGGTGGTCCTAAATCTTCACACCTCCCCCCCACCTACACGTTTATTTCCCTTTCGTTCTAGATTAAATAAGGTACCCATTGGGTCCTGTGGTCAACCATTTCTAAATTGGAACCTTAAGACGCTGCATTGCTGACCTGGTGCAAAATTCTGACCCACATGATGAGTCATGTGAATTACAAAGCAAAGTTGGTGTTAATTACTGGCAGTGAACACCTTCAGTTCTGAAAGCACGTGCCAAAAGAGGGAACTGTGGTGCTTCACCTCAGACCAACTCCAATTTTCTAAATCTGATTAGTGCATTGAATTCTCAATGATAAAGTGGGGGCCATTTAAGGTAATAAAAAGTGCTAGCATGTTCGCCTCATTGTATTACTTTTATGTTTTTTATATTAAGCTGTTTATACCCTACAATCTGATTCACTTGAACAAACTGTGGAGGAACATGAACAAGCAGGATCTTGGCAATACTACAACAGGAACATTAAGTGTTTGTAGAAACAGCTGAGCATTTGCGGGTATCATAAATAAATATATACTTTTAGTTCGTGACCTGATAAGACCCTATCAATTATTTCACTGGTGAGGCCCTCTGTAAATCAGAATTTTTAAAAAAGTGACCCTTTAGCTCAAATCACTGAATGTGTAATCATCTGAATCAGATTAGTGCAATGCAGGCTCCTTGGCACAGTCCATATAATACTGCCAGCAGCTAAGCCTGTTCCTGTTGAGATGATGTACTGAGGGTGCCCGCGTGATACTGTGCAGTGTAAACACATTGAAGGCGTGAATGGCAAAGCAGGATGTTGGCAGAACTGAAACAGGATTGTTAAAGGTTTCTGGCTACCTTTACATGTAAAACCTGGCGCCTGAGTATATGTAGAGGTCACACAAGGGCGTCTGTGTGTTTTTTTTAATTTGTAACACGATGAGATCCTCTCAAGTATAGCACGGGAAATACAGTAAGAAAACAGTAGACAGAACGAGGGGCAGTGGTGTCTTGTCTGTCCAGTCCTACTAGCCAAATAGTGGTGTCAGTAGTTCTAGAACTTCTGGTGTTCTGCTGCTGAGTGAGTCTGGGGGATGATGTTTACTGAGGAGGTCACTGGTGGGAGAGGTGTGTTAAAGGCTCAACTGGGTTTACCTGGCTTCCTGCATTTCTTCTGTGGGGGTGGGGGGCATTTCCGGTCATTTTTAGGTCTCACCTGCGTGAGCATGCGCTCTCACTTGTGCGAATCTTGTCTTGGGCTTGGAACCTTCCCAGTGCTTACCATTCGTTTGCAGCATTGTCACTCTAATTTCCAGCCTTCTGATTTGGCAGTGCTTCACATGTGTCGCCTCCTTTTCTGTTTGCGATGCAAGGACCAAACACTGATTAACTTAAATGTAATTAGTGTCCCTCGCGCTGCCCTCATTGATTCAGACACAATGTATGTGTTTAAAATTAAATCACTATCAGCCTAATTCATGAAGCCTAAATCGGCTCGCAAAGGGCCAGATTCTGAGAATCTGGCCCTTTGCGAGTGCGATTTTTGCATTTGGGATTCAACATCCCAAATGCAAAAATCGCTATTTGCTAATTCGCATATTTGCGAGGAATTACATTTAAGGAATCTCAATTTGAGATTCCTTAAATGTAATTCATCATCCATTTTCCAATTGCGAAATCGCAATTTCGGCCCGCAATTTACCGCGAGGTCAAACCTCGTGGTAAATTGCGAAAACTCAGAAAAATGCATTTAAATGCATTTTTCTGAGTTGCATGTTACACACACACATGTCCTTTGGACATGTGTGTGTGCAACACCTGTGTTAATTTCCATTGCAGGGGTGCTACAGGGTGTCCTTTGGACACCCCTGGCACCCTTGTACTCCTCATTTTATTTGCGATTAGCTAATTGCTAATCGCAAATGAGGAATGACTCCCCATGCATTCCTATGGGCCTTTTGGCCCATAGGAATGCATGGGGAGTTATTCCTTATTTGCGATTAGCAATTAGCTAATCGCAAATAAGGAATCAGTGGAAATCGCAATTAATATTGCGATTCCTACATGAATACCGTTTTGCGAGTCTCAAATTGCGATTCCTTATGATTCGCTATTTGAGCCTCGCAAAACTCCCCGTTCATGAATCAGGCTGCAAGTTGCGGTCAACGTCATAGCGCTTTTTTTTTAATCTTCCCCTACCCAGCCCATCCTGTTTCTTGCCTTCCTACCCAACTCATCTTGTATACGCCCCCTGCTTCTCCAGTTACGCACCCCCCGCTCGAAGGCACAACTTATTAGCTTTGCCAATGTTTGTTTTTTGCATTTTATCATCTGTTCCCAGAGCTATGCTCTCACTCCCACGGATGAGGTTAGATGGTGTTTTATTGGGAAGCTGCACTGTTATCTGAGCCCCATGTGTCACACACTCACGCTGACTCAATGCTGGTGTTTGTCTCCGCTGCAACTGCCCCATTTTCTGCCCTCCGCGTGTGTGCACCTGTGCACCTTCTCCACAAGCTCATAGTCCACTGTAGCATTTACAATGGATTTTTTGTTTTATCTGTACCATCTGTCAGTGCATGATAACCAATGCACTGGGACTTTCCTTGGTGTACACGTATGTGTTTGAATAGCTCTTGCTTGCTGCTTTTGAAACACTCACTGCCCTTTAAAGTTGTAAGGTGTGGCCGGGTGGGGACCCCATTGTCCGTCAGGGGGATACTCTCACATCAATCTCGATTTACGATTTGCAGTGCTTCACCACAAACCCTTGTGTGTTGCAAGTACAGCAACTGGCAAGGAGTTCTCTTGAGACACACACAGAATAAACAAACGCCTTTCACTGCCTTTGCAGCTGAATACATGGCCTAGTTTAGGTAGAAGCCTACAAGACAGCGCATGCGCGGTATGTTGGAAGAGTGCATTTCTTTTTTTCCAGCTGTCTCCCTCGTGTAGTTCTCTCCCTTCATCATGCTTCGTGTCATGCTTTTATCCTGCCGAGCCCCTCAACTTTTGCTTCAGCAACCGGTTGTGTTTGTACACCCTCGGTACTCCTAACTCACCCCACGTGTTGCATCTTTCGATGGATTCACTCTGCACAGATTCCGGAGCTCCTGGTCACAGCCAGTTGTGTAACAAAACCTGAGGGGGCCCCCTGCAAAGTGCATGCAGCCCCCACCCCCCCCACCACACGCTCGGACCCAGTCAGAGTTCCTCTCTGCCTGTTTTCTCTCAGTTCCAGAACAGGGTGTCTTATGCAATGGGGCACAGGCACAGCTCACATGACGCTGCTGCTTTAAACATACCATTCTCATAATACACACCACTGTTATGGGATTGGATTTCAGTTTCGCCATGGCCTGCCATTAAGGGTCAGTCACCGCGACAGGTGTCTTCTGCTATGAAACAGAAGGCAGGCTGGGAAAACAATACCATTGTGAAGGATGGAAATGGGGTTCAGAATGACACAGACGCAAGAGTCTGCATGTCCGTGCACATTGAAGCCTGCAGCACAGACCTGCGGCCCTTTAGTACTGCACATTGCACCTCGCATGATATTTCAGGATTATTCAGTGGCTGTGTTTAGCTTGAAACCCTGTATTCAGCTTGCGACCCGGCAGTGTGCATGTTGCTTCAATACCTGGAATATGCAAGGCAACGTAAGGGTACTTGGATGCAGAGAGAAGCACCCCCTCACACTCGCTTTGATAAAACTAGAATACTTTCTGACTTTGTTTTTCTTTTTAGTTACCGATCCAACTCGGGTTGGTAACTAAAAAGGAACCTTGGAATTTGTAGCTAGATTTCTCAAGATGTTTAAATTTTAACTAATTTTTGCATTTCAAGACCTTCATCACCACCACTTTGCTACTATCGATTTCGCCCTACTCAGGATTGCATCTCTTTCATTTTAAATTCATGGCCTGTCAGAGCAGATTATAAATTAAAGTTTCAATTTTCATTTGTGTATGTTTAAATCAGCATACAGAGGACCTGCAAAACAAATCTACTAGACTTTTCCCATTTTGCATTTACAGTTGAAGATAATGTGGGTTTTAAAAGTGTAATAGAAAGTTTCCCGTGTACCTGTTTTTCTCTCTACAGTGCCTTTCATTTCATAAAATAAATTTCTGTGGCACTGTGGTGAAACAAAATGTTCTTTCTTTTGTAGTTCCCTCTGAAGCTGTACTTGTTCTTGCAACATGACAATGGGGTTTCCTGTTTCTGTTGATGACTCGGACATGCAAAGATGTAATGCCATTTCTCTTGTTTTTAGGTTTAGGGTTAGCATTAATTATGTATTTTGAAGGTGGTTCTAAAAAAGTTTAACTTAATGTAATATCTGTTTATGAAAATTCATTGGCTGTTATCATTATTACTTAATTTCACACCATGTCGCAAGTGTGTCTTTCACTGTTTGTAAACATATAAAAAGTGCCTTTTTTGGAAGGTGTGCCAGAACTTTTGCTCATTTCATCAAAGACAGACTACATGACAGTTTGTTATTTGACTCTATACTTAGACTTTCCTCTTGTTGATCTTTATTGATCCTGATTTAACTATTGATGAAGCTTGATTTTTGATAAAAAAGTCCTGCTTGATCAAATCAGCTCATATTTGTGTTGCTAATGAAACCAATGACTAACAATGTGAAAATTATTAACATGGGTGACAATTTTATAATTTTACGTGAATAGTGCAAAATGAAGCACAGCAGGTGCAGTAAATGAAAGTAGCATTATACATGCAGAAAGCATGAATAAATGTAGTATTCTTTTATGTGTACCAAAACCTCTGCGGGGGAAAGAGATTTAACCCCTTCACTGCGGCGGCTAATCCGCCGCAGTGCTAAGGGGGCGGGGCGGCCGCGCGGCGGCCGCATGCTGGTGACGGAACCGCTCCGTCACCAGCGTCGGTTGCGCTGTGCTTATGACGGAGCGGTTCCGTCATGGCCTGCCGCGCTCAATGGGACGCTCAGCGCAGGCGCGGAATTCGTGCTGCGCAGGCGCGCCGAGCGGGCCATGACGGAACCGCTCCGTCATCAGCACAGCGCACCCGCAGCAGAGGTCTGGCCCGGGCCAGGGTTCAATTCCCGCCTCTGCGGGTCTTGGGCTCAATTTCCCCGGACCTGATAATTCTCGCCTCGGTACCTACTCTAATCATGGGTCCCACTCTGCAACTCTGGGCAATAGCTTGCTTAACTTCCACAACGGCCCCAACAGCGCTAGGATGCCTGGCTTCACCTTGGGGGTGCCCAGGAGTGAGCACTTCACAGGGAAAGGCCAGGAAGGGTTCCACAGCGGTATGTGTACAGCGCCTTGAGACCCCATCGGGGGTGATTCGTGCGCTATATAAGCACTACATTTACATTTTTTACATTTTACAATGTTCATGCTAGATTGCTACATGATGTGTATTTCACTTAAAATCTGATTTAAGTATGTTTTCTTATCAGTTTTAGGGAAAGATGAGTGTGTACTCCAAAAAAGATCTCGAGAGTTTTTTCAGAATTAATATCCGTTCTTTAGAATTGTAGTACAAAGGACAGAGCTGTTTTTCATTGCAGAAAGGTAACTTTATTGTTTTTCATAGAACATGGACAGCCGACACGTGTTTCGCCCCCTCATGGCGATTTGCGCCGGGGCTTTCTCAAGGCTGTAGAGGAAGACGGAATAAATTGTTAAGGTGTGCGAAATAATAGCAGTTGACCCCAAGAAGAACAGAAAATCACCTAAAGTGCAGAAGTGATTGTGATGATTTATAGCATCAAGGCCTTATCTGCTTTTTCAGGTAGTGGTGAATCGTGAAACAGATATAGTTATTGTGACTGGAATTATACTGGGATGGCCCAAACTAAGGAGTGCAAAAGGAAAAGGAAAGTGAAACAGGTGTGTTATTTTAAAACAGCAAGATATATAAGATTGGTTTCTCAGTGTTCAGATTTCTTTTTGGCAACCCGAAAAGTGTCCCAAAATACCAGGTCAGAGAGAAAGAAAGAGCAGGTGGACAGACACAGGAATCACAGTATAGAAAACAGTGTATAATAGATATACCTAGTTTTTCTTTTCTGACGTAAAGTATTTAAATATCCAAATAGTGTCAATGTCCAAAATATCAGAAGTACAGTTTTTCAGGAACAAGGTTCTTCTGTCAATTCAAAAAGCAATTATTGATACATTAGTTTTAGTAATCAGGTCTGGTGCTTCCGCATGTTATTTAAGGTAAACGCTTTTGGCAAGTAAGAAGTACAGACAGTACGTTCAATGTTAGTGGCATCTATCTATGGTAACAAGTGATCAGAATGGTTCACATTGGTTCACAGACTATGTATTATATTATTACATTTTGTAGACATTGCTGTTTTAATCATTACATCAATCTTTCTCTAAACCTGCATAGATAGCACCTCTACTCATGAGAGTTAAACCTGGCTAATATGCCTGCATATCACGAGTTACCAAACTGAAGGACATATATTAGGGGGTGGCTCGAGCTGTGTTAAAGAAATTACCATTAACATTTAAGCATACATAATAAATAATCAGAAGCAATGTAGCCTATGTTTTGTTGGATTTTCTTAGTTTCTATGATCAGGGACACAAAGTTAAAATTAGCAAAATTATACACATTTGTTACATTTAACGGAGCAATGATTCCTATTTTTGGTTATTTAACAGGTTGGACATTATTTCCGTAATAATGCGGGTATTTAGCCATGTGCCTTAACTTCTTGTCAGAACGGCATAAAAAGGGCCCCATGATTTCAGCTAAACCACATTTCAGAAACGACACTGTTTTTTTAAAACCGAGCACTTTTACACAGGTAGATGTGACTGATACTAAAGGGAGCCGGTAATATGCAGGCGACTGTACAGCTCGTGGTGTTCTAATAATACATTTGAAGCTGGCGCACAATTAGATGTAGGTGTTTTCCCTTCGCACTATATTCGTTATATCAGCATGCATGTTAGAGCATTAAGTTGTTTGGGCAAGTCGTAAACTACAAAATGTTTACGTATTACGGAGCGGAGACATCGAGCACGCAGGTATAACAGAGTTTTAAGCAAACGGGGACACAATGTGTCAGAGTATCAAAATGGGCGTGAGCGCTGTGGCAAACTATCCGTCTCGTGAGTGAGAGCCGGCATACAGATAAATTACACGCGCCAAAATCGTCTACATTCCCGGAAAACTTACTAGTTTGGCTAATGCCTTCTTCGGTCCCTGCTCCGAGTCCTTCAGCGTCAGGGCGGTCATCGGGGTGAATCCCAGCGGTTCCCACACTCGCGGTCACCCGGTAGTGAAATGGTGTGAACCGGAAGAGGAACCGGATGGGCGCGCTATCTCGCTAGACTTTGCTACGCTTTCGGTTTTAATATTTAAGTTGTAGGTGGACCCGATTTGCACGCGGATAGAGCTGTGCTATGTAAGTTAAATAAATAAGTATTGTAAATTAAACAAAACCAAGAAATGCTACTCAAATTTAACAGATCAATTGTGCTTCACTCGGTACGATGGCTGCCATTTGTAAGTGGTGTAGATACCTGATTAGCAGAATAGCAGCCTGATGTGGCCTGGGCATCACAAGGCAGATATTGTACTATATAATTGTATTACCTATTATTTGCATGTTATTGGTCAGTAGTACAGAGAGGCAAACTGTTAGGAAGTGGTTTTTATCGAAAAATCAGGATTCTAATTGGGGTTAAGTTGGCACACTCTGTCAGAGAACGAGAAAATTCATAACCTACAGGGCAGGTAGAGATAGGAGTATGAAAGCTATTAGCTGGGCACAGTAGAGTACCTCAGACTGAGTCCTGGTCTAATGGTAGAATTTAGGGGATAATCTAAACCATGTTAATTTATAGGGATTGTTAGTAGGACAAGCATCAGTATCACATTATCTTACATTTGTACATAAGATCTCAACAATTCCACATTATTGACTGGCAAGTCCTGTGAAGGAGCGGTGGTTTGTCTAAAGAGGTCTGGCTGGAAAAACTGCACATTAATACAGGGCCTACTACAATTGCTCATGTCATCAATTGTGAGCTTATAGCTATGTCCATGGCATTGTTGCATCATCTCATAGAGTGGAAAGATGAAGTTGATTACAGCCAGTGATGCCATTCATATTCCTGATTCAGCCCATTTTTTACTGTTTCCATACCTATGATTAGTGCACTTTCTTCTCGGCGAAGCATTTGGTCCAAATCACCTAATCGTTTGGGTATTTTTAGTCTTTTTATACCCACAAACGAGAAGTTCAAGTTGTTCTTGTGATGTCGTAGGAAATGTTCTACAAGGGATTGTCTAGTGTCTGTTCCATGGATGTTCCGATAGTGTTCTTGTATCCGGACTTTCAAGGGTCTTTTTGAACTACCGATGTAGTGTTGACCACAAGGGCATGTTATTAGGTAGATTACATAGGTGCTTTTGCAGTTAATGAGGTCGATGATCTTGTGTTTGTGGCCATTAATTGAGACCTCTTTGGTTCTTGATTTGCCCAGTTTACAGATTGAACAGTTCGTGCAAGTGTAAAAGTCCACGGTCTGAGGTGGAAAAGGTCTTGGTTTTGGTTTGATATCCAGAAATGATGGACATAAGATGTCTCTTAGGTTTCTGCTTCGTGAAAAGCCCATCTGGGGTTTATCTTGTAGTGCATTGGACAAGGTTGGATTGTCTTTCAACAGGTACCAGTGTTTTTGCAGGGTCTTGCGGATGTATTGTTGTCCGCTGTTGTATTCAGTATTGAACCGAATTGTTTGTTTCCTCTCTCGCACTTGGTTATTGTGTAGTAAGCTTTGCCTGTCAGTCTTTTAGAATTTTGTTAGTGCCTTAGATAATGGTTGTTCCTTGTAGCCTCTTTGTTTCAAACGTTCGGTTATGTTGGCTGAGTGTGTTTCATACTCTTCCACAGAGCTACAGTTCATGCGTGCTCGTCTGTACTCCCCTCCTGGGATGTTTGTAATAGTATGGGCAGGGTGGCTGCTTGTGGCATGCAGGATAGAGTTTGCAGAGCTTGGCTTTCTGTAGATTTTGGTATGTAACTGATTATTTGAGATGTAAATAGACAAGTCCAAAAATTCGATTTCTGTTTTTGAAATATTGTGAGTAATTTCAATACCCCATTGATTAGGTGACATAGACTTGATAAATGATTTGAGTTTGTTCTCTGTTCCTTGCCAAATCATTAAAATATCGTCTATGTAACGACCCCACATTATAATGTTGTCAGTTACATCTTCCGGTCTTTCTTGCCAGAGCCAGTGTTGTTCCACCACTCCCATCAGGAGACAGGCATATGGGGGAGCAAATTTTGCCCCCATAGCGGTCCCCCGCAATTGTAGGTAATATTTCCCATTGAAGAGGAAGTAGTTGTTAAATAGACAGAACTCTAGGAAGTCAAGAATCATTCTGTTGCGTGCTGTCAGGTGTACTGAGTGAGTTTGCAAGTATTTTCTAGTTGCAGCTATCCCATCTGTATGTTTGATCGAGGTGTATAAACTGGTGATGTCAATTGCAATTAGAAAATAATCTTCCTGCCATTCAATATTCTCTAGTTTCTGAAGTACATCCTTGGTGTCCCTGATGAAAGAGGGGAGAGATCGCATAAGAGGCTGTAACTCTGCGTCAATGAAAGCCCCTAGATTTGAGCAGACAGAATCAATACCAGCGATTATAGGTCTTCCTTTAGGTATTCGCCCAGGCTTATGCACCTTAGGTAGTAGGTACAAGGTTGGTACAATCGGGTTTTTGATATATAAGAGGTTTTTTTCTTCTATGCTCAGTAGGCCTTTTTCTTGCCAAAGGTCAAGTAACGCAGATAGTCTTTCTTGGATTTGTAGGGTAGGGTTATTTTCTAGAACCTGGTAGCATGTATTGTCATCCAATTGCCTTTGCGCTTCCAAGAGATGGTCCGAGGTGTTTAGAATGACGACATTTCCCCCCTTGTCTGCTTCCTTGATTGTCAACTCTTCATTTTGTCTTATTTCAGTCAGTGCCAGTCTTTCTTTGGCAGTGATGTTTTTTGGAATGTATTTTTGCTTGGCTTTGGATCTATCAAATTCCTTGTTAAGGTCGTCAGTCACTTTGGAGAAGAACATATCAATCGAGTTTCCAGATGGTAGTGACGGGGTAAATCTCGACTTCTTCTTCAAGGGATTCGGTTTGGTATGGAAGATGTCAATGCCAAGTTCATCTGCGGTTGTGGTGAGTGATTCCAAGTCATCCGGTGTTTCATCTGAGGACAAATGAAGTAGGAGATTGCTGTTTTCTAAGTCTTGTGCAGACAGGTCACTAGTTTGATTGTTGCAATTGGAGGTCGTCTGTTTTCTTGGGTTGTCATGGAAAAAAATAGTGTAATTTTAGTCTCCTAGTGAATTTGAAAAGGTCTATTTTAGTTTTCACCAGGTCCCATTGGGCAGTTGGACAGAAAGAGAGCCCTCTGTTCAGAATTTGATTATGTGTTTCCGTCAGGGTAGTTGTGGATAGGTTAAGTACCAGATTGTTGGTAATGTTTTGGTCAGATGTTGTTCCCTTTTCCTTGCTCTGGTTTGGACACCCGGCGTGTTTAGTTTTGGTGTTCCCAGGTTTGGCGGTCGTGGTCGATTGCTTAAATGTTAATGGTAATTTCTTTAACACAGCTCGAGCCACCCCCTAATATATGTCCTTCACTTTGGTAACTCGTGATATGCAGGCATATTAGCCAGGTTTAACTCTCATGAGTAGAGGTGCTATCTATGCAGGTTTAGAGAAAGATTGATGTAATGATTAAAACAGCAATGTCTACAAAATGTAATAATATAATACATAGTCTGTGAACCAATGTGAACCATTCTGATCACTTGTTACCATAGATAGATGCCACTAACATTGAACGTACTGTCTGTACTTCTTACTTGCCAAAAGCGTTTACCTTAAATAACATGCGGAAGCACCAGACCTGATTACTAAAACTAATGTATCAATAATTGCTTTTTGAATTGAAGAAGAACCTTGTTCCTGAAAAACTGTACTTTTGATATTTTGGACATTGACACTATTTGGATATTTAAATACTTTACGTCAGAAAAGAAAAACTAGGTATATCTATTATACACTGTTTTCTATACTGTGATTCCTGTGTCTGTCCACCCGCTCTTTCTTTCTCTCTGACCTGGTATTTTGGGACACTTTTCGGGTTGCCAAAAAGAAATCTGAACACTAAGAAACCAATCTCATATATCTTGCTGTTTTAAAATAACACACCTGTTTCACTTTCCTTTCCCTTTTGCACTCCTTAGTTTGGGCCATCCCAGTATAATTCCAGTCACAATAACTATATCTGTTTCACGATTCACCACTACCTGAAAAAGCAGATAAGGCCTTGATGCTATAAATCATCACAATCACTTCTGCACTTTAGGTGATTTTCTGTTCTTCTTGGGGTCAACTGCTATTATTTCGCACACCTTAACAATTTATTCCGTCTTCCTCTACAGCCTTGAGAAAGCCCCAGCGCAAATCGCCATGAGGGGGCGAAACACGTGTCGGCTGTCCATGTTCTATGAAAAACAATAAAGTTACCTTTCTGCAATGAAAAACAGCTCTGTCCTTTGTACTACAATTCTAAAGAACGGATATTAATTCTGAAAAAACTCTCGAGATCTTTTTTGGAGTACACACTCATCTTTCCCTAAAACTTGTTTTGCTATATGAAGCCCAAGAGGTCCAGAGCTTCGAGTGTGTCTCCATTCAACAATAATCATAGCTTATTCAAGCGTTGTTAAAGCCTTGGAATTCTTGGACCTTTGCTACTCTATCCACAATGTTTTCTTATCAGTGTGAATGACATTGCTTAATTCTGATACACTGAGAAAGTTCTACTTGTGCTAATTCACTGGTAGGCATAAGGGGGAACACCCGGTATTTGCTTTCATTGCATACCATTTGTAGAACCAACACCAGCATTCATATTAGCGTGTTTGAAGTTGGAGACGTGTGGTATTTAATTCAGAAGTGTTTGAAACTGGAACAGCATGGCATTTGATGATTCAGACTGTTCTACGGTTTGTTTGGTTCAGGAACGTGTCATTGTTTATTCACAACAAAGATTCAGACAAACTCTGGAACATCATAGATCCTGGTCAAGGCCACTTAAAATTTGCTATTCTGTTTCTGCAGCATATTATTTAGAATTATAGAGTTGTCTTATTTGCCACATAATTCACCATGTGCTGCATAAATTGCAGGTTTTATCCCAAAAATTGTTTCTAGCTCAAATGGAACAAATGTTACTAAAAGAAACATCGAAAGGTGGTTCTGTGCAATGGCAGATCCTTTGCAAAGGTCAACAGAAGACCTTCCAGTTTTTCATGGGTGTATCCAAGTGTTAAACTGGTACTAATGAGGAGAAACTTTACCCACACAGTATTAATTGATGTTTAAATGAAAAAATAACAAAATAATACTGTCACAGATCGTGGCGCATTTGCAGCGTAATTTGCCTTTTCTTGCCACGTCAACCCTGCTTTTGTTCTTTATCGCCGCATAATTCCAGTGGCCCAAATCAATCATGGTGCAGCCTGCTACTGTGTTTTCATGTTTGTATAAGCCGATTGGTAGTAGAAAAGAGATTTGTCCATAATAGTCTAACAGACGGAGTTCAACTGGATCGGTTTATTAAATAATATTCACACATAGGTACAGGAAATATCTTACTACACTAGACACCCAACCGGGAGCGGCCATAAAAGCAGTAAACAATAGCGGCCAGCATGGATCTGGGGTGGTGGTCAAGGGGGTATAATTATTACAAAAATAAAACCTCACTTACCACCTCGCCAATCTGTCCCACGTTGTCTCTCCTCCGCCGAACAGAAAGCAGCAAGGCTCCCCTGAGCAAATTACAACGCTGCAATGCAGCATTGTGATTGGCTCCCCTATACCAATCATCGCGTATTGTGATTAGTCTGAACGTTGTGGTTCAGGGGCTCAGACAGGGACCGGGGGCCTGGGCATGTTCTCCATGATGCTAAAGTGCGCATGACTGCCTGTCCAGCCCGAGAGGGCCGGTCAAAGCATCATGTGCACTTTAGTGTGCCCACCACTCCTCCCCTGCTCTGTCAGCAGAGCTGCACCGCCCCACCCTCAAGCTGCCACAGCAGGGAAGAATAAAATAATAATAACATTGCATTATTATTATTTTATTTTTCCTTTCTTTTACTGCTGCACAGCAGTAGTGGGGCGATGCTCCTCTGCCTTAGCGGAGGAGCCGCCACTGGAGTTCAGCCCATCTATAAATAGTTTGCGGAATACCTAGAACAGCATTGCACATGCATAATTTTGCAATAAGACAAAGACATCAACTACCAGAACACAAAGGAGCAAAGGACTGAGAGCGATTGACACAATAAAAATCGTGGTAAAAAATCCTACAAGCTGGAAATCCACCCTGTTTAAACTCCGATACTATTTATAGATTGGGACCACTAATGTAGATTTCTAGACAAACTAAATGTTATGTTGGCAATAACATAACACGCTTTCTTACCCAATGCAAGTCAATGCACTTATTTTGCTGTCTTTTGAAGGATGAAATGTTGACGTGAGCATGCCAAGATTAGAACCTGAACTTTAGACACAGATCTCTGCAGCGAACACTCAACCCACAGAGCAGATGGCACACACACCACAGGGCTACGTTATTGTTGACTAAACATGGAAGCCACTGTTTGAATGTTTCCAGGACAAAGTAGGTCAAAAGGCACAAAGTGTTTTGCTTTTGAACATCTGCTCGACTGGGACGATGCGTGCTCTGTCCGCAAGCTGCCAGTTTCTTTTAGCTTATGAGCAATGGATAGTCTCGTCGGTGACTGGCGGCATCGCAGGGAGTTAAGTATTTTCTAAAGTAATGAGGCCACGATTTCTCCAACTGGAAAGAAAGGGGTTTGGTCCTGGCCCTCCTGGGAGGTACATAGGAGGTAATGCAATTCGTCTGCCACTTTCGGCTGTGTGCCCACAGCCTCTGCAAAGCCCATCGCAAATCACGATTACAGACACATATCGTGGCTTCCTGATGGCTCAGGGCCATGCCACACGGCTCACAACGGTGATCATGTACAGGGCCGGCGCTAGGCATGGGCAGTGTGGGCAGCTGCCCAGGGCCTCGCGCTAAGCTAAAACACAGGGGGGCCACCGCATCCGTGTGAAAGGCCACACTTCCACAGTTAGCCGCCGTGCTCCTTTGAGGCCCCATGCCCCACACTATCATATTACAAAAAGAGGTGCCTTGATCTTGCTGGTGAGGTAGTGGTGGCATTCCAGGGGGTGCAGTGGGGGAAGAGACAAGCATAATGGGAAGGGGCCAGCAATTATGTTAAATCACAGTGCGGGATGGCGCAGCGCCCCTGTTAAGTACCGGCCATTCTAGGTGACAGAAGGCCCATTTGTTTAGATAAGGAGAGGGAGCAGCCAGATCGCATCACTGATACCGATTTTTTTTATGGAAATGTGCCTGCTCGTTACTGCTCCGAGGCTCAGGGGAGAGGGGCCCCCTCCCCTGGGTCTCAAAACACTGGAGTATACTGTAAGGTCCAGCTGTGGGGGGGGGGCCTTCCCTGGGCCTCTAAGCGCTGGAGAAGCTGAAAGGCCCAGGTGTGTGGGGGCCCCCTTCCCTGGGCTTCTAATCGCTGGAAAAGCTGCAAGGCCCTGGTGTGGGGTCCCCTTTCCCTGGGCCTTGTATCCATTTTGTAGTGCTGCTAAGATGCTAAGAGCAGATGAGCCCTAAGCATGTCATGATGGCCTATAGATTTACTTCGAAGTATTTTGCCTGTCTTTAGGTCTCATGCCTAGAGCCTTGGGGGCATGCCCTTACTTCTTTAATTTAATATATTTAGTTCCCCATACTTTTTCATTTTAAACACGCCTCCCAGGATGGCAGAAATAGCCAAAGCCTATAGAGAAGGCTTGGCTGTTCGGGGCAGGGAGGTCAGACTCTGTCATTTTCCTTCTTGCCCAGAGAGGACCAGGACAGTGCCCACTTCTGCTCTGCCGCTGGCAGCTTCCCCCCCCCCCCCCCCTTCTTACTCTTACTCTTTTTCTGTCTTGCTCCTCCGCACTTACTGAAAACCGTAACTTCAAGAAATGGGTATCACTCCCTCTTATCTCTTTTCCTTTATTTGTTCTTCCGTGAAATTAATCCAAAAAGAAAAACACTTTTGCTGGAAATTTCGTCTTTTTTAGAAGTTTTTCTATTCCAAAGTGCAGTCTCAGGACGGAGAGAAATACGTTTCAAGATGGGAAATATAACCAAATAAAGCAAGACACAGTGGGTTGCAAAGTGGCCTGATTGATTTTATTAAAATCCAAACACATTAGCACCACATTACAGAGTTTACCAGTGAAGCGCTATTTTTGTTTTCTAGTCTTTCTTTGAACAACAATGTTTTCCCCGGTAGAGAAGTGCACCACTCATGGAGGTACTGAAATACCTACTTGAAGGGTGGATTGGATAACAAAATGTCCCTTCTGGGACTTGTAGTCACATCATCCTTAACTTTTCAGGCAAAAGCACTCACTGATTTCTGAATAATAAGTGCAAAAGTGTTAAGGTAACTAACTATGTTGTTCCTTCTTACATTTCGCATGTGTTTCTTAATCTTGCTTTCCCTTGAGTGTTTGCTTTCTCCAGGATGTTGTACCTAATTGTTTTTTTCAGCAGCATATTATTATTGTCTAGTGCATAATTTCAATTGAGTCACAACCAGGTGTTTATTGAGGGGCACAATTGGGTTGTAGCTGAAAGCAATGCGAGTTTCTTTCAGTGGGGCAGTATGGTGTTTAGTGGGGGAGAAGATGTGGCACAAAGGCCAGAGCTGCTGAATTTGTAACTGGGGAACCAAGTTCAGCCTTCATGACCTGTCCGCTAGACAACTCTCCTGAGGGAGCACATTCCCATGCTAGACTGTCGAAGGCCCTGCAAGACCTTAGAAGCTCTGGTGTCTTAGCACCAGCAGGTGGACCCTAACAGTGGCAAGCATGGGTAAACCTTGAAAGTCTGGCAATCATAATCCATACTGAAGTTCACCTCCAGTTTTGCACGGAGGCCTATGAAGCAGCACATCATAGTGCGACTATGACTGTCACTGAGGTCAGAGAACACCTTGTGACTCTGGGCAATAGCTCGCTTAATCTTCCCGACGGCCCCCAGCGCCTTGACACCTTCTGCTCTGACACCCTACACTGGTATCAGTGGCACTGTAAATCAAATTAAATGCATCTGACCGAGAGTGTGGTTATGGAGACTTGAGAGGCACTGCTAAAGGGTGTTAGTGAGGGAATCTGTAGCGGAGGGCGTCATTGGAGGGCACCAACAAACATTGTCACACAGTGCTTCACTAGCGCTAAAGCCGGCCAGTACCACTTGCTACAGTTTAATACCAAATCAAAAACATTGATTTGAAAACCCCTTGAATCTACTCAGCATACCTTTACTTTAAACACACCCAGATACTAGACCTTCCCTAATGAATCAATACTAGGGAGCCAGTCAACAAGAATAATCTAGAATGTTGGAGTTACTCTATCTTCATTGTTTGATTGCAATCTTTCCTTTTATCTGCTTTTTATAAGAAATCTAGATTTGCTCACTTGTTTTCCATGCTCTCATCACCTCAAGCCTTGTGAGGAAAAGTGAATAATTCTGTACTCTAAATCCAAAAGCACTGGTTCTTGGTTCTCAGCTGCCCTTTTGTGTTATGGTCAGTGAGTTACATAGCTTTCAAAGTAAAATGAAAAATACATGTATCTGAACTCAAATTAATCTTGCTATATATTCACTTTTGCTAATTTTTTCCCAGTGATGCCATTCAATTTATTTTCCACAATGCTGTGGGATTTTTATCATGCGCTCATCTGGAAACAATCAGTTAACATGGAGTAAAAAATATCCATTATTTTGAGACCTGCACCTAGCTTTTCCATCCAATGTGACAAATGTAATCCATTTTAAAAAGTTTTAAAATATATGGACTTATTGCATTTGTATATTTATCTTTTTGTCCATGTTACTGATGTCCACATTGGGTCTCTTCAGTGACACCAAATAAGATCAATTATCCTGCGATGTCACTTTCTGTGATGTCAATCCTTGTGATGTTACATGCAAATTAGAGGGGCCTCACATCCTCCCTTTCGCCCGGGGCCCCAGAAGTCCTAGGACCGGCCCTGATCATGTACAGCAAACGCATCTTGCGGCTGGTTACCGGCAGTTTGTGCGCCCCCCCCCCACCCCCAGACATCTCAGACAATTTCCCCGCAATTTGCATCACGGATGTAGGAGCTGCAGTGCTCACCCAGGATTACTACCGAATTCCGGATGCAAAGGCGGGGAGCCGTACTACAATTTCCCATCATAGCCACGCCCACAATGTAAACAAAACTTAAACGACCCCCCAGAGCAAACTGACAGAAAACCTGCGTAGTGTAGGGTTTCCTTCCTGCTCTCCCTCTTGCTCTCACTTCTCCTCACAGGCCTGATGTTAGGATTGGCCAACCCACCCCAATATTTTATTAAAAAATATATTTTGCCATAAAGTGGGCTTTCTGTGCCGACCTGGGGCAATTGGGGACACACTTCCCGTCTGCCACTGGGGGGGAGACTGATTTTTCCCTTTTGGACTGTGAGTGTGGCCAATGCCAGAATACAACACCTGCAGCACTTTCTTTTGCCCCAAAGGCAAACGTTCTGGTGTCAGGTGGATTTTCTACCCCTCCTCTTCCCCAGCGCAAATTGGGGCAAACATAAAGGATGTAGTCCAGTGCAGTTCATGTATGTTATATGCAAGTGTTGGGTGTATGTGTGCTGGCGAATGGTACAATACATGGAAGACTGGGATCCAATTTTGGGAGACCCAGGGCTACATGGTGAAACATGAGGATAGGTGGTGGAGGAATCCTTCTTGACAGATTTTGTAATTGCTGCATTTCTGTAAGTTGTGTGGGACACAGGGAAGGAAGAGAGAGACAGCTGTCCGGTAAACTTTAAAGGGTGCTCTTTGATTCAGAGAGAGGTCAAAAGGAAGTGGTCAGGGCACATCTCAGGAAAGAGATGGGACTGATAAGGGAATCATAAAAAGTAGGGCTGAGGCCCTGGGGTAACCTTTAGTTACACCTACCACTGTGGCTGACATCCAAATGTGAATCTCTAGCAACTCCAATGGCCTATGCTGAGGGTCTATCAGATTTGGAGTCGCTCCTGCTATACCAGACTGTTTTCAGGAAGAAGCAAGATCAGAGGAGTCAGCACTTCAAAAGGAAGCAGACCTCTAACATAAATGTCAAAGACTAAGACCATAAATCACATTTGGTGTCTGAAAATGGAATGTAAGAAGGGAAGCTTGATACCCCCAACAACTGTCTGCAGTCTGATTGTGCGAGGAGAAGAAGCTCTGCAAGACTTCTACCTGTGACCAGGACTGGGCGCCAAGGCCTACTAGTCCCCCAGCTGGGTGTGGAGACATCATCCAGAGAATCTAAGACCACCTGCTCTGGAGCCAGGAGCACCAGCGCCTGCCTGCTTGCCAAGACTTGAGTACCCTGGGAGGAAGAGGAGAGCATTGGAGGGAGTGAGGTCCAGTGGGAAATCCTAGCTTGTGGCTCCCTGTAGAGACATGTAAGGAGATGGCTGCTGCAAAAATTGTGTTGTTGCTGTGTGCAGGATGTCAGTGACCCTCGTATGCCAGAGGAGGGTCACCATGAAGTGTGCCGTGATTGTTGCTGCTCCGTACAGACCATTGCACTTGAGCGCAGAAAGTCAGGAACCCAATATGACAGGTGGGGCCACTGTGAAGTGTACTGCTGTGCCAAGTGAGCAGTAGTTGATGGGCAGTGTAAAGTCGGTAACTCTGTATGCCAGGTGGATTCTTGAAAATGACTGTAATGCTGAGCGGGTCAGAGCCTATGTGTGGGGTTATATCGGTGACATCCCATGCCAGGTGGGGCTGCTGTGCCGATCAGGTTGGACCCTGTGTGCAGGGAATGGTCGTGACCCCATTTGCCAGAGTGGGCAACCAAGACCAAGTAAGATGTATGACCTCGTGGAAATCATCACTGGACAAGAGAGGCCACCATGGTGACCCTGAGCCATGGCTGAGGATCAGCACCAGTATCTTTGCACCTTCACCACTACCTGTGGGAAGACCCAAAGAACTGGCACAGCTTGGAGGAGCATCAAAAAAAACCCAGCCGCAGCCATTGCAGAACTCGAGGATTGCCAGATAGCGCTTTGGCAATGGAACACTTTTGACTTTAATACAGAGATAGAGTGGGACTCCTGAGATTCAGACTACTAGTTGGGCTGAAATCTGAATGTCGCCTCTAGGGAATGGGAAAACATCATTACTGCTAGCTTGCGGGGAGTGGGACTCAGGGATCTGCCTATGAAACACTGGAGGCCTGACCTCAGGGACTATTTTTAATGTTTTTTTGATTGTCATATTTAAATTTTCAGTCATAGATAAATACTTCTTTTATTAGACAAGCAAGTATTTTTCTGGACCATTTATTACTTCTGCTTGGTGTATTTTGAGTTGTGATCCTGTGTTCATCCCCCTATGTCTACCTCCCCCCAAGAAGCCTTGGACTGCTTGACTCACGCTTTGACTGAGAGTCAAGTGCTGAAGGGGTACTTGGACCAGTTGCTCGTTATCCATAGAAGGTTGGCCCTGGGACATCAGGAGTAAAAGGCCTTAACCCGCATGATTGGGTCCGGGAAACCCTGCTCGCCGGTGGCACACTGAACGGAGCTCTGTCATAAGCACACTTTTAAGGGTAGGCACAGAACTTCTGCTCAATGAGATGTACTAGGGGAAACCAAGACACAGGTGGATCCTAAGATTCTCTCTCAGTAGTATTTCTGAAAGTTCATTTTCTGTTGATCCCGAAAAGGTCAAGCGACATCTGTGCTGTTATGCCAGACCTAAGGGTTTGGCTGCATTGGAAGAAAACATTTAATCCGGGAAGGTTTAATAGGATTTTATATATTTACTGAGCCAGAAATTATAGTGTTTTTCTATGGACTGAAAAAACAATTCAAGATAAAAGTTCCACCACCAAGGCTCAGCAAATTTATCTTGCGTACAAAGTCTGCCTGAAACTGGGGGTTTAAATGTTTTTTGTAAATATTATATGAGGGAGAAAACTCTTAGTCACCTATTACCAAACACAATTTGTTAATATCTCTTGTACCTACATAAAAATGTGCCGATAGTACATTGAAATTAACCAGTGATCTTATTATCAGAGCAATGTATTTGGTGGGAGAAGATCAAAACCCATCTTTGCTGCTCTAAAATAAATATTGTTTTTGCGATCATTGTGTATCAATTGTTTGATTTTCTGAGGTAAATTCCAAAGTGTTCAGCTCATACTCAATACAACAGTTGGAAAAGGGACTTGCAGGAAATTGGGTTCCTGGCTGAGGCGGGGTGAAAATCTACTCAAGCAGAAACCATAATGTCTTTTAGGGTGAAGTCAAAAGCAAACAGTCAAGCTTACCTTAGAGGCATTGTTTAAAGTATTCATGCATCACTTCAAAGAGTAAAAAGTTGAAAATATCACACAAGAAAAATAACACATCAATTTAGAAAAATAGACAATATTTTTTAAACTATTTGAAACTAAAACAACAAAAATCCAACCAGTAGAATCGGAGATATGCAATTTTAAAGATTTGAGTGAAAGCAGTGCTTAGAACAATGTGCCAACTGTGATTATCTGGTCACGCCGGACCGGAATAAATTCACAAGTTGAGGCCAACCACGATGACGCATGGGCCAGAAACAGGGATCAAGTTCAGCCCACCAAACAAGGGACCTTATATCCAGGTTTGCGAGGCATTGAGAATTCCTGCATTGAAGATGCATCTTGCAACAGTGGTTCCATGGAGATGTGGGGTTCTAATGTAGAGTCCGGTGTTATCATCATGGATGCTATTGAAGAGTGGCTTGCGATGCAAAGACCGGCATTGAGTATGTGTTGCACAGCTGCGGTCCCTAAGAAGCTGCAGGGCTGCTATATAAAGTTGTGCGTCATCATTGAGGATGCAGTTGACAAGGGGCTTACGATGCGACAGCCTGGGTCGAAGATGTGTCACACAGAGGCAGTTCTGAGAAAGCTGCAGTCAATGTGCAGTCCTGCTTTGGGGTTGCATCACACACCAGCGGCTCCGATGCGGCTGCGAGGACATGCGTTGCACAGCGTCGGTGCTGCTTGTAGGACCACAGCTGGGCAGGCAGAGCACCTTCAGACTCACTTCCAAGGGTCCAAAACTGGGATGACACCTCTTGGGGGCCAAGATTCACAGCAGGCAGGGTCCAGGTGCTGGATCTGAGGTGGTTGGAGCCTTTTCTGTCCTTGAGGCTCTGATCAGCAGACCAGCTAACTAGCCCTTGGATTCACACTGGTGGTCCTGTGTTCAAGATTCAGGTCCAGTCCTTTTCACTCAGGCAGCAAGACAGCAGGGCAGCAGATTAGGGCGTTCTCCAAGGCGAGGTCGCCCCCACTCCGCTGCTCCTGCCTGCCACCTGCCCGAGCCTCGCTCCGAGGCCCCACTGCTGCCTACTGCCTTCTGAGCGCTGCTCCGCCGCTGTCTGAGCACTGCTCCACCGCCCGCAGCTGCTTGGACTTATTCCCCCCTCCTGCTGCCCCCGCTGCTGCCTACCTCGTTTTTCAATTTTTTCCCGCTCCTTTACCCGTCCTGCTGCCCTGTGCTACCCTTACCCCCTCCGCTGCCCTCCCCCCTGGTCTCCTACGCCGACCGCCCTGAGTGCCCCCTCCCGCCTCTGACCCCCGCCGACTCTGCCCCCCCTGCCCATAGGTCGCCCCGCTCCCGCCACCCAGCTGACCCGCCCTCCCGGCTCCTCTCTTATGACGTCCCCTGAGCAACCGCGCAGCGGACGCGCGCAGCGGGAGCACCGATTGAGCGCCGAAGGTGCGCCAAAGGTAAGCCCGTCTGCGCCTGTCCACGCCTGGACCGCGCCCAGCGCCAGGACCCCTGGCCCCCGCAGACCCCAGCCCACCCACCAGACATACGACGCCGCCACCCTCAACGCACTCAACACTGGCCGAATCCCGGGATGCTACCGAGCCACCCCGAGACGAACCCACGGACCCTTCAGCTGTGACGCCTGAAAGTTCTCCTGTATCCGGACCTGCCCCGCACCAGCACCCGCCAAGCCGAACACCAGCAGCAACCACCTCAAGTGCATCCTACTTAACACCCGCTCCGTCCACAGACACACCATCGAACTCTGGAACCTCCTCGACACCACAGCCCCCGACGTCACCTTCCTCACGGAAACCTGGATGAACGACTCCTCAGCGCCCGACATCGCCATCGCCATCCCAGAGGGCTACAAGATCACCCGAAGAGATCGAGGCAACCAGACTGGAGGAGGCATCGCCATCATCTACAGGGACACCATCCGCATCACGACCAACAACCGCCGAACACCTGCACTTCCAGATCCACACGGACCCCAAAACCACCCTCAGAGGCACCCTCATCTACCGACCCCCGGGACCACGCACACAATTCAGCGAAGACATCGCCGACTTCATCAGCCCGCACGCCCTCCCCTCCGCTGACTACATCCTCCTGGGGGACATCAACTTCCACCTGGAGAACAACAACGACCGCAACACCACCACCCTGCTTGACAACCTCGCCAACCTCGGACTCAAGCAGCTGGTGACCACCCCCACTCACCTCGCCGGACACACACTCGACGCTGTCTTCTCATCCAGCAAACTTTTTCACAAGCATGAAATAATTATTTTTTGTGTCCACGGCGCAGACATTCACTTTATACTACCCACAGGTTCTGTGGCATTATACTCTAGTTTAGGCGTAAATGCTCAAATGCAGCGGTCTTCTATTTTGGCACCACAAACAAAACCAAATGGCAAAGCTGCTTAAGCATTTACAGTTTCACATTTTTAGCACGCTTACCAATTTCCATTCTAAATGGCACATGTGAGGTCTAAAAAGCAAACAACTTAAGGATCTCTCTGTGAGGTATAAAACTATGTATTTAGGTTCCTTTTCCGAATAAAAAGTCTAAATATGACAATTTCTAACCTTCCCACACTTTTATTACAGCCCAACCGACATAGATATTGCTTTCACAAATGAGTAGGTAACAAGTGGATAAAAATGCACAGTTTTGTTTCCTTCCTATCGAATGTCATTGAAGGAAAACTTTGAAAAATGGTGAGGGTGGCACTGGGAGTAGTAAACTTGCAGAATGAGACACATGGGACTAGAGGACATTGCACTTATTCACAAATATTTGGTAGAAGGTCCAGCACTTAATTTAATTTAAAAAATGAGTGGCGGGCCCAAACTTTTGCACAGAAGTTACAGTCGGCAGTGCAGAAGGCTGTGGTGCCGAACACCATGGCTCCAGAGTCATGATTCTCCCTCATGGATCTTTAATCCATCACCAGATACTCATTCCCTTCAAACTCCCTCCAGCACGTTAATTCTCATCACTGCTTTCTACCTTTGTCACTGTTATCACATCCTTCTCTCCCTCATCCTTTCACTCTTGCTTTTTGCTCTATCTTGTTCTGGGTCAAATCCTGATGTGTAAAAATTAAGGGGCATATTTACAAAGGAATAGCAGAGTGTGGCGTTAAGCACAAAATGCTAACGCCACGTTCTGCCATTCCAAAAACACAGGGATGCGCTGTATTTACAAAGATACAGCACTAGTGCTAGTGCTAAATTAAGCTGCCTAGACCCTATGCAGGCACCCTTGCACGATAGGGGCTGCATTGGGGGTAATGATTGTTTCACAAATGGCAATTTGTAACTCCTATGTGTGCTGCAATGATTGTTTATGTGCAGGAACGGATATCTTCCTGTACATACACAATCATTCATGGCATTTTGCTGTTTCTATGTGTGCTGCACAATGCAGGACACATAGAAACAGCAAAAACTAGAAGAAATAAAGCATTTCTCCTCGTTTTGCCATGTTAAGACCAGGTTTTACCTAGTCTTAATGTTGGTGCTGCTACCTATTTATGCCAACCTAGTAAATAAGGGACAGTGTCAAAATCAATGCGTGGTGCAGCAGAATGCCCACCACAACACCCATTGCCCACCCCTTTCATGCTAAGTGTAGCATGAAAGGAGGCCTTATTTACAAGGCGGCTTTAAGCCACGTTAAGCGGCTTAATGCCGCGTTGTAAATAAGGCGAAGCCCTTATCGCCACAGGAATCTTGTTAAAAGTGATGCTCCTGTGGCGATAGGGGCTTGTAAATATGCCCCTAAATTCCCTGCAACCACCGGCTCAAATTAATCATCATTGCCAGCTCTGAATCCCCTATTGAACACTCCTGCGGGGACAAACCACAATCGGCAGAAGAAACCGATCACACTGCTGAAGGCTAGGTTGAAGGGGGACAGAATGTGGCCTAACGGCTAGGGCGGTCGACCTCGGACCTGGGGAACCAGGTACGAGTTTCGACAGGGACGCTCAAATTTCTGATATTCTGGGCCAATCACTTAATTTCACAATGCCTAACAAAAAATGAATGTGTCCGTCTGTAACGTAACTGGAGCCCATGTAAAGTGCTCTGATACAACCGGGTCTAGTTTGCGCTATATAAAACTCCCCCCCACCCCCCAAAAAAAAGGTTACAAATCGTGTCTCTCCTTGGAGGTGAACAACTGCAGACAAAACTCACAAAGTTCAGGCAACAGAGGTCACATGGGTCTAGTAGAAGGTTGGAAGACCTCACTTATGGAGCGCCTATCACCCCAGACAAAGTCCCACACATAAGGCAAATGACTGTAACATGGGACATGCAGTAGTACCAAGAGACCAAGTGATTAAAAAACACATTTCTACATAAATTCCATCACTGATACTTGTCTCTCTAAAACAGACTCAGATTTTTTCATTTTGTTTCTCAGATTTTGACCCACTATTGACCATTGTATTTTATGGTCCATAACTCCAGCCCTTTGCTCGACATAACAGATGCTAATGGAGCGTCACTTCATGACAATGTGCTTGTTCCTATAGCTGCAAGTACTGCTATCGTATTGCAGAACAACTTATGATGGTTGTAACTAAAAGGGACTATTAAGCTATTAAGGAAATAACTAGATCTCATAGAAATGTTTTTAGTTTACTGCCGGCGCTTCCATCTTTGAAGTGAGAAAGAAATAAACCCGCTCCCTCCCGGGGACAGAATTTCTAAGAAAACCAAACTCACTTATAATGAATTCAAAGACTTGCCATGGAAACACCTCGATTTAACTAATCAAAAGAAAAGGACTGCAAAGGGCGAGTTGCTGAAAAATCCCTCTCAAGTATTTACATCTAATTAAAGGGTTTTTGTAGAATTTTGAATGCAGCCAGGCTATTTTATTATTTGGCAACCAATTTTACATTGTTCTGTCTTAAAGCCTAGACAGCAGCTGGTTCGTCACTGCATTTTAAAACGCAAATGAAAGGATACATTTTCTAACTTTTTATTTGTCTCTGTGCTTTGTTGAACACTACTTGTCGCCCCATGGCAGCTTCATGGTTGATTGGGGCGGCTCCCCCGTTTGATCGGAGGAGCGTTGCCCCACTGAAGTGCCTCCAGAGACGGAAAATAAAATGGTAATGAAGTTAATTCCGAACGGAGCGTCAGGATGGGGGCAAGGCTGCTGCTGACTGGAAGCAGAAGAGAGAGCAGGACTCTTTCATTTTAAAGTGCGCATGTCTTTTTGGCCGATCGTTTTGTCTTGCAATGGCAAGAACACATTCACACTTTAAACCTTTCTAACCCAGCTGTCTTTAGGCAGCTGGATTGGAGAAAGAATAATCCTTCAATACTCTTTTGAGCGCTGATAGAGGCCACTCCTGTAAGGTCATGCTTTATTAACATGCATCTCCTTTCTCTGAGAATCTAGGTTCTCTGCTCAGGATAATTCTTAAAATAGGAATGTCATGTAATTCTTAGAATAGGAATGTGATGTAGATTCTTGGTCAGTTACCACCTTGGGCTGTTTGTGGATGAGGCGATTAAATTGCTCTTGAAGACTACTTCATGTTTCCTGCTTATTTCATCTGCAAGACACCACATTTATATTGGCGACGATCTTACCTCTGTGCCTCAACACACAGCCGTCCCTGACTCATTTTACCTCCCCAGCGGCTGTTCAACTTAAAAGGAAGCGTTGTCTTCCCAGCGGCTCTTCAACAACATCATCAACACATTTAAAGAACAAACTGTACGGTGAGGAGTGCAGCGGGAGGATATTTTTTTAAAAAAGGGACTTAAAAAAAAGGGAATAATAAATAACGCGCCGTGCGTAAAACTACAGTTTGAATATTGCTCGCGCTACTCGCGCACTAGAACGCGAAAGGATTTAAAAGACGCAGATTTATGGATATGCGCCTCAGTGACGTACTCTCTGCGTGTCAGTGACGCGCTGCGCATAACTGTGCGTTTCAGTGACGTTACGCGCTACTTCCTTGTTTTGCGTTTCAGCTTCGTTCTTTGCGTGTCATTGACGCGCTGTCTTCTAGTCAAAGGAAAAGAACGAGGATTATCTTACTGTTCTATTCCTCGATTTTTAAAATAGAACGAAGCATTGTTAGAGTGAATGAATATAACTTTGTCACGCAATAAGTAAAAAAAAAAACAACAATGAAATTGTTATGAAAAGAACAATCACTCTGAAGCTGTGTCTAGATTTCTATTATGACATAAACAAATAAGGCAGGAAATAAAGCAAACTAGAAGCAAGCAAGTCATTGTTGCGCAATAATACTCAATACAAAAGCAATTTTTTTTATATTTAAGGAGAATCTTTAAAGGTGAATACATTATAATATTTACGAAGAGGAGCTTACAAACTAAACAAAGAAATCTACAATTCACTTAAAGAAGGTTATTTCTACTTTTAATTAAAAATGCAAAATGTAACGCAACCTGCGTTTTTCTTGACAAGTCCTGGTGAACCAAACGTAAAATGGCAGAAATGGAAGAAAATATTTGCAAACTACGCAAGAGTGTGTGGCACAAATTTAAGTGCAGAAAGGAAGCACTCATTATTATTACACTGCTTAGGAGGAGAAGGTCAAGATGTACTGGAACATTTACCGGAACTTACAGCATCTGAACAGAGGAACTTGAATGAGTATGAGATAGCCATAGAACAATTAGATCGTCATTATCTTCCTAGATTGAGCACAATAATGGAAAAATACCATTTTGGATTAAGAGGACAAAAGAGGGATGAGTCTGTTGAAGACTATGTATCTGCACTAAGAAAATTAGCCTCTTCTTGTAAATTTGGCCAAACGTTGGAAGAAAGAATAAGAGATCAATTTGTATTGAAATGTGCTCACGACAGTATTCGGAAGGAACTATGGTTGAAGGATGAACCACCGTTAGAAGAGGTCCTTGTTATAGCAAAACAAGTAGAACACATGACGAAGTGTGTAGATGAATTAAAAGGAGAAAAAGAAAAGATGGTTGAACCAGAGAAGAAAAATTAACCTAAAGTTGAAGAAGTTGTTTGTCAAGTCAAGAAGGAAGAAAAAGTAGATAGTGGGAAAAATGATAATGGAATGAATGGATTCAATTCAAGTTTTAATATGTCTAACAAATTTTCTTGTTTCAGGTGTGGAAACACTGGTCATTTAGCTAACTCTCCAAACTGTCCTGCATTGAAGTCTATTTGTAATGACTGTGGAAAAAGGGGACATTTTTCTAAATGCTGTAGGACAAAAAGCAACAAAAGAGACAATACTAATAGGAAATGGTCTCAACCTCAAGTGAAAACTGTGACTTTCCAGATCAGTAGTGGTCCTCTAGAACATCCCACACACTTAGTTAAAGTGGATGGTGCCATGATAGAGTTTAAATTTGATTCATGCTCTCAGATTACCATGATTGATGAAGATTTGTTGCATAAGACTTTTGGAAAAAATGTCAAACTTTTCAAGAGTGATATATTACCTTTAGTGTATGGCAGCAAACCAATTAAGATTTTGGGATATTTTATGGCTACTATGGAGTTGGGATGTCGAATTATTCCTGGTAAAATATATGTTACCAATTTTGGTGATGCTTTAATTAGTTGGAGAGACCAACGTGATCTAGGTGTTACACTTAATCCGAATGCCTCACCTCAGGTGCAAATACAACAAGTGGAAAACTTGTCAGATATGTTTGCAGAAAAACTTCCAAGTGTATTTAAGGATAAGTTAGGGTGTTTAAAAGGTTACAAGCATTGTATAAAGCTAAAAAAAATGCGATCCCCATAATAGGAAAGGTAAGAAGGATTCCCTTAGCTGAACAAGGAAAAGTGCAAGAGGAAATTGAAAAATTGATTACAAACAATATCATAGAACCAGTAGAAGCAACAGAATGGTTGGCGCCAATTGTAGTAGCCAAGAAGCCAACTGGCGAGATTCGCTTATGTATCGATTTAAGAGCTTTAAATAAAGAGGTGGTAGTAGACAGATTCCCTTTACCTAATATAGATGAGATCGTAGGTACATTAGCGGGGGCAAGGTACTTTACTACCCTGGATCTGGCCTCTGTCTACCACCAGGTTGAACTTGATGCCTCATGTCAAGATTTAACCGCTTTTATAACTCCCATGGGTACTTTTAAATTTAAAAGAATGCCTTTTGGATTAATATCAACTGCCTCTGTATTTCAGAGAATCATGACACACATTCTTAAAGGACTTCAGGGGGTAAAATGTTACCAAGATGACCTCTTAATATATGGGGCCAAAATGCTAGAACACAATGAACGTGTGTGTGATGTGTTGAAAAGATTGTCTGAAGCTGGTTTGTCTCTCAAAAAGGAGAAATATAAATTTGGTTTAGAGGAGGTGAATTATCTTGGTCACTGTATTAAGAGTGAAGGTGTTTTTCCAAAGTCAGACTTAGTTACTTCTATTGATAACATGGTTGAACCAGTCAGTAGGGATGAGTTGTTATCCTTTCTTGGAATGGTGGAATTTTATGGAAAGTTCATTTTACATTTTGCAGATAAGACAAAGAACATGAGGAGACTCAGTGCTAAAAGTGTTACATTTGTGTGGTCAGTTGACTGTAAAAAAGAATTTGAGCAGATAAAGGAGGAGTTAAAGAAAGCACCATGTCTACAAGCGTTTGTCCCTGGTTTGCCTACATATGTATTCACTGATGCAAGTGATAAGGGACTAGGAGAAGTTTTGGTACAAAATAAGCATGGGTATGATTCTCTAATTGCTTGTGCCTCTAGGTGTCTTCGTGGTCCGGAACTAAATTACTCCGTTATTGAGAAAGAATCATTGGCTATCTTCTGGGCACTAAAAAAAATTAAGAATTTAGTTTGGGGCACTAAAGTTATTGTCAAATGTGATCACAAACCTTTAAAAGAAGTTTTTTGTAAGAAAGGATTAGATTCTATCTCCTCTAGGATTAGAAGGTGGATCATATCTTTGCAGGAGTTTGATTTTGAGGTACAATACTTACCTGGTGTTTCAAATAAAGCTGCTGATTGTTTTTCGAGGTTGGTGAAAGGTGATAACATATGTTGTGATGAGGAGTTCATAGATGAAGATGACTTTCTCAATGTTTGTGAAGTCACAGAGGGAGTAGTAGGAAAAGATGAATGGAAGGAGGAATTACTAAAGATTGAAGAGTTGCTTAAAGTATTATCTTTGATAAGAGATAATAAACGTCTAGACAAACCATGGTCACTGGTCTCTCAGGAGTTATCCATTACTGATGGCATGTTAACACGTGGTCTGAGACTTGTGCCTCCTTCTTCTTTAAGGAAAAGGTTATTGATGCATGCACACTCTGGGCATTTGGGCATAGTAAAAACTAAGGAGATGTTACGTACCCAATTTTGGTGGCCTGGCATGGATTTAGAAATAGAACGCATGGTTAGAGACTGCGTTGAATGTTGTGCAAGTGACAAGATTCTAAAAATCAGACAAATGCCAATGGTATGCAGGGATTTACCCAATCATCCCTGGGATGAATTAGCCATTGACATCTTGGGTCCCCTCACGGGAGTATCAGATACACCTTACCTGATTGTTTTCATTGATTTATATTCACGTTGGATTGAGGTATGTGCGGTCAGTGACATAACGTCTGATTCTGTTATCAAGTTCTTATCTGATATATTTATGAGGGAGAGTTTTCCCAATAGTATTTTATCAGATAATGGACCTCAGTTTTGTTCTACCACATTTGATACTTATCTTAACAAATGTGGTATAGTACACAAACGTTCTTCATTATACCATCCTGAAACCAATGGTGCTGTTAAGAGGGTCAACAGAACATTAAAAGAATGTATTCAGCTTGCAAGAGCTAATGGGTTGAATTGGAAGGAAGCACTAAAAGAAAGAATTGATGCATATCGTTGTTCCCCTCACTCTACCACTGGAAAATCTCCTTTTGAACTATTCAAAGGTAGAGTTCCAAAAACAATGTGGTGTCCTGGTTGGATGAATTTGAAAAAGGGGTTTGTTGACAATCATGTTGGTGCTTGGAGGGAGAGAGAATTAGAAAAGCAAACTTGTAGAAAAACGTACTTTGATAAAATTAAATGTGTTAAATTTCATGAGGTAAAAGTAGGTGACCTTGTCAAAATAAAGGCACCTGTTGGAAGAAGATCTTGGTCAAAATACACCAATGTTAGACCTGTTATTAAAGTTTTTGGCAATGCCATCAAAACACAAGGTGGGAGGATTTGGAACAAAAGTCGGGTTGTTGTGGTTAAGTCAAGGAATGTTGCTCATGCTGACTCTGATCCAGACTCTAATCTCTTTGGTGCTGTCAATCCTCCTCCGGTTTGTTCTAACAATCCACCTAAATATCGTATGAGGAGTCAGAGATTACGCAGAGCTCCAACTTATATGAAAGATTACGTGTAAACAGTTTTATCCTTACTTTTGGTTGTTCATTCTTTTTATCTTTTTCTCTTTTTGATTCTTTGTGTTTTAAGTTGTTGTAAAGAAGGGAGATGTGTAAGGTCATGCTTTATTAACATGCATCTCCTTTCTCTGAGAATCTAGGTTCTCTGCTCAGGATAATTCTTAGAATAGGAATGTCATGTAATTCTTAGAATAGGAATGTGATGTAGATTCTTGGTCAGTTACCACCTTGGGCTGTTTGTGGATGAGGCGATTAAATTGCTCTTGAAGACTACTTCATGTTTCCTGCTTATTTCATCTGCAAGACACCACAACTCCCACCAATCCTGGTGCTGCTCACATGCTGGTGAAAGCAGCACCAGGGTTGGCTTGGGAGTTTGGAGCATGCCTCGAGGAGAGAAGACCATTGAGGAGGCTCGCAGTTACGCTCGCAGGTAAGTGCTTTTAATGACATTTTCTTTAATGTCCCACCTGTCCCACCTGTCCCACCTGCACCACCACCCTCGAGACATGCCAGCTGCCACTGGTCAATAACCATCTAATTGTATGTGTACCACAAAAGGATGATGATTGTGCTTAAATATAACATTAGAGAATAACAAATGAGGTGTTACTTATTGGTAAAATGTTTTCTGATTTGCTTGTTCCCTGTTTTTCCATTTTGTCTGCATCCCGGGTTTCCGCTCTGGCACAGATATATCTACTTGCTGCCCAAGTTCTAGAGCACTTGCTTTCTTCTCACTTGGAAGCAGGGCTTATTTTGTAAAAGATTATGTGCTGATGCCCAAACATTTGCTCAGACGAATGCGGCTGGCACTACCGAAGGCAGGGGTGCTGAATACCAAAGCTGTATAGTCTTGATTTCACCTTATGGATCTTTAATTCACCACCACACAAGTCCTACTTTTTTATCTCACACTTTGAGGTTCTTTTTCATCCCTGCTTTCTCCCTTTGTTACTGTTTTTCCCTTCCTCCTTCTTCACCCTTTTGTCCTTTTGTCTCTCATTGTGTGGTTCACAGTTTCTTAAAGAAAAATAAGTGCCAGTACCCAAAAATGAGTGCTGGTGGGCCCTCGTCTGCAACCACTGCCTCGATTTATGCACTGGCTTGAATTTTACTCTAGCTCGCCAGTACACACTCGCTTGCCACCTACTCCAGAGCAAGCCTTCCATGCATTCCCCGGAACATTTTCTCCAAATTATACATAACTTTCAGTATTTCCTAGGATGTCTACACTGAATTTTCAGGTTTTGCACTCTGTATCTCTTGCAAGAACAAGATGCTACTATTGGACCCCCACACAAGTTCTATGTCTGGTGGCCCAAATACAATTGTAGTTATGGACTCAATGTGGACTCAAAAATGCCAAGGCCAAGGTGTGGGGGTCCAAACTCTACATGGAGTGGGCAGGACAACACTTCATACAGAAGTCATGTTCCAGATGTTGCTCTGGATCCCATGCAACCAGTAAGGCATCTGAGAGGACAGCTTCCAAGGACAAGGACCAGTCTTCTAGAATTAGGCACAAGAAGCATCGTAAGAGGGATTTTTTCGCTTCCTGGTGCAGACCCCATGCCAGGGAAAGGACTTTTATCTGACCGGATCATTCCCTGATCCCAGCTTCAATGTTGCTTTCCAAGTCTCCCATCTTGGTTGAGATCAACCCAGCACCTGATTCAGCCCTGATTTGGTCCCTTGAACTGGAGCTTTCTGCTTTATTCCCAGAGTTTGCAGCCCCTGGCGCTAACCCAGCATAGGTTGCCACTTTCCCACAGGAGATGCCGGTCCTCTTCAACTCCACTCTGCTTCCCCTGGTGCACCTATGTGTCCCACGAATTTGAGAGAACCCTGCATCTGGACTTCCACCAGTGGCTTCTTCCCAGGTGCTTAGTGGAATCTGTTTGCCCTCTTGCTTATGCAGTTCCGGTGTCCGCCAACCGTTCACCAACCTATGCAGGTTTTTGCCTCTTTTCAGATCCAAAACATAGAAACATTTCCAAAGACGAAGTTAATTTTGACCATATCACAACATAAAGTACAACAGTTGAATAAATATTAACCTCCTTAAGCCCCACCTCCAGTACTCCCTTTACCTTCTATTAATTGGAGTGGAGCAGGATAGTCTCCCCTTCAATGCTGTCATTTTTCCCCTGCAGTTCAAGACATTCAGGCTATGATCCTGACGTTTCGGGAGGTGGCTCTGCCTTTAGGCCTGATAATCCTTCGTCATGGGCCTGTTCACCTTTTCTTCTGCGGGTGTCCCACATGCAACAGCAGATCTATGCAGTTCAACAGCTGCCAATCCAGGCTTTTCATCTCAGCACGTGAGGATTCACCATTCCTCTTAGTGCAACTTATTTTATATAACTCAATGCATTTCGAGCAATGACTGCCCTTCTTCAGGGGTGACTGCATCCAAATACACACCCAAGCTTGCCGAACACCCAAGTAAATGTGCCACTTTTTGATGAACATAATGTGTGAACTCGTCACATGCTGGTAACACTTCTGCCCTCCACCAGAGGTGGCCATGGTAGTCACAGAGACCTGCATACTTGTCTCGAGAGGTCATTTTTATGAGTGGGAGAGGAGAGGCCAATAGTTGCACACCAATCACCTCGAGATCCATATAATACACCTGGCCTTAAGCTGTCCCTGTAGTTTATTTGTGATTGATCGATCCAAGGCCTTATAGGCTATATGACCCTGAAGTGGTAAGGTAACAAGCAGGGGGGCATGGATACCATGTGCCTGGAAGTACTGAAGTTGTGTATTTAGGATGTCTGTTTGGTCATGAACTATCGGGGAGGGTCCCTGAGCATGCTGTCCCATCAACTGGCACCATCTTGAAGATCCACGGAGTGGTTCAGTTCTGCGATGGATCTCTTGTGCTTTGGTTTTCAGTGCACGGAGCCCTTATAGAGGCATCCCATCTAAGTTGAGTTTACCATTCCCACTACACATTTCTTCCCATCCCTCTGTTTCCTTTCGGGATCTGAGGAAGAGGCATCAGGACAATGCACAGATGATCTTGATCATTCTTGACTGGCAAATGAGAGTGTGGTACTCAGATCTGTGCTGCCTATCCTTGTGTTTGCCTCTTCTGCTTCCAATCAGATCAGACTTCCTCTCACAGTAAAAGGGGCAGTTCCTACATCTGAACAGTAAAAGCATCCATATTCATGCTTAGAGATGGAGTGGAGAAATCTGATTTCCTCTAACCCACCTGCTGAGGTGGTGAGTGTAATACTATCAGTTCGTCGTCCCTCTACCAAAGCACTTTATTTTGGGCTTAAGTCCATGTTGGGATGGGAATGTGTCCTTCATGATGTACAGCTGGTATTGCCCCACACTGAGCGTCTGCCTGCCATTATTTTTATTATGGCCTCAGCCTCACATTAATCAAGTGTGTGTTTGGAGGGCTAGGCCTGTCCCATGAAATGCTTTTGGTCTGAGACCTGTCCTGTGACCTAGAAGCATGCAAAAAGCGTGCCCTCATTTGACTGACAGTGGACTACTTTCCCTGTTGTAGGATTAGCTTCTAGAGTGTTTAGTTGCAGCATACAGTGTTTCGCAACTGAGCAGTTGTTGCCAGACCTTTTTTTATCTGTGTCACAGGAAGAGAGGCCTACTGACCTGACTGACTTGTGTAAAATTCCAGTTCTGTCCACTAACCCAGATCCTAATGCCAACATCCCAAGTGCATGTTATGCATGGCCATGTTTGGACTGTGTGGCACATACATTGTGAGAATAAGTGAACTAGAGAAATGGAGCAAATGGCCTCCATTTAGACAGCCTCAGGCCTACTCATGAGTTTGAAATGTAGGTGAGGGTTCTTCCAGACAGTGGAAGTCTATTGCTGATTTTCCTGAAGCTGGAGGGAAAAGAAGTGAAGTGGGGTCTGATGATTAGTCTTCCTGAGCACTACCATTTGGTAGATGGCGAGGGCTAATGGCTGGAGTGCAGTACCTGTTATATAGAGCATGAAGGATCCTTTAGGTAAAGGCAGTCTCTTTCCTGATCACTGCTTAGTGAGGCTGTTACTAGCCAAAATCTCACACTTGTTTGTACCTCTGTAGTGATTCCTCCAACCTGGTGACTACCCTTCAAGAAGAAGACAGTCTAGTAAGGACACTGATAAAAAAAACAACCCAAGCTGAGCGTGCAGAAAATAAACATCAACTGTCTGCTTTGACTCTATAAAAGTGGGAACTGCTGACCCACCATTTGTCTCAGTTCCAAGTTCTCTTAAAAAAAGTAAGGGACTACTCCACAGAGTATACTGAGCACTCCTGTGGCACTTGAGATGGTGACTACCCAACAGCCGGCTTCCCACAAGTCAAGGGACATCGCCTGGAATCTGATCTCGAAAGAAGACTGTCTTCCTGTCCTCAAACACCTGGAGGATGACCTGTCTGATGAGAATGGGTAAGAATGTGCCAATTCTAAGGGAGGTGCAATTGACCAGGGCAAGTAGAAGTATCAGACACCAGAGGTGAGTGTTGTTATAGCAAGAGAAACTCAAGAGATAGGGATTGGCTATGCTGACAGCACAGACTATCTTGCCACCAGAGGCCTGCGTCACATCACAGCTGCAAAGTGTACCCAAGTGAACTGTGTCACTGTCACATTGAAGCTATGCCTAAAAGCACTGCCATGAAGTGTGCCAGGGCAGACCGTGCTGCTGTGATTAAGAAGTAATTCAGAAAAGGGGGTGGTGATGAACATGAGTCCCTTGCTCACTGCACCATCAGGATTCAAGCAAGCCGGGCCGACGACGGCTGAAATGCCAGAAACCGGTCCCCGGAAGTTTGTCTCCTTTTCTGGTGAAGAATTGGCTTGGTAGTTTGGTCTGCCCTGTTCGCATGATGCACTGGGCCAGGGACAGACTAATTTGCATATGGCCAGGTTCTGAGCTGGGATGGTGCAGTGAGCTAAATAACGGTGATGGATCAAGCCCTGATCTTTGGACTGGGTAAGAGTGGTCTGCTTAATTCAGACACTCTGTTCATCACCACCCCCTTTTCTGAATCGTGATTAAGAAGTAGCCTGCTCTGTGGCAGTCGGAAGAGGGCTTGAGTGTTCCATGCTACTATGAACTCGAACACTGTGCCTGAGTGGATCGGGCTCCTGCAGGCCTTGAAGTGTGGCCAGTGCAGACTGTGCCTATGATGACTTTCTGGACCTGTACGAACCACATAGCTGTCCAATCAAGGTGAGCCTGGAGCTGAGCGAACCACATCGCTGTCCAGTCACAATTAACTGAACTGGAGCTGTGTCACTGCCAAAAATGTGCATGTGATAGCCCATTACCTCAAACTATGCAACTCACCCTTTAAGTCATAAGACATATGCTTTTGTATAGCGCATGATTCACCGTAAGGTCTCAGGGTGCTTTGCAGTGAAGAACAACAACCTTGACAGAAACTTGGGACTGATGTAACATCAATTATTTAGGGAATAGCCAGGTTTTTAGGTTTTTTCGAAACACCTGGTGGTTAGAAATATATAGAAGATGAGGGGGTAGTTTGTTCCACAGTAGAGGAGCCACATAGGAAAAAGATCACAGACACAGATTTGACACAGACAAAGCCTAAAAGTGCTTTTGAAACCAATTGGAGCTTATCCAGGACGCCTACCAGAACAGACTCTGGATGGTGGCCTCTGATGTTGCTTCGAAGGACAGGAGCTCAGCCACATGCTAAAGCGCTCCCAGGTCTCACCAGAAGAGAAAGGGAGAACCGGATCCACACTGTGGGTCTGAGCCGTGACCAGCACGTCTGAAGAACCTGCTTTGTTGAGATATTAATATGGGGACAGAGACTAATAAATGAGTGAACAAATTCGATAAGAGAGGAGTAGCACTGCACCTGTAGCCTGATCCAACCCCTAGTTTAGGAGAGAGGGGGTAAATGGATGGTGGGAAGGAGGGAACCGTGGCTCGTAAAAGAGAGGGTTATACCTGCATTTTGTAATGCACAGCATTTCATCTTTTGAGTGCATTAAAATATGTTATAAATAAAAGTTAAGCACTGGGCTGGACAATACATTATTGCGCTGGATGATTTCTGAGTTCTGTGATTGAAACACACCCATGCTACCTCCCTGAGAAATCTGTGGCTGCTTGCCGTCCCTACTACCAGGAGTTAAGTGCTAAAGTTTGAAGAGCCACAGGAGTATGAACCCAAGGACAATGAGATGTAAATGGCCTCAGCCCCATAGCTGAGGCCCAGTAGCCCACCCTGCCTCATGGCCCCCCTAAACAGGTATGACAGCCTCGTTTTATCTCTTGGAGTGTAGAGGTGGATGTTGACAACTCATGGTGCCCCTACCTTATACTTAATGCTTTGTGCTTTGGTTGGGCTATCAAAACATTGCTGTGCGCACAGTTAAGGGTTATTTGTCAGCCCTTTCAGCTTTTCTTTTTCACCAGACCAGCCACCCTTATTTAAGTTATGTGTTTTCTGAAGGTGTTGTCCTACTTGTACCATCCTATCTGTCTTAGTAATGCCTCAATGGGACCTTAGTTTGGTGCTCATGATTTTGATGTATTCACCCTTTGAGACTATGCACAGGTGCCCTTTGCAACTGCTTGCTCTAAAGACTTTGATCTTAATCGCCATGACCTCAGCCCGGCCTGTTAGTGAGCTGCATGCCTTGTCTGTTCAACTTTCTTTTAACACATTTAGTCCAGACAAACTGGTTCTTTGGAACAAGGCTCCTTTCTTCCTGAACACTGTCAACCAGTTTCGCTTTGGCGAGTGCATCATCCTACCATCACTTTGCCTGCCTCCTCTTTTTTCCAAAGAGGAATCACCTGCACCCTCACAGGGCTCTCGGTTTTTACATTGACAGGGCCTTTGAGTATATGACTGACAATCAGCTTTTCCTTTGTTATGCTTGTTCCAAAAAAGGTTAAGGCACTTTAGAAGTAGACAACGTCATACTGGCTTGTCTTCTGCATCAAGATCAGATACATGTGTTCCAAAAAGGAGCCTCATGAGGACATCAATGCTCATTCCACCATATCAAAGGATGCTTATTCAATGTCCTGGATATCTTCCAGGCTACAATGTGAGCTTCGGCCCATGCCTTCACCAGCTACCAGGCAAGGATGACCATTTTCCCAGAAATGTAGTGTACGTCTTCTTGGTTTGACCATTTGTTCAAACTCACCTCTTTTAAGGTACTACTTTGTGATTGGTTCTAGAGATGAGGAATCACCAGACAAACTATCCATCAGCAGAACAAGTTACTTAGCTTCCGTAATGATCTTTTAAGTGGATCTTTATCTACCTCAAAGTTCCTCATCGAGCCCAACCACATGTCTACCCTGAGGAGTGGTCATGCACATTTTAAGAAGGTCTTTAGTCATTTTCTGTCAGACTAGTGGCCTTGTGTTGTGGCTGCCTCTGAGAGAATGGAAAAAAAATAGGAGGAACTGATGTCAGTGTGCTGCGGTGGCACTTTATACAACTGTAATGTCATATCAAGTGGTGGATCCTAGCAGCAAGGCAGAGCCCCGGTGCCACCTACCGATGCAGGGCAGCTATTTTAGAGATTGAGTAGGAAGGGTAGACAGACAAAAAACAGACACAACTGATGATCAACCATCCTACACCCTACTTCAGTGCCTTTGACGTCTTTGTTTGAATTTCAGAGTCAGATTTAGCGGAATTCAACATCTGATTTGACTTAAAATTTAGGATGGTTTAGAGAACCAAAAATCCAAATATACACGTAACCTCCGATGCCATTCGAACCGCAGGTGAATGCAAAGGCCCAAACTCCATGGGAATATGAGGAATTAAAGATGCATCCAAAGTTCACCTGTTATAGGTGTCTGGGGGTGGGGTCTTTCCTGCCTTATCTACACAGCGCAATATAATTGCAGTGCGCATGCTTTTAAAAAAAGATATGAAAACCAACAAAAGAGTAACAAATACTTTAAACACAAACCAAAAGCAGTAGAGCAATTCCTACCACATAAGAAGAAAGAATAAGTAGAAAACAAGAAAAAGTTAAGTAGTGCAGTTATAGAGTGGTAAAAAAAGAACCCTCAGGCACCAACTAAAAGTCGGATGCCAGTTGTCTTCATTGGGCTCTTAAGGAAAAAGTGACTTTTTGGAGAAGGTTGTACAGATATGTGCTGTGGGCTGAGTGTTTACAATCTTTTCCGCGACCTTTGCAAAATAAGGAAGCAGGAAAATGGGCCGCAAATTATCGAGCTGATCGACGCTAATATGTGTTTTTTTCTGTAAAGGAAGCACCACCGCCTCCTTCCACATTTCCGGAACCACTCCAGAATTAAAGGACGATTCTAAAAGATGTCGCATGAAAGGTTCGAGTACATCTATGGGGCCTCTAAACACCCTCCGTGTAGCAGGGTCCCTAGGCGAGCCAGACTTAATGCAGATCTCCACCTTTTTTTAGAATGTCCTGGGAGGGCACAGTGAAATTATGGAGACCTTGTATTTCAGACACAGCCACAGCCACACATTCCTTATCAACTCTTTTTCCCTCACGAGCAGAGTCAGGAAAAGAGGAATAAATCTTTTCAATCTTCTCTGCAAAATATTCAGCAACTCGATTGCATGACTCTACAGAGCCCGCAATAGGTGCTACAACAGATTCCAAAGAGGATATCTCCTTAAAGATCTTAAACAGCTCTTTTGTAGAGTTCTCCGCTGTTTGGATCCTAGTATTAAAGTAAGTTGCCTTAGCCTTTCTAATGAGTGAATGGTAGTGTTTAAGGCTGACTTTGTATTCAGCTTCCAGGTCAAATGAAAAATGATTTCCCCAGTCCTTTCTAGTTGTTTACAAGTTGATTTAGCAGCCCGTAACACTTTACTGAACCAAGGGGCTGATTTACGTCTGTTAGTCGCCATTTTAGTTGACCAGGGTGCAGTGCAGTCGAGAGCGGCAATTATATGCCCCTCGAGATCTTTACACACCTCATTTACATCCCGGCCAGAAGGCGGACTATCCCTTAGTAAGGCCAGGTTGAAGGCCCCTTGCGAAAAGCCCGCCCACTACCTTATCTTTATATCATACCTAGCTTTCTCCTGCTTTTTTTGTAGGGGCAGCTTTATCACAAACATGATCAGAAAATGATCTGACCACAACACCGGAAGCGGAGGCTTAATTTCCAATGCGTCCCAGTTGGCCGAGGATAGGGTCAAGTAGATGGCCCAATTTATGAGTCGGGAGTTCCGATTTTAAAAATATTTGCAGCACTTCAAGTTCCTGCCGCAACTCATGTGCCCCAGAGTCGAGTGCATCATCAAAATGTAAGTTTAAATCCCCTAGTACCAGTAGCTTTTCGTACAGGAGAGCTGCTTGAATGAGATAGTCAACAATACTGGGTATGAAACGCAAGTGTGGTCCCGGGGGTCTATAAATCAATAGCCCCTTCATAACATGGTTAGTAGCTAGCCAGGATAGTAAAAAAAGCCAGCCTCCCCATCATCTATGCCAGCATGTACACCGAATGTCATGCTTATAGATAATTGCGATGCCCCCTCCCCTTCCTGACATTCTGTCCACTCTCATGATCCCATAGCCACTAGGGAGTGTCTCCAGAATTTCAGGTGCGGAGTCAACATCCAGCTATGTCTCAGTGAGAAGCATAACATCAGTTTGGCCTTCTGATAATGTGTCTCAGATCTCAATCCTATGTTTTCTCAAGGATCTTTAGTTAATTAACACTAACCTGAGTACGGGGCTTCCTTCCCTGCTGTCTACTTGTTCTGGCGCCCTAAATGAGCAGTACTTACATTGCCAGCCGTCCCCCTCCACATAAATACTATGCTTACAGTTGGTGTCCATCGTTGGGCTGTCAGGGCTATTTAATAGATGAAGATAAAACAGCGCGTCCCTGCATTTCTGATGCCCTAGAAAATTTAATCAGAAAAAGAGGGTTAAAAATGTATCAAAAAATATGAATTTGCAACAAGGTGGGTTGCCAAGTCACCACATAGGCAAGGAGGAACAGTTCCCCCTAAAGGGCTTCAGTCCTCCCAAAAACAAAAAAGCAGCCAGACCACTCCTGCCTTGAAAAAGCAGAGGAGAGACCTCTCCCAGTGTGTGAGATCTAGAGTGAGGTACAGTATAGGTTAAATAGGCGCTAAAAAACCATAATATGCCTCACAGAGCTTTTGTTTAATTCTTTGTGCAGCCTCTGCATTTTGAAAAGTTCCAAAAAGTGATGCTTAACCTTTAAATTGTATTCCGTTTTAATACCTGAGGGGACGCTGACAGGGCAGAAAATCCCATTGCGCATAAAGATTTAGGGCCATATGTATTAAGCCTTTTGCGATTCATTAAGGTTGAAATTCGCAGAATTTCGGCCCTAGCGAATCGCAAACGGCCTTTTTACCGATTTTGGAATGTATGAACAATTAGTAAAAATAAGGAATCACAAAAAATTGTGATTCCTTATTTTGCTTAAGCATTTAAGGAATCGCAATTTTGCGCATGTATGTGTGCATATGGCACACATACATGTCCATTGGGCATGTATGTGTGCCATATGCACACACATGTAATTTACAGGGGTGCAGCAGGGTGTCCTTGAGACACCCGTGCACCCTTGCAATAATTCTCAAATTGCAATTAGCAAATTGTGAATTCGCAATTTGAGAATTATTTCGCAATCATTCCTATGGGCCTCCTGGCCCATAGGAATGCATTGAAAATTTTTCCTTAATTTCAAATTCGCAAAATGCGAATTCGCAATTAAGGAAGATTAAGGAATCGTTCAAAAAAGCGAATTTCTTCATACATACCATTTTGCGATTCCTAAATAGCGATTCTTAAAAATTGCTATTTAGGAATCACAAAACGGAACTATGATACATATGGCCCTATGAGATGTAATCTAGCCAAGGAACTGAGATGCCCATGTCCAGTCCCGTCTCGCATGAATCGGAGGTTGGGCTGAGGGTGGGGGTGTCGCAAAGGTGTTTGCACGGGGGCCGAATTTCACAAATACAAAATAAAACTTACCTTACTGAGTCCCACGCCACCTCAGGTTCAAGCTGGGTGTTGTGTTTTCTTGCTGCTTTCCTTGAACAGGAAGCATGCATCCTCCCTCCCCTACACTAAGCCAATCACAATGCTGCAATGGCAGCGTTGTGATTGGTGAGGGCAGCGCCCAGCCGGGTGCCTGTAAGAAGGCTATTTTCTCTATGTAGGCTGCCTGCAGTGTGCACATGACTGGTTTGGTCAGCCCCAGAGGGCCGACCAAACAGTCAGGGCCCACAGCATTGGGCAAGCCAATCCTCCCTGACCTGCCCATTTTATTTTTCTGCTTCTCGCACTGCGAGAAAGCAATGGGGCAACACTACTCTGCCCTAATGGAGGAGCCGCCCATGACAATGTACACACTAAGGCCGTCCGTGATGACATCACTGTACAAACTTGCATTGGGGTTGAGCCAGACACTGACCCACAGCTGCAAAGGAGCCAAATTTACTTTATCTGAAATTCACATTAGGGTTAGTTCTGATTTCATGGTACAATTTCAGCTGGAGGGTGGGAGATAAAGTATTCTCCGGCAAATCCGATTTTCCTTAGCTTGGAAGGAGGAAGTGTCATGATGCCCCCAGACCTCTGAAGCAGAGACACACTGAAAATTATATATATTTAAAAGGAGGGAAATGGTTCCTTTGCCAACAACTCCTGCTAGGTTGAATACTGCACTGTCTGACCTATTGAGCTTGAGTCATGAGCTGTTTAACGGTGGTTGCTGGGAATCCACAGAATTAAAAGAATCCCTAGATAGCTGAAGTTACTCGCGCTGCGGAGCGATTTACCTTTTATTGTAAGCTTCATTGTGTTTGAAACAAAAAGCGGTCCACTAGCGCACGAAGAGCAATCGGGGTTCGTGCCACTAGAACTGCGTTGTCGGCATATAAAAACACAGGCACTTGTGTATGAGGGATATTAGGGATGTCTTCTGAGGCCTGAATCAGGGAGGGGCACAGGCCATTAATGTAAATGATAAAAAGTAACGGGGCCAACATTAACCCTTGTCGCACCCCTCTTACAAGGGAAAAAACATCTGACATTTCACCTGCCGGCCAAATCGGACTTTTGCAGATAGATTTTCATGTAGAACGTGTAAAAAGTTCACTATTGCCACTTCCACCCCCAGATACAGTAACAATAGCTACAGCTTGGTTCTACTGATAGTCAATAGATGCAGAGAAGTCCATGAAGTCAGGTACAGTAGGCAGCTCTTGTGCAATGGTATATTTGCTAATTATCAAATTCAGATTCAAATACTGCTCCAACGGAACCAGCAGAAAATGAAAGCCAAATTGGAAGGGACAGAGGATATTATTAACTTTGGGCCAGGATGTAAGGCAATTGAAAACTACCCTGCCAATTAATTTGACCGTGTTATAAATGAGGGAGATGGGGTGCTAATATTTGGGCGACATGAGAACCCCTCTTTGAAATGGGTATGATGGTGGATAAAGCCCATGAGTTAGGGATGTTATTGCTCAAAGAGTGGTTAAAGAAAATTGTGATCAGAGGTCCCCACAAATCAATATTACACTTGATGAGATTCATTGGTACTCCATCTGGGCCATGGGCTTTTCCACCTGAGTTCTACCAAATAGCAAACTCCACTTCCATTCATGATACAAGAAATGGTGCAGAGTGGGATAATCTACCATGCAAAAGTTCCCCCAGTGTTTTCTTTTCCTCCAAATGGTAGATGATACTAAAATGCGAGACCACATCTAGCCCCAGGATCTTCCAACTCAAGACTTGGCTTTCTGGGGCATCCCATTGCTTAATATTCTTTACAGTGTCCCAGAACATCTTGCTTTTTTTTCTACCACAGTGTGATCCAGGAGTTCCTAGTCCGTCCTATGCAATGCATCCTTCCTTGCCTTCAAGGAGTTTTAAAAAAACTTCCAGGATATCTCGAACTTCATTCCAGTGTTTCAGGCTAGTTACAAGGAGCTTCCTTAATCTGCAGTTGGCTGCCAAGCACTGTCTATCAAACCACGGGGCCTCCAGTGGTTAGAACAAAAAGGTTTAGACAAAAAGTGTCTGATTACCTGGCTTAAATTTTCATAAATAGCTAACATGGTGTCCCTACTTGTGTCTGACAGACACTTAAGGAAAAGCCAGAGTTGCGTCTTCAATAATGTTGCTAGGGTATCCCCTGGTTCCTTTAAATGCCATATAAGCTTGAGGCTGTCATTAAAATGTTGGGTGATAGCCATTATCTCAGTGGGAAGATTGGTCCTACTCACTGGGAGATGGCCTGCAGCTAAAAGACAATTATGGTCCCTCCATTCTGTCTTCACCCATTTTGAGATCCAGACCGAAAGGTTCCTCATCACAAACAGATAGTCGATGAATGTGTCATCTGGTTGAGGCTATGGGTAACCCATTACCTCTGAACATATCCACACGGTCATGTACAGCTATATATCTACCCAGCTCCTCACCTCTACTATCGCCGCGCCCCCCCCCCTGAATGATGCCACATGTTACGGCCCTCTAACCTTTGGGTAAGCTGCCAATTTCGCATTGAAGTCCCCACAAAACAAATAATATAGCTGGGACGTTACACCAGACCCTAAGGGCTTCAAATGTGAAAGAAAAGCAAACAAATAAGTAAAATGAAAACATACAGAATTAGAAAAATCATTATTAGAATAATTAATTAATTAAATACAAACAAAAAGTATACAGTTTATCTAGGATGAGCAAAACTAAAAACGGCAAAGCTCCCAGAGTCAATGGTAGTCACTTCCACTTGCAGGCTCAAGTTAATTCAGGTGGAGAGGCCGCCCTTGGCTCTACCTCGGCAGGAAGGGATGGCAGGGTAAGAATTGCAGGCAAAGTCGTCACAAGATGACAAAGAAGTATTCCAGGTGTCCTGAATAACAACAAAGTCAAACTTAGCAATATAGGTGAGCCCGGCCGGGTTGGGTAATCTTGTCATTAAACCCAGCTCAGAAGAGTGAAGGGACAAGTCATACTTTTCCATGAAGGTCCCTTCTTTGTGGCCATATTTTCCAGGATGCCTACAGTTGAAATTTCTTGTACAGTACCATCTGAAAGTCAGTTCGGGCTAGAAAGGGCTTCAGAATGGTTTGCAGTGGGGATTAGAAATTGATCCTCCTAATTTGGGTTAAGAACTGCTGGGCCTCCAGAGCTAAATGTGAACAAGGTGGCAAAGACTGCTGATTCCTCGCTTCGCTGTTGGACCAGGTTCCCGAAAATTCCAAATAGTGAGCATTTGTCTGTAGATAGCATACACTGGGTTTGTAGAAATAGCCTAAAAGTACCAAGGTAATATTAGTATCCGCTGTGGTGCGACTAGTCCCAAACAGGAGCATTTGTACCAAAAATGGGGATCTAAAATTCACTATCACAAAGTCCCCCGGTGTATCAACTGAACCCAATCGAGCCCCACCTATGGTGCACCAAAATGTCTTTGGCAAAATGGAAAGGCAACCCTCTATGTCGCACAAGCCAAAAGAAGATCTTGTTATACAACTCCTCCTTGGTTTCCTTCTGCCCAATACGCAGAGGGGGAACCCTGATAAGAGAAATCAGGTAGGGGCAGGCAGCCGGAGGGAGATTAACTATGACCTGGTTGAAAATGAAAGATAGTTCACCGTTCAAATGCCCAATTCTTTGTGAATTGATCAGGGCACCAAAAGCTTCTTCTCTGCCTGGGCTCAGTGATGACCTAAGGACTTGGCTGAGCTCCGGCACCAGAGCGGGATGACTGATTGAGCTGTTTCCTATAATTGGCTCTATGGTCATCCCTGAAGGGATAAGAGTAGGAATGGGAGGAATGCCCTGGAGAAGCTGTGGAGCAAGTGCCTGTGGGATCTCTTTGATGCGAGAGATATGTTCGGCAGCTTTTGGAAAAACGAGTCTGGTAGCGCCGCAAGTTGGGCTTCAATAGATTCAAGACAAGAGATTAATGGCAAACATTCAACACTCAACAGTGTCTTGAGCTTCTCGAAATACCCCTACATAAAACTTTCCATGCATTGAGGACTGAAGTTTGAAGTTTCCACAACCCCTGTTGAGGAAGTTGGAGTGGTAGAAAGATCTCAGACATCCGTCCCCGTAACCAGCATTGAGTTTGCCTGAGATGCTTTGATGGTATTAGCATTATGCTTAATGGGAGAGCCCCTCTTGACTTTTCTGATGAGTGCAGGGTTGGAGCTATCAGTATCATGTGCTACCATAGATGCTGAGTTCAAAATTCAAATTTGTTTATTTATGATAACGGAACTCAATTGAGGTCCACATAAAAATTCAATAAAGAATAAACAACAAATTTCATGAGAATACAAGAAAGAAGTTTTACAGAATATTCAGTTATCAATATAATGTTAAAAAACATTTTAAAAAGTTAAACAATTTAAAACAAAATATTTCGTTTGGAGGATTAAGCATTGCTTCAATAAAATCATAAGCAGTGGAAATACCCAATTGGAGGCACATAGGTCTCAACCATTTGCGTCTAAATGCCATGCGAGCCGGACAAACAAAGACAACATGGTACAAATCCTGGGAATTAAAATTACAGAAATTACAAATATCTGAACCACCATGCCATTTGGACAGAAGACAGTTCAGAGGAAGTAAGTTATACCTTAACAAAAGGATAAATCGCCTAACTCCATGGGGGAGGTTCCAACATATGTATGGTTGGGGGTTTTTTATTTCACAGAATTTACCAATGGGGAACATTCTGCTTGCAGTTTTACTTGACCCACTATCAACTCTAAAGCTCAACTCCCAAGAGGCAGATTTTAAGGATAACCTTAGTTGGGCAGCAGTTTGTAAAAATAGGTTTTGTTCATCTAGCTGTAGTAAGGTAACAGCCTGTCGGAAATTCCTTACAATAGAGGAATAAGCATTAAAGGAACCCAACAGCTCACTTCTTATTAAATATCTCAAGGTACCAGGCGTTCCTCCAGCAATATTGAAAACCCAACGTACCACACTAGCGGCTGCCTGGGCCTAAGAGCTGCGCAGACCAAATTCTCGTCTTAACGAAGACGTAGAATTTGCAGTATTTACAGAAGCTAAGTTATGTAATATTTTTCCTTCGGTAGAATCCAAAAATTTCCAACATACCATATCCACTATTTCTAGTCCATAGATTAGGGATGCGGGGATTTTTGCTCGGTAGACCTCGAACAGATGCTGAGTTGGTAACCTTAGTAGCAGTAAAAATGGAAATGAGTGCAGTGGAATTGTGAGGCGTGGCCACAGGTGGCCCAGAAACAATATCCATCGGAGGCATAGCGGGTAAGCGGTACCCAAGTTCATTGAGAGCCTTCTCTCAGTGAGAGCAGTTTCTGTGCTGATAACCCCCATGGCTCTTTCCAGCATATGATCGATGGAGGTACATTTTGCAAGAGGAGTAGAATAAGGATTACCCCCTACAAGTGTATTTTTGTCCATTGAGAGACATAAGAGTGAATGATCTCGAACAATGAAATCCCATCGGGCAAGACAGTCAAACAGTTCAATACGCACGAACAATTTCAAGTAAGGAAACTTGAGAGGAGCCGAACTGTACCTTCGAAGCAGAAAGCCAAGGGGATGAGAGGCTGGCCCAGCCCAGCCTCTTTCGGGCTCAGACGTGCTAAGATGGGCCAGTCTTGGCACAGTCTTCTCCGAGGCATTGCCTGGCTGTGTTCCGGACTGTCGGCGAACTGCCACATTTGATGTAGCCCCATAATCCTCCTGGGGAACCTGGTAGCTGTAGCCCCAAGCACTGGCAGCACTAAACAAAAAACTGTGCTGGAAAAGATTAGAGTTGCTGGTTGAAAGCATCAAATGTTGCAAAATTCTCTCTTGGGGCACAAGTTTGGAACAAAGAGCTTCATGCATACTCTGTAGGTATGTATGTATGTATGTATGTATACAATACGGTATTTCTATAGCCTGAACCCAACAAAAGTTCAGGCTAAAAGAAAAGCTGTTGAGCTTTTCTGCAAGTTATACAGGGGTGCTGGTCATACTGACTTTGAAAATGAGGCTGGTAATTTTGAAGATGGTGCGGGCCAGCATTGGAAGTCAATGTAGTTACATCAGGACGGGGGTGATGTGATCATATTTCTTAAAGCCCAGGAAGAGTAGGTGTGTAGAATGCCCTTAAGGGTTGCCAATGTGGAGTCTGGGAGTCCATAAAGAAGGGTGTTACCACCATGCAGATGCGTTAGTACAAGGGAATGAACAGCCGTTTTAAAGTCACTTTCTGGAAGAAAGGGTTTCACTTTCTTTAGAAGAGACAGCTGGTACCTTTTTTTCACCAATTTGTTCCTTTGTCAATGGTGAGTCCCAGGGACTTGGTTTTCAGTGAAAGTTGGGGTTTCAAGCCAATCAAGGTCATTGTGCCATTGTTGCACTGTTTCTTGTTTGTTGCTCTTGCAAAAAGTTCTGTCTTAATTGTAATGAACTTCTGGTAGGTCTGGGACATCAAGCAAACGTTGTACTGCAGGTTAATAAACTCTGTTGTATTACAGCTCCAGCACTGGACTGAAGGCACATACAAGCTTTTAAAAAGAAGTTTTGCAAAGCTTATATGTATGGCTTTAATTTGCAAATCCTCAAGTGGATATTTGTGCGTACCTTTGTATGCATAAACACATTAAAACTAAACCTATTTGCTTTGCAATGCTTTTTTTAAATACCATCTTAAAAGGGCAGCTCAGTTGCTTTAAGACTGGGTGGCACTGACAAAGGCACCACTTCTGAGAAACACACAAAGAGGTGTACTATTGTAGACTTGATGGAATCTTAACTCAACTCTTTTCAATTGTTGTAGAATCATGGACAGCCCAATGAGGAATCCAGCACTGCGGGTTCTCAAATCCTTTAAGACAGTGTGTGTAGGTCGCAAACGTTGCCTTTACAAAAAGAGATTCTCTCTCAAACCAGTAAAGGCTAACAGAAGCGCAATACTTCCCAAACAATTTGCTTTTGTTAATAAATTCTGTTCTCATTCTAATTGAAATGAGAGGTTGCAGCTGAGTTTTCCTATCACCCATCATTCACTTTTAAGAGAGGTCATTTCCCAAGTTGACCCATGATCTGCAGACATCGAGGTAAATCTATTTCTGGTTCAAGGTGAACCTTCCTCCAGGTAAACAGAGACACATTGAGTATTTAAGACCAGTCCTGATTAGCAATACCAGCGTGTGAATGTGCTCCTATCCCTCAAACAAAGCCAGGCAAATGTTCATGGAAATGAACTGCTGCCAGCTCATCCTTGCCAACCCAGTCCAAACCATTACCCTGGACAGTTGATTAGAGCATCATTACCCCCACAGACATTTGCTGCATAGTAGACAATTCAGAACAACCCAACTCCACATATGCAGAGAGAAATGCTTGTATCTTGAAATCTGATCTGTCTATAGACAACATGTAGCGCAGACAATTCAAGCACTCCAATGCCTATCAGACCTTTGTGCCATAATTGCTTTGAGGTTAATATGTTACTTTTTTCCCTTGATTTTTCATTTGTGGTCCTTGAAATTAGAGGTTCTCTAACACCCTGGCCCATGAGGCGTGAGTGAAATCGTTGTTCCAAATATTATGTTGTTAAGTGAACAAACAAAAAAAGCAAATAAATAAATGAATGACACCAAATATGGGTAGAAAATAAAGAGACTATGTGCATATGCTATATAGGATGTGTTGAGGGGAAACTAAACTGACAACTGCCAGCCACATTCTTTCTCATATTAACAAAGTGTTGCTGAAAAGACTACTGCGTCCAATAATAGGATTGACAGTATCAATTACTATATGTGAAAAAAAAATGCTGCATAAAAGTCTGTCGGACTCACAACACACTTTTTCACCTGAATCAAAATTATAGGTTATGCCGGAATCCTGCTCTCAGAGATCTCTTCTCCGTGCACATTTCGCAAGAGAAACATGCCTGGAACGGAGATAAAATATGCAGAAATTGACGTGGAAGCAGTGCTTAATTTGTAAAAAAAGAAGTGCAGGTGCTGAAAATGTTGCCAAGGAGGCCACAGCTCACTTCCTCCTCCGGTGAGCCCCACTTTCAACACTTTCACTGCCTCAGTCTCTATCTTCTAACCTTGATCTGTTGTCTGTCCGTTACGTCTTTGCTCTAAGAGTCTATCTTCTAACCTCTCTAATTGTTTTCTATCATCTTTGTCACACCCGGTGTGTTACCTTATTCCCTGCATTTCTGATTTGCCCTCTGTTCATTCTACCCTGCCCTTTTTCCTCTTAACTTTTGCCCATGCTCTGCTCTCTCTCCCCTCGATATTGGCTCTTTACGATCACTCTTCTAGCAGTGATTACCTGTGTCTCCATTTTATCATTTGTCTACTTTTATTCCTCTGTCCTGTCCTCTACATCCTTTCATTCTATCTTCTCTCTTCTTAATGCTCTCTTCACATCATGTCTGCTTTCTCTTTGTATCTTATTTGCTCTCCTTTTCTTCTACTTCGCTCTGTCTTCTCTCTCTCCTCTCCTGTTGTTTCTTTCTCCTCTTTACTCCTGCTCTCTCTCTCATCTGCTGCTGCCTGTGACCCCTGTCGTCAGCCTGTACATGTCCCTGCTATTTTGAACTCTGCGTTTTCCTGTTGTCTTTCCTAAAGAAGAGGAAGATGACATGTGTTTTACTTTCTTACCTACACCGAGTGCAAAAACAAAATGTACACCAAATGAAAATTCTTTTTTTGCATATATTAATCAGTGCAGTATAATTTTGTTATTTGCCGAACAGGTAGCTGCTTGAGCACAGCAGGTGATGTCACTATTAGTGCTGCCTGTAATTAGTAGGTCCAGGGTAGGCGGCGGCATTTGCATACACTGCTCAACTTGCTGTGACCCTGCCTGCTACAGCACAGGCATTGACCCCAGTCGTAATGCTGCTAATGCGTGTAAGTATGGCTGTGGTGCCTACTGGACTCACGCATGCTCAGCAATTACCATGCTGGGGTGCAGCGCACAGATTCTACAGCTGATGCCATGGCGCACAAAAGTTGTGTTGGGCCACAGCCGCATTGAGCACGTTGAGGACAGCAGCAATGCAGGGCTGCCGGATATGCTACTCTGGCCACCCAGAAAGTGGAAAGTCCACACTTACTTTCATTTATTCTTCCTCAAGAACCCTCACTCCCAAGTTCCAAATGCGCTCTCGCAGCTTCCTTGCCTCAACTAGGTCTTGAGCCAGCCCTCAGCTACAATTATCCAATGGGAGGCTTAGGCTCAGGCAGTGGCATGGTGCAGCAGACTCTGGGAATAGAATGCAAGACATAGTTTGTCGATGACTTCTTGGATTTGTGATCGGGAAGATGACATCATCACTAACTTGGTGATAAGCAATCATGCCTGTCTGGACAGGCGTATGCTGGCCTGTCTATGAACATTTAGCAGCGAGAGACCATGCAATGCATGTTATTCTTTATATTATGAATTTGAACAATTAATATTGAGACCACCACCAGCAAGGTCAGAAATTATAGCCTCGGCCCTGTGAAAGAAGTGCAGGTGCTGAGCACCTGAAATCTCCTGCTCAAATTAAGCACTGCGTGGAAGCACTGTTTCCAGTGAATAATATTCAATTTCCCAAAGAATAACTTGTAATCATGAAGTAATTCTGCACAACGAAATCACTATACTCAGCTGTACAAGAATTCCAAATGTAGGATTATCAGTGAATAATTTTTAACACAATAAGTGCGGTGGACAGAGGTTTGGCTCAGAACCCTGCTGCCCGGGCTGTTGAAGATCAGGGTAAGGAATTCCATGGCCGTGTAGCAGTGTCAGATTAACCTATATTGCAAGCAGACAGTGCTCGATGGGCTGCTCTTACAGGTCAAATTGTTGGCCATTTTTCGCCTTCTGTGGTATACAGTCCGCTAGGAAGGATTTTATTGTTAATTTCCCTGCTATTAACATAACAATGCATGCAACAATACTAAATCCATGCAGTCTTGCATACCTTGCAAAGCACTTGCATAGCGTATCTTTACATGCTCAAAACCACCCCTGTTCACAAACATGGGCCACTTTTTTACCTATCCAATTCACTAATTGAAGGCCACTTTCATTTTGGCCCACGGGACTACATTCTGCCCAGTCAAATCCTGACGTGTGGTCTTGATTCCAAAGTATGCCTTTACTGTCCACCACCAGACACGAGACTCTCTCATTAGCTTACTCTTGCAGGTTTTCTATCCCTGCTCTCTCCTTTTATTTTTACTATATTCAAGCCATCCTCTTCCTCTTTTCCCTCTTGTGTGTTTTTCCCTCTCATCCTCTTGTTCAAAGTCTGTTGAGGAAAAATGAGTGTTGGTGCCCAAAAGGCCCCGCCTGCAACCACCGGCTCAAGTTAACCACAGGGATTACTCATACGATGCTGCCACATTACCTCCTTGTCCCTCTCGCCATGATTAATTACACAGTCAGATGTATCCAAGCTACAATCTGGACCAGGACAACTGTAAATTATATGCAGACACCAAGTTTAATCAAAAGAAAAATACTGGTACAACTCAGAAGCCACCACCTTGGCACCCGTAAGATTCGGTACCACCGGGCCCTGGACCACCTGATATAGGTAACGAATGTAGAAGGAACCGCTCAAGTGGCTGCTCGACAAATCTCCTGCAAAGAGGCCCTCAGAACCTCAGCAACAGAAATGGAGATGCCCCTTGTGGATCTCTCCTCGATACCCATTGGATACTACAAACCAAAATGTTTATATGCCAGCAAAATCATAGATCTCATCCCCTGCTAAAGGTCTGAGAATAAGGCTTACCCCCCTTTACCAGCGGGACCAAAATTCACAAAGTGGAAGACACCTGAAACTCCTTAACCCATTCCAGGGAGGTCAAAGCTGCTCTCCGAACATCAAGAGAATGAAGCGCCAACTCCTTCGTAGACTGAGGATCAGTTAAAAATACAGGATGGATCACTTCCTGCTGGAGATGGAACCTCACCTCTGGGACAAAACCAGTACCCAGCCAAAGGACAATCTTGTCATGAAAGACCCTAAAAAAAGGTGGAGACAAGACAGAGAACCCAACTTCCCAAAGCAGCAAGCTGAAGTAATAGCCACCAGGAGGAATACTTTCAGAGTCAGAAGCTGTAGCTCCACAGCAAACAAAGGTTCAAATGGGGGCTGCTGGAGCGCCTGCAACACCAACGGCTAATCCCAGGAAGGACACACTACCTTCGGGACAGGACCGAGATTAGAAAACCCTTTAAATGGATCTGGAGACCAACCCTTGGTCGTACACCAGACCACCCCACAGGGACCAAAATGCCTTAACAGCCACCCCCTGAACTTTAAGAGTGGCAGATCTGAGGCCTATCCTGCCTCCCACAGGAAGTAAGGCGGGGAGGGATTTTTATAAGCTTGAGGAGGTTTGTGAAAGGTCATTATTAGCCGTCAGCTCATGTGGGCACCAATATTCAGAGTGTGAGTGCAAGACCACTATCGCTAGGCCCAATTACCTCTTTAACACCAAACACATTAATCATGGATAAGGGTATCATCTGCATAATTCCCTACAGGCATGACCAGTATTGCAATGTGTCTGCTGATTCCACTTCGACCAGGGACCATGGACCTGCTGAAACCTTATCTAGGCTTCCCCATTCTGTTGTACCGGTAGTTATGTTAGAATGAGAGGTGGCTGAATCCAAATGTGGTCTATGAGCTGGTGCTCCACAAAAGGCCTTAGTTTCTAAAGACCTTCTCTAAGACAAGAACAAAACACCTCTTATAGATAGTTACTCTCCACACTCTCAACACAACTAAAAGCACCCAGCCCAGTCGATGACCAGAGTGTGTTAAACAGCAATGCGTTCTCTGATGAGGCACTTTGAGTCATTGTCATCAGCTGTCCGGGAAAATATGGACATACAAAGCCAGGGAAGGGAAGGCAATCTGGCTGACACTACTGGTGTTTAGTTTTAATTTCGTGGACTAAAATGTTCTATTCAGAAAAGGCTTCAAAGTGGCACAGTCCTAATTCAACAAGCAAGTCCCCAACTCTGTCAAGGGTCTCAGTGCAGAGCTTCCTGTGTGCAGTGGACACATGTAATTTATCATGGCAAGAGAAGGACCTAGAGTAATACCATTACCAGTAAGTAATCACAGTATTACTAAAGCAAGAACAACAATATTTCATCAAAATAAATCAAAGGGCTGGGCAGATTGTTTTGCAAATACAAACAAAAGGCTTGGCATGGAAACAGGGCCGGTAGAGCGTGCATTCACGAGTGAGGGAAAGGGGTTGAGCACACATATATCTGAGTCAAAAAACAGAATATTAGAGCCGCCTCTGGTGATATCATCGTTCAAAATGTATTTGTGTTCGGAGATAAAATCATGCAGAAACCTTCCGCCTCCGTACAGTATGTTCTAGTTTACTGTTTCCTGCTTAGCTCGGTGAGCAGTTTGTTTTTTAAATGCGCATGAAGGCTGCACGACACGACTGCTTGCTTCCAGGCCTGGTTTCTTAGTAGTTCGTGGTTTCATAACGGTAGTGGGTGCGGTTTTCTGAAAGAACTTTGGACAGACACCGAAACCGTCCAAGATGCAACCTGTGTTCACTCAGACACTCCGTATTGTATATTGCGATTCTTTCTAATTTCGTTAGTTTTGAGAGCTTTATTACTGCTCCTTGATTTTTTTTAAAAAAAGCCTCTTGAAACTCGTGCTGCCGGAGTCAAAATGTATGTAAAACCCAACATGTATCTAGAGAGTTACCTCTTTCCACTGCCCACGTTTTTGAAATCTCTTTAAACTAGAAATCATATAATTATCCCCTCTGAGCTGACTTGTCCTCTAAGATTCAAGAAGCTGTAAGGCAAAAGCAAATGTATTACTTGCATTGGATTGTGGATGTTATCTGAAACAAACAACCACAACGGGCATGAGCACAACTGAGTTACTAAAATCATGTACAAATTGTACACCGACAAATTTGCGATTGTGCGAGCTACTCACATTGGCAATACATAGCAATGGGGACAAACACACAATAGTGCATTTAATTCCCCTATTCAGCATATGCAAACAGAACACAATGTCTGCAGTAATTCACCAGTCGTAAATGACAAGAGCAAACACCCGCAAATTAAGCACACATCATAATTTCATTTTGGGTTTAAATAGAAGGTTTCCCCAAAAATTGGATTTGGATTTCATTCTTGATCTGAACAACACATGCGTTAGTTTTGTCCAGGGTCAACTAAAGGTTTGGTATTTTAGGAAATCTGTCGTGACCACTAATGGGAAAAGTCAGCAGAGTATTAAAGTCAAGCAATTACAACAATGACGTGGCAGGGTAACTTCAGCGCACAATCGAATCATGTATTCAGGAACTTTAAAATCAAATAGTGCTCAAGGGATATGAACCTTCCACTCCACACTTCAAAACAGGAGCCCCCCAATTACATTCAGAATTATCCCGAGGCCCCAATGTTCACAGAAGAGTACTCTCCTCAGATTAATGGAACACCATTAATCCGAGGGGAGTACACTCCTGCAAATAACTTAAAATTTCGGAAAGACAAAAAAAAATGTAATTGGAGAAATTGCCTGTGATAAGGGTTGGTGGGCACATAGTAAGATATGGATACTAGGACGCACTAGATATTATTTTTATACGCAGTACTTTGAGTTGTTACGATAGACTCGCTAGCCCTGATGAAGTCGAGGTAACCCAACCATAGACGAAACACATGTTTGCTAAATGTTCATGTTGGATGTATTGGACACATATGAGACATATACGAAGATTGACATTTAAGTGGAGAACACATCTACATCACCTGTTTGTAGAGACTGTTGATTCCTTGGACAGTGGGGCTCTGCATAATTCTATAAGAGTCTTAAAGTGAGTTCCCGTAGCCCACACACCCCTTTAAATTAAAAACGCATTTTAAATCCTTGACTATCACCTAAAGATGAAAATATAGTTTATAGAGCTAGAAAAGAATTGGGTGAAAATAATTCAATATTCCTTTTTCTTCAAAGCTTCCTGCTCAGCTTAGTCCTTGTGCTAGCCGTTTAAAGACAATATGATGAACCTAATTATGCTGCAAGTGAGTCAGGAACTTTCATATTGATGACGGTGATTTTAAGGAGGATAAAACTGAGGGGCAGATTCACAGAAAGAAGAATAATGACTACCCTTTTTAGGTCGAGCCTATAGCAGCGCGCATGCGCTGCTTTCTCGACATTTAGTAATGGGCTTCAGAAATCGCCCCAAGCTCACCACACGCTCGTGCATGTTTTTTTCCTTCCTCACAGGCTAATAGGCTTTGCGTGCGTCTTTCAAATAAAGACTGCACGCAATTGGGCAAAGGCAAGTGCATGTCCCGCCTTTGCTCCGCCCATGGCCCGCACAGGCCACATCTGTTTTCAATTATCGTGCCCAGACAGGGGCGTGATATTTGAAAAAAGATCGCTCGCTGTGGTGTGTGCACTCGCTGGATTGTTTTCATGCTTTTGACCCGTGGCTGCATCTGCCCGGTTTTCATTCCGCGTCATCCACAAAAACAGTTTGAACACAGTGCCCGTTTAAAAAAATATATATTTTGTCGTGCGTACATAACTTGTTCCTCTACTGACTACCACCCCACGTAATTTAGTATCTTTTAATTGGAAGTCCAGCTGACAGAACCATAGGTTTCTCACTGTCCTCTTAGCTGTACCTTCTGTTGGGGTCCCCCTTATCACTCCTCTAGTGCCAACCCCTCGCCTCTCCCCTTCTAAACGATCTACTCACTCACCCTTTAGACGCTGATCCACATACTTTTTGGGGAGTAGAGGGGGCACATCCTTGGCGCTCCTCCCACCTATACGAGGAGGGCTAGATGCGTTGAGGTACCTCCCAATCACAGCCCGCGCTACTCATACGACCCGGCTTCACATCCACCAATCGTATCATACCTTAAATTGCGTGGACAAGCTCGAGGCGTGATCAACCTCTGCCCCACCCCTCGCTCAGAGCGATAGCACGTGCGTTGGCTCTAGCTGACCGATGGCTGGCAGCACCAGCATTATATACTTTTCCACCAATACAGGTGCTATACGTCTAATATGTCACAACGCGAGCAGAGGGCGCCGCTCATTAAAGTGCGGGAATTATGAGGTGCGTCAGACGGGGAGGTAACGATGTGCGCGAGATTAAGAGCATTGCGAGTCGATTGTCGAACAAAGGCACACACGTACACATCTTTCTATAAAGGAAACAAAAACTGTGTAGGAGTGCGGGATATGTTACTCACAAAATAATAACGTAATCGATATACTCTATACATTTCGATAAATCTTTCTTACACCCAAATACAAAGTACTGTGGATAAGGCACACCAACACTGAATGAATAATATATCCGGACCAGAGGCTCTGATTATGCTCATCTTACTTTAATGACATTTCTAAGGTATGCTAAACTTTCGTAACTGACTTTTCAGTAAAGAGAGTTGAGCATAATCAGACCCTAATTGTCCTAACTGGAATTTTCTTTTACGTCTGATTTTTTTATTTAATTTTTAATTCTCCGCAAAATACCTTAAAAAATGGGCAATGCTCCAGAAGCCTCTATGCCCTAAGTGGAGTCACCAGAAGGGGAAAGTAATACAAGTGAAATGAGCATAATCACCCCAAGGGTCTCCAGAACTGGATCCTACTGCAGGTGAGACCAGGGTCTGACTGCGACAGAAAATTGGCCTGGGCACTACATTAAAAGTGCCCCCTCATTAGCGAATTAGATAGTTAAAAAAGAAAACATATTTTCATGTCACGGCAGCTATACAGCATGTCTTTACAAGTTTAATAGTGCTTTGCATGGAATGATAGAACCCATGCATTTGTGTTTGCTGTAGGCAATGCTTGTGGTAATAAAGAAATCAACAGTTAAAACGGGCCCAGAAGACCACAAAAAAAGCATTTGCAATGCAATTGGTTTCACAATTGAGAGATTTTGAGCTATTGGCATTGTAAATGACAATGCCTTTTATTTGTGTTTAAAAACCCTGCATTCATAAAAGGCATTATCATTTACAATACCAATAGGTCAAATTTTCTATAATGTGAGACCTATTGCATTGTAAATGCTTGTTATACAATTGTCCTTGCCATACACACCAATGCCCTGCTAATATAAACAAACTCCTACATTTTTAGGAGGATACAGTTGAGTATGTTCAAGGGGGGAATGTACAGAAAAATGTTTCATTACTCCCAACAAAATTCCAGGTTTGTTTGTGTTGTAAACATTTTACATGGTCAGCTCTAAGACACTCCCTTAATGTATCATTGTTCTTTCAATCTTTAATAGCAAAAACGATTAGACAATGTTGTACACCACCATACTCCAAAAGTGTGACCACCTCTCTCCAAGGCCATAACATACGCTGTTTCCAGGCCTGGACTTTAGTTTGATAACAAAGTGCACTGGGGTTCTATGGTCGTCTTTTGCTTCGATTGAACTATTTAGAACAGCACCCTGAATTCAGCGATTTGTTGGTGAAAAGTTCAGGACTGGAGACACTGTCCATAAGGATCTTGAGCAAGGTAGTCAGACTAGACTACTCTACTCCATTTCGTATGCATTTCTTCTGCAGGGCGCAATATAATGCATTTATCAGTGATCAGCATGTGTAGCAATTTCAAAAAGATCGCAAAATTGAATTAACACATTTAACTCCAATATTCCTTGCTGCTTTCTGGTTTCACGGAATGTTATTTTCACACGAGACTCACTCTTTTCTGAAACTAAACTGATGTTGGTAACTATTGACTAATAATATCTGTGAGCACCTTTTCATTTTCTTTCATTTTATTATAAATACCTTTTTTATCTTGATAGAAATGGAAAGACAGCTCTAACATAGTTTCAGAACAACTTTTTATTTACTTCAAGGATGAAAGTTAGGCAATCATCACTATAATAAGCATTTTTATTCCCTCTCTTTTGCTGACATTACAAAGAGTAGGCTGCTGTCCGTCTTACATATTCCTCCTCTCAACTCTTGTGATTCTAAGCTGCATGTTTGGGGATTCAGTGCATTCCTATTTCAGGAAGGGTCCTGTAAGTCTGCACAGATGTGTGTCAATTACTTGTGCTAGTATAATATTTATTTAAAGATTTTTCTTAGCGCTGGCTAGACCCGGAGGTATCAGAGCACTTTACATGAGAATCAACAATGTAACAGAAAATGTTCAACAATTACACAATAAATCCCAAAAAATAGGCAATACAATTAGGAGAGGAGAGAAAGGAGAGAGAAAAATAGTGGAGGGGGTAGGGGAGGTGAGAGAGGGAGGATAAGGGAAGAGACAATAAGGAGATACGAAACGAAGACAGTCTAAAGACCGACTGGGTAGGTGAAGAGCAAGGATGGAGTCCACGGCCCATCTCACCTATAGCTAAACCAGGTAGCTCCATCGGGCATCGGACAAAAAAAGCAATGCATTTAACACTTTTCTGGACGCATCATAAGAGGGCAAGAAAGGGTACACAATCGATCTAGAGGAAGATCACTGCTGAACAATCTACCAGGAACTGTAGTGCTTGAGATAATCCACAGAAAATTAAAGGGAGGGAATGAAAGACACTCTTTCTATTAATTCAAAGTAATACAATAGACTGGAAATGTGGAAATAAAAATAAAAAACGAAAACAATAAATAAAAATAAAAACATAAAGCCTACAAAGATGTGTTTTAAGAGAAGTTGAAAATTAATTCACTCCATGTGAGTGGCTGTTCTACTAATCATTGAGACAAAGCAACAGAACCATAATAATGGTAACACAATCGGTTGTAAAAAAATAAATCTCGCCCTTTGTGGATATTACTGAAGACCAAAGCAAGTTTGCTGCACCTTTATCTTGTTAAAACATTCAGATGCATATGTCTTGTCCTAGAATCCTGGAAGATATCTACTCTAAAGTTGTTGTACGAAAATGGGAACTGGACTTATCAAGTTTTGACGTGGTACATCGACCAAGCAAAGCTTTAGGCATGCATTCTCTAACTAGACAATGAGCTATACTTTATTTCAGTACCTTCTAGCTATTTATGTTATCTGGAGAGTAGCGTTGTCTATTTAGTTGGCCTATATAGAGTTATCTACATCAATGTACTGTGCAAATGAGTCATATTGCCACAGACAGTGCCAGGGCGTGTGTCCTGCCACCATCCTTGAAATTATGGAGTAATTCATAGTTTGCAGGGGCAGTCACCCCACCTGCTGCGAGCGCTGCAGTAAACCAATATCAACAGAACGATCTCATCATTACCATGATGTGCGAGTGTAAGGGTGGAGGCAGGGTGATTATTATTTGAATCGCGTAGTAGGGATGATAACGTAAAGTGCTGTGTGCGCATGTCGGAATGGCTGGCAGTTTTTCAACAGCCAACCCGACATGCGCACTTCTGCCCGCAACCAATCCAGCAGCTGTGTTAAACAGCTGAGGAATTGCACAGGCCCCCAGTCTCAAACGGAGTGCTGGGTTATCCAGCTCCATCCAATCCTGATGCTTCTCTCATGGTGAAAACAACATGAGAACAGCTGCAGGATTGGGTAGGATCGCGTTGGCGTGAACCGAACGTTTCTTCAATCGGACCTCGACCAAACAGCAGCAGCAGCCTCGGAGGAGGTGGAACCGTTGTTGTACACAGGTACGTTTAGCATCTAAGTGTCCTCATGAATATTAACATTTTGTCTCCATTAATTGAACTGTTGTTACAAACACTCTGAAAAACACTTTGATTTGGGGTAGGTCTTTGTGGGACTAGTTGCTGCTGGAGTTGTTACATAAATCATGCATGTCGCGGCTGTACTCTATCCTTTCTGGGGTCATTATATCAACCACTAGTAAATACAGATCTTGTCTAGAGACAAGATAGCTCCCAAGCCCAGGAAATAGCCCTTCTTCAGTGTGCAAAATTACAGTTCATAGGTCCATGTGATAGCATTTCTCATGTGAGATCTCAACAGATGGAAATGCTCCCCAGCCAGGAATACCCACACTCACATAGTGTGAGAACTTGAAACAGTGCTATGCGTTTATATCATTTTCCCATAGTGCACTGTGAGTGCCCTTTCCTGCTTAATTCCATAGAATGGACCCCAAGACTATGCTATGAAATACCTGAACCCTTCACAAAGTGTCAGTCCCCAGCCCGTTCTCGTGTGGAGGCCCTCGACGGTCCTGTGGAATGTGTGTCTTTTAGGAGAGCCCCTCAAGCTAACCTGTGTGGGGGAATAAATATTCTTGTGCCCAGCAGGGGGGGGGCTGACATAGCACCAGCTATCTCCAGATGTTCCTAGATGGGTTTCTTGCAGAGGAATTCCTAGACACTGCAAGCCAGCAAAGTGCTCTCTCAAAGCAGTGAGGCAAAGGGACATGTTTCAAAGCCAGTGCCTAGGCCTCTCCCCCATTCCACTCTCCCGTTCTCTCCCCATCTTTCCTTCTAGCCGTCACTCCTGTGGGCATGCAATTTCCACCCTCCAGTCACTTCTGTAACCCACCTGTCAGTGCCCTACTGAAGGACTGGGTTCTTTTGGACCCAGCGGTGCCAGGGCACAACACCTGAAACCTTCGTGGGTAACCTGTTCCGGCGTACAAGTCACAGAGACACGGGACACTTCCTTCGGCGTCAAAGAGTCAAGGTTTATTTACTGCAGGGAACACAGAAGTCACAGGAAGTACATCGAGTGTAGTTCGGGGAGACTGCTTCAAATTGGTTCTGTGGATCGCTCCTTTTATACACTTTTTACCCATAGGCTAACATTGAACACAAAGGTTTACAACTCAGTTCCCACATCTAGCTCCCAGAGGGGTCGCTTTGGTCGGTTTGAAACACATAAGGTCCGGAACATAACTGCGGAAACATTTGGCGGTTCCCAACTGTAAAAACCCATCTTCCCACCATTAGCAAATTCCAATCAGCAATCAAGTAGATCGAAACAGGAACGAAGACAGGTGCAGAGGAAGACGGAGACAGTGGGGAGATCGGAAAGGGTGTAAAAGGGGAGGTGTCGAGAAAACACGAGATACAGGCATCAAAGGGACGTGCCTAATGAGATGCACGGCTGAGACAATAAGTCCGTGCGGCAAGATGAGCCTCGAGCGGCGCCACCTGCCTTACAGTAGCAACCCCCTCGTCATAAAGACACTTTCAAAAGACATGTGTTTTTCGCAAATATCTTGGGAGTCCCAGGGTCGCGAAGCGGACAGCGTCCGTTCGCTGACTACTTGAGGGCAAGAGACAAAATGGATGCCGTATCTAAGATGGAACCCGTGGGTACGGATGAAAAAGCCCACGTAACAAACGAACGGTTTAAGTTAGCACAGCGAAACTGCGCACACTTACTAAACAATTCATTTGCGGTTCATAGATACCAGACTCGACCATATTCGTACGAGTCGGAAACACCACTTACAATTGTCACGGAACCTCAGACGCTCCTTTTGCCCTCATGTAGGCAAGCACTAGTCGGAATCATATTCAATATTCATCAGACCATCAAGATGTCGTTGTAGCATAGCTCTGTCCAACCGAGTCCCCTTGGTAACAGGTGGTTGTCTCATACACGTTGTAGCACAAAGGCCACATAAGGCAGGACCACACTGCACACAAAGGCAACATGTGAACAGGAACACTACCACAACTCCGATGATCATCAGAATCTTCCAACCCCAAGTCGACATCAGGCCCCAAAACCAACCAAGTAGCGTCCAATCCCCTACATCCACGTGTATGGATTCGGAGATCTTATGCAACTTCGAGATGGCTTGATAGACAGTAGGAGCATTATCTGGAATGAAAATGCAACAGCTCGAATGGATCACTTTACATACCCCACCGCGATCTGCCAAAACAACATCCAAAACCATACGGTTTTGCAACGTCATAAGTCTCTCCGCCTGAAGTTCTGTGGTGATATTACCAAGGGCACTGGCAGTAACATTAGCTGTCGATTCTACCACTCGAGTCAAATGTCTCAGGTTCCTACTATTAACCATAGGTCCCCAAAACGGGAGGAAACCCTTGAAAAAGTCTCCTGCCTCTTGACCGGCAGTATCCTCTTCGCTAATTACGCCTCGTACAACTCTAGTCTTATGGTAATCGGCATCTACAGTGAACGTCGGAGGCAACAAATTTGCAACAAAACATGAGCCCATGAAGTCTACGGGCAACCATGTGTATGCACGATCATGACAGATGAAGTACGTACCCTTGGCAGCCAGAAACACAGGGGTCGGGGACATGGGCAGAAGGTAACTTTCAGTGCAAGCACTTACTCCAAGTGAGGCTTGCGAACCACGACCCACGAGACAAAGATTACCAGTGTGGGGTACGACCCATATTGGAGGCGAGCTTTTAAGCTGCTTTTCATTGATGAACATACTATATTCCCCTCTACTCAGGACCCTATAGGCTTGTACCTCTTCTTTAGGGATGAGAAAAGCATCATGGATCTCATCTTCCATATCCTCTATTGCCATCGACAGCACCCACTGATACGAGGTAGAACCAGAGTTGGGGGAACGTTGTTCTGGAGTGGGGTGGAAACCCAGTGCGCTTCGAAGCATTGTTTGGAATGCTCGAGCTGACCCTTGGGAACTATACGGTAACACCAGATATGGAATTCCCTTACCGGTAGTATGTGGCATCAACCCACACACCCAACAATTAGTAGTGTTAACCACTAACTGGTGCTGGTGGAGGAGCTGAATAAAGGAATTGTTGCGGAATTCCACACGTCTAGCCTGTTCGTGTTCCGGTAAAATATGAAAGGAATGGGGAGAAGCAGTAGTAGTAGTAAAAGTAAGGTTAGGGTAAGGAGTAGGAGTAGGGGTAGCAAGTAAGAAGTGAGACATAGTGTAATACACCCCACCCGCCAAGAATGCAGAAGCAGTTAAAAACAATACAAACAATTGGAATACAACACATTTAGTACGACTGAGTTCCTGCAGTTTGACTCTGTACGCCTGAGCTCCTTCCAAATCGTTCAGCTTCGAAAATGCCATTTCCCTATGACCGTCCGCAACGTTTCTTGACGCACTTCGTTCTGTGCAGCAATAGTCAATCCCCAGGAGTTCCTAGGAACCGACGGTCTTTAACCTAACGTCAAGACCTACTGTCCAGAAGGAAGTACGCGCGCGGCCCTACGGCCCTCAATACACAATATGTATTTATTTAGCACAATAATTCTCTGCTGTGGAAGGAAAAAGATACAAGGAAAAAGCTTGATATATGTACAAAACAAGTTTCAACGATACGAATGTTCAAAGTTGATCATGGGAAACGAAAATATTGCAGTTATCAATTTCAACAAAACAAGGAATTTTTATTAGTCCTTAATGCGAGAACGCAAAGAATATCGATGTTTCCCGGGACGTGTCTGCTCGTCAAACAAAGGATCCGTTGAAGAGACAGCGTCCTGCTGATCAATTTGTTGATTTGGTCTTGAGTCTTTTGCTGACAATGTTCCAACAATGGCTTTCTGCTGCGCTGAGGGTTCTCCAACAAGCTGTGCGTCGCTAAAAGGTACAAACGCCGGCAATGTCTCTGCTTCTGTTGACGCAATGCCTTTCCTTACCCACGGGTCTGCCGGCAAAGGAATAGGGACTCGCTTACAATGGGTAGCATGTACCCAATTCTTCCGTCCCTCAAGACGAACGGCAGTCCTCGTGGCCAGGAGCACCTGGTAAGGTCCAACAAAACGGGGGTCCAGATTCTTCTTGCGTGAGAAGTTACGGGTAACTACCCAATCACCGGGCTGGAGCTGGTGGCCTGGACCCTCCGTCTGCGTCGGCAAGGCGTCGTAAACCTGTTGATGAATTAACCTCAGTTTAGCAGTCAAGTCATGTAAGTAGTCAATCAACATCGGATACTCAAGATCAACGAATATACCTGGCCTAGGAACCCCCCACACATTCGCAGGACGGCCGAACACTATTTCATAGGGGCTAAGCCCTATTCGAGAGTGTACAGTCGCCCTAGTTGACAGTAATGCTAGAGGCAAAGCGTCAGGCCACGAAAGCCCAGTCGTAGCCTGAATCTTCGCAAGCTTTAGTTTAAGGGTGCCATTGTACCCTTCAACCAATCCAGCTGACTGGGGATGATTGGCGCTATGGAATTTTTGATTAATTCCAAGGCCCTTACACACACTCTTCATCACACTTCCAACGAACTCACTTCCATTATCTGACCACACGACTCTAGGCATTCCATACCGAGGAAAATATTCCTTCAGTAGGATTTTCGCAGTAGACAAAGCAGTATTGTCTTTGAGGGGATAGGCCTCGATCCATCGGGAGAACGCGCAAACCACAACCAAAACATATTTCAGGTTATTGCATCGCTCCATATGGATGAAGTCCAATTGGATCACCTCAAAGGGATACGAAGGAGGAGCAAAACTGCCAGGGGGAGTTGGGGTTCCTTTGCCAGGATTGTACATTAAACACACCATACAATTCTTCACCAGACGTTCAGCACACTTCGTAATACCATCATTCTTCCACACATCATCCAACAACTTGCAAATACCTTTCGTGCTAATATGTGCTAACCCATGTGCCATTGTCACAACGGCCAGTACATACGCATCAGGCAACATCCATCTTTTCTGATCCGACAAATCGATCCAGCAACCATTCGCATCCAACCTTCCCGTACTTTCTTTCCACTTCATCTTTTCCGTATCGGTGGCCTCATTCTGAATTGCTTTCACACTCTCTATAGTGTTCTCACACATACTCGATTCTGTAGGCCACCTAACCGAACTCGTCACATACATTCGAGTGCTAAGGTTCCGGGCAGTCTCCTTAGCAATCTCATCTGCAAACGAATTACCACGACCAACATCATCCGTCACTTTACGATGCGCACTACACTTAACAATCGCAACTTGAGCAGGCAAAGTCAATGCATCCAAAAGATCATTCACAAGCTGGCCATGCTGTATTTTCGTGCCGTGTGACGTCAAGAAACCATGCTCTCGCCACAATCGTCCAAAGCTATGCGCTACACCGAAAGCATACTGGCTATCGGTGTACACATTCACACGTTTACCTTTTGCTAACACACATGCTCTAGTAAGAGCAATCAGCTCTGCAGCTTGGGCAGAATTCTGATTTAATCTCGCAGTCTCAACAACAGTATTCAACGTTACAACAGCATAAGCAGTAGTCACATCGCCATTCGGCAACTTAAAACATGACCCATCCACATACAAAGTGCCGTCCGGATTTTCCAATGGGGTGTTTTTAAGGTCCACTCGACCCTTTGTTTCCTCTTCTGTACGCAAGTAACAGTCATGTTCCGTTACTTCATCTGACTCTGCACTAATTGGTAACAAAGTTGCCGGATTTAGGACATTACAACGTTTTATCTGAATGTGGCTTGCCAAGAGCGTCAATTCGTACCCAGACAACCTCGCACTCGTCAAGTGCTGAGTTTTCGTTCGATTCAAAAGAGTGTCGACTGCATGCGGAACCATCACCGTAAGCATATTATCCATGACCAGTCCTGCTGATTGCCGGATAGAGACCGCAGCTGCCGCAGTTGCTCTCAAACAACTCGGCAATGCTCTAGCTACTGGATCTAAGGTCGAGGAAAAATATGCACATGGACGTTGCTTACCACCAAAAGGTTGCGTTAAGACACTCAACGCACAACCTTCTCTCTCGTGAACATATAACGTGAACGGCTTGCTGTAATCAGGGGTACCTAACACAGGAGCCGAACACAATGAATCACGTAATTCAGAAAAACTTTTCTGACATTCATCCGTCCATGGTAAAGGAGTTGAAACATCCTTGCACGTAAGAGCCACCAATGGTTTCGCTAGCAATGAAAAATTAGGAATCCACTGCCTGCAGTACGACGTGATACCTAGAAAGGCACGCACATCTCTTTGGGTGTTTGGCACAGCCATTCGCGCAATCGCTGCAATTCTCTCTGGGGTCAATCTCCTTCCCTCCTTTGACAATAAGTGACCTAGATAGGTTACTTCTTGACAACAATATTGGAGTTTAGAAGGTGACACCTTGTGATTTAACTCACAGAGATGTTGCAGCAACGACACCGTAGCAATTTTGCAAATGTCCTGAGTATCAGCAGCCACCAATAAGTCGTCGACATATTGGATTAAAGCCGCACCAACCGGCAACCGAAACGCATCCAGTTGACCCTTCAAAGCTTGACTGTAAATCGATGGACTTTCACAGTAGCCTTGAGGAGCGCGTTTAAACCGGAAGCTACGTCCACCAAGAGAGAAACCGAAAAGGTCCCTGCTCTCCTCGGCGATCGGGATGCTGAAAAAGGCATTTTTCAAATCAATCACCGAAAACCATGATGCAGTAGCTGGAATCAGAGTCAGTAGCGCCGTGATGTCAGGCACAACAGGGAATTGAGGAACCACAATTTTATTCACCTCCCGTAAATCGATAACAAAACGATAAACAGGTGGTTTGGTAGGATCAGTACGTTTAAGAATGGGCAGTACAGGGCTATTGCACACGTTTCCCCGAGTCTCCTCAATAACATCTTTCTCGATCAAATCATAGATGATCGTCAACAAAGCTCGTTCACCATCAAGAGAGATACGGTATTGGGGAATACGTGGCAATCGCACATTCGATCTCAACTGAACAACATAAGGGGAGATATCAAGTAGGCCTACATCATTTGGACCCGTCGCCCACAAAGACGCAGGAAGAGAATCCAATTCCGGTGGAAGCTTATCGAGAGACAAATACATGGGAGAGACTACTCTCTCTCCTAACGTAAGCTTTACACCCGCAGGAGAACAATACAAAGTCGCATACAAACGTTTAAGCAAATCCAGACCCAAAAGATTTTCGCCACAACCAGTGGTTAAAATCAACGGAGCTTCGAGCTCACAAGGCCCAATTTTAAGGGGCAAAGGGCGCGAAACTGGATTGCTAACTGGGGCGCCAGAAAATCCAACGGATACATTTGTTAAGCCAGACAAAGGTGCGCCAGGGAGTTTCGAATGCATAATAGAACTTTTCGCTGCACCAGTGTCCAACAGAAAAGGCTCAACGACGCCCGATGTAGCAACTGCGACGTAAGGCCCTCTCTGATCAACCGGAACTGATACCACTCCCTCCTTTTGTCTTTGGCTATCCTAGTAATTACTGTCGTCAGTCCCCTGATCGACGTAATAATCGTCTACATTGTACTGCGCAGATCGTCCTTGCGATGATCCACGTTGATCGAAACAATTATTAGAATTTGATAAATTGTCAGAGCGATCATTTGGAGCACCACGACCTCTACCACGTGATGCATTCTGTGAACCACCACGACCTCCACTAGACGAATTACCACTAATACGTTCGTTCAAAGCGGGACAATTGAATTTAATGTGTCCCTCCTGTCTACAATAAGCACATTGATTGTACCCCAACGAAGATCTTTGAAAAGAGGAATCGTTACGCGACTGCGATCGATTCGATTGCGACTGTGATCTATTCTGCTGAGACGCATTCTGATTAGAACGCGGCGGATACGCTTGTTGTAACAACACTTTAGTTTTCAGCTCTTTTGTCTTTTTATCAGCTCGGTCATTTTCTTCTTTCTCTCTATTTTCATAATATTGTGCCGTAGCCAGTATCTGAGCTGAGGTAGAAACGGCCCATGCACTTTCTGAATTCTTCAATTTATTGCACAAATCGGGCAATAAGTTCGATACAAATTTGTCCACAAACAACCTCTGTCCACCCTCAGTACCCATATCCTGTCCACTATGATCGACAAATGCTTCCTCAAACCTCGTAAAGAAGTCTGATACACTCTCATCTTTCTTCTGCTTACAGGCTGACAACTTGTCCCAATTTACCCTCATAGCTGGCATAAGCGTTTTCATTAACGTAATGATTCGCTGGGGAAGAAGTTCAATCAACTGATCGGGTTTAGCAGCAGCCACTTGTCCAACATCTGCCGCTGTAATGGCAGCCCAATCACCACCTAATTCATTTGTGTGGTCTTGGTGACGAATCTTAGCCCATACCGGCTGCGGTACGACGTTGCCGAACAACATGTCGATATCGGCAAGATTCATTATCGTAGCATCTACGAGCTGCGATAATTCCTTATAATACCCAGCAGGATTTTTACGAGGATCGGGCAAAGATTGTTTCACCTGAAGCACTTCCGATCGTTTCCATGGGAGATGTATCCACACTCTCTGAAAATGTGCTGCCACTGGAGCATTAACATTAGTATTATCAGCTGGTATCCAAACCGGCGGAACTTCACGCATAGGATATTGGCCAGACTCTGCTTGTTGGCGTTCAATATCCTCAACAAACAGTGCGTGAGGAATAGGAGCGAGACGAAAAGACAGCAACTGCTCAATAGCACGTCGGACATTAGTATCGACTATCAGTCCAGTTGCGAACTGAAGCCGAAGATTAGACAGGGCAGTCAGCACCTCGTCAGGCGCTACGGCCGCTATCTGATCATGTAGGAGTTTACACATTTCGTCAAACACATATCTCTGAGTCGGTATGTTGAATTGACTAAATGTTTCAAGAACAACTCGGGGTGGATTTCTCTGCGGATTGTCCATCCAACCCATCGCCATATTGTATAGCGCAGCGCGTTCCCTATTACCAGGAAGTTGACTACGTCTCTGAGGTGGACCATCAGAACCAGCGGACCCAAAAACAGGTCCGAGCGACTGAAAGAAACTAGCCGCAATGGGAGAATTACGATTACGAGTAGAGGGACAAGAGTAAGACACAGGACTAACAAGAGAAGGAGTAGAAACGTTAGCAACAACAGGGGTTAACAACACAGGAGCAGTAGCGTGAGTGGGAGTATGTGGAAGCGGAGGAGCAGTAGGAATAGAAACAGACACAGGAGCAGGAACAGTCGGAAGAGCGGGTGCAGGTTGAGGAACTGGTGGAGGAATAACAGGTGGAAGAACAGGTACGGCAGGGACCACAGGAACTGCGGTACCCTGTACGTACGGAGGTGGCGACTTCATAAGATAGGACATTAAAGGATCCTCAACTGCCTCTTCCTTCGTATCCGACTCCGCAGGCAAAGCAGGATAGCATTTATCTATGGTCATACGTTGTAGCCTCTCAAACACTTCCTTATCCTTATCCTCCTTATCACGCTGAAACTGCTCAGCTTTCTTTACTATGGTAACAACATTATCTCGCTCACTACGTTTATTCTGTCTGATCTCTTTCTGTCGGGCTTCTTTGCGCCACAACCGAAAGGCATCAAACATGGCCGGCCTAGATTTACGTTCGAACAACTTTATTTCCAAATTATCTAAGATCGACGCTTCGAAGCTACCGTGAGGTGGCCAACGAAGATCGCCGTCTTTCTTTGTATATTTTATCCAATAATCGTTAAAAGCAATCGGGCCTAGCCCATGTTTGCTATATAAGTCATAAGTAGGAGTTCCAACCGGAGGTATCGGACACGAGTCCTCCAGCAGGGAATCCGCACCACAAGGTCTACAACAACTGAACAAAGTACTGCGACCAGGCATCTTGCACACTAGCCGAGTTTCACAAACTTCAAGGGTTACGGGATTTACCAAGTCCCAGCAAAGAACAAAACCCTCGGTTTTTGGCGGCTGCAGTCGTCAAACAAATACAACAACAAAGTACGCTAGCAAAGTGTCACCGACAAAAACACTCACACAGCGTGTACAACAAAACAACACTAGTGTTTACAACAAAGACACTCGCTAAAGTGTCTACAACAAAGGATTCTGGGAGCGACCCACAAATACTTAACTCAAAGATCAATGGCGTCCTCAGGAAGGCCCGTCAATCGTCTCGCTATACCAAGGTCTACGCCAGGCGCCAAAACAGGTCTACAGTCAGGGCAGCAGTCCGTCGCAGCCGTCAGGAGGCGGGAATCTTCGCGGGAAAAGTCTTCGGGCCACTTATTTCGACAACAGGATCGATGAAGCGGGGTGCACCTTCCCTCGGAGATTTCACACGAAGTTCCTCACGATCGTCGGGCTTGGACCGGTACCACTGATGCAGCCCCACGTTGGGCGCCAACTGAAGGACTGGGTTCTTTTGGACCCAGCGGTGCCAGGGCACAACACCTGAAACCTTCGTGGGTAACCTGTTCCGGCGTACAAGTCACAGAGACACGGGACACTTCCTTCGGCGTCAAAGAGTCAAGGTTTATTTACTGCAGGGAACACAGAAGTCACAGGAAGTACATCGAGTGTAGTTCGGGGAGACTGCTTCAAATTGGTTCTGTGGATCGCTCCTTTTATACACTTTTTACCCATAGGCTAACATTGAACACAAAGGTTTACAACTCAGTTCCCACATCTAGCTCCCAGAGGGGTCGCTTTGGTCGGTTTGAAACACATAAGGTCCGGAACATAACTGCGGAAACATTTGGCGGTTCCCAACTGTAAAAACCCATCTTCCCACCATTAGCAAATTCCAATCAGCAATCAAGTAGATCGAAACAGGAACGAAGACAGGTGCAGAGGAAGACGGAGACAGTGGGGAGATCGGAAAGGGTGTAAAAGGGGAGGTGTCGAGAAAACACGAGATACAGGCATCAAAGGGACGTGCCTAATGAGATGCACGGCTGAGACAATAAGTCCGTGCGGCAAGATGAGCCTCGAGCGGCGCCACCTGCCTTACAGTAGCAACCCCCTCGTCATAAAGACACTTTCAAAAGACATGTGTTTTTCGCAAATATCTTGGGAGTCCCAGGGTCGCGAAGCGGACAGCGTCCGTTCGCTGACTACTTGAGGGCAAGAGACAAAATGGATGCCGTATCTAAGATGGAACCCGTGGGTACGGATGAAAAAGCCCACGTAACAAACGAACGGTTTAAGTTAGCACAGCGAAACTGCGCACACTTACTAAACAATTCATTTGCGGTTCATAGATACCAGACTCGACCATATTCGTACGAGTCGGAAACACCACTTACAATTGTCACGGAACCTCACTCCTTTCCAGCTCTGTGAAACTCTCCCTCTTCCTCTATCTAGTACCCTTTCCTCTGTCTCTGGCTCCCTAATCCCTCTCTTAATTTTAACATCCCACTGCCTCTCTTTACTTTAAACCACTATCACATCTCTAACACGGCCGAAGTAAGCTACCACGGTCAGTAGTTTATTGTGTTATTGCTTGGCTGCCCCAATAAATTACTTAGGTGTATAACGGGTCCATTTCTTCTCAGACAGGAAAAATGTCTCTGGACAAGGGTGTACCTCAGGGCTCTTGCCTGAGCCCAACCCTTTTTAACATATATTTGGCTCCCCTGGCAAAAGTAGTAGAACATCTGGGTTTTGAAACGATTTCCTACGCTGATGACACTCAGCTTTTGTTCACCATTGGTCCGAATCCAGAAGCTGACAAATCACGTTTCTCCAAGGGCATATAGGCAATTTCCAACTGGATGACTGACAACTGTCTCCAGTTGAACCCAGGAAAAACGGAAGTCCTGCTACTGGGAAAAGCCTTGGCGGCCTGGTCAAACGACTGGTGGCCTTCACAGTTGGGCATAGCCCCCGTGCCCAAGCATAGTGTCAAAAATCTTGGATTAAAATTGGACCAACCGCTAATGAAGGATCACGTAGCAGCCACAACGAGTTCCTGCTATTATAGCTTATGAATACTTCTGTAAAGAGGCTAAGCCGAGCAATGCAGATTGAATGAACATTCAGCATCTCTTCTAAGGTGAAGTTGTATAGAATGAACACCGTCTTCAGAGTGGGGTATACAGAATGAGTGATGTTTATTGTACATTAATGACATGCATTTACTTTTTACTGTCATAAACCTTAGGCAATGAAACACATTTGTTTCTTAGGAGATTCCGCTATATACAGTGGTAATTCCCAACAGAGGTCATAGCATTTTTCACAAATTATTAACAATGTATTTAGAAGCATTGTGTAAATAATAGAGAACAATTTGTGGTAACAAAATTACTGCTGGTAAATTCCATGTTAATTAGTGACATTTTAACTGTGAGGTTTCATATTGATCACCATCCCTGGATGAATACAGTGGAAAAGAATTCTGATAATTAAATTAGCATATGTTTATAGAGTCCGCCTCCTTCTCAGTAGGATGCTCAGAAATTCTCCTCAAATACTTACGTGTGTAAAAAGAAATAATATTGTCTAATAAAGGTAGCTGATTTGGCTGTGAATAATTTGGACATTTGTGCTACTTAGCTACTGCACTGGATGCAAGTTCCCTGATTTTGTAATTTCACGATCATTACTCTTCAAACCACCACGAGACCTCAGCAGGTAGTGGGACTGATAGTCATTAATGCTCTTTAAATTACTGTGCTGCTGCTAGGCTTGAAAGTGCATCAGGGTAACATTAATGAATTTGTTAACTCGCAAACTGGAGGTTTTATCTGTCACTCTCTGGCGCTCCTTGTTATCTTCCTCACCCTATTTGTTCTGATCAATTTTACTCATTGATCTGTGCTGCAAAAGCTACAAAACTCGCCACGGTTGTCAAGGAACAGCCAGCCTTTTGCATGGCAATTCGGCTCGGGGCCAGTTGGACAGCGACGCGAGCTGTGTGAGCCCACAGATGATGAATTCTTCTGATCATGCCTTCTGAAGAAGGAAAGAATACTTAATGTCACTTCTGCTTTGGACAACTTGAAATCGTGACCTACATGTCCCACTGCAGCCCAATTATTGGTATTTTACTACCAACATCTGAACAGCTTGGAACGATTTTCTGTGCTTGAATTATGGCCCACTGTACCCTTTATGTGCCATTTAGAAGGATAACATATAGCAGGACACACCCTAGGGATCACCCTGGTAAATAGTGGTTGCATTACTTATATGGCACAATGTGCGAACACTATACATGCAATGAAATTAAATTCAATTTGTCTTAATGTATCACCAATGAAATGCATATAAAAAGGAACATGATCAAAGCATGGGATCCTCCATTGGATTTATGGCCAATTTATCATTATTTGTTGAATGCTCAATTTTTTAGGGCAATGAAATAATTTTCTTTTTACTTTAGCAGGGTACCCTGATGGTACTGTGAACGTAATTTGCGAGAATCCAGTGATATTTGCAGAAAAATGTTTCTTGATTTTTTTCAGTGCAGCTGAATTGTAGTCAAATAGTCTGATTAGGAATTCATGTTACTTGATTATTAATCCAAAATATAGCGTGAAGAATGTGAGGATTTACATAGCTGTCATAATTAATTTGGGTTCATTGAATTTTATGAAAAGTGGAAAATATAGATACCAAACCTTTAATGTAATATAAACAGTGAGATAACATTATGTCCCTAATTTAAGGATATTGACTAACGGCAAATAGCATGTTTAAGACTATCCGATACCTAACTTCCGAAACTTTTTCCAGCTATAAGACAGTGTTACATTGAATAAGCAGATACCTATGTCATTATCATATGAAATCTCTTCATTGATGTCAGATATGCTATTTCACAATTGCTTTAATAAACTTCTTGCTTTCTCAAATTCTCAAATTTGCTTGAAAATGCACACTCTTTTATCAAAACGGGAGAACTCCCCCACCTCCCCCCCAAAGCCTCTGCCCTCAAACCCTCCTTTTGACAGTCAGGCTCGGTCACTACGCTCACTCCCCTCAGAGTACTCATCCCGAACTATTAAGCCCACCACTTTCGAATGTCACCAGCCACCAGTGATAGTTTGAGGTGTGAGTCTATGCCTCTGGACTCACGGACTTGTCTTTGACAGGGTCATAACTTCACGGGATGACAAGCATGGATGTGTCCTTTATTCTGGATACTGACGAATTGCCCTCCACAATGCAAATATTTTTCCCCACCAAAGATGGGGTGCAGACTTATCTCATGATTGATGAAACTGTCCTCTCAAGCCACATAGGAGAGGGCACCTTGCTAATATTGCTAGTTGTGTATTTGCCTCATGAAATTAAGATTAAAAAGGAGAAAACTAAAGTTATGATTTTTGGTAGCAACAAATAATGAAAAAGGCTTTAAGATCAACAGAAGTAAATCGCAACAGATTACAGTTCATACCTATCAGTGCATTATATTTTATATTCAAAGTATAATTTAGCACAAAGCAATGGCTATTATGATACCCAATTGCTAATTTTCATCTAAAGAACTATAACATAATGTTATAGTTTCATCTAAACAATTATAACATAATGTTATAATTGTTTAGATGAAAATTAGCAATTGGATATCCTAATGGCCATTGTTTCGTGCTAAATTATACTTTGAATATAAAATATAATGCACTGATAGGGTTGAACTGTAATCTGTTGCAATTCACTTCTGTTGATCCTAAAGCCTTGTGTAAGAAGGAGGAGAACCATTTGAGGACTACCTCATCAAGCCCGGCCCTTTCTTGAAGAACCTTGATGAGAAGATTGTGATCTACTGTGTCGAATGCTGCCGATAGGCCAAGGAGAATAAGGAGACAGCATCGATCTGAGTCCAATGATTTGTTGATGTCATCAATGATGTTGAGGATCGCAGATTCTGTGCAGCAGCCTTTCCTGAAGCCAGATTGATGGGAGTCACGGAGGTTGATACTGCCCATGTGTTAAGTTAGTTTTTGTAGTACAAATCTTTCTAAGATTTTGGATAGAAGTGGAAGGTTGGAGACAGGTCTGAAGTTGTTAAAATCGGATGTATCGGATTATTTGTTTTTTGCTCTTTTGCACTACACTTCATAACAGCACTTTTGCACTACTCTCCGCCTACAGAGCACTTGCTCTGTGCTTGTGAAATCTATTGTATTTAATATAAATCTTAAAAGGGGCTTACATCCCGCCTTTGCTTTTCAGTGGTTGATGTGCTTCCACTTACTTTTCCTCTGTTTCTATTGGCTGTAGCACACTATTTCCTGTTGATCCTCTTGTGTGTTTCTATTATCAATGTCCAGTGGCTCGAGTACTGTTGCAATCTGCTTTAGGAACTTCTTTTTCAATTGAGTTGATGTTTTACACATAGTGCAAACCTCAACAAAGGTATTGGAGCGTTTCGGAGAGATTACATGATTTGGATAAAAACAGTGGATGTTGAGCCTCCCACCGAGCCTCAAACCCTGTTTCTCAGCTGTCTGATCAGCCACTCTAATTCTTACGCTAACACTCACTGGCGCTTCCGTATTCATTTCCATTTCATGAACACTGTGAGCACTGCTGTTGCTTTAACCGGGTGAGTTCTAGTTAGCTTTTACCAATGGCCTGTTCTTGTTTCCAGTTTTAGCAGTCATATTCTTTCACTATTCTTTTTTTATTACATGCACGCTAGCTGACAACACTGTGAAGGTTAGCTATCCAAAGTAATATAAATGATGAATATTCTTTGTTGTTATTCGTTATCCAAATGCTTTAGAAATACCCGGTGAATGTTTTTTCATTTCATCTTTGAAACCCGTATGGAATAGATGACCGCCTCCACGCGCCACGATTAAAGAGACTACCGGTTGCAGGTTAAACCCTGACACTTATACCCTCGGCGTTTGTCACTATCGAGGCAACGTGCGAGAAGCAAACTGAGAAGAATTTTGTTTATGAGTATAGTACTGATTATCTTTGCAAGACTGCGAGCCGAAAATTCGATAACCACATTTAACCATATCGACCCAAAAGTATTCCTCAGCCGCTAACTAAAGAACACATCAATATAGGTGTTGTCTCTAAACCGCAAGGCCATCTTTTTATTTCGCCATATTTTTACTCGTCATATTCTGTGGAGGGAAGGAAACATTGTATTTAATAACAGGTTGATTTAATTACCAGACCTTGAATTAAAGAATGAAATATAACTCTACATCAGCTATATATAAGAATTAAAATAATGTTGAGATTAGAACTTTCGTGTTCAATTGCTATGTGATTCCTCTTACCGCCCAAAGACCCGAATAAGAGTGTTCCGCTGATTAGAGCGTGTAGCTGTAGAAAGTTGTCTTCTGTCTTGAGAAAGGCGCTGGCCGCCGAAACGTGTCGACACACAACTTGACACACCACCCTTTTTTAATTTTGTGAAAGGAATCAAAATGTGTTTTTTATTGTGATTTATATTTTCGAACTGTATTTTTATTTTGTTCTTTGATATATGCATTTTTATTGTCTCACTTTATAATAAATGTATTTAGTATATAAAAAAGTTCAAATTCTTTTTTGGAAACTGTCTTTTTCTATTTTTCGTCCTGTGACCATTGTGTAGGCAATCTAAAGACTTCAGCCTAGGTTGTTTTTTCCATTGTGTATTTTCACTGACCTAGGGGTGCATGTTTCTATTTTATGTAAACAGGGAGACCTTGTTTGATACAAGTGTCTTGTTTCCAGTTTTAGCAGTCATATTCTTTCACTATTCTTTTTTTATTACATGCACGCTAGCTGACAACACTGTGAAGGTTAGCTATCCAAAGTAATATAAATGATGAATATTCTTTGTTGTTATTCGTTATCCAAATGCTTTAGAAATACCCGGTGAAAGACGGTGATTCTGAGATTTGAAAAGCTCTGCATTTTGTTGCTCACGGTAAATTTCAACATTCTCTGATTGGCGGGACAGGTAACAACACTCCCTGCCTTCTCATTGGTAGATTAGCTGTTTGACAACTTCTGCCTCCACATATGTCAGTTGTCCATTTCAGATTAGGAACAACTTGGAAGTGCAGTACCTCTGAATTAAGTATCGTCCTAGAGCACCTCTTTACTCTGTGTTGTAGGTTCTTTTAGACTCTGTGGAGGACCGCACAGAGAAGACATGGTGGTGCACATATTAAATTGTCTTTTATCCAAAAAGCTGCATCTTGGTTAGTGCATGTCAGGCTCAAGACCATGCTTTTCTGGTAGTACGAATTCTGAACACTTCCAGTGCTTACACTTCTGTATGATACAATATGTTTAACAAAACCTTATAAGACAGCCTGAAGTGTAAGCTCTGTTTATTATCAGACAGTCAAACGATTCTTTCATATATGCTGCTATGAAAGCATTGTTTCTGATGATTTTCTCTAGAGTTCGATGTTGCTTTCGAAGTTAGGGGAGGTAATCAGGTGGGAAACAGTGTTTGCCTTTGACTGTTTCTGACATGCAAATGACTTTCTAAGTAAAACATTCCTTTCAGAGACTTGCACACTCTGTATTTACTTACAAGCCAGGCACCTCTATTCTGTTTAATGAGAGAGCTAGAGAATTTCTCAGAAGCAGATGTGTGCTCCAGTGGTTAACAAAATGCAAAAATAAAAAAGTTTTATCATTAGGAAAAGAACTGCCTGCCTTTTGATTTGCTTCTCCTTTTAGTACTCAGTGTGCTTAGCACTTGGTTATCATGAAGGTGAGCTGAAAAATTATTCTTTGCGTAATCAAATTGCTATTTTACACATTGCGCAAACCCCAACAAACGTATCTGAGCCCTTAACAGGCATGGAGAGATTAAGTGAATTGCACAAAAACAATGGATGTTGTGCCACCCGCCCAGACTTGAAACCTGTTCCTCAGCTTCCAGGTCGGCCGCTCTAACCCTTAAGCTAACACTCACTGGCACTTCTATGTTCTACTCCATTCCATGAATACTGTGAGCACTGCTGTAGCTTTAATGTAGGGAGGTGAGTACTAGTTTGTTTTTACCTTGAATGCCCTTTCTTGTGAGAGAGTGCGAGAGAGAAAGAGAGAGAAAGATATTCTCTGCATCTTCATTCTCTCTCCCTCTCCTTTCATCTCCTCAGCTCTGTCTCAGGCTCTTTTTTCCATCATCTGCTTCCATCCATCCATCCATGCATCCATCCCCTTCCTACTCTCCTACTCTCCTCCTTTCTCTATTCTCCCTCTCTTTCTGACCTCTCCCTTCATCCTTTGTCTCTCTTTCCATCCGCTCTGTTTTCTTCACATGCATCTCTGCTTCCATTTGCTCTCTCTGCTTATGCACCCCAATATGTCTATTGCAATAAACTCATGGAGCTGAAGGGAGAAGCAGAGGTGTCGGGCCTTCACACATGGCCTCCAAAGGTTTCAGCCCCCTGGGGAAATGCTCAGTAAGATAAATGGCTGGTCCGACGCAGCCCAGATGATTTCAAAAAGCATGCTTCCAGGGATCAAGTATCCGTTGGGGGAAAATATTCCTGTCTTCATGGTAGATCACCAAGTGCCAGATTGCTCCATAAATAATATTTCGTCATACCCTGCTGCCAGAGAACCAAGGCTTCACATACCACTCACTCGCCATAGTGGTAAGATGCTAAATGGCAGCTTCCATCCCGTGCTGCAACTTTGGCACAGCACACTGATCCCACACCTCTAGGTGTTCAAGACACTTTTTGCTAGTCGTCTCGACAGGCCCCCAGGCCTCGATTTCCTCATGGTTCACAAGAATTGGGCAGTACATAAAGGTAGGACTAGCTACACAGCACACACCAGTAAACCATTCAGGAAAATGCTAGTCATGTGCTACTCAGTACTATCCTTCTTCCACAAGTCACTGCCAAGTTTAAACGCTGGCCTTTCCAGCTCCTCTTGCTAAACACAATAGTAGTTTGAATCAGAACATGAAGAATAGCTTGGGTGTGCACACTGCTGCTGATCCACCTAGACAATGGTAGAAGCCTATTCAATAAAACGCTGGGACAGCTACAGCCAGTCAAAAAGAGCAACAGACCAGGACCAAAAGCTAAAAAGTAAACGCCAAGTGGCAGAGATCTCCCAAATAAAAGATGATTTAACTCCAGATCCTGCTTCCCACACTCAAGTAAAAGTGGTCCAGCCAGCCCATATATAGGAGCAAGCTCACAAAACATATCAGGCCTTCCAAGTTTTCAAATGACGAAAATACGATGGGAACCACGAATTACTTTACACAAATATATTCGGCAAAATCCTAAACAGCTAGCAACTAGAGAATTAGGAATAGTCATAAAGGAATGAATGCTAAAAAAAATGTGGTGCTTTTTGTAATTCACAAACATTCCCAAGAGCTCACCATGAAAAATGCACTTGTTACAGCTTTGCAAGTTTGACTTTTCTGGACATTTGTATTGCCACAATGCAGAATTGAATTGACAATCCAAACCTGCATTGGGGGAAGCCAGCTCCAACATTCAACATTGTTCAATAAGGGAAAAACATTGATTCCTATGAAAAACACCTTGCCCATCACCACATGATGTTTGGGAGTGATCCTTTCTGTTTCCCACCCTTGCAGGGGGCGTACTCCAGCCGTTTGCAGAAGCTAATCTCCAACCGTATCCAAGCCAAGAAACAGTCGGAGATTAGTTTGTGAAAACTCCAAAAATTCAAGCGTTTGTAAACAATCACAAACTCACAAGGCAAATGATGCCTTGATTCTTTTACTTCTCATCTCCAGCAGAGACTCTTCTGCTCAAGGCAGAGGAGCGTTGCCCCACAGGAAATATAAAATGATAATAATACCATGTTATTATCATTTTATTTTTCAGTACAGGGTCTGTAGGTGTGGAGCAGGGCTGGGCTGCCCACAGACCAGGGGGAGGAGTGGTGGGCACTTTGTAAGAGCATATGACGGTTTGGCCGGCCGAACAGACATGGCACCTAGCATGTTCTCCACCCGGCTGTATTACACAGCCGGGTGGATCACACGCAGAGACTCCCACTACCTGTCTGAGCGGATGTATGACGTTACAACGCATACTTTTACTCCGCATACCATTACAACGCGGTATTCACAACGCATACCACTACAACGCATAGCGCTTTGGGGTGCTGGATAGTGGTAAGTATAATTTACTATTCTAACTCCAGTCCCCGTGGACCCTAGGGAAGGTGTTGGATAGTAAATTAAACTTACCTCTTATCCTAGAGCGCCCCCCAGCGCTATGCGTTGTAATGGTATGCGTTGTAATGCCTGCGTTGTAGTGGTAGTGCGTTGTAAAAAATGCGTTGTAACAGGTGAATACCGTCTGAGCACCACACCAGGCCGCTCATACCAATTATAGCGCTGCTGTCATGCTAATGACAGCAGCATCATGATTGGTATGTCTATAGGGTTTTTAGTGACTCAGGGATATAGGCGCACTGCTCTGTGAAGGTACTGTTGGTGATTGTTAGACCTGGCACCATTGGCGTGGGTCTCCCTTCCATTTTTGCTGTTGCCTCATGTATTTTTGCTGGTGTTGGACACTCTGCCACTGCTATCCAGAGCCACAGTGCAAGTGCTCCCTATTGTAAATTGATATATTAATCAGTGGTTCCATGTTTGGCTATTTGGGTTACTTGTCAGACCCTAGTCTAGTGAACTGAGTGTGCCCAGAGCGTGTAAATCCAAATGCTGCTGGTGGGCCTGCAGCACTGGTTGTGCCACCCAAAGAAGCAGCCTTGTAAAATGTGTCTAAGGTCTGCCATTGCAGAGCCTGCGTGCAGTCTGGTACTGCCATACTGACTGGGCAAGTGTGCCCACTTGCCAGTCCCTAAACCTTCCCTTTTCTTCATATCAGTCACCCCTATGGTAGGCCCATGGAAAGGGTGCATTGTAAGTATAATTTAGGACAAGCCCTGATGTGTGTGGAATGACCTAATAGTGAATTACAACCATTTTCGTTTTTCACTTTTGCAAGGCTACCTGTTTTCCATGGGCCAGAATGGGCTATTAGAGTTATTACATTTTATAATCCTAACTGTCTCGGAGAACATGGTAGAAATTCGAGTTTAGTATGCCTAAACTCAGAATGATAAAATACATCTTTTAGTGAAGTTGGTTTTACCATTCTGTGTTTGCAAATACCACTTTTATAAAGTAGGTATTTGCTTGTCTAACCATTCAAACCTGCCTCTGCTAGGTTGTGTATTCCTTTGTCTGGTTTTGTGCGTGACAGGGCTGGGGAATTCCAAGAGACAGGCTGAGTCATCCAGTGGTGAATAGAGAGATCTGCATCAAGATGGGAGGGAGGAGTTGCACCTGAACCTTGAATAGGGCTGTGCCTGCCTTCCACAATGCTGTCTCCACCCCATGGGGAGCGGCTGATGTCTCTGCCCTGCACACTGAAAGAAGAGAAGGAGTCCTGTAATCAAAGTGCTCCAGGACTGTACTTGCCTTCCACAATGCTGGCTCCACCTCCTGTTGGGCGTCTGATGCGCCTGCCCTGCACTGTGAAAGGGAAGGAGAAGTCTGGTAAACAGAGTGCTTCAGAACTGGTTTGGACTGGGCAAAGGCCCCTCTCCCCTCAGAGAACAAAGGATTTTGGGGTATAAATATTGGGACCCTGATCCCATAAAGTTAGATCACTTTGGACTACAAGAAGAAACCTTTACTGAGGAGAGGAACCTGAAGAAACTGAGGAGAGACTATTCCCAAGCTGAAGTGCTGCTTGGGGGATTGGCCTACAGTGGTTGCCTTACTGCCAAAGGAAGGAGAAGGAACTTTGTGTACTTTGCTTTCAACTTGTGAAGGATCTCTAAGGGCTTGGAAAAGAGCTTGCCTCCTGCTGAAGTCTCAGGGAGTTCTTGTGGAAGTTCCTGCTGCTGTTTTGGGCCATCTGAGGAACTGCGTTTCGCAAGGAGCTGGAAGCGCGACTCAACGGGAAGAAGCGTGTCGGTGTGCCTGCCGACACAACTCCGAAGGAGGGTGTCGCCGCTGGAACTGTCGCACTGCACCGCATTGGAGAGAAGTGTGCCGCAACGAAGAGGAAGCGTGTTGCCATCGCTGCTGCTGCTGTCGCAACTCCGAAGGAGGGTGTCGCCGCTGTAGTTGTCTCACTGAACCGTATCAGGAGAATCTCGCAACGAGGTCGGAGCGTGTCACCATCGCTGTGCCGCCGTCGTCGAAGGAGGGTGTCGCCACTGGAACTGATGATGATGGTTGGGATAAAGGGTCAACCAAGTGATGATATAGAGGGTGAAATTGTGCATTCGAGCTGAATTACAACTGTTGTGATATGACTTAGAAAGCAGCACACAGAACACTACTGAGTAAATAATGAAGTTCACAAAATTAATTCCATGCTGCATTTGTTCATGATTTTTCATAGTAGTACACTCCTGCTAATCGCATCATGACGCCTCTCATACTGCTGACATTCAGATTAAATACTTTTGATAGACAAAAGGTTTACCCACATCATTGTAGATTTTTGTCTGAAGTTTGAAACAGAAAAATGTGACAAAGTTCCAGATATGTATTTAGATTTGACTCCAAACTTTTCAACTATTTAAGAGCATCTGACGATAAAATATACAGTGCACTTGATTGACTGTATATGCAGTACAATCAATGCACACCAAATCTGAATTTTGCCTAACTACAATATTCAGTTTGGTATGTCAACATATTTGCATTTGTGACACAAGCAGGTGAGGCAACAAATGTTTTGGATTTCTACATGACAAGAACGTAAGTCACACAGGCATTTGCAAAATAGGATGCATGGGATTGTGGCTTTGGAACGTGAGTCATCAGTTGCTCAAACAACCATGCCTCTAATGTGTTGCAAACTCACATGCTTGCAATTGTCTTACTTTGTGGCTAATAATATTTCTATTTATCATTCCTCTACACTGGTCAAAGCCCTAGTTCAGTATAATGTGCTTTCATGGTGTCATAGTCAATGTTCAAAGCACTCTTTTAACTCTGTACCCTGTGAGATCACCTCAGTGTCCCCCAGGGCTCATCCCTCAGCCTTATGCTTTTCAATGCATGTATGACCCTGCTGGCCAACATCGTAAGATCCCATGGTCTCAACATAATATCCTACACAGCTTACACCTAACTTATCCTCTCAGTCACCGACAACCCCACCACCAGAACCAACTTCCACAGATGCATGACAAACATCGCCCACTGGATAAAGAACAACTGCCTGCAGCTGAACGCAGACAAGATGGAAGTACTGATCTTTTGTAAAAGCAGCAACCCATGGAACAACTACTGGTGGCCATCAGACCTAGGACCCGCACCCACTCCCTTCTACCATGCCAGAAACCTCAGAATCATCATTGACAACAAGTTAAACATGAAATCACAGATCAACACTGTCTCCTCCACCTGCTTCTCACTCTTCACATGCTACATAGGATCTTCAATTGGCAAATCCTACACACCATAATACAATCCCTTAACACCAGCCGACTGGACTACAGCAATGCCCTCTATGTAGAAATCAGCACACACCTTCCACAGAGACTTCAGACCGTTTAGAATGCTGTAGCCAGACTCATCCTCAGCCTTCCCCGATAAACCCACATCACACCCCACAGCAGGAAACTCCACTGGCTCCCCATACAGGAGAGATGCCAATTGAAGCTGCTGATCCATGCACACAAGACTCTACACAGCCAATGATCCACCCTCATTATTCACTGCCTGAACTTTCACCAACCATCGAGAAGACTACACTCTGCATCCATTTCGCTTGCCCATACTCGCCGTATCTACCAAAGCAAAAGTGGAGGACGCTCCTTCTCCCACATCACAGCAAAGACTTCTAACAGACTCTTCACGCACCTCCACATCATCACCTCACTTCCGGAATTACAAACGGCCTTCAGGACCTGGCTGTTGGAATAAGCCTCCGGGGCCTGCAAGTGCCTGGACACCCTATTGGGTGATTAGCTGCACTTTATAAATCCTGATTGATTGATTCTGCTTCATATTAAAAGCCTGTCAAGGAAAATTACCACTATACCTAAAAATTCGTTTTAAACAATCCAAACAAAACAGAACACTGTGCTCCAACCTAGCAACACAGATCTACACACAACCTCATGACAAAAACAAATCCACTCGAGGCTCCACTTTCCCTGTAGGAGTCACCAACCTCTGAAACTCATTGTGCACCAAAATTGAAAAAGAATTCAAGGAGAATTTATTGTACAGAAGAGAGATTAAAGCATATTTATTCTCAACATAATGGCATAAAGTGCTGTCCTGGAGATAGAACTCAGAATGATAATCCTACCAGTACAGGCACGGTTGATAGCTATGGAACAGTATGAACCAGCATGCCAACTAGGCTGCTCCACTCAACATAACCACACAATGACCTCAAAATATGGATGAAATATAATATTTACATCTCTCCAATCAACAGTAGGATTAACGAAAGCCATTCTGCACCCTAAGAACTGAAACCAGCCTAACATAGTCTAACTATAATCTACTCTTTATGACAGTCCTTCCAGCATAAATTTAAGGTACCGTAAACCAGTTCACTACATGAATCCTCATTGTCAACTGGACAATCATATCATGTAACCTGGCATCACATAAAAGAGGACTGTAAGTCAGTCTATCTGAATAGATCTCAGATTCCCTCACTCTGTATCAATGCCTGTTACTTCTTGAGGATGCATATGATCACTTCTGCCACAGCATTAAACATTAAACATGCACAGACTCCGCGACCGCAGAAACCACAGCGGTTCCCGGTAACATTGAGGACTTGACCCGCAACGAAGGAGGCTCGCCTCCAAGAAAAATATCCCTTAAAATCAAACATACAAGGAAGAGTGGAGTCGATACGAACCCACCGCCCAAGAATTCTGGGCTGAGAATTGGCGATTCTAACGAGAGGCGTGCCCTGAGAGACACCATTGTGACATCTTTTGAGCCAGATACATTGGAGGTTCTAGACAAAGTGAAGGTAAGCAACACTGATGGGTGGATTCACTGAAACCAAGCCGTGAGGGGAACGGCCAACGCTAGCACCTACCTGCTCCCTGCAAGGAGTCCCTGTTCTTTTCCTGTGGTGCCGCCACGGTGAGGGGAACGGCCAGCGTTCATTTGCACCCGCAGCCCCCGTGCATACAACTCCTAGGGGGCTGCGTGAGGTGCACTTTGCACGCGTCAGAGGAGGACGCCGGAGGCCTTTAAAGCCGGCCCAGAATCTCATCCAGGTAGAGAATAGTTTCCTCAGACAGTTAGTAAATCTCCCACGGAGCCCTCCGTCTACCCCTTTATGCTTAGATCTGGGCCTTTTGGCAATTGCGGATATAACAAATTTGAAACCTTTACTCTACTGGCGTCGTCTTTGGGTGACCCCTGAACTTTTATCATACAGAGAGGAATTAATGGAAATATTGAACCTGCGAGGGGCTGTCAGACACCCGTGGTTTGCCCATATCAAACAATGGCTGGTTCGTCTTGGGTTGGAAGAGCTTTGGGATCATCCAGACACCGCCTGTGCCATCCATCGCAGGAAACTATTGAAGGCATACTCCGAGGAGTACAAACTATCTCAACTTCATAGCTGTCCCCGAACAGGTAGATTAACTACAGCTTTTCTAGAAACTAAAGATAGGTTTAGCTTTGAGTCGGTACTAGATGCAATTAAACCGGCAGCGGCCAAAAATCTATACCTCCAGTTTAGATATGGGACTCTTCCTCTTCGATGTTTTACTAATAAATGGGGGGATGTTCAAAGTGCAAACTGCCCTGCGTGTGATTGTACTGAAGAGACTATTCCGCATGCTTTATTCATTTGTCCCGCCTATCAAAAGGCAAGGAAACAATGCTTGGTCCAGATTTGTAGGAAACTAGGAACTAGATGTTGTTCTGAGGCTCTCAGGATACTTAAGTATGAAACTAGTATCCCGATAGTGTACTCAGTGTCTGGGTTCCTGTTTTTTATGTGGTTCACGCGCCAGACATATTTGAAAGCATGAGTGAGGAGTCATAGGGCCTTTTTCCATGCTGGATGTGAATTACTCCATCATATTAATTAATTAGTAATTGGACAATAATTTTAGTACCCTAACCTGTTAGTTTTAAATTAGGCCTCGTTCTTTATTAGAATAATTTAAGATTGTTGTTGGCCTTAGAACCCAGTATAGAGAACCTTGATTCCCAGGTATCATGTTTGAAGAATGATAATGTATAGGTCATCCTTTTTCACTATGTCTGTAAGGTAAATGTTTTTAGATAATTTATTTATTTAATAAGCATTTTACACTTCCCGAGTATGGAGCATTATAGACAGCCATGAACCAACCCTTGCTTTTTGCACCTTCCCATGATAAATTAACTTGACATGTATCTTTTTTTATTGCTATTGTTACAAATTTTAAATGTATTTATTATGTCTTGTGATTGTACTTTTGAGGGTATGTGAACCGAAATAAAGTCTTTTGAAATGAAATAATTACATCTCTCCCATCAACAGTAGGATTAACGAAAGCCATTCTGCACCCTAAGAACCGAAACCAGCCTAACATAGTCTAACTATAATCTACTATTTATGACACTCCTTCCAGCATCAATTTAACATACAGTAAACCAGTTCATTACGTGAATCCTCATTGTCAACTGTACAATCATATCATGTAACCTGGCATCACATAAAAGAGGACTGTAAGTCAGTCTATCTGAATAGATCTCAGATGCCCTCACTCTCTATCAACGCCTGTTACTTCTTGAGGATCCATACGACCACTTCTTCCACAGCAGCGTACAAAATTGTATGAAGAGCATAAAAGATAAATTACAAACACAACAAAAGGACCATCAAAGCTTATCAGAGCTGTCAGAATAACTCTTAAATTTAAAAAATGTGAGTTTATCTCTCACACTTCCTCATCCGTCGCACCATGGAACACTGTAGCCTGTAAGACGATAAGCATCACTTGGAGGTCATCACGCACAACATGGATACACTTCCCACCTAGGCTCAAAGACAACAGTCTTCCAACCACACTCCCACATGGTATAGCATGCTACCCACATGAATAAGTGCTTCAGCGCTCCACACATGGGTAAGAAGCACAATACAAATACCATGATACAATACAACAATCAATGATAGAATTTGCAATTGTCTTGAACTGACAACACTGCCCACTGTGACCCATAATGAAGTGTGCTCCGTTATCTTTGTCTACTGTGTATGCAAATTCCAGATTGATTGATTGTCTTAAGCCCTCTTTATGGCACTGATAGCATTATTTGGTAATAGTCTCCCATTAAGGAAAGGGGCAATACACAAAAGTATGACATTTATGAACACATTTATCATTCATGAGTGGAAATGTTTGCCAGCAATTCATAACATGTTGGTTTGTACTCATAGATGAATTTGCACGTGGTTTAATTTTGGCCAATATGGCAAACTATCTATTTAGGAAAATCTGTTCACAATGACGTGTTATGGGTAGTCCATGGTGAGAACACCTGCAAATGAAGATGGACACCTACAAAACTGGAAATATGTGAGTAGCACAAACCTTTGGCAGGAACATTCTCACCATGTATAAGGCTTGGAGTTTAACTCCTTTCCCGTATTGAGAGAGATTTAACTTCTACTTTAAATGTGTTTTCAGCAGCAAGGAGCCCAAAGATCTAAAACATATTTGCTCACATCTGTTCTTCCATTTTTCGTTTATTCATTCACCTTTCCCAGTACCTACTTATTTGCTGTGTGATAGTGTCTGTGTAGAGTGGGCCTGCAGGAGTGCCTGCAGGAGTGCCTATATGTTTGCTGCTTGTGTGTCAGCCTGAATGCATTGGTTAGTAGGCATGGTATATGCCTCTCCCTCTCATGTTTCTAAGAGTCCAGAATTACCAAACATCTACCTGTTATGGCACCAGTTCCTCACACTGTTGTTTCCTTGTCCTGTGATTTACATCTCCTACTGTCGCCGGCTTACACTTTCCTTCCAAAACCTGTTTTCCTCTTCTGCACACTCTTAGGCAAGCTGGCTAGGCACATACCGAAATCCCTCTTTCTTGTTACATAATTTTCACTCGCCTGTTCTTGTCTTGAACTTGTTTAAAGCCTTCCCACAGTATAAATCACTACACAAACAACCAATAAAACAACAGGTTTCTTGGCCTGTGTATATGAGTGACTGTAAGTCAGGTGGGTTAGAGCAAAGCATGCCAGTAGTTATGTGTGCAAGAGTGCATGTAGGTCTGTGGGCATGGGTATGGGCATGGGTACTTGTATGTCTGGCATTTTCAAATGGTTGTTTGCAGGTTTCTTAGTCCTGGTGGCCTGCATCCTGCAGTTGCCACCAAGGAAAACGTAGATGCACAGCATGCCACAGGGCTAAAATGCGAACCAAAATGATCCTTGGCAAAATGTTGAAAAGGGCCCGATGCCGTTAACGGCGTGACTAGAATGGGGCCGTGGTGAATTGGTTGAGTCATAGCAGTTTATCATGCTCTGATATACTCTTTGATAAGGCCACTGGCTACATTAGCCTAATGCTGACTTTGCAGTTGTCTAGAGCATAGTGCCCTTAACGTTTATTGACCCGTCAGAACAAACTAGTAACATTTCTTGTAAACGGTTTGTGAATGATTTCTTTCGCAAAAGTGTTGTAACCAATGCACCCCTTCCCTATAAACTACCTCAGACCTACCATTACTTTGCAATCTGAAGCTAGATAAATGTAGTGCCTTGCAATTATTTCGCAGATAGCATTATGTATACGTATAAATATATTTGGGCCACAGGAATTGAGGGATTCTATGGCCAAAGGGTTTTCCTGCAGAAATATGATTTTACCACACTTGTTTATTAGGTTATACAGAAATGAAAATGCACTAAGAATATAATTATCTTGAATCAATTAGAAGGTATTCTCTATCATCATAAATAAAGTAATTTCAACATAGTACTTCATTATTTTGTTCCAACAAACCTCCCAAATATTTTCGCTCTTTAAAATGGTGTTGAAAAAAAGTAGTTCCTTGCATTCAGCCTCTTGTGTCTTGTGAACCCAGTGTTCAAACGTTGGTGGTAACCAAGCTTTTCAACTGGTTGTAATTAACAAACGTGCAATTAATAGTGCAATAAAAAGCAGGATTTGATTGAGGGGGTGATAGGTCTTGGCATTAACCAACATTGCTTAAGGACTTGAGATTTAGTGGAAACTGAAATTTAGACTAAGAAAACCTTGAAATTTAGACTAAGAAAAGAAAAATATCTGCCCAAAATTGAACGAGCTGAGAACAAGTAAAACACCTATGTTACCAGTCCCCTTATGCATAGAGGCTACATCTGGGATATTGAGGTGATATATTAGAGGAAAATGAATGAAGCCTGCTGGGTGTACATAAAGCATCTATTTGTTAATAAAACATCATGCTGGGTAAATTAGCGCCAATCTTTCTCCTCCAAGGCTACCCCCTTGAGTTAGCTTTTTAAATTTTATCTAGACTATATCTGTGACTGGCTCTCTAAGCAACTTCTTATACCAAAATGATTGCATAATCTCTTAAGCGGACTAATGTTTAATCATCTTAGTCCGCTCAGTGAAAGCCCAGTGAACCTAACTGCCAACTGTGGATCCAGTGCCTAGAATCTCTTGCTGCCTTTTAAGTTGTCACCACATAGTACGTTCCTGAATGTCCCTATACCCATGTGGGGCCAGCTAGAGGCCCAGCCCAATGTCACAGTTGATGAAAAGATATTTAGCTTGCAGAGAGGAGTCTCAAAGTGGACTGGTGGAACACATAGGGCCATATTATCAAGAAAGGGCGAGACATTATCGCTGCTTTTATCGGCAGGAATCTGCCGCTAAAGTGGCGATTAGGACCTGATAATAGGCCCTTGTGAATTCCCATAGAAGCCCAGGTTCTGGTCTTAACCTGGGCTGCTATGGGAATTCACAAGGGCATATAATCAAGCCCATTATTGCCGCTTTAGCGGCAGTTTCCTGCCAATAAAAGCGGCGATAATGTATCGCCCTTTCTTGAAAATATGGCCCATAGTTCTTTGTGAAGCTTGGTTGTATTCTAGCATGACATAATCTCTGGAAAAAAAGAAACCTCTATCGCTCCTTTATGCAGATTGAAAGTTGCACCAGGATCAGTGCTGGAACGACAGGGGATCTCGGAGCTTGCGGCTAATATGGAGCCAGTTTGGGGATCCGATTAACCCAGGCCCGGACTGGCCATAGCGGGCACCGGGTAATCCCCCGGTGCGCCGCAAGGGTGTGGGCCGGTTTTGAGCCCCTGGGGGCCGATTTTGTTACAGGGCCGTTATTGCAGCATAGCTGCAAAATCGTCCCTGCAACACAATCGGCCGATAAACCGGCCCTAGCAAAGCGCTCGGCGGCACCTCCAACCCCACCGATTGGGGAGGGGGGGCCGGCCGAGCACTTTGCCAGGGACGGTTTTGGTTCCCAGTCCGGCCCTGGATTAACCCCAGCTAAATATGCTGAATTTGGCTCTCCCGGTGTAATTTGACAACACCTTGACACAATTCGGCAGCGCCCACGTTGTCTGCTTTCTATTTGGAGTAACAAGTGCGGCCAGCGAAGGGAGTTTCTTATTTTAGCTCGGTGCAAAACAAATTCCAAATTTAAAGAGCCCTCTTTTTGTTCAAGTATAATCCTAGATGGCAGCTATCTGGAGGCTAACACCTAGATGCCATAATAGAGGGGAAATAAATGCACACATTTTGTTTTCGCTTCACAACTACACAAGACAAACTATGATTTGGAGGCAGGTTTTTGACTTTGTGCAAGCCCTGTATGTAAGAGATATGGGTGCACTGTAAGAATGGCAGATGTTTGCTATGGTTTACGACAATTGAAGGAGGTTACTCAAATAGCAGGTATTTACGACGGGGTGTATGTCAAGTATTGTGAACCTGTACCATCTGTCTCGCCTACTATGTTATTTTTGAATTGATATTGAACTGAAGCCTGTTTTATATTTAATAAAAAATATGTTTTTAAAAAAGAATGTCAGATGTGTCTATTTTTATGAGTATTTACATGAAAAAAAAATTAAAAAGCACTTAGTGTTTTTTATTTCATTCTTTAGTGGTGCTACCCATCCCAATGTAGGGTGGCAGAGCACTTTACATCACACACACACATTATACATTTACAATAAATGAGTGTGTAAATCAATCTACAGGATGTTACATACGACAATGAGGTTTTCAAGGGGTAGGAGTCACACATCGTCCGTGCTGGTAGTGATTATATGTTAGAAGTATATGGCTAGGAGAAACACTAAGACAGAATTTAAAATATAACACACTACTTGGGATTGTCTGCACTAATAAGACTTTATTACCCCCAAAAGAACCCCTTTTAGCGTTTTATAATAACAGAAAAAACCAATAAGATTCTAACCTATGCCTTGCAGGTCGAACCATACAGTTTTTTTTGTCGGTTTATAGCTCACTGTGTTATATTAGGAGAATTACCATTTATGAACTGCTAGTAATAAAAGGATATCTGTGCCAAAAGCAGTAACCCGCTTGCCTATCTACATAACGTGAGAATGTCATGTGCATGGTACACGATGTGCTTTGCAGGAGACATGTTAACACTCTATGCTACTTTATGTTTCAAAACTGTGACCAGAAAAATACACAAATTTCTCCAGTAGGGGCATTACCTACCAAAGTTATCTTTACCATTACTAATATTCCCAGAGATTCACTGGGCACATAAAGCTCTATGCAGTGTCTTAACCCCATAAGACACTTTAAAAAGCAGACTTTGCAAACAAATAAGCGAGAACAGATGTCATGTCATATTTCTCCTTGTTGCCAATTTCTTTGTGGCAGGGGTTTAAAAAAAAATACATATACATATATATAAGTAGATGTCCAATTTATGGGTACCTGAGTAAACATTTTCCAATTTGAGTATTCGCCAAGATCATTAAGACCAGTGCCAGAAGGGGCCCAATTGTGAAGCCTGCCAACTACTAGTTGGGTGGAGACAATTTGTCAGGTGATAAAATACCTAAACACCAGGGGCGGCTCCTCCATTAGGGCAGAGGAGCGTTGCCCCACTGCTTTTTTGCAGTGCGAGAACCAGAAACATAAAATGATAAAACTAGCATTTTATGTTTCTGCTTCTCGCACTGCGAGAAAGCAGAAGGGTTTGGTTGGGTCAGGCAGGTGGGCGGGTCTGCTCTAGGGCAGGGGAGGAGTGGCTTGCCCACTGCTGAGGGCGCTGACTGCTTGGTTGGCCCTTTGGGTCCGACCAAACCAGTCATGCCTTTTCTCCATATATGCTGCATGCAGCTTACATGGAGAGAATGGCCTCCCCATAGGCGGCTGGCTGGTCGGCGTCCCGACCAATCACAAAGCTGCCATTGCAGCACTGTGATTGGCTTAGGGGACGGGAGGGAGGCTGCCTGCTTCCTGTTCCTGCTAGAGGCAGGAGAGCAGGAAAATGCAGGACCCACAGACAGGTACATTTTTAAAATGTATTACCCCCCCAACACCACAGCGCGAACCCCGCAGCGAATCACCCCGCCCTACCTGTGATTATTGCCAGCCGCAACTGCTAAACGCATCATGTTCTACTGAAGAAAAAGAAATGATGGTCCCCAATAATGTGTGCCATAAGGTGGGTCGCACCTGTTCAAACTAAGCACAGGGTAGGAGGTTTTGCTATCCCCTGCTTTTTCACATTTGGTGATGCAAGTCATTAGTGGTGCATCAAGTGCATCCCGTAGTTGTGCAAAACCACCAACTGCATTTCGACCTGGCCTGTAATACATCTGGCATTTGGAAGCCTCGCATTTTTCGACATAGCATCAGATTATTATACACTTAGTTTGAAAAAATATTTGTGATGATCCAGTCTATCACAAGTGAGAAAAAATAATCCGACATCAGACAGGAAACCATAATGTTGGGCATTTGTATTAAAGACTTACATGTCATCATGGATGAGGCCGTATATTTGTGTCATACTCCAATGATAGGCGCCTCGGAGAATGACTAGCAGCAAAATGACAACAAGAGCTGGCAGCCCCCAGCCAAGAACGAAGAAAAGTAAGTGTCGTCGCTCTGTGTGTTCATCGTTCATCACCAAGACATACCAGAAATTAACAGCCTAAAAAGGAATAACACATTATTTGTGGCACCTGGAAACAGCAAAACATTAGTATTAAGCCACATGTTTCTAAAAGGACTTAGACTGCAGACTTTAAAAAAAAGAAAAAAGCACTAAAGTAAAAAAAAAGTAAGCATTGCAAACAAACATGCCTTATCATATCTTGCAACATGGCTACTTCCCTGTTTCAACCAGCTGCCTTTAACACTTGTCTTCCATTAGTCATCCATCTCAGGGGAAATCCAGGCAAAATTGTTTTGACTACTTTTAGCAAAGCTGTTCTTGCTGTTTTTGAACTCATAAGAGTGAAAATAAAAATCTTACTATGACGAGGTGTGTTCTCCATATTCACTTTCACACCAGGTATACGCCACTTTGCACACTGAGGTATTGATTGGAGCAGGTGAATAGTGAAAGGAGCATCGTTTTAACGTAATCACGGCTCGTGGACATTTGATCTTTATCATTGCTCTCTTTCTCTCTTTCTTTTTCTCTTTCTCTCTCTCCACCGCTGTTTCTCTTGCACTTCCGCTTTCTCTCTTCCCCTAAATCTCGCTCGTCAGTTCAGGATTGCACTCGAGCCACAAGCGTCCCAATGCGATGCAGGATTAATTAAGGCACTAGGAATGAGACAACTGGGAGAACAGGCCATGCAGATTCTGGAGCAGCTAATGTAGCAGAGGTAACACATTCCAAGAAGAGTCTCTGGAATGCCAACACCAGGACCCTAAATTCTGTGCAGACATTATAGGGTAGAACTGAGTAGAGACTCGGAATTCTAGAAGACCATCGCTCAACTGCTCAGGGTCTGACTGCGACAAATAAATTAATAATAATAACACAATATTATCACTTTATTTTCCATTGACTGACTGAGCCACGGAATCTAGAGCAGGGTGGGGCCAAACCATGGCAGGGAGGAGGAGTGATGGGCACTGCAAGTGCGCATGTCAGTTTGGCCAGCGGTCTTAGGATGCCCAAACCAACAGAGCACTTACATTTCTCCAACCCAGCTGTATTGCACAGAGGAGTGTAGAAATGGCACAGGTTCTCTGTGCCTGAGCAAGCGTCAGACCAGCCCACTCAGGCCAATCCCGGCGCTTCTCTCCTGCTTGCTATAGCATGAGAGCAGCGTCTGGATTGGGTCAGTAGGTTTTACTTTGTGCCCAAGTGACTGACGAGAGGAGAAGAGAACCGAGCTGGCCAGCAGTGTCAGAGTCAGTGGCAGAAACAGGTATGGTTAATTAAAAATATATCTATATTATTCCCCTAACACCCCCAACCCAGGGCGTAGTGAACACCCCGCTTTGGCAGCTACACCACCGGGGGTGGGGCTCTTTATGGGCCTCTTCTGTCTGCGACTCAGCAGAACAAAGCTCATAAATAACACTATGAAGGAAAAAAGCTGTCAATAGATGAGCAAGTGGGAGCAAGGAGACACAAAACATGGATAAATAGAAATGGGAAGGAAGAAATATTGAATAAAGGGAAAGGTGAAAGGGGTGAGGGATGAGTAGTTGGAAGAATGGGTGAGTGGATAAATGTGTACATAGATGCATGAATGGGGAAAGAATGATGAGTGAATGGAACGGTGGATAGACAGGATAAATTATGGTCCATTAGATAGATGTATGGGTGAATGAATGGAAAGGTGGATGGACATGTGAAATGATGGTCAAGGGATGGATGTATGAGTGGGGTAAAAGGATGTGCAAATGAGTGGCAGAGTGGACGAATGAGTAAAAGGATGGATGTCAGAGTGGATGGAACGATGGTGGATGGATGGATGGCAGGCAGGGTGGATGGATGGATGGTAGGCGGGGTGAATGGATGAATGGATGGCAGAGTGGATGGATGGATTTCAGAGCAGATGGTTAGATCAGTGGATGGCAGAGTGAAAGAATTGATGGAATTGGATAAGATTGAATAATGCATGAACAAATTAATCCATGTAAGAATGTACAGGCGAAATTGTGGGTATCAGCAGGTGGATGTAAGGGTGAAAGAATACATAGATAGATGTCTGGAAGGAAGAGACAGGAGAGCTCGTCTAGGGATGCTTTGTGACAGAGCTTTCATTTCAAAGTTGGGGTTACTTTAATTTTCTGGCTACACCCTTGCCCCCACCCTTCCCGCTCACCATGTTAGATGTGCAGCAGCCCCCACTGCGTTTAACTGCCCACTATTTAGCCTAAGTACCAAGTACACAAAATGCGTCCACTTATACTAGCAGAAAAACAGGGCCACATAAGGCTCTGCTTGGCATCTATTAGATCTTTAGGTGAAATTAGCACAAACTCTAATCTTGCTGCTACAGTCGCAACACTCCTACAACAAAGGGAAGGAGAAACAATCCATATTAGCAAATATATTGTTATGCACAAATTGGGTCCCAGAGTTAGGCCTAATACTGTCTTTTTTGGTCTTTAGGTTTAGCGTTTGATAAAATATATACTTAAACTTGCTACTCAAACTGGCAAGAAGGAGAGAGGAAGAACACACAGGAGAAAAATCTCATTCAGGAAAACTGTTAGATACTGGGTTTCTGGTTGGCTGAGGCATGCACTCCAAGCAGGAACCACAATTGTTTCAGGGTAAGTGTAGTACACACTAAATGTTTAACTGTGCTCACCCTCTGGTAGCTTTGCACAGAGCAGTTTGGCTACACTAAAGAGGGAATGTGTAAAGCATATGTGAACACACACACACAGTAACAACGTCAAAACACTGCATAAGTACTCCACACCATCATAGAAAGATAGCCAATATTCATTTGAGTAAAACAAGACCAAAACAACAAGAATCCGACATTCACAAGTCAACTTATGAATTTTGCAAGATTCAAGCAAAATGCAGTGTTTGAAATCAATAGCTCCAAATGGGGATATCTGGTTCTGCTTGACCAGGGCAATCCAAAACTTCAGTCTGACCTCAATGGAGCGCGGGCAGGATACAGGAGTCAACTCTTTGGTCGGGCTTGAGTAAGAATGCATCTTGGATGCATGCTAATTTCCTAGAGCTCAACGGAGAGAAAACAGAGGTCCTGATCTTGGGAAAAGATAAAGAGTTCTGGGGCCCCCAGCATTGGCCGGCTGAGATGGGCGCTCTTCCTCAACCTCCGCGCCAGATCCGCAATTTAGGATTTATCATTGATGATCAACTATCAATGAGATAAGAAGCCTTGAAGGTAGACAACCGGATTAAGTTCAAGGCCCTGAGCTATATGTTTGAGATCAAATCTGGTGTGGCTCCGGAATATTAGCAAACTCTGGCTCATCCCTACTTGCCCTCTCGCGAACTCCGTTCTGCCACTCAGTTGAAATTTTCGGTCCCAAGAGTTAAACGATTACGTAAATCCAGTACTTGTATAGTGCATGAATCACCCCCGAAGGGGTATCTCGGCGCTGGGGGCCGTTGGGAAGATTAAACGAGCTATTGCCCAGAGTCGCATAGTACTGGGCAGATCCCTGCCGCCGGAGCCAGAGATCGAACCGTGATCCCCAGCGTCCAGCGTCATTCACCCTGGCCGCCGTGCCGTACCTATGGGCGGCCACTCTTTGGCATGCTTAGGGCTTTCCTTATGGAATTCTCTTACTGTGTCGATTCGCACTGAAACACTCTAGGGCATCTTCCGTAAATGCCTAAAACCTGGTTATTTAACCATTAATCTTCTTATTTCCCTTCCGTTCCTTACAGGCTGGCACCGGGAAACCCTTTTGGGTAGCTGTCACGCCTAATTTAGTTAAAAATAATATAACATAGACCCGCTGACTGTACCTTGGATGCGTCGAAGCTTGGGGAAGATGCGCTGAAATGCTGAGGGGATGTCGACGATGATGCGTCGGGTCCGAAGTCGGGCAACGTCGTTGATGCATCGATGTCAAGCGTACCATGCGCCGGTTTTGAGGTGTCGATGTCAAACCACTGGGCTGTAGGCATGAAGCTGCGCAGGGCCAGGAATGCTTTGGGGATGGTGTGTCACAGACATCTGCAATGTGCTGTCTGAGGCTCATTCAGCAGTGGTGTTTCAGAGGCACAGCATCGGCAAAGTTGGGTCTGAGCTATAAGTCAAGGTTGTTGCATCATAAAGTCGGTGAGCAGTGGACACAACTTCGGTGCAGGCAGCGACAATTCGGTGATATCACAGAAAATAAGCTAGTTCTGAACTAAATCTTTTGGGTTGCAGCACCAAACACTCACTTCCTAGGGGCCAGGACTGGATTTAGGACCACTTGGCAGAGCAGGACACAAAGCAAAGGAGCCCAGGTGCTGTTAGCAAGTTGCAGGTGAAGTCTTTGATAGCCCTCAGACTTCAGAAACAGGAGGCACGCTCAACAAGCTATGGGAGAACTTTTAGTGATGAGGATGCAGAGTCAAGTCAGTCCTCTCATTCACAGGCAAGTAGCAGCAAGCAGCATGCCAACCCAGCAAAGTAAGCAAAAAAGTGGCAGTCCCTCCTGGCAGCAGAACAGCTCTTCTTTCTGTTAAAATGTCCTCAGTTCCAGAAGTGTTCTGAGTATATAGTGTCAGATGTCCAGTACTTATACCCATTTTAGCCTTTGAAGTAGTGAGACTTCAAAGAAAGATATTTGTAGTGTACAAGACCTTGCCCTACCTTGTCATGTCTCCAGAAACACTACAGGGGGGTATGCACTTCTATGTGTGGGGTCAGACACAGTGCTGTTCATGTGCAAATGTAAGCTTTTCCCTCTTACTCAAGTTCAGGAAGACTCATCAGCCTTGTGATGGCCCATCTGTATATGCAGGGCACACCTGTGTGTGACTGTGTACACAAGTTTCAGCTGTCACCCAATCCAGATGTGTTTTCCAGAGACAGGCAGAGGCACAGACTGGTTTGAGTAAGGAAATGTTAACTTTCTAAAAGGGGCATTTTCAGACCTGCAATTTTAAAAACATCTTCACTAAATGATGTGTTTTTAAATTGTGAGCCCAGAAACACCAAATGTACTCTTCCTATCTTTTACCAATTGGAAGTTACACTTGCGAATTGTCACAAGCCAGTTCTAATGCTAGTCTATGTGAGAGATAGGCCTTGCTGTAGTGAAAAACATATTGCACAGTTTTTCACTTCCAGGACAAGTAAAGTACATGTCCTACCTTTTAAATACACTGCACCCTGCCAAGGGGTTTCCTAGGGCCCACCTTAAGGTTGACGTACATGTAATAAATTAGAAAGTTTGAACCTGGCAAGTGTGTGAACTTTCCAGGTCAAAATGGCAGTTTTAAAACTGCACCCACAGACTCTGCTGTGGCAGACATGAGACATGTTTGAAGGGCTACTCTTGTAGGTGGCACAATCAGTGCTGCAGGCCCACTAATAGCATTTGATTTACAGGCCCTGGGCACATTTAGGGCCAGATGTACGACCATTCCAATTGTGACTCGCAATTTGCGCTCAATTGCGAGTCGCAAATTGTGAGTCACAATTTGGAATGTACAACAGTGCCAGGGACACTAATTTCGATTCCCAATGGGGTCGCAAAATGTGAGGCTCATGAATATTAATGAGCCACTCACAATTTGCGACCCCATTAGGAATTTCTGGCCCTCCGAGGGATGGTGGCCTGCTGGGCTCAGCAGACCTCCATGTCTGGGACTGCTTGTCAATAAATCAGTTATGTGTTTTTTTTGCAGCGCGTTTTCCTTAAAGGTCAAGGAGATTCATTTAAAGAAAACACAAAAAAGCGCTTCTGTTTAAGTTTTTTAAGGACAGGTAGTGGTCCCAGGGACCACTGACTGCCCGTAAAAAAATATTTTTGGAGCCTGTCACAAAGGGGAAGGGTTCCCTGGGTACCCCTGCCGATTTGAGACTCCATTACCAACCTCTTGAAGACAGCGATAATTTGCAAGTGTTTTGCAACTGCAATTGCGGTCACAAAACATTCTTACATAGGGTAGAGACTCGCTATAAGGAAGGGACGCCCTTGGAATGCCCCTTCCTAATAGTGACTCGCAATTCCTAATTAGCGAGTCGCAAATAAATTGTGATTCGCTAATTGGGAATTGTACATGGCCCTGTAACATTTTGCAGGTGCAAACGGGTCGCAAACCAATTTGCGTATGAAATTTAGGGTCGTACATCTGGCCCTAAGTGCATTGTACTAGGACTGTATCAGTAAACCAAATATGCCAATCATGGAAAAACCAAATGCACTTATGTTTTAGAAACAGAGCACATGCACTTTAGCACTGGTCAGCAGTGAAAAAGTGCCTAAAGTCAGCAAAACCGAAGTCAAAAACAGAGGAGAAAGAAGACAAAACGTTTCAGGTAACCCCACAAAAAGGGCCATATCCAGAGCTCATAGAGCAATGAGAGAGATAAATCCATGCCTACCTTAAAGGGACCATCTGGTGAATGAGCTCACAAGGCATCTCAAAACCCAAAGTTGGCATCACCAAATAAACATTCCAGAATACCTATGGTTGGTGAAAAGTTACAGATGCAGGGCTTGGCAAAAGAGAATTGTTTTTTCTCTACACTGGATGGCCGCTTTAAGCTAACAAAAACCTTGTTAATTAAAGGTCTCATTCTCGCCTTTTCACGAGTTGCCATCCAGTCTGGTAAAACAAATATCCACATTGTAGCTACCCTATGAAAGGACTGGTAACTGCTGCTAAATATATCTGGACAAGGGATGTGAATCATAGTATTTCTGTTTTTAAAATACATTGAAATAATGTGACATTGTTACATCATTTTTTATATAATTTTTAGTTTTCCCCCAGAGGACATTCCCTTTGAAAGGGAAATCAGCACGATTTATACAAAAAACAGCAATTACATAAAAATAGACACCGATAGAACAGTCTATTCGAGAGAGGGACCACCAAAGAAATGAAGAAATTGACGACAAACTTCTTACAAAGCTGAAAAGTAGCATTTACCTATTGATTCACACTGGAAGTCAAATGCTCCGGAGCACATGTGATTAGGATACCCATTGGCATGGGCACCTTCTTGTGTAAGGAATTATGGTCCAGAGGATTAATATAATTTCTAGATGAGTTAATTTGAAATCCCCCTCTATCTATAGTCCCTAGAGACTGAAGCTGCAAGTACAGTATAGTAAAGTATAGCGACGTTCTAATGAAACTGCCTGTTAAGAATCAGAAGAGGGAAAGAGCTACCTCACCCATATATATGTCTGTATTAGCTTGCCCTGTCTGAACTATAACTCAAATACATTTTCACATGACAGACTTAAAAATACAAATAAAAAGTCAAAGCTAGCAAGTGATTCCCACCGACCAGGCTTGAAACCTGGGCATCATCCTGGACACCAAACTCTCCATGAGACCCCAAACCAACACTGTCAAATACACCTGCTTCAACATCCTTCACATGCTCAGGAATATTTTTAAATAACTCCCCCTGGGTCCCAGAAAGACTGTCACCCAGGCTTTGATCAAGAGCAGATTACGCTATGTCAACATCGTCTACTACGGAGTACCCGCCCACCTCATACACATGCTTCAAACCATCAAAAATGTTGAAGCAATGTTCTCAACCTATCTCGCCGTATCCACATCATGCTTTGCCTCCGGGAACTCCACTAGCTCCACGTTCAGAAATGCTGCTACTTCAACATACACACCCTCGCCTACAAAGCACTGCATTAGAATGTAGCTGCCTACCTCAATCGCCGTCTGCACTTCCACCAGTCAACGCAAAATCTCTGATCTGCTTTGCTGTCAATCGCACACATTCCGAACATTCGCAGACCCAAGGCAGGAGGCTGCTCATTCACGTATCTATCAGCAAAGACCTGGAATGCCCTCCCCCAGGACATCAGAACAGCCACCACGCTCACAACATTCCACAAGAAACTGAAGACCTGGCTCCTCGAATCATGCTCTTGGCCTTCAGCAGCTACTCAGTGCCCTGAGACTCTCACAGGTGATTAGTCCACGGTCTTCAAATCCTTTTACATTACAGTGTGACAATGGGGCTCACCTAATTTTAAGTTACTCCTTCTGAGAGGCATGAATGTGTTTATTTGGTGAGCTTCCTTATGGTCCAGAAGCCCCACTCACACAGGAAAACAACTGCTCGGGCCAATTTATCAGCCTGAAATATCATTCTGTTATAAAGATGTTAACTCCTCCCAGTCCCAGATCTCACAAGTGGCCCTTTTTAATTTTTAATCCTAGTGAAGATAAGTATTGAGTGCAGTTATCTTTCTTATTTAGTGAAAGGGTATATCATTTCCTTGATGGCTGAAGGAAGCTCACTCAGAATGAGATGCACAAGTTACTTACCTTCGGTAACAATATATCTGTAAGAAACAGTAGTTAGTGTTAGATTTCTTACCCTAGAACTTCCCCAGGCGCCAGACTGGATAGGGAAAGTTTCGAGTAGCAGTACCCCTGAGCGTCGGTAGGCGTCGTCTGCGGCTCCGCATCCGTCGTCGGCCTCGTGATCGCCGGGATGGCGTCGGAGTACTTAGGCGCTGCCATCGCGCGCTGGTATCAGTTCTTGTACATAGCTTTCTGCTCCAGGAACGCAGAGCCATGCCAGAGACCGACACTGATGCCATAAAACTAGGGCCCTCAAAGGGAAATACCTTAACCCTAGATATCGGTCCGCAGAACGGGTAGGATCGGTGGGGTGGTAAGGAATCTTACATTAACTACTGTTTCTTACAGATATGTCGTTACTGAAGGTAAGTAACTTGTGCATCTGAAAGAAACAGGTTAGTGTTAGATTCCTTACTTTAGAATAGATACCCCAGCAACACCAACCCCGGTGGTGGGTCTGCGGACGTCCAGGAAGTCCTGGAGAACGGAACGGCCGTAAAAGCCATCTCTCCGGACTTGGCTATCCAGGCAGTAGTATCAAGCAAACGTGTGCAGCGAGGCCCACGTAGCTGCCTGACAGTTGTCCTGCAAAGGGACTCCCCGACCCAGAGCAGTAGTAACCCGAAACTGCACTGAGTCCAGAACCGCTCCGATGAAAAGGAGCCTCTGCAAGGGGCACAGGTCGGCACGTTGATGGAGAACTCCAGTGAGTGCAGGAGGTCAGCCTTAGTCTGGAGGTGGGAGACAACTGTTTGGGGCGAGCCCGCCTTCAACAACCAGTCGTTGAGATAGGGGAAGACTGAAACCCCTAATCTGTGCAGATGAGCTGCGACCACCGCCATCACTTTCGTGAACACCCGTGGGGCGCTGGTAAGGCCGAAGGGGAGCACGGTAAACTGAAAGTGTTCTTGGCCTAACGTGAACCGGAGGTAATGCCGGTGGGCCGGCAGGACGGGGATGTGGAAATATACGTCCTGCAAGTCCAACGCTATCGTCCAGTCTTTAATAAACCAATGTGTCTCTATCTCCCTTTTAGAAGTGGTATTATTCTATTACTTTTGAACTGGGGGCTTTTGGTCAAATCTATTCTCCTTTAACTAGCTCCATCCCAGATGGGGAGAGATAGACACGTATTTAGTAGATGCCTGGTGCCCCATAGGGATCTCCAAAATGAGTCTTGGGTCGAGTGGGGACCCATGATTACTGTGTGACTACTGGGCAAACTGCCCTCCGGAGGTCCCTATGGGGTACCAGGCGTCCACTAATTAAGTGGGTCCTCTCTTAAGAAAGGTTATTATAATAGTGTACTTTTTTTGTGCGTGGCGTGGTATGAATGATTAAATGAATAACCAGACAACATTTCCCGAAAGGGTATTAATTGGGGCATTCTGATACTGACGAAGGTCACTGGATTGAGGCACAGGGCAGAAATTAGTTGATCATACTTAAGGGCCAAGAAGTGATAGTAACTCACTAGCTCATTTTCCATAGTTTTTAACCTTGTCAGATGGACCTGTGAATAAATACTGATTTGGGCACTGCCCAGGCATTTTTAAGGATTAACTCATATAGATCCCACATCTGTTTTCCTTAAAAAAGTGCTCCCTTGTATGGAAAGAGGTCGCAGAAGGCCCTGTCCCTCAGAGGGTCAGGAAGAACTCTATGATGAAGTATGTCACTGGATAACATTCACTGCATGAGAGTTCCTTTATGAAAAAGGTCTTTCCCCTACATCCAGTGGGCCCACCCTAGATGACTTGAGGTTGACTCTCTCTTTATTGTAACACTGAGGTTTATTTATGCCATAGCGCAAAGGTGAGAAAAAGGGGCAGAGGAGAAAATTGCATCATATAAATAATTTCATAGAAATTACATCTATTACAAATGGATATATCATGCCATTTGTCTTTTGCCCATTGCGTGTACCAGATTTCATTTGTTGTTAATTTTCCATACAAGGCCAGGTTGTGCTACTTTGAATGATTTTAGTGTACCTAGCTCTGCCTGAAGTAATATGTGTGTTAGTGCTTTTTTCACCCCATTGTACCCATTTTGCATAAATTATCAGATGTTTCATGCTAAGCAGCACAGTGGTGTATCAGCACTGTGCTCACACTATCTTTCAGAGCAAAAGCCCTTTTGCACATGAAAGCTGTTGTCTGTTATCATTTGCGTCGCTTTGTATCACTTAGCACCCCTTTGTATCATGCTAGCTGCTGTACTAAAGTTTAGTATAATAGGCCTTGGTCTCTATGCTCAAGACAAATACAGAGTGGCTGGATTGTCTGGAGCTGCCTCTGGTGCAATGCATTTTTTTTTACCAAAAAAGCCAGATTATAGGCATGGGTTCCATTTAATAATGCAAAGGTTATTTATTAGTGACTAACTTAAACAGCATTTCAACAATGTTCCATGAGATATCTGAGATATCGCTAACAAAATGTACACAATTTACACACAGTAAAAGGTGGTCAGGATTTCTTTTAACCATTAAACATGCCTTTATATCTATTGCCCTATACCACTTTGAAAGATTCAGAAGGAACAATCAATTATGGAAGCGCATATTCTACTTTGAAAAGAAAAATCAGCTCAAAAGCTCCTCGTCGGCCATTTTTCTTGCAAACCAGCCGATTATACTGCATCCAATGTGAGCAGGTCATTCACCAGAAAATTACCGCCTCAGTGTTTCTTCTACATGGAACAGTAGATTGGTGTGCTATCAATATATACATCTAATCCATCCTAATCAGTACATTTGTTTACTCATTGTTGATTTTAAAGATAAATATGGTGTTTATGTTAGGGTTGGTTACCTAAGTGTTCCTTGGTAAATTAAACTACCCTAAAATCCAACATGCATTTCTAAGGAAGAATAAAGAGTTCAATTCACGAAGATTTAGATGGGAGCAGGTATGGCTTACTCTTCTAGCGCTCCTGCCTTGCTCCTGAATACCAGAAAAAGCTGGGAGTACTACAAAAGTGAGTTTTTATAAATGTCTCATTACTAATTCTATAAGCTGAACACATCCGAAAATAATATCTGTTGGATGTTAAGAACTCTGTCAACCCTGCAGGTCAAGTTTCAGCCATAGGTGAAACAAGGAGGAACTATGAACACCACAACTTAACAGCATCTCCTCAGGAACTCTTCAGAAAAGGTTTGTAAATGAAAGAGAATAATGAAGAGACCCTCATCACAAAGTGCATCTAGTTTGCCTGGGTCAACACATAAATACATTAGCTTACTGTGGAGCCCCCAATTATAGGTTTCAATCATGAAGACCTTGCTTATGGTACTCAATTAATCTTTCTGTCATGTGTAGAACAAAGAACATGTTTTTGTCTTTTTAGAGTCTTTAGACTCTCTTTGTGATTACCTACTTCCTTGAATGGAGGTCCTTACTTCAATTTTACATACCCAGTAATGCTTCTGCAGGCATGTGAATAGTTTGTAATGTCCACTTTGTTAACATGACTGAAAAGCAATGACAAAACTGATAGATCTCGCTTTTATAATGCAAGTGCCGAGCTAATGATTATGACAATGTTTATCTGTAAAGAGGGATTTTTGCAGATGTCCCCCACTTTTCGCCCCCCCATTTAGACTCCTAGAAGCTGCATTTTGACTCTGACAGTGCATTGAAGCCTAATAACCAGGCTCAAGGCCAGTGCTCTCTCCCTAAAACTGATGTGTGAATTGGCATCTCCAATGGACAAGGACTTTAACCCCCCCTTTATAAGTTCCTAATATATGGAACCAGTGGTACCCAGTACATGGGTGAAAAAGGGGGCCCAGGGGGTTATAGCACTCTTTGTGTCACTCTGTGTGACCTAAGAAAACTACTGACAGCAGACCTGCCATTGCAGACTGCAGAAACAGTGTCAACTGATCCATTTCGACTTTGCCCACACCATGTGTGACAAAGTCAATGCACTGGATTTTAGTATATGCCAGTCAGTCCTAAGGAAGGCCTCTTCAGCCTGTGAGGTAGGATGGAGTATAATAAAGGTGTGGACATTTAAGTGGAAGCTCATATGTCTCTAGAGTGGCCTTTACCATTAAAGTACACTATAAGTGATAGGTGGTCCATTGACTAACATTGTATAGCATTTGTGCAATCCCGGCGTCGCTAGCTCCAGTATGGTACCATCTACATATGTAGAGTTTGGTGTAAAAAGACGTGCCTCATCAACATCCTTGACACGAATCCCATGTCGAGGGCAAGGTGGCATGCACCCAGATGGCTACCTTAGAGGTTGCCCTGCCCCAGCTTCTCTGTGTCCTGGCTAACAACCTGCACTGTCTGCCGCCAGACAGGATTCTGACCTCCTGCCAGGCAGTGTTGTCACTCCAAGGAGTCAGGAACAAAAGGTTGGGCAGCAATGAGGTCACAACACCTCTGATCTAGGAAGGGTAGTGAAGTGGCTCATCAAGGTGGTGATATTCAAAGCTACACTGCCTCTGATATGCATCACAGCAGCCTCCCAAAAGAGTAAGCAGCCCTCCCCCTTGCCCCAGGCACATTTGCTCCCAGACGTACTAGTTACTTACCTTCGGTAACGATGTATCTGGTAAATACGAGTCTAGCCTCAGATTCCTTAACGTAGAATTATCCTCAGGTGTGAGACCGGATCCATAAAACTTTTCTGCCACAGCATCCCTGCGCCGGGGGAACGGCACAACGTGACTCTGCCCTGACGTCGTCCGCATCCGTGACATCAGCGAGGATACATAAGTCCCACCCCAGTGCACCTACCTCAGTTTTCTTCGGAGAACTTTTCCACGCCACAATGCAGAGCCATCACAAAGAATACTGGAACAGTGTGCGAAAACCCAGCTAAACAGAAGGGAAAGAAACGCAAGGCGAGGAACGGCACCATCCAGAATAGTGCCCAGTACTAAGGTACCAAGTCATGGAATGAAAGAACAGAGCGCAGCTACTAAAAGCAAGCCTGCAGACAAATATAACAGCCTTCCCAAGGGTAGGACGCATATGTAAGGATGCGCAACAAACAAAAAGGTCAGCAACCACTGCCCAGAACAAAGAAGGGTTCTAGGGCCAGAACGAAAGAGCAACAACAATTCAACCCTAGACAACACCAGTAGGAAGGATCTCCTGAAAAGAACTGCGGTTTGAGACCCAGCCAAGGGACCTTAACCCTAAGGACTGCAAGAGTCGTGAAGGAATCTGTGACTAGAATCGTTTTTACTAGATACATCGCTACCGAAGGTAAGTAACTCGTACATCTGATAAAGATTCTAGCCGCAGATTCCTTAACGTAGATAGATACCCTAGCCATACCCAAAGGGGAGGAGGGTCTGCAAGAGGACCCCCTCAGCTTGGAAGAATACAAGGCACCACCAGGGACAAGTCATAGGGACAGGGAGAACCCCAGTCCCCCTCCAGGCAGAAGAGGACCTCACCAGCTCAGAAGAACAGAGAGCTCCACAGAGGATGTGTTAAGGAGAGGAATTGACAGGGGCGGCACAACCCCCACCACGCAAGGAAAGCAAGACAAGACAAAGGGAGAACAATACACCCCAAGCCCTGTCAAGGCACTAGGAACTCCTGCCAGAAGCCCAGAGGAATAGACAATGGCTGAGGAATACCGAAGAAGAAGAATCATTCCAGGGAGAAGAGGCAGAATGGAGGCAAAGACCTCCACTAGAACACACACACAGTGAAAGGGACAGAGGAACCTGACACAATCTGAAGCGAACAGGCAAGGCAGGAATGACGCCTCAGGCAACAAGGCAGACGTGGGAAGAAACGCGTAATCTTGAAGAGCCCCAGCAAAAACAAGGTAAGAGCACAAGGACCCATGTCTAGATACCCGGTCTAAGACCAGCAGAGGAAGCAGCGCAGCTGACCGCAGACAAGCGCCCGAGCCGAACGCCAGACCACATGGAGCCCCAACAAGGGCAAGTGCCAGGGAAATCCCGAATGGCCCCAAGAAAGGGGCTGTTCCAGACGGAAACCCTCCCACGAAAAAAGATGGGACCAACCGGAAGATAAGATGAGGAACAAGTAGGACGGACCCAGCCGTCAACAAAGGAAACATCCCCGTGGAACACTAGACAGAGGACTCGGCCAAAAACGGCGGAGAGGAAGGTGAAACACCGCAGCACAACGCCGAAGATGGCATACCAAGCAAAGCAGTCTATACCTAGAAAGACAGACCTGAAGCAGCGCCAGCTACGCCCAGGTAATGATCAAGAAACCGCACCAGCAGAATACAATGACACCAGAAAAGGCAAGAACCCACAAGGGAGAGTCCACACCCTCCTAGCGAAAGACAGAGCTATACAATAGACAATAGCTACAGGTACCCCAAATGGGGAATGACACGTCCCAAGAAAAATATGAGACCCACTCTTAGGAAAGAATCCTGCATCACAGAACAAGCCTATAAACCTGTGGCAGAAACCACAGACAGACAAAAAGTATACTCTTGCTAAAAAAGGGCTGAACCAGCAGCCAACCTAAGAGAGGGCCCAACCAGAGGACCCGAGGGCACAGCAAACTACACAGAAAGTGTAACGGGCACTCCAAACACCAAAGTCCAGGAGCAAATGGTATAACCTCTATCGCCAAGTCCCTGAGGATCAACAAACCAGCCTACTGAGGAGGAGGAGGACGGAGTCCAGCAAGAAGATACTGAATGGCAGGGTCTGCATGAGTGTTAAACAGAAGAACCCAGTGAAAGGGAAGGTCAACCAGAGACTCTCTTATATTTTCAGGAAAAAAAGCATCACATAGCCAAGCATGGCAATGGAGAGTTACAGAAGTGGCCATAGCAGGGCCAAGAGCATCGGCAACATCCAGGGCCGCACGAAGAATAAACGTGGCCAACTCCCTACCATCCAACACATGGGCCTGCAGATCAGCACGGGCACCCTCATGGGAGACATGAGAAAGAAGAGAGTACACAGAGTCCCACAGGCGGAAAGTAGCCCTGGTCAACACACACAAAGTGTTAAGTACACGTAAGGCTGCACTGGAAGAAGCGAAGACATTAAACCCCCATGAATCTAACCACTGGGCCTACAGAGATGGAGGAAACAGCACCACAGGCAAGCACGGAAAGGTATTCCCCAGATGAGCACCATGAGTAGAAGGGTTGAAGGAAAGACAGACCAGGTCATGCAGAGCAGGACGGTGGTGATGTAGGACCGCCTGAGGCACCGATCGCCCGTGGCAGGACGCCCCCATAAGAGAAATGTGGAGTGACGTTTCAAAGGGAAGGAACAACTCCCGTCCACCAGAAACCTGATGGATAACTTCCAAAAGGTTGTCCATGGGAAACAGAGTAACAAGTTCACCAATCCGCAGAATACCAGTGGCTGTGGAAATAGCCCGCACAAAGGCAACACTGGCCTCGGTATTGAGCCGTGGAGGAGAAAGTAATTCCTCCGTGGGCAACGGCTGCAGACTGAGCCGTCCATCCCCAAGTCCAGGGGGGTCGGCCGGCCCCGGAATTGTGGAGGATCCACAGATGAATGGGGAACCTGAGGGGCCTCAGGGGAAGGTGGAGAGGCTGGTGGACAAGCCAGCCACGGAAGGAAGGGTTCGAGGATTTAGGCCGTGGGGACTGCGAGGATCCTTCCATGGAAGATGCTGGTGAAAAGGCAACAATATGGCGCCCTGTCTCCGGAGAGGAACATACAAACAGATGACAGCTCTCTGGAGAAGAAGGGACTTCAGGAGAAGAATCCAGAACCAGACGCCGGGGCGGCTCTGTGGAGTGCGCCACCGAGGCCTGATCAACGTCGTTCGGCGCCAGAGAGGGTACTTGTGGCGCCGGCTCTACATCTGCCACCAGATGCTCTCCAGGAGAATGGAGCGGGGTTGACGCCGGAACGGTGATGGAGCGGTGCCAAAAAGGCACCGGCTAGACCCCAGATGGATCAGTCACCCACGTCGAGGTCCAAGAGGGACTCGGGAAAGCGCCCCAGGCCCCGGCCTCCACCCGTGACTTCACCGACACCAGAGAGGAAGGCTCCCGGCACCGAAACGGCGCCGGCTCAACCTCTGGCGAGGCAGCCGCCTGCTCAGAGGACCGAGGGGGACTCCGGGGTAAACCCGGAGTCCCGGCGATCTTCTGCAATGCCACAGAGAGCCCTGTAGGGATTTGCGGCGAGGCAGGGAGGCCAGGCGCCAAAGAGGGGAGCCCCGAAGGACCGCACCTCGACGACACCACCCTCCTACGTCCTGAAGCTGAAACTGTTGGTGCTGGGGCCGGAGCCGCCGCCGACTCCGCGGAAGTCCCCACACGAGGCAAGGGATCCGCGGACATGTCAGGAGGTGGAGGAAGGACCAAAGAAGCCTGCAGAGCCATAGCGTAGGCTGTCAATTGGGCCCTAGTCGCCCCTGCACCGAGAAACGGTGGGTAGGAGGGCGACAAGAGGGGGCACATGTCCCGAGGGGAGTAGGCAGCCACTGCGGAAGGAGGACAGCACCTCGGAGACAAACTGAAAGACCTACCAGCCGGTGAGCCACGCCCTCGGGATCATGGTGAGAGACGATGTTGCAGATGAAACCGGGGGCTCTTTGCCTTTGAGGTAGGGGACAGTCTCATGCCTGGGGATAATTCTACGTTAAGGAATCTGCAGCTAATAGTCTCTATCAGATAGGTGAGAAATTAGGTATGCAGGTGGGGTACACCCCCAGAAAGCTAACCACACCACCAGGGTGAGTTGCTTGATCTGTACACCTTAGGAAGGCTTCTGCAACTTTTAAAAATAGTAGAAATGGTGACCCACACCCCAGATGTGGTCAATTGAGGGGGATTAGCTGCACGGACTTGTAGCCCGTTGCCTACTTGTTCTCACACCCCTTAATCCCCTAAATATAGGAATTAACGGACCCCCCTGAAACCAGAACGCCAGTTCTGTAACACCCTGCATCAAAGAAGAGACCCGTGTCCATTATAACAAAGATTTTGTCATCTCAAACCAAAAAAAGGAAACTCTATCCCTGAGCCAACGAACTTCGAACTGTTTGAACAATATTCGCCCTCGGCTAAAGCTTGGTTCCCCTAGACAGAGGAATCCCTCAATGAGGCTGAGGTACCCTCAGTCTCCTCTGGACTAGTGCCACTCATTCGCTGCAAACTGCAGGTAAATTATCGCTCTGGATCCAAAGAATCGCTGCCCATCGGGCACCAGGAACAGCCATGACAACTCTGCTACTGGGCTCCACGGGCCAGGTAAACTAGAACTGACTGATGTGGCCTGGTCCAAGGACCCACATCACCTTTACCCTGCAAGGGTATAATGTAACTCAACCTGCAAGTGAGAGACTAGTGGTTATCTCCATTGACTGCAATGTTGAATTGTCACTGTATTAATTTGCACGGATTTAAATTTGCTTCTCAAATCTATAACTACGGTTATATGTCTGATATTCCCTTTGATTGGTGTCTCAATTAAGATAAATAAATACTCTATTTTTATGAATTGGTTTTGGATTTCTCTCGACTCATGTCAATTACTAATAGTCCATGTTGGTGCTCTGCAAAGCTTAGCACATGTTCTTCTAGTAAAACCTGACTGCTCTTTGCCACACTACCAGGACTGAGCTACAGATTTATTACTGTGAGTCCAAGGACCATCTGTGATTTGATTTATGATTTGCAGAGCGCATGGCTGTCCGAAGGCTTACCCGCACTGGTGAGTGCTGTGGTAAGAGTGGAGCCCACTAGTGAATTAGGGAAAACAGCCAGGTCTTGAGTTTCTTCCTAAAGGAAAGTTCATTTTGCAGTGATCTCAGGTCAAGTGGGAGCTCACTCCACTGTTTTGTTACCAGGTGTGCAAATGATCTTCCTCCCTATCTTGATCATTTGGTTGTGCTGAGAAGGTGTAGGTGAGAGGACCTTAAAAGTCTGGTGGGGGCGTGGGCAGAGATTTCTAAACTTTACTGGACCTTTATTATTTATGGCCCTGTGTGTAATGCATAGGGATTTGAACTTGATTCTTGCCGCAATTGGCAGCCAGTGGAGCTGATAGAGGAATCACCTATGGAGACGTAGCTAGGGATTTTTAGCAGGAGCCTTGCTGCCACATTCTGCACAACCTGAAATCTCTTTATAACATATTTCAGTGAGCCTTGGTAAAGAGAGTTGCCATAGTCCAGGCGGGAGACTATGACGGTCTGAATGACGGTTTTTCTTACCTGCTCTGGGATGAGTGCTAGTATCTTTCTGATCATTCTTAATAGCCCAAGGCATATTCCAGACAGTTTGTTTGCTTTGTAGTCTATTACAAGGGTACTATCCATCCAGATACCTAGATTTTTTACAACGGATTTGGGGTCAGTAGGATTACCCATACAGGTTGGCCAGCTATTCAGTGGTCTGGGTATGGCCAGGTTACCTAATATCACTATTTCTGTCTTCTCACCATTTAGCTTTAGGCAACCTTTCGACATTCAGTGGGACACTATAGTCAAGCAGGGGGCCAATTGTTGGTTCCTTTGGTTGGGACCAATATACAGAGAGACACTCAGCTGGGTGTCATCTGAATAAGAGACAACTTAGATGCCTAACTCCTGCACAATGGTGGCAAGCTGTAGCACGTATATGTTAAATAGCATAGGGCTGAGTGACGAGCCCTGTGCTCCAAAAAAAAGATACGCCAGTCAATCACTTTATCCCGGATTCCTACTTCTCTTAGTCTACATTTCAGGATGGCATGGTTAACGGCATCAAATGTCGCACTAAGATCAAGCAAACTGATGGTGGAGGTCCCTCCATTGTCTAATAGGTATTTGAGTTCTTTGTGACAGTATTGCCTGGTGAACCCTAACCAGTATCACAACATAATTCTCCACCTTCCTACAGAAGCATTACTTGGAAAATGTGAAATGTAAAGAAAAAATGATTTCAAAATAGTGGAGAAAAAACAAGCACTAATCTTATGATATGTCAAAAACGTTTCACTCAGGTGTGTCAAAGCTTGTGCTTTCACACAAAAGCGGAGTGCAGGAGCTAAAACAAAAACAACCCTTAAACCAGACCTCAGCAAAGATAGCCCAGTGCATTTACAGACAAGCTGGGATGTGTGGAGTGGCAACACAGCATAAGGATTATCAGATGGGTGAGGCAGCACTAGAGGGAGAGAGCTATCAAACACATGGAGTTCTAAGTGAAAAACAGAAAAGTAGTTCCTTAACCGCTTCCGTGCGGTGCAGATTCTTCCCCGGTGCTGGACATTCCAGAACAGGGTGCGGTCGTGACGGAACGATTCCGTCATCAGCACAGCTCAACCGTGACTGATGACGGAATGGTTCCGTCACCAGCATCGAAGTGGTTAAATGTAAGCAGTGGAAGGATACAAGTGAGCCAATCAAAAACATTGTAAATAGGTTATGCTCTATGAGATGAAAAAACATAAGAATAGAAAGGCAAGCCATTGAATAAAAAGAAAGAAAATGAGTAACAATAAAGTCAACTAATGGTAAGCAGGGGGTGGGCTTGCGCTTGTACTGTTTGGTATGCTTGATCTAAACAACAAAAGTGTATCCATGTACTTTATAACTAGCACACAGCTTGATTCCAGTGATCTATCTTGGCCAGCATAGATTGGGTGCTTGAAAGTAGCTCACATCAAGATGCTGTTGCCACAAACTCTTGAAGCATGTAGACATCCCATGTGTTGTAACTATTGGTTGTATGGCGTCAAACAACCTGACTGGCAAATAAATGCATCAGAGAGTAGAAAAATCAGAAAAGCTTAACAATAGCAGACATGCTAAAACAACTAGATTATCTTCAGGTCAAGTCTATAAATATCTGGGCATTTGGATAGTAAAAAGAGAAAGTCATTCTAACCATCTGCCCTCAAAAGCTGGAGCTTTATACTAGGTCTTCCTGCGTTTGTTTAGAAGAAATCTATTTAGGAGATATACTCAGCTCATTCTGTGGGTCATCTCAGAAAAGTAATGACCATCATGACACGTGGCTTACAGATCTTTCCTGGGAAATTATTTCAATGGGCTGATATTGTTCAGTGTTGTACATTCAGATTAATTTTTGGATTTACTGATTCAACTGTACAGGAGAAAATCCGCTCTTGGAGTTTTGCCTTCAAAAACAATAATGGGCACTTGAGCTTAGGTTTATTAATTTATGTTATAAATGTTTAATGTCCCTGAAGAAACTCTAAAAACCTAATTTAATCACATCGTCAGCAATCCCTCAGGTAATTTTTGACACACCTTACAGCCAGTTTAAAACGCAGGATCTTTCCCAGGTAAAAAAGATCTTTTTAAGGAAGGCATGTCTGCAGGGAATGACAAGATACATTTTCCGATACATCTGCATGCCTGGGCTGTATTCAGGAGTGTCTGAGAATGCGTTTGTAATGAATGAACTCAAACCCCTTACCTCAGATTTAATCTAATTCTGCTGCTAAAATGCTGTGCAAACTGGAAGAACTTAAATAAGGCTACGGACGTTAATTTAGGCTAAGGGCTTTTATATTTTTTTAATCGTTCGTACATTTTGTATGTATATGTCTGATGTCAACAGCTCCACGAAAGTGATTATTAAACCCTTTGGGCCTCATTTATGAAGCCTTGCATCAGTTTTGTGCTTCCGATGTATCAATTTTTGTGACGCATCGCCAGTGTAAAACAAGCCTCCTGTTGCGCACTATTTACAAAGTGACGCTTCTAAGCAGATGTGTCACTTTGTAAACTCATGCCCTACAATATACCTGCATCAGGTATAATGTATGCAGGGGGGCGTTCCCCCGCAAAAAGCCTTGTAGAAGTGACGCAGTGAAATCTATGAGATTTCACTGCGTCACTTCTAGGACGCCGTTGCGTCAAAATCTTACGCCTACCTCAGAGCAGGCGTAAGACTGACGCAGGCCCTTTCACATGGGGCTTGCCCCATGTGAAAGGATGTATTGCTGGAGTTGCGTCACTTTTGTGACACACTCCAGCAATGCGTCACTTTTGCGCTTACAGATACGTCAGAATTACTGACGTATCTGTAACTCCTTGCGACATGATGCGTCATACATTAAATATGACGCATCAGGTATGTCGCAAGGAGTGCGCAGTGAGAAGTGACGCATCGCTGCTTTCACGTAGCAATGCGTCATTTCTCATAAATTGGGCCCTTTGTTTATTAAACTATGGTTTTGGAAGCTGCAGGATCACAGTGATAGCATGTTTGAAAGCTACATAACTGCAGTTAGTTAGAAGTTTGGTGAAAGGCATGGAATACCTATTGTTATTCTCCAAAGAGCAATGGTCCCACAATTCTGCGAGATTAAGGTCTAGAGAGGGACAGGCGCATACCCTTTTCTGATGCATATTGTATTACTTTATTCAAACAACAGTCAAAAACTAGCTTATGTTATAATGATTAACTGACATTTGAAGCCTGGTGGTTATATTGTTACGGTTTTTATTAACTTGCGCGATATTGTCACTGAATTAACAGTATGTAATATAGGAACGTCAAATATAATCCTTTCATCAAGCAACGGTGATATGAACAATTTTTACCTCTAAAATATCCTTTCCTTGCAGGAACCTTAGATGTAAATAAAGGAAAAGATTTTAGAATGCTCCCACCATATCCGTAATTTATAAATATGTATTGCCCAAGCCATCTGCTGATTTGGCAGACACGTGATCTTACTCACGTGCTCTGTATTAGTTAGGGCCTTGGGTGTGCACATCCTTTTTGAGTGAAAATGAGTAGGATCCTGAGGCAAACTGGTTGCATTAAGCAGTACAACATGAAAACTCTCCTATTTCACCATCCTACTACATCATTGCAAAAGTCCTTATATGTTCACACTATTGGCCAGATTTACTAACTTTTCACACAGCACAGTGCACCTACCAGATTTTCTGCTTTGCGTTGTGCCTCAGCGAAAACAGAGTGTAGAGCCATGTCTACTAAGACTGGCCTGCTGCTGGTTGGTGTCATTCACTGCACTGTCAAGCAAATAAGCTGCCTTTAGCAATTCACAACATTGAACCGAGTTGCAGAAGTGAGTTTATACAGTCTAACACATGGACGTCAATTCGCCAAAATGCCAGGGGTAGCAGAAGTGACTGCATGCCATTTGACTTTTACTTTGACTCATACACACATGCTTACACATATTAACACATTCACACACTCTCTCACACGTAAACACTCTCTTACTCACATTTATGCACACAACATACATTTAACAGCTTTTTTTTACTTATCATGCTTTCAGATAGGGTCAGCTAATGTACTCTGTTTTATATTAAACTAATAGTGAATAATATTAAGAATTATTTTTATAATATTTTTTTTATAGAAACCAGCCAAGTCCATAAGGAAGAACAGCCCCTGTGTTTCAGGCACTAATTTTGCCACCTCTGAGGCCACAGGTCACAAAAACTGTGCCAGGGGCATCAGGTGGCAAGCCAGGGGTCATAACTGCGACCCATGGCAACCCCTAAATGATGTCCATGGTCTAGCATTGTATTAGTACAGGAAGTATACCCATAATTTACCTCAACAAACTCAAGAGGTGCTGTGCATCGCAGGGCATATGCAATGTATTTCTTTTGAGGAAGAAATAAACACATTTCTCCTGCTTAATGTAGTTCGTTGTTGATGCAAAGCCTAGCCTGGCTATCTCATTTGAATGATGCGCTGCATGAAAAGCTATGTGTAGTTGTGCTGGTCCTCACAGGTAAAACATGTTTTCTATAAAGCACCCCACAGCAGCACACATGTGTTTGCGTTGAGAAAAGAGCACACAGTACAAATTAGCTTCTGCATTGTGTAGAAACTATCCTTCTGAGACTTTGCATCACATTGTATCAATTTGCTAAAATCCTTAGTAAATCTGGGGCTAAAAGCTTGAGTCTATCAACAAGACAATCTTTTGCTGCCATCAGCTGTGCTCTCTGAGTTATTCTCTCTGCCACTTTTGCATGCTATCTCTACCCATCCATTAATGAAAGTGGCATAACTTCTCTATGTGTTTCTAAACTGCACTGTTAAAAAATATACTTATGTACGCAAGGAGTGTTTCATTAATTTAACGACAAATCAAAACAAATCAAACTCAATATACTGCAATTTAATGAATAGACGTTGATTAGGACTCTGGATGTACAAGAATGGTATTCTCAGGTGTATATATAATATATTTATATTTATATTCAATGTGCAAGCTTAGTTATAGTTAGGACGACTGTTTTTCCCTATACAAACCAAGCTTAAACAAAACAGACCTTAAAAATGTGAAAGTTATAATTACAGCTTTCATTTACAGTTTAGCCCCCACCTTCACATTATTATAAGTAGCGCACCTCGTTATACAATCTTTTCAGCTCACTAACCAGACAGCAGGCTTCAGTAAGAAAGAAGTGCAGGAATTCAGTAATAAGACGGGTAGAGAAGAAGGGAATAAAGAAGCGAGATAAAAAGAATGAAGGGAAAAGACCACAAAAGAGTTTGGTGGAGAGAGGGTGGGGAGAATCTTCCAGTGAATTGTCTGATACTTGGTGTGTCAGAGTGTTTGATACAGACTGCAGAGCATTAGAAAATTCACGATTTAAGAAATACATGAGGCCAGTTAGAAAAAATGTACATGCAGGGCTCCATCTTTTCTCTCAAGAACATCAGCATGGCAGCTACGTCGAATACTGGGTTGCCCAATGTCAACGCTGCCAAGTCTTGAGTCCATCTCATGCCTCTTCATTTCAGCACTTTACACTTCTTTATATTGCTCTTGTAGGTTTTTTCTCGTGACTTCATTTCTTTGACTAGGAACTCTGAGAGGGTCAGTCCAAAGAAAGACTGAAAAAGGAAACCTAAGACTAATTAATTATATTATTCAGTTTACAAAGGACCAACCTGGAGAAAAACAAACTTCTACTGTGCCATTAAAGTATTGGTTCCCAATCTGTGCGACGTGCCACCTTGGTTGCCATCAAAACTAGCCATGGGTGCAGCGCCCTAAGCATACAGTTTGGAAACAACTAAAGGCTGAAGAAAGGTTCTGCAATCGTTTAACTATGGTAGAGTCTTGGGAATGGTGTGCTTGCAGAGCAAACATCACAGAGTACGCCTACGACTGCCCTGGCCACATATTCTAATAGGTGACCACCCTTTACGTACGTGCTCTCGAGAGTATGGTGTTGCTGTTCTTTCACTATGGCATAGATATATATACTAGCAGCCCGTCCCGACGTTGTCCGGGTATGAATTGCTGCCGGCTAGTAGTATATTGTTTTGTAGGATTTCGTTTTGATAGCATTTCTTATCTGTGACAGGCCTGTGAAACGCTCCGATTCACAGTGCACTGCTGATGCACTTAAGAGTGCGCGTTCAGTAGTGTGTGAACTCGAGTTTCCCTACTTTATTTTTCCTTGCAATATTATATAGCGCGAACTCAACAACATGGCATGAGCACAATTTACATTACAGAAGAACACATTCATTTATGGTAGGCACGGGGAGACAAAGCGATTTGCCTGGAATCACAGGATGTTGAGCTGATGCCGAGATTCGAACGTAGCACCCCAGCTCTAAAGTTCGCAATTCTAGAACTTGTGGCGGGAGGTGTGTCTAAAAGTGTATGTCACTGCTGACCATCAATGAGAGAGACCTGTGCATTTTTCAAATGGGTGGTGAAAAAATATGAGTATGTTGCTGGGGATGTGGGCAGCCGTGCCACCAATGTACTTACCGGGGGAGTGTAAACACCCAATATTCATGGCATTACATTTTATATGCTTTAACCACGCATACATTTACAACGAAATTCGTTGTGAATGCATGAATGGTAAAAGCAAGTTTTTTTATATGTTTGGATAAGGTAAGTATGGGTATAGGGGTATATGTTTTGGGGTACTGAGGTATATGTTTTGGGGTGTTTGGGTATTTTAAGGGTTCAGATATAGTTTTGGGTTATGGGGTCATATGTAGTTTTAGGGTTTAGGGATAGGTATGGGTTTTGGGGTACAGGGGTAGTTTTAGGGTTCAGGGCTAGGTTTGGGTTTTGGGGTATAGGGGTATTTTTGGGGCTCAGGGGTAGGTTTGGGTTTTGGGGTACAGGGGTATTTTAAGGGTTCAGGGCTAGGTTTAGGGGTACAGGAGTATTTTTTGGGTTCAGAGGTAGGTTTGCGTTTTGGGGTACAGGGGTATTTTAAGGGTTCAGGGCTAGGTTTGGGTTTTGGGGTAAAAGGGGTATTTTAGGGTTCAGGTGTAGGTTTGGGTTTTGGGGTACAGGGTTATTTTTAGGGTTCAGGGCTAGGTTTGGGTTTTGCGGTACAGGGGTATTTTCAGGGTTCAGGGGTAGGTTTGGGTTTTGAGGTACAGGGTATTTATAGGGTTCAGGGCTAGGTTTGGGTTTTGGGGTACAGGAGTATTTTTAGGGTTTAGGGATAGGTTTGGGTTTTGGGGTACAGGGTATATTTATAGGGTTAAGATGGGTTAGTGTTTAAGGGTGTTGGAGTATTTTAAGAAGTAAGGGTGGGTTATGATTATGGGGTGCAGGGGTATTAAAAGGGAGCATGGTGGACACCCGGAGCTGGAATGTACAGAACCTGGGAAGAAAAAACAATGAAATATTGGGCACAACGCTCGCTTTTTTTCCCGTAATCCCGCGCCCTGCACACGCCCACGCCCCCAGCACACGCCCATAGCACACGATATGAGACATGGCATGAAGGGCGGAACGTACCACACGCCCCCCGCGTTTGTCACGCCCCCAGCACATGCCCACAGCACAACGCAGACACGCCCACAAGGGACTACTTTGCTGGCACAGTTCTTTTACCTTTTAAATGTATATGGTGGGCGTCTGCATAGCCTATGTCCTTCTGCTGCAACTGCCCTTTCCAATGCTGTATTGGGTGTTGTGATTGGTGCTGTGGTCCCTGAGATTACCCGCCTCAAAGGTTTGAGCTCTCTCTTTATTATATTAGTATAGATATGTATATACATATATCTAAAAAGAAAAGTCTACTGTTTTCAAAAATGTAAGCGAAATCGGCACTCCGTAAATTTGCTATTTGGCTTTATTCCATAGAGTAAAACAGCAACACATATCAACTGTTACCTCACGGTATATATATATATATATATATATATATATATATACATATAAAAGCTCCAAGTTGCCTGCGCAATGAGTCGCACACAAAACCAGCAGTGACGTAAAGTCTTTTAATCAGGTAAAAACATCGCCTGCAGAACGATCCGGTTTAACAGCCTTTCCATCCGTAAGTGCCTGACGCGTTTCAAATGATAAACCTTCTTCCTCAGAGGCTGGATGGATCCGGTTTGTGCGAGCCACACCTCCTACTAATACATGCCAATGTCCACGCCCCCCTGATGGGCAAGTCCAATAACTGAGTGGGGCATTGTGGGATGTGTGGTTTGTTCGTTCTTCATTCTGTCCCAAAAAGTTAAAAGCCCACAGATAGGCCTGTTGCGGCAGTGTCCGTCCTAGATCCCTCGTTGGTAGTCCACAGATTGGCTCCGTATATACAGAGCCTGTGGCACCCCTGTTTCACGGGGTGGTGCGTCCTCGGCGGCCAGGTCCGCCGCCAAAAATGAAATCTCCAAGTTGCCTGCGCAATGAGTCGCACACAAAACCAGCAGTGACGTAAAGTCTTTTAATCAGGTAAAAACATCGCCTGCAGCACGATCCGGTTTAACAGCCTTTCCATCCGTAAGTGCCGGACACGTTTCAAAGGATAAACCTTCTTCCTCTGAGGCTGGATGGATTCGGGTTGTGCGAGCCACACATCCTACTAATACATGACAATGTCCACGCCCCCAGATGGGCAAGTCCAATGACTGAGTGGGGCATTGTGGGATGTGTGGTTTGTTCGCTCTTCATTCTGTCCCAAAAAGTTAAAGGCCCAGATAGGCCTCATGCGGCAGTGTCCATCCTAGATCCCTCAATGGTAGTCCACAGATTGGCTCCGTATATACAGAGCCTGTGGCCCCCCTGTTTCACGGGGTGGTGCGTCCTGGGCGGCCAGGTCCGCCGCCAAAAATGAAAGCTCCAAGTTGCCTGCGCAATGAGTCGCACACAAAACCAGCAGTGACGTAAAGTCTTTTAATCAGGTAAAAACATCGCCTGAAGAACGATCCGGTTTAACAGCCTTTCCATCCGTACGTGCCTGACGCGTTTCAAATGATAAACCTTCTTCCTCAGAGGCTGGATGGATCCGGTTTGTGCTAGCCACACCTCCTACTAATACATGCCAATGTCCACGCCCCCAGATGGGCAAGTCCAATGACTGAGTGGGGCGTTGTGGGATGTGTGGTTTGTTCGCTCTTCATTCTGTCCCAAAAAGTTAAAAGCCCACAGATAGGCCTCGTGCGGCAGTGTCCGTCCTAGATCCCTTGATGGTAGTCCACAGATTGGCTCCGTATATACAGAGCCTGTGGCCCCCCTGTTTCACGGGGTGGTGCGTCCTCGGCGGCCAGGTCCGCCGCCAAAAATGAAAGCTCCAAGTTGCCTGCACAATGAGTCGCACACAAAACCAGCAGTGACGTAAAGTCTTTTAATCAGGTAAAAACATCGCCTGCAGCACGATCCGGTTTAACAGCCTTTCCATCCGTAAGTGCCTGACGCGTTTCAAAGGATAAACCTTCTTCCTCAGAGGCTGGATGGATCCGGTTTGTGCGAGCCACACCTCCTACTAATACATGCCAATGTCCACACCCCCAGATGGACCTGGCCGCCGAGGACGCACCACCCCGTGAAACAGGGTGGTACGATTACCCGATCAGCATATACGTATACATATATATACATATACATATATATATATATATATATATATATATATATATTACCTACTGGCTATCGCCAGTAGGTATATATAGTTAGGATTAATTCCCTATGGGATTTCTGAAAATTCTATGTCTAATAACTTTGGCGTTTGTGGACGGAATCGGCTAAAATTTTCAGGAAAATGGCACATTTTGTTTCTGAGCAGCCCCTGAAAATTTGGTGGGGTTTCGTCAAGGGGGGGCTGAGAAAAAAGGGGGGTCCCAAAACGCGTTTTTTGCATTGAGTTTTCCATAGGGCGGTTGGACTCACTTTTAGCTCGAACGGCTGAATGGATTTGCACGAAACTTGGCAAAATTGTAGGGACTGTTAGCCCGATGTGCCTTTGCTAGGTCTCAATATATGTGCTTCAGTGGATTTTGAGAAATTAACGTTTAAATCAAGATATATATCTGTAACAGCGCTCCGGGCAGCGATCCGGTCCGCTTACTTTTCGCGTTTCGGAACTTTGCGTGCAGAAAGCTGATTGGCTCTCCGGTGTCTGTCAACATTCTAAACAGTCCGGAGCGGCCGCCATCTTGTCTCTCGGTAGGATCGAGAGAGAAGAAGAGGTGAAAAACGAAAGGGGAATTTAATGAAAGGGGGCAAGGTATCCCCCTCTTGACCCCCTAGGAATGTTGTTGGGGTTATTAAAGGGTCCCGTGGGGAAAAGAAAAAAAAAATGATTTTTCACGGTAGAAGCGCTTCACGGGCCGCGAACTGGGCCGCAAACTGGTAGCGAAACGGGAATTCACCATTTTGTGCTTCGTTTTAATTGTTTAGAGATAAAACTTATCGCCGCACATCGGCCACAATGCATGAGTATCGTTGAAAAGTCAGCGATATTCATGCATTATCCAGCAAATGCTCTTAGCCGTGTTATCCACCTTCCATTGGATAACATGGTTAAAAACTGCTCTGTGCGTGAGCTTTTTTTTTTTTTTTTTTTTTTTTTGCTGCGTGACGTTTGTTAACGTTCGATTCGATGGAAATCAGGAAGTGTTGACCACCATTTTGTCACTGCGAGTAAATATTTTGTTATAAATGAATCCTTATTGAAAAACATTGTCTGCGCCATCTTGCCTTTTTGTCCAATGCCACAATTTTGTCGTGCACGGCAGCCATTTTAGATGCCTTGACCAGGCCCACTCTCTGCACGCCGCCGATCCTCAGCATGGCTTCCCACCCTCGCAAGCATCTCCCCCACGCACTGGTCATCCCCGCTCTGTCTCTCATGCATGGGCCATATACTTCCCCCCATCTGCGCTGCTCTTCTCTGAGAATCACACCCTGTGCCCTCCCGACACCTCTCTTTCACCCTATTCACTACCGCACCCTCTGACACTCCTCTTCCTCTGTGTCCGATTGTCCAGGCCGGACCTAGGCTATCACCTACCCCTGAGGATGTAGTTTATGGCCCCAGCTGTAGAGAATTCAGACATGCCAACCCTCCCGATTCAGGCGTGTGACTACTGATTTCAGTGCTAGTCTCCCGCCTCCCGATTTCTGCAAGCAAAAACTCGGGGGCATATTACGAACAACTAGCGATAATTTTTGTCTCTTATTTGTTTAGAGACAAAAATTATCGCCGCACATCGGCGATTTTTATCGCAGATAAACCTTGCTATTATCGCAGAAAAGTCAGCGATATTCATGTATTATCGAGCAAATGCTCTTAGCCATGTTATCCACCTCCCATTGGATAACATGGCTAAGAACTGCTCAGGGCAGGTGTTAGACGCCAGCTTCAGTCTGAATGATCCAGAAACAAGGTGGGGCTTTCATCGTTTTAGAAAAAAAATGTTCTAAACCAATGAAAAGTGTTATTTTTAGGTCATATGACCAAGCCTTCCATCTTTAGGAAACCAAAAGTAAAATGAACCAATGAAAAGTTTTATAAACAAGTCACATGACCTGTTATGCGGCATAGGGCTACAAAAAGCGTAGAAAATCCGTTGGCACGTGAGGCGGCGTCAGTAGCGGACCGATGTGCGAATAGGCCGAAGGCAGCACAACGCGCCGAGATCCGGATGGCACCGAGGTGGTGTCCAGCAAATTGCCGCACTGGTGTGGTCATCCTACAATGCTGCGCCGAAAGACGGCGTGTCCAGCTGAGTTGCGGTCACTGTTGCGGTACAGTGACTCGAACGCGCCGAGATCCGGATGGCACCGAGGTGGTGTCCAGCAAATTGCCGCACTGGTGTGGCCATCCTACAATGCTGCGCCGAAAGACGGCGTGTCCAGCTGAATTGCGGTCACTGTTGCGGTACAGTGACTCGAACGCGCCGAGATCCGGATGGCACCGAGGTGGTGTCCAGCAAATTGCCGCACTGGTGTGGCCATCCTACAATGCTGCGCCGAAAGACGGCGTGTCCAGCTGAGTTGCGGTCACTGTTGCGGTACAGTGAGTCGAACGCGCCGAGATCTGGATGGCCCCGATGTTGTGTCCAGCAAGTTGCCGCACTGGTGTGGCCATCCTACAATGCTGCGCCGAAAGTCGGCGTGGGGTGCCCCGTTGGCTTATGAGGTGATGTCAGTAGTGGACCGATGTGTGAATAGGTCGGAACCAGCACAAGGCGCCAAGATCCGAACGGCAAGTCCTGGATGTTGAGTGCCTCAGTTGAGAGTTCTGAGCAGTGCTTGTAAGACTATCTGAAGTTTATTATAAGAATCAGAGTAAGTTGAAGACTGTCTGAAGCTTATTTGCACCTTTTGCAGCTTCACTATTGCCCAAGGTGGTGTTCAGCGGAACTTTTTTCCTTTTCCTTTCTGCTTCTTTTCCTACAATCCGTTTCATCTGAAGACACGACCAGGTCCCTGAATGTGTGTAGGGGGACGCTATTGAGTGAATGAAAATGGCGGCTTGTCCAGCTGAATTGCGGTCACTGTTGCGGTACAGTGAGTCGAACGCGCCGAGATCCAGGACCGATGTGTGAATAGGTCGGAACCAGCACAAGGCGCCAAGATTCGAATGGCAAGTCCTGGATGTTGAGTGCCTCAGTTGAGATTTCTGAGCAGTGCTTGTAAGATTGTCTGAAGCTTATTTGCATCTGCTGCAGCTTCACTATTGCCCTTGTGTGGCCAAAGGTCGCACATGACATAGGCGGCCGGCTCCCGAGGTCCGGCGGAACTTTTTGCCTTTTCCTTTCTGCTTCTTTTCCTACAATCCGTTTCATCTGAAGACACGACCAGGTCCCTGAATGTGTGCAGGGGGACGCTATTGACTGAATGAAAATGGCGGCTTGACACAAAGCTGACTCAAGCGTTACTGTTGATGCTATACAGACAAAAATTGGTTTTCAGTTTGTACATTCTTCATGTTTTTTTTTTCCATCCAAGTCTGATTAAGAGTTTGTAGAAAAATGGCTTCAGATTTTCCACATACTACTCTTCAACATTCTTCCTAAATGTAACAATGTGAAACTCACTAGGAGAACGGCTGTTTCTGTTTCCTTTCAAAATGCTGCCAACAATATTTTCTGAATGGAAGACACCATCTTGTAGCATAAAGGGCCGAAAGGGGTTCTGGTCTGGCCGATGGTTGGTGGAGACATTTTGACTATATCTTGGACCTGCCCGGCCTCGCCCAAAATGGCGCCGGTATAAATGGGACTCGTAACTCCTTGCCCGCAAATGTATATCTAGAAAATGTTATTGTAAGTGGCCCTGTCCTATTTTAATTACAAAATGTATGTCCACCGATTCCGCAACTGTTAGACACCTTAGTTCTTGCAACCTAATGGCCCGCTCGTTACGTTCCTCTACAGTGTAAATGTCTCCTCATCATATACGATTTCAGTTTGCTCCGTGGCCGGCCCACGTGGTTATAGGCCCGTATTTGTATACTGACATTTTCACAATAAAGGTTTTTAAAACAAAACACGGTAGTAGTATTTACATTGGTAAAGTTTTTACTTTTAGTCACTGTTTTCGAATCAGTAAAAGGAAAGTGAAATAAAGCAGTCCAATTACATGACGGATAAAAGGTATAATATGTAGGAACGCAGTAAAGATAAATGGTCAAGGGCAGTTGTGTTTTTCATGTCTGCAACATAAAGTGATCGATAAGAATCTGATAATCAGGCGTATCGGCGACTAAGACAGCAGGCCGAATCTCTTTTACTCAACGGTTCCGTCATGGAAGGAAGAAACGCCCTTTTTCTCGAAAAAGGAATATATTTTACTTGCAAGACAGTTGTAAATTTTCCGGGAAAGTACATTAGCCTGGAATATTATAACATATGTTTGAAAAAAAAATATTCGAAAACAATAAAAAGCGTAATTTTTAGGTCATATGACCAAGCTTTTCATCATTAAATTAACAAAAGTAAAATGAACCAATGAAAAGTTTTATTAACAAGTCACTATGTCCTGTTATGCTTACGTTACGCGCTGCGCGCTGCGCCTCGGATCACTTCCGGGTGCGCTAACGCGGCGTGTCATATAACGCATTACGCGACAACGTAGGTCAAGAATATAGTCAAAATGTCTCCACCAACCAGCGTTCAGAACACAACCCCTTTCAGCAGTCCAAAAAGTTCTGTTAAATGACAACAGAGGGGACAGGCAACAAGAACCATCAGTCAAAGAGGGGAGGGCAAGTTCTTCTCTTCCGGGTCATGTTGGGGCGCTACCGGAACTGATCGAATTGGTAGTCTACAGTGTTTCTGGATGTTTCAGACTAAAGCTGGCGTCAGCATGAGACCACTACCATCTCGTAGCTCCGTCGTGGCCATTCCACGAGCAATCATGGCAGCCGCTCCCCACCAGAAGCCTGCGGGAGTCGGAGGCCCCCAAGACTTTTGTAGAATCTTCACGGCTGAGGGGACGCTTTTCGAGAATGGGACCCAAGCCCTATCAGGGAAGCGTCCGAGTTCCAATGTGTCCCAGGGCCATTTTAGTGGACCAGGCCCAAAACCGAAGAGCCGGCCGCCATTTTGAGAGCCATGTGGCAGCCGCCTATCGCTGCACCGCAAGAGCGGGAGCAACTCAACTACATGGTGAGCGAGACGCTGTAGTCGCAAGAGCGGGCGGTAAACAGCTGAATGGCGGAAGAGGCACAGTGTAGCAAAAGCGGGCGGAATGGCAACTAAAACGGTAAAGGGGCGCCCCACTACAGCTTGTCTTCAGGTGAAACGGATTGTGGGACAAGGTCCAGAATTGAAGAGTCATCAAAAGGCAAAAAGTTCCGCCGGACCCCGGGAGCCGGCCGCCTATGTCGGGGGCGATCTCAGGCTACACCAGTGCTATAAGACTTGGGGAGGGTGTCGGAGCCAAGCGTCTTCTCCGAGTCCATGGCCATCACACCGCCCCTCAGGGGCCTCCGTCAAGCTGTTTAGGAAGGTAACATATCACATTGTTTTCTAATGCAGTCAGGTCCACAAACGACACTCACTTACTTTGAGAATAGTGAAGCTGCAGTAGGTGGAAATAAGCTTCAGACAGTGTTACAAGCACTGCTCAGAACTCTTAACTATGGCACCCAACATCCAGAACTTATGCTATTTGAGAATGGCAGTGACATCGAAGCAACTCAGGGACCAAAACCATTAACGTACTTTCACGTATGAAAATCTTACTTGGGGAGGGGGCAGGAGCGAAGCGCCCCCTCCCAGTCAGCGCCACCACACCGTATGTTGAAAATTTGAAGCCATCGTTCTACAAAGTCAACCAAACTTGGATTGAAAAATCTAGAAAAATGTACAAACTGAAAACCAGTTTTGGTCTGCTTAGCATCAGTAGCAACGCTTGAGTCAGCTTTGTGTCAAGCCGCCATTTTGATTCAACAAAGCACAGGCATTGAAAAAGGCTCAAACTCAGAACTCTGAACTATGGCACCCAACATCCAGGAGCTTGCCATCCGGATCTTGGAGCCTTGTGCTGCTTTCGATCTATTCACACATCGGTCCACTACTGACATCATCTTATAAACCAACGTTATGTAAATAGTTTTTTAATAAAATGTTTTACCCTGTTTCTTTGCTGGTGTGTTGTCTATATTTTTATTATTTGCATAGGGTTTGTCATTATTTTGTGCGGGATGGGTGATGGAGCCGAGCTGTCTTGCAGCCCTCATGGTGTGGAGCTCAGTTCATCTCACTATTTTCGTATTTCTCATGAAGGGTTGTTCCTAATATTTCTATTTTAGCGAGGTCAAAAAGAGATCCAATTAGTGGCCTACTGATTTTGCTCGATTACTTTTATTTTTTTACACGATTTTTCACTATCTGCAAAGACTAAACAGAGTATTGCGACTTTGTGCTTGTTTGTAAATAGAGAATGATCCAAAGAGAACCAATTCTAAAACAGTAAATGCTTGGACAACAATCAATCAAATGGAGAGACAAGCAGGCACGACGGATTACAACGGGGGCAAAGGCTTGCGTTAACTACCGTTCACTATCTGCAAAGAGAGAGTACTACTAAGACAAAAGAGGGGAGGGGGGGGTGCAGCGTTCAAAGCACATCAGCGTGCATAAATACGAAAATGTTTTTATCTATCACGTACTTGACATTTTAAAGCTTTTCATATTTGCTATTAAAAAACCAATGAAATTCACAGAAAAAACCATAGGTTATAGTGGATATATAGTTAGGAATTTGCATTTACAAAACCTTGAAAATTCAATGAAAAAACCATTGGTTTTAGGCCATATATAGTTAGGGATTTGCATTTACAAAACCTTATTTTACTCGCATAAAACCATTGAAATTCCATATATAGTTATAAGCGCTAACTATATATCGCGCACCCGCAATCCACTGCTGATGATGTCACATATTACATCATTCATGACATGGTCAGTGACATCACTGATGACATCACTGATGACAACATCCAGTTACTGTATGTTTCTGTAAAGTTTAAATATGTTTTACATATTGAAGAATGAGTGGATGTATAAGTGTCTGGATAAAGAATTTAGTAGGTGCATGGCTGACTGTATGAAAGAGTGATTAAATGTGTCTCACTGAGTGCATGGGTTAGTGACTAAACTGTCTTAATTTGTGCATCAATATGTCTGTTGTTGTGTAAGCTACAGCATGTGTTGATCAGTAGCTATATGAATAACTATATGGGTTATTGATTGGTTGCTCAAGTATTTGTATGGGAGACTGAGTATGTGTGTGGGTGGCTGGGAGGTGTGTCAGTCTGTGCATAGATGTGTAAGCAGTTGATTCACTAGGTGTATGAGTTCAAGAGTGCATGTGGAAACAGCTATATGGGCGGTTGACTGTGCATGGGTGTCTTGGTGAGTGAATGGATATCTCAGTGCTACATGTGCAAGTAAATACGTATGTAAAACACAATACATCTGAGAGTTGACATATATAAATAACTGTGGATTAGAGCCAGTGAATGTGTGAGTGGCTGTATGGATCACTGTGAGCTTGTATCAGGGATTGTATAAGAGAATAAATATGTGTTAGAATATGTTTGAATAAGTAAAGTATCTATAACTGTATAGTTGAGGAAATGGAGGTGTGATTGATTCTTTCCATGACTGACTAGGTGTGTGAGTAACTCCATGGATGAGTGACAGTCTGTGAGTGTCTGTTTATACTGAGTGTATGTAAGATTATATTAGAGTCTGAAGAGGTTCATTGTATTATCACATGACTGATGTCATCAGTGATGTCATCAGTGATGTCATTTGAGATGTCATCAGTAATGTCATTTGAGTTGTCATCAGTGATGTCATCAGTGATGTCACTGACCATGTCATGAATGATGTAATATGTGACATCATCAGCAGTGGATTGCGGGTGCGCGATATATAGTTAGCGCTTATAACTATATATGGAATTTCAATGGTTTTATGCGAGTAAAATAAGGTTTTGTAAATGCAAATCCCTAACTATATATGGCCTAAAACCAATGGTTTTTTCATTGAATATATATATATATATATATATATATATATATATATATATATATACACATATATATACATACATATATATACATACATATATTATCAACTGGCAGTCGCCAGTAGGTAGTAATAGTTAGGACCTAGTTTCCATAGGAAAATCGTTTTTTGTTTTCTCTATATCTTTGGCGCCGGTTGATGAATCTTCGCGACATTTTCAAAACTAGTGGCCCGCTCCGATCAGCTCCCGTCTTGAAAGTTTCGGGGCTATTTGACAAGCGGGGGCTGAGAAAAAATGGGGGTCCCAAAATGTGTTTTCCCCATTTTATTTTTCATAGGAAACTTTAGGCACAGCTACAGCCTGAACTGCTGAATGGAATTACACCAAATTTGGCAAAAAATTAGCCCTTGGTTCAGAAAGAGGTGTAAATCCGTTCAGTAGTTCCTGAGAAATTTGAAAAACAAAAAGTTTTGATATCTAGGGACGCAGTGGAGTTGTGAACCCTCCCGAGCACGAGCTTCACTGTGATTGGCTGCCAACACTGCAAACCAGGAAGTGTTGGCAGCCATCTTATGACTCGGTAGAACCGAGTCACAAGAAAACAGTGAACAAAATATTTAAAAATAAGAAAAGGGGGCAGGGTAGAAACACCCTGACACCCTAGGCCTGCTCAGGGAGTCCCACAAGGACCCCCAGGGCCCAAAAAAAGCATTTTGAAAAAAAAGAAGAAAATCGGCGAAATTTGTGCTGGGGTTGCGAATCCCGCCAAAAATGAAGCACGGGCTCCGCGCTTCATTCAATTGAGGCCTTGATCCCCGGGGGCATTGCGAAAAAAATATTATCAGGAACCGTGGGGGCCCACAGGGGCCCCTGCAGCCCTGGGGACCGCCACCTCCCTGGGGCTAGGTTTGGAATATGCGGGAGCGCATGCAGCCCTTCCGCAGCCCCGGGGACCGCCACCCCAAGCTTATTAAATTTGTGGGGGGCCTCAAAGGCCTCCCCAACCCCGGGGACCGCCACTCTTGGGGTTTTTCCAAATATTTGCGGGGCACACAGCCCACCCCCGCGGCCTCGGGTACCGCCCCCCCCAGGGGCTTCTATTTTAACAAATTATTAAACCTGTGTGGGGGGGCTCAAGCCCCCCGCATGAATTATTATTATTTTTTTTTATACTTACCTGAAATCGTCATTTTCCCTCATTTTACAACACCCCCCACCCTGCCCCTCCCCCGCCCCACATCACCGCCCGGTGGCATGCCCTGCACGGGCCATGGCTGCGTGTGGGCCTTGCATGATACATACTTCATTATCAAATCTCAGTGCTCAGTGTTTAGCCATGTATGGTCTGTATTTTCTGAAGTCAGGCATAGGATATGTATAAATTAAAGATCGAATGCATATAAAATTCAATATGTCTACACATGTTTAACACATATCATCAAATGTATCCAGATCCCTAAATCTTGCCAAGTGGCTGAGTTAACATATCTTGAATTGACGTACCGACTTACTTCACATGACCAATATATGTATACACACACACTGAAAAACCAAAGGTTAAAGTAAAAATTTAGGGGCATATTATCAAGGGGGTTTATCTCCGCCTTTTTGGCTTTAAAAGCCAAGAAAGCGGAGATAAAATTATCTCCCTATTACCTAGCTGCCGCTAACACCATTTAGCAACAGCTAGTAGGAGATAGCGACCATCTTGGGCCCCACTTTGCATGTCAGTGATATTTATCACTAATGAGATGCAAAGTGGGCGTGCCAAGATGTTAGAGACTGAAAACAGTCGCTGACATCGCTATCTCCTATTACCAACTTTTGGAGATATTCGCGCTAAGCGGGAATATCTCCAAAAGCTAACACCTGCCCTGAGCAGTTCTTAGCCATGTTATCCAATGGGAGGTGGATAACATGGCTAAGAGCATTAGCTCGCTAATGCATGAATATCGCTGACTTTTCAGCGATATTCATGCTTTGCGGCGATTTTTACCGCATTTGCGTTAAACCTTGGAAATACCAAGGTTTATTTGCGGTAAAAATCGCCGCAGCGCTGCGGTAAATTTTTGTCTCTAACCAAGCAATAGCGATAATTATCGCTATTGCTTGGTAATATGCCCCTTAGTTAGGCGACTATGTCAGTGACAACATTAACATTTTAAACTAACAAAAAATTGTGGGGCATATTACCAACAACTAGCGATAATTTTTGTCTCTAACTTGTTTAGAGACAAAAATTATCGCCGCACATCGGCGATTTTTAGCGCAGATAAACCTTGCTATTAGCAAGGTTTATCGCAAATGCGATAAAAACGGCCGCAATGCATGAATATCGCTGAAAAGTCAGCGATATTCATGCATTATCGAGCAAATGCTCTTAGCCATGTTATCCACCTCCCATTGGATAACATGGCTAAGAACTGCTCAGGGCAGGTGTTAGCTTTTGGAGATATTCGCGCTTAGCGCGAATATCTCCAAAAGTTGGTAATAGGAGATAGCGATGTTAGGGACTGTTTCCAGTCGCTAACATCTTGGCACGCCCACTTTGCATGTCATTAGTGATAAATATCACTGACATGCAAAGCGGGGCCCAAGATGGTCGCTATCTCCTATTAGCTGTCACTAACTGGTGTTAGCGACAGCTTGGTAATAGGGAGATAATTTTATCTCCGCTTTCTTGGCTTTTAAAGCCAAAAAAGCGGAGATAAACCCCCTTGATAATATGCCCCACAGATATTCACCACTTATAGTTAGCAGTTACATCCACAAAGTCGACATCAAAGAACCAAACAGCCACCATCAAATGCCAATGCAGCCACCATCATATAGCCACACAGTCACCATTTTCGAAAGCTATACAGTTTTATTAAGCAACTTAGTCACGTCATCATACAATCTTTTACAGATACTCAAAGGCTATATTTGTACTTGTATCTTTAAAGTATTTTAATATATGTGCGTGTTTGCATATTTTAGCACAATGAAACTTTAATCAAATTATTCTCTCCTATCAAAGACTGCTGATTTAAAAATAACAGTGTCAGAAGATATTGAACTCAGAATAGCTCATACTATCCTGCACTGGATTGATTTTGTTCATGCCCCGACAACGTGCGAAGCCAGGGAAAACAGAACTTAATGCGCCTTTTGTCTTCTTTAAGCGCTGTATACACAATTTTGCCTTCTCTTGCACGAATGAAGCTTATCAGGCGTTTGTACTGTTGATTTTGCAAAGGTCGGTGCTTCCTGTGCAGCCCAAATTTATCCCTGTCATTACAGAGTATAATCTCCCGTTTCTTTCATGTTCCAAAATTAAATCAATGAGTACAAAAGCCAGGCTAATTTTAGCACATCCTTTGCTTTTCCTGTATCACAACACATCACTCTATGGAGAGTAACATTCGCTGTCCCCTACTCTGTAAATGTCGCCTCAGGAACCAAAGCAAACTACCAAAGACAGTGCAGAGAAACAACATATAAACAAATATTTATTTGAGGAAAGGAAAAATACATTTGGGAAAAACGCTCTTTAACAAGACGTGCCTTCTTTTCGATGAGACATTGTAAGAAGGGATACTTCTGACTTATTATTAAATACTGATCTTCGACACTGTAAGGCTTTTCAAACTCTTGTCTGATTATTTAATGCACTATAACACAGCCTCAGTGATTCAGAGAACACAGCTCTGATTCTTGCACTTTAGCAATTTATACCATAGGCAACAGGAAATGAGATTACCTTTCTTCCTGTGTCTGGCCATGTATTTATTTATATATTTTATGTACTGGGTTTCATGAAAATAAATGTGTATCTTCAACTCAATACTTGGAGAAAAAATATTGATTAAGAAGTCATACTGGTAAACTGCACGTGGAACATTTTCGAAAGACTCAGCCGTAGATTTTGAGCACATGAAAATTATATTAGGAGAGACTAATATACAAATGTATCCATCGTTCCTTTTATGATATAAAATATATGTCTACCCAGGGGTGGTTCGGGTACAGTTAATTGAGTGATCAATATAAGTGTAATTTATTTCAGAAATACAGGAAGGGCGTATGAATATGATATGGCTAGACAGAGAGAAACACCGCATGCAACATGGATGGGTACTAACTGATGGCAGGATAGAAACATAAGGCACACTGTTATTGAATTTAGGAACCTTGTTCTCCATTTAATAACATACTGCCCAAAAATAAGCACCCGCATAACAGCTTCTTGGTCCAAATCAACACTAGCACGTTAGGCAAATAGTGTGTCTAGTTCTCAACCCCAGTTTAACAACAAGCATTGGCATAGACAAAAAAGGTCTCACCTTTGGGACCTTATAAGTGTTTAGTTATCCAGCACAATATCCTTGGTGCAACAACATCAACTGTTGCATGGCTAAACACTTATAAGGTCCCAAAGGCGAGACCTATTGGCTATGCCAATGCCTGTTTTTTAATTGGAGAGAACAGGTTTCCAAACAGAAGCTCAAACCCAATGGAAAAGGATAGTATGGTGGACCTGTGGGGTGGGGAAACAAATGAAACAAGAGAACTTGAAGGGAAGAAAATATGTGAGATGGATGGATGGGTGAAAGAATGGATTGACTGAGGGATGGATAGATGTGACATGAATGACAAAGTGGATGGATGGAAGCAGTGATGGCCGGGGAGAAGGAAGGATGGCTGGGTGGAGAGAATGGATGGGGAGGAGAGTGGATAGATGCAGAGAAGGATGAATGGATGAAGCAGAGGATAGATGGATGATTTCAAGAAAGAATAATAGAAAGATGGATGAATCTCTGAATGAATGAGTGGAAGGAAGAAATAACAAAAAGATGAAGTAGGTATGGATAGAGAAAGGAAAAAAGCAAAAAGACAAAGGCATTAAAGAGGGAAAGCTGGATGAAAGAACTATGATGAAAGTGAAGAATGGGTGGAAGGGTGGAGAAAGGGCAGCAAAAAGATGAGAGAAGGAATGAAAAGAAATAAGGAAGAAAGACTGAAGAAGAATAGGGGGTAGCAAATTTCAGAAATCTCTGAGGGATAGCAATCGCCAGAATGCTTGCTGTGCTCACTCAATACACTTGCTCACTTACTGCCATTTGTGATATTGTTCAGAATGGGGGTTGTTTTATTTTTCTGACTTCTCTCTTGCATGAAGTGTTACCTTACCTCAAGGGCTATCTGAGGCTTTTAATTTCATTTTACCTCAAAACTCAGGCCACAAAATCTCCACAAGCTTGCTTCCTAACCTAGACTTCAGCTGAGCGTTATATTCCATCCGGTCACTAGCCTTTTTTTAGCCAATGTCTACGTGCCTGCAAACTCACCTACTACCCGGAGGGCTTTTTAAACAATCTGGCTGGTGAAGAGCATGTTGAAGCAGAGGCTCTGCGTTTACAAGGCGGACCAATTCTTCCACCATATTGGATACAGTGCGCTGGACTGACCTGGCACTCCAGAGCTAAACTAGCCAGTGACTGGCGCCCTGGCGAACGCTAAAGACAAATATGGTCATGCCCCTGGTTCTTCTTTCAGTGTTTTGACTTTCAATGTTTGCAGCACGTCAATGTCACCAAAGTGAGTCTTTTACTTGTCCTTGCAGAAGGGGAACCAGTGTCGCACCTCAGGCAGACCCTGCATAATGGCCTTCACAATCTTGACAATGACTTGTGTGGCCTTGAAACAACTGTACCTCACTGAGAATATCTTGTAATACATATCCAACAGAAACCCGTCTGCTCCTGCGACCGAGGGACAGTCATACAGACAGCACTGTGTACACGCAGTTGGAGCACAGAACTCTCCAGGCTCAACTCTAACTTGTGGAAAGCCCTTCTGCCTGATATTCAATACTTTCCCATTCCGATGTCATCCAGAAAATCTGGAAAATTGCAAACGCTCCTATAAACAGCCTCCAGTCTGTCTGGAAACTGCTATTCTGTGCAACTTGGTGCGACTTAGGTGCCTATATGTCTAATTTAAACCCGCAGCACAGAAATAAGTATTAACATTGAAATCGCACTGCAATGCGTTCCAATAGGCCACCTTCGTAACTATGTTCTTCCTATTCTTTACCCTTTAATCTTTTTGCAGAACCCAAACGATTACCAGATCGACACAATGCAATGCTTATATTAATACATTTTATGGACGTTTATGGACGTTTTCAAAGTCAAAATCTTAGCGCGTCACCAAGTGTGGAGCGTCCAAGTGCGGAGCAACAACGAGAACACCAGTTGCTCCAAATGTTATTAAAAAAATAAACAAGGCTTGTAAGCCATTAATTTGAGGGTTCACGGGGCGTTAAGAAGTCCCAGATGGGAAACATGCACCTCACGTCTGCCTTCGACTGGGTGCAGAGGGGGAGACCCTGGGAGATTATGTTCTCTATGGGTATAGAACCATCGATTGTCCACTTCTTGGCAGCAATGCACCAGGTTATAACGGGTAGAGTGCAGTATGGTGTCGATGGCGAGCTCACTGACCCAATAAAGATGGATCGTATGGTCCGTCAAGGGTGCGTCCTTGCCCCGTTTTTATTCTGCCTCTACATCAACAACCTGGAGAGTAATTTGGTCAATGGGAAAATGGATGTACCCCAGATAGGGGACTTCTTTATGCCGATGATTGTGTTTTAATGTCCAGAACAGGGGTGGGGCTGCAGAAGCTTTTAACTAGTTTTAATGGTTTTATGAGTTATCTTGGACTGAAAACAAATGTTGCTAAATCCCATGTTATGGTGGTGGGCAAACCTCCCATAAACACAAAATCATGTTTTATTAATAATGAAAAATGACTTTGTGTACCCACCTTTTCCAACTTGGGCATTCTTTTTAATCAAAAAAATACATGGTTCCACTTAGTAGAGGCAGGAATTGGAGATTTTAATCGTAACGTTGAGGTTATGTTTAGGTTCTCAAAAAAAAAAGCTCCCGGCCTATAAAGTCATCACAGATATATACAAGGTTCACACGTGTACTATCACTTTGTATGGTGCTGGTGTCTGGGGGTTTTGTAGCACTGTTGGTCTACAGATAGTTGAAAATATGTTTCTGAAACAGTTGTTAACAGTGCCTAAAAGTACTGCTGTTACTATTTGTCATAATGAATTAGGTGTAACCCCACTATCTTTTCGTCTCCAGTTATCACCACTTCTGTTATGGCGTAGTATTTGGGTGAAAGAGGAGACAGTCCTATATTGTGCTAAAATCACTGACTGTTTGAAACTGGACTGTGTCAAGAAAATTCCTTGGATTACGTATATACATGAGTTACTAGGGAAGCTGGGGCTACCAGATTGTATTGACACTCCCAGTAATATAGTCAAAATTCCAAGAGTCAAACTGAAAAGAATGTTTATGACATATAGCTATGAAGTCAGAGATCGTGTAGAATATAGCAAGAAAAGAGTTATCGAACACTGATTGCTGGTTTGTTCTTTAAGTACTGAACCCTATCTCTCTTTCTATTTTAATCATCCTAAGATGTTTTATCTTATAAGATTCAGGATGGGTTTTGTCCACCTATTGGTTTCCTATACGTGTGATGCACATTGTCACGCAAAATTGGATTTGTGTCCTTGTGACTCAGAATCAGCACAGAGCACTTTACATTTTATGTTTTTCTGTAGATTCTGTACAACTGTTAAGGTTTTTAAATATAAGAAAGTTCAGGGCTGCGTGACAATATTTACTCCTCATGAAAGATAAATTTATTTGTTTAATGATTTATAAATACATTTCCACCGCAGTGCCGCTTCGGAACATGGTTGGTAAATGATTTTATATTGCTTAAAACAATATTTTAACATAAATTGTATGATTAATTGTATGAAATGTTTTTATTATGTAATCTTTTATGGTTGATTTGCAGCCGAAAAAAGATTTATTGAAGATGATGACTCCACAAGGTGAAACGTTTTGTGCACATGAGCATTAAGACCAGGTATAGCCACTAAACTAAATAACTACACTGTGATATATTCCTCTATTGCTGACTGCGTACATTGTGTCTCTTCAGTCTATTTTTCTTGTCTGCATACTCCATCACTTTCTTCAACTACTTCACTGTGCAAACACTTATGAGCAATTCACATTTATTGAGGCATCAAAAAAGATGCATAATGTGAAACTGTTATGATTAAATAACTGGTACATATGAAGAACAGCGCTGTACATTATTTATCTCTAACTGAGTAATTACTGTGAGCATGGAATACTTATTTTCTGTTGCTTTAATGAGTCCTTTATAAACCACTGTAGTTTTTATGTGTTTATATATACATTTGTTTCACTGAAAAAGCATTGGTTAATGTGTCATCATAGTTAGCTGTTGGAATATGACATTAGCGAACCTTAACCCCCCCACCCAAAAAAATAACTGAAATATGCCTGTTATAGTTTAGTGAACTATATATAACGTGTAATTCTGCAATGACTGCCAAGTATAGTTTAGTTTACTAGGTATGACTTATAGTCCTATAATGGCTGCCACAACATGTTGTGGCCAGCCAAAAACGGGGGTCCCTTTGGGACTTCCCACATGCCTCTGGGGGTCAGGGTGTGCTCTCCCTACCCCATATATATATTTGTAATTAATTTTCATGTTTTGGTTAACCAAACCGGATTGGCTAGTCTGATTTAAATTGGTCAATCAGAACCTATCTGGACACCAATGATCCAGATATAACTAACTTTTTAACCCGCTCTTGCCAATCTCAAGACCCTATTTAAATGCTAATTTTTCAAAAGCAGCTATGTAAACCTACACTAAAGCACAAAAGACACACTTTCTGAGTAATGTTCTAACTTTTGCAAAATGTAGTGTAAGCCCGTTCAGCCCTTTTTTTTCTTTATTTGAGAGCAATTACACTTTTGGGACCCTCACCGTTTTTCTCGGACCCCACTTGATGGATCAGCACAAAGCTTTCCATGACGGAGCCAATATGGATGAATTTTTTTGAGGGGGGAAAGTTTCGTACAGATTTGTCAAACGGCACCAAAGTTATAAGTGAAACAAGTAATGCTCTTCATATGGAAACTCTAACCTAAGCATAACTACACAGTGTGACTGCCACTTTGCAATAAAAAAAGAAGAAAAAAAAACGTGTGTGTGTGTGTGTGTCTGCGTGGGTGGGTGTGTGTGTGTCTCTCTCTCTCTAAGTGGAAGTTCCTGATCTGGAAGTAGTAGCATTGTCATATTTGGTATGTTTGGAATAGTGGTGATAAATCCTGCTTATTGGTGTAAGTGGATTATTCATTACTCTTTTAGAAAGTGGGCATTTCGCTGTGCCTATGACTCTATTTGCTTTGCAGCCTGAGTCCAATACAAGTCTAGGGCAGAGTGACAGCTATGCTTTGTGCAAACTTTCCAAATAGCCATCACATAAGATGGGGTTGGGTGTAACTGGGTTGCAACTGCATACTGAATGGTCTTCCTGACCTGGGAGAGAGGGAGGAGGGTTGCATTTACATTTATATAAGCTGTGTTGTCCTGACCCCACACAGAGTGCTTGTTTACCCCCTACTGTACACCTGGAGCCAGTGTTGTGTTGAAAGGGGGTATTGTGCACTTCTACAGTTTCTTTTGAAATTCACCCTAGATCAAGGACATTTTGACTATTAGTACAGGGGCTCTGATCCTATGATCTTAGACACTGTGTGGGACTTGTAACCAGAAGCTGCTGGCTCTATATGTTGTACCAAAGACAGTTGTGCTGCCGAAAATATCACCACTTGGACTATTTTTGCTCTGCCGTGCTGACCTGCTTCACTGCTAGAGACTTTGACACTTTGCTAAGGAACCCAGTGTGCAGGTCAGCTACTGCGCTTCATGCTCCCCGGTATACTCAAGGGTCTTGTGGCTACCACTACCTGCTCTTGTGGGGTTCTGGAAAGATTTCACTGGCAGCCACAAACTGGCCATGGGACAATGAGTCTGGCCACCTAAACCTTTCCCTCCAGTGCGTGTTAAACACTACATTTCTTGCAATTTCTGTGCAGGGTGAGCACTGTGGCCATGTGAGGTCATACTCCTTCAGGAAGAAGGGGCCTCCTGTGTACCAGCTGTTTTTCCCTGCCGCCTCTCCAGCGAGAGAGACAACATTTCTGGCAGTGACGAAAATCCCAGTAGGAGGGAAGTGAGTGAAGTGCGGGGACTCCGCTGACGTCTCGGCCTGGGTGGAACCTGATTGCAAAGTGAGGAGCGGAACCACTGCCGTGCTGCCTGCTCCGCTGGTGAGCTGACCATCTGTGTGAGCTCCAAAGCAAGAAGGCCACTCCTGACAACCGCATCAGAAGCATTCTGCGGGCCCGCCCATCTGGCACTGGCCACTCTAGTTTTGGTATGATGGGGAGGAACCTTAAAGTCTCCCTGTGGGAACCTCAGTGTGCGCCCTTCTCTCAGTGGATTTTGCAGTGAGAGGGTGGTGTGGACCTCCAATTGGCCCCATGAGGCCGACGACAGAGCCCTATCCAGAGGAAGCCTCATGGCGCAGAGGCAGGACAGGTACCGTGTTGCAGTGGCGGCACCACGCGTTCGCAGGAACCCAAGTTCTGCGAGTGGAGATAGCCCCGTGAATCCCTTCGTGGGGTTGCCCCACCCGTGTTTGTGCACGCCTTGGGGGAATTTGTCCTTTATTGTTCTGGGTGAATACTCTGGTGAGAACCCTGGGAAAGACACAGGCTGTATTTACAATCAAGGTGCTCCAGACATTACCATATGCTGTGTAGTAAGAGTGCAGGTGTTCATGTACCTTACGTTGGGAATCTAAGTTGCCGCACAGTACCTAATAAGATCACAGGAGTGATTGGTGTACGTCAGGATTGTCCTTCTCACAATTAACAATCATTCCACCCATTTCTGTCACACCCTTATGATTTTGTGAAACCCATGAGATCCCTGTGTTCCTGGGATCTCTGGGATAGGAGGCCAGCTAACCAGCCCTTGGAGAGTACTTCGGGACCCGGGGCACAACAGTTGGCACTTAGATGCAGGCCGGCAACGTTCAGACAAAATCCCCCAAATGATAATCCGCTTCCTGGAGCATGACAAGCTCCAAGCCACAGCAATTCTGCAGATAGTCCAGTTGCAGTTCCTCCTGCCCTAATGATTCCTTGTGTCAATGTCCCAGGGTCAAACCAGTGTAGTATGGTTCCAATTCCAAAAGCGTATCTGCTGTCAGAGGCCAGAGCCCCAGTAGTTATACCCACCATGGCCTTGAAGATACGATCAGTTCAAAAGGCCACCTTTGAAATGCACAGTTCCTCTCTAAATGTTGTCCTGTCTGCCATTCTAGCCTGGGAGATTTGATCACTATCTTTATTGAGGCCAAGACCCCGCCCCTTGGAATGCAGGTGCCAATTCCAACCCAACGTAACCACCGCAGAAAGGCCCCTCAGAATCAGAGGTCTGTAGTTTCCCTTGAGCCACTAGTGTATGGCATTCAGTCAGACATGCACAGATGTAGCTGCCCCCTAGCAACCAGATGTGAATTGGGTACAGGCTGACAGGCACACAGAGCCATGATCATTGAAATGTTCACTTTCCCAAAAGTGAAATTTCCCCACACGTAATGTCAGATCCTCTCGCACTACAGAAGATGATTTGCCATCACAAACTCATCAAACACGATACGCTACTGCTCTGCCCATAGGAAATACAGCTCAATAGCCTTTCCCGACATTCCCTCATGCTAATCCAATGCGAGAAGCAGGCCCCTTCATACCGAACACACCATCCGGTGCCATTAACAACCCTTGCATGCAACGCACACACACACACATGTCCTACCTCTTACCTAAACCACACCCTGTCACCAGAGAGAAATACAATATAGAATGAGACATGCAGAACCTTGGCATATAGCTTTTTAATTGCCAAACCATGTAACAGTAACTTCTGCACATAGACGCCACCAGGGCAAACTTGTGGCACAATCAATGAGTCACCTCCGTGGATGCACAACCTGTGATGCAGGCCCATGGAGGAGCATTAGAGATAAATGCCCAGGGTATGTGTCTTACCAATTGACAAGGACTTACAGCTAAGTCGAATCAGCCAATCAGGTATATGATGAGCACATTGCTTTGGCACAGAATGGCACTATCGCACACGCTCCAAGTCCTAAGGCTATAATCCAGAGCAGTAGAAAACTGGGAAGGTGAAATGCAACAAGTTGAGGGTAAGCACCCTAGAAAGGGCCATTTACAACACTGATGTTTTAACCATTGCCTAGTTAGCAAAGTAATTACTGATTTATGCTGTTTTGATCTCTGGGCTATGTACAATATACAATATAGGTTTATATAACATTGTTTGGAGACTCCTTTTGTGTTTGTATTTATTGTGTTGCTGGTGTGAGTGTGTTGCAGAAACGCCTTACACCTTGCCTCTGGTATAAGCCTGACTGCTCTTGCCAAGCTTCCAAGGGGGTGCGCACAGGTTTTCTTTGGTGTTCAACTTACGTGCCCTGACTAGAGTTGTGGGTTCTGCATGGCTTAGCTGCACGCTTTAAGATATAAATAAAGAATTGCTACCACATGTCAGTTGTTTGACACCCATTCTAATAAAATTCATTTTCCTTGAACAATAACCCTTTCGAGCAAAACATGCTCTTAATGCTCCTGACGATTCAGAAAAGGGGGTGGTGATGAACAGAGTGTCTGAATTAAGCAGACCACTCTTACCCAGTCCAAAGATCAGGGCTTGATCCATCACCGTTATTTATCTCACTGCACCATCCCAGCTCAGAACCTGGCTATATGCAAATCAGTCTGTCCCTGGCCCAGTGCATCATGGGAACAGAGCAGACTAAACTACCAAGCCAATTCTTCACCAGAAAGGAGACAAGCTACCGGGGACCGATTTCTGGCATTTCAGCCGTCTTCGGACCGGCTTGCTTGAATCCTGATGGTGCAGTGAGAAAGGGACTCATGTCTGAGTATACCCTGCCACACCTATAGTGGCCAAAAACGATTCAGAAAAGGGGGTGGTGATGAACAGAGTGTCTGAATTAGGCAGACCACTCTTACCCAGTCCAAAGATCAGGGCTTGATCCATCACCGTTATTTATCTCACTGCACCATCCCAGCTCAGAACCTGGCTATATGCAAATCAGTCTGTCCCTGGCCCAGTGCATCATGGGAACAGGGCAGACTAAACTACCAAGCCAATTCTTCACCAGAAAGGAGACAACCTACCGGGGACCGGTTTCTGGCATTTCAGCCGACTTCGGCCCGGCTTGCTTGAATCCTGATGGTGCAGTGAGAAAGGGACTCATGTCTGAGTATACCCTGCCACACCTATAGTGGCCAAAAACGATTCAGAAAAGGGGGTGGTGATGAACAGAGTGTCTGAATTAAGCAGACCACTCTTACCCAATCCAAAGATCAGGGCTTGATCCATCACCGTTATTTATCTCACTGCACCATCCCAGCTCAGAACCTGGCTATATGCAAATCAGTCTGTCCCTGGCCCAGTGCATCATGGGAACAGGGCAGACTAAACTACCAAGACAATTCTTCACCAGAAAGGAGATAAGCTACCGGGGACCGGTTTCTGGCATTTCAGCCGTCTTCGGCCCGGCTTGCTTGAATCCTGATGGTGCAGTGAGAAAGGGACTCATGTCTGAGTATACCCTGCCACACCTATAGTGGCCAAAAACGATTCAGAAAAGGGGGTGGTGATGAACAGAGTGTCTGAATTAAGCAGACCACTCTTACCCAGTCCAAAGATCAGGGCTTGATCCATCACCGTGATTTATCTCACTGCACCATCCCAGCTCAGAACCTGGCTATATGCAAATCAGTCTGTCCCTGGCCCAGTGCATCATGGGAACAGGGCAGACTAAACTACCAAGCCAATTCTTCACCAGAAAGGAGATAAGCTACCGGGGACCGGTTTCTGGCATTTCAGCCGTCTTCGGCCCGGCTTGCTTGAATCCTGATGGTACAGTGAGAAAGGGACTCATGTCTGAGTATACCCTGCCACCCCTATAGTGGCCAAAAACGATTCAGAAAAGGGGGTTGTGATGAACAGAGTGTCTGAATTAAGCAGACCACTCTTACCCAGTCCAAAGATCAGGGCTTGATCCATCACCGTTATTTATCTCACTGCACCATCCCAGCTCAGAACCTGGCTATATGCAAATCAGTCTGTCCCTGGCCCAGTGCATCATGGGAACAGGGCAGACTAAACTACCAAGCCAATTCTTCCCCAGAAAGGAGACAAGCTACCGGGGACCTGTTTCTGGCATTTCAGTGATGGATAAAGCCCTGATCTTTGGACTGGGTAAGAGTGGTCTGCTTAATTCAGACACTCTGTTCATCACCACCCCCTTTTCTGAATCGTTTTTGTCCACCATAAGCATGGAAGGGTATACTCAGATGTGAGTCCCTAGCTCATTGCACCATCAGGATTCAAGCAAGCCGGGCCGAAGACGGCTGAAATGCCAGAAGCCGGTCCCCGGTAGCTTGTTTCCTTCCCAGTATAATAATTGGCTTGGTAGTTTGGTCTGCTCTGTGCCCATGATGCACTGGGCCAGGGTCAGACTAATTTGCATATAGCCAAGTTCTGAGCTGGGATGGTGCACTGAGCTAAAAAACGGTGATGGATAAAGCCCTGATCTTTGGACTGGGTAAGAGTGGTCTGCTTAATTCAGACACTCTGTTCATCACCACCCCCTTTTCTGAATCATTTTTGTCCACCATAAGCGTGGAAGGGTATACTCAGATGTGAGTCCCTAGATCATTGCGCCATCAGGATTCAAGCAAGCCGGGCCGAAGACGGCTGAAATGCCAGAAACCGGTCCCCGGTAGCTTGTTTCCTTCCCAGTATAAGAATTGGCTTGGTAGTTTGGTCTGCTCTGTTCCCATGATGCACTGGGCCAGGGTCAGACTAATTTGCATATAGCCAAGTTCTGAGCTGGGATGGTGCAGTGAGCTAAAAAACAGGGATGGATAAAGCCCTGATCTTTGGACTGGGTAAGAGTGGTCTGCTTAATTCAGACACTCTGTTCATCACCACCCCCTTTTCTGAATCATTTTTGTCTACCATAAGCGTGGAAGGGTATACTCAGATGTGAGTCCCTAGCTCATTGCACCATCAGGATTCAAACAAGCCGGGCCGAAGACGGCTGAAATGCCAGAAACCGGTCCCCGGTAGCTTGTTTCCTTCCCAGTATAAGAATTGGCTTGGTAGTTTGGTCTGCTCTGTTCCCATGATGCACTGGGCCAGGGTCAGACTAATTTGCATATAGCCAAGTTCTGAGCTGGGATGGTGCAGTGAGCTAAAAAACGGTGATGGATAAAGCCCTGATCTTTGGACTTGGTAAGAGTGGTCTGCTTAATTCAGACACTCTGTTCATCACCACCCCCTTTTCTGAATCATTTTTGTCCACCATAAGCGTGGAAGGGTATACTCAGATGTTAGTCCCTAGCTCATTGCACCATCAGGATTCAAGCAAGCCGGGCCGAAGACGGCTGAAATGCCAGAAGCCGGTCCCCGGTAGCTTGTTTCCTTCCCAGTATAATAATTGGCTTGGTAGTTTGGTCTGCTCTGTGCCCATGATGCACTGGGCCAGGGTCAGACTAATTTGCATATAGCCAAGTTCTGAGCTGGGATGGTGCACTGAGCTAAAAAACGGTGATGGATAAAGCCCTGATCTTTGGACTGGGTAAGAGTGGTCTGCTTAATTCAGACACTCTGTTCATCACCACCCCCTTTTCTGAATCATTTTTGTCCACCATAAGCGTGGAAGGGTATACTCAGATGTGAGTCCCTAGATCATTGCGCCATCAGGATTCAAGCAAGCCGGGCCGAAGACGGCTGAAATGCCAGAAACCGGTCCCCGGTAGCTTGTTTCCTTCCCAGTATAAGATTTGGCTTGGTAGTTTGGTCTGCTCTGTTCCCATGATGCACTGGGCCAGGGTCAGACTAATTTGCATATAGCCAAGTTCTGAGCTGGGATGGTGCAGTGAGCTAAAAAACAGGGATGGATAAAGCCCTGATCTTTGGACTGGGTAAGAGTGGTCTGCTTAATTCAGACACTCTGTTCATCACCACCCCCTTTTCTGAATCATTTTTGTCTACCATAAGCGTGGAAGGGTATACTCAGATGTGAGTCCCTAGCTCATTGCACCATCAGGATTCAAACAAGCCGGGCCGAAGACGGCTGAAATGCCAGAAACCGGTCCCCGGTAGCTTGTTTCCTTCCCAGTATAAGAATTGGCTTGGTAGTTTGGTCTGCTCTGTTCCCATGATGCACTGGGCCAGGGTCAGACTAATTTGCATATAGCCAAGTTCTGAGCTGGGATGGTGCAGTGAGCTAAAAAACGGTGATGGATAAAGCCCTGATCTTTGGACTTGGTAAGAGTGGTCTGCTTAATTCAGACACTCTGTTCATCACCACCCCCTTTTCTGAATCATTTTTGTCCACCATAAGCGTGGAAGGGTATACTCAGATGTTAGTCCCTAGCTCATTGCACCATCAGGATTCAAGCAAGCCGGGCCGAAGACGGCTGAAATGCCAGAAACCGGTCCCCGGTAGCTTGTTTCCTTCCCAGTATAAGAATTGGCTTGGTAGTTTGGTCTGCTCTGTTCCCATGATGCACTGGGCCAGGGTCAGACTAATTTGCATATAGACAAGTTCTGAGCTGGGATGGTGCAGTGAGCTAAAAAACGGTGATGGATAAAGCCCTGATCTTTGGACTGGGTAAGAGTGGTCTGCTTAATTCAGACACTCTGTTCATCACCACCCCCTTTTCTGAATCATTTTTGTCCACCATAAGCGTGGAAGGGTATACTCAGATGTGAGTCCCTTGCTCATTGTCAAGTCAAGTCAAGTCAAAAGATTTGTATAGCGCGCTACATACCCAGAGGGTCTCAAGGCGCTTGAAGAAGGGTGGGGAGTTACTTGTCGAATATCCACGTTTTGAGTTGCTTTCTGAATGCTAGGTGGTTCTGAGTAAGGCGAAGGTGAGTGGGAAGTGAGTTCCAAGTTTTAGCTGCTAGGTAGGAGAAGGATCTACCTCCCATGGTGGTTTTGTTGATGCGAGGAACAGTGGCAAGGGCTTGGTTGGAGGATCGTAGCTGGCGGGAGGGGGTGTAGAAGGATAGTCGTGTGTTGAGACATTCAGGTCCGATTTCGTAGAGTGCTTTGTGTGCGTGGGTTAGGAGCCGGAACGTGATCCTCTTATTGACGGGGAGCCAGTGTAGGTTTTTCAGGTGATCAGAGATGTGTTCTTTACGCGGAATGTCTAATATGAGCCTGGCTGAGGCGTTCTGGATGCGTTGTAGTTTTTTCTGGAGTTTTGCGGTGATGCCGGCGTAGAGGGTGTTTCCGTAGTCCAGTCGGCTCGTGACCAGAGCGTGGGTGACTGTTTTTCTAGTTTCGGTAGGGATCCAGCGAAATGTTTTTTTGAGCATGCGAAGAATGTTGAAGCAGGATGAAGAAACGACGTTGACTTGTCTGTTCATTGAGAGTGAGGAATCCAGGATGACGCCCAGGTTCCGTGCGTGGTCCGTCGGGATGGGTGCTTTTCCAAGGGCCTCTGGCCACCAAGAGTCGTCCCAGGCGGAGGGGGAGGTACCTAAGATGAGGACTTCTGTTTTGTCTGAGTTCAGTTTCAGACGGCTGTGCTTTATCCATTCGGCTACTTCTTTCATTCCTTCGTGTAGGTTGGTTTTGGCCGTGTTAGGGTCTCTGGTGAGTGATAGGATCAGTTGAGTGTCGTCGGCGTAGGAGATGATGTTGAGGTTATGTTGGCGTGCGATGGTCGCGAGGTCGCGACCATCAGGATTCAAGCAAGCCGGGCCGAAGACGGCTGAAATGCCAGAAACCGGTCCCCGGTAGCTTGTTTCCTTCCCAGTATAAGAATTGGCTTGGTAGTTTGGTCTGCTCTGTTCCCATGATGCACTGGGCCATGTTCAGACTAATTTGCATACAGCCAAGTTCTGAGCTGGGATGGTGCAGTGAGCTAAAAAACAGTGATGGATAAAGCCCTGATCTTTGGACTGGGTAAGAGTGGTCTGCTTAATTCAGACACTCTGTTCATCACCAACCCCTTTTCTGAATCATTTTTGTCCACCATAAGCGTGGAAGGGTATACTCAGATGTGAGTCCCTAGCTCATTGCACCATCAGGATTCAAGCAAGCCGGGCCGAAGACGGCTGAAATGCCAGAAACCGGTCCCCGGTAGCTTGTTTCCTTCCCAGTATAAGAATTGGCTTGGTAGTTTGGTCTGCTCTGTTCCCATGATGCACTGGGCCAGGGTCAGACTAATTTGCATATAGCCAAGTTCTGAGCTGGAATGGTGCAGTGAGCTAAAAAACGGTGATGGATAAAGCCCTGATCTTTGGACTGGGTAAGAGTGGTCTGCTTAATTCAGACACTCTGTTCATCACCACCCCCTTTTCTGAATCATTTTTGTCCACCATAAGCGTGGAAGGGTATACTCAGATGTGAGTCCCTAGCTCATTGCACCATCAGGATTCAAGCAAGCCGGGCCGAAGATGGCTGAAATGCCAGAAACCGGTCCCCGGTAGCTTGTTTCCTTCCCAGTATAAGAATTGGCTTGGTAGTTTGGTCTGCTCTGTTCCCATGATGCACTGGGCCAGGGTCAGACTAATTTGCATATAGCCAAGTTCTGAGCTGGGATGGTGCAGTGAGCTAAAAAACGGTGATGGATAAAGCCCTGATCTTTGGACTGGGTAAGAGTGGTCTGCTTAATTCAGACACTCTGTTCATCACCACCCCCTTTTCTTAATGCTCCTGACGGCACTTAGCAGTGCACTCAAACATTCTGCAGTGCATTTTCTAACAAGCACAAAAACTTCCTTTTGAATTGAAATAGAAGGCCTGTTGGGCATATTTATAATTAATTTATAATTTCTATATATATAATTTATAATTTTTTTCAAGCAGAGCAATGCAGCAAGCCACCGTGCTGCGCTGCGTGAAAGGGCAGGAATGTGCCGTATTGAACATCATACGGTGCATTCCTGTCCCTACCATGCACTAGCACACTCTTGACTGCCTAGCACCAACACAGGCCCCTCTGCACTGCAGTACAAGGGTCCACGCGTTGCAAGCATGATTGTTTCTGAGCAGGAATGTGCCCCCTCCTGCACAAAAACAATCCCCTGTGGCATTTTCCTCTTGCTATGTGTGCTGCAGAATGCAGCATACATAGAAAGAGGAAATAACCAGGAGAAATAAAGATATTTCTCCTTGTTATGTCTTCCCTCGGGATGCATAGCATTTTGACGCATTTCCAAGTCTACCAGTAATGGTAAATCTGGGAACACCCACGCTCCACCTGTGGAGGCCTCTCTGGGTCAGAGTAGCGCAACACAGTGATTTGTGCTGCGTTACTCTAGATTTAGCAAGTCACGCAGGACCACGCAAGGTAGTCTTGCTTGGCTTATAAATCTAACTTGAGAGTTGTGTTGCTCCTGTGGCCCATTGCGTGGCGCAAAGGGTAATGCAACTGTTTGATAAATATGCTCCCTAATTACTACTGAAATGTTTGGCTGGTTTTCCATGATATTTATGAGACATCTCTCTCAGATGATAAGAATTATGAGGTACCTGACAATGCAGTTTTTCTTCACGACTACAGTCGCTGTTCATAATTTCTCACCTTATCTTGTTCCATAGGAAGTGATCTTAGAAGGCATTCCCTTCCCCTCCTACCCACGCTCCTCCTGCTGGAGGTGTTGCTAGCTGTGACATTGCCCACGTTCTCAAACCTTGTCTCTATCTGGAACGCAACTGGACTGAAATTTGAATTTCAACAAGGGAAGCTAACAGCTACTACTTTCAGACACCTGCCTCATTTGTAGTGCTACACGATATGCTTCATAAGCATCAGAGGACATGAACTGCCATGCTTCCATAAGAGGAGAAAGCATGTAGACTCTGTCGTGGAAGTCAGCCCTATGCAGGAAACACAGTAATTTGATGGTAGAAATGATGAAGATGGCGTCCCATTAAAGGATATTTTGCAGATTGAGGTATCTCCTACAATGTTTAGGTCCAGCAACACCATGTGATAAAGTAATGGAAAATTTGTTTTTATTCTGGTTGTGAACACAGCTATCTGTGGGCAGGCTCTAAAGCTGGGGCATATTTATGTAGCTTTTACGCAACACAGCAAGCCACCTTGCTGTGCTATGTGAAAGAGCAGGAGTGCACTGTATTGAACATAATACAATGCATTCCTGTCCCTTCCTTGTACTGGCGTCCTTGTGGCTACTTAGCGCCAACGCTTGTGTAGTAAGAAGAATTGTTTTTGTGCAGGAAGGGGCACCATCCTGCACAAAAACAATACCCTGAGGCATTTTCCTCTTTCTGTGTGTGCTGCAGAATTAAGCCAACATAGAAAGAGTAATGAACAAGAGGAAATAAAGGTATTTCTCCGTGTTACGTCTCCCCTGGGGAGGCATTGCATTTTGACGCATTCCTAGGTCTACCAGTGTTAGAAACTATGGAAATGTGTCTAAATCCATGGGTGACTGTGTGGGAACACCCGTGCTTCATCCATGGAACACCTCCCTGGGGAAGAGTAATGCAACACAGCGATTTGTGCAGCGTTGCATTTTTCTAGATTTAGTACGCCGTGAAGGGCCATTGAAGGTGGCCTGGCGTGGCTTGATAAATCTATCTTAAGTGTTGCGTCGCTCTTGCGCCCCATTGCGGGTGCAAGGGGAACGCAGCTCTTTAATAAATATTCCCCTATGTAGCTAGACTGGTGTGTGTCTGTCTTGATAATCCCTGTTTGTAGGCCACTAAGAACCTAAATCTAGTGGTGCGAGTCCAGGTGTGAATGTTGTCTTGCGTCCTTGAACGGAAAAAACGTGAACCTTCTTTTTTGACGATTGTTCAGAGGGGACAGTCATTCATACCAAGCAAATCAACAGACAATTTGAACATAATCTAAAGCACTGTGTTCTGCAAGTGCCCTGAACTAACTGGGCGTTGCATATTCCTCCGTGCAAACAAAATGTACTCAAAACGAAAACGATATTCATAAGAATAAATGGTCTCCTTTAAACTACACTTTTTGCATACAATTTATTCTTTAAAATCATATATGCATCACCAAATACTGCCCTCCTCGGAGCGCTATGTCTGTTTGGACACCAGGAATTACCAGTGAAATATGTTCATGCACCACTATTTTCTTCTCTAACAGAAAAGCATTGTTTGAACAATGGATTACATCGCGTAAGGAAGAAAGCACGCGGCACTTGTACTTTACAACCCATTGCTTTGAAATTAATGCACAGTATTGTTTTGAAGTGTATATAAATGTTACATGCAGTGTGTACGTTGCAGTTGTTAAGGTAACTGCCCAATAGCAGCTCGGTCTAGCCTGTTTCAGAAGACTGCAATATCACAGTTATTCCCCTGCTCTCCGATAGATGGCAGCGGTGGGTCTCCAGACTTGACTCGTCCTCCGTGTGTAAATCACTCATCTGCCATCCCCGCATCAATATTTCAGTTTTACTGGCGCCTTTTGTACAAACATGCATATGCCTCAGCAAGGTTTGTACGTGTTGAGCAACGCCGCTTATGAACTTTTCCAATCACTCACTCTGAATGTTCACTTTAGGAGGAGACTCATTCACAGGCGCTGTCTAATCATTCATTCAGATGAACCAGCCGAGCAATGAGGTACTAACCTGGACGAGCATCCAGCTGAATTGGCAGAGGTACAGGTAGTGTGCAACACCTCCCAACGCCGAGCAGCTCTCAGTGGAAAGTTTTGGGCTGATGTAGGCAGAGATCAGGAATGAAATCTTTAAGAGAGAAAAAAAAATGCAAAACGTCAGAAAAATAAAACATTTCGACACACTCATAAAATACTTTTTAAAAAAAGGATGAGCAGCAGCTTCTATAGAATAAGCAACGTGGCTCGCATTTTTAAAAGCTTTTTATGGGCACAAAGTGACACTAGTTGATGCAAAGCTTCAGGGTAAGGCATCCTCTACTGGATGACCGCAAGTTACAAAGAATGACCACCTCTGTGCCATGTATTGTATTGTATTGTAATTGCATTTATATAGCGTTTACTACTCCTGACGAGGCGTCAAAACGCTTTTCCGGCGAGTAGCACGCTACTTGGGGACCCATAGAGGATTAGTGTTGAATTAGTATAGTGAAACATGCAAGTACATTTTAAGTGGAGGATAGGTTAGTCAGTATTTGGATTTGGAATGAAAGCAGAAGGATAGAGGAGGACAAAAGGTTTGCATTTATATAGCGCTTGTTACCCCTAATGGGGTGTTGAAGTACGCTACTCCGGAAGCCCATAAAGGATTAGTGGTGAATGAGTATGGTGAAATATGAAAGTAATCTCAGTGGTGGATATTAGTCAGTTATTTGAAGTGAGGATAGCACAGGGATAAAAGGGGCAGTGCGGATTATTGACCACCAAGGAGTGACTGTGAGGTGATCCCATGAGAGTTCCACAGGGAAGGGAGCAAGTAAGAAACACATGCATAGTATAGTGGGAGTGGGCATAAGAGTAAAAACACATCAGTCAGTAGTGGGACTGTGGATGGAGCCATCAGCGGCGCTTCAGTGCCAACGCTGTGATTATGCTTCCCATCAGTGGGAGAAGCTCTTGCAGAGCTTCCTCTTCCAGCAAAGCAATTAAAAGAAAAAAATATTTGGGGGGGGAGGGGGGCGTGGTCCCTTGCTACAAAGCCTAACATAGAAGACTATATTTAGAACATTTGCTATGCAAGTGGAAGGTGGGTGTCGCCTTCAATCCTCTTGCCAGGGCATGGTTAAATAGGTCTGCAAGTTGCACTGCTTCCTTGGAGCAAACTGGTAAATACCAAATGTGGGGGTTAGTTATTGGCTAGGAGAGTTAAACTGCAACTCATTCTGCTTTGTGCAGTGTAGAATGGGGATAACGTACAATTGACACATGTGATTTAGTAATCAGAGATACAAATTAGTGCATGAGTGCTATTTGCCCACCTATTTTTGATGAGGGTTTACCTAGCAAAAATCAGACGCTCAAAAGATTGTCCATCGTATTTGTGCCAAGGTCATAGAGCCTGCACCAAAGAAAGAGTGAGATTCAGGATTCCACTCAATAATATTCATGGTTACAAAGTCACCAAGAGGATTGAGATTAGTGCTTTACCTCAAGAACTTTAATTGACCAATGACTCAATGGCCAATGATTTGCCAACAGACATTCATGACATCATTGGACACACATGATGCATATATAAATATGCTTATTTGTGTTCCTTGCTGTGTGCAAATGTCATTTCCAGTTCACATTACTACCATTTGGTCCAAAATCTAACATGTTGGTACCATTATTAACCCTTTCGCTGCGGCGGCTATTCCGCCGCAGTGCTAAGGGGTGGGGGGGGGGGGCACACGGCGCTCACACACTGGTGACGGAACTGCTCCGTCACGCCCCTCGGGTGAGCTGTGCTTGTGACAGAACGGTTCCGTCACGGCCCGCCCGCTCAATAGAATGCGTCGCGCATGCGCGAAATCAGCGCCGCGCAGGCGCGGTGAGCTGGCCGTGACGGAACGGTTCCGTCACCAGCACAGCCCACCCGAGGGGCGTGACGGAACGGTTCCGTCACCAGCATGGGAGGGGTTCATGGGGTTACTACACATTGAAGTAATCATGATACACATCTGTTTAGTCAACTGGTTGCTGCAAGCACCACCCTCAAAACTGGCGGGGCTCCAAAAGATGAGGGTATGTGCAATTTCACTCCAGCACGCTTTTCTAATCAATTGGCAGAAATCTCATCTGCGGCCGTCCCAAATGTTGCAATACATTGGGGATGATTTTCTCACACACATCTAGGCAGAGTGTTTGTACCTGAACAGAAGATGGAGATTCTATAATCTAGAATATCAGCTCTTTTGACCACCAAAGAAGTACCCATTCAGGCATGAATGAGCGACCAGGGTTATACTGCATCAACTGTGTTTTTAGAGCTTTGGGTTCAAGCTCACTTGAAATCTCTGATGCAACACCTAACACAGGCATGCAATCCAACGCCTGAGGATTCAAACCAGCTGTCTGGACAGTGGCGAGGTTACTCCCATGTCCTTTGTCCAGTTTCGCGCCAGAGCAGGAGCCAACGGCTCCCAGGACTGGTTTGAACTGGACTATATGCAGGGACACCAAATGTGCCCCTCATGCAGACTTTTGTTCACTGGCAAGCGCGTCCACCCAGCCCTAATACACTAAATCCTATCTGGGAGTTGGTCAGACCTCCCTGTGACAGGATGCCTATTGTTCCACCTTCCTCTGCTCGAGCTTGGCTCAGCAGTAGGAGGGCAGAAATGTGTCTCTGGTCGTCAGTAACCATTTTGTGCTGCCCGGAACTAGAAGGCTCGTACTGGGAAGACAAGGGACCCAACATAGCTCGCTTCTGAGGGGTGGAATAATAACTCCCACACTGGTTACTAAACCTGGGCGTAGTTAGCGTAGTCGCGCTACGCGTTGCTACGCGAACTGCGTATTGCGGTAGGGAAAATGCTGTTCGCACTGATTGCACAGTGCCGGATACTTGCACAGTGCAAGCGGTCGTTTTCTGCCGCTCGATTAGATTTGTACTCGAGCGTCAGTTTTCTCAACGTGGACTGGTAGTTTCTCATCACGAGCGGTCGCGAGCATACGTGACCACTCGCAATAAGAAATCTGACCTCCCCGCGTTGAGAATCTCGCCGGGAGGTTTATTTTCCACGCTCTCGATTGGCACCTTGATGTTGCTGATCGCGAATGAAGAAAAAGTCTCGCCGGGATGTCATTTGCTCGCTCACGGGCGCAAATTTGAAGTTGAGGACTGCGAGCAAGCAAAAAATGCCCGCTACGCCACTCTACTCGTTTTTGCACTGTGCTATGCGCAATACGCATAGCGCATAGTTTCACAAAGTACGCGAACGTAGTGTAGTCCTACGCCCAGGGTTACTGGGCACCGGTGTGTGGGTATGATTCCACAATATTTGACACCAAGCACGATAGGGTTACTTTCAGCTGTTTTAGAGCTGGTCATCACGTGGTAGCATAATGCCACTCTGTATGTCACAAATGGCCGCTGCACTAACAACCCGGGAGAATGGACTTCGTAGGCTGCAGGTGTGTCCTGCTCATGCAGTGGCACCATCTCACTTAGAACCAAGCACCCTGCCTTCAGGATTGTCAAGGCCTACTATTGGGGTGATTATAGGTTTTAAGAGTAGTCACCCTTAGATATAGTAGACCTACATCTTAAGTAAGTGCTGCATGCACCAACTTACACAGGCTGCAATGGCAGGGCTGTAGGTTCCATTTTGCATGGCCTCTCATGGGTGGCATAATACATGCTTCAGCCAATGGGAGGCCTCTGGTGTACCTATGCATTGGGTACATGGGTACCATATACTAAGGACTGATAAGGGTACCCCAGTATCCAATTTGGAGTGTACCTAAGTACATAACAAAGCAGTTTAGGGAGAAAGCAGATAGACAGGGGTCCTGATTAGCAGGATCCCAGTCAGACTAGTCAAAAACAGTATCACATTTAGCAAAAAAGTGTGGGGGGGGGGGTAATCATAAGAAGCAGATCCTACTTTCCTACAATATCACACAGCTGAATTCCATTCAGTTAAAGAATTTTTGTAAATTTTGGATCTTCCTAGACAGGGACTAAACTAGCCCTAGCCACATTAAGTAGATGTGAAACGTTTATAAGATGGAAGAGTAGTCTCCCTCCAATTGTTCAAAATCACTCAGCAAGAGGGTTAGAAGCACCTTTGGGTACAAATTTAGGTATCTCTTTTATTGATGCTTGTTAGACAGCTGCTTGGTCCTCACCAGTTACCTTTATCACTCATTACCTAGTACAGATACTGACAGCAACAGTGGTGGGTGTGGGTCGAGCGTTGCCGTCTTCAGTGGTATCAGGATTCAATACATTTCCCTGAAATTGCAGTGAAATATTTGTGTTCTTTTTAAAAGGTAAAAAAACAGAATAGAGAGATGGTCATGCCACAACGTGTGCTTTTTTATATGGCATAACCTAGAGATCTAATGAATGAACTAAGGAAGATGCAAATGCACTGGTAATGCAGTGAATGAACCACGGAAGACGCAGATGCAGCAGTAATGTTGGGGTAATACTCATCATACCTAGTGTGTTCTTCCTGGGTTTATTTGCGACTTCTTGCCCGCCTACCCATGATGGTTGTGACATATCTTCTTGGTATCACCAAAAAGTGACACAAACAGTGTGGGTAGGGCTTTGTAAAGGTTTTTCATGGAAAAGAAAAATAAACTTTTGTGAGGAGGTGGGTGCTTCAGTGTGACAACATGCCTCATGACATAATGAATGAAATAAGGAAGAACAAACTAGGCATAATGAAGCGCACACAAAGGAATTCAAACTTTTACTGTGGTTATTCGATGGTCTGAACTCTGAATATGAACTAAGGGAGTAATATCTCTCCCTGAAGAAACTCCAAGGGGCCTACTATAAATGTGATTGACCTGTACTCCCTGGTGGAACACATCTCAGCCTTTCTGCACCAGGATTCCTATGGTGTGGGCTCACCAGACATGAGTTTGCAAGCTGGAAAATCTAGTTGGTAATATCAGATAAGGCTTGGGCTCCCAGAGCAGCCCAGCCTCAACCCCTGGCCCCACCCAACCCCTTCCATGAGGAACACTGAATGCTCGCCCCACCCTCTCACAATCTTTGCTGTTTCCCGGTGTCCTCCCCTACCTGCCCTGCACCGGCCCTTCCACTTGCATTTACCACCTGTTTCCCGCAGGTGGTAAATTGAAGCAGATTTGTGCTATGAATGGGGATACTGCATGACTATTTGGATTCGGCAATTCCAGGTTTGCTTGTGATCCCCCCATCAAAACGCAAATACTCGCAATGCCAGATGTATGATATCGTCCGGAAACATTACTTCACGCCACTCAGTATCCTCGCACATAAGTCTCACAAGCTCATCATTGGGGCCAAGGTGTGGTATTGATATTTCTTCTGGTGGTATTGCTGGATGAGAATTCGACATAACTCGAAAATATGGTATTTTTGTTTCATAAGTTTCACAAACATAATTATTATTCAGGGGTTAATTGGAATACAAATATGTGACTCAAGATGTAAGTCACTTGGCTCAATGTGGCCTCTTATAACTTTACTTTGCCGTGGTTACTTTTTCGAAAATTACTGATCACTTAAATTAACAAAGTGAATTCTTAAAAATACAATTACATTTGAAGTCCCAAAGCAGCTTTTGGAGTTTCTGGGACTCTTTTCAGTGGCCTCGGCAGTAAGAAATGCACACAAAGATGATACAGGTTTTTCAAGATGCGTTAGAAAGACCATGGTGCGGTCAGTTAAGCCAATGAAAGAGAGGCTAGAATTTCAGGCAATGAAAGAGTGTTAGGCATCTCAATTTAGCTTTCATATTTTTCCACTTGCAAGCTCTTTAAAGTGTTGGTTAGTTTTCATGTGCCCGAGGAAACAGGTCACTAGCTCTTTTGGAGGCCTGCCCACGACAGCTGCCCTGCCAATGCCAACCTTGCATCAGCAGGTGTTGCTGAACAAGTGTTTTCCTGTCCCCTGTTGCCTTGGATGCACTTCCCTTCCCTGCTGGCTGAAGGCTTGAAACCAAGACAGGGCCTCCTCACATAAAATGTTACTGAGCGGCTAGGAAAGCTCTGGGGGTTAGCCTCTGCTAGCACTCGAGCTACAGCGAGGTTGAAGCAGGTTTATGTGTTTAGTAAAAAGTGCACTCCTATGCTGCAGATTTTTCATATTCAGCAGCCCCTCCAGTTCTTTGCATTTGGTCTGGCTGGGACAATTGCTCGAGTGTCCTCTCTAGCAAACGACTGCTATTGTGCCCTCACTTTTGGGCCCTCACAACGAGTGGCCTGTTAATTCTGAGGCCCTGGTAACAATAGATAATGGGCTTATCGCTATTACAAGTTCAGCGGGAACACAGCTTCTCGGTACTCCACCCTGACATTTCGCTTGTATCAAACAGGCAAAGCCTGCTAGTGGAATCCTAGAAGAAAGCATGCTGAAATCGAAAGGGTAAGTCTAACTTCTGCGTGTTGTTCCCAAAAACGTGCTGTCCTAGTTATCATTGGCGGCTGGAATATATGGGGGGGGGGGGGGCTGGGGAGGGGAGGGGAGTTTGTAGGTGTAGAAAAAAATATATATAAAAATAAATGGGGGCGTGCATGCAATTAAAATTAAAATATATAAAGAACACAGCTCACTACAGGGCCTCGTCATTCTGGACCTCGTCGCAACTGCAGTGCAAGCCACAGCAAATTCCTTGACCAATCTGTGCGCTGCACTCACCAGCATGAGAGAGGCACCCTGATTGGAGGGAGCGGCCTGTCTAGACGCTCCACAGCACTCTGGAGGCCTGCACGAGCTATAACCTAACAGTCTTGAAACAGCTGGTTTAGAGGTTTCAAAGTACGCATGCCTGGCTGGCCGTCACAAGACGGCCAGTCAAAGGGACATGCGTACTTTGAAAAGTGCACAAGCAGCCAATGCTCCTCCCTGCTGCTGCTCTCACTAAGCTCCGCCCCATCCTGACTTTCGGTTCGGGAGGCTGAAAAATAAAATGGTAATGAATTACCATTTTATATTATATCTTGGGTCCATTTAAGTGGGTCAACTCTCCTACGCTTTAATGGAGGAGGTACACCTGCCTGTTGTCCTACCCCAAGCGCCATAACAGTAAATCTGAGGATTGAAATAATGAGGATATTTACAGGCAAGGGAATAGCTTTAGGGGGTGTTTGGGATGTTACACCCCCCTAGTAAATGTATTCTCTTGTAAATAGTTGGGTACAGGTGCTTAAGTTGGGTATTATGAAGTGTCTGTCGGATTTCACCTGGGATTTTTACATGCACACACAGACTAAAACATGCACACACTCTCTTTCTCTCCTCTGATTTTGAAGTTTACATTTTTTTTGCCTATTTTACAAAATATTGTGTTTTTAGTACCCCCAACACTCCGTACTGCTCTCTCTTTCCACTGCGGCTTAAACTCCCCCATGCCCTGCTTCTCATGTATGTATTTTGCTATCATTTGCCAGAGTGATTGTTCAGAAAATCTAAAGTTCACTCAAACCCTCCACCCCCCCCCCCCCCCCCCCCCCTCCAGTTTTACCGACCAAGCTACGCCCCTGGCCACTTGGAATAGGAGCTTAAGCGCAACATCAAAGAAGGATGGCCATCCATATACGAGTGACATTGCTTAGTTTGGGTTCTCTGTCACAGCCTATATCAATGCCCTGACTGAATGTGAAACCCAGAAACATTTGTAACATGCAAAGAATGGTCTAAGTGGGGATTGTTATTCGTCTACTGCAGGTATCCATATGTCTTTTTTCGGGCACCACCGTTGTTTCCAAAACAGACCACGGTAGTTTCCAAAAGAGACTGATTGCACAGATTTTTTTGGTAGGTTAAAAAAATGTACTTTTCGAAAACTAACTTCAGAGACACACACAGCAAAACATCCGTGCGAAGAAAACGCTCTGGAAGACAGCACCTCTCATGGATGTACTGATAGGGCTGAGATTTCGATCAATACCTTATCACTATCGATCTAAAACCCCGCTCTGGTCGACTGAATCTTTATTGCCTGTCATTGAGAAATAAAGTGCATCTTTACCAAATTAGTTCCCCCATTAAAGGACTCTGCTTCAAAGGATCACAAACAACTTCTAGCTTTCAAAGGTTTATTATAAGTTGTAAGTACAAGCATCTCAAGATGAGATTCACCAAATACACGGGCCCAACTACATACACGTGTTCTCTGAAAGCCCTCAGACGAACAACGGAAACTATCAATACCAGTTCTAAAAACAATAGTGCCGTTAGCATAGACACGTATTGAAATCTATCGCTCATTACAGGCGGAAAGAAATTACAGGTTAGGCTTTCCCTACCCTGCACTAGATGGTATCCCTACTTAGCCAGGTCTCTACCTATCAAAGGTGTCAGCAGTGAATGACTCCCATAGGAAGCCACCCACTCTCGAACTCTTGATGAAAACCTATAGTTCTCCAGTCATGACCCCTCTCTGCCTACCCATCCGCTCTCTTAAGGGTCCTCAGGCATCTGCTCTAACTCCACCCAGGGGTGCTGTCCCTAATACAAAATCACAACAACATTTAGGACGCCCCTCGTGAGACGCCCCTCACGTGGTGTAGCTTCTGGCTGTTTCCATGATGAGGCCTTGCGGTTAGAGTCGACCTTGCTTTCCAGACGCTTCTCCGGCCCGCTGATACCCCTTAAACATTCCGGAACCCTCCTACATGTCTGGTCCATTTCAAGAACAGGCTTCTATTCATATTTAATAATTGAATACCCCCTTTTCTCTTCCAGACAGACATTTGGAGCCAAGTCCCAAATCTTATGGTTTTCCACCTGCGTCACAACATTCCCCTTTCCAGACTAATACGTGTAAATCAACATTTAAAGCTTTCCAGCCCTACAACAGTTTTATAATATTCGATTTCTTCTTTAATTGTTAGCATGTTAATACTCTTATTCTACTGATTCAGTAAACACATCTGTAAATCAAAAACCCACTCATTAATTCTAAACATTAGTGCAATCCACATTGTATATTTCAGTCGCCTTCCCCCTCCCGCCTTGCTCAGGCCCTGAGGCCTACCACGTTCTACGTTTCCGTATGTCATCTTGCATTTGACAACTGCACAACATAGATTCAAGAATATTCACGTTGAATAAAATCACATAGTATCACATTTTGCGAATTAATAAAAGAACTCACATCTATATAATATAGTCCTTCTGAATAATATAATGTAATCATAACATGAGTGCGGTCCAAGAAATGAAAGGTATACCAGTCTGATTCCTTCTGTCATGGCCATGCATGAGGCCTGTCTCTTTCCGTGCTCACAGCACGCCATCTTCCTATTAGCAGCTACATTTAACATGGACCATGATTAATCACATCTAATAAAGTTATACATTGCACTCATGTCTTCATTAGTTCCACTTCTATATGCATTCTCTAAGTTAACCACATAATTTCAGAATATAGATGTAGTTACTATCAGCACTCATGGCATTTCTCTTCATGGTTTGTGCTTACTACGTATAAGTGTGATGCATTTCTACATTTTGGTTAGTTTGCGCTCTCTCAGTTCCCCCCTTTGATGACCTCTCGGGGTCATCATTAACATTTAAACTGCAGTGATTGCTAGCATAACCCGTTTCTGTGTTTGCAAAGCCCTCAGACTTCGGTACTGACTATCTTGTATGGCAGCCAATCTCTGCAGCTGTTTACTTCGAGCTCTCTCTGACCTTCTTGATCTGTACCATTTGAATACCTTCACCAATCCCCACAACACAATCCCACAGATCAATATTATGATGATAGGTTTCAGTATTTTCCACACAAAGCTTTTGCCTAAGGTGGTGAGCCAACCTCCTGCGTCACTTATCCCCTGGCCCACCTTTTCCCAGACATTTTCTCTGCTCAAGTCTTCGATCTCCTTGTGAATATCAGTTATGTTCCTAATAACTTTATCAAGGGGCTTCGAATTGTCTGGAATGTAGGTGCAACATTCTTGGACCTTCAAAGCCTTACAGACTCCGCCCTCTTTTGCTAATAGGACATCTAAGGCAAGACGGTTCTGAAGAACCATAGCCCTTATCGATTGCATCTCTCCTTCTACCAGCATTAAGGACTGAGCAGTACTGGCAGACAACCTGTCTACGACTGTTGCTAGCCGTCTAATTTTAACATCATTAAGAGCTAATCCCAGAAGTGGGAACACAGCTCCAAAGACATCTCCAACCATTTCTGCACTCACATCTCTCCTTCCTCTCGATGATGTTTTGCCCTCAATTATCTCTAAGTCTTGGGCATGATATATTTTAGGGAAGATAATTGCCAAGTAACATGAGCCATACCAATTATCAGGTAGCTTCACGTAGGCATTTCTCCCACATACAAAATATACGTTAGGAATCACTTGCATTCCTTTCAGGAAGTCTTTGGTGTAATACTCCAAATTGAAAGCATGTTCACAGCTAACCTCTCCCACGTATACATTTTCATAATACGTTTTGGCTCTATGGAGACATAACTTTCCTCTCTTTGTTCTATCTAAAGCTATTGGACCACTACTACCCTTTCTCTTGTGTGCCTTTTCTTCTTCGGTCCAATCCGTTTTCCATTGTCCTGATTTCTTCAAAATCTTTTGTCTCCTATTCCGATCATCCACCTGCCCTATGAACTTCTTCTCGACCTCTGACACCTTACATGTCAGGTTATTTCTGCGGGCATGTGAAGTGTCTAATGTAATCCAAGGAATGAAGAACTTGGCCAATCTGTCTTCACTCTTCCAGTAGTCCCATTTGTTCATTTGCTTATAATTTGGGACTTCTGGTAACACTGAGTCATAATTGGAGAAATAGTATTCAAAACTATCTCTCCCATAAAATATACTAAGCAATAAGCTACATGTAATGCCATAAGTCAGCGGGAGGTGATGATAACGAATGCCTTCGTCCACAGATGCCGGCAACTGCATGCAGACATAGCAGTCCTTGACCTCCATGGCATCTACATATTCATACAGTAATTTTGCATAAGCATTTGACCTAAAATCACCTTGGGACTCATCTACATGTAACCTGCGGGCTTCTGCAGCCAATAACGCTTTCTTGTGTGTGTTTTCCCCTTTCTCACCAGCAATGGTGGGTGTAAGCGCTTCTACAGATGCCACATCAGTTACCTTTACCTCCTCCTCACGTCCCTTTACATAAGAGACCGTTACCACTAAAGCTATTAGTATTATCACTCCTACTATTAGTGTACCTATTATACATTTCGCTCTGCGGTTCTGAGTACCGGCCTCCATTTCGTCAGATAGTGTGGTTCTCTCTTAACTCAGCACAAAGTTCCCTCCTTTTCTTCGTTCCTTTACTGTCTCTTTTACTCCTTTTGTCCTGAGAACCACGCAACTGGAAGCTGACAACCCTTTCCGCCAAAGTCCTTTTTAGTTCAAATACAGACAACCCTAGCCCTTCTCCATCATCTCAGGGAGAGTCCCTAAGAATCTCTGCTTCCTAGGCGCTAGGTAATCTTCTTTTCTTCACGTTTATTTACAAAGTCTTTTAAGCATCCACTATCAGGCGCTCGCCTGCAGCTTCGACAGCAAAGTTCAATATTTCCAGACGAAGGTTGTGCTCTTCTGCGGCTGATATCTTTGAACCAAAATCAGGGAATTGCAATTCTGTGAGAAACATGTCCTTTATCTTGCTGAGGCGGGGAGGACGGGGGAGCATGAATGTCAGAGACCCTTCTTGTTCGACACCGGGCACTAACAATCTTATCTCCACTGTCACGATGGGCTCAGAACTGGACACCACCACCGCTCTGATCCTCCCCGTCACCGGTTTCGAAGCCATCTGTCACCAGATATGTCCACTCGGGGGTGGAGTATCTTCTGTTAGGCACACGCACTCTTCTTGACCTCCTCAACTCTGGTGCTTCAGCGCCCTGAGCACCGTCTTCTGGGTCTGAGTCTTCTGATATCGGAGGAAGGGTTCTCTCCAGAGTTGACCTTAGGCTAGAGCTCCTTCTCTGCGGCCAATCAGCTTCTCCGCGTACCCTTCTACTCCTTCTTCTCCTCGTTGGTTCACGCTCCCTGTCAGACCTGTCAGTGTCTGACTCGTACTCCCAGCTACTTTCTCCTTCAGTAGCGTTGTCTGTTTCGCTGTTGTACTGACCGTCCTCAGCTTGGTCAGACTCGTTCCCTGCTTCCTCTGGCACCTCTACAGCTTGGCTAGCCCCCTCTATGGCTTCTCGGTCCGCCTCTGGACGTCTATCCGAGAGAGGAGCTGTTTCTATCAGAGGTGCTGGAACTCTCCGCGTATGCGACGCGTGGATCCAATTGGGCAGGCCTCCCACTTTCACGGCTGTGTTTGTGGTCAGGATGATCTGGAAGGGCCCACGCCAACGAACATCCAAGCAGCTGCTTCTTACGTGCTTCTTCACCAGGACCCAATCCCCAGGAAGCAAGTCATGACAAGGGTCCTGGCACGATGGTACCTCGGCAGCCTGCACCTGAAGGGACACAGAATGAATGGCGTCAGACAGTCCCTTACAATAGTCCAGGATCATATCATCTGTGATGCTAATCAATGCAGCAGTTGGGACAGAAGGTAACCTCATTGCTCTTCCCATCAGTACCTCATGAGGAGACAAACCAGTTCTCCTATCCGGGGTACTACGGAGGCTCATAAGGACCAATGGCAACGCATCAGGCCAACTCAAGGATGTTGATGAACACACCTTTGCAATTCTGGCCTTGATGGTGCCATTAATCTGTTCCACAATTCCTGAAGCTTCCGGTCGGTAGCTGCAATGTAGTTTTTGATCAATATTTAAAGCTGCGCAAATCATTTTCACAAGCGAGCTGTTGAAATGCGTTCCCCTATCCGATTCCAAAGAGGCCGGCACCCCGAAGCGCGGGATAAGCTCCCTGAGCAATATCTTAGCTACTGTGAGGGTGTCGCACCTGCGTGTAGGATATGCCTCAACCCATCTAGAGAAAACGCAAACAACCACCAGGATATAACGGAGGCGGCTGCACCTTGGCATTTCGATGAAATCTATCTGTATTCGGTTGAATGGACCTCCCGACCTCCCTATGTGGCTCAGTGCAACTGGTGTCTTCTTCCCTACATTCAACTGCTGGCACGTCACACAACGCTGGCACACTGCTTCAGCTGCTACTCTGAACTTGGGGTTAAACCAGGTCTGTCTAAACACTCTCAGCATAGCATCTCTTCCTAAGTGGACAGGACCATGTATTTGTCGGGCCATTGGGCTCACCATCTCATTGGGCAACACTGCTCTGCCATCTGCTGAAACCCAGAAATGGGCCTCCCCCACCACACATCCTGCTTTTTGCCATGTTTCTTTTTCACAGTCAGGAGCATTTTCTTGCATTTCCTTCAGTTCGTCCCAAGTATCAACAGTTTCCAATATCATCGCTAATTCAGTCCTTACACTTATTCCACCCACTTCCACCTCTGTGAAAGAGTATCCTGTCTCCGCGCAATACCGTGCGACTTCGTCGGCATATCTATTGCCTTGTGACACGAAGTCCATGTTTCTGGTATGCGCGGTACACTTTACAACAGCAATACCTGCTGGACATTGCAATGCTTCTAACAACAGGCGCACAAACTCTCCATTGCGAATGGGAGAGCCTGAAGAAGTCATGAAACCTCTTTGAGACCACAACTGCCCGTAATCATGAACTACCCCGTAACCATATTGACTGTCAGTGTATATGGTGACTCGGATTTGATTGCTTGCCAGGCAAGCACGCGTCAGGGCAATAATCTCGGCCACCTGAGCGGAGTGTACTCCTTCCAGGCATCCAGCTTCCACTACTCCAGTAATTGTGCAAACAGCATAAGCTGCTCTTAACTGCCCAACTTCGTCTCTTACACATGAGCCATCGACAAAGAAAATTTCATCTGGGTCGGTCAGTGGCTCATCTACGATGTCGGGTCTTGGTTTGGTGCATAGTTCAGTCACATCGAGGCAGTCATGGTCTGTACATTCTTCATCATCTTCGATATCATTTGGAAGTGGCATTAAGGTAGCAGGATTTAAAACAGAGCATCTCCTGAGGGTCACATTCTCTGCAGCCAGAATGACTTGTTCATAGCGCGTGAGCCTGCTATTCGTCAGATGCTGAGTTTTAGTCCTGGTCATCAACAATTCCACTGAATGGGGCACATGTACCTCTAACGGGTGCCCCATCACTATATTTTCACATCTCTCAATGCTGACACCTGTTGCAGCAACGGATTTGAGACATCCGGGCAACGCTGCGGCTACTGGGTCTAAAGTAGCCGAGAAGTAAGCGACTGGTCTACGGGCATTCCCATGGATTTGGACTAACACAGACAGCGCGCATCCCTCTCTCTCGCAGCAGTAGAGCAAGAATGGTTTATCGTAATCTGGCATTCCCAGAGCCGGAGCACGACACAAGTCCTCTCTCAGCTGCAGGAACGCCATCAAACAGTCTTTGTCCCATGGTACCGGATCACTCACTTCCTTGTGCGTCAGTTTTTGCAAGGGCTTTGCTTTCAGTGAAAAGTTTGCAATCCACTGTCGGCAATATCCCACCATTCCTAGGAACATTCTGACTTCTCTCTGTGTTTTAGGCGCATTCATCTTCATGATGGCCTCTATCCGGTCTGGTGACACCTTCCGTTTCCCTTTCTCAATTCTGTGTCCCAAGTACTGCACCTCTGTCAGGCAGTACTGCAATTTCCCCGGGGACACCTTATGCCCATTTTCGGCTAGATGGTTTAACAAAGCAATAGAGTCCACCCTGCAAGCTTCCTCTGTCTCTGACGCCACAAGGAGGTCGTCTATGTACTGGACCAGAACTGACCTCTGGGGCAGTACTAGACTTTCAAGATTTTTCTTCAGGAGCTGGTTGAAGATCGATGGGCTCTCTGTATACCCCTGAGGAATACGACACCATGTTAGGACGCGACCTTCCAGCTTAAATGCGAAAAGAAAATGGCTTTCTTCGTCCAAAGGGATCGAAAAGAAAGCCTGGCAAAGATCAATCACAGTGAACCATTCTGCTTGGAACGGTATCTGAAACAGTATCACTGATGGATTCGGTACCACTGGACAACATGAAACGACTATGTTATTAATCTTTCTAAGGTCCTGCACTATCCGAAATTTCCCATTAGGTTTCTGCAGACCCATAATCGGGGAGTTACATGGACTACCCACGATTTCCTTCAGTATTCCCTGCTTAATCATGGACTCAATCACGGGTTGTATACCTGCGATCGTTTCTGGTGTCAATTTATACTGAGGTGTTCTTGGGAACTCAGCATGAGGTTTCACTACAATTTTCACTGGGTCTACTCCTTTCACCAACCCAATCTCTTCCCCAGTGAAATCCCACACTTCTGGAGCGACTGTCTCCCTCAAGTCCCAGGGGAGCTCGTCTACTGTCAGAGTGGGATACAGCTCCACACATATTCTGGAATTCGCGACTTTAAAGTCTGCATCATCATCATTTGTCAGTACCTCCACTCCTTGCGGAGTACAGTATATAGTGCAGTTCAATTTGCACAAAAGGTCTCTTCCTAGCAGACATACAGGACTAGAATCGCAAACCACAAACTGGTGCTCCTCACTGTACTTCCCTATTTTCACCTGCACGGGCTCAGTCAAGGGACTGGTCATTCTCTTGTTAGCGACCCCCACCACTTGTATGGTCTCCCCCGACATGGGCAGGCCTGGGACTGCGGCTGATCTGATCGTGGATCGAGTGGCTCCTGTGTCCACTAGAAATGTCGTGGGGAACCCTGCCACTTCGGCCTCAACATAGGGTCCCCTTTGGTCTACTTCCAGGGCTGCCCCGAGGATGCAGTCATCTCTTTCCACTCTCTGTCCCGTTAGTGGGTCCACATAATAGCATTCCTCTCCTCCTACAAACAGGGGCATCTGTCTATATGTCTTACCCATAGTCCCTACTCTGGGTGCCTGCGGGAACTGGGCTCGGGGAGGAGGCCCCCCTTTGAGCACCTTTCCCTGGAATTGCGTTATCCCTCTTGTAGGCGCACCCTGAGTCTCTTCCTCTTCCACCTCTTGGTCTCCTATCTCAATATTATAGGGACACTCGCGTTTCCAATGCCCCAGCTCGTTACACTGGTGGCACCTAGTCGTTTTCTTTAAGGTAGCTACATCTATCCTAGGTCTAAAGGTGGAGTTCTCCTCATTGCCCTTGTTCTGGCTGTATTGTTTCCTTCCTCCAGTACCGGTTCCTGGTTGCTGTTGCTGCTGTCCTCCCTTTCCTGCTGCCTGCATCTGTACCACCATCAGTTTCTCCTTTAGTTTCTTAGCCTTAGAATCTATCTCATCACAGCAGTACCTGGCATACCTCAGTATTTCATCTAGGGGTTTGTTTTGCCAACAAATCAAGTGCTGCTGGATCATTAAACTAATATCCGGTCTCAGGCCTAGGACAAATTTGGACACAAACTGCCCTATGTCCCTCGGATCCATGACATCCAGACCGCTATACTGTTTAAACGCCTTCAGCAATCTCTCATAGTATTCGTGTACTGTCTCTTTGGGTTCCTGTCTCGTTCGGTCAATTTTTACCCAATCTATGTCTTGCATTGGCACTTTCTCTTTCAGCCACGTCATTACTCTTTCGAATTTTGCCATCACACTCTCAGCCGGCCCATTAGTCCTAGCGTCTCTCTCTGGCTCTATGATGGGCCACTCAGCGCTAACCTTGCATGCGGTCCACAAATCTCCTGGCACCACTATGTCAAACAGTGTGTTCAAATCTATCCATAGGACCTTTGAGATTTTTACGAACCTCTCAACTTGCTTATACCACTCCACAGGGTTTTCCCGCAGTTTGGGGAAAGAGGTGGTAAAAGCAGCTAAATCCCCCCTACTCCAAGGGACGTGGACGTAGGTCCCATTTGCGACTTCCCTCAAAGGGTATGTCTCTACTCCCTGCTGTCCTCCTGGGGTCATCATAAGTGTACTTCTCCTAACGGTCCCTCTCTTGGACCACCTCTCTTCCCACTTATCTAGGGCCCTCCATGTCCTTATTCCAGTGATCAGTTCCTTTATGTGTGTTTTCAATCCGATGGTTCGCCTCTCATCTAGGTCTCGGTCTGTGTAATGTAGCCTGTGGTTGCCTTGTAAGGCTTTGGTTCTTGACAGGTCTACCATATACTTGCCTGCTAGTTCCACTAATTTCTCATGGGTTGCTCTCGCCTTTCGAGTTACGTCCTTTGCTATGAACAGAATTTCATCCTGCTCATACATGTCTATTCTTTCTAGGGGCAGGGTACCATCTACCATGTCATCCAGATCTGACTTTAAGCTGGAGACATCGAGTCTTTTGGCTTTTATTTCTGCTCGCAATAATTCCTTCGAGGGAGGTTGACAGGTGTCTCTCCCATCCCAACTCCGGGCCCTACGTTTGGGTTCTGGAGAGTTGGGGAGTGCTCTCTCTTGTTCCCATCTCTCCAGATCCCAGGCTCGGCCATCCGACCTTGGAAGGTGATGGAACACGGGCCTGTTACCCCCCTTCTCACCTTGCCCATTCTCTCCTCTCTTCTCACAGTAAGTTTCTCTACTACTCTGCTTTCGGTCTCCATTCTCCCTTGGCCTCGTATCACTCAGTATCTGATACGATCCCTCCTGGTTTCCCATATTCCCTGGGCTGCGCTCATGTCCGTCGTCGCAAGGACTATGGTACGGCCTCTCGCAACTCCCACTCTGTTCCCTCCTGCTGGGCTCACAGTGGATACACTTAAAGCTATCCCTGTACTCCCGAGCCCTCCTGTCTTCTTCATTATGTATCGGGGGAGACACCCCCCCGTTCTCAGGGCCCCCATTTTCCAGCTTTGATCTACCTCCACTCCGGGCCCAATGGGTGAATCCCCTACTGTCTTTCTCCCTTCCGTCCCACTCCGGACTGCTCTCTTCAGCCCCGCAGTGAGTCCGGGCTCTGCTGTCCTGACTTTCCCTTTCAGCTTCTGCCGCTATAATGTTCTTTTGAGCCTCAACTGCCTCATCCCATTTCTTCATGTACTCGTTGAACTCCTGAAAAGATTTCCGTCCTGGTCCCCTCATATCCTCTGGCCATCTAATATCCCCCAGATCGCCTGTTGTGTGTGCTGGGGTGCTCCAATCTCTTGGTATCGGCAACTGACTTGGGGAATTGATCGTATCCTTCCTTCTTGCCATCTCTGCTCTTTCTCTGTCCCTTCGTACCCGCTCTTCCCCCCTAGCCCTGTCTGGGTCATATACCGACACTATAGGACCTATGGTAACAGGTACCTGTAGTGCATCAGGCAATGCGTAGGATGTGGCACACGCCGTTTCTGGCGCTCTTTGCACCACAAACCTCCCGACCACCTGTTGCACTTGGCTAGGCTGGGACAGTTCTTTCTTTGCAGCGGGATCCCAATCGGAACTGGGAAGCGGCCCATGCTCTCCTGCATTGCCCCCCCCTTTCTCGGCATCTCCTTCTGCTCTGTTATACGGAGGCGGCCTGTCTGTCAATAATCTGTTTATCAGGCTGTCCTCCGTCTCGCTCTCGTCATCCTCCTCTAGGGGGCTTTTATTTCCGGGCATCTCTAACACTGGATACAATTTGTTTACTTCCATGTTATGCGCCCTCCATCTTTTAGCATCCTCATCCCACTTAGCATCCTGTACTGCTCTTACCGAGCGTTTCACTCTTTCCTGTCGTCTGTTCATGTTCTTTTCATGCGCTGCCCTAATCCATGCATTAAGGGCTTCAAACTGTGTTGGTCTAGGCAAGGGTCTCGTAGCGGTCATAACTGCTTTTAGTCTGTGTAGCACCTCTAATCTATACGTCCCGTACCTCGGGAACGTGAGTTCCTCATTTCCATCTGTCATCTTACTCCACTCTGAAATCCACAGAATCGTGTGCAGCCCAACATTTACCCCCATGTAATGAGCTGGCGTACCCTCCGGCGGGGCTTCTTCCCCCTCGTACGATCCCCTGCGCTCTCTTTTAAACAGCGCTCTTAACCATTTAAAACACTTCATAATTATGCGCAAGATTTCCAGCTTGAATACTTTGTTTACTTCCTGATGACAATCCACCAATCCTAGCGCGACTTCGCTAGCTGGCCTATCGCAGCGCGGTCTTTCACCGGCCGACCAATCCCAGCGCGGCACCTTCTGACGTCACTAGTCTCCGCTTCGCAGCAGCACCCCTCCTTTCTCAACTCTCCTCGCGGTCATGCATGCGTCCCATTCACACACCGAAAAATGACTACTTCCGACCAAGCGGTCACTTCTCTCGACTGTACGTCCACAGTCTATCTGTAATTATTAACACAACTGACGAGATGTCTGTCGTCTCTCTGATAGGTTCTTTACGCACACAGTAACTTCCGACCAGCGTCTGTTACTCGCGCACTCACTCCCCCTATCTGGTCCTTCGAGTGGTCACTGGTACCTCATGACCCCCTTCACCCTGGTTAATAATTACTTCTGGGTGTCCGATACACCCGAACCACTTAAGCTCTCCTTGAGCCTAAGATTTCCACCGGTTGCGCGCGCTCACAACCTGTTCCACAGTCTCTCTACAGTCATTCAACTCCGCCAGACATTACAACATAGATACAATACAAGACACCGCAATCTTAACACGCATGACCCTTTATACTCACTCTCGACCGATACTGCTGCTTTTCTGTCTCACGTCATCCGGTCCTTCTTCCGCGGGCGGTTCTTCCGATCATCAATCTCTAGGGGCCTGGGGGTAATCTAACCTGGCCTAGATCACCTTCCTCAAGAAGGCAACCATTCTCTATAGCTACCAACTGATAGGGCTGAGATTTCGATCAATACCTTATCACTATCGATCTAAAACCCCGCTCTGGTCGACTGAATCTTTATTGCCTGTCATTGAGAAATAAAGTGCATCTTTACCAAATTAGTTCCCCCATTAAAGGACTCTGCTTCAAAGGATCACAAACAACTTCTAGCTTTCAAAGGTTTATTATAAGTTGTAAGTACAAGCATCTCAAGATGAGATTCACCAAATACACGGGCCCAACTACATACACGTGTTCTCTGAAAGCCCTCAGACGAACAACGGAAACTATCAATACCAGTTCTAAAAACAATAGTGCCGTTAGCATAGACACGTATTGAAATCTATCGCTCATTACAGGCGGAAAGAAATTACAGGTTAGGCTTTCCCTACCCTGCACTAGATGGTATCCCTACTTAGCCAGGTCTCTACCTATCAAAGGTGTCAGCAGTGAATGACTCCCATAGGAAGCCACCCACTCTCGAACTCTTGATGAAAACCTATAGTTCTCCAGTCATGACCCCTCTCTGCCTACCCATCCGCTCTCTTAAGGGTCCTCAGGCATCTGCTCTAACTCCACCCAGGGGTGCTGTCCCTAATACAAAATCACAACAACATTTAGGACGCCCCTCGTGAGACGCCCCTCACGTGGTGTAGCTTCTGGCTGTTTCCATGATGAGGCCTTGCGGTTAGAGTCGACCTTGCTTTCCAGACGCTTCTCCGGCCCGCTGATACCCCTTAAACATTCCGGAACCCTCCTACATGTCTGGTCCATTTCAAGAACAGGCTTCTATTCATATTTAATAATTGAATACCCCCTTTTCTCTTCCAGACAGACATTTGGAGCCAAGTCCCAAATCTTATGGTTTTCCACCTGCGTCACAACATTCCCCTTTCCAGACTAATACGTGTAAATCAACATTTAAAGCTTTCCAGCCCTACAACAGTTTTATAATATTCGATTTCTTCTTTAATTGTTAGCATGTTAATACTCTTATTCTACTGATTCAGTAAACACATCTGTAAATCAAAAACCCACTCATTAATTCTAAACATTAGTGCAATCCACATTGTATATTTCAGTCGCCTTCCCCCTCCCGCCTTGCTCAGGCCCTGAGGCCTACCACGTTCTACGTTTCCGTATGTCATCTTGCATTTGACAACTGCACAACATAGATTCAAGAATATTCACGTTGAATAAAATCACATAGTATCACATTTTGCGAATTAATAAAAGAACTCACATCTATATAATATAGTCCTTCTGAATAATATAATGTAATCATAACATGAGTGCGGTCCAAGAAATGAAAGGTATACCAGTCTGATTCCTTCTGTCATGGCCATGCATGAGGCCTGTCTCTTTCCGTGCTCACAGCACGCCATCTTCCTATTAGCAGCTACATTTAACATGGACCATGATTAATCACATCTAATAAAGTTATACATTGCACTCATGTCTTCATTAGTTCCACTTCTATATGCATTCTCTAAGTTAACCACATAATTTCAGAATATAGATGTAGTTACTATCAGCACTCATGGCATTTCTCTTCATGGTTTGTGCTTACTACGTATAAGTGTGATGCATTTCTACATTTTGGTTAGTTTGCGCTCTCTCATAGCCACGTTGATTGTATGTTTTTTACAAACCGTTCCTACAAGAAACTAGTTGCTTCAAATCCTTCATGATAAAGGGGAAGGGGGCAGGGTGTTAAATGGTGCAAAATATCAGACAAATTGATCTGAACTCAGTCCTTCAGTTTCATGGAAGATGTGGGTATGTCCAGTACTATTTTCAGTCTGTCTCCAGGTGAAGGAGAGGGGTAGTAAATTGCATCAGGTTTCTTACACATATGCATGGATACTGCTTTATTATGAAAGTGCACGCATGTTCCCATGCCTAGTGAGGACGGGGTATCTTCTAGAATTGAAACTCACTGGAAATCTGTCAAATTATTGATGCAAACTGTGGCCAAAGGCCCTCAAAATCAAAATGATCCGACTAACCCGTAGATTGGTGTCTGTAACAAATACCTGGCTTACTTTTATTAACTTGGTTCAACCAGTAAATCTTTCCTGAAGGAAATACGTGTGGTACATTTGCAGAGGTTAAGCAGAACAGCAAAAGAGTTATGGAATAAAGGAAATAAACGGACCAGACCATTCTAATTACGTGTGGTACATTTGCAGAGGTTAAGCAGAACAGCAAAAGAGTTATGGAATAAAGGAAATAAACGGACCAAACCATTCTAATTAAGGTGATAAGAATTTATTCTGAGGTAGGGATCACAAGTTACAGCAAAGAAAATTGTACTGCTCACTTTGGAAAGAGAGAATAATTCATGAAGACTTTGTTTCTGAAAACAGGCTACAAAGGCAGTTAAAAATACAAGACATCCTGAAGAAAATTAAAGGACGGAGAACACAGCAAAAAGATTGTCTTCCTAAAATGCCCTTCCTGTGATGCTCCAGGAATACTCCCATGTCATCAAATTACCAAGTTGTTTCCAAGTCTTTTGAATTACTGACGGTGACAGTTCTGCAATACTGAATTATTGGTATTATCATTTGCATGGCTTAGGCACTTTTGACACCACTACCACCCTTTTCCTTATCTTACACTTCTAGTTAAAGTAGGGGGGCTGTGTGAACCACTCTTTATGGGTCAAACCTGCTTTTGAGTATTCTTCTTATACCACTGTGAAAAGCATTCATACATTTCTGATACTGTCCTAATTTTACTTATGATGTGCTCTGCAATATTGACCTATTTACTAATACATATTTTGTTATGCTTTGTCTACCCATGTGTCATCCTCTCTCTCATATCCGCCTAGCAGCCTGTGTCATGCTGGGTAAGGTTCTCGTTTACTCATGTAGTCAAAAAGAAACTTCAGTTAAACTGAGTACTTGTTTAAACAATTATTTGAAGCGAGGTGCTAGGATTTCCCAGAATCAAGCCACCACTCCCTGCTGACAAACATTTCAGTTTTGAGAGAGTAGCCTTTTTCTCAGAGCACCGAATGGACAGAAAATCCTTCCTGGAAGTAAGAGGTGGCCCGTTTAAGGCTGGGTTTGGACAATGCAACTAACAAACAAATGTATTATAAAAATGTGCATATGTAGGGAGTTACTGCTAAAAATATACATATAGTGAGCTTTGATTCATTCTTTTCAGCCATTGACTTACTTACACCAGCCTCTTTCAGCTATTAGATTCATGCTTTATCAATCACATACTGGCTCAGCCCTGTGGAATATCCATTCTTCACAATTTGCTATTGACTTTTCAGTGCATGCTTCCACTGCTGCTTACATCCTTTTTATTGATTTGCATGACGGACTACTTTACATCTGTGTCCACCATAGTTGGCTGTTTCCCGTGTGTCTTGTTCTTTTCCCTAAAATTGAAAGGCTGTTTATACTGAAAGGCTACCATGCCTCTAATACAGTCCTGTTTTAATTTCTATGTCAAAGGAAAATTGGAGGGCAAGGGAGCCTTCATCATAGTCCTTCCTTTCTTTATATGCTACAGAAACCAAAGAAGGAGTATATTGAAAGCTAATTTTAAATGTAAACAAAACAGGGCTTCCTCTGTCTGCTTTTAAGTGCTTACACTGCATGTGTTAGCATATTAAACCCAGGCCTATTGGCTTTGATTTTCCAATCATGTTTCCCTGTGAGAAATATGAAGTTGTTGCCAATTCCGAGGCAGGTATATCTCGTAGAACAGGGTTCTCTTTTTGACACCATGAGACAAGGACTCCTTCATGTTTAAGACTCAAAGAAAAAATGCAAAATAAAAATAAATGAAGCCTGTGCAGACTAGAGAAGAGTAGTCTGAGATAGCACAAATCAAAATTCCAATATTTGAGAAAAACAAAACTACTACTGAATGGAGAAATAGTGGTGTCAGTCTTGTTGTGCTAGTGTTCAGCAGTGCAGCGAGTGCCCTCTCCTGAGGTATGTCCAAAGCTGGATCTTGTACGATGAAGCCAGGCCACTCATGATGGACAAGCAGCATCCGGTGGTGCAGGCTCTTGGTATCGAGCAGCGCTGACGGTCGGTTTCCAGTGATCAGAGCTGTTCCCGCTTGGCGGACACAAAATGTAAGTTGTTTTTTTCCTAACAAAAGGGGTTTCTCTGGCTCCTGACTGGAACTCCGGTGAGGGTGTGACATCCTCAGCAGTGTCCTGTGAGCCCCAAGGAAACCGTCAGGTGAAGTTGGTGGGCTAGAGCCTCTGTTCCCAGCAGTAATGCTGGGCCACAACCCGAACAATTGGCCACAGCAATGCCAGTAGCCCCTTCTGGCATATGTGGTTCCTGCATTGCTTAATATCAGGCGCAGATCGCCCAAAACACTGCGGACAAAAGTCTCATGCTCCTGTCCAATTAGGTTCACCGTTGACCTCTTCTGGCCTACGGGATTATCTCGGCTCAGTGGTGCGGGCCTGGTGCTTCCGCATGGTGCACTTCACACAGCTGAGATCACATCAGCCCTATCCTGGCATGAGGGGGTCATCAGACTGTTCCTGCACATGGGCAATGACCGCATCAGAGCGCAGCCTCTCTTTTCACACCTTGCTAAAGGATTGCTATCGGCAGAACTCCCCACTAGACCCCACTCCCTTCAGTGCTCTCCTCTTCCTTACAGGACACACTGGTCTTGGCAAGCAGGAAGGCAATGGCACTCCGGGCTCCAAGACAGGTGGTCTTGGATTCCCTGGGTGATGTTCCATCACCCAGCACGGACTCTAGCAGGCCTGGTCATAGGCAGATTTCTTTGCAGAGCTTCCCCTTCTCACACAGTTTGTCTGGCTGCTTTGCAGATGACACATTTTGGGGACTCAACCTCCCCTTTTTATTGTCCTTTTCCAGACACCAACTGCTATTTAGGGTCTGTTTTATGTTGGTGTTCTGATTCCTTTGAAGTGGGCACTTCTCTTTTTTATCTTTATTTGTAAAAGAGGTCTGTCACAGCAGACCCAACTCGGAAGCTGGTTGTCCACAACACAATTAATGGGAGTGACCAGTGGATACCAGCCACAGTGATGGTGCATCAAACGGTCAATCCTAGACCATAGCCCTGCTCTTTAAGATTCTCTTTTCAGCCCATCTCCCTTCCTGAGATGTGTTCAGGCACCTTCAATGTGATCTATCACTGAATCAAACAGTAATCTTTTTTAAATGTGATGTGAGTGTCATCCTTTTTCCTCCAGTGTGTCGCCACCCAGCTCATTGGAATTTGGAATGCAGCAATCCACAAATCTGTATGGGGGGATTCCTCTCCTCCTCATATCTTCACCAGGCACTCCTGGGCTTCCCAAAATAGAACCCAGGGTCCTCCATCCAATGTACCACTACAGGCACATTTACTCAGTGTACACACTCATCACACTTACTGTCCAGCACTAATACCTCTATGTATTAAACATTTACCTGTAAACCCCCATTCAGTACACACTTAGTCTGCACGCACTGGTCAGTGATGAAGTTTTCCTATATTCAACCAGGTTATGCTTATTTTTAAAAACACACACTGACAGCACACATACTACGTGTGCATTGCATAACTCGTCACCCTACACGTACTGTACTTCACGCAAGCACACATACACCCAGCACATGCGGTCCCTGCGCACACACACTGCACAGCACTACATCTCTCATGTAATGTATTCCTCTCGGGGATACATACACCCCACACATGTACGAACCACATATGTACTGCACAGTACTGCACTATCCTTGTACTGTACCTAAGGCCCACATGTGACAAACGCAGTCACCACTCCTGTGCTATGCAGCACTCCACATCTACCTGATGTAGGCCAATGGGGAGTTATACCCAAAGCTACAGAACTTTTAAATGGTTGAGCAAACACGTGGGCCTAACTACAGTGACACAAGGTTAAAAGGTCCTGTTTGCTACTACTGATCACTGCGCGGTATGCTGCTATCACTGCGCTAGTGCTGCTCTACTCCTGGTGAAAGCTGTAGACTTCCACTTCAATGAAATTAGCGCACTGTCACCACCCCTAGTCCAACAAGACCTCAATCCGTGAGAGAGGCCTATGTCATGGCGCACATGCATGATCTGTGTTCGCCTATAACGAAAAAATCAACATTAGGGATCCAGACAACAGTACAGGTGGGCACTCAGGACAGGGGTGTAAGTCTCTTACCATGCAGAGGAATTTTCCATCCCAACAAATGACGTGGATTTTAAGTGAACCGCACCAACTTTGAAAACTTCCAAAACCGATTTGAAGATGTTTCTTATGCAGTACTGACAGAGTCTTTAAGGCCCAGTTCTATGTTACAGGAGGGACCCTTTTCTGTTAGAATGGATATAAATTTCGGTGCTAGCTACTTGGAACGCTCGCCTCTCAAGAGTCTCATTCCAACTCTAAACAACTGCACGGTGAAGGAGTCAGATTCGTCCTTATTGAATGTGCGCATTTCTCACTGTGGTTACACTCTGCCCAGTCTCAGGAATCCGCTGCTGGTTTCCATGAAGCACACGTTCTCGGAAGTAATGTTGAATTCCAGTGTCATCAATAGAGGTACAATCTCCTCTTAACGCCTACGGCCCTCCTTACAGTAAACGACTCACTTACAGTAAGCTGATAAAAAATAACCTAGTTTACTTTTCCAAAGATTATACATTAAAAAAAATTCTTTGTGTGTAGTACACTGGTGAGTGCAAGGGCAGGAGCAGATAAGAAACGCGCGATACAACCTAATGGCGTCGCGTGAACCACCTGAACGAAGAGAATGAGGCGCAGCTGCTGCAGGCGCGGCGCGCGCTAACATACTGTTACTGAGCTCTCGGAGATAACCGCCGCTCGCTCCTCGCGCTGCAGGCAAGTTCGAAGATTAAGGGTCGGGCCGTGGTGCACGCTGAGGCATGGATCAATTTATGGAACGCAGTAGGTCACAGGCCTCACCTCACCCCGCCACTGATCCCACTGGGCCCTCCAAACACTTCCTTGGCCTCTCCACAAGTCTGTGGAAATTTGCCTCCTTTACTAGCAGTTTTATCATGTTTGTTCCAGATCTGTCATTGGTGACTGTGTGCATAATACTTGCCCTGTATTTTCCTCCTTGTGAGCATTTTGCCCGTCCTTTCTTTCTACCGTAGTGTTCTCCCTCCTCGCATATTTGGAACATTTGGGAAACTGTCACTTTTGTAATTTTCCCCTTACTGCCTACTTACATATTCGCAGTCATACTCAGCCAGTTCTTTTTGCACAGCACTTTGATCTATCCTGTTTTCAATCAAGAGGCTGCAGTTTTGAGCTAGTGCAGTATCTGGGCTTTCATCCCTTAAAGTCCATTTCTTAGCAGCATAGAAGCGCCTGAGAGATTTCCTATCCCTGCACATATAACCACAAAGAAAAGTCTCATGCCCTTAAGTATCTGGCACGCCAGTCCCATGTCTTGCACATTTTGCACATAGTTCTAAAGTTACGCCATCAATTATCATACCTTCAAAAAAGTACTCCTTGCGCGACCTCAGCAGGCTGCAGGTTCCGGTAGTCAAACACTGTAACTCTTAAGTCATATACTGTCTCCTTCCCTCTGAGAATTAGATTGACTTTGGTGTGCACTCATTGGATTGTGAATTCGAAGTAGTCCTGTCTTGCACTTGTCTGTTGCCCCCAAATACTGCCAGGCTGGAAGTGACATTTTCTTGGCTCATGTCTGTGATGTAATTATAGTTCTAGCCACATATCGTCAAATCACTCCAATATAAGCCACACAACCCGTTATCACTCTGGACAAATAGTTGTTTTGCTAGGTGGATACTTACAAGTTGGTCAGGCACAATAGAAAGCCTCGCAAAAATGTCCTTGTTCATGCCTGTTACAGCTATCTCTCTTTGCCGATGAAAAGGAACCTTCCGTGGATCCGTATGACTACCTTCTCAGCTTATGAATGGTGTAACCACCGCCCTCCGTCTTTTGGCTAAATGTCAGGCAACCATCGACTGGAGGATGTTCCAAATGCAACCACATTACTCCGATATTGAGATCAATTCAATGGCTGCTTATTTGTTGTACAGTTATCTTTAAATCTATAGCTATAGTACAGAACGTGATTCATCAGAATGCCCCTGCCCTGTAAAGCTCGAAATTCTTATGGTACAGGCCATCTAGAGTCCTACATTTGCCAGACCAGTTCTTTTTATTGATTCGATTTACCTCTTCTGGTAATAGAGCATACTCTGGGCCTTATTAAGACTTTGGTCATCCTCCTGTGGCACCACCACCGCCTCTGCTCCGTCCGCAGGAGGACTGCCAAATCTGTGGTGCGCACGCCTGCAGGATTCAGAGTTGAATACAGGGTGGAAGGGTGGTGCTATAGTGGTCTCACGACGGTGGGCTGTTAGGCTCAAAGGAGAGTTTAACATGGAGCCTGCCACTGCAACAGTGCCTGCAGCACGTTCCTGCATGGTGTGCCATGCATGCCACACCAAGCAAGAATGTGGGTGCAATTACAGGGGGGCACAACATGTATCCCCTGATTCACCCCAGGCCCTGGTCCTGCAGGGGGACCCCGTTAGGACCCCCTTAGTTGCCTCTCCGCCACCCTTTTCATGGCGGGCTCTCTGCCATGAAAAGAGCAGCGAACAGGCATCTCGTAATATGCTCGTTGGTGCCGGCAGTGGCACCACCAGCATGTTCAGGCCGGTTGCAGACCGCTGGCGCGGAGGAATCCTTCATACCAGCGGAGCAGGCAGTCTCATGGTGGTCCGACCGCCACACCCAGTGTGGCAGTGATCGGACTGCCATCATGAGTACTGCGGTCCTAAGGACCGCTGTACTCGTAATAAGGCCCTCTGCCTCCACCTCTAAGAACTTGGATTATTTGCCAGTGTTTATGTTCTGAATCATGCCTTATGCACTTTAAGGAATTGATGGAAAATGTAATTTGACTGTAACTGTCCAAGTAGAGCCTTGTCTATTTAAAGTCTCGAAAACTAGCGGGCCAAGTACCTTTTGTCTATCGACACATGGGCATACCTTATCTTGCCATATATCATTCTCTCTCTCTTAACATGATGATTGTACTACTGAATATCAACACCAACAATATTATGGCATACTAATACAGAGGACAGAATATCAAAGCCCGAAATATCAAAAGGTGGGGGGATATAGGGAAGTTTAGATTTACTTTTCCAAACTCCACATTTATGTACCGAAAAGATTTATATGTACCACCTAGGTACATGTATGTGGAGTTAGGTATAGAAAATCTAGACTTACCTGTTGAATTTTTATTTTTGATATTATCTCCTTCATATTCTGTTCCATCGATATTGTTGATTCGATATTCCGGTGGGCACACCAACATGACTGCAGAAGACACAGGCATTCCACAACACAATATATTAATGTCTCAGATGCAATGCTTCCTCTGTACACCACCCCCACAACAACTGCCTGTGTCAGTTCTAGATAGAAGTAATGGAACATCAAACACATACACGTGTTCCCTAACATGCTATTTTGAAACAAATACTATGTCCAGGTTGTTATTGTTGTGGAGTGGTGTGGCTCACTGGTTAGAGGCGGCAGACCCGGAAGCAGAGGTTGGCCCGGGACCAGAGTTCAATTCCCGACGCGGCAGGGTCTTGGGCCAGGGTCAGCGGACTCGATAATTCTCGCCTCGGTGCCTACTCCAACCATTGGTCCCACTCAGCAACTCTGGGCAATAGCTTGCTTAATCTCTACTAACGGCCCCATCAGCGCGTGTGAGGAGACCCAGATGATGACATCGGATGGTAACTGATGGGTACACTTCATGCATTGGAGACATCTTATTGTGCCAAACTCACATAGGATAGTTTTTCTCCGTCCCTTATAGTTTAATACTTGTTGATTTCATGCCTTAGACAGGATTATCTTAGACCCACAGGCACCTTTTGTTGATTTTTATTACTCTTTTGTTGTTGTCACTGTTTATTCTAAAACGTGGAGGATATGACGCTCTTGTATTTTACTTCATTTCACAGATTAAGGGTTTCCCCTGACGAAGGCCTTGGTGCCGAAATGCATTGGGAACAATAATCATAAATACATGTCGATTCTACATTAATTGTATCCATGCATTCAAGATGAAATTGGGACGCTTTGAATAGCAACTGCATTGATGATAAAACTTTGGAAAAACCATTGTGACATAACAAGGTTTAAAAATTAAATTTTGAGAAAAACTAAATTCACAGTCTATGAATTTGTGCTTTACCTGTGATTAAAAATCGGGGATATTATCCCAACTGTGTGCTTGAAGGGGGACACTTATATTTCTAACAGTGCAACCATAATCTTTTCAAGATAACCACTGAATATATATAAGAGTTACATTTAGATATATTGTAGTAATCCTGAAAATCGTACGCAGATCCAGCTATTCTGGACCTACATTGGACACCCTGGCATAAAAAGTAAAGAAGCTGTCTTAGTTGCAGTTTATTTGTTACCATCAGGCAAAACCACGTAAAATAATTTCTGGAGAGGGGATTTCATCATTTGGTAATTACTATTTTTGCAACCAGAAAAATCATACCTTCTATGGTTCATGAAATGTTGGCAAGTATTTGTCATGTATCACAGGGCAGAACAGTGGAGCATGGCAAAGTTAGCGATAGAGACCCAGTGTTTTGCTAATATTTAGTCACCTAACAGGTATTAGTTGATGGGGAGAGGTTTAAGAGTTTTAAGTTCAGCAACCAGGTCAAACCCCCTTCTTCTTTAAATGATCCCTCTCATCCTCCCTCCACTCTCATCCCTTTAATGTTCTCGTTTATCTTCACCTGATTTATTTCATTATACATAGGAGTGAGTTCCTGTTGCTTGCCCTTGGTCTGCCCTTGTGACCTTAGGTTGCCTTCTCGTGATGACGAGCGCTGATCGCGCCTGGCGCACGATCAGCATCAGCTACGAAATGTGCCTTTATCTCACAGTCTGCTGTACTGCGGATGCCACAAGGCCATGAGGCGACATCAGCTACAGAACACCCCCCCCCCCCACCAGCTGACGAAGCGTGGTGGTGCATGACGCCACTGCTTTGTACATCAGAAAAAACATTTTTGAGGTCGCAAATGGCCCAATTCTGCTAACACAAAAATGCTGAGTACATTTCGATCCCAGTTTTTTTTAAATCGCATGTTGTTCCCCATTCTGAGCTTCTTCTTCACAATTCCGGGCAGCACACAATGAATCCATTAGGGTTCCACAATGTTAGTGAAGTCGGTTTTTTACTGTTAAAGCATGAGGCAAGCAAGAAATACTGGATGAACGAACTTACTACACAAACATAATCCACCGTAGGTTTACAACACAGGCAATGATTATCAGCATACACAGCATTGTAACTCCACTATACATGTTTAGTGATCTACAGCCTCCAAAATGCACACTTGGTGCGCTGTACGCAAAATTCAAGAGGGATAAGTAAGCACCCTTAGTAAACAATTCCCTTTTTTAGAGTTCAGTACTGTAATTCTTTCCTGGGGTTTAGCCAAAGACCCTTTCTAGGAAACTGATACTTGATACATGTGGTTTTTAAACTAGCACATGGGTTTGTGTATCGAGCTTGTTCACCTTGTTAATTGGCGCGTACATTCTGGATGCTCCCTTCATGGTTTGGAGAATATTCATGCATTACATGCTGTTGCTAAGCATTAGTTTGGCAGCAGAGGCAAAGTCTGCCTCCTGACTTCCTAAGTAGTTCCTAAGCCCATATCCGATTTTTCCCACCTCATAGAATTTCCGCCATTCCAATATGTGTAGATGCCAAAAAAAAGTATCAGACGCCAAAAAAAGTATCAGACACAGTGCCCATACTGTTCGCAGCAAGCCTTCTTTATTTACGAGCTGTTTATTTGAGGTCTGAAATGGCGTAAGAATTATTTACATTTAGTTAAACTAGAGTTCACATCACACAGTATACAGTGTATAGAAGGTTCGCACAGCCTATACGATGTATTATTTTGGATAAATCTGCACACGGCGATGCAAAGCAGAGGAGGGGGTTGTGGATGCCAGGACCCCCTTCAGTTATGTGCCAATGCAGTTTTCAAACTCGTAGAATTTCAAGTTTAGCGTTTTATCTAAAAAATCGAATGTTTTTTTATCAAGGGCTTGCTGCACGGAAACAAAAAAATAAGGTGGGCTTCTATTGTTAGGGCCAAGTGTACGAAGCTCCGGACTGATTAGCAGAATCAGGCTGTTTGAGATTGGAAACATTTATTTTGGCATGTACAAAACACAAATTGCGATTGGGCAAAATGTTCACAAATTGCAATTTGGGTTTGCGACCCAATACCGAATCGGTATTAGGAAGGGGTGGGGTTAGGACTTCTCTTCCAAATCTGAATGGTATGTATTATTGCTTTGGAACTGAAACATGAATACCTTACTTTCCCAAGCAGTGATAAGCCATCCACAAACAGAAAAGGGCCCCAAAGGGACCTCTCCCTCTTTGAGAATGATGAAAAAATATTTTTTTTAAGTTGGCAGGCTAAAGGATTGTTTTGGTGAAAAAAAGATTACTTTATTTAAATGCAATCACAGACATGCTGGTCTGCTGACCGCAGCAGGTCACCATCCCTGTGCTGGCTGCAATTTGTAGTGGGCTGTAAATTGCAAACTATCTCATTAATATTCATGAGATAGGTCAATATACAACGCACTAAGAATCAGTATTTTATGAACCGACTCATTAGTACATCGGTAGGTTTGCAAACTACCGCACTGGTCGCGAAAATACTGGACATACATTGACCAGGATTTGGCAACCTGTGCTTTGTACATCCTTCCCATAGACTGTGAGTCCTAAAAGAGCCCTTTTGCCCCTCTGCTAGATGAATCATATTTCGCAGTATTGTTCAAAATATAACCAAAACATATTCTGCCATTTGTTAGTATCTTATTAAATGATAAGGTAGCTTTCAATTCGATTTTCCTCTCCCACTTACTGCCGGATGTTCTATATTTAGTTTGTTGCCACTGGTTTCTGAACCTCTCACTATAACTATAACTGAAATTCACCAGTTATAGTTATCTCAAGTTAACTTAGGGTACAAGTTATAGTTAGATGAGATAACTATAACTGGTGAATTTCTGTGTTTTTTTAGTTTAAATTATTATGTTGTTACTGAACATTTCATCAAACTATAATTCTACTTTAGTCTTTGTTTTTTTCAGTAAATTCTTAGGCTTTTCTTTTAAAGTAAAGAGATATTTTGTTACCATACAGAAAGACAACCGCATCCCTAGGGGACAAAACATATATATTAAGGAGAGGGGATGTGCACCCCCTTCCAAACCTTAACAGGCCCTGGGGACCCCATCCCCTCCACATGCCCCCCCCCCCACCGAATTGTGGGCCTGGGAACCCCCTTCCCCAGGGCCTATCTAAATTATAGGTGCGTGCTCCGGTGCCCACCAGGGGCACCCACCAATCAACACTTAGATTTAAGGGAGGAGGCGCATAGGCCATCCACTCTGAGAATCATTAGGCCCAGGGCCTATATCTACCTGTGGTAAATTCAATTAAAAGGGGAGGGGGCTGTGGGACTCCTCCTCGAGCCTATTAGGCCCATGGATCCCATCCACTAGGGCCAAATTCGATCAGAAAGGAGAAGAGACTGTGCAGCCATACCTCCTACGAATCTTCTTGGGCCCCGGGATCCTATTCACAGTGGCACACACCAACCATTATGCTGGGGCTGTGGGGGAACCCCCAGGGCACCGCGGCCAAGTCTGGATCCTCAGATGGTGCAAGAGCCGGCATTTCTCCCTCCCAGAGGGAGCACTGTTTTTTTACATGCTTCCTTCTGGTGGGAACAGTATCTGTTCTGTTTCCCTGCCTTTATGAGTGCGGGCAGGGAAACAGAACACAAGTTTGCTCCCAGCTGGCGAGAGCATGCTTAAATGCCCCAAATATTATGTATCTGGGCCCTCGCAGCTCTTCATTTGTGTTTCTTGGACACAAGAGTATTGTGGGGGTCTCTCGATCCCATATACTTACATAGCGGTTGGACATGTTATGTTAACAGGTATTTGTAGAGTGCAGCTATCACTCCGAGGAGCATCATGGCGCTAAGCGTATCACTTGGTAGACAGGGTAATTGGGAGTGTAGAAATGCTTTAGATAAGTACTCTACATAGTGCGTCAGAGGCCGTAAAAAAGTCTTCAGGGCCTTCCTGAAAAGAGTTTCTGATTGGATAAAACAAAGACGGTTGGGGAGTTGGTTCCAGGCTTTGGAGCCAATCACTCAGATTGATTTTCCCTGTTTCGAGACAAATATGAACTCTGGGGTGTTTAGCAGATTGGCGTTAGATGATCTAAGAGTGCGGTATGGTACATAGCGGCCAAACCTGGGCCGGGGGTAGTGAGGGCCTGAGGAGTGGCAGATTCTAAAGGTAAATATCAGGATCTTAAACAGGATTGAATATGGTCAAGTCCTAACACAAACGACACAACCTCTCACTGTTTAATTGGTTGAGTTTGAATATTCTTCCGAAAGTGGAAAATAAGTCTTTACTGTACATTGCCATTGGATTAACTCTTTATGGATTCATGTGTATTTAAACATACATTATGGATTCACCAAAGGTTGGCAAACTTTTGTGAGGGTAAACGGTTTCTGCTACTGAAAACACACTCCTTTTTCTACTGCTACACAGTGAATGGCTTACACTCAGTGGAATTTAAACCTGTGACTATAGCTTTCATAAGAGGGGTAATCTAGATATTCCACTGAGCCTTAGGATGATTATCATCCTGTGATCCAGGGGTGCCCGTGGTTCGTTTAATCTTACCGCCTTTTCTTCTCCGGGTCGCCTGTGTTTGGAATCCTAGACACACCTATATAAACAGCTGCGCATATTTACATCAGCATACGCAAAGATTGTCCTGTATTGCTCATAAAAAAATGGCAATTTCTTAAATGATAAATAATTCAATCGTATTGCTTTATTAACCTTACTGCTTTCTCAAATTTGCTTGAAAATGCACCATTTGTCCACTCTTTTTCTCTGGGGTTTTGTGGGTTGTTCAGGCTCGCTCGCTCGCCGCAGTTCAGTACGACTATTATTTTATGCCTCCCCACTTTGAAATGTCACCAGCCGCCACTGAACAGTATAGTGTTGAATCTGTTCAGAAAAATATATATTCCGATACACTCCTTATAAATACACACAAAAAGAAACACGTAATAAAAATTACAATAAATATATAAAAAGTAAATCAATTTTAATCAAAACAACAATGAACATGTGTCAGACCCGACAGCCTCAGGGTGATATTCTCCCCAACTTTTAGCCTAACTCTGCCCCTTTTCTGACCTTGTATTTGCTGGTATTAGGACTCAGTGAACTTTACCACTGCCAACAAGTGCTAAAGTCTTTCTGCGCTCTCTTAAGTAGAGCTACATTGGTTCGTCCCCATTGGCATATTTAATTTACTAATAGGTCCCTAGTAAAGTTGTACCCCCCTGTACCCAGGACCTGTAAATAAAATGCTACTAGTGGGCCTGCAGTACTGACTGTGACACCCACTTAGACTTAAGTAGCCCTTAAACCATGTTTCAGGCCTACCATTGCAGAGCCTATAGGTGCAATTTACACTGCCATGTCGACTTGGCAAAATCAACCTTTTGCCAGGCGCAGATCAAGTTTTTATTTCTGTGATATTTGTTTCTGAGTGCCCTGGGCCCAGCTGGGGCCCCTACAGCCAAGTTTATTATCTGGCAGCATGAGGAGCCCACTCCTGCGCTGCCAGTGCGTGTATTTTGTCATTATTACTCTTGGCAGCGTGGGGAGCCCATTTCTGCACTGCCATTCCTTTTTTTAGTATGTAGATGCCCCACTTCCACCTTAGGCGTGATCAGCCAAATGTTCTTTTCTGGTAGTGTGAGGAGCCCGAGCCTAAAACCACTTCAGTCAGTTGTGCCATAACTTCTTTACTATTATTAATAATGAAAGTGAGGGGAGCCATTCCCACGCTTCCTTCCCCCTCTTCTTTTTTAAGTGGGGTCCCTAGTCCCTCCTGGAGCACCCATAACTTTATTAAAACATTTGGGGTGGCAGGGGTGGGCCACTAGCTCCTGCAGCCCAGACAACTTCCCTGCCAGCACCCATCCTGATGTTGTGTAGTTTCCACTAATCAGTAGGCACTGCACGTTTGCGGAAAACATAACCTTAGGATGGTGCCAGACTGATTCCATGCACCCACCACGGATATGTTGTCCCTTGGACCAGCTACCTCACAGTGCCACCATTAGCCCCCATAAACTTAGGCAGGGAGCAAACAGTTCCGTCAACCACTGAACATGACAACCCAGTTCCCTCAGGAACTGTAGTGACGGACCTAGAACGTTTCCTTGTATCACTCGTGCTCCCTCTCACTCAGAGAAATATACAAAGAATCCACAAAGGGAGCGGGCTTTGCTTCTTCCTGGCAGGAAAAGCATTTCTTTCTGCTCCCACCGGATGGGAGCAATTCTGTGTTTCCCTGCCCACAAGAGCCTGTGCTGGGAGATATACTTATGCTCCCACCCGGAGGGAGCTTTTCTGCTCCAGCTGGATGAGAGTACAGATGTCAAGGCTGCTTGTGCTCTCAAGGCCAGGGAAGAAGTTTCCCAGGGGATGGGATCCCCAGCACCCCAACAGAGAATCAGACCTGGCGAATTAGCTCCCTGGTGCCAAACCATGGCTTGGGGGTATAGGGGCCCCCTCTCCAAATTATTGCAGTAGGCCCAGGGGGATGAGGCCCCCGAGGTCACTGAATGGCACGTGGAAGAGGTTCCCACACCCCCTCTACAAAGTAATGCAGCGGACTCTGGGGGATTGAGTCCCCAGGCCATGGAATAGCTCAAGGAGGGGGCTGCATGCCCTCCCCTTGAAATGAGGATGCAGTGATCCACACAAGGCCCAAACTCACCCAGGGAAAAAAATACTATATAGGGACAAATTAATATAACTTTAAATTGTACTGCAGATCTGTGGATCTCCTGCGAACCTTTGGTAACCCCACCCAGGCCAAGGAAGTCAGGGTATTTTTCAGGACAGGGGACTGAATCCCTAAGTCCTAAAATTGTTGTCTCAACAACTTTGTTGATGTTGTAGGTAGCTAATGAGATCTTATCTGTCGATTTGTTGGATCAGCGTCTCTATACGTACATACATTTTGATCCTTAATTTCTTAAAAACTATGAAACAGATTTCTATCAAATCATAAACAGCATACTTTTGGGGTAAAGATCTAGCTTTCTGCCAAATTCTGTGTAAATCCGTTCAGCCAATTTTTCTGTTTTTGGAAACACCCACCCCTCCTCCAGTTTTCTCGGCTCCCGATTCACAGATCACCCTGAAACTATTCAGGAAGGAGCTGAGGAGGATGAGACTTTTTTAGAAAGTTTTGTGAAGATTCGTCAAACTGAGCCAAAGTTGTCAGCAAACCAAAAAATCTGTTTCTTTCGGAAATGTGATCCTTACTATAACTACCCAGGGATGGTATAGTTAGGTGAAATTGTCAGTTAAAACTCACCCTTTTAAACCAGCAAAACCACTGAAATGTGTGAGTTAGCTCAAGTAACTATAACACATGCCCTAAAGGAACTATCAAACATTCCTCCGCCATGCACAGTGTGGTCATCAATCAAGTCATTTTAGATGTTGCAGTGATGTTATCAATGATGTCACAGAACATATCATGTGCCAGTGATGTAATATGTGAGGTAATTAGCAGTGCATGGCGAGGGCACAAGCTATAGGTACTTTAGAACACTAGGTATAGTCACTTGCGAGAACTATCACTTGTGAATTTCAGTCGTTTTGTTTTACCAGACATTTTCACCTAACTATATCGTTCCTTTAACCTTTATTTTTTCAAAGAATTTCTAAAAAAAATGTTATGTAAAGTAAGATATTATTAGAATTCCTATCAATAACTTTAATCTTTGTTTTTTCAATGAATTTCTATGCTTTTCTTTTTAACGTTAAGTATGATGTCGATCACCATCTGCGATGTGGGGTTTGGCATAAGGCCTGTCTTTGGTAAAGTAAATATACCTTTTAACTAGAAGACTTCTCCTTTTTCTGATAAAGATTAAAAAACAAACATGGACCCCCAAATGATGTAAAACAAATCATAACAAGAAAAGTATTACTTCTCCATCCCAGATATCTTGCGCACAGCCTACTATCAATAGGAAAGACACCAAGAAGCAGGGTTTCTGGCCAACCAGGGAGAGGTGCTGAAGGAAGACTTGGTTCTCTTGTGGGGCTGAGAGGGAGGGATGCAATGAATCACACCACAGATATATAGTTGCAGACAATGGGATATCATAACTCACTTGTAATAAATAATCACAAATGACTATTGAGGTAATTTCCTTATTACAGACTTCTTCTCATATAATATGGCTCCTGTAATAATAAAAAAAAAGATTCTAAGGGAATATGACAAACGCTCTCATCCTGCTTGACCTCTTGGCGTATTTTGACACTGTCTTCCATGGCACCCTCATCGCTAGACTCCAGTACACAGGAATTCAAGTGCCCACCGTGAGTTGGATCGCTTCCTTCCTCTCCAATAGAACTCAACGAGTCAGACTCTCCCCTAACAACTCCAAAACACAAAAATCTGTCTGTGGAGTCCCCCAAGGATCCTCCCTCAGCCCAATCCTGTTCAAAGTGTACATGGTACCCCTCGCCCGCATCATTAGAGCCCACGGCATTAACAAGGTCTCCTACACTAACGACACCCAGCTTATCCTCTCCCTCACTAACACGAACAACGCTGCTGCTTCGGCGTTGTCGGCGTTACATCTCTGCAGCACGTCCATGAGACGGGAGTTCCTGAGCAAGTGATTTATTCTTCAGTTAATATCAGACTGTCTATTGCTCCTACATTGATTCGAGAACCCCTCCACCTCCCGAATTGATTCCGCCGGAATCTGTCAGCGAACCTGACTTTGTTTGCTGCCTCGCCACCCATCTTAAACCTCCGGATTCCACGAGCAGATCATGTTGAGGGTCGTCAGAGCATGAACTTTTTATCCTGACCTATTGGTATCTGAAGGCCCTCTATACCTACACGGTCTCCGTCTTTCTTGAAATCCGGGTGAGGAATCGCCCACTGTGACTATGCATCAACCCTCCACACATTTGAACTAGGGTTGTTGCCCTTTGACCATTGTGTCCCCGCAGACTGTTTTTCTTGTTTATCCGGTGTGTTCTAAAGTTTCTATGACCTGGCGTACCACTATTAGGTCATTGCTGTTGTCTTTCCCCTCTTCCTTCTACTGTGTGTCCTGATGAAGGTGTGGCCTAGGATCTGGCCCAGCACCGAAGAAGCGTCGGCACTTCGAGTTTGTCCTGCTATCTGCTGTTCTAGTCTCCACCTGCGTGTTGAGACTATCTTGGACCGGATACCTTGTTCATTCTGGCAACTTAAGTGCAACATGTATTGGATGTCTGGAGATTGCATGTGTTTTGTATGAGGCGAATGGTGCGATTGAAGGGTGGTGTGGGAAAAGTAAATGAATGAATGGCATTTTTATGTATATTGGTATCATCTTGTATTGTTAAATTGACAAAAAGACTCTGAACTGGTCTTTCTATACTTACGTTTTATAAAAAGTGAAGTAAAAAATATGTTTTGAATACAGCCTTTTGACCATGAAACCTTGTTTTTGAGCTGGCCTTGGTGAGGTTACCACTGAGTACTCTATGCGGGGACTCTAGTTGAGCCCATTTCTTTATCAGAGGGGGCGGATTGTTTTTGTTGTATTGAATTGCTCTTGATTCCCCTGCCCGTCCGCCCTGTGTTATTGTTCTCAGGGGGCCCCTTTGCTTACCGACAATGCTGTGTTTGCATCCTGCTGCCTCTTCCTCAGAATGCTTTGCAAGATATTCAAATTACTCCCCATTCACAGAAGATGCACGGTCACTCAGGTCCTCACAACCAGTAGACTTGACTACGGAAACACACTCTATGTCAGCATTTCCATCCAGCTCACCAAAGACTCCAGACCATACAAAACACTTTCACCAGACTCATTCTAGATATCCCCAGAAGTGCTCACATCACTACCTACCTCAATGAATTGCGCTGCCTTCCCATCCAGAAACAAGGCTATTTCAAGCTGCTTATCCACGCCTACAAAGCAGTGGCGGCTCCTCCGCTAAGGCGGAGGAGTGTCGCACCACTACTTTTTAGCAGTGTAAGGAAAAATAAAATAATAACTCAATGTTATTATCATTTTTTTTGGTGCGGGAGTGTCAGCTTTGTGAGGCGGGGCAGGGCTGCTCTACTGACAAAGCAGGAGAGGGGAGGAGGGTTTTTCACTCCCTAAGTGGGCAAACATTCATGCACACTTACATGTTCTCCACCCAGGCTGCATTACAGAGAACATGCCCAGGCCCTCACCAGCCGAACCAGGGCGCTTAGACCAAAAATAACGCTGCACTTCAGCATTGGGATTGGCTTAGAGGAACCTGAATGCTTCCTGGGTGATTCATGTTCAGGCCGGAGAAAGGAGTGGAGAGACGTGATGAGGAGAGACACAATGAACAGGATCTGGCAAAGACCTAAATATATTTTGTATTTACAGCCTTCCCCACTGCCTCCCCACCACCCCCAATTCTTGCTGGCCACCACTGTTTCAAAGCCCTCCACAACACCGTACCATCATACCTCATCAACCGACTTGAACTCTACCAACCCTCCAGACAGCTACGCTCCACCTCTCTCGCCCTCTCAAAGGTCCTCCGCATCAGCAGAAGCAAGTCAGAAGGGCACAGCTTCTCCTTCATCGCCGCAAAGAACTGCAGAGAACTTCCTCAACACATCAGAATTGCTACTTCACTACTCAATTTTCACAAGAAACTGGAGATCTGGCTGCACAACTAAAAGCACCACCCGACCTACGTTCCAATTCCAGCGCCTTGATACCCTCACAGGTGATAAGATGCGCCATACAAATCAACTTAACATAACAACACAACATCAAATTGAGATAGTTTGCTACATTTTACTGATTGACTAAGAAGCTGTGTACCGTACAGCATTAATGTAAGGTTAGACGCAGTCTATTTGTGCAGAAACCATGTTTCACAGAAAAGTATCTTTTTTGGGCCTAGCCATCAGAAAAACAATTTAAGCTCTATTTGCATTCAGAACAAACATGTTTTTCTGTTGTGCTATCTAAATATAAAACGCTGAACTGCTTTATTATTGCTGCCTGTGACTTCATGCTTATCTGGGCATGAACTGCAACCGTATGTATGAGAGACCTACTTCAGTGTATTGAAAGACTTAAATAGAAACACTTGTGGACTAGTCGACGTGATCTCCACTTACACTTTGAAAGCGACAACTGCACCGTGACATATTAAATTAATTGATAATTAATGAGTTATGGAAATAAACTGAATAACACTTTACTAAAGCAGTGAGTCATTGTCTTTTAATACAGGGTACATTATGATGCTAATGTTAATCACAGAAACTGTAACAAAAGCAGCCCCCGGTAGCAGGTGGTTTTTAAATACCGCACAGAGCAAAGCATGAATTATGGTCTTTTATTGCAGCAGCAACAACGTGAGCGCTTGCAATTACCAGTTTTGACTTTCCTTTTCCCGGATTTAGTTTGTACAACTAAGCACAGTCAGAGAAATGTTTAACAGCTTGGGCTGTGGCGTCACCAAAAAGGGTATAATCAAAGTTAGGTGGACACCTTGGCAAGGTTTGGAGTTTGCATTTGTCACATGTGTTTATATAAAGGGATGGCCTTGTTGAGAATTTCTGAAAGACAATCCACCACAAATGTTTTCAGGGTGCTCAAGTGTGTAAGGGGAAAGAAGAAAAAGAACTTAACATACCTCAAGCAATGGCGTAGAGTCAGAATGTACACCACACCTCGAAAGCCGATATTCTGTCGAATCAAAGCGATCCTATTGTATCCAATCAAGCTCTTACTTTCCTTCTGCATTACAGCAAGCCCAGTAGCTTAGCAAAGATGCCATGGGCCCTGGAGCAAGCAAAAATAAAATGGCCATTTTGACTTCTGTTGGGGAGATAAAATGCAGCACCGTCAGGATCCAATGGTCCCATCAGGGCGCTGAACCTGGTGCGACTGCACCTGCTGCACCAATGGTGGTTATGACCCAGAGCCAGCTATACTCCTAACTCACTCTGACGTTATCAAAGGGAGCCACAATGGGCCGCCCGTGAAGAAATTTAGCACTCTAATCTGTAATCCAGACTCATACCATACGGCCGTTGTGTGGATTCATATGAGAAGACCGCAATGAATCCACCACAGAAATCCTTCCCAGGTGTGCATTCCATTCGATCACCACCTTCTTTGATTGCTTCTTTTTCTCCGTATACTAATCACTGTTAATTGCTTCTTCGTGGAAATTTAATGAAAGTCAGGCTTCAGTGTGGCAGGCTGGCAGTGAGTGAGACATGGGCCCACGGTACGATTTTAGGCCTGGAGACAGCTAAGGCTCATGTTTTCCAACATTGCAGGCTTGCCAAGGCCAGCCATACTGGTTTTGCCACTGCTTGTTTTACCAGGAATTTGGTCAATGTTTAAGCAAACAGATGAAGCTGAAGCTGTTACCCTGACTCACCTCTGTGCTTTGAGCCTCATTCGGAGCGATCGTCCAGATGATTGTGCCAGGACGCACTAAACTAGTGCAGCTGTCCTTGGATAGAGGTGCAATGCAGGATGAGTTAAAAAGCTCTAATTTGACTCCACTATTTTAATAGCCTGTAAGCAGGGTCTAATAAATCGGCCCTGCACAGACTTCAGATGGTCCAGCACGCGGTCGCCAGACTGGTACTCAGATGGCCGAGGAAATTGTCGGTCTCTGCTGCACTGGACACCCTGCACTGGCTCCCGATTCATAAGCGCATTCTGTTTAAGGTCCTGACTATTACCTATAAGGCTTTTCATCATCAGGGTCTGCTGTATCTGCGCAAATATTTAACGCAATACCATCCATCTCGGGAACTTAGGTCAACCACAGCCAACTTGCTCACTGTCCCCAAATTCAGGCTGGCGACAAAGGGAGGTAAATCCTTGGCACTGATTGGGGCAAAGGCCTGGAACAAGCTACCTCACCAGCTCCGTGAGATCAATACTGAGCAAAGATTCAGAAAATGTCTAAAAATGTGGATCTATACCTTGTCAGACACAGGATGCAAAGCACTAATATAAATTTCACTTTTAGTAGGGACAGTCTAGACATTATCATCTGTTGGATTTCCCTTCTAGTGGGGACAGTATAGCTGCATACATCTGCTGGCAGATATGGAGTTTAAGCGCCAAGATGCTCCTTGGAGTGGTAGTGCGCTATATAAAAATGTCGTATCACATCACATCACACAAAACACAATCCTTGCCCACAACGAGCTAGGTAGCTATAAGTGGGCTGCAGGCTTTCTATCGCCATCCAATCCAGTATGATTTTGGAATTCCAACTAGAGTTTTTCCTGGAGGAGAGGTTATGCATACCCACAAATAACACCATGGCATGGAGTGAAGTGGTTCTGGCAAAATGCAGTGGCGGTTCCTCCATGGGGGCATTTGGGCGCCACCCCCCTGCTGTCTCGCCGTGCGAGAAGGCAGAAACAAATGGTAGTTATATAACTACCATTTGTGATTTGTTTCTGCCTTCTCGCACGGCGAGAATGCAGAACACTTCCTGGTTTAGAGTAAGTGGGTGCATTACTCGAGGGCAGGGGGAGTGGCTTGGGGGAGTGGCTTGCCCACTGTTGTTAATACTGACTGTTTGGGCAGCCTGAGGCCGCCCAAACAGACAGTATTAACAACAGTGGCAAAGCCACTCCTCCAAGCCACTCCCCCCTGCCCTCGAGTAACGCACCCACTCACTCTCCCTGTTCTCTGTATGCTGCGGCAGCAGCATACAGAGTAAAAAATGACGTAGCCTGGGGCAGCCGGCCGCACCAATGAAAAACGCGGCGGTGGAGTGGAGGGGAGGGAGGCTGCCTGCCGCGCCGCCTTCCTGAGGACGTGCTGCAGGACGTTGAAGAAGTTGAAAACGAGGAAGGCGGGAGTCGGGACGAGTCTCCGGACAGTACGTTTATTTGTTTTTATTTGATATATTTGTAGCCTGTTTGTTCTAAAATGTATGTCCTTCTGGCACATGGGGTGGGGAGACGGTGAACAGTGGGGTTTGTAATATTCTGGGTCTCCTTGATTTTTAAGCAGCCCTGGCCTTTAATTCGACTCTTAGCCAGACTATTAAAGGTCATTTCTGGAGCTGGACTATGTGTAACAGAGATCACACTGAGATGGTTGAAACTCGGTGCGCCTGTACAGCGCCTTGAAATCTGATCTGAACCCGCTATGGAACCATGTCTCATGGATATATACCAGCGCAGCGAGTCCTGTTCACCAGGCTGAGATTCAGTACCCCGACTTACCTGGTGCTGGCTCTGTACAGGGCCACTGTACTGGAAGTTATTTGCCACACCACAGACACTTCTCTGCAGCTTTGTTTACTGGGTCTCCATGCTCGCAGTGACGCCCAGAAGACTGCAGGCATGTTCACGGAATTGGCGCTTGTACTTGCCCGATGACAATTGGCGATGAGCTGGAAATCCACCAACGTCCTGACCTGGGTAAATGGGGGAAGGAGTTGGCTAGATGGGAAGAATGTGAGGAGCTTTGGAAGTAGGAGACTAGGCGAGTGCGTAGAGTCCTGAATTTACCATCCTGTGATGCGATACAGGTGGCTTGCCCAAGACTGGATGCTTGGGGCAGTTATTGCCTGAGGTGGTGGACTCTGTGGTGCTCTCACCAAAGCTGTAATGCCGATGTCCCACTTCTCCTCCTGCCTATATTCAGGTGGGTAGGTCTCTGCTGAGCGAGTGTTATTTGCTTGCTTGCTGCGAGTCTAGGTGTTGGATGTGGCGGAGGGCCACTGTGGCTTGTCCCAGGCTCATTGCCTCAATTTCACACCCCGGAGCCAGGGCAATATCGAGAGCTGCTGCATCAGCTTTATTTTAATGTTCCGGCTTGGTGCTTTGGTGTCCCTTCTTTCATTGTTTTTTCTCCCATTTTGGCACCTAAGGTGGCAACTATTACCCCAACCGCACACACCTGCCTTTCACTTGTATATTTATGTAAAACTGTTTACTTGAAAACTGTAATAAAAAGCATACTCTGAATTTGTGTTTCAGAGGGCATGTTTAAGCTCACATGAGTCTGAGAGTATTAGTGCATACTTTATTTTGTCAGAGAAATGCTTATTTGGCATATCCTAAGTTGTATCAAGCCTTCAATAGAGAACAGGGTTAACAAGACCTGCCAACTTTATATAATTGAATGAATAGATGAAAAAAGTAATTGTCTCTGAAATGTATGTTGATTTTTTGTACTGTATTCATCCAAGTTGACTGGACGGTGCAATGGCAAAAATTTGTGTCATGAGATCTCTCATTATTGCAAATTATATGGATACGCGAGTGCAAATATACTGATTGTGTGTGTGTATAGATAATGGCTTTTTCCAGGATGTTGTGTTTGTGTCGTTTTTTTTTTCTTGAAATTGTGATCTGAGTCGCCTCTAGGTGTCTGAATGAGAGCAGGTTGCTGGAGGATGTTTATAACGACCCAAAACTAAGACCTGGAGTTGAGGCTGAAGGGAGGCAGTGCGAGTTTCTCACACTGTCAGTGTGTCATAAACATTTTAGAATACCTGCTCATCCAATCCTTGGTCTCTCTGTATCTCACACAAACCAATGGTCATATGTGCCAATTGCAACTGTGCCTGCGCAGTGAGGCCTTTTCTACATGCGGTACTGTGCGAGCGATGCAGTATGACAATAATGTTACGCCCCCCCACTTTCAAATGTCACCAGCATGAATGGCATCTTAGCCCAGGCTGGCAGAGGCGCACTTCAAGTTCTTGTAATTTTAGGCAGACCTATCATCAGCATTTGATGCTGTAGCCGTCCTTCTGCATGGGGGTTATGGGTGCCACGACAGAATGGGACCTAAATGGTTTAGTACATGTTAGTGTGTACAAGAGCGTCAGGCTATGCTTAAGCCATTGCTCCCATCCTGACTTTAGGTGACCAGTGGAGTGAACCAGGGTTCCTGCATCCACACCATTGTGTAATATTTCTTAAACAGTCATATGCCCTCCTCTGCCCTTTTCTTTCTATTTAGAGGATTGTCAAATTTACCTCCCGGTCTCTGTGGCTTGGAGTTGTTTAAGGTAGTATCAAGTAGCCTGTCATTGGTCACTGATTGGATGTGCAAGAATAGCTTAAACTGAACATTCAAGCTGTCCTTGAAGGACCCCATTATGTTTATAATCTCCATCTTTGAGGCACAGTCCATCTCGATAGAATATGTGGCAAAATTATAAAACAGATTGCTTTATTGGGATGCTGACGTTTATGAAATCCGAAATGGAAAACTTTTTTAATGGAAAATTATTTAAGCTATACCAATTTACGCTGGAGCTTCTGTTCATACACACAGAATGCAATGAATTTGTAGTTGACAGTTTGGTGAACTCCAAGCTCGATTATGCCAATATGATGGGTATATATATATATATATATATATATATATATATATATATATATATAAGGCAAACACGTCTTCAAAGATGTAACTCTGCAGAGACGAGACAAACCCAAGACTGGTGCAAATATTATTTATTGGAGCCCAAACACCAAGTCAACCATAACGCGTTTCAGCCTGTTAACGTGAAACGAATTCCATTGACGCTACTGCATCAGGTGAAAGGCCAAAGCGAATCAGAACAATCTAATAAGGTTTAAGTGCGCCTGAGAAAATGCAGAATAGGTCAAGAAAGTGCCGCCCGGGTGGAATAATGGGCAATTGTGAAGTTAATTCCTTCATCTTCTCGACCTTGATCACATATATAGATATAGATATATATATAGATATAGATATATATATAGATTTTTTTTGCAGGTTTGATTAGAGCTAATCAGGTCTTTAAAGATGGCAACACACTGTAAGCGGTGTCATGTTACGTGCTGCAAATCAAATAAAATGGGTACTGAGGGGAGGTCTGATTCCTACCCGTAGCTTCTGCTGGTGCTGAGCACATTTAACCATCACATTGATGTGAGTGTGGAGATTAAGGGCCAGATGTAGGTAATCCAAATTTACCGATTCTAAAATACCGAATTTTACTGATTCAGTATTTTTGAATTGGTAAATGGGATGTAGGTATTCATTCGGTAAGTATTACCGAATCGGTTAGATTCGGTAAATACCGAATCAGAATTTACCGATTCCGTAATTCTCATTCATTCCCATTGGCCTGGAGGCCCATGGGAATAAATGTTAATTACCGAATCTGTAAATACTGATTCAGTAAAAGGAGGAACACATTGAAGGGTGGCAGGGTGTCATTTTGACACCCTGTTGCACCCCTCAATAGTGTATGGGTCCACATGTGGCACACATACATCCCCTAAGGGCATGTATGTCTGCCACATGGCACTGTAATAATTTGCAAAAAACTTGCTTCTGTTGGGGTTTTCGATATTTACCAACAACTTGTAGTTGGTGGTAAAAAACAAATCCTAAAATGGGAAAAGCACTCATTTGAGTGCTCCCTACATTAAGGATTCGCTAATTTACCAAATCGTAATTTAAGAATTCGATAATTTACTGATTCCCTAAATTACCGATTCGGTAATTTACTGAATCCTAACATTAGGCCCCTGCATCTGAAAAGCCCAATACCGGTCGGTAATGGCCGAAATTCGGTCATTTCGGCCGTTACCGACCGGTATAGGGCGACCTACATCTGGCTCTAAATTCTTACCCAAGTTGAAGTCAAGCAGTTTAGAGTATTCTACAATATAAGGACTGCAGTATCGTACTGTCAGAGGGTTCAGCCGCTGTGACCTGCAGTGGAGCAATGGAGGGGCGTTGAGGAGAAACTTAGCGTTGGTGGGGTTTGTTTTGATTTGATCATACTTCATACATGGTTGGATGTTCCGAGAGTTTTAGCAAGGAATAAAACTGCCACTTAGGGAGGAAGTTTTCAAGTAAAGAGGAGTATCGTTGACATAAAGATAGCATGAGATTTGACTATATAGAGAAGGGAAATTATTGGTTCACTGTACATGTTGAAAAAAATGGGAACGAGGAGGGAAATTGTGAGTATGTCATGTAGTGGAGTTTTACATGGAATAGGCCATTTATAGATTCAGTCTCTCATTCCAAGTTAGGAGGGAAGCCAGTAGAGGACTATCTTTTAGGAGTTTCAGAAGTGCGGACTAGATGATCATGTCCTATGCCACTGACAGGTCGAGTTGGGTTAGAGGACAGGAGTCACCTTTGTCTAGTATTCACAGATCTTTATTGACTATTTGCATCCGTGTTCTTAAAAGTAACATGAAACAAACAGTGGGCTGTGTGATGAGAAGTTCTACTTTGAGCGTACACTGACACAACAGTATACACTTGTACAATGAAGTGTAAGTGCAAATGCAATAAACTGGAAACATGGGCAGTCCATAACACTATTGTGATTGACATCATCAAGATACTGACACTGTGTTAAGACTGACACAGTTACAAAGATGTGGGTTGAGCTTTTAGGGGGTTCATTTGAGGGGAATTTTTCACTTCTTCATTTATTATGATAGCAGGGATATTCCTCTCTGTGCAGTGGTTATTTTATGTTCGTCAACAGCTTGCCATTGGTAATAGCCCTGCCAGTCCATTCACATAACTAGAAAAGAGGAATGTGTTCAATGATCCATGGATCAGGGACATGGTCTGTACCATACCATGGGGGTTTCAGGAACCGTCAGGAAATGTTAACGTGAAACGAATTCCATTGGCGGTACTGCAACAGGTGAGAAGGCCAAAGCGAATCAGAAAAATCTAATAAAGTTTAAGTGCGCCTGAGAAAATGCAGAAAAGGTCAGGAAAGTGCCGCCCGGGTGGAATAATGAGCAATTGTGAAGTTAATTCCTTCATCTACTCGGTCCTATCACGCGCAGTAGCAACACTGTGCTCAAAAACGCCCAACGATACAACAATAAAATTGATAAAAGCCTGCCTAGACAATGCAGCTTCACAATAAGGTTACTGTGTATCCTTCTCACATAAAAGGCTCTCGTCAAACAGTATCCAGTGGCATTCACCGTGTGTGCTGATGATAACGTGACGGTGACATTTGCACTGAATGCTGGAGGGCGGAGGTGGCAGGCGGTGGGCTCGGCAGGAATGGCATTCATTTTCTCTTACTACCCCCTCCTTCCGTCTCCAGCCCTGCCTCCGTTCTCCCTGCCTGCTCACTGCCGCCCTTCCTGTGTGAATGCCTCCTTTCTCTTCCCTCAGAAGCGAGCCGCGCTATCCAAGCAGCCGCCGGTGGAAAGGGCACAATGCCGAGGCCAGCACCGAAGCATGCTCGCGCACGGCTTGGGACAGCCAGGGTACCGACGGCAGCGCTTTGTCTGAAGTTAGCGCCTGGGTTATTTATAGCCTCGGGGTGGAGACGTTCCACTCGTCACCGCCACAGGCTCACTAGCAGCCTTAAGAATCGAGTTATCCGACTGTTGAAACCCTACCGTACACAGTGACGTCAGAGCAGAACAAGCATATCCTGTGTTGTGCAAGGCCATTTCTCGCTACTGTCTCCTCACTTACTTGCAACGACGAATAGGAGTCCTAGCACTGCAATGACTTCTCATCGCGCCTAAGGTCTTACTGGAAGTGGCTTGCGCCAGGGGCGGCCTTAGGCATGTGCAAGCTGTGCACCTGCACAGGGCCACCAAACCCCAGGGGCCACCACGACAATAATATATCCTTAATATAATAATCCTCCGAGGATGGATACATATTTGCGTGGCGGCTCCTGGCAGGGATTTGGCGGCCTCCGGCTCTGTTCCACTTCCAAACACCCTGACCCCCCCCCCTCTTCACTGGCCTCCGCGCTCCGCGCCACCCGGACCCCCTCTTCCGGGGCCCTCTACCTACGCTCCCTGCCCAGGGCCGCCATGTGCCTAGAGCCGCCCCTGCTTGCGCTTCTGTGTGGTGGTCCTTTTTTGGAGGTTGGGGGGGGGAAGACAGGAACAGTTGTAGCACCGATAACATAAAGGCGATTTTGATCCATCGAGCATTGGCGGACTTGGTCCAGTTAAGGCACCACGGAACGGGTGCTGAGCAATTTGGAATTGCCAGGCATCAGCCAATCACTGCGAAACTACATTTGCACTGACTGATGGACCCGCACACTTTTCATTCGTTCAGTATTTACTCCATCTGGACCTAGAATGATGTTCTCTACACACAAGAGGTTTCAAGCAGCACTGATGACTGCTGTATATGAGGCCTCCTATCTCATGGCTCGACTCCATCACACACAGGCTGGCTTATTCATCCTCAGCATAACATCTGTCCACCAATGGCGTTCACCTCCGCCCTACACCTCTCCCCACCCCCTTCACTCTTTCCCTATCTCTCCTCTCCTCCTATTGTTTTGCAAAACTCTCCATTTTGGCCCAATAGACCTTCCCCGATGTTTTATTGGACAAGACTTTTCCTATTGTCTGTCAAGCCGCCTTAGTGTCTGATTATATTAGCTATTAGGACTCAGTACAATCCCATTGTTGTTGTGCTCCACGACATAATATGTCTCTATAATACTATGTTATTTTGAGGTTATTGCACATGTTTCCTGACAAATGTGCTATGGTGGCTCTTGTTCATTCTCTCACCTATACGTCCAGACATATTTCAACAGTAAAAGATATTTTACCAGTCACACTTGTCCTATGTTGAACCTCGGATATGTACATTATGTTTATATGCCTGCTGTCTCCTTTATTCTTTTAACATTTAATAACATATTTGGAACAAAAAAAATGCATTAGCCAACTCCAGTATTGCTGACATAGTACCTGCACTACCTCCTCGTCTTCCTCGTTCCAGTCATTTCTTTATGGACAGTTCATCTCCTGTCACAGACCCCTCCTTGGTCCTATCTTTAATTTCAGAAGAGGAAAATTAAACCCATGACCCCTTTCCATAGAGGGGCTGCCCACCAGCAGACCTCCTTCTCCACGGAGTCCCTCACCACCACCCTTTAACAGTGCCCCTGAAGTCTCCACAACCACGCTCTCTCAGAAGCATTTACTTTGTTTTATAGCATCACTCATACCAGTTGCAGTGAGCCACCCGAACACTACTATAAATTATGTCAGCATGCACCCATGGGGCCGGGCATGGACTCGAGGAAATAAATAAAGGTGGGACGATCACTCTTGGTCAGAGCATGTCACAGCATAGTGGTGACTAGTTTGGTTTCCCTGCGAGCTGTATATTGGGCCTTGCAATTGCTCCGCACGTAGGAGGGTGGCACCCTCTACACAGGAGATGAGGTGGACCCCTGCGGCTCAAGTGCTGTGGAGCTGTGCTGCTGTGCTGCCGGGATTTGTGTTGGTGCAGTATGGGCTGCATGGTGAAGAGCGGCCCGGTTGCAGTGAGGTAAAGCACTGCTGTCGATGGTGGCAGAGTTCCCCTGAGCGAAGCAGTCGAGATTCCCAGCTCCACGAGGCGGCGTGAGGTGGCCCAGAGGAGAGGGTAACCACATGCGGTGGCGGCAGCCCGCGAAGATGCGGTTGGGCATGGCCACGTCCCTAGGCCCGGAGAGAGAACCGAGGCGAGCCCGGAAAGGCCGAGTGCAACTGGAGCAGCCCCACGTGGCAGACTGGGCAGGTGTTCGCTCCAAAGTGGAGTGAGGGTATGTACTGAAAGTAGGAGGAGGCCCAGGAGAGGCAGATGAGGACGATTCCACGTATCTATAAAGCGTTCCTTGATAGGGTCCGTCCCACTAAGCACAGCTAAGGGCCCCATTCTATTTTAGAATGTTCAAAATAAAACACAAGTGCTCCGATGTAAACCAACAATGTCTATTGGTTATCTATCTTCTTCGAATATTCTTCAACATATCGCTTAATGTCAGTAATGAAATACAAACAAGGTTGTATGGTATGGAACCAGGCGCGCAACACCCATTCGACTCACCGGGCTTCAGCCCCCCCCCCCGTCGTGTGTGGCAGCCCGGGATGAGACAGATCCCGGGCACACACACAGTCACACCTGAACGTTTCACAGGTCTTTAAAAGACCATTTGAATGTTAATAAGGCCTTGCAGTATTTCACCCCTTCTAAGAGCCTCTGCAGCTCCACTCTGCCTACTGAATAAAGGTTCAGCCCCCCCCCCGAAAATTTTTCTTAGCGCTCCCCCCGAAATTTGGCTCTAGTTGCGCCTCTGTATGGAACAATCATCCATCCTTTACTCCATCCCGTAGCATTTCGGGCAACCAGCCCTTCATTAGGGGATAAGTAGGGCAGGATTTCAAACTTCTAACGCACCAACATAGTCCTGAGTGTATTACGACGCAAAAGTTGTGCGTTTTTATCCTATTGTTTTTTTCATTTACAATTCCAAGTATGCCAAGCTAAGGATTTCGAAAAGAAGTAAGAAAGTAAGAAAATACAAAAAAAAGAGAAAAGGGAAAGAAAAAATATATAGCTGCATTAGAGAGCACCTGCTTTGGGACAGTGGAAAGAGGTATCATTACATTAGTTGTGCCTTGGGAGACAGGCGGAGAGTTGGGAGGTGCAGGAGGCAATGTTGATCCAAGGCAGATGGAATCCTTAACAAAATGTCAGTGCAGGCCCGTGAGGAACAGGAGCCCAATAACGAGAGCTGTACACACTCATCGCTGGCAGCACTGCCACCCTTCAGTAAATTGGCCGACCCTGCCACAGCGGCGCTGAGATGGAGGAAGTGGATGGGACAGCTGGAATATTACTTTCGCATTGCACGTGAACCTGGTGGCGCTGTAAAGAGGTCGACCATGTTGCATATGGGAGGGAAATGTGTTGTGCGAACTATATCTGGATGTACCAAATACTGGTGCTGACCATGATTTTGATGCAGTAGTGGCAGTGCTGAACAGGTATTTTGATCCGCAATTAAACTCGGAATATGATCATTTTAAACAGAGGCAGGCCCGTCAACAAGATGAATCGGTAGACATGTTCTTCACGCAAGTGCGTAAATTAGCCAGTGCGTGGACAGAAATTGATAAGCACATGGAGATAAGATCGCAACTAATTTAAGGATGACAAACCTTAAACTTAAGGAAATTGATCCTACTTTGGCCGAAATATCGCTCAATGAAATCCTTATATTGGGAAGATCCTATGAACTGGCAGATTCCAGGGCTGGGTAGATGGCGTAGGCACTGGCTTGCACAAAGGTGACAACATCACCGTATGTCCAGGTGAAGGTCAAGGAGGAACGCGTGGACACTATCCGAAAATGGTCTGACAGAGGAAGGGGATCTGTCAAGACCTATCCAGGTGAGAAATCGTGCAGAAGCTGTGAACTCCCCAGTCAGCCCCTGAGAGGTTGTCCGGCGAAAGGGAGAACATGCCTGAAACGCGAGAAAACATATCACTTTGCAAAAACATGTCCCGGTGCTTTACAGCCGTCGAGTGATGGGGGAAAGAGCAAGAAGTTCGGATAAGTCAGGCTTGTTTGTGAGAAGGAGGATGAAGAGGAAGATGAGGGAGAAGTATTCACAGTTTCATTCACAGGGCGTAACAACCAAAAGAAGAGACCATCACTGATGTGTAGGGTAAATATTGGCAGAACATCAATAACTTGGGGTTTGTCCTATTCGGCAAGCATGTACACCTGTCACATGCTGAAAACATCATGGCAGAGTTTCTGGAATATTTGAGGGGCTAGGATGCCTAAAGGATGTTAAAGTGAAATTACATATTGACCAAACAATCAAGCCTGTAGCATTATGACATCGGTGTGTGCCTTTTCACCCTGGTGAAAGCAGAGTTGGATAGGTTGGAGTAGGCAGGAGTAATCGAAGAAGTGTATGGCCCCACTCCATGGGTGTCACCCCTGGTAATTGCTCCCAAACCGAAACTGCCGGAGGCAATAAGATTGTGTGTGGACATGCGATTACCCAATAGGGCAATAAAGAGGGAAAGACACATCACCCGAGCAATTGACGGAAGAGTGCCGGACATAAATGGAGCTAAGTGGTTCTCCAAATTAGACCTCAACTTGTGTTCCCACCAACTGATGCAGGATGAGGCCAGTCGATATATAACCATGTTTTCACCCATGTGGGTGCTGAGGAGATTGAAGTGGCTCAGCTTTGGCGTGTCCTCTACAGCGGAGGTGTTCCAGGATGCGATAAGGTAGGCTTTATCAGGGCTGGTCGGCATTATCAAAGTCAGTGATGACGTCCTGATCTTTTTGAATACACTGGAGGGGCATCATACCCGGTTGAGGGCTACCTTGCAGCGACACGTCGACCAAGGATTACCACTCCACAAGAGTAAGGGTTCCTCCTACATCAACAAAGTGTAATTCTTTGACTATCAGTTCTCGAAAGATGGTCTTCAAGTAGTAGAAAATAGAGGCCATCAGATAGGCGGCGTGTGAGGAAATGCTCACCGATGTAATCCCGTGGGTCGATAACGTTCAACGGACTTCACAAACGACAACACCCAATCCGGATCCATGCCGTCTTTTCCTCTCCTTACGAAGAGCTGGAAAACTTAGCCCGGAAGTGAATGACGGTAACCCCGGAAACGGTCTACGAAAACCAATGAAAACTGAGCACGGAGGAGGGTTTGAGAGGGAAGGAGTAGACCGGAAGAGGACGCCGGCCGAGGGGACGCGAGGAGAAACGCCATACCGGAGCCGAGAGGACTACGAAGAGAAGACCAAGGAGAAAGAATCCCAGGACGAGGAATCAGACAAGCGCTGGACTGAGGAGTGGTGGATTCCACCGGAGGATGCTGAAGAGCGGCCGCGGACTCAGGAGAGTTTGCGGCAGGAGTCGGTGAGTTAAGGGTTTTCACTTTACTACACGTGAGGGTAACGGGTAGTCTCTGTAGAGTGGCGGGTGGCAGTTAGTGTGTATACGTTGTACTATTCTGCACAGAGAACCGCTTTCATCCTTGAAACGCTCGTTATACCTGTTAAAGACTGTGTCTTAGTGATCCTTTTTGCTGCCAATGATTAGAAGTGGTTTCATGCGCCTAATTAAACTAAAGTTAGTCTCATAGGAAAAATCCTGCATATATGAGATTAGATACATTGCGTCTGACTGCATTTACATAGAAAACTGTCTCAAAATACAATCTCTTAACAAGAAGGGAAAACTATTTCTATTAGTGAGGGAATCTCACTATCCTTTTTGCTTTATTTATTCATGATTCCCTATGCCCAACCCTATCCTAGTTTAAAGTCACAATCCCTTTTTCTGAGCACAACTGTGGTGCGGTGACGGGTTACATTCCCTGTTAAAGGGTAAAACTAGTGTTCTGACGACTCCCTATCTTTCCTCCTTTTATGAGCCTCCGGGGAACACCCTTCGATTCCGAAGACGACGAGCCAGGACCATTGCCAGGATCCGAAGAGGACTCTCAAGAAGAAGACTACCGTGACGCCCGAACATCTGTTTTACCTGATCCTACACTTGTTCAAAATAAACCTATACCTGTTCGAGAATTCATTCAGCCTCCTCGCCTGTATATTAGACCCACGCTCCCACAAGTGGTGTCAGAAGTGGGATCTGAAGGCGCCATGGAGGCCACACTCGCTAAAATGGCGGAAAATCAAGAACACCTGGGAAAAGTAATGGAGCGTTTCTTGACTGTCGTGGAAGAGGATCGAGGCAAAATACAGCAAGTACTTTCCGGACAAGGCCAAACTCATGATACCGCCCTGACTAAACTAACGGAGGCACTTGGACAACAGAGAGGTCCTACGACCCTTCCCTCAGTAGTGCTACAAAGATATGTAAGTGGAGAAGATCCTGATTTTTTTTTCAACAATTTTGAACGGATGGCTACAGCAGCATCATGGCCACCCGACAAATGGGCACAATATTTAGGACCTTTATTATCAGGAGACTTACAGGCAGCATATCAAGCTGCGACGGTACAAGCGGGAGTAACTTATCCTGACATTACGAAATGTATTATGAAACGACTAGGAGTTGATGATGAGTCATATAGACTTAAACTCAGACAAATGAAAGAAGGACCACAAGAAACACCTAGAGCGTTGGACTTTCGAGTTAAAGATATGGCCGACAGATGGCTAAAACCTGCCACCACCGACAAAGATGGTATCATGGCCAAAATCTATTTAGAACAATATTTAACATCCTTACACCCACCTATTCAAAAATGGGTGCGCCAACAAGCTAATCTCACTCCAGAGACAGCAGTAGAGATAGCCAGCGCTTTTAGTAGGGCACAAGATTTACAGAAAGGTAAGGAGGACTACCATGGACGAGTAGGTGGTCAGACACCTCATAGGGCTCCTCGACCACCGATGGTTAAAAAACCAGAACCAATATCCATTGTTCCCGGAACCCCTGTTTTCCGAGCTCCGATGGGACCCCAATGTTTCCAGTGTGGGGGTATGGGACATATAGCGAGATTTTGTCCACAAAGAGAAAAGGAGGAGCCTCTGGAAATTGGAGTAGTTCGGAATTATTATTGTTCCCCGTCAGAAAAGAGACAACCTCCTTATCATTGTACGGTGTCAGTAAATGGACGACCAGTGACTGCTTTGGCCGATACAGGGTGTCTGCACAGCGTGGTACGTCCACAAGACTTAGGGCCTAATATCGGTCCAATTGATGGGGCAGTTGCGATAAGATGTGTTCATGGGATACTAAACCTTATCCTACTGCGCAGGTACAGATTCAACACGCTGGTGATACTGGCACCACCCTTACCGTGGGACTGATTCCTAAGTTACCCGAACAAGCAATTCTAGGGAATGATTATCCCAAGTTGTCACAGTTGTTAAAGGACAAACCTGACATTACCAATGAGTGGTTGGCCAATGCCCCATTTGCTCAAGATGAGGAGAAAGAATGGCCACCATCAAAAGAACGGAAAAGTAAAAGGCAAAGGAGAGCAGAGAAGAACAGATCACAAAATGTGTTTCCAGTCTTTCAAGACGAAAACCCATGGGAAACTGATAGAAGTTTTCATGCAGCCCAACATGAAGATCCGGTCTTACAAGAGGCTTGGAATCAGGCCTTACAAGATGAAGATCCTCAACACGTAGGTCCATATTTTTTCACGAAAAACGGGCTATTATACCGGAAGGGAAATACAAATCAGAAAGCTCAACTCCTGGTTCCAGGGCCCTTTAGAGACAAGGTATTATATTTAGCCCATAGCCATCTTCTTGGGGGTCATTTTGGGGCTGATAAAACTGAAAAACAGATTCTAGAATTTTTCTATTGGCCCGGAATCTACCAACAGGTGAAAAGGTATTGTAGAGAGTGTCCCGTTTGTCAGAGGAATAGTAGATATCATCCACCACGAGTTCCCCTTAGACCACTTCCAATAATTGATGAACCTTTCCAGAGAGTAGGGATGGATATAATAGGGCCTTTGCTACCCTCCCGGAGTGGCTGTCGATATATACTTGTGATTGTAGATTATGCCACGAGATTTCCCGAGGCCATACCTTTACGAAGGCAGGATGCGACTAACATTGCTAAAGCGATGATCACAGTATTTTCTAGAGTCGGATTTCCGAAGGGTATCTTGTCTGACAAAGGAACCCCCTTTGTGTCACGTCTGATGAAACAAGTGTGTACCCAGTTAGGAGTCAAACAAATCCGTACCTCGGCTTAACACCCCCAAACGGATGGTTTGGTTGAAAGGTATAATGCCACCATAAAAATTACCCTAAAAAAATTGCTTGCTTTGGAATCTAGGAAATGGGAAGACATGTTGCCATTGGCTTTGTTTGCCATCAGGTGCAAGGAACAGAAAAGTACGGGATACTCCCCATTTGAGTTATTGTACGGTCATAAACCACGTACTTTATTGGAGATGGCACAGGAAAGATGGGAAAATGAACCCCATGACTCTAAACCCATCACTGAATATGTGTCAAATCTACGTACACACCTAGGTCAAATTAGGACCATTGTTAAGAATAATCTAGAACAAGCTCAAGAGTCACAAAAGAAACAGTACGATAAGGGAACAAAAGACAGGACTTTTAAGGTAGGAGACTCAGTATTACTCATGATGTCTTCCTCTGATCATAAGTTGTTAGGCCAGTGGCAAGGCCCTTATACCGTAATTGATCAGGTTACCCCTGTCACATACAGGATTGAGTTAGATCCGGTAAAACATACGTCTCAGATATATCACATAAATTTACTAAAAAAATGGGAAGGTCCCGTCCCAACCACTGTGAGTATGGTCCAAAATGTATCTGCTCCATTTGAACAATGTATAGATCCCGGGTTGCCAGACCATTTAAAAGAAAGTCTAACCCAGATGTTAAAACCAATCGAAGATACCTTTTCCACCAAACCAGGCAGAACCACGTTTCTTGAACATGCGATAAAAACTGCTCCAGGGAAGAAGGTTAGACTTCGACCCTATCGCATTCCCGAAGCTCGGAGGCAAACAATACGGGAGGAAGTCCAAAAAATGTTAGAGATGGACATTATAGAACCTTCCGTAAGTGAGTGGAATTCCCCAATAGTTTTGGTCCCGAAACCGGATGGGTCGGTGCGGTTTTGCATTGACTTCAGGGAAGTAAATAAGATTTCAGAGTTCGATACATATCCCCTTCCACGGGTTGATGAAATGATAGAAAGGATAGGCCAAGCCAAATATATCAGCACACTCGATTTGTGTAAAGGCTACTGGCAAATACCCTTAAGAGCAGAAGATCGAGAAAAAACTGCATTTTCCACTCCTGATGGATTATATCAGTTCAAAGTCTTACCCTTCGGGTTACACGGAGCTCCAGCAACTTTTCAGAGGGCTATGAATATCATCCTCAGGCCCTATGAAACATATGCTGGTGCTTACATTGACGATATAATCATATATAGTGATACTTGGGAACAACATCTCTGTCACCTTTCGAATGTAGTCCAAGCACTGGGACAGTATGATTTAAAAATTAATCCTGCAAAAAGCTATCTGGCCGCCCAAAATGTTAAATATTTGGGGTATTTGTTAGGGGATGGTGTAATTAGACCACAAGCTTCCAAACTGACAGCCATTTCACAAATTCCTTTACCCCGCACAAAAAAAGATTTACGAGCCTTTCTGGGATTATTAGGATACTACAGAAGATTTATTCCCCAGTTTTCCCAGACGGCTGCACCTTTAACTGACTTACTGCAAAAACATTGCAAAACAGAAGAGCAGTTACGACATCCTTCCTTAGGGATAGTACAAGCATTTGAAACCCTGAAACAGTCTTTGACATCCGACTCGGTGTTAACCAGTCCAGATTACACCCTTCCATTTGTATTACAAACGGATGCTTCAGATCAAGGACTTGGGGCTGTTCTATCCCAAGAAACGTCCCAGGGAGAGAAGCCCATATTGTACATTAGTCGGAAACTGTTTCCCCGTGAAAAAAATTATGCCACTATAGAAAAAGAAGCATTAGCCATAAAATGGGCAATAGAAACCCTAAGATACTATCTTGAAGGTAGGGAGTTCACTTTGTACACTGATCACGCCCCTCTAGAATGGTTAGCCAAAAACAAGGGCCATAATGAACGAGTGCTTCGATGGTTCCTGTCATTACAGCCTTATGGAAAGGGGTGACCACTCGGTCCCCCCGAACGTATGGTGGAGTACCCTGATCCCCCCGGGAAGCCATCTTGGGCAGGAGGCGAGTCTCGGCTGGTATGCCCGAAGCGGCGTAGCCGGGGCGCGCCTTTTTCCCGCCCTAGAGTGGGTTGTCCTAGACACTGAAGCTGCCAGCCACGCCCCCGGAGGCGGGCCGAGGCGGGTTTACGCCCGCCCGAAGAAGGATAAAAGGAGCAACAAGCCAAGGAAGCATCCTCTTGTTCCTGTGCTCTGAAGCTGCACCTCCCCGCTGCACGTGAGCTCGAGACGGAACGAAGAGCCAATTTTGAGCGTTGTAATTTTGTTCTTGTTCTTTCAGATATCTTCGTTGGAGAATGCCGGGCAAGAAGGTCGGAAAGCGGGTCGGTACCGATCAGATGCTCCGCATGCTCGTGAAGGACATGGCTGAGATGAAGAAGCAGATGGCGGCAATGAACGGGGTAGGAGGCCCGAAGCGAGTCGTCGGACCAGCATTGCCGGGAGTAGTCCCCAGCGGGAGAGGCAAGAGGTCCAAGAGAGGGGCATCTGGGGGAGAGGCCCCGGTTCCCGATACACCGATCGAGGAGCCAATCCCGGTTCCGAAGGAGGGGCAACCGATCCCCGTTGTAGTCACCCCTGTGAACGGGGAGGATATGCCTCCCGAGTTGGCTGCACAACTGGCAGCGTGGTTGGGGAAAGATAGTGAGGGCACCACGGCGGACGACGCCAGGGCAGTAATGAGGCAATTGCGAGAATCTAGAGAGGCTGCGAAGGCACCATCTTCTGTTCCCCCACAGGTTCCGGTGGGTGAAACCACAGCGGGCACGAGTTCGGCAGCAAATACAGCTCCTAATTCAGGTAAGCGGCTACTGCCGATTGCGGGGGAGGGGTCTGTACCCTCACGGAGGGAGAAAGTGGCCCAGCATATTCCAATTGAAGTTAAGGAAAAGATTTGGGCTGATAAGTACGTAAACATGTTTTCTTTGCTTACCGATCACTACGAGATCGAGCATGTGAAGGGTCAAAAAGAGTTTCTGCATCCGAGTGTTTGGCGCGCCAAGATGGCCGCCTTTAAGGTCGACGAGAACATAGGTAACTGGGGCAGAGCGTTTGGCATATTCACTTCAATTATGGGGGAACGAAGGCCTGAGTTGTTGCCCGAGTTGCCCATATATCAGACACGTATCATGGAGTATTCTCAATCATATGAGGGCAATCAGTGGTTTTGCTATGATAATGTTTTTAGGAAGGCCAAGGAGCACGACCCAGCTTTGACCTGGGATTGTTACGACTCCATTTCTTGGCAAAAGATGGAGAATTCAGGCATGTTCAAGGCACCATTGTCGGGGGGTAACGGGGGTGAGTTTTCCCGCCATTCGTCTGGGACACCCTTTCGGACGGGTGCAGGTAACGAGCATCACTCGAAGTCGAGTGGCAACGCAGGTAAAAAGGGGATCTGTTGGAATTTTAATAGGGGAAAATGTACAAGGCCCCAGGGGTCATGCAAGTTTAGGCACGACTGTGGGGGGTGTGGACAGTCCTCGCATCCCGAGACCATGTGCAGAGCCAAAACGGGTGATAACGGTGGTAGGGGAAGCGCCAAACAGGTCTGAAATAGTCCGAGGGGCGCCTTTACCTACCCCGGTTGATACCATGGCAATGATTCCTTGGCTCAATGAATACCCGGATCATGTCTCCGCTGGGGTGTTGCGAGACGGTTTTTCATATGGTTTCCGCATTCCAGTGGGGAATTTTCAGGGTAAAGCATGTTGTAAAAACCAACTGTCGGTCCTGCAAAATACGGCGGTTGTACAGGTAAAGATTGGGAAAGAGGTGACTCGAGGGCGGGTTGCCGGACCATTCGATATACCACCAGTTGCTAACTTTGTTTGTTCCCCCTTAGGAGTGGTCCCCAAGAAGGACCCGGGTGAGTTTAGACTAATACATAATTTGTCAGCCCCACGAGGTCTCTCCGTGAATGATGCGATAGACCCAGAAGTTTGTTCGGTGCGGTACGCATCTTTCGATGAGGCCGTCGCCATGTTGAATCGCCTGGGGCCCGGAGCGCTGATGGCAAAATCAGACATCGAGTCAGCGTTCCGGTTGCTCCCGGTACACCCAGACGATCAGCGTCTCCTTGGTTTTATGTTTCAGGGTCGCTATTACATGGATAAATGTATGCCAATGGGATGCTCCATATCTTGTGCTTATTTTGAAAAATTCAGTTGTTTTCTGCAATGGGTATTCACGAGAAAGACGGGTTTTCAGCATGTTATGCATTATCTCGATGATTTTCTGTTCCTGGGGGCAGCCGGGGATACAGAATGTGCACAGTCTTTGAAAGAATTTTGTGGCCTGATGAGTCATTTTGGTGTGCCATTGGCACCAGGTAAGACTGTGGGGCCGTCAACTTCGCTCGAGTTTCTTGGAATAGAGCTCGATTCAGAAGAAGGTTGTTTTCGGCTACCCAAGGAAAAGGTGGGGAAATTCAGGGCCTCCCTTGAAACATGTATTCGGGAGACTAAGGTGAACTTGCATCAATTACAGCAAACTGTGGGTCAGTTGAATTTTGCCCTTAGAGTAATGCCGATGGCCCGCCCCTTTTCCCGCTCGATTGCACAAGCCATGGTCGGTCTTAAAGAGGGACACCACCGCACGAGGCTCTCGGCAGAGATTCGCCAGGACATGCGCATCTGGTTGGCATTCCTGGCGGATTTCAATGGTCCAATTGTCTGGAATAAGCCGGCGGTGTCCTCCGAGGAGTTGGGGCTGTGGACAGATTCGGCGGGGAGTATAGGCTTTGGCGCCATATTTGGTAATCACTGGTCGGCTCAAATGTGGCCGTCATGGTGGCACGAGTGTGGGCTTACAAGTAACATTGCTTTTCTTGAACTGTTCCCTATTCTGGTGGCCTTGAAAACATGGCCTGAGGGGTTTCGGGATCACTCTGTGGTGTTCTGGTCTGATAACATGACCGTGGTTGAGTGCATCAATAGTCAGGCTGCACGATGCAAATGGATTCTGAGATTGCTCAAGGAAATTGTCTTACTCTGTATGCAATTGAATGTGCTCTTTAGGGCAAGACATGTGCCGGGGGTACTGAACCAAGCGGCTGATGCGCTTTCTCGTTTCCGTATGCAGGCCTTCTGGGGTTTTCTGCCCACAGCGGACCCGGTGGCGGCACCCTTTCCCGAAGCTCTCTGGTCTCTCGGTGCCCCGAACTACAAAACCTCGTGGGAGAGAGTTTAGCACCCAGGACAAGGAAGGCATATGAAGGGGCGTTCCGTTCCTATTGGTCCTTTTTGGGTACTGCTAGGGGGGAGCTTTGGGGCCAGGAAGAGTTTGTCGTGAAATTTTTGCTGTCTTTACATCAGGCAGGCAAATCAGTAGCTACGGCCCAGAGGCATCGGGCCGCCATTTCCTTTATGGCAAGGGCTCATGGGATCCAGGACCCGACAGCGTCCTTTGTTGTACAGAAAGCGCTACGTGGGTGGCAACGCCTTGAGGGTCGCAGAGTAGATGAGAGGCACCCGATAGGTCTGGATAGGTTGGCCCTGCTGTTATCCGTACTCCCTACGACATGTTCATCCCAGTATGAAACAGTGTTATTCCGGGCCGCTTTTTCGTTAGCATTCCATGGGGCGATGCGGGTAAGCGAACTGGTGGCGAAGAACAAGCGGGATACGTTGGGAGGACTGTGCCGAGAGCACATTCAGGTTAAGGGGGAGACGATGATTGTCTCGTTTGTCAGGTCCAAGGCCGATCAGGGTGCGATTGGGGATTGCGTAGTCATACATCGGATTCCCGGATCTCCCATGTGCCCTGTGGTTTGCGTAGAGGAATATTTAGCGCAGAGGGCGGCATCATGGGGAGGGACCTTGTTGAGACACGCTGATGCCACCCCACTGACGAGGTTTCAGTTCCAGCGGGTGCTTACAATGGCAATTTCGGCCGCGGGCTTGAACCCCGGTGAGTTTGGGACCCATTCCTTTCGGATAGGGGCTGCTACTGAGGCTACAGCCAGGGGTCTGAGTGTTGAAAAAGTGAAACGTTTGGGGCGTTGGTCCTCGAATTGTTACAAAAGGTATGTGCGGTTGCACATGTTGTGAAGCTGTTATCAAGTACTCACGCTTCTTGTTTTTGTTTGGTTTACAGTTTCGCAAGCTTACGAGGCGGGGCGGACTGTGCAGTCGACCCGACACCTGGGAACCAGCGGTCAAACATCACCAGCTGCGGAAAAAGTGGTGTGGGTCGTGGGCCACTCATACGTGAGGCGTGCCGCGGACGTATTCAAAGCAGGTGACATGATTCACATGGCTGGGGAATACGGGTACAGGGTGACCTTCTACGGAAGGGGCGGGCTCTGTATTGACCAGTTTCAATCCTTTTTCAAGGGTTTGTTAGGGCGGACAAGGTCACCGCCATCTATAATCATAGTCCATCTTGGGGGCAACGATTTGGTGACCACTGGTAGACGACTTCTTCTCGAGGCGATACTTTCCACAGTAAGTTGGTTGGCGAGAAGGGTTCCAGGGTGCACAATTGCATGGTCCTATATGATTCCACGTAAGGTGTGGCGGGGGGCGAATTCGGTGTCTGCCTTAAATCATTCGGTGAAGAAAGTAAATAACAAATTGGGTAGATTGTTTCGTTCAAATGCATTGCATTCTATTCCGCATGGTTGTATCAAGGGGGACAGTATGTATTTGGAGGATGGGGTTCACTTGTCCCGGGTGGGGAATGCGTTACTCATAGGAGACCTCATAGCTTGGTTAAAGAGTTTACAGCATGACCTTTAGGCAGGAGTGTGTGGGGGGTCCGGATAGCCGGTCAACTATCCGGCCTGTGGCGGTAAGGTCATGATCGTTGAGCAGTAATTGGAAGATCCCTATGGTGGGGGCGTCACCCATTACGGATGGGAGCGCCCGGGGGGAGGTGGCCATTGGCCCCTCAACGGGGAGGCGGTCCCTTCTAAGGATGGGACCCCGAAAGGAAAGGGAAGGCGGTCCAGGCCCCTCCCTGGATAGGAGGGGCTACGGGCCCCTCCTGGGAATTTCCCGGGGCCAGGACATCTGCGACGGCAGATGTGGTAAGTTGTGTGGGGTGGGGAGAGGGGTTTACGCTACCTTCTAGACACCTCACACGAGTCCTCGGACGACCATAAAATGGCGTCGAGTTCATTGGGGCCCCCGTCAAGTCAAGGGAAATTGGTATGTGCACATGAGGTACAGCCCTCTGTGCGGTCGCCCCTCGCAAGTGAGGGGGTAATTCTGGTTTAGGGATCTGACACCGGTTACGACCTTGCCGTTGGCCCTTAACGTTAGGATGTACAATTTCAAGTTAAAATGTATTGTAGGATGTTAGTTTCGGCTAGGAGAACCTTTGTATTAGAAATATGTTAAGGTTAGCCAAAACATCGTAATGTGGAAATGAAATTGTACATAATATGAAACTGTTATTTTAATGTTTTGATTTTGTTTCATATTTTAATAAATACGGCCGGGAGGGTCACTCCCTCCCGCCTTCCAAAAGTTCAGAACTGTTTCCGGTTTCCCATCCTTGGGGATTGTGTTGAGAGGGGGTGGCGGGTATCTCGGCCATATGGAAAGGGGCGACCACTCGGTCCCCCCGAACGTATGGTGGAGTACCCTGATCCCCCCGGGAAGCCATCTTGGGCGGGAGGCGAGTCTTGGCTGGTATGCCCGAAGCGGCGTAGCCGGGGCGCGCCTTTTTCCCGCCCTAGAGTGGGTTGTCCTAGACACTGAAGCCGCCAGCCACGCCCCCGGAGGCGGGCCGAGGCGGGTTTACGCCCGCCCGAAGAAGGATAAAAGGAGCAACAAGCCAAGGAAGCATCCTCTTGTTCCTGTGCTCTGAAGCTGCACCTCCCCGCTGCACGTGAGCTCGAGACGGAACGAAGAGCCAATTTTGACCCACCCACCAGCCCCTGGAGACAGCAAGTGGTTTTGAAATAAAGTTTTGATGTGGTAACTCTATTTTTTACAGGTTGTTGTGATTAAAGTGTTGTTTTAGTATGCAATAAAGTGAATGATTCCTTACAATATGTCTTTTCGAATAAAGTATTTTGCAACGGTGTTGATCAGTAATGTTTCAATAGTCATACTTGAAGCAGTTATTGTTTTATTGTTTAATTTAGTTAGTTAATGTCGTATTTATTTTGGTCGGGCGGTAAGGTCATGATCGGTGAGCAGTAATTGGAAGATCCCTATGGTGGGGGCGTCACCCATTACGGATGGGAGCGCCCGGGGGGAGGTGGCCATTGGCCCCTCAACGGGGAGGCGGTCCCTTCTAAGGATGGGACGCCGAAAGGAAAGGGAAGGCGGTCAAGGCCCCTCCCTGGATAGGAGGGGCTACAGGCCCCTCCTGGGAATATCCCGGGGCCAGGACATCTGCGACGGCAGATGGGGTAAGTTGTGTGGGGTGGGGAGGGGGGTTTACGCTACCTTCTAGACACCTCACACGAGTCCTCGGACGACCATAAAATGGCGTCGAGTTCATTGGGGCCCCCGTCAAGTCAAGGGAAATTGGTATGTGCACATGAGGTACAGCCCTCTGTGTGGTCGCCCCTCGCAAGTGAGGGGGTAATTCTGGTTTAGGGATCTGACACCGGTTACGACCTTGCCGTTGGCCCTTAACGTTAGGATGTACAATTTCAAGTTAAAATGTATTGTAGGATGTTAGTTTCGGCTAGGAGAACCTTTGTATTAGAAATATGTTAAGGTTAGCCAAAACATCGTAATGTGGAAATGAAATTGTACATAATATGAAACTGTTATTTTAATGTTTTGATTTTGTTTCATATTTTAATAAATACGGCCGGGAGGGTCACTCCCTCCCGCCTTCCAAAAGTTCAGAACTGTTTCCGGTTTCCCATCCTTGGGGATTGTGTTGAGAGGGGGTGGCGGGTATCTCGGCCATATACAGCCTTATCGATTTCGAACCAAACATAGGAAAGGAAGCGAACAAGGAAATGTGGACTACTTATCTAGATTTCCTCAAGATACAACCCTGAGTAGAAGGACAGCAAGGGAAAGGGGATGTGAGGAAATGCTCACAATGTAATCCCGTGGGTCGATAACGTTCAACGGACTTCACAAACGACAACACCCAATCCGGATCCATGCCGTCTTTTCCTCTCCTTACAGAGAGCTGGAAAACTTAGCCGCGGAAGTGAATGACGGTAACCCCGGAAACGGTCTACGAAAACCAATGAAAACTGAGCACGGAGGAGGGTTTGAGAGGGAAGGAGTAGACCGGAAGAGGACGCCGGCCGAGGGGATGCGAAGAGAAACGCCATACCGGAGCCGAGAGGACTACGAAGAGAAGACCAAGGAGAGAGAAACCCAGGACGAGGAAGCAGACGAGCCCTGGACTGAGGAGTGGTGGATTCCACCGGAGGATGCTGAAGAGCGGCCGCGGACTCAGGAGAGTTTGCGGCAGGAGTCGGTGAGTTAAGGGTTTTCACTTTACTACACGTGAGGGTAACGGGTAGTCTCTGTAGAGTGGCGGGTGGCAGTTAGTGTGTATACGTTGTACTATTCTGCACAGAGAACCGCTTTCATCCTTGAAACGCTCGTTATACCTGTTAAAGACTGTGTCTTAGTGATCCTTTTTGCTGCCAATGATTAGAAGTGGTTTCATGCGCCTAAGTAAACTGAAGTTAGTCTCATAGGAAAAATCCTGCATATATGAGATTAGATACATTGACGTCTGACTGCATTTAAGTAGAAAACTGTCTCAAAATACAATCTCTTAACAAGAAGGGAAAACTATTTCTCTTAGTGAGGGAATCTCACTATCCTTTTTGCTTTATTTATTCATGATTCCCTATGCCCAACCCTATCCTAGTTTAAAGTCACAATCCCTTTTTCTGAGCACAACTGTGGTGCGGTGACAGGTTACATTCCCTGTTAAAGGGTAAAACTAGTGTTCTGACGACTCCCAATCTTTCCTCTTTTTATGAGCCTCCGGGGAACACCCTTCGATTCCGAAGACGACGAGCCAGGACCATTGCCAGGATCCGAAGAGGACTCTCAAGAAGAAGATTACCGTGACGCCCGAACATCTGTTTTACCTGATCCTACACTTGTTCAAAATAAACCTATACCTGTTCGAAAGTTCATTCAGCCTCCTCGCCTGTATATTAGACCCACGCTCCCACACGGCGATTCCCCAAAGCCCATGGAGATGCGCAGTTTCCTGGGAATGGTTAACTACTGTGGGAGGTTAATTCCTCAACTGGCCACCATCTCTGAACCTTTGCAGGTGTTAAACAAGAAGGATAATCCGTGGTAGGGAACGAGTGCAGCATTGCAGGCCCTTAGAAACATGAAAGGAGCATTTCTATAGGGAGCCATGGTAGTCTACTTTGGACAAAGAGGCCAGAAGGAACTCATTGTGGATGCCAGCCCAGTAGGGCTCGGAGCCATACTCCTATAGTGAAAAACATCTGGGGAGTGGGTACCCATCGCTAATGCAAGCTGGGCACTATCAGCGGTAGAAAGCAGATATGCCCAAATCAAAAGGGAAGCACTCGCCATCAGGTGGGCATACCAAGATTTTCACATTTACCTTTTCGCATACCAGTTTCACATTATCATGGATCACAAACCTCTGGTGCCCTTTTTGAGTGGGACTGCAAGGAATGGGCTACCAAGAAATGAATATGGGTGGTACAGTTACAACAGTACAATTTAGAAATCTCATACGGACCCGGAGTCAACAATCCTGCAGATTACCTGTAGGCCAGACCCTGAGGGCTGATCCAAGGACACAGAGAGAGATACTGATGGAGGGGCCCAAGAGTTCATACTTCTCATCACTTAGATAGCATGTCCACGAGCATTGTCAATAGAGAATGTAGCGGAGGCTACCAAAGAGGTTGCCTGCATCAGAAAAGCAAAGAAGAATGACTTCCTTGTTGGGGTAAGCAGCCTCATTGACGAAGAGATGGAAGCTCGGACTAGTAAGTGGAGCTGCCATGATGAACTAAGTGAGACCAATGAGGGGCTCCTCTTGAGAGGACAACAAATTGTGCCACAGAGTCTGTAGAGGTGCACGTTGGAGTTGGTCCATTAAGGTCATCAGGGTCTGGCTAAGACCAAGGCCCGTTTGCCATTCAGGATCACCACTTTCAATTCTGTGTACTTTTTTCGGACTAAAGTTAGCACTGAGGGTTTGTCAACACCCTGCTGCTTTTGGTGATATTACTGCACAGTCATAGGATTTCAGTTGGCCTACATGTAAACGACCGGATGATTCATTCTCCTTTGAGCTCTCAGATGATAGTTAATCAGAGTTTAGTATAACTCTATTGCAGATGCATGGTTTCTTGATAAACTGCATAAATGTATTCCAACAAAAGGCCTAGAGTCCACTGCAACAAAATGTTGGCCAGACAAGGGCATACTTTCCTTCTGGATAACAGAGTGCAAAAGGTTAAATCCTGTGTTACAGTTCACAGGAAAAAAACATGCTGAAAGCTAGAAATGACTCTAGGTACACGTGGACATGGCAACAACTGTATCACTGGTACCATAGATGAGATTCCATCACAGAGTTTTGTTCGCCAACTATTGGAGGTCTGGAAAACAGCACTCATGGATCTGAAGATGCAGCTGACAATCACTCCTCAGATCGACAAGTTTTAGCAATGCCAACTGGTCTGGCCTATGAATGAAAGTGTTTTTTGATTGAGGGTTTAGGCAATCAATTAATCATCATACTTGCACTCTGTCTGTCATTTTTACGCTCATTCATCTTTTCTTCCATCCACTGATTCATTCTTGAATTTACCTCTGGCACAACTGCATTAAAACACACAGAAGCTGAGAAAAAAGTGCCAGATAAAGTGAAAGAATGAAAGTAGAAAACAGAAAGCATTTTACCATCTAAACATGGTGATCATATGCTTGCAACAAAGAAACTAAACATAGCAGCTGATGTCCATCTCGAAGAGGCATTGTGTAAATAGTCTATGACTGTTTTCAAGTTTCAGCATAGCTATCACATTTAAAATCAAATTGTTGGCAATCTTGGATTGGTAAAAAAAATGATGGAGGTGGGTGCAGCATTCCATAATGGTCTCATTGGTTTTGAGAAACCAACCATGTGGGGTGTGGCTCACTGAAGATGAATTGAGCCTCAAGCAATCAACATATTAGCACTGCCTGAAGAGCAATAGCATCCTCTTAAGAAACATTAAAATAGAAAGAAGACAAGTAAAGAAATTAAATGGGATCTATAAACGGATACATTGAAAGCTAACAGACTGCCCAATCAGCCCTGACACTGAATGCATTCAATTTCAGGTGGATGTACATATGTGATCAGAAAAGGCCGTCCTTCACAAGGCAAGACAGTGAATGACCAAAGTGGACTGAACCATTACCCCTTGCCGTACCCTGCATTGGATGGAAGCAGAGTGTAAATGACACTCAGAAAGACCAATGGCAGAACAGAGCTGACATCAAGGCCCTCTGTATATCTATATGGATGTATATTTATACATATAGATGCATATATTAGTTAATGTTTTTTAAAATTACAAAATCCTTCCAGACAGCTAAGAAGAGATTCTAACAAGTATTTTTTACACTGCAAATCTTCTCCCCCTAGGATTTGACAGAGGTGGAACCAAAACCCGAAGTAACTCCCTCCAAATGTAGTCTGTAACATTTCATTGTAACAAAACACTTATTTGTAGTCTTTATTATAGAGCAATAGCGGGCCACCCTTAAATGCCTATTGACTTTAACATATGCTTTTCACAATCAATATGCCAGGCCTACGGCATTTATCATAACTTCTCATAATAAACATATCAGACCAATGGCATCAAAAATATTGTTTCCTAGTGAACCAATCAGACATCTACCTATTATCGTTGGGTTGTCACCATGACCAACTGAGGCCTCCTGTACTGAGCTTAAGCTTTCCGGAAGGCAATACCAGGCATTTGGTCAGAAAAAATTACATAGTGTGCAAAATTAAAGTTAGGAAAGCAAAATACTATCTTTTCTAGGAACGTCTCACATGCATTCTGACAGGGCAAATCTTATATACCCATGGTTTGTCACATAACCAGCACCAAAACCCTTGCCTACTATCAGAACCTGTGGGATTCCATATAACAATTGTAGGCTTTAACAGAGCATAATATCTACGCTTAAATGCCTATTGACAATTGACTATTCACAATCAATATGTCACACTCACTGCTTTAACAGTAACTTTTTGCAATAAACAAACAGCACTGCTAACCTACACAATTGGCTTGTCACAATAACCAACTAAGACCTAATTTACTGGCCATAAACCTTCCAACAAGGCAACCATCAGGTATACTGTAATAAAATGACAAATATGTACAAAATGTAATTATATAAACAATGTAAACTCTCGACTAATAGACCCTAAAAACGATTATCCTAGAACAAATTGGATGCATCCATGGTAGTTTGTTTGGGGTGGCCACCAAAACGCTTCCCTATTATGGTATTTTGTGATGTTCCATGTAACAAAATACCTGACTGCAGGCTTTAGCATGATGTAAGAACAATCCATCATTAAAAGCCTATTGCCTTTAACACTTTCTTTTTATTAAGCCTACTTGTTTTGTCATAACTTTCCATTATATATAGATCCACCTAAGTACTCTGACATCATTTTTCCCAGTGAACCGATAGAGTTTCAGATTTTGCCAATGGCTTGACACTATACACCACACAGGCCCACTGAAGTGTGCATACGCTGGTAGTGATGAGGCATACATTTATAAAATTATAAATATGTTCAAAATTATAAATGGCAAAACAATACACATGCCTCTCACCTAGACCTATCAAGTATCACCACATTAAAATTCTACTCTCATGGTTTTCTGAGTGGGAGCCCAACTTCAAATCCTTGCCTAATATGGTAATCTGTGAGATTACAAGTGACCATATAACTTTCTATGGTGTGTAACATAACGTGATAACAATCCATTGTTAGAGGCCTATTGGCTTTTCCATATGCTTTCCAGAGTTCTATAGCCTAGGCCCACTACCTTTGTTATAACTTTTCATAGTAAACAGGCAGACCTAGGGCACCTCCTTGCATACCAATCAAGCTGAAAGCTGTTATATTTGGCTTGTCACCATAACCAACTCAGGCGTATTGCACTGAACTTAAGCTTTCCCACAAGGAAACCATCAGACATATAGTCATAAAGTGTGGATGTGTACAAAACTCAACTGGCAAAGCAAAATACTATGTCTCCTAACAGGACTTAACAATCATTTTCAAGCTGCTAATCTTCTATACCCCTTGTTTGTCCGTGCAGGTAACCTGCCACAAAACCCTTTCTTGCTAAGGTAATTTGTGAGATTTCATGTAACAAAAAACTATCTGTAGGGTTTCATTAAGAGTAATAACAATCCACCATTAAATGCCTATTGACTTTCAATATATGCTTTTCACAATCAAAATGGCAGGCCTACTGCCTTTACCATAACTTTTCATAATGAACATAGAGGCCTATGATCTTTTCATTGGCTTGTCAATATAACTAACTCAATTCTACTTTAATGCGTATTTGCTTTACGCAAAGCAACCATCGAGCATACAAACAGAAATTTAAAATGTTTGCAAAATTATAGTTGACAAAGCAATATACTATCTCTCTTAAGAGAGCCGAACAATTATTATTGTAGTGGATACTATGTTATTCTGCAAGATACCATGTAACAAAATCCCGGCTACAGGCTTTAGCACAGTGTAATAAAAATTCATCCTTAAGCGCCCATCTTCATTAACACATGCTTTTCACAATAGGCATGCAGGGCCTAATGGCATTGTTATAAAGTTTTTAAAAAACACACATCAAATCTGTGAATCTGGCATGACATTTCCCAGTGAACCAGTGTAGCCTTAAACCTGTGCCAGTGGACTTAACCTTTACCCAATACCTCAAGTGCACATGAACAGGCAACTATCATCAATAAAAGTATACAATTACACATATGCGGAAAAGTACAGCTTGCAAAACAGTATACAACCCCACCCAAAACAGCCTAACAAGAATCATCATAGTGAAACCCCCCCAGGGTTTGTAAGAGTGAGTGGCCAACACTAAAACCACTGCCTACTAGGGTAATTTCTGAGATTGTATTTAGCAAATTACCTGTCTATTGCCTGCATAACAACCAACTGTTACATGATTGCTGGCATTAGCTTATGTGTTTTGCAATTATTAAGCTAGACAAACTGTCTCTGTCATAATATTTCATAATGAGCAGGCCAGACCTATGGAATCAGACATAACATTTTTAAACATAGTAATTATGACATACTTGTCATCATAAACAACTCAAGTTTACAGTTTTGAGAGCAAACTTTGCCCCAAGGCAACCATCACGTAGTCATAAAATTAGAACGGTATATAAAATTCCTGTAGGCTAAGTAAAATATTAACTTTCCTAAGAGGGCCTAACAAGGATTGTCACAGTGCAAATCTTCTATATCCACAATTTGTCCCACGGGATAACCAACACCAAAACGACTGCCTGCTATGGTAACCTGTGAGATTCCATGTAATGAAATACCTATTTGTTGGCCTCAACATAGAGAAATAAAAATACACTCTTAAATGCCAAATGACTTTAACATATACTAGTCACAATCAATAGATCAGGCTTAGAGCATTTATCATGCCATTTCATAATAAACTGATCAGACCAATACCCATGATCATTGGCTTGCCACCATAACCAACTCAGGCCTGCTGTATCAAGTATAAGCTTTACCACAAGCCAAAAAGTGATAACAGTACTAGTGGCCATTTTAGTGGAAGCACATACATTTGCCCTAATTAAATTCTGTACTTAAAGGAATCAACATGTGGGTGGAGCCTATGCCGTGCAGATTAGTGTAGCCCTGGGCATACCAAACTTCCCTTAAGTACAATACTGTACTCTGAAGTCTATTAATGAATGAAGGGGAGGATGCTGGGACTGCAATACATTTATTGTAACGGCCCTCCAGCCCTCTATACTACTGCTGGAAAACAAACACAGTAAATTATATAGTTATCTAAGACAATTTAGCAGCATTGCAATGTGTAGTAATCCATGTAATCCATGTTCTGCATTCTCTCTTAGAATTGTTATCTTACATTTCCACTGTAACATTCTATGCACTGATGAGCCATTCACTACTGGGCTCCTGCTGAAGGTGGTTGTTCAAGCTGTCTGTCCCAATAAAGTTACAGACTTCTACTTGGCTTCTTGGATTCATTTACTACATAAATTTGGCGATGACCGGGATCTTCAACCTAACATCAAATTCTTCAAAAAAAATCTTCAACCAATTTTTTTTTCCTATTTCAAGAAAAGAACCCACATTCTCAAGAACTTTTCCAGTGAAGTCAAGGGACATTGACAGCGTTCACCTGCACAGCTCTAAGGAAATTAAGGTACTTCTTTTGTTTTATATGTGTAAAGACTGCACCAGCGGCTGTGTTTACTTTCTGTGCCTTGATTGCACCAGCGGCAGTTTGTGTCTATTCCCCTATCTTCAACTCGCTCATACTGGCGATATGTACATGTATAAAATCTGCCCAGTGATTAATTGCCGGCTTAACGCGACTTTTGTATCTCAAAGCGCCACGTTTTTAGAGTTTTTTCCCTTTTATTGACTGTTTACTACATTTATATTTTTTCAAACTTACTTAACGAGCGCTGCTATCCACACGAGCGCTTCTGTCCACACGAGCGCTTATGTCCACACGAGCGCTTCCATTTACGCGAGCCTGCTTCCACACGAGCGCTTCAATCTACGCGAGCCTTCTCCTTCCCTTCCAGCGCTCCTGTGTCTGTTTCGTCATCTCCGCCTCGTCATCACGCATGCATCACGCTTTCGCGTATGCGTTTCAGCAACCATTTTGTTTTCTCATTTCCATGGGAACCACCACGATCGTCTACAAACTGTGATTACGATCGTTTCTCCAATACTTCTCTATTATAACGCGCTCTTAAACCACGTTTTTAGATAAGAACAGACTATTTTCCACAGTGTTTTTTTTTTATTTCTCTCTATTTCAAGAAAAAGAAGGACATTTGGAAGAAAGACTTTTAAAACAACAAAACTCATAATCGACTGGAACTGACATCTTCGGACAACGGTGACTACTTTTGTTATTTTCCATAATTAGTCATTTTACTTCTTTTGACTTTTCCTTGTTTTTGTGAAATTAGTTTTGGAATTATTTACAATGTCTAACAACATTTCTTCCCCTGCACATTTCTTACCTACAGCAGGCGATCCTAAAGTGGAATGGGATCTTTGTTACCCTACATTTTTAGCTTACGTAGACGTTGTTGAAGAGGATGGTTGTTCTCCTAAAAGGAAGCTAGCATTGTTAAAGAATTGTCTGGGTGGTGCTGGTCTTAAAGAGTTACAAAGTTTACCTCCCATAGATAGTACTGGTGCTGGGGATTTAAATGTTTTTGATATTGTCATTAAACAACTAAGCACTAGGTTTGGAAGAAAAATTAACATCGTAATGGAAAGATTTAAATTTTATTCAAGAATACAAAAAGAAGATGAGTCAATTGAAAATTATGTAGCCGCTTTACGCACTCTGGCTGGGTCTTGTGCTTTTGAAACCATCAATTTCGAACAGGTTTTAAGGGACCAAATTATGATGCGTACTAAAAGTAAAAAAATCCAAGAACGTCTTTGGATGGGTACCGATTCCTCCCTTAGTGCTGTACTGAACATTGCCGAAGGCATTGAACAGTCCGAACTTTTTGTGAACGAAATTAGAGGCCAGGATACCAAATCTAAAGTTGTCATCCCTGAAGTCTCTTTAGTTAAAAATTTTAATAATTTTAAGAAGAGTTCTTTTCCTCCCAGAAAAGATTTCTCTGGTAGAGAAAGTAAGTTCCCTGTTAAAAAAATCCCAGATTATTTGCTATAGGTGTGGTGCCAATGATCACGTGGGCAATTACAGAGGTTGTCCAGCTTGGAACAAGATTTGCATAAAGTGTAAAAAATATGGCCACTTTAGCAAAATGTGCAAGTCTCCTCAAAGAGTAAATTTTTTGTCTTATGAAGAATTCGATGATACTGAACAACCTTCTGAAATTAACACTCTGTTATGTGTAGGTGATTCAGAATGCAAAGGTTTTCCCACTGATATTATCACCATTAATGGTAAGGAAATTTCAATGTTGATTGACTCCTGCGCCTGGTACACCATTATTGGGAAAAATGTTTTCAGTCGACATTGGCATTCAACCAAGTTGTTACCACCAGACATAAATCCTGGTGGGTACACGGGTAAGAAAATTGACATTGAGGGTTACATGTGGGCTGAGATCAAATTCAAGGACAGATCCATTAAAGGGAAGGTTTATGTATCTTCCAAAGGAGCTTCAATTTTATGTTGGCCTCATCAGTACGACCTAGGTATAAAACTTGACCCCAATGCTTCCCCTCCAGTATACGTAGTCCCTCCTGAAAATGATTTCATTTCACAATTAAAAAACAAATTCTCATCCATCTTTTCAGATAATTTGGGGACCTTTGTGAACTTTAAACACCGCATCATTCTTAAGGACTCAGCCATACCCATTCGCCATAGAGTAAGGAACGTTCCCCTGGCTTATCGTGAAAAGTTGAAGGGTATTCTTTCTGACTTAGTAGATAAGAAAATTATTGAGCCTGTTGAGTCCTCTCCATGGGTTTCGCCAGTGGTTTTGTCACTCAAGAGCAATGGCGAACTCCGTCTATGTGTTGACCTACGGAGTTTAAATAAGGAAATTTGGATTGACAGACATCCCCTACCCCACATCCACGAACTTATCTCCACTCTGTCTGGAGCATCGGTATTCTCCACTCTGGATCTGACTAGCGCATACCATCAGGTATTGTTACACGAAGAATCAAAATTCCTAACAACCTTCATCACGCCGGAAGGCATGTTTCAATATTGCTGCATGCCTTTCGGCTTAGCTAGTGCAGCATCTGTGTTCCAAAGGCTGATGAAAACTGTGCTAGAGGGTTGTTTGGGTGCAATTGCATTTCAGGATGATATCCTCATTTATGGTAAGAATCATGACGAGCACGATGCCAATCTAGAGAAAGTTCTTAAGTCTGTCCAAGAAAAAGGTTTAACGCTAAAATTGTCTAAATGCAAGTTCAGACAGAGCAAAGTAGAATATCTTGGTCATGAGATTTCTTCAGAGGGCATTAAACCTAAGTTCAACCATATACAGAGTATTTTAAAAGCCCCAGCACCGTCAAACAAGGAACAATTAGTCTCCTTCTTAGGTTTAACTGAATTCTATAGCAAGTTTGTTCAGAATTATGCCTCCAAAGTACACTCTTTAAGGTCTTTACTAAAGAAGGATGTAAAATTCAGCTGGTGCAAGGACCAGCAATTTGCTTTTGACACTATGAAACAAGAAGTAGCTAATGCTCCGTTCCTCAGACCTTTTAACCTGGGTAAAGAATGCATAGTATGTGTGGATGCAAGTAATATTGGTTTGGGTGCTGTTTTAATCCAGAAAAATGAAGGTGTAGAACATGTAGTTTCTTACGCTTCCAGGACACTGCGTGGTGCTGAATACAATTATTCCACCATAGAAAAGGAACTCCTGGCTTGTACCTGGGCTTGTGAGCATTTCAGGCAGTTCATTTGGGGTACCAGTTTTCGATTAAGAACCGACCACAAGCCTTTGATACACATGTTAGCAGCTGGTGGTGGAAGAACTTTAACCGCGCGTTTGGCCCGTTTGGCTGCCAAACTTCAAGAGTTACAGTGCATTGTAGAATATATTCCTGGTCGCTTAAACGTACATGCCGACAGCATGTCCAGGTTACCCCTAGTTAATTCTATTTGGTCTCATTTTTCTGACTCTGATGTGGTTTTTAACATTGATGACGTCAATGAATGCAACAGTACGGGTTTATCTACTGGCATTTCTGAGGTTGCTTGGAGAGAAGCAATGTGTAACGACACCTGTTTATCCGGTGTTGTGGATTATTTACAGCATGGTTGGCCTCAAGAAAGGCACTTATCTGGTGATATTCTATCTTTCTTCAAAGTTAAGGATGAACTTATGTTTAACCAGGGTTTTGTGTCTCGCAGCGACAAGATTGTTCCCCCCTCCTCCCTAAGAGAAAAAATTGTTTCAATGGCACATGAGGGTCATATGGGCATGTCTAGTACCAAAAGACGCATCCGTGAATTCTACTGGTGGCCTGGCATTGACCGGATGGTTGATAGGTGGGTAAGTTCCTGCCCTCCGTGTGCCAATAGCGACAAAACTGTAAAACCTTTGTCTACAGATATTTCTCCCATCGAGTTTGTCAACTTTCCCTGGAAGAAACTAGGTATCGATATTGTTGGACCCCTTTCTTTGTCTCCGAACAAAGAAGTTTTTGCTTTGGTTCTAATCGATTATTTTTCCAAATGGCCTGAGCTCAAGATTGTAGACAAGATTGGCTCTACACAGGTTGTCCAGTTTCTAGACGAAGTCTTTTGTAGAGAAGGTATTCCAGCCGAAATTGTGTCTGATAATGGTCCGCAGTTCGTCAGTAGGGAGTTTGAGTCTTTTCTTGAGAGATGTGGCATAGTCCACAAAAGAGTGTCCAATTATAATCCCCAGGCCAATGGCCAGACAGAACGCTTTAACAGGGTTATCAAGGAGTCTATCCAGTTGGCAGTTAAGAGTAACCTTGATTGGAAGAAAACCTTATGTGCTACTCTTTTATCCTATCGTACCTCCCCTAACTCTGTTACAGGTCTCTCTCCCTTCGAGATGCTTAGAGGTAGGAAACCTGGTTCAAAACTTCTTCCTTGGTGGATGAAAGTTAAATTTCCTGTTGGTCCTTCCTTTGACCGTGATGAAGTTAGGGATAGAGTGTTGAGATACCAAGAGAAAATGAAAGGCTGTGCCTTGTCTTCTAGCAATTGCAGTAAGAAAATCTCTGTAGGTGATTTTGTTCGTGTTAAGTTTGGCAGATCTGTTGGGAACAGGTGGAACAAATGGTCTGATCCTTGCAAAGTTGTCGAAATTTTCTCCAAAGCTGTTCGCGTTGAAGGGGGGGAAAGTGTGGAATTTCAGGAGAATTTCTCTGTGTAGGAACCCGAATCTCTTGTCCTCTCCTCCACCCATTAATCCTATTCTGGAGGATCCTGCATCTTATTCTCCCATGGTTGACACTTTCATGCCGGAGTGTCAGAATACAAATGTGTCTGTTCCTGTGGACAATATTTCCTCTCAGAGTGTTCCCTCTACTTCTGTTCCTGTTACACCTGTCAATGAGTGTTACGTTCCTGCTTCTCCCATTGCAAGCAATGTTGACAATTCCTGCGTTCAAGCGAATGTACCTGTGCCTCCAGGTCCTGCTCCTCATGAGAATAGCCTTCCTGAACCTGTTCCCAGGAAAAGTTCTCGAGTTAAACAAATTCCTGTAAAGTTACTTGATTATTGTTGTTGAATTTTTTCTCCCCTTTTCCCTCTTATTCCTTGTTTCATTTCCTTTTGTCCTCACTTTTTTTTAATTTTTTTTTTCTTTCAAAGGGGGAAGGTGTGTAGTAATCCATGTAATCCATGTTCTGCATTCTCTCTTAGAATTGTTATCTTACATTTCCACTGTAACATTCTATGCACTGATGAGCCATTCACTACTGGGCTCCTGCTGAAGGTGGTTGTTCAAGCTGTCTGTCCCAATAAAGTTACAGACTTCTACTTGGCTTCTTGGATTCATTTACTACACAATGGCATGTGTACGCCCTCAAAAGTTCAAGTTTAAGCAGTCAGGCTACTGCTGGCTCAAGCAGCTGGATAAATAAAAAAAACAATCACGTGTGGAGGGCAAGTACTTTTTTCTGTGTAAGCACACAACTTCTGCCCAATCAAAACATGTATTCCTGACTACCAACATGTGAGTAGAGCCAAATTCCCAGACTGTAGTATTCCTCAAATCTCTTTTGTGGGTTAATCAAAGCTGAGCTGCTGTCAAGCTATACCTAAAAAAGGGAGTTACTGTGTTGGCTGAATTCTTCGAAGTTGAGGGCAGGTGCTCCTGTGACTTCAGATCACCCAAAAGTTATCAAGATGAATGCAAGTGGATGGGGAAACACATGGACTCAAAAGGAAGTGGGGCTCCATCGTCAATACTCACTCTTCCAACTGGAAGGAGCTAGCACAGTCTTAAAAACATTGCTGAGGTTTGTCCATCACATTCATATGTTTCCGGTAGTGATGAGGACGGACAATATGAGAACAAAGCAAGCTGGACTTGCTCAAGCTCTGTAGCCATGAAGACAACACAGATTTTCCACTGGGAAAAGTCACATCTTCTATCCCATTCAGCAGTATATTACAAGGGGAAGGAGAATGTAGTGGCAGACAGGTTCACAAAATGTTTTCTCTTTTTATCAAGACTTTTGAACCTTAAAGTGTTCATTGATATATCTCAAAAGTAGGGGTTTCTCATGTAGATATTTTTGTGACCATTGAAAATTCTTTATACCCTAAGTTTGTATCAAGAATCAGGGAGAATGGAGCCTGGGTGCTAGATGCTCTGGCTGTCAGTGGTCTTCAGATGCAGCTCTACACTTTTCCTCTTTTCCCTCTTATCCAGATAAATCTAATGAGGGTAAAAGGCAAGAGTGATAAGGATTGTGATCTTTCGGCTCCACTCTTTTTGATTTCTCTTCTGCATCAGATCGGAAGGTCTCAGGAGTAGGTCTTACCATTTTCTCTTTCAGCTGTTTTGTACCTCTCTGTCAAGCAATCTGCTGCCAGGAGGTTATGCCAAACAGAGCTTAGGGCTCCAGAAAGGCCTATCTAGTGGTTTGGCAGGTGCAGGACAAAGTACATGGATGAGTTATTTCCTGTCGTCCTATGATCACCATAGGGATTCTTTTTGAGATTGGTGTGTATTTGTGAGGGAGCCATTTTACTTCTTTCTTGAAAGATGGGTTTGGTCCGGACCTAGCTGCTGCTACTTTGAAGAATCAATGGACAGCCTTTACATTGTTTAGAGATCCCTGGGGAGGTGTGGAACCATTTGAACTTTATGTCTACAGACATTTATGTTTTTCTCTTTCAATAAAATTAGTTCCTGATTGGGATCTCCTCCTCTAGTTTTGAATGTATTAAGAGGCATCCTTTTGCACTTTTGGAGTCAACAAATGTGCAGTTTTTAATACGGGTAGTCTTTTTCATGGTAGCTGTTTTTCTGCTAGAGAATTAGGGGAGTTGGGTTTACTCTCATGTAGATCTTCACACTTAAGAATTTTGTCAGATAGATCACCACTCAGACTGGGTCCTTCCTTAACTCCTAAAGTTCACCCTGATTTTCTTTAAGATCAGAATGTGGTCTTACCACGTGCTATTTCAGATTACTCTTCTTGAGATGAATCTCTTTACTTTTTAGATGTGAGCAGAGCAGTATTTATTTTGATGGAGTTGCCCCTTTCAAAACAGTTGATTCTTTGTCAATGTTGGAACAAATGGAAAGGATTTGAAACCTTCTATACAGTCTTTATATAGCTAGACTATGTCTACTATTGCATATAATGAGAGGAATTTACCTTGTCGCAGAAGGTATGAGGGTATGTTAACCCAGGGATGACAGTCTCTTGGACAGAGGTTTAGGAAGCTTTGATTGTGGACATTTGTAGGGTGATCACTTGAACAAATCACTCAACCTTTGTAAAACAAAGGAGTTCGTAGGAGATGAACTTGTCACACCCTGGGAACTGGCGGTCTGTATTTTATTTGTGTCCCTGACTGCCGGAGGAAGTATTTTGCTGAAGGAGCCAATTCTCCATTAACAAAATACCTAAAGAGTGCACATCTCTGAATAAGGCACAAAGACAGAGGGTAAATGTACACTTTTGTGTTTTGGCTTTTGACCCTTCTCCCAGGGCCTTTTTTTTTAAGAGGGAAGGGGGCCATGTGCCCCCCTCACTAAATCTATTATGGTCATAGGGTCATATATAAATTAAAGGGGAAGCCTCCCTGAGCCTCATTTGGCAAGGGGGACCCCATCCCGAAGGGTCTTATTTCATTTGAAGGGGCGGAGGGCATGTGGCCCCCCTCCCCGAGCTTCATTAGGCTCTGGGGAGCCTATCCCACTGGCCCTTTTTTAGGTTTTGACTGGCGATGCGTACTTCAGTACGCATGCGCCAAAAAACCTTTTGATGTGTGTGTGTGGGGTCGGGAATACGCCCTCTCCTCCCATTGGCTAGCTCCATGAATGGAGGCTAGCCATTGGGAGAGGGCTCCGTCCGTCAATCTCGGACCAGATTCGGGGGCGTTCCCGAGAACTTTTGGCTTTTGGCGACCTCACGCTACGTCAGCCAAAAGCCGAGAACGCCCCCGAATCTGGTCCGGCATTGCCGGTGTTCCTGCCTTCCTGCCTATTGGTGGAATTTTGATCCTAGGGGAAGCCGATCGTGGTCTGGGTCACCAAGGGGAGCCGGTTGGCGCGTGTGCCACTGCTGAGGGGCACGGTGAACGAAGCGCCGTTTTGCGACGCGAGTCTCGGAGGTGGGCCGGTGAGTAAAGGTCGCGGCCCTCCCCCCCTTTTTAAAATGTGAAACCGGGCTCCCAGAATGCTGGCAAGAGGCGCATTCAAATTCGGCGAGGCTTAACGCTTGCCTGCCTCGCTGCACTGCCCGGCCGCTGATTTTAGAGTGCGGTCTTTCCATGTCTGGCACCGGTCGGTTCCCCTGCTTGTTGTGTTCCGGAAAGCGACTTTGCGGTAAGTGCAGGGGTCAGTTTGCCCCGTCAGGGGCTTGTCTGGCGTCGGGTGCTGTTGCTTTCATTCCCGTGTGGTTTCAGCGGCTGGTGAGTTTACAGTCGGCGATGGGGTGATTCGATGCAGTCCGGGCGGGTGAATGTTAGGATGCAGAGGCACGCGGGGGTCTTGCGAGAATAGGAAATTGTGTTGTACAGTACCCTGCAGTCCGTGAGAAGTCACCTAATTCTTAATGTGTTTACAGCCCCCCCCCGTTTGGTATGGTGAAGTGGAGAAGTGCATTGTGGGAATTTCAGGGAAGCAGTGTAGCGCCATAATGTTGTGAACGGGAGGTGCGCTGCATCGAGAATAGGAAATTGTGTTGTACAGTACCCTGCAGTCCGTGAGAAGTCACCTTAATTCTTAATGTGTTTACAGCCCCCCCCCCCCCGTTTGGTATGGTGAAGTGCATTGTGGGAATTTCAGGGAAGCAGTGTAGCGCCATAATGTTGTGAACGGGAGGTGCGCTGCATCATTGAGGCGTCTCTTGCTCGTACGAGTCTCCTTCTGGTGCGATATGTAGCTCGAATTCGTTTGGTGGGAACATTGCCTGGCTTTCAAGTTTCACACGATTGTATCGGCGGAGGGCATTTCATAAAAACATTGTTTTGTGTCATTTTTCACATCCAATCTTGCAAGGACGTGCATTTAATTTGCTAGTTGTATGTCTGCGGCATTAAGGAGATGCGCATGACGTTTCGTGGTGATCTTCATTTATCAATTTTCAAATGTCAGGGAGATAAATTATTCCTCCCGACTGAGAACTTTGAGGGGCTTTGGTGGCGGCGTACATGTCTTGTTGTTGCGTCTTTACTGCACATGGGATGCTCGAGTGGTGAGTGGGGCTTTAACTTTGTCGATTAATCAGGCACGCGGTTTTTACAACCAAAGCTACCTGTGTGTGATTGTGTAAACACCATTATCAAATAAACCTCTCTGTCTGGCAGACGCAGCAGTGTCCTCTCAGAGCGCGCGGATGATTGTGATGGGCGGCAGCTGCGCAATGGTCAAACAGGCCTCGTGCACACAGAAATCCTGCTCCGCCTGGCGGCGTGATTGCAAGTGAGATTATGTCTTGAGTAATGCCGGCCTCGGGCGCTGTGGGGCCGGCCGTCTTTGGGATGATGTTGTAGTGATCGCTCGCCCGGTATGCAATTATCCTCTTCCAAAGTAAACACTGACCATAGGCCCTCATTAGAAGCACCTCACCATTCCGCAGCCTATACTCCCCCTTGTGGCTTGCTCTTGCACAAGAGATTTCGTTGCCATCTTGTGATCCCTCACCAAAGGCAGACACACCTCTACCCTCCAGAGTGAGGTGCTCTGTACGCCACAGGCAGCTTCGCATCCAAACCGCCCCGGGCATTATCCCCCAGCGTCTGGTCCCCCCAGTTATTGTTGTTTCCTGTGTGTGACCTCGATTTCTTTGGCAGAAGCGGTACTTGAAATCCCTGTGTGTTAAAAGCTGACAAAATGAGGGCTGGAAAAGAGAGCGCGAGAGAGGGGACATTCTACGCAGGGGCTACTAGCGAGCATGTTCGGTTATTTATAGTGGGGAATAATTGTTTTAGGTGATAATTGTGCATATTTTTCCTTCTTGAGCTCAATTACAGCCCTGAAGCAACAGAGCTTCATAACACTAATGTAAAATCTGTCTGATGTTTTGCATATCACTAAGACTTCTGGAAGAACCGATCAGCTGTTGAATATTTATGTGCCCAGAGCCTGTCTCTACAGCATCTTATTTTTACAATTTGGCAAGCTTTGTTTTACGGTATGAATCAGCAGGTCAGCCCGCTCTTGAATATACCAAGCAGAGATTAGTTTTGGAAGCTTTGGTAATTCAACTTTTATGAAATGCGCCTCTTCTGGCGATCACCTTGTCTTTACCCTCATTCTCCCAACTCTACACACATTATTTCAAGCCTCGAGCTTGGATTGGTCATGCTGTGCCGCTGATGCCGTTATACAGTGTGTTGTTTCCATGATCTCCTCACGCGTGTGTTGGGCATAGCTTTAGATTCACTCAAAGACTGGCAGCTCCACCATCCCATGAGGTGCCGGGCAAAGACCAATCATTGCCTTATGGTTAGAAGCGCTTCAAACTGGGAGTTTCTTCCCGAACATACAGGGATAGCACGCTGATGCTCTACTGTGCATTCTGGCAATTTATGAAATCATGAACTGTGTTTTTATGGGGGATTGTGCGGTGATTGAGGTTTTGGAGGGTGGCGATTTTGGAGTGAGCGACGGGACCGTGTTGGCGCCTTAATTCACTCACGCTGGTCTTTTGGGTGGGCGAGTATCGTTGTGGCCGTTGGCACATAATGATTTCATCTCAGAGTACCACACCAGGGCCTGAATATTAGCCGACATGCGTTATTCATTCTAATTTTAAGTAATTGGTCTGAAGTCCGAGGGGGTGCTTTCTGAAGGCTGGGGGTGCTTTCTGAAGGCTGGGAGGTGATGTCTGAGGCTGGGAGGTGATGTCTGAGGCTGGGAGGTGATGGCTGGGGGTGCTGTCTGAAGGCTGGGGGTGTTTTCTGAAGTCTAGCTGGTGTTTCCCAGAGAAACATATACATGATGCTTGTGAGACGGAAGGCTGTGCCCCATTGAAACAGTTACCAGCAGTCTCTGCCCTTGTGTCCTTGTATGGCGAAAAACTACTTTAATTATACCTGGGTCGGAAAATGCATAAAACCTCATGTGTGAAGGTGCCTTTAGTCCAGGCTTGATAGAAGTGTTTGTGGGGCTTAAGTGAAAAAAAACGAATGTGTAAGTCCAAGTTATTCAGTTTATGCAAGGTGCCAAGAGCACCCCAATGAGAGCTAAAATGATAGTGTGTGGGGGGGCTCGCAGTGTGTGGGGGGGCTAGCAATGTGTGGGGGGGCTCGCAGTGTGTGGGGGGCTCTGTGTGGGTGTGTGTGGGGGGCTCTGTGTGGGGGGGCTCTGTGTGGGTGTGTGTGTGGGGGGCTCTGTGTGGGTGTGTGTGTGGAGGGCTGTGTGTGTCGTGTGTGTGTGGAGGGGGCTCTACGTGGGTTTTTGTGTGTGGCATTTGCGAGAGATTAAGCTATTGGCATTGTAAATGACAATGCCATTTATTTATGTTAAAAAAAAAATAACAATGTCAAGAGCAATGCCAATAGCTCTAACTTTAACAAAGGCAAAACCATTGCATTGTAAATGCTTGTTATTAAGAGGGAGAAGGGATGCGTGTGCCTCTCCCGAACCTTATTAGGCCCTGGCAACCCAATCTACCAGGGCTGATTTTTTAGTTAAAGGGGAGGGGTCCGCCTGGACCCTCTCCTCAAGCATTATCGGGCCCTGGGGAATCCTACTCAAAATGGTGGCTGGGGCCGCCCGCATTGTGTAATTAAGGGCAGGGGGTGTGCTGTCACCCACCCTGATCACTATTCAACACCGGGGACTTCACCATCCAGGGCCTGATTTATCAAATCACGCAGCCTCCCTCCACAAGCCATTATAGTCCACACGGAGCCCACCCCTGGGGCCACAAGCCATTAAAGAGGGGGGGCACACAGACCCCCTCACCAAGAATTGAAAAGGCCCTGGGAAACCCATCCTCCAGGGCCACTAACTTTCTAAAAAGGGAGGAGGTCACATGACACCCCTCCCTGAGCTATTAATGGTCCCAGAGAACCCACTCCGGGACACAGCAATTTCCCTGCCTGTACAGGCTCAGGCAGGGAAACAGATCGAAATACTGCTCCCTCTCGGTGTGAGCAGCATAAATAGCTGCTCCCTCCGGGCAGGAGCAATATGTGTTCAGTTTGCCTGCCCGCATCAGTGCGGACAGGGAAACAGACTACAAATCTGTTCCCTGCTGGCATGAGCATTTTCAAAACTCCCACCTGCTGTGAGCAGATTCAGTGTTTGCTCCCATTTGGAGGGATTTTTGTACTTTTCCCTGCCTGGGGGTAGGGGGGCGGTGGTTCGGGTAGCGAAGCACTGTGTCCCAGGGATGAGCTCCCTGGGACACAGCATGTGAGCCAGCTTAGGACGATGGGGTCGTCAGGGCCAAAAAAGGCCGAGGCTTTTTCTCATGGTAGCAGGCCTGGAACATGGTATCTTCCGGGCCTATAATGGCCCGGGGAGGGGGGCTGAGTTGCCCGCCCCTCCCCTATTTGGTTAATATCGGTCCCATTGATGGGCTCCCCAGGGCATATATTGGCCCTGGAGATGGGTGGGTGAAGTGGCTCCCTCCCTCTTTCTAAAGTTAGCGGCCCTGGGGGATGGGGACCCAGGTGCCTTTTCAAAGCTCGGGGAGAGGGGCTGTGCAACCCAACCCTGAATTTGGTGACTTTGAGCCCTGGGGTGGGGGGGCCACTCCCCTATGTCTATAATGGCTCAGGGAGGGGTTACAATGGTCCCCCTCCCCTTATGCAATGCTGTCCAAGGCGGTGGGTCACCCTGGGGCCTATAATGGCTCAGGCAGGGCAGTGGACAGCCAGCCTCCCCTTATGAAATGCAACCCTGGAGGTGGGCTTTCCGGGCCTATATTGGCCTACAATAGCCCTACAGAGTGAAGCCTCGGGGGAAGGCCCTCTGGAGCCTATAATAGCTCGGCGAAGGGGTTGCGCTGCCCACACTCTTTTAGTTAAAGTAGCAAACCTGGGGGATGGGAACACCCATCCTCCACCCACGTTACACATCCCCAATGCAGGCTACATTGGGCAAAAAAAAATACATTATCAACACAACGCAGGGGATCTGTCTCCTTTCATTTGCTCACAAAGATGAGGTGAAACATGATGATTATGACAATATTTTCAGATTTAAACCTACTACCATTATTAAAATCAGAGTCGGGCTGGGACAAAAAATAGGCCCAGGCACCAAAATAAAAGTGGCCCCGATTAGCGAACCAGATAGCTAATATACCAGTGGCCCACGACACGTTTGAAAAATCGAGCTAATGTTAAACTTGTAAAGACACGCTGTATAGGTATTTTTGCAAATTGTGGGAGACTGCATGCATTTGTGTTTGCTGCTGGCAATGCTTGTGATAATATCAGGCAAATCAACCTTAAAAGCCGGCCCACAAACTGCTACAAAACCACTGGCCCACCCACTGACTTGTGAGACGGGCTGGTCTGACAGATCAGTGTGTGGGCCGCCTGTCCGACCGCAGTTATAGTGCACCTAACTTCAGTACATTTAGCAGGTATGCCCGAAAGAAAGGGATCTATATGGGTGAGAGGAGCAGTCCATTATTGTCGACACTGCAATGCTATAAAGGTAGGATAATGACTCAACACTCAAACAACAAGCGGGGTTGCTGAACCGTTCCTAAAAAGAGGAGAGGGAAGGAGAATGGGCTGTACCATAGGGGTATAATATCACCCTTGGGCATCCATTAGGTTGGACATGTTTGCCTCACACACCCCGAAGGATGTCATGCTTCATCATCGGCGGTTGCTCCTCGTCGGGGAGGCGGTGCAATCCCCGACGGGCTCACCTCAAAGAGGGGCTCTTTAGCGGAGATCTTTTTGTCCACTTGCCTGTTGATGAAGTGTGGGTATGTGGGCTAGGGCAATAGTATCCTAAAAAAGTAAGTTTAAAAGATAGTAGAGGGTCCCGGAAACAACTTTATTCTGGAGGTCCTCCTACTATCATTAAGAAGGTGAAGTTTAGTTTGTAAGGTCACGGAGAGTTACGTGCCGCGTTTCAAACTAAACTGTTGTGATGGTCGGTCAACATGTTTCTCGCTTGGGTTCTTCCCGCGATTCTTCAGGACCCAGTGAAAGTGTGAGTGAGAGTTATAAAACGAGGACATGCTAGTGTCATGAACCTAGTGTGTTACCTCAGGGGAATCCTGTGCCTGAAGTATGGAGATATAAAAAGAGACATTAATGCAGGTATCGTTATAAATGTCAACAATTTTAGTAAACGGTAACAGCCAATCTAAGCATCTAAGTGCAGTGAAGTGAAGGTGGTGTGTGTGAAGTTACACATACGAACATGCCTGTGGTGTAGTGAGAGTGTGTAGTGTAGTGAACACTCTCATGCCTATGTCCGTGGTGTTTAAAACAATGGTAAAAACCAGTGGTTAAAAACACAACTGCTATCTCTAAGAGAGAACTCTAAACAGGGAAGGCAATTACTGACGTGATGGATATCAGACTCACCTAAAGGTCTTGGATTATTAACCACCTGAGTATTCGGCGGGTCGGAACAACAGAGGTTGCCTCTAGATCAGGCTAGAGAGGGAGAACTAAGGTTAGGGAAGTTCAGGGTGTCAAGTTCTACCATGTTCGGCAACTCTGGGATTGTCAACACTTACCTCTGGTTATCCGTGTCCGTACTGAGTCACCTACCCATCACCGCCGAGCTCGAATAGGTAATGAACAAGCAGGGAGTGAGTTATTTATAGGTGGACTCGTCATGAGTAGGCGTCAGGTCACGCCCTAAGTGTAGGTCACATGGTAACCAGGGTAAAAGCGGCCATGATGGAGTGGTGTACTCAGTGTATAAGCAGGTATGGGTTAAATTGTTCACAATGAATGCCAGGGGATATCCTCGTTCAGACCCTGTCTGTCTGTTGAAAGGCGGTGTACCCACCTTTGTTCTTTACGGAACAGGGCGTTTTTAGGGCAATTTGGACTCGCCTCAAGGATCACCCATTGTATGCAGTCGGCGCTATGTTGGTTCTCAAGGAAGTGTTTGCACATCTTGGTGTGTGACTTTTTGCACCGAAAGTTACTGCGGTGTTCGGTGATCCTTGTTTTAATTGTGCGTGTGGTCATCCCGATATACTTAAGACCACACGGGCAAGTTAGCATATAGATGCAGTGAGTGGTATTGCAGTTTGTGTGCCCCTGGATAACCCACTTGAAAGTGTCGGTGAGCTGTATTGTCTTTTGGGGAGTGGTGTATTTGCAAACCCCACAATTACCGCATGGGTAGTGACCGGTGACAGGTGGCATGTTCCACAATGTCTGCTGGGAACATTTTTTATTAGTAGTCTTCGGTCTCGTGTGGATCAATATGTCCTTCACATTCTGTGTCCTCTTGAAAGCAAACCTAGGTTGTTCAAAGGGTATATCCCCGGTATTAAGGATTCCCCAGTGACGTTTTATGGTGTTTTTTATCTTGGTTGATAACGGGGTAAAAGTCGTCACACAAGTGATAGGTTGATTTTCAACGGGTGGTTTTTCCCTTCTCTCAAGGATTGCCTCTCTGTTGTTGTTTCTTGCTCGCTTTTGTGCTCTTGTGACCTCTCCTCTGGGGTAACCTCTGTCTAGTAGGTTTCTAGAGAGGATGGTTGATTCCTTCTTGTAATCAGCAATGTTACTACAATTCCGCCTGATACGCAGGAATTGCCCAAAGGGTAAATTGTTCCTCAAGGCTTTTGGGTGATGGCTCTCAAAGTGTAGGAGGCTGTTACGGTCTGTTGGTTTCCTAAACATTGTTGTCTGGAGTCCACCCTCTCTCATTTGTATAGTGAGGTCGAGAAAAGCAATATCTTCAGACGAGGAAGACATTGTGAACCGAAGATATGGATTCAGTGAGTTAACCCATACGAAGAATGCCTCGTGTGAGTTGGGACGACCCGACCAAAGGATCAGGATATCGTCAATGAAACGCTTCCACAAAATGATGTTAGCTGAAAATGGGTTGGATTCGTGGTGGATATGTTTGTCCTCAAAATCGGCCATATATAGACATGCCAACGACGGCGCAAAGGTGCTGCCCATCGAAGTGCCTTGGGTCTGGTGGAAGAATTGACCCTTGAACTCGAAGAAGTTCTCAGTGAGTGCAAGGGTTGCACATTCCATAATAAATGACACTGGTGTAACAGAATCCCATTCCTCCATCCTCAGGCGCGATTCGATTACCTCTAGAGTAGCCCTCTGTGGGATGTTGGTATAGAGGGCTTCAACATCTAGGGTAATCAAAAGATCAACTCGGTTGACGTTCCCTCTATACCAACATCCCACAGAGGGCTACTCTAGAGGTAATCGAATCGCGCCTGAGGATGGAGGAATGGGATTCTGTTACACCAGTGTCATTTATTATGGAATGTGCAACCCTTGCACTCACTGAGAACTTCTTCGAGTTCAAGGGTCAATTCTTCCACCAGACCCAAGGCACTTCGATGGGCAGCACCTTTGCGCCGTCGTTGGCATGTCTATATATGGCCGATTTTGAGGACAAACATATCCACCACGAATCCAACCCATTTTCAGCTAACATCATTTTGTGGAAGCGTTTCATTGACGATATCCTGATCCTTTGGTCGGGTCGTCCCAACTCACACGAGGCATTCTTCGTATGGGTTAACTCACTGAATCCATATCTTCGGTTCACAATGTCTTCCTCGTCTGAAGATATTGCTTTTCTCGACCTCACTATACAAATGAGAGAGGGTGGACTCCAGACAACAATGTTTAGGAAACCAACAGACCGTAACAGCCTCCTACACTTTGAGAGCCATCACCCAAAAGCCTTGAGGAACAATTTACCCTTTGGGCAATTCCTGCGTATCAGGCGGAATTGTAGTAACATTGCTGATTACAAGAAGGAATCAACCATCCTCTCTAGAAACCTACTAGACAGAGGTTACCCCAGAGGAGAGGTCACAAGAGCACAAAAGCGAGCAAGAAACAACAACAGAGAGGCAATCCTTGAGAGAAGGGAAAAACCACCCGTTGAAAATCAACCTATCACTTGTGTGACGACTTTTACCCCGTTATCAACCAAGATAAAAAACACCATAAAACGTCACTGGGGAATCCTTAATACCGGGGATATACCCTTTGAACAACCTAGGTTTGCTTTCAAGAGGACACAGAATGTGAAGGACATATTGATCCACACAAGACCGAAGACTACTAATAAAAAATGTTCCCAGCAGACATTGTGGAACATGCCACCTGTCACCGGTCACTACCCATGCGGTAATTGTGGGGTTTGCAAATACACCACTCCCCAAAAGACAATACAGCTCACCGACACTTTCAAGTGGGTTATCCAGGGGCACACAAACTGCAATACCACTCACTGCATCTATATGCTAACTTGCCCGTGTGGTCTTAAGTATATCGGGATGACCACACGCACAATTAAAACAAGGATCACCGAACACCGCAGTAACTTTCGGTGCAAAAAGTCACACACCAAGATGTGCAAACACTTCCTTGAGAACCAACATAGCGCCGACTGCATACAATGGGTGATCCTTGAGGCGAGTCCAAATTGCCCTAAAAACGCCCTGTTCCGTAAAGAACAAAGGTGGGTACACCGCCTTTCAACAGACAGACAGGGTCTGAACGAGGATATCCCCTGGCATTCATTGTGAACAATTTAACCCATACCTGCTTATACACTGAGTACACCACTCCATCATGGCCGCTTTTACCCTGGTTACCATGTGACCTACACTTAGGGCGTGACCTGACGCCTACTCATGACGAGTCCACCTATAAATAACTCACTCCCTGCTTGTTCATTACCTATTCGAGCTCGGCGGTGATGGGTAGGTGACTCAGTACGGACACGGATAACCAGAGGTAAGTGTTGACAATCCCAGAGTTGCCGAACATGGTAGAACTTGACACCCTGAACTTCCCTAACCTTAGTTCTCCCTCTCTAGCCTGATCTAGAGGCAACCTCTGTTGTTCCGACCCGCCGAATACTCAGGTGGTTAATAATCCAAGACCTTTAGGTGAGTCTGATATCCATCACGTCAGTAATTGCCTTCCCTGTTTAGAGTTCTCTCTTAGAGATAGCAGTTGTGTTTTTAACCACTGGTTTTTACCATTGTTTTAAACACCACGGACATAGGCATGAGAGTGTTCACTACACTACACACTCTCACTACACCACAGGCATGTTCGTATGTGTAACTTCACACACACCACCTTCACTTCACTGCACTTAGATGCTTAGATTGGCTGTTACCGTTTACTAAAATTGTTGACATTTATAACGATACCTGCATTAATGTCTCTTTTTATATCTCCATACTTCAGGCACAGGATTCCCCTGAGGTAACACACTAGGTTCATGACACTAGCATGTCCTCGTTTTATAACTCTCACTCACACTTTCACTAGGTCCTGAAGAATCGCGGGAAGAACCCAAGCGAGAAACATGTTGACCGACCATCACAACAGTTTAGTTTGAAACGCGGCACGTAACTCTCCGTGACCTTACAAACTAAACTTCACCTTCTTAATGATAGTAGGAGGACCTCCAGAATAAAGTTGTTTCCGGGACCCTCTACTATCTTTTAAACTTACTTTTTTAGGATACTATTGCCCTAGCCCACATACCCACACTTCATCAACAGGCAAGTGGACAAAAAGATCTCCGCTAAAGAGCCCCTCTTTGAGGTGAGCCCGTCGGGGATTGCACCGCCTCCCCGACGAGGAGCAACCGCCGATGATGAAGCATGACATCCTTCGGGGTGTGTGAGGCAAACATGTCCAACCTAATGGATGCCCAAGGGTGATATTATACCCCTATGGTACAGCCCATTCTCCTTCCCTCTCCTCTTTTTAGGAACGGTTCAGCAACCCCGCTTGTTGTTTGAGTACACTTCATACGGGCACACGCTGTAACTGGACCTTCCACCTCCCTTTTGAGGTGGTAATCGGTGCCCGGTTGATCCATTGATCACACTCCCTCTTTGTTGACGACAATGACTCAACACTGCCATTTAGTGGCCGAACATGGAATAGGTGAAAGTGATACTTGTTTGTATTTCCGCGAAACCATTCAGGGGAGCAGAAATTCCCCCTCTCCCGTCCCACTCTTGGATGCAGCTCGGAAATTCCCTGCGGGTTTTTCCACACCGTGCCACAAATATGGGAAAGTAAATCATTTCGTCAGATGAGCTGACATGAAACTGATACCAATTCAAATGTTCTTTTACTTTCATTTGTACAAGGAAGAAATTGAAACGCACTGAATGAACGCTTGGAATGCGACGTGGAGAGAGGGGGTTGTTTACATTGCATTCTTTGAGCCAACTAATGACAGTGGAGAAATTGAAATTCTTAGATTTCCGGTAAACACTACGGGGCAGATGTACAAGCCCCTTGCGCCACTTTTGCGTCACTTATCCCATGTTAAAAGTGACGCAAACGTGGCGTAAGGGGCTTGTAAATCTGCCCTTACAATCTTGCACTTTCCTCCTGATGAATTTCGTCGGGTAAAACCTGCAGAAATGTTCGGGGTGTAAAAGTGGTAAAATCTGATTCACGTGTCATTTGGTGTCTGTGCAGCACACCGACTCCACGCGGAATTCCTCATTGTCCTCCGGAGTATCGGAAAAGAAAGTATTTACCACACTTGGTACATACGGCTGGTACACTTCAGACGTGGGGAGAACCACGCCCTTTCATGGCACACTTAGGGGCAGATTTACAAGCCACTTGCGCCACTTTTGCGTCACTTTTAACATGGGAAAAGTGACGCAAAAGTGGCGCACGGGGCTTGTAAATCTGCCCCTTATAATCCAGACAAGTTGACTTGATCATCACGATATATGCAAAATTGACAATGAGAGAATTGTGCTTAGATTACTTCTCAAGAGCTATAAAAATCAATACATACCAACAATAATTCTAGCCCTACTGCTCCTACATTTTTAGCACCGTGAAAAGTGAAGGATGGAGCAATACTAATCAGAGCTGTGATAACAGTGATAATGTTATTATTATTGTGAGACTGGGAATAAAAATCAGGGTTAATAGTAGTACCAGAAGGGTAGTGGCTGTAAGAGAAGTGCTCATAGGAGAAAAAAGTAGCAGCAGTAGTAGTGGAAGTAACAGAAGTAGTAATTTCATTACATCATCAATACAAACAAGTATTGGCAAAGTCAATAGGGTCACTTTGCCAACGGTGATCGAGCAACATGATAGGTTTTGCCAATGCCCTACTTGAAATGTTAAAATGATAAAAACTAATGAAAACATTGCTTTATATACTTTCAATATAGCTGATGTGTTGTGTGGCGTGATGTGAGCTGTATCATCACATGCGTTGTTGTGGTGTGATGACACAGCACAAAGTGCGTCATGGGCTGCAGTGCCACCTTCAAAGTAGAGAAATCGTGTTTCAGGGTTTTCCATACAGTTAACGCTGCCGGTCACCGCCATTCGCTTTCCAGTGCTGGCTGAGTTTAACAGCCTTGATCATTGGCTGAACCAATAGCAAGGGGCGTAGCTTCTGGAGGAAAGGGCATTTGAGCGGTGACATCCCCCAAATAAACACATTCTTGGATTGGTAGTTGGGTAGAGGGTGCCTGAGTCGGGTCTGCTATGTCTGTTTATCTTGTTACCCTGTTTCACTAAGAGGTTTGAACCTATTCATTTTTGGATCAGGAACTTAGTTATATTTAGTGACAGGTTTACCAAAAAAGTACTAAGTCTGATCCCATAAAAGCACTCCTTGAAAAGTCACTTGTGTCCAGGATGCCTGATGCGCTGGCCCAACTGAAGCTCGCTAGAAGCTGGCATTGAGGCATGTCCTGTTTGGTGGAGACCCACAGAAGGTATGACCCTGCCCTGTGCGGCCCCTACTGCCAAAGAAGTAAAGACTGCAATGGCTGGTACCTGCCCCATGGTCGTCTTTTGTAAGAATTGTACCCAGCCTTGTCCCAAGAAAGCAAAGGCATCACCTCGAAATATCCCAGGCCAAAGTTAGCACCTGGCAACCGTGGGGTTAAAGAACTCAGTGACTGATGAGATCACTGCCAACGTGCCCACACAAAGCCCGAAGAAGTGCCTCGTTGCCACCGGACCCCCTCACCTGGATTTGAGGACTGTCTACCACCTTCACCCAGTGAGTCTTCAGCGTGACTGATCAAGTGATTGAACTGGGCTCGCCGAACCCAAGAGGCTCACAAAAGATAACCAGCTACCAGAGCCCAGACGAGGGCCATTATCAAAATCCTCCTCCCCTGCTGCGGCCCTGCAGAAGATTAATTAAGCAGCTGGCAACGGCACACCAAGAGCAGGACTGCCACATGCCAAGCATGCTAGATCCACTCACTGCCCGCTGGAGGCCCAGTGCAGCACAACACCACATCAGAGGAAACCAATGAGAGACTAACGAGGCAGAGATTAACAGAGAGAGGGGAGGTGCCGCGCTGCACCTAAATGTAAAGACTATGCCACAAGACCCAAGACTCTAAGCTGAAAGCTGTATTGGAAATCCACTCTGAAGTGCCTGAGACTCGCACCCATAATTCCGGCGTCTTACTTGTTCGTAGACCATAATATTGTGCTTTTTGGTGTAATAAAATACTTGTATTTTCGAAAGAGAATTACTGAGCTGAACAATCATCTTACTGGGTTGCTGGCTGTAGTGCTGGTCTTTGAGCTTAGGTACCTTCACACTAACCTCTCTGAGAAGCCTAGGACTGCTCACCATTGCTAATGCCAGGAGTTAGGTGCTTAAGGGGATGCACTTCCAATAGTTTGCCAAACCATAGTAGGACAGACCCTAGGAAAGGAAGGCATATGACGCCAGCTCCCACAGATATGGCCCAGTAGCTCCTGCCTGCCCCACAGCCCTCAAAAGGAATCTAACAGGTATCCCCAATGCCACAATTTGGTGCATGGCATGCCATAGAGGAGCACAGGGAGGGCATATGGGGAGCAATGGGGTGAGTTGGGGGGAGGGCTCACGGTAAAGAATGGGAGCAAGTTCTGAAAACCTAGAAATGCATTCGTATGGAGTGCTAAATAAGTACGGAAGGTAACACAAACTGAAAAAGTAGTGCAATGACATCAGCAGTGGAAGGCTACACCCTAGCCAATCAAAAGCAGGGGTAAACAATCTATGTTCCACAGGAGAGGTGATCACAGAACAGGGAGGAGAGCCACAAATAGAAACAAGCATTAGGCAAAGCCAATAGTTTTCCCCTATGCAAGAGCTATTGGCTGTGCCGATATGTTTTAGCCATGTTGCACATCAACGTGGCTGCCCATCAGCATGGGTAAATGTTAGTGAGGTAAAGGAGAGTGGCATGAAGTGGAGTGTCATGCATTGGAGTACAGTGGAGTATTATGGAGTGGTGTGGAGAGGCGTAGAGTGGTGTGGAGTAGAGTGGAGTGGCACAGAGTGGAGTAGTGTGTCATATAATAGACTGAAGTAAAGTGGCATGGACTGGCATATAGGGAGTTGCGTAGAGCATTGATGATTGGAATAGTGAGTGGATTAGAGTGTTGTAGAGTAGAGTAGCTTAGATTGGAGAAGAGTAGAGTGGAGCATAGTTTAATGGAGTGGAGTGACATAGAGAGACATGGTAGTGTCGTAGAGTGGCCTAGAATGAAGTGGCATAAAGTACAGTGGTGCAGAATAGATTGGCCTAGAGTACAGTGGCATAGATGGCATTAGTTTTGAGGAAAGTGGTATAGATTGCATTAGCATAGAGTGCATTGAAATAGAGTAGAGTAGCATAGCGTGCAGGGGTGTAGAGTAGAGCAGAGTAGAGTGCAGTGGGATAAAGTAGATTGTTTCAGAGTAGAGTGAAGTGGCGTAGAGTGGAGTGGCTCAGAGTAGGGTGGAGTGCTGCAGGGTACAGTGCACAGATGTAAAGTAGAGTAGCGTAGACCCAATTAGCATAGAGTAGAGTGGTGTGGAGGGCATTGGGACAGACTGCAGTACAGTGGCGCAGAGTTGAGTGGTGCAGAGTAGAGTGCAGTGATATAGAGTGCAGTGGCATGGAATGCAGAGGCATAGAAAGCAATGGTATAAAGAGTAGATTGGTGCAGAGAGCAGTGGTATAGAGTACAGTGATGCAGAGTACAATAGAGTGGCATAGAATGCAATCACGTAGAGCATAATGGTGTAGAGTGACATAGCATGCAGTGACGTAACATACAGTGGTGTAAAGTAGAGTGGCATTAAGTTCAGCAGTGGAGAATGCAGTATTGCAGAGTAGAGTGTCGTAGAGTGCAGTGGCACAGAGTATAGTGGTGCAGAGTATAATGGCATAGAGTGGCGCAGAGAGCAGATTATAATCGAGTGGCTTAACATGCAGTGGCACAAAGTGTTGCAGAATAGAGTATAGAGACAAAGAGTGCAATGGTGCAGAGTAGTTGGCAAAGAGTGCAGTGGTGTAGGGTGCATTCGTTTTCAGTAAAGTGGTGTTTAGTACATTGGCGTAGAGTGCAGTAGAGTGGGGTAGAGAGCATTGGCGTAGAGAGCAGTGGTGGAGAGCAGAATAGAGTGGTACAGAATACAGTGACGTAAAGTACAATGAACTAGAGTGAAGTGGTGTAAAGTGTTGCAGAGTACAGTATAGTGACAGAGTGCAGAGTACATCGAGGTAGAGTCCAGTGGCATAGAGCACACTGGGTCTGAGTAAGGTGGTGCAGGGTGCATTGGTGCATAGTGCAGTGATGCAGAGTGGAGTGATGTAGAGTGGAGTGCAGTGGTGCTGAGTGCAATGGCGTAGAGTAGATTGCTTCAGAGTAGAGTCGAGTGGTGCATGGTAGAGTACAGTGGCAAAGATTAAAGTGGCGTAGAGTGCAGAGTAGATTAGATTGGCACAGAGTGGAGTGGTACAGCATAGAGTGCATTGGCTAAGAGTGCAGTGGAATAGAGTGCAGTGTTACAGCGTAGAGTGGAATAGAGTGGGGTGTAGTAGAGTTGATTAATGTTGAGTGCAGTGGCGAAGAGTGCAGTGGTGCATAGTAGAGTAGTGTGGGGTAGAGTACATTAGCATAAGTGTAGTGACGCAATGTGGACTGGTGTAGAGTGGACTGGCATAGTGTGAATTGGTGCAGAGCAGAGTGGTGTGGAATGGAATAGAGTGGAATATGGATAGTGTGGTAGCACATTGCCATCACAGAGAACATACCTTCAATTGAAATGACCACTATATTTCCACAGACATACGGTTTTACTGCTAAAAGCATGCAGTGCCCAAATACTAATGAGTGGAAATATCATCACCTAGTGTGCTGATTGTTTTGATTGTATTAAAACATTTGCTTCCACCACAGAAATTTCAAAATTACTCAAAAAGTACTTCATTTGTGCTTTTCTAATTCTGAAATTTTCTGAAATATCTTTCACAGTTAATTTACAGACATTTCAATTTTATTGTGAGCTAGAAAATAAATAAACTTGTACAGCCTTCCTCAACCACTCCCCCGTCTGCCAGCATGATTGTCACATAAATACTCTCACTTTGAAGTCAAAGAAAGAAGAGTAAACACCAAGCTCCTTGGAAGACACCGCCTGCCATTGGACAACTGTCTTTGAATGCATTGCAACTATCTCAAGTTAGGAACACGATTTAAATCCCTTTTTTATAGAAATGCAGTTCTGGTGGGAGTATACAGTAAATAGGGTTTCGGTAAGGGAACGGAAAAGACTGGGTAATCTCAACAGAAAAAGCGTGAAAAGCTCTAAAATGTCTGATAAGAAACAAAATCCTCTAGGTGAAACGTGAGTAGGTGAGACTCTGAAAAATATGTATGTGTTCCTATGTTTTCGTTTTTGGAGGACTACAAAAGATTCTAAAGTGGGTGCTGTGCTTCAAAATATATAGTTTAAAAAAATGTGGGCATAGGAAAACTACCCGCTATTTAAAATTGTAAATCACTCATGCTACGTTGGTTTGCAAACTGTTGCTCCTACAAAAGTTGAATGAACAACTCAAAACAAGTGAAGTCATAGGAAATAACATCCCAGGAAATTGATAAAACCACGTTCAATGCAGGATTATGGATCTTCTTAAAAATCTCACTGCAGCATTTACAAGTACTCGCAATTTTTACCCTTCAAATCCTATCTATATTGTTCCCCCTATATTTCTAAGATCAGTTGCATGAGACACAGCGTTAAAATAAATTAATAAATAAGCTTCCGTGTATTAACGCTGTCACGGAGCAGGTGAACATAGCTCTGCCACAGTAAATATGTGAGCAAAGTGGAGCTCGTCAGAGTGCAATAATCATAAAGTCATATAATGTGAAATACAAATAGTATTTAGGAGACTGATGGACCAAGCCGAAAATCTGCAGACAAGAAAAGCCAGCAATAAAGTAAATAGAAACCCAAGTCCAACAACAGCTTGCATTAATTGAGCCAAGAGGCAGATGACAATGTCCATGCGAAGTACACACATCACTAAAACACAACAAAGTCCTAAAGATTGCTGATCGTATGGCCATATGCCATACACCATATGTTGCAACTGATGCACCAAAATGAACATATCCCTTCGGAAAGAACCTATAGCACCAATGAACAACAAAGGACAAACTGCAGCAGCAGCAGGCAAATACACATGAACACTGAGTGCCCAAAAATGATACCAAAATGAAACCTCTCAAGCAATTCTACATTACCACAAAATGAACCTCCATCCAACCCATTCTCCTCGCATACACAAGCCCACAGTACCAGAACAACTGATGAACATCACACTTGCAGTATGTAACCACTATCCCAAGCATGGCTAAGGAGACATGCTTCAAATAATATTCAGTCAACATAACACGCACATTGTCACAGAAACAAAATGTAATCAGAATACAACATGTTAAAGATATTATAATCATCAGCACAGACATCCAGAGCAAAGAAAATGACAAGATACGGAGCCAGGTGATACATACTGAGACACAAACCAGTATGTTGGGGGCAAATCTACAATTGTCTCTTAGGACAAACCTACAAACACGACCAAACCCATGCCTTACTATCTTATGGAAAATACATTATAATATTAACTGTCACGCTTAGCTGTCAGTCACATTCCAACATCTTGGATTGCACTGTAAAACTCTGTCAGATAACTTCAACCATACATCTCAGGCAGAACGGCGGTCCAGGAGAAGCGCTTTAGTAGGAAAGGTGCTAGCTGCCACCACCAACTTCTTAACACCATCAGAGCTCTCGACATCTTTCTCCCCATCCATGAAATCACACATATCCTTCAGGGGCATGGAACTGAGGCCACCACAGTAGAACACATTCCAAACATGACATTACCTCCACTTTCCTTAATGTAATGTCAGTGACACATAGGCACACACACACGCGCAAATACAGACACCTGGACACCGGCTCTCCCGGTTCAATACTTAATCTTAAGGTCTTCCTAAACAAAGACTATTCCTGCTGCTGTACAACGCCCACCTAAAGACAAGTGAGCTCAAATCCCGGTGTATTTTATATTAAACCAACACATAGAACAAACCACATTCATTTACAGCAGGACATTAGAGGGCAGAACTCAAGCTGCACAAAACGGTGCTGTACTTGGATACAGCTGTGCCATGGGCAGCTGGTCGAGGCACTCAGAGAAAATAAAATACCTCCAGGCGCTGCATGCTTAAAGCACAGACAAATGACTCTAGCACCCAGCCCTGGCATGGCTTAAGTCTGCCGTTAGCGCCCGCACACACCCCCGAGATACAGGAGGTGACCATAAGACCTCAAGGCAATCAAATGACAACTTTTTTTTATAGAAGCATGACGAACACATGCATTCTGCTGCTGAAAACACAAAAAGATCAGTGTACTGCCATAGTCCATCATGCTGAGATCATTAATGGTGGCGACCAAAACAGCTGTCATCCACCTCGGTGATTAAATCTTTACTGGGGATGAAGTGCACTCCTTGGAAATTAATTTGAAAGTTGTGGTGTGATACTCAGGGTATTTGACCAAAAGATGCCAGAAATTAACTTCACCAGGGATATTGGGCAGTGGTAGTGTTAGAAAGATTATCTTGTAAACCCTCAAATGATGGTGCCACCACTGAATTTAGCACAAAGGGATTATCAAGGCTGCACCCTTGTTTCAGCGCCACAATCTCACTGTCAATGTTACAGTCTTCCCAGTCTGTCCACTTAATTCCAATCATCTGTCCCCTAAGGTACATCTAAGAGCCAGTCTGGTCACAATAGTTTCATGCCACGTTGGCAAAATATCACGGATATGAGACTAATGCATTTGGCTTTGATTTGTGTGGTATTGAAAATCCATAGTGATAGGATGCAGATACTGCTGTGGCATCAGTGCTTAATTTGTAAAAAATAAAATAAGTGCCAGTGCTTTTGTCAGGCGGGCACTGCAGCTTGCACCACACATTGCCCTACCATGCTGCCAAAGATCATAACAACTCACCTGCTAGCTATAACACTCCTACAGGTGTGACAATTCAGACTATTCCAGACCCCCAAAACTATAAGAAGGGTTTGGGCGGGATGGAATAGTAATTTTATGTATATTGAATTAAAAATGAACTGTGTTGAGGGCATTTCTAAATTAGCCAGAGAGCGCTACCTTATGCCAGACTGTTACTAGAGCCAGAGTTGACAATTATGTGCCAGTGCAGAGCACCAGAAACCACTGGCTCAAATTAAGCACTGTGGAATGGTCTCAGAGCTGTCTTTTGAGAGGGGCAACGATGGCTCTTGTGTGAAATACTTTACACCAAACCATGATGTAGAGAGCTGCCACAAAAAGTACTTGCTTTTGACATGAATCTAGATAAGCGGTTGAGAGTGAAAACTCTAGAACGTATTATGTGCCATCTTGTTTTCAAAAAACATTACTAGCAGAAGCATTACAAAAATGCATAACACCATTTCACTAGTCTGAGAGCTGGCTAATCATAAAGGAGAAGCAAAATATATCTGTAACAAGTAAACCTCTGCAGCTGGGAATCTGCAGCTAAATATTTAGTTATCACTAGTGTGAGACTTGCTCTGTTTTTGCATACATTTTATCCAGCCAGGGACACAGGCTCTTGTGATGCTTTTAGTCTGACCGCGCCCTTCAATCCTATAACAAGAAACGTAGGGCAGATGAACATTTGAAATCAGTGGATTCGTTTTACAGCAATTTATGGATACAAGACTCCATGAAAGGCATGTCCTGCAAGCCAAGGGGAGTGACCTTATGCAAAGCTAATGAGGAGCAGGCCTGAAACTATGGCTGTGAGAGAGAAAAACTAGGAGAGATGTAGGCATGGCATCAGGGGTATTAATGGAAGAACAATTATACTCAGAAAAACTATTCGCAATGGCATATTGACAACAAATTGTAGCATTTCTATTTTTACAACCAAAGGAGATCTATGTATCGAAATGTTTGTATTTTTCCATAAAAAAACTCGAGGATACAAGGAAAGATGTTGAGGGAGGTTATTAGTAATTAAATATTTGTTTTTGAATCTACGTGTTTCAGCCAGCCTTTACTTGTCCAGTGGGTCACTCGACATTCTTCAGGACCTACTTGACGGGTTCACTGTTTTGATGCTCTCTTACTTGTAGCCTGAGTCACACATCCATTCATGTATCCACCGTGGACGTCGATTCAGCGTGCCAGGGCTAGCAGAAGTGACACCATATACATTTTGATCTTAATGATGTCACAGGAAGTGTCATATGACCTTTGACCCTGTATCGCCCTAAGAAGTGATGTCACATAACCTTAATCCTGGTGACATCACAATAATTAAAATTGTGGATGTTACATAATTGCATAATTATTATTATACATGATTCTAGGGGAGAACAGAGGGTGGGACTTTCTCTCCCCCAAGAAAACTTTGAAAAAAATGCATCTTTACTAGTGCATTTTACTGCAGAATTTTCACATAAATTTGCTAAAGAGTCATAGGTTCTAAAAATACACTCACTTAAATATTCAAGTTCTTTAATGGTGTGCCAAGCTAATGAAACCTGAAAGGCCCCATGAGTTCACCCAATTATGTTTTTAAAAAGTCCTATGAAATACCCCTTATGTCATATATTAACTCCATTGCTAGGACCAGGATTTTGCTATGGTGACCCCTTTTGCCCAAACATTACATACAATATGCCATTCTAGAATTATCCTAATACTGCTTCTTTTGAACTATGGAGGTCCCTTTTTCCACATGTTATGCTTTTGGAGAAGGTAGTACAAACTCAACTCACTGCGCATATCTGTAAACACAACCTCCTTCACCCCACTCAGTCCTGTTTTTGGGCCCTCTATTCCACCATATCGGCTCTGCTATTTTCAATAGAGACCATTAGAAAATATGTGGATGCGGGACAGCCAGCAGCCTTAATTCTATTAGATTTAAGTGCTGCTTTTGATATGGTTGCACATCATACCCTGCTGCATTGTTTGAGGATAGGAGGTGTGGCAGGCAGTGCTCTGAGATGGATGGAATCCTTCTTGTCTGAGCGCAGCTTTCAGGTGACGCAGGGATCCTAGTATTCCAAAGTCATCAAATGGAAACAGGCGGTGCCTCAGGGGTCTACCCTGAGCTCGAACCTGTTTAATCTCTACGTCACGTCTTTAGCTGAGATTGCAGAAAGATTTGGAATCACGGTTGTGTCCTATGCCGATGACACTCAACTGGTGGTTTCCCTTACACAGGCACAGGATACGGCAGCCTTCAATTTCGTGTCGTGCCTGCAAGAACTGGCATCTTGATGGCAAATAACTGCTTGAAATGGAATGGTAACAAAACTGAGGTGCTTGTGATAGGGAATGCTCCATCAGTGTGATCATCGGCATGGTGGCCCCAGACTACTGCAACCAGGAAAACCATGGTGCATGCCCTGGTGACATCGCGCCTGGATTATGGTAACATACTGCACCTGGGTGCTACCGCTAAATGTCTGCGGAGACTTCAAGGTATCCAGAATGCAGCAGCTTGTTTGGTTCTTCTGCTTCCGAGGAGAGCCTCTTCTAAGACGGCGCTTGCTTCCCTCCACTGGTTGCCAATTAGGGAGAGAGTTCTGTTCAAGGCCCTGTGATTTTGCCACCAGATCACACAAAAGACTGGCCCCTCCTACTTGTTTGAAAAAAACAGAAAACGTATATTTTCCCCTCCGCATAGTCTCCCCTCTATAGGTTAGGGTTTTAGCTGCCGATGGCAGATTGTACCGCAGCGAGGGGACACAGTAGCCTAGTGTAACCAGGCGCTTTATAAGTGGGATTATTATTATTTATTATTATTAATATGTCAATGTCAACATGTTGTCATTGTCATGACCCAATTACATTGCCACAGTTGTCTTCCCACAAGCCAAGAATTTCCTCCCTTCTTTCCCGTTTCCATTGCCCTTAAGCTCCCCGCCCCATGCACTGCATCTCATATAATAGTTACCAAGATATGCCAGCCTGATTGTCAGAAAATCTGAGGCTCACACACTTCTCCTAGTCTTACTGACCAAGCTACGTCCCTGATAATGAGAACCAGGAGTGGAGTGAGATCCTATGCTTTCCTGGTACCTAAACTCTAAAACAGACTGCCTCAGACCCTCAAGAAAACCAAATCAGAACCAGCATTTAGGAAACTATTGACAACTTTCCTTTTCTAATTCACATCCCTTTGCAAGATACCCGTTGTCACAGCGCTGGGAGGCCCTTCCGGCAAGCCATGCTCTTAAGAAAGCCTTGTGAATAGAATAGAAAATATGACTCCCAGGTGGGGTTCGTGCCCGGTAGAACGTCCCACATTCATCTACACACGCTCCCCCATATCTTGTGGCTTTCGAAGAATGCGGCAGAGGAGACTTTCAACTGCATGGAATGGTCCTACCTCTTCTGGATGATTAGGCGGTTCGGACTCTGTGACAACTTTATTTCCAAGATCCAACGGCTGTACAAGGTACTAACGCACAGGTCATTTGCTGGAGCCTCCTCTCAGACTCCTTCAAAATCAGAAGAGAGATCTGCCAAGTCTGCCCTCTTTCTCCCCTGTTGTTCCTACTTTCTTTAGAGCCCCTGACGGTTGCGATCCAGAGGAATCCTCTCATTGCAGTTATTCCCACCCCGGTGCTTATTTGTTAAATCCAGCTATATGCCAAGGATATCCTGTTCACCCTGGCCAACCTACCCACATCTCTACTAGCCCTTTTGTCAATCATCTCTGATTTCTCAACATTTACAGGCTATTGGATCAACTGAAGCAAGAGCGAGGCCCTGTCCCTCTCTCGGATCACAACAAAAGCAGCTATAGGGATTATGACTTCCAATGCAAGACAAGCCGCTTGAAATACCTTGGTTGTACATTATTCATGCACTAGAGAAAATGATACAGGACATATTGGACCCACTTAAAGCAGCAACTAAGCTGGAATATGTGAAAGGGGCTCACCACAACCTGTCCTTTTGGGGGTAGGGTACAGGTGGTCAAAATGGTTATTGTCCCTCACTATGTCTACATTCTGGGACTGTTGCCTCTGGTGGATCGGACCTCTGTGCTCTGAGAAATTGACAATGGCATCTAACACTTAATTTGGGGGAACATGAGACCACAACTGAAAATTTCGAAATTGAATGCCCATAGACGCTATGGAGGCCTGAGCTGAGAATACTACTACACAGCGCTCCATCCCTCCCAGCTGGTCTATTTCACCTTGGTTAGGTAGGAAGCTTCACTTTGGATCCATATAGAATGCCAAATGATGGGATCTGACCTGGGCCCACCAATACTCTGACTCCCCTCCACGCTGTACTTCCATCCCCGTCATACAGGCATGCCTGAGACTTAGGTAGATGCGCACAAACTGCTCAGCTGGGATGCATGGCTGCACAAAGGAGCGTCTTTATGGTGCAAAGCCACCATCTGCGTAGATAAACAGCCCATTTTCTGGCTTGAGGAGTCAGACCAGCATACTCACCATTGACAATCTGAAACGCAACATCCAGTTTAAGACTTTTGAGACCCTGCAGGCTTTATTTCATATACCTGGCATACAGCTGTGGCGATATGGGCAACTAAAATATTCCCTATCTAGCCACCTCGTCCAGTCACAATGGGCAATCGAAGAAAAACTCCCACCTTACATTACCTGACCCTATTGAGCCAGTTTAAGGGGGTGGTCTCGGGATTTTATAATCTCCTGGCGCAGCATCTTTACTCTCAAACTCTTCTGTGTCAGTCACAAAACCATTGGCAACGACTGCTTAATGTTGACTATTCTGAGGAGGAGCGGACAAACTTCAAACTGAAACAGATTGGTCTGCCAGACCTATTGGAAATGCACCCACTGCCACTGTGCCCACCTCATATCAATGCCCAAAACTCGCCTCGCCTTAGGTTGATCTAAATTCAAACCTCCCTTAGTGAGGCCCATTATCCTAAGAGGACTGGTAGTCCTCATCGATGACACGACCTACCTCCCAGACTTGAAAAACCACAGACGCTTCATTCAACTGGCTATAGGGCTGACTGTGGAGAAGATATGTGTCCTCTGCCATTGGAAAGCGACCTTTCCCCACATCTGGAAATCCTTTTTAACTGACAAGACCCCACATCCATAGACTGTCAGCGTAGATACATAATGCAGCTGGAAAGAGTGATAGCCTATGGGCAGTCTCCCACGTTACCCTTGTGGGGGGATCTCTCTTCATCCCCATTTCCCCATCCTGTGGCCAGACTGGGACCAGCAACCAGCCCTGGCAATTTTGCTTGACCGGCCCGGGGATGGGGTGGTTGCAGTGCCGCAGGTGTTAAAGTGTCAAGCAATGCTGCCACGTTTGTCACAGGGTGCTGATATTGACGCACAGCTGCAAACCCGCCCCCGTATAACGAAAGCACCCACAGGTCAAAAACCAGAATCCCCCGCCCTTCTGGCCCACCGGGAAAACGCCCAGTGCCCTGCCCCTTCTCCGTTGTTTATTGTTCACCTTCATCTCTGTGGTTGTACCCATCAGGTTTTTCCTTGATGGCCTTCTATAGCCGAATGTTGCCACTCATGTTATTGCTGCTCTTATTGCTGGAGAAGCTGCTATAGTCCCTGACTAACCATCATACTGAACCATGCAGTTCCCACAATGTTTTAAATGTTTAACATTTCTCAATATGTTTGGACTGTTTTAGGGTGTATACATACAGACTATGCACCTCCCTTTATTCGAAGCTTGAGATGTACCACGATTTGTGATTTTCTCTTACTTTTCATCGATTCTGCAAGACGTGGACTCGGTGATTGATTGCTATGTACACGGAATGGTGATAAAGAATTGCCACAAAAAGTAAAAAGAGCAGTTTGTTGACGTTTTAGGTTGGAGACGTGCATAGTTGATTCATACTCACGCGAGCTCGTTCATAATACTTCTGTAGGTAAAGCCTCACCCTAAAAACAGTCAAACACTAATCTCTAAGGTCGGGGGTAAAACGGTAATCTGTTTTCAGGGAGGTATAGTGATGAAAACATTCCCAGAAGTGATGTGGCCTGGGAGGATGGGGTGCTTCACAGGAGCATGTTCCTAGGCATTTAAGTTCCCCATTTTAAATGCACAATTTACATATCCGTATGTGTCAATGTTTACGCATGGATGAGTTTCTGGGAAGGTGGCACTGTTGCATCTTTCCAGGAGTACTGTATGACTCTTTGTAAATTCCAAGAAAGGCGAAAATTAGTTCCAAAGGTATGAGTAACTCCAGAAGTAATTACATATTTGTCTCTTGGCGAATGACACATATGTAGTACTAACTGAGAGTACTAGGGCGAAGCTGCAGAGAAACAGTGTTTACTTGGCAAAGCATCAACCTTAGAGTCGTAACTAAAGTTGAGTGGGCCGGGCCCCCCTGCCAGGTACATAGAGCCCCCCCCCCCCCCACCTCCGCTCCCGATTTACTCGGAGCTCTCATGCCTGAGTTCTGTGATGAGGGGGCCCCCTGCACTGTAGCACGGAGGCCCCCCGCACCGCGGGGCTTGTGTTACGCCCCTTGACCCAGGGCCGGCGCTAGGCATGGGCAGTGTGGGCAGCTGCCCAGGGCCTCGCGCTAAGCTAAAACACAGGGGGGCCACCGCATCCGTGTGAAAGGCCACACTTCCACAGTTAGCCGCCGTGCTCCTTTGAGGCCCCATGCCCCACACTATCATATTACAAAAAGAGGTGCCTTGATCTTGCTGGTGAGGTAGTGGTGGCATTCCAGGGGGTGCAGTGGGGGAAGGGACAAGCATAATGGGAAGGGGCCAGCAATTATGTTAAATCACAGTGCGGGATGGCGCAGCGCCCCTGTTAAGTACCGGCCATTCTAGGTGACAGAAGGCCCATTTGTTTAGATAAGGAGAGGGAGCAGCCAGATCGCATCACTGATACCGATTTTTTTATGGAAATGTGCCTGCTCGTTACTGCTCCGAGGCTCAGGGGAGAGGGGCCCCCTCCCCTGGGTCTCAAAACACTGGAGTATACTGTAAGGTCCAGCTGTGGGGGGGGGCCTTCCCTGGGCCTCTAAGCGCTGGAGAAGCTGAAAGGCCCAGGTGTGTGGGGGCCCCCTTCCCTGGGCTTCTAATCGCTGGAAAAGCTGCAAGGCCCTGGTGTGGGGGCCCCTTTCCCTGGGCCTTGTATCCATTTTGTAGTGCTGCTAAGATGCTAAGAGCAGATGAGCCCTAAGCATGTCATGATGGCCTATAGATTTACTTCGAAGTATTTTGCCTGTCTTTAGGTCTCATGCCTAGAGCCTTGGGGGCATGCCCTTACTTCTTTAATTTAATATATTTAGTTCCCCATACTTTTTCATTTTAAACACGCCTCCCAGGATGGCAGAAATAGCCAAAGCCTATAGAGAAGGCTTGGCTGTTCGGGGCAGGGAGGTCAGACTCTGTCATTTTCCTTCTTGCCCAGAGAGGACCAGGACAGTGCCCACTTCTGCTCTGCCGCTGGCAGCTTCCCCCCCCCCCCCTTCTTACTCTTACTCTTTTTCTGTCTTGCTCCTCCGCACTTACTGAAAACCGTAACTTCAAGAAATGGGTATCACTCCCTCTTATCTCTTTTCCTTTATTTGTTCTTCCGTGAAATTAATCCAAAAAGAAAAACACTTTTGCTGGAAATTTCGTCTTTTTTAGAAGTTTTTCTATTCCAAAGTGCAGTCTCAGGACGGAGAGAAATACGTTTCAAGATGGGAAATATAACCAAATAAAGCAAGACACAGTGGGTTGCAAAGTGGCCTGATTGATTTTATTAAAATCCAAACACATTAGCACCACATTACAGAGTTTACCAGTGAAGCGCTATTTTTGTTTTCTAGTCTTTCTTTGAACAACAATGTTTTCCCCGGTAGAGAAGTGCACCACTCATGGAGGTACTGAAATACCTACTTGAAGGGTGGATTGGATAACAAAATGTCCCTTCTGGGACTTGTAGTCACATCATCCTTAACTTTTCAGGCAAAAGCACTCACTGATTTCTGAATAATAAGTGCAAAAGTGTTAAGGTAACTAACTATGTTGTTCCTTCTTACATTTCGCATGTGTTTCTTAATCTTGCTTTCCCTTGAGTGTTTGCTTTCTCCAGGATGTTGTACCTAATTGTTTTTTTCAGCAGCATATTATTATTGTCTAGTGCATAATTTCAATTGAGTCACAACCAGGTGTTTATTGAGGGGCACAATTGGGTTGTAGCTGAAAGCAATGCGAGTTTCTTTCAGTGGGGCAGTATGGTGTTTAGTGGGGGAGAAGATGTGGCACAAAGGCCAGAGCTGCTGAATTTGTAACTGGGGAACCAAGTTCAGCCTTCATGACCTGTCCGCTAGACAACTCTCCTGAGGGAGCACATTCCCATGCTAGACTGTCGAAGGCCCTGCAAGACCTTAGAAGCTCTGGTGTCTTAGCACCAGCAGGTGGACCCTAACAGTGGCAAGCATGGGTAAACCTTGAAAGTCTGGCAATCATAATCCATACTGAAGTTCACCTCCAGTTTTGCACGGAGGCCTATGAAGCAGCACATCATAGTGCGACTATGACTGTCACTGAGGTCAGAGAACACCTTGTGACTCTGGGCAATAGCTCGCTTAATCTTCCCGACGGCCCCCAGCGCCTTGACACCTTCTGCTCTGACACCCTACACTGGTATCAGTGGCACTGTAAATCAAATTAAATGCATCTGACCGAGAGTGTGGTTATGGAGACTTGAGAGGCACTGCTAAAGGGTGTTAGTGAGGGAATCTGTAGCGGAGGGCGTCATTGGAGGGCACCAACAAACATTGTCACACAGTGCTTCACTAGCGCTAAAGCCGGCCAGTACCACTTGCTACAGTTTAATACCAAATCAAAAACATTGATTTGAAAACCCCTTGAATCTACTCAGCATACCTTTACTTTAAACACACCCAGATACTAGACCTTCCCTAATGAATCAATACTAGGGAGCCAGTCAACAAGAATAATCTAGAATGTTGGAGTTACTCTATCTTCATTGTTTGATTGCAATCTTTCCTTTTATCTGCTTTTTATAAGAAATCTAGATTTGCTCACTTGTTTTCCATGCTCTCATCACCTCAAGCCTTGTGAGGAAAAGTGAATAATTCTGTACTCTAAATCCAAAAGCACTGGTTCTTGGTTCTCAGCTGCCCTTTTGTGTTATGGTCAGTGAGTTACATAGCTTTCAAAGTAAAATGAAAAATACATGTATCTGAACTCAAATTAATCTTGCTATATATTCACTTTTGCTAATTTTTTCCCAGTGATGCCATTCAATTTATTTTCCACAATGCTGTGGGATTTTTATCATGCGCTCATCTGGAAACAATCAGTTAACATGGAGTAAAAAATATCCATTATTTTGAGACCTGCACCTAGCTTTTCCATCCAATGTGACAAATGTAATCCATTTTAAAAAGTTTTAAAATATATGGACTTATTGCATTTGTATATTTATCTTTTTGTCCATGTTACTGATGTCCACATTGGGTCTCTTCAGTGACACCAAATAAGATCAATTATCCTGCGATGTCACTTTCTGTGATGTCAATCCTTGTGATGTTACATGCAAATTAGAGGGGCCTCACATCCTCCCTTTCGCCCGGGGCCCCAGAAGTCCTAGGACCGGCCCTGCCTTGACCTCTGTATCACGACCCTCTTAAAGGCCCCCTCTCCACACCGTATCACTTCTAAAATCCCTGGCATTTTGGTGTCCATTGCCTCGAGACATGGAACAAGCACCGTGCAATGGACGAGATACATCTATCCGCCTCTCCAAGTGTGAGAACAGGAAGATTGTACAGGTCCATGCGAAGCGCAAAGGATCCTGGGACGGACATAGCTGCAGTCCAGCCTCGTCTCGGGCGGATTGGACGTGTGGACATTGGGCTATGCTGCTAATGCTTCACTGGCCCTTCCTTCTGCAGAGTACCTCGACCGTGTCAGCGTCTTGTCTCCCTCAGTCTACCCGGTCCAAGTACAGAACATAAGCTCGTTGATATTGAAGTACTGAGGCTAGGCAGACGTTTCCGGCTTTATTTTTATACCGTGAGTGCTGCACGCCCGACTCTAAGCAGCCAGGCCTTGGTTGTGGCATGCGCCGTTCTATGAATCACTCCTTTGTCCATGGGCTGATTTAGCTCGGCTGGCCTTGGATGGGCTTGGATGTCCTTGTGTGACCTTCTGGCCTCGACGTAGAACGTTCCATCTCTTGCTTTTACATTTCCACGTCGCCTTCACAGACGGCTATGGTATCTTTCCTTCACTGCATGCTGGCACACGTCGTTAAAACCCGCAACAGAATGGATGCAGTTCGTAACTTGCTAGACCTATAAAGTGCCTTACTATACTGAAATACTTCAAAGCGCGGGGATACTCATATATAACGGACACACTGCAGGCTGTGGTTAACCCCCAGAACTCAAATAAAGGATAAACCTTAGTAGGGCTTAGCGTGGTGCTCACAGAACACCAAGCGGTGCAACATATCGCAAAATGTCAAACTCGAACAGCTTTGAGGCTGTGAAATCTGCTGCGGGGCCAAAGCACCTTTCCCCGAGTACCATGAAATCCCTACAGTGCATGCAGAATGGGCGTTTCAGGTTATAAACAGTGCAAAGACCGATAAACATCAATGTTACCCAGACCTACTAAAAAGAAGGGAAATTGATCGAAAGTGCACTCACGCGAAAAGTATTAAAAAGTGCACGGAATGAACACAAGAAAACACTCCTGTAGCCCAAGAACAGTCACGAGGGAGGTTGTAATACAAGCACAATGACTATGCTCCCTTCAGTTAGTTAGTAATCACCCCTGAACGCTGCACAGGAACAAATATACAAAGTGAGTCAATACTGTTTGGAAAACCTAACAAGGAGGTATGTATAGTATGTATGTATAGGCGTTCTTGTATAGCGCTATCACTGTCACCCAACGGGCATCCTGGCGCTTAGACTGTCATGACGCAGAACATGATTTTACCAGCTACCACTCTTTTACATTGCTCTGGGGAACAAGTAATAAGTCTTTAACGCTTTTTTAAAGCTGGCTAAATCTTCCAGGCCCCTTAAACCTAACGGCAAAGAATTCCACAGCCGTGCTGAGGTGATCCTGAAGGATCGTCCTCCCATCCGGGATCTTATGAACTTAGGTACTACCACTAAGTGCGCCGAAGCTGACCGGAGTGTTCTTGATGGGAGGTACCATGAGAAAAGTTCTTGCAAAGGTGCCGGGCCTTGGTTGTGTAAAGCTCTGAAGACCAGACACAGAGCCTTGAAGTTCACCCGTTGAGAGATAGGGAGCCAGTGGAGGTCTCTGAGGGCCTTGGTAGAGGAATCTGAGCTCCGTCGCGACAGTGCCTGTTTGGCAGCGAGATTCTGTATGCGTTGGAGTTTTCCTAATACAGTAGTCGGGGCCCCAAGCAGTAATGCGTTGCAGTAGTCGAGACGACTTAATATTATGCTCCGCACTACCTCTGGTCTGGCCTGGGTCGGGAGCAAGGGTAAAATCTTTCTCAGAGAGCCAAGTAGCGCCACACAAGTAGCCACCGTTTTGTTTACCGTTTTGTTCAGCTGTAGGTCAGAGCTGAACATAACCCCCAGGTTCCGAACCGAGTCAACAGGCAGACTAGTGCCTTGGAAGTCGGGGGGCCAGAAACCCTGTGGTAGCGGTCTGGGAATCCGGTCCATGGAGCAGTGTAGTACCTCAGTTTTTGAGCTGTTAAATTGGAGGGAGTTATTACCCAACCATTCTGCCGTAGTACACATGCACCAATGGAAAACCTCCTGTGACACCCCTCCCTTAACTTCAAGCGAGAAGATAAGTTGGGTGTCATCGGCGTAGTTGGTGACTGTGATGCCGAACGACCTGATCAGCCTGATCAGGGGACGCAGTTATAAATTGAAGAGGATAGGGCTAATGGCTGAGCCCTGGGGCACTCCTTGCCCAACCCTCTTGATGTTTGATTGAAAGGGTGGCAAAGCAACTACGTGGTGCCTTTGATCTAAATATGACATCAGCCATTCAAGGGCCAAGCCCGACACCCCAGCCTCTCTCAATCTCCTGATCAAGATTGCGTGGTTGACCGTGTCGAACGCGGCCGACATGTCAAGCAGCAGTAGAAAGGCTGCTTGACCCTGGTCGGCACGCGTCCGAAGGTCATCGAGAACAGTCACCAAGGCCGACTCTGTCCCGTGTGCCGGTCGAAACCCAAACTGAGCCACGTCTAAACAGTGATTTACCTCCAAAAAGTTGGAAAGGTGTTTTGTGGTCAGTTTTTCCAAAATTTTAATGGGAAATGGCAAGAGGGAGATGGGCCTAAAATTGGCTGGACATGTGGGGTCTAGGTTCTCCTTTTTAAGCAATGGGGAAACCACCGCCAGTTTCCAGCATGCTGACGTGAGAGACTGGCAACAGATGGAAAATAGTGGGGAGAACAGCTCTTCACGACAGACTTTCCAGATTTTAGGGGGTAGAGGATCAAGGGGTGAACCGGAGGTCACCCCGTCTGCCAAAGAGCAAAACTCCGCAAAAGATGGTAAAGGAAAATTGCTTAGTTCCCCTGATTCAGTCCTCTCCTTCCCCTTCTCTGGTGACATAGAATCGTATACACTACCACTAGTGGAGGGGGAGAGATTGTTTAATATGTTAGCTATTTTGTCCTCAAAGGCCTGAGCTAACGAGTCGCAGAGAGCTTGTGAAGCCGGGATGGCATTTTTTGTGCAGTCAGGGTGAGCCAGGTCCTTAACCATCTTAAATAAGGCCTGAGATTTGTTTGCAGCTTTCAGCAAAGAGTCTTCTAAAAATCTGGCGTTGGCCTGCTTGATCTGGGTCTTATATGAAGCAAGTACTTGTCTAAAGAGGACTTTGTGTGGTTCCAGGTACTGTTTCCTCCAGGTCCGCTCAGCTTGTTTGCATTTGAGTTTAAGCTGCTGGAGTTCTTCCGAGTACCATGGCATGGCAAGATTAGTCCTATCTTTGATATTCTGCAGCGGAGCCAAGGAGTCCAGAGAAGTAGAAATTTGCTGACATAAAATTTCATAACTCTCCTCAACATTCGCTCCCAGTGCAAAGTCCCCAGGCAACAGGGAAGGCGAAATGATTTGTTTGAGGAGTTTGGACCATTGTCTCCCCATTCTAGTGCCCGCTCCACTCGCCTTCTTTGTGAAGGCGCTGGTACACGAGAGGGAAAACTGAACAAGAGCGTGGTCCGTCCAGCACTGAGGCAGGATGCCAAGTATTGAAGTGCGACCTGCATCAGAAAAAAGCAAATCGAGAATGTGGCCTTTTGAATGAGTTTTGGAGAGTACAAGCTGTTCAAGGTCGATATTACGACATGCTTTTACCAGCTCTTCGTGGGCCGACTTAGTTGATCCGTCCGGCCACAGATTAAAATCTCCCAACACCATTAACTTTGAATGGGAGTGTGAGAGCTCATATATTGAGTCTATGACCTCAGGAACGACCAATAATGGACTGGCTGGCGGTCTATAACATAATAGACCCGTACGAAGTACACCTCCAGAGTCCTTGATGGAAAAACCCATTGTTTCACACCCGGGGATTGTCTTGACGATGAACTGAGTGAGGTGTAGTGCTTGTCGAAAAATTATACCAGTTCCACCTCCTCTGCCTCCCACCCTAGGATTATGCAATATTTTAAAACCCGGGGGGCAGGCGGTTCCAAGTTCCACTGAACTGGACGATGTAGTCTACGTCTCTGTCATAAAGAGAACGTCGAGATGGTGGGACTCAATGAGAAGCGCGATCTCATCACAATGCTTGACGAGTGAGCGCACGTTCAACAACCCACAGGACAAGGGAGCTGGCTGTTTGATAGGGGAATTACACTTTTGATTGCTGGCAGAGCCCGCGTTAAGACGAAGAAGGTCTTGAGAGGAGTACGAAATAGGAGGAATGTCTGGGTCCCAAGAGGTAAAAGTTTTAGCGCCCGGCGTGTTCCGAGCGCGAACGGGCTCAAACGGGCTTACCTCTGGCGCACCTCCGGCGCTCCACCGACGCTCCCGCTGCGCGCCTACGCTGCGCGCTTTAAGGATGGTCATTATTTATTGCCGTAGGCGCAGGAGTCCTGTACAGCTATCACTATGCCCCCCAACCAAGATGGCGCCAGCAAATCGGCACTTCCTGGGACATAAGATGATCTTGAGGCTCCCTGAACCAACTGTACCCTCCTTTGAGCCTCCTACTCACAGAGCGTATGGAATATATACCAGCATGGCTCCCGCTACAGCATGTGTGCCAAAGCAGCGGAGGTGTCTTAATGGACACCAAAGGCACCCCTGCCATGTGTGTTGGAGCCATCCTGTCGGGCACACCACAGAACCTCTGGTCCCTCAAACCAGGACACATCACCAAACATGGAGACAGACTTCTGTGCTATTACTCTCTTTTACGCGCCTTTGCATGCAGGTCAAGCTGGTTCCATAACCGACAAGGCATTTACATACAGGAACTGAAAACACAAACACTCAATAAATGTACAGGCAATCAGCAAAGCCATACTCTTTCATTAATGTAGTGCACAAGAACGAGGCACAGTGCAACTCAAACGTATTCCCGTGTTGAGGTGCAGGTATGCTTCCTGTGGTCTGCAACCTCCTAAACCTCTTCAGTTCCTCCATTTTCCTACAATTTTTCATACCCTGTGGGTTGCAATATGCTTTATAACTGGATAGTAATGATTATTTCTAAATGAGAGACGGAGAGTGGTTTCAATAACAAGTATGCCGTGGGAATATCCTGAACATGGGTGCAGGAGTATATTAAATATTTGTGGACATGGGAATGGAAGCATGTTCGATTTTAGTTTAGTACAGTTGGAAATGAAACAGGGTAATCCTTCTTCAGTGCCACGTCTCATTACTGGAGCTCAGATGGGATTTTGTGCCAGGTCCTCCTCAGCGGCGTAAAGAAATTGAGGGGGGGGTCCCCCTGCAAAGTACATGGAGTGGAGGCCCCCAGGCTCTGGACCCAGTCAGGAACTCTAGGGCAGGGGGCCCGCCGTCGGAGTGTACAGTGCCAGGGTGGGCCCATTGGAGCTCGGGGGCCCCTGCACCACATGTGCTGCAGGAGCTAATGTTACGCCACTTGTCCTCCTATCAGAACATGGGTGGAATGCGGCACCACTAGATCAGTACCATGTTCAAATTGATATGCATGCTCCCAGGATATCACATCTCTCATTGGCACCTATTGTTAACGCCGCCCTATCCACAGACATTAACGTTGATCAAATATTGTGAATCCTAGATGGTGGCTTATCAATTGTTACATTCGGTGTGAAGTCTGTTGCTTACCTATTATCAAGAAGACCATCATCGCCCTTAGTTTATCCTTCAGAGTGCTTGAGGGGAAGAGGTTCTGGGGGTTCCAGACTCACCTTCATAAAACTATTTAAAATCACTTTGAGGTGATGTGCGGGACAATCTGATTTCTGTGACTTTAGAATTTGGAGGCAGCCATTTGTTGGGCAACTATTGACGTGTAAGAAGCTCGTCAAGTACGTTTCGAAAGAATTCTAATATCCAAGGCAGAAATAGCCTCCTGCTTTTGGAAAATACCAAAGAAAGACAACACAGTAGGAGCAATGTCATTTTCCTCCACCCTTATCGTCACAGATATGCAATATTTACATGCATTTAGCACCATATACTTTGTGTGTCTTAACATAAGTAATGTGAAGTGAAGCTCAAAACATACTGCTGGAGAGCATTCACTCTAGAAGCTGGAGATTCGTATAAGCGTGTACTCTAATGTCGTCATTATAACGTTACAGATTGTAGTTCCTGTTCATGCTTATATATGTGTGCTTTGAGTTTCATTACTTTGACTGAAATTGCATTTCTTATGTACTCATGTTGTGATATATTAATGTTTTGCATGTATTTTGTAATCATATGTGCACGTATAATCATGCATCTAAAGTGCTGTTGACGGTTTCACTAAGTCTGCTTAACCAAGGGCCTTAAGCATTTGGTCATCAATGTTTAACCTTCAACGTAAAAGTTTTGCTTGCGATGCAAAGTTCTTTCTTTTGCAGGTGCGTTCACATGATCTCATAGTTAGTGAAGGCATAATGTGTATTAAGAGTTAGTGAGGTTTGTGAGGAGAACTTTTGGCAAGGATGAGAGGCTCTAACAAACTAAGAGAAGACTGTGTGAAGTTGCCAATTTCTACTGTGAGAAGGTGGAAAGCTACTGGAGTTGATGGAATTGAGTTCTAGAATATTGTGTGGGTTTAGTTGGTGTTAACACTGTTAGAAGTTAGAGCAGATACCCTTTGGACTCGGAAAGGTAGAGACCTTGCTGCCCATATTTCCATTGTGTGGATTTATACTATACATAGCCTCATTTTGGAGATCTTTTATTGAAGTCTCTTTCTGATTTTCCTGATTTAGCTAGGTTTCCCAGTTGCCCAATTTTAGTTGGGACTAATTTCGGTGACTTTAGATTTACTCATGCATATGCAGGACGATCGATAGCTGTACACCAACCATCAAATATTTCTTACCTTTTGTATTGCTGCAACTCAATTCCTTATATGCCTTATCCCACTAAGTCTTAATTTCATTCAACGTTTTGGTTTCCCAGTGGTGATTCTGTATCTTTATATGTTTCTGAGATTCATTTGCGTCAGTTTGGCTTTGAATTTGCAATAAACTAATTTATCCTTATCCATTGATTATTGGTCCTCAATGTGTGGCCAAATGGACTACACTGTAATTGCTTAGTTTGATTAATGTTAACTCTCTCTTACCTCTCAGGCAACTACAAGGTCTATCAATCAGAAAAGTGGTAAGAATGGCCCAGTGCTCCATCACAGTCCTTAGAAGACTCGTAAATACCATGGTGCGACTGTGGCCCTCAATACCAGATACTAACATTGGGGAAATGACACCGAATGGCATGTTCACTCATTATGCCTACTTTCCAAGAGGCCCTTCACAATCCCGTTGGCTTTTGTCTTGACTATCCTTTTAATGACCCCAGACCCAAGTAGGGCACTGCTGCCACAAGACGTAGACCAGCTGTCAGCAGGACACAATTAGCAAGAGTTAGCAAGTGTTGGCCCTTACTTGTCTGTCAGTGGCAAGAGCAGCCACCTCCATATAGCACCCGAAGGATGCTGGATCTATGTGGTGGCACACTAATAATGATACTGAGAACATGTTTTATACAGTATTTGCTTCCACAGAACACAGTTTTGCAATGTTGTAAGTAAAGTGTCGTGATTACTAAACTCAATATTGTCATTTGGCAAGGATAGAGGGATCTAGGGATGAAAAGTGATACAAAGGTGGTGTAAAAATGCAACTTTATCGGGCTTGGCACGAAGGGTGAAGAGGAGTCAGGTTATCTGATTCAAGGGAATGTTTTTGAAGTAACAGAGTCCCTCGGTTAAATGTAGTCAGTGTTGCTATAATGCCAAACTCTGTTTGTATCCAAACACCGCAGGTATTCACCTCTCCGGCTAGTACACTGTAGGAGTAAACAAACACACCGACATTGGTGTTTGGTTTGCTAAGAAGCGAAGATTTTCTGCTGAACAAGGAGTTTTAAATTAACCAAACTGTTTAGAAATCTGCATATTTTTTAGTTTCGTTTAGTTTCGCTGGTGTTCTAGCCATCACATATTAACTTGCATTTTGTCCCGTTGAACTAGACACAATCAAAACATCCAGCCTCCTTTATCTCAAGATAGCATTGCATAACAATCGTGCCACAGGTCGCACTCTTTCTCGGATGCCAGATGGCCTCACATAAACTGGCTGCTCCGTGCCAAGTAGAAATACACAACATTGTTTAAGACGCCTTCACGTCAGACTCTGCAGAATGTATGCCCTAGTGGTAGCCTTGACCACGTTTCCTCTTCTTTGTTGAGACCCTATATTCACGTCCTTGGGTGCAGGTGAGTCAATGGTACACACTCAACCCCATTTCCCATTGAGAGGGACATACATCAGGGGTGTCCCATATCCACCCTACTGTTTGCCCTCATAAAAGAATCTGACATGGACTGGATTCACAGAGTTGCCCAGGTCACAGGACTCAGATGGGACACAGATCATGAGGATAGAATCCCGCTGTACGGGGACAACATTCTCTAATATCTCCAGCACACAGACACCTTAGTCCCAGGACTAACAGAATTCCTTGGGATTTACGGGGGCGCCTCAGGTTTAAGGGTGACCTTGGGAAATCCACCTATATTTACACGAGTGTGGTTGTGCCATCCTGTTTTGTAGCAACTAACGTACAAGTGGCGGGAGACCACTTCCCATCTCTGGGAGTGGAGATCACATGACTGCAATGCAGAGGCAGGGAGCTGAACATTTCCCATTTCTAACAAATTTAAAAAACATAATTTTTAGTCCTCAGCCTCCCTACCCTTCTCAGTCATGGCGCATGGGGCACATCTCAAAATGGTATCCCTGCCCCGAATCCTATACCCCTTAGAACTACCCATACATGCCCCGCATAGTTTTTTCAAGAGTTACGATTCATGGTTTCAAACTTTCTATGTGCATGCCTGATCCCTTGTGTCTTCTTCAAGAAATGTCATCAGCCTCCACCTGAAGAAGGATCGGGCTGGGCAGATGACAGACTTTTTTTTATTATGCACCGCTACATCAGTGACTGACTATTGCGGGACGACCTGCTAAACAGACTGAAACTGTAGAGTACTGACAAACATGGATTATTCAATATACTGCACAGCAAGATGATGCCACACAACATCCCTTTGGTCTCTAGACTGTCATTGTCATAAGATACACAGCATTCCCAGGGAAGTCCCTCCCCCGCTTTAGCATGCTACACGGCTCCCCTTGTGACACAACTTTCTGGGTTTACACAATAGGATGTGATTAGTATATCTACCCTGGGAGACTATGGTTGCACAACCACATTAGATCGTACGAAGACCTCTCAGCACAATTTTTACTCCATAAAACTCAGTTCTTTTGCTACTTTTACCTTAAATACGCCCTTACATATCAGGCAGATAGACGAGGGAGGACACGCAAAGACTTTTAGAAGCTGTAGCAAAATGGATCTAGCACATAAGCTAGGTGTAAGTGTGATTGTGCAAGGAATGCTGCCCATGCATGGATGTTACACAGAATGAGCGGAGAGGGTGCTCAGCTTTTTATCTGATGAAAGAAGTTGATCTTGTGACTTGTATCAAATCCATGTTGATTAAATATGAGTGGAAAAGGGGAGCAGGAAAAAACAGGGAATAGAGGCAGGACGAAGAGTCTCCGCACAATGAGTGAGTGAGAATGTTGCCACTAATTCAGCAAGTTGGGTACTAACAAGGTTCCCATAGATAAGGAGAAGATACTGGTGGGAGTGTAATTGATGGGTAAGTTGTATGATGTAGGTGGAATGCAGGTGACATGGGTGTAAGGTGTGGGTTGGAGGCTGTGTTGCAGCATGTAGATGGTGGACTAAGCTGTAGGTGGGGTCTATATGGGCTGTGAGACAAGATGTATGATGGTGATGGAGGAAGCATATGGTGATGTAGGTGTTGGTGATGGTATAGATGAAGGCACCAGGTTCACACTAACCCTGGACATAGTTCGCATAGTAGCTCAACGTGTAGCTATGCAAAGTGCACTTCGTACTACGCAAGATACGTGTAGCACTACGCGAACTGCGTAGTCAATCAATCAATCAATCATGGCATTTAAATCGCGCACTACTCACCCCGGAAGGGTCTCAAGGCGCGTGGGGAGGGGGGTCTGCTACTGCTCGAACAGCCAGGTCATGAGCTGTTTCCTGAAGGCGAGGTGGTCCTGGGTCAGTCGCAGGAGTTCCATGTCTTAGCCGCTAGATAGGAGAAGGATCTTCCTCCGGCGGTGGCTCTCTGGATGCGAGGCACGACGGCGAGGGCGAGGTTCGCTGATCGCAGCTGGCGGGTGGGCGTGTAGAAGGTCAGGCGGTCGTTGAGGTACCTAGGGCCCAGGTCGTGGAGGGATTTGTGTGCGTGGGTGAGGAGTCTGAACGTGATCCTCTTGTTGACAGGGAGCCAGTGTAGGTCTCTCAGGTGGCTCGAGATGTGGCTGCGTCAGGGGACGTCCAGGATGAGTCGGGCGGAGGCATTCTGGATGCGCTGGAGTCTCTTCTGAAGCTTGGCTGTTGTTCCGGCGTAGAGGGTGTTTCCATAGTCCAGTCTGCTGGTGATGAGGGCCTGGGTGACCGTCTTCCTTGTCTCGGTGGGAATCCATTGGAAGATCTTGTGGAGCATGCGGAGTGTGTGGAAGAAAGATGAGGAGACGGCGTTGACTTGCCTGGTCATCGATAGGGATCACTGAAATAATATCGACGGACATAATATCGAGTTGCCAAAATATCGTGGACAAAATATCGACAGTCAAAATATCGAGTTTGTATCTACAAACAGGTAAGTACAAAAATATCGAGTACAAAATATCGTTAACAAAAATATAGATGTAAAAAATATCGACTTTATTAAAAACAGTGTTAAATTAAATTAATATTAAATTTTTATTACTAAAATATACTTAAAACGACTTAAATTAAATTATAATAATTAAATAATAAATGAAAATAATAAAAATAATTTTTTAAAATCTTATTTGTTGACCCTGAACCCTAAAAATACCCCTTTACCCAAAAACCCAAAACTGACCCTGAACCCTAAAAATACCCCTTTACCCAAAAACCCAAAACTGACCCTGAACCCTAAAAATACCCCTTTACCCAAAAACTGAAAACTGACCCTGAACCCTAAAAATACCCCTTTACCCAAAAACTGAAAACTGACCCTGAACCCTAAAAATACCCCTTTACCCAAAAACTGAAAACTGACCCTGAACCCTAAAAATACCCCTTTACCCAAAAACTGAAAACTGACCCTGAACCCTAAAAATGCCCCTTTACCCATGAACTGAAAACTGACCCTGAACCCTAAAAATACCCCTTTACCCATGAACTGAAAACTGACCCTGAACCCTAAAAATACCCCTTTACCCATGAACTGAAAACTGACCCTGAACCCTAAAAATACCCCTTTACCCATGAACTGAAAACTGACCCTGAACCCTAAAAATACCCCTTTACCCATGAACTGACCCTGAACCCTAAAAATACCCCTTTACCCATGAACTGAAAACTGACCCTGAACCCTAAAAATACCCCTTTACCCATGAACTGAAAACTGACCCTGAACCCTAAAAATGCTCCTTTACCCTAAATTTATCAATATTATTTAATTAGCAATTAATTATTAATTAACAATAACAATAAAGTAAATATATTAGAACATTAGCTGTAATTATTTTAATAATTAATATTATTTTTTCAAAATTAATTACTTAAAAATTACACAAAATTATATATATTAAAAATGTACTCTAATTAATGTAATTAACTAATTACAATTAATTAATTAACAATTATTTACTAATACAAAATATGTTCAAAATTATATTAATTAATTAACTAATTAATATTAATTAATTATCAATTAATTATTAATTAAAAATATTAACAAACATATATTAATTAATTAATTATTATTAAATTACTTCCCACCCTATTCCCCTATAAACCCACAACCCGCTACAGAATTACATTACGCAATTATTATAAAAACAAAATTCATGTAATAAAATATTTTATAACATTAATACACACTATTCACACATATTATTACATAAAAATACACTATAAAATATTATATATTATTAAAAAATCGATATTTTTGCTATCTATATTTTATACAGTCGATATTACTTCACTTACCTGAAAAACGATATTTTTGTAGTCGATATTATGTCCAGTCGATATTTTGTCCAGTCTATATTAAAAACTCGATATTATGTCCAGTCGATATTTTGGAGTCGATATTTTGTCTCTATACCCATCGATAGGGAGGAGTCCAGGATGATGCCCAAGTTGCGTGCGTGGTCTGTTGGCTTGGGTGCGGTGCCTAGGGCTGGGGGCCACCAGGAGTCGTCCCATGCGGAGGGGGATGTTCCCAGGATGAGGACTTCTGTCTTGTCCGTGTTCAACTTTAGGCGGCTGCTGTTCATCCATTCGGCGACGTCTTTCATCCCTTCGTGAAGGTTCGCTTTGGCGGTGTCGGGGTCTTTGGTGAGGGAGAGGATCAGCTGGGTGTCATCGGCGTAGGAAATGATGTTCAGGTTGTGTTTGCGGGCAATGGCAGCTAGTGGTTTCATGTAGATGTTGAAGAGAGTGGGGCTGAGCGAAGATCCTTGCGGGACGCCGCAGATGACTTCGGTGGCCTCCGAGCGGAACGGCGGGAGGCGTACTCTTTGTGTTCTTCCGGAGAGGAATGAGGTGATCCAATCCAGGGACTTCCCCTGGATGCCGGTGTCGTTGAGTCGTTGGACTAGGGTGCGGTGGCAAACAGTATCGAATGCAGCGGAGAGGTCTAGGAGGATGAGTGCCGCTGTTTCACCGTTCTCGAGCAGGGCTCGGATGTCGTCAGTGGCTGCGATGAGGGCGGTCTCGGTGCTGTGATTGGCTCTGAATCCGGACTGCGATGGGTCGAGGGATCCGTTCGTCTCGAGGAAGGCGGCCAGTTGCTTGTTGACGACCTTTTCAATGACTTTGGCCGGGAAGGGAAGGAGCGAGATGGGGCGGAAGTTCTTGAGGTCGGTCGGGTCCGCTGTTGGTTTCTTCAGTAGTGCGCTGAGCTCGGCGTGCTTCCAGCTCTCAGGGAAGGTGGCTGTGTTGAAGGAGGTGTTGATGATGTCACGGAGATGGGGTGCGATGGTGGGGGCCGCTTTGTTGAAGATGTGGTGGGGGCACGGGTCGGTCGGCGATCCGGAGTGGATGGTGTTTATCATGCTTGTCGTGTCTTCGGGGGTCACCTCGGTCCATGTCTGGAGGATGGCGGCTGGGAGCGTAGGTTCGACCGGTGGGTGCGGGGGTTGAGCGCTGAAACTGTTGTGGATGTCGGAGATCTTGCGGTGGAAGTACGAGGCGAGGGAGTCGCAGAGGTCCTGTGAGGGGGTGATGTCGTTGTTGCCGGTGCTGTGGTTGGAGAATTCCTTGACGATGTTGAAGAGCTCCTTGCTGTCATGGGCGTTCTTGTCCAGTTGTTCCTTCAGAGATTTATTCTTTGTGGTGCCTTTGAGCTGGTGATGTCTGCGGGTGGCGAGTTTGAGGGCGGTCATGTTGTCGGTGGTCTTGTTGAGGAGCCAGGCCTTCTCGAGGGTGCGGCAGGCCTTCTTGGAGTCCTTGAGTTCGTCTGTGAACCAGGGAGCCTTCTTGCTTCTGGGTCTGGTGAGTGGGTCCTTCAGTGGGGCTAGGTCGTCAGCACTTATGGTCAGCCACTGCGTGAGGTTGCAGGCTGCTGTGTTAGGGTCCGTTGTTCTGACGGGTGGGTTCTGGCTGAGGGAGGTGGCGAGCTGGTCGGCGGTGATCTTGCTCCAGTTCCTGTGGGGAACCTGCTTCGGGTGGTGGTGGACCATGTTCTTTGCGAAGCTGAAATGGACGCAGCTGTGGTCTGTCCAGTTGAGTACGGTGGAGTGACTGAAGGAGACGTGCTTGCTGCAGGAGAAGATAGGATCGAGCGTGTGGCCGGCGTAGTGGGTGGGGGTGTTGACCAGCTGCTTGAGTCCGAGGTTGGCGAGGTTGTCCAGCAGGGTGGTGGTGTTGCGGTCGCTGTTGTTCTCCAGGTGGAAGTTAAGGTCCCCGAGGAGGATGTAATCAGTGGAGGGGAGGGCGTGTGGGCTGATGAAGTCCGTGATGTCATCGCAGAACTGTGAACGCGGTCCCGGGGGTCTGTAGATGAGGGTGCCTCTGAGGGTCGTCTTGGGGTCGGTGTGGATCTGGAAGTGGAGGTATTCCGCGGCGCTGAATGTGATGCTGGAGTCAGTCGAGATGCGAATGGCACTCTTGTGTACGATGGCGATGCCTCCTCCGGTCTGGTTGATGCGGTCCCTCCTGATGATCTTGTAGCCGTCTGGGATGGCTATGGCGATGTCGGGGGCTGAGGAGGCGTTCATCCAGGTTTCCGTGAGGAAGGCGACGTCTGGGGATGCGGTGTCGAGGAGGTTCCAGAGTTCCACGGCGTGGCGGTGGATGGAGCGGGTGTTGAGCATGATGCACTTGAGGTGGTTGTTGCTTCCAGTCGTGGTAGGTGCGGTGCAGGTTCGGTGGCAGGAGAAGTTGCAGGATCGGCAGACGAAGGGTCCATGGGTGTGTCGCGGGGATGCTTGGTAGCATCCGGGGGCTCGGGCGGTGTTCAGTGCGATGAGTGTGGCGAAGTTGTAGGTCCTGCGGGGGGGCTGGCGGGCGCGGGCCCAGGGGGTCTGGTGCTGGGTGCGGTCCAGGCGCGGACGGGCGCAGACGGGCTTACCTTTGGCGCACCTTCGGCGCTCAAACGGCGCTCCCGCTGCGCGCGTCCGCTGCGCGGTCGCTGAGGGGGCGTCATAGTAGTGCGCTGTTCGTGATGATTGCACAGTGCCGGATGCTTGTCCTCACTGTGCAATCATTGAAAACGGCATCTTGCACAGTGTGAGTTGTCGTTTTCTGCTGCTCGAGTAGATTTTTACTTGAGTGGGAGCTTTCTCAACGTGTACTTGTAGTTTCTCATCACGAGCGGGTCGCAAGCATACGTGACCACTGAAAATGAGAAACCTGGCCTCCCCGCGTTGAGAATCTCGCCGGCAGGTTTATTTTCCACGCTCACAATCGGCAACTTGATGTTGCTGATCGCGAATGAGGAAAAAGTCTCGCCGGGATGTCATTTTGCTCGCTCGCGGTCGCCAACTTGACGTTAAGGACTGCGAGCAAGCAGAAAATGACCGCGATGCTACGCTATGGGTGTTTGCACTGTGCTACGTGCAATTCACGTAGTGCGAAGTAGAGCAAACTTTGCAAACTACGCTAGCGTAGCGTAGTGCTTCGCCAGGGTTAGTTCACACACTAAGCCCTCCCCAGACTCTAATGCTCCCAAAAAAGGATAGTTGCACCATGTTTACACTGTATGACAGGATGCGCAGGAACTAATACACTTTGACACAGGCAAGACACGTGATGGAACTATTTGCCCTCAATGATCTGAAATGCCACTACTTGTGCACACATATTAAATAGGTTGTACTCCTTGGGGCTCTGCCTATTGTGGCTTCATTTTCAACACTTTAAGGGCCATACGTCTCTTCAGGACATCCACAGTGCATGGCAACCACTGCTGTTCATCGTATTTCTGCTTCCCATTTAGGAGCCCTGTTGCAGGATGCAGAGCATCACGAAGGCCACAGCCCTGCATGTCAATATTTATGAGCTTGCACGTCCTGCAGAGCCCTCTGCTGCTGTAGCTGCTCCAACTCTTGTCAAACACAGACAACAGATTCACAACAATCTCCTTCAGTCAAATATCTGATCCCTTGTCTCCCAGTCCCCCTCGTGCAGATGTCTTGCACATGTTAATAGGTAAGCTCTTTAACCCCAAACCCACATCTATAGTCTGACTCTGGTTCTTCTAAAATAGCTAATCCACGATTAGTCTGTACTCTTGTTCACACAGCTCTTGCTGGAAGGACAAGAAAAATTAATGAGTAATATTGAGGTTATAATGGGGGTTAAACAGCAATCCAGTGATTCCGGCCAAAGTATACAGGCCCTTTCCACGTACACAAATATACTTCAGATTAAACACACTGGCTTCCAAGGTCCAGGAACCGCTCGAGCTGAACTCCGTGACATCTAGCCGGTCCACTTTGTTTCACATCTATGCCCTTGACATTTGAAGTTCACTGGACTATAGCCACAGTGTTGAAAACAAACATTACAGCTCATCCTTTGCTGGGGAAAACAACATTCTTCGCCCGGATTCCTGTTGTATGTGCCAAAAGCTTTCCATTTATATCTCCTCGGAAACCACTATTTTTAATTCACCTTTCTCTACTATTTGGTGAAAATTCGCATTGGCCCTTACAAGTGGGTTCTACTGGACATAGTCAGCAGCCTATTGCTTTTGAGACATACCCTGAACATATCATGAAATTCTAGGCAAAAACTTTCAGTTGACTTACATTGCATCCTTGAACAGACTTTCGGAGTGTAACGGTGTTGATTTGTTGCAGTTTTATTTTTTAACCAAAAGGATGGTGTTTCCCTTTTTCCGCTGAATACATGGGGCAATATTCCCATAAACATATGCCATAACTGCATCCCACTGACAGGTTTCAGCACGCCCAGCCTGCTTGGCTCCAAATAACCCAGAGATACAGTTTGGTATGTAGGATGGTTGAGGCGCAAGTGTTTGGTATGGAACTGCTCTTTGGGAATTGCAGGTAGCCGATAAAATTTATAAAGCCACTGGAAAGCACACAATTAGTTAACCAACTGTGAGAACTCTTAGATATTGGCAAGCCACAATTCCTAATGTTTTGTCCTAATGTTTGGTGGGTCTTGGACCCAGATTCATCAAGAACTCATTTTGTGATTCCTTAATAGCGAAAAATACCGATTCGCTATTAAGGAATAGCAAAATGCTATTCATCAAGAAATCTCTTCAAAAATAGTGATTTCTAATAATTCCTTAAATGCGACTCGCACATTGCGAGTCGCAATTAAGGAATATCCCCCCATTCATTCCTTTGGGCCTTGAGGCCCATAGGAATGAATGGGAAGACATTCTCAGTTTGCTAATCGCAATTTGCGATTCGCTGAAATTGATGTGTGCACATATGTTGCGCACACACATGTTGGAGGGCCTGACAGATCTGGACATGTGTGTGCATAACATGAAACTTTGAAAAATGCACTTTAGTGCATTTTTCAAAGTTTTTGCTACTTACCACGTAGTTAGACTTAGCAGTAAATAGCGTCCCCAGATTGTGAATTCGCAATTTTTAAATGGTTCATGAATTGCATTTAAGGAATCTCAAATTGAGATTCCTTAAATGCAATTAATCGCAATTTAGCGATTTCTAGATTTGCGATTTTTGCATTTGGGATGATGAATCCTAAATGCAAAAATAGTGCTCGCAAAGGGCCAGATTCTCAGAATCTGGCCCTTTGCGAGCAGATTTCGGCTTGATGAATCTACCTGTTGGAGTATTAACAGCAATTCTTATTGAAGCGACATAAAGCAAATATCATCCATAAATTATTTCGAGCACAAATATCTATGTATGACAGGCCCAATTCATGGGTTTTGGCTCAGGAACTGTTGTCTCTGGGGATTACTCTGCTCACTGAAACTTTTGCAAGATCACCAAAAATGCAGTATCCCTAAATATTTAAAGACAGGAGTGAGACGATTAAATTATGTCCTTGTCTGGTGGGCATACTTGTATGTCTCCCCTCTGCTTTTGAGAGGAAGCGTAGAAACACAGCTACTCTTGAGATTCATAGAAGTACAGAAAAGATTAAACAGAGAGAACACCAGCGTTTGCAGCCATCACTAGCAATAATGAGACAGTGATGTCATTGTTTTGTGGTGACTAGTGGAGGGCTCAGATGTAATTTGTGACCCTTCTAAAGGAGGCTGGGAATCCGCCATCAACAATAAGAAATCAGTTCGCATAGGACACAGAGCACAGAAATTAATTTGAAGGAGGATTATTCGCCATTTTATTTATTTGTGGTGCTAATACCAACTAGAAGCACTACTGTACTGTGCATTGTGGAAGGGAACACATAAAAAGGTGAATTTTTCCCCCACATTGTATTTCTCTCAAAGGGCCTGATTATATCTTGAGATTTCCTGGACCAGAATAAACGATTGCTGACATTCATGGAACCCCTGCACTATGGAATAACCTGCCGTAATTTAGATTAACTGTTCCATTTTGGAATGACCAGGTCCATTTTTAGGTTTCGCCTGCACAGCTCTTGCACTGTGCTTGTTAAATCTATTGTTTTTAATACAAACTTAAAAAGGGCTTACATCTGCCCCCCTCACTTCCCAGGCTTTTTATTGGTTCCTGTAATTGCCATTTACTTTTGCTCAATTTCTATTGGCTATAGCATATTTTCCTTCATTTACTAATGCTTGTTCCTCCTCTACTTCTCTTTATTAGTTTCCGTAGCCGGAATATTGTTAACATCCACTTTGGTGGAACTATTTGTTCATAAAGTTTTGCCTCTTTCTGCTTTTTCATCTTGCAGCAGATTTATATAGCACAACTTATCACCTGGAGAGATTCAGTAATTTGCCTAGAATCATAGGATGTTGCAGTGCAGAAACTCCAACAGGGATCCTCAGGTCTTAAATCTGCAGCTCTGGTAGTTGTGCCACACGCTCTCCACTCCTGTGATGCTTGCCAGGGAGCTCTTTCCTTCGTCCTGGACGGTGCTTGATAAAAACAGCGTATTATTCATCCCATAGGTGAAACTGATGCATTACCAATGCTTGTTGTATATTATTCTTGATTCTGGGGACTTTCCCCTCCTGAATTGGCAGGTGACCGTAGCAGGTGGTAAATGCAATCGAGTGGCCAATGCTGGGTGTAAGGGTCAGAGGTGGAGAGGGAGTGGGGGTTGGGAAGGTTCAAGACTGCTGGAGTTTAGTGTTAACCCCCACATACACACACCTCACCCCAGAAGTGCAGGGCCAGACTGGCCGTAGCGGGCACTGAGCAATCCCCCGGTGCGCCGCATGGGTGGGGGCCGGTTTGGGGCCCCTGGGGGCCATTATTGTTACAGGGTCTGTTTTGCAGCATAGCTGCAAAATCGGCTCTGTAACAAAATCAGCTGAAAACCGGCCCAGGGAAAGAGCTCGGCGGCACCCACAACCCCCCCCCCCCATCCCCCCAAGAGGGTGTGGAGGGGGATTGGGGGCCGGCCGAGCACTTTGCCAGGGCCGGTTTTGGTTCCCAGTCCGGCCCTGCAGAAGTTCCTGGGTATGTTTGAACCCTTCCCCTACTTGATCCTCAATTTTTCTTCATAAACTGCGGTTTGCGGAATATCCTTACACGCACTGTGCAACCTTCTTTAGAACTCATAGAAAGAGACTATAGCGGGAACTTCTACAGCGTTTTTGCTTTCTTAAAATGCTATGAATTCAAGTCAGCTCTCTTTGCTTCTGCACTCAGTATTTGTCTCCGGTATTCAAGCTCTCATTGGGCTATGATGATCATTACTCAGCACCCTGAGGGCACTCTTGACCCGATCTCCAATCAGTTGTTCCTGACCTTTGTCTCAATAAATGTTTCTGTTTCGGGCTGCAAGTCCTGCATCCTGAACACTGACAGGAAATCTACTGCTCTGATATAGGAAGTTTATACACCAGGGGTCACCGTGTTCGCTAGTGAAAGAATAATCTCCAGTGCACAAACCTGTCAATCCATAAAACACGTAGGGCCTCATTAAAAGCCGGGTGGAATAGAAGAGGGTGAGATATTTATCACACACTGTAAATACCATTATCTCTGAGTACTTCCCGGGTGTAATAAATACCTCCTCCTACAAGTTTTCAAATTGAACATGAGACATAACACACCGAATTTTGATTAACACAGAATTCTGCATGTTTCAGACTATCAGAGGAAAACTGCAAGGGTATGATCATTATCCCTGAATTTATAATGATGGTCTGAGTGTGCTTCTGTCACCACTTTTAGTTTATTTTAACATGTCTCTGTTCTCGTCTTGTACGATCTCAGTATCAGGGCCGGCCTTAGGCATGTGCAAGCTGTGCACCTGCACAAGGCCGCCAAACCCCAGTATGTCAATATATATCCTTAATATAATAATCCTATGAGGATGGTTCTAAAAGAGTGTCTGACTGCGACTTTCAACTGGATGCATGATAACCACCTTAAATGCAACTCTGCTAAAACAGAGATCTTACCGTTTGGGAAAAACAATCTCTTTTCTCCACACACTTGTTGGCCATCTGATGCGGAAGCTCCCCCTAATACCATCAATGCAAATCGTAACCTGGGCATAAAATTTGACAACATGCTTTCCTTTAAACAACAATCTAAAGAAATAGCGGCCGTCTGTTTTAACATCATAAAAGGACTACGCAAATTCTTTGATTACCTGCCGCTGTCTACCCGCCGAACAGTAGCAATTGCTCTAATTACATCAAGAATTGACTATTGTAATAGTCTGTATGCAGGGGTGACAAAATCCACCCTGCATAAATTACAGATGGTTCAAAACGCGGCGGCGCGGCTGGTCTTAAGGTGGCCAAGAAGATCGTCAGCGTCAGCCGCCCTGGACAAGTTGCATTGGCTTCCCATCCAGAAGCGGATATTATTTAAAATCCTTGTGATCACATTTAGGTGTTTTCACAAGCGTGGCCCAAAATATCTGTCCAACAGATTTCACAGATATCATCCCACCAGAGAACTTAGGTCAGCCACGGCCAATCTGATGACTGTCCCCAAGTTTAGACTTGCCACTAAGGGCGGAAAATCACTGGCAGTTCTTGGAGCAAAAGCCTGGAACACACTCCCCACGCACCTCCGCCTAATCACATCAGAACAGATTTTCAAAAAATCTTTAAAAACCTGGATCTACGGATTGTCAGAATCAAAATGCAAAACTCTGGTCTAACTGTATATAACAACTTGAACGCAGATAAAAACATCTGATAATCTGTCAGCCATGAAGTCAAAAGCGCCAGGATGCTCCCTGGAGTGACAGAGCGCTATACAAAAACCCCCAAACATCAAACAACATCAAACATGGATACATATTTGCGTAGCGGCCCCAGTCGCAGGGATTTGGCGGCCTCCAGCTCTGTTCCACTTCCAAACACCCTGACCCCCTTCCTGAGCTCGGGGCTCCGCCCCGCCCGGACCCCCTCTTCTGGGGCCCCATACCTACGCTCCCTGCCCAGGGCCGCCATGAGCCTAGAGCCGCACCTGTCAGTATGAACTCAAGTAACTGAAGTCCAGAAGACACACACGCTCTGTGGTGCCCTCCATTACCTTAAGAGATATCTTTAGCTATGTTACACTCTCTATTGGCCTTCATGATTTGTGGAGATCGGAGTGCACCACACTGTGCTCCTCAATGCCACTTTTGTGCGCATTTGGATCTCATGGATTAAAATACATTTAGAAAACTTGACCTTCGATTCTCTTATTTCTTTACCAACAGACCTCAACAGTGAAGTAGTAAAATCAATACACAGCTTAATTTACATTTGGCTGTGCAAAGTACTCTTCTTCTGCTTGGGGGAAAATTGATAAATGCTACTTTTTTCATAGGCCTGGTCAACATTTGCATAATTTCCTTTGGACTCTATGTGAAATGGCAAAGATTATACAAAATGATGCCTTATTACGCAAAATAGCAACAACACTATTTTGCAATATTTCAAGCAAAAAATACATTCCTCACGTCCATTTTTGGCAGATGCTCACGTTCACTTCATTGAAGTCTCATTTACGCAACATGGCACAATGTTACAATTTCAGGCCTTTTGCATAACAATCATAAAGTGAAAGGCCAGAAATGATGCAAGATTATGCCTGGGCAAACAACATTTCGCACAAGCATTCTTTTTCCTCTTACACTGTTGAGCCACTCAGTCTCCAGTGCAACTGTTGCGATTTTGCAGGAGCGGAAAGTGCTAACTTGCCCCTTGTTTCACCATGCCACTGTGCTGGTGCATATTACATTAATAATGCACATAGTTCCAGGCACCTTCAAGTTGCAATGCCCCACTGCAAATGACGGAGTCAATCATGCAGGCACAAAATCACCATCCCTCGATCATTATCACAGAAGTGGAACCATCAGTATGTGCTGTCGCTTCTGTAATACCAAAGTGCTCGAGGGACACAGAAAGGGTCAAGGGTCCATATCATGCATATGTGAGTTGATGCAAAGCTGTGTGCCTGCTCGAAAGAGACTGCACTGTCTAAAGCGCATATGCTGAACTCGGACTTTCTCCTAGTTAGTTCTTCAGGGTTGTATGACATTATAACGCATGCTAATACATCGTATGCCATTACATTGCAGTTTTTACAACGCAAGTCGTTACAACGACTTGCGTTGGAGGGCGCTGGACTTAGGAGTAGTATAATTTACTAATCCAACTCCAGTCTACATACAGTAGGGAAGGTGTTGGATAGTAAATTATACTATTCCTTGTCCTAGAGCGCCATCCAGCGTAAGTCGTTGTAACGACTTGCATTCTGAAAACCGCAATGTAATGGCATCGCGATGTAACGACCGCGTTGTAAACGACGTTTCCCGTTCTTCAGCTTCAGTCAGCACATCTTGGAAACAGAGAGTCATGGTTGTCTCTCCCTGTTTACAAGCTGTGCTGTTCACTGATTAAGAGCGATTTTTATCAATGAAGTATATGCAACTTGGACAATGCAATGCCTTAAAAACAGGCAAGTAGTTATTTGTCAGCGCTCCCATTCATGAAACTGACCCTCATGTCTCAACCTCCTTCCAAAGTCCTTCAGATCCTTGATTCCACTCCACCTGCTTAGGTTATGCTGTCGTGCCTAACAAAAATGAATGTGTCCATCTGTAACAAAACTGATGCTCATGCAAAGCGCTCTGATTCCCGATTCGTCGGGTCTAGTTCCCCCCATATAAAACTCAAAACACAAAACAAAAGCTCCCGAAGATCTTGCTCACTGCATCTCATCTCTGAATCCCCTGAGAGGTCTGTCGGGCAGTGGTAACCTTGGTGAATCCTCAGCGACCACAGTTCTGTTCCACTGCAGTGTAGTCTCTGCATCTACATTTAACCTCTTCTCTGTTCTCTTGCAGGAATCTCAGGTTTTACCACTTATGTTTGCTCCCGCTGCATTGCATCCTTAAGAAAAAGCGACAGCTTCAGCTGAGTCCCTTGTAGGTCATTTTCGCGCACCCTCTACTCAATCATTTTAACACTGGTGGAAATTGATTTTTATTTTTTAATTCTATTGTTTTCGCATTGTGTGCAGCTAATACAGGTGTGCAAGGACACCTTAAGAGGTTTCCTAACATAAAATCAGAGAAATATCTTACAATTTTTGAATGGGAATCAAACACACACAAATGTTAAAGAAAGTGAGAGTGTTTTCCATACATGCAGAAAGCGTTTTCTCTTTGTGGTTTGATGGATAACCAATTCAAGTTTTCCATTAATTTGGGCAAGTAAACAAAGGGTAGTACTCCATTCAATATATCACCTTTCACTGTCAGAGATTTTCAACTTTGATTATTTATTGTATTTGTGTACCCTCGACGAGTCTGACATCACTCAAAATATATTTATCGACTTGCAATAATTTGGTGTCCAACCTAATAATTTACTGTGCAACAAGACTTTTGTGTTTTTTACGGACCTCTAATTCTTCAATTAGAATTGTTCTGTTAACTGTCTTACTCCATAAGTTCGCCTGTAATATGATTTTTATCTTCTACATATTGCAACATTCGTAAAAACTAGAGAGTAACATGAATTTCATCATTGGTAGAAACTTTAGTAGTTAATTTGTCCATTTTTTACTTGCTGTAGGATTGATTGACAAAGAATAGTGAAAAACATATATATTGTGCAATGCGTACATAATGACGTTTAAGCAACATAATTTACCTATAATGTGCGTTGTATAGTGTGACTCACCTATTTTTCTGTACAATTTGCACTATTTTTGCAGCGTTTATTCAGACTTAAAATGGGTGCTCTGAGAAGTATGGCTGTGCATTTTGCTGCAACACATTGGGGTAATCCTTTAAAGTAAACTGCAGCTAAATTATAATTTTTGTTCCTGAAAAGGCATCAGTGGCGGCTGCCACAAAAAAAGTGGTGAGGTGTGGGAAGGGGGCATGGTGGGGAGGAGGGCAGGGAGTCTGAAACTAGTCACAGGCTCCCTGTGCGATCACCGCACTGCTTTCATACTATTAGAGCAGCGTAAGTGTTGGCCTGAGCGGGATGAAAAGACGCTCCACTCAGTACAGGGAGTCTGTGCTGTTTCTCCAGCCTGGCTGTTCAATATAGCCGGGTTAGAAAAAAAGTGCACCTCTTTTTCTGTACAATTTGCACTATTTTTGCCGGGTTTATTTATACTTAAAATGGGTGCTCTGAGAAGTATGGCTGTGCATTTTGCTGCAACGCATTGGGGTAATCCTTGAAAGTAAACTGCAGCTAAATTATCATTTTTGTTCCTAAAAGGCATCAGTGGCAGCCGCCACAAAAAAAGTGGTGAGGTGGGGGAAGGAGGCATAGTGAGGAGGTGGGCAGGGAGTCTGGGACTATGTCACAGGCTCCCTGTGCAATCACCGCACTGCTTTCATACTATTAGAGCAGCGCAAGGGTTGGCCTGAGCAGGATGAAAAGACACTCGGTCAGTACAGGGAGTCTGTGCTGTTTCTCCAGCCTGGTTGTTCAATATAGCCGGGTTAGAGAAAAAGTGCACCTGTATGTAGCACTCCTCCTCCTCCCAAGGCCCCGGCCCACTTCTCTCTACTGCATGCTGGGTCAGGCAACACCTGAAAAATAATAGATGAAAGTACATTGTTTTATTTTTCAAGTGTTGGCTCTGAGCCAGTGGGGTGATGCTTCTCCACCATTGCGCCCCTGAAAGGCATATGCGCCACCCAAACAAGTTTCACTTAGCATGTATGTTTACCAATATTTCTCTACTTCTGGCGCCTCCCTGGCATGCCCCTCAGCACAAACTACCCCAAGCAGCATGAAGCACTTACTGCAGTTTATGAAGCTAGTTAGGCAGCTGAAATCTGATAGTGGTAATTCACTTTAGACAGGAGACAGAGAGGGTGACGGAGATTTGCTTGCATGCCACACAATTCCACTCTATGCCACACAATCCCACACAATTCAATTCCACTGCACGCCACACAATTCAACCAAATTCTACTCCACTACATGCCACACAATTTCACTCTGCTCAATTCCACTCCACTCCACACAATATCTCACAGTTTCACTCCACTCCACACAATGCCATACAATTTCAATCCATGCCACACAATACCACACAGTTCCATTTCACTCCACACAATGCCAAATGCTACACAATGCCACACAGTTCTACTGCACACCACACAATCCATCATTATTCCACTCCATGCCAATCAATGCCACAAAATTCCACACCAATCCACTGAATCCCACTCCAATCTACACAATGCCAAACAATTCTACTGCCACAAAATCCCAATTCACTCCACACCACATAATTCCACTCCACTCCACACAATGCCACTCCCCTCCATGTACACAATTAAACTCTACTCAACGTCACATAATGCCAATCCACTCCAATCCATTCCACAACACACAATCCTACTTTGCTCCACATAATGTCAAATAACTCCAAGCCACAGAATGCTCCACAATTCCACTCCAGATCACACAATGCCACATGATTCAACTCCAAACAATGCCACAAGATTCCACTCCACACAATGCCACACAATTCCACTCATAACAATGCCACACAATCCCACTCCACTCAATTCCACTCTACTCCCCTGGACACAATACCTACAAATTCCAATCAAAACAATGCCACATAGCTCCACTCTAATCCACTCCAGACAGTTCCACTCAGCTCTACGCCACACAATCCCAACCCACTCCAGACAATTCCACTCCAATGCATGCCACACAATTCCACACCATGTCACACAAATCCACTTCACACAGTGACACACAATTCCACTCTACAATCAATCAATCAATCAGGGAATTGTAAGCGCGCTATTGACCCGTGAGGGTCTCAAGGCTCTGCGGGGGGTGGAGGGGGGGGGTTGCGCAGATCCATTTAGCCAAAGAGGCAGGTCTTGAGGGTCTGCCTGAAGGTGTTCAGGTTGGGGGCGAGTCTAATGTATGCGAGTAGCTTGTTCCAGGTTCTTGCTGCAATGTAGGAGAGTGACCTTACGCCTGCTCTGGCTCTGTGGATGCGAGGGGTTTCAGCCAGTGCGAGGTTGGCAGATCAGAGATTTCTTTTGGGTGCGTGGAAGTTTATTCTGTCGTTGAGGTATTTGGGTCCGTTGTTGTGTAGTCATTTGTAGGCATGGTTGAGAATTTTGAAGGTGATTCTCTCCTCCACGGGGAGTAAGTGGTGTCTCCACAGGTGTTGGCTGATGTGTTCGTTCCGGGGGATGCTGAGGACGAGTCTGGCTGCAGTGTTCTGTATTGTCTGAAGTTTGCGGAGAAGGGACTTGTTGATGCCGGCGTAGAGAGTGTTTCTATAATCCAGTCAGCTGGTGATGAGTGAGCCGGTGACTGTCTTCCTTGACTCCGGGGGCATCCATTTGAAGGTCTTTCAAAGGATGCAGTGGGTGTTGATGCAGCTGGAGGTGACGGCGTTGACCTATCGGTTCATTGTGAGCAACCGGACGATGGCTGCGAGGGGGGCTATGTAGACGTTGAAAAGGGTTGGGCTCAGCGATGACCCCTGAGGGACTCTGCAGGTGATATCCGTGGGGGCAGAGAGGAAGGGTGGCAGTCTGATCCTTTGGCTTCTTCCGGTGAGGAACGATCGGATTCAGTCCAGGGCAGCCCTTTGTATGCCAGCTTTGTGTAGTGTGGCGACTAGAGTGCGGTAAGAGACGGTGTCGAAAGCTGCAGACAGGTTGATGATGATGAGGGCTGCGGAGTGGCCTTGATCCAGGAGGGTGCGGATGTCATCTGTTGCGGCTAGTAGGGCGTTCTCAGTGCTGTGGTTACTCCCGAATCCGGATTGGGATAGATCGAGGATGGCGTTGTCTTCGATGAACGTGTCTGTTTCCTGTTGACAGCTTTCTCTGCTACTTTGGCTAAGAAGGAGAGAAGCGAGATGGGACAGTAGTTCTTGAGGTTGGTGGGGTCAGCCGTGGGCTTCTTGAGCAGGGGCCTGACTTCTGCTCGCTTCCAGCTGTCTGGGAAAGTGCCTGTTGTGAAGGTGGTGTTGATGGTCCATTGTAGTTCAGGCTCAATGGTGTCCGCGGCTTTGTGGTAGATGTGTGGGGGAGGGGTCATTGGGGCTCCTGAGTGCATGCCTTTCATGGTCGCGGTGGTGTCTTCAGTCTTGATTTGAGTCCAGTCAGCGATGGTGTGCTGGCTGGTATCTCTGGGGGGTGGGAGGCTGGTTTTAGTGTCTTGCGGATGGTCAACAAAATTGTCGAAGAGTGTTCTGATCTTGAGGTGGAAGTAAGTCCCACGCTTGTCGCAGAGGTCTTGGGATGGGCTGATGTCTATTGCTTCGCTGCATGGGTTGGTGAATTCCTGGATGGCAGTGAAGAGTTCCTTGGAGTTTGTTGCATTGGTGAGGATTTTGTTGTGGATGAAGTTCCTTTCGGTTGTTCTTATTTGAATGTGGTAGTTTGTCATGGTGTCCTTGTAGGTGGAGTAGTTGTCGGTTGTCTTGGTGTTCCTCCAAGTCTTCTCCAGGCGTCTGGAGGTGCGTCTTGCTTCTTGGAGATCCGTGGTGAACCAGACGGCTTTCCTGGGGCGTTGTTTGCCAGGATTGTAAAGCGGGCGAGTTCGTCTGCACAGTTGGAGATCCAAGTGTGGAGTCCTCTGGCTGCAGTGTTTGCGTCGGATGTCTGGGTGGGATTTGCTCTGGTGAGGGTGCAGCTCATTTGCTCATTGGTGACTTTGCTCCAGTTCCTTCGGGGTGGGTGGGGGGGGGGGTTTGGTGCTTTGGGTTTGTCGACGGTGAAGTGAATGCAGTGGTGGTCGGTGCAAGGTGGTTATGTTGTGTGGTTGAAGCTGACGCTGTTGCCTGCGGTGAAGATGGGGTCGAGGGTGTGTCCTGGTCTGTGTGTGGGTGTGGTGATGAGTTGGTTGAGTCCGATGCCAGCGAGGTTGTCCCAGAGATTGGTGGAGTTGGGATCGCTGGGGTTGTCGAGGGGAAGTTGAGGTCTCCGATGAGTATGTAGTTCATTGATGCAAGGGCGTGGGGTGAGATGAAGTCGGTGATGGTGGTGGCGAAGGGTGTCCGGGAGCTGGGGGGTCTGTAGATGAAGGTTCCTTGGAGTCTGGTGTTGGGGCTGGTCCATATCTGAAAGTGCAGGAAGTGCGGCGGCGGGGAAGGTTTCGCTGGAGGTTGTGAGGTGGAGGGTGTTCTTGTGGGCGATGGCGAGGCCCCCACCCGGGTGGTTTAGACAGTCCTTTTTCTGGATCTTGTATCTGTCCGGGATGTTGGTGTTGATGTCGGGGGCAGAGGCAGGGTTGGTCCTGGTCTCCGTGAAGAAGGCTATGTTGAGCAAGAGAGAATTGAGTAGGTTCCAGATTTTCATGGCGTGTTTGTGTCAGGAGCGCACGTTGAGGAGGATGCATCTTAGGGTGTTGTTGGCGCCGGTATCTGTGGTTCCAGGAGTCGGGGTGGGGGAAAAAAACTGACAGCAGTGGTGGCAGGAGAACTGGCCATGGGTTGAGTCCAGCGAGGCCTGTTGGCAGTCTCTGAGTCTTCCAGGGTTGAGTGCGAGGAAGGCTCTGTTGTCAATGTGGTGGGAGGTCATGGATACAGGGTTCCTGGTGCTGGCCGCGGTTAGGTCGCAGACGGGCTTGCCTTAGATGTGCTATTGGCACACTCGCTGCGTGTGACCGATGCACAACCACGCAGCGGCCACCATTAAGTAGGGGAGGGTGGCGGGTCTCAAGGTAGGGAGGCAGGAGCAGGGGCTGTGTGGGGGAAGGGGCTGCAGGGGCAGCAGCAGCAGGAAAACTAACATTACCCCAATAAGTAAAAGTAAACCAGTAGGTCAGGAGCTTAACCCAATTTAAATTAAGTGAATCAGTAAGTCAGGGGGAATTCGGGCAGTTATGAATAAATAAATATTACATTGAGGCTGGGGTGGGCTGCTGTGGCAGTGACGCGGAGCTGCTGAGGAGAGTGCTGGCCTGGACCGGACATAATGCCACTCAATTCCACTCCATGCCACACAATGTCACTCTCTTGACATGCCACACAATGCCACTCCACACAATTCCACCCCAAAGAGTTCAACACCACTCCACAAAATTCCATTTCACTTCACATAATTCCACTCCACACCATACTATGCCACACAGTGCCACTCCACACGATGTCACTCCACTCTGCTCAACAAAATGGGACTACACTCCATGAAACACAATGCCACTCCACTCCACACAATGCCACTCCAGTCAATGCCACTCCAGTTAATACAACTCCACTCCATGCTCCCTAATGCCACTCTACTCTACACCACACAATGCCACTCCACACCACACAATGCCACTCCAATCTACACCACACAATGCCACTCCACACAATGCCCTTCCACTCCATGCAACCCAATACCACTGCCCCTAACAGTGCCACTCCACACAACTCTGCTCAATTGTAATTGTATTTATATAGCTCCTACTACCTCTGACGAGGCGTTAGGGTGCTTTGCATCATGCCACTTTATTCCACTCAATGCCACACCACTCCACACATTGCCACTTCACTCTACACCATGCCACTTCATTCAAAGCCACGCCATGCCATTCAAAGCCACTCCACTCAATGCCACTCAACTCCACTCAATTGTAATTGCATTTATATAGCAATTACTACCCCTGGCTGGGCATTGAAGAGCTTTGTAGCCTACTACTCCTCTCCACTTCACTCAATGACTATCCACTTCACGCCACACAATGCCACTTTACTCCAATCAGTGTTAAACAACGCCACACAATGCCACTTCACTCTACACAATGCCATTCCACACCACAGAATGCCATCACTCCAAGCCACAGAATATCACTCTATCCACTTCACACAATATTCCACGCCACACAATGCCAATCCACTCCACACTGTGCCACTTAACTCCATTCCATTCAATTCCACTTCACTCCACTCCACTCCATTCTACCAAAGCCAATAAATCTCACATAGGCGACCCCTATTGGCCTTGAGAATGCTGGCTCTGTTATCAGCCGCGGCCCGAGGAGGGAGTTACGGTGGGGCAGAAAGGCGGTGCGGGGGAGGGGCATGGTGGGGGTGCTAAAAACCGGAATATGGATAATTGGAGGTAAGTAAACAATTTAATATATAAAACGAATTTCGTAGCGCGCCCTGCATTGCAAAATGCAATGCCGTGCGCGCTACGAAATTAGATTTATTAATTAAAATGTTTACTTACCTCCAATTATCCATATTCCGGTTTTTAGCACCTCCCATCTTGGCCCTACCCCGCCCCGCCTTCCTGCCCCACCGTAACTCCCTCCATGGGCCGTGGCTGTCTGTTATACTCTTGCCCGGAGTTTTCAAAGTGTCACATGTTTTTATAGATAGGGTTTCTGGGACCACACTAGGGGTTCAGAGTAAAATTACAGAGCTACTTTTAAAAGGTTGATTCACAGCCGTGCGTTCAGCATATCCTTTGCACACGTTTCTCATGTTAGAAATTGGTTTATGTAAGCTGCGGCAGCACACAATGTACTTTAACCCTAGCATGATTTTCCCATCTGCTAACTCTTCTGCTAAGTAAACTTCTGCTACTGAGAACTGTTGGTTTCCCTGGAAACACAAACAGAACCAATACAAGTTGAACCTTAACATGAACTTTGCAAAGATACAAAGGTGAACGTGCAGCCAGTCTCCTCGTGGGGAATGTTTGGGTTTGGTTATATTGGCACTGTCCAATATTTACAGGGGATGACTCGTTTGTCTGAGCTAAGGGAATTTGTGTGTGAGAGAGACGTCCATATAAACATTTTCCTATTGCCACTAAGACCTCCTTCAAATTACAAAAGGTGAGGTATTTACTACACCTGGTGAATTCCATTATCCCAGGTGAGGTAAATACTTCTTATTCCAAGTTTTTCAGCTGTCATTCAGAGTCGACATTTAAAGCTGAGAATTCCTCATGCTTTCCTTTTTAACTTTTGTTTTTCCTACAATAAATTTCGGCAGGTTTAATCTGCCTACATCTGCAGTGTAAAACTGCTTGGATATAATAAGTATTGCACAAACTCCGATCAGTGAACACCCTCCTGATTTAGCAGGGATCAAAATGTAACACCTCTTGTAAAGAGGTCCTAAGCAGCCCCTCACTGTTGTAACAGAACGTCATGAAATTTGAGACACAAGTCGTTTGTGTGGGAGTGATTTTCAAAGATAAATGTAACCTTAATTGCCAACAATGTTTAATATTTATTTTTGTCTCACTCCTGCACAACCAACTGCAACACCACACACAAAATATAAATTATGTTAAATATTTGGGAGACATTTTAAACAATTCTTTGAAAACAAGCCATGAAGCAAAATGTTTGTGTTGTGATGTTAAGATTTATATCTAAATGTTTGGGAAGGTGAGCAAACCCTGTATCATTTTTCACTCCCCCCTCTTGGAATATAGCTAAGATTTATGCCACAAATATGTGTTTCATTGCACCACAGTGAAGGAGGAGCGGCTCCTGTGTGTGTACTCCATTTCTCTGCTGTCCCTGGGGCTGTGATCATCTGCAGTCCAAATGCTATCAGCACCCGCGAGCCATAGACCATGCGCTGAGATTTGCTGCTGACCGGGAGGCAGAGCCAACCCTAGAGGGAGGGTGGCTTCCCGCCGACCGGCGGGCGGCAGACAAAGGGCACAGCAGCAACAGGACGCAAGAGCGCACCAAGGAAAAGGCCAGTAATACACCAGGAAGTTTGGGTTCAAAAGGCCTAATCAAGAAAGAGGGGCGTGGTCGCAAGCACCGCCAAAAAGGCAATGGGGAAAAAGCAGTCCCCAGATTTGTCGCCTGTTGGGACTCTTGAGACAAGCACAATTACCCGAACAAGGTCCTTGGGATGCCTTATGGCAAGGACTCTTAAGATAAGTGCCCAGATAACATCCTTGTGATGTCTTACGGCAGGGATACTTGAGGGCAGACAAAAGGGTAAGAAATAATCAGCGCTGGGCGGAAACAGCTTTTGCAGCCCAGCCATGGCCATGGGCCACGAATGCCAAATATTCGGTAGCAAGTTGAAACCTCAAAGCTGCGACCCGCTGTACCAATTAAGTGACAGAAGTAGAGCTGTCACAACAGTTGGAAGGTATGGTTTTTAATATGCAATAAATTATAGGATGTACACTGTATATAACCTGTTATGAAAATACCTTATGTTGTAGTCCAAGATAAGCCAGAAATGAGCATGTCGATGACCAATGCCATCCTGACAAATGTGAACCAACCTATTATGTGAATAAACAGCGGCTATTCTAACACCACAGAAAGGGCTTGGTGTACATAATTAATGGAAAGGAAAGAACGGGGGGAGGGCCTGTGAGTTGCTCGCACAGCTGGGGGGGGGGAGTGAGGGGTTAGAGACAAACATTGTTTGATAATCCATTCTCAAAGGAGCTGATTAGAAAGACTTACGTTTCTGAGTTCCTCTGAATTCACAAACTTTCCAAGAGTATTCCTAAAAATCTATGATAGTCGTGATTTCCAGGAGTGATCACATATGTTACTATTGACAGATGCTACAGTGTAGCAAGTCTACATTTCAGCACACCATTTAGCTTCTGATTTATATCTCCACAGGAACAATTTTGTCGCGCTGGGAAAAGTTTCTTTTTATAAACCAACCAATTTTTATGGTTTTCAACCACCTACGTACAACAAAAACAGATTTACTCCAGCCCTTACTAGGAGTAAATGTATGATCATTTTCAGGAGGAAAGTTACCTGAAAAAAGGGGGGTGAATCCCCACAATTTAGAAAGTCTGTAGGTTCTTATCTCTTTGTGCTGACATCCTCGCTCAAAAACAACAATAATCTGTCCTGGGTAACGTTGTACTTACAGGTAAAGTTACACCATACTGGCTGTGTTTGGTGCGAGATTTACTTACATGCAAAATGACAACATACCAGCATAACTTTAAGTGTTAGTAAATCAGTTTGCAAGAGAAAAATCTCACCCTTTCGGATTCTGTGACTCGTGAACAGTAATTAGGACCACAAAAAACGTAGACGACGAAAGCCTAACTAGCCAGGGACCAGCCACAATAAACACTGTTCATGAGTGCAGCTCATCAAAACATTTGTAAAAGACTGTGAGTTTGATAGCCTACCCAGGAAGCCACCTGTGAATGTACAGCAGCCAATACCAACAAGCTCATTGCAGCATCACTAAACAACCCACTACCTGTATTATTACATGAACAGGCCACGCTGGCTGTCAGTGGGTTCGATTTTCTATACTAAAGGCAATGATTCTGCAAGGACTTGTTGCAAATTGAAAGCTGACAGGTGTTTTGCTTAAAACTTTCCAAACCAGAGGTATTAACCTGCAAACTATCACATGATTAGAGAGGAAGGTTTGATAGGGACGAAATGGAATTTAGCAAAGCGTCTCAAACAGTCATACCCATCAATTTTATGAAATCATGACACAGAATCCTTTAAGGTTCCTCTAGGGTTCCCACGACCTCCACTTTAGACAGTTTGGCTCGGCTCAACGCTTGCAAGAGTGAACATCCAAAACAGAAACAATACAATCTTGCAATCTTTACAAAGATTGCACGAAAAGTAGAAAAAGAATACAAATTAATGTTAGAAAGATACAAAAACAATCTGTGCAATTCCAGTCGACCATAAAACATTTTCGAAGTAAGATAATGGTGCCTGGGATCTCATACTGGTATATATTTGGAATAATTAGACTATTGGCACTTCAGATACATTTTTTAATGATGTATGCCATGGTTATTTCACCACAATTTACACACCCTTGTTCTTCCTTTTGTCATACAATTATTATCTGCATTAGTAATAAGATTATTATTTGTATCTATATGTGAGTAATTTCTTATTGATAATAAATTGCAAAGCTTTGAGGTGAATTGGATTATAAATATACTTAACAATATTAAGTATTTGATTACCGTTGTAAGAAATTTGTTTACATGTTGTTGTGGGTGAGAACCCACTTCAATATATTATTACAATGTGAGGCTGAACCACAAATGTAAATAATTAAACCTGAGCTTAACCCTCTGGTAGCTTGGCACAAAATATTCAGGGTCAATTTAGAGGCAATGTGTACATTCTTTTTTTCAAAAGCAAAATGCCCAAACCATTTAGAAAAATAGAGAATATTTTAATAAATATTAGAATATTGGAATATTTGAAGCTCCATTGAAGACAATGGAGTAGCTCCAAGTTAATAGTGCCTGGGATAAACCTTCTGCACTACTATTCCAATGTTTATCTTTCTGTTTCTCCCTGTTTAATTTGGAGCATTCTACCCTCAGTGGATGGAATGTTCTAATAGCCATATATCCAATCTGCCTTGAGCTATACTGCTTCATGAAAGCCCTCTCCCTCGTTATAGGTCCTCACCTGCGGCTTGGTCCAATAAGGCTATAACATGAAACTAAAATGACAAAGTCCAATAAGTAGAACCGGAGACATAATCCTTTGAAGTTTGAATTAAAAATACAGCCAAAAATCACAAAGTGCCAACTTCGGTTATGGTCTCACTAGACCTGGCCAAAGTCAAAAGGTAAGGCTGACTACGACGAAGTGTAGGTCAGTTACAGGGAACATGTTTGTGCCTACGTCGGCAGCTCGGCAGCGGTCCAGTGGTAGACTCTGGTTCTTTTGAAGAAAAATTCAGGAAAAGTTTCTAAGTGCCCAGTATGCAGTTTTTTGGCAGGAGCAGAACTCCCTACCACCAAGCAAGGCTTCAGAACCCAGGGACCACCTCTTGGGGATTTGGACTCACTCCAGCAGAGGCCAGTAACAGGGTCCAGGACAGTTCGAATTGGAACTGGTCAACCAGAAAAGCAGGGATATCCTGTAGAAGGCCTCTAGAAGCTTGCTGTGTCCCTGTAGCTCACAAAGGAACACAGCCAACTCACGTTTGGAGTCACTTCCAGGGTCCTGGTTTCAAGGCAAGCATGCCCAGTCTTCCTTCAGGCTTCAGAGAGCATGGCAGTCCTCCTTCTGAGTCTTCAGAAGTCCAGGAGTGTTCTGCTTTCAGGTTCTGGGATTGTCACTTTTATGTCCGCTGCCAGCCTATGGGTGAGGGACGATACTTTGTCTACTCCCTAAAATTTGCTCTAGTCAGTTATCGCCTCTTACCTGGGTTTGGCTCCAGCTTTGCTGGGGAAACAAAAGGCAGGGGTAGGCATTTTGTCAGGTCTCTTTGTGTGTGCTGTAGCAGGTCGCTCTGAAGTGTAATCAAAACATGGTATAGCTGCTTCCCAGCCACCCTGTCAGGAAGACCCACCCCATCGATACCCAGGACATTTGTCCACTGTCCAACTTCAATTCTAATACAAGTGACTGTCTGTCACTTGTTCCTGCCTGCACTGCAATGCAAACCCTAACGTTTGCTTTCTTGAAACCTGGATATTCTATTCTGAATATAATCTTATTTACATAATCAGTGTGGTTATGTGTACAAACCTAAATTTCAACCAGTAATCATTTGTTACCTTTATTTTTCAAAAATCACGCTTATATTTTTACATAATTTTTGTGAAATAAAGCAAAAAAAAAATGCCACAATTTTGTTTTGCAATACAATAATATCAGTTGACATCAACGCGACTGTAGATCCTAATGCATTTCGGGATAAAATCCCTTTTTCAGGGGAACTGTAAAAATAAAACAATGTCCATCATTTCTCTCTCTTTTGTTCAAAGTGGGTAAACATTTGCAAACAATCAAAAATCTCTACACAAATTTTCATCTGTTCAACATGATTGGAAATTACATAGTAAACACTCGGTTTCTTTTGAACTAGAGAGAAATCATCACAAAATTAACTGAATTCTAGATATCAAGAACCACCACCTCAAAACATAAACAAATTCACCACCAGCAGTGATCAAACGTGAATACTTTGTGTTTATGATACAAGGGACCAGTTATCGTTCTCCAGAGAATACCGACTGACAGAAAACATTTAGTCTGTGTGAGGTATGTGTGCATTGTAGTCGTCATGTTGATAAGGTTCTCAGCCACTACTGGTTACGTTGAATGATGGATCGAATTTTTCCAATATAATTCCAGGTTTTGCAGTGTGCATTTTAATTTCGAGGATATTGTTACCTGGATAGGTGACACCAGTTCTAACGCGTTGGTAAGCAATTTTTTTACACCCACGCGGTATTCACGTTTGATCACTGCTGGTGTTGAATTTGTTTATGTTTTGAGGTGGTGGTTCTTGATATCTAGAATTCAGTTCATTTTGTGATGATTTCTCTGCTAGTTCAAAAGAAATCAAGAGTTTACTATGTAATTTCCAATCATGTTGAACAGATGCAAATTTGTGTAGAGATTTTTGATTGTTTGCAAATGTTTACCCACTTAGAACAAAAGAGAGAGAATTAATGGACATTGTTTTATTTTTACAGTTCCCCTGAAGAAGGGATTTTATCCCGAGATGCATTGGGGATGTAGATGCATCATGCATCTACAGTTGCGTTGATGTCAACTGATATTATTGTATTGCAAAACAAAATTGTGACATTTTTTTTTTGCTTGATTTCACAAAATTATGTAAAAATATAAGCGTGATTTGTGAAAAAAAAATGTAACAAATGATTACTGGTTGAAATTTAGGTTTCTGCAAGGCGCGCATTTCTACATGAAACTGTGCAGTTTCTTCCAAAACTTCAAATCAAAGTTCCAAAACAAGTTAATTTGAATGCTTCATAAAGAATTTATTTCATTCCAATTGCAAAAAATTTTTCAAATTGATTATTCATATGTTGTGTTCCACATACATCCTCGCATTACTTGATGCTTGCCCAATGCATTTCGGGTTAACGAGTGGTAACCCTTCATCAGGGGCCGCAACCAACGCGAGTAATCGTCTCAATGTTCCGAGCGCGGAACATTGAGACGATTACTCGCGTTGGTTGCGGCCCCTGATGAAGGGTTACCACTCGTTAACCCGAAATGCATTGGGCAAGGTTCAAGTAATGCGAGGATGTATGTGGAACACAACATATGAATAATCAATGTGAAAATTTTTTTGCAATTGGAATGAAATAAATTCTTTATGAAGCATTCAAATTAACTTGTTTTGGAACTTTGATTTGAAGTTTTGGAAGAAACTGCACAGTTTCATGTAGAAATGCGCGCCTTGCAGTGATCTCTATATCACATTTTGTTCTCTAAAATTAAGGCACTTCCTGGCTGAGTGCGACAAGGAAACGCGCTTGAACTCACTAAACGTGATAATTTTTGTGAGTGCACGGAGATACTATAACCTCTTGAAATTTAGGTTTGTACATATAACCACACTGATTATGTAAATAAGAGTGTATTCATAATAGAATATACAGGTTTCAAGAAAGCAAACCTCAGGGTTTACATTGCAGTGCAGGCAGGAACAAGTGACAGACTTGTATTATATTTCAAATATCTAAAAGTGGCATTATAAAAATAATAATTTAAAATGTGAATTTAGATTAAAGCGGATTTTAAATTATAATTAAAATGAGTGAAAGTAGACTGAATTTAGCAGTTATTAAATGTAATAAGGCCAACCAGTGTTAGTTTATGGGCGGCCAATCTTGCCACTGTAAAAAACGACTTTGGCGGTTTTTCGCTGCTAGAACATGTAAAACATTATTTAAGCATGTCCTATTTCTAAAATACCATGCACCCTGCTCTATGTGCTTTTCAGCACTACCTTAGGGGTGAATTACAAATGTTCAAATAAACATTTTACGCCTGGCAAGGGTTTATTTTACCAGGTCGAAATGGTGGTTTTACAGTGCACTACAGGATGCAATGGCAAGCCTGAGACATATTTTTCAGTGATGCATTAGTGGGTGCCACAATGAGTGCTGCAGCCCACTTTAGCATTTAAATTTCTGTTCCTAGCTACATGAAGTACCACACACCAGAGACTTGTAAGTCATCAAATGTTCTAATTGGGTGTATACCAATTGTACTATGTATAAAAGGGAGAGAAAAAGCATTTTACCACTGGGTAGCAGGAGTAAAGTATACAGAGTCCTATAGCCAATAGAAAAGGTTTAAGCAGACATAGGGCAGTGAAGGCAGAACATCTGGGGGGATTACCATGCAAAGGATGGTCGTTTCTAACAACTGCTAATTATTTTTCAACCTCTGTAAGAACCTTCTTTACTACAAATCAAACTGTCAATGCTATCTTTATACAGATGAGTTTACATGTGACCTAATTGAAGATTATTCCATTTGAGGCTGATAGACCCATGGTACTCTGTGATGCTAGAGCTACATTAAAGAAGTACTTGTGACCTTATTGAAAGGTATTGTCCATCATATCTCCAGAAACCACGCCTTCTCATTACAGTATTGGTTATAATCCAATTTTACCTGAAGGGAAAAAAATAACTCGGAAACCAGGTGCGCTTTCACCTTATGAAATCAAAATCTAGTACCAACTAGGATTTCATCAATGTCTACCAACATTAATAAAAATGGACATCAGATTAACTATCATTGCTGAAAACTACAGATATTGATAAGTACCTTCTAAGTTGGCCCCTTCTCCACTATGTGAGCCATTGAAAGTTTTAGAAATTTCACAACCACCGGGCACTTCTCATCTGTTCTAGAAAGTTTCCCTCCGTTGACTGCCACTTCTGAAATGATGGGCTTTAGCTCCCACTAACCAGACTTCTCCATGCTGCCATACAGGCCTTCAGTATAGCCCATGAATTGATATTTTCTTCACAGCTTTGACACAGGAAGGTCAAGACACCAAGCTTTATGTACACCGTTTCAGCCCTACCCAACCTTTCTTCCCATTTTTAACAATTTCTAATTTTATAGTACCAGAAAACTACCAATCCTTAAAGTCAAACAATCTTCTGTGATCTTGTTATTTTCCATCTGGTTTCTAGTAGCTATAAAAAGCTGGCTCCATCTGCATCAAGACATCTATCACCAATTACTTTGCTTCTCAATGTATCTATAGAAATCTGGATCCATCTGCAAAAGGACATCTATCACCAATCACTTTGCCTCTCAAATGTACTTTCTTGTCCACCCTGAATGAAACCTATATCCAGATCTGCTACCATTTTCTTGATGGCTAACACACTTTTGCTCCACCACAAACCTCACAATGAAGCTACATAGTTGGATGCACCCTAATCACAGACCATTCAACTTTAATGATATAAAAGGGCTTATCAAACATTATCCATTTAAACCATTCCCTTGGCAAAAAATACATTTAACAAGGTCACAAAAGTCCTTCATACACTCTCAGAGTGTTTGGGTGCTTCGCCCTTGATAGCAACAGCCATTCCCAGAAATTCACCTTACTGCTCACACATTTCAGTGGACATCCACTACACCACACCCTTCTCTTTAACTGCATCATAATTTCCCATCTACCAAATGACTCCTCTTCTTCTGATCACTCGCTCATCACCATAACTATCCCATACTCCTATCCTGCTACCTGCCATCTAACATTTAACTTCAATAAATATGAAACCACAGACTCTCCCAAAAACTCATTCCTCCAAGGGTGCCACTTATGACCAATGTGACTTTTGTCATCAATTATGTCATTTGAGATGTCATCAGTGATTTCCTAAATTATGTCATGGAGAATTGTCATCAGGGATGTCATATGTGAGGTCGTAAGCAGTGCACTGCAGGGCGCAAGTTATAGTTAGCTCTGCTAGTTATAACTGATACATTTCTGTGTTTTTTTTAGTTCAAAACCTTAATGTTGTCACTGACAAATTCACCTAACTATAATGTTACTTTAACCTTTGTTTTTTTCCAGAGAATTTCTAGTTTTTTTTATGTGAAGTAATATTTAATTACCATATCTAATACAACCACCTGCAATGCAACCCCCTGCTGCACACAGCCAATGGCTATGCGCGGCGCGGGGTTGGCTGTCGGGCCTGGCCTGTGATCAGGCACTGCAGCCAACTCCCCACATGCAGCCAACCCCGGTAAAGGCTGGTAATCCCACACTGCGTAGAGCATTCGGTCATGTACGCTGGAGGGCTGGCCACAGAGCGTGGCTAAGCCAACCCACCACATGCAGCAAACCCACATAAGGTGAAAGCGCACATAAAGGAAGTGGTCTCCTTCCTCAAGCCTCTTTATGTCCTCTGGACCTCATCCCTTTGAGATGTGTATTTTAAGGGGAGGGAGGCCGTGCAGCCCTCCTCCTGACCTGTTATTAACCCAGGGGACCCCATCCCCTCGTACCACATATTTAAATAAAGGGTAGGGTGGCAACATCCCCCCTGAACCTGGTTAAGACCTTGAAAATCCATCCCCCAGGGTCTCTCTTTTAAATAATGTGGAGGGGGCGTCACATGGTCCTCCTCCCCGGGCCGATTTCGGCACTGGTGAATCCATCCCCTGAGTCGGTGTAATTTTCAGAGGAAGGAGGGCACTAGCCAGTACAGATTCGGTGTCCTGTGGGCACCCGGAGAAACATGGCCAGGCCCCGGGGGATCGGGTTCCCTGGGTCAAAATGTCTGTGCAGCCCCCTCCCCCATGTGTAAATGGCTGAGCCCTGGGGGATAGGGTTGCCGGAGCTGAAATCGGCCCAGAAATGGGGGCCTTACAGCCCCTCCCCATTGTAAAATGGCCAGGCCCGGGGGATGGCCAAAATCGGCCTGGGAAGGAGCTGCGTCCCTCCCCTAATACTGTGTTTTGTTTTAAAGGCCTCTTGGCACACAACTTGTTGGGGATGAAGTCCACTTGGGTGGTGAGGGTCCTTGGGGACCAACAACCCCTCATGTTACCTCCCGTAAGTCCCACACAGTGGGATTGTTGAGAGGTCATCAGAGGCCCTGCCCCTTCTTTCCACCACTCTGCCAACCGGCCTCCTGGTGCACGACTGGTTAGATGATGAAGTCCCCTTAGCTGCAGAGGGTCTTTGGGGGCCAACAACCCCTCCTGTTGCCTCCAGTAAGTCCCACAAAGTTGGATTAGACGTTATAGTTAGGCTCGTTAGAGGGGCGTTAGAGTTAGGCTCAGATTTCACTCGTACAAAACCATTGAAATTCAGCATTTATAGTTACCTGACCTAACTATAACTTGCTTGTACTACACAAAATGCAGTGGTGTAACAGGAAACAATGAAATATGGAAAATATTTCTCAGTTCCCTCTGTAACAAAAGTTTATTCATCCTACCGAGAGATCCTAAACCGCCATGGAGCACACTATCATTGTCAGAGTTACCAGGATGATCTGTCATCGAGGACAAAACTTATGCAACACGTGTCTATAAATCATGCAGAAAAAAACACAAATCAGTGGCACATTCTCTGGCAGCATGATTTTTTGCCATTTACTTGTTTTACATTTACTGGAAAGGACATCTCCTGGCAGTTAAGGGTGGACTGTTCCCATGAGGAGCAGGGTCAGAAGTGATTTGTATATGGCAGGCCTCTGTTGGGAGTGGCACAGGGGTTGGAAAATGATGGGTGGGGATGCTACCCAGATGATTGCTAGTGGTTAAAACTATTTACAAGCATCATCTCTGGTTGTGTTGTGGTACTTACGCACACATTAAATGTATGATGCCTTCAGATGTTCTTGGCTGACTACTTCAATTATCTTTTCATTGTTATTAGGGATTGTTGTTAAGAGGTGTAGCTGTTCATGCTGCTGAAAGGGTAGGTTGAATAAGCCACAGTATGGAGCAGGATCCACGAAGGAGTATCAATAGTGTTAAAGATGCGGTGAGGGAAAGAGATGTTGATGTGCACAGATGATGTCTCAGTAATTATTGCTAACTAGATTGTTGGACTAATGAATCAACTTATGGGGCCTGAGTGTAACCTGAAGCTCTGCTGGGTGTTCACTCATCTGTTCACCATTTAGAGGTTGAAACAATAACTACCATGTTGGTGGGTCATAGTATATTGCTTGCCTGTCATTAGCATGTACAAATAATTAAATGCACGGATGCTCTTTGTCCTTGTAATATTGAATACAACTGGTAAATTAGTAAATGTCATCACATTCATTGTTCCTCTGTAAATTGGTCGAAACCGGGGTTGTGTTACTTGTGTTCTGCTTAAAACAGGACCTGTCCTGGCAGTTTCGACTGGACTGTTCCTACTGGTGCAGGACCACGACTGATTAGCATATGGCTGGATCTAATATGAGGTGGCATGTTAGGCAAATAAATAAAAGACTGTGATGCAGCCACAAGTAATTACCAGTGGCTGAATTTAATTCAAGCATTCCATCCATCACTTTTTGTATTCTTTTTCGTGATGCCCTTGTGCTGCGGGTATGCCCAGATGTGAATCCTCTGCTCACTGTCCCACTGGAAACAAGCTGCACCTGATCGAAGAGACCTCTATAGGCCAAAACATAACAGGTCTTAGGTTTCTTTTGTTCGAGTTCAAAGAGAACCTAGTTTGGCAGTTTGGTCTGGACTGTTCTATTGGAGCCTGGTCAAGGATGATTTGCCTGTGACTGCATCTAATCTGAGGTGACATGATGGGTAAAAAAAACATGAACTGGGATGAGGCTCGAATAATTAATTGTAGTTGGGAGTAATGAAAGTATTCCAATCATCACTTTTTTGTATTCTTGATTGGGACACCTCTTGAAATTGAATAGAGAGTATTTAGACATTGAGGATGAATTGTTCATTTATGCTCAACTAAGACTGGAGATTACCTGGAGCAAACATTTGGTCTCTGAACAAAGCTTCTACAATATTCTTTGCACAAGTCAGGTTTGAAAACGGACGGTCTTAAACACTCAAACTACCATAGAAGGAAAATGTTACATCACAATATTTCCTGTCATCACCTGCTTAAAAAAAGGTGTGCTTTACCCAGAAGAGTAGCAGAATGTTTATAGAAATAGTTGGACTGGTCTTAAATCTAATAAATACTTTGAAAACAGGATACGCAGCATGCCACCCATGTAAATCCTTAAGAATAAAGTATAAGCTGAGTAGTGCATTACATACAACACCAACAATCTTAACACCAGGCGACACAGAACAGGTTACAGTGCTGTAAATAGAAATATTTTACCCTGACAACCCACTCTCTAAGTAAGGACAGTCAGCAGATAGTAGCGAGTTTGCTCGCTCGCGGTCACCAACTTGATGTTGAGGACCGCGAGCAAGCAAAAAATGACCGCTACAATACGCTACGCGTGTTTACACTGTGCTACGTGCAATTCGCGTATTGCGAAGTAGCACAAACTTCGCAAACTACGCGAGCGTACCATAGTACTTCGCCCAGGGTTAATGCTAACACCCAATTTGTTTGAATATATGAATTATTTTTTTCAGACTCTAATATGCAAAACATTTACTTATTTTTACACTCTTTTTACACATGTTGTCAGCAGGAATTGATGTTACCATAAATACCATTGACTGCAAACCTTAGAAAAAAAAAGCACCACCCAGCCAAATAATTTCAACCGAGACTCCCTTCCGGTTCATTTCCGCCCATTTCCGGCTTGGCTGTTCGCTGAAAAAGGGTTTCACAGTTCTCTTTTCGCCACACTGCAGCATTTTTAGATGTGTATCTAACAAGAGGTCTTTCCCTCCTAACAGAGTTTGAAGAAATGCTTAAGGATGCCAGCTTTTTTAGAGAGAAATACATACCACCCATTTGCTGCCATTTTCAAGCACGGGAAGGGCCAAGCTCTGCTACATAAGTACAAATTGCCAGTATTCATATTCTTTTCTAGTCCCATTAGGCTTTAGGTGGATGTGGAAGAAATTTGAGCAGCTCTAAAGTTTTGTTGGAATACTTCTAGTTTGTAATTCTGGTTTGATATTTGGGTGCAAAGTGTAAAAAAGTTACCATATTTTTGTAGTGTTCAGATATTCTTTTTCTGACCCATCCTCCTATCCATGACAATTCCGACTACGCTAATACTGGCATGATCCGTATTTGTCGGAAGAGGGGGACAACTCGTTACAAGAATATTAAGATTTATTTTTTTTGCTTTGCACCCAAATATCGAAACAGAAATTACAAGTTACTTTTTCGGAGGCACATAAACTAGTGTGAGTGACACTTTCTGAGTTAACTAACATCGTTACCTGGTATTATTGGGAAGATCGGCAAAGTTAAATGTTGCTTTTGCTACAGTAAGAATACAAAATCATACATATTTTAATACAGTTTGAAATGACGAAAACCATCATGACAATCCAAGCATTTTGAACTCAGACGGTCTGCCTGCTATTTAAATAAAGAAACTGGTAGGAGCAGTCATTCTGTGCATGCTTATTTCCACAGCTCATCCGGAATTTATAATATTCTGTTATCTCAGTTCAACAAGTCAGAGTTCGCTGGAAGTTCACATGTTCAGTAACCTATCTGATGAATCAGCAAGTTGTAGCAAGTGCAATGTCCAGAAAAAGTGCATTCACCAGACCCTAAATACAGTAGGCCCGCTTCACAAAACAGTGGTGCATTCGCCCCTACACATACTCTCATAAGAATGGGTGTAAATGCACACGTTTTGGGTTTTGGTAATTGACAAATATTCCTACTGGTACCTCTGGAAAACTAGGCATACTACTTGGAATGTCAAGTGGCATCTGATATTACCTCATTCATGAGTGTATGCGTTGCACAAATTACTTTTGGGGATAGGCAGTCCACTGTTCAAATGTATTTCTCCCATTCACCACCCTGCGGGAAATAAATCCCTACGAAGACACCCCTTCCCCTTAACACCCCCAAGGATTTCAAGGGTGTTGTATATCACTTCTCACCCTGAAAGAGGAGTAACCCCAGGCCTTTTCTGGTATAAACCAACAATCATTTTAATGGTGATATACGGTCAGGGCCGGACTGGCCGTAGCGGGCACCGGGCAATCCCCCGGTGCGCCGCATATGTGGGGGCCGGTTTTGGGCCCCTGGGGGCGATTTTGTTACAGGGCCTTTTTTGCAGCATAGCTGCAAAATCGGCCCTGTAACAAAATCGGCCGAAAACCGGCCCTTGCAAAGAGCTCGCCGGCACCCCCAGCCCCCGGTATCAGAGAAAAATAAAAGTCAAAGGTTATCCATTTATCTTCTAAACCAGAACTCCAGTGATTAAAGCAGGGAGAAGTGGAGAAGTGTGGCTCACTGGTTAGAAGCGGCAGACCCTGAAGCAGAGGTCGGCCCGGGACCAGGGTTCAATTCCCGACGCGGCAGGGTCTTGGGTTAATGTCCGCGGACTCGATAATTCTCGCCTAGGTGCCTACGCTAACCATGGGTCCCACTCTGCAACTCTGGGCAATAGCTTGCTTAATCTCCACAACGGCCCCAGCAGCGCCGGGGATGCCTGGCTTCACCTTGGGGGTGCCCTCTCACAGGGAAAGCCAGGACGGGTTCCCCAGCGGCATAGAGCGCCAGGACGCCACGTAACGAGGTAACAGTGCGCTTTACAAGTATACATACATTACAGGGAAACCTATGAAAGATGGAGTGAACGAAGCCATGGTTTGTTCGTCATATTTATTAAATTAATTAAAAAATACCAAAAAGCAAGGTAGATATTATGCATTAGGCATACTACAACTGTATTCTACAACCCACAGGATTGATTCATGTCCGTGATTCTCAACTCAAACTGCCAGAAAATCTAACCAGAAGCTATTTTGTTCACTCATTTCGTTTTTTTAAAAGCCTATGGTATACATGTTTAGTACAGTTAAATTAGACATTTCAATTATATTGTACAAATATGTAAATTCTTAACCTTCTACTATTAACTATGATGACAATAGGTTAAAGGTAGAACCTGTTTCTTATAAAGACTACAAATGGCAAAAAACACATTTTTGGAATTTACTGTGTGCACTAGAACAACGGAAGGTGTACAGCTGTTGTTCACAGTGCTTTTGGTAAATGCTTTCTCACAGTAACAATTGACGCAAGGACGCATTTCAAACTAAAATATAGTGCGAAATGACAGTTTTCAATTTCACGTAATTATGAGGAATTATTTTACAGATATTTCACGTAATAACTCAAATTTCACATACTCTTACTCCCTAGAACCACACTTTGTAAGGAGATTAGCTTTTGAACATGATGGTCTGCCATGCAACCCAGATGGATCATTATTGGCTGAGATTAATTCAAGTATTCTTTCATTCACTTTGTTGTTTGTGCTAAGTCACAAAGCAAACACAAGTCAAAGACTGATTTGATTATGGCTGGGGCTGAACTGGGGTGGAAAGTGAGCTTAAGAACGATGATGGATTCAACCCAGATCTGTGACTGGGGGTGAGTGTCTGAAAAGTTTCAGCGCTCCGTCTATCACTTCTGTCTGTTTTCTTTGTTGCAGGTCCCACCCTATTTACAATGGGTATGCCCAGACGTGGGTCCTCTGCTCACTGTGCCACAAGACTTAAGACAGATTTCAAAAATAAGGTCTATCTAGACTAAAACCTATCAGGGGGTGCTTACGTAATTGCATGGAGGGGGCTGGTCTGGCAGTTTGGGCTGATCTATTGGAGCAGGACTAAGACTAATTTGCATATGGCAGGTCTCCATCTAGAGTGGCATAGTGGACATAAATAAAAGACTAGAATGCAGCCGGGAGCAATTGCCAGTGGCTGAGTGTTGGGATGAAAAAGTCCTCTGCATGGTAATGCACATGCACCCCTACCATGAGTGCCTCAGCCCCATGGATGTCTGGATCTCTATTATGTTTGGTGATGGGCGAACATTGATCATGTGTGCATGCCATAACCTAGACCTGTCTCACAGTAAATTGGTTAGTTTAGACCAGAGTGGGCACTCCAAGAACTGCTGTCATGAAGGAAGAAGGCTGCTGCCCTTACGTGAAGTTAAGTTACAAAAGCACAGTGGTGGCAGTATAACCATTTTGGGTTCAATAGAGTCAGTAGTGTGAACAGGCCTTTCTACCTCTGTCACTGGAGTGGGGCCCACTCATGCAAAATGCTGTGACTGTGTACTTAACTCACCCTTGGCCTGAATAAATTGGGTACAGAGCCGCACAGCACTTGATACTTGTGTGTGTTTGATGTATGTGTGTGTGTATGGTATAAAACATGGAGGCCTAAGGGTTCCATTTTCGAAGCACAGCCTGTAATGTCATGGAAGATGTAGAGCCACAGGCCCTAGGACCTGGGACAAGAAAAGGAGGAAGCGGAAGCAAAAGTGCAGAGAGTGGCAGGGCAAGGGGAGTCGAGGGAAAGAATGAGGGGATAAGGTTGGAGTACAATGACGCTCTACGTAAGAATACCTTCAATGTGTCCTTGTCGTTTGTGCTGGGCAAGGGACACGACAGGGCCTGGAGACAAAGGAGAAGTGAGGACTGCAACCCTCAGACAGAACATGTATTGCTACCATTCATGATCTCTCTCTCAAGTTAGAGGAACAGGGAATATTCTGTGCACAGTAAAGGCTTTTTTGATTCCAGGAAGAGTTATTGGTCAGTGGGGCATGGGCTCATTGTCAGGGAGATGATGGAACTAATAAGGCTGGCTCTGTAGACCAAGGAATCTTAATAGAGAGGAGGGGTTGGGCCTTTGAACATAAGGCTAAAAACCAGGTTTGATCCCCAGTACCTCCCTTTGTCTGTGTTGTGAATCTATCAGAATAGGAGCCACTCCTGCTGTACCAGACTGTCCCTTTGACAAAAGGGCAGTACAGAAGAGAGAGAACCCAAAAGAGCTGATACCACCTGCATGAATTTCAAAGGCCCTATACGCGAATTCACATATTTGTCAGAATTTGAATTATAAAAGTTGAAGCATGAGTCCAATACTTTGTTCAACAGCACAGTCTTGTCTGGAGAAGGCGGATCATGAAAGACCTCTTGCTGCAGGAACTAGGGTTGGGGACCATGGTCTGCTAGATTCCTTGCTAGGCGAGGAGTATCACCCATGAAATCAAGACGACTTGCCCTAAGCCTGGAGTGCCAGCCTTCTGCCTGCCAAGACAAGAGTACCTTGTGAGGAGGAGAGCACCTACAGTTGACCTCCTGTACAAGACCAATGAGCCCTGTGAGGATGAGAAGTGCGCCGGGATGGATTGAAGGCCAGTAGGGATCCTGTTGAGTGGATCCCAGTGAGTGGGAAGACGCTAGGTCCAGTCAGGACAGCTGAGGAAGTACAGGCTGTCCCCCCATTCTGCCAAGTCAGTGACCCCCTTGTGCAAGAATGGGACACTGTAAATTTCGGACTGTCACCGGTTTGTGCGCCAAGTCGGTTGACAACCCCACTGTGAATAGTGAGCTGTGGCCAGTGTATTTGCCAAGTTTGTTGACCCCCCTGTGTGCCATGAGGGGTGCCACCATGAATGCCGGGCTGTCCCAGCATGTGTGCAGGATTCACTCCCACTATGTGCTAGGTGGGGGGGCACAATGCATTTAGGGCCATCGCCCTAGCTCATTGTACCAAAGGTACTGCTAGAAACCCTTACCCATTGCTGAAGCAGAGTCAAGTGGGAACGTCTGTCATCAGCATGGTAAACCAGAGATCGGGGAAGCTGACGCAACATAGGGGAACAAACGCAAGTGGTCACGGGGCCCCAACTTGTGGAGACCAGAGAATAAAAAGGAGCACCCCAGCCTCCTGGAGTTGCTGAATGCCCTCAGGTCAGGTCAGACTGTTTGTATCTTCAAGCTTTCAAGAGACAAAGATAAACTTAGAAGCTGAGCACTTCTGACTTAACACTTAAGGCCAAACATAGACTTTGCTGCATGGAGCTAGCAAGACCCACTTCTGAGAGTTACCTTCAGTATCAAATGGGGAATAACAGAACCCACTTAATGGAATAGAGGGACTCGGGATTCTGCCCATGACAACACTAGTGCCGATCTGAAAAGGATGTGGAGGTTATTCTAGTGAACCGATCCTATGATTTGTGTCTTACATTAAAATACTCCTTTTTCATAAAAGCTAGTATTTGACTGGACAATAAACGTATTGTTGTTACAATTTTTACTTTGAGTTGTGAGACTGTAGCCTGTATATGTGCTACACCTACCTACCCTTGAACAGCCTTGGACTGCTCGACTTGGGATACTAACTTGAATCAAATGCTAGACGAGGTAGTGCTTGGCCCAGTTACTGAGAAGACGTAGTAGGTCAGGCCTGGGTCATCAGGAGTGAAAGACCTCAAACCCCAAGATTGGGCCCAGTAGCCAATGCTTCCCTGTGGAGTTCTAAACTGGGTTCTGACAATGAGTTAATTCAACTAATATTTTTATCACTTAGTTGTTCACTGTATAGAGTTTTATTCAGGGACATATCACTGACAAAATATAGAATACGAAAATATAGAATACCCAAAATATCGATGACAAAATATAGAATGACAAAATGTCGAAGTCCTATCTACAAACAAGTAAGTACAAAAATATTGAATCAAAAATATTGTTTAAAAAAATATAGTTAGTCAAAATATCGAATTTTTTAAATGTCTTAAAAGTCATTTACAATTAATGAAATAATAAATATAATTAACTAAAATATACTTAAAAATACTTAAATAACCTTAAAATTAATAAATCATTACTTTAAGTTAAAATATAAACACAATTTTATTTTTTAACACATATGTATATATATATATATATATATATATATATATATATATATATATATATGTTTGCACACGAACAAAGAAACTGCACTCGCGGGGGTCAAATCCAGAACGGATTTATTGCACACAAGTAGTGAGGTTCAGATGTGTTTCGGCGGTACGCCTTCGTCAGTTACAGGCGGCCGCCACAACGCTGCAAAATATAAACACATTGCTTCACCAGATCTCGCGGGAATGGTCTCGCCAGGACGCCATGTTAGCATCAGGCACTTTCACTGGCTCAAAACAGTAAACAAATATCGAATATTGCACTTGATCATTGCAGAATTAGGGTAAACATTATTTACAGATATAGTCAAATTTGCAATAAATGATAATTGTGTAGCATGGATACATATACAAATTACGGGAAACCAAACAATGCATGAAAATTGTTCGTGAAAATACATAAATCAGATGCTTGTGGTTGCTGTATCCCCTTCTACCAGGTAAAAAACTGTTGAAGCCCTCAAATGGGCAAATCAAATAATTTATCCAAAGCAAAAGCTATCATACACAATTCAATCTCACTGTGATCTAACTGGTGCTACCCTAACCTGACTAAAAGGTGATATATACAAATATATATGAGCTAATATGTACAAAGATCAATGTAATTTAGAGAGAAAACTTCTCTTAGTTCATCTCCAGCGCTCTAAATTCCCAAGGTGAAGCAAATGAAAAGAAATATCAATTGATATATACAATCTGTACAGTAATTACAGGTGTACCTTCAACTCCTCTCCCATATTAAGACCCAAAGGAATTTTTGTGGCCAAATCAATAATGTAGCGAGACTCCAATCTCCTGAGGCGTTTTTCTCGATCTCCTCCCCTGGAGTCTACCTCTACATATTATATATATATATATATATATATATATATATATATATATATATATATATATATATATATATATATATATATATATATATATATATATATATATATATATATATATATATATATATATAAACATAATATTAATAAAAAATATACAATATTTTTACCGTAGGATAGCGGGAGGGTAACATTCACTATTACCACTCCAGTGAGTGCAACAGTAGGGAAATCATTGGATAGCGTAGGGGTAAAAATTACTATTCCCACTCCAGTGAGTGCAACAGTAGGGAAAGCATTGGATAGCGTAAGGGTAAAAATTACTATAACCATTCCAGTGAGTGCAAAAGTAGGGAAAGCGTTGGGTAGCGAAGGGTAAAAATTACTTTTCCCACTCCAGTGAGTGCAACAGTAGGGAAAGCATTGGATAGCGTAGGGGAAAAAATTACTATTCCCACTCCAATGAGTGCAACAGTAGGGAAAGTGTTGGATAGCGAGAGGGTAAAAATGACTATTCCCACTCCAGTGAGAGCAACAGTAGGGAAAGTGTTGGATAGCGGGAGGGTAAAAATTACTATTCCCACTCCAGAGAGTGCCACAGTAGGGTAAGCGTTTGATAGCGTAGGGGTAAAAATTACTATTCCCTCTCCAGAAAGTGAAACAGTAGGGAAAGCGTTGGATAGTGTAGGGGTAAAAATTACTATTCCCACTCCAGAGAGTGCAACAGTAGGGAAAGCGTTGGATAGCGTAGGGGTCAAAATTACTATTCCCACTCCAGAGAGTGCAACAGTAGAGAAAGTGTTGGATACCATAGGGGTAACAATTACTATTCCCACTCCAGTGAGTGCAACAGTAGGGAAAGCGTTGGATAGCGGGAGGGTAGAAATTACTATACCCACTCCAGAGAGTGCAATAGTAGGGAAAGCGTTGGATAGCAGGAGGGTAAAAATTACTATTCTCACTCCAGAAAGTGCAACAGTAGGGAAAGCGTTGGATAGTGTAGAGGTAAAAATTACTATTCCCATTCCAGAGAGTGCAACAGTAGGGAACGCCTTGGATAGCGTAGTGATAAAAACTACTATTCCCACTCTGGTGAGTTTAACAGTAGGGAAAGTAAAGATTTAATATATTAATAAAAATAAATTAAATATCAATACCAATAAAAAAACTTACAAATAAATTACCAATTTAATATTATGTAATAATTAATCAATTAACATTTCAAATAAATATTAGTAATTAAAATTAATTTCCTATTAATACAAATTAATTACCAATTAACAATTAATTAACAATAAATTAAAAATCAATACCAATAAATAAATACAAATGATTTACTTAAATACAATTAAATTACTTCCCACCCTATTCCCCTATAAACCCACAACCAGCTACAGAAAATAAATTAATAAAATTAACATAATTATAAATTAATAGAAATTAATTACCAATTAAAAATGAATAAATTACCTATTAAAAATTAATTAACAATTAGTTTAAAATGAATACCAATAAATACATTAACATATTTAATTAATTACAATTAAATTACTTCCCACCCTATTCCCCTATAAACCCACAACCCGCTACGAAAAATACATTAATAAAATTAACATAATTATCAATTAATCAATTAATAAAAATTAATTACCAATAAAAAATTAATTACCAATTTAAAAATAATTAATTGCCAATTAAAAATTAATTAACAATTAATTCAAAATGAATACTAATAAATAAATTAACATATTTAATTAATTACAATTAAATTACTTCCCACCCAATTCCCCTATAAACCCACAACCGGCTACAGAATTAAATTACGCAAAAATTAAATAACATTAAAAAACACTTTCAAATTCAAATATTATTAAAAATTCGATACATTTTAATACCTATATTATATACTTCGATATTTTAACTTTCTATATTTTAAAAATCGATATTACATTACTTACCTTCAATTCGATATTTTTCACCACTATTTTCTCCATTCAATATTTTGTCCATTCTATATTTCGACTTCGATATTAGTGCTATTCTATATTTATGATTCGCTATTATGTCTGTATACCTCAGGGACATTTTACTAGGGTCGGGTGCTAAACTCTGCTCTGCCGGCGGAGTTCACTGCGTTTTGCCCACTCCAGCTTCCACCTGGAGCATGGAGTTCCGAAAAAACTATGCAAATCACAGTGTGGCAGACTTTTTCTTGAGTGTGGCTCACCAACATTAAGTTGGCAAGTACAAGCGAGAAAAATTGAGCACTAGGACGAGTCTTGGTGTAATTTCTCAACGCAGGAGGTTGTGGCATGTCGCTACCGTTCATGTTGAGAAAGCTAACGTTAAAGTAGAAAATCTACTCCAGCTGCAGGAAGCAGCACCCCCTCACACGTGGGCCATGGTTCCGTTTGTGCAGATTTTACAGCGAGGAACAAGCTCTTGGCGCTAAAAATCAGAGCGAGCAGCACGACATGACGAAATTCCACTGCTCAAGGAACTCCGCTGAATCTCACAGAGTTTTTATGTAACTCCAAGGAGTAACACTCTGCAAGGTCCCCTCACCCGTACATTTCACTGGGGCCTCTCCAGAAACTCCTCCTTCAATATGTAACATGCCTGCATTTTTCATGTTTTGAATATGTTCATCAATCATTTTACCTAACCACTTAGACTCAATTTGGAGACATTTGTATTTGCATTTATCCCTGCAACTTTCTTTTATTCTGTCATCTTCAGATGTCTTCTACAAAGTCTGATGTTCTTTTCTCCAAACATTTCCGCAGTTAATACGTTGACTTACTGTTCAGTTTTATAAGTCTGACAGCACATCATGTTCAATTATATTGCTTTTCTAGTGCCTCTCCTCAGACCTATCCAAAGCGGCTCTATCTAAAGCCCTAGTATGTCGAGTCCTAGACAATGAAATAAGTCATGCAATAGGCAATACATCTAGGAAATCTCTGAGTTCCCCTTATCTAAAGGAATAAAGGTTGAAGGAATAGCGACAGTATTGGCCCTACTGGTGTTACGTATTACACAGATGAACTGGCGATTCTGTCCAGCTTAAGGGAAAACCTAGATTGGTTCCCTTACAATGTGGTAGACGTCAGTGGCGGCTTCTTCGCTATGGCGGAGGAGCATCGCTGCACTATGTTTAAGCAGTGCAAATAAAGAAAACATAACATGATGATAACTTTGAGTAATGCATAGAACCAGGACCTGTGTCACAAACTGTCAGTCAAGGCAAAGTAAATGGAGATTGGCAGCTGGACACTCATAGTACGTGCTAAGAGGAACCCCAAGACCACTTAGTCAAATATGTCCAGAAACGTGTAATGGGACAAAATAGGAGGCATGCAAACAATCTACACAAACAACATATGTGAAGCCCAGAAGGAACCAACCCTTTCCTCTCAATATCAGGTTATTACAGATGTACCTCAGACATATTGCTGCACCTAGAAGTTGGAAACAACAGGCATCATTACCTTGTGCTGCAAGAATAGTGGGCCATTATTTATTTATTTATTTAGGAAGCTTATAGAGCGCACAGCTACCCCCAAAGGGGGTGTCCCGGTGCTACAGAATACTTGTCAGTCAGAAGGGGGATGAACGGAACAGGTAGGCTAGAGGGAGGGAGAAATTTTAAGGGAGAGTGAACAGCCAGGTCTTAAGTTTACGGCGGAACACTTGATCTGAGTCGATAAACCTAAGGTCCAATGGGAGGCTGTTCCAAAATTTGGCGGCAGCCACTCCAAACGTTCTGCCACCGCTCCTGGTGTGGCGAAATCTGGGTACCACCAGGAGACGTAGGCTGTTAGATCTTAATGTTCTGACGGAGCGGGATAGTTTAAGTCTTGTACTCAGGTAGGCCGGACCAGAGCCATTAATGGCACGAAAGGCCAGGATCAAGACTTTAAACTGAATACGTCTGGAGATGGGAAGCCAGTGCAGTTCTTTCCGATAAGCAGCAACAGAGTGGCGGAAGGGAATATTTCCAATTAGTCTGGCGGCTGCATTTTTAACAACTTGTAGCCTTTCAACAAGGTAGAGAGGGGCGCCTGCATAGAGACTATTAGCATAGTCTAAATGCGACGTGATCAGGGCATGGACAACAGTCTTACGGGAGTCCAAAGGGAGATATGGAAAGATTTTCCTGATCATGCGCAGTTTGCCAAAGCAGGCGGATGTCACTTTGTTGATCTGGGCTTTACAGGACAAAGTGTTGTCAAAAAGGAAACCCAAGTTGCCACCGAGGAGTGGGGAAAAACGTGTGGAAATCTGGGCTTCCAATGTCAACATATTTTGGCCCATTTCTCTGCCAGATATTTTGCCTGATTTTTGCAAGAGAAATGTTTGGAGATTAAAATATCAGGCAGGTGATCTTCCCGCTTTACTCATAATCCTGACTGGATCTGTAACTTCTTCAAAAAACTAAATTGGAATTATGACTAAACTTGTAAAGGGGCACTAAATGCTACTTATTTTATTAACCTCAGGAGGAATGAGAGGCTTGTGGAAGTTAGTAAGATTTGTACATGTGACCTGCAGGTTACATACATATTTCTGCAGTCGACACATTATTCCACTAGCCATTATGACACCTAACACATCCAGTGGGATATTAAAATGTGGTGTCTCAGTTTAAAAGTGAATACTCATCTGACTGGTATCAAACGTATGCATTCATGTCATTATTTGCCTGAAGCTGTAGGCATATTCTTTAGGTCAAGCCGACTAGACACTGCATTCACTGGGTGTTCGATAAAAATTGTGGCTTACCAAGAACATAGAACTATGGGCCCGATTCACATAACTAACTTAAGACAAAAAATAAACTTACTACTTTTGGTATTCACAGAAGTTAGGATTTTGTCTTACGACAGACTTAATACAGACTTAAGTTAGGATTTTGTCTTAAGTCTGTCTTAAGTCTGTCTTAAGACAAACTTAAGACAAAATCCTAACTTCTGTGAATACCAAAAGTAGTAAGTTTAGGATTTTGTCTTAAGTTAGTTCTGTGAATCGGGCCCATAGAGCGGCCTGGTGACCATACATTGTTTACTATTAGTTGACTTTCCTGACACTCTCATTTATCTGCTTCTTATTTTTGTCCCAGCTTGTCAATCTTGTGTTTGTCCCTCCACAGAGCATTGACTCTTTACCACCCTTTTGATTGGCTGGTATCTATGCTTCCACTTTTCTCTTTTGTGTTAAGCGTTCCATCAGCGTACATGTATTTTTGGGCTGTTTCCCTCATGTGCTTCTCTCCCCCTTTAAATGTATATCTAGTACTTGTATAGTGCACAAATCACCCCCAAAGGGGTATATCTGCGCTGGGGCGGACTCTGCATTTAATCGTGGGATTCAGACTCGTTTGACTATGTAAGCATAATTGAGAGGTGTATGCCTGCATGTGGTTTGAAAAATAGATATGTTTCAGTAGGGAATGGTGTTATATGTTTCTTATGATAGATGGTTGACTTCCCGGACACGCCCACACTTTGTTCTGGTCTCCAATTTACTGAGAGGTAAGAGGCACTAGCTGGAAGTAGGAAAAGGCAGTGTAGCATTATAGTTGAACAGCACACCAATAAGTTTCCCCTTTCTCTTTTACAGACCTTGTTCCTGATGAGAACTCACCACTTTGTTTGAGTTCGAAATGCGTAGACTTTATAAGCCTAAACTGAAAAACTAAAACTGTGAAAAAATTCTTAAACGGTTTTGACAAAATACAAATGTTTTTGGCTTTATTGTAATCCAAGTGATTACATTGTTGAAATAATTCATATTGTTTCTTGTTGATGTGTTTGTATATATAGTGTAAATAGTGTGGTTTGAAAGTTGTATGACTGATCGTGTGTGACTTGTTTTGTCCAAAGTGTTCTAATTTTTCTATTTGTATAAAATTGCTTATCTTGAATATATGCCATTTGTTGTTTATGTTGTACATAAGGTCTTAAATAATGAACTTGAAAAAAATCTGATTTCTTTTGAGATAAAAATTTATAAATAAGTCCAATTTGAAATAAAATAAGTAAATGACGCATTGTGGTCAATAAAAACATTTGTTTCAACTCTGATGTTTAACCAAAAATAAGGCAGGCAAGTTATTAGCAGCACGTGCATCTTCTGTTGTTTATGATATTCAAGAAGGGGTCACCTCTTCTCCCAGCCAACTACAGGCCCATCAGCCTCATAGATGTACCCCAGATAATATTTGGTAGGCTGATACTCGACCGTATTCAAAATTGGATAGAGGAATTTGCAATTTTGAGCCCCTACCAGGCAGGATTTAGAAAGGGGGTCTCAACCACGGACCAGATTTTTCGTTTAAATCTTCTGTTCTGGAAGACAGCTGTAATCGAAGGTGGCAATTTGTACACAGTATTTGGGTACACAGACAAAATATCGATTTTTTAATATCGATAAGCAAAAATATCGAAGTTTAAATATCGATATACAAAAATATCGAAGGTAAGTAATATCGACAGTCTAAATATCGATATTGGTATGATATCAGTAATATCGAAGTTGTAAATATCGATGTTAATAATATCGAAATTAATAACTTTGATGTTACTAATATCTATTTTTAAATAAATTTAGTGTATATTATATTGTATTAATTATGTTTTATTATTTTTTTTAATGTTATTTTATTAAATATTGTGTTTTACTACTGTAGCGGGTTGTGGGTTTATAGGGGAATAGGGTGGGAAGTAATTTAATTATGTTAAATTAATTATTAATTATTAGGAATTATTAATTAATTAATTGAGAATTAATTTTAAATTATTTTTAATTAATTTATTAATTGATAAATATGTTCTGTAGCGGGTTATGGGTTTATAGGGGAATAGGGTGGGAAGTAATTTAATAATAATTAATTAATTGATATATGTTTGTATATATTTTAATTAATAATTAATTGGTAATTAATTTCTATTAATTACTTAATTAATTATTATAATTTTTTCATATTTATAATGATTCATTAGTTGGTAATTAATTATTATTAATTATTTAAAAAATTAATTATAGTAATTTTTATATATAATTTATTGTTATTCTTAATTAATTAATTGTGCAAAATAATATTAATATTTAAATTAGATTAATTACAGCAAATGTGCTAATATATTTACTTTATTGTTATTGTTAATTAATAATTAACTGGTAATTAAATAATATTAATTAATTTTGGGTACAGGGGTATTTTTAGGGTTCAGGGTCAGTTTTCAGTTAATGTGTACAGGGGTATTTTTAGGGTTCAGGGTCAGTTTTCAGTTCATGGGTACAGGGGTATTTTTAGGGTTCAGGGTCAGTTTTCAGTTCATGGGTAAAGGGGTATTTTTAGGGTTCAGGGTCAGTTTTCAGTTCATGGGTACAGGGGTATTTTTAGGGTTCAGGGTCAGTTTTCAGTTCATGGGTACAGGGGTATTTTTAGGGTTCAGGGTCAGTTTTCAGTTCATGGGTACAGGGGTATTTTTAGGGTTCAGGGTCAGTTTTCAGTTCATGGGTACAGGGGTATTTTTAGGGTTCAGGGTCAGTTTTCAGTTCATGGGTACAGGGGTATTTTTAGGGTTCAGGGTCAGTTTTCAGTTCATGGGTAAAGGGGTATTTTTAGGGTTCAGGGTCAGTTTTCAGTTTTTGGGTAAAGGGGTATTTTTAGGGTTCAGGGTCAGTTTTCAGTTCATGGGTAAAGGGGTATTTTTAGGGTTCTGGGTCAGTTTTGGGTTTTTGGGGTACAGTCGTACAGGGTAAAAATTAAATAAATTTAAATTAAATCAATTAAATGAAATTACAAAATATAAAATTACATTAAATTAAGTTTTTAATTTATTTTAAATGTATATGTATTAGTTTTAATTTTTAAATTATGTTTTAATATTTTTAATTAATATTTGTAACATTATATGTTTTTTATAATTATTTTAACATCATTATTAATACATTTTAAAAAACGATATTTTTTATTTCGATATTTTTGTACTACGATATTATTTTTCCGATATTTTTGTACTTATCTTGTTAGGGATAGGATTCCGATATTTTTGACTTCGATATTTTTGTCCCGATATTTTTGTAGGTCGATATTTTTAATTTCGATATTTAGTCAGACATTCCAGTATTTGTGGACCTACGAGCCGCCTTCGATTTAGTCCCAAGAGCTAGACTATGGACTGTGTTGGCGGAGTTGGGCATCCCAGCTGATATCCTTTTGATTTTGATAAGATTGCACCAGGGTAATTTTGCACTTGTCAGGTGCGGTAGGAACGGGGCACTATCTGGAAGATTCCCCGTTGACAGGGGGTGAGACAGGGTTGTGTGCTTGCACCGACCCTGTTTTGTCTCTTTGTCAATGGGGTAATCGCCCATTTGACTAGGATAGGTGACATCAATGCTCCAAAGCTCAACGGCAGCAAGGTGCCCGCCATTATATTTGCGGACGACACCCTGCTGCTGTCCAAATCCCCTATGGGAATACAACGGGTCTTGGATAGTTTCTCGATTTTTTGCGTGGAGCGGGGGCCTGAGATAAATGCCCTAAAAACTAAATTTATGATTCTCAACCCCCCCTCCTCAACACGCCCTAATCCCACTATAGGCACTCTGAGACTCGAGAGGGTATCTAGTATTGAATATCTTGGGGTGAGTATCAACCAAAACATGACCTGGGACACGCACCGGACCAAGGCGAATATGAAATTAGCGCAGTTAACGGGTGGCATTTGCAGGATGGTAAATAGGTCAACCTACAAACTCCTTGGCCCTGTGCTCCAGATTTATAACATGCAGGCAAGGGGGGCAGTCACCTACGGGGGGGAACTGTGGGGTCACACACCAGCCCAAAACCTGTTGTCCACTGAAAATAAATTCATTAGGCAGCTGGTAGCTTTACCCCCAAGTACCCCGCTTCTCCCGATTCGGCTAGATCTGGGTCTAAGACCAATTACAGAGGAGTTGGGACTGAAACCAATTACTTTCTGGCGTCGAATTTGGAGCACGCCTGAACTAATGAATTATAGGACCGAGCTCCAAGAGATCCTATCTTTACCTAATGCTACACACATTCCCTGGTTGAGATACATTAAACAAACTTGTGAGAGCCTAGGAAGACCAGAATTATGGCTGGACCCGGGAAATGCATGCTGTAGGATCCCACGTAAACTCCTCTCAAGGGATTTCTACGAGCGAAACTTACTTGCATTAGAAGAGAGTACACGGGAGGGGTCCCTTACTAATTTGTTCATCACATTTAAAGACTCATATTACCTAGAGCACGTCCTTGATGGCATTAGTCCCGTTTTGACCAGGAAATTGTTTCTGCAGTGGCGATACAGCACACTCCCCCTTAGGGCTTTTACCAAACGCTGGGGCCGACCCTCGCCCACAGAACAGTGCCCAGCATGCACATATCCTCAGGAAAATGATTTGCACATCATATTTTTTTGTAAAGCTTACCATAGATCTAGGAAGCACTGGCTTACCCTACTTTTAAAAAACCTAGGTTTTAGACATAATTTTCCAGCATACAGAATTTTAAAGACGGATCTATCACCCCCGATTGAGTTTGCGGTGGCAAAATTCCTTACAGCGATGTGGCACACCCGCACCCGTCATATAAAGTTAGTCACTGATTCGTGAATAATGAAATGTATTGTTGATTTCTAACCAGAATTCACTACAGTTCTTTTAAAAATGTTACTGTAAGTTTTTTATCATCTTGGTTTTAATTGCCATTGATTGTAGTTGATTTTAAATTGTATGTATATCTTTTATGATCTAAGCAGATCGAAATAAAGATTGAAATGTAATGTAATGAAAACCTTTTGGGTTTGCCAATACTTGTTTTTCTTTAATATCCACTGTCCTTAACAGCGCAACAGACTATTTACCTGCTAAGGCGTTTACAAATATAGAGGCATAATCAAAATGTCTATCACAATTATTCTCAGAATAATTATCTTCTGGTGTGGTGAACATCAGCTAAATTTCTATTTTGAAACTGTACCAGTCACATGGTTTTGCCCGAGTTCTTGGTATTCACTACGTGCTAATGAGCTCTAATAATGTAAAGGTGTGAAAAAAATATGTTCTCTAAACTCCAGGAGAGATGCAGCAGCAAGTTGTCATCTATACCATGCTTCTTTTTCACAAAGCTCGTGGCACGTTCTTCCGGCGAGTGCCAAGCCAGGGCAGACTTTGTATCACTGTACACACGGATGGATGCCTGGCTGCTGCAGCTTGTGTGCGCGGCACTGGGTTAGTCTGACTGAGCACAGGAAGCTACTGATAAAGACTTTTTTGGCTTGAAGGCAAGGCTCTCTGTGGTAACTAGCACATTATGTCCACGTGGCACACGAAACAGCAACATTACAACAGAAACAGAGACTAAGTAAACAAAAAAGTAGGACTATGAAAAACGGCCTCATGGAGGTCTTGGCTCAGTGGAAAAGCAAAGTACAGTGACTTCCTTAAAAAGTCGAACTTCTCCGTCTTTAATATTCTACACGTGTAGTTTATGAATCACTTCACATACCTGCAGATACTGGTGGTAGACATAAGATGACAAAGTAACTTTTAGTCGTACTTACAGGTAACCCGTTTAATGAACATAATTTCTTTCAGGCCTCTGCAATTTGGACATTCCAGCTTTACCTTGCTTATTCGATTCTTTATTTCCCCCTTGTAGGTTCCACCTCTTTTTAAATGCAATTACTGCTTTGAGTCCTTTGCCTGCGGAGTGCTGTCTTCACTATCCTTTCCTTCATTTATTTTCTCATGCTATACCTGGGGTTTTCTCCATCTTCGGCTCTCATGTTACAGGGTCTCTCACAGGTTCACTTTTGTAAAAACGGTCACTTATACGGTGGCCATTGACTTAAAGAAAATGTCTCCATATTACGCTCTACGTTACACATTTTGTAATATTAGGGTTTCTCCTCCTTGTACCTGTGTTTAAGCTGCTCATCATTTTCGTAGTCAAAACCTGAACCGTCTTTCTCCTAGAGATGTGTCCTCCAGAACTGGACAGAAAACTTTAGCGGATGCCTTGCTAGCCATGTGAATCAAAGGGGGCTGTGGATAACCACAACCTGAGTGGAGCACAGCACTAGACAACAAGTTGTCTCAATAGGATAGTCAAAATAATCAACAAGCACTGGCGTTGCCAATAGGTTTCGCATTTAGAAAGTTGGAGCTATTCGTTTTGTAAATTACATTTTATATTTATATATCGTTATTAGCATTGGCATAGCCCTATATTTATATATTGTTATTGACAATGCCAATAATGATATATAAATATAAAATGTCATTTACAAAACCAATAGCTCCAACTTTCTAAATGCGAAACCTATTGGCAACGCCAGTGCTTGTTTGTGTAAGGAGGGGCAGGAAAATTGGCTTTGCCGATGCTCGTTCTCCATGGCAATCAACCTATCTGCCTCTTGGCCCACCTGTTCATTTTTCATCTCTTCGGGATCAACCCACTGCCAGTGCGCTTCCTTTCAGCGGTTCTGCTCCTGGCTATGGGGGTCACTTATGAAGAGTGGACGCTCTAGCCATATTCATCTCTAGTGTCCTCCACTTCCTTCATAGCTGCTTCCCTGACAAGTTTGGCCTCTGCCTACCACCAACGAACATATAAAGGATTAATATCTGGTGCACGCAGCATAGCAGCCAGAACTCTTTCATGATAGCATCAGTGATTGGATATTTAAAAAAAATGCAACAATGCTACTCTGTGTCCTGCTCTCTTCGCATGATACTCAACTAAATAAAATTAAAATATGCTTCATGTCTTTCGAGGTCTTCCCCCACAGATTTCCCCCCGAAATTGTACCATTTCCAAATTCTGCAGGTTATTTAGTACTCTCCCTTCCACCGTGATTTTTTTCCAAGAGTTCTGAATTTGTACAGAAAATACTGGGAATATTAATCAGGCCTTTTAAAGCTGTGGGTAGCCTTGAGGTAACTTCAGAGTTGAAACAGGAAAAGTTAAAAAGGGAAAGTTACAAAAAATCCAGTCAGCGAAGGGGAGGCACAGTCAATTCATTATGCACAGGGCGCTAAAATAAAAGTTGCCCAGACCTACCACTCAAGCTGTCGCTTTGATGTTTTAAGGCATCAGCTGCTCTGTGAAAATAATGTTCGAACAAACCACCTGTGTTCAACGCGCACTGCGGCGTTTTTTTTTTTACCTGTGAACGTAAGTTTGGTGTTACTGCCTGTGAGAGTGTCCCACACCTCGGATAGGTGTTCGCGCGCTTCTGTCACGAGAGAGGTGGACGTTGCCCTCTGTGCGCACCTGAGGTCGGTGGTTTTCCTTCGGGTGCCCGTGCTTCTACACAGCACGTGCCAGCACCCGGTAGCGCGAGGGAGCTGTGCCGCCGTATAAAGGGCGCCGGGGGGGGGGGGGGGGGGGGGGGCAGAGTTCAGTCTCCAGGCGTCAGCGGTGCAGCTGCGGGACAAGCTCGCCATGGCCCTCCCGGCGCCTCTGTTGGTCCTTCTCTCCTTCTCGCCTCTCTTCACGTCGGTAAGTGGCCAGACCTCCAATTTAATCCTCGCCGTGATTGGCACTGGTTGTGGGGACCGGCGACCATTTTGGGGACCGAAACTTATTTTACATCAACCGACTTTGACCCACAGCAAGAGAGATAACGGCAGAACAAGGAGGAGGAAGAAAAAAAGGGAACGGGTTGCGAATACTCGACCCGGCTGGGAAGGATAAGCTCCGAAAGGGAGCAGCCGCACCTCCATGGCCGCCACAAACAGCAACACAAGGGAGGGCGGGGACGAACGGAGACGCGGACAACAGGAAAGGGGGCGGGGGGGGCGGGAACAAATGCCGTGATGAAAAAAGGGGCGGGTGACGAAAGAAGGGGGCGGGACTTAAAAAAAGGCACGGGAACGCCCCCGATTCGCGTCCGGACGGGCAAAGAGTGACGGACAGCAATGTCTGCCAATGGCTAGCCTCCATTTATGGAGCTAGCCAATTGGAAACAGAGGCTGTCCTAACCTCACTATTAAAAACAACAGATTTCGATCTGGGAGGGGCTTCGCCCCTCGCCAGGTTACGAAACCTAAAAAAGAGTGAAACGCTCTCAGGCATATGAGTTTATCATACCATAATGCATCATAATTGGCATACGCAATATGTAAAGTAAATCAACAGTGTTCAAAAAGAAAAACTCTTTTACACCTAATTACAATGCATGTTTCAACTATACAAAAGTAATTTTATGTCCGACATTAAACCCGACATCAAACATGTGATACATTCAGCAAATTATACACGAACAGTCCCAATGCATTTCGGGTTCCAAACTGAACCCTTCATCGAACCCTTCATCAGGAAGATGAAGGGTTCAGTTGGAACCCGAAAGCCTATTGAGGTTGTGGTTATCCACAGCCCCCTTTGTTTCTTTAATACACAGAGAGATTGGTGGGTCACATCTCTCCTTCAAGTGGAAGCACGCATATTGGGTTAAAATGTATTAACTTTTTGGTTTACTAAGTTTTATTGTTACGAAAATCAGGTGTCAAGAGACACTTTACATTTGTGTATATTGCTAGACATGTGGACAGCAAAATAATGGCCTGTTTTCAGGTGGTTATTATTTTCAGAGCAGATCATAATTTCTTCTTCTCTTGGCAGCACCCACCGCGTTGTTTAGCCACTTGGAGGACACTACTCAATCTTACCAGCTCCTTTGGATTTATGTATTCTCTGTTCAAGAATATCTACTTTGCTCCTTTGACCACAGATGCCACTACAGTTTCCAAATTGTTAAAATACAGTTACTTCAACCAATTCTATTTTAATTAATTCAGTGATAGATTTTGGAGTAACATGCACACAGCATAGTAGTTTATTGGAATACATTTGGTCAAAGAGTGCCATCACAAAATGCAGAGACTGAGAAATGACAAATAAACGATGCATATGGCATCCCAGATTCAAACCACCTTTGCTATATACATGCAGTCTCCTCTTCCTTCACTAACTACAGCCTCAATAACTGATGAAAGTTTATTGTAAGACATTGGGTTACTGGTGTGGGGGGTGGGGGGAAATGTGAAACCCTTCTCAAGTGTCACAGTCTGGGCGATGTGTTGGTTCCGAGAAGCTGTGAGGCTGCAGTGCAGAGTCCGTCGTTGAGGCTGAAATCAACGAAGGATGTGTATGCCTGTACTGAAGATGCATCGCACAGCTGCAGTTTCGAAGAGGCAATGGGCTGCTGTGTGATAAAGGTCTTAGCGGCGGTTTCAACCCATGCAGAAGCAGCAATGCGCCAGTTCTGCTTGGGGTTGTGCCACGCAGTAGAGAACGTGCATCGTTTCCGCTCGAACCACAGAGGCCCACAGAGCAATTTAATCCCATTTTCAAGGGTCCAGGACTGGGGTGGCATCTCTTGTCAGGGTCGGCTCTAAGATGGCAAAGTCCAGGTGCAGGAGCAAGGTTGTTGGAGTCTTCTGTCCCTGAGGCTCAAGTCAGGAGGCCAGCCAACTAGCCCTTGAAGCCAAACTAGGATTCTGGGTTCAAAAGATGCAGATCCAGTCCTTCTCACCAAGGCAGGAGGGCAGCAGGCATCAGGTAAACACAGCAAGGCAGCAGCACAGCAAGGCAGGAGTTCAACAGGGCAGCAGTCTGGCAAAGTGACAACCTTCAGCAGTCCTTCTTCCTGGCAGAGGTCCCACAGGTCCAGAAGTGTAATGATAAGTTTAGCCACACAGTGTCAGGGATGTTGTGCATCGTGGCTGAAAACCATTAGCAAAGCCAATCGGTCACAAAGCAAAACCTTTTGGGTTTTCCAATACTTGTTTTTCTTTAATATGCACTGTTCTTAACAGCGCAATAGACTATTTACCTGCTAAGGCGTTTACAAATTTAGAGGTATAATCAAAATGTCTATCACAATTATTCTCAGAATAACTATCTTCTGGTGTGGTGAACATCAGCTACATTTCTATTTTGAAACTGTACAAGTCACATGTTTTTTTGCCCGAGTTCTTGGTATTCACTACGTGCTAATGAGCTCTAATAATGTAAAGGTGTGAAACAAATATCTTCTCTAAATTCCAGGAGAGATGCAGCAGCAAGTTGTCATCTATACCATGCTTCTTTTTCACAAAGCACGTGGCACGTTCTTCCGGTGAGTGCCAAGCCAGGGCAGACTTTGTATCACTGTACACACGGATGGATGCCTGGCTGCTGCTGCTAGTGTGCGAGGCACTGGGTTAGTCTGACTGAGCACAGGAAGCTACTGATAAAGACTTTTTTGGCTTGAAGGCAAGGTTCTCTGTGGTAACTAGCACATTATGTCCACGTGGCACACGAAACAGCAACATTACAACAGAAACAGAGACTAAGGGGGTCATTATGATTGCGGTTTTTCCGCATCCTCGGGGCCGGCGGAAGCCACCGCCGGCCCCGAGGATGCGGAAAAACCACAGCGGACTGACCAAAGACCCACCACCACATTAGGATGGCTGGTGGGTCCTGGTTTCCGTCCGCAGCTTTTCCGCCGCGGTCGGATTACAACCGCGGCGGAAAAGCTCTAATATGGTGACGGTGTCTTCCAGACACCGTCCACCATATTAGGATGGCCAGTGAATTATGCTTTTCCGCTGCTGGTTTTCCGCCGTGGAAAAGCATACGGAACTTCACTGCGGGGGCCCGTTGCGGGCCCCCTAGGTGAAGGGGGGGTGGGGGCTGCACATGGGGGGTACCTATGGTACCCCCCTGCATTTGCATGCAGAAAGCGGCAGGCACCGCGCGGTGCCTGCCTCTTTCTGCATGCAAATGCAATGCGTGCATTTTTAACATTGCCGCGGGTGCAGCTTGAAGCTGCACCCGCCGCAATGTTAAAAATAGAGGATGTGACCGCCACCCTGGCGGTCACATCCTAATTGCACAGGAGGGAACTCCGCATGCCATGCGGAGGTTCCCTCCTGCTCTGGGGTCGCGGACGGACGCAAGTCCGTCCGCGATCCTAATCGACCCCATAGTAAACAAAAAAGTAGGACTATGAAAAACGGCCACATGGCGATCTTGGCTCAGTGGGAAAGCAAAGTACAGTGACTTCCTTAAAAAGTCGAACTTCTCCCTCTCTAACATGCTACACGTGTAGTTTATGAATCACTTCACATATTTTCAGATACTGGTGGTACACATAAGTTGACAAAGTAACTTTTAGTCGTCCTTACAGAAAACCCGTTTAATGAACATAATTTCTTTCAGGCCTATGCAATTTGGACATTCCAGCTTTACCTTGCTTATCCGATTCTTTATTTCCCCCTTGTAGGTTCCACCTCTTTTTAAATGTAATTACTGCTTTGAGTCCTTTGCCTGCGGAGTGCTGTCTTCACTATCCTTTCCTCATTTATTTTCTCATGCTATACCTGGGCTTTTCTCCATCTTCAGCTCTCATGTTACAGTGTCTCCCACAGGTTCACTTCTGTAACAAGCATTTGCAATGCAATAGGTCTCGCATTTGCAAAAGTTTGAGCTATTAGCATTGTAAATGACGAACCTTTTAGCTATGTGTTGGTTTTGAAAACAGATAAATAAATGGCATTGTCATTTACAATGCCAATAGCTTAAACTCTCGCATTGCAAATGACAATGCCTTTTATTTATGTCTTTAGAAAGAAAAAAACGCATTGTCATTTATAATACCAATAGCTTATTGAGTTTCTTTCTTACAGGATTACAGGAGATCTGTGTGGGGAAGACCGCGTGATGGAGTTGGGGGTTTGGGAACGGGAGTTGTGGGGCTTGCCACAGCTTGGACCCTTGTTGGACATACAAGGGGATCGGTGTGGGTACGGTGGTGTTGGTTCCAGAGGGTAGGTGCAGGAGGGTTGCTGTGTAGTCTGGTTTGTTTGGAGTTGCCAAGGCGGGGTGTGCATAGACACGTGGGGATGGCACAGCCGAGATTAAGGTGCTATGGATGGTTGCGGGAGGCTAGGTGCCCACGGAGAGCTGGGGTGGGGGGACGTCCGGGTATAAATTTAAGTTGGTGAAGTTTGATCTCGGCATGGCTCAAAATTTTGTGAACCTGGGTCGATGATTAATCTCTCAGAGTACTTAGAAGGACGAATGTGGTCTGGGGTGACGGAACAGGGGTGGGGGTTTAAAGGACGCATTAATGTTGGAGGCGGGTAGAGGTAGACGGGGCGCTTGAGTGGGAGTAGCAAGAAGGGAGGGCCATGGGGGCTGCTGTTTTGGTGGCTTGGGTAAAGGTAGCAAAGGGTCTGGTTGCAAGGTTGGAGCGTGCCACGCTGACCAGGAGGAGGTTTTCTGCGGATAAGAAGAGTGGAGAGGGTAGAGTAGGTTGGAGTGCACTGGGCGTTCCTAGGCATGGGGGGGTGGAGTTGCGGTGCCGGGCACTGTTGGGCGCAACGGCCACAGATGAAGGGCAAGAATGATTTGCACACGGGGCGGGGGTTAGAGGCACCAGTTCGGCAATGTGGGGAAACACTGGGTTGTGTCATGCACGCTGCTGTAAGAAGGGGAGAGAAGGCAACTTGTGGAATGGTGGTCTGCATGGCGCAACAGAGCGGGTGGGTGAGCGAGCGGATATTGCAGAGAGCAGCTTCTATGGGGAGCAACCGTATAGCTGAACATGAGCTCGCCTCCCTCAAACTACTAAGTGACTGTACAAGCTGCAATGTTAAAAGGTATCCCAGTAACAAAACGTGCACACACCACTCCCTGTAACATCAGCCAGGTAAAACCTCAAGGGGACAATCACCAACCCCGTCGGCTGCTGCGACAATCCTTCATGGAGGCCAGCTGATGGAAGCAGCATTAGATATAGAATCGTTTCCGCTTGGCCCCACACTGTGTCAGATCTTGTATTGAACTCTACAGAGAAAAGCCAGAGAGAGGTCCTCAGTGAGCCGTGTGGGAAAGTCCCAGGGGACAATAGGCATGTCTTCCATGCTGTGCTCGTGCACAGCCGGTTTCATAGCAGAGCCTGCACCAGCAAGAGAGAGATACGTTTTCTTGAGCATGTAATGAAAAGCTTACAGTACTGGCACAGGGGGTGGGCTACAGAACTCACAACTCTCCTCTGGGAAAAATAAGTTTGCACAAGCACATGTAAAACAAGACGTCACGGTTGTTTTGATTTAGTTGCTCGCCGTGAAATGGATCCAAAAAAACACAAGCTCAGCGACAGAGTTTGAAGGCAGCAGCTGCAAATTAGAAATGTCTATTTTTTTATTTACATGTGTCTGGGGATGCATGTAACTTATTTGCAAAACAAAACCTAGCAACCGGAAGTTCGGCAGCGTGAAGCCGGTCGTGGGGCGGGACTTCCGCCTTCTGCGTGAAGCCCCCATCCACGGAGTGCCCGAGAGCAGCATTGGTGACGCGGGCGGGGCTCCCATGCCTGAGGGAGAGCCCCGCGGTGGCTGCCAAAGTCAGGAGTGGTGGCGATGCGGTGAGTAGGGCTTAGTTGTAAGGGGGGGCGGGGGTGTGTGTCTGTGTGTGTGTGTGTGCAGGGGGGGTTGGGGGCTGCAACAGGTGTATGCGTGTGTGTCTGTGTGTGCGTGTCTGTATGTGTGTGTCTGCGCAGGGGCTGTGGGGGGGGGCGGCAGCATGTGTATGTGTGCGTGCGCCTGTGTGTGTGCAGGGGGTGGGAGCTGGCTGTGTGTGTACGCGCTGTGTTTGCATGCAAGCCAAGCGAAAGCAGGGGCTGTGTGTGCATCTGCGCAAGCGCTCCTCAGAGGTGCGCTCCCGCTGTGAAAACTGAGAATGGAAAAGCACGCGGTACACTCGTGTCTTCATTCCCAGATACGGGCAAAAATAGGTCTCGAGCAGACTCTGCTGCTCGACCTAAAAACGGTCACTTATACGGTGGCCATTGACTTAAAGAAAATGTCTCCATATAATGCTTTACGTTAAACATTTTTTAATATTTCTCCTCCTGTTACGTGTGTTTAAACTGCTCATCATTTTCGTAGTCAAAACCTGAACCGTCTTTCTCCTAGAGATGTGTCCTCCAGAACTGGACAGATATCTTTAGCTGATGCCTTGCTAGCCATGTGACTCAAAGGGGGTTGTGGATAACCACAACCTGAGTGGAGCACAGCACTAGACAACAAGTTGTCTCAATAGGCTAGTCAAAATAATCCAAAAAGAGTCAAACGCTCTCAGGCATATGAGTTTATCATACCATAATGCATCATATTTGGCATACGCAATATGTAAAGTAAATCAACAGTGTTCAAAAAGAAAAACTCTTTTATACTTAATTGCAATGCATGTTTCAACTATACAAAACTAATTTTATGTCCGACATTAAACCCACATCAAACATGTGATACAATCAGCAAATTATACAAGAACAGTCCCAATGCATTTCGGGTTCCAAACTGAACCCTTCATCGAACCCTTCATCAGGGGAAGATGAAGGGTTCAGTTGGAACCCGAAAGTCTATTGAGGTTGTGGTAATCCACAGCCCCCTTTGATTTTTTAATACACAGAGAGATTGGTGGGTCACAACTCTCCTTCAAGTGGAAGCACGCATTTCAGGTTAAAATGTATTAACTTTTTGGTTTACTAAGTTTTATTGTTACGAAAATCAGGTGTGCAGAGACACTTTCCATTTGTGTATATTGCTAGACATGTGAACAGCAAAATAATTGTCTGTTTTCAGGTGGTTATGATTTTCAGAGCAGATCATAATTTCAGCTTCTCTTGGCAGCGCCAACCGCGTTACTACGCCACTTGGAGGTCACAACTCAATCTTACCAGCTTCTTTGGATTTATGTATTCTCTGTTCATGAATATCTACTTTGCTCCTTTGACTGTAGATGCCACTTTAGTTTCCAAATTGTTAAAAGACAGTTACTTCAACCAATTCTATTTTAATTAATTCAGTGATAGATCTTGGAGTAACATGCAAACAGCGTAGTAGTTTATTGGAATACATGGAAGGCCTCCATTCCCTGGGCTAATACTGTGGTATTTGACCATTTGACCTGATTTGTATCCACCAGATGGAGTATGTATGCAAAGAAAAAAGGCTAGTCCGGAGAGGCCCCAGGTCTAGAACACTCTCCAGCCCTCTTTGAAAGACATTCAAAATCATGTGCTCTTCAAATGATTAGTGCAATCCAAACTCCTAAAGCATTTGGTCAAAGAGTGTCATCACAAACTGCAGAGACTGAGAAATGACACAAAAACGATGCATACGGCATCCCAGATTCAAACCACCTTTGCTATATAAATGCAGTCTCCTCTTCCTTCACTAACTACAGCCTCAATAACTGATGAAAGTTTATTGTAAGACATTGGGTTACTTGTTGGTGGGGGGATGTGAAACCCTTCTCCACTGTCACAGTCTGGGCTGTGTGTTGGTTCTGAGAAGCTGTGAGGCTGCAGTGCAGATTCAGTCGTTGAGGCTGAAATCAACGAAGGATATGTGTGCCTGCACTGAAGATGCATCGCACAGCAGCAGTTTCGATGAGTCAATGGGCTGCTGTGTGATAAAGGGCTTAGCGGCGGTTTCGACCCATGCAGCAGCAATGCCCCAGTTTTGCTTGGGGTTGTGCCACGCAGTAGAGAACGTGCATTGGTTCCGCTCGAACCACAGAGGCCCACAGAGCAATTTAATCCCATTTTTAAGGGTCCAGGACTGGGGTGGCACCTCTTGCCAGGGTCGGCTCTAAGATGGCAGAGTCCAGGTGCAGGAGCAAGGTTGTTGGTGTCTTCTGTCCCTGTGGCTTAAGTCAGGAGGCCAGCCAACTAGCCCTTGAAGCCAATCTTGGATTCTGGGTTCAAAAGATGCAGGTCCAGTCCTTCTCACCCAGGCAGGAGGGCAAGAGGCATCAGGTAAGCACAGCAAGGCAGCAGCAAAGCAAGGCAGGAGTTCAACAGGGCAGCAGTCTGGCAAAGTGACAGCCTTCAGCAGTCCTTCTTCCTGGCAGAGGTCCCACAGGTCCAGAAGTTTAATGATAAGTTGGTGTCTCAGGTCTAGTATTTAAACCCAGTTGTGCCTTTAAAGTGAGAAGGTTCTAGAGGGACAGCAGGGCAGTTATGCAGCCCTCCCATTTTGCTAATGATTGCCCATCCAGGCACATCTAAGCTCACAATTGTGTGCGGCGGTCTAGGAGGAATACGCAAAGCTCAACTTTCAGACACCCTTCATGTGACCCAGGTACATACTATAGACACTAAGAGGCATGCAGCATTCACACAGCGCAGCAAGCCACTTTACTGCACTGCGTGAAAGTGCAAGAATGTACTGTATTTAACAAAATACAATGCATGTCTGTCCTTTCCTTGCGCTGGCGCCCTTTTGGCTGCCTAACGCTAATGTAGGCACCCTTGCGCTGTCGTGCCAGGGTGCTTGAGTTGCAGACAGGATTGTTTGTGTGCATGAAGGTAATTCTTCCTGCACAAAAAAGATCCTCTGAGGCCTTTTCCTCTTGTGTGCAGCAGAATGCAGCAAACATAGAAAGCAGAAAATGAGGAGAAACAAAGTTATTTCTCCCCGTTATGCCTCCCTTGGGGAGGCTTAGCATTTTGACGCATTCACAGGTTTTCCATTGTTGGTTTATCTGGGAATGCGCCACAAGCCATGGGTGGATGCATGGGAACACCCACGCTCTACCCATGGAATGCCTTTCTGGGGAACATCAACGCAACACAGCAATTTGAGCTGCAGTGCATTACTCTGGATTTCTCAAGCCACTCGGGGCTACACAAGGTAGCCCCACATGGTTTGATAAATCCAAATTAGGTTTTGTGTCGCCATTGCACCCCCTTGTGTGGTGCAAGGGTGATGCAAAATCTTCATAAATATGACCCTAAATGGTTAATGCAGGAAAGTGTCCAGTTTCTAAATGTGGCATTTTCAAAATTATCATTTCAAATCTGCCTTTACCATAAGTTAGAATTTATAATTACAATTCCAAAGACACCAAACATGTACTGGTTATCTGGTCCCATTTACACAATATGGCTTTTAAAATGTAATAACATAATTCCAGTGTTGATGTATGGGAGAGGTAGGCCTTGCAGTAGTTATAAAGATAGAGAGTCTTTCACTACCAGGACATGTGAAACTTAAAAGTTCATGTCCTACCTCTTAAATACTCTACACCCTGCCCTCTGGGTTTTCAAGGGCCTACCCTAGGGGTGATTTATGTATGAAGAGGGAAGGTTTGGGCTGGAAAAAAGTTTATTTTGCCAGGTCGACATGGCAGTTCAACTCCACACACAGGCTGTAACGGTGGCAGGCCTGAGATGTTTTTTAAAGTGCCTCTTAAGTGGGTGGCACAGTCAGTGCTGCAGGCCCACTAGTAGCATTTCATTTAAAGGCTTGGGCACATGTACTTCCAATTTACTAGGGACTTACAAGTAAATGAAATATGCAAATTGAGGATAAGCTAATGTTACCATGTTTTGAAAAGAGTGAGCACATGCACTTTAGCACTGGTTAGCAGTGGTAAAATGAACAGAGTCCTAAAGCCAGCAAAAACGAGATCAGCAAAAAATGTAGGAGGATGGCAAAAAGGTTGGAGGACGACTACCCTAAGGCTGACAAGTCTAACAGTTAGGATTAATTTAAAGTCGACTCCGCTGACCCCAATAGTTTCTGACCCATACCCAACATTCCCATGCTAGCCAAGGTCCTGGAAAAATGTGTTCAGCAACAACTGAACTAACACATCATGGACTTCAACCTTCTGAACATTCACCCATTGCGTTTCAGACAGCACAGAAACAGCCATCCTGCACATAGTTGACCATGCCCTCCTAGCTCTTGACCGCAACAAAACCTGTCCACTAGTCCTGCTTGACCTCTCCTCAGCTTCGACATGGTCAATCATGACAAAATTCTAAGAAGACTGGAAAACAGGATGGGTTTATCTGGCACAGTCCTTCAATGATTCAAATCCTTTCTGGAAAACAAAACACAATCATTCATGGTGAACAAAAATCTTTCTCCCTCCTCACCGAACCTTCTAGGAGTACCATAAGGCTCCACCCTATCACCCACCCTATTCAACCTGTATGTTGAACCACTAACTGAGCTAGGACAGCAAGCAAACATTGCCTACCACATGTACGCAGATGACACTCAACTTTACATCAAGATCTTCTCCATTGAAGACATAAAGACAATGAACCTGGCACTCGAAAAAACTATCCACTGGCTAACGACCAACTTCCTCAAGCTAAACTCGCAAAAAACAGAATTTCATCTAATCTCCCCCCACCTCCAATAACACTCTGGAGACAAAATAATGGACCAAGCTGATCACTGCTCTGAACTGCACGCCAACTTTGGTGAACTCCACCAAATCACATGGAATTACAGTAGATAAGAACCTTAACATGCAAACACACATCAACCTGTTAACTAAAAACGCAAGCTTTCACCTCAGTTATCTTAGAAAAATGAAACCGTTCATTGAAAACCCGGACCTCAAAACTAAAGTTCAGTTCTTAGTCATCTCAAGGCTTGAGTACGGATGCACCACCCTCGCGGGGCTTCCCAAAATCTCAACCGCCCCTCTAAAAGCCTGTCTCAATGTCACAGCATTATTCCTAACAGGATCTAGGAAATTTGACCATTTGACCATATTTCATCTCCCTTGAAAGCACTCAACTGGTTACCTTATGAAGCTCGAATCCACCTAAAAATGGCATGCATCACTCACAAAGCTCTTCACCTCAATACGCCCCAGTACCTATACCAAAAACATCCCATAGATCCCATCCACTTCGACCTCTGTTTACATGTGCATTTCCTTCAAGGTGAGTCAAGTGGGTGACAGGGAGGAGACCTGCAGGGTCATATTCAGAAAGAGCACTATGATCGTTCAGACCCCTTGGTCCTCAGAGTAATGGTCCAGGAGAAAGAGGAAAGTAGCATGATCCTTGGATGGTATCAGAGAGATGGCCAAGAAGAAGTGGTGCTGTACGGGGAGTGGGGTTCATTTTTAGGTCTCGCCTATGCAGCGTGCATGCGCTTGCTTAGGAAAAAAACCTTTAGCCATTGATTCACATTTTTAGCTTAAAACGTGCACGCAATGCATTGCTTTCAATGGCAAAGCATGCACGTTCGGTGATTCCCTTGCGGGAGTGAGCTTTGACACCATATGTTTGTAATTAACTTGCAAACATATGGTGCCCCTGCTCTCTCCCGCAAGGAAAACAGGCGCAGGCCCCTCCTCTCTCCCCTCCCCTGCACCTCCTCCTTTAGCGTGAGGCGCGCGCGTATGTTTTTCATCGGAATCGCTGTCTTTACGCTTCACAGTGGGCAACTACACAAGATTCAAATGCAGGGATAATGTTTCTCTTTTGGAAACAAAGGCCAGGACAACCGTTGGGAAAAGAAAGGTTGCTTTGTTTGTTTTTCGTCGGAATTGCTGTCTTCACGCTTCACAGTGGGCGGCTATACGAGATTCAAATGCAGGGATAAGGTTTCTCTTTTGGAAACAACAGCCAGGAAAACCACCGGGAAAAGAAAGGCTGCTTTACAGACTAGCAAGCAGAGAAGTGACTGCTGATTAAACGAGTTAGTCACAGGATTATTTTATTAGTATTTCTATGTATATGAAAATGTATCCCTCACTATTGTGCATATTACAAACATTTAGATCCGATCACAATGACTCTGCAAAATGCAGGCGCCACATGCAAACCGCTCCTTTGCATTAGCACATCATGTGCAAACGAAATGGAGTGGAAAGTGCAACTTAATAAAATATTTTATGCACCCAGGAGGGGGCAAATGCACAATTTGCACATCATTCCTCCAATTAACAGTTGCGCAGAATGGCATTGTGCTCAATTTGCTCTTGTAATGTGCAGCATATTTTACCTGCTGAAAATCTCAGAGACAAGTTCATCACTTGAGGCATAATTTTCACCCAACTTGTAACCCAGTTTTCAGGTGCAACAAGGAGCTTGCAACCAAAATGGGATTTGCTTCCCAGTCCTAAACTAAACGCTTACAGTTGTGCACCCGACACCAGTCTCGGAGTCTGACTCATTTTCTTTCCTGGGAGCACGAGAATTGCTTATGCCTGTTATGTAGATGCGAATGCAGCTCGGCGGGCTAATGAGCCACCTGCTGCTGTGTTTTCTGAGAGACGTGCAGGCTGCACATTTGAGGAAACCTTGGACTTTATACCCTTCTGAACTCGATCACACGAACACAACTGGAGTGGGTTAAAATAACTTCTATTACAGAAGTGCACACGGCAATGTTTATTTTGTGTGCTTGCAAAGTGGCTAGTCTTACCCGAATACATGACGAAGTAAGCTGCAAAATGAATAGCCATGGCTGCCGCACGCCTCTCGAGACTCCCAGGGTTTCAGTTATGTGTTTTTGTGTTCACAGCCAAGAAGCACTAGATTGGAATATTATGCATAGTTTGAATAACGTGGTAGAGAGGTAACAGTAAACCGGTGGTTATGTAAAACACAATTTTCTGAGAAGGGGAAGGAGGGTGGCAGTGAGATGACCCCTCTAATCGAGCTGCCGACCTGCATTAAACAAGCATTGGCATAGCCAATAGATCTTCGCCTTTGTGACCTTATAAGTGTTTAGCCATGCAACAGTTTATGTTGTTGCACCAAGGATATTGTACTGCATAACTAAATACTTATAAGGTCCCAAAGGCGAGACTTATTGGCTATGCCAATGCTTGTTTAGTTTACAAGTGATAGCGACTGTTCCTCAAAGATATGGCTTAAGGACGGTGGGGAGTTTTTAGGGCTTTTTTTAAAGGGCTTTTTAGTGGAGCAGGTGCAGGTGCAATTGCATTGGGACCCTTGCTCACAACATCCCAATTATGGGGCCTAAGGCTTTTGGTCAATTTCTGTTTTGGTTTGATATATTTGTACTCATATATAGCATGAATTAGGAGTTACAGAAAAATACGCCAGAAATTATATCCTAGGCAGTGTCCTGGACTTCAACAATGCCGCTCCCTCTTTTCCTATTCTTGTCAGACATTTTTTGAGGGGGGCCTGACTTCAAAACAGTTCCCTTTCGGGGGAGGGGAGCTTAGAGCAAAAACATTTGAAGACCTCTGATCTGATGGGTTTTACATAACCGAGGTTGTCACAGCTCTATATACACTGCCTCCTTATCTCGCTTGGAGAAGCACAAATTAAAGCTTGTCTATTTCTGTGTTTTTTAACTTTTACTACCGCTACATGCAGTCTTGTTTTACCGTTATACAGAACAACGAATCACAGAATGCAAGGAAAACCGTACTGAATTAACGGCTTATGTGTGATTGAAAATAACTTTAGATCTCTCTTTTTCTTTGCTAGTCTGATCTTTTGAAATAAAACAATGTACACAATGTTTAAAATGGCCTATATTTTATGTTTTATTTCTTTTAATGTAGCTTTTCTTTTATTTCTTTTAATGTAGCTTTTCTTTATAGGTATGTGGAATGCACCCGTTTAGTTGTCATTGTGGCAATTCAGCATCTATTGTAAGGACGAATATTTAGTTCCATTTCTATGTCTGTGCCTGACCCAGTTTTTGGTTCTAAAATGCCAGTCAACCTTTCTTGGACCGGATTGAGAGAGCAACAGAGACCACAAGGGAGTGGAAGAAACAAATACATGACAAAATGCAAAAGTAATCAGGTTGTATATGTGTACACAGAAAACATTAACACACATCATGACTCAATGTTTTATCAAAACAATTGAAGCAGCTTCCTGTCACCAGCCAGTGTTGCCAGGTTTTTACAGCTCGAACAGTGTGTTCCTGTAAACAAGGCCAATACCAATCAATGCTCCAAAATGGTGTATTGGTATCAGCTTTAAGACAGTATGAAATATTTTTCCAGGAATCAAAAGTTTAAATTTAGCCCTCAGACGAACAGATAGATAATGCAGGGTATTATGGCAAGCAGAAGCCGGGCTGAACTTCTCTTGGCTGCATATAAGTTTAGCAACCATATTTTGAATCACCTGCAGGCAGGTAACGAGATTGTCTGACATCCCAGGGTAGAGGGCCCTACCTTAGTCCAATCTGCTTACCACAAGGGCTTGGACTACGGTTCTTTACCAATCGAATGGAATCCAGAAGTTTCAACAGACGTGCCATTTGCCACAGGTAGGGATAGCTTCCTTAGACATTGTTGAGGACTCATTGATCAGGAAACCCAAATTTCATACCACTTTTTTTGGTTTAGGGCCGGCTCCCAAGGACCCTGGCCTCCAGGATGGGTCCCAAATATCGTGGGCACCTCCAAAAAGCAGAATCTCTGTTTTTTCAGTATTCAACTTCAGACATTAGTCCTCATCCAACTGGCTACCTCCTCAAGGCAGCCAGAACAACTAGCCTGATTTTTTTTAAATGCTCACCTAAAGAGATGACCAATTGTGTGTCATCAGCGTGTGAGCAAATTGCAAAACCCCACTTGCCCACCAGCTTAGCAAGGTCTGCAACATACACATTAAAAAATGTTGGCCTCAACAATGAGCCCTGTGGCACACCGCAGTTGGAGCTGCGGGGAGAAGATCTTGTAGTGCCCACCTAAACTGACTGAGTCCTATTCATCAGGAATGAACTAAGCCATCATAAGTCCATCGACTGCAGCCCAGCCTCGTGGACTTTGCTTATCAGAAGGCTGTGTGAGACAGTATCAAAGGCTGCAGACAGATCTAGTAGAATTCGGGCAACCACTTTGCCCTGATCTTCTTCCAATCCTATTTTGTCTAGGACAGCTAAAAGGGTGGTTTTAGTACTATTCCGGGCCTAAACCCAGTTTGAGAAGGAACAAGTAAGTTGTTACCTTATACAAATGTTGTCAACTGACTGTTAACCAGTATTTTTAAAACCTTAGACATGCATGAACGTAAAGAGATATAGAGGATTTTTGATAGTACTGAGATGTCTGGTCCTGCTTTCTTAGCTAGGAGGAGGATCAAGGCTTGCTTACATGTGTCGGGATACTTAGTGTTTCCCAAGGAAAAGTTAAACATTTGAGTAAAATAGAGACTAAGGATAGAAAATAATCTTTAAAAGCTGAAATGAGGGCAAAGGTTAAATGGGGAATCTGATTTAACTTCCAACATTGTCTTTTCTACCTCTTCTCTTGATAGATTAGCAAACTCACCAAAATGTATTCTAGCATCTGGATGGCCTAACTTGGTCCCAATCTGATCTAAAAGAGTGGGTTGAGGGGCGAAGTTGGAATAGACAGTATCAATTTTCTCTGAGAAATAATAAGCAATATCTTCACAAAGGGGGATTGTGGGGGGGCATAATTTGTAAACGACTAACTGGCTGGGAGAGATCCTTAACAATTTTAAAACATTCTTTACTGGAACCTCTATTATCTTCCAATAAAAAATTTTTTGTCTCTCTTAAGCTGTTGATGATAGGCAACTGCTGTTTATAACTTTTAACGATCAGCGAAATTTCCCGAGTGGCGCCATGTTTTCTCTACTAGTTTATATTTCCTCTTCTTAAGTTTTAATTCAATGGAATACCATGCCTGAGAAGGGTTTTGTCTACAGGGTTGTTTGGTATTACAAAGGGTGCATTCATTTTGCACCAGGGCATTTTAAGTACATAAGAAGGTTTGGGGTTAGTTTTCAATTCCACCTGGATCCCACATCTCAGAAACTGAGTAACAGTCGGGAGTAATCACTGACTCTCTCTGTAATCGTTGGGTGGGTCACCATTCATAAGTCATTTATGAATAGTGTCCATATATTGAATGTTATGTTATGTTATGTTATGTTAAGTGTTACTTATAAAGCGCACTGACACCGGAGCTTCCTGGCGCTGGTAGACAGAACAGAGTGAGGAGGAGGTAGAGGTAACAGAATCTACGTGGGGGTAGGGAAAAGATAAGTTTTTAGCATTTTCCTAAAGTTGAGAAAAGAGGAGCAGGATTTGATAGAGAGAGGGAGGGTGTTCCAGAGTCCAGGGGCCAACTGGGAGAACCGGCGTCCGCCGAATCTCTTAGTTTTGCTCCTGGGGATGATCAACAAGTCAAGGTGGGCGGATCGAAGATGACGTGTAGGACAGTAAGGGTGGATGGTAGATTTCAGGAAAGCAGGGGAAGGGCAATGAAGTGCCTTGAAGGTAAGACAAGCTACCTTGAAGGCAGCCCTTCGCTCGACCGGGAGCCAGTGCAAATTCATAAGCAAAGGTTTAGCTGATTGCCATCTGGGTGTTCCATGGATCAGGCGGGCAGCCTGGTTCTGGACGATTTGGAGGCGTTGAGTCAGGTATTGTGGTAGACCGTGATAGATGGCGTTGGAAAAATCCAGACGGGAGAGTACCAGCGAAATAACAGTTTGGGTGAGTGCTGCCGGGGGAAGAAAGTGGCGGATTTTGCGGATCCTCCGAAGTTGAAACATACAGGAGGAAACCACCGCTCCCACCTGAGCCCTGAGAGAAAGCTCAGCGTCAATGATGACACCTAGACTTTTTACTGTTTTTGCAGGGACGGGGGGGGGAGCCAAACTCTGGAGGCCAGAACTGTGGACCCCAGTAGGTGGAGCTGAGTCCAGGAAGTAGGAGCTCAGTTTTACCGGGGTTCAACTTCAATTGGTTCTGGTTCATCCAGAGTTGGATATGAGTCATGGCTCCATGAAAAGTTTTGATGGCGTTTGGTGAGTTGAGGGGGAAGATGATCTGGAGATCGTCAGCGTAGTTATAAGTGACGATGTCCCATTTCAGAAGTGATTGAATAAGTGGTCGGAGGTAAAGATTAAAGAGGAGCGGGGAAAGGGAAGAGCCTTGGGGAACACCACAGGATGTGAGAGTTTTTTTAGCAGTGTAGGGGCCAAGGCGCACCGCCTGTGTTCTCCCTGTAAGGAAGGACCTGACCCACTCAAAAGCAACGCCCTGGATGCCCGCCTGCCCGACACGGTGGAGAAGGATGTCATGATCCACCGTGTCGAACGCGGCCGACAGATCCAGTAAGACGAGGGCTTGGGGTTTTCCCGCGTCCTTACTTCATAGTCTGGCCCTCAATACCTGGGAGCATGTATACGAATTTCATGCCTAGTACTAAACACTAAATACACAATTGAGAAATGTTTGTGCCCCAGTAAAAACCTCTATGGGTTTTAGTAACTGGCATAGTCTTTAAAGTTAGTTTGATTTCACCTGGCACACAAACAGCTTTCCTTAAACAAGTTTTACCTCAGACTGTGTTAGCACTATAGCGTGATTGAGCCGCAGGCTGGAGAGGCGCAGCTGGACCACATAGGGGTCAGTGCTGAATGACTTCCAAGAGCAAGGATGTTTCCGTAAAATGTAGGCTAGTCAATATATTATTTTCACGCACATGTTGAACACATTTGTATAATACACCTTTTATCCAGTATGTGTTTTTTAACTTTTAATATGCATAGTAGCTTTCTATTCAAGTGCTTGTAACAGTTTGTATTTATGCGTATAATTACTGATATCTATTCCTAGCCAGACTTCCACTTTAAGCTTTTTTGTTAATAGCGGCGATACTAAAGTATTTCTCTCCTATGTAAGATGTTTTGTATCTCTTCTTTGATTTTTGATATTCTGATGTAAATAAAATAAAAATGTTTTATTAAAATTGTGTCACATAAATAAAACAGGTACTTGATTAGGTTTGCTAAATGTTCAGTTTATGGGGATTGGGCATGAGGGCACAGTGGGGTGGCCCATTCGATGTAGTACTCACAAATTTCTGTTGTACTCCTACCACCATACACTACTTTTATTGGAACTGTTGATGTTTGGCAATTTGGAAAATACTCAGAGCATGGTAGAGAATCTTTATATGGTAGGAATGCTACCGCAGAGGGAACAAGTAGGCCGGTAGGTCTGATGATTCTACACCAGCTGCAAAGTTCTGCCTGAGCTCTAGTGCTTTGAATGTTTAATCTCATCCTCCTCAGGCAAGCCCCTTATGTAATGCATTAAGAAAATAAGTGGAAACAATGGTAGATGCGTGCTGTGATCAAAATTTAGAGAGAAGAATTCTAAATCGGAAGCTCTATAAGAAGGTGAATAGACTTGTAGGGGATATCTTCTAATGCCTCAGGTACTTTGGAGCTTTTTTACAACTTACACCATTGCCCTGCATGCTTTTTTAAATTCAATGCTGAGGCTGAAGTCAACCTCACTGGTCTGGTATTAATTCCTGTCTACATGGGTATCCACCAGAAATGATCTGAACTCTGAGGACTCTGAAGCCCTTTCTTACATAGGAAGAGGCACCTTCTTACTTCCACCTGGAGAGGCACACACTGCTTCTAGAAAGGAGAAGGATGTACCGTTGTTGAACACAGAGCGAGAGCTCGCTCATTTCCTCCTCGTCCCTCTTTCTAGTTTCAGTTCATATATTTTGATGTTTGCCTCATTATACAAAGGTAGCCCTAGATACATTAATGCTATAAAAACCTATTCTTAGAAGAGGTCAGTATACAGTAATGTCACTCATACTTTTTAACTATCCTAACTCTAACTACAAACTTGAAAACCAGTAAGCATGGTCCCTACAATAGAGTCTAGGAGCCGTAAAGAGTGAACACCCCCAAAACACGTCTTGATTGTTCTGCCTCCAAGAGAGGGTATACCTATCACTGTCTGATTATGTAGGTACCTATAAGTACTCAATGACACCAAAGAAGTTTGCTTAACTCTACAACACGGAGAGATTTATGACCAAACATGAAGCTAAACTCTGTAAAATTAGGTAATAACAAATTGTATTGTTCATAATTCACAAGCTGCTTTCAGAATGGGAATATGTATAATGGTTGCAATGGATCCTATTCTGTAACAAAATGTACTTACAGATTAATCAGTTAGGCCTTAAACTTTACAATGGCCAACTGCATTAAGTATTCACTTGAGTGGTTTGGGTACAACTACTATGACAAAATAATATTAAATCACATACTGTGCAAATGATTTGTAAAGTGAGTTATGAAACGTACTGATAAGAATGTACTCAATATTTTCTTCTACCTTTGGGCTTATTGTTTGCCATATAGGTTACAATATCACTTGGTGAGAGAGAAGTTCATAGGGGTTATTGTAATTAAATGAAATTATGTTTTGTCTTTAGGTTAGTTGAATATTAGTTCTAAAATGAGGAATTTTATACAAATGTAATGTAATTGTATGTCGTTTTATAGTCCTGATGGAGTTTCAGTTGGGAATGAAACTTGTTGACTGGACTAATTTCTGTTTTGAAACATTTTGTAACAAAATTTCAAATATTCAATCTTTGGATGTAGGTTTGTTTTTGTGGATTTCATGAGAATGGACTAACCCCAAGCTGTCTCAATAGCAGCAATGTATAAATAGTGTGTGGATTTGTGGTGTTGTTTCAAGAATAATGTCTCTGAGCGCTTCACCTTATGAAGGAGTTGCTCATCTAAGACCTTCAATTTAGTGGAATATATTTCCAAACATACTTTATACAGTTGTTCATTGGTGTCCCTTTGGCTCCTCCCCATCCCTTGATCCTGACAACTGATGTCAGTGGCAGAAGTTAGGGGAGTGGCCTTGATGCAGGACTCTGTTCAAGGTTTCTGATTCCCACCGGATTCAGGGAATACCTCCAACTGGAGGGAGCGGCTGCAATCCTTTGAGAGTTCTGTACCTTCACCTTTTCTTCTGGGGTCGTGCTTGGAACAACTACAATACTTTGCTTTTTCCAGAATTCTGCTCCCTGCACGCATCTATGAGGGGTTGAGAAATCAATGGGCTGCTTCTGTCATGCCCTCAGGTTCCTCTGTAGCCATTGCCCCAATATCACTGATTACTAGGGTTTAAGAGAAGAACAGGGATGGCTAAACAGAATTCCTACAAGTAGCTCCTTGTTAGCCTCAGTGGTCCTGGTTTCCTCTGTTTCTACAGCTCTCTGTGCTGCAACGTTGGATATTTCCCTTAAGTCTGTCATTTTTGCTATCCATTTCAATTCCAGGAAACCTCATCATGCTTGAAAAATTAGAGCTTGACGCCTAAGATTTCCCCATAAATTGCCCCTTTGCATCCAGAAGCTCAGGCAACCTGAATATTGATGCGTGAATTGCAAAACATGTGTGGCCTTGTGCTTCTTGAGGTGTTTATGGGAGGCAAATAGTGAGCCTGCTAAGGTTCTAGACCTCTTGTAGAATGTCTTCCAGTTGGCCCTAGCTGTTTCTGACCTGTGGAGCCAATGGGCCATAATCCACGCTTTCAGGGATTCAGAGGTTCAGTTGATGGAATTCTTGACTTTCCCGGTCCTGAAAAAAAATAAGTCAATGTGTCTCATGATTTAGTCCCTTGTCCTTACCTGGGACATGACTCTGGTCCTGCAGGGTGTTCAATGTGATCCCTATATAACCCTGGATTCAGTATACTTTAAATAAGTTTACTTGGTGGGCATTTCTTATGTATATCGGATGGGTGAAATGTAATCCCTGCTCAGATGCGCCTGTTTCATTCATTTCATTCTGGACAAGGTTGGTCTTCATCTGAATCTTGGATTTATTCTCCACAAAGTATCTTCCAATTTTCACTGCTCCGATGATTTTGTTTCTCCCTGTATTTTCTTTCTCCTTTCTTGGCCATGAGGAAGGATGTTATACTCATTGGATGTACACAGAGCACTCTCTGTTTATTTGGTCAGGACTGCCTGTTTCTGTCAAGTTGATTTTCCTCACCTTCTTTGCCCAGGTGGTAAAGTGTGGTATCTTACTATGCAACATTGCATCATTGTATCCGGTTGACTATATCTTTGGCCTACCAGGCCCATGGATCTATCGTTCCAGGTCCTGTCTAAAATTAGTCCACTAGGACTGAGTCTACCTCTTGCATAACCTCAAGGGGGCTTCTGCGAAGAACTTTTGTAGTGCTGAAACTTGGGCATCATAAAACACCTTAATGTCCAAGGTTAGGTGGCAAGTGGGGAGGAGTGCCAGACTCTGTGGGCCACAATGTTTTTCTGGCATTAAAATGTGAGAAGATGCTGCAGTATTTCACCTCAATGTCCTTCTGTTCTTCCCCAGAATCTCTGTAGTTGAGGTTTCTCTGCTTTGGTCCATCCTTAAGATATATGTTTTAAAATGAGGAAGACAGATGAGGAGGTAATGCTCAAGTACTTATCGATAATCTTCTTTAACACTGATTATATTTTAATGTTTCTATTTTCATGAACATTTACATTAAAATTGTGTCAAGAACAACACTTATTAGCCCTATTTATTCGTTGGAAAATAAGCCATTGTTGGTCGCTCTCCAGCTATGTGCTGCCTCCTGTCACGCTCTGACTGATAGACCATAATCTCCAATTTCAGACTGATTGCTTGGATACGTGGGACTAAACCTGTGCCCGTGCCCAGTGTTTAGCCAAAATAATCCTGGTGAATATGGGCCTCCCCTTCTCTCCCTCTTCTGCCCATAGGATCAGTCCTCTATACTATTTACTCCAGTGCGAGAAGGTTAATGCTCCAATAGGATTCATCACAACCCAAATCTAACAGTTGCTTAGAAAACCCTCAGAGCCAAGAAAGGACACATAGACTGGTTGCAACTCAGTCTGCTTAGTAATATAAAAACAACATCTACCGAAATCTGTCTTTTGAGCCACGACACAAGTGTGTCCTGTCTCTCTCGACTAGATGAATGCAACACCCACCCCACAAGGGGGTCTGATACTTCCCTAGATCCACTAAATGCATGCTCACTGTAGCCACGTGCCTTTCAAAAGACAACATTGGGGATTCAGAATAACTCCTTAAACGTGTGGTAGACTTTACTGATACCCCATAACATAAAATGCCTCCAATGCAGCTTTATTAAACTATAGGGCCATGCATGTTAGCTGTAGATCAATACTGAACCCTGAGGCAATGTTTGTCAACCAAAGAACCCAAATAACTTTCCTGTACCAACACAATATATTGAATCCTTCCTACCCTGAATGGTGCTATGTTGTTTCAAAGTCCACAGTCGATAAATATTCCCAATAAAATAAATGATTTCATATGTGCTGGTCTACCCAGGGAGTGATAACAGGGCTATGATGAGGGCCACGGATTTTTTCCAGCCACCATGCTTATGCATTAGCCATTGCAGCAAGTTTGCGAGAAGAGGTCTGTGCAAAATCATCTTTGAACACACGCCATAGGGTTTGAACTTCGATCACACCATGGAACTGAGTGCATTGCCCTGGTAAATTCTTGAGGATCACAAGTACGTTTTTAAAACGTAGCCACATTAGCTACATATTATGTCCTGCAAAATAATATGCTTCAATGTGTACCACACAAACAAAACCCAGCACACCACTGTTATTTCACAACACCAGGCTGCGATCTTCATCCCAGAAAAAATAATTTGCTCAGCGTGCCTTCCTGTATTTCCTGTAATTGGACAGTAGCTAAGAAATAGTCTCCATCTCTCACTGGACGCACTGCCTGGTTGTTTAGTTACCTACAAGCCTTCCTGTCCAGACATGATTAACGTCAGAAGATCAGAAATAATGAGCCGCGTAATTATTTTGGGAAATGAAGGCCCAGCGTACAGCAGTTTGAAATGTTTTGTGTTATTTAGTGCCAGTGTGTGTTATGCGGCACCATACCCAACTATGTTAAGCCGACTTTCATCTGAAAGCAGTTTCGAAACAGTAAATCCCTGCGGGCAGGATTTGAAAGTTGTTTTTCAAGAGTGAAATAGTGTACTCGAGTATAAGCAGGTCGAAACATATGCATGATATAATCCATTTGCACATTTTTAGAAAAACCTCCCCCATAAACCATATCCACCCTAGGAAACAACCTTTACAACGCAACTTTTACAACACACTACCATAACAACAAAACTTTTACAACGCAACATCCATTACATCGCATGCCATTACAACATAACCATTACAACGCATGACACTACAACACATACCACTACAACGCATGTCATTACAACGCAGTCATTACAATGCATACCATTACAACGCATACCATCACAACGCATAGTACCCCTACACTATCCAACACTTACCCTACTGTTGCACCCCCTGGAGTTAGAATAGTAATTTTTACAGCTACACTATCAAACACTAACCGTACTGTTGCACCCCCTGGAGTTAGAATAGTAATTTTTACTCCTACACTATCCAACACTTACCCTACTGTTGCACCCCCCCTGGAGTTAGAATAGTAATTTTTACCCCTACACTATCCAATACTTACCATACATGCAATGTAATGGTATGCATTGCAATGGCATGCGTTGTAAAGGTAGTATGCGTTGTAATGGAATGCGTTGTAAAGGTAGTTTTTAAAAATTCGTTGTAATGGCATGCGTTGTAATGGAATGTGTTGTAATGGATGTTGCGTTGTAAAAAATGCATTGCAAAGGTATGCGTTGCATAAGTATGCGTTGTAACGTCATACATTCAACAAAACCACACATATTTAAGCGACAACATAAGGAGGAATCTAATAGGAGAATTAAGTAGCACGCAATAGGAACAGCCAGGGCTTTAAGTGGGATGAAAAGGTTGGGGGTGTCTATGGCAAAGACATGTCCAAAAACTGCAATGAGGAATAAAAATACATTGCCTATGTAATTAAGGGTGAGGATTAAAACATGTAAACTAAAATCTAGTGTATTCACAGCGTGCCACCTGATAAGTAGTGGGTGCCTCTCTGTGAGTTTTCTGTTAATGGACCCAGACCATGTCATACAACCAAAGTCTATACCTAAAACAATCCAGGCCTATTGGCTTTGCCAATGCTCGTAAGCTGTATCAGGTAAATGAACAAGGAGATTGATTTTCTAGTGAATAATTAATTACAATTAAAAGCGTTTAAGTTCTATAAATATGAGACTGTGAATTAAAGATTATTAAGGTCTGTGAAAGAGTCGCGTTTTTCGGAGTGTCTCATTCTCCCCACCACATGACTTTCTACTGCTGTTTCTAGCTCTGTTAGACACTTACACTCTTTTTCTCCCCACATCGTTCTGCAATCCTCCATCTACCTAGTTTTTTTTGTTATATATTATATTTTTAAAGTCAGAACAATCAAGATATTCTGACAACATTCCTACATCCTTTTTTATCAGATAATTATAAAAACATTATCGCATTATTAGTAGTTCATTGATTCAACACAATCCAGTGAGGGATAGATAAAAAAGAAATGTACGTGAGACAAGGAAAAGCCGGCTAAACACTTAATGTATGTAATAGATACTTCAGGTTAGTTAGATTCATGTATCAGCAGCTTGGACGCCCAATATAAACTACCAGTGCAATTTCAACCAGATCTTATCCACCTTTTTGACTGCTCTGAGCCCTCGGGCCTTGGCAACAGCTATTTCACATTCATAAGTCTGCCAGAGTACGGCCCAGAATTCAGATACTCTAAATGTAAATGTAAATGTAAATGTAGTATACTTGTAAAGCGCACAGCTGCCCCAGCAACGGGGCGTCCCGGCGCTGTATAACGCTGTGGAACCATTCCTGGCTCTCCCTGTGAGATGCCCCTCCTGGGCACCCCCAAGGGTGGCATTGACTCAACCCATACCCTAGCAATGCACAGATGTGCATTTACTATGATGATAGAGATTAGAGCACCAAGAATGGGGTTCCCTCCGGTCTTTAAATCGATTAGTACTTCTTTGTTGCTCACGCAAAATTCAAACCCCAGCTCTTTATATATTATTTGAAATGGACTGCCCCAAAATTCGTTTAACCCTGGTCACTCGATGAACATGTGGACTCTCTCTGCTGCAAATAACTGGCATTTGGGACAATATACCCGAGAAGAGTTACTAGAGGAAGCCCAAGTAGAAATACGTTCAGGGGTATGATACAACATATACACTTTCCTAAATTGTTGTAATTTGTGATTAACGGATATCACTGCCCCATCCAGTATTTCTATAGCCTCTTGTAATTCAGCACCAGTTATGACAATCACAAGCTTTTGACTCCACCTTCGCACTATTGGTGCATTATCATATTCAACATGGGACATAAACTCTCGGTACATTGTACTTATGTTAAATTTTGAAGATTGATATAATAGGACAAACATTTCAGATGTCTCATGCTACTTTTTATATTTCCAGTTGTGAAAAAAGTAGTCCCTAACCTGCAAATATTTAAAGAAAGATCGTTGCGGGAGTCCATATGTTTCTTGAAGTAAAATAAAAGATTGTAACCCTGAGTGTCATATATCTGGCCTAAAGTGGGGTAAGAGAGTGAACAGCAGGTAGGGAAAACTTACAGCAAACTTCCGTCCATACTTGGACTACATCCCTTATCACCTTGAATCTTACCCTCTTAAAATAATTAGGGTCAGTTAGCTCATGCATTACGTACTTGGTATCTAAGCCTAGAGCTTATTGATACCTGGCAGCATTCATCCAAGGCCAGGCTTCTCCAACGAGTAACTCGTGAGCTACTGGTAGCTCTCCAGCTACCTGTAAGTAGCTCTCCACTAATAAAACAGAAGCTTTTCCTTGGATGGATATATGTATTGCAAAATTGTAAAGTGTGTATTCAAGATTAAGTAAAGTGTATTATCAGAACTCATAAGCTGATGCTCGGGGAAAAATGGTTGCATTTCCATTCTATATTTAAAGCTGATATTTGAGTGGTACATCTGTGGCATGGGGAGACTTATAACTAACAATATTACCTTGGTGTCAGTGGCATTGCAGCGATGACTGTTATGTATTAATCATGCATGGGATTTCAAAATGGGAAAGTCATTTTTTAGTTACTGCCCTGCTTGATGCACTGATGTGATTACTACTCATAAATGTGCACAGGGTGGACAGTTGTGTTCTCTTGTCTGATGTAGTAGATATTATATTTATAAAAAACAAGGGAACCCAAAGGTATTTAAGGGACCATCGGTAGTAGTATTTTATAAAGGAACAAGAGGTCTGGTACTGCAGAATATTCCTAAGCATAAACCATAGAAGTAAAACGAGTTCTATGTCAGAAGATCCAAATGGGTATATACACGTATTTATTCACTCATATAGCACACACAAAAAATAATGAAGTGGGGAACAGCAGAACAAGAAATAAGAATTTCAAAGTTGAGACATTTTTTAGTGACTGGAGAATTAATAAACAGGTCATGTCATGTGTCAGTTTAGAGAGCCCGTGCTATCATAACTTATTTACACGACATTTACAATAGTCATGGTACTATTTGTCAACAAAGTTTCGATACCTCCTTACAAGGTGAGGATCATCATTAGGACTAAATTGAATATGCCTCAGACACTAAAATGCCTATACATTAGCACCTTGTAGGGTACTATAGTTCATAGAAGGGTGGGAGGCCAGTGTCTGTCAGTGCGGTACCATATAGTCTGATGGAAAAGTGGGTGTCCAGGCATGTTTAAAAAGAACAGTGAGAGAACAATGATTTGGTGGGTCTGCAGATCATGTGCAAGTAAAACCTGCAACAATCACCACTTTAAAGGACGGGCGCCAAGCGTGCACCGTCTTGATGACGATTATAATGAAAGTAAGGATGCAACACGAAAATGATGTAGTGTTGAAATGGCAACCCACTAGCGACAGAGGAATTTAGTGGTAAATATTATGACACTATTATTAGTAGCTCAAGCTAATTTTCAATGAACATAAGTAGCTCTTATCACAAAGAAGGTTGAAGCCCCCAGGCAGTAAGCTTTGGATCCAGTCCATAAATGAAGCCCAGAAATATACTTTAAAATCTGGCAGCTTGAATTCCCCCCTGCTCATTAGGCAGTTTCATAGACCTAATGGCTCGTCTAGCATTCCTATACCACCATATAAAAATATCAATCGCCCCCTCATGGCATCTAAAGAATAAATCGGGGACCCACAGTGGTATAGAGCGAAAAAGATAAAGGAATTTTGATAAGTTGTTCATTTGGATGATATTGCATCGCCCCAAGATACTTAGAGGGAGTCGATGCCATTGCTGTAACTTGATAACTGTGTTTTTTTTGTTTCATAAGTTTTTATTGAGAGAAATTTAAAATACATAAAAACATGAATACATATAAAATATAAAATAACATGATTTCAAAAAGGGTAGTAATAAAAAGGGAATTCTTCAATATTAAAGGGAAAGAAAATGAAAAAGGGGAGGGTATAAGATGAGTAATAAATGAGAAGAGTATTATATATAGTATATTTAGAAATTCATAGATCTCAATATATGAAGAGTGATAAAGGAAATGTAAATGATATCAATACATAGATATATCAAAAGGGAATAGGTATAGACCGTAGAATAGACTCCTTGCCCGGATAAGGTAAAAACATTAGAAAATAGAGAAAAGAGGAAAACAAGCATATAGGATTAAAGGTATATAAGGAGAATGGGAAGAATTAAGGAATCCCAGAGAAAAGGAGCCCACACTTGCTGGAAAATTACCTCTTGGTCCTGTAATCTATATATAATAGGTTCATGGGAAGCCGTTTCAATCATTGCTACCAACCATTCTTCCTGCGAGGGAGGACTAGACGATTTCCAATGCAGATTTTAGCCATGGAAACTTTGGTGTGCAGAAGACGACATTGCGGACGTGTAATGGTAGGAAGACTTATAAAATCATGTAATAAAAGATGGAGAAAGTAAGGGGAGTGCTAACGGAAGGGATTGAACCCCGCAGGGTGCACCCTATATAGGTCCAAAAACACTGCATGGAGGGACAATCAAAGAATATATGAGAAAGATCACAATTGACTCCAGGACATCTCCAACATGTAGAGTGTGGTAGCAAACCTGCTCTTTGCAAATTCAGAGGTGTCCAGTACCAATCGTGCAAAGTTTTGAAAAGGCAGAATTTCAAACAAGCTTCTCAGGTACCTTTGTCAAGGGCCTCCAACAAAGCTGACCAGCCATCTTCCTCAATACTGGTGTGTCGATGCCTTTGCCATTTCTCTTGGAGAGCTTTAAGAAGTGGTTGTGAATATAGGCGATGAATTAAAACACCATATAGACCTGACAACCACCCTTTATGTCGACCCCAAGTAAGAAGATAATCTAAAATTGGTGAGGGATTCAAAGTCCAGGGAGGGGAACCTAGATATCTTTTCAGACATTGCTGTAACTGCGTGTGGCATGTTGCCTGGTGTAGTCGGAGACCAAACACTTCGCTAAGTGAAACAAAGGATTTTAGCTCTCCATTTGAGATAACTTGATCAAGTGTTTGGATGCCTCTTGATTTCCAACTAGACCATTGGAGCGCGTGACCATTTATTCGGATACTCTCTTTGCCCCAAATTGGAGCTTTCTAGTGTAAGCGGTGGGCGAGTCGGAGAAGACGATGTGCTTGTTGCCACGTTTGATAAGTAGCTTGCATCACTGGATGCAGGGGGAAGAAGGTGGAATTCGGGTCCTTAATGAGAATCAAGACCATCGCTTTGGTTAAGTAGGGAGTGTTCTGTTGTGACCTATTGTGGAGGATCAATCACACCCGGAAGTAAATAAACTAATTGTGAGAGGTGTAAGGCTAAAAATCTTGTTTTAAGGATGGTAATCCCAGAGCACCATAAGAACGGTGAGCCATTAATTTAGTAGCAGCTCAACGTGTGACCCCCCAGACAAAAGATCAGATTCAGGCGTCTACCCTACGAAGTGTAGATAAAGGAACTGGAATTGGAAGCATAATAAGTATATCATTAAAAACGAGGTAGGGTGCCCATCCTAATGGCCTGTACCCTTCCCCACATGGAAAAACCCAAGAGAGGCCACTTGGCAAAATCAGTTTCCATTTGTGGTATATGGGGTGAGAGATTGTCTGAGATCATACTTGTCAAACCTCTATTGACCAGGACTCCCAAATATTTTAATTGGGATGATTTCCAACAAAAGGGATACCCATCAATTGATGCTTTTGTGGTACCAGAGGAGATCGGGAGACCCTCACTTTTATCCCAGTTCACTTTGTACCCAGACTGGGTTGAAAAATCATCAATGATCTTAAGTAAAGCTGGTAGAGAGTGAGGAAGATCTTTTAACGAAAGCAGAATATCATCGGCATACAAGTAAACTTTAGAAGTACCGCCTGCTATAGGTATACCTTGAACGTGTGTTGAATGCCGAATGAGTGAGGCAAGAGGCTCTATCGCTATTAAAAATAAAAGGGGGGAAAGAGGGCAGCCTTGGCGGGTACCCTGTTGGATTGGAACAGAATCGGAAAGAAAACCCCATAATTCACTTGGGCTGACGGAGTATCATATAAAAGACGAGCTTTAGAGACAAACTGATCACCTAGGCTGAAGCGTTTCATAGCTACAAAAGATATTTCCAGTCAATGCAGTCAAATGGTTTTTATGCATCCAGTGAGAGGGCTACAGCATCTTCCGTCATCTTATTTGTGATGTATGAGAGAAGGAATAACTTTACGTAGACGTGCCGCTAAGATACTTGCTAGAATTTTGAAGTCACTATTTAATAGTGAGATGGGCCAAAAACTACTACAAACAAGCGGGTCTTTATCGAGTTTGGGGATGACTGCGGATCAACGATTTGTTAAAAATAGGGCCAAGTGAATGTGTTTGAACCACCTCATGGTAGGCAGAAAATAAAGTTTCAAACATTTCTGTCCCGGTCCATTTGTAAAACTCCACAGGGAAGCCGCCTTCACCTGGATATTTATAATAAGGCAGTTTGGTTAAGGCTGTAGCAATTTCTTCTATGCTAATATCACCAACAAGAAGGGATCTACCTTCATCCATTGATGAAGTTTCAGGGGCATAGAGTTTTTTTAAATAAAATGATGCAAAAGTGTCTACAATTTCTTGTGGTCTCGTAAGAATCTCACCCTTTTCTGTACGTAATGCAGGAATGGCCATAGTTGCCTCACGTTGTTTCAATTGTACTGCCAGCAAGCGGCCTGCTCTTTTTCCTTGTTCATAATGCCTGCCCTTCAGGCATTGAAGAGTGCACTCAGCTTTGGAAGTGTATAAGTTATTAAGCGCCAATTTAGCAAGTTCAAGCTTTCGACTGTTGGGTATTGTGGGATGAGCTGAGTATAGATGTGTGAGGAAAGTAATCTGAGTCTCTGGTTCAGTATGACGTAGGGACGCAGACTTATTGGCCTCAGCAGCATCTCTCATCAATTGACCATGAATAGTTGCTTTGGCGACTGCCCAAAACATTCTGCAGGAAATAACAGATGATTTATTGACAGCTAAATAATCAGAAATATGTGAACGAATTTGGGGTGATGGTATCTTTGGATATTCATACGCCATGGTTTACGGCCTGGGGAAGTTAAACCTATTTCTAGAGTAATAAGGATAGGGGCATGATCTGATATTGCAGCTTCTAAGATACGGGATTCAGTGGTGTTTGCAACTACTGAATGCGAAGTAAGAAGATAGTCTATCCTGCATTGTGTACCGTGGATAGAGGAGAGAAAGGTGTTCTCCTGATCAGGAGGGTGACAAAGACATTATTGGTCCACTAATCCATGATCTGATGTTATGATATGTCTCCCTTGTTACACCTATCCAGGGGACCTGTTCTGTCAGTTATAGCATCCCGGGCAAGATTCCATTCACCACCAATAATGTACCTGGATGCACCAATTTCTACCAGCAAATGGTTCAGACTGAGAAAGAACGCGCGTTTGGCTCCTGTGGGAGCATAAACTGAGCCCACACAGAGGATCTTATCTCCTATTTTCAGCAAACTTATATCTACCATCTGGATCAGTCCACGTTTTGATAATGGTAACAGGTAAAAATTTGTGAATTAGAATAGCTCCACCTCACTTCCGTGGGTGATTCTCGTTAGGAGGAAGTTGGGTTGTAAGCCCACAGTGAATGACATTTCTCACCCAACCCCGTCGTAACTTAGAGGATTCTAGAGCATCCAAATGAGTTTCTTGCAGAAGAGCAATATCAGTCTTTTTCGCTTGTAGATAAGAGTGTACTTTCTTGCACTTGAAAAAGTATGTAAGACTATGATCATTCCACGAGATAATGCATAGTGGATCGTAAACAGAGGAAATGTTTGCAGCCATGTGTATGTTAGTAGATGGGATGTTAAATTAGGTGTATAGGAGTAAATATTAAGAGAAGAATCTGTATGGGGAAAAAAAGGGTGAAAGAAATAGTAAGTGTGAGATACTTGCTAATGTACAGGAGAATAAACAAAAATAGGAGAAATAAAATAGAAAAAGGACTGTAAGGAAAGAAAAGAAAGAAAGAAAGAAAGAAAAAGAGAAAGAAGGGTAGGTATACTGCATGGGGAAAATGCAGTATAAGAGGAATAGAACTTTTCTCTGCAGGTCCTAGCTTTTGGGCTGTGCACGCCTGGAGAGCCCCCCACACAGAGACGCATGTAAGGAGTGCAAAGGTAGGACAAATTATTAGCAGTAATAAATGAGTTTGAGAATTATGGAAATGAGTATAAAAAAAGGGATGTAATGAAAAAAAGAAGTATCAAATACAACCATTATGAGATATAATAACAATTAAATAGTATAATAATTAAATACATTCTGCCACATTTAAATATTATCGTAATTAATTAATCTAAGTACTAGGGTATCAAATTAATCTATTAGGCAAACAGTGTTTGAGTATTGTTACTTAAATAGAAATGGAAAAAAAAGAAAGGAAGGAGGGAAAGGATACAAGGCATAGCGAAAGAGAAGAAGAACATTCAGGCACATGCATCAAGCGATTTAGGAATCGCAAACGGTGCAAATCGCAAAATTCGGCCGTTTGCAATTCCCAAATCACTATTTGGGATGCATCATCCTAAAAGTGAAGAAATCGCTATTTTTGAGATTTATTAAAGTGCGATTGCTTTTAAGGAATTGCAATTTTGCGATTCCTTAAAAGCAATGCATGAAACTGAAAAAAATTGCGATATCGCAATTAGAGAGAAAAAATTACCATGAGGTTGGACCTCATGGTAATTTTGCGAAATGTTAGAAATATGCCAATTTGTGCATTTTTTTTACTTTCATGTTGTGCACACACATGCCCTTAGGGCATGTGTGTGCACAACATATGTGCATTGTTTGATTTCAGGGGTGCAACAGGGTGTCCTTTGGACACTCCTGCACCCTTGAAATTGCAATCTCAATTTGCGATTAGCTAATTGCGAATCGCAAATTGAGATTGTCTTCCCATTCATTCCGATGTGCCTCTAGGCCCATAGGAATGAATGGGAAGGGATTCCTTAATTGCGATTCGCAAAATGCTAAACGCACTTAAGGAGTTTTTAAAAATCGCAATTTATTTAGCGATTTCTTAATGCATAGGCATTTGCAATTCCTTAATTGCGATTCCTTAAAAATCGCTATTAAGGAATCGCAAATGCCGAGATTGATGCATGTACCTGTTAGTATATAAGCTTCCAAGTATTATGCTACCGAGCAATCTCAAAAAGTAAAGAAGAAAATCTAAAGGATTTGAAATTGGAAATATAGCCTGCATAAAGGATAGTTAAACAGCATCTATATAGCCTTAACAATAATTTAAACATTGACCTAGTTGAAGAACATCACATCTAAATAATATAATAATTAGACAATATGATAAGGAGATATTATCAGAAATACTTATTGGAAAGAAGGAGAGGAGAGAAATTGTACGAGGAAAGTAAGAGAAAATAGTATAAAGAGTATAATGCAGAACCTTAAGGCAGTAATTCATATGTGTAGTCCTCTTCTTAATTTATAGCATTTCAAAGTATTACATCAATATAAACAGTAATATGTGTAAATACTAAAATAGAGGCGAGGAAGAAAGATCATTAATGAAGTAAAATATATTAGAGAGTATAGTACGGATATTGTACAACAAATAATATACAGTAGAGTAAATAGATATGTAGACACTCATCAGGTCATGACTCCAACAGGCAGAAGGATACATCTCTTCTATCTGTTCTTCAAGATTCGACAGTTAAGAAGTAAATCAAAGTTCAAGGAACATCGTCTTCAGGTGATGGAGGAGGCTTTAGGAGAGAGCGTGATTTGTCTCTGTCTCTTTCCTGTGCAAGAGCAGCTACTGCTTGAAGAGCTTGAGCTTGATCCCCAAGCGAGCGTATATGTCTTCCTGGATCTCTTCCCCTACTTTGAGAATGGCCTGGTTTATGCTGGACGTCAGGAATCTTTTGGAGGTTGGTGAAGAAAATGAAGATTGGGTTTCAGGTAGGGATTCAGTATATTCATATGTTGAGGAGAAATGCTGTCCAGGAAGCATCAAAGGTCATCTGGATTGAAAAAGTCTTTGGATATGCCATCCTTAGTAATTTGTTGCTTGCTGGTTCAAAAAGACCATATTTGATGACTAGCTGACGTAATCGAGATCGAAAAGAGAGAAAAGCTTTACAGTAGTAATTTGTTTCTCTTGAAAAGTCTGCAGACACTCAAATCTCGTGGCTTTCAAATATATATGGACCATGTGTACGAACCGCTGTGATTAACTGTTGAGTTTGTTCATGACGTAAAAAGCAAACAATAAGTGTGCGTGGTTGTGTATTCCTCCCTCCTTTAGGAGGACCAATGCAGTGTGATATCTGCATTTCTAATGTCGGATCAAAAGTGAGACCTGTAATCTTTGGGAGAGCGGCTTTAAGAAAGGATTTAGGATCTGGTCCTTCTATTCCTTCCGCAAATCCAAGGAAGCACACATTGTCCCAACTATTTCTATCTTCCAAATCTATCACTTTGCTTCTTAGGAAGAGAAGTTCTTGGCCTCGACTGGTATATTATGAAGACAAGTCTCAACTGTAGCTACACGTTCAGTGAGACCATCAAGTCGATTTTGGAATCTGCAATATAAGCACTTATGGATTTAGTCTCAGTCATAAGAGCTGGAGACTTCTCCATTACTTCCAGGTGTTGTCCTACTGCAGTAATCTCTTGGAGTATTTGTTCCATAGTAGAGTCTGGTGAAGACGCCATCATAGGGTTAGGTGACTTTTGAGCTGTGGAGGTAGTATTGCAAGTTTTTAAGGCTAAGTGACTCTGGCTTATGATTTCAGAATAGGAGGGCTGTTTTAAAGATTTAATAGCCCCTTTTCCAGTAGGCATTCCAATCCGTCGTTGTGTAGGTACAAAAGATGCAAAAAAGAGGCCACCTACCGAAGGATTTAAAACAGCTCCTACTTTGTCTAAGGTTAGCAGATAACAGTCCTGTCTATTCTGAAGAGTAGAGGTTAAACCATATACTGGTTTCCTATATAAACCGACCGGCTTCAGGAATGATGGATTAGAATTCATCCATTAGACTCTCATATTAATAGTTATCAGCAGTTTATTTTTGTTGTAAGGTGTGATTGCGGCAGGGTGTGGCAAACTTATGAGATACCAATAATCCTCTTCTGATGGATTACTCCAATATATTCTCACAACCCCACCCAGAAACTAGATGAGTAGACGGTCACCTTGGATATAAAACCCTATGAGTTTAAAAAAAAATTATATGCCTTATTTACAAAAGTGAGTCTTATCAATAAGGCAATTAAAGATGGATAAAAAATGTCAAGTCAAACTGAGCACAGCACACCCCTCATTGCTGCTATAAGAGTCTGCAACACTTTATGGCAAAGGCTGAGGTAAAATCACAACACTCTTCACACAGGAAATAGAGCTTGGAGGCTCAGCAGTAAATGTTAATGTTAATGTTAATGTTAATGGAATTTATACAGCGCACGAATACCCGCAGGTGCCTTGGCGCTAAGCGGACTCAAAAATAGCTGTGCTGAGAAAAACTGCTACTAGAATAACCAAGTCTTTAGTTGTTTCCTAAATTCTAGATGATGAGTGATTTTCCAAAGATACAGCGGGAGAGAGCTCCATTCCTTGATGGTATTAAAGGTGAAACTCCTTCCACCCCAGTTCATCTTGTTGTAGCTAGATGGCTGCATAAGGTAGGCATTAGATTAACGCAACACTGTTTGGAGTATGCCATCTAAACAGGTCCTCCAGAAACTTAGGCCCCTGTTTGTATAATGCTCTATGAGCAATGCAGAGGCTCTTAAATTGTATCCTCTGACAGACAGGCAGCCAATGAAGCTTTCTGGTTGCAGTTCTGACTGATTGGAATTTTGGAATATCCAAAATCAGTCTTGCGGCCGCATTTTGCACTGCCTGCAGTTTCTTCAGTAAGGTTGATTGAACCTTGACATACAAACTATTGCAGTAATCAAGATTATTCAACACTAAAGAGGTTACTAGAGATTTTCTGCATGATTTGGGTATATATGGCAGCACTTTCCCGATGGTTTTTATCATCCAAAATGAGGTTGACACTACCTTAGAGACTTGTTTTTTAAAGTTGAGCTTTCCATCTATAATAACCCCGAGATTCCTAGCTTTATCCATCGGCATGGGAGGGCTTCCAAGACTGTCTGGCCACCAAACTGGTGACCATGGGGGGGGAGAGATTTCCAAACATTATCACCTCTGTTTTATTAGAATTCAGCTTTAAACAATGAGTGCTCATCCAATGACTAAGGGACACCATACAGTTTTGGAGATTAAGAGAGTGATTAATATCCTTGTTCACTGTAGAAATCACCAACTGAGTGTCATCAGCATAGGAAGTCGGGATAAGATTAACACCATCGCCGCTGCACCAATTCCCCCCCGGTGCTGAACTTTTCAGATTTACATCGTTTCATGACGAGCTGGGCTCGGCATCAGCGTGCGAGGAGGCTACGCCATGACGAGCCCAGCTCGTCATGAGTGTGGAAGGGGTTAAGACTTCTGATCATAGACGCCAGCTCAGCTACATAAATATTAAAGAGTGTAGGGCTCAACGATGAGCCCTGTGGGACCCCACATGGAAGAGTGAAAGATGCCGACCGAAATTTTCCCAGATGTACTGACTGAGTTCTCCCAGATAAGAATGAAGTCAGCAGGGCAAGGGCTTTACCTCCTATTCCAATCTCTCTCAAACGATTAATCAAAAGAGAGTAATCCACCGTATCAAATGCAGCGGAGAGGTCCAACAGCACCAAGGCTGCCGATCCTCCACTGTCCAATGATACTCGAATTTCCTCTGTAGTTTTGGGCAGAGCAGACGCCGTACTGTGACTTGCTCTGAAGCCAAACTGGCTGTGATCAAGAACTTGATTGGTGGTCATAAAATCGGCCAGTTCGGCATTCATGATCTTTTCGATTATCTTAGCAGGAAGAGAAATTCTTGAGATTGCACGGTAATTTGCGGTATCCAAGGCATCCAAATTGCTTTTTTTTGACAGGGGGAGTATACAAGCCTTTTTCCATTCAGTGGAGAAGACTCCCTGCTCTATCATTTGGTTAAATATTATAGTGAGACGAGGGCCAATAAGATTATTAACAGTTTGTAAAATGTTAGGAGGGCAAGGATCTTCTGGAGATCCCGACTTGCTCATGGCTATTAAATCACTGATTTGAGCTGAGGAGGTCGGTGAAAAATTAAACCCAGAAAAATATTCAGAATGGAGAGGAGACGTTGCTTTATCCTCTTCAATTGAATGGGTGAATTGTTCATAGATATATTCCTACTTAGATTTAAAATAAGATGCCAGAGCGTCTCGAAATTCTTGGTTAAGATTAGTAGGGTCATCTTGTTTTACTGTGGTTACATTTTTCATCGTGCGGAAAAGCTCTTTGCTCTTTGTCTCCCCCTGCTATCTGTAGAGGTTTTAACGACTGTAACTGCAAAACACTTAGATTTCATTATTTCTACCCCACGTATAGATATTGTCTGAGATGTACAGATGATACAATCATATCCCAGTTACCTTAATACCTGCATGTCTTTGTATGCCAGGTGCATTTCTGTAATGCCCAAAATACGCAGTTTAAATAACAGAAATTTTTCTCGAACTAACTGCCTTTTATGGGCTTGATTCAACCCAGCCACATTTCAACATATCAGTTTTAACCTAAACATTGTATAATTCTCCAAAGCATGAAACCTTCCCTGCCTTTAATGTCAAGTAGTTCCCCCTAACATTGGAATGCATTCTGTATACGATTTATGATCGACCTAACTCTTAAAACTCCCCTTCACTCCACCCTGATTGTGCGTCAGTAGTAACCTCTGCTTCTCTGAGGACTTCCCAGTCTCCATCTCCCAACCCCACCCAGCCACCCGTAACTTGAAAAGGAATCACCCACCCACTTAACTGCCAGCTGAAATGGCAGTCATCTGGGAGCACCCTCCCCCTTGGAACCTCCATCACCCATATCTGCCACAAGAACATTTTAACTTCAAAGGCCCAAAATCAAAAGAAAAGCTGAATCTATTATTATTATTGCTCCATGTAGCTCCCATTATAATCCGTCATTTACAAATTGGCTAGGTTCTTATCTACCAAACCATGGCCCTAGCTCCATTGGCTCAGGACTTTAGATGCTTCCAATTCCAAATGAAATATTTGCTGATGCCATCTTTAATGACTTTAAGACGTGAGGGCTCTTGCAGGAACATCTGTGCTCTGACTACCTTGAATTGATCAATTAGCTGGTGCATCTTCCAGAGTCGGTCCACTGTAGCCTTACATAAATCCGATCGGGCAGAGATGGACATTGAATCTACCTTTAAAGGTGCAGCTGGGCGTGCTTTGAAGCAGATGGCCTGTCTCAACAAAAATTTACCAACAAAGATAAGAATGGGGCGAGGGTGCAGTGCATGTGCCTGACCGGTTTGTCTGATTTTTAATGGTAATCTATGAGCCCGCTGGATCTGAGTGTCCATGTCACAATCTGACAATTCCGGGAGTGCCTTCTGTAATAAGTTGACCACAAAAGATCTAGGGTCATTGCCTTCTCTCCCCTCAGGTATTCCAAAGAGCCTTAGATTATTGACCACTGCCTTTTCTAATAATCTTCCACTTTGCTTTGAATAGATGAGATGTGTGCCCCCTGTTCCTGAACTATTTTAACAGTCACTGATCCGACTTCTTCCACACCAGCAACTCGTAGCTGAAGTTCCTTTATCTGCACCAAGAGTACAGCTACTTTGCTGGAGACTTCTGAAATGGCTTGATGCATCACTGCACTGTCAGCCTTAACCCATGTATAATGATCTTGAGCCTCTGTCCTCCGTATTTGCAAGAATTGAAGGATTGTTAGGAGAGTTTAGTACTTGACGTGTCGACACAAATATCCATATGTAGAGCATCAGATTCCATTACAAAAAGAGAGGACCCTTCAGGGTGCTCTGTCGCTTGTCTAGCCCAGGGGAGATAATAGAGTCAGAGTTAGGACTGCTCCTATTTAGTATGTGATCCTCTTCCCTGGGTGGTGTTGATTGAGATTGAGACTGTGGAGCAGAACCAATATTTGACAGCCTTGAAATCAGAGCTTTAACCTCCTCCTTAGAGGTAACCCACTTACGTAAAGGACTGTTCTTTTTTGAGCAGGTGAAAACCGTACAGTCCAATCGGGCATCAGTACGTTGGCCATGTCCCTTTTTTTAGCCATTTTATGCCTTTAGTTCTGGCTTGTTTCTTACTTGGAAAATTGTTATCCAGATACTCAATATCCATGAATGGTTCACTATTCACCCCCCTCCGACCTTAAAACATAGTCCCCATCCTTGTTTTTAGACAATCCAGCTGTAAAATCGTAATGGGCTTCCAAGGAAGTACTTTTATCCATAGTCAAATTAGTACGTGAAGTGGAGTGGTGTGGCTCACTGGTTAGAGGCGGCAGACCTGTAAGCAGAGAATGGCCCGGAACCAGGGTTCAATTCCCGACGCGGCAGGGTCTTGGACCAGGGTCAACGTTCTCGATAATTCTCGCCTCAGTGCCTACTCTAACCAGGGAACACACTCGGCAACTCTGGGCATTAAGCTTACCTCATCTCCACAACGGCCCCCCACAGACGCAGGGGATGCCTGGTTTCACCCTGGAGATACCCAGCAAGGGACCATCTCACAGGGAAAACCAGGACGGGTTCCCCAGCGGTCTATAGCGCCAGGACACTCGGGTAGAGTAACAGTGCGCTTTACAAGTATCCCACAAGTAGCGATATCCAAGCTGTCGTAATCTGCTTTGACTTGCTCAGCCACTTGACATCATACTTGACAGTGTAGTCCACCTTTACTGCCAGTATTCTTATCCATCATGCCAAGTCCTGTGCTAACAGTAGTAGAGTCAGCAGTATTTATGACACCTGGCTCAATAAAAAAATGAAGACCCCTCTAGGGTGGTGTTAACACACTGACATCTTCAGCCTTCTTTAAAGAGCCATCATTCAAACAAACAGCCTGCTCCAATTCCAGAGGCGAATCAGTTTTAGGTCTGTGGAGGGCTCGTTATTAATTCTTCCCTTGTTGCTCTGTACTGCGTTCATGAGCACTTCTACCATCGTTGAATTTGCCATATCAGCTTCCACTTGGTTGCAGGCCGGTACAAGGCCTGCTGCGCTACCAGACTCTAAGTGATTCAATATGGGCCGCCTGAACTGAGATTCAGTTGCCTTGGCAGCCTCCTGAATCAGATCCTTGCTGGGGGCCACAGCTGCGGATACAATGTTACGGCCCCCAGGTCCACCCTGCTGTGCAGCATCTTGCAGTGGAGCCATTGCTGGTTTTTGCTCCCGCCATGGGAAGGAGCAGGTCTGCCAGCGAGCCGTCGAGCTTGTTGCAGTTGCCTTTGCAGGATGATGCAGAGCAGCCAGAACATCAGGAGCATCTCGAAACCCCCCCAGTGCCTCCTGTGCTAACAAGGAGGTGTAGGGTCTTGAACTTTACTCAGGGCTACCGCCGGGATCGAAAATCAGCCCCGGATCCAGTACTCCTGGCATTACGGTAGGAGCGTTCCGGGAGAGTGCTCACCACAGGGGTCTCAGCCTGCCATCTTCCTTGCACTCAACTACATACTTTGCACTTTTCCACATTTACAATTGGCATATATGGGACCATCACTCTCTTTATTACCCTCACTACAACACACAAAATGAGGCAATAGGTATGTCCATTTCAACTTCACTGTGAGTGTCAGCGTTGTGCCTTTTCACAAGGAGTACATCCACACACAAAGTAGTGCCCTTCAATGTCAGGAGCTACTATGGAAATGTATGCTTTTGTTTAGATTGTGGTTGGCCCCACAGGTTCACAAGCAATAACGTTTTACAAAAATCAGAAACAAAATCAATCAAATATTGACAAAGCAAAAAAGAGTGGCATCCAACACCAGATCTATTGGCTTTCCCAATGCTTGTACAAACTAGTGCTAGTGCAATCAAAGCTTTAAACAACAAAATGCAAGCCAGAAGCACAGACCCAATGTACAGCAAGACTGGTGGCGCTGCAGTACCTCCAGCACCCCTACTTCCAGCCCACTGTCTGCAAATCCTGCAACGTGCTGCCGCCTGACTAGTATTTTACTGGTCTAGCCAGTATTTCCATGTAAAAACAGACAAGAAAAAACGGCATAGCTGTCACAATCCAGTATTTGTCTGCCTTTCAAATATAAACTTTTTGTAACATATCAAAAATATTCTGGAGTTGTTTAAACTATTCCTTAATGATTTGCAAAGTACACTGCTAGAAAAAGAATACAACAGATGTTACAGAAACCACTTTTAAGAACCTTAAAACAAGTACAAATGTCCGGTAACAGTGACAGCTGTCTTCAAACATGCCTCCTCTGCAGTTTAATGAGGGAAGATAATAGCAGGCTCACTCCATACCAACAATTTGAATGCTTATGGGTGTCCCCGATCTAAATGCGCTTTACTTGGCTTAAGCCCATTCATGGGCAGAGTCAGCACAAGACATTAGGTAACATAGGCAATGTCTGAGTGCGCCAGCCAGCAGCGGGCAGGCAGCATCAAAGAACGCAATATTAGTTGCTACTGTGCTTGGAGCAGCGTCTCAAAAATACCACTTTGCCTACTAAGGGGACAACAATCTTTCATTGGCCTTCTTTGCAAAGCCAGCATTTACTATTGGTGTGTCATATTTACTTATTGCTTGGAACACTTCAAACCATTAATGGTCAAGGTCTTGGAAGCAGAGGGATTTTCGTGTCTTACTTTCATAATCCAGGTTTATTTTAGTAGAGAGAACTAGCTTACTTTTAAATCATTTGATCTCTAGCTATAAGGCTGGTGTTCTAGAACAATGTCAGAGCAGAATATTGATCCGCAACAATACCAAGAGCAGAATATCGACTGCCAGTATAATGTGAAGTAGGTATATACAGGTAAATGTAGACGTACCTTTCTTAACTCCACATCTCTGTAGGTTTATATTTCAGTTAAGAACACTCTGACAATGTAGCGTTAGTTGATATTCTGCAATGATGATTGATTCAGGTTGATAATTGGCTATCCCATATCCGGTCAGATATAGTGAAAGACTCTTGATAAAAAAGAGGTCATTAATTGCTCAGCAACTCTTTGCATAAGTCTTTGCTCTTGCGATGCGACCAGTGTATTATTAGGTTACATCACAAAATCTCCTTTTGCAAAAGTTGCAGATCGACCTATCTCATGAATATAAATTTGGAAGGTCCCTATTTGTGATCTCTTTTCATTGACTACAAACACAGGGATTGGTGGATGCTGGAAATGACAATCTTTTGCATGATATACACCTAGATGTTTGCCTTGACTGCGTTTGTTGGATATAGAACTCTGTGTAGTTTAATGCTGCTACCCAGTGGTAAAGGGTCTGTGCTTCCCTTTTAATATGATCTGATTAACACATCCCTAATTGGCATTTTGACTTACCTGTAAGTTCTTAGTACATGGTACAAAATGTACCCAGGGCATTTAAGTTAAATGTCAATAGTGGGATTGCAGAACCCATTGTGCCATCTAAGTCAAAGTCAAACAAATCTTTCTTAGAATCTCGAAGACAATCATATAAGAAGAACATACAATTCATAAAAACATACATACAGTCAATATATATTGTTGCATCTTAAAAATCAAGATGTTTCTGATAAAACACAACTGCTTTAAGAAACTACTTACTCTGAAACAGACAACACTACAGGGCAATATTTGTAAAATTCTGAGAGCAACCCTACATTGTTTAAAACTGTAAAATGTAAGAAGTAACAATACAATGGACTCTAAAAGGTTTGTACAAAGAGCATGATAACATACAACAGAGATTGGCTAGAAACGTTGCCACAAGCGTACTTCATTTCTGCTAAACTCCCAAAATATCCCAGCGAAAACCACAACATATAGAGCTGGCTCTAAATTTTAAAAGTAGAGTTCTTTCCCACTTATTGTGCACACACACAAGATAAGGTTCTGGGACAGGACTATTTTTAAAAAACAGGTAGTTCCGGGCAAGCTTTTTGGTTAATTTCATACATTCCCTTTCTACAGAGCGCGTATCCATAAACAGACGTTTAACAACCTTTTTCTCAGCCTTACATATAGAAGAAGGAGTGTTAAAAAAAGAGGATTTCCCTAGCATATTGAAGTTTTGCTCAACATTAACAAGCCAAGGAATATTCAAACCCCATGTAGCACACATACAATCAGTAAAAACATTCTGAATCAAAGAAGCTCTCTGGATAGTCCATGTTGAGGGGGGCCAACCTAAAAAAATCCTTGAGGTGTGGTAAGCCCATTTCTTCGTGGTATATGTAATGAAGGGTTGAGTGAGGAAGAGAAAGAAGACGCCTACAAAAGCGGTTCTCTTCAGTTTGTAACATAGAACAGTCACTATAGCCCCATAACCCACATTCATAACTTGCAATCAGCACTCATTGCTTAGAGCAGATTTCATTAAGGGAGACCATAGGTTTTACCCCTGACAGATTTACATACTGAAAAGATGGAATGTAAAGCTTGCTTAAATTTTGTGTTTCGGAAAGTCAAGTTGTCCAATCAAGAACCATTTGTATCAAAAATTAAACCAAGGTAAGGAACTTTAAAAAACACACTAATTAACTCATAGGCCGCTCATCGAGTATCACTTGGCACCACATGTCATAGTCTGTGTTTTCGTAAAATTGGTGCACAGGTCTAAATCATGCATAAAATCTGGAAATGCTTTAACTTGGCATTGGCAACTCAGAGTGTTAGGTGTCCGAGCTAAAATCAGGATGTCATAAGCGTACAACACTACAGGCATGGGAACATAATTGACATGATGAACATCTTGGAAAACAGTACCTAAAAAGGCATTGAGCTCATTAATATATAATATAAATAAAAGGGAGTGCTAAAGAACACCCATGTCTGACTCCATGCTGTAAACGGATTGGATCAGACAATTCACCTTTAGGGCCTCACGCTGGCTCTAAAATCTCGAAGGAGGTAGGCCAGAAAGTGCACAACTGCAGCATCTACCCCCTTTTCCAGCATAATCACCCACAATTTTTTACAATTAACCTTATCAAAAGCATTCCCATAACATGTATGTGCCCTGGTTTATTGTCAGAAAGAAAGAGACTATTATGGCCTATTTTTCAACCACAGTGACATACTAACATGCAGACAGAGGGCAATTGCCTGCTTCCTGGCTTCAGAACCTATTTTGAACTCTAATTTTACTACATTTTTAAAACTTGCTACAGTAAAGCTTGATCAGTGATGTAAATCTTTTTCTTTTATATCAAATACATACCTGCAATTGTGCCTCTTGATGCATGCTGGTAGTTGACATCTCCCAGTGCTTACTTTGTAAAAAACATAAGTGCCAGTGCTCTCGGCAGCAGGCCACTGCAGCTTGCACCACGCATTGCCCATGACAGTACAAACACAACAAAGAACCATCACACTCCTACAAGGTATACACTTTAGACTATTCCACGCCTCATAAGCTGTTAGAATGGCTTGGACAGCAGGTAATAGTCTTTTATAATGTATATTGAATTAATAATTGACTGCTATTGTGGTCATCTCACAGTGCCACCTTGTGGCAGACTGTCACAAGCGCTGGTGTTGACAATTAAGTGACGGTGCCGAGCACCGGAAACCACCGGATCAAAATAGCACTGATGTCTCCTTGCACTGAAGTTTTCTAATCATGATCGTGTTGGTGGCGAAGTAGACATTGTGCTGGTAAAAGCTGTTTCATAGTTATCTTGAAATAACAATCTTTGTAGAACACTTTAGGGAGAGTAAAACAGCCTTTCACACTAAAACCTACTCGGACAGTGTATACCTTGATTCAAGGCCATGCACAAGCAGCCCTTTTTATTAACTTTCACCTGCACTATTAATTTGCACTTTTGCCTTACTTTATTTCCACCTCTGAGAGCAGCACATACTCTTCAAAACTTATCTGCACTTTAATGTATTCTTTAGCAGCTCTCTGCTTCGATGATTCTGAGACATACTAGAGTGAATTATGTGTGAGAACCATTCTTGGCAGCTACTGACATTTTTTATGAACATTCTTAGCCTATGCTCTTTTATAGCTGATGTATTTTAACATGCATGAGTTGAACGACCCTGGTTTCTTAAAGTCGTATGTGTTTAAATTAAATGTGATAAATGGTTTATCAAGGATGCGTTTAAAAGCATGACCTTAGCAAAAAATGTTTGCACTTAATGGACTTAAATGTCTAAAATAAAGTATTTAACTTAGTTACTTATCAAAAGCAGATATTAAGTCCATGAAGGTGAAGTAAAGGGGTGATTTTCTAGGTATAGTGTACTTCACAAGCAGCAAGTTAAGGTTCAGGCATTGTTCCATCCATTGGAGTGACAATGCAAGTGTGACTGCAGGCAGACCTCAGTAGCCTGGCTGTGCAGTTTTAAAACTGCAAATTCAGCCTGCCAAAATAACCACTTTTGACAGGCCTAAAACGTCTTTAAAAATATTAATAAGTCAATCCTATAAGGGTTTATTGCATTTAAGGCATGTCATTCAAAAATAGGATATGTTAAAGTTTAATGTTAAACATGTCCTAACAGTAAAAATTGCCTACCAGCTTTTTTCACTGTAGCACAGTTGGCTGTTTTACAGGAAAGCTTTGGGATATACTATTCAATTTGCACATGTTAGCTCTGGATAGGAAACACCTACAAATTTAATTGTTGGACTTTTTGAAACATTTGCTACAAGCCCAATTTATGGATGAAGTCAATTTTGAAATAAAAATATTGGAAACCTTACTTTCAGAAAGTTTGCCTCTAGGGGCCAATTTGCATGAGCTTCAGATGTCACCCAAAATACCTTGTCCCATAGCTGGGACAAAGGCCTTGAGTGTGGGGAGTTGTTCTGTTCCTTTGGCAGGATGACCATCTGAGCTGTGCCCAGGAACTTAATTAACTTCAAAGAGGTCTGCCCTGTCACAGGCAAAGTTTAACTCACACTTGGGTAGGCTCTTTATTTGCTCCCCAATCAGCCAGTCATCAATCCCAGTGGAAGAGGACTGTCCCCAGAGCTGATTTAGAGTGAACACAGACGAGGGGTTGCTCGTTTTCCTGGCCACTCCTCAGGGGTGGCACAGAAGCACTGCAGAGGATAAGAACGTTTCTGGTATCTTATCTTTAGGTAGAGAGGGGAACCATTTGCATTAGGACACACAGAGAGGTCTGTAAAACTTTGTAGGGCTGCCCCTCTGAACATTTACCTTTTGCTTGGGGAGGGGCCATGAGTCACCCCCACCCACAAGCTAGTGACAGTCATAAACATGGCACTCACAGTACCCTCCTCAGAACACTTTCTGGACCTCAGGAAGTACAGAAAAGAATTGGACCGGATATATACGACCTGAAAAGAGCCTGGAGGACTCTCTTGTATGCAGGACAAAGAAGGAGACCCCAAGGGTCATAAGGTTGACCTCCTGTTTAAGCTACAGTGACACAACAAGCTAAAGGGGGCCTTTCTTGCAACTTTTCGACTGACCAATTCTAACTGGACCTGCCCTGGACTCTGCTGTTGGCCTCTGCTGGAGTGAGTCTTGGATCCCAAGTGTTGCCCAAGGCCCTGGAACTTTAGCTAGTTTCAAATAGTACTCCTTCTAACTTTTCCTGCAACGTGGGACTTAGAAATTTCTAGCTTAAAAGTCCTCCAGAGGACAGTACCCAACCACTCAAGATGATCCTATGAAAGTACGTTGTCGCTGGGCCAAAGATTTAGATTGCTCCTACTAAGAGCTTTTCCATCTCAGCAAAACCAATTCACTGGAAGCTATCGCAAAAGGTATCCAGCCTCATGGAGCCTCCTTCAGCTACAGCCAGGCACCTTTGGAAGAACATGAGCTAAGGGCCTGATTATGATGTTGGGTGGAAAGTCATCCAACAGCTAGTCGGAGGCTTTCTGCCAGACATTAATGGTTTCCCTCCTACCGACGTATTACAATATACATGCACTTGGAGAGAAACGCGTGGGGGGATTTGGCTCCGCTTCCGCAGGCCCAGAGAGCCTGTCGAGGCGGTGAGTAAATTGGTAATCCCATAATGATGGCGGAGCCAACCTCGGCTGCGCAGTCAGGATTACAATGTTGCTTTCCACCTGCCCCTTCATGGCGATCCACCAGCTATGAAAAGCCAGGCGGAAAGTGACTTTGGGGGCCCCTCTCAGGGGCCCCTTCCCCCATGGCCTTCCGCTATGGGGCTGCTCCTCTAAACATCCCTGCACCGTGTGGCAGGCACCATATGGTGCTTCCACACGGTGCAGGGATGTTTTCAAACATCCATTTTCCAATTATAGCTTGACTGCTGGCCTTTTCCGCCCGCTGCACAGGTTGAAATTGTAAAATTAATGTTTCCAACTGCCCACAGGGTGGTCGCATCAAATACATCTGGTGGAACTGTTGACCTATGGTCGGGTGGTTCCATTCCACTATAATTAGGCCCTAAGTTGGAAGGCAAACGTCCTTACCTGGCGAAAGTGAGAAAAGTATTCGGTTGGTGAGGGACCTTCTCTGGGCATGAAATCCAGATTTCTCTCATTCAGAGCTTCCCCCCCAGAAGTCAACAACTTCACTGAGACCTCATCCAGTGGCTGTCAGAGGACGAAGAGCCCTCTTCAGCCACAACTCGCTGCTTTGCCCCGCTGGGGATTTTTGACTTCCATTTCAGAGGCTAAAACTGAAGATAAAACATCTGACGGAGCTGAACCTGGTTGGCTGGCAGCATTTATTATATATGATATTTCTGATGGAATAGGGACATCTTGGGGCAGAAGAGTTTTACTCCCTCTAATGCCTAATCCTCTCTCTTTGTCCTGCAAAATCCTTAGCTATTACCACCTTTTCCTTCTTCATAATCTGAGCCACTGCTCATTCTCATAACGGCACAGTTCTTTTAAACATTCCTCAATGTTCCACTAAACATCCAATTAAATCAGACTATTCACAAATATTCACCCCTTAAAATGTCCCTGTCCAGTGTCACTCTGTTTGCACCTTCAGAAGCTTGCATAAATAATATATTCATTGTTGGCAATTCTAGCAGCAACTCAATTAACCTGAACCGTGTCGACCGCTTTTAATTTGAACCCTCATCAAAGACTCGCCCTGATGTACGATTCCTCTTTCTCCCACTCAGCAGTTCCAAGACTAATGGATTGTTTTGTCCTCATAGCTGAGCTTCACTGAGGCTATTGAGTTCTCCAATAGATTTAACTCTCACAGAACTAACTTACAGCCATGGTCCTCCTGCTTTTTCCCACCTGTCCTCAGCTATGTACTGCTAGTTGAAGTTTGTAACTGAGTTCAGAGTGAGTCTCTTGGATCTGATAATGTACTATGATGTGTTTTCTAGGATCGTCCATGATCCTACTCCCAAAATAAAACCCTCCAAGATGGGGTGCACTGATCCCCTTCTTCTTCATCCACATATTCATAGGATAAACGCATGGCTGAGGATGTATATACAGATATTGTGGATCTTGCCCACTTCTCTTTCTTTCCAGCATTGTCTGTTTTTCGTCTCATTGCTTCTAAGAAAAATTAGAAATGAGCTCAGTTGAAGCAATCTTGGCCCCTGCTGATGCCTATCCACTTAATCACCTTTTTTTAGTTTAAGAAAGTTTTATTTGCATTTTGAATTAAATACAAACATATGTCATAAGTAAATGGAAAACTAAAAACATGAAGAAAAATTTACAAAACATATGCAATGAGCAATAAAACCAATATTAATAAGGATATAGAAAGGGGAAGAATGAAAGAAAGAAAAAGAAAGATACAGGCGAAGAAGAAAAGAAGAATGGAAGGACAAAAGAGGAGAAGGAGAAAGAAAAAGAAAGAGAGGACTGACCAATTCTAACTGGACCTGCCCTGGACTCTGCTGTTGGCCTCTGCTGGAGTGAGTCTTGAGCCCCAAGTCACTTATTTCCCACTTAATCACCTTTTAACTGTACCCTTGCAAGTTAGCCTCAAGGAATGAGTCGTAAGCACCTCTCTGGCTGAACGCGAATTAAGAGAGTTTTACCCCTGCTGGAAGGTTGAAAGTTTTCCTCTACATTCCCTAGTCTAAGATTCAATTTCAGACCTAGAACAGGAGAGTCCTGTTATACTGACTTTGATAACTTTGAGTATCCGGGCGGCAGTGTCATGTATATGTATGTCTATTGGTTTATTCTGGACCTTTTTCAAATACAAACCATTACAGCAAACCTTACTAAAAATGGCCCTGGAGTTCATTTTGGGTGACCAGACAGTTTATTCCATGGGTGTCACATAAAGTAAAAATTGGGAGTGGTAAGTCTTATTTCCAACCAGTTTTGGCCCGAGAACTGAAACCACTATTTGCACTACTTTTCACCTTAGACAGTGACTGTTATAAGGCATGTGTAGCAGCATTTGTTGAGATTATCTCATAAAAATAACGGAACATAACACAATAAAATACACAAAGTAACCGGTTGGCTAAATCAAAGCAAAACAGGTACAACACAACAAAATACACAACAACAACCACAGTGCAACACAACAAAATAACATTGTAATAATGCATCAAACAAACACATCAGCCTGAAAAAATCAGAACACATTACTTCCGCAACAAAATGCCATACAGCAGACCCACAAACATTCTTGTTAAGTATTACAACCTCCATAATACGGTGGTAAAAGTTGTGTGTGCCAAGCAGTGCCTTAACATACCACCAAGGACATAAAAGGCCATCAGTTAAATATGTTCTCTAATCCGGCACCATGAGTCAAAAGACCATAGCTACCACATGCAATGCCGGTCATGTTTTGTTTGCCCCGGTTCTATTCCTAAACTTGCAGTCTGTGGGGCCCAGTTTGCCTTTAATAACTCCCAAAACCATAATAAATAAACACCTTTGGTATCTAGTTCAAATAATATTTAATATGAATAATATTTCATGCAAATCAATTATTTCAATATTTCCAATCAATGAGTCTTTTGGCAGTGTACTTATTACTAACGTAAGTTTTGGAAAGGTCCTGAAGCTGAAACTGGAGTTTTCATTATGCAATTTAAGTTTTGCCCGTTTCCTTTCTCCTGCCATAGAGCAAGTTTCCTATGTGCACTGTCAAGAAGTGCTGGCCCTGCAAAATGGATGTGACATTTTCTCACGAGATACCTTTAAATCGTTTTCCTCTTGACCTTGACACTGGCTGTTGGTAAAATATTTTTCTCAAAACATTGCTGGCTTTTTTTAATACGAAAATCTATATGTCCACAACATCACAACAAAGGGGTACTGACTGATCTTAGCCTTCGTGAGCTATTCAAGAAGCTTGGAGTACAAAACTTTGCACGCCCCAATCAAAATAACCTGAAAAATCCTACGGACTATTATGTCTTGTTATAATTTTAAACCGTTTTCGGCAAAGGCAACTGAAGCACAACTCCTCCCGAAAAAAAATCAGCAAGTGTTCCATCGAACGGAATGTCGTCGCTATAAATACTCAAAATGATTGTTGGCTTCTTGCTGCTCCTTGATGACGTACTAGATGCATAAACACTCGGCCCCTAATGATTTAGACAATCGTTTGGCGGCATCCTGGTCACTGCACGTAAACACTAACGGGAAGTAAATCAAGTAAAAATGATAAACTGTAAGGCTGGATTGCTTCCTTTTTCTGGATTCTCACACATTGTTTACATTGTAATTCCTCTCCCCCTCGGAACTCGCGCCAATTCTGTTTCCTCGGCCTTGCTCGTGAGGTTTCTCTTTTGTACTCAGTGCAGAGGTCGCAACCCCCGGGGTCTATGCACTGGCAGTGCTGGGCCCGTGTTAATTCCTCCGAGGATAGGTCAATCAAACAAAAACATTCAAATACACTGCCAAGCAGTTACGAAATTATAGATTTAAAAAAAAAAACCTCAAATGAAAAACAAGCATTGGCAAAGCCAAAATGTCTTGCTTTTCATCCTATTGACATTACAAATGTTTCTTCCCGTGTTATGTGGCTTCAGCAAAAATATATGCTTTTTACCACTGTGTTCCAGCAGCAACAAAAAGGACAAAAAATGCAAAAAAGAACGTTATGTGTATTTGCGAGTACACATACAAAAGTCTAATCAAGCTATGGCACTTTAGCACGATGAAGAATGCACGTGCATGCATCACCACAAATTGTGGACACTCAGCAAAGTGCAGCCACCATTTTTCTTATTTTTTTTAGTGGTGTTCCAAAATGTCCAAAGCCAACTGGATAGGTAAATAAAAAAATAAAAAATAAGCCTGCGTGGAAGCACTTTACAAACAAGCATTGGAAATGCAATAGGTCTCGCATTAGGAAAGTTTGAGCTATTGGTCTTATAAATGACTATTTTTTTATTTATGTTGTTGGAACTGGCCCTTTTTGCAGGGTCATCCCCAAACTTTTTGCTTCTTCCTCCCTTATTTTTCCGGACCCGTGGCTGTTGGCAATAGGACTCTGCGCACTTTACCACTGCTGATCAGTGCTAAAGTGCATATGCTCTTGATGTAAATTGTTATTCTGATTGGATATACATGTTTGGCATATTTGTATCACCATGAAGTCCCTAGTAAAGGGCACTGGGTGTGCCAGGGCTGGTGATGACAAATGCTACTAGTGGGCCTGCAGCACTGATTGTGCCACCCACAGGAGTAGCTCTAAAATGGTGTCTCGGGCCTGCCACTGCAGCACCTACAGGCAGTTTAGAACCGCCATGTCCTCCTGGTCCGCGTCCCCGCTGACCAGGCCTAACCCTTCCCTTTTCGTGCACATCAGTCACCCCTATGGAAGGCCCAAGGTACCCCCCTGGGCAGGGTGCCGTGTATGTGAAAGGTAGAGCATGTACTAGTGCAGGTGACATGCTCTGGTAGTGAATTACAGCCATCTTCGTTTTTCACTATTGTAAGGCTATCTTGCTCCATAGGTTAACATGGGGGATGCTGGCTACAGTGGTTAACGGCATTTCTTCCCATAGGAACACGATAGGACATAAGTATCTAGTATCCCTGAACTCAGAATTTAATAACACATCTTTTAGGAAAGGTGGTTTTTAAATCCTGTGTTTGAGAACAGCACTTTTAGAAAGTTGCTGTTCTCTTGTCTGACCCTTCTGTGTGCCTGGGCCTGTTTGTGTATTGACTGTCTGGTTTGTGAGTGACAGGGGCTGGGGAATTCCCCCGGAGGCTGGATGAGTCAGCACTAGGCTGAATGAATGTAATTGCTACATGAGTGGTGGGAGGAGTTAGCACCTGGGCTGAATAGGGCTGTGCCTGCCTGCCACAATGCTGGCTCCACCTCCCGCGGGGCAGCTGAGGACCCTGCCCCGCACTCTGAAAGGAAAGATGCAGCCAGCAAAACAAAGTGCTCAGGATCCACCCAGAACTGGTTCAGACCGGGCTCAGTGCCCACATGCACAGAGAGAACAAAGAATCTAGGGGTATAAGTACAGGACCCCTGACAACAGAAAATTAGATCATCCTGGAAATCAAGAAGGAACCTCTGCCAAGGAGAAAGCTGACTCTGAAGAAGGAAGACTGTCCTGCTGTTGCTCTGCTGGACTGACCTGCTGTTGCTTTGCTGCCAAGGAGAGGGGAAGGACTTTGCTGTGAGCTGTGTCCCCTGTCTTGTAAGGAATCTCCAAGGGCCTGAGAAGAGCTGGCTCCCTGTTTCCGAAGTCCCAGGAACAAAAGGACTTCACCCCCAGTCTCCCTGAACTCTGCTGAGAGAGTTCTGTCCTTCGTAGAGTGCTTGATCCAGTTGTGGGGCCTCTAGAAGTTGGACCTGAGCTGGGAAGCTTGGGACTAAGCTGAGAGACTTGTGAAGCTGAAAAGTGTCGCATCGCTCGCTTGCGGAGCGCATCCCCGACAGTGCGAGAAGTTTCCCGCCGCTACGAAGGTCGAGATCGGCGCAGCGCCTGACATCGCTGCCGGAGCCGTCGCACCCTTCGTTTGCGTGACGCACCAGACCGGTGCGGGAGAATCGAACATCGCTGCGAGTGTCGTCGCAGAGCCTGTCGTCTGGGTGAGATCGCCGCACCGCTTGCTTGCGGACCGCATCACGTCGCTGCGAACATCGTCGCAGAACCATCGCATCGAGGAGCTGCGAGAGAGAGGATCACCGCTGGACCGCGCATCGTCGCCCCGGAGATCGTCGCAGCCCCTACGAGATCATCGCATCGTGCCTTTGCGAGAACAGACTTCCCACGGAACCTATGCACCAGAATCCACGCAAGCTGCCTTCCTCCCCATACAGACCGGATTCGCCGCCACACGCCCGCTGCTGCAGCGGGGCTGTCGCATCGCCTCCCCAGGGTCTCAGGAGTAACGCATCGCTTGTTTCCACCGCACCAGCTTCCTGCTTGTGGAACTTTGTTGCATCTAAAAGGTACTGTGAGTCAACGTGACGCAACTGTGAACTTTTCACGCATCTGTGGATTATTTGATCGTAACTTAAAGAACTTTGATTACAACCTGAAGAACTCTTTTGAAACCATATCCTTGAACTGTGTGTTGGATTTTTGACGTTTTGGTCTTGTGTAGTTTAGAATAAATATCTTTATTTTCCTAAACTGTTGTGGAATCAGTTTGTGGTGTTTTCACTGTGTTACTGTGAGTGTTGGTACAAATACTTAACGCATTGCCTCTGGTTAGCCTAGACTGCTCAGGCCAAGCTACCTTGAGGGCGAGCAGGGGTTATCTAAGAGGGTTATCTCCTTGCCCTGACTAGAAGCAAGAGTCCCTATTTGGACAGTGGTACCTACCTCTGCCAACTAGAGACCCCCAGTTCTAACATTGGTGGCAGCGGTGGGATTTGAACTTGTATTTGTACTTGACCCACAGTAATTGGTGTACATCACTAGCGAGTGCAGACCACTACGCCACCGCATACTACATTTTTTATTTTTAGTTCTATTTTTGATCGTAACCCTGAAAGAATCCACGCATCATGTCTCAGAATGGTAAACCAGCAAGTGATGTTGCAGAACTGGAGTTTGATATTGAAATGTTAAGTGATTACAAAGTAGGTCAACCCAGGCAGTTCTGCAGGAACTTTGGATGCCCCATGAAGCGCCGCTCCAAGAAGGAGGAGCTACAGGAGGCCTTAAGGGCCTGGTGGGAGACCAAAAAGGCTGGGGAGACAGATGATGCAGAAGTGGATGAGGATGCACAAAGGGATGGTTTCAGGCCACAGGATCTGCCTGTGTCCGGAGCAGCCTCAAGGGCTGGCAGCAACCATTCAGCTGAAAGTTTTTTCCCAGAGGAGTTGGAGGAAAACCAAAGGGCTAGAGATCATAAATTAGAAATGTTGAGGCTTGAAATGAAGATGAAGCAAATGGAAAGGGCGGCGGAGGAGAGCAAACATGCCCGTGCCCTGGAGGAATTGAAATTGTCCTTGGCCCATGAATTACGAATGAGGAAGCTTGAGTTGGAGCTCAAGATGCGTGAGGCTATGAGGGTCTCAGCTGAAGAAGAAACATGGGTTGCTCAAGAAGTGAGCTTTGCTGGGTTGGAGGTGGAGTCCAGCTCAGATGGTGGCAGCAAGATTATAGTTTCCAGTGCTGAGAGAAAGGTACAAACACCCAGAGATGTGGCGCCTGACTTGAGGGAGGGGGTCGACATACACCAGGGGCTCCAGGTTTATGATATAGTTCCAGTGGAGTGCAGTGTCCCTGAAGTAGATTGGGGGACTGGCACAGGGGACCATATTCCTAGTGGTGGGAGGGACACTCTACTGACTCTAGATGAGAGGTACAGGGAGAGGGGTTCCCCCGTGGTAGAAACCTTGGTGTGTGTGTGTGAAGACCAGCCAGAAGAGTGTGGGTTGTGTGACAGAGACAGTCAGATACTGTCTTGCCAGTCTCAGGAGAGTGGTGTGGGGTACTTGTGTGAGGCACTGGAGGGTGAGGCAAAGGGTAGCTTGGTTAACGACTGGGGGGGCTGTGTGATTCATTTGATGGAGAGCATATTTTAAGCCCCTGTTTTCCAGAGCTATGCCAACACCCGGTGGAGTGTGAGTTCTCTGACCCCAGAGAGCTTGGAGGCAGACCTCTTGGTGAATTCCAGAGAGTCTGAGGAGGCATTGGGGAGTGATCCCAAAAGGAGTGGCTTAGATATCTTCCAGACCTGTGAGGTGGAAGAGGTTCAGTGTAGCCCGGTTAGGTCCCAGTGTAGTGGGAGGGGTGTAGGGGCTCATGTCCGGTCTCAGTGGAGAAGGAATGAGTGTGGGACGGTGTGTCTCACGGTGCCCGAAACCCAGTCTCAGGGCCTGGAGGGTTCCTTAAGGGAACACCAGGTTGGGGACCTAGACTGTCCTTGTAGGCCATTTGAGGAGGATCTACCAGTGTCTGTTGAACGGGGAGTGACTGTAACCAGGCCTCCATCAGTTCTGGCGTTTGGCAGTGCCGCTCCATTTGGGAGGGTACAGAAGTCCAGACTGAGGGGTGAGAGGGGGAAGGAGTCCCCAGTGGGAGAACAAGTGGGTCAGGGACCAGTCAGAAGGGCTGAGTCTCCCAGGAGTGACCATGGTGACACCACTTCTGTCCTGGGAGATCTTCCCACACTGTCAGGTGGACAGGGGTCGGGAGATCTGCGCCAGGCAGACTGTCACAGGACACATGAGTTGTGTGTCACCCTCAAGGGGGTACTATGTGAGTCCCCAGAAGTCCGGGCGTGCCAGGCGAATGCACAACCGCAGGTTTTGGTCCCTGGGTTGGGAGACCAGGTTCAGGATCTGCCTGACCTGGAAGGAAGGACATCTGTAACCAGGGTCCTGCCCAATATGGTTCCCAGGGGTACCCCTCCAGTAGGGAGGGTGCAGCGCTCTGGAAGGGGGTGCAGAGGGAGGGAGCACTCGGCTCTGACGCCGGTGCAACCTGAGGGGTTAAACCCTAGGTTGGGAGACCAGTTGCTGGAGGGAGGTCCTGAACTGGTAGGAAAGTTGTGTTCTTGGTTGTCTTGGTGGACGGATACAGGTCCGGGACTGGTGGGTCAGTGCCAGAGTGTCAGACCTGAACTGACAAGAGAGAGAGTGGACAAAGGGTGCCAAGCACCTGGGGCTACTGCCCCCCACCCTCTGATGCCACAGGGGTTTGAGAGCCATGAGAGGCATGAGGCCTGGGTCTCATCCCTGATCACTGTTGGTGGTCACTGTGGCTTGCTGTTGGTCTGTTGGGACACACCTGTGAGGAAATTAAGGTTAGGTGCTGCACAGGTGGTGACCACAGGTAAGGTAAATGGTTCCACATGGATTGGCATGGTGGACCCTGAGAGTATGGATAGAGTGATACAACTAGGTTCAGGATGGCGTAGAACAGGAAATGTCCCCTGCTGTTTGGGCCAGGTTCCGTGTTCTATCGCCTTAAGCAGGGAATCCCATCGAGGTATCGTTTGGTCTACCCTGGCTTTAGGCTGGAAGGGGGTTGTGTTGGAACTGGCCCTTTTTGCAGGGTCATCCCCAAACTTTTTGCTTCTTCCTCCCTTATTTTTCCTGACCCGTGGCTGTTGGCAATAGGACTCTGCGCACTTTACCACTGCTGATCAGTGCTAAAGTGCATATGCTCTCGATGTAAATTGTTATTCTGATTGGATATACATGTTTGGCATATTTGTATCACCATGAAGTCCCTAGTAAAGGGCACTGGGTGTGCCAGGGCTGGTGATGACAAATGCTACTAGTGGGCCTGCAGCACTGATTGTGCCACCCACAGGAGTAGCTCTAAAATGGTGTCTCGGGCCTGCCACTGCAGCGCCTACGGGCAGTTTAGAACTGCCATGTCCTCCTGGTCCGGGTCCCCGCTGACCAGGCCTAACCCTTCCCTTTTCGTGCACATCAGTCACCCCTATGGAAGGCCCAAGGTACCCCCCTGGGCAGGGTGCCGTGTATGTGAAAGGTAGAGCATGTACTAGTGAAGGTGACATGCTCTGGTAGTGAATTACAGCCATCTTCGTTTTTCACTATTGTAAGGCTATCTTGCTCCATAGGTTAACATGGAGGATGCTGGCTACAGTGGTTAACAGCATTTCTTCCCATAGGAACAAGATAGGACATAAGTATCTAGTATCCCTGAACTCAGAATTTAATAACACATCTTTTAGGAAAGGTGGTTTTTAAATCCTGTGTTTGAGAACAGCACTTTTAGAAAGTTGCTGTTCTCTTGTCTGACCCTTCTGTGTGCCTGGGCCTGTTTGTGTATTGACTGTCTGGTTTGTGAGTGACAGGGGCTGGGGAATTCCCCCGGAGGCTGGATGAGTCAGCACTAGGCTGAATGAATGTAATTGCTACCTGAGTGGTGGGAGGAGTTAGCACCTGGGCTGAATAGGGCTGTGCCTGCCTGCCACAATGCTGGCTCCACCTCCTGCGGGGCGGCTGAGGACCCTGCCCCGCACTCTGAAAGGAAAGATGCAGCCAGCAAAACAAAGTGCTCAGGATCCACCCAGAACTGGTTCAGACCGGGCTCAGTGCCCACATGCACAGAGAGAACAAAGAATCTAGGGGTATAAGTACAGGACCCCTGACAACAGAAAATTAGATCATCCTGGAAATCAAGAAGGAACCTCTGCCAAGGAGAAAGCTGACTCTGAAGAAGGAAGACTGTCCTGCTGTTGCTCTGCTGGACTGACCTGCTGTTGCTTTGCTGCCAAGGAGAGGGGAAGGACTTTGCTGTGAGCTGTGTCCCCTGTCTTGTAAGGAATCTCCAAGGGCCTGAGAAGAGCTGGCTCCCTGTTTCCGAAGTCCCAGGAACAAAAGGACTTCACCCCCAGTCTCCCTGAACTCTGCTGAGAGAGTTCTGTCCTTCGTAGAGTGCTTGATCCAGTTGTGTGGCCTCTAGAAGTTGAACCTGAGCTGGGAAGCTTGGGACTAAGCTGAGAGACTTGTGAAGCTGAAAAGTGTTGCATCGCTCGCTTGCGGAGCGCATCCCCGACAGTGCGAGAAGTTTCCCGCCGCTACGAAGGTCGAGATCGGCACAGCGCCTGACATCGCTGCCGGAGCCGTCGCACCCTTCGTTTGCGTGACGCACCAGACCGGTGCGGGAGAATCGAACATCGCTGCGAGTGTGGTCGCAGAGCCTGTCGTCTGGGTGAGATCGCCGCACCGCTTGCTTGCGGACCGCATCACGTCGCTGCGAACATCGTCGCAGAACCATCGCATCGAGGAGCTGCGAGAGAGAGGATCACCGCTGGACCGCGCATCGTCGCCCCGGAGATCGTCGCAGCCCCTACGAGATCATCGCATCGTGCCTTTGCGAGAACAGACTTCCCACGGAACCTACGCACCGGAATCCACGCAAGCTGCCTTCCTCCCCATACAGACCGGATTCGCCGCCACACGCCCGCTGCTGCAGCGGGGCTGTCGCATCGCCTCCCCAGGGTCTCAGGAGTAACGCATCGCTTGTTTCCACCGCACCAGCTTCCTGCTTGTGGAACTTTGTTGCATCTAAAAGGTACTGTGAGTCAACGTGACGCAACTGTGAACTTTTCACGCATCTGTGGATTATTTGATCGTAACTTAAAGAACTTTGATTACAACCTGAAGAACTCTTTTGAAACCATATCCTTGAACTGTGTGTTGGATTTTTGACGTTTTGGTCTTGTGTAGTTTAGAATAAATATCTTTATTTTCCTAAACTGTTGTGGAATCAGTTTGTGGTGTTTTCACTGTGTTACTGTGAGTGTTGGTACAAATACTTAACGCATTGCCTCTGGTTAGCCTAGACTGCTCAGGCCAAGCTACCTTGAGGGCGAGCAGGGGTTATCTAAGAGGGTTATCTCCTTGCCCTGACTAGAAGCAAGAGTCCCTATTTGGACAGTGGTACCTACCTCTGCCAACTAGAGACCCCCAGTTCTAACATTGGTGGCAGCGGTGGGATTTGAACTTGTATTTGTACTTGACCCACAGTAATTGGTGTACATCACTAGTGAGTGCAGACCACTACGCCACCGCATACTACATTTTTTATTTTTAGTTCTATTTTTGATCGTAACCCTGAAAGAATCCACGCATCATGTCTCAGAATGGTAAACCAGCAAGTGATGTTGCAGAACTGGAGTTTGATATTGAAATGTTAAGTGATTACAAAGTAGGTCAACTCAGGCAGTTCTGCAGGAACTTTGGATGCCCCATGAAGCGCCGCTCCAAGAAGGAGGAGCTACAGGAGGCCTTAAGGGCCTGGTGGGAGACCAAAAAGGCTGGGGAGACAGATGATGCAGAAGTGGATGAGGATGCACAAAGGGATGGTTTCAGGCCACAGGATCTGCCTGTGTCCGGAGCAGCCTCAAGGGCTGGCAGCAACCATTCAGCTGAAAGTTTTTTCCCAGAGGAGTTGGAGGAAAACCAAAGGGCTAGAGATCATAAATTAGAAATGTTGAGGCTTGAAATGAAGATGAAGCAAATGGAAAGGGCGGCGGAGGAGAGCAAACATGCCCGTGCCCTGGAGGAATTGAAATTGTCCTTGGCCCATGAATTACGAATGAGGAAGCTTGAGTTGGAGCTCAAGATGCGTGAGGCTATGAGGGTCTCAGCTGAAGAAGAAACATGGGTAGCTCAAGAAGTGAGCTTTGCTGGGTTGGAGGTGGAGTCCAGCTCAGATGGTGGCAGCAAGATTATAGTTTCCAGTGCTGAGAGAAAGGTACAAACACCCAGAGATGTGGCGCCTGACTTGAGGGAGGGGGTCGACATACACCAGGGGCTCCAGGTTTATGATATAGTTCCAGTGGAGTGCAGTGTCCCTGAAGTAGATTGGGGGACTGGCACAGGGGACCATATTCCTAGTGGTGGGAGGGACACTCTACTGACTCTAGATGAGAGGTACAGGGAGAGGGGTTCCCCCGTGGTAGAAACCTTGGTGTGTGTGTGTGAAGGCCAGCCAGAAGAGTGTGGGTTGTGTGACAGAGACAGTCGGATACTGTCTTGCCAGTCTCAGGAGAGTGGTGTGGGGTACTTGTGTGAGGCACTGGAGGGTGAGGCAAAGGGTAGCTTGGTTAACGACTGGGGGGGCTGTGTGATTCATTTGATGGAGAGCATATTTTAAGCCCCTGTTTTCCAGAGCTATGCCAACACCCGGTGGAGTGTGAGTTCTCTGACCCCAGAGAGCTTGCGTTGGAGGCAGACCTCTTGGTGAATTCCAGAGAGTCTGAGGAGGCATTGGGGAGTGATCCCAAAAGGAGTGGCTTAGATATCTTCCAGACCTGTGAGGTGGAAGAGGTTCAGTGTAGCCCGGTTAGGTCCCAGTGTAGTGGGAGGGGTGTAGGGGCTCATGTCCGGTCTCAGTGGAGAAGGAATGAGTGTGGGACGGTGTGTCTCACGGTGCCCGAAACCCAGTCTCAGGGCCTGGAGGGTTCCTTAAGGGAACACCAGGTTGGGGACCTAGACTGTCCTTGTAGGCCATTTGAGGAGGATCTACCAGTGTCTGTTGAACGGGGAGTGACTGTAACCAGGCCTCCATCAGTTCTGGCGTTTGGCAGTGCCGCTCCATTTGGGAGGGTACAGAAGTCCAGACTGAGGGGTGAGAGGGGGAAGGAGTCCCCAGTGGGAGAACCAGTGGGTCAGGGACCAGTCAGAAGGGCTGAGTCTCCCAGGAGTGACCATGGTGACACCACTTCTGTCCTGGGAGATCTTCCCACACTGTCAGGTGGACAGGGGTCGGGAGATCTGCGCCAGGCAGACTGTCACAGGACACATGAGTTGTGTGTCACCCTCAAGGGGGTACTATGTGAGTCCCCAGAAGTCCGGGCGTGCCAGGCGAATGCACAACCGCAGGTTTTGGTCCCTGGGTTGGGAGACCAGGTTCAGGATCTGCCTGACCTGGAAGGAAGGACATCTGTAACCAGGGTCCTGCCCAATATGGTTCCCAGGGGTACCCCTCCAGTAGGGAGGGTGCAGCGCTCTGGAAGGGGGTGCAGAGGGAGGGAGCACTCGCCTCTGACGCCGGTGCAACCTGAGGGGTTAAACCCTAGGTTGGGAGACCAGTTGCTGGAGAGAGGTCCTGAACTGGTAGGAAAGTTGTGTTCTTGGAGGGAGAGAGAGAGAAGAGAGCCTTTCCTGTGACTTCCGGGAGAAGTACGGAAGGACCTCCGCACGCCACTGAAAGCGTCCAGCTCTGCAGTAGGGCAGACGGCGTCTACCCTCTGATAATTGAAAGTAGACGGTGTCCACTCTCGACTCGAGCCCGTCTACCCTCGAATGGAGCCCTGTCTATCTGAACCGTGACTCTGCTGCACTGTTCATTAGGAGAAAAATGCATTCTAAATGTTCAATACGCCCGGACCTAAACACACCATGCCGCCATTTAGTTGGCTAGACCAGAATAAGCAAGTACATGCAAAGTCAGCAGCTTTAGCACTCGGATTCAAGTGGTTACATAGACGCCTGCAGTAGGGCAAAATCATTTTAATTTCATCATTTGCACATACAATGCACGGATGATAACGAATTAAATGTGTGATGAGAGTGTAGTTTTCAGATGAGAAATAGACCTACTTGCATTCCAGTGGATGCGGAAGGATACACACAACAGCCAATATAAAGGTGTGATTTAAACATTTCCCGTGGCATGATCCTAGATGCGAATGATGTCCCAAGCCAAAGGGTGAAGGTTCCTGAAGCAAAGCCATAAATAGACTCACAATGGATGGTGCAAGCTACACGTCAAACCACAAAATGCTAACTATCACTTGTAACAAGTGTTTTCCCAATTTCAGAATCTGCTTCGGGAGTCCTTGTACATATGCATGCGAGAAGTTTTTATGGTGCTAGGAGCAACAAAATGTTGCGGGTCACTCTTCAGTTCCGTTTCCAAGGAGGGATTCTACTCACCACAGTATTTGGCGCCATCTAGTGGTGTTGCCGAGTTAGCTGCACAACAAGAAAAAATGTCAGGGATGCTTTTTATTGTTATAAATCATAAATGCGCGTTACATACAACAGGAGGGGATAGCCCCGGCATAGCGCGGGGCCGAGGCGGTTGCCCTTCCTTTGGGACAGCCGTGCTTGCGAGCCTTGAAAGAACTATCCTGTACTGGCAAGGGTAGAGGGCCGAGGAGCTTGGCAACTCTGAGACAGACACTCGCAAAGTGGATTACCAAGATTTCACAAATCTACACTTAGCGCGCAAAAGGAGCAGCTATAAAAGGGAAACTCCGAAGGTGAAGAGTGCACGGCAACGGTGCGTGGTATTTCCTGGTACAGTCTGGTAAACAACGAGGGGGGGTTTCCGGTAACAGTGCCACATCCAGCAAACCAAGGAAATACCAAGAACAGGAATATTCCCGGCAAGCGTCCACGCGTGGAAAAAATAACGAACACATTACGCAAGTAGACCATCATCTGTTCAAGAAATGCTGGAGAATTTCCTGACTAAATGAAAGTTACTTAAAACCATACATATCAACGAGACACAATCGTTAACAAGAAAAATACAATTGAAGTGGATGGGCAACTCACGAGGAAACGCTATAAGTGTAGCAAAATAAAAACAGTCAACTTCAGACTAAGAGTACCACCGTAACACAAGAAAGATCCAGTGGTCGACAGAGGGTGTTACTACCTACACATCTCAAACACATAACGTCCAGACGTAGAGGCAAATCCACATGAAACAAGACTGAGGGAAGACAGAGAAGGGGAGGGGGGAGGAGAAATGCGACACGGCGGGCAGGGGAGGGGCCGGAGCGGGTAAAAAAAAAAAAACAAGACGGAGGGAAGGCAGAGAAGGGGAGGGGGGAGGAGAAATGCGACACGGCGGGCAGGGGAGGGGGCCGAGCGGGGAGAGTGGCGAGGAGGGTGATAAGCAGCAGGGGCCTTTGAAGTGAAGCCAAGCTTCACTTCAAAGGTGTGGGAGGAGTGCTGCTGGGAAACAGATGGCGATTTGATGCTGTGCACGCGCATTTTAGGTCAATGCGATTGCGCATTGTCCTAAAAGCCACGGGCACAGCATCAAATCGACAGTCAATCGCAGGTCTAGGTAAAGCTTATTTAAGCCCCTATAGTCTCGCTCAATGCGCATGCGCATTGAGAGGCGAGACCTAAAAAAGGAGCAGCCCAGCAGACAATAGCAGGTCCCCTAGAAGAGTGAACATTGAAACAGGACAATCGTGGTAGCAGCGTTTGGCAGCAATGGAGGAGAAGGTGGGAGGAGCGGGTGGAGGAAAAGTCAATAGGGGTGAAGAACGAGGAGTGAGCACGGGAAGAAGAACGTAGTAGCTGGAGACAGGGGAAATAAATAAAAAACATAAGTAAAATAAAAATAAACAGTGTGGCAAGTAATGGCCAAGCAGGGGGCTGGGAGAAATGGGAGCAAAGTGAACCACATGTAGTATTTCAGAGGGGAAACACATGCATTCTCAATTGTGCTAATAGAAAAAAGTAGTCCCCTGAATGTGTGCAGTGGAAGGATACAAGGATGGCTAAAACGCTATGCTTCAGGGGAGGGGCACATATAAGAAGAGGAAGGAAAGCCACTGATAAGAAGCAAGCAAATGATGGTGATATGAAAGCCAACGAGTGGTAATCAATGGGCTAGCTTTAAGCCCTCTGTAAGTTTTGGTAAGGTGCACAAGAGGTCTTTGATAACAGATAGCTAAAAGCTGCACAGCAGTGTTTGCAGTACAATCTCTGAGTCCTTCCTTTCACCTGACATGCCCCTGGAGTAGTCACAATTGCTACTTTCCACTTCTAGCAGCAACAATTAGAAAACATGGATGCTAAAGACTTTAGCAATTATGTTTCCAGATCTTGAGATTTCACAACTTTTGACCACACTTTTCAACCACTAGAATTTCTATTTGCACATAATCCACTGTTTAGTCGTCTGGATTATATCCTCTTTGTTTACGAGTGTTTAACCATCTTTGAACTTCTATTTCTACTTAGTGGCATTATTAGGACGTGCACTATAGTTTTTTCAGCCATTAATGTGGCCCTTGTTTCTTCATGTCCTACAGCTCGTGTTTTTCTCCTCCGTTTTTCATCATTATTTTTCTTCCTTAGCGTTTCAAAGTAACTGAAAATGTCACTTAGCACTTGACACGATATGTACATTGATATATTGCACTACTTGAAACGACTATTGGTTCTTATAATACAATATGCAATGGGATTTAGAAAGTAGGCCAAGAAGGCACCATATTGGTGCTGTAAGGCCATCAATGGCAGAAAACAGCTACATATGCACATAGTATGTACAGACAATTGCAGTAGAAAAGGCCTTTAAAGCTTGGATGATGACCTAACATACGGGATTTAGAAAATCGAAGATTTATTATTTGTATTTGGACTCAGAGTAAGGAAAGTAGACAAGAGCCTACATTTGTTCATGTTTCCCAACGACTGCATCTCATCTCATTTCAGGCTTCAGTAATGAAACTGTCTTCCGACAGGGGCAGCGTCACACATGTGAACATCTCTCGTTTGGAGACGAGAAAAAAACCTGCAGCAGCCCCATTTCCTCATTAACTCACAGTAGCATCACCAAGGAACGGGTTTCAAAACGGGGGCTTGACATTGTATTGATGGGGGCAAAGAACAGTGTTTTAATTAAAAAAGGATGCAGGTTGATACCTCAATTAGAAGGTCCCCACACTCTGCCAACCGTCTCCCATTTTACAATCATCTACCCTGCTCTGACATGTTCAGGACTGTGGGTGACATCGCTTTACGTGACCTATCATGCTGCAAGGACCATCTCTGTCTCCTGCGCTTGCTATGTCCTATCCTGGGAGCCATCGTCTTAAAAGTAGAACACTCATCGCATGCACGGATATGAGACAGCCACTGCCAAACTCTGATTTCATTATGCCTCTGTTTCATGTCGTTGACACTTTTTATTTACATACTTACTAGCTGAGTGTTTATTTGACAAAGCAATTTAATGCATGCAGAACTGAGACGATTATAGTTTGATCAGATAGGGTAGTGACGTGGTTTGATGTTCTTCATAGTTACTTGCAGAAACATCAATAAATGGATGTAGAATGATGGTAGAACTGTACTGTCTGGGGAAAGTTTGAGACCAAAGTGTTACCTCCAGGCTGGATCTCATGAGTGCCGCAGTATTATCCAAGCAATAATTCCTGGTGGAATTACGCAGAAGGGGCTGTAGGCATCAGTACCGCCTGGGACTGTCTGAACCTGCCATAGCATGGGGCGAGAAGAAGACTCCCCAACAAGGCAACAGCCAGTCATGACCACCCATCTTGCCCCCATCTACAACCAGCCCTTCTGAAGACTCTTTCCAGACAGCTCAGAGCATGAGGACAATGTCTACAGTTTTCTCCCTGGAATGGGGAACATGCATAGAATGAATGAATGAATGAAACATGTATTGTTCAGTTAATAAAAACTTACAGTAAAAAACATCTTAATACAACTTTTTTCACAATTCATACAATAAAGCCTCTTTATGCAGTTTCCTTACCTTTCATACATAACCAATCCCGAGCCCTTATTTAAAAACCACATAATTAAAAGTACAGTTCCTCAATTCATACTAAAAAATCTCTTCATTGATCACTATTAGTCAATTTCCTCTCTGCTATTTCTATAAACATAAAAAATCTGCCAGTGAATTGTAAATTGTACTAATAAAGAACCTAGTATTCCCAGGTGCGTGCAGTTATTCACCATTTCAAGGAGAAAACTCAGACTAGCTGGTATTCCATGTAGGGATACTGGCCAGAATTGGAGATTCTGCTCCACTTCCCCAGTAACTGCGCACCAAATTCCGACCAGCTTGTAAAGACGGCAAAAGTAGGGTGTAATGATTCAGAAATGATGATTCGAATGACCTACTGAGTGTGACAGACAAGGTGGAGACTGTGTCAACTTCTCTGAGACGTTCTCGCAGGGGTCTCCAAACCGGTCCTGGAGGGCCGGATCCATGCCAGATTTTTTGGATATCCCCATTGAGATACATGTAGTTATTTAAAAAATCTGGCATGGTTCCGGCCCTCCAGGACCGGTTCGGAGACCCCTCTATAGATTCAAAGATGCCCCTTTGTGGAGTTATATACATCTGAACATTCCTAAGCCACGTTCAGAGTTGGAACCCGTTAAATTTCACCTTATGCTTCTTTTCTTTGCATTATCTAAGAGCTCTGTCTGTTGTTGTACTTAAATGTTTCTTAGCAAGCCTGAGCAACCGTTAGTACACCCGTCTGCTCCCTCCCACCAACTCGAAAAGAAGAATAGAGTAAAACCAGCCAGCGATCGTTGGGCCAAATTAAACGAAGCATAGTCGCATCGATGACGTTTGACCCGGTAGTGTTGTTTGGGAATCTGAAACTATACAAAATGGGGGCTTTGTGCGATTCTGAAAATAGTCTTTGCGTTCCAGCTTACATCATATGGCAAGCCTCCTACCCAAAAAGCGTTTGAGACAGAGTGCACTCAAGGGAAACTCACTGCTATGCAGGAAAAACATTCCGCAATTACCATCTTTTTATTGCTTTTGGAGTGCGTTAATAAAACCAAGTGTACAGAGATTTCCCAGATCTATAAACGTGTGTTAAGGTGGGCCATATGCCATCACGGCTCGATTGACAAAGGTTTGAGGACATTCATCTTTTTCAAACTGTTGAATTACTGCATATCCTCACAAATATGCTGTAAAGCTAAAATCACTCTGCTGTTTTTAAAATTAGTCAAACTGAATTCTAATAAGAATGTAGCTGCAGTGTTATAAGAAAACCGAGTAACTACTATTATTTCAACAAACAGCAGTCCTCTTTGACCCGCACGACTTTTGGGCCTGTTCATTCCAGAAACTGTTTAATTATAAACAATTAAACCCTCTTACATAACAGCTAAAATGATTACACGCCTCCCAACTTTCAAGAAGATTAATTTCTGAATCTTTCGTCAAAACAACGCCTATTATGAGAAACTAGAGAGCCAATAAGATAAGGGTAATGAAGTATTCTGCAAAGAACTGTATTTTTTCAAGATATTATTCCATTTTCCACCAGACAGTCTTGTTTCAAACGTGTACTTTATGGATACACAATGGCAGCATTAATACACAGGACCACTGGAAGAATTGTTTTGTAGTGTATCACTACATAGCTGGGGCACTGAAGCGCTTGCCTACTTGGGCAGGAAGGTCCATTTCTGGTCCTTATGACAATAGTCTACTTAGCTGGTTACTTCAAGGAGTTGGCAGTCGGAACAGTGGCGGCTGGTGACATTTGAAAGTGGTGTGCTGTAAAACAATTCTCGTACTGCACTGCGGCGAGCATGCGTGCCCTAACCACCTATGGGGGATTCGGGGGGGGGTTCTTCCCGTGAACATTTAGAAAAAAGAGTGGGCAAATGGAGCATTTTCAAGCAAATTTGAGAAAGCAAGAAGGTTAATAAAGCAATTGTGAATCTGTTATAACAAAGACAATGACTGGCAAAACTGTCAGTCTAATCAGATGCATATCAGATGCCCGCCTACCACGTGCTCTGTCGATTTGTGCCACTGTGTACTATTCTTTCACAAGTCTAATGTGCCCCGTTACTAATTGACAGGAGACAATCCCGGTGCTTTCTTCCGACACAAAAGAGTAAACATTATGGCTAAATTGTTTGTTTCTGCTGGGGGTAGCCCCAGATGCATGTCTCATGCCTCCCCCCGACAAGGCTGACCGTCGGCTGATAGCAATATTCCATGCTGCCAAGCAGGTTTTAAACTCCGCTTTACATAATCTTTCACAATAGCTCTGTTAACCCCTTGGGCGCGGCCGCGATTCTGCACCTGTGCGGCAGAATCGCGAGTGGGCGGGTTTATGATGGCCCCCAGTCGTCATCAGCACACACCCACCGTAGTGCATGACGGCTGGGGGCCGTCATCAGCATCGAAGGGGTTAAAGCACAGGGAGTAGGGAGCACACCATAACCACTCTTACGCTAGCTTCCATGGACACACGACTGCACGCACAGCTGTCCAGGGGTTTTAAGCCACAACCTGATCGAAACAGGGAGGAGGAGAGTCCTTGGAAGAGGAGATTGGATGGAGCAGAAGCGCAACTGCTGAGGGTGTGGGTGGGTTGTTTGAGAACTTCCTACAACAGCAACTCTCTACCAAAACTAAGACACTATGCAGGTGCCACAATGCACACAGTAAACTGTATGCCTGGATCTCCATGAAAACAACTGCCACAAGTCTCGCTAAATTGATTTAAAAAGCACACAACTTTCTGACCAAGGCACAGCTATTAAGTATGTGAAATGTGTTGTCTGTAAATATATGGATGGGTGGTCGCCTACACCGATATGGAGGAAATTGACCCATATTTTGCTGCGTGTGCTGTGATTTATGGAGCATTTAAAAAAAGCTGTAGAGTGCCAGATGTTGGAGGAGTTTGGTCTGGGTACGAAATGCATAAGGGCGAGTAAGGGATCCAGGGAAGTACTGAACAAATTGACAGCGCTGCGACGACACTAATTTGTCAATGCAGCACGCTATAAATCTCTGTTAATAAATACATGCTACCCTAACCTGCGAAGGCAGCATGTTAGCATGTGACGGAGTCGAGCTTGGAGGAGAAGGGGTCGCGCTGCCAGAGTGGGGTGAGTGGGGTTTTGCATGTACAGATTTGGCCTGCTTTCGGGTGTCTAGCGTTGACATTCTTGAAGAGCGGGACAAGGAGAGGGTGTGTGTATTGGTGTTGACTCCACACGCTGAAGTTTATTCCCGGCCATATGAGGAGCAGTGATGTAACACACAAGTTATTCATAGTGCAGCTGGTGTAGTGGCACCGGGGCCTCAGGGTTGTTGGGTGCCCACAAGGTTTACATTCTGTCATTTACTTCCCAATCAATCAATTAGAGAAATGCATGCGTCCCATGCTTCGCCACTGATGACACAAACGAAGAGGAACCCTCGCAAAACCAAGGAGGGACCCAGAAACCCCAACAGCTGACATTTATACACAAGTAACAGGCTGATTTGGGGGAGATGACGCTTGCTGATTCCTAAACAAATACGCATGCTTCACCGTGCATCTGTTTTGTGTTAAGTATAAGTTCTTGGAATCATAGGTCTCATTATGAGACTGGAGAATGCCGGGCACAGGAGAAGCATTTTAAAGTCTATGGGGCATATTTACAATAAGTGGCGCATCCCTGCATATCAGCAGGGATGTGCCACTTATTGTGCTCTATGCCTCCGCCACCATTGATGCGCCGCATTTACAATGAGGCGCACCATGGTACAAAAATGGCACAGATGTGTCACGCATCTGTGCCGTAAAAGTGGCGCATTGCTGGAGTTGCGCGACGCAGCTCCAGCAATGCTCTGGGGGGCCCTATCTTATTAATGCTGCGTCATTCCTTACGCCTGTTTCAAGCAGGCGCAGGGTTTTGATGCAGCATGGGCCCCAAAGTGACTGAGTGAAATCTTGTAGATTGCACTCAGCCACTTTTAGGAGGCGTTCCCGCGCCGGAACCCCCCCCCCCTTCCTGTGCAGAAATGCCTCTTTCTGGCGCAGGGCTTTACAACGTGATGCATCTCTCAGATGCGTCACGTTGTAAATTCCCCGCACCATGGCGCATCTTTTGCGCTGCCGCTGCCTCACAAAAGTGATACAACGGCGGCGTAAAAGAGGCACAAGGGGCTTGTAAATCTGCCCCAAAATTTTTATAGGAAGGATAGAGAAACTCTGCAGCGTAACTGTCCACTAGTGGATTTTGCGAAGGCGCAAGCAATACATGAGGGTTTTAAAGGCTTAGCATGAGGCGTGGTAAACCGAACAAGCCCGCTTTGTATTAAATAAGCACTTTATTTAGAGTCCAGGGTAAACAAACTGCGAGCCATGAAGATGACAATATCCACCGGAGGGCTGAAAAAAGGTTCCAGGAGGGCAAGCGCACCCCGTTTGAACCTGTTGCCAGCCCCGCCTCGGACTCTCACCACTTCAAAAAGGGCTGCATGTAGGAGAGGCGTCCCTGGGGATCACACAGTAAATGTCTCACTTCCAAGGCCGAGCTGGGCCGCTTGACTCATGCGCTCGCTCACGGCGAGGCTTACTTTCGCTGGCGCAGGCAGGAGTCACAACCACAGTGGAAGCAAAGTTACATTTCACCATTAATCTCCTGCCTCAATATAAAGCTTCCCAGGAGAGCTATGCCATGATGCCGGATGAGACTGTGATAAGAATGGGGTTCAAGAATATTTAGTAAGCACGAGTGAGCACCAGCACAAGCCCAAATGTGCAAATACAAATCTTCATCTTCCTCAATACAATCCACTCTTCCCATAATTACAACCTGTTCCTCTGCTGGAGAATGAACATGTTTTTCAGGGGGAGCATGGCATTTAAATATTAAAAGACCTCTGATTTAGAAAAACAAAAGATTGCCACCACGTGTTTTGTGACTATGAACTATTCTCTCTTCTTGAGGGCACATTTATTGTAATTTCTTCAATTTTGAAAGGAGATGTAAATATCCCAATATTGGTCACGGTTATTCAAGTACAGGCTCTGGGCAGTCATACCCACAACCAGAAAGTTATATTACACACCCACTCAGGAACTAAGGAACTCTTCGCCCCTACTCATCTAACAGATGATTCACCCACTAGATTAACCAAACCAGCTACTGTGCCCACTGAACCTCATATGGTGATATTTACAACAGCTTTCAGAATGGAAGAAATCACAATGGATCTGCCTTGAAGAATCTCAAATAGCAAATAGTAGGTGGATGCCCCTTTCATGCACCTCCTATTTGCATTTAAAATATGGTTGCAAATGCAGTTTTACAAATCAGAAAGGAAAAGGGATTTTGTCCATTGACAAAACCCTTTTGTTTGCAAACCCTGCTATTTTGTGAATCCAAGGGTTTGTGACAGCAAGAGGGCTTTCAACATCTGCTCCATACTTCTTACCCCCGATGGGAAGGCCACCACAAATACAGTCTCCAATGCTCACGCTCTCCTCTACACAGGTATACCAAAGTCCTTGAGTGAACTGTGAACCATGGGTAGGAAAAAAGGTAATCTAATATGCAGTCTTGAGGCAGGTGTCCTGAATCCAACAGTCCACTCAGATTTAAAGTTATCCCCAAACTTAAGGGGGGGGGATAATACCTAAAAAGTGCATTTTCTTTTATGCGAGGTTCGAGTCCTTGAAACCTAGCAACAGGTTACCACCTCCTCTTATTAGTATATTGACTTCTTGACCACTATCAGACCAATCTGTTGCTCTTTGTGTGAGGGATGAGCAGGCAGCCTATTTCTTTTATGGAAGGTATGCATCCTTGGTCATGAGGTTTGCCACCTCATTACTCAGGACCACAGGATGTCCTGTCGGAAATGATCTGGTCTTTACTCTTAGAGCAAACGTTCGACTTCCTTCTCCTCTTACCTCTTGTTTATGAATTCATGCCAGTCTGTTTTATTAGACTTTACAAAGATTTGTGCAGGGCATAAATGATAGGAGAAGAGTGCCATGAGGGGTGGAGGATTCTGGAAGCGGAGGAGTCCTCAGAGCTACCATAAACCCTTTAACCCCTTCAGTGCTGATAACGAGCCCAGGCTCGTCATTTAGCATGGTGCTCGTGTGCTGGTGACGAGCCTGGGCTCGTCATGAGCCATGGAACATTCACACGCGGGGATAATTCCCCCATCTGTGCAGAGCGTTCAATTGCGCGTACAGGCTCATGACGAGCCCACGCTCGTCACCATCACACAAGCACCATGCTGCATGACGAGCCTGGGCTCGTCATCAGCACCGCGGCGCCGTGCGCGGCCCCCCTGTGCCGCGGGGAAATTAGCCCTGCGGCGAAGGGGTTAAGGCACCCTCCAACCTTAGGGGGTAAACACAATCAAGTGCAAACCCAGGTCAGAGTATTCCACTCTAATATATATTGTATACAAAATGGGGATTCTGGTGGCCCTGTGATGACATACTACACTGATTTACTGATGATTCACTAGGCAGTCGCTCCACTGAGATTGATTTCCGTAAAACAATATTATCTGCCACCAATCATTATGAAGCTCATGGCCGGGTTATGGGGTTGGTAAACCCCCTGTAGAAATAAGTTGAACTTTGGGTTATACCATTAACAACCAACATAGTTTACCCTTCTCTGAGATTAACATACTAAAAGCAACCAGAGCACCTGTCCCAATGATCATGACTAGGGGTGAGTTATAAATGCCACTCGCAGAGTTCTGCCCAATCCCCATTATGTGTGGCAGACCTTTTTCTCGGGAGCAGCATGACAACGTTAAGTTGGCGAGTGCGAGCGAGAAAGTCATATCTTAGCGTGATTTTCAGCCCCTAAAATGCCACCCTGCAAGATTTTCTCAGTGTGGGTGGTCACAGCCGGGTCCGACCATAAGCTTTGAGAAAGTTGCCGCTCGAGTAGAAAATCTAGTTGAGTGGCACACCATGTACTGCAATTCGCACTAATTTTACAAGCATTTACAAGCTGATTTTACAGGCTTCCAGCGCTAAAAATCAGCGCAAGCAGCACTACATGCCGAATTCCATGCGCTCACGGAACTCTGCAGAATCTCGCAGAGTTTTTATGAAGCACTGCGGAATTCCCCGAAGGGAAAAACCGTGAGTTCCACCCACCCCTAATCATGACTTGGTCCCCTGCAAACAAAAATGCCAGATCTGGCAGAACGATAACATGACTAGCATATTGATACATGGACACTGCAACAGGAACTACCAACCAATAGGTAGAAATAAACTTACCCAAAATACTGAAAAACAAAGGACTAATGCGGAAAGTTTTAATATTCTTGTGTGGAAAAAATGTTCTGTAAAATCCCTTCAAACAATCGCCATCTTCATTGTGGTAGTTTCACACTTCATACACCCCGTTTTTGATCTTTGCCAAATCTCCTTTTTACGAGAAGGCAGTTCTCATAAGGATAGGTAGAAAAAATAAATTGTTTTCTATGTGTCTGAATATTTTATTGTTTTATAACTACACAATGTAACATTGTACAGACTGATCTCAAGTGGCACCTGGTTGCACCGAGATGAACCACTTCACAATAAGTTAATGATTAGCAAAGGGATCACATACACAGTGATCTGTTGGTGTTTCCTAAGCTAATGTGTCCATAAAAAACAACGTGTATATAAACCATTGTCAATTTAATTAGATTACTAAATTAAGTCAATTGCATTTATCTTAGTTTATACAAATATATCACACTGCCACCTTGTCCATAAAATAACACTTTCTTTACTAGTTGTCCTTTGGCTGAATACATGTTCTGTCCAGGACTTAAACAGTCTCCACTCAAAACTCTAAAGGCACATTTGTGATCAACATGGCAACATTTGGCATACATGTCAGTAATGGCAACAGTATTAGATTTACCACTGAGTTGCTAAAAAATGACTAAAGTACATTGTCTATTACTTAGGGGCCCTTATTACATACCACGCAGCTGAGTGCTCAACCCGTTCACCCTTTTTTGAGCCGTCTGTGCATGCTTATCTCAGGTTTCTTGCTTGTGCATGAGATAAGCATATATCATCACCCAACCAAGCACTGCAATTGCAGGCAGCTGTACAGTGCTACTTAATCAGTCTGTAACAGCAGCTTCAAAATGGGGATGGGAAACAAACATTTCCAACATGGTACCCGAAGTGCAGGTAAAATAAATAGTTGGTATTTAAATTTGATATACATAAATAAACAAATAAATACCTAAATAAAATAAAACAGACTTTGAACCAGGCTTATTGCTGTAGAGAAAGGAAGCACTTTTAGGTGGATGCTAACAATGTGCAGAGGCATTTGTTGTGCAGTCACTCACAGTAAAGGGCGCCAAATCAGCCAATGGGTACAATGGGCTAAACCTTCGCCTCATGTTATATGCTGAGGAGGGTGGAACATGTGAATGGGAATTTGATAAACCAATGGAGGAAGTCGGTGAACAGAATTTCATCCATGTATGTGTATTTTGCAGGATTTTTATGGAAAAAATAGTCTGTTGTCTCAAGCGCCAGACATACAACGAACTATTAGGCTGTTGATGAAGAAATGCAAAGGGGGATTCTTCATATCTAAATCCAGAGATATGTTAGCAAATTGCATATGTTCAGTAATTATTGTGGGAGAGTTTAACTTTTTTCTGGCATGATCAATGTATTATGCGACTGCATACTTGCAGGATAAAGAGTGTAAACAACGGAAAGGTTTTCCGAATTAGCTTTTAATACTGTACTGCCATCTGCTGCTTTTTGGAGGAGTTGCCTACATATGCAAACAGTTTCCAATCATGTCATTTGGTTGTTAAAATCTGGGTCTCAGTGTGCCCCTTGGTGAGGCAGCGGCTAAGAATGGGGTGCACCTAGCGAGACATGCACAATATCTAGTCGTTGCAACAAAACTTCATGGGAGGAAAAAACTTCCAAAGCTAATCAGAGTCAGTAGCCTACCAACAAAATATTTCTTTCAACATTGTGTTCATCACTGACACCTCTTTATCCCTCACACTGCCAAGCATCAAGTCCCATAACACGATAGCCATACAATTGTGGACATCACACATGACAGGGAAACACTTCTCACATTGGCTCAAAGCAAAGACAACACACTTCCAAACACACCCACATAATGTAGCATGCTGACAGGGTGAGTAAGTGCTTCAGCGCCCCAAACAGGGGAAGGAAGCTTTGTATAAATGCAACAATACAATACACTGTCTCACATGAAAATAATGTTTCTCACTTGGCTTTTAAATCCTCAGCTTTCATGCTATTCATTAGCGGCTCCTGGAGGGGGAGCTGCGGGGCAGGACGGGGAGGGGCAGGGTGGTGGGTAGTTAACTCCGGCTTAAGGCCGAACGGAGTTCAGTTAATAAATAAATCAATAAAACGAATTTGAATGTGTGCGCTGCACTGCATCGCTGCAATGCAGCGCGCACAATGAAATTCGTTTTATTTATTTATTTATTAACTGAACTCTGGTCGGCCTTAAGCCGGAGTTTACTACCCTCCACCCTGCCTTTCCCCCACCCCGCCCCACCACCCTCAGCACTCCCTCCAGGAGCCGCTACTGATGCTATCGCAAAAAGTCTACCCTCAATTTATTCCTAAACCCTGCATGAAACACTGACATTAACTTAAAACTATCAGTTGTTTCTCTCTCCTATCGAATGACCCTCTTGTTACCTTCCATTCTCTGCATGACCCTATGAATACATGTTTTGTAAAGCTCTGGTCCTATGCAAGAGATTGGGATTCCAGGTGGTAAATATTTGACAGAGGAAATGAGAAGATAAAGAGCGGAATTGTGACTGGTGAGCAAAATATCTGCCTTTCATTTCTTTTCAGAAGATTGTTTCGAAGGAAGCCTCACATAGTTCAACCAGCCATTCACTCCACAACTTAGTGGCGAAGAACACAAAAGACAGACCAACTCTATGGACCCACAAAAACCTGGGCGACTTGTGTTTATATAATAAGCGATAGGTCAAGGTAAGTGATTTAAATGTAATCCTATCAGCTACAGCAGCTAATGAAGCTTGAGGATCAGTCTGGCAGCGGCATACTGAACCACTGGCAGCTTGGGGATTAACAATTTTGAGATACCTTAATTCAAAGCATTGGCGTAGTCTAGTCTACTAGTGAGTAGGGCATGCACCACTGATTCACACGCTACTGTGTAGAGGAGTTTGAACATTTTTCAGGCTTTTATTCTATCTTAATTTGCAAAAAAATAAGTGTCAGGGCCTTTGTCAGAAGGCCACTGCAGCTTGGACCGACCACGGCCCCTGCCAGCACTGCCGATGACAGTACCAACACAAATAATAACCATCACACTCCTACAAGTAGGACAATTCAGACTATTCCAGGCCATCAAAGTCATAAGATTAATTTGGATAGCAGGTATTAGTCATTTTTAATGTATTTTGAATTAATAAACAACTGTTGTTCACTCATCTCTAAACAAAACAAACAGCGCCACTGTTGGACTTGGCCCTTTTGCAGGTTCACCCCTGAAATTTTTGCCTTAAGTTCTGACATAGTGGTAGTGATTTTTGGCCTCTGCGCACTTTCGCACTTTGGCCCAGTGTAAAGTGCGTGCGCTCTCAGAGTGCTTGTGTTGAGATTGGCCTGCCCTCCCATAGGAATGCATGGGGGATATGTGTGTCCCTGGAAATTCCTGGTATGAGAGGAGTGCAGGGGCGAGTTTAGTATTATACCTCTAAATGTGTTTTTATGATTATGAGGTTGTTTTGAATATTATGGTTTATGCTAGTGAGATTATGTTTCACTGTGTGATTTATGCCCCTAATGTGAGTTATGCTTAGGAGGTTAGGGTCTAATGTGTTTAGACTTTTGAGAGGATTGCATTATGTGTTTATGCTGGTGAGGTTGGCGCCAAATGTAATTCGCGCTTGATGTGATACTGTGCATAATGTAGTTATGTTACAGGCTGATGCTAGGTACAGTGATTACCAGTGGTTACTGGTTGTACGTTTATGATCTGTTTTACTTTTACTAAGTTCGCTTTGTGATGGTTCTGACAGTGGTCCAGTGGGTCCTGTCATGTGTAAATAATTCCCTTGTAGATATGACCCAGTGCCAGGTGACACCATGCATATTATGTGTTTACTATTCTAATGTGTTTTGTGAATACAAAGGCTATTTTTGATACAACCTTGTGTGGAGTTCCTTTTGTAGTGTGCCTGGGATGTTGTTGCTGTGTGCGTGCGCAAATGATTTACACATGGCCACCGGGATAAGCTTGACTGCTCATGCCAAGCTACCAAGGGGGTGAGCAGGGTTTATCTTTGGCGTGTAACTCCCTAGTCCTGACTAGAGTGGTGGTCTCTGCCTGGCTTTGGTGCAAGCCTTAGCCAACCAGAGATCCCATTTCTAACAGCCACCATGTGGCAGACTGCAACAAGTGCAGGTGTTGACAATTAAGTGCCTGTGCCGAGCACCAGAAACCACCAACCAGCTGAAATTAATCCCTTTCTTTAATAAGTGAGAAGAAACATGCTGAGACAGAGACAGTTTGTACTCTGAAAGAGACATCCCAGTAAAATTAGGCCTGCAGCTTCTTGACCATCTTGACTCGGGATAGGTGGTGTCCTTGGATCCGAAGGCCACCAAGAGAGTGACAAGATTGGGCTAATACTATACTTTATTGTGAGATTAATTAAAATCATTGCAACTTTCCAACCAATATATTAGCTCTCCACAATCTACAGCCATAAGTCAAAGATTTCATTACTTACAAGAAAAATAGTGCTGTACAAACAGTCTGTCATTAGCACCTCTTTGACAGATCATTCATATCTGAGTTCTTAGCACCCGTACAGGCGGCATGGTATAGTGCTAGGTCTTTGGTGTGGAGTATTTGTTATTGGAACTTGTGCAACAAGCATATTAAGCTACATCTTTCATACCGGCTGTCCGTTACAATGAGAGAGTACTCAAATAATGTAATGAAAACATTCCTATATGTTAACCATTATTAAAAACACCAAACTCAGCAAGTTTCAAGTGGAAACATCGGCTTTATGCATAGATCTATTTCATGTTCCTCAGCAACTCTCCAAATCAAACATGTTGTGCTGCTTAAAGAAATGTGTGCAAACAGGCGAAGTAAAGTGCAAAGTCTGCCACATGCAAAAGCAAGATGGTAGAGAAAGGCTTGCAGATGACGTGGTCACATGTTTCATTTTTGTCCTTATTGGGATGGTGTGACATAGCTTCTTTCAGACAAATTCTTGCCGGCAGCATGGATTTGCGAAACTTGACAGTTCTGTGGGGTCAGTGCTGATAAAAAGAACTGTGACTACTTATGCACAGGTTCGTGCCCTTTTTGGCAGAAAAACTGGTGTTAGTAATTTGATTCCTGACTCTTGCAGAGTTGGACAACAACATATGAGATGCATTAAGGACTCCTTTCTGTAACTGCATAGTCCGCATCGTGTGTTGTGAGATAGAGATCTCCAATTCAAGTTCAATTCTTTCATCTGAAGAGGCACCAGCTTAGCCCACAGCATCTCTTTCAGACATTTCTCTCCCAGGACTTGGCTCAAGTATGGCTGTATTTTGTGGTTCATAAGTAACCATTTTAGCATGGATCCTGTAATTATGGCTCTGCTACATGTGTTTTTAACCTTATCACTCACCCCTCTTGCACCAATCACAGGATGCCTCTCTTGTATATAATTAATATTTCCAGTAATGGTTCCGTATTCTTGCAGAATAATGGGTTGAACTAATAAGTTCACAAATTACTAAGTTATATGTAATAATTCAAGCAATGGTTCCAATAACTATGGCTCCGTTATATGTGATTTTAACTTTACCAAGTCACCCTTTTGCACCAAGTCACATTACGGCTCTCACATCACTTCCCCTCAACTAAGATGGCCATCACCAATCATCTACTATTTAAGCAGGGTAGCGCACCCCTTTCCATTGCCATTAATGCAGCTATTGCACCTGGAAGCTCGTGGACATCAAGCCATAGTTACAGAGGTAAGCGGTGTTTTCCCTCAGGCTCCTCGTCTTACCGCTTGGGTATTCCTCGCATAGCTCTGATCCATCGGCTACATGTTCCCTCTAGGTATCAGTCCTCCTGGGAACCGCCGCCCCGGACACTGTTCCCGCGGCCAAACCCATACTCACCATCTTCCCCCGTGTACCAGGTAAACCGCGCCTCCCTCCTTAGATTAACTTGGCCCGATTAATTGCTAATTAATCCTTAACTATGGCCTTTCCCCATCAGAACTCCCACGTGGATTTGCTCACCAGAAGTGATAGACCAAGTCGAAGCTACTAATTACCTCGCACTAAATTCCACATGAATCTAAGCGGCGCAACCCGTCCCTCGTGCGCCCCGTACTTCGGTACCAATTAGCCTGATTCTTAAGGTGAGATTGGTCCTTACATGATAGCGAATATTTTCACCACCATCGTGGATTATTAGGATCACCGCGTGAGTCCTCCTCATGCCCATACACGGCCCTCGCAACCTTATCGGCAACTGTACCACCTAATCTCCACAGTAGGCACACTGAATCACTCTAGACACTGCGGCTAGTATCTAGACTTAGTCACGGTTAATACATCGTCCTCCCGATACCTTGCACACCACTTACTGTTCATAGCACGGTTAGAAGGTTCCTTAACCCTTTCCATGCTGATGACGAGCTCAGCTCGTCATGATGCACGGTTGAGCTGTGCTGATGACGAGCTGAGCTCGTCATGAAACAATGGACATGGGCATAGTCCAGCACCGGAGGGGAAAACACCTAGCAGCGAAGGTGTTAAATAAGCATGGTCAGCAGTCAATTCATGTAACAATGTAGTTTTGTGTGTTCTATGAGCATTTGGTTGCTAAACAAGTGTTTCTTGCCTTCTCTCTCCCATTCTTTCAACAGGCTTGTATAATTTTATTCAGGCAATGTAATTTTCAGTCCTGATGATGATCCTTGTATTGTAGTGTAAAGGATAGAACCGCCGTCGACAATTGATATACTTACACACCAGTCTTTCCATTGTGTCACCAAAGTTGTGTTGACTATATTAGGATAGTTTGGTTTACTTTTATCTGATTACCAGCATCCCTTTCCTAAAATCTTTCCTGAAATACCCCACCCCTCTTTATTCTTTTTTCTTCTTGTTTTATATGTTCATGTCTTATATGTACTGGATACAGGAGTGTATCGCACTGTATATTTGTGCACGAAAATCCTCTAATTCTTCTTACATTGATTAAACCAGTGCCCGGCTGGATACGTTTTTGCTTATAGCACACATTGTTGTCTAGATTTAATTGTTTCTTGAGTACTTGATATGTTAAGTACCACTGTTGCCTTAAATATTGCTACCCCAGGTCCTTCACTACCTAGAGGGTTCCCTTGTTGTCATATAACCATCATGGAAACAGTCCAGCCCGAACTGCCAAGCCATGTCTTCCCTGGACCGGAAAACAAGCATCCTGTGACCGGTTTCTTGCTAATCAGCCGTCATCAGCCAGGCTAGCTTGAATCCAGAGGCAAAGTGAGCAAGGGACCCACTTCTGGGCATACCCTGCCAACTTAGGGCGAACAAAGCGATACTAAAGGGGATAATGGACGGAGCGTTTGAGCAAATCAAACACTCACCCCCAGTCTACTGATCTGGGTTTAATCAATCATCATTCTTAAGCTCACTCCACCACCCCAATTCAGACATGGCCATATGCAAATCAGTCTGACCCTGTGCCTCATGGGAACAGTCTAGTCCGAACTGCCAAACCATGTTTTCCCTGGACTGGAAAACAAGCATCCTGGGACCAGTTTCTGGCTAATCAGCCATCATCAGCCAGGCTAGCTTGAATCCAGTGGCAAAGTGAGCAAGGGACCCATGTCTAGGCATAACCCTGCCAAATTAGGGCGAATAAAGCGATACCAAAGGGGATAATGGACCATATGCAAATCAGTCTGACTCTGTGCCTCATGGGAACCACCCAGCCCAAACTGCCAAGCCATGTATTCCCTGGACTGGCAAACAAGAATCCTGGGACCTGTTTCTGGCTAATCAGCCAGGCTAGCTTGAATCCAGTGGCAAAGTGAGCAAGGGACCCATTTCTGGTTTTGCTTTGTTCGCCCTAAGTTGGCAGGGTATGCCCAGACGTGGGTCCCTTGCTCACTTTGGCACTGGATTCAAGTTAGCCTGGCTGATGACCGCTGAATAGACAGAAACTGGTCCCAGAATGCTTGTTTCCGGTCCAGAGAAGACATGGCTTGGCAGTTTGGGCTGGACTATTTCCATGAGACAGAGGATCAGACTGATTTGCATATGGCCATGTCTGAACGGGGATGGCGGAGTTAGCTAGGGAATGAATATAGGTATATGTGGAGTTAGTTAACACCATTACCTTGCATGGTTGTATCTGCAGAATAATTCTAGATGCTCACTGCCATTATTTCATTTTCCTTGAGAGGATTTGACAGCTTCCCTTCCACCCTTTCACATATGGACTTCAGAAAATGTTTAGGGAGAATAATATCTGTAGCTTTGTCTCCTATATTTTTGCATTTGTATATTTGTAGCATTCCTGCTCCATGAAATATTAGTGTACTTTAGATTGTACTGCTGGAGAAACAACAGAAATGAGAATAAGCTCAGCATCTCAGAGAAACATAGGTTTTAATGGGAGGTGTGAGAAAAGAGTGAGTTTTCTGTTGTTTTCTGAACAATATGGGGAGTTATGTACAGGTAGTAGATCAGCAGGGAGGTAGCTCCTGACAGATGTGATGGCACCTGAGAAGCGATAAATCAGAGCTTGGGAATTCTTTCTTATAGGTGTGATGAGGTCTAGAATGTTTTACAACATGTCTTTAGAAGTCTGAGATGTTGCAAAGGTTTGCTAGGTAAGGGAGGCCTGGGGGGAGAACATGCAAAGTATGCATGACTGTTTGGCCGGGCCAAGAGGGACGGCCAATCTGTCATTGCACACTTACAGTGTGCCCACCACTCCTCCCCCCTGTTGTGAGAGCAGAACAGCCCCTCCCCGCAGAGACACCTGCAGCAGAAACAAAAAAAATTATAATAACAATGAGGCATTGTCATTTGATTTTTCCTTTATTTCCACTGCTGAAAACAGTGAGGCAATGGTCCTCCACCTTAGCGGAGGAGCTGCCACTGAGTGCCAACCTAGAATCAGGGTAAATTTTCTGGTCAAAAGGTGGTTAGAGTTAGGAGGAGAATGGGTCGGTGTAAATGTAAGGGTCGAGGTTAGGATCTGCAATATTGTTAGGGTCAAAGAAAGCGTTAGGGACAATGTAAGAATCAGGTTATGGCAAGGATTGCTTTAGTGAAAAGCTAAGTGTTAGAGTAATGCCCAGCATTACTTAATTGTCTTTTATGCAGAATTTCAGTTGTGGTCAAGTTAAGACTTAATTTAGGCTGAGCCAATCCAGGTTATACCAATTTAACAAAGCAAAACCAAAGGGGATGATGGACGGAGTGTTGAACAATGCAAGCCTTCACCCCCAGTCAACTGATCTGGGTTTAATCCATCATCCTCCTTTAGCTCACTCCGTCACCCCAGTTCAGACATGGCCATACGCAAATCAGTCTGACCCTGTGTCTCATGGGAACAGTCCAGCTCAAACTACTAAGCCATGTCTTCCCTGGACAGCAAACAGCATCCTGTGACCGGTTTCTGGCTAATCAGCTATCATCAGCCAGGCTAGCTTGAATCCAGTGGCATATTGAGCAAGGGACCCATGTCTGGGCATACCCTGCCAACTTAGTGCGAACAAAGCAAAACCAAAGGGGATGATGGACGGAGTGTTGAACAATGCAAGCACTCACCCCCAGTCAACTGATCTGGGTTTAATCCATCATCATTCTTTAGCTAACTTCGCCACCCCTGTTCAGACATGGCCATATGCAAATCAGTCTGACCCTGTTTCTCATGGGCCATGCCTGAACTGGGGTGGTGGAGTGAGCTAAAGAATGAAGATAGATTAAACCCAGATCAGTTGACTGGGGTTTAGTGTTTGATTTTCTCAAACGCTCCGTCCATTATCCCTCCCCCCCTCCCATCCGTGCTGGCCACCACTGCTGGAACTAACATGATCCTAAAAGTGTCCATAATGCTAGCCGTGCTCGTATCCTTCTCCATCGTGGCCCCATTTTGCTAACATAGATTTCTCAAAATTATGTTTTCATTGAAATCGTTTTTCTGAGATACAATGCAAGGATACCTTTCTAGATGTGTAATCAACAGTAGTGTGGAAATGGACTGCCACTGTCCCTGCCTCAGTCTGTGAGAGCATTTGAGCATTCGAATATCTGACTCCGCACACACACAGAGCATCCTTTCCCAAGACATTTAGTATAATGAGATTACAGAGGTAAGACTACTTACCACACACACATTTTACAAATACAGTGTGAATAAAGTGAATCGGCTGGCACGCAGCACTGATTTCAGACGCATTTTCTATTTAAAAAATATGGATTTATTGGAAATACAGCAGTCATATTTCTTCTCTGATGCCAAGAAGTATTTAGGAATCACAATCTGGAATATTGAAATATTCCAAAGAAATGAGTACCATATCTCTCAGGGCCGGACTGGGAACCAAAACCGGACTGGGCAAAGTGCTCGGCCGCCCCCTGGGGGTGCGACCGAGCTCTTTGGCGGGGCCGGTTTTCGGCCGATTTTGTTGCAGGGCCGATTTTGCAGCTATGCTGCATAAACGGCCCTGCAACAAAAACGGCCCCCAGGGGCCCAAAACCGGCCCCCACCCTTGCGGCGCACCGGGGGATTGCCCGGTGCCCACAACGGCCAGTCCGGGCCTGATACCTCTTGATAGAGACACAATTTCAAGCTAGAGCTAAGGTTTTACAAAGGTTTCGTTCTCAGACAGTAGCTGTTCCACAACTTACATTTAGTAAATCCTGAACAGCTGGTATACAACATATTCATGTGAGAAAAAATAACCACAGGAGGAAAGTTGCTAATGTTTTTTTATAAAAACACACTACAGCGTATTCAGCATAGTACACAATGTATGTAACAACAGAGCACTCGTGAAGGTAGTGCTTCATTCATTTCCATATTTCTGCAAGAAAATTCAACAAAACAACTGTTCAAGCCTTTCTACTCCTGCATCCAGACAGTGCCATGCCCCAATCCATGACCATCCAGATTCCATACTGGATGCCTGTCAGAGCCTCCATTAGGCGACAGCACGCCTCATTGAGGACTTGAAGAAATATGACTTAATTGCTCTCATTCAGATGGAACTCCACTGGCTCCCCTAGCCGACCCACATCTTCAAAACTAGCTGTATCATCTAAAGAGCTATCAGGGTTAGTAACTCTGTCTATCTGGTTAGCAAGCTCACTATCTCTGCTGGTACTTGGTACACCTCACCCCATCAAAATGGGGAAGATGTGCAAACATGAAAACAAACAAGCCAATAGGTGTTCTCCTTCTATTCACTCAGGATCTGGAAGCACAAACTAGCTAGTTTAAAACACCACAAAATAATAGCCCACTTTGCCTCTCAGAACCCAGCTACCCCTCCAATCACTTACTGATAGTATATTTTCCTTTCACCCTGAACTACGCTATGCTGCTTTCTGTCTAGGTTTATGCTGTACATACACCACATACATAGATCTACACATACATCATGTTCATCCTTAATGGTCAAAAATGGCCTTCCATCTAAGGAAGAATAGAGTTCTGAAATAAAGTTCTGACGATTGGCTGCCTCACTCATAAATTCCTCCATATGAATGACCCCCCCTTACCCAGCAAACCTTTGCAACATCTCAGACTTCTAAAGACATGTTATAAAACCTTCTAGACCTCATCACACCTATATGAAAGAATTCCCATGCTCTGATTTATCGCTTTTCAGGTGCCATCACATCCGTCAGGAACTACCTCCCGGCTGATCTTCTACCTGTACATACCTTCCCATGTTGTTCAAAAAACAACAAAAAACTCTCACTTTTCTCACACCTCCCATTAAAACCTATGTTTCTCTACAATGCTGAGCTTATTCTCATTTCTGTTGTTTCTCCAGCAGTACATTCTAAAGGACACTAATATTTCATGAAGCGGGAATGCTACAAATATGTTAAATAAAACAAATGCAACAATATAGGGGACAAAGCTATAGATATTAATCTCCCTAAACATTTTCTGAAGTCCATATGTGAAAGGGTGGAAGGGAAGCTGTCAAATCCTCACAGAGAAAATGAAATAATGGCAGCGAGCATCTAGAATTATTCTTCAGATACAACCATGCAAGGTAGTGGTGTTACCTAACTCCACATCTACCTATCTTGAGAATATAAATATTTATGTACAAAATACATATATGTGGAGGTCAGATTAGCAAATGTATACCTCTCTCTGTGCACTTATCCTCTCAATATTTTGTTACTCGATATTCTAGTCACAATATGATGTGGCCTAAATATCCCCTTGTTAATATTCCATACTACAAGCACAAACGATAGGAGGTAGAGTGCTAAAGGTTTTCAGTAATGATAAGAGGCTGGCAGCAGAACACTAACACGCATTCTTCAAAATTTTATGTTGGATTAATTCCTTTTAAATCTTTCGTAAAACATACTATGTTGGATGCAGGCCTCTCAAACTGTACAACTAATATGAACTATTGGATGTAGATCTCCTAATTTGTTCTACAGATACAACACACTGGACGCATTCCTCTATAGTCTATACCATGTCGCCAAATGTCAATATAATGTTGTGATAATAAGGTCTAATATTTTTTGATGATCATAATATGTTTGAGGGGCACCTGTAAACCTTTTCTACAATTATAAGAGTTGGAAGTAGCCCACTGAAACTCGTCTCCAAAATACCATTTTGGTTGCAGACCCTTTTCTGTATATTTAGTATGCATGAGGCAGACCTCTACAACATTGTAACAAAAGTCACCATCCACAACACAATTTTAAAATCTTCCAGGAAACATAAGTGTTGGAGGAGAGCTCTAGATCTTTACCACAGGGATAGATGTTGGACACACTGCTAGAAACCGTTCTTGAAAATACATTTTGGAAGTCAGTCCTTTTAATCATTTCCGCAGACCGCATGCTGGAGACAGGCCTTTCTCACCTCCTTCAGCTCATGAGATAAAGGAGGCCCGCTGGGTCACTTCTCAGCAAATCTGAACATTAACAGGCGGCTCTTTCCTTTCACAAACTACTCGACTGAAGGAGAACATTTCGACAAACATGAAATATACTTGGAAAACTGTAAATCTTTAAAGTAAAGAAATAACGCTCCTTGAAACAGGGCCAAACTGTGAACTGGTTACTTTATCAATAACGATTTTGATTAATTACCTTATTCAAACCAAATTTTCTAAAATTAATTTCCAAAAGACATTTTATAAATCGTAAAATACCAACATTTTACATAAAATGACCATTCACATAATTAGGTACACCAACAGCTGTTTGCAGTGGTGTAGCCTGGGGGTCACGGGCCCTAGTGATTGCAATGAAACCCAACCAGTATTAAAATACTACCATAAATGAGGTGCAGCTCGCCTGGTGTCTCTGCACCTGATATGTTACTGTAATTTACGGGTCTCAATGTCCTCATTGTACTCATCTTTCCTTCTCACCTCCCTAATTCTACCCACTCCAATCTCCTTATTTCCTTCTCTTATGGTGCCACCTTTCCACGCCCACCTTCATGTTCCTTCACCCTTTCCTTTTCTTTAAACCCTTTCCTCTTTCCCCTCTCTCGTCTTTATTCTTCCCTTAAGCTCTCCTCCCTCTGTAAAACTATACACAGCTAAGCACCTGGAATGCACTGCGTCTAAAAACAGAAAAACAAAACTGGCAGCCTCTGAAATAACATCAGCTAGTTTTTTTTTTTTTAGGAATTTTGTATAGTACTAGCCAGACTCGAGGGTATCGGAGCTGCTGTACAGCAGTTATATTACAGGAATCACAAGACATCAAGTACAGGAATGTCAAATAGACATCGGTGAACATATCAGTTCGGAAATCCCGGCCAGTAGTGCGAGATAGAAGCAAGGCAGTCCTGTGAGCCTCACAGAGTGCACAATTCAGGGAGAGAGGGAGCAGGGAGGGGCTAAAGGAAGTTGGAGGAGGTAGATTATGTTGAAAAGTGTCATGGTGCTGCAGAGTGCAGGCATGAGTCCTTTAGCTCAGTCCGGGAAGGGACAGTTGAGGTAGAGGTCTTTTAGGAGTTTTTTGAATTTCACAAAGGACGGGGTAGTCCTAATGTCTGCTGGGATGGTGTTCCAGATTCTGGGAGCGTTTCCGGAGAAAGATCGTGCGGCAGTTTTCTGTTTACATGTTTTCATAGGAATGAGCAGGAGGGAGTTGGAACTCCTGAGGTTCCTAGTCTGGCCTGCCTTTTTGAGTTTGGAGGCCTGGTATTCATGTTTTCCTGTGTGAAGGGCTTTATGATTGAGGCATGCAGTTCTGAAGCTGGCACGCAACTCTATTGGGAGCCATTTTAGATCTTTGATTGCGGGTGCTATGTGCTCATATTTTCTGGCAGCTGCATTTAGGGTTGTTTTGAGGGGGGCTAGGTGGGATTTCGCTGTACCAGTGAGGATAGCATTTCCGTAGTCGAGTCTGGATAACACCAGGAATTGGGTGGCTTGTTTGCGGTCGTTGGGCGGGATGAAGGGTTTTATTTTGTTGAGAAGCTTCAGATTGAGGAAGGCATTTATCACTGAGTTCTTGATGTGACTGACCATGTCAAGTTTGGGGTGTAGGGTAAATCCTAATGATTTGGTGGAGTTTGCCAGAGTGATATTACAGTTGAGAGCATCGATTTCTTTAAGCCATTCCATGATTTGGGGGGTTTCTTCTTTGTTTGAGAAGAGGAGAATTTCAGTTTGGTCTTGATTGAGTTTGAGGTGGTTCATGGATAGCCAATGCTGGACTTCTTTGACATTTTTGTTTAGTCTTTGAATATCTTTAACGCAGGTAGTTTCCAGATAGATCTGGGTGTCGTCTGCATAGAGGTGGAAGGTGATGTTGGCTTTTTTGAGTATGGAGGTGAGGGTTTCATATAAATGTTGAATTGTTCGGGGAAAGCACTGATCCTTGGGGGACCCCTCTGTTGACAGGATGAGAGCCAGACATGAAGGTTTTAATTTTTATCCTTTGGGAGCGGTTGTGCAGGAAGGAAGAAAACCACTGTATGACCACCTTGTCAGCTCCTACACTGTCTTGGAGAGCCTTGTGATTCACCGAGTCAAAGGCTGCCGACAAGTCCAGGAGGATGAGTAGGCAGTATTTGTCGGTATCTAGAGATTTGTGAATGCCATCTACGATGTTAAGTATCGCGGTCTCAGTGGTATATCCTTTTCTGAAACCCGATTGGTGGGGATCTAGAAGGTTGATGTTGTCCATGTGCTGAGTCAATTGAGAAAGAATACACTTTTCAGGAATTTTGGCAAGGAGGGGTAGATTAGAAACAGGTCTGAAGTTGTTGAGATTGTCTGAGTCAAGGCCAGGTTTTTTCGGAAGTGGGGTAACTTGGCCAGCTTTGAGGTAGTCAGGAATGAGGCCAGTTCTCAGGGAGCTGTTTATGATCTTGCCCCAGTATGGAGCTATGGAGAGTTTTAGTTTTTTTTGTCAATTGAGTGGGAAGAGGATCTAATGCATGAGCTGTGGGTTTGGAGGTGGCGATCAGACTGAGAATCTCGGTTTCTGGAATCGGGTTGAAAGATTTCCTGACTTTCCTGGGGTGTTTACGTGCATTGACTTCGGTTTCAGGGGGTGAGATTGTGCAGGAGGTGTTAGGGTTGATGTCTAGAGAGAGCTCAATCTTGGTGATTTTGTCTATGAAGAAGTTGGCGAAGTTGTCGCACAGGTCTTTGGAGGCCTGACCTGTGGCAGCAGATGGTTTAGATGTTTGTTTTCTGATGATATTAAAAAGTTCTTTGGGTCTGTTTTTCGCCTTGTCTAGGCCATTGCAGAAACAGGTGTTTTTTTGTTGATAATGTGTTTTTTGTATATCCTTCGGGTTGCTTTGAGTTGCTTGTGTAGGCTTGTAGAGGGGTTGTTCCTCTATCTTCGTTCTGCAGCTCTTTGTTGTCTTCTGTCAGCATTGATGTCTGAGTTGAACCAGGATCTAGGCGGAGTGTTCCGGGTTTTTATTAATTTCAGGTGGGCTAATTGATCTAGGATGGAAGTCATAGTAGAGTTATAGTGAGTGGTGAGTTCCGTTGTAGAGAGATCATCTGAGGAGGTAGGCAGGAGTGAGTTTACCCTTTTTTCAAAGTCAGTTGTGGAGATCTGTCTAAGATTTCTCATCCATTTGGGGGATCTTGGTTGGGGGAGTGATGAGATATAGGTTGGGTGATGCGAAATAGGATAAGGTGATGGTCAGACCAGTCCACAGGTAGGATCTGGTCTATCATGATGGTGTCTAGTTGGGAGATGATGGCACCCAGGGTCGCTCCTTTGTTGTGGGTCCCCTCTGAACAATGCTGGGTGGGGTTTTTGTTGTGCAGCAGTTCATTCAGGTTCTGGATTGCAGGGCTGATGTTTTCATTCCAGTGTAGGTTCAGGTCTCCCAAAATTAGGCTGTTGGCATCTCGAAGTGAGCAATGAACAATGAAGTCGGACAGGTGATCGGTGAATGCGGTAGTGTTTCCTGGGGGATGATATAGAAAATGGCACTGGAATGACTTATTGTCACTTGTGTTGATGTTAGCTGAGAGGCATTCACACGTGTTGTAGTTAAAGGTGTCAATTTCTGTCACAGATATATTGTTGTTGTGAATGATTGCTATACCTCTGCCTTTTTGGTCTTTTCGGTCTTTGTTGATGATTGTAAAGCCTGGTGGCATGAGGGTGTCCAAGATTGGTGTCAAGCATTCGTTTAGACATGTCTCGGTGATGAAGGCTAAGTCTATGTCATGGGTTAGGATAGATTCTGCTAGCTCAGTTGCATGCTTAGATGCTGATCTGCAGTTTATGAGCAAGCAGTTGGTGGCGATTGACTTTATAGTGGGGTTCATCTTCAAGGGGGACCTGGGCATGTTGGAAAGGGAGGCTGGGGATCTGGGGTGTTTGGGAGGGGAGAGGCTCTTCTAAAACCGGTGATCACCTGGATTTTGGATAGAGGGACAGCAGTAGCTGGGGTGTTGTATGAGGAGGTCAGATCTGCTGGGGTGTCGGTTGGGGAGGCAAGATCTGCTGGGGTGTCGTATGCGGCGGCAAGATCTGCAGCAGTAGCTGGGGTGTCATATGAGGAGGCATGATCAGCTGCTTCACTCAGGGACATTGCTGCTCTAGTTCTGCTGGTACGTTCTGGGTTCCAGATATGATGCAAGGGAGGGGTGGGGAACCCCCTGTGGCAGGGAGATGTGGTGAGCCCTTGGTGGGTGGGGTTGTTGACGGTGGGGTTGCTGTGAGGATCATGGTAAGGTTCATTGAGCGAGGCGTGGTTGGTTAGGATTTCATTGAAGCCCTGGATTATGATGGATAGCTGGCTTTCGAATACCAGTACGTTGCCCTGATGGTAAAGCAAATTTTTCAGAGTCCCACGGATAAGAACTGTTGAGTATACAGAGTTAACTTCTATGGTTATAAAAAAGATAAAATGAGAATGCATTTGAATGTGAAATTGGACTGTAAGCATGCAAGAAACACAAAATGCAGTAAATGACAATCAACCAGGTGATATGATCAGATAAGATATGTGCACTTACTTATTTGTTCCTTTTTTCTTTTTTCTTTTTTTCCATGGTTGTAGGCTCCGCATTGTGTACTGCTTTATGTAACTAATTAACGTCTTACAAAAACAAAAAATGGTTAGCTGGCTTTCGAGCAAGGTGAGACATAGATCGGTCCCTTCTAAGGTGGGGGTAGGGTGGTTCAGAATGGGGGCCTACCGGGAGGGGGATGTCCTATCGCTGCTGTCTTGTTGTCTAAAATAAAGTGAGTTGTCCGTGTTGTCGTTGGGCGGGGCCAAAGGCGCAGCGAGTGGAGGACCCTGTTTTGGCAGCTGCGTTCCTAATAGTGTGTAGACCTGGTGGTCGTTGCATGGGGCCGAGGGCGTATCAAGAGGCAGGTTGCGATGTGGCTGCCGCGCTCTTATGAGTGTGGGAATAGGGAAGTAGATGGGAGTCGAGGACTGTGAGTTGTGGTCAGTCATAGTAGAGTGGGGGAAGCATGCTGGGGATGATCGGATATGGGAAAAGAGCCATTGTTTAAGGTGGTACCTGTGAGGGCAGTATTGCGTGCCGGGAGGCTAATGTTGATAATAGGGGCGTGTGAGAGGCTTGGGTGCTTTCCTTGACGGACCGGTTTTCTGGGGAGAGGGGGTGGTAAAGCGGGGAAGAGGGGCATGGGAGGGGGAGGACCGCAGAGAGGGGAAAAGAGCGTCAAAAGCTTCCAGGTTGTCGTTGTTGGCTTGAATTAAAACTGTGCCGTTATGGTAGATCGTCATAGAGGTATATACTCTTTGCTTCAAACGGTTGGGGATAATGATTGTTAGTTTGCAGCTGAAAGGAGTATTCTTCGTCTTGGGATTTGCTTTGGGTTGAGCTACTAAACTTGTTGGGTTCGGGCTTGGGGCTTGGGTCCTGGGTCCAGTCTGTTAAATTCTGATGGGACTCTCGAGGACCTGGCCAGAACCATACTGAATTAGTCTTCGGGTTAGCACTAGCAGGTCATCATGGGGTCAGGTCCTGGTGTGATACAGAATGGATGAGTGGTGGCATTCATAATAATCTGTAGTCTTCGGGACAGTTGATTGTTAACCACATGGGTGCTGGTGACGAGCTCAGCTCGTCATGAGGCGCAGTGGAGCTGCACTCATGACGAGCTGAGCTTGTCACGGCCGTTGGGACGTTCGCACGCGGGGGTAATTTCCCCGCTGTGCTGAACGTTCTAAAAACGGGTGCGGCAGTGACGAGCTGAGCTCGTCACCAGCACAGCGGCGCCGCGCGCGGCCCCACTCCCCCTGCACAGAGGAGGGAAAACACCCCGCAGTGAAGGGGTTAAGTTCAGTTCAGAGTCCTTGAATAGTAGCGTCTTTCATGCGCTCAGAGGGGCTCCCTGGGGCCGTATATCAAGGTTTAGTATGAGGCGGACCGGGCCCCTCCCACCTCTGGTCCCCGGTTCATTGCACCTGCTGCACCAATGCTAGCTGCACCCCGTCTATATCGAACCAGACGGACCATAAGGCTAGTTTTGTCACCACTTGTAAGTGTGATTGCCAGGCCAGTATAAGAAACAATCCATCAACCTGGCTACCTGTTCAATTAATCAGCTGACTTATTGTTCTAACCTTGTACACATGTGAAACTACCCTCTGTAAAGATGACAGTGGAATAGATCCACTGGTGAAGAGAGAAGACGGTCCATATTCCTAAAAGATTCATGCCACGATTTACAAAAACAATTTGGAAATAGGCTCATGTTAATTTCCTAATACATTTAGAGAAACTGCCTGCCGTTTTGGGGATTCACAAAGAACTTCATCAGTGCGCCTAGATGCTGCGACATTTACATGTTTCAGGATTACTCGTGAAATAATGATCTGTCTTTGTTCCTCATTAACATGTGGTGTAGCTTTGTTGGTGGCTTTCAAATCTTGCTTCCAGACATGCAGAACCCTACTGTTCTGTGTCTTGCATTCCTTGCACCTTAAACATTTGTTATCAGTATAATTTACCATAGACAGAAGAACTGCAGCATCTTCATATGGAGAAGACACTCCACTTACTCGACTGCAGATGTCACAGGGAATAAGCTCATTGTGACTATCAGTAACAAACAGTTAAGGTCATTAAATGCCCTGTAGTAAACAGCTTTAATATTCAATTGATATATTGATGTAGCTTAACTGTGTAATAATATTTATATTGTATTTAGGATACACAAATTATCATACCTGAGTACCCAAAGAAGCGACCATCATGTGGGTTAAAAGCTTTGCTGCAAACATGGAGGACCTGGAGCAGAAGAGATGTGAAAGGATGGCCAGTGTAAACCCTGCAGGGACAGAAAAATGCACTGCGTTTAAAAACTTGTTTATGTTTTTTATTTTTATTTCTACTTTTTTGTGCAATACAAGTTAAGCGAGTTATAAAATGCTGCATCTGTTACAGTCACAAGATATTGATGTATCCAATTCACATCATAATTTACCACCACCGTTGAAGAAGTAAATAAAAAAATAAGAAATTCCTTCACATTTTATTCACAGGGAAAGGTTTGAAATTAAGATCAGATCTCAACATGCATATTGCTCTGATTATCATATGGAAAGTTATTTCTGGCAGATCAAAGGCCGAGAGCACAGAAAAGACTGTAGCATAATGGGAAAAATTAACTCAAATTTTGCAACACAACCAAATATGAGCGCCAACACTTCTTCATAATTAACTTATTATGTCATACCACAGCCCAACTGACTGGTTGTAGTCACTGTTTGACAAAAAAAATAATTACAAGTCAGTGACATTATACCTGGTTGAAAAGTGCCCATATCTGGTTAATTTAGGGTGGGAAATCGTCAACTGAGTTAGAAAATAAGAGTCCACTTATGGAGTGTGAGCTATTAACTACAGGCTATAGTATAGCAAGCATCAATACCCAAAGTCCTGCCGGCCAAGCGTTTACGAAAATAAAAGACAGACTTTTTAGTACAGGCATATCCAAGACCCGAGTCTGGTAACTGGGTAAAGGAATTTGGCTCTAGAGGCAATATATCCAATATATATTCACAGAAGTGCATTACCAGGGTGTAATGTTTTATTTATTGGGCAATCCTCATAAAATGAATACATTAAAACAGTTTAAAAACAACAGCCACACGCTTTAGCAGAAGGACAGATCAGTGGAGATGTGACAGGAAGTGGGTTATGTAAACACGAGTCAACACAATTAGGTATAGAGATCACCAAGAAAATGGGGTCACTGGCGCTTGTAATAGTGAGGACAAGCCTTCCAGAAAATTCAACATGAATATGATAATTGAAAATTAGTAGGTAAGAACCTTGATCATGTTGGTGGATTCAAAGGAACTAAAGAGGAATGGAGCAGTGCTCTCTTGGGTGTCCTAGAAGAATGACCTCACGTAAATATTGTCGATAATAAAAATTTCATCCCAAACAATGTTTACAAAAATATCATCCTTTTGGTGTTAATAATAGAAAACCTACACCCGATGGGACAACATCTTGGTGAACAACAATTAGGGCACAATACTTATATCAGATGACATTTCTCCATACAATATTTTGACATCCACCCGTTTTTGCAATGCTTTCATTGTTCAATATCCAGAAAGAGGATGGGGTCTCCTGACAAAGAATAAGGTGGCCTGGTAAGCCAGAGGTTGTGTCATGAAGTACATGTTAAAGACATGTAGACCTAAATCCCGTTCAAGGGAATGCCCTCCCTCTGGAAGTGAGCAGGTAGCAAGGTTTGAGCAAAGGAAAACTGCAGCTTGGAGGGATGGAAATCAGATAATTGTATCAAGATCTAGTGGCAGTTATTGAAAACCCTGCTTTCCGGAGACATATGCACTCTGGTCGCCACAACACTGAATACATTCAGGAGCAATAGAGTCCTACATAATAGTGTGTAAAAAGGAATTTCTAATTGATACCACAAAAACTTTTACTCAAAGAAGACTGGTTACTTGGGGTCAAAATTAATCCGTGGTGGAAGCAGCGTTCACTCTTCCTCATAAACGTGTATATTAACCCCAGCCCCCATACCAAAAAAGACCACCTGGCCCGCCTCAGTGAAATCATGAATGACATTGCCACAGAACACCCCAACTCGGACTGCATTGTCATGGGGGACTTCAATACCAACTTATTCCAGGGGAAAGCAGCAGACATGGAAGGGCCCGCCCTGACAAACATCATGGAGGCCATGACTCAAACTAAACCTCAGAATCAAGCCCTCAATAAACTGGATGAGCTCTCCGTAATGAGATTTTACAATGCAGGCTACTTGGTAATGAATGGCAGGTCAACCAGTGACTCTCCCCCAAACTGGACCTGGTCAAACGGAAGCAAAAACTCTTACCTAGACTTCACCATCTGTAATTCAGAACTATTATTCAATCTGGACAGTTTTTGCATCCATCCACGGTCTGAAAGTGACCACAGTCCGCAGGTTATCTCTCTTAACACAAAGACAGAATCCCATAAAACGGCGTCCTAACCTACAAGGGAATATATTCTGAAAATTTAAAGCGTCTCAAATGGAGTGAGATTAACAGCCAGAATATCTTAACAGTAAGTAAGGACTTTATCAAAGGCAGATTCGATCAAGACGCCTCCCCGACAGTGAAATGGTCGCTGTTTTGCTCTCACCTGATCAGCTGCTTTCCAGCGACAGTGCAGGGTTCAAACCGCACTCTTTCAGCTGGGTTCGCAGTTTCTACTGACACAAAGTCTTTAAAGAGATCGAGAAACAACGCTCTAAGGACACTTTCAAAATTCCCGGGGAATAGCGCCTATCTTATTATATACCATCAAGCTCAAAAAGCATTCAAGAGGGCAATTATCCAAGAGAAAAAGGCGCAGGAAACCCAATATTGGGTTGAACTGGTGTGGGAGAGCAAGAAAAAAAACTCCAGGAAATTCTGGGCTCTCGTCAACCGCACCAATTTATACCTGACAAACTCTGGCTCAGCAAACATTCGGGAAGCGGAATGGGCAACATACCTAATGAACCACTTCCAGGTACAAGACCACTTAGATCCTATTGGATCAGCCAGTGCATTTGGCACTGGCGCTGGTGTATAATTGAGTACTCCCTTTGATCTAATACAAGGGTCCGCCGAGGAATATGTATTAACCGAAGAAAGAGTCACCAAAGCAGTGACAAAAGGGAGACAAAATGGAGCACCAGGCTCGAACGGCCTCCCACAGAGGTTGTTTAATTCGGACATTCCTTTCTGGTCCATGGTGCTAACAAAACTTTTCAACTACACTCTGAGGACAGCAACAATTCCGGACTCATGGCGGGGTGCAATTATCCACCCCATTTATAAATCTGGATCACGCGCTGCCCCTAACAACTACAGATTAATTGCCCTTTTGGACATAGAGGCGAAACATTACGCTGGGCCTATCCTGGAGGACCTTGGGCAATGGGTAAAGGACCATAATTTGTTACCACTGAATCAAACAGTGTTTGTTGCCAACTCTAAACCATGACAAATTTATTAGCAGTCTCTACCATCGTCGACAAAGCCCTTTCAACATCCAGGACAGCAGTTTGCTGCTTTGTCGACTTCAAAGCTGCATTTGACAGGGTTCCCAGGGCGGCACTCTGGGAAAAACTGAGGCAGTGGGGAATTCCAGATAAAATCCTGAACCCTACTATCCATCTGCACTCCAGTACCTGGGTCCGAGTGAAGTTAGGGTCCGGCACGCATCTCTCGCGAAAAATCATGACCTCAAGAGGCGTCAAGCAGGGATGCGTGCTGGCCCCCCTCCTCTTCAATCTTTTCATAGCAGACTTCTTAAGTACCCTAGACAAAGTAAACAGTCACCCGCCCAAAGTAGAAGGCCCGGCATTATGTCATCTTTTATATGCCGATGACCTGGCCCTGTTTAGCCTCACAAGGGTAGGGTTACAAAGGCTTCTCGACTCACTGATGCAATACATGATCATTAACCAACTAGAAGTCAATATGAAAAAGACCCTGATAAGATCAAGATTTAACGGCCTGTTTACAAAAAGTCAGTACTCTGAAGGATTTAGCAAACAGCTGATGCTCCAAAGAGGGTCAAACTCAAGCTGGACAAACCCAAAACGAATAAAGCCAGCAAATAGAAAGCAAGCAAATGTGAGTTACAAACCAGAAAGACAATGGTAAGCAGTGTGCGGAAACAAATCCCAGGGAAGCTTTCAGAATGCCCAGAAGAAGTTGTTAGCCAACCAGACATTTTCCTTGTGGGCTTTGACCTAATATGATTTACAGTACTCTTGGAGGCACAGTTTCTCAGCTTTCCTTACACTGTGCTGTTGCTCCCTCTACTGGATCATGAAATTACTGTTCTCATGTGTTTCATATGAGTAACATTATCGTATTACGTACGGAAGGCAAACAAGAACTGTATGTTTTTACATAAAATGCACAAAAATGCAGAAAAGACACAAAACTTATTAAAAACACATGTAACACAAATGGCCTTGGTAAAAAATATGTGCATGCAGTAACTATTGTTACCACACATCTCAAGTATGACATTTTAATTAACCACAAAGAAAACCTGCTGATATTCTTTGGGGGAGGTATGCACGTTGAGGAAGCTCAGTTTTTAGCACATAATGCAGGTTTTTGTGTGGTAGGCACCAAAGGCCGCATACCATTCCCCGAAAACTAGTAACAGGGTGGTATTTATTACACCAATAAATTCCCACTTTAAGGAGTCAGATTTTATCAGATACAATAAATATCATACCAGTGACCTAGCCACTCTTAATGAGGATCCTATGGCCCAAGCTTAATCAGTAACTCGCTCTCTCTTTGCAGGATAGCTCTCGCTCTCTGTTTCAGATTTTGAAATTTTAGGGAACCCTGTCTATACCATAGAAGTGGAGGCCATCTACTTTACAGATGTGCTTCGTGCAAATGTAATATTGTGGTATACATTAAATCAGCTTTTTCTATTGCATGAACGTACTCACAAGCTATGTCAAGTGCTCCCAATGTACTTCGCACTGCGTCGACACTGAGTCATACCTTGAATACCTTGCCCATAGCAGAGGGATGCCATTAGTCGCGTCACAGGCTGGAGCTTATCAGCGGGTCTCAAGTAGCTTCTCTTCTCGCCAGGGTATGTGGTCTTTTAGGAGCCCCGAAGCAAGCAGCGGGGAGGGCGAGTTCACCAGTCACCTCATCATTGTGATGGAATTGTGAGCAGAAGTGAAGGGTTCTACCCTATAAATTCAACTGATGGGCTGGCATTGACCCCTTGACGGGGTTGTGATCTTGTTGGGCGCAGGACTAACTGGAGGGGGGAGTGTCCTGCTGGTGATACTGGACCCTTCAGCTGCTTGAAGTTTATTATGAATGGGGCTTCGCTTGGAGGTCTGTCTGGCCACAGGTACCCCGGAAGAGAAGGTGCAAAATGTGGTGCCCTGTAGTTGTATGCTATGACTATGTATGCTATGTATCTAATTCTGTGTACTTAAATATTTTGTGTAGTCAAAGGTGCAAGCTTGTATAAATGAATATTGATGTCAATATTTGCCCAAGAACCCTTGGTGGGGAAAGAGAATTGTGGCGGCCCGGTGCCTGCCTCTCCGGGGGATGCATATGGATTAATCTGCAGGCTACAAAACACTTGTGAACCGTTTATCACTGGACTGAGGAATCTTGGATAAATGTATTTTGGTTTGTGTATCTCAAGTCATTTTTCTACCATCTGTATATGGTCTTACTTGTTTCCTCCTATTATTTATATTTAGCACTTTATGGCTGTCACCCCATTCGCTAATGGTGTTTTGATTGATTAAACAGCTATGTCATGGTGATACAAGACAGTTGGAGTATGTCTCACACTCGTCTTGGGGATGGGATGGTCATGAGGTTGGCTAAGTTCTGCGACATGCACATTGTGTGAGCACTAATATCAATAACAAATGATATTATTCAATCAATGAAGAACCAGATTTCATATTGGCAAGTTTTTTCTTCACCACTGTTGAAATGCTTACAGAACTTTGTTCACATGTGCACATCTTACAGTGTCCACATGCAAAGAAACCAGTTAGCAAAGGTGGAGGCCACGTTCTTTCCCACAGTTTTGCACTTTCAAAATAGTTACTGCATAATTTGTCTTTCAGATTTAGCAGTATTTTAAAATTAATCAATTTATATTATGGCGTCATGTTTATGTCTTGTCGTGTGCTCATAAATGCCTGTGATGGTTCACAAGTCTTATTTCTCGGTGATCAGAATTATATTAAATGAATAGATGCTTATGTCCTAAAATTGAATTTTTAGTGTTTTTATGTAGTAAAGATAATCTCTTTTCAAGGTTTTCTTTTTATGTAAAGTATCTGTTTACTCGATGAATAAAGCTTTTCATCATCATTTCTTTGTCTTATGCAATCTGGGCTGCGAACTACAATTTCTCTTTGCTCCCAAGTATTCCCTATAAGGTACATGGTCAAGTATTATTCTAGCATAGCATGTGGATACTGAATTTTTGGTGTTCTGTTTTCTGTAAATGCAGGGCTCTACCTGACCATTCGCTATCTCCACTGTTGATTCTAAAAAACGTACGCACTAATTTCTCTGTTCTATTCCAAATAACAAAAATGTAATCTTTGAAGTGTAGCCAAGTGCAAACATATCTAAAAAACGTCAATGGCATTATTTTTCCATTTACGTCTCCCTTCCCACTAACTCATTGCTACGAGTGGGACAAATGACAACCGATTGATCCTCCACAGTTTGCAAGTACAATTATTTGTTAAAAATAAAGTTGTTATGGGCACAATTGGTTTAAAGCATTCATATACGCTATCTGTCCCCTCTTGGTCCACTTAATATTACCTCTGTATACAAGGAAATGTGTGTATCCTTTTATCCTCAGCACTGCTAGCCAAATATTTCATAACCTAGTCCTGATGATGGCCTAACTTGTCTACAGGCTTGAAACGCCATCAACTTCCACAGCGAAACTCCTGGGGCCTTTATATACCAGATACCCTACCTTACATCTCTTTATTCATGTGCGATTAACTGTCTGGGTATCTCGAAATGTGTATAGATTTTTAACTTCACTTACCTTTTGTTGCGCCCACCACAATCGCTGTATATACCAAATCACATGTCACTTGCGTCGTCACCAAAACTTCACGAGCACTTGTGCACAATATTTTATTGGTTACATGTCATTTAATATAACGCAGTGCTCCCACCTCATGTGCTTGTACATATGCAGTTTAATATGTCCAACATGATCATCAATTGAAATACAAAATATCTTTTGCAAAAATGTCTCCCTGGCTTTTTCCCCCTCTGGATTTAATCCATGGTAATTAATTGTGGCAAGTATACTTGTACGCAAAATAATGCCCTTGTTTGAGATACTGCCTCGCATCTTTTCAGGCAGCATGGACAGACACAGGGAATATGCAAACAGGCAGGATATAGCTGAGAAAAAAAACTATTTTATCATTATGAGTCCTGTTGTAGCCAGGCTCTTGGTTAAAATTAATCAGCGTCATATGCACAGTCAGCTACTGACAGAAAGCAACATTGAGTCCACTCAGATTTCCTTTACAGTCAATGAATCCAACAAGCACAGGTAATTTCAATAGGTCTGGCTTTAAAAAAGAATATTGTATCGTAATGTGAAGTATTACAGGTAGATAGCATGGAAATAGATATGTCTTTCTGTGGAAGCAAAGATCTGTAGAATAATATTGGTGTAGGTTGAAAAGTAAGGTTACAGTTGCACTGTCAAACCAGACCTAAAAATCCTGTCAGATTAACAAAAAATGCCATGAGCCCAGTCTTAAAAAAAACAAAACAGACCATAAATTCCACTTTAAGGCAACTTCATAAATAACCTGCTGATCAAAAATTGCAGCAATCTCTCAGAGAATTTAAGGCTCTCCTAAAACGAAGGAGATGGGACAGGAAAAGATTACTGAACAACGATCTATGGGCTAAACTACTTTACGAGTCAACTATGAAAAATAGCGCCAAGTTTTGGCAATCAATTAATAGATTACAACGCCCAACCCATCACGGAATAAACTCTAATGTCTCCTAAACGGTCTGGGTCGATTTTTTTTATGATCATTTTAATGAAACCAACTCTATACCTGCTCAAAGCGTCACCCTGTGCACTGAGAGAGTGTCAGTTCGACGAAGGATATCCTACATCAAAACCTCGTCCATTCCATTAAAATTCTCCAAAATTTCCATCCGACTACCAAATAAATCTGACACAACATTGTCCAAAGGTAATGTTACAAGCACAAAAGAGAAGCCCAATAGCCTGGAAACTACTTTGATTCGGAAACAAATAGCAAAGGGGAGACAGGCAGGGGCCCCCAGCCCCAATGGCATTCCGCCAAAGCTGTACAAACATGATCCTGAATTTTGGAGCAACGCACTAGAACCTGTCTTCAAACACTCATTAGAAACATCTACAATTCCACAGTCCTGCAGAGGCTCAATCATAAGCCCGATTTACAAACAAAGGAAGAGGTCTGAGCCAAAAAACGATCGCCTGATAGCTCTCATAGACACCAAGACTAAATACTTTGCGGAGCTTATTTTAAATGACCTAACAACTTGGGCGTTAGACGGCCATATTATTTCACCAACACAAACCGGGTTCCGACAAAGTCAGGGAACAACAACAAATATAATGGCCCTAACTTTACTAATGGACTCAGCAAGACAGGGGAAATATCCCCTGTGCCTCTGCTTTATCGACTTTATAGCCGCCTTTGACCACGTGGACAGAACAAAGCTCTGGCTAAAACTTCAAGGGATGGGAATTCCACCTCCGCTTCTGGACCAGTTAAGGAACTTGCACACAAACACTTGGATAAGGATAAAGCTAGGTGCAGGGACCCACGTATCAAAAGAAATCCCAACCACAAAAGGGATAAAACAAGGGTGCGTCCTTGCCCCGTCGCTTTTTAACCTTTATCTTGCTGACTTACCAGGGGAATTGGACAAGTGCAAAAATCATGCACCAAAATTAGGAAATATAACCTTATCTAATCTGTTATACACCGATGACTTGGTACTGATAAGTCGAACCCCCATTGGATTACAACATCTACTGAATGTGACTCACAGCTTCTCAGAACGGAACACCCTGAAAATAAATTATACCAAGACAAGAATAATGGCAGTAAATAGTCATAGGAAGAAAAGTTTCAATTGGTTTCTGGATGGGCATTGCTTAGATCAAGCACCCAGCTATAAATATCTAGCAATAATATTAGACCAAAACAACTCATTCAAACCACAGATAGAATCCGTGCGGAGGGAAGGGGTAATGGTGTATTTGGTCATAAAACCTCTAAAGAAGCAACTGCCGGACCTAACACTCGATACCTTAATAAAAGTCCTGCAAGCAAAACTTCACCCTACAATTACATACGGTAGCTCAGCAATGAAGGACAAAGACGCAACAGCAGTGGAAAATGTAATAACTAATGCATATCGATCCATTTTTAACCTCCCCAGCCCAAATTCGGCTGGAGTTTGGGCTACAAAAACAATCAATCGAAAGAAGGGGAGCATATGTAATATGCTGGCATAAAATCAAAGAATCAGCAGAAGGATCCCTGAACAGCCATATTTGGGTTGAGCTATTCCGTCCAGCAAAATCACCAGCTAGAAAGTACTTGCAGGACTCAATTAAACTCTTAGGGCTGACAGACCTTTGGAGCATTACAGTGTCACATGCAGTATTAAAAAAAACAGTAACAAAGGTATGCCGACAACTGTCAGTTGTAGAAGATAAGAATACGCTATCCAAACGATCACATGGATGGGTAGTACTGAATACGTACAAAGCTTTAAAACCGCAATCTTATTTGAAAATCGGAATAAAAACTACCACAAAAGAAAAATTCTTAAAACTTTGCCTGGGGATTGGTGCAATTAATCAGTTTCTTCCCCCCCTTGTCGCCTTTGTGGCTGCGGAGTGGAAGACTTATTACATGTTATTTGTACCTGCAATAACCTAAGGGACATAAGAATAAATCTTTTAAAACCAGTATTCAACCAGTATGGTGTAAGGACCCGTAGACAAGCGGCTTTGCTGTGTTTCAACCCAGAGAAAGTGCAGCTCAATTGTCGACTAATAAAGTTTTTCGCCATAACAGCTAAGCGACTGGAAAATCTAAGTATGTCACCCATGGAACATTCAACTACAGAAGCCTTGCCAAACCGTAACACCCATTAAATAGAGCAAGTGGGAGAAGAATCACTAACAGAGCCAATGTCCTAAAAATCTCTGCCCATTTTCACCACACCTAAAATAGTAACAGGTGGTAAAAAAAAAAAAAAAAAAAAAAAGAGGCCTCCATTTGATCTACATTACAACCATGTGGTGGGGGTTTCTCCCAACGAAGCATCGCAATTTGTCGACGGAAATTCAGAATTAAGGCAATGACTATGATGAGAATCCCTTCAACGGGCAAGGCCCTCTTAACAACAACATTGCGCTCCACTGGGAAAAGACTACATGGCACACTGGAAGAGGTCAAATAACAGTGGTATCTGCCCTCCTCTATCTTCTTATCTCGCCTCTTTTAATGAGTAACGCAAATTAAATATGTGGACTATACAATAGTATTATAATTTCATATGAACAGATATTTTAAAACAAGTTTTAATGTATGCAACGGTTTTAATTAATCATGCATAATAAAATTCATTTCAATTCAATAAAAATCCATGTAGGTTAATGTCTGCCCTCCTTCCATCTGTACTGCTGCCAGAGAAAAACAACAGCAATTATCTATTCATCTAAAACAATTTAACAGCATTACAATGTGTGTGTGCCCCTGAAAGTTCACCCTGAGTCAGCTGAATAAATAGGCACAATTATTACAGCTGTGCGGAGAGTAAGCACTTTTATGTGGAAGCCCAACATCTGACCAATCAAAGTGTACTCCTGGCTCCCAAGATGTGGGCAGGGCCAAAGACCCTCTCCTGGTTTTCTCACGTAATTGTCGGCGACAGCTGGGCTGTCATAATTGACCATAAATATGTCCTTTGCATCAACAGACTCAGACTCTAGCGGCAGAGTAAATCATGCAGGTCTGTTTGATATTAATATATGCCTGTGTGTGGCAAGCAATGCACATATGAAAAATATCAACATAAAGTGATATTTAACAGATTTCTGGGGATGGATCTATCTTTTGGCAACTTGGAACCTTATGACCTAAATGGGAGTTCTTAAGGCAAAATACAACTGTGCCCACTGACCTGAAATGCAGATGAAACCAGCCGAGAAGAACGCTCCATTGTAGGAGGAAAGGGCATCTGTCTGAGCATACACAGCATACACTGACATGTGGGAACAGGCGCATTCCACGTAGTCAGTAGTTTCAGTAACCACTTTGCAGAACTGTCCATCAGATATCCAACTACGAGAATGGAAAAAAAAAGATTTTTGAAACAATGCTTTAATGCGACTTATTTAACATAAAATAAACAATGATAACACCTAACATAACACAATTTCATGCTATTGAAAAAATGACTAAGGGCCTGATTACATGGACCGCAGAACTCGTGGTGAAAGTGCTGTGGCGGTCGGGGACTGCCACCCCAGTGATCCAGCCGCTGTATTACGAGTATGGCACTCAGACTGTGAGTGGACCTTCGCAGCCGCCAGGGATCCGCATTTCCTTGCCCTGGCACAGCGGTCTTGAGGCTGCTAAATACAGCACCACCAAGCGTATTACAAGTTTCCTCACTTTGAGCCTAGCCACGGTGGTGAGGCTGCATTTGTTAGGGTGGTGGTGAGGTAACAAAGAGTGCCTCATGGCCCATGTGGTGCATGCAGGGGGGCACATCTTGTGCCCCGTGTGCAAGCACACCCAGTCCTGCACTGCATAAACTTAACTGTCCACTTAACAGTCCATGGCATTCAGGAACTTGCTCTGGCTTTCCCATTGCGGTGGAAACCCATAATCTGGAGGACAGGGCAGCCTACGGTCAAGTTTGGGAATGGGCTACAATCACAGGGATGGTGACCTGCTGGGGACAGCAGACCACGTCTGTTTGCTTTTTAAATAAAGCAACTTTATTAAGTTAAGTTCCTTAAAGGAAAACAGGCTGCGCTTAAAAGAAAAAAAAATAGACGTTTTCTTTCCATATTTAGGGCAGGCAGTGGTCAGAGGGACAACTGCCTGCTCTTAAAAAATATTCTTTTATATATTCACAAAGGAAAAGGGGTCCCCTGGGGAACCCTTCTTGCTTGCAACTGGTAAACTGCGATGGTTTTGTGACCACATTTGTAGTTGCAAAACAATCATACATCCCCCGCGACTCGCTATTAGGAAGGGAGTCCTTGGCACGCCCCTTCCTAATAGTGACTCGCAGACCCTATTTGGCGAGTTACTAATAGATTACACACTCGCAAAATAGGGTTTGGACATGCTGCAACCCTTTTTAGCAGTCACAAATGACCCAATTTTCTGTTTGCAACCACTAAGAACGGATGTACATCTGGCCCCTTATGTGCAATTTGCTCATTATTTTGGGTTTTGAAACTCAGGATGTGGGATAACGGGCCAGTTGTTTGTGTGCATTGCTGATTTGAGGTTGACAAAGTCAGAGTTTGTGAAGTTTGATAATGTGAAATGACTTCAACAGGCAAAAGTTAGGCAGGCAAATACCTGCAGAGCATGTATTTGGCATCTGTGTTAGACTACCAATTAAGATGCAAATGTGACCTTGTGTACAATTTGGGATTTGTGGGAATGTTGTCATGCGGCTTTACCTATTATCTATGTAAATAGCACTGCTGGACAATAGTTATCATTTGCCTCCCTCAAAAGAATATACTTCAGCTACAGACTTTCTTGTCCTGAACAGCAACCTTCTAGGGAAACATCGAAGGTATCTTCTAAAAAATGTCATTCATGTATCCATATCGGAATTATAGTCCTCTTCACTCCCATCTCTTCTTGCTTCCAACATAATTATACTGCATGCTGCTAAAAGCTCATTTGCTTACACCCATACTTTGGGAATAGCTGTCCTCATTGTAAGATACAAGCTCAACCTTGGATTTCTGACAGGTAGTTTGGTCCATATTTGTTTTTCTGATTCCTAATGTAAGTGATATTTCATTACAAGGCCAGAGGCTACCATTATGCAATAACCTTTCATTGCTGCCCCATCATGCAACCCATTAAAGAACCTATAACACATCATAAAGTAATAGAATGCACAGAACATATAAATATCCAGTGCATGCAGTCATCATCCTCTTTTATTCGCTGATCCTCGACAGATAAGTACTTCTGATATTATTTCTTGTGATTACTTATTGATTGTCTTTGAATATATAGATTTTAGTCTGGTAAAATTTCATCTCTTCCAATCTATAGTTGGGCTTGTTAAGTATTTAGAGTTGAGAATTTATCCTTCTTGATTAGTTTTTAATGCCATCTCAACATTAGCTTACCTACTTTTTCTATGACGCCTTGTACCAAGCTGGCCGTATTCTGTGATGTTGTGGAGGCCTGGCATTTAAAATCTGGCCCCTACCTCCCACTTGCAGTTAATCCTACATGCTCCTAGAGCGTTTGCCGGTTCTCGGCGATCATGCACTTTAGTCACATCTGCCATCAGGGCACGGTTGCTGAAGCTTCTGCTCCGCAAGCTCGCATATTATTGAAATCAAAAGAGAACTTCTATCCTACGGTTTCGGGGCTGCGTCAATAGAGCTGGAGCGCAATGCCAGGCAAACCATGTAGGCTTCGGGCTGGAGTCCCCCTTTTGTTTTCATTTGGTTACTTCAAGTGAAGCGCTTTTCTTGGACACAGCTTCAGTTCAAGTGAATACCCTTGCAATTGCGCCAACAAGCGTCCAACAGCTGCTCAGACCAATCACAATGCTGCACTTCAGCGTTGCGATTGACTTAGGGGAGCCTGCCTGCCTGGGTGATTCCTACTGTCGGCTGGAACAGGAACGAGAACGGAGGAGAGGCGGTGGCTGGCTGTTAAAGGTAAGTGCTTTTTTCCTCTCCACCACCACCCCCGTCCGGAAGCAGCCGCTGCTGTTAGGAGAGAGTACAAGCATTTTAGCACTGGTCAGTAGTGGTTAAGAATGCAGAGTCCTAAGGCCGGCAAAATAAATGTCAGCAAAAACAGGAGGATTGAAGGCAAACAACTTGGGGAAAACCAAGCTAAGGATGTCAGATCAAACTAAATATCTTTTTTATGCAAGCATCTTCTTAAGTCTGTACCCTGATGGTGTCCTTTCCAAGCATTGTGAAAAGCTGAGTAGCAGATAAAGAACATCACCACAGAGAACTAATAAGCATCTATCAAGGTACAGGGGTCGCTCCAGCCCCACTACCTTTTATGATCAGTTTTGGGTGCAAAGGCTACACTTGTGAAAGAACAACATGAGGACGTGGCTTGTTAGTTGAAGCATTTTCTTGACTCCATTAGAGATTGGCTTCAAGGAAGCACATTTTTACTTACAAAAAGTAGCCACTTTAAATGCTAGCAGCCCTAGACTTCCTAGCCTCCAAACCTCCTTGTCCTAACTATTGAATTTTAGGTAATGGTCACAGAGTTGCTCCCAGGGCCTTCATTGTAGTGTTGCCTGTTACTTGGCACTGTATGCATGGGATTTGTAGAAAGCCTTGACAGCTACCCTTTAATGTCCTTTCAAATGTTGGTGCACACCTCAAATCATTCCCCTAATGTTGTCAGCCTAGGAAACAATTTTCTAGACCAGAAATGACCCATTATGACTGAGTTTAGTGCTTTAGGATCCATGCCAATAGAGATGCAGCAGAGACTTTAAATGTGAGTCTGATAGAATGTATGATTGTATTACTACATTTCCTGATGAAGATGCTGAAGTCTTGGAAACAACTTTTCCTACTGCAGCCCAAGAAGGACACAAAAAGTATCTTACAATTTTAAAATCCTCCTACTAAAAGACAGGGCAAAGAGATTCTGAAAGATTAGGAATTCTGGCTGGTATGTCTCCCTTGTAACTACAAGGAATTCTCATATGTCCAAATTTCCAGTTTGTGAACAAAATCCTTCTCTCACCCCTGCAAATCCTTCCCTAGCTATGTATGAAACAACTGGCTTGTGAACATATGTTTCTGCCCATAGTAAGAAGGGATAGATCTGCCAATACAAAATATCCTGTTGTGGATAAATATATGGAATTTGTAAAATACCAGAGCAGGATTCTGTGACCACAAATTAGACGAAGAAGCTTTCTGGGCTGATATGTAAACCAAAGACCAGAGAGTCTCCATATCATTATCGGAAGAGTACTCTTCACTGGGATGCCTCTCTCTTCACATAGTAAGGGGTAAATATTTGTTTAGGGATATATATACCATTTACATGTTTAGGATTTCTGATATTATTAAATTGCATATCTGAAAAAAAATTAATTGCACTTTTTAACTAATGTTGATAGAGATTTACCATGAAATGTGAATTATAATTAGGAACATTATAAGGAATAGAGATATGGAAGTAAGGTTATTGCAGATAATATGAAAAAACCCAATGCAAAAATAGCAAAAACATAAAGTTAAATTACTACAATAACTGATTTCTATGGATGTTGACATCTTGGAACAGTAATGCCCTCAGTCTATTTACTTATATTTAATGTACTGAGGATAGTTTAAGGTTTTGTGGAAGACTACATTCATTCACAATCGTTAGATTAAAGTTGATGAGGTAAGTTGGAAACATTACCAGTACAAGATAGCCATCCACATTCAGGATCAATAACTATCTTAGTCTTTGGCATTGACTATGCCAACCACCAGAGTGTTAGCAAGTGGGAGGCTTCAGAGCTCAGCCTCACATTCATGCTTTTTTCTGTTCCAGCAGTGATTGCAAGAAGATTTTTTTACTGAATTCAATGCAAAGCTTTGGGTGCTAATGTGCAGTGTTGTCGCACACTACTGCTTGTCTCAGATACCAGCTGAGGTTTGCTGCATGCTACTTACTTCTCATGCAGTGTTTAAAGATGACTGTTGCAGTAGGCATTGAAACATTTGGAGATCACCAAATTGGCGGTCATTGAGGGTGGCAGAGTCTTGGCTCAAATCGGCCCATTCAGAAGGAGCCCAAACCTTAGAATTTTCACATTTTTGTTAGAAGTAGTGCCCTCTGATAACAGCCAATGGTTCAAGACCTGAGGAGGCTCTTGGGTATCATGGACCCATTCCAGCAGAGGCCAGCAGGACATAGGCAGGTCCAGTTGAACGTCCAGGCAGGTCCAGTTGCAGCAGGACAGCAGGGCAGTTGTAGGGAGGCCTCTGAAGCTTGTTTGTTCCTGTAGTTCACACAGGATGCCAGTCAACTGACACTTGAAGTCACTCTGGTTGGCCTGGGACTAAGGCATGCAGGTTCAGTCTTACTTCTCAGACAGCAAAGTAGTCATTTAAGCAGCAAGGCAGTCCTTCTTCTGTAACTTCCCCAGGTCATGGAGGGTTCTGAATAGTGGCTCTGGCGATCAAATATTTACACCTGGGGCCAAAATTCGTGTGGGGGAGCTCCCTGTCCTACCTCCACATCTGGTTCTGGAAAGGTCTTTGCTTTTCACCTGTCAAGGTGCCAAAGTGGCTGGAGGGGTGACAAAAGAAAGGGCTGGCCTGTTGTCAGATTCCTTCATTTGTGCAGAAGGCAAAGCCCTTTGAAGTGTATGTTGGGCTGGTTATAGCCTTTCCCCAGTCATCCTGTCTGGATGGCTCATCATGTCCACACTTACCCCCCCTTTTGTGCTACTGTCTGGAAGCAATACACCCCCAGCAGCAGGGTCATTCACAGTCGAGTGACCCAGGACACGGAAGAAGGCACAAGAGTTAGGACAAGAAATGTGGATTTACTTGTGGATATACTTGTAAAGCGCACTGCAACTCCATGGAGTATCCTGGCGCTGTAGATGGCTGGGGAACCCATCCTGGTTTTCCCTGTGAGATGGTCCCTTTCTGGGTATCTCCAAGGTGAAACCAGGCATCCCCGGCGTCTGTGGACGGCCGTTGTAGAGATGAGGCAAGCTTAATGCCCAGAGTTGCCGAGTGTGTTCCCTGGTTAGAGTAGGCACCGAGGCGAGAATTATCGAGTACGTTTTTGACCCTGGTCCACGACCCTGCCGTGTCGGGAATTGAACCCTGGTCCCGGGCCGTTCTCTGCTTACGGGTCTGCCGCCTCTAACCAGTGAGCCACACCACTCCACTTTCTAAAAGTGGCATTTTCAGAATTGCAACTTAAAATCTGACTTTAAATTACAATTTATTTGATTGTAAACATCATATCCCTTTCTGCTCCCAATCCAAAATTATCACTTATAAAATGTATTAATCTAACTTTTGTCAATGGAGGGATGGGCCTTACACGAATGAAAACCAGAATTGAGTTTTTTACTGCCAGGACAAAACTAAAGTATATGTGTCCTACTTTTTAATTACAATGTACCTGCCCTATGAGCATTTAGGGTCTATATTAGGACTTATTTATGGGTATTAAAAAGGAAAGTTCAAGTGTGGCAAAAGGTTTATTTTGCCACGTCGAAAAGGAAGTTTACAACTGCACTACAGGCTGCAGTGGCAGGCCTGAGAAGTTTTAAAAAGTTCCTTTTGTGGGTGATACAATGTGTACTGAAGCCTACTAGTAGCATTTAACTTACAGGCCCTGGGTGCATGTAGTATCAATTACTAGCAAAGTACAACTAAACTAAATGTACTAATCGGGTAGATGCCAATTGTACCATGCTTTTAGAGAGAGACCAAAAATACGTTACCACAGGTTAACAAGGAAAATGTACAACAAAAACGGGTTCATCAACAGAAGGCAAAAATCTGTGGGTGACCCTGCAAAAAGGGCCAGGCCCAACAATGCACTAAGGAATAATGAGTGCAATGGTGACATCTGGGAATTCAGTCAAAATTTCATGGCAAAGGTGCAAATCTTGCCATATTTTCAAGATCTTTTGAGCATTGGTGTAAATATCAACAGGTATGGTTTACTATTAGGTGATGGACATGTACTGAAGATTAATGAGTGATATCCCAAATATGAACATGACCTTCGTAATAACGAGTGACGTCGCCAATGTGGCCATGCAGTCCAAGACGTCTAAGTGGAAATGAAAAGCCAGACATGCAGTCAAGATTATTTAGTGATGCACTAAAAAACACTCATTGGCACAATGGTACCAAGCCTTACAGTTATGCTTTTTTTTATTTTGGCAACAACACTTTTGTACACCTCAGGACTAAGATGTAAGATTTGTGTGATTTATATATATCCATCTATCTACTTATTAATTCATCTCTTCGTGTACCCATCCATCCATGCCCTCACTTATTCAACCATTCATCAAAGTAATTACTAATTCATCCAGCCATTAATTCACTAACCCATCCAACCAATGACACATTCTCATATCACCAGCTCACCCTTCCACATCAATCTGCGCGAAAATTGGCAATCAATGAGGAAGCACTTTCACTTACAAAACAGCCTAACTCGTTGTTTGGTTTTGTTTATTACTATTATGCTTGAATTCTAGTTGTCATAATGATGTGCGCTATCTAACAGATTTAAAATCTGAATTTTGGTGAATTCATGTGCAGTGTGAACAGTTCTCCTACTATTACATATTTTTGAAATAGTCCCTAACCATGGGTATTTCCGAGCTCTTAATTTAATTTATTACATCCTAAGTGAGAAAAATATACCATTTTGCCAAAACAGATTAATCATAGTTAGCCTGAGGATACGCCAAGGCAAACCACAATATCTCTCTTTTGCTATTCAATGACTTTAAAAGCTGATAGCTCAAAAACTATTTTGAACATAATTACATATACATTAGTAAAAGTAAGTATGCGATCAAAGCATATTGCTTAACATATTATGCTAAATATTATAATCCTTAAACGGTGACCTGGTTAATCAAGACATGTGAGATATAGACAGTGGGTCACAAAACACATTGAGACAAGAACACTGAAAGATATTGACTTTTTAGAGAGGAGACATGGCCACTGACAGTTAAAGAAATAGTGAGCCTTGAACAATGTGCTACATTGGACAATGAACACTAAGGAGGCACAAACAATGGGGAAAACCAGAGTCAGAAGGGCAAACCCACTGAAAGTGTCAAGCAGCCCAGTGTCTGTCCCTCACCTTCATGCAATCCTGCACACTGAACATAAGCTGTGTCTGTGAAAGACCAACATGTGTTTACACAGAAACGGAAAGGAGAGCCTTCGGCACAGAAGGTGTCCTGTGCAACACTGCTTTAGAAACATGATAATTTTTGGAGACTAAAATAAGGAGAAATGAGAAGACTGGCAGTAAACTATCCTAAGAGACCACTAAACCAGCCCAAAAGAAAAAGTGAAATGGCCATACACCCACAGAGACCAGCCCCAAAGATTTTATAGCAGGTGACTAATCCGAGATTTGTCAGAATTAAGTTAATGATCAGTCTGTTCATGTTGTGGAGAACAAATACTACAGAGATACAGGAGTTATCAACATTGTGAGACACTGACATATGAGAGTAACAAACACAGAAAAGATACAATGTGAGCTACAGACTCTAAGCATGTGGAACCACAGTTACTGGAGAGAAGGACACAGGTGGCTAACACTGTGGACACATGGACACTGGGAATCTTGAATATAGTGAGGCACACACACACACAAGATATGGACAATGGGGAACACAAATACTGTGGAACATAGATAGCGGGTTGGCATTAATACTTTGGAGATATAGACACAAGGAGATACACAGAGACATGGGCAGTGGCGTTTATGGAAACTAGATGCAAGATACACTAGAAGACACTAACACTAGATCACATGGACAGTAGGAAACAAAGAACCGAGGCAGAGATACGGGCATTGGGGAGGCAGGTAAATCACAGAGGTGCAGGCTCTGGTGTGGCATGGAAACCTGGGGACACTGATACGGGAGAAACACAAATGCAGGTAAACATAGACACTTTGCAGTGAGAATGAGACTGCGTACATTGTTTTTGGGGAGATACAGGCAAACAAAGAGACAACCTTAAGGAGACACAGGCACTGGATGCCATGGACAGGAGGCAACAAAAACAGTTAGAGGTGCAAATAGGGACAATGAGAGTCATGGAGACTGTGATATATACTCTTAGAGATACTGACAAAGGTAGACACAGGGAGACACAGAAACTGACAAATGCAAACAATGAAAGATACCGACAATGGAAGATAAAGAGGTGGAAAGTTACATACTCAAGGAACCAGAAATTCTGAAACACAGAAACATTGACCCTGGATGCTGAAACAACAGAAGACACTGTGACTAACAGAATAAGACATATAGACAGGAACACTGGTAGGAAAGAGCTTTGTAAGACTCATACAAACAGATATAGACATTGGAGGACAAGAATACCAGGAAACTTTGTGACATTAACACTTGGACACACAGGGCTTATGGAGACATGAATACTTATGGGGCAGAGAAATCAGGAAGACAAAACTGGTCTTGAATGGTCAATGTGATGGCACTGAAAAAACACAAACACAGAGAGACATGGACACCGGTGAGAGGTTGACCATAGGTACATTCATTCTAGGGTCACAAAACAAGGAGAGGGAAACATCTCAGTAAACAATTACACAGGGAGAGCGATAAACACTCAGGACATTGGCATTGGGAAAACATAGATAAGGAGAGAGACAAACATGGGCAGTCACAGACAATGCAGGACACATTTACTAAGATTTAATGCAACATAGCATAGCTTATAAATATGCTGCAGTAAATTTCACAAAGGGAAACGCAGGGAACACCAAATCTGCAAACACTGGCCAACTGCTAGTGTCATCATCAGCATTGGCATCATCACTGGGATACAAACAGGCTTTTTTTTAGCAAACCAAAGCATCAGGCCATGGTGCAGAGTAGAGTATGCACAGTCTTCCATCGGATTTGTACTGGAGACATACTGTTCCAGTCCCTATGCGTAGACAACAGGAAAAGGGTGAGAATTCAGCAATTTAGCACATATGTAATGCAGCGTTTCGGGGGGGGGGGACAATGCAATCCCTGCTTTTTGCACCTGTTTCCCATAGGCTGAAGTTTTTTATTTGAAGTCTGGTCCAGATACCTTAGTTGTTTGGACTCTACGTCAAAATTTATAGAATTGCATGAGTTCACCCGCAGTAATGCCATTTGATGCACAGAAGTAGAAAGTGGATTTGACGCTGAAAAAAGGTCACCTTTCCAGTGCAAAAAACATTTTGAGCTAACTAGGTAATCACAGCTGGGAATAATTTAAAGTGAAGAAAATGCTTCATAAAACATTAAGACATAATTGGCTTTAATGAAAGTAAAAAAAACATTAAGACAATATTATTTTTCTTCACTTTAAATTTCTCCCATTTAAAGAAGAGGACTGTATTTTTCAGTTTTAAATAAGGCAAAGTGTCTACTGCCTACTGGGAGCAAGAGACCTTTTGTTTGTAATTGCAACACTTTGATATGGGAGAAAAAAAAAGTTAACCTAATCATTAAGGTAACTTTTTATTTTAATTTTTTACCATTTAAAAACCTTCAGAAACATCATTTTGTTCTCACATTCCAATACTGAGTTGAAAAGTACATATTTAGGAGTTAAATAACTCACTGCTTCAGTTCTTCACCTCTGTGCCCTTGGTTGTAAATCTTACTCCAACACTGCTCATTATCAGGCCCTGCTATCTCCAGCCTGGAGATAATATTGTAAAATAAACACAGCCTTCCCTTAAATTGAAAAGAAAAATGTGACCCTCTACATTTTTTTAATAAACTTAAGGCTGTGAGCTATTCTGAAGGTGTCAATGAGCTACTGGTAGCTCATGATTGGTTGTAGACACCTGGCATAGACATTGTCATTGGGAGACACAAATATATGGAGACATGGAAATCAGAGGAACAATACTGTAGGCGACAAGGCGACTAGGGGACTCAGATACACATGCATATATGTTAGCCAGTACAGAGGTATTCTGCGTGATCTAAAAGATTAAAGCGATGGAAACAGGAGGACAAAATACATGCACACTGGGGAGAGAAGTGTTTTGGAGAATCAATGATAACAGTAAAGTTTAGTCTGCAGAAAACTCCTCATTCAGTCAGAAATACACACTTAAAAAAGCAGAAATTACCAATTCTAAAGCTAAGTAACATGAAATATACAGAAATAAATACAGATAATCAGGTGCACAAGTCTTCATGTTTGTCTGCTTTGTCCTACTTGGTTTCTATCCTTACAGGAGCTTCCATAAGTCTATGAGCCCTCACGAATGTATTTCAATGCACCTGTTTCATGTATCTATTATTTACATTAAATAAACTGAGAGAAGAAAGTTAGAATTGAAGTGACTAATGTGTTCACATTTTTCATGTAGCTCTAACATACATTTCCGAATTATGTAGGATTCATTCATAAACAAATCAAAGATTAACATAACGTTATTTATTGATTTAATTCCAGGAAATGGACACTTCAAGCATAAAAACAATGACATAACATATAGTTCATATCAATGCAAAATGTTATCAAAATTCAAGAGCAATAAAAAGGTGAATATCGCTAACTTAAAAAAGATAGAAGTCAAAATCCTAAACTGTTACCTGTCTGCAGCCTGGTTCCATAAAAGGCACAAAGACTTTTCAGGAACAATTCGATTGCCTGAAGCATATATCTGGTAGATAACTTTATTACTGTTAGTTAATGGAATCGAATTTTGACCCTTCAGACTGACAGACAATACCTGAAAAATATAATGTTTTAGCATTATCGAAAAGTAACAGCAGACAAGTTCAGTGTACCTATTTTAGAAATACCATAACAACTACATTACTAATTCTCATCAATATTCATTTGATTGAGTGGTGTGTTGCTGATACATGACACTGATAGATTGCAATATTCATTCATTATTGGTAAGGCTGTTTCACACTCATTTCAGTTCTTCTCAGACTCACCGATGCAGAATGTACTCTAGCAGCGGACAATTATACAAGCTCCTAGATGTAGGAATTTTAAAACCATTCCCCTAGAACAGATTCTAATTAGATGCATGTGTTCCCCAAGTATGTATAATTGTCCCCTGTGGGCAGCAGCATAGAAAGTAAATGATTAAAATGAATAAAAAATCAATCATGATTATTGTTGCTGAATTTGAGAAATTGATGACTGGCTTAAAATTGTAATTTATCCATTGTGTTTATGTATTTCTTCTAATGTGTTTTGCGTAGGATAATGGTTTAATTGTATGTGATTATAAACAGTGTATTTTCCTGTATCTTACAAAAATAGATGAAAAGTAAATGGTCTACAAAATAAAATAGAATGAGGAGTAAATAAATACTACAGACCAATGTAATGAGTGATTGGTTTTAGTCTGTTCAAGTAAAAAACAGCATTTAATATGAAAGCTAGGAAAATGTTTTTCTAATTTTATGTGCCCTATCTAGCTGTCTGAATCAGGGCCAACCCTTTATCAAAGCAAACTTTCTAAAAGGGTCATTTCTAAAATATTAATTGAAAATTTGACCTCACCATTAAAGAGGACATTAGGTTACAATTCAAAAGAGTGGATGAATTGTTTTTCTAACTGCTACCAATCTGAAATTAGCATTTAATACATGTACCAATATAATTAAATGATTCCATATGGCAGCAGCTAACCTTGTTACATTGAAATTTGTTTTTGGGGATACTTCACTGTAAGGACATGTTCAACATTAATTTCCACATGCCCTACTTTTAAATATCTGTACCGTGCCACTATGGACAATATCAAAGAACAATGGTTCCTGTGGTATAGTAAAATTAATATGAATTAAATATATAGCTTAATAGCGATAGATATCAGCACCGAGGGTTGACAAGAATGGCGGAAAGATATACACGACCCATTATATAACTTACTATCATGTTTTTACTTCATCATATAAACTCTGTTTAAATTTGTCATACAGTTCAGTGCATACAAATACATAAACCATACATAAACATTCTGTTACAAATCTTTGACCACTACATGTGATAAGTACCTAGCTAAAACATGGTGCAAAAGTCACACATGTGATAATATTCTATAAATCACGACTCCCTTATTAATTGTTATCCCACCCCTTATTTTGTCTTTCCCGTATCTGCTTCGACAACAGTACCCGGCTGAGTTACCTGTAAGTGCGCTTTTCATTCTCACCATGCATGGGTGAATACGAGATAATATTCTGGTATTATAGGTCCCTTGTCTAAATAAATATAAATTGTTTTTTTAATACAAAGCCGTCATACAATATTTTCATTTCCACTTCGTCCTTTTAAATTGTAGATGTCCTTCACTGTCCTGTCCTGACGAGACCCATACCCCAAAGGGTCAAAACGCCATCGACGCAACAAGGAATTGAACCTTTAAAAAGTGTCTACGATTGTGTAGAATCACTTTCGTAATCAATAATTTTTCTTTGGTGCTTTTCCTTTCTTTATATATCCAATAAGAAACCACTGCGCCCCTATGTAGTTTATGTTATATGTATTGTTATTTTGGTTTCACTGATACACTTGGGACACTGTGTACCTGTTTATGTATGGTTTATGTATTTGTATGCACTGAACTGTATGACAAATTTAAACAGTTTATATGATGAAGTAAAAACATGATAGTAAGTTATATAATGGGTCGTGTATATCTTTCCGCCATTCTTGTCAACCCTCGGTGCTGATATCTATCGCTATTAAGCTATATATGTAATTCATATTAATTTTACTATACCACAGGAACCATTGTTCTTTGATATAATTGTTGGCCCTGGTTCCTATGTGAGTAGGGTTTCCCTTGTTTTCTTTGAAGACTATGGACAATATGGCATGCATGTGGGTGACTTATTATTATTTAAAAGAATGGTTTAGGAGTGTCAAAAGGGGTGTTTTAACAGGTCAAATTTGCAGTCTAAAACTGTCAGAGGGAGGTTACCTGTGTGCAGCTACCCGGGCTGAGCACACCTGTAGTTTCTTATGCGCAGCCTCTACCTGTGCGTGAAAGTGCATGCACACATCTGACTAGCCCAGTGTCCCTCATCCTAGCTGCATCACAATGGACTTATCTTAATAGGTTGATACTGGCGGGAAACAAGAGCAGTCCAACTTACCATGAAGTGAATCGTAATGAGACTCAGGTAGGGAGAATCATTCAACATAAAGGTTCAAATGTGGGTGATCAAAAGCAAAAAAATCCAGGTGGACTAAATTGGCAGAACCCATTTGTAACACATTAGAAACCTAAAATCATCGGATTTTGCTTCTCTTTTTCCGCTTTGGTGCCTCTGGTGTCAAACAGTTGAGGCACATAACCTCCTGCCAAGCACTTTCCTGTGATGAGGCTCTAAGTGGCAAGGGTACGCCTAGATGTGGGTCCCGTGCTCTCTACGAACTGGAACTAAGCTATCCCAGCTGATAAGCCCTAATCTGAGCAAAACCTGTCTTGGGTTGCGTGTTTTCTCATTCAGGGATGACCTTGCCTGTCAGCTCAGACTTGACTGTTCCTATTAGAGAATAATCAAGACATGATTTGCATATGGCTAGGTCCAAATTGAAATGGCACGGTGGGCAAAAGAACGATGAGTTGGGATGCTTCCCCGAGCGTCTGGCAGTGGTTAGTCAAAATGCAAGCATTCCTGTCATCACATTTTTTTGTTTTTGATTTATGCCCTAAGGGGCAAGGGTATGCTTAGATGTGGGTCCGTGCTCACTGTGATACCAGAACCAAGCTATACCTGATTGATGAGACCTAATCATGGCGAAACCAGTCTTGGGTTGCTTGTGTTCCTGTTCAGGAAGGACCTAGCCTAGCAGTTTGGGCCTGCTGTTCATACTGGAACAGGGCCAAGACTGACTTGCATATTGCTGGGTTTAAACTGGAATGGCATGGTGAGAAAAAGAACAATGGGTTGGGATGCTACCACGAGATAGATTGCCAGTGGTTAGACAAATTGCAGGAATTCCTTCCACCATCATCATCATCATCATCTTTATTTCGGTTTAAAGAACCATAACAGTTGATAAGAACAAATACAATAATTGCAGAACCGCATAATTTAATTACAAAGTTCGACTTGCTACAGTATGGTTAACTAGACTGGTATAAGTTCCAAACCAGATTGTATCCTTAAGCACAAATGCTTGGAGTACCCTCAATATTAAATCATAATAAAAGGGTGCTAGACAGCAAAAACCTCAAGGAAAGCCCTGGGTAGCTCCAGAAGGGTCAGTTATGCCATCTAGCAAACTAAAATCCAGAAAATAGGAGAGGATTCAAATGTTTTATCTCCAAAGAATTAAAGTGCATAGTGAAAATCTGTAAAGCAACACACTGGCTAAATGAGTTTTAAACATCCATAACATATTTTAGACTAAAAGCCATGTTTAAAAGAGTAATTCCTCCCATCACATTTTGTGTATTTGAGATATATGTATATATAGAATCACATTCAGTTGACAACAGCAATACTATTCTGTATGGATGCACAGATCAGCAAACTATTTAAGATATTAACACATACTATGCAGTTTATGCTAAAGAATAATTAGTACAAAAAGTTATTGATAGCTTTTACGATTCCTACCTTACTACTGAGTGCAGTTTTCTTATTACCAGTTAGGAACCACTGTTCACTACTGTACTCTGTGAATTGCACAATTTTACAGTCCTCTTCTCCAGCAGCAGCAGGCACAGGAGGAACCGAGAGTAAGCGCTCCGGCACTTGAAGGTTGTCTCCATTTTTCCCTTCAAACTTATGCCCATTGATCTGCTGGGGATACCAGTTGAAGGCACTTATTGCAATATGAGGGCAAGAATCCAGGATAGTTTTGTTTCTGTAGGAAGTAGAGATATAATAAATTATGTTAAACTAATAATCCTTAATAATTAAATATTTGCCCATTTCATATAGCATTTCCTCAAGTTTGCAAAATGTTTAGAAGTAATAAAGCTATTAAAGTATAGAGAACGTAGGTGTTCTCAGGAAAGTAGCCCTTGTAAATGTAGACAACATATGTTAATGTTTCTTCTTGGTGTGCATACTAAATATCAACATCAGAATTTCAATGGTACTATATATTGAGGACAAAACATGAAAAAGAAATATCGGCAGGTAAGTTAGTCTAAATCTTCTATGCCTAAAAACACATATATGTACCTTGTGGTACATATATCTTCAAGGTACGTAGGTGTGAAGTTACGAGCAGTAAATCTATGCTTTCCTATATGCACTTATTTTTCAATATCTAGTCCCACAATATTCTGCCCTTGAAATTCTTGTAAAATATGTTCATGTTGATATTAAGCAGTGCAATCTATCTTCTTTGGCTGGCCTTTTGGCAATTTCTTTCTTTGACATACCACTGGAAGAACTATTTATTTTAGACTTACTGAGTATAAGCACTTTATGAGAACCTTCCCTCTACCTAACTACATTGGTTCCTTTTGAAACACTAGTGGGATGACAACATAGCATAGAGTAGCTTCTTCCATCAGGTAGAGACCTGGCCCATTTTAGAATCCAGCGGAAATCACATGGGAGAGGTTACTGGCCTGAAACCAATAATCACAAACCTTTTTATGAAGCCATTCAATTGTAAACTTAATCCATGTACAATGGAGGAATGGCGCAAGATATGCTACAAAATGGCAAATAAATGAATACATTAATTAATGGAAAATTGTTAAGCATGAATAGCTACCTACAAGGGTGTTGTTCTAGTGCTGAAGGAAATAACAGGTTTGAACATAAGTGCTTACTTGGTAGTTTGCAGAAAAAGTCAGGTTCTAAGGCCCTTGTGAAACTTCTGGTGGTGGGGTTCAGAGCGCAAAGACTGAAGGAGAGGATTCCAAAACATAGGAGCAAGATAAGGATAAGATCTGACTCTTAATCATATAAGAGCACAATTTGGAACACGCAAGGGTAGATCATCGGAAGAGCAGAGACTCTGCAAAGGCACATATGGTATTGTTTTAGACTGAATTAGTGGCTGAACGGTTTTGTGGAAAGCTCTTTGACAGATACTGTGTATCTTAAAGTAAATGTGCTTCGGCATGGAGAGCCAGTGTAATTTCCCTATATGGCATGAGATTGAGGCATAGTAAGGTAGACCCAATAACACGCTAGCTGTTCAATTCTAAAGGAGAGATGTAACTTTCTTAGGCAGGGCCAGGACAAGACAATTACAAAAGTCCAAACTGAATGGGCTGTCCTTATTGGGGCAGGACTGAGGCTGATTTGCGTATGTGTGGGCCTAGTCTAAGGTGGTATGGTTGACAGTAAATGTTGAACTGGATGAAGCTCCAAGTAATTACCAGTGTTTAAGATTAGTTTAATTATTCCATCCATCCCTTTTTTTTATTTTCATTGTGAATTCAAAGTATGGCAGGTTTACCCAGAAGTAGGGCCCTGTGCTCTCTATGCCACTAAAACCAAGCTGCACACTTCTGCAAATAGGCCAACACCTGTCTTGGGTTGCTTGTGTTCTGGTTCAGAGAAGATCGAGCTTTATAATTTGAGCTTGACCCATCCTACTGTGGCTGGACCAAGGCTGATTTGCATAAAGCTGGGCCTAATCATAGTTGGCATGGTGGACAATAAACAATGAACTGAGATGCAGCCCGAGTAAATTGCCAGTGGCTGAGATTAATTCAAGCATTCTATCCATCACGTTTTTGTATTTTCAGTATGTGAGACACCAAGCTTCTTCTGGCAGTTAGTTCAGTTCAGCTGAGCTGTTAGAGGAAAAACATATAAAAATAAGCTCACCTTCCTGATTCGTTACCTCCATCCCAGCTCAGTCTGAGTGTGAGGTAACGAAGGACAGGTGAGGCGAAACTTGTCAGCAGTGTGATGTTTTGCAGCACAAACGAGAAATCCTATTTTAGAGGGATCTTTTCTTTTAGTTAATCGTAATTGCTAAAGTAGTTAAGTATTAGATTTCTTAAGTATTGCAGTTATGTGTTGTGTTAAATTAAAGCAATGTTAATACACAGATAGAGGGCTTGTCTAGTATTGCTTGTCATATGTTAAAATACGAGCATTAACTACAAGCGCATGTCTATATTTGACACTTAGCATTTTAGCTGTTTTAAATTAAAGAAATGTTAATACATTGATAGAGCGTTTACCTAATATTGCTCGTCATATGTTATGCACTAACTACAAGCGCGTATCTATACTTGACACCTAGAGGCAAGGCATAAAGAGCGCAGTTACATTTATACAATAGTACAACATAATTAGATTGAGGTCCACACAGAAATAGACAATATGCGTAAGACATTTAGGTTTGCTTCATAGTTTGGAAGCTTCTCTCCACTACTCTTCTCATCCGGGTAGACAAAGAGGTACAAAAAGTAGATGGAGTACGCTTGTGTCTGACAGAATAATAACAAACATATTTAGGATTAAACGCGGTAACCTAACAGAAAGCTGACAAGACAAGCTACATACTTTAGAAAAGATTCCGAATGAGTAACACCGTAAGAGACATTTAAGCATTCACTGATAGAAAAGTTTTTTTAATACAATGCCAATTTTAAATATAATCATGAAAGACTGCAGGACATTCAGGTGCCATTCCTATAAACGTGCCGCGCCATGATATTGGGTACATTGAATTTGTCATGATACAATTTTGTAGAAATGCCATTAGCAAACCATTTGATTTTTTGAAAAACAAAGACACAGTAAGCGGTTTTTTAAACGAAATCTTGTATCCCTTCTCTCCTGGGTGCTTGATGAATGCTTGATAGAGCGGGGCCTCATTGACTGGAGCTTGTGCTGGGTGAGGTGAGGTCTAGTCCTCGGACTCGACGGGTGAGCATTTGAGTTTTCATACAATTACAATGAACTCTCCATATACTAACTTGTTTTGTTGGCATAATTCACCTAAAATATTTGGATGTATTATCATTTAAGTTGTAGCCTTTTTTTACAGATGTCCTACACATCTTGTAGAAACAGAGGATCAGCATATGACAACAAGGGTATAGTAAACAAAATTTGTAGGTACAATTAAAATGTGTTTTTCACGTTTAAAAACAATGCAGTAGCAAAATAATCTATGGTAAGATCCTGAAGAAAGCCACGGACAGTTGTCCATTTGGCTGAAACATGTCGACCGTTGAAAAGCAGTGAAGAAGTTTTGAACTGCTGTTTTTTGCCTGCACTGGTTTTACTTAGGAATTCAATAGACGTTTTCAAAAAGATTAAGTCTTCTTTCTTTTGCAAATCCTATTTTAATCACACACTTTTTTCTTTTTGCACTGCACTTTTCTGATAGTAAATATCCTGAGGGGTTGATACAAGCTCTAACCTTATTCTCTGCTCTCCCCTTTGAGCCAGTAGAAGATACAATTCACCAAATATTCCTCTATGAAAAGAGAGGACGAATGGGAGATTGGTTGGAACCACAAATGATGACAATGATCACGTTGGTGAATGATGGGATTCCAGTAATCCTTAACGGGTTCTTCCTTTACTTGAATTTTTCATAAATTTTTCTTCTTTCTGTACTCCTTATTGATCCTTTTTTGGGTTACAGGTAGTTTGAGATAATTTTTCTGCACTTTGTTCCAGAAATTCATACATCCAGAGAAGCAGCTAGTAATATAGACCACGGATCATATGCATGTGTTGTGAGTTAATAACATGCCCAGGTAATTTAAATGTGTTGATCGCCCCAGCTGTTGACAGTTGGGAGGTTTAGCTGCACATTTCGTGGCCACAGTCTTTTAAATATTAAAGTTACGTCCTTTGATCGAGGTTAAACTAGCCGTGACCCCCAAATACATTTTTGCAAACCCCGAATAATCCTTGTGACCAGCGTGAGATGATTTGAGTACAACAGAATGGGCTAAGGCACACACACATTTTTAGGGGGCCAAAGCGTCATAGACAAGAGAAAGTGGGAGATATCCGATAAAACAATTAAATATAAAGCGGCCAACAAACAACCTGGTCGTAGGCTATCTTGTAAATGTAAATGTGTGTGTCTTGTAAAGCGCACTGCTACCCGGAGGCGTCCTGGTGCTATAGACCGTTGGGGAACCCGTCCTGGCTTTCCCTGTGAGATGTTCCCTCCTGGGTATCTCCAAGGTGAAACCTGGCATCCCCAGCGTTTGTGGGGCCGTTGTGGAGATGAGGCAAGCTAATGCCCAGAGTTGCCAAGTGTGATCCCTGGTTAGAGTAGGCACCGAGGCGAGAATTATCGAGTCCGCTGACCCTGGTTCACAACCCTGCCGCAACGGGAATTGAACCCTGGTCCCGGGCCGTTGTCTGCTTCCGGGTCTGCCGCCTCTAACCAGTGAGTCACACCACTCTACTAGATTAAAATATATCTATCTGCTGTGCAGCTGAATGCAGGTCCATATATTGCAGTGCAGCTCCATCAAAAGCACTTACACTTTGGGGTCAAGTTTTAACCACTCCTGTGCTCTATAGACGTTATCGAAGGTAGAGGACAAATCAACACAGGCTAACTTATTGACTCATTTACTGTTAAAAAAGGTGTCAGGCATGAGTATTTAATGTATTCATAGATGACCTGCCAGGTAACCTCTAGACTATTTTGGTCAAATGTCTCCTAGACAGATTGGCAACCCCATTGAGAGAGGCAGGCGTAGTAAAGTGGGCAGACCTTAGTACCAACTCTCAACTGCTTGACTGGGACTCATTAGTTAACTTAACTTAACTGGGGGTCCTTAACAAGATTTAAGTTTTATCAGCTGTCCTCATGGTGGGGGAGACAAGATTGGGGGTCGCAGGAGGAGCCTCAATTCTTAGATCTCAGGAACAGAGGCGGTGTCTGGAAACACGAGGTTGCCTTCTGGTACAATATTCTGATTGGGGCTAATGATACTTTAACGTCCGAGATATCCAATCTTTGGAGTAGTGATATAGTAGGTAACCCCGAGGAGATTAGGAAAATTTGGACTGATGCATTCGTTATATCACAAAAAACAATTAAACCAGCTAACCTCAGAAGGAACCACCTATTCACAACTTACAGGGTGTATTGGACTCCGGCCAAGCTCTCCAGGTTATCAGCAGAGAGCTATTGTTGCCCAAAGTGTAAGCTGGGAGCAGCTGATGACCTACATATGTTTTTAGAGTGTCCACAAATCATCAGCTATTGGAGAGTGGTTTGTGGTTTTTTAGAAGAGGTTTTGTTAACATCAATTACATGTTGTCCTAGATTAATTTTTTTGGGGCTCCTCTCAGGGTACGTACTAAACAACCCAGCCACTCAATTTATCTTCAATATAATTGTAATCGCAAGGAGAGAAATTTGTAGAGAGTGGAAGTCGGAGGCACCTCCAAAATTTGCAGATTGTCTGAGGAAAGTCATGATGATAAGTCAGTCGGACTTGCTGTGCGGTGACGAAAGCGCTAGCAAAGTGTGGTCAGCTTTAAGAACTTGGGCCGAAAGTTAACCAAAGTCCAATGATTATGCCAGTGGTTATTGGCCTGGTCCTTCCAGGTAACATGTCGAAAGGGGAGTTGGACCAAGAAATAGCCTGCCTCTGGGAGTTCCCTGTATGCTTTGCACATTCCATCGAGGGCGGAATCCAAGTAACTTAAGTGTGCAAGTGGCACGGAGTGATCCCACCTTGAGGTTATATCTGCTGGTGGCATGTATGAGGACAAAAATTTTTTTTTCCAGGGTAAGAGGTCAGGTCACATCTGTTCTGCTACATGCCTAAGATGTTGAAAAAGTTGGCTACAGAAACAGGCATTGGTAAAGTCAATAAGTCTCGCCTTTGCAATAGCTATTGGCTATGGCTAGGTGTTTTAGCCATATTGTACACCACTGTGGCTGCTATTCAACATAGCTAAAAGTTAGTGGTGGGCCATAGAGTAGGGTGGGGTGGGGTAGAGTGGAATGGGTTAGATTGGACTACAGTGGAGTGGATTAGATTGGGGTAGAATGCAGTGGGGGTAGAATGGGCTAGATTGTAATGGAGTGTAGAGTGTTAGGCTGTAGTAGATTGGAGTGAGGTAGATTGGAGTGGGAGATAAGGGTAGATTAGCATGGTAGATTGGGGTAAAGTGGGGTAGAATGGAGCAGAGTAGATTGGGGTAGATTAGAGAGGGGTAGACTTGAGTGGGGTAGATAGGGGTAGAGTAGCTCGGGTAGACTGGGGTAGAGTGGAGTGGGATATATTGGGTAGAGTGGAGTGGAATATATTTGGGTAGATTTGAGTGGAGTGTGGTAGATTGGGGAAGAGTGGAGTGGGGTGGATTGGGGTGTAGTGATGTAGATAGGGTGGATTACACTACTGTAGTAAATAATTGAGTGGGGGTAGATTGAGGTAGTGAGGAGTGGAGTAGATTGGAGAAGGGTAGTTTGCGGGTGGAGTGGGCTATATTTGACTGGAGTGGGGTAAATTTGAGTGTAGTGCAGTAGATTAGAGTGAAGTGGAGTGGGGTAGAGTGGAGTGAAGTGGGGTACATTAGGGTAGTGTGGCGTGGGGTAGATTGGGTGGATTAGAGTAAAGTAGATTAGAAAGGGATAGATTGGAGTAGAGTAGATTGACGAGGGATGAATGGAGTGGGGTAGTTTGGAGTAGAGTGAGATGAATTGTATTGGGGTAAGGTGGGGTAGACTGCAGTTGATTGGGGTGAAGTAGGGTAGTTTGGGGTAGAGCAGGGTAGAGTGGAGTGGAATAGATTGGATAGATTGATGTGGAGTAGATTGGGGTAGATTGAAGTGGGCTGTAGTGGGTTAGATTATAGTGGAGTGGGGTAGATTAGAGTGGAGTGTGGTAGAGTTGAGTGGGATATTTTGTGTGGATTGGAGTGTGTCGAACTGGAGAGGAGTACATTTTGGTAACATGGAGTGGGGTAGATTAAGGTAGATTGGTGTTGGGTAGATTGTGGTGTAGTGGGTATATTGGAGTGGAGTGGGGTAGATTGGAGTGGAGAGGAGTTGTATAGATTTCTGTGGAGTTAGGCATGGGGTACATTGTAGTGGAGTAGAGAGGAGTTGGGTAGATGGGAGTGGAGCTGGGTAGACTGGAGTGGAATGGGTTGAATTTGTGCACATTGGAGTAGGGTGGATTAGGGTAGATTGGAGTGAGGTAGATTAGAGTGGAGTGGGGTAGAGTGGGTAGATTAGAGCACAGTTGTGTAAATTTGAGTGGATTGCAGGAGATTGGGGTGGGGTGGGGTAGATTGGAGTGGGGTGGGATCGAGTGAGATAGACTGAGTGGAGTGGAGTAGTCTGGAGTGAAGTATATTGTAGTACAGTGAAGTGTGGCACATTGGAGTGAGGTAGAATGGGGTAGATTGGAGGGGTGTGGAGTGGAGAGCCATAGAGTAGAGTTGCTTAAATTGGAGTGGCAAGAAATGGAGTGCCATGGCGTGTCACATTGTGTCTTAGAGTGGAGGGGGTAGAGTGGAGTGGCATGTCAGTGTGGAGTGGAATGTCGTAGAATGGCATGGCGTGGCATAGAGTGGAGTGGGGTAGTGTGGAGTATGCACAGTATGGTAGCGCACTGCCAATACAGACAACACATTTTCAATTACATTTGCATTGGAATATGGTTTTACTGCACACAAACTATAATGTGTGTAATTGTCAATACCTAGTGTATTGTTGTGCTTTGGTCATAATCAAATACTTGCTTCAACCACACTTCAAATTGTTTTAAAAAGTGTGTTATTTATACTAATTCTGATATATTCTGATATATTCTGAAACATCTGCACAGTTCATTTTTGTTGTTGTGTGCTAGAAATAAAAACATCTTATGTCCATTCCTCTTACGAGGGTACTCAGCAGCATTGTCACATACATTCTCTCACTTTGAAGTCAGACAAAGAAAAGTAAACACCAAGCTCCCTTGTATGACAGCTTGCTATTTGATCTCTGTCTTTTAATGCACAGCAAATGTGACAAGATAAGTACAAGATTTAAAGGCCTGTTTACAGAAAGCGAGATGTGGAAGACTACAGTACACAAGGTTTGGGTAACGGGAGGGACAAACTCATACTGGATAGCCTAAAACAAATAAAGCCAGCAAAAACATAAGCCAGAAAATGTGAGTTACAAACCACTAAGTCAATGGTAAGAAATAGACGATATGAATTCCTAGGTCAGGCCTCTGAATGTCCCCAAGATATCTGGTAAGCTTCAACCTAAAAATATGGCAATTCCTCTATCTGCATCCTTGAATCATGGCAGTCAAAAGAAGAATTGGTACATAGTGCAATCACTGTGCAAAGCAGCTTTGGTCATCATATGGGAATCACATTTTTAAGTGATAATAAAGTTACTGATACAGTCTATGCTAATGCTCATTGTCGATGGTCAGGGCTGTGGCAGCGTCCACACTAAAGTGTTAGGCAAATGCTGCACAGTTTCGCAGAAATTAGAATGAGACAAGATGTGTGGCAGAGTTGCTTCCCCTCCATCCTCAGCCCACAGCAGGGTAACCAATAAGTGCCTCCTCTACATGTGCCTCTGATAGAACAGCATTAATGGGCAGTACCTGAGAGCAATCATTTCCATCATAAAAATTTGTCATGAAAGGCAACTGGCAAGTGAAGGACCCAATCCCTGACATAGAAGTTACAACATATTGTGGTCCATAAGACTGAACTGTCTTTGAAAGCTTTCACTTGTCAATGGTGCCATAGGCTCTAATACAAACAGAAAAGATGGGACTTAAAATCCTCTGGTTTGGCATTAAAAACACAACTGCAATTTGGGTGCAGTGGGCCCCCCAGATCCGTGGACCTCATTGTCACTGCACCTTCTGCACTAGTGATAGCTAAGCCCCTATTACTATTTGAAAAGTGTGCTTGAAGAGGTGTTTGGTTTTCATTGCGCATTTAAGGACCAAAATGTTGAATTATGTAGGGTCTGTTTTAGAAGCAAATAATATCTGCATTAATTTACACAGTCCGGCAGATGCAATAGAAAAATGCTGTTTTGTGTGGCAAAAATCTGAAATTCTCAATCAGAAAATTAAATATGATTGTTGTAAGTCATAGTCTAATTGCTCCCCTGCTAGTAAGATGTGTGGTTTTCCGTTGGAGAAGTCCTTAGCAATTGCTCTTTTTAGTTTCTTAGTTGGATCTTTGGTAGCAACAAAACTAAAATAAAAGATGATTTATAGGCAGTGGAAATAACGAACAGATGTCTTTTCAATAAATGGAAATTAAATGATTTAACTCTGCAGACTGAAGCTGCTGAGAGATGTCAAAGTATGCACATATTTTGAAAATAAATTGTACCTTTCGCCAGAGGATCCACAGGAAATGCCCACTGGAAGGGAAAAGGCATATCTTTCAGTCGCCTCAGCGAGGTGACTGTAGCCACGTGTATCTCTACGGCTTGGGTTTGCAAGGCTACATAGAACGTCATAGAACAGGAGGCGGCTCTTCTCGCTTAGAGGCTTTTTTTCACCTTCAGCGGTTACCTGAAAAAAAAACACAAGATATTAGTTGATTCCCTCACAGCATCTCAAACTCTCGTTAACAATGTTTCTACACATTGCCCTGGACAGATGGTGGTGTGGCCTCCCCTACCAGGGAACTTACAAGTAGCCACGCAGGGCTTTAAATTCCAGGGTGTTTTTCTCACAACCCACACAGAGGTCTGCCAAGGGCACAACATTCAGCGGGTGTTGACCAACTTTAGGCAGGACGCGGATAAATGGAGAGATCTACCTCTCACCATAATGGGTCAGGGTGACATGGTTAAAATGATCACTCAGCCCCAGTTTGTATTAGTTCTCCAGAAGACCTACCACTCTCCCCAGAACGATGTTCAGGTAAACAGATTCTGAACTATGTTGACTGTTGTGGATGAAGGTGCACCCAAGGATCGCCCTAAGGACACTACAACATAATCCATAAAATGGTGGGTTGGCTTTGTCAGCCTAGAACTGGACAGCACATCTAATCCCCATTAACAACTGGATTAATGTTGACTGGGATCATCCCACATACAGACTAGAAAGGGAGACACTGACACCCCACATGTTTCTACACTATCTATACAGAGGAAAAGGGACATATAGGTTGCTCCCTACAACACAAGTTACTGTGGAAGTGTGGAAAAGGGCTACTAGAACACTGGGGTGGGCCCATAAGATTACTATGGTGAAGCCGGAGTGGAAGGGAAACTGGCCCAGTGAACTGGGTATGCTCTGAGGTCTTGGAACCTGGGATACACTGGGGATCGCTACTGTTGGGGATGTCATCGATAAGGGTGATTTCAAATCCTTTTCCATCTTCAGAACCGAATTTAAGCTACATAGCTCCCAATTTCTTAAATACGCCTGTGGGGTAATGCGTGGAGGGTGGAAGGAGTGGTGGGGACAGACCTGCTTGAGTATGCACCACTTGAGGGAGGATTCCTACAGGAAGTGCTCATGACCAAGACGTTGAATAACAATATGCCCTATAACCTTGGGAAACTTAGGGAGACATGGGAGGGCGACCTGGGTGCCATGGAGGATGTATACTGGGAGGCGCCCTGGAGAGGTAGGGATCAAAGCCAGACTGCACCTCATTCAGTATAAAATCCTTCATAGGACATATTACGATAGAGAAAGGCTACACATAATGGGTTGGGCTGAGACCTCGAGCTGCCAGAGCTGCCAGACTGCAGAGGGGGAACTTTTACACATGCTTTGGGGCGGTCCTAACATACAGTTATACTGGGGTGGGATTATCAAAGAACTGAATGCTGTTATGAGCATATCCCTTCCAGCAGACCCAAAATGTATCCTTCTGGGCATCCCATGCGATGTCGATGTGGCCAGACCTCAATTGCTTTTTAGTGCCCTGGGCCTAGTGGTAGCAAAGCATGGTGTTGCATGGCACTGTGGTACACAAGACACTCCGACATTGCACTAATGTAGGAGAGGTATGGACCTGCTCATGTTGGCTGAAAGAGTCACATACAAGAGTAGTGGGAGCCTAAAGAAATTAATTTGGATTTGGGGTAACTGGTTGAACCATTATGGCCTAGTTCATCGAGAAGAAGATTCACAGATTTCAGATGATGGGGAGTGGTATTAGCTGTGACCAGGGGGACCGTGGGGACTTGCAGTGCGAATGCCATTAGGGAACTGTGATACTGTCTGTACACTAAGGGGAGAGAATCACTTACCGTAGCACCAGTTATCCTTTGACAACATGTGTGATCCCTTAGGCTGGGATTATTAGACTCTTCATTATTGGCCTATGTGCAACTTGTTGTTACTGATGTGCTGATTGTATGATTCTCAATAAAATTATATTAAAAAACATGTTTTCACACTGGAGCAAAATGCAGAACTGCGCAGTACTTAAACTACTAAGCCTTGAATTAGTGATAATCTGGGGTCCCGGACTTCTAGGGGTCCACAACACCAAAGCCATGGGGTCCCTAACAGTTTGGTAAATTAAATAATATTAGCAGATGTATACATTGTATGCACATGAAAAAATAAAATGTGAAATGCTTAATTGCTCTGTGAATGTGAAGGCACTGGAAATTGGAAGCTGATTCTTGAGAGCAGTGGCAGTACAAAAAAGAAAACCTCATATGGACAATTGGTGGCCTCAATTGAACAACTGTTTAGCGTTGACAAAAAGACATCATGCTTTAGGACCACAACAGACAAGTGGTATGCTAGGGTGTAGCATATTTTTTCGCAATTTAGCAATACAAACACATTCTGAAAGGATTCAAACTTCCCATTAAAATTTCAACTTTTAAATATTTTTTATATGTAAATTAAGTAAAATATTTCATAATGAGTTCTTGAACAGGCTCCAGGAATGGATAGAGGAGGTGGGCGCCCTCAGTCCATACCAGGCAGGCTTTAGGAAAGGGGTATCAACCGTGGACCAGGTCTTTAGACTAAATCTGATTCACTGGAGGACAGTAAGGTTTGAAGGCGGTAGTCTGTACACGATCTTCGTGGACCTAAAAGCCGCCTTCGACCTTGTACCCAGGGGTAAACTATGGGTCATCCTAGCAGGGATGGGCGTTCCACCAGATATCCTATTGATCCTGCAGAGGCTGCATCACAATAATTATGCCCAGGTGAGGTGTGGGAGGTCGGGGGAGCTGACCGATAGATTCCCCGTGGGCAGAGGGGTGAGACAGGGATGTGTGCTGGCGCCGACCCTGTTTTGCCTCTTTGTTAACGGGGTAATCGCCCATCTAAACGCCACCGACTACACAGATGCCCCCAAATTGAATGGCAACAGTGTACCCGCAATAATGTTCGCGGATGATACACTGTTGGTATCCAAAACACCTATGGGCATTCAAAAGATACTTGACGCTTTTGTGTCCTTCTGTCAGGATAGAGGGTTGGAAATCAATGCCTCAAAAACTAAATATATGGTATTGAACCCAAACACTAAACAGCGCCCAAACCCCCTACTGGGAGCAGCACGACTGGAAAGAGTAGACACGTTCGAATATCTTGGCGTGACACTCAATGAAAATATGACCTGGGAGAGCCATCAAAATAGGGCCAACCTTAAGTTAGCACAAACCACCGGGGGTATCTCCCGGATGATGACCGGTTCGACCTACCGCCCTCTGGGGGCCCTAATTCAGATATACAAGGCACAGGCAAGGGGGGCTATTTTGTACGGGGCTGAATTGTGGGGGCACATCCCATGTCGGAGTTTGTCACACACAGAAAATAGGTTTTTAAGGCAAATTACCGCACTTCCCCCCAGCACACCCCTTCTCCCCCTGAGGCTTGACTTAGGGTTACGTCCACTGGCCGACGAGATAAGCCTAAGACCCATTGCCTTCTGGCGCAGGCTATGGAGCAGCAATAATCTCGCCGACTATAGGGCGGAATTGGTCGAATTATTAAAACATCCTAAGGTGCTCAGTATCCCCTGGGTCCAAAATATCCAGTCAGTTTGCATTGATATGGGGCTCCCTGATTTGTGGACTGACCCAGCAGACACAGCACCAAGAATCTCCAGGAAACAATTGGCGAAGCTGTACCACGAGCACAAGAGGGTAAGGGCTATAGCTACTCAGACGGAGGGGTCCCTATCCTCTATATTCCTGCAAACTAAGGATCTTTACGCATTTGAGAAAGCTTTGGACCCTGTCTACCCCATACTTTCTAGAAAGCTATTCCTCCAGTGGAGATACAGTACACTCCCATTACGGTCCTTTTGCAGCACCTGGTCAAAAGTCCCGTCCACCAAGTTCTGCCCTCTTTGTGCGGACAAAGAGGAGAACGATTTACACGTGATCTTCTTCTGCCCAGCATACAAGGCAGCAAGAAAATACTGGCTACTGCCCTTGATCAAGAATCTGGGTGGCAGGGAATACGGACCGATGTATAGGATTCTGAAAAGTGATGCTTCCGGCCCAATTGTCTTTGCACTCTCCAAATTCTTTACGAATGTTTGGCACACGCGTAGTCGTCTTTTAAAAATTGCTGGGTAGATTGTAGAAATGCTTTTTATCTTCTAATAATCATTTGCATTGTCTGGCTCTGATTTTAAATGTATGCATTGATGTTTTTATGACTGTGTCGGAATTTATGTGATTGTATTGTATATGCTTCTTTTATGACCAAACGGTCGAAATAAAGATTTCTAAAGTAAAGGTTGAACCATTATGGCCTAGTTCATCGAGAAGAAGATTCACAGATTTCAGATGATGGGGAGTGGTATTAGCTGTGACCAGGGGGACCGTGGGGACTTGCAGTGCGAATGCCATTAGGGAACTGTGATACTGTCTGTACACTAAGGGGAGAGAATCACTTACCGTAGCACCAGTTATCCTTTGACAACATGTGTGATCCCTTAGGCTGGGATTATTAGACTCTTCATTATTGGCCTATGTGCAACTTGTTGTTACTGATGTGCTGATTGTATGATTCTCAATAAAATTATATTAAAAAACATGTTTTCACACTGGAGCAAAATGCAGAACTGCGCAGTACTTAAACTACTAAGCCTTGAATTAGTGATAATCTGGGGTCCCGGACTTCTAGGGGTCCACAACACCAAAGCCATGGGGTCCCTAACAGTTTGGTAAATTAAATAATATTAGCAGATGTATACATTGTATGCACATGAAAAAATAAAATGTGAAATGCTTAATTGCTCTGTGAATGTGAAGGCACTGGAAATTGGAAGCTGATTCTTGAGAGCAGTGGCAGTACAAAAAAGAAAACCTCATATGGACAATTGGTGGCCTCAATTGAACAACTGTTTAGCGTTGACAAAAAGACATCATGCTTTAGGACCACAACAGACAAGTGGTATGCTAGGGTGTAGCATATTTTTTCGCAATTTAGCAATACAAACACATTCTGAAAGGATTCAAACTTCCCATTAAAATTTCAACTTTTAAATATTTTTTATATGTAAATTAAGTAAAATATTTCATAATGAGTTTATTTGTGTTCCTTATTTTACAACAACCTACCTAACATATTCAACATGGTATGGTTCAGAACAACATTCACAACTTGGTAAAATATAAAATGCAGTCAAACGCTTTTACTGTGTTCTGGCATATCAAAGGCAGGGGCATAATGCAGCCCCTGCAGCCCCTGAGAAGCGGGGTGGGGCAGTCCTTTTGTGTGGCCCTAAACACTTCATAGGGACCTCAAGGAGCCCAAGAAAACATCTGTGCAATTTTGGAGATTGTGTTATACCACTGAATAAGTCTCCCCAACATCACATGGTGCATCATTCAAATATGTTTCAAGTATTATTTTGTAAATTCAGCCATTTTTGTCCAAGTATCAGATTTTGTGTTGCAAAAACACACATTTTCATCTTGAAAATACACTCTCAATGTTTAATTCAAACAAGCAAAAGCTTCTAATTTAGTAGGTTGGGCTGTACGCAGGTGACCTACTTACCAGCAGCTCATGAGCTACCTGTTAGGTAAATCTGTTTTAGAGTTCTAAGGATTTCATATAAGCAGAACATTGGCTAATGTGTATTTGGAAGCAAAGGGTGATGTGCACACAATAGGCACAAGGTGAGGAGTCTAATGCAAGCAATGATAATGTGCCTCGGGAGATCTCCAATGACATGCCTAACAGGAGCACTGTATATTTATTTTATTTTTATTTTTTTGCATTTGTAATGCGCGCAGATACCCACAAAGGGTTTCCCGGCGCCAGGACTAAGAACCCAACAGCACAGAAAGCAAGACGGCCAGAGACCACAATTATTTATTGAAAAGCCAGGTTTTAACGCTTTTCTTAAAGCTGGCAAAGTTTTCCTCCTTTCGTAAAGCTGGGGGAAGGGAGTTCCAGAGGACTGGTCCCAGATAGGAAAAGGATCTCCCTCCCGTTCTGGCCAGTTTAAATCTGGGTACCACAAAGTTTGCTGCATTTAAAGAGCGGAGATTACGTGCAGGAAAGTAGGGCCTAACTAATTTTTCCAAATACTTTGGTGCGGTTCCTGCCTTTATTTTAAACATATAGCTCAGGGCTTTGAACCAAACCCGGTTCTCTACCCTGAGCCAATGCAGGTCCTTAAGGTACTTAGAAATCCTCGCTGTCCTGGGGATTTTACACAGCAACCTGGCTGCGGAGTTCTGGACAAGCTGAAGCCGTCTGATCACGGCTAAGTTGGAACCCAGGTAAAGGATGTTACCGTAATCAAGCCGTGATGTAATGAGGGCATTGACTACGGTCTTCTGGGTATCAACAGGCAACATCCAGATAATCTTCCTCAGCCATTTGAGGATAGTAAAGCAAGTACCAGCCACTTTGTTGACCTATTGTTTCATCGATAGTGTGTCATCGATGTGCACCCCTAAGTTTCTGACCTGGGTAGCTGGAATAGGGAAAGCGCCCAGGGATGGCGGCCAGTGAGTATCCTGCCAAAGGTCTCTGTTTTTACCTAAGAGAAGGATTTCCGTCTTCTCCCCATTGAGCTTCAGCTGGTTCGTTGACATCCAGCTGAAGACTTCATGAAGACCTAGTTTCAGCGCAGAGGGGGATGAAGGATCCGAATTGGTGAGAGAAAAAATAATCTGCGAATCGTCCGCATAGGTCATTAGTTCTAGACCAACTCGCTCCGCTAGATCGGCGAGAGGGCAGAGATACAGATTAAAAAGTAGCGGACTCAAAATTGAGCCCCGAGGCACGCCGTGGGGCGAACAAAAGGTGTCTGACTGGGCCTGTGAAGACGAGATCTGAAACGTCCGGTTGCACAAATAGGATTCAATCCAGTCCAGCGCTGCCCCTCCGACACCATCCTCACTCAGCCTGGTAAGCAGTCTGTCGTGTGAGATGGTGTCGAAGGCTGCACTTAGATCTAGTAGGACAAGTGCAACCGTTTGCCCATCGTCCATGAGCCCCCTAATCTTCTCGGTGACTCCCAGGAGGGCGGATTCGGTGGAATGGCCAACCCTGAAACCTGACTGGGAGAAATGGAGCAGGTTGTTATTCTCCGTAAATGTGGTAAGTACACCGTGAATGTGTTTCTCCAGAATTTTTGAGAAAGCAGGCAGCAGGGAGATGGGCCGATAGTTGGCCAACACCTCAGGATCAGCAGAAGGCTTCTTCAGCAGAGGGCTGACCATGGCGTGTTTCCAGGACGCTGGAACTTTTGCCAGATGAATAGAGGCATTTAATGTCTCAGAAATGATCTTCAGAGCAGAGTCATCCAGTTGGCTTAAAATGCTAATAGGGAGAGGGTCACAAGGAGAGCCTGACTTAATAGAGGTAGCTAGGGATTTCAAAGTTTCCAAAGTAATGGGTGGCCAGGAATCAAGCCGGCATCCTACTGACCTAACTGGAGGCGGATCTTCTCTGCCGTCCCTCAAAGGAGGGTTGATATTAGCAATGATGGTCTCAATCTTTTCCACAAAATAGGTGGCAAGGTCTTGACATTTTTGGGTGGTGAGGGGGCATGCAGCAGCCATAGAATTTGCTCCAGCTAGTTCTTTAACTGTATTAAAGAGAGTCCGTGCTTTATTAGCAGCAGTGTTAATGGTCTCTGTTACATAACAGGCTTTGGCTCTCGTACAAGCCGAGTGATAAAGGTTTCTGGCCTTACGGTAGATCTCTTTTTTTAGAGGGTCATAGTGTTTGCGCCATTTCCGTTCAAGTGCTTTACACTTAGTCTTTTCTAATTTAAGATCCTCAGTGTACCAGGGAGCCGGTAGGCAATGTACATTCCCTCTACACCTGGCAATAGGTAGACAAGTGTCAACTGCCCTCTCCAACCATGTATGGGTTTCCAACGCATTTTTATCCATATCACAACCCAAGACAGGGGGGGATTTCTTCAGTGCATTCTGCAGCTCGGTCAGGTCCAGCCTTTTCCAATTTCTCATGAGGATCGGGGGCCGGGTGGAGCATAGCTGCTTGGGTTCTCTAAGGGTAATACTAAAGAGAGTTAGAAAATGGTCAGACCAACAAATGGGGTCAGTTTTAAGCCATTTTAACTCCTGTATGTTTGATATAATGGGGTCCAACAAATGTCCTGCTTTGTGAGTAGGGCCCTCATTTCGTAGTGTCATATTCAGAGCAGTAAAATCCTCCAGGAGGTTCATAGCTATACTATTTGACTTGTCCTCCAAGTGGAGATTTAAATCACCCAGTATAGTTAGGTTTTGAGCGAAATGAAGTTAGCCAAGTTCGCAGCCCAAGCATTACTATTTCCAGGTGGGCGATAAATTAAAAAACCAGAGAACATAAAATTTGGGTTTAGTGAAATTTTAAAAAATGCAGCTTTGCATCCAGGAATATTAACCAATTCAAGGTCACATTTAAACTCCCTGTTGAAAATCACGGCAATACCACCTCCAACATGTCTCACTCTATCTACTCTAGCAATGGCATAGGTAGAGGGCAAGGCGGCGGCTACATCGGGACCTGCACTTTCATGCAGCCAGGTCTCTGTTAAAAACACCGCACATGGTTTTTCCTTGGCTAAGAGATGGAAAATATCTGATTTATGCTGGGGTAAAGATCTACAATTAACGGTATAAAAAGTGAAAACACAGGGGTTTTGATCAGAGGATTGAGTAGGTAACTTGCGAATACGTGTAACCTCTGGATGGGGCTGAACATTAGATAAGGTAAAATCACAGTGGGGACATGCTTGTGTACCCGTTAGGGAAGGTTTTAGACGGAACATTTCCCGTTGCTACTAGGGCGAAGAGCCCTTAGCTGATCCGCAGAGATCATACCTGTAGCAGCGTTTCCTGCCCCGTGACCCGGCCTGGCCCGGACGGGCACAGACGGGCTGGTCTTAGGCTCGTCTTCGGCGCAGTCAGAGGCGCCTACCCTGCGCGCCATCGCTGCGCGCTGGGGCCGACGAGTGGCTAAATACCCTCCAGGAAGCGGAGGTCTAGAGCGCTAACCGCTCGACGCTCCGTAAGGTGCCGCCCCTGTCCCGCCCTCCACAACCGCGATTGGCTGGAGTGCCGGTTGCCTTCAAACAGAGCGAGAACAGCCCTCAGGTGATTGATGAAAGTCCCTGGTGAGTGCGAGTAAGTGCTCAAGTTGTCAGGGTGATACTAAAACACATACAGTCACTTCAGTGATTTAAAATTGACTATTAAAATTCGAGCTACAGCTCGAGTACACAGAACTAAATTCTCCAAAAACTATATAAAATGCCTCTGAAACGAAATGCTTTCAAAATGTGCAAGGTTCGGCGCCCAGCGGGGAGTAGCTGCCACCGACTCCTACTGTGCCTCAAGAAAATTCTGATGATGTGCCTTACAAGAACAATGGATGCTCTATGGTTTTATGTCAGAAAATCGACTACAGTAATAGGGTGCTAAAAAGTCATAGAAAAATAACAATATATATATATATATTATACACACACACACACACACACATATATAATTATTTTTCACACAAACAATTCTTGGCAAGGTACATATATGTGGAGTTAAGTATAGTAAACATACACTTACCTATATATATTGACATCGTTGAAACTAGACTAACATTGTTTTTAAAAATATATATTTTTGTTGCATCATATTTCAAAACTCGATTTTCTAGTACCATATCTGCTCTATAACGTAATGAAGAACCCCTTTGCACATTGGTTATCAGATAACCTTTAGATGATTTGATATGAATGTATTGATATAGTAAATAAAATAATAAGAATCTTTAACCAACCAATAAATCATAAAAAAATAAAGTATATATCACAGATTTTATGTTCATACATTATAATTACATGTGAATCATTGTGGTTGCCAAGGGGTTCTTCATTACGTTGCTGATTTGTTCCCTGCCCTTGGAGCCCTGATCTATTCGCAGGGAGTCCCTATCTTTCTACATTTACCATATTTGCTCTCATTAGAGGTGAACTTTCTTGGGGGCGTGGCTACGGCGCCAGCCAAGATGGCGGGGTGACAGAGGAGCTCCCGCGGCAATCTCCGTGTCTGCGCAGCTTAAGTATCTCGTCGGGGGGTGTTTTGAGTCGGAAACACCTCCGCCGAGAGAGAGACATGTGGTGAACCCAACGACATACTTTTCTTTCACCACCACCGATTCTTTTGAAACGGACGGAGGAGGCTTTCATCTGCGCGGACCCGGTCGCAATTTCAGCTCCTTAGGCGGCGATTACCCTTCCGTGCACAGCGCGCACCTGACTTCCTGGACTGTTTCCTGAGATGTCCAGGTGATGTGGACAGTTGTTTTATTAAATAGAAGTCAGCGTTCCCGGTTTTGCGCTCCGGCCGCCATTTTGTTTTTTCGCGCGATGTCGCACTGCCTGCCTCCTTGGAAGAACTGCTCTCCCTGCTTTCCTCTGATCTCTGCAATTTTGTTTATGCGCTGAATTTAATGAAGGATTTAACGAAGCACCTGCGGTTTTGTCACTGTTCTCCTTTTTAGCCTGCTTTTAGCATTTCATGACCCTTCATATCTACCAATGGTCTAACAACTGCACGCTTTCTCGCATTTGTGAGGCACTTCTATGCTCCTTTAAGACAGGAGATTTCTTCATTGTGGTCGCGGCTTTGCAGTGTTTTTCCTGGCAACTTTCATCCTCCACAGCTGGTCGTCTCTCACTCAACCATTATACCTTTTGAGACTTATGTTCCTTCAGGATATTTGGCATGTGGTTGTGTTTTGACCTCATCTCTCCCAAGCTACGTGGAGGAATCCGCCCACTATATTTTCTCTGCTCTCTCCTGGTACACTAGCTGGCCTCTGGTTTTCTTCATTGCCTCATGGTCCTCCTGTTTACTTGACACTTTCTTCAGTCTTGACCTTGGGCGGCTGGCGTCTCCCTTATTCTCAACTCATTTGTTCATATATGGGGAAACTGCGCACTTTGAAATTGTCTGCCACGACAAAGGGCCTTACCAATTCAGATTCGGACTCTCCCACACAAGATATGGAGGAGGCAGCGTCGTCTAAACCTGAATCTACCCTGGGGGCCATCTCCAAATCTCAAAATGGCAAAAAAATCCCAACCACCCTGGTTTCTTTAAAACGCCTCAAAAAGTACCCTCCTGCCCCGGATACCACTCCTACTTCATCCTCCCTGGATCTTATACTAGAGGAACTACGAGCTCTTAGACCATTTATGGAGACAACGTCCCAAACATTGCAAAGTATGCAGGATAAATGGGTAACCCTGGATTCTCGAGTTTCACTTCTCGAACAATCGTCGGAATCTGTACAAAGCTCCAGTTCTCGGATTCCCTCCATGGAAGCTGAGATCCTTCTTCTTAAGAGGCAGACAGAGGACTTAGAAAACAGGAACCACAGGAATAACCTTTGCCTCTACGGCCTTCCGGAACTTTCAGAAGGGTCTAATCCTACTGCTTTCTTTCAAACCTTCCTCCCAAAAATTCTGGACGCTCCTGCTTTATCTTCCATTAATATTCAACGAGCTCATCGGTTGGGCCCTAGAGTGTCTTCTAAACCACGGGGCGTCATCATGCTATTTCTACAATATACAGATCTCCTGCAGGTGCTTTCTGTCGCCAAGGTCAAGAAACAAATTGTATGGGAAGGTCATCGTCTCTACTTGTCGCAGGATGTTGCTAAAGTCACAGCTGACCGTCAGAAACGTTTTCTGGACTTGCGACCTCAACTCAGAGCTCTTAATGCTAGATATGGCCTCCTCCACCCATGCCTTTTCAAGGTCGCTTATAAAGAGAAGACCACTACTTACGATGACCCTGCTGCGCTGCATGAATTTCTTCGCTGACATGGAGCAACTGCCATAGATACTTCTGGAGCAACCTGATTGGCTTTCATTGTACCCAATTAATTTTACTTTGTGATCGTTGTTTCAGTTTGTGCCCCATCTGGTTCCTATCATTCTCTCCTTTTATACTAACCTTTGTTTTTATTCCTTCCTATAGGTTCACTCCAGAGAAATCCATCCCATCATTTCTTCTGTTGATTTCTCATGTTATCTCTCTTGTTGTTACTATGCAGGCGGAGGTCTGGATGCGGTTGCTTTTCCTGTTGTCATCGCCGTCTCTGGTGCCGTCACTCCTTGTTTCTCGCGTTTGTCTTGTAATTACGATTTTCTCAGTCGTCTTTCTGGACTTGTACTGTCTTCATGTTCTTTACTTTTCTCTTCTCTTTTCGTTCTGCACCAATGCTTTCTCTTTCCTTTATTATTCCCTCTTTGCTCTCTCATCTCTTTTCCTCATCCTTTATCTCTACTGCTACGTGATCTTCTTTCTGGTTTCTTTTTCTATTGACTTAGCGAGCATGTTTCTACTGTATTTACTCTTAATAAGCATGTTTTTGCTTTGTTTTATATATTTTCATTGTTTTTCATTCCGTGCCATTACTTGGAATGTTAAGGGTTTAAACAACCCTATCAAGAGACAACGAGTACTGTCGCATCTGGCTAGACTAAAAGCTGATGTGGCTTTCATTCAAGAGTCTCATCTTTCAGAGGCTGAGGCCTTAAAAGTTAAACGTTGTTGGGTGGGACATGTTTTCTTTTCTCCCACTGATAATAAGAAGGGTGGGACTTTGATTTTGACTCATAAGAAGTTAAATGTTTCTGTTATTTCTCAGGAATGAGATGATCAAGGTCATTGGGTTCTAGTTAGATTGCTTATCGATAAGATACCAATTGTGTTGTTTAATATTTATGCTCCCACCGGTGTTGATAAAATATTTTGGCCCTCTATTTCTGTCAAACTCTCTACTCTAGCTGAGGATTATATTATTTTTGGTGGGGATTGCAATTTAGTTTTTGATCCCATCCTAGACCGACATTCTAAAGTTAGGTTTTCACCTTCTAAAATGCACTCCCAGTTCACAACTACCATTCACAACAATGCTTTAGTAGACATCTGGAGACTGTGTAACCCAGATCTTCGAGAATACAGTTTTTATTCTCCTGCCCATAACTCTCAGTCACGCATTGACTATCTTTTTCTTAGCAAACCCCTCGCCCAACACACTATCCACTCTGAAATCGGTTCTATTCTGATCTCTGACCACGCCCCGGTACTCGTCGACATTGACCTTCTCCCCTTTTCTCCCCACTCTGGAAGATGGAGATTTAATAATTCTCTGCTCCTAGACCCTATTTTTTGTACAGAGTTTTCTAAATTTACAACTGAGCTTTTCTCGCTCAACCACACACCAACCTCCCCTTATGTCATGGTTTGGGATTCTTTTAAGGCAGCTTCTAGAGGTTTTATTATTAATTTTGTCTCCCATAAGAAAAGAGCCAATGAAGCCAAGGGAAGTCTTCTTCGTTACTTGCTAATATTAAAAAGCTCGAACTTCTCTATCATTCCACAAATTCTGAATCCTCTCTTACAGAAATCATAGAAGCTAAGGTTTCTTTTAATAAATTCACCACTGATGCTGCTTCTAATTTTCTATTAAAATGTAACGCGTGCTACTATGGAGGTCAAAACAAGATGGGGAAGTTACTTGCTAATTATCACAAAATTCGAAAGGAACGCACCAAAATTGAACAGATTAAATCATCCTCTGGTGACTCCTTATTCAAAGATAAAGACATCCTTAATGAGTTCTTGCTTTTTTATAAGAATCTCTACACACCTGAACTGGTCCCTTCTTCAGCCGATATTCTTTCTTACTTTCAATCTCTTTCTCCTCCTCCTACATCCCATGTGAATTTCGAGCCTCTGAATGCTGACATCACGCTTTCTGAGGTTTCTCATGCGGTCTCTTAATTGCGCCATGGTAAAGCTCCGGGCCCAGAATGGGTTTACCATCGAATTTTATACTCATTTTGCTTCCCTTCTTTTACCAAAGCTACTATCTCTTCATCAGTCTTTTCTGGCCTCCGGTTCGTCTAGTGGTTCCTTCCAACAAGCCTTAATTTGTTTAATCCCTAAGGATGATATTGACCATTCCCTATGTTAAAATTATCTCCTTATTTCATTAGTTAACACTGATTATAAGATCCTAGCTAAAATTTTGGCCCTCCGACTGGACCCTATACTACCTGATTTGATTGGCCCCGAGCAGTCTGGTTTTGTGAAGGGCCGCCTCTCTTCGGATAACTCCAGAGTCTTCTTCAACATCCTCAGCAAAGCTTCTTCTCTGGATTTCCCCCTTGCTGCTATTTCTCTGGACGCGGAGAAAGCCTTTGATAGGATTGGCTGGGATTTCATGTTTCCAGCTCTCCCTTGAACTGATTTTCCTTCCAATTTTATCTCTCTTATCTCTCTACTATATTCCTGCCCCCAAGCGTCGATTTTTGTTAATGCTGCTTGTTGGACCCTGCCCTTTAGGCAGGTTCAGCCCGAGACTTTTTGCTTTTTCCTAGCCTGTTTCTGTGACCTGGTGTTGGTGATTTTAGGTCTCTGCACACTTTTTCACTGTGGTACAGTGTAAAGTGCTTGAGCTCTCTGTGTATGTGTGGTGAGTGACCTGCCCTCCCATAGGAATGAATGGGGAATATGTATGCCCATGGTAGTTCCTGATGTGTGGGGAGTGCAGGGGCGAGTTTGGTATGAGAGAACTCGTGAGACTGAATGCTGCGAAATGGTATATGCGGCATGATTGTGTCTAGTCTAGAAGTGCCACTTTTAGAAGTTGGCATATTTGTGTAGTTTGTGTCTGGCGTGTGATTGGCTGGTGAGCCTGGTCCAGGAGTGCCTGGGCCTGCTTGTGGATTGACTGTCTGGTTTGAGGGTGACAGGGACTGGAGAGCCCAGGAGGTTGTCTGAGTCAGCCCGTGGATGAAAGGCAGCATCTGCTGCCAGGGAAGTGGGAGGAGATGGCACCTGATAGTGAAGGGCTGTGCCTGCCTGCCACAATGCTGGCTCCACCCCCCGCTGGGCGACTGTCACCTCTGTACCTGATACTGACAGGACTTCTCTATAACCAGTTCTAGCTGGTTCTCACAATGCCTACACAAAGACTTCAAAGACTTTTCTGTGTATAAGAAGGGGCTGTGTCCCCTTCCAAAATGTTCTTGTTTCTGACTTGAATCTACCAGGGGCGGGCATTGCCCAGCCCCTGGATGCCTGGAGGACTTCTGGGGGACCCCTCTGCCTTGCCTGGGCTGATGGGGGGACTTTACTTTGCCCTGGGATCCCTTTGGACCTTCTTCCTATCCCCCCAGGACTTGCTGCATCCCCTGAGGAACTTTTGTGGACCCTTCTTGCTATAGAGGTCCCTTCTAGGGGCCTGTGGGTCCTACCAGTGCCCCCAGCACGATGGAAGCACTTTATTTTGTCTCCTAGCGCTTGAGAGCGCTTTAGTTTGGACCCGTAGCGAGTGTGTCGCTATCACGCATTTTGCGTGGGGTTTTGCAGGTGCCACCCTGCTTTATGCCCGATATCGCTATATTTTTATTTATGGGTGCCACCCCATTTATTTAATTGCCTAACGGGTGCTCACCCCGTTTCTACTTTTATTTTTACAACCGTGGGTGCCCACCCCTCGTTATGCCCCTTTGTTCTACCGCCGCGGCCCAGGTACCGGGATCGAGCAAAACCGGAAGTCCGGCCCGCGCCCGCCTGACTGTGGGCGGGGCCGGGAGGGACTCTCTTCCGCTTCCCCCTGCCTTGGGGAAGCCGTGCGATGGTTGCCGGTCTCCCGTAGGGAGAGGGAGACCGGAGACGCTGCGGCCAGAGAGGGGTATCCAGCGAGGCGGACAAGCTGTGGAGAGCCCCGCCCGCCGCCTTAGTGAAGCCGCTGGGGCTCCAGTGAGCGAGGGAGAGCCCCGGCAGAGGAGTCCAGCGGCGGCTGTGTAAAAGGTCCCCGGAGCCGGTGAGTGGGGACTCCAGGGGGGCTCAGTGTTGTGGCCTATCAAGGGGCCCTGACGGTGGGCGGACGGAGTCAGAGCGGCCTCAGATGGCAGCGGGCCGCTCCAACGATGCGGGCACCATTGTAGTTAGTTTTACCAAAAAAGGGGTAACCCTGTGTCCCTCAGAACCTGGGTATATGCGATTAACAAACAATTGGTTCTGTTGGGTAATGGCAATATTGCTTTAAATAAGGCTGAAAACAGCTCAATAACACAAAACAAGCAAACCTCTCTGAAGCAAAGCCTTTATATATATTAAAAGACAAGGGTAAAGCATATATAGGAATTACTTCATTACACTATATTACCAATGCGTACTTCAAATTCGTGAATAGTGACTGTGGTGATCAGAGTGACTCGTGCAATGCATAAAGTGACACTTATATACAGAACATGTATTTACAATAAAACCACAAGATGGAAAAAACAGGGGAGGAAACGAGGTATTTTCTGTCGTTGTAAGGCCAGTATTATAAATGTAAATGTAAAATTACTTAGTAATTCTCTCGGACAGCTCGCTTTGGCGCCTATTCCGGGACCGCTGATAATTACTGCGGACAATACTACATTGAGGGTTGACCAACGGGCTACCCTCTGGATATAATCACCACTTGATCCATCCCCCTCCCCCCCTGTCTTGATAAAGACCCGCCGCGACCACCAACTGGGGCGCAATTAGGGTCAAAACGTCGACGCATTTTTCTGGCCAAGATTAATCCAGGAACTTGGATACTAACCATTTGCTTTCCTTGGGACATTTACATTGACCATTGTAGTTAGAGCACCGAGAGGCTCTGAAAGGGCATACCTGTTTTCGCTCCCCGTGGGAGCAGAGGAGGCCTAGGGGTGCCGGTTGAGAGGCACAGAGCCAGGGCGGCCCCGATTGGCAGCGGGTCGCCCCAACGTTCTAAAGCCCTGAGAAGGCTCCCTGGGGGCATGTTGGCTATTGCCCCGAGAGGCTCCCTGAAGGAAGGTGTGTTTCCCGAGCCCAGATGGCTCCAACGACGGGGCCATAATTGTTTAAGAGCCTGTGAGGCTCCAACGGTTGTGTTGGGTCAGAGCCTGTGTAGGCTCCAACGGGGGCACGAGTGCTTCAGAGCCTGTGTGACTCCTACAGTTGGCGCAGTTTGCGCCCAAGGGCCAGAGAGGGCCCCGTCGCAGTTTGTCTCCAGCTGCCCAGCAATTAGTGGGCAGCTGCACCGTTTAGGCGCAAGATGGAGAGCGAGTCCCTGAGAGGGACAGAGATGGCACAGAGGTGCCCGGCCAGTCACAGCTGCGCAGCACTTAGTGCCAGCTGCAGCGTTTAGGCCTTTGTGAGTGTTCCCAGGTGCCCAGCAAGTAGTGGGCACCTGCAACGTTTAGGCTTGGTCTTGGACTGGTGCTGCATGGCAGCGCGCCCTGACATTTGGACACAGGGCGTCTTAGCCCCAACAAGGCCAGTTGGCCTAGGGACTGCCACAGGTGGTGGCTTATGTAAGTTTTGCGCAAATTGTATGGTTATTGCACCTCTGAATGTGTTTTCTTGCATCATGTGTTATTCCTGCACCTCTGAATGTTTTCAGGCATCATGTGATTTTTGCGCTATTGTATTGTTCTGGCACCTCTGAATGTTTTTATGCATCATGTGTCTTCCTTTTCCCTGCGCTGCACCTCTGAATGTTTTAGGCATCATGTGTCTTCTTGCGCTGCACCTCTGAATGTTTTAGGCATCATGTGTCTTCTTGCGCTGCACCTCTGAATGTAGTTTATTGCATCATGTGCTTTGTTCTGAACATCGCTGAATGTGTAGGTTTATGCATCATGTGTTTTTCCTTCCTTACACCTATGCATGTTTTTATGCATCATGTGTCTTTCTTTCCCTGCGCTGCACCTCTGAATGTTTAGGTGTCATGTGTCTCCTAGCGATGCACCTCTGAATGTGTTTGTGATGCATCATGTGCCTCGTCTTACACCTCTGAATGTTTTTAGGCATCATGTGTTTTCCTTTATTACTCCTCTGAATGTGTTTCATGCATCATGGGTAATGTGTTCTTGTTTATACCCCAGGTGCTGTGTGATACTTAGGTGGTTGTTCTTTTAGTACAGGTGGTCCTAGTGAGGTCCTGGTACCTGTTCCCAGTAGTTACTGGATGTGATCTATAATTGTTATTTTGTGCTATACTTATTCTAATTTCTACAAAGTGCTGATTCTGACAGTGGCCCTGTCTTGTAAATAATCCCTTGTGAATATTGCCCGTGCCAGTTGGCACAATGTATATGTGTGATCCTATCTGATGTGTTTTTACAATACAAAAGTTATTTTATAATAACCTTCTGTGGAGTCTCTTTTGTGGTGTGCCTAGTATGTTGTTGCTGTTGTGTGCTGGTGCAAATGCTTTACACATTGCCTCCGAGTTTAGCCTTACTGCTCGTGCCAAGCTACCAAGGGGGTGAGCAGGGGTTGTCTTGGCATGTGACTTCCTTGCCCTGACTAGAATGGTGGTTTCTGCCTAGCTTTGGCGTCAGCCTTAGCCAACCAGAAATAGCCAGTTCTAACATTGTTGGTCAGCGGTGCGGATTTGGACGTGTGTTTGCACAGTGCCACAGCGACAGCTGGCTACATTACAAAACTCTGCAATTTTTTTCAGATAGTCACATGTTTGGGATTATTGTTTTTGATTTTTGTTTTCCCTCAAAGTGTCATTTTCAAATGTGTTCCTGCGCTTTATGTTTAGTGGCAGATGAGAGAAAGTAACAGGGCGGGACGCCAGTAGAGGGGGAGGTTCCCATAGATTAGGAATCCCCTGCTGGGTCCAGTGTCCAATCCCTGTTCCTGTCCCTGTGTGGGTAGATGGAAGAGAGGGAGTGTGGAGGAGGAATGACTAGCTCAGGAGGGTGGTTAGCGCCTGAGTGTAGTGTGTGTGTCTGGATTCCCCAGTATGGTAGGATCCAGTGGTGGCAGCTTAAATGTGTCCAGTGCATGTGAAGTCCCATTCCCAGTTCCCAGAGTATGGTGCCTGGTGCTCAGTAAGAGGGTGACAGGTTGAGAGTCAGGGGCAGTGAGGAACTGTCTCACCAGTCTGGAGGGGGAGTGTGTGGATGAGTGGTGTCTTAAACTGGAGGAGTTGGTGTGAGTTTTTTTAAGGAGCTTGCACGTGAGGTGTACCTCTGGTGGTGTGCAGGAGGTCCTGCAGAGGCAGTGGACAAGAAGGTGGATGTCTGGCGGTGTGCTAGATGTCTTGCAGAGGCATTAGGGAGTGATTTTAAAAGGAGTGGCTTGTGTATCTGATGATCCTGTGAAGGGGAAGAGGTTCATGTGTAACCCAGCTAGGTCCCAGTAGTATGGTAGGGGTGTAGGGGCTCACGCCTTGTCTCAGTGGAGGCGGAGTGAGTGTGGGACGGTGTGTCCCACGTTGGCCCGAAACCCTATCTCAGGGCCTGGAGGGTTACCTAAGGGAGCGCCAGGTCAGGGGCCTAAGCTGTACATAGGTCATTTGAGGAGGATCTTCCTGTGTCTAGAGGACGGGGAGTGTCTGTAACCAGAACTCTGGCGGTCCTGGTGTTGGGCAGTACCGCTCCTAAGTGGAGGGTGCAGAAGTCCTGGCACACTGAGCATTTGACCGTCTAGAGTGCTTGACCATTTGTGGGGCCTCTGGAGGTCGTTCCCCGAGGAGGGGGGAAAGCCAGGTTGGAGTTGTGGCCTGACCTGGAAGGAGTACTAGAGGAGAGTGTGTCGCTGATACGCCGCTGGCGTGTGCTCTGTCTAGCCTGAGACATACTGGGCCTGTAGTCATGGAACTGGAAGGGGGTGCAGAGGGACAGTGTCCTTACTTCTGACCCCGGTGCAATCTGAGGGTTTAGATCTTAGGTTGGGAGATTAGGAAACTTCTAGGTCAAGAGGAAGCTCTGCCAAAATGGATCAGCTTAAGAGACTGAGGGGGCTGCCCTTGCTGTGTGTTCTGGGGCTCACCTGCAGTTTGTTGTTTCCACTAAGGTAGAGGAAAGGGTACTTTGCTGTGTGCTGTGTCCCCCCACCTGCTTGAAGAGGAACTGTACTGTGTGCTTTGTACCTCAGAAGTGAAATAGTTTCCAGGTGGTAGACTAGTGATGGAGTGAGGTCCTGAGCTGGTAGGAGAATTGTGTTCTGGTGAGTGCTTCTCTGTGAGGGTGCGGAAACCCAGAAGTAGAGGTAGGGTGGGGCATTCTTGCCCGTGACCTCTGGTCAGCCTGAGGGTGTGGTCCCTAGGTTGAAGGATCAGTGGTAGTTGTAGCTACACTGAGAGAGAGAGAGAGCGGAGAATGGCTATTGTGTGCCAGGGGTTACTGCCCCCCACTCTGTGGATTGGTTAGGACCTGTGATTTGGATGGCCTATGGCCTGGTCTTGGCCGTGGATGACTAGGGAGTACCAGTGGGGTATCCTAGTTGGGTCAGAGAGTTATTGTTTGGAGGAAACCATGTGGGTTCAGAGTGGCGAAAAACTGGAGGGTGTCCCTGCAGTGCGGGTCCGTGTCTGTGTTTTGTCGCCCAAAGCAAGGAAGCCCATCAGTGGAGTGATTGGTCTACCCTGCATTTTGGCTGGAAGGGAGTTGTGTTGGACCCGGCCCTTTAGGCAGGTTCACCCGAGACTTTTTGCTTTTTCCTAGCTTGTTTCTGTGACCTGGTGTTGGTGATTTTAGGTCTCTGCGCACTTTTTCACTGTGGTACAGTGTAAAGTGCTTGAGCTCTCTGTGTATGAGTGGTGAGTGACCTGCCCTCCCATAGGAATGAATGGGGAATATGTATGACCATGGTAGTTCCTGATGTGTGGGGAGTGCAGGGGCGAGTTTGGTATGAGAGAACTTGTGAGACTGAATGCTGCGAAATGGTATATGCGGCATGATTGTGTCTAGTCTAGAAGTGCCAATTTTAGAAGTTGGCATATTTGTGTAGTTTGTGTCTGGCGTGTGATTGGCTGGTGAACCTGGTCCAGGAGTGCATGGGCCTGCTTGTGGATTGACTGTCTGGTTTGAGGGTGACAGGGGCTGGAGAGCCCAGGAGACGTCTGAGTCAGCCCGTGGATGAAAGGCAGCATCTGCTGCCAGGGAAGTGGGAGGAGATGGCACCTGATAGTGAAGGGCTGTGCCTGCCTGCCACAATGCTGGCTCCACCCCCCGCTGGGCGACTGTCACCTCTGTCCCTGATACTGACAGGACTTCCCTATAACCAGTTCTAGCTGGTTCTCACACTGCCTACACAAAGACTTCAAAGACTTTTCTGTGTATAAGAAGGGGCTGTGTCCCCTTCCAAAATGTTCTTGTTTCTGACTTGAATCTACCAGGGGCGGGCGCTGCCCAGCCCCTGGATGCCTGGAGGACTTCTGGGGGACCCCTCTGCCTTGCCTGGGCTGATGGGGGGAATTTGCTTTGCCCTGGGATCCCTTTGGACCTTCTTCCTATCCCCCCCAGGACTTGCTGCATCCCCTGAGGAACTTCTGTGGACCCTTCTTGCTATAGGGGTCCCTTCTAGGGCCCTGTGGGTGCTACCAGTGCCCCCAGCGCAATGGAAGCGCTTTATTTTGTCTCCTAGCGCTTGAGAGCGCTTTATTTTGGACCCGAAGCGAGCGTGTCGCTATCACGCATTTTGCGTGGGGTTTTGCAGGTGCCACCCTGCTTTATGCCCGATATCGCTATATTTTTATTTATGGGTGCCACCCCATTTCTTTACTTGCCTAACGGGTGCTCACCCCGTTTCTACTTTTATTTTTACTACCGAGGGTGCCCACCCCTCGTTATGCCCCTTTGTTGTACCACCGCGGCCCAGGTACCGGGATCGAGCAAAACCGGAAGTCCGGCCCGCGCCCGCCTGACTGTGGGCGGGGCCGGGAGGGACTCTCTTCCGCTTCCCCCTGCCTGGGGGAAGCCGTGCGATGGTTGCCGGTCTCCCGTAGGGAGAGGGAGACCGGAGACGCTGCGGCCGGAGAGGGGAATCCAGCGAGGCGGACAAGCTGTGGAGAGCCCCGCCCGCCGCCTTAGTGAAGCCGCCGGGGCTCCCGTTAGCGAAGGAGAGCCCGACAGAGGAGTCCAGTGGCGGCTGTGTAAAAGGTCCCTGGAGCCGGTGAGTGGGGACTCCAGGGGGGCTCAGTGTTGTGGCCTATCAAGGGGCCCTGACGGTGGGCGGAAGGAGTCAGAGCGGCCCCAGATGGCAGCGGGCCGCTCCAACGATGCGGGCACCATTGTAGTTAGAGCCCCGAGAGGGTCTGAAGGTGCATATCTGTTTTCGCTCTCCGTGGGAGCAGAGGAGGCCTAGGGGTGCTGGTTGAGAGGCACTGAGCCAGGGCGGCCCGATTGGCAGCGGGTCGCCCCAACGTTGTAAAGCCCTGAGAAGGCTCCCTGGGGGCATGTTGGCCAGAGCCCCGAGAGGCTACCTGAAGGAAGGTGTGTTTCCCGAGCCCAGATGGCTCCAACGACGGGGCCATAATTGTTTAAGAGCCTGTGAGGCTCCAACGGTTGTGTTGGGTCAGAGCCTGTGTAGGCCTACAACGGGGGCACGAGTGCTTCAGAGCCTGTGTGGCTCCTACAGTTGGTGCAGTTTGCGCCCAAGGGCCAGAGAGGGCCCCGTCGCAGTTTGTCTCCAGCTGCCCAGCAATTAATGGGCAGCTGCACCGTTTAGGCGCAAGATGGAGAGCGAGTCCCTGAGAGGGACAGAGATGGCACAGAGGTGCCCGGCCAGTCACAGTTGCTCAGCACTTAGTGCCAGCTGCAGCGTTTAGGCCTTTGTGAGTGTTCCCAGGTGCCCAGCAAGTAGTGGGCACCTGCAACGTTTAGGCTTGTGCTTGGACTGGCGCTGCGCCCTGACATTTGGACACAGGGCGTCTTAGCCCCAACAAGGCCAGTTGGCCTAGGGACTGCCACAGGTGGTGGCTTTTGTAAGTTTTGTGCAATTGTATGGTTATTGCACCTCTGAATGTGTTTTCTTGCATCATGTGTTATTCCTGCACCTCTGAATGTTTTTAGGCATCATGTGATTTTTGCGCTATTGTATTGTTCTGGCACCTCTGAATGTTTTTATGCATCATGTGTCTTCCTTTTCCCTGCGCTGCACCTCTGAATGTTTTAGGCATCATGTGTCTTCTTGCGCTGCACCTCTGAATGTTTTAGGCATCATGTGTCTTCTTGCGCTGCACCTCTGAATGTAGTTTATTGCATCATGTGCTTTGTTCTGATCACCGCTGAATGTGTAGGTTTATGCATCATGTGTTTTTCCTTCCTTACACCTCTGAATGTTTTTATGTATCATGTGTCTTTCTTTCCCTGCGCTGCACCTCTGAATGTTTAGGGTCATGTGTCTCCTAGCGCTGCACCTCTGAATGTGTTTGTGATGCATCATGTGCCTTGTCTTACACCTCTGAATGTTTTTAGGCATCGTGTGTTTTCCTTTATTACTCCTCTGAATGTGTTTCATGCATCATGGGTAATGTGTTCTTGTTTATACCCCTAGGTGCTGTTTGATACTTAGGTGGTTGTTCTTTTAGTACAGGTGGTCCTAGTGAGGTCCTGGTACCTGTTCCCAGTAGTTACTGGATGTGATCTATAATTGTTATTTTGTGCTATACTTATTCTAATTTCTACAAAGTGCTGATTCTGACAGTGGCCCATGTGGCCCTGTCTTGTAAATAATCCCTTGTGAATATTGCCCGTGCCAGTTGGCACAATGTACATGTGTGATCCTATCTGATGTGTTTTTACAATACAAAAGTTATTTTATAATAACCTTGTGTGGAGTCTCTTTTGTGGTGTGCCTAGTATGTTGTTGCTGTTGTGTGCTGGCGCAAATGCTTTACACATTGCCTCCGAGTTTAGCCTTACTGCTCGTGCCAAGCTACCAAGGGGGTGAGCAGGGGTTATCTTGGTGTGTGACTTCCTTGCCCTGACTAGAATGGTGGTTTCTGCCTAGCTTTGGCGTCAGCCTTAGCCAACTAGAAATAGCCAGTTCTAACAGTGCTGTTTCCAATTATTTCACTCTTCAAAGAGGAGTTCGACAGGGTTGTCCTCTCTCCCCCTTATTATTTGTCTTGGCGTTAGAGCCCTTTCTTACCAAAATTCGCCAAGATAACTCGATCTCTGGTTTTCCTTTTGCTTCTCAGCAAGTTAAGCTTTCGGTATATGCTGATGACATCCTTTTCTACTGTTCCGATCCGGTTTCTTCTCGCCCCTCTTTTTTGCAGCAGGTTTCCTCTTTCTCAGCTGTCTCAGGTTATCACCTCAATGTTGACAAATGCGAAATTCTTCCCTTGAACTCTATATGTCAAAAACATCTTTCTGATATTTCTGGTTTCTCGTGGCAACCAACTAAAACTAAGTATCTAGGGGTTTGGTTCGCTCCCCTTTTATCAGACACTCTGAAGCTCAATTTTGCTTATATCTCCAAAAAATTGGACTCCGCCATCACTCGTTGGAACCCGCTTTTTTGTCTTGTGGGGTCGTCTGAACTCGATCATAATGATGCTCTCACCTCTCCTATTATATACTATCTCCATGATACCAATTCATATCCCCGATTATTATTTTTAAAAGATTGATTCTATCTTGTTGAAATTCTTGTGGAAAGGTAAAAAACCCTGCATTGCATTGTCTTCTTTGCGAAAGGGGAAAGCTCAATCTGGTGTTCGTTTCCCCGACTTCAAAGCCTACCATCGAGCCTTTTCCCTCAAACAATCAGCTCGTTGGCTTTCCACGGAGCTTCCTTTCCACCCTCCCCTTTGGTTAACGATTGAGTCCTCTTTTCTTTCTCCCTTCAAGTTTCGCAAATTTTTATCCTTTACTTCACCTTTGACTAGTTTTCGCAATCCCGTTCTTTCTCACACCCGCAAGCTTCTTTCTCCGTATCTGTCCTCTTTCTACCCTTGCATTTCCTCAACAGACGAACAGCCTATCTGGTATAATAAACAACTTTTGATTCGCAACCGTACTTTCTTTTGGAAGTCCTGGCATTCTCTAGGTCTTCGATGGATTTCCCAACTTCTTTCCCACAATCTCCCTCTGTCCTTCTCAGACCTTCGGTCTCAATTTTCATTGCCCTCTAGTGCACGCTCTCAATACGAAGAGCTTCGTCCCACTCTTTTGTCTTATCTTGCCTCCTTACCGAATTCTAATCCCATTCCCCTAAATCATCGCCCTATCGCCTCTGTTCTAGATTCCTCTCCCTCTGCTTCTTTCCTATACAATTCTGCTCAATTCTCTGCAGATAGGCCCAAATCGAAAGTTGAACTAGCATGGGAACAGGATTTCTCTTTAGTTTGGCCAATTGCATTATGGGACAAAATTTGGTCTAAACTCCACAAAACCTCTAGGGCTGCCAATACGACCCAAACACTCTACTTTATTTATAACCGTACCCTTTTCACTCCCACTGTTTTATCCTCTTTCTCGACAGACGCTCTCCCTAATTGCTGGTCATGCCCCTGTCCATCTGCAAATCTACAACACATGCTGTTTGAGTGCCCCCCCATCTTTCGTTTCTGGAATTTGGTCTGGTCACAGATGCAGAAAATTTTTCATTTCAACACTCCCTTTTCTCCCGCTCACATCTTTTTGGGCTTCTTATCCCCAGCACTCCCCCAAACACATAGTCACTATCCCCTGATGGATCTCTTTATCACTATTGCTTTTCATCATATAACTTCCAATTGGAAACAAGCCACTAATGTCTCCTTCCGATCATGGTGGAATGCAATATGCTTCCATCACAGGTTGGATACTAATTTTGTTTCCCCTGTCTCTTTAGCCATTAGGCGGGACCTCCTTTGGCTCCCTTTAGTGAATTACCTATCCTCTTCTGCCCCTTCCTCCATCACTCAAGATGCTCACTCTATTGAGGTACGCAAACCACCTTAAATTTCATTCTCCAGTTTACTTGTATACCTGTTCATAGATCATACTGCATGCTTTGTTGTTTTTTCAGGTATTTGATTAATGATGCTTTTGTATATTTACCTCATCACATGGCTGTATGATTTTCACTCCCCCCTCTTTCCTTTCCTGTATAATTTATTGTTTTTTCTCATATTGATTGTTTCTTCCTTCATTGCTCTGGTTTTCTTTTTTATTTCTTTACTGTTTAATAAAATCAAACTTAAAAAAGAGGTGAACTTTCTTTTGTGCATGGGATGAGCACTGGCCATTCTGCATCTAGAGAGAGCTTGGTGTGGTGCATCAGGGGAGCAGTGGGCATTTAGAATTTGGGGAGTGCTGGGTATTGTGCAACAGAGGAACACTCTGTGACGCACAATACTGCAGTGTAGGACCATATGAATTAGAACTAAATGCAGCAGGTGTACAGTGTGGTATGTGTCAGGGTCACAGTGTCTTGTACAATGGAGGAACAGGTTTATGTGCAGCAGAAGGTGTGTGACGATTTACGGTAGCGGGCACAGATTGGTGTGTAGTTTGTGGGCACGGCGAGATGCAAGAGAAGTTCTCCAGTGTTAGCCATGAGTGGATACTCCACCCCTGTTTACTTCTTTATAGTTGAGTATTTGTCTTGCACTTGTAAAGCATTATGTGAAGAAAGCAAGCGTTGACACAGCCAATAGGCCCGGTGTTGGCTGCCAATCTTTTGGCAACTCTAGTTTTGTTTTGTCGTGGTTTTCGCTAAATTTTCTTGTTCGAAAAACTGCCAGACCCTCGTTGATCCAAACGAAAACATGATTAAAGGCAAAAAGTTTTTGGGGTCTCAAAAAAGCACATGTTGACATAGTACTCTCTAACATTGAAGTGATTTACTTAGTGTATTGTGGTGCTCCTTGTGAGAGAGCAGCCAGCCTCAACTCATAGTCAGCAATAACTGAAGTGGGGTGACACATTGCTCCTTGATGCATGCCGGAGTGACTGGACAAACATGTGAATGACAGAAACACAGACTAATCAGCAAAGTCTGTGCGAAAGCCCCTATTGGTAACTATGTAATACAAATAATTTCAGTAAACAAAAGGTCTTGGCTAACATAGACTTTAAAATGTCAGCCGGTCTGACACTGGCTGCCAGCCATTTTCTTTTGAGTAAGAAGATGAGAAAAAAAGAAGTGAAAGGAAAGGAAAGCAAGAAAGAAAGAAAGAAAGAAAGAAAGAGAAAAGCAAGAAAGTATGGAAGAGGAAAGGAGGAAATACAGAAGGAAGCAAAGAAAGAGGAAGCACTGAAAAGGGAAGGAAAGAGAGAAGTAAAGAAAGAGGAAGCAACGAAAAAGGAAGGAAGGAGAAAGAAAGAAAGGAAGGAAGGAAGTGGCAAAGAAAACAAGAAATAAGCAAAGAAGCATAGAAAGAAATGAGGAAGGAAAGATAGAAACTAAGAAAGAAAGAAGGGAGGAAAGGGGACAGAAAAAAGCAAAAGAAGAAGGTAAGGAAGAAAAAGAAAAAGAAAAACATGAAAGATAAGGGGAATAAAGAAATAAGGAGAGAAAGGAAAAAAGGAAGGAAAGTGGGAGGACAGTGGAAAGAAAGAGGAAAGGAAAGAATACAAAACTTAAGGAAATAAGAAATAAATAAATAAAGGAGAGAATAAAAAAGAAGGAAAGTAACATAGAAAGAAGCAAAGAAAGAAGGGAAGAAAGAGAAAGAGAAAAAGAAAGGGAAAGAAAGAAAAAAGAAAGAAGGAAAGAAACAAACAAAGAAACAAACAAAGAAACAAAGTTAAGAAAGGAAGGCAAGAAAGAAAGAAAGGGGGAAGGGGAAAAAGAAAGAAAGAAAGAAAAAAGAAAGAAGGAAAGAAAGAAATGAGGGTAAAAGAAAAGTGGAAAGAAAGAAGGAAAGGAAGAAAGATAGAATGAGGAAGGCAAGAAAGAAAGAACAAGACAAAAAAAGGAAGGAAAGAAGAAAAAAAAGAAGGAAGTAAAGAATGAAAGAAGGAAGAGAAGAGACGAGAAGAAGGAAAGAATGAGAAGCAAGAAATAAAAAAGAAAGAAAGGAGGTAGGAGAAAGAAAGAGGAAAGAAGGAAAGACGGGAAAGAATGCAGAAAAGAAAGAAAAAAGTAAAGAGATGAACAAAGAAAAGAAAGAAAGAAAGAAAGAAAGAAAGAAAGAAAGAAAGAAAGAAAGAAAGAAAAAGAGGAGCGCAAGAAAGAAAGAGGAAGAAAGAGGACAGCAAGAAAGAAATAGGAAATAAAAGTAATGGAGTAAAGAAATAAGGACAGGAAGAAAGAAAGAGCGAAGAAGGCAAGAAAGACAGAACAAGGCAAGAAAGAGAGAAGGAAAGGAAGAAGAAAAGAAAGAAGGAAAGGAAGACAAGAGAAGAAAAGAAAAGAAAGGAAGACGGACAAAAAAGAAAGAGCAAGAAAGAAAGAAAGACAGGGTTGCAAAGACAGAGCACCTTCAGACTTCATGTGAGCTTTTGGTATATTGTGAAAAAGCAGAAATCAGACAAACAAAGGCCACTTCAAAAGGAATTTACTACAACATTGGCAGGAGATAGGAACTTATTGGAATGAGCCCTGTGCTCTCATCTGGTAGAAAGCTCCTACTATCACATAATACTGTATAAAGAAGGGCAACACTAAATTAATAATAAAGTAAAAATAAAAACATTGGACCTGGAGGGAACTACCTTGCACGCTTTTACGCTCCTTGTGAAAGGACTAAATGTAGTCTCTCAAAGTGAAATCAGCCAGTGGCTGAAGTAGGCTGACCCATTATCCCATGCTGTATGCTGTAGTGGGCGGGAGCAGAATGTAAATGACGCAAGAACATACCAATCTATGAATAGAGGTTGCTGTAAGCCCCTATATGTAAGTATAATATACATATAATTTTAGTAAAATCATAAGGTCTTGGCTAACACCAGACCTGAAGATTAGAAGCAGATACGCTACTCTGCTCTGATGTGAAAACTTAAGAACACTTCAGATGTTTCAAAAATTAATTTGAATTATTTCTTTGGAGTCTGGATCACATTTGAAGGTTGATACTATTTTTAAAATAACCTGATGTATACAGAAATACATGGGCACAGGTATTACACTGTCATAAATATGTACGTCCACAACTCACGTATGGGTACGTATGCATATCTGCATAGCTGCCAAATGGCAATATGAAATGTGGGATGTCTTCAGTTACCCCTAGGCTGGTGCCCAACATCAGATCTTTCAGCCTACAGCCATAATGTTAAAAGCAAAATTACAAGTCCCAGAACATAAAGGTCTGTGACTTAACTACATTGCTGTGGCGGCTATTCCGCCGCAGCGCTAAGAGGGCGGGGCGGCAGAGCGGCGGCCGCATGCTGGTGACAGAACCGCTCCGTCACCAGCCGCGGTTGGGCTGTGCTTGTGACGGAGCGGTTCCGTCATGGCCCGGCCGGCTCAATAGAACGCGCCGCATAGGCGCGAAATCAGCCATGACGGAACCTCTCCATCATCAGCACAGCCCAACCGCAGCTGATGACGGAGCGGTTCCGTCATCAGCATCCAACGGGTTAAAATTCGCAACTTGCTCCATATGTTACACACTACATTGGAAACAAGGCAGCTGTAGAAACGAAGGAAATAAGAAAATATATATACAGACATTTCCACTTTCGGATGTTAACAACTGGACTTGCTTTCGTGCATGACAGTAAGTGGCCCCTACCTTTCTCAATCCCCTGCATTCGGTCAAAAAAAGATATATCTTTACAACCTTAAACATGACCATTTAATAATGTTCGGGTTGCTTGTTCCAAAGAAGGGATGGGCTAGTTGGTGCAATTGTTTTCTTGTGTAGCATTCACTATGGATTTTAGGTGTGCTACGAGAGATTGAAGGTTCTTGGCAAAATTGGGAATTTCAGAAAATGTTTTCATCAAAGAATCCCTATTGTTACACGCATTGAAAGCACTATTATTCACCAAACCCTCTTTCTGTACCCTAGGCTAGGGACAATCATAAAGTCAAACCTAAAAATAAACTTTTAACATAGATTAAAAGTTACATGGCATCAGTTATTACATTCTTACATTTAATGACAATCATTCTACAGCTAGCTCTCAAATGTATTCACATTTTTCGGACTAATACCACAGAGGCCTTGCTTTTTGTTGACCTGTCATTTTAGGTGAGCTATTTAATCATCTGTGTTGAAAACAGAAAATTGAGATATAAACTATTTAAGGCCTTAAAATGAACATATGCAGCACATATCCCCGCGCCAGGATACTTGTTAGTAATAGAGTGCGTTATAAAAGACTTTATAACATAACATAACATGCAACGCATTACTCCATTCCCTATAACGGCATTAAGAGTTTTGGTTTACTAACTTACCTTATCCATGATATTCATCAGAGCACTGAGCTGTTCTTCTGTGTTTTCAGTGGCTACTTTGGTTACTACATTTTCAAGAACTCTGTTTAAAATGTCTTCATCCAAGGGTTGGTACAGTTGGTCAATTAGGCCCCAGACTGACTGGGATGCAGTGTCAGAGACAATGGTTATGTTGGCAATCCTGTAAAGCTGATCAATTTTGGCACCTCCAGTAGGGTCTGTGAGTATAACCTGAAGACGTTTGGGAAATGGATTTAGAGAAGCAGTGTCCGGAGTGAGCCTGACGTCCAGAGCAACATTTGTTTGACCAGGTTCAAAGATCAATATTCCCTCCGACTTGACAAAATCCTTGCCTGCTATGGCTGGTGATATTAAGGTGCGCCCAACAGTTTCAGCTTTTTTCAATTCCTACAAAACAATAATAATTTGATAAAGTCATCAAATACAGATGCATTGTTTCACTCACAACTTATAAACCCAGTGAAACTCCATTTATTTAAAAAACATGTAAATGGCAGTGATGTCCAAGGCTGCAGACAGAGACATTATTTCTGAGATCTCTCTGCCTTACAAGCATCACCATTATGATTCTAAGCCCAATATACTATGAGGCTCATATGCATCTACCACTGGAACCCTGAGCAGAGGTCAGCCAACCGTGGTGAATGACTTACTGTTGCAGGTACAAGACAAACAGGCTTTTGGCCTGTAATAACGTGTGACATGACAACATGCTCAGATTTCCTGATTAATGGCGAAAATACTTTGGTTAGTTAATCCCCGTTGGCTTGTTCGTCTTGTGTGGAGGACGTCCTGCTCTTGTGTGTTTCAGTGTTACCAGCGGTGGCCTCTTGAGCTGCTCCTCGCAAACCTCCTGGCAGAAGTGCAGGGCATCATCAGCCCAGAATAACCTTGCCATTACTGGATGCCCTATATTGGAGCATATTGGTTCCATATGAGAGTAAATACAAATGGGACATTCTCTAGTAGTACGGTTGATTTACATGTCTGCATCAAGGATTTTGAGGAACATATATAGGTGAACAAGTGCGGAAGACTGAAAAGTTGTATGTGGCTTAGGCGGTGGTGTCGGATAGGGTACACACTTGGGTGCAAACGTGAGGACAGTGAGCGTGGTGACAGCATAACCAACACCTTTGTAATTACTTAGATGCAGCTTAAGGTAGAACGGAGCCAATCACACAGTCTCAGTCAGCATGTCTTGTGGTTGGGGGCGTAGGGGGAGTCACGCGAAGAGGGGGTCGAGTGGGGAGGTGAGGTTTAATTAAACAAACAAAAAAATAGACTTACCCTTCTGCCGGCCGGGTCCCGCATCTTCTTGGCTCATGCGCCTCCTCTCCTGCCTCCGGCAGAAACAGGAAGCAGGCAGCCAAGCTCCCTCTGAACCCTCCCCTAAGCCAATCACAACCCTGAAAGCAGCGTTGTGATTGATAGGGACGCCACCCAGCCAGAGGCTTACGGGGAGGCCATGTTCTCTATGCAAGCAGAGTGCACATGACTGGATTGGGCGGCACCAAACGGAAGGTTTTAACCATTGTATGTTTCTGCTTCTCGCACTGCCAGAAAGCAGCGGGCCCCTGCAATTACATACAGGGAATCTTCCGAGTTGTGGTCCAAACCCACATTGATATTCCACATCTGAAAGTAGAGAATCTGAAGGTATTGGTACTTCCAGGAAACAGAAAAACTTGCCCATTCTGAGTATGCCTCTGAGAAAAAGGGAATAAAACTGGGATTGATTCCCCCACAAAGTCTGGCATGTTATTCCTCATTTATATGCCACTATCTCCACACACATTTCACCTACTTCAGCATGTGAAATATCTGGGTGAAAAGCTTAGGTGCCGCGGTTTCCAGCAAATCTTGTAATTAGCGATTCTACTGGCTGCTCCCATTAGCGCCCCAATCGGGAGTTACATGCCATTTGTAACCAGGATTATAGTGCCAATTTGAAAAACCTTGAACACACAGACCAGGCAACTTAACACAATCACCTAAACCGGATTGACAGTTTCAAAACATGAGGGCTCCAGCATGCACAGCAGCATGGCTGCACAAGGGGCCCAATATGGCAGACAAATCTTGTTAACATATATTTTTTTTGTTTTGTTTTATGTAGCGCAAACTTGAGCGAAAGGTATCAGAACGCTTTACATGCATGAGCACCAGTTGTATTGCACAAGGACACATTCATTTTTGTTAGGCACAGGGAGATTAAGTGATTTGCCCAGATTCACAGGATGTTGAGGGTAATTGCCGAGATCCGAAACCGGTTCCCCAGATTTGAGATCCACCGCCCTAGCCGTTAGGCTACATCATGTCCTCAAAACACTTGAATCAGTGATGATGGTGACCTTAAAAATATATCAGGGCAAGGTAGGGTATTTATACCTATTTCATAAACTGGATTATGATGGTGAGACATAGTAGACAAATTATTCCCACATAGATTTTCTAAGGTACTGACCCAATTCTGGGCCTTATTCCTGTAATAACATCACCCAACCTCACATGCAAGTCTATCCCTGTATACATTCAAGTTAACATAGCATGCACAATTATTACACACAGTGATAAGAATTCCTTTTCCGCTAGTAATGCAAACTAATGGTTCATGGCTAATGGGAATTACGAGGCATTTGTACTGTAAGCCAAAGAGCCCTGGTAAGTGAAGTTCGAGAAGTGTGACGAATATATTAGTTCACAGCATGATGTTTTTCAATGCGTTTCTAAGACCCCCTTCTTTGATGGATAATGATAGAACCAAAATGGAAATTTCTCAATCTGAGACTGTTTTAGTAAATCGCTCAGATATAATACCATCTGAAGATGAAAAGGTGATCAATAAAGGCTTTGGTTCTGTACGTATACCTCCAGAAGACCAATTTAAACTTCAATGTGGATTGTCAAACTTTTTTAGAAAGGGGCTTGTCTCCCTCGGGCTAGGAGGGGAGGTCTCTTCGGCCCAGGCAGCTTTTATCCCCATGTCTTCCTGGCTGACATTCCATTGCTCCGACTGTTTAACTATCCAGAACCAGGATACGTTCCTAGTGACTACTTCAGTTCCATATTTGGCGGTCGGTGATAGTGGTGTCATTCACTCGCAGTACAGTCCAGGATCCTGGCTCATAGGTCGTCAGGAACTTTCCTCTTGAACAGCGGTTCCAAATCAGAACCGAACTCCCCAGTGCGATGATCCAGGGCTTAGTCCCTCTCCATCGGCTAGCCCGCTAGTTGTGCTGGGCCCCTTGCATTGGAGTGTTGGCAGGCTCGTTTGGGGGTGGTATCCAAGTTTCAGCCACAGGGATGGTGTTCCGTCTGTGTCCGGCGAGAATTAAAGATCAGGGAGATCTTTGGGTTGTGCAATGCGGGGTGCTTCTGTATTCATGCAGAAACCTCTGTAGCACTATCTCAGGACTGGCTTTTTCTGCCACAGCGATGCGCAGGATCTTGTTCAGCGTGCACATGAAACGGTCTGCATTGCCGTTGGCCTGCGGCCATTGAGGGCCGATCCAGTGACGTTTTATGCCCAGCGACGTGAGCAGGTCCTTGAATTCTCCTCCCTGGAATGGGGGAGATTGTCTGGCTTTAGCTCATGTGACAGACCGAACATCGCAAATGTCTTTTCTAGTACTGGTTGTATATGTGCGAATGAGGTAGAGGCCACTACTTCGACTACTGGGTTTTTGGAATAGTTGTTGATGAGTACTATGGTCACTCTTCCATCTGGGAAGCTTCTGAAATTGAGGCTTACTTGTGCCCATGGCTGGAGGTGGGTTCTTCTGTTATTATTGGTGCTGGTGGCTCTTGGCTGCTTATGAGTGGGAGGAGCGGCAGTTTTGTACCAGGTTGTCTACTGCTACTTCTAGCCCTTGGAACAACACCTTCTCCCTCATGTGTGATTTCATCCGCACTGTTCCTTGATGGCCCTCATGGGAGAGTGTTGTCACCCTCTCTTGGAGACTGAATGGGATCATGATTCGGGAGCCTCGTAACACCGGACCTTTGGCTGCCAAGCTTTGTTATTCCCGCACCCTCCATCGTTTCTAGAGACGTTCCTTGTCTGCTCCGCACCAGTTGTTGATCCTTTCTGTAGGGAGTCCATTACTTAGGCCAGAACAGGGTGGTCTTTGGTTGCCACCTTGGTTTCTTCTGTAGTTTAGGAGTGGGTGCATGGCCATTGTGAGACCGTGTTGACATACCCTTCCGTCTTTGCTTCGCTGTCGGTGTCTCCTTCTCTCCAGTCTGGGGGGTGCTGGCAATGGAAATCCGCAGGATTTTTCCCTCCAGGTCGATACACGAGATCCATTTGGTAGTGTTGTAGTTGTTTTGCCCATTGCTCAATCCACAGCGGTGGGTGTGGAGCCATGCCTTGGAATAGCAGGATCAGTGGTTCCTGGTCAGTCACTAACTGAAAAGGGTGCCTGCTGGTGTACAGATGGAAATGGTTGCATGCTCATTTAATCGCCAGTGTTTCTCGTTCGATCTGGGAGTATCTTGCTTCTGTGGGTGTGAGAGCTTTTCTCGCAAATGCAAGGGGTGCCAACTTGCCCAGTTCTACTTCTTGCGTAATGACTACCTCAAGGCCTACGGGACTGGTGTCTACTAGTAGGTCTGTAGCTCAGGTTGCATCGAAGTACGCCATGGTGGTTTTATCAAGTAGCACCTTTTTCACTTTCCAGAATGCCTCCTCCTCTTCTTGGTCCCATTTCCATGCAGTGTCTTTCTGTGTGAGGGCTCTCGGGGTTCGGCTATCGTGGCCAGGTTGGGTATAAATCGCCCGCAATAGGTGGCCATCCCTAGGAAGCTTCATACTTCCGATACTGTGGCTGGTGCTTGCTGTATGGCATGTGAGTTTTGTGGGTCCACTTGTAGTCCATTCTGACTAAAGATGTACCCAAAGAATTCCATTGAATTCTGAAAGAACGAACAGTTGTCCTTGTGTAAGTTTATGCCATTATCTGATAATCGTTGTAAGGTTGTTCGGAGGTGTCGGTGGTGCTCCTCGACGGATGACGAGTGCATTAAAATGTTGTCACTGAAATTTACTCCTGATAAACTTGACAGGACCTCTCGAACTGTGTCTTGGAATATTTTGGTGGTGGACGAAATGCCAAAATTCAGCAGCTTGTAACGGCGCAGTCCTATATGAGTCGAGAAGGTGGTTAATTAACGGTTCTCTTCTACTAGCCTCAACTGATGGTACCCTGCATTGAGGTCCAGCTTAGAGAACCATCGGGAGCCATTCAAGTCGGCTATGATTTCTTCTACTGTTGGTGTTATATGTCTCTCTCTTTTGATCGCCTGGTTGGGCAGGCTTATACCTACATACAACGTAGTGCCATCAGTTTTACCGCTTTATCAATATGTAGCTTGACCGGCGGTCTTTTCATGCATCCTTTCCCAGTGAAGAGGGGTGGGAATAGTTTGAGTATCTCATCTGTCTGTAGGGCCCTGACCGCATGGGAAAAAGTGACTAGGCTGAGGTCTTCTGCAGTTTGGCTTCCTACTAGGATGTCTTCTTCTCTATCAACCATGTGAAACAGAATCGTGACTTCTTGGTTTTCTGACTTCATCTGCATGGTCATCTTGCCTTTCGGGGTAGCAGTGTCTGGCTCCCGTATGTCAGTATCTTGATGTGGGACGTGGCTAGCTGGGGCCATAATTGCTTATATTGTTGGCTTCCCATTACATTGGTGGATGAGCTGGTGTCGATCAGTGATGTGACATGGGATCCTGCAATTTCTATGACGCATGTGGGTTGCGGACGCCTCCTGCGGTTTAAGTCGCTGGCAAATGAGATGAGATAGAATTCATTTTCATCATCAGCGGATGAATCTTCTAGGCAATGTTGTTGTTGTGCCTTGGCTGTCGTCCAGCTTTCTGAGTCCTTGAGGGACAGCTGGCTTACGTACTTCGACGGCAGTACCCGCACTGTGACCCCGGTGCTGTAGTTGCTGGATGTCTTCCTCTGCCTCTTCTTCCTTGCACACGTTCCATCTTTATGGTGATGTGTGTTTCCGGCTGTTGGGGGATGGGGGATGGTGATGCTTCATGCTTCATGCTTCAACACCCTGCGCATGCTCCGTAAGATCTTCCGGTGGATCCCTACCGAAACTAGAAAGACGGTCACCCAGGCCCTCGTCAGCAGCCTACTTGACTTCGGGAACGCCCTATACGCAGGAACCACAATCAAACGTCACAAAAGACTCCAACGCATACAGAACGCATCCGCATGACTCATTCTCGACATACCCTGCCACAGTCACATATCAGCCCACCTGAGAGACCTGCACTGGCTCTCTGTCAGCAAAAGGATAACGTTCATGCTCCTCACCCACGCACACAAAGCGCTCCACGACACAGGCCCCGAATACCTCAACAACCGCCTTACGTTCTACACTCCAACATGCAAACTCCGCTCCACCAGCCTCGCCCTCGCCACCATCCCAAGGATCCGCAGTACCACCACCGAAGGAAGGTCATTCTCCTACCTGGGGGCCAAGACGTGGAACTCCCTTCCCGCCCTGCTACATCTGACCCAGGACCACCTCACATTCAGGAAACACCTCAAGACCTGGCTCTTCGAGCAGTAGCGGCACTCCCCCCCCCCCAGCGCTTTGAGACCCCCATGGATAAGTAGCGCGCTTTACAAGTGTACTAATTGATTGATTGATTGATTGATGTTCATCTCTATTGCTCTTGCATCCGACAGGTCGTAGGACCCTGCCATGAATAGGAGGTGTTCCAGTAGGATCTCCGGCTGGTGGAGTATGAGAGTCCAAAGGGTCATGTTTCAATATCCTTGTATGACCGGCGCCCTCACTTCTTTGTTCTGATCATCGGCGGTGCACGTGCTGGCCAGTTCTCTCAGGCGTGCGTGCGTGGAACGCGTCCATGGATCTCCTACCCTTTGATGGGCTTGGCGGATCATGAACCGTTCAGAGTCTGGATAAGTTGTGGGTCAAAGTGCACATCCAGTGCTCTGAATGCTGCATAGTAGTCGTTGGCGGCTCCGGTGTTCGGTAGGTGCGCAAAAAGTGTATATATATATATATATATATATATATATATATATATATATATATATATATATATATATTACCTACTGGTGGTCGCCAGTAGGTATATATAGTTAGGATTTTTTCTCTATGGGATTTTTGAAAATTCTATGTCTAATAACTTTGGCGTTTGTGGACGGAATTGGCTGAAATTTTCAGGAAAATGGCACATTTTGTTTCTGAGCAGCCCCTGACAATTTGGGGGGGTTTCGTCAAGGGGGGGGCCGAGAAAAAAGGGGGGTCCCAAAACGCGTTTTTCCCATGTTAATTTCCATAGGGCGGTTGGCCTCACTTTTAGCTCGAACGGCTGAATGGATTTGCACGAAACTTGGCAAAATTGTAGGGACTGTTAGCCCGATGTGCCTTTGCTAGGTCTCAATATATGTGCTCCAGTGGATTTTGAGTAATTTAGGTTCAAAAAAAGATATATCTGGGCGGAGCCTAACCACACATCTGATCTGATTGGCTGTCAGCACTTCATCCAAGAAGTGTTGGCAGCCATCTTGGGACCAATATACATGATAGCACCTCATTAAAAAGCATTGTAGTTAATAGAGGGTTTTAGGACTTTAGTTACATTATAAATCATTTGTTGATGGTACCATACTCGTTTTAGGAATTGTGGTGGGTTCTAAGGTGATTTTACCATGTGAAAAAACCTTCTGCTGTGATATCATGAATATTGTTTGAAAGAAAACTAATATCTCATGATTTTCCCACAGTGGTTTGGAAGGGGATCTATAAGCTAAACTGAAAGCATATTTTCTGTAAATTCACATTATCTTTCTCAGTCATGTGAAAATGAAGTCTGACATTCTCAGTAAAACATGTACATCCAACAAGGACAGAGACTGTCAGTTGATTCCTTTGTGTTCTACTGCAGCCTCCTAGAGTGTTCTAAAGAACAACTAGAGCGCTAACAGTCCTACTTATTACAAAGGTATGGCACACCTGAAGCCATCTTGATTGGAATAAAGTGGTAACTCTTAAAACATTTAATTTAAAAAGAAACAACATGAGGGGGTATATTTTGCCATAGAAAGTATGATTAGTGCTGCAGAATGAAAAATTAGGGCACATTTTGAGTGACTTCTCAAACCCTTTTCTATTTCATTAAAACATTCTGACATGCAGTCTCCCAAAATGGCCACCAGAGACAAAAGAGCCCAAATGTAGCCCAAATATCACCCAGATGTAGCCCAAGTATAGCCCAATGACAGAATGTCCCAGAGTGTTCTAAAGAACAACTAGAGCGCTAACAGTCCTACTTATTACAAAGGTATGGCACACCTGAAGCCATCTTGATTGGAATAAAGTGGTAACTCTCAAAACATTTAATTTAAAAAGAAACAACATGAGGTGGTATATTTTGCCATAGAAAGTATGATTAGTGCTGCAGAATGAAAAATTAGGGCACATTTTGAGTGACTTCTCAAATCCTTTTCTATTTCATTAAAACATTCTGACATGCAGTATCCCAAAATGGCCACCAGAGACAAAAGAGCCCAAATGTAGCCCAAATATCACCCAGATGTAGCCCAAGTATAGCCCAATGACAGAATGTCCCAGAGTGTTCTAAAGAACAACTAGAGCGCTAACAGTCCTACTTATTACAAAGGTATAGCACACCTGGAGCCATCGTGATGGGAATAAAGTGGTAACTCTTAAAACATTTCATTTAAAAAGGAACAAAATGAGGGGGTATATTATGCAATAGAAGGTATTATTAGTGCTGCAGAAAGAAAAATTAGGGCACATTTTGAGTGACTTTTCAAATCCTCTTCTATTTCATTAAAAAATTCTGACATGCAGTCTCCCAAAATGGCCACCAGAGACAAAAGAGCCCAAATCTAGCCCAAATATCACCCAGATGTAGCCCAAGTATAGCCCAATGACAGAATGTCCCAGAGTGTTCTAAAGAACAACTAGAGCGCTAACAGTCCTACTTATTACAAAGGTATGGCACACCTGAAGCCATCTTGATTGGAATAAAGTGGTAACTCTTAAAACATTTAATTTAAAAAGGAACAAAATGAGGGGGTATATTTTGCCATATGAATTATGATTAGTGCTGCAGAAAGAAAAATTAGGGCACATTTTGAGTGACTTCTCAAACCCTCTTCAATTTCAGTAAAAAATTCTGACATACAGTCTCCCAAGATGGCCACCAGAGACAAAAGAGCCTAAATGTAGCCCAAATATCACCCAGATGAACCCCAAGTATAGCCCAATGACAGAATGTCCCAGAGTGTTCTAAAGAACAACTAGAGCGCTAACAGTCTTACTTATGACAAAAGTATGGCACACCAGAAGCCATCTTGATTGGAATGAAGTGGTAAGTCTGAAAACACTCAATTTAAAAAGGAACAACATGAGGGGGTTAATTTTGCCATAGAAAGTATGATTAGTGCTTCAGAAAGAAAAATTAGGGATCATTTTGAGTGACTTCTCAAATCCTCTTCTATTTCATTAAAAAGAATTCTGACATGCAGACTGAAACATGCACTTTGAATACCAGCAGCAGACGTCCCTGGTGAGCAGTAGCTTTACTACAGTGATCTAATGTGCAACTAGAGTGCTAACATTCAGAATTTATGGCAAATGTGTGACACATCTGAATGCCTTCTTGATGGAACCAAAGTAAACAAGCATTGAAAATGCAATAGATCTCGCCCTCGTTTAAGTTAAAGCCATTCTGTTTGTAATGAGGTGGCATTTCAGCTTTGCTTTTATTAGTGTTTTTTCAACTTTCATGTAAATAACATGCATCTGTATGCATATAAGTATATGTATGCATGCATTTATGTTTGTATTTATATTGATATACAGATGATATATGTTTATATATGTATGTATATATATATATTCACTGAAAAAACCATAGGCTATAGACCATATATAGTTAGGAATTAGCATTTACAAAACCTTGAAAATTCACTGAAAAAACCATAGGTTATAGACCATATATAGTTAGGAATTAGCATTTACAAAACCTTGAAAATTCACTGAAAAAACCATAGGTTATAGACCATATATAGTTAGGAATTCGCATTTACAAAACCTTATTTTACTCACACAAAACCATTGAAATTCCATATATAGTTAGTTGCACTAACTATATATCGCGCACCCGCAATCCACTGCTGATGATATCACATATTACATCATTCATGACATGGTCAGTGACATCACTGATGACATCACTGATGACATCTCAAATGACATCACTGATGACATCACTGATGACAACATCCAGTGACTGTATGTTTCTGTAAAGTTAAAATATGTCTTACATATTGAAGAATGAGTGGATGTATAAGTGTCTGGATGAAGGATTTAGTAGGTGCATGACTGACTGTATGAGTGAGTGATTAAATGTGTCTCACTGAGTGCATGGTTTAGTGACTAAACTTTCTTAATTTGTGCATCATTATGTCTGTTGTTCTGTAAACTGTTGCATGTGTTGATAAGTAGCTATATGAGTAACTATATGGGTTATTGATTGGTTGCCCAAGTATTTGTATGGGAGACTGAGTGTGTGTGTGGGTGGCTGGGAGGTGTATGACTCTGTGCATAGATGTGTGAGCAGTTGATTCACTAGATGTATGGTTTCAAAAGTGCATGTGGAAACAGCTGTATGGGCGGTTGACTGTGTGCATGAGTGTATTGGTGAGTGAATGGATATCTCAGTGCTACATGTCAAAGTAAGTACATATGTAAAACACAGTACATGTGAGAGTTGACATATATAAATAACTGTGCATAAGAGCCAGTGAATGTGTGAGTGGTTGTATGGATCATTGTGAACTTGTATCAGGGATTGTATAAGAGAGTAAATATGTGTTAGTATATGTTTGAATAAGTAATGTTTGTATAACTGTATAGTTGAGGAAATGGAGGTGTGATTGATTCTTTGCATGACTGACTAGGTGTGTGAGTAACTCCATGGATGAGTGACAGTCTGTGAGTGTCTGTTTACACTGATTGTATCTAAGGTTATATTAGAGTCTGAAGAGGTTCATCGTATTATCACATGAATGATATCATCAGTGATGTGATCAGTAATGTCAAATGAGATGTCATCAGTGATGTCATCAGTGATGTCATTTGAGATGTCATCAGTGATGTCATTTGAGATGTCATCAGTGATGTCATCAGTGATGTCACTGACCATGTCATGAATGATGTAATATGTGACATCATCAGCAGTGGATTGCGGGTGCGCGATATGTAGTTAGTGCAACTAACTATATATGGAATTTCAATGGTTTTGTGTGAGTAAAATAAGGTTTTGTAAATGCGAATTCCTAACTATATATGGTCTATAACCTATGGTTTTTTCAGTGAATATATATATATATATATATTTACGAAACAGGACTTCACCGCTGCCGCTCCGTATTCCCGGGTGCACACTTCAGCGGTGGTGACCCGCTAAGTATTACTTCACACAGCAGGCGCTTCTTTGGCTTGCAAAAACAAAAGGCACACACGCAGTTGATATTAAAGCTTTAAGATGCTTTATTCGGTGCTCAGCCTTTTCCCCCCTATCGACAGATGCGTTTTGCCTCGCGGCTTTTTCAATGTCGACTACAATTGTGTAACACAACCATTTTAAACCCTCCATGTGTCGTCATAGCCATGAAAACAGAAGATGGACATTCCACCAACCCCTATGATATAAATTGTAAGGCGGCCATCTTATAGTGAGTAAATATAATACAAACAACATATTAAATTAATTTTTAAAGTGCAAGTGCAAAACCAAAACATAAATTTAAACCAAAATTCAGGAACTAAAAATAATTTCATAAACAGGCATGTTTTTGTGTGCAAAAAATTCATTGCTTTCAATATATGCCGCCTGTTATAATTTTTGACCACTACAGGGACAGAAAGAAACCTGGAAAATATCTACACACAATTCGTAAATAAAGACCAATTTCCCTGTCACAGAACCTGCTGTGGTTGCAGAATTGAGCCCTGGATGGGCTTTTATTTCATCTATGTCTAGAAGAAACTAGCTGCTTATAGAGGTCTCCTTTTTAATTATTTCATTTTGAGCAGCAGTTTGTACCGTAAAGGAATTCAGGGAGTAAAAAATATATACATTTATATATAATCTCTATTTTTACAATGAAGCTGGTATCTTTCCTCTTGATATAGCCTGACCACTTTTTACTCAAGGTGAGTCCAAAGTTCCTCGTCATTGTTGAGTCCAGCCGGACTCATACTTTGAAGCTCTATGATGTAACGGGTCTCTTTGGCTCTGAGTTTTTTCAACCTGTCTCCACCCCTTTCATGCTTATCTACCCCGTTGATGCAGTAATACTGTAACAGATCCCTGTTACTTTGATGATATAATTCAAAATGTCTTGCGACGGGGTAGGTTGGGTCTTTGTTTGATATGGCCCGCATGTGTTCTAATATTCGTTTTTTAGTGGTTCGCGTCTGTCGATAGGGGGGAGAAGGCTGAGCACCGAATAAAGCATCCTAAATCTTTAATATCAACTCTGTGTGTGCCTTTCGTTTTTGCCTGCCTGCTGTGTGAAGTAATATATATATATATATATATATATATATATATATATATATATATATATATATATATATATATATATATATATATATATATATATATATATATATAAAATAGAAATACAAATATTTGGCGTGCGTTCCAAAGAGTATTTAGGACTCTCACGCACTATTTTGAGCTAGTATACTTAAAAAGGTCGACATGTTTCAGCCCTTGTTTGCACATGTGTGTCAGGTGGGCTTTCTTCAGGACCAGTGTACAGTGTGACCAGAGATCGTGGGTGTCTCTGCAAGTGAAGTCCTAGAAAGAGATTTTCTTTGCAAGGAGCAACGTGAAAGAAAAAGATGTATTAATCTTAGTCTTGGTAAGGTCTTGTAAGTACCTGTGAATACAAGAAACAAGAGGGAAGGGGAAGAGGAAGGGAAGGGGTTTAAGGACACATATAGGAAAGCTTTTTACAGCAACTGGAAAATGGCAATACTTTGTCAAACCACACAGCCATCAAATGGCAAAGGTTCACTCTCTCACTCTATTTTTCATAAGGGCAAAATGTTTCTGCTTATTCTGTTAGATGCCTCAAGTCTGTATTATAACATTATTAAGACTGGCAAAACAATTTGTTTGACACGGGTCATGGTGGTATAAGCGGGAATGTGTTACAATAAAGGTCCTCAATACACCAATACCTCCATACGCATCCTTTCAAAGGGAGTGAAAAAAGCTCACTGTGCCCATCCATTCTCACTTAATTACAAAATGGAAAACGTTCGTGATATTTTAATTCGCACTCACTCACTCTCGCAATATTGGCAGTAAACACGGGTTTAAGTTCATGCGGGTTAAGGCTGCCTGTACGATTTCATTTTGCCAGAGTAATTTTGCGCCATTAATGCGGATTTATTTTTACTACCGCATTCAGCCGCCGATATTCAAAAATGCCCCCATGTACCTTATGTGGTTCAATTTGATGCCTCAACGGGTCCAAGGGATTGAGCGAGGTCTGCTAATTATAGTTTAGAAAAAGTAGCATGTTTAGTAAAAAACCGAATACTTTACAGTTTTGTTGCTGGCGTGATGGATCCTCCAGTACCTGCGGTCTCGTGGTGAGCACGACTTGTGCTGTGTGATTGGTCCGACGGGGGCCAATCCTGCTTGTTGCACCTGCTGCTGGCCTGCTTGCTTGGTTGGAGGTTGTGTTCGTACGCTGGAGTTCGGGCTGTTATGGTCCAGCTGGTGTTTTTCTGTCCGAGCTCTCATAAAGGAATGTTGGATGTCTGTCACCTTATTGACGAAGAACTACGCAAGCTCCTCACATTGTGATTGTGACAACGAAGAGGGTGGAGCTATATGACTGGGGTCTGAAATACTTGGTGCATGCCCTTGCTCTGTTGCTTCGGCAAAGAATGTTGGCGTCATAATTAATAACCATCTTTTTTTCGACCCACAGGTGAACAGATTGGTAGCATCCCGTTTTTGGGTCGTTAGGACCCTGATAAAGATCTTTCCTTCTTTATCTCTTCCATCGCAAAAACACACAGCCGTTGCTCTGATTCGGTCCAGATTGGATCATTGCAATGTCCTTTTTTCTGGACATTACCAAGGGATCCATTCATAAGTTGCAGCTTGTCCAGAATGCTGCAGCGAGACTGATTTAACTCTTCCAAAATTTCATTTGATCTCCACTGCCATTCAAAAACTGCCTTGGCATTCTGCTGAAAAGCGAATTCTGTTTAAGGCCATATGTTTTGTTCATAAAGCACTTTTTAACCTAGGCCCAGAAGGCATAAAACACCCATTCCAGTGCTATGTCCCTCCGAGACTACTGCGTTCTGCAAAATAAACTGGCTGGTAGTACCCAAGTTCAAAAGGCAAAGTGGGGAGGATGAGCCTTTGCTGAGGTAGCATCTAAACTCTGGGACACCCTACCTATATCGATTTCCTGTCTAGAGTCACATCCCATTTTTCGTTATTAAAGACCTGGTTTTTTGCCCTTTAATGTTTCAACCTTCTGCTGACCGGGCTTCAGCTATCAGCGCCTTGACGCCTTTGGGCATTGTTAGCGGTCTTCACGTTGATTATTCATTCATTCATTCATTCATGCCTGTAAGAGCATTCATGGTAAAACTACACTTTACAATGCGAACTTGCTTAATATTTCAAGATGTCAAAGAGGTCTAAGGAGTCACAATTCTCTCCCACTCGATACCCCTAAGCTTAGAACCTTCTCTTTTCAAAGATTATCTTTCTCCAGTGTTGTTCCATAAGCCCAGAACTCTCTTTCTCCAGCCTTCAGAACTTTGACACCATTAACCACATTCCAAAACATCTAAAAGTCCACCTTCACTCACATTTCTCCAGCGTCAGAGCTTTGATACCACTAACCACCTTCTGAAAACATCTAAAGGCTCACCTTTTCAAACATTACTTGCTCTATCATTTTGCACATTCTGATGCTTTCTTTCTTATGCTGGTCTCCAATGTTCTATACATGTGTTAACTATAATGATGTTCTCTCTCTCCTTCATCTCAATGTAACTCTTTACTTTAGAATATTTGATTGTAAAGCACCCTAACACTGATAACGGCCAGATGCACTATATAAATGTAGAAATAAATAAAATAAATAGAAAGAACAAACAATTACAGTACCTATTTGGGGGGTCGCCAAAAAATGAAAGCAATTAAGCTTTAAAAACAATATTATTATCACAGGGCTTAAACAAACAAATGAAAGGTGCATATGATTGTAACCTAAAAAGCTAAGTTTCCTTGACGGACTTCTCTAGAAAAACAGTTATTGTAGAAGACACACAAGACGTATTGTTACCTAGAAACCAAACCTACCTCCATACTATAGCGGACAGAAGTGGCCACTCCTACACTGGGCTTTCTGGAAACTTGCAGAGTGATTAAAGTAGTCTTCTTCTGAGCCACCGCAACCCGAGAGCCCAAAGCAAAGTATATCAGTCCTCGAGGAGCATCGCTCTCCGGGACGGTGATGTATGCAAACTTAATGCTATTATTAAGGGCTGCACCAGCACTCACTTCATGAAGTTCAATGAAAAAATAGGTTTCAAATTCAGGTACCTGTAATAAGCAAACCGGATGTATTAGTATACGTTTGGAGAAAAAAAATCAATACATACACACATTTCAAAGACTAACACAGACAAGCAGCCACAGTTTTCCAAATAATCGTATATTATACACCATTATGTTCATTGCCAAGCTGCTTTATTTAATGTAAAATAGTAAAATATAAAGATATATCTGATCATACACATCATGGGCCTATCATCAAAGAAAGATATATCCGATCCTATACCTCAAGGGTTGTTGCAAATTGTTTCAGCCTAAAGTTTTCACATATAGACAGATTTCACTGTCTGTTGTTGAAGACCTGTTGTCTACAATAAAATACATTGCATTGGCTTTTGCTCAGCATCTTGCTTATTGGCTTCAGCGACATGAATTTCTATTTGTCAAAATGTGTGTTTTTCGTGTCTATGGGAGTGCATGACTTCCCTATCTTTCGTCCCCTTCTGCTCTTTTCCTGCTGCCAACAACCACAAGCTCATCCATTGTTTCACTGTATCTTTATTTTAAGCGAGTGATTGGAAGTTGCACACTGATACCAGTCGACTCGCTTCACTGCGCATTCACAGCACCTGCACCTCCTCCCCTTCCTGCCCCTCACATTATAGTTTTTAAATTTTTTTAGAATGTACCGTTTTTTTTTTTAGGGTCTCGCAGCTGCACACTGCTACCGGGCTGCTTGTTTCTCTGTATTTATGGGGCATGCCCAACACACACTGTATTTCTTAATTCACTGATTGAAAATGGCCACTCACCATCTTGGAACAGTAAATGCAGACACACAGGTGGACATCTGTAAATGATTCTTTCCAAACTATAAAAAGAAATCTATGATAGCCACCATGGATGTGCATGCAGGCTGACCATCTTTAAAAGCTTTTTAAGCTTGTTGAAAAATTATTCCAAGATGGTCGCTGGGTGTGCTCATAAACGGCATCCATCTTGAAATGTATTGTAAATAAGATAGTCCTTTGCAGCCAGGTGTAGTGTAGATCAAAATAGTAGATTTATTGATAAGATAAATACATCAGTAAGTCACTGGAAGATGGTAAGTCCATATGATGCCCCACCAGGAGCAGCTTCTGTCCTGCTCAGCCTGCACACACCAACTGACCCTCCACAGCTCAACAAGCACCCATAATTCCATGACCTCATCATTCATCCAACATTCTAAACATCTTCAGGCACACCAACACTCAAACAGGCTGAGCAGTGGAGAAGAGAAACATAGGCAAGGGGAAATGCAACAGTAGATTATAACAAAATGCTTTTTAAAAGTACACTTATTAAAAAGCATTCTAAGATGGCAGCTGGGTATGCGCATGTACAGTGGCCATGTAGGAAAAAAGACATTAACAAAACCAATTACTCGAACACCGCATTTGAAAATTAAGACCAAGTTCTTGTATACTCCCTTGAATAAATAAGCCATTGCAAATGCTTGTTTACGCTAACAGTTTCGAAGAGTATTATCACAAGTTCCACCTCCATTTTGAATACTTAGTGTCAATATATTTCCCTATCAATTCCTCAACAGTTTCAATTCAGAGTGCATAATTAGATGCATTGAGGGTGTAATTAGCGTCCATTAAATAAAGAAAGCAACAGCATCAAGCAACATCAAGCAATGAATAAAGTAATAGGTTTACCTGTCCTACAGTGCATGCACACACACTCACAAAACAGAGACATGTCACTCATGTACGAAAACCTAAAGGCAACCAGACAGTCACCCAAGCACAAAGTCAGAGAGGAGTGTTACAGCGGGGTATGCGGCCCTGAGATTGACTTAAATTAAAACATGTGAAAGGAGAGCTCAAAGGAGGGAACAAGTGTGAAGGAACAAAGAAGAATTCTTAAAAAGTAACAACCTTCCCCAAAATGGAGGATTAGTGGGTAGACAAACCTTGGTGTCCGGTTTGCAAAAAGAAAGCAATTTGGCAAATAGAGCAAAATATGCTATAGTAGACGGAAGGACAGGGTCCGAGGTATTCATAAGAATAAGAGCAAGCTGTTCGAAGAACCAAGCCTAAAGAAGAGTTGATGGAAACATGCCTGACTCAAAAAATGATGCAAAGCCAGGATGCATAATTGAATAATAGAATAAACCAGTGCTCTAAATGCACGGGAACAAACAAAAAGAATAATTATACATTTTCTATAACATTCTTGCTTTTTGTTTTCACACTTCAGTGACCTGAAACAATTTCTCCAACAAACCTTCCGCAGGGAAAAAAATATTTTAAAGAGACTGCTTTGGCAGCCTGGTGCTTCTACTGACCTCGTCAGGTTTGATTTCCACAGCGATAGTGCATTTTGTTTGGCCCTCAAAACACGTGGTGACCCCAGAAACCGCCAACAGTTCGTTAACCAGGTTCACTCCATCCCTTTGAAGTTCAACTGAGGTTTTGTTGAAGGTTGCCCTCCAAGAAATATTCACAGATTCAAAAACCCTAGAAAAAATGAATACTTATAAAATACAATTTAAGAATTCATTCCATAAATTGCAATTGTATAGATAGAAACCACGTAGATATTTATTATAAGCTTCAAATAATAAACCAGAATTGATTTATATGTGTTACAATACGCAGTTATTAACATTTTCATTTGAATAAAACAGAATTTCAGATTTGGAAGAGACATTTTAGTTAAGAGATGCGTTTTTCAGATGTGAAACATCGAAAGCTAAAACTTGGAGATAAAGTATTCACTGAATTGTCAAAATAGTGTCTAAAGAAGTTACAATCCACTTGCGGAATGTGAATATTTCAGGGTGACAGATCAAGGCATATATTGTTTATTATTTTTCAGCTCCTATTTGGAACCAAACGTGTAAATAGGATGGGAATGGCTGTCGTCAACACCATTACCGGCAGCCATTTCCACGATATTTAGAACCGTGTTGGGTAATTTGGCGAATAACCTTTTAAAAACATAATTTTGGCTGCCCATTATTATATGTCTCTACAGGCAACAAATGGCTAGAAAGAGAACTCTGATATTAGCAATGGTGACTACCACACATCATGCAGCCATACTATTTTATCTCCAGAAGTTTGTTAATACTCTGTGGCTAAAAAATATCTGTAAACACAATTCCTTGGCATTTACCTCTCAACACCACACCCACCTCCTTAAAAATGAGAGAGGACTTTTATGTCAATAACTTCATAGATAAAGTCCTTGACCACGCAGCATTGAGAGAACTGAAATTTAATGTGATCAATAATATATAGCAAGTCCTTAGACTGAAAGAATGTAATGCCTATTTTCTTAAGAGGAGAACTGTAAGAAGGAAAGGCATTTCTGTCACAGGTATCAAAACGGAGATCTATCCATTTGGTTCTTCTGTTCCACGAGTAAATTACAGAAAAAATATTGGAAATAGTGCTCAAAGATCATCTCCTCCGCCTCTTCATACCCCCATACTATAATGGAACTAGTTCTGAAACCATTCTCCTCCTTTGCACAACATCCGCTAGCGCTAGATAAACTCAGTTTCTCTAAGCGCCCCCTTGTCCTGGTGTCCAAGACTTAGTTCTGGCATACACTTTTCAAACTATTCATTTAAGTCCCATATGCACTGATGAACACCCCATGCATCAATATACCCCAAAGCACGAATCACAGGAATAACTTTGCTGTAAATTGTCTCTAGCACAAATCAAACATATAAAACGATGCATATCAGAAATCTACATTTCCAAAATTGTGCAGATTTGCACATGCTCAGGATTGCGGTCCGAGACGTATAAAAACGACCTGTCTGTCAGCATTGTTTAAAGGCAACTTTAACAGGGCAAGGGTTTTCTGTGCCCCCTCTTTCCATTGCAAACAAAACAGGTGATGGACCGAATGTGGATCAATGTCACACATTCACCCCAGTCCAAAGATCCTCTTCCCATTGAGCATACCTATTTTCCAGGAGATACAACGAATGTAGTGGTGCATATGGGGGCAAAGTCTCAAACATTCTCTGACACAATCCTCGTCCAGATCTAGCAACTAAGAGGAAATGGGCTCAGCCCCTGAAAGTTGTGCAAGATAATTATCTAGATTTCTTGATTGACATGACGCTGCACATCATAAATGGTACAAAGCACACAATGTAAACTTTACTTAAAAAGCAAAGAAAAATAAGTATCCCTATGAATGACCCTAATATTGTGATGTCAGCACTACTATAGTTTAAGATTATGCATATTGATGGAGCTCTGCATGCCATGCACCCACCTCTAAAAGCAGAGCAGCAATTTGAAGGCCAGCGGATTTGCATGAATAGATAACATTTTATAAAGTGCTCGATTGCCCAGGGGTGTTTTGGCGCTGCCAAATCTTAAAAAATATCTCGCCTCATTGCGAGATCCAACCACCGGCTGGAAGAACTATGTTTTCAAACGAATCCTGAAGAATGAATGATTAGCCAACATCTGCAAATTATGAGGCAGAGTGTTCCACAGATTAGACGTCACATGCATGAATGATCTTCCGCCCCAGGGGCATCATTTAATTTAGGTACTGTCACCTTTATCCTACAAGCTGATCCTATGGCTCGTTGGGGCCCATACCACTGGAATAATACCTCAAGATATTTAGGATCCATTTTGGAAAGTGCAGTATTTGTTATACACAGTCCTTTTTCTTACTGGTAACCAGTGATGTTTATATAATTCTTTTGAAACAGACTGATATTTGGGAATATCGAGGATCCGACAAACAACAGCATTGTGGGCTGCCTGCAGTCTTTTTTTCAAACAGGTAAATCAATGCCCAAATAGAGGGCATTATAATAGTCTAACAGTGATAGATTTAATGTTGATACAATTAACTTATTAGAATTCAAAAGAATGTATGGAAAACATTTTTGGAGCGTTATAAGGGAGCATGAGGATATAAAAAGCTTACTTGTTTAATAAAAGCAAGAGAATCGTCAAAGACTCCACCTAGGTTTCTAGCTGCTTTGATAGGAACAGGAATATTGCCAAACTCCTCAGGTCACCAAGAAGAAGTTGACTTGCTTTTCAAAAATAAGGACCTCTGTCTTTTCAGCATTCAGATTCAGACAGTTGTCACTCATCCCAACCCCTACCTCTGGAATACAATTTTGATAGTTTGTTGCAGTTCACTAATTATCGTTAGATACAGTGACCAGTATCTGAGTGTCGCCAGCATAAAAGAAGACAGATAAACCAAAAGATCTAATCAAGGATGCTAGAGGAGAGACAAATACATTAAAACAGGTAGGGCTCAATGACGAGACTTGTGGCAACCCACAAGGCAGAGAGAAATGTTTGAAGCAGTACTGCAAATCACCATCTGTGACCTGCCTAGTAGAAAAGAATGTAGCAACTGTATGACTTGGCTATTCATCCCTAACTGGGCAAGGCAGGTCACTAGCGTGGAGTGCTGACAGTGTCGCATGCAGCCAAAAGGTCAAAAGATATAAGCACAGCTGAGCCACCCTTATCTACAATACTTCTAATAGCATTGGTGCCTGCTACTAGAGCTGAATCCGTGCTGTGTCCGCTTGTGAATGGTCCGATAAACCATGTTTGTCTGTCGGTGAAAACAGTTCCAAGTTCAAGCTCTTTCTAAATGTTTTGCCAGGAAAGGCAATAGTGAGATGGGTCGATAATTCTTTTATTCACTAGGATTAGCAGATTGATTCTTAGTAAGAGAAATTTTCTTTACCCCCTTCCAAATGCTGGGAAATATCCGAGTCAATTACCATATTAAATATCAGTTGACAGTTTAGTTCTAAAATTTGAATCCCCCCCAGTTACCTTTTATGTGTGCCCTCTTTTATAGACTGCCTCAACTCATGCCCACATTTCCTTAGGCACTGGGCGAAATGATATCCCACCTGGCTATCAACAATGCCAGAGTTCTAATAATTGGGGACTTCAATTATTGGCCCAACGAAGATAGGGAGTGCCCCTGTTCGATTGAACTGACTGATCTTCTAACTGGGATGAATTGCACCCAGCATGTTAAGGGTGCAACACATATAAAAGATCATACTCTTGACCAAATATGGACTTCCAACCTGGAGATCTCCACTCCACTGATTTCTCCCAGTATTTGGTCCGACCATTATTTAGTAACCATTTTCTCTTACTGAGGCCTTCCTTTCAAAACCTCAACATTTGAGGAATGTGATGTCAAGAAATTGGCGACGTATGAACACTGATCAATTTAGATCACTGCTAACTGACATGGCTCCACCTGCACAGGAGGCATTTCAGACCCAGGCAGAGAGCATTAAGATTTGGCTCGAGCGGGTTAGTGACCGCATTGTTCCTCTTTAAAAAAATCACTATTTTAAGACCCCATGATGCTCAACGTTTGTTTTCTGACGAATTAAAAAAACAAGAAACTTATCTTAAAACAGGCCGAACGCTGCTGAAGACATCAGTACCTCCCAGACAAGAGGGCCATTTATGTAGATCTCCAGAAAAAATATAAAAAGGAGTTTCTTCGAACTAAGAAAGATTATTTCTCTAATAAAATCCTCAATTCATCTAATAAACATAAAGAAATCTTCTCTATTGTGAATGAGCTCTCCAAACCAGACAGGATCATGCCAAGGCCAGTTCCGTCACAAATTTTCTATGCCTCCCTTAATTACGTCTTTCTTGAGAAAATTACAGTCATTAAAACCAGCCTTCCCCCTTCTAGTCCCCCTATTTCAGACCCAAACATCTGTCAGAATAAACATCAGATGGATCAAATTCCCCTGATCTCTAAGGAGACCTTTCTTGACCTACTCAATAAGGTTGACTCTGGTACCCTACTGATTGTTGTCCCCCTCATATTCTTCGTGAAGCTTTTTCCATCTGCCCTGATCCCCCTCTTTTGTTCCTGAACAACTCACCTATGGTATTGTCCCTGATATATTCAAAAGTGCAGAAATCGTACCCATTTTGAAGAAAACGGGTGCCGATCTGTCAATTCTGAGTAATTATTGCCCCATTTCCCAGTTGCCTTATTTGGGTAAAATCCTTAAGGCATATGTGGCTAACTGCTTCAGTTAATTTATTGAACATCATCAGATCTTGCACTCCCATCTGGCAGGTTTTAGACCTGCTCATTCTACCGAATCTGTTATAAATATTGTTCTGGATGAACTAAGAAGAGGAGCCGACAACGGCATCCACCAGGCCCTGGTTCTCCTGGATTTGTCAGCAGCTTTTGACACGGTCGATCACAATATTTTGGTTGACATTGTCAGAAGTGCCAGGATCCGGGGTCTGGCGTTGAGATGGCTCTCTTCCTTCCTTGGTAACCGCTTTCAAGCAGTTCGGTTGGCTAATTTTTCATCCAACCAGAGGGAATTGACCTGTGGGGTCCCTCAGGGGTCCTCTCTCTACCCTCTCCTTTTTAATTTGTATCTTCTCCCTTTAATCCAATCTCTGAGAGGAAAAAGGATTGGGACTTTCAACTATGCTGATGACCTCCAATTGGTGTTGGAAATCAATCCATCAGCAGCGTCAGTTATCCACTTTCAATCTACTATGATCTTTATAAATGATTGGAAAAATCACAACCAACTGAAGTTGAACCCAGACAAAATTGAGCTGATTCTTACAGGTGGCCCTGCCAATCCATGGCAGTCCAATTTTTGCCCACCTTCTTTAGGCAACCCTCCGGAGCCTGCAGACTCTGATATAAGCCTAGACATTGTGATTTCTAGTGATCTGTCAATGAATGCCCAAATAGGCTCAGTAGTATCTGCAAGCTTCTTCCAATTATGAAGAATAAGGAAGATTAGTAGATTTCTGTCTAGGGAAGCACTGACCTTGGTTATCTTAGCCTTGGTGATCTCCCTACTAGATTATGCAAACTCCTTATAGTGTGGCATCCCTGCCTATCAACTTAAACGCCTCCAGCTGGTTCAAAACAAAGCTGCCAGACTCATTTATCATCAACCAATATGGCAGCATGTGACACCTATAATGAAAAACTTGCACTGGCTTCCTGTGGCTAAAAGATGTGTTTTCAAACTGGGTTGCACCATTTTTAAAACTTTTCACGGCAATAGCCCTGCCTTTATTTTATTCAGGATTCAAAGATAAATTCCCTCCCGGGATTTGCGTTCCTCTCATCTAAACCTGCTGAATACTCCATCTTTTAAACGTAAAAAGCATGAAGGCCTAAGATTTGCTGTCCTGGCCCCTCAATTTTGGAACTCTCTCCAGGTGGAGATGAGATCAACTACCTCTTCCGCACAGTTCAGAAAACTGCTCAAGACTCGTTTATTTGCCCAATCATATAACATCTGATTCTTAGTTTCCTGCCACCTTCTCTCTGCCCTATCAGCACCTTGAAACCGTTTGGTGTACGCGTGTTAGACCTGGCATCATTGGGGTGAGTCTCCCTTCCATTATGACGGATTGCCTCCTCTGTTTTGATATGTTTTTGCTGGTTATATGCTTTGGGCACTGTGCCACTGCTATTCAGTGCCCCATTGCAAGTGCTCCCTATGTTAAATGAATGTACTAATTGCTGATTCCATGTTTGGGTTATTTAATTTACCTGTCAGCCCCTGGTACAGTGCGCCATGGGTGCCCAGGGCTTGTAAATCAAATGCTGGTGGTGGGCTTGCAACACTGGTTGTGCCACCCACAGAAGCAGCTTGTAAAGTGTGTCTCAGGCCTGTCATTGCAAGGCCTACGTGCAGTCTAGTACTGCCATGTCGACTTGGCAAGTGCACCCACTTGCCAGTCCCTAAAACCTTCCCTTTGCTTCATATTAGACACCCCTATGGTAGGCCCAAGGGCAGGGTGCATTGTAAGTATAAGGTAGGACATGATCTGATGTGTGTAGCATGTCCTAATAGTGAATTACAGACATTTTCGTTTCTCACTTTTGAAGGCTACCTGTTCTCCATAGGCTAGAATGAGTAGCTAGATTATTACATACTTATAATCCTAACTGACTCAGAGAACATGGTAGAAATTCGAATTTAGTATGCCTGAGCTCAGAATAATAAAATACATCTTTTAGTAAAGTTCGTTTTAGTATTCTGTGTTTGAAAATACCACTTTTAGAAAGTAGGTATTTTCGTGCCTATCTGTCCAGGCCTGCCTCTGCTAGGTTGTGTATTCCTTGCCTGGGTTTATGAGTGACATGGCTGGGGGATTCCAGGAGACAGGCTGGGGCAGCCCAGTGGTGAATAGAGTGATCTGCATCTAGATGGGAGGGATGAGTTGCACCTTGGACCTGAATATGGCTGGGCCTTCCCTCTACAATGCTGGCTCCACCTCCTGTGGCTTGTCTGATGTCTCTGCCCTGCACTGTGAAAGGAGAGAAGAAATCTTGTCAACAAAGTGCTCCAGAGCTGTATCTTCCCTCCCCTGACCTGGCTCCACCTCCTGTGGGGCGGCTGATGCACAGTGAAAGGAAGGAGAGAGTCATGTAAACAAAGTGCTCAGGAACTGGTTTGGACTAGGCAGAGGCCTTTCTGCTTCAGAGAACAAAGGATTTTGGGGTATAAATATTGGGACCCTGATCCCAGGAAATTAGATCATTTCTGGAACAAGAAACCTTTTGCCAAGGAGAAGAACAAAGGAAGCTGCAGGAGTTTTAGTGCCCCTCTGCCAGTGTGCTGTTTGCTGGGTTGGCCTGCAGTGGTTGCTTCATTGCTAAGGAAAGGAGAAGGAACTTTTTAAGGACTTTCAGCATCTTCAGAATACTCTCCAAGGGCTTGAACTGTGCTTGCCTCCTGCTGAATTCTCAGGGACAAAAGACTTCCTCTCCAGCTCCCCTTTGAAATTCCTTGCTGGGATTTCTCAACTACAGACATTTGCGTGTCGGTAGGAGCTGGAAGTGCGACGCATCAAGAGGAAGCGTGTCGCCGCCGCAGCTGAAATCGTTGCATCGCCGGAAAAGCTAGCCTTCGCCGCATCTCCCTGGAAGCCTGTGTTCATTGAAGCTACCTACTGTCGCATCACCGGAGAAGCGTGACACCATCGAGAGAGTTGCCATCCCATCACCGGAGAAGCGTGTCGCAGGGCCTGTTGCAGTTCCAAAGTACAGAGTCGTCGCAAGGCTGCCAGGGCGTCTACGCATCGTCATCGCATCGCCGCATCAAGGGCGCCATCTTCTCACATCGCAACCAGATCATCGCATCAAGACGCCATCTTGCGCACCGCAACGGGCCCGCAGGTCGAGAATCTACGCATCACCGCCGCACCGGTAAGGATTACGACGCATCCCCTACTCTGCACAAGCATTAAGGCACAACGCATTATTTCCCCCGGATCACGGAACCGACACTTCTCCGCTTTTGCGAGCCTTTTGTTTACTTTGCGTTACGCATCCAGTTACTTTGTTGAGAACTTTGCCGCATTTATCATCAACTTCAACTAAGTAACTTTGATCCTCTTTTAAGCAATCTTAAGTGTAGTATTGTGGATTTTTGTCATTTGTGGTATTGTGCTATATAAAGAATACTTATTTTTATAAAACCTGTGTTGTGTCCATCTGTAGTGTTTTCACTGTATTACTGTGTATATGCACAAATGCTTAACACAATGCCTCTGAGATAAGCCTTTCTGCTCGTGCCAACCTACCAAGGGGGTGAGCAGGGTTTATTAAGGAGTGTAATCCCCTTATACTGACTTAGAAGTAAGGGTCCCTATTTGGACAAAGGTGAATACCATTGCCAACTAGAGACCCCCAGATCTAACAACGTGCGCTATATAAAAGCTTTTAACATAACATTTAACAGTGTGATATAAGCTCAGCAGCTAGCCGTGTAATGGTGGCGGGCAAAGGTCTGAAGTAGAGCCCGATTTTAGCACGAAGATTAAGTGCTTGAGTTGTGTATTAGGAGAACATTTTTCTTACAAAGAATTATTATCTGCTAGAGTCTCTATACCGGAAGGGGAAGAATCTTCAACCTAACCTATGTGAGAGAATTCTTGAAAAACTGAACTGATTTTAGTTTTGAAAAAGTTATCAAGTTCATCATATAAATATTGAGTGAATCTTTGGTATGGAGAATTGACCTGTCTCAAAAGAAGCTTGACCACTGAGATCAGCTCTTTGGTAGTATTTTTTTCAGTGCCCATTTTTAACAGAAAAAAATTATTTTTTCATCTATAATGGTTTGTTTATATTCTCGAATAATCGCCTTTTTTGTTTCTCTCTTTCTGAAAATTATAGTCTTTCGTCCAGACATTCTCTTGCCTACGACATTCCTGGCATCTGAATGTGTCCGAAAACCAGGGCACGGACGAGACTGTTTGCATGGTTTTAACTTCTTTGATATTAATCTAGTCCCTCAGTTAGCCAAACTTTCTAAGCCCTGGTTGCTTCCTCAACCTTGATAAGATAAGAAGTAGGGGTCTTAGCCTGCGCAGCATTAAAATTTGGGGAATTACATGTATTCCACACATGTAGAGAGCTGAAAGAAATATCGGTACAGTAATCATTCCAAAATTTCAATATTTTATGCCTAAAGCAACAGCCAAATTACTGATCTAGTCAGCAAACACATTTCTTTAAAGCACAGATAAGATGAACTGGTAAAAATGGTGATTATTGGTGTTGCAGCATTTACAAGTTGAGTAAAACCAAACCCTAGCATGGTCTCCATGGCTAGTTATATCTTTATCCTCGAGAAGATCCAAGTAAAAATGTAAATCTCCTAAAACAGTAAAATGCTATTTATCCAAACAAGGTTCTGAAAGATGGCCTACATTCCAAGCAAATTCAGCTTGCGATCAGGGAGGGCACTATACCCACATTCCTGACCAGGTAATATTTGGGTTAATGATGATTCGAAAAAGAAGGGTCTCACATCATCCTAGCATAAGAGCCTCAACAGTGCAACACAATGGATCACGCCATACAACTGCAAGTCCGCCCCCTGCTCTCTTTGTACGGGCAAGCCTTGTTATAGTATAATCGTTGGGATTTCCATAGCTAGATCAGGATTTTTTATACTAACGACATATCATTAATTAGGAAGCATAATACACTGGCTTCCCCTAAGTTAGTATCCACATTAAAGGATATATCCAAGAAAGGGCAGCATATAACAGAACATTGGGGTGACCTAATAAATTATTCCTAGCTAAAAAATCACTAGAAAAGTCGCATTGTGTGTAAAAAAGTAGATTGCCGTCTACATAAGGCTCCATATTTAAAGGAATGCATCTGCTCCTCTTCCTTAAATTAAGGAGTGCAATCAGAGCCTTATTTTGAAATAAATATGCTTTGCCTGTGACTCTTGCTTAAAAGATCCAGGATTTCCGGCACTAGGCGCCATCCGGGCACGGACAGGCTAGCTTTCAGTGAGCCTTTAGTGTGCCAGTGGTGAGCATGTCATGCGGATGCAGTATCTTCATGCTTAAACCCCTCTCTAAATCAAGAGGATTGGCTAAGACTGTTGTCAGGATCTGGCCAGATATGCCTGTTAAACCGTCCAATGCACCTTCTTACAAGGTGCGATGTCCCTCTGCGAGGCAGATTCCCATCTGGCGCGCACTTCAAACTCAGGCTCATGCTTCCTGGTTGTTCCGCTCTGGGGACTAGGTTAGCATTCTAGTGTTCGTGGCCGTCCGCCATTTCAGGGGTTAGTGCGTTCTATCTGGCGCACTTCAACTGAAATTTCCTGGCGGCTGGTTGTTCCAGTCAGAGCTCCAGTTATTCTGTCCCCGTTCTTGCCCTGTTAGCTTACGGGTTTCCACTGGGTTATTCTAAGAAGTTTAGGCTGGGGTTTTGGCAGGTTTTCTGATTCCGAAGCTCCGCCTGCATTCCCCGCCTATTTCTTGGTTCCGCATTCCTGTGGAGTCGCCGAGCTGATTATTCGGCATTCCGTTTCTTCAGTTCAGTTTCCCGCCTTCACGTCGTGCAGAGACTCAGCCATTCTCCGCATTTCTGCACTGCTGAGGTGAATTCAGCGGCGGTGCTCAGGTGAACTTGTCTGCCGTTCTTCCGGAGAGCGGTAAGGATTTCTATTTCTTGCCATAGACTGTCTATTCCGCATTTGTTCAGCTACGCTAATTCAGAAGAGCTCCACTCAGGCTTAGTCAGAGCCTGGTTTCCTTCAGACAGCTCCAAGACTTTCTTCAAGTGAAGTTCAGCTTTTCGACTTAGTCCTCATTGAAAGACTGTTTGCAACTTCAGTGTGAGAAGAATCTCTACAAGTAAATTAGGGTATTTTTGTATGCATATAATCATACTGTAGTTTACCACCTTTATTTTGTCAACCTAATAAGACTCTAACGACAACAGGAGTACCACTGATTGAAGAGAATGTTATCAGTATTCCAATAAGAGAGTTGCTCAGTCCACACTATTACAAGTACTTAAGGGGATGTTGGGAGAGAGCAAGAGGCAGGCAAGGGTTATTAGAACTATAGTAATTCTCTGTTAATTGTTACAGGTGTACCAGTCCATATCCTTAGAGGACGCGAAGAAGGCACCAGTGTGGAAGTCTCTCTTTGTTGTTCGTTATCCACTTCCCCTTTCCCTTCCATTCCTGGGCTCGGCGAAATCCGGGTGTAGGGGTGTTTGGGAATTGGGAAATATTCTGCATTGAAGACCTGGCCACTCGCTCCCACGGAATCAGGAAATTCAGGTACTACTTCTGACAGATTGAAGTGCCTTACTTACCTTCCGTCTGAGCGAGATGGCAGAAGGATTAGATGTTAAGGCTTTGGCCTCAGTACTCGAAGGGTTACAGAAACAGTTAAGTGAGACTAGGGAGGAGGTGAGAAAGTCAAATCAAGAGACTAGTTATTTACGTCAGAGGTTGGAGGAGTTAGCTGAAAGCCCACGTCCTAATTTTGGTAGTATCAAGTCTCCAGCCTTTACTCCCTCTTCCTCATCTTCGTCAGAACTTACCACACAGGTTGTGCACGCCATGTCTCCTACTATCCCTTTGGCCCCTCCTGAGAGATTTCTGGGTGATCCCCATAAGGCACAGATTTTTCTTACCCAATGCTCCTTACACTTCCTTTGCAAGCCCATCCTGTTTAAAGAGGACCAGTCTAAGGTGGCGTTTGTGCTGTCCTACCTGAGTGGCGATGCTGCTGCTTGGTCATTGCCTTTGGTGGCTTGCAACGACCCAGTGTTGTACAAATTCGAGGAGTTCAAGGCTGAATCTCTGCGCATTTTTGATCGAAGAACCATTTCTCAAACCACAGATAATGAGCTATTAGAGTTAAAGCAGGGGAACCGAGATCTAGTGGCTTATCTGGCCCACTTTAATAAATTGATTGTAGAAACTAGTTGGCCAGAGGCGAAGAGAGCAGCTATCTTTTATCGAGGATTAAAGGATGAATTGAAGGATGGATTGGCTCAGATTCCAAGGAGGCCTACGGAGGTATCAGAAATAATTGATCTAGTCTTGCAGATAGATCAGAGGCAGGCGGAAAGACGCAATGAACGCCGGAAAGATGTTCGAACAATTCCACCGCGTTTTGACCGTGCTAGGTCTGAATCTGTAAAGAGTCAAGATGGTCTGAGTCATGCAATCGAAGAACCCATGCAGGTTGGAACAATTCGAGGACCTCTTACCCAGGAAGAAAGAGAAAAGAGGCGTCTGGGCAAGTTGTACATGTATTGTGGCCAAGCAGGTCACTTTGTCAAAGATTGTCCGAAGAAATCGAAGAATAGTTTGTGGGTAAAAGACAGGCTCCACCAGTAGACGGAGTTGCACTGGTGGGAGCGAAGGAAGAGACAACTCCAAAATCGCAGTTTTTGGCCAATACCCTGCAGTCAGCAGCCCCACATTTGATTTTGTCTTGTAAGATTCAATTCGGAAAGACGCATGTGGAAGAGGTTTCTGTGATGGTGGATTCGGGGGCAACTGGGAATTTTTGTGACATCCAATTCGCCAGATCTATTGGTATCCATTTTGAAAAGAAGTTAAGGCCCGAACCTGTTCGGGCAGTGGACGGCACCAATTTGTCTTCTTGGCCAATAGCTTACGATACTGAGGAGATAACAGTCGTCGGCCAGGGTGAACATCAGAGTTTCATCCGATTCAATCTGATCGATGCACCACAGTTTCAGCTCATACTGGGTTTGCCTTGGCTCACCGATCATAACCCACAAATTGATTGGTCCCGCCGCACTGTGAAGATGAACTCAGAATGTTGTGGTGAGCACTGTTTTCAGGCTATTCCAGAAACCACAGGTTCCACGATGTCACAAAATTTGGTCAATCAAATCCAAATGGTTTGTGCTCTGGAACTACCTGTCATCCCAGATGAATATCAAGATTTGAAGGAAGTTTTCAACGAAAAGGAAGCACGTAAATTGCCACCTCATCGGGACTACGATTGTCGGATCGAGTTGGAGCCGGGAGCTTCATTACCATGTAGCCGGATCTATGCTTTATCGGAACCAGAGAATCTTCATTTGAAAGACTATATTGAACAAAATTTGGCTTGCGGATTCATTCGACCTTCAAAATCACCTGTGTCATCACCTTTATTTTTCATTCCTAAGAAGGATGGGTCCTTGAGAACCTGCATCGATTATAGAGCCTTGAATTTGGTCACGAAAAAGAATCGTTATCCTCTACCCCTCATCTCTGAACTCCTTGATCAGGTGAAGGATGCTTGCGTGTATACCAAATTGGACTTACGGGGGGCCTATCATTTGGTGCGCATGGCAGAGGGTGAGGAGTGGAAGACTGCCTTCCGAACTAGGCTGGGACTGTTCGAATATCAAGTGATGCCCTTTGGGCTATGTAATGCCCCGGCAGCCTTTCAGCATTTTGTGAATGATGTGCTTCGTGAGTTTCTGGATCGGATAGCTGTGGTTTACATAGATGATATCCTTATATTCTCAAACAGCTTAGAGGAACATGTTGACCATGTACGAGCAATTTTAGAGCGACTATTGGAGAATCATCTGTATGTTAAACTGGAAAAGTGTGTGTTTCATTCGGCAAGTGTGGAGTTTTTGGGTTTCATCCTGTCTCCTGAGGGGGTATCAATGGATGATTCCAAACTTCAGGCAATTAAGTCCTGGCCTGCTCCAAGATCTGTGAAGGAGATTCAGAGCTTTTTGGGCTTCGCCAATTTTTATCGGCGATTCATTCAGAATTTCTCCGAAAAAGTTAGTCCTATTACTCGTCTGCTAAAAAAGAATGTACCATTCAGTTGGGAACGAGAATCAGAAGAGGCTTTTCAGCTTTTGAAAGAAGCATTTGTCACCGCACCAGTTCTGCAACACCCAAATTTGAAGGAACCGTTCTTTATTGAAGCTGATGCCTCGAATTTGGCAATTGGAGGAATTCTGTCACAACGCCAGAAAGACACTGGTCAACTCCATCCAGTGGCTTATCATTCTCGCAAATTATCTTCTGCTGAGATAAATTATTCAATTGCAGACAAAGAACTTCTGGCCGTAAAAGAGGCTTTCAAGGTATGGAGGCATTATCTGTTTGGAGCGAGGCATGTCATCACTGTGTTCACGGATCATCGGAATCTGCAATTTTTGAAATCTGCACGAACCTTAACTCCTAGACAGTTGCGGTGGTCGTTATTTTTTGCAGATTATGACTTCGTTCTGACCTATAAACCCGGTTCTGCGAATGGAAAGGCGGATGCCCTTTCACGGCTGAGTATGGGAGAAGAAAGTAAAGCCAAGATGGAGGAATTCATCATTCCAGAAGACAAGATCGTGGCAATTACAGTTGAGGATAAACTGGAGAACCAGATTAGAGAGGAATTCGCCAAGACTGAATTTGCAACTTGGGAAGAAGAAGGCCCAGATAGAAGTGTTCAGGATGGAAAGCCCTTCTTACTTGGAAAAATGTTCGTCCCCAGTGAAAGACTGCAAAGAGAAGTCATTCAGCATTTCCATGATCATCAGCTGGCAGGTCATAAAGGTCCCAAGAAGACACTGGAGTTAATTCAGAGAACCTTCCTTTGGCCGGGCATGGACACTCAGGTGAGACAGTACATCGCTACTTGTGAGCCCTGTGTTAAGGGTAAAAGTTTGAGACAATCCCCACAGGGTCTCCTTATGCCTTTACCTGTAGCCCCATCTCCCTGGCACACCATATCTATGGACTTCATCGTAGACTTGCCCTCTAGTCAAGGGTATTCTGTGATTTGGGTGGTAGTGGACCAATTCTCCAAGATGAGCCATTTTATTCCTTTGAAAACCCTTCCTACTGCCCCCCAGTTGGCCACCCTGTTTGTTGAGCACATTGTCAGGTTGCATGGGATTCCTAAGGTGGTTATTTCCGATCGAGGGCCACAATTTGTTTCTCGATTCTGGAAGTCCTTCCTCAAAGGATTGGGGGTTGACTCTCGTTTGTCCACCAGTTACCATCCAGAAACGGATGGACAGACTGAGAGAGTAAACCAGGACCTAGAGCAATATCTTCGGATGTATCTGATGGATCAGGAAGGGGAATGGCCCACTTTGTTGAGTACTGCAGAGTTTTCCTATAACAATTCTGTCCATTCAGCTACAGGGTTCTCCCCATTCTACTTGAATTCAGGTCGCCATCCCAATATGTTAGTGGGACGGGAGGAGGTTGAGGTACCGGCAGCGGAGGAGGTGGTGCAAGAATTGCGCCAAGCCTTCCAGAGGGCAACCTCTAATCTCCATAAGGCTAAAGAGGCGTACAAGACTCAGGCAGATAAGAAGCGAAGAGTAAGTCCCATTTTTGAGCCTGGGGAGAAGGTTTGGATTTCCACTCGACACATGCGGTTGAAGGGAAATCGAAAGTTTCAACCGAGATTTGTGGGTCCCTATGCAGTCATTCGGATGGTTAATCCAGTGAGTGTTAGAGTAGCTCTTCCTAAGTCACTGAAGATTCACCCAACTTTTCACGTCTCCTTGATAAAAAGAAACCCTCCAAATCTTAGACTTGTTAAACCACCTGCCCCAATCACTGTGCAGAGTTCTGAAGAGTTTGAGGTGAAACGAATCTTGGACTCCAAATTGAGAAGAGGAAAGGTTTACTATTTAGTGGACTGGAAGGGTTATGGCCCTGAGGAGAGGTCGTGGGAACCAAGTTGCAACGTTCATGCTCCCAGATTGGTCACGGAATTTCATAAGATTCATCCCTCGAAACCTAGGGAGGGGGCTTTGGTGGGGGGTACTGTCAGGATCTGGCCAGATATGCCTGTTAAACCGTCCAATGCATCTTCTTACAAGGTGCGATGTCCCTCTGCGAGGCAGATTCCCATCTGGCGCGCACTTCAAACTCAGGCTCATGCTTCCTGGTTGTTCCGCTCTGGGGACTAGGTTAGCATTCTAGTGTTCGTGGCCGTCCGCCATTTCAGGGGTTAGTGCGTTCTATCTGGCGCACTTCAACTGAAATTTCCTGGCGGCTGGTTGTTCCAGTCAGAGCTCCAGTTATTCTGTCCCCGTTCTTGCCCTGTTAGCTTACGGGTTTCCACGGGGTTATTCTAAGAAGTTTAGGCTGGGGTTTTGGCAGGTTTTCTGATTCCGAAGCTCCGCCTGCATTCCCCGCCTATTTCTTGGTTCCGCATTCCTGTGGAGTCGCCGAGCTGATTATTCGGCATTCCGTTTCTTCAGTTCAGTTTCCCGCCTTCACGTCGTGCAGAGACTCAGCCATTCTCCGCATTTCTGCACTGCTGAGGTGAATTCAGCGGCGGTGCTCAGGTGAACTTGTCTGCCGTTCTTCCAGAGAGCGGTAAGGATTTCTATTTCTTGCCATAGACTGTCTATTCCGCATTTGTTCAGCTACGCTAATTCAGAAGAGCTCCACTCAGGCTTAGTCAGAGCCTGGTTTCCTTCAGACAGCTCCAAGACTTTCTTCAAGTGAAGTTCAGCTTTTCGACTTAGTCCTCATTGAAAGACTGTTTGCAACTTCAGTGTGAGAAGAATCTCTACAAGTAAATTAGGGTATTTTTGTATGCATATAATCATACTGTAGTTTACCACCTTTATTTTGTCAACCTAATAAGACTCTAACGACAACAGGAGTACCACTGATTGAAGAGAATGTTATCAGTATTCCAATAAGAGAGTTGCTCAGTCCACACTATTACAGGTACTTAAGGGGATGTTGGGAGAGAGCAAGAGGCAGGCAAGGGTTATTAGAACTATAGTAATTCTCTGTTAATTGTTACAGGTGTACCAGTCCATATCCTTAGAGGACGCGAAGAAGGCACCAGTGTGGAAGTCTCTCTTTGTTGTTCGTTATCCACTTCCCCTTTCCCTTCCATTCCTGGGCTCGGCGAAATCCGGGTGTAGGGGTGTTTGGGAATTGGGAAATTTTCTGCATTGAAGACCTGGCCACTCGCTCCCACGGAATCAGGAAATTCAGGTACTACTTCTGACAACTGTGATGTGTCGCAATATGTCGGCAAAACAAAGGGGCATAATTTAATATTTGACATTGTTAGGTATGAGGAGCAATGTATGATGTTTATTAAGCAATCAGCAGTTTAAGTAGATGTATATAGATGTGGTTATAAGGCATGTTGAGTGATTTATGAGCCAATAGAATTGACATTACAGACCGGCACTATTATGCCTTACATTCATTTTTAATGAGGAAGTGTAGAGACTATCAGGGATCGATAGATGTAGGAAGGTTGGAATAGCGAATTGTCAAACATCTAGTGTATGCAGGTGCAGGAAGTGAGCTTTGAGCACAGTCTTGCACACACAGGCGAAAGGAGTTGTAGCCACATCCTGTTCAATAGGGAATGCTTTTTTGTGATAAAATTTGAGTAAACTGAAAAGAAGTACAGGGTAGTTTAGTGACTACTTGAGATGGTAACTGGCAGTTTCCAATGTTTGTATGTGCATCCAGAATGTATTTGAAAAATGCAGAGTGGAGATGGACAGCTTTGAAATCAGTGAGAACACTTAGTAATTAATGTACACTCTGCTTGGCAATCAGCAAACGAGGTTAGAGTCAAGATAGTCGTGGGAGGCATGTCTGGTGAGATCAGTGATGGAATGTATAGTGAAGGTGATTAGTTTGTCGAGGAGAGGAATGTAGGTGTACAGTTAGGACACTGCTACAGTAATTTCGTTTGGACAGTTTCAAGGTATTGATGGGGCATTTCGATCTCTGGAAGAGAATGTGAATGGAGAACTTCCTGATGTTCAAGGACAGCATGAATGTAGACATTGCAACCAAGGCAGAGGATTGACAAAATAGATAATCACTGTTATTTTTATAGAATTTAACATGAGTGAACAAAGACCATCATGTGTTGAGTGGTTGTCAGTCAATTTGAAATTCAAGTCATAGGTATAGGGTGAACAGGACACCATATTATTTGTTAGGTACATGTGGCACAATGTGAACCTGGGTAAAAAATAATTAAATAAACATTCAGAATTAATGATCTGTTAGGTTTCAAATTCCCATCCCAGCAACACACTTGTTTCATGCTATATTAGGTTAGGAATGTGTGGCTAAATTGATGCCATTTGTATTCACGGTATGCAACCCACTGAGTTATCCCCGTAATGTGCAGGCTTCAGTTAGCGAGTGTGACTCCATTTTGCATTTTGTAATCCCTATTAGGCTGCTTAGGCTATGTCTGAGTTAGGCCTCATTACTCGTTTTGCTTGCTTCAGCAGAACACTGTATTTTGTTATTATTCTCTCTTCTGTTCAAGGCTATTTCTCGATTTACTAATGAATCGGCCATTCTGCCCTCGCATACCTATCTGAATGTGTAGTTTCTGCTCCCACGTAGGAGAAGCTGAGACCCAGCCTGCGGCCTTGGATTCCTGATAATATGTACCCAGCTGGCGGGTGTTAGCTCATCCTACTGTGCCTCTTTGTTCATGTTCGGCCCAGGCCTGTAGTTTTCCATTGGGGCATGGTTGAAGGCTTCTCTGGAGGAATTAATATGCACTGTAGACGGTTGGGAGGGGGCAGTCCCTCAACAGACATCTTAGAGTGCAGGTCATGATGGACTCCTCTGCAGAGTATTGCCAATAAACATGTAAGTTTGTATTCTCTACTGTTTGACCGACTCTTCATTCTTGGGGAGGCATAGCAGGTGGGTGTAAGCAACCCGGGTGGCCCTTATGGGCAACTTCCTTCAAGACAAATGACAGGAGTGGCTGGAAAATCATGAATATACATGCTAAAAAGGAGGGGAGGAATTAAGAAGCTTACAGAGGGTTATAGGGAGAAACATGCACCCACCCACAAAAGAGTAAGCCCATTGCTAATAACAAGCTATCCTTCTATAGTTACTACTGCCATAAAATATCAAAAACAATAGTAGTTTTGCTCCAAGTCAGAGCTTGAGAAACTCCAGCACCATACATGGCCAATAACTGCAACACCCTCCCATTAAAAATAAACAGTGGTCAGGTCTCAAAAGAAAAACCATAGAAAATATTCAATTAAATTATTTAAACGATTTAAAATATAAATAAATGTAATTTAATGTTAAAAAAGTATCTATGAATTGTATTTATTATTTTATTTAAATACACTTTTTATTCTAGAAGGGAATGTAACCACAATCTTCACAATAAAATAATTAGATTACTTTTTATTCTATATGTCGCCTATAATAATTTTTAATGAAGAAGAAAACAGATTTTACTTTATGTGGAATTCTTTTAATTTTATACTTTAGAAGAATAATTTTAGATGGTCTTAATACTTACATTTGTAATTTAAAATTGTTAATATTACTGCAATATTTTTATATTGTTCTACAATTAAAATAAATACATAAAATTTAAAAACACTTTTATGTCGAGTTAAAATATTTATCTAATTTCCTTTCTGAGTAACTTTAGACTTGTAAATTGTCACTAGCAAAAAATAGTAAAGTTCCTCAAAACTGTAAAAGTAAATTTACTTGCAGTAAATTTACTCATGCACAGGTCTCAGGCATGGTGACTTTACCCGTAGCTATCCATGATCTGAACATTTCAGAAATTCTAAAAGAACATGCTTCTTTACTTTTTAGGTCTCAGTCACAACCAGCTGTAGCTTTCTTTTGACCAGACCAGACCCATTCTTTGCAGCATGTTGGATATAGTTGGAGTGTCATTTTGGATTTCCCATTATTCATGACTGGATGGCTTTGTTTTCTTTCTTACTTCCCTGCTCCTAATTCGATGGCTTTCCTCACTATTCTTGTGTTTGTCCCACCTAGGAGCATTAAGATCTTGCATTGTTCTAAATGGGTGAAGTATCCTTCCACTGCTGATGTCAGGCCTTTCTCTGCAGTGCATTGGAAGGGCTATTAGTTGTCCCTATATCTCCCTACTCCCACTCTACCTCTCCAAGCACTCCTAACCCTGATTCCAAACTCTTTAAATCTATTTTTGCCCCCCGTACCCACACCACATGATCGCAGGCAAATAAACCTTAATCACTGGCAGACAGCTTTTAATAGATTTTTTTTAAATAAAAACTAAAATGCATTTAAAGTTGGCCACTATGTGTGTGTACTCATATGTGGAAGCTGTATCTACATGAATTTTGCAATATTTAACTAAATTACACTCCTTGATGGGCATTGTGGATTTGTGTGCATTCATTGCAGCCATATTGAAACTCAATTTTCCTAAAATAAAACAAAATGGATTCAAAAGTCACCATTGTGGATGAGAACGCATCAGTAGAGGCCATATTTTCATGCTGTTTGCAATATTTATCAAAATGCCATTACAAAATGGCCACTGTAGATGCACGTGCCTTTGAAGATGAGCTAACAAAAAGCACAGTTCTCACAGCAAAAGCTCCTGGCTTTGCCAAGGGTTCTCCTCTTTAGTAGTGGATTCATAATTGTTTCATTTGTAAGCAAGTTGGTGTCCTGCTAAAGTTAAACTGAGGCTATCTAATAAACTAAAAGATGTGTTCGGCCATGTTTGGAGAAGCATTCAGATATCCTTGACCACTATCTGGTAGAGTGTAATTTTAGGTTCAGGAGGTAGACATTTTAAGTAGTTTGCTAACAATATGGGTAACCGTTATTTGAATGACGTTGGATCACTTTCATATGTTCTACCAAATCTCATTGGGATATTTTGGCCACATTTTGTCTAATGTTAATGTGTACTATCGATGAAATTTATACACAAAAACAGTAAGAAAACCAACAAAAATATTTGATAGACATATCTAATTTCAGATCTTTATGGAAAGGTAATTGAACTCACATTAAATACAGTACATTGTACATAGAAAGTGTTTTAGCAATGGCATATCAGAATTGATGATTACTCTTATCAAAGAGGGCTATTTATATTAAACTGGCAGTTGGTGTATTTTAGAAATGTGTTTGCTAAGCACAGATGCTGTCTCTCTGCTCTTGCACTGTCATTGGAGAGCAAAGCAATAAGATGAGGGAGAAGGGAAGCTTTTGACAATGTACTGAGGAATTAAATGAAATATTTAGACAGGATGGGGAGGTTGTTTGCCAAATAGCATGATGTATATATTGTTAAGAATTTGGTTGGGGGAGGTGGTTCCTTTAGGTGGATTAGAAGGGTAGCATGACACCCTGTAATATCTAGACAGGATCAGGAAGTTGTTTCCAAGTGTTGTGAAGGACAATGGAAGGATGTTTAGTTTTTAAAAAATATATTTGGAGGGGGGAGAAGTATCTAAGGGTGATAGGGAGCTTGTAAGATTGAAAGAGGCCACACAAGAAGAGAGGGTGATCTATATCTTCCCTCTGCACAACTGTTTCATTGCATTAGTTTACAGGGACTTTTTCAGGGGGGTACACGCAACAGAAAATTGCAGATGGGTAATTTTGAATAAAGTGGGAGTTTAGAAGTAATTGGGCCTACCCACTAGCAGACGTGACTTCACCTCTGATATTTTGCCAACACCGACATGTGAGATTAAACGCTCATGTGTCTTTTCTCACTCTGCCCATTTTCCAATTTATTCTCTTGAGTTATTCAAGTGGCTAGTATCTCCAGAAAGAGGTCATGGACATGCAGGTCTCAGTAAATCTAGGTCTTCTACTGAAGCATGACACTCTTCGACAGGTACAGTGAGTATTACTGAATGTTTCCTATTTGCCTTTGAGCAATGCTGCAGAAAAAAACAGCAGGAATGATATATCCCTCCTGCCCTTTATCATGGCCAGGGATAATTTTGAACTACTGCATCCTGGCTCTTCTGCAACTCTGGCTTAGGGTTTAGCCCCATACCTCCGAGATCTTCAGCAACTATCGGATTAGGAGTGAAGCTTTTTTTGACTGATTTTCATTACAGATCAGGACTATGGTTCTAAAGGTGAGCGAACTTCCATCTGACTTTTTTGGGACACATCTTTGTACTACTACCCTTGTTTTCTCAAACATGGGAGTGGAATTCTTTAAACTTTTAAACATAGGGGATGCTTTTCCTCACAAAAAGGAAGTTGATACACCTTCACCACCAACTGTGAACCATGCTTTATGTGTTTTTGTGATGGTCGCCATCAAATATTTTTTTGTGTTTCTAGCTAATCCTTTGACTTTGCTTTTTCTAGCCTGTAATTCATTTTTTTCCTATTTGAGAATATTAAGAAAAACAACCAAAAGGGTTTATGTTTTTACGTTTTTCTGGTTTTATAACTTCATTATATATAGCCTGCACATGCTCAAGAACATCTTCATTTTAGGAGTTTCCTCGAAAATAACTCAACCAATTTTATCAAGGTATGACAATTACAGTTGTCTTCCTCATAGAGTACCATTTATTCCCAACTTGAGATTTGCTTAGTGATCTCAAACCCTACTTGTGAGAGCTTAGCTATTGCTTTGAATGGGGAAAACAAAGGATAAAATTACCTAATGAGTCACTGTTTAATTGAATGATGGTACCATGAGACATACAGGGGCTACATGATGAGGCTGAAACATGTTAACACATTAGGATGTAGAGAAAATAAATGCCCCATGCATCCTCCTGATTATTTATTAATCTTATCAGGAGCACCATCATTAAATTAATCTGTGAACCACTTGGTAATTTTCTCCTGAATTTTTCCCATCCAAAAAATGATGAAGCATGCCACCAAGGGTGGGTCAGCATTCTACTCCAAAAAGAACCATAGTAGATTTCTTGTGGTGAATATAGTGTTTACCTGTTGAATCAGCAATCATTGAGCTTGCTATATGTCTTTAAGATGTGAGATTAGGGAGGGTAGTGCAGGTGGGTATCGACTTCCTCCTCTTTTTCACTTCGATAGACAAGGTGCTGTGAATTCGATTTGTTATAAAATGATCCAAATGCTACTTGTAGTATGGGATGTGATCTATATCTTGACACTGAATGGTTTGAAGCCAATACATTTTAAGGTATGTTTCAGAAAATTAGAATATGCTCCTTGCAGAAAGGTTTACTCATTCATTTGTACAGCATTCATCTTCTAGCTGGATATGTGTCCAGTAGAGAACCAGCACTAGGTATTTTATGTTTTCAAGATCAAATCTAGTAATTGTATGCAATGTACTCGGCATTTTCTAGTCATTGTTCCTTTGTGATGGTAGGGTAGACATCATGGAAATCTTTCTTCCAGTTGTTTTTCTTTTTTTTATTAACAAACTCTTTCAAGAACGTTCTTCTGCAATGAGGCAGTATAACTAATAAGTCTTTATAGACTTTGAATAACATATTTGTATTAATATATCCTCTTCAACAATATTAGACAGTCTATTTATAGTTTCTAGGAGCAGTATGTCTTGTGCTCTGGTGTCTTCTTTTTACTCTATTTCCTGCCTGCATGTTGTGCCAGTCTCCACTGTTACTCAATATCCTAGGTCTGCCTTTTGTTTGGGTTCATGTACATGTGTGCTACCTTTTAGCTGGATTGTTGCCAACTTGTATAATGTTTCTGGTTTAGTGACATTATTTTTATATTTGTGGATATGTAGCACACTGTAAGCTTTGCTATAGTTATGTTGGAGTACATATGTGTACGTTATTTTTTAACAACCCGCCGTAACATACTACTATCTTTCAAGCCATCAGGTTCTATCACCTGAATATTGTCACTTCTGCAGGTTCCATTCCATTAAGGAGGGGGTCTGTCGAAGAGCCAGGTTTTGAGGTTTCTTGCGAAGATGGGGAGCGATGTTGTCTGCCTGAGGTGGAGCGGAAGGGCGTTCCATGCTTTGGCCGCGAGGAAGGAGAAGGAGCGGCCTCCCGATCTGGTCTTTCTGGTGCGGGGGACCACAACGTAAGAAAGCTGGGCTGATCGTAGGGTCCTTTGGGGTGCGTGGAATTTGAGTCAGCTGTTCAGGTATGCTGGTCCGGTGCCGTGGAGGGCCTTGTGTGCGTGGGTGAGCATCTTAAAGGTGATTCTCGCCTCGACGGGGAGCCAGTGGAGTGTGCGCAGGTGCTGGAAGATGTGGCAGTGTTTTGGCAGGTTGAGGACCAGTCTTGCGGCGGCGTTCTGGGTGTTCTGTAGCTTGCGGATGAGGTTTTTGTTTATTCCGGCGTAGAGTGCGTTGCCGTAGTCGAGTCTGCTGGTGACCAGGGAGGAAAACAGCAACCCTTTGCTGGAATATGCATTTTTTGTCAATGATAGGGGTGTGTGAAACTTTTCCATACATGCGGTTTCTTTACCCACATACATGGACTGAAAAATTGCAGGCAAATGGTGAATTGAGTCCCTCTGCTTGGACCCAGTCCTCAAGGGGTTGCTGGTGCCCCACTGCCCTGTGATGCTGATTGACTACCTTAAAAAAATCAGAGTTGGTCTTTGTTCTCAGGCCATTCCAAATGGCTGTACAATGAACACACAGAATGACTGAGACTACCCAGACATCAAGTGAATAGTTTCAATGAAAATTAAGGCATGGGGGGTGGAGGTTGTCACTAAATGCCCATGTATGCAAGGTAGAAAAATAATTCTGGCACTATGGAATGAATGTATGGAAAGCTATTCAGTTCATCATGCACAATAGTGAAATGCAGGCGTCACCCCCACTGCTTTCAGCAATGGAAATAAAGGAAAAATAAAATGATAATAACTCGTAGTTATTTTCATTTAATTTGTTCCTTTTGCTGCAGCTTTGCAGCATGGGGCTGCTCTGCTCTCGGAGCAGGGGGGAGTGATGGGCACTCTGTAAATATGTATGACTGTTTGGCCTGCCCTTTTGGGCTGGCCAAACATTCATGCACACTTTGCATGTTCTCCACCTAGGCTGCATTACAGCCTGGGTCGAGAACACGCCAAGGCTCCTATTCCCTGGCTGAGTGCTGAACCACGGCGATCAGACCAATCACAGTACTGCATTGCAGCGTTGTGATTGGGTTAGGGGAGCCTGGGATTTTCCTGCTGTGGAGTGGAGGGACGACAGCGAGGAACAATGGGGAGAGGCGCGGCAAGGAGGTACATTTTTTACCATTCCTTTACACCCTTCCCTCCTCATTTCCACCCTCCCCAAGCCAACCCGATCCGTGTCATCCGCCACTGGTCAAATTAATATATTCTTCACATTTTATATTCAAAGAAAATACTTTTGTCCATCCATAGATACAAGCTGATTTCATACAAGATGCATTTTGTCATTTGGTAGGACTGTCTGAGAAGAAACCAGAAATGTATCTCTTGTCAGTTTAGCTTCTAAAGTAAGAAGAAAATGTTGTTAGCAGTTCAAGCATTCTTCTGTCTTCTGAGTTGGACACCAACCTAAAGAATATAACTTTCATGAATATTATTAGTCATTTTCTTCTGCAGGCAACCATGAATCAATTCCTGACTAGATTGTCTTTTAATGGTCATCTATTTTAAACCCTATATATTTTCCTTATTAATATATTTGAGATTAACAATTCTCTTCCTGATATTTGCAGTGGTTTTACATGATTGGCTGAAAATCAGTCTACTTCATATTTCAATATTTCATTACATTATTTCTGCTAAAGGTGCATTCCATGGATTTAATAAATGAATATATTACTGAACAATATCTCAATATCGGTTGTCATTGACTTTCACTGTACCTATTTGGTTGCCTTCTTACTGTCAACTTCACTGTCCGGTTTTCAGAATCTTCATCGAGTACCATCCCATACAGTGACTCCATACTAAATCCAAGAATTCCATTTTGTAGATCATTTCCTATGAGGCAGTAATGTAATAAAAATTAAGTTAATTGAGAGGTCTGAATTAAATTACACTGCTAACATAGGTGACAAGCTACATCTCCGTAACAGCATCTCTGCAATTTCAACAACTCAGCCATATTGAATTAGCAAACTGACTGCAAACTCCACCTACATATCAGGGTATTTCATGTAGTATAGTCCACAAAATGTTTCAAAGAGGACAGCCTTCGCTCACCTTTGGGTGATGGATATATCTGGCAAGGCAATCACCTGACTAATGCATGTAGGAGCTTTGCATACCAAACCAACCTTTAAACAGATTCAGTAATAACTAAAGGCCATCAATCTACACACAAACATGAGGCTAGAATAATCACTAAAACCTAAAGAAAGCTAAAGAAAGACAACAGATGATGAGTTTGAATATTATGGGGAAAAATAATTTAATGCATTCAAATGTTGTTGAAAATCAAAGGAAAACACAGCAATATCGAAATACCATCAATTAGAACCTCGGAGCAAAACATGGGAAACACAAATATTTATGAGAGCCTCAGTTTGAGTGACCCATGTGAGAAGAATTTGATTTCATTGTCACATGATGGGTTTCGAGGGTTTGGAGAATGTACTCAAATCCATTGATGGTGGGGGTTGTAAGACATTTTAGGTAGGCATGCTGTGCAGAAGGTGACAAGGTTTTGTTGCGGTCACTAGAAAGAGCAGTATTAGAATGTACGGTGTTCACTTCCTACGTGCAAAATTGGCTGAAATTGTTTGACTTTAAATATGGAAGCAAGGATAACATTTAGTGGCAGTAAAATAAAAAATTTCCTGAATGTGTTGATAAGTGCTTTCCTTTCACAATCAACTTCTGCAGATGTTTGGTGTAGGAACTGGATTTCACTTGGTGAATGACACTTCCATGTGGGGCACACAGTTATGATGAAGAGGGGGCCTTTAAAAGAATTTGGTAAGGACTAGGATGTTTCTAGTTTTCTGATGGTATTCATTTCTTTCTTCACGATTTAAGGGTACCAGGAAATATTGAAATTAGACTTGAACTGTTTTGTTTGGGGCAGGAAAGCAAGAGCGACCAAGCGCTCTCACCGTTGATTTGAGAGTGTCAAGGAGAGCATCAGTGCATTTGTCTTGCTTAGGTTCATTGGTACGATGCATGCAAGTGAAGAGCCACAAGAAATGTTTTGAAACATCGGGAGGTGGTGGTAGAGGGTTTGGTAGACCTAGTGAGACCTAGTGAGATTGTTCTAGGAAAGTGATGTGGAAGGATAATGTATAATGGTCTATCTACCCGTGTGAGAAGCTATATAGAAAGGAGAGGGCATCAGAAATGATGTGGGCCAGGTTGTTGTCAAAGAAATGAGTGAGTGTTGAGATGTAAAAGGTCATGTAGGACAAGGAAAATAAGTTCAGGTAGTTCATGGTTTTGCATTGTGGGAGCCAGAGAAGCTGAAGCCCCGAAAAGCTTTTGCTATAATTGCTATATACGGATGTGGAAGATAATATTTTGGAGAAGTCTTCCGGAAAGATTTCCCATAGCCAAATGAAAAGAATGTAGGTGGAATGTGCTTAAGGGACGATAGGGAAAGTAAAGTGTACATTCATTCAGATGTAGGGAGGAAGTTAAAGTGGTATTTAGAAGGAAGGTGTTGTGGGCTATGATACGATCTTCACCTTTGTTTGTAGGTGGAGTAGCTGAGGATGGTGTTGCAATGTGGGACAATCTCATCATACGTCAGGCTTAATCGGGGATGAGTCAGGTCTCTAATGAACAGAGCTGTAAGTTGTTATGTTCTACTCAATATCAGAGGTCCGCAGCATTTCTGTGCAGAAAGTGTCCACTAATATGCACAGAAAAGATGGGGTTGGAATGTGTGAGTTATGAGTGTCTAGAGGATGCTGTTGAGAAAGGTTTACTTGCAAAAGTCGTTGAGTTTTTTGTGTGGCAATGAAGTGTGGAGAAGAAACTGGTATGTGGGGTAGATGCACACGTTTCAATGAAGCAGGGGTTCTCACCCTCAGCCCCAAATGATGTAAATGTAGGTTAGGCACTCGTGTTGCAAAGGCAGGTTGTGCAATGCTGGCTCATAGTACAGGTCACACACATGCAGTTTAGGCACAGATGAAGCAGACAGCACAATTTGCAGAAAATGGTGGTTTGGGGGAAGTTGGGTGTAACTTTTAGTAGCTGCTGGAGGAAGTTCCATGGGTTGAGGCCAATACTGGACACCACAGATCTCTCTAATGTAGGAATTCTTGATGTCGTTTGGCAACCATATGCTGGTGCAAATAGAACTTCCAGTCAAAATATATTTGTGTGTGTTACTATGAGAAAGCTAGGCACACAAGAAATTAAAACAATGGGGTTGGAACCTCCTACTTGTCCAAGGGAGCTGTTCCCCAGATGTCTCCTTCGTGTTACATGTCACTGATTGAAGGATCTGCGGCACTTTGAAGTTTAGGTATAAGTGTATGTATGAGGTTCAGTCCGAAACATTTCCAGTGAAAAGCAGTAGCGCCACAATTAGAAATGGAAAGGAGAAAGCTTGCAATACAGCTTGTGGACTTCATGGACTTGCTGTTCCAGTCGCAAACCTGATGCAATTTATGCAGGTAACCTGTGGACATTCTAATTTGAGCACTTTAGAAGAGGTAATGCATGCAGTATTACATTCCATTCTGAGGCACACAACTCGTTAATTTGAGGTAGTTGCACCACTGGTCATAAACACATCCAGTGTTATTGGTATATACCTGGTGAACGATTACCACTTGAATTGAATAGGTCATGAAATGAGGGCCTAAATCTAGCAAAGTCAATTTTAGAAAGCAGCCATAGCAAATCTAGCAGCTCTGGTGGCTCATGGCATACCTGCAGCCAGGTAACCATCAGACTGGGGACGGAGATGTACAAAGAAAACGCAAGGTAACAGGCCTTCTCCAGATATGCACCTATCACCATATCCATGAGGTCTGTCCCAGCCTTGCTTCAATTAAAGAAAGAGCTGATGACTTACTACCTCTTTAAGGAACACTACATCATGATGTAGTAACTGTCCTCTCTCTTAGACACCAGGAGCTGTATCTTGAGCGTAGGGGCGAGTGTCTGTTTTATGCACCTGCAGTGTGTAAAGTGAATCAATTTAATACAATATTTCTATGAGTTAGGCAGTGGCACCTGCCACAAACAAAAAGTGGTGGAGTGGGTGGAGGGAAAGCAGGGGGGGCATGGTAGGGAGTGTGCAGGAGGAGTTTAATAATAGTTTTAAAAAAAGGAAGACATGCCTGGACCTGCTGGCCGACTCCCGCGCCACGCTTTGGCTTTGGTGCTCTTCTTCCTGGTTCAAGCTGACACTGGGATAGCGTCACAGACTCCCTGTGCAATCCCTCGCTGCTCCCATGCTATGATAGCAGCGTTCAGATTGACCTGAGTGGGCTGGTGTGATGCTCTGCTCAGGATCAGGGAGTCTGTGCTGTTTCTCCAATGTGGCTTCAATACAACTGGGTTGGAGAAACCAAGTGCGTATGTGTGTTTGACCGGCCCAAGACAGCCGGTCAAGGAACCATGCAAACATTGAAGTGCACCAATTTATTTATTTTATTTATTTTAGCAATTTTTAAAGCGCAACAAATACCCATAAGGGTGTCTCGGCGCTAATTCACAGAACTCACTAGAAGGTGTCAGGGGAGACTAGACAGAGGATTAGGAGGAAGAGAATAGCCATGTCTTGAGGCTTTTACGGAATTTTAGGAGCGTGGGAGCAGTTTTAATGTGGAGAGGTAGAGTGTTCCACAGTTTGGCCGTGGCAATGGTGAAGCGTCTATCTCCCCAGTTGGCCCTTTTAGTTCGATGGACTTTCAACAGAAAGGCTGAAGAAGACCGTAGAGTCCTATGCTGTTCCGCTGGACGGAGAGCTTCTTTTAGGAACTGTGGTCCAGTATTGTTCAGGGTTTTATAAGCTATACACATAGCTTTAAATTTAATTCGGCTCCTGATGGGGAGCCAGTGGAGTTTTCTAATGTAAGGGGAGACGGATGAGAATTTAGGGATGGCCAGTAGGGTTCTGGCTGCAGCATTTTGTATTGTTTGTAGTTTATTGAGAACTCCTTCCTGCGCATTCAGGAAAAGTGAGTTACAATAATCTGTTCTCGAGAACACCAATGTGCTGATAAGAGTCTTTCCAGCTGATAGTGGAAGATAAGGAAGCAGTTTTTTTATTTTTTTGAGAGTGTAGAAAGCCGATGAAACAATGGCATTAGCATGGTGGTGAAAAGTCAGCTTGTTGTCAAAGATGACTCCCAAGTTGCGAACCTTTTCCACCGGCTGGGGTGGTGGTCCCAACTGAGATGGCCACCACTGAGGAGACCATTCTGGGCGTAAGCTCCCAAATGTCATCACCTCCGTTTTGTCGGAGTTAAGCTTGAGACAATTTGATGACATCCAGGAGCCTATCGCCTTCATTCCCTCCTGAAAGTTGGCTGCAACAGATGTTCCGTTATTATACACCGATAACACTAGTTGGGTGTCGTCGGCGTATGTAGTGAGGGCAATTCCATAAGATTTTATTACCCTCGCCAAGTCCGACGCATAGATATTAAATAGCGTCGGGCTTAGCGAGGAGCCCTGGGGAACACCGCATGGAAGGGAGAAGGTGTGAGAGGTGAAATTGCCCATCTTGATGGTCTGAGGACGGTTAGCTAGGAATGAGGCAATCAGATCTTTAGCTTTGCCTTTAATTCCTAATGCTGAGACACGGTCGATCAGAGTGACATGATCGACCGTGTCAAAAGCAGCCGAGAGATCCAGAAGTATAAGGACTGCTGCTCCTCCCATGTCCATGGTGGTTCTAATTTCATCTGCGGCCTTTAAAAGTGCCGTCTCCGTCCCATGACCCTGTCTAAAGCCAAACTGGGTCTCATCAAGAAGATTGTTATCGTTGATGAATTTGGAAAGCTGGATGTTAATAGACTTTTCAAAGATTTTGGCTGGGAAGGGGAGACAGGCGATGGGTCTGTAACTAGCTGGAAGCTGAGGGTCCAGTGAAGGCTTTTTCAGGAGGGGCTTGATAATGGCCTCCTTCCAAACTGAAGGATATATGCCAGTTGCAAACATGGCATTGCAGATATTGGTCAGAGCAGGAGAGATTGCGTCAGGGATGCGGTTTAAGATGGCTGGTGGGCAAGGGTCAAGAGGAGAGCCAGATTTGATGCTGGAAACCAAGCGATGAATATGACTCTGGTCAACAGCATCAAAAGATAATATGGAGGGCATGGTATTAGTAGGAGGTGTCTCGGAGAGAGAGAGGGGGGCGGAATTCGTAAAGGTGATGAAGATGGATCTGACTTTTTCCTCGAAGTAGGTGGCTAGGGCATCCACTAATGACTGAGAGCCTTCCAGGCGAGGTGCCGGGGGTTGGACAAAGTGTTGACCACCCTATAGAGTTCTCCCGCTGAATTCTTTGCTTGCTCAATTTGAGAGGTGTAATAGCGACTTTTTTCTGCAACTATAAATCCTTTGTAGATGGCCAGGGCATTTTTATAGGTCACTTTATCTGCCGGATTATAGTTGTGTCGCCAGTGCCTTTCAAGGTTCCTGCAATGTTGTTTCTGCAGCCGAAGGGTTTCATTAAACCAAGGTGCTGATGGTGTTTTCCTATTTCGATAGGAGGATTTGGTTGGTGCTAGCTTATTACAGGCCATATTTAGGTTCCTTAAGTAGGTGGAGGAAGCTATGATAGGGTCGTGCTCTTCAGGAGTGAAATTTTCTTGCATCATCTCCGCTAAGTGCGGTAGGTTGATGTTTTTCCAGTCTCTATATGAAGATTGGGAGGAGGCTGTGACTGTGGGTTTAGGTGGATTAGTTTCTACCGTGAAGAAGATCGCTGCATGGTCTGTCCAGACGAGAGGGATAGTTTGGGTGATCTTTACTAAGGGGCTGTTGGTAAATAGACCGTCCAGAGTATGGCCTGCTTGATGCGTAGGGGAGGTTATCATTTGAGTCATTCCAACTGCTGCAAGGTCTGTTAATAACTGTGCAGTATCATGGTTGTCTAGTGCTTCCAAGTGAAAATTAAAATCACCTAGTACTGTAAAGTGAGTGGAATCTGCAGCTGCTTCAGTTAAGTTGCCTAAATTTGCTAGAAACTTGGCTCTAGAGCCGGGTGGGCGGTAAATTAATATGCCCTTGAAAGAAGACTTGGTAGAGAGGCATAACGAGAAAAGAAGGGATTCATATTCTGGGCAAGTTGCATGTCTAGTAGTGATTTTGAAGTGATCTTTATAAATTATCGCAATACCGCCACCCTTCTTTATTGGCCTGTCCAATCTGCTTACGTTGTAATTGGCGGGAGTGGCTGCTCTAAAGTCGGGTCCAGAGGCTTCATCGCCCCAGGTTTCCGTGATAAACAGGAGATCCAACTTATATGCGTCGATCAAGTCGGCGATTTCTAGTTTATGTTTGGGGAGAGATCTGGCATTTATTAATGCTGCTTGAACCACTGAAGGGGCAGCTATATCAGGTGTCGAGGATTTTGTAGTGCATGTTGGACATAAGGTCGGACCTAGAATAGGATTTGAGTAATACAGGTAAGGAGGAGCATGTGGTCTTGAGGCAGTATGCTTGAGTTCTAATAACTCAGATGAAGTATATTGTATTCTCACCGTGTTCAATGGTGGTCGTGGTACTGGTATTGCAAGGGGGGTGGCCCCTGGCCCGTCCTCGGCGCGGACGAGCGCAGACGAGCTTGCCTTATGCGCGCCTTCGGCGCGCAATCGTCGCGCCCGCTGCGCTCGTCCGCTGCGCTTCCTATCGTAGCACATGTTTTATTGGCCAGCGTGTGCCATGGGAAGGGGGTGTGGTCAGCGCGTGTGGGCGTGTCCGCCGGAAGGCAGGCGGCGTCGCCCTGGCAACAATGTTCAGCGTCAGCCCTTAATCGGCTGGTCGGTCTGATGAAGTTTTAAAAAGTGCGGGAAGTATTTAGCAGCTAAGAACAAATACAACAAGTAAAAACAGTGCTATCTCCCGGCTTCCGCCTCAGGAGTGGATTCAGTGAACGAGTGCTCGTGGTCAGCGCTCGCTCATGTAGTCGAAGGGGGCGTGGTCAGCGCGTGTGGGCGTGTCCGCCGGAAGGCAGGCGGCGTCGCCCTGGCAACAATGTTCAGCGTCAGCCCTTAATCGGCTGGTCGGTCTGATGAAGTTTTAAAAAGTGCGGGAAGTATTTAGCAGCTAAGAACAAATACAACAAGTAAAAACAGTGCTATCTCCCGGCTTCCCGCCTCAGGAGTGGATTCAAGTCCTCCTCCCCCAATTCATGCCCCGGCCCCACCCCTGCCTGCACTGCATATGCTGGCTCAGCCAACAGGTGAAAAATAAAACAATGATAAAATATTGTTTCATTTTCCATTGCGGAGGAGCTGCCCCTGGAGTTAGGACATGATTTTCAGACATTACAGGTCGGAAACAGTCAAACAGCATGACTTGATCCCTTACATGGATTTTTCCCCATCCTTTTTCCCTGCCTCTCAGCAGTTTGCATACTGTTTTACGGAAGAGTGTGGGACCCAGCAACAACTTTTTGGCTGCCATCCTATTTGCCTCATCAGTGATGCTCTAAGATGTAGAAGCAATGCAATTATCTGTGCCTATTTGAAGCCTGATGTCTGACAATCATAATTGACAAAAATGCAGACAATATTCAAATTCAATTTGCATTCATTAACATATTCATGACTCCTACTTGTGTCTTGACTTCTTGAAAAATCACTGGTTCTTATTTTTACACTAAATATTTGGCATATTTAGATGATGGTAGTCTTACAAATAAATGAAAAAAAAATACCTTTAATGAATATTGTCGTGTAGGCTGCACCTTCTGAAACCTGTGCTCCCCCTTGCGGATCTGTTAGGAAGACGTAAAATACTTCCTGGCCTTCAGGCTCATCATCATCCAAAATTCTAATGGACACATTGGTTTCCACTTCTCCATCCTGAAACGTAATTGCTATAACCTGTTCATCAAAATCCAGACCTTCCGTGGCCCATGGCGACCGTATAATTTCATGGGTGCTATGGAAAGGCAGTCCACTCAACCCGTCTTGTGCACTGGTCCCACCAAAGGTTTTTACTGTCACTTTGACAACGCCTTTCAATCCTTGGGTGCGTCTGACATTCAGTAGTACGGCATTGGGTGTACTGGCATTTGCGTCTTCTTCTGTATGAATTAGAGAAGGGCCAAGAGTGAAGATTCCATTAGTGATGTCATTGGCTAATATTGTTATTGACGCAACACTAAAATCTGAATTTATGCGGGGATTCTTTTGGAACATGCCCACATGTTCCACCGAAGTAAGGCTTAGATAAAACACTTCGTCCATCTCCGGAATCTTGTCATCAATGATTGAGATGTTTATGAGCACACTCATCTGAAGGTTTTCAAAAATGGCTTCTCCATTTTCAATGGGCACAAAGTCTTCATGGGCTTTGGCACTAGCTGCAACTGTCTGATACTTCACTTTTGTTTTATTTCCTTGGAAGCCATAAAGCCGCTGTACATGCATCGAGACCACCTGCACACCTTCCTCTACTGTGACCTGCCTGGAACTGGAAGCAAGCTGGAAGACTCCAAATGGCTCAATTTGAGCTACAGTAAATCCCGATCTAAAGAGAAAAAAACAACACAATTCAAACAGTGCCTTATCCCTGTAAAAGTACTCTGAATACGAATTGTACAAAGCAATCATTTGCTTTAATATCTTCAAAATACAGTATAATATCAATGTATTATTTTGAACTTCTTGGTTCTTTTTACTATTTAAATGAAACATAGATTAATGTCAAATAATGGAAAAGAATCACAAACACTGGGGACTAATTAGTCAGTAAAAGCATACTTCGTTATTGTTGATGAGCCAATCAATAAACCCAAATCGCCAATTGTTCCTCTGACTAGATTCAAGAAATCACTTGCCTTAACTGGTCAGTTACAAATGTTTGTTTATATATTCACGATTACTCAAATTCAATCGGTATAATTGCTACATTGCATCATTTTAAGATGACTGCTGCGCCATTGCCTGAGCCCAAAAGTTCCCGCTACTCCCCATGTGGAGTGAATAGTGTCACCGTGTAGTAGTAATAAGGTGTGGATAACCAATATTTAGCCACTTCTCTAGCTGCAGGAATCTTTATTTGCTATATCCTACTCCGGATTTTCTTAGCAGTCCCTAATATCATAGGAACTGATTCACAAAGGTAAATATAAATGTTTATATTTACTTCTTTGTAGATCTACTCCTACACTTAGGTTTAACTCTCTCCCCCTTTCCAGTCAGATTTTGCCCACGAGGACCAGCACCCCTAGTGGTCAGGCTGATGTAAAAAATCAGAAAGGAGGCAGTGCCCTCTTGCCAGAATATTTTAAGTCCCAGGGAGCACCACCTCCTCAAGGCCAAGTCGATTTGTATACGGGGAGGGGGCCACTTCCCCCCCTCCTGGCCTGCATTTGGCCCCGGGGACCACCACCTCCCAGGGACCAGGCCAATTGGTAAAAGAGGCAGAGGGGCCAGGCCGTTTTCAGCCCCGGAAACTGCCACCCTCCAGGACCTGGCTGTGCAATGTGAAGGGAGGGAGATGCGCAGCCCCTAGCCTAGAGCCATTATTGGCCCTGAGGACCCCCTCATGAGGTGGTTTCATTGATACCTTGAAAAATATTGACAATAGAGAACACTGAAAAAAATATGCAGGAAGTATAAAAGTGCATGTCTCAATTTCCATGTACATCGTGATGTATGTTTCTGGAAAAGACTACTAACCACAGATTCCTTACCTTATCATGTTACCTGGATCTCGAAAATGTTTGGCAGTACCTCTGCATGCCCATATGTGGTGCCAATGATTCAATATTGACGTTGCGCCTATATAGGTGCCACTCCAGTACTCCAGCACACTGATATCAGTTCTTTTCTTTCCGTGCCAACCGTAGCAGATCCAGAGAGCTACCCCAGTCACTTCTTGACAAACTTTTTCTTGAATGTTAGTGAAATATTTTCATCTATTTATTTTGTGTACTAGAGAAATGTCCCCTCCAAAACCTATGTGTTTGAAGCCTTGTGGGTATTGTCGCAGCAGAGTCTGTGTCTCATCCCCACTTGCTCTATCTTTGGTGTTTGGGGTCAGACCACAACTCCAAGTCTTGCTCCAACTTTCTCTCAATGCACTGGAAGGCGATTTTGGGAGAGGGCAATGAAGATTCTCAGTGCAAAGCAAGACCCTCCGTTAGTCCCATGGATGATCTCAAACCCACTCCCTGAGCCATTCCCATGAACGGGCATACTTGAAGCCAAAGTCATCATCTTTGTGTAACTCAATGAAGAAGATGAAGTTGAAGACACCAATCAACATCACTGCACTCTTCCCTAAAGAAACACTTACCTCTAGGCCCCGCTCCCACTCCCCACCCCAGGAGCTGTAGATTTCTCTGTTTTGCAGACACGGTCTGCAAGTATATTGCCACCACAATGACCTTGCTCCAAACCTTGATAATTGGCCATCTTCGGTTGGGAACTATGAGGCGGAGTACAATGGCGGTCGAACAAGCATCGACCGCCATTGTTGTGGGAACAGGACCGGCTTACAGGTAGTTGGCGGTCCCACCAGCCAAATAACAATCCAAACACCATGTACGCGGTTGGAAACATGACTTTTACCATGGAGGCCACCGCACAAGCCCCAGTGTTGAAAGGCATGTTTACAAATATCCCCGCACTGTGTGCCAAGCACCACACAGTGCCAGGCACACGGGCATAGATTTTTGGGGGAGCTCTATAGGTGCTCCCAGGCTTTATAGCGGAGGCCTAGGGGGCATGGCTGCTCTGCTCAGGGCCCCCAATGTCCCTTTTTGACATCCTATCTATGGCAGTCGGACCGCTATGGAAAAGCTGTCGGAAAAGGATATCGTAATTCCTACGAGCAGCCACCGCCCCCTATTGCAGGGACTATGATCTAACCCACAGTCTGACGGGCTCCGTAAACCTGTTAGAAGCATCGGTCGGTACCTGAGACCGATGCGTTTTCACTGAACGCATCATAATGCCGCATTTGGACATCTTAGTTGGATGTCGGTGGAACTGCCACCGACGGCCAGTCAGTGGTGGTCCCTCTGACATTCTAATCAGCCCCTATGTCTTCACATACTAGAATGAACTGAATAATACCTGATTGAACTGTTTGGGCAGATGAGGTTTCTATGATAAATGCATCATGTTTTTATGTTATTTTCTATTTTGTTCCTGTTCATATGAGGAACATGTTGGTAACCTTTTGTTCTGTAAACTGCTCCCGTAAGTCATGAAACTGTTACTATGTAAGACTTCATGTCAAACTGTACTTCTGTATCTTGTGTTCTTTGCTACCATTTCCTCTGCCCAGGTTCGGGCGTGCCAGTGTGCAACAAAATAGTTTTAACAAATACTGTTTAGTATATCCAGTCGGAATGCTAATGAGGATGTAAGCATGCGTCATTATATGGTCAATGTATATACACTAGATTTAAGAAGCTATGCAAGTTCTTACCTCAGGCGTGCTCCACCTGACACATTACTACTCAGATTAGACAGGTACAATGAGAAAGACTCTGGTCTACTTGAGTTTACAGACAGAACCAACTGTAGCACCTTGTTTGGCTCTCCGTGGGAAAAGATAACAGCACCTGTGGAAAAAGTGTCAAATGTATGGTAATTAAAGGATAAAGAAGACATAAAGAAAACAGCATCAACAAGCAAGACTTAAAGGTACAGCCCTAAAAGCGGTTGATAGGTATTAAAAAGATTCACATTACCAAAGTCTCAATTCATTTAAAAAGTGAAAAAATAGCAAGAGTACTGGGAACATTTTCAGTGTACTTAAATATATCTGAACTTAATATAAAGTGTGAACTAACTAACAAGCAATAGACCCTTTGGATTGAAATGGGTTAATCAATTGCCGCACGATCCTCCTCTTTGCTTTTTTCTCGCACAAAGCTCCAAGCTACCTGCCCATCCCCATCACGTGTCATGTGATCATCCCGCCTCCTTTTCCCCACCAATCTCACCATTCACAATGAGGCACTGGCTCCCAGGACCACCACAGAGACACAGAGGCCTAGGCCTACCGGACTAGATTAGGCTTATTGCTGTCATATGATTGTGATTCCTACAATAACTGCCTTATACAAACATTCGGTATTCTCCCAGGTACAACACACTAGTCTACACACAACAGACTGGGCGCATGCCTATTGGTCACCTCATCAGGCAGCTATTTTTCCAAGGACTTCATGTAGGGGTCGTCAACACTATCAGCTGTGGAACCTGGCTTGACCCTTGGCACTCTTGGAACAGCCCTTGTGACCTCTAGCCGCAGCTGGTCTTAAAGGAAGTGGCTCTGTACAATATGTTTTCACCCATTTAATTTGAAAAGGAATCACAGCCCCCGAACAGAGCTTGCCTTGTTTCAGACAGTGAGCATGTGTCCTGCGTCGTGAGGTGTTCCCTGGTAACATAAAGTTAATGAGCCCCTGACCCCACACCCCAACAATCACTCCGTGCTCTGCAGACTTGGTGCATTAGTGTCACACAGCACCAGAAATCCATAACCTCAGACACGCTGCATGTCATTCAGTGTACAAGTGGGTGGGCTGGACTCCCATGCTTTAAGTGCATTATATTTGCAAGAGGTCCAAGCTTCAAATTAGCCAGAATCACAGCTGAAATTCTTCAGGGTCCGCAAGCACAGCAAATCAAACTGGAAATCTGTCCCCTCCGACAGATAAGAGTTAAAAGGACTCAGTGACCATTTATTCAAAAAGCATCTTTTATCTATGCACTCAAATAGTGCTGATAAATTACCCAATATTGGGTAGCACTTTGTATGCTATTATTTTTTAACTCATGCTTAGAATGTGCAAAACAATACTAAAAGTCCCAGAATGCAACAAGCCAAACTAATTTGAAGGTTTTACACACGACATATGGCTACTATGCAATGCACACACATTCATGGTAACATGATTAGAAGATATTAAAAGCGCTTACCAGCAGTTATTAGTTTTTTACTTATCATAGTATATCTAATTAAGCAGCCTCTCGACAAGAAATCAGTTTTTTTATGAATACATAGCTGATGCTATTTTTAAATGATAAGTCAAGGTAACACGAGATGGGCAGGACACTTTAACAGTTGTGGTCCTGTTTATTTCTTGTTTTTCTATAGAGCGGTGCCTCCTTTTCCGGAGCCGCGGCCAGGTGAGGTGAGGTTTGAGCCCCATGCATTACGGTTAAGCATGTAATGCTTGTTCATTATTTAGTAATACAGTAGATCATGATGAGATACATCAGTGCTAGTAACAGATTGTATAAAGTCGATTTATGATATTGAGAATTCTAACTTGGAAAGTTTGTTAATCTCACAGACCAGGGAAAGTACTGTATTAAGACTTGATATGTTTTATATTACAGTTGCCATTTGCATCACGTCATTTTCAGAGGATTTGGTTTACACCTCGGACTTCAGGTGATTAGGTTGTATTGATTCCAACCTGTATTATATTTCTCTTTGTTCTATTATTATTTTTTCACTGTGCAGTAGCAATGTTGTTGAGGTTCTGAAGAAGGCAGAGGATGAGTTGCTTCCTCATTTTGTTGAAACATGTCAACCCGTTTAATCATCATGACAGTTATTTGTTGAAATCTGTCCACTTGTACTGTTTTTAGACTTGAGCACCGAGAGACACCAAGGGCATGTGTGTGCGCAACATGAAACTTTGAAAAATGAACAAAAGTGCATTTTTCAAAGTTTTTCCAAATTACCATGAAGTTCAACTTCATGGTAATTTGCTACTCCTATTAGCGAAATCGCAATTTTTTTTACTTTGATGCATTGCATTTAAGGAATCTCAATGTGGGATTCCTTAAATGCAATCGCAATTTAAGGAATCTCAATTTAGAGATTCCTTAAATTGCGATTTTTGCATTTGTCGCAAAGGGGCAGATTCTGAGAATCTGCCCGTTTGCGACCGGTTTTTAGCTTGATGCATGTGGCTGATAGTGTTTAGTTCTGATTCACAAATGCTAAACGTATATATTAACCTGGTTAAATGGTATTCCTACATTTTGACTTTAATGGTGCCTTCATGACAGCAACTGAGGAGATTGAGCAAAGACCATTTTACAATGTTTGGTGAGTTTTTATCTCCACCAATAATAATGAAGTATTGCAGTTAGAAATGCACTTGCAACACCTGGACCATTTTGTGGAAAGTTAGACTTTCCAAGCAGTGCAACTGGACGTCCTGTCACTGAGGCCCAGTCCCTGGCCCTCATATAGTGCACCTTCACTCAATACACATGCAGGTCGTGAAGTTGCGACCACAACTGGCCGTTGAAATCAATCCGCAGTGGCCACTGGGGCTCCATGATGTAGTGACCGGCTGCTCATGGTCAAGTGTTCAAAAGTGATGTGCTTCCACCAGCCACTCCCTGATGACTGGCTTCCACACTCATTATACACCCATCTATTACAGGTGTCATAGGACACTTGACCCTGCCGATTAAAGGGGCCCGGTACACGTGCCCAAGGCCAGTTCCAGATGCCATACCAGTGTGTCTTGTGTCATTACTTTAGGTTTATGGGGGCCTAGGGCCCTGACCCTTTACATTGACGACGGGCGGGTAGACCAGCATGTGCAGCTGCCTTGATGCTGGGTAAGGGGGAAGAGTATAGCTCGTGTCGAGGGCACCCTCTACCAGCAGCGGTAATGAAGGGGTAGACCAGGAGGTGTTCCCCAGAGACAAAAGGGGACGAGAGGGCCAAGTGTCTTGGCGGCCGTGACTCCCAAGAGGGAAGTGACTACTGACCCGGCGGGCTTGAGGTGAGCCCATGGGGTGGAGGAAGGGCAGTAAGTTGACTGCACCATAAAGAACCATAAGAAAGAGGATCAAGGCGGGGCCCAATGTGAGGAGACCGCACTCCCAAAAAAGCAGCCCAGAGGATGTGGACTCCCAGCGGCATAGATTAGGCCATAGTGTTGCATAGAGAAGAAACAAGTAATACCCCACAGCCTAGATTATGCCTGCAGTGGAGAATGTACAGTGACTCACCTCCAGTGAAGCGGTAGGTCTCGTGGTGCCAGAGACATTGACTGGACAGCAGGATACCTGGCACTCCAACACCAGTGGGACTGGACCCGCGCCAGCACCGAATAGACTCAAGGCCGCATCAACACAGAGATCCGTGGCACCAGGAAAGCTGCTGCAGCCAGGAGAAGCGCCAGTGTCACAGCAAGACTGGTGTGGCCCATAGGGAGAAAATGACAGCTGCAGCCCAGGAGGAGAAGGGAAGCTGCTGTTTCCCCTTGCCCCGCCCCAGAGAACAGGTGCATCACCCCTTCGATACTCACTCGGTGTGCGCAAGCCATTGGGGAGGGATGGTGAGGTGCTCCGTTGCCCATGTGAACTGCTTGTGGTGGCAGAGAGAAGAAAATGGAGTCCCGGGGAGGAATATGACTTGTTACAACGCAAGTCATCACAACGCGTACCATAAACGCAGTCGTTACAACAACCGCGATGTTATCACACAAAGCCGTTACTACGCAAGACATTATGTCAACTTGCAGTAGATGTCGTGCTGACATTGGAAATGTATAATTTACTATTACAACTCCAGCCTACATAACAATATGGAAGGTGTTGGAATAGTAAACTATACTATTTCTAATGTTCACACGCCATCTACTTCAAGTCGATGTAATGACTTGCGTAGTTATGGCATTGTGTGGTAACAACGTGGTTATTGTAACGACCGTGTTGTAAGGGCATCGCGATGTGATGCCCATGTTGTAGTGGCTGTTTGCCCCTGTGGAGCATCTGATTCTAAAAGGTGGAGTGTTACAAATGCGGAGAGAGACTTGTACCAGCCCTAGACAAGGACAGAAACATACCACGCTGTGACCATACGTACGTTTTGGTTGCCATCAGGCGTGGGGTTAAGCCGCCCTCGCGGCAAGTAAAACTATGTTGGGATAGAGGGAAGAGGGACGCAGAAATAGGGAAGCTGCTGGGGCTTGGACTAGTGCAACAGTGCCACCTGGTGGTTATTTGCGGTATTGTGCCTGGAAAATAAAACAAAAGGGGAAATAAAGAGGCTAATCGGTGCCAGAGGAATGTCCGCAGCACAAGGCTGCTGTGGCCTACAGAGAAGGAGTGACTGTAATGGAGGGCCCCCCTGATGGCGCGTAGATGCCTTTAAGAAGAAGAAAAAAAGCTAAATGTAAAAGGAACTGAGCATAGGAAATGGCCTGCAGCATAGGGAATGCTGCTGGAGCCCACAGAGAAGGAGGAACAGGTATATGTATGTAAGGAAATGGCAGCCCTGAAAAGACTGATACCATGTACATAGAGGAGAAGAGCTAACAGGGTCTTGGGAGAGGACTGCGATGAAGCCTAGTGCAATGGGTGGGTAATGGCAGCCGTACAGTGCTCTGGGACTGAGGAAAGCGACTGCAGCATAAAGAGGGATGCTGTGGCCTGGAACTGCAAGGGGGTCTACACCCGAAAGACACAACCTGGCAAAGAGAAAGAGTGTGGTCCGTGCCGCCCCAAGTGAGGGGACTTTCGTGAGCAGAGAAGAGCTGGTGCAGTGACCCATAGTACCACAGCAGTGTCCAGCCAAGAGGACTGCCAGGTAATTTGGAAAAGGGAAGGACTGTGAATAGCTACATGTACAGCAACAGACTGGTTGCCCCGGGTGAAGGCTGGAAGAGTATAGGCTGGAGCAAGGAGGCCCTAGACCAGCGAAAGCCTTCAGGATAAGAAGGTGGGCGATGAGCGCCTCCTGTGGTTGTATACCATCACCACGTTCAGGACGTGAGCACTGACAGGCGAGCCTCCATGGCGAAAGGACGCCATCGCAAGAAGAGCACCTAAAGTGAAGGACAGAGAGCGAAAAAGTCTGAAGTGTGCCATAGACCATCTCAGGGAAGCTGGCTGTATGGACATGAGCTCGCCACCTCCCTGAGCCAGCACCCTCCTGCCAGCTCAGCGAACCCCAGCCAGGCCGCCGACAACCTCACGAGTTGGATCAGCATCTGCGCGGACGAGCTCGCCCCGCTGACCCGGCAGCAAGAAAGCCCCGTGGTTCACCGACGAACTCAAGAGCTCCAAGAAGAACTGCCGAGCCCTCGAGAAAGTCTGGAGAAGGGAACCTACACCGGACAACAGGACCTCCTTCAAGCTTGCCACCCGGAAGCACCACCAGCTGATCCGCACCGCCAAGAAAACAGCATTCAAGGACCGGTTGGACAACAACGCACACAACTGCAAGGAACTCTTCAACATCGTGAAAGAGCTTTCCAACCCCAGCGCAGGAAACAACGACATCACCCCATCGCAAGACCTCTGCAACTCCCTCGCTTTATACTTCCACAACAAGATCGCGGACATACACAACAGCTTCAACAACCAACCAACGCACACCATGACCGAACAACCACCCCCCACCACCACCCTCCACGCCTGGACCCCGATCAGCACCGAAGACACCATCCGCACGATGAACTCCATCCACTCCGGATCACCGACCGACCCCTGCCCTCACCACGTCTTCAACAAGGCCGACGCTGTCATCGCACCCCACCTGCGAGACATCATCAACACATCCTTCGACACCGCCACCTTCCCTGAGAGCTGGAAACACGCCGAACTCAGCGCTCTACTCAAGAAACCAACAGCGGACCCCACCGAACTCAAGAACTACCGCCCCATCTCGCTCCTCCCGTTTCCAGCCAAAGTCATCGAGAAGACCGTCAACAAGCAGATGGCCGACTTCCTCGAGACGAACAGATCCCTCGACCCCTCACAGTCCGGCTTCAGAGCCAATCACAGCACCGAGACCGCCCTCATCGCCGCCACCGATGACATCCGAGCCCTGATGGACAATGGAGAAACAGCGGCCCTCATCCTCCTAGACCTCTCCGCGGCATTCGACATGGTCTGCCACCGCACCCTAGTACAGCGCCTCAGCAACATCGGAATCCAGGACAAGGCGCTGGAATGGATCATCTCCTTCCTCGACGGAAGAACACAGAGAGTCCGCCTACCACCGTACAAGTCAGAGGCCTCCGAAGTCATCTGCGGCGTCCCTCAAGGATCATCTCTGAGCCCCACCCTCTTCAACGTCTACATGAGCCCCCTCGCGGCCATCGTACGCAAACACAACCTCAGCATAATCTCCTATGCCGACGACACCCAGCTGATCCTCTCCCTGACCAACGACCCCGCCTCCGCCAGAGCCAACCTGCACGAAGGGATGAAAGAGGTAGCCGAGTGGATGACGACCAGCGCCTGAAACTGAACTCTGACAAGACGGAGGTCCTCATCCTGGGCTCTTCACCCTCCGCCTGGGACGACTCCTGGTGGCCTCCCGCCCTGGGCACCGCACCCAAACCGACAGACCATGCACGCAACCTGGGCTTCATCCTGGACTCCTCCCTCTCCATGACCAGGCAAGTCAACAACGTCTCCTCGGCGTGCTTCAACATCCTACGCATGCTACGGAAGATCTTCTGGTGGATCCCCACCGAGACCAGGAAGACCGTCACCCAGGCCCTCGTCACCAGCCGACTGGACTACGGCAACGCCCTCTACGCCGGTACCACCGCCAAGATCCAGAAGAGACTCCAGCGGATCCAGAACGCCTCAGCCAGACTCATCCTCGACATCCCACGAACCAGCCACATCACCGGACATCTGAAAGACCTTCACGGGCTCCCCGTCAACAAAAGAATCACCTTCCGCCTCCTCACCCACGCACACAAAGCCCTACACGACCAAGGCCCGAGCTACCTCAACAGCCGGATCAACTTCTACGCTCCCAAACGCCACCTCCGATCAGCCAACCACGCCCTCGCCGCCGTCCCCCGCATCCGAAGAGCGACTACAGGAGGAAGGTCCTTCTCCTACCTGGCCGCCAAGACCTGGAACTCCCTCCCGACCGACCTGCGCCTGACCCAAGACCACCTCTCCTTCAGGAAGAAGCTGAAGACCTGGCTGTTCGAGCAGTAGCGGCACCCCCCCCCCCCCAGCGCCTTGAGACCCTACGGGTATGTAGCGCGCTCTATAAGTGTCACTGATTGATTGATTGAGAGTGAGAGCCGTGTGAGGAAGAGGGCCCATGTTGGTACGGGGTGTGAGAGACCCTGCGAAGCCTGCACGAGTGGGGGTAGAAGGTAGTGCCACGACGGCATAGCCTTGAGGTGCAAGGACTGTGCCCTCAAGTGAAGAGGAAACCAGTGAGAGGTCAAGGAAGAAGACTTGTGGGAGGTTGAAGGAAGAAGATCTGTGAGAGGTCGAAGGAAGAAGACCTGTAAGAGTTTGAAGGAAGAGGACCTGTGAGAGGACAAAGGAAGAGGACCTGTGAGAGGTCAAAGGAAGAAGACCTCTGAGAGGTCAAAGGAAGAAGACTTGTGAGAGGTTATAAAAAGAAGGTCACAACAAGAGGTCTGGTCAGTGGACGACAAGAAGGTTCAGTCCTAGGGGGTAGGACATGGCCAGGGAGACCCATGTGAAGTGCACATCACATGGAGAGGCCTGGTCAAAAGAAAGAATAGTAAGAGAAAATGGCGTCAGTGAAGATGAAAATGGAAGAGAAAAAGTGTGGCACGCGCCCACAGCACTAGAGTCCAAAGAAAGAAGAAGAGAAGGGTGTGTAAAGGACATCTGGCATACCAAAAAGTACAGAAAAAGATTGTGAGTGTCATTGCAATCTAGTGCATCCCCAAGAACATCTCTGGAGCCGTGTACATCTAGAGTAAAGCACTGTAACTATGAAACACTCAATGGTCAGTGAGACATCTTTGGCACCATGAGTGGCTGCTGCACAGAAATCCTCGGCTAGACCAAATAAACCTAAAGCCTGCGGAAGAGAACAAGCAGGACCATTTGTAACATCCACCTTTGAGGTTGCTAGTGAGACTGGGTTGTGGTCCTGTTTGGATGCACTGAGTGACCTCTGTTGTGGGGCCTAGAAGAGGATCTGAGCAATCCACACTGGCCCGTGGCAATCCAGGGGCAAGGGCCTTGGGGATTACCGGTGAGAGAGGAAACCCAACACACAAGATGTGTCTGCAGCAGTTCCCAGCAAGTACCAGGAAGATCTCTTTTAGAGTCTGCTTAACCCAAAGACTGCCCTGTCAATGCTGGTGCACCAGAGTCAGGATGGCAGGAGTACCCCAAACGAGAAACAACTACCCTTGAGGGGGAGCGAGGGACTAGAAGGTGGGACTCATAGCGATTCCTCAATGGGCCTACAGTATGGCACTGGAGTGACACAGCGCAGTCCACACATTCCTATGAAGCCTGGTGAAGAGGACTGCAGGGAACTCCCAAGTGAAGGGAATCCTGGTGAGAGAAGCATGTCAGAAATTGCTTCACCATTGGCCATGATACCTGGGGCTCCCAGCTGCGCCTGTACACTCATCCTGTTTGGGAAAACAAATTGAATGTACTCAATGGAGTTGTTGTTTATTATTTTGTTCTCTCCCACAGGTTATACTTGTCCCATTTTTATAAAAGGTTGGGAGGGATGTAGTGTCTGGCTGGTCACGGCTAGTGTTCAGAAGGGATGTGCTTCCCTCAGCCATTCCCTGAGGGCTTCCACACTTACCATACACCCATTCATCATGTGACCCTGCCAATAAAAAGGGCCGGGCACAAGTGCCCAGGGCCAGTTCCAGATAACATACCAGTGTGTCTTGTGTCATTGCTTTTCGGTGTATGGGGGCCTAGGGCCCTGACACTTTACAAAGGTAATGTGCTGGAGGTGGCTCTGTAGTCAATGCTTGCATAAGAAATACTATTGGTATGGTGTCAAGACACATGTGGTGTGACAGTGTGCTTACCAGATGATTCAATGACGGGAAAGATGCAATATTCAAGTCGTAGGTTTTTCTTTTATAAATCATTGGTTTCAGGTATGTTAACGGAACTGAACAAATGTAAGTGACCCAGGATTAAAACTACCAGCAAAAATCCAGGCATGGAGCACTGCGTGCTAGGACGCCTTGAGTCATCTCATAACATTATGTAACAAAAAAAGAGTAATTTGACAGATTTTACCTGTTATGCAGCAATTACTGGCACGACTTAGGGAGGCAGACCTGTTCAGCTCAAAAAGCGATAGACCTGCCATACAAGTACAGTTTATCCTGTCCACTTTTTAGCACAGTTAAAAGTGCCAAAGTTTGTTTGTCAATAAGAGTATATAGAACATGGACCAAGTTCCCTTGTGTTACAGTTATCACCCATAACCTGCCACAGGGAGTGAATTGGATGGGGATAAAAAGATAATCTTATAACAAATTGAAACTTAATAGAAAGAATACACTTGCCTTATCCCATGACTCCCCGAGGTTAAGGCCAGATACTTACCTGAGAAATGCCTGCTTGGGTTTACCCGACGACACCATCTTACTGGAACACTTAGTGCTCAGTGCTGAGTTTTATCTAATAAATATTGCATTCAAGGACTTGTAGCCTTGTTAAACCAAGACACCTACAAGCAATGATTTGTTAAAAGAAAACCCATCACTAGAAAAAAAGTGGCTTATTTATAAAAAAAAAGTGGCTTTTTGATATAGGTCATTGAGTAAACATAAGCATGTTGAGAGTTTAAAACAGACTATGATGGAACAAACCCAATGAAATATCGATCCGCCTCTATTCCGGAAATTATACCAGAACTGAGGCGCCAGGCTCAGTGCTGATTGTTCCTTGCCGCGATATCACCAGGACAAAAGGTGTGTGATCTCACATCCTATGACATACCGATCGATGTTCACTTGATGTCATTTTCTGCAATTTCTTTAGGTCAGATATTGTGTGAGGTCACATCTTATGATGTAACCCGGGGGATGTTGGTGAATCATCATCCATGCCTTTTTCACACAAAGTACGGGGTCAATAATGAAGCATTAGGGCCCCAATAACACAACAGAGGCCTAGGCACACCAAACTGGGGGAGACTGATTGTGGGTCAGCATCTCTCTCCCTCTTTGCCTTGGATCCTAAAACAAAGTGCAGAAACAAACAAGTGTGACTCTAAACCGAATGCTAAATAATAATTCATAGGGAGAGTGGCATCATAAGGTGGTGTCTGGGCATGCAATAGCATTCTGCTAATTGCAGGTTCTATCTCAGTGCAACATGCTGGTTTCTTCTCCTTGGGTACTTGCCATGTTCAATGTAGCTCCAGTCACGGATTAGGAGGCATTGCTCGTGGTGGGGGATGTACTAATAAGGCACTATAACAAACCCCCTGGCACTTTATTATGTGCTCCTGGGTTGATTTTCGATTCTTTATTCTGGAATGGAGATAGGACAATGGATGGCCTGAATGGTGTGCACTGGACCACAGTAGAGTGGTGACTTCAGCTCACTTACGGATGAGGTGGAAAGGTAAAAGCGAGGTCTGGTGTTTGTAAAGGAGTTGGGGGTTTGTCCTAAAGCCCTTGTGGCTGCTATGACCTTGATGATTGGCAGGGCTTTTGACACTGCATTACCCCCAACTTGGATTTTTCTTCCTCCCTCAATTTGGATATTATGGCAGATCAGCAAACAGGGACATTTGCAGTTTACTTGGTTTCTCCTGACACCCAGATCCGCCTAACTCCCTTTCAAGATTATTTAGCTATTAGGTGATGAATATGCAGTTTGGGACTACCAGACAAGCGTTCTCGTTTACTGGACGTTTCATCTACAATCTCTTGGAACTCTGACCTGACCTGTTTCACGGAATGACTTTGTTGCCATACTACCCGTTCACCAACAGATCCAATGAATGGAGCACCTGCCATTGGTGCTTTATTTCATTTTGTGGAAAGGTCCCTCTGCATTTGTCTTTCATTACCCACTTTCAGGGTGTGCTCATGATGTGATGTATCACTTGTTTTCTATACTACTGTGGCTATTTCTCCTGCCTCTTTTTTCTCTTCTTTTGAGTTCTTTGTCACTTTCCATATTTAATTGCATCGCTTAAGTCAAATGCAGTGTTTTAGAAATCTACAAGGTAAATAAACAATCTGACATCCCCCTAACATTCTACCATACATTTAATACTTCCACACATTCTTCTTTACCACACACCTCATCTTCAGTATGCTCATTTACATCTCATGCACCACACCACTAGGCACCCTCAGAAAATATGCTACACATCATGCTTGTCAACATCCTTCTGGAGATGTCCCTACCAAAGATGTACACCATCATATAGCACAGCATTAACACACACTTTTGGAGCTTTCCTTTCCAAAGATATACACCATCCTACAGCACAGCATAAACGCACCATTTATCACACACCTCATCTTTATCAAACATGCCTACTGCCCACAGGCACACCACGGCCAAATATAAAGCAAATTAATCTTACAAATAAAACAGTGGAGGCCTCACAGTAATCAAGAAACCAAAATAGCCTTGCATCGTGCATGGAGCTTGGTCCATAAATTACATTGGGCTCTCAGATATTTAATGTCTAGCTCATCCACAGTCCACAGGAAATGAATCCTTCATTGAGGTCTTCTTAGACCATTTTCAAACAATATTTCAGCTGCACACATATTACATGCATCAGAATTCTGATACTCCCCAGGAAACATACTGTTGGAGGTGATCAAAATGAATGCAAGTAATGTGGTTTGGAAAAAATTGCAGCTGGCTAGGCAGTAGAAACTCATGAACACTTAATGCATTAGATAAACAGACAACAAAAATTACTATCGTCATTGGCATGCATTGCAGTGTGAACTCCAGCTGACAAGAATAGGAGTGTGGTAAAAACAAGACATAGACTTTCTTTGCATATGGGGGTAACCTAATGGCTTGGGGGGGCTATAGTCAAATAACATTGAAGAAGTGTATGGATGTCGTGAACATTTGTAATTTCTGGACAAATAACGAAAGTTGAAAGGCACCTAGATATTGGAAGCATGACTGGAGGACAAGGATATGAACATCAAGGTGGCATTACATCAATGTATGCACTATATACAATACATATGTGCTGTGACTCATTGCCTTGTGACATTCTCACTATTATATGTTGCTCATAATTGAAATGAAGGAATAATTCATGAGAAGCAATCCTCCTAATAAAGAAATACAGGCATATGTTCAACAGGCCAATGCACACACACTCAGGGCCTCTGGGGCATGGGAGAAAGTCGACGAATGGACTGCAGAGTGTAACATCTGTGACCTAACATGAAATTGAGGAAGAAAGGGGTTAGGGAACACGGACATGAGGCACTGCATGGCCGGGTCAGTAAGGTAACACTTGACTTGTGCTTTTATCCACAATAGTTAGAAGGGTGGGTTTAGATTCATGTTTAATAACTCAAAAGTTGTGTGTGACTCTGGGGCATTACGTGGAATTAACTTACCAAATTCAGGAGTGATATTTCCAGGATGCACACCCTCTGGTGTTGATCCAAGAGGATAGCCAGATCTCCAGTCAACCTTTAAGGACCCATATAATCCTCTTCTGGAAATCAGTGCTTGGCTTGTCCCTGCAGACATGTTGGTGAGTTGGAAGGCAACAGAATCAAAGCCAACCTACGCAATGAGAAAAGGAAATATAGCTGTTCATAAAAACTAGTTAAATTAATATGTACAGAAAATAGGCAATTATGCAGTATTAACTGACAACACAGGATTGTTTTCTATTGAGTAGTTACAAGTAAGGTGAGTGAAATCGCAATTTTTTCATAACATTTTACAAATATAACACAACATTATGTGAAATTGTGGAAAATGTAATTGCTGATATACTGCAGCGTTAGGACAGGACATACCTCACATTCAATAGTCATAACAGATACTGGCAATAGACTGATCATGGAAAAATGTCTTCCTGCTGTGGTTTTACTGTCCCACAAGACATTTTCTGACCAAACCATGTCTAGCGGTTGAAATTTCACTTCTGCAGAATATTATGAAATTTGATGAATATTCTGTAATGCAACATAGTGGCCGACATTTACCATTATTCCGGCAAACTGCACCTTCTTGAACTGCTGCCCCGGTGATATCTCTTGGCGATCCCCAGCTCCATGCATTGTTTTGGCCCTCTTGAGAGAACTGAGGGGCACCATTCCTGGACATTCTGAATTCTGTGCCTGCCCCTTGATAATCCTCCTTTGGTTCTCCTATCTTCCTTCTGGGGCGGACACCCACCACCAGTCGCTGCCAAGGTTCTCTTTTTCTTTTTTCTTGTTTCTTTATTACAAGCTATATTAGCTAATAGTGCCCATAATTCTTTTTTATGGGGACTGTTCTGTATGCCACACAGATAACATGCACCCAGCAATGAAGCTGCTGAGCGGAGCATATGGATATACATGCAGGCGCTGTGATACATGTACAGCTACTTCGGAGTATATGTTAACTGGTGGTTTTTTCCTTACCCCTCTCTGATACTCTGCAAACTGAAGGGCTAACATGTCATGTGATGTCTGTGCAGTATTGAAATAGGAACAGGTTAAAATAAACATTTCTGTAATGCAATATGTGAATATTCCATTAGATTTCATCCTTGAAAAAACAATTGTGCAGGCCTAGTTCCAAATCACAGCATAGATACCAACAGTTGAGTTCAATGTATCTATCAAGTCAGTCTGAGGGGAAAACTCGTCAATTGAGGCAGCTACCCAGTATACAATTTTATACTTAGTATAGGATCCCTATGGCCATCCTGTAAGCGTATCCTATAAATCAGCTGTGCAGATGGAGAGGACTTCTGGCCAAAAATGGCCTTATTCATTCATCTCCACTTCCATGAGTCACACACTTAAAATATGATGTCCTACCCACCATCCACCACTTTCTTCACCCTGCCCTCAGTTCTTCTGTTAATGATTCTGTAAATGGCTTTCTGTCACCCTCACCAAACTCCCACTAGACCATGCCTCCATTCAATCTTTTAACCTCTTGCGTGCTGGTGACGGCTCCCGTCCGTCATGGCACACAGTGCTCGTGTGCTGATGACGGCCGGGAGCCGTCACGACCACGCCCGCAATCGGAATATGCCGCACAGGAGCAGAATTCCGGCCGCGTGCAAGGAGTTAATGATTTTAATGAGTAATAAAAAACAAAAAATATGATGAGTGGAATGCCTGAGTTAATTTGAATCACTGGCAATTATCTGTACCAAATATTTTGCCCCATACCACCCTAGATTGGAACTAGCAATAGATAAAGCAGCGTTGGTGATGCTTTAATTGGAACAGTCCAATCTGAACTGCCAGACTAGGTGCCCTCTGACTGGAAAGCTGCACAGAGTAATTGTCAGTGGCTGAAATTTCACTGATCACCTTTTGGTATTTCTCAGTGAGGTATGTCCAGAGTCAACATGTCTCTCATGCTCTCTGTGCCACAGGACTCACGCTGTTCTTCACTGATAGTAGTAAAACGCCACAGGGGTATAACCCATAGACCAAGTTGAGATCTGGGTGAGTACAAGAAAAATAAACAATATCTCAACCGGATTCAGTAGAAATTAATACACATGTATGTACAAGATATTACAGGAAGAGAACAAAAGAGAGAGACTCCAAATTAATTGTTGAATGTGCTAATGGCATCATATATTTTGAAACATGAGTTACACATGACAGTTATCACAGCACTGTTAGGCATAAATGTAAAGGCAACCGTAAAGAACTAAGTGCACGTCATGCTCGTGACAGGGCGTGACGGCACAAGTGCCAAGTGAGGAACACAGTGCTAGGCGCAAGGTGAAAAAAGTGATAGAAAATATATACTGGATAATTGGTTCAATACAAGGATTTTCTTGGGAGAATTAAACACGATTCAAAGAGATTTCATGAACCAAAGGAAGGTGTGCGCCATAAATTGCACTGGTAAAAAATGGTTGACGGGGTTTCAATCCTATCGAATCAGGATCATCATCAGGACCGGGTAGCCAAGATAATGGGTGCTGTAGCACAAGGAGAAAGACCCAGGGGTAGAAAATTCGGGTCCTAGGGAGCGGTGGCAGCGTCAAGAGATGTCTGCGGTTTATCTCGCTACTCAAGATAGTGATCGTACGGTGATTGGATGGAAAAGTCGGCGAAGAGCAGGGTCGGAGCCCCGATTGACTGTAGGGATGGCCGGTGTTGGTTCCTTAATAATCAGGGCGTAGCAGACGAGTGAATCCTTAATGTATTTGGAAAGCGAGTAATACCGGGCCGCCACAGACGTGTGTGGAGTCAACCGGTGTCTCGCAGTTAAGGCTGGAACTATTTAGGACAATGGAGTGGAACAATAATGTGATGCTATGAGTAAAGATACATTGACCTTCGACTCCATTTTGTATAACTGACTCAATTATCTGTACTCTCACGCAGTTGCAGGGTGGGGAGGGGATGTTTTTGCTCTTTACCTGTTTTTGCTCTTTACCTGTTTTTGCTCTTCACTGTACAGAGTACGCTACAACATATCATATGGAATGCACACTTGGTACCGTTCACCGGGTTGAGATTGTTTTTGACAGAGTAATGTGTGGAATGTACAGATCTACCTCGAAACAACCACAGGGGCCTGGCCACCTTCTGTGAGTGACCTAGATGCAGACCGGTACGGCCAACCATGTTTATGCAACAGAAGGAGGGGGGATACGTTTCTAGAATTCTCTCCTTGGGTTGAGCTAAAGGTATTAAAGATGGTAACAATTGGCTCTCAGACAGGAGCTCGCCTGTAAAGCAGAAGTGTTGTCACAGGGACTTTTGATGTTCCCGATCGAGGCTTCTGACTGACTGACTGACAGCTCTCCAGTCGTGCTGGCTAGAATGTTGAAAGACACTCTTTCAGTGATGCATTTATATTACTTATTTAGTTTATATGTGCTATAAGTTTAATTACTCCATGTGTATATTTCGAATGTTTTTCTGCTTTGTATACATGCTCTTCATATTTAACTTCTTTCATTTGACATATGGGAAGGTGCATTACCGAGCCTATTTTGTCTACTTTTCAAAAGCGTTGTACTAATAAATACACATTTCATTTTAAAGCACCTTGATCCGTTTCCTTGCCTCTTTTTGAGAGTGCTGAGTTATATTTCTACGTTTGTCATTTAAAGGTGCAGTAATATATACACTTGCCTCATTTTGGGAGTGCTGAGTTTAAGAGTGTCCTATTATTTCACGTCTTAAGCAGAACATAGCAATATCTCAAGGGTCTCTGCAGGTCAAGATTTAATCCTTCCCATGCATGTGAAACAAAATCTATATTGTTGTTTATTAGTGGTGGACAGAATCAATTCTCAAACTGGATTTTATTTAATTTTGTATAACTGAGTGATTGAAGCTGGAAATCAGCTCCCTAAAAAGAATCTCACGTGCTCCTATTGAGACAATAACTCTTGTGGGTTTTGGGCTGATTATTGTATACATCCATCCCATACCATTGGTTATGCTAATGGCAGGAGATGAGGAGATCAAACTCTAGGAAGTATTCCTTGAAATCATCATGTGATCAAATAGCCCTGAAATTCATTTGTACTATTGTGATGGGCTCATACCAAGCCATCGCCAACCCTGGGAACTGTGGGGGCTAAACAGCAATCACTAGGAGGGCAGCGGCAGTGTGCATGGAAACTCAGGGTGAGGGCCTCGGTGGAATCCATTACTGATGAAGATCTTGGAGGTAGAACTTTTTGAAGAACATAAGTATAAGAGCTCTTTGTGAAAAGCAGCTATGGTCAGTCTACTAAGGTGTGGGCGAAGCACTGAAGATGCGCCTCTGCAAAGAACCCTAGATGATGTTGCAGTAACAGTGAGCTTTCACTCTTAGAAACGGGATATCCCGCCAAGCTCCATGGCTCTGACTGCTAGAAGCACTGCAGTGATGCTAAACTTGGTTTGCAATACATAAACACCACATACAAACAAATGCTTACAAATAACTTTAGCAGTAAATCTCATTAAGTGTACAACTTTAACTTCATCTCATTGTGACTCTACTAAGACCGACTGCACTCATGATTCACACTGACTACTAATGATGTAAATATTAGATTTTCACTCTCAGGACCAGTATCTCATTATGTGGAAATTAAATGCACATTATCAATTGATCCAACTAGGTTTACATACCCATACGATCCTCTCTTTCTCAACCCATGTCCTGCTGCACCTACCTAAGGTTCAGTGAATGAATAACTAAATAATGAACACTGCCTGGTTTGTAATGAGATAAGCAAAGAACATATAATATTGATCACACGTCTCCTACCAATTCTTGCCTGTTAAACATTCAGATGCATAAGATTAGTAACTGTCGCCTGGGCACACACTCAAAGGAATTCCCATATATCTTACAACTGCACTACACAGAGTGCACTTCACAATTTGTGATTTATGTACAAACATTTACATTGTATCCAGTTTCCCTCCACGCAACAACAGAAGACCTAAGAAATACCAACTCCGTTGCCGTATGTTATGCCCATTGTAGCTTTCTTTGCATAACTGTTAGTGCTCCGATGTTCAAGAAATGAACAATGCACTCCTTCACAAAAGCTATAAAGCAAAAATAAATAGTCGTCTTGTCTTGAACCCTTATCAATGAAACGCGTTCAGCCGAGTGACATCTTTCCTTACCAGTTGGTAACACAGCTTGGGTGCCATGAACAGACAGGAAAAAGCACGGAGTATTAATAAACACATTTTCTCTGCACCCCTGCGTGACAACTATTAAGATAGAACAGGATTATGAATAATGCTCTCAGAGATGGACAGTATTTATTTTTTACATAAAGAGTGTCCAAACACTTTCTTGACAATAAGGTGATTTTTCTTAATTTCTATATGTTTCATCGTGTTTTACCTTCTCTAGTGGAATATTCCAATCACTTGTTAGTATGTTTGTTTACATTCAGTTCTCAAAGGAAGAAAGTGTTTCGACAGAAATTATCTTAGCATACCATTCGCTCAATCAAAGTTTGAGATTTTCCACAAATGCATGAACTATTCATAAACAAAATGCTCACTGGAGTAAATTATCAGTAAACATTCACAAACAATAACCGAGTTTTGTATGTTCCTTTAAAACTACTGGTATCATTATAGATTCGTCAAAAAAGTATGTAATCGTGTGTTAGTCTCAACTTTAGTTTACAATACAACTAACTCCATACCTTTAAAACTCGGACTGCATCATTTTCCAATGAAGCTGAGGAAAGACGGACTAATACCCTAGCAATTTTAAAGCTTGCTCATGCATTCATGCATGCTCTTTGCAGAAATCAGTGTTTATTGCCAAGTCTGCCAAATACGAAGTAAAAGTGAAGATAACCATGTCAGTACATTGATGACTGTCAACAGAAATATAAATCCAATGACTACATATCCATGTATGGTCGAAATATCCTAAGACCAATAAGACATGTTGGCAATTGCTGACTACTTAGCCATCAGAATTACACTGATCAACAAGGAAGCTCTTTTTATTTGTCAATGAGTATAATCTTCCAAATAAATTTAAGACTAACGTGCTATGGCATGAATTGCATCCCATTCCAGAAAATGTTATCTCACAGCATACCAACAAAATCCATGTTCCTATTTTGAAGCTGGTTATCTTGCCCAGAAAGTTAAGTCCTGCTTAAAGACATCCCTTCCCTTCTGGATTCATCGCTTTAACACGTTTTGAAGCATTGTATTTTTTCAGCTTCTTTCTGAAGAAGCCCATCCGTGCTGTTCTACGCGGTGGTTGCAGTGCAGAGACAGCTACTCTTCAGCGCCTTGATGGTGCTCTCTGAATATGGGATAAAGGGTGTGTAAAATCTGGGTAACATGGTCCCAGGGCAGGCAGTATTTAGCTTCTGTGGTCTTTGGGCCCCTGGAATACGGGTTTTAAATTGATGACCATATACCACTTTTAGCACCTGTTTCTCGGGGAAGTGAGGCTGAGCAGTCCAAGACTTATTCAGGAACATGCTGTGGACTAGAAACTCAAAACTCAGCAAAGACAACAAATAATACTTTTCTAGTCAGTTCTTTAATATATGCAGAACAAAAAAACGATGCCCAAAATGGCAAATATATACACAATGGCAAAGGGAAAATTAAAGCCAACACCCTCGATAGGGCCTAACAATCTGCAATGGGGGGCACACTATAGAATAGTCACAGAAATCAATCCCCTAAATGCAGACTAGACCGCAGCGGTCTGAGGCACCTGTAACAGTTTACATGCCAGCAGACACCATCCTCTACAACAATAATAGTCCCATAGGCGACTATAGAAATAGCAAATCATGTTACATGCAATTATAAAAGTAAGGCCTTCTGGTTTTGTGATCGGGTGTTTTTTGTACAACAAACGAGTTCCAAATGTAGTCATAGAGTAGGTTACATGAGTAAGGTTTATTAAGTCTTAGTTACAGGATATTCAGATGGTAAATAGTAGATATGAAATTCAACTCCCACCATGAGCAGCCTCCTTGCGGCTCAGCCAACATACTCTAACTGACACTCTCTCAATCACACCAGGCACTCCAGCATTCCATTACCTCACCAAGTCTCTCACACCATCACATCCATACCGGCTGAGCAGCAGGGAACAGGTAACTAAGGCAAAGGATGCAATGTAACAATTCAAGTCACAACAGTATTCAACACAGGTAATGAAAATGATCATTTCTGCATTAATAACCATTTCAAAAGAGCACCACAACACTTTCTACATATCACTACTTTTAAAATACTATTGGCTTTGACACATGTTAAAGTGCAACATTTGCAAAACAGCAAATATTTTATCGAAAATCATACTTGGCAGTTGAAATGCACTATTTAACAATCTGACTGTACAGAAAAAACTGACCCAATGCACTCCCAGGTAATGCAAATGATCAGCCCAAATGGTTGGCCCCTGGAGGTTTTTATTTTGGCCTACACCTCTCTAGGGGTTAGTAACTTGTTACTCTGGGAGAGATACCATGCTATGTGCTCGCTGTGCTGTGGACATGTGAGCGGGCTGTGCTACCACTGGACGCTCTCCAGAACCATTAAAGCACTTCATAGTGCTTCCTGTCCCTTGGGGAGCATCAGATAGCAATTAATAAAAGCCTGTGGAGGCCCCATTACATTACGGGGTGCTCCTTTAGTATGAGGCATTTCCAGCCTTCTTTGCATGGCCAAGGGGCAGCCATTTTTTTCTCTTTGTGATTTTCATTTGTTTTTATCAGCAGCTTTATACACCCATCAGCATCAACACATCGGCATTGGCGTCCCTGCTTCTCTGGGCACCTGCTCCAGCACTTCTACAAGTCACATGGTAGCTCGAGGAGCCAAAGGTCTTTGGCATAGAAATTGATTCACCAAAATGTTAGGGGTATCGAAATCACATCACATGTCTGTAGATCCCCAGATTACATCATAGTAAATGACATAACAGGATCACTAGCCTGGTGAAATCACAAGAAGTGCTGGACATGTGGCCTTTGGACTTTTATTACACAAAAAGTGACCTCACACTCCATTTGGCCTACTGACACCAAAGGAAGTAAAACCATGGATATTGCATTCAGTCTTATTTGGTAGGGATCGGAACTTTCTGCAGCAGCGCAGGCGTACGGACAGGCTAGACAATTGAAGCTGCAAGTCAATTGGTGTGGGCAGGTTTGAAAAAAGGTTCCTGCTGGGAGTGGTGGCAGGCGCTGTACTGCTTATGCAGGTGATTGTAGTCTCTCTCAGGCTTTGCACCAAGATGCTCCTTCTGCAGCTGAGAAGCCTATCGCCTAATTATTGCTCGTCTCCCTTAGATAGAGAGAGACAAGGCACAACTGTTGTCACCATATGCTTCTGCTTCTCTGTCACACTGTGCCCATCCCTCTACTAACTGATGCTGCACTCTGCTAGAAGCACAACCATCTCTCTATTCCATTCTCATGCTGGTAACCAGTGCATATACTTCTGGTCCATTGTGCTACTATACTTCGATGTGCTCATCCCTCAACTTCCTTCTGCTACTGTCACCAAGTGCCCATCCTCTTTTCCTTTCTTCATTTTACCGTGAGACCATCCCGATAGTTCCTCATATTGCTTTGTTTTGTCTTCATGTGCAAATATCTCAGCTCTGGGCTGCTACTCATATTTGCATATTTGTGCCCCTTCAACTCCGTTCTCCTGTGTTACCAAGAGTACTTAGGTTTACTCCCGACTGCTGGTCTCTGTTTCCATGCACCTGGTCCCCTATGTACAGACATAGGGGACCAGGTGCAGCCTTGTAGAGCCTTGGGCATCCGTGAACTTCTATCAATTGGCCTGTGAACTGAGAGGGCTTTTGAAGGGCTGAGGGCGGGAAGGGCCGAGCGCTAGTCCGCTCGCGTCCGCTCCACTCCAGGCTCCTCACCCAAAATGGCGGCCAAAGTCGGGTCCCGGGCAGTGTTTTAATCACCTGCCATGGGATGAATCAGGGGCAAGTGCACGAGTGTGCAAAATAAGCTTTTAAAAGTCGCCTGTATAACGAAAAGGTTAAAACACAGTGTGCAGGGTAAAATACAAATTTTCACAATTCCGTTTTTAAATTCAACACGTCGCCTCTAAAGTAGCCACGGAGCCCGGTAGAGCCTTGGGCATCCGTGAACTTCTATCAAGTACATTGTTTAATGGTCGGGGACAAGTCATAGGAATTGGAAGACATAGCAAGTGGTGTAGACGGGTATGTAACTTGTGCGGATTGGAACAAAAGGAATATTCTCGCATATTGGCATGCAGGGACCTCCAGATATCCAGTAAATCCCATCCCTGTACCCATCGCGTGGACGTGGTCGCTTGTGAGTGAGCAGTCATGTTCGGTGAGGGGGTATTTGAGTGATCTAGTCCTACATCAAACACTGCATTTAGGTCCACTCCCAAGATCCATGGGTACTGCGATCAATCTGAAAGTGCCCGGGATAATCATGATAAAAAGGTTTCTTAGTCTACATTTGGAGCATAAATGAATCCCAACACCAACTGCCTACCATCTAATGCTCCTTGTAAAAATACATGTCTTCCTTGGTCGTCTGTCACTCTTCCTTGGGTATCTATCACTAAGGGAGAAGGGAATTCCCGCCCGTATCCATATTGCAGTCCCATTGGAAAAGGCGGAATAGGCGGTGGCGTAAAGTTGTCCCCTTCACTGTCTCTGCAATTTCATAGTTTCTGAGGCCACTAGGTGTGTTTCCAGGAGATAGACTATTTGGGCTTTACTGCGGTGTAATTGTGCCGCTATTCGATGCCGCTTTTGCATCGTGCCCATTCCAAGAACATTCCAGGATACAATAATATAAGACTTGGAAATTGACATCATCACCCCACCTCGCCCAGGCAGACCCCACCCCCAACCTAATATCGGATTATGCTGCAAAAATACAAACAGTACAACTTCATACCAATACTGGGTTCAACTTCGCTCGACCAAACTGTGTACTAAACATCAATAAAATACTCTTTGAATGGTTGCAGTCACTTTCGGGAAGGTTGCATAGAGCATTCCCATCAATAACAGTTACCTAGGAATGAGAACGCCCAGAACAGGCCGGGCCAGGGAGCTTACCAATCTTTCCATTTCATTTGTTCGAAGAACATTATAATTATACTATGTAATAAAGAACATACTGGTTAATACAATTTAAGGAATCAGCAGTATCAATTATATGGGATATGTACATTGAACATTTGAACTAATTAGGTACTACATTCCATCATATACACGATCAAGTCACCCCAAGGGATCATTGCTGAGCTGCGTACGCTCCGATGGAAACAGTGTGACACTGCCGCCAGAGTCCGAGTCCGAATTAACCTCCACATAAGGACTTGTGCTGATGGGTGGACTAGAGCCACAGAGAGCCGCGGCAGTTTGCAGGGCCTCCTGTCTACCCTCCATCACTTATTGATGAGGGGAAGGACTAGATACTGTACTCTGCATGAGGAGACCCCTTCTGTGTCTCCGGGGAGCGCAATGTGATTTCGGTTGTGCAGAGTCTGAACGTCTGGCAGGTAGGGTCTCTGGGAAATTTCTGTCCAACCAATCCCAGGCACTGTCTGGCGTATCGAAAAAAAACAGAACGCTGGTTATATTTGATTTTCAGTTTTGCTGGGAACAGTAATGCGAATGCGAGGCCCGCTGCTCGGACCCGAGCCTTAACTTCCATGAACGAAAAATGTTTACGCTGCACTGCTAGTGTGTAGTCAGGAATTTGTATTATCCACCTGTAGTGGACCATTGTCTCTCAAAGCCTGCAATAAATGGTCACGGTCTCTATAGTTCAGAATCCTAGCCAATATTGGGCGGGGATTCGCACCAGGTACAGGCCGTATTCTGTGGACTCGATGAGCACGTTCAACAGTAAAATGCGCGGACAAACCCATAGGGGCAACACTAGTTTGCAACCAGTTTTCTATGAAGGTCGTCGGGTATCCAACGATTCTGATGTTATTTCGCCGAGCCAGCCTTCTGCATCGTCCGCCCGAGCTTGTAGGGATTCAACCTGCTGATGCAGTTGACATAGTTGTTCATTGTTAGGAAATAGGCGAGGACTTACCCTTTTCCCTGCCCTCTTTCTCTGGACTTGCATGAACAGGGCTGCTGAGTAAGCGTGTCCAATCCGTGTGCTTGTGGGGCTATAATACAAGCCGGCAGCCGATCCTCTTTGCTTGGTTCCTTTTCCCGGTCCGGTTACCCGGAAGGACTTCGCCATTGGTTCTTGTCTCTGCTGCTGTCTTGGATCATCTTGCCTCGCTTCCCGGATTTGCCGTTTGCAGGCTTGCGGGCACCTCTTGTGTTGAGACGTAACCTTTGTTTTTTCCCCTTCTTGGATTTGGCTTCATTACGCTGTGACTGGCTTCCTTTCTTTGTTCAGGGCACAGGACTCGTAGGTACGCAGCTGCGTGTCTGTTGCTTTGTTGTAGTTTACTTTATGCACTTCCTGTATATCCACAGCCCATCAAGGTAGTTTTGTGACTTTTAGTGAATTTTTGATTTCCTTTTATCCCATTTGCAATGTTTGTGTACATGGACACAGTGTTGTTTTCTCTTCTGAGGAGTTTTCCTAATTTGAAGAGTGGGGTATTTTTTACTCTTAAGGATACACGTATTGGAATCTGGGGGTATCCTCTTCACCTTGGGCTTTGCTTGTGAAAGCGAGTCGTGGACTCTATTCATGGATATTGAAGGGGCGATATAGGCTCCTAATACTGGTTAGGGTGTGTTGATTATGCTCCATGCAGGGCCTGTTTATGCATGTCCAAGAGTAATGTACATTGAAACCATCTGAACCTCTGTTGCTTGTTCTCCAATAGGTTCAAGAGCTGATACTTACCAGCAGTGTTTGGAAGGACTGTGCCCAGGCGTGAATTCCTTGTGTTCTTTTTTCTTGTTACCCCCACCCTCTCCCTGTGTCTTGGTGGCGATTTCGCAGTGTTGATACGAGTGATAACTGCCAGGACGGGGGTAGTGGACTGGGTATATCCTTGCTCCTGTAGTGTTGGATGGAACCTGGCGGTACTGGACATTCATCATGGGTGGTCACTTGTGGTACTAATGTTTCTAATGTTTGTTCTGTAGTTTTAACCCTATCAGCCGATTTTCTGCGGTCGTCCTTGTGTAAGTTAAGGTCCACTGAGATCGTGCCCAGATGATTTTCCAACATGAACCTCGAGTCTCTTATCTCCTTCAGTATCATGTCCAATTTATCTACTGGGGGTTAGAGACAGCTCCGTCCTGTACTTGTTGTGAGCGACCGGGTGAGTGCTCCGAGGTTGGTGAGAGAGATTCCCCCTCCTGGATCTGGAAGTCATCCTCGGCTTTGCTCTGCCCATAGTTATCTCTAAACTGGGTGACCGGGTGGTAGTCAAGCTTACGATTGGGGAGCCCAGATTGCACACCTGTTAGTTGTGCAGTGTCTGATCCAGCGGGGCCAGGGCCCAAATTGAGCACCAATGACAGCAAAACAGGGTCTTTTACCAAATGGGGGGGCTGCAATTTAATTCACGCCGATGTGAGGCAACGCAGGGGAGTCAGAAAGTACAACGTCAGCTCTACACAGTGAGATCTTCTCCGACGATTAGCACCAAGGCGTGCGTAACAACCTGCTGAAACTTTCGATGCCTAGTGTTCTTGACCGCTTTGGTAACTTCACAGGGGAGATCTGCAGTGCAGGATAATCCGGGCCCTGATCGGGTAATGCATAGGCGGCGACCTCGGCAAGGCCATACCTCAGCCGCCGTTCTCCGGGCACCTGGATGACAGCAGCGTACTCCCAGCCACTACCCCAAGGACCGGTTGACCCAAGGGAGAGGGGGAACCCCTGGAAGCATGGGCAGTCCGTAATCACCTGCAGGCCCACCCCCCCAGCCGAGGACGGTATAGCTGGCAATGACTTTGTGGGTGTACCTGCGTGACAGAGGGGCACCCCTGGTCACTCCTGGCGACACCGGTCGAAATCTCTTTCAGCAGGGTCTTCTCCAGGTGGCTGGTCCAGGCTCTGGATGTGGTGCCCAGGCCTGGGGACTCACATTAGTGCACCAGCCGTCCTCCAGCTACATCAGCCCAGTCACTATGCAGGACAGGCAGCGGCTTCATTAGCTCCACCTACTCCTTAGGCCTCGCAATGCTCCGAACTCCACCACAACTGCAAACTCGATCTCCCGGCCGTCCCGGCCATTCAGGACAGCCCCAATAGCACCTCGACTTCGGCAAGCAATCATTCATGTATTCACCCGTATCCGGATATGTCAGGAAATAGCGGATTTTGGCTGGATTAGTTTAAAGCAGCCTATGCTGCAGAAGCATGCAGTGGGTTCGCCACTGGCATGCGAAAGGCACTCCAAAAGCATCCGTCCATGCGCAGAGCCTGTCTAGCATCAGCCTTGCTGCTCATTTGACTGCACTCTGCCCCAGGTGAGAGCCTACTCCAGGCATACTCCAGGGAGTTGCTTTTAACTTTAAGAAATGGAACCTGCCTTTTAATCCTAAATAATTATGACCAATCGGTGTGTTTGCAAATGTTGTGGGTTTGCTTTGAAATGTCCCCTGGGGGAACTATCAGTGGGATCTGATATCTTTTGTAAATGGAGTGATCCTCTAAATAACCTCACAACCCTCCCTAATTACATATGGCCTTCATGGGGCTGCCTCATCAATTATAGATTGGATCCTAAACACTTCTTTGATGTGTTTAATCTACTCTCAGATAGTATCTGGGACTTTATATTCCTGACTGAAACATGGCTGAAGGAAACTTCTGCTCCAGATATAGCAATTGTCATTCCCCAGGTTATCGTATTTTGGATGTCAAATGTGAGGGGAAAAAACTAGGAGGCGGTGTTGCTGTCATTTTAAGGGACTCGTTCATGGTACCTCCACCATGCCGATGCAAACAGAGAACATGGAGGGTCTTATTTTTACTTTTAAATTGGCACACTCCTTCTCCTGTTCAAGAATTCCGCCCCCCTGGCTCACCAAAGAGCTGTCTCCTTCAACTGCTTTTGAGAATTGTTCAACTTTCCCGAAAATCATATCATTTCACTGTCCTAGGAGATATTCAATTTCACATAAAGTATCCCAAAGCCTCTCTGGCATGATTTTCTCTAACATATCTGATCTGCAAGTTTTTCTAGCAGAGTGCCTTACTTGGTTAGATTATCTTCTAGTTCATTTCTCTTTTAATGTTGTGTTGTGTCAGAAGAAGTTAGATAATCCCCCATCTCTCTCCAGAGCATGGACACAAATTGCTGAGGCCCTTCTTTCCCAAAAATTTCAATCCACCATTCCTTCTAAAACAGGCATCCTTGATACGGATTTGGCTAATTTCAACAGATGGATCGCTAATGCTAATGCTCTCCTGGCACTGCTAAAACACCAGGTGGCAGAAAGAAAAAAGCCTGCAGCCTCTTGATTCTCTTCCTCTTTAATGGAAGAGAAGGAAGGATGTAAAAGGCTGACAATGGAGAACTGCGTTTTGCCCGGAGGTAAAGGTGAAATACAAAGGAGCATTAACTAATTTTCATAAATCCACCTGTAGAGAGAGATTTCTCTTCTCGAATCTCAGCTCCTTCTAATACTTCATGCGAAGTATCCAAAATTGTTCTTTTTTATCCCCTGAGACAAAAGAAATTTCAACCCATCCCTCAAACTTTGTAATGACATCATTATTTTTTTATAAGTAAATTCAGAACATATATGCACCTTTCCCAAAAGAAACCACTTCTAAGGCACAGGCAGAACTTCCACCAATTCAAGGCCACCCACCTTCAAACTTTCTTATGATTCCAGGTGAAATTTCTCTCAAGGAACCACTTCTAAGGCACTGGCAGAACTCACACCAATTCAAGCTCACCCACTTTCAAACTTTCTTATGATTCCAGGGGAAATTTCTCTGAAGGAACTTAAAAAATGTAAATCAGGATCTCCAGGGGTCCTGTGTCCTCCCCGAAAAAGGATGATCTCCCCTATCATTAATCTGATACTCAATAAAATTATGAACACCTCACTTTAAGAAAGACTATTTCCTTCTGACTAGAAACAAGCTTTTCTTCTTCCCTTACTTCAAAAACATAATGCAGATGCCACTATATGGAATAATTTTACTCCCACCTCTTTTCTACCGGCGGCTGCTAAAATCCTGGAGATACTAATAAACAGCTAGTTATTTTCTTTGTGGAATCTAATGGCCTGCTACCTTACGCGCAATCTGACTTTCAGTCAGGCTGTAGCAATAAATCTGCCTTATTGAAAATCACAGAATACATCAAAGAGAATCTGGACTGTGGACAGTCAGTAACGGTGGTTCTGCTTGACTTATCGGCTGCGTTTGATATGGTCTTGCACGCAACTCTGTTAGAGTTAGTCTGGCAGGCATCCAAAGTAAAGCTGTTTGATGGTTGAAATCTTTTTCGGAGGACGGGTTCACCTCCATCCTTTTTTGCCACCATCTTAACTTCTTTTATCCAGAGTCCCACAGGGCTCACCTCTGAGTCCAACTCTCTTCCATCTGTATCTGGCACTGATGGCTCAGCTGACTAAATCTTATGGTACACATGTGTGTCTTATGCTGATACCATAAAGCTCTTACTTTACTTTCAGGAGCATTTGGATAATGCCCATATCAAGCTCAAGGACTGTCTTAAGGGAGTTGCTGGCTGGATGGATGCCAACTTCCTTAAATTAAATTCAGGCAAAATAGAAGTCCTTTTCTTCGGCCCTAGTGGTCTGCCCGCCTTTGCCTCTGGTGGCCTGAGGAACCAATTCCACCCCAGTTCCCACTTCCCCAGCTAGGAATCTTGGAATAGTATTTGATTCCAACCTCATTTTTTCTGCACAAATGAAATATGTTTTGTCAGTTTGCTTTCATAAACTCAATTCTTTGAAGAAGCGTTCTGCAAATTGTTCCTAATATATACGCAAAAAATGGTGATCCGCACGCTGGTAACTTCCTGCCTGGACTAGGCAAATGGTCTGTCTCTGAGCCTTACTGTTGTCTTAATCTGAAGACTCCAAATAGTTCACAAAGCAAAAGCAAAACTGATCCTGAGAGTTCCTTATTGGCAATCTATTTCGCCTCATTGCGAATCATTTTTTTTTGCTGCCAGTAGTCAATTGTATCAAATTTACTGTCCTTATTTTTGCTTTTAGGGCATTTTCATGAGAGCCCCCTATTTATTTGAGAAAAAGACTCCACTCCTACAAGAAATGTAGAACACTCAGGTCAAATAACGTTTGACTTCTGCAGGTCCCAAAACATTCTAAGGCTAGATGGGGAGGCAGATCTTTTGTATTCCTAGCGTCCAAGCTGTGGAACTCAGTTCTTTTTTTCTGTCAAGATCTTTAAAACATATTTAAAGGTCTATACAACCCTACACTGCTACTGCCTGAACAGTCTCTTTGACTATTAGTGTTGCAACGCTTCTGAAGAAGCAGCCGTGCCATGCATAAAATGCCTTTGATTACAATTGAGTGGCACACCCAGAAAGTTGCCCTCTGGCTAACTACCCTGCTCAGTAATCTTGTAAGAATAAAACTGGCAACATGAAGGTTTGGGTTCTTCCCTTAAAGTTGCAAATACCCCCTCCACCTATGGTGACTTTCTTTGTTCCAGATGGAACTATCCTGCTAGATTCCTATCAAGGAGATGCAGTTAATTACCTGATAGAGAATTTACCCATTTCCCGTCCCCTGATAGAAGAAGGCTAATATCCTAAAAGGGGCTATTATTCCAATTGAATCTATCTTTGCAGTATCAACTGGCCAGCAGAGTAATTAACTGTCCCAGTGAGATAGCTGAAAGCATGAATTCTATTAAAATTGACTTAGGGAAAAGTACATTCAAAAGCACATCTAAAGCTAACTCTGGATATGTGTTTGTGACTCCATTTTTGGTAAGGAAAAACACGTCAATGACTTTCATTCCATGTGCCAGTCCTTTAGGCACACGTTATCCAAAGTATAAAAACAGTTTAAAAACCACATATTTAGCACTTTTGTAAAAAATAAAAAAGGACATTTCTTTTTGGGATCACAATAGTTTAAACCCTTAGCAGGCCATATCTAATTTATTCCTGGTCCAATCCGATGCAGTGTACTGGGGCTAAGGAAAGTAAGAAAATAGTCTTCCTATCTCAGCCTATGTGAAGTGTGCAGTTGCGTGTGTAAAAATGTTCAACATATAATCTGCGTAGAGCCTCCACATTATAAACAAGAATTTTCTAGTTCCAAAATATTATTGTAACATTTGTCTGATAAACCCAATCACAAATGTCTTGTGGTAGAAATGGAGAAGACATCTGATGTAACATCCACTTCATTTGGAGACTATTTTATTTTAGATGCTGTCCCATCAACAAAATAATTATAGGAGTCGATACATGCAGAACGGGTAGCCCCTGTGGGCAATTTTTTTAATCAATTTAAAAGTCTAATCTATATTTTAGAGTGGCATATTGTAAATAAAATGAAAAACAACTAAATGAATGTTTCGTTTATGATGAGGCTGCCTTAAATGGAGGTATAAAATGTAGGTGGGAAGCGTCATGATTTAGATGCCCATAGTGTAACACTCATGTAATGTTCATGTAGCACTGCATTTGATTATTATTATTAATATTATTATACAGATTTGTAGAGTGCATGGCTGCCTAAAAAGGGGTTCCCAGCGCTATGCTTCACTCGAAACCTCAACTCATGCCTTCTCTATCACAGACCATTACAACAGCCAGGTTTTTAGCACTGTGCGGAAAACCAAAAGAGAGGGACATGCTCTCATCTAAGTAGAACAAGCATTGCCATAGTCAATAGGTCTCGCCTTTGGGACCCTATACGTGTTTAGCCATGCAATAGTTGATGTTGTTGCAACAAGGATATTGTGCTGCATAACTAAATACTTATAAGGCTCCAAAAGCAAGACCTATGGGCTATGTAAATGGCAATGTTTATTTTTGTTTGAAGTGGAGTGATCATTGTCCTTAACGCTACCAAGAGCGTGTATTAGATGTTTACGAAGGTCATTAGAAAGTGTTTGAAAGCACATACACCGGATGTTAAATGATCAAAAGGAGTATGCAAGTGAACGTAAATTGAACAGGCAGAATGTTATACCACTGATCACAGAGACTGATAAAAGGTGTGAATGAGGACACTTAATAAAAACAGGTATCCAGTAAACACTAATTAAAGTGTGCTAAAACAACCAAATTAGTCAAGGAGTGTAAGTAGCTATGTTTAGGTAAGGAAAAGATTAGGATGTGTAAATCCTATTCAGCCGACCATTGTGACTGAAGGGAAAATAATGAAGTTCTGTGTATTTATGCAGACTAATGTTGTGCAGGTATGCCCTTGATAACCGTCATGTCAAGGTTGAAAAGTCCAATTTGCTGCCTCATTAATCTGTGATTACTACCACAGACCTAACATTACATCCCTGATTGCTGAGCATTGTTATACAATACTGTGCCAGAGTTCAGCAAGAAACGAGATGTTATTAAAAAAATAAAAATATTACACTTCCGTGCTCATGCATATAATGTAGGCGTATATATGTTTATTCAGATGTTCAAGTTTGCCGGCATGGTAGACAAATGAATTTCCAGATGTTAGTATTGTGCTTATATAGGTTAATGGTTAGGAACATTAACCAAGGACTCCGTGTCAAAGAACAGTCATCGCCATTGTTAAATGGTATAAAATTATACTGCATTGTAGCTCTTTCAAGTGCATTATATGGAACATTTGTATATTAAACATAATTGAGTAATATATACAATACAGGGTGTGGGTGGTAATTGTTCCAGACAAGCATGAGAAAGTCTCAATAATTTTGCCGCAGCACAATAGAGGAGTGAGCATGGAAAGAGGGCAATGGCACACAAACAAGCTTTGCTCGGACTAAAAAGGAAATGCTAACAGTAAATAAACAAAACCAAAAACTGAGTTGAGTATCCAGGCAACGTAGGAGGAACTACACTTGCTATAATTGAGGAGCAGAAGGGTGAAAGTAAAGATCGCAATATTTTTACTGGAGTACAGTAAGGAAGGACAGGGTATCGGTAATTGTGCAGCAGACAAGAGAGGCCAAGAAGCTCATCTCAGCGGGGGGCTGAGCGGCGTGAAAGCAACGGGTCTGAGCGGGGGGCCGTGCTTCTTTCTGCCTCGCTCGAAGCACACTGAAAAGGGGGGCGTGGGGGAGGGCAATGCTGCATTAGTTCTCACAGGGTGGGGGAAGGGCTCCAAATGTGAAGCGGGAGGTGGAATGCCCAGAAATACTAGTGACATACATGAAATTAAGTGTTCTAAAATAAAGAGTGTGCAGTGCACTCTGATGTACATACAGCACTGTGAATTATATCATGCATTGCATGTTAGGTTGCACAGGGCTGTGAAAGTCCACCCATCCAACGTGGAGAGATATGGAGCCCTGCTCCAGTGTGGTGGCAAACTGGGGAATGGAAAGCAACCGACAACAAAGGAGGAGTTGCACATTGCCGTGCAGAAGTAAAGGCCTGTGTGTTAAAGGGCGGTGCTTAGTTGTGCAAGCAGCGCCAACAAAGTGAATATGACGAGCCACGTAAAATAAAAATGAGCACGGTCTTTAGAATCCAAGTGTATCAACGCGCTATCAATACATATTGAAAATCTTCCATCCGATGTGTACAACAACTGCAGCCCTGGACTGGTGCAGTGCTCTCAACATGCGTGTACTCTGAGGACGGGGAAGGCGCAAACGCTGCTGCATCAGGATTTAGGGAGGACTAGGGAAGGGTGACTGAGCAAACAGGAGGACTGGAGATAGAATACAGCATGTTTAAACTAATAACTGGCAGAGGGAGAAGCACAGAAGGGAGAGTAAGTAAAGGAACAAGGCAGCATAATAAACAGGCTTTAATTCTGTCTGGCAGCTCCAACATTGCATGTCATATCGGGCGACCATCGCTGAAAGGGGAAGGGTGTGGGAAGCGATAAGAACATCAATGAAATTCTGGTGAGTGGTGTGCGATGTGCGAGACGAAAGCAAGATGGTGCCTGTGTGCGTAACCGCAAGCTTTAGGCCATACAAAAAGCGTGTGGTCAGCTTTTTGAATCCCCCTTACTAAAAGTCTCGCCAGAGCAGTGCATGCGCTGGCTCAGGCGAGACCTAAAAAAGCTCAAACTCCCTGCTGGGATTTCCTTACTCTGAGAATTACAGCAAGATTTAGATTGCTTGAGTGCATAGAACGATTAGGTTTATACAGTGATACCAAGGATCTGAGCTAGTTGGGGCCAGAATAAGATAATCATTTATGCATGCAGCATAGCGCTTTAAATGGCACTCATCATTCAATTAGTAGCCAGTGAAAATCGGGGAGAAGGCTGTCCATGGACATAAATTTGGGGGGTGTAGTAAAAGTCTTGCGGCCACTTAAGCAAGACTTGTGGGTGCCTATATAAGAATATTGAAAAAATCAAAACTGGAGATAATCAAGGCTTGGATTTCAGTTCTTTGGTATGAGACAGAATGACATCCAAGAATTTTACTCAGCAATCTTAAAATACCAAAACAGGTGAAAGCAATCTTGGTAATCTGATGGCTTATGGACAACCTTTGGTCAAGCCAAACACCAAGATTCTTAACCACGGGTACTGGAGTGGGAGTGTTACCCATTGCCTCAGGTCAAAGTTGAGGTCCCCGAAGGTGGGGGAGGTTGCTCACCAATAGAACCTCAGTCTTAATCCCATTCAGTTTAAGGGGGTTAGCATTCATCCAAGATGAAACTTGTGTAGGGCAGATGTTCAAAGCCTTACCCTCTGATTCACCTGAGATGACAGGGAGAAAACAGAGAGTGTGAGACCGCAGGTTTCCACATTATCTGCATGTGGCCTTACATAAAGATTGCATGAGGGTTAAGCCTTGAGGAATGGCAGATGATGTAACCTTTGGAGCGATGGTGATGAGTGTGTATCTGAAAGTCATGGTCCTGTAGGAATTAACCTAGCCAGTACAAAGTTTTGCCCTGCACGCCAATTTCCTCTAATCTTTAGAGAAGATTTTTATAGTTAACTGTGTCAAATGTAGCACTACGTTTTAAGAGAATCAACACAGCAGTTCCTCTATTATCTAACTGGTGCCTTAGAAATTCAGTGACACCAAGAAGAGCAGACTCTGTGCTATGGACAGCTCTGAAGCCCGACTGCGAGGAGTGGATCAGGCCATTTAGTTCCATATATAATGTGAGCTGTTTATTCATGTATTTTTCCAGAACTTTCAGAACTTTGGCCAAAGCAGGCAGAAGAATGGTTGGCCTATATTTGGACCAGATAAAAGGGTCAAGATTCGGCTTTTTCAACAGGGGCATGACCGTTGTGTGTTTCCTAGATTGTGGGACAATACTTTCTGAGAGTTATGCATTCAGAGCTGAGTAAGCAGGTCCAGCGATTCAGGGGCAAGCTTGTGAAACACCAAAGGTGGTCCAAAGGTGAATCTGATTTGGTGGCGGTAAAAAGCGATGACAAAGTTGGGCTGTCGAAAGGCCGAAAGTAGCTCAACAAACAAGGTAGGGCAGGTTGTAAGTGAGGCAGCTAGGATCGAGTCTGGAGAAAAAAGAGGCCTGAATGTCCATATCTGTTTTTTTAGAAAAACTTGCTAAGTTGTCGAAATAAGGTTGTAATGGGGGGGCGACTGGGGCAGTGTTCGGGGTATTTGACAAAGTTTTCACTACTTGAAAAAGGGTTTGAGGGCAATTTTGAGCCGAGTTTTTTTCCAGAAAAGAACAGGATTTTAGTTGAGCGAAATTTTATAACAATTCTTCAAAGCAAACTTATACTTCTGTTTGTCTTCTTCACAGTAGGACTCACGCCAGACTCTTTCCAAGTGTTTACAGCTTTTTATTTTTGCTCAAGGCATCAATAAACCATGGGACAGGGGGAATAGTTCTGTGATGCTAAGAACAGAAAGGAAGGTGCACTACACAATCAAATCAGGAGAGTATAATTTCATTGAAGATTCTTCTTTTTATTGAGTTTCTTTATGAACAAACAACGGCAGACAGCTAACGCGTTTCGTTCCCCCTTGTGCCACGGGAACTTTGTCAGGGCTAATATACAGACCGTAGAGCTTCTCAGATTCAATCCAAAGTACACCGTGTATTAAGGCAAATGAACAGTCCAGTCAACATCTTAACGAGAAAGCGCAATATTTTCTGAAGCGTGTACGTCCACACGAGATAGTATCCGAGCGCGAAATAGAAGTTTCAAGGGACGTCACGTAAATTCTGGAAAGAACCACTCGCAGGTAAATGTGGATCTTTAGAAACTGTCAGGATAATGTATCGTATCACTTCCAACTGCGGAGTATTGTTCCAGAATGTCGCTAGTAAAAGGCCGCCCGGAAGACTTAGAAGTCCAAAAGATTCATAAGGGCAGATTCTATTGTTCGCCCAGTCTGAGCTCCCTTGATACGAAGCCGACGGGTTCAATCGTGACAGCTTGACTCGACGCAGCGTTGAGTAAAGCTGTCACGATTGAACAATAGAATCTGCCCTTATGAATATTTTGGACTTATCAGTCTTCCGGACGGCCTTTTACTAGCGACATTCTTAATAACACATATTTTAGTAAAGATGGTCTTCAAATTGTGTGTTTTAAAATGCCACTATTAGAAAGTAGGGATTTTCTTGTTTAACCATTCTGTCTGCCTCTGCCTGTTTGTGGATTAACTGTCTGGTTGTAGGGTGACAGGGGCTGGGGATGCGCATTCACTGTGCCTGGCCCTTCCTGGATGACTTACAGCTGAGCTGAATGGGGATTGGATGCATTTAGAGTAGTGGGAGGAGATTCCCTTGCACCTGAATAGAGCCTGCCTCCCTTGCACACAGAGAACAAAGACAAAAAAGACCTTAAACCCCAGAATATTAGATCACTTCTGGACTCAAGAGGAACCTTTTCCAAGGAGAGCTGGAAAACTGGGAGGAGTACTGTCCCTTTGCTGTGTGCTGTGTGGGGTTGGCCTGCAGTTGCAGTTTCTGTCAAGATAAGTACAGAGACCGAAACTTTGCTGTATACCTGCTTGAAGAAGAATCTCCCATGGCCTGTATGTGCTGGCCTCCTGTTCTGTAATCTCAGGGACACAAAGAGTTCCCTCCCAGCTCCCATGAAATCTGCTGATGAGAGTGCTGACCTTCCAGGAGGTGCCTGTTCCAATTTGGGGCCTCTGTAGGTTGTTCCTGCTGTTGGAAACTGGAAGAAACCTGAACAACTGAGACAATTGATGCATTGTGTTTCTTGTGGCTGTTTTTTCTGACGCAGCGACGCCATGCGAGAAGAATTTCCACGCACCGCACCGCCACTGCAGAGATGACGCAGCGCCTGTCACGGCTGCACGAACCAGCACATAGTGAGATAACGGCTGAAGAAACCGATGGAGCGCCACATGCTGCCAGAGCATTGATCGCCAATGCATCCTGGATTTCCACGTATCGCACCTATGTGGCAAGTTTTCCTGGCGCATCACTTGCAAACCAGAACCGTCTGTGTGCAAAAGAACTGTCACATTGCCTCCCCAAGGACTCAGGAATTGACTCATCTCCTTGTTTCTCGATGCTTCCCTTCTCTGCGGCTGTTTGTCCTTGTGAATTTTGACGCATCTACAGGTACTATGTGTAGAATCACACATTCATAGTTTTCTATGGACCCAGTTGCTTGACACCTTTTAAAAGTCATATTCTTATTACATGTTGGATTTTTGTTGTTTTGGTCTTTGAGTTTAGATTAAGATACTTTATTTTTCTAAACTGATGTGGTGTCCATTTGTGATGTTACCACTGTATTACTGTGTGTTTTTGAGTACAAATACTTTACACATTGCCTTTGGGGTAAGCTTGTCTGCTCCTACCAAGCTACCCAGGAGGTGAGGATGGGTTATCTAAAGTGTGTACCCCCTTGTCCTGACTAGAAGCAAGAGTCCCTATTTGGACAAAGCTACCTACCGCTACCAACTAGAGACCCCCATTTCTAATAATCATGAAATAGCTAGAAGAATGCCACACGTTCCATTTTAGTGGCAGTCCTACCTGTGCCACAGCCGCGACTAAATAGGCTGGCCGGGAGCAAGGGAAAGGGCTACCCACTCTTTAGAATGGCCAAACAAGATGGCCACCAGGTGACTAGTTTTCCCCCCTAAAACAAATTGTTCCGGTAGTAATAGGGATTTGTGAAGCCCTGCACCCTCAACAGATTCCGTAAGCAGAGAGGGGTTTCAACTTTCTACTTCTATTTTCAGTTTAGGCACTATCAGATTTCACAATTTCAGCAGTCATTTCACAATTTCAACAGTACTTAAAAAAAAGCAGCGAAATAAAAAGTGATCATGAAATAGCTAGAAGGAATGCCACAGGTACTGTTTTAGTAGCCACTTAATCCACTTACCTCTGAATTGGCTACAGCATCAGGCACTGTTACGGTAGCTGGCTTTCCTCCATCTTTCAGTATTTGAGGCACAGTGGAAGTATTTGCTCCAATTAGGTTTACTTTAGTCAATTCAAGCGTAAAATTAAATCCAGGTAAGAGGAATACCTTAAACATAAATAGCAAATAGTTAAATCCCTCGCACTTAATACAAAAAATAGATAACCGTTAAAAACTAGCAGCATATTTTATTTACTTGGTGATCAGATTTTAGATGAGCCAACTATGGAAGATTATAGTTTGTTTTCACTTTGAGTGAGTGCAAAACTCACTTGTTCTGTCTGAAAGAAACACCTGTGATTTACAATGACTGAAAATAGTTTAGTATTAATTTATGTGCATTGTGAGTAAGTACTAGTGATTCCACGAGGGAGGTGTGATGGAACATATTGGGCATTTTCACCAGAAGCAGAAAATAAACTCTAGCAGCCACATGCATCATTGTAGGAATTTGCGATTCCTAAATTGCGAAAATTAAGGGATCGCAATTTAGGAATCGCAAATTCCTATGCATCAAGAAATCCCAAAAGTTTTAGCAATTTCTTAATTTTCCTTATTTGCGATTCCTTAAATGCGAATCGCAAATAAGGAAACGCTTTACATTGATTCCTATGGGACTAGTGGCCCATAGGAATCAATGGGAAGGCATTCTCATTTTGCGAATTCGCAATTAAGGAATCGCAAAATGAGAATGCAATTTCAAGGGTGCCGGGGGGGGTCCAAAGGACCCCCCCCTGCACCCCTGGAATGTCATGTAAGTACATTTTACTCACACACATGTCCCAAGGGCACGTGTGTGTGTAACATGTAAGTTTCAAAAATGCATTTATTTGCATTTTTGAAACTTTTCGCAAATTACCATAAAGGTTTACTTCATGGTAATTTTTCCCTTCAAAATTGCGAATTCGCAAATTAAAATTAATCATGCATAGCATTTCAGGAATCGCAAAATTTGTGATTCCTTAAATGCTATCGCAATTTGAGAAATCGCAAAAAATTGCAAATTCTTAAATTGCGATACATGAGAAATAAATGATGCATCTCAAAAAGTGATTTTGGAATCGCAAATGGCCGAATTTTGCGATTCGCACCGTTTGCGATTCCAAAATCGCTTGATGCATGTGCCTGTAAGTCCCTCCCTTTGAAGAGCACTGCAGAGGAAACATGCCAGGCCAGGAAGCATATTGTCAATACCATGATAATTGTATATAGCCATTGTGGAGTGGGACTATTGTGTGTCTCACTGTAAGAGAGCTTTGTTTGGAGGCCTCACTCCAGAGCAGGGCTCTCCAACAAGTAGCTTGCGAGCTACTGGTAGCTCTCCAGCTTTCTGTGAGTCAGTAGTTCTCCTGTGTGAAGCCAAGCCTGTTCAATTAGAAGCTCTGCTTGATTACATTATTGCATACTGAACCATAAGTTTTGTTATTGCACAAGGATGCGGTTTTTCTGGATTCATTGTGCAGATTCAATGTGGCACAAAACTAATAGACATGCTGCCTTTAGAGGTACACACTGACCTGGCTGCTTATTGGCACTAGTTCCACTCCATAGCTGGAGCGATCTTTAATCAATACACTTCCCACTGACTTATCCGTAATGATCTTCTGCTCTTGATTTCCTGATGAAATTTGATACTCAGCAGACACATTCCCAAAAGTTCCTGCAAGGCGTGTGATGTTGATCTGAATGTACCGGCTCAAGTCGTTCATCAGTGCTATGGTTTGCCTGCTGGAGTACAAAATAAATATTCCATGGGGATCATCATTTGCAAAAACTGTGAATATCGAAACACTTCTCTCCTGGTCTAGGTCTGCTCCGCCTTCCACTGCAGTGAGATGGACCTTGTAGGTCTCATCTAGTTCAGGAACATCATCTGGTAGGAGCTGAAGAAAGATCTTGGCAGTGCTCTGCTTGTCGACGATAGTGACAGAGCCATTAGTTGAACTGAAATCGCCAGTGACATCAGAATCACTGTAGAGTGCCCAGTAAACCTTCAGAGGAAGAAAAAAATAATATCTCATTTGTATAAAGTTCACAGCAGTCTCCTAAAAGTCATGCTTGAAAATATTTCCTTTCAATAGTTTTGGCAAGTGATTTTATCAATGCTCCGTGATGCTAACAAACTGAAATTATGACAAAGATATGATATTAAGAGATTCCCTTAAAGAAGAAAGTCTCTAGTTAGTTTCCATGCTGCTAAAACTGTGCATGAGTAGCAACGAGATTATATTCAAAGATATCTGTAATATGACTACTGTTTTTTTGGAGCAGTGTTTTTGAGTAATAATGTCATGACGTAATTTGAAAATTCCAGTTTGAGGGGTTAGATGGGGCCAGATATGTGGATAGAGGGAAAGTTCCTCTTTTTTTTGCGAAGTGTATAATGTTCTAGTTAGACCTCATGTTTGTTTGGTGGGAATTTAGGGCCTGATTTAGATCTGGGCAGATGAGTTGCTCAGTCAAAACAATGACAGATATCCCATCCCCCGAAATATAAATCCCATCATATCCTATGGGACGTATATTTCAGTGGACGGGATATCCGTCACCATAGTGACAGATATCCCATCCCCCGAAATATAAATCCCATCATATCCTATGGGACTTATATTTCAGTGGACGAGATATCCGTCACCATAGTGACTGAGTAACCCTTCTACTAAGATCTAAATTAGGCCCTTCATGGAGGCATATAAGGTACACCAAAATGGTGCCATTATTCATGCATCCTGGAATATTGCGTGTAGTTTGCTGATGTGACATGATTGCTGGTAAGGAACTAAGAGGAAAGTTGAATCCATAACAGGCTAAGATAGGCATTGAATTGGTGCTCTGAGGAATTTTGAGGAAAGGTGTAAACTAAGGGACTTATCGTTCAGAGGAATTTACAATTAACAAAGGATGATTTTGCTTCTAGTTCTTGGTTCGTGATCAGAATAATATTGAGAAGTGCTAAATACTAGAACTAATGCTTTATTGACTACCAAATAAGTGATCAAATGCCACTGATAATAACATGTTAATTCTTAGTGTAAAGAGCTCAATAGCCTGCATTATGTAGAGAAAGACACTAATGTCATTTAACATATATTTCTTTTAGTTGGTCTGAAAATCCACACAGCAGGTGAATTAAAGAGAGAGTCTAATTTCTTGTGGAACTGCAGAACCACCTGAACTGGTAATTTTCTGTTTTCTTATGGAATTACTTCCTGCAATTCACTGTGCTTTTACTTATATAAGAAGGATATAGACCTTGAAAACATGCAGGTTTCACATCTACGTACCACAGAAAAAACATACTAACACATTATACCTTCAGTGAAAACATCATTAAAATTGATGGAAAAAAGTGGGATAAGCTCACAAGATCTGTTGGAAGTAATATGCTATAGAACATTACAAACCTGTGTTAAAATTTGCATTGCACTGTTCCCATTGCTTCTAAGAGACTTAATTGTGAGTAGTAAGTAGAAAAAACATAATACCTTCACATCCCCCATAATGCCTTGGACTCGCTTGATAAACAGTGTAATATTCAGAGGGCCTTGAGAGCTGGCAGGTTCACTGTAATAGTTTTTGGACAAGGACTCTGCTGCAAACTGCACAATTCCATTGGGGTCACCAAATTTCTCAATCTAAAAGAAAGAAAAAGGTATAACTAAATATCTGAAAACTGTATACAATTGTTACCCTATATGCAAACAGTGTATGAACATTTCACAACTGGCACACTGTGGAATATCATCTAGCTTTAAAGGGATGGTAGGTATAAAATCAGATGATAAGGACAAAGAAAGAATACATGCATAGACAAAAATATTTCCAATCAAAAATGGAATACATGATTGAAAAGGTCTCATCAAAGATGTTACACCAAGCCCCAAGTTCTTCCAGAAAGTATATTGATAGGTATGATGGACATAGGGTGGGAGGAAGGTATAGTTACCTTTCGACTATGCTCAACCCCCACCAAGATAAAAAAAAAGGTGATGAAAGTGTTGCTTGAATTAATCTCAGCCAAGGTCAAAGTTTTAGGATGGAATATTGCCAGGAAGAGCCGGGTCAGTGCTGGATTGCCTAAGACTGACCATGGATGGCAGAGTGAGAGAAAAACAATTGGTTAGTATGCTACAGCGAGTGATTGCAGTGGTTTTAACTATTTGAAACCATTCCTCCCATCACCTTTTGAGTGTTGATGAAATTACCTAAGTGGTGAAGGGTATGGCCAGATTTGGATCCCTCTTTTGCTGTTGCACAGGATCCAATGCACAACTTATTGATGAGGTCAAGCAAAGCTAAAATCAGTCTGGGGTAATTGTGTTCCTTAGAGGAGGTGGGCAAAGACAATGATTCTAAAGGCTACTAGAGTGATTACCAGTAGTTTAAACTATTTGCACAACTCTGCGGGGCTCTGTGTCGCTCAGCATTGGATCCAGTGAGCTTTCATTTAGAAGCTGCACTGCCAAGTGGGACTCTGCATCACTTTGCGTCAGATCCAGTGAAACCTGTAGTTGGGCAGGGAAAAGTGCACTCTGACTCCATTCAAGGGTCCAGGTCATTGAAGACAGCATTTGAGGGTTTAGAGACAAGAAGAGGGTACCAGTTGAGGTCCAGCTGGGTCTGGGCAGCTGGGAAGCAATAAAGTTCTCTGGAGCCATGTTGCATCCCTATAGTTCACACAAGTCGGCAGACTGACTCTTACAGCCACTACTAGGGCCCCGGCTTCAATGTAAGCAGGTCCAGCCTTACTTCAGACTTCAGACAGCAGGGCAGTCCTTCTAATGAGTCTGTCCAGTTTCAGGATATTATGAGATCTATATGTCGATAGACAGGATACCCGTCACCGTTGTGATGGAGTAACCCGTCTGCTGAGATAAAAATCAGGCTTTTATTCAGGCAAAAAAGAGTCATCTCCTTCGGGTACATGATAAAGTAAGGACATGATAAAGCAAGGACATCGAGCTAGAACTAACAGTGCAGACCACAGAACCACAACGTCTGTCAAAAATAAATACAGGTGGCATTTTCTCCTGTTAGTGAAAATCCACACGATCTAAATCAGGCCCTAAGTAAACATAGTTTTCTGCTTCTCTAGCAGAATTAGATGAGGCTAGCCTTTTATTATTTAAACAGTTTTCGTTTTGGATTCAGTGAGAGGAACTTCACACCAGAATTATCATGAATGCTGCATAGAGCTGCAAATTAGAGGCAGATCCGCAGGCCCAGACATTCATCTTAAGAAGAAAGATAGCTGTGCATGCAGAGATGTGAGTATGCTTGAACACTTAGATGGGGTGCATTTGTTAATGCACGGAGGCCAGCTTCTTGAGACATTACACCAAAATATGGGGTTAGATTATTTCAGCTTGGTCTGACAGAAGGGTACTCCCACAAGACTCTTGCGAGAGTAGGGGTATTAGTAATTGATAGGAGTAACATTAGGAACAAGTAACATGGTTACATTGTTTGTGTTTTTCACCATTCTAATAATGCTTACAACAATGATGTGCCTCATCTGTCTCATTATCCCAGATCTTGTTTTACTTACAAGGTTTAGATATTTTCAATAAACATTTGGAAATGTATTATTGTGTAAAAACCTGGGGCATGCAAAAGTGACAAACTGAAGGGTTCGATCAGATTTCATAAAGTCTTTGGGAATAAGAGTGGCCTGTTCAAGGATTACGACAGCATCAATAGCGTTGGAATTTTCCGGAGTTAGATAGGGTAATATAAGCTACACAAAGTAACCATTACTGATAATGTCAGAATACTTACAGCCTGATTCATCAAGGTACCGTTTTGCGAGTCTCTAATAGAGAATCATAAGGAATCGCTATTAGAGACTTGCAAAACGGTATTCATGTAGGAATCGCAAAATAAAATGCGATTCCTACAAATTCCTTATTTGCAATTAGCAAATTGTTAATCGCAAATAAGGAAAAAACTCCCCATTCATTCCTATGGGCCAAAAGGCCCATAGGAATGAATGGGGAGTATTCCTTATTTGCGATTAGCAATTTGCTAATCGCAAATAAGATAGCAATTTGAAGGGTGCCAGGGGTGTCCAGAGGACACCCTGTAGCACCCCTTAAATGCACATTTGAACAGGTGTTGCACACACACATGTCCAAAGGACATGTGTGTGTGTAACATGCAAAAGAAAAAAATGCACCAAAGTGCTTTTTACTCTTTTTTCGCAATTTACCACCAAGTCAGACTTGGTGGTAAATTGCGACCAAATATTGAGATTTTGCATTTTCTAATTGGTTGAGGAATTGGATTTAAGGAATCTCTATTAGAGATTCCTTAAATCCAATTCCTCGCAAATATGTGATTTCTTAAATAGAGACTTTTGCTTTTGGGATGATGAATCCCAAAAGCAAAAATTGCACTTGCAAAGGGCCAGATTCTCAGAATCTGGCCCTTTGCGAGCGCAATTATGCTTGATGAATCAGGCTGTTAGTCCCTACATTAGGAATTTTTGTTGCTGTAATACACAGTCCTACTAAATCCATTGAAACCGCATAACAGTACATCAATCTACACATATAACTATATTTTAATCTGATATACATGTGGTTTACTTGATTATATTCTGAATGAATGATAGAACAGACTAATGCTTTGTCTCAGTTTAAATGTCGATTCATCAACTTTAAGATGCATGAGCAAAGGCAAGATATTCAAATATAGCCATCACAATAAGACAATACCTCCATTTATTTGATCACTTAACACTTATCTTCCCACTACCATCTATAAATAAAATCCTAAAAGTCAAAGATGTGAAAGAAAAGCAGTTACATGACTTGACACATTGCCTTATTGTAAAGGACACTCACTATGATGGTGATAGTTCCTGATTTCTGATCTATTTCACTCTCTCCTCGCCCAACACGTAATTTGATAGTAAAAGCTTCCTGAACTTCAATTTCTGTATGAGGATAGATCTCCAAGTGTATAATCCTCACACCACCCTCTCCATCTCTGAAGGAGAAGGAGCCGTTCACAGGATCGCCAATGTCACTGTTCGGGGATGGCAGAATGTCTCCAGAATTGGGTCCTAAGATGTTCCAAAGTATCTGTGAAAGACAAGTTCAAATATATGTCAGTAGACTGACTGCCAATATCAACGAACACCAGTCATACTAAATAGCATGATCACTAATGGTATAATTTATGTTTTCCCTCAAGACAGCAAACTGACGCTAACTTTCTAAATATGGTGAATGAGCATGATGTAGTTGACAGGGTATCTTATATCAGCAACTCTTAAACGATTTTTTAAAGTTTTGTAAAGAAAGAGAGCTCAGTCTAAATGAGACCAAGACAAAATTTATGATCTTTGATAAAGGCAAAAGTGTAGCAAAGACTAGACCAATGTGGGCCAGTAGCATTAAACTGGAGAAGGTCGAAGCCTTTGCCTACTTGGGTATTCGTCTTACCCCTTCAATTAGCTGGAGCCCCCAGGTAGAATAATCAAAACTCCAATTAATTCAACAATGTGCACACATAAGTAAGATACACAGGAGGACAGTATCCAGGCAAATAGCCCCTGCTCACCAAATTTACAATACTAAGGTTTTGGGCAGGGTATTTTACGGGGCGGAACTCTAGGGTGTTAGTTCTCTGGCCTCCTTGACTACAGTTGAAAAACGATTTGTAAGATCACTTCTAGATCTTCCTGCTAGTTCCCCTCTGATTCCCTTTTTCTTTGATATTGCCCATAAACAACTAAATCATAAAGTAAACTACAAAATGTTATCATTTTGGTTTGGACTCTGGACGACAGATGAGCTAGATCCCTATCGGGATGCCCTAAGGGATCTTTTAAGATTTCCTCAGGCTGCATCTATAAGGTGGTTTTCCTACTTGCGTGATTTACTAAGGAAACTGGGGATGGACATCTTCTGGTCCAGCCCAGGAACCATGAATAGTATCTCGAAAGATAAGCTGAGAAAGACGTACTGGGAAGAAAATAGTACAATTGGAATTGACAGAACATGTCTCAGGCTTAACTAAAGATTTTTTAACCTAAAAACAGGTCCCATGTTTTGAAATGGCAATAGATGAAATTACCTCTCCATTGGCCTGCAAGCTTTTTTGCAGTTTAGATGTAAGACGCTACCAGCTAATCTTTTCTGCTCAAGATGGTGTATGTATCCACCTGTAGTTGATTCTTGCCCTGCGTGTAAAACCTCAACAGAATCTATTATTCATTTACTTTTTTCTGTCCCTTTTATGCGCTATTGAGAAAAACATGGATAATACCAATTATGTAGAGCTGTTGGTCCGTGTCACTATCTTTAAATCCTGAGGGTGCTGTACCTGTAGATTGATAGTCTTTGGTATCTCTTATTTCTGTATGCTTTGTGGATCAGGTGAAGGAAGCTAACTCTTTGATTTTTGCTCTTTTATGCATGATTCTGTATTAAATAGGTAATGATTGTTATATTTTGCGCACTGATAATCCTTCTTTTAATGATTCTATTTTATGGTTTTATTCTTTGTGATGGAACCTGTGCTGTGATGTACTTTTTTGAATGTCTGACACTGTAATTCAGTTTAAATGATATCAGCTAGTGAAACCAATTTAAAGAATGCACCTTGAAAATAAGAACACTGATTTTTAAAAAATGTGTGAAGAAAAAGAATTAAAATGTGGGTATGTGCAGCTCATTTTATGCGTGTCTGCCACAATTATTTTTCAAAAGTACATGCATCGCTTGTTCTGGTTAATAAAAAAGGGAAATTCATGTTTCTGTGACTTTTTACTTATTATTCTCATTGGACTAAAACATCTCAGAATAAGCCAGACCTCCCCTCCCCCCGGATACTTTGCATAAGGTAATCTATTAGAATGGCCCATTTACTGAAATTATGTGGATGCAATGGAGAAGCTTTGTCATTGTACCTATAATCTATAAGGAAAGAGACATGGTTTCACCCAATGCTGCCATAGGCTGGATCCCAAAAACTCAATCAGGATCCGATTACGTAAGTTTTCAGCTAAAGCTTAATCAATGCAACCAGGCCCACAAAAAAGACTTTCTAAAGTACAGTACTGTCTCTAATATGTTGTTACCATAGTATCATATCAAAAAAGCAACAATCAAAATATCAGCAAGGTAAGGATTAGTTTACTATACATACCTGCAAGTTATAAAGAAGTCTATACATATATATACTTACCGTCTCAATATTTTGCTCGTTGATATTTTCGCTATATTATTAAACTAGTACAATATTAAAATCTTGATATTCTGACGTACAATCTGTAAGGTGTCATACCATAGTTTTGTGGTGAGAATACCAAAAACAAAAATGCCTCATTGGACTTATTGATATAAAATCTACACCAAATGGGACAATATTTTAAACTACATTTAGGGCCAATTGTTTGCCAGCCAATGTTTCTGACATCCTTCTCAAAAACAATCCCTGTTACGTTAACTCATCAAAATATATCTTTATTACTGAGATCTGAAATTTTTCTTGCAGGCTGAAAGCCTGAATCTCACATTTACCTATTTGAGGTGTTTCTATAGTGGCACACATATCCCTTAGTAGTAACCATATGGAAGTACAATTTAGTTGGGTGATAGACAAATGTCTTGTTAAGGTGTAAGACCATGTCAATAATGATGAGGCAACGGCTAATTAAAAAGAATCCTTGTTAAATGCCTCTATCTCATTCATTGGCAGAGATGCATGTCCCTTTCAGGCTGAGAGGTAATTCAGTAGTGTTGGATACTTCCAAAAAACACATATGTGTTTCTTCGATAAGGTACATACCAATTTAGAAAATGTATCAAACATTCACTCGCTGTTAAACACGCACTGCCATGTTTTCCATTATCTAAAATCACAATCTCCTATGTTAAAGGACCTATTTACACCCACAATGTATCTGCCTGAATTCTATTTCTGTTCTGCTGAGCTATTATTTGTACATTATCATAAATGTGATCAATACATAGAGGCGATCCCGTGAGAGAAGTATATTTTCTCCCTAAGGAAAGCTTCCAACAAACAGGGTTCTGTGCTCACATTGTCTAAATACTCAGCAGAAAAAAAAACCTGAAAGAAACTTGCGGGCCATAGCAGCATCAGGGAGTAGTAGTTTCTATCTACTCAAAGAGAGGGCTAATGTAAACTAAATACATTCTTTGCTTGCTTCATTTGTAAGCATCTGGGCGTGCCTGCCTGTTGTCCATGCTCAGGGTATGGAACAACTTCCCACAGATAAAGCAGCTGCATGCATGCCTTTAGCAACTTTTTTTAAAACGCTCAGTGTTACCCCAAAACATCACCCCTTCGACATGACCGAAATATTTCGTGTACACAATGCTTCATTAAAATTGGTGGTTCCCCTGGGGAATTACAGATGTATTGGACTTTTTATTCCAATTAGGCAGTACTAGCAGAGCGGACAATACGGCAGCATGTGCATTAATACTAGGACACTGGAGCGTGAGTGTCCACTTCACGTCAAATAGACGCTTCTTTTTACCACAAAACCAGATATTGATTTGCTTGCAATCAGGCCCATGGAGCCCTTGCTACAACGCTGTTAAATAGTTATGGGTTTCTAATAATCACTAGGTCTTGAACATTATTGAAGAATCCCAGATGAACCCAGCTGAATTCTAAACAGGGTTGACTGGGTCATTTCTGTTGAATGCAACATTGCTGGACTGTATCCAGTTTCCCTCCTATTTCACCAAATGCCACTATTCAAGTTAAAGTGAGGGCAGCACCGTTTTCGCAGTCAAAATGTGTCATTCAAGTGAAGAGAGGAAAACACACACGATTATGACTAATCTCTGGAGAACTCTTCTTAAACTTTCTCAAGCTTTAGGCCTTGCCGAGGTTGGCACGGATCACCTGTTATGCTTGGTCTCAGATCGAAATTTCGAGCGATTGTTCATAGCCCATTGTAGTTAATAGGCTGCGGTCAAATAAACCATGAAAACAATGTAAGCCATCTGTAAGTGTTTTTCACTAAATCATAGGATAATGCCAAGGTAGAGGAATCGTCCTAACGTCTGGTACTAGCACCCGATTTAGGACTTGCACTTCCTGAATGGGCCATTATTCACAATAAAACATTTCTGATTAGTTTCCATTCGTTTTACCCATTTATAGCCTGCAATAAAGAACTCTGTTAACACTAGCCATCTATGTGCACCCAGAGCATAAATGTAGGTGGGAAGTCAGTTTCCATCCATTTTTACCCTGTGCACAGAACTCTGAATAGGCTCCTTAAATAGAAGGGTCCTTTGTCCAGGCAGCTCATGCTCTGATGCTATGTGGCCACTTCTCTTTCCTGCCTCGCTCAGGCCCAATTTTTTGGAGAGTACTATGGTTGAGCCCATATAAAGTTACGTAACTCAGTATCCTATGAAGTAAAGAGCAGGCTTCAAGAGAATCCTTAGGCTTAACCCCAGAATCTAAGGCAAAAGCAATAGACTTATCTCTGAGAAAAATGAATGTAAAGTATTTAAGTAGTATCAAAGCAAAAGTACAAGGACCGGGTTTTGATAAAAAGAAATCTACAGTTTAGGTTTTGGGGCAGGAGAACTCATGCATGGCAAACGGAGCACACCCAGGCTTAAAGTAATATAAAGTATTCTTTAGATTGAATCTCTGCAGGCTTTGGGTTTCCGCTGGAGCATGCCAACCATCATGCGTGTTGCCACAGTGATTATGTGTAAACGGCTTGAGAACCAGAGTGGTGATCTGCCGTCCAGTGTGGCACTCAAAGTCCTCCCTTTTTCTTTGAAGAGTAATGACTGAAAACCTCCAATTATAAATAATTCTTTGGGTGGTAGCATTTTTTAAGATAGTGGAAGAGAAGGATTTTTTCCTGATACATTCATGAGAAGAGTGCTTACTGTCCTCTTCTGTTTTAAGTGGCCAGCCAGTATACTTTTTACCCAGGTCTTTTGCTTGGCCAATGGGGCATGAATAATGATTGCATGCTCTCTCTAACTATGGTTTGAGGAGCATGGAGTGTGCAAGTCTGCTTAATTGTATGGAGACAAGAATCCCTTTCATAACTACTGCAGATGAGTGGCCTGCAAGATGGAGGTCAAAGCTGGTCACAGCTGAACCTGCCTGACAGAGTTGGGAATTTGAGCTAGCCCCCAGTATATTCATGATTTCACTTGAAATGGACCAGACTCCACTGATCGATGGGTGGGATCAACTGGTCTTTATTTTTACAGCTGGGCCTCCAGCACCCTGCCTGTGATGCAGAGACATGTAATGGCTAGACCTGGAAGACATCTCCTCTTATATGCCTTTTGTTTTAGATCTCTTGACAGGGCAACCAAGCGCCACCTTTTTTACTGCCAGATCCGCAAACCAATAGCTTTATAGCTGAGCAGTCCCTGTGGAAGGATATCATGTTCTTTCCCCCACAAGCAGGCAAACAGAAAAGGACTCTGTAATACAGAGCTTAGTCTGCTAGTAGGCAAAACTATATTGTATGAGCCTCAGGTCAGTGTTCGGGGAATATCTCATGTCAAAGATCCACACATCCTTGTGCTGGCGTTGCATGGCGGGTGTCTTTGGGAGTTAGTCTCCTTTTCAGATGGGTACCTATCTAACAATGAGGAAAAGAGAGTACTTGTGGTATCCCTCCAGGAAAGAGCTTCCTGGAAGAGTGACAAACTCACCTGCATGAAGAAATGAAGGAGCTGTGCAGGGAAGACTGCAACACAATGCGAGGCACTGAGTAAAAAGTTATGGACGGAGCCGTCTGCCCAAACTAGTGATGGCCTCCTGCTTCCATTTTCCCAAGTGCTGTACAGCCCAGCCATATCTCCCCAAGGCCTACATTTAGATCCAATAAAACTGAAGGGGAGACCTCTGGTGAGGGTAATCACATGAGAGTCAACTCTCACGACATGGTCTGCACTGCCCTGGAGATTGTGACAGCAAGGCCTTCAAATTAAGCCGTGGCATGGCAGCTAAACAAAGCATCACCTAGACAAAGAACCAGGGTGTAGTACAATCTCTAATTTGTACCCAAGGTGTATGATTGCCACAGGATCATGGTGCACAGTCACCAGGCCTCAGATATAATACCCCAGCATGGTCCCATGGAACTGCCTTGATACCCCGACTTTAAGACCTGACTTTCAGGGCTTAGTTCTTTGGTCTCAAACCCTTTTGGGTGGTGGATTTTTCCTCAGCTTGAGCACCCTTAATGGGAGCCATTCACAGAGATTCACACCTGCCTATGACCTGAGCAGCAGCTGTCATTCCCCCTGCATCACCATAGTTCTGAGTCCGCAGGGCGGGTGGTCCTTGAAGTTGGGAACCTAGGACTGAACGAAGCGCTGCTATATGCACTAAAAAGTTTAGTGTCCAACAGGGCAGCTTGGCCATAGGCAGAAAGTGACTGTGGGAGCTGGGTCTGTTTGCAAAGATACAGGAAGTCCTGAAACTGTTTGGGGCTTATCCTCTGCGATGAGCCACAAACATCTGCTTGCTCTAGTTGAACTGAAATCATCTGAAAAACTAACAGCCTTATTCATGAAGGGGCCGTTTTGCGAGCCCCTAATAGCGAATCATAGCGATTCGCTATTAAGGACTCGCAAAACGGTAATCATGTAGGAATCGCATAATAAAATGCGATTCCTACTGATTCCTTATTTGCGATTAGCAAATTGCTAATCGCAAATAAGGAATAACTCGCCATTCATTCCTATGGGCCAAAAGGCCCATAGGAATGAATGGGGAGTATTCCTTATTTGCGATTAGCAATTAGCTAATCGCAAATAAGATTGCGATTTGAAGGGTGCCAGGGGTGTCCACAGGACACCCTGTAGCACCCCTCAAATGAAATTCCACACAGGTGTTGCACACACACATGTCCAAAGGACATGTGTGTGTGTAACATGCAACTCAGAAAAATGCATTTAAATGCATTTTTCTGAGTTATCGCAATTTACCGCGAGGTCTGACCTCGCGGTAAATTGCGGCAAGAAATTGCAAATTCGCAAACATAAATTGGATGTTGAATTGCATTTAAGGAATCTCTAATAGAGATTCCTTAAATGTAATTCCTCGCACATTTGCGACATCGCAATTAGCGATTTTTGCATTTGGGATGCTGAATCCCAAATGCAAAAATCGCACTCGCAAAGGGCCGGATTCTCAGAATCCGGCCCTTTGCGAGCCGATTTAGCCTTCATGAATAGGCTGATAGTTATTTAAAATGTATTATCGTGTTGTGGGAAAAAGAAAGCACTTTTCTTATTATAACACAAAATACTAGTAGGACATTGATTATGTGTTATTTACCTTGAACTGAATTTTGTATCTCTAACCCTTGTACTACATCCTTGAGCTAGCCTTGAAATGTTCAGCCTTATTACTCTCAGAATTTAAGTGCTAAAAGGGTGTATTTGTTGGTTTTATTTGTAGGTAAGGACCCAGGGAGGCAGAGTGAAATGATTCCAGTTAACACAATTGGCGCCAATAGCCTTGTTCTGCCCTGTTGCCTTCGAATTGCTTCCAGCAATAAGTAGAACACCCAAAAATTGTAAAATCAGTCAAGTGATAAAAATGTACAATATGCACCACCAGGAAGGTAAAAAACAGAGAAAGGCTAAGGGGTGAGTGTGACCAGGTTCAAAGGGACTTTTCAGGTCAAGCTTGTTGGAGTGCCAATGGAGCACCGCTTGGGTAAAGTTTAATGGCTCACCTCAGTTCACAGTTTAACCTTCAGACACAGTGCCTGATTTAGACCTTATCAGATGGGATACTCCATCATCAACGTGACGGATATCCCGTCCACCGTAATATAATGCCATAGGATATATTGCACTGGTGATACAGTGGACGGTATATCTGTCATGCTTGTGATGGAGTATCCCATCCTCCATGATCTAAATCCGGCCCTTAGTTTCTCAGATGTATGTCAAAGTTTTCAAGTGAAGCAAGTAAGAACACTGTGGTTAAGGAGTGGTCCACATGGCTGGATATGGGGAATTTATTGTCTTGCTGCCAAACTCAGCTTTGACATGAAATTTAATGATCAGGACCAACTTAAAATATGTAGCCGCCATCTAGGTAATTTTGCTGCCTGGATCACATGACCATCTTTTACTATTTTTGCTCTGCATGTTTGGACATAGGGGGTCATTTAGACCCAGATTGATGGCCCTCCAACCCCCTAGGCTAGCAGAGGCTCTGGCATCAGCTCCCTGGTGAAAGAAAGCATTTTGTATTTTGCAACTCAATGTCTATGTGAACGAGATCTACCTGACTTGATGATAGCTGCTGGTGCAGAGATTGTTCTATAGGCCAGTGGTTCTTAACCTTGTGACTACTTTGGACTCCCACTTAATCATTACTGGAATCCAGGCACGACCACTAAGTCATTACATACATTTGGGGACCCCCACTGACTTGGTATTAATTCATAAACGAATATAAAACTATTTTATTAATGTTAAAAGTATGGTTGGAGATATTCTAAATTTAATTGAGGCTACCCACCATCCATACTATATTCTGTTTAATGCACTTCTGCTTCTCCCACAAATCAATCTCAGGATACCGGCGTATGTTTTTAACTCTCCAATTTCAAATTCCTTCACATTTACAGAACGTTTTAAAATGATCAATTTCAAATTGTGCTTCTTTAATAACATAGATATTATTAATCTGTTAACATTATTTCATTTTCTAACAAGTCGTGGACCCCCTGAGTAGGCTTTGTGGACCTCTAGAGGTCCCCGGACCACAGGTTAGTAACCACTGCATAGGCTATCCAAGCCACAGAGAGAGGAACAACTTTCTTAAAAATCCACCAATTCATTAGCAGGCACATACATCAATGGAAAAACCGGTCACAAATGGGCAGATTCTCAGAAATCGCAATGTAAGGAATCTCTAAATTGCGATTCCTTAAATTGCGATTGCATTTAAGGAATCCCAAATGCAATGCAATGCATGAAAGTTAAAAAAATTGCGATTTTGCTATTAGGAGTAGCAAATTACCATGAAGTTGAACTTCATGGTAATTTGCAAAACCTTTGAAAAATGCACTTTTGTGCATTTTTCAAAGTTTCATGTTGCACGCACATACATGCCCTTAGGGCATGTGTGTGTGCAACATATGTGCACAGATCAATTTCAGGGATGCAACAGGGTGTCATTTTGATACCCTTGTACCCTTGAAATTGCATGAGCAATTTGCAAGAACCTACTGGTACTTGCAAATTGCTCATGCCATCTCCAATTCATTCCTATGGGCCTTAAGGCCCAAAGGAATGAATGGGACAGCCGCCCACATTCATCAAGTGATTTTGTAGTCGCAAACGGTGCTATTCGGAAAAATCGGCCGTTTGCGATTCCAAAATCACTTTTTGGGATGCATTAAACAATTTCACAAAAATCGCAATTTTTTGCATTTCCTAAAAATGCGATTGCATTTAAGGAATTGCATTTGTGCGATTCCTTAAATGCAATGCATGATTTGTTTTAAAAATGCGAATTCAGAAATAGGAGGTGCAAATTAACATGACGTTGACCCTAGTGTTAATTTGCGAAATCTTTCAAAAATGCTCAAAAAAGCATTTTTGAAAGTGTCATGTTACACACACACATGTCCTTTGGACATGTGTGTTTGAAACTTGCACTTAAAAAAACATTTCAAGGGTGCAGGGGGGCAGTCCTTTGGACCCCCCTCAGCACCCTTGAAAAGCATCAACAGATTGTCATTCGCAAAATAAAATTCGCTAAAAGCTAATGCCTTTCCATTGATTCCTATGGGCCTCTAGGCCCATAGGAATCAATGTAATGCCATTCCTTAATTGCGATTCGCAATTAAGGAATCGCAAATACATAAAATTAAGAAATCGTAAAAACACTTCAGATTTCTTGATGCATAGGATTTTGCAATTCCTAAATTGCGATTCCTTAATTTTCGCAATTTAGGACATGCAAAATCCTACAATGATGCATGTGGCCGAGCATTCCTTAATTGCGACTAGCAATTAAAGAATGTGTAGGAATCGCTATTTTTATAACGTTTCCTACATGCATAGGCTTTGCGATTCCTAAATAGCGATTCCTCTAAAATTGCTATTCATGATATAGCAATTCCTTCTGTTAATGCATGTGGCAGACAATGTTTAACAAATTTCTGTGAGAACGAATTTTCTACTTCTTTCCTAAGTCAAATGTAAGTTTTATAATTCAAGCTGACCTTTTTGAAAATAGGGAGATTTCTCAAGCCCCTGAAGAACACCGTAATTTTACACTCTGTTACCGAAGGGACATGGCAGTTTCATATTTAAAATTGTCTAGGTAACTGGCCCATCCAGACGACAAAGCACTTCTTTCAGATAACTTAGTTATGTTAGAAGCAGTCAGAGATCATCGCACATGCACCGGGAGACCTTCAGCAGTGTCCCAGTGCCAAGTATCTAAAATGTCATTAAATCCGGTCACAAAAATGGGCAAACCATGCAAAGAAGATGCCGTTTTCAATCGATTTTCTTTGTTCTAAGGTTTTAACATGAATGTGCTATTGGTTGGTTGTGCATACATGATCCAGTATTGAAAAGTATTATTTAACTTTCACTCTCTTTCCCCTCCTCTAATAGGCTAGTGACTCCCACACACATCTATTCATGTATTTGTCCAAATACTTAGCTACTCATGAAACAGATGGAAATATTATATCATTAAACAATCTGTTTTAAATAAAATACATATTTGAACAGTTTATACATACCTGAGAGTCCCCTAGTAGCCCTCCGGTTCTCTCCAGTACCAAAGATAAGATCACTGATGTATTAGGGTTGGGTATGATTATTCGACTTTGATTAAGAAATCGCACCACTCCATTGGGAGAGTCACTTTTGGCGATAGTGATTTGGCTCACCAGATTGAGGCCAAGTATTGCACCACCAGTAGCTCCAACCAAATGGATTTCAAACAGCTCAGCAAATTCCCTAAAGAAAAGAATCAAAATACAGGTATGGGAATTATGGTTAGTCAGTGTGAGCATTGAAATCAGAAAATGTCTTTACAGTCAATTGTTTTAATGCAGAGGTAGTGCGTGGAAGCTGTAAAGCAGAAAATGTGTGAAATAATGATTAGTTTCACATTTAGAAAGAAGACTCTTAAGACAGACTTCGATATTTACAAGTAACACGTCCGAGCAGGTGTTTTCTATATTCATCTAAAATAGATACATTTTCCCTTAATGTATACTGACATAGAACACTAATATCTTAACCAAGGAAAAACTCAGTGAAGAATTGTTCGAGTGCATATTGTCGCAAATATATTAGCCATTTTCCAACAGTGTTAAAGCTTCCTCTTTTCTTATCTTTATTAGACTGTCAGTAATTGCAGGGGCATCACTATCCCCACTTTGCAAACTGCATTGTCTTGATCTTTTCATTGCTAATGCCATATTGACAGAAAATAATGTATTCATTTTAAGACAATTGTAGGAAAAGCATGTTAAAGGAGTGTTAGTGCAAGTGGAACATGCACACAAGTCCTTCCATTCCAAAAGAAAACAAGCATTGGCAAAGTCAATAGGCCTGGCCTTTTTGACCTATACCACACAGTAGGTCATTCATACATGTCTAAATTACACTTTCACTTACACATACATAACAACATTAAATGCACAATACTTTTATACACACAAACAATTGAGAGCATAGTGGTGGTGTCAGAAGTGGAAATGGTGGTAGTAGTAGTGATGGTGTCAGACGTAGTCGTGCTTGAGGTGGTGGTAGAGGTGAAGGTGGTAATATTGTTGGTAGTAGTGGAGATAGTGGTGGTGATGGTCAATAGAGTAGTTCTCATTATGCTGTATGGGCAGAAGGGTGATGGTAATATTCACATTAGTGGTAATGATGATGGTGTAGTAGTAATAGTGCTGATGATGATAGTTGGAGTAACTGTGGTAGTTGCAATGTTGGTGGTAGTGATTGTGAGGATCAGACTAGTGGCAGGAATAATGGTGATGGTTGTGTTGATGTTGGTGGATTACTATGGAGATGATAGTGATATTGGTGCTTGTAGTTTTGATAGAGGTAGTGTTACTGGTGAGAGTGGCAATAGTGGGGATTGTAGTGGTGGAGGTGCTGCAGTGCAGGATAGAGAGTTACTACTTCAGCACAGGATCAGAAAAGCAGTAGGTGGTTATTTGCAAGATAGAAGGGTGCTGTAAGAGCCCCAAAAATAAATAGTAGGTGGTGCTGCAGAACTGGAATAGGGTGTAATTAGAGGCGTACACAGGTACCTGTAGGAATTGGAACAAAGTACTTTGCATGCTGGATCCTGTAGGGCTAGCTACAGTGTTGTGCTGGTGTCATGTAATTTCCACTTTCTAGTAGGAACTGCACATTTGTTGGGCAACATAAACTTTGGAATGGTGCCAGAATGATTCTGTGCACCCCCTAAGGATATGTTGTCCTTGAGGCCAGCTAGCTCACAGTGCCACCATAAGCACCCCTGAACCTACACAAGAAGAAATGGCTCGGTGGCCACAGAAAATGACAACCATGACCCCTCCCCGGCTCCCCCCGGAAATCGTGGTAACAGATCTTGAAACCTTTTGCTCAGTCGCTCGTGCTCTTTCTCTGAGAAATATATACAAAGAATACATAGAGTAGTTTTTTCAATTTTTATTGAACGATTCTTGTATAGAATATGCACTGCAATGATCAATAGACATAAGCAGATGAAAGTAATTAGAAGTACAAGGACAGTGAACAGAATTAAAAGTTCAACCTTCTTGCTAAAACAAAGTATATATGCTAGCATATAAAATAATATCTAGATAGCATTCTCCTACTATGCGTTCCCTAACCTAAGTGTCTAGGGTGTGTGAGCGTTCTGCCAAGAATCCCCGATTGAATGATCCAGCCCCATTACCACAAGGTAAAGTATGTAGGTCCCCCTCTTCATCACAGGTTGGACATCCCCCCACGCAGAAAGATCAGCACGCAGCTGGGCTGAGGTTTCGGTGCAAAAGGGGGTGGTAATGTACGGAGCATCTGAACCAATCAAACACTCACACCCAGTGAAAAGATCTGGGTTTAATCCATCACCGTTCTTAAGCCCACTCTGCCACCCCAGTTCAGACATGGCTATATGCAAATCAGTCTGACCCTGTGCCTCATGGGAACAGTCCAGCCCGAACTGCCAAGCCATGCCTTCCCTGGACCGGAAACAAGCTTCCGAGGACCGGTTTCTGGCATTCTAGCCGTCTTCAGCCCGGCTTGCTTGAATCCAGTGGCAAAGTGAGCAAGGGACTCACGTCTGAGCATACCCTGCCACACTTATGGCGGCCAAAAGCGGTACAAAAGGGGGTGATCCATCACCACCCCCTTTTGTACGGGCTGAGGTTTCAGCATGTAGTGGCCTCACAATGACTGCATGTGCTCCACTGACCCAACCAAGAAATGGTTGTTTATTTATAATGAAAAGCCTCCTTGCGCCGAACCGAGACCTTAGTCAGGCTGCCACTGTTTATGTTCTATAGATAGCTGTGTTGCCGCATGGAAGAGCAACAGCAATCACATTAGCACAATATATGACCAGGCCTTGTACGGGATTGTACATTTGCTTACAAACTGGAATTTGTAAGCAAATGTAGTTTTATGGAAACTAATCCTGCACTGTCACACACCATATGTGTGGCATAAGTTCTTGTGTGAAGGTGAAGGCCACATAGGAAAAGGTGTGCATGTAAAAATGGCAGTGTTTCTCACCAGGCCTAACTGAGCCACATGACACTAGTATTAGGTGCTTTCAGAGCTGCATACAAGTTCTTACTCTAACTGTATAATGAGAGTGTGGCTGCTGGATAGTCCAGCTCTGGCTTCACTTCCAGCCAAATCTCAGGAAACGTCCCGAGTAGTTCCACTGCATCACAGTGGAGAGTGACAAAATAATTGCAGCATCATCTTGGCTTTTAACACAGATGTGTTCAGTGCATACAGACACCAGGAACTTCAATAACAGAAATATTAGCAATGGAAGGAGTAGGTGGAGCATTTCATGTTAAGAAAAGCAGCCTTAGTACCACCAGTCAGAACCAAATTTGATCTGGTTTCAAATGTAATTCATTACGGCTCTCTGCAAAGATCATGCAATAAAATTAATGATTCTGTATGAACATGACCAACAACCTTTTAAATCACAGCTGTGTGTCATAGCACCTCACGTTACATACAATATGGAATAAGAGGCTCTGTTAGTATATAGTTAATTGAAAGTCTTTTTATTTGTCATGTATGACTATTGGAAATAAATGGAGTGTTATTGATGTGCCTGTGCACATAATTCAGATTATCATCACAGTAAATATAGGTTCATTATTTTGACAAATCTGTTTTTGAAAATGTGTTGATCTTTGCTATCGGGAAAAGGTCCTTGGCTCAGTTCGCACCACAAAGCTTGCAGTTAAAAGAAAACCATCCTAAACACTTATGACACAAAACTCCTAAAGTTTCTGGCTTGTTAATATGTATTTCATAGTAAAAAAATTACCTTACCTCCTATGTATGAACATTTTGAATAATTCAAGACCCATATACATCATCTGCAGCGTAAGATGTTTTGTGATGTTTATTCCTACGCAGGCAATAAAGCCTTTCAGCATTGCAAAGAAAAACTTCTGCATATTTTTCAATCTATTTTTTAAAATATTATCTTAAAATGAATATTGAAAGTGAAGGTAGTGGATAACTTTTTTATTATACATTTTGCATTAACACAATACATTAACATAAGAACGATAATGCTATTTTTAGAAATAAGTTAATTTACGTTTAGATTGACTATAGTTAATGTAGGCATACATTTTAAAATGGCTAATGTTGTTTGCCATCTTGCGTTTTGGCATATGAACATTTTATTTCTAGGTGAGCTGGAGTTTTAATTGTCAAACACAATATTCTTTTTCCTTCTTTCACAGGTGAAGAAATGTTTTCTTTTCATTTTAATCATTGTGGAATGTTTTAATGAATAGCATACCCAAAAAGACGCCAGCAGTGGGCAGACTATCCAGATATCTTTTCCTGTTACACATAACGTTCATTTGAAGAATGCAGAGAGAAACTTACATTATGAGAAACCCTGAGAGCCTAACACGCATATAATTGTATAATCTTGCTTAAACCTGATTGGACAGTCTTATGATAATGGAGTGTAGGTGTGTAAAATGTTAGAGTGTGTGTGTTTTTAGTTCAGATGGTGAAGAGAATAGATCAGAGCAGAGTAAATCTTAGAGTATTCTCTCAGAGACTTGCCTTTGTACTTCCCATTGAGGTGACAGCCATGCTGGGTCTTCCTACTAATTATTACATTTTGATTTAATTTGAATTGCATGTTAAGCAAACCATACACATTTTGATAATTCATTAATGCTCACCTTGCTTTTTGCCTTCTGTAAAATATTAACATTTAACAAACTTTCACGGTTTGATATAAAATACCGTGGGCCTCATTTATGAAAAGTGACGCATAGCTGCGTGAAAACAGCGATGCGTCACTTTTCACTGCACTCTCCTTGCGACATCAATGATACGTCATATTTACAGTATGATGCATCATGGCGCAAGGAGTTACAGATACGTCAGTATTTCTGACTTATCTGTATGGCGCAAAAGTGACGCATTGCTGGAGTGTGTCACAAAGTGATGCAACTCCAGCAGTGTGCCCTTTCACATGGGGCAAGCCCCATGTGAAAGGGCTTGCGTCAGTATTACGCCTGCTGTGAGGCAGGCGTAAGAAATTGACGCATTTGTGTCCTAGAAGTGGTGCAGTGAAATCTTATAGATTTCACTGCATCACTTCTATGACCCTTTCTTGCGTCGGAAAGCCCCCCTGCATACATTATACCTGGCGTAGGTATAATGTAGCGCAGGGGTTTACAAAGTGACGCATCTACTCAGATGCGTCACTTTGTAAATATGGTGCAACAAGGCACATGTTTTACTCTGCTGGTGCGTCACAAAAAGTGACGCACCGGCGGCGGAAAAGTGACGCACGGCCTCATAAATGAGGCCCCGTCTGTCTTTCTTGTGGAGCCTAATGTGCTTCACATATAATTTAATATACTGATTTGCTGACTAGGCTCAGAAGATGGAGCACACACATTCTTAAGGGATTACCTCTGATCATCGGACCATCAAGAAAAACACTTTACTGTCTCCGAATTTGCAATCTAAAAACGTGCTAACAAATCTGGTAGCAGAAGAGGGTTTCCAACTGGGCCTCGTTGATTTAAAATTCACTCCTGAATTTAAGACTTTGCCCTGATTCAATCCGCCTTCTAAATTCCCCTGGTCAATGAATTGACAGCATTCATGAAGGCGGTTACAGTATCCTAGGATTGTGAGCAAAAGTAGGGTAGAGTGTTTTCGATTTTGATGTTTAGTCTTATTTTTGAGTTGTTGTGTCTGAGTGGACTTTGTGCTGAATTGAAGAATTCAGTGTTCTTTCATGCTTATTGCTTATACTTCAAGTGATTATTGTGCTTATTGTTAATAGTTCAAGTTTGGTAATCAGATTTGTCGAAATCCAAGATACTGGAATAGATATATTTAACTGAAAGATAACTGTTAATGTTGAGATGTTGGACTGTATGGTGCCATGACCGCGCCAAAGATAGGGATATATTAAACTTTTACTGCGAGCTTGTACTAACTGAGACTGGTGTTTAGTTCATCCTTTGCGCACAGGAGTAAATCCCACTAGGTCCCTGCTTCTACAAAACTCACTTTGTGTGTTTGTTAGTTCCAGGAGTATACTGTTTCCTTATTTCCCCTAGAGAAATGTTATTTTCCTTTAGATAAAGCAGACAAGGATCGTTGTATTTTTGCTATTTTGTTTATGTGAAATTAATCAGAGTGAAGTCAAAATCGCTGTGTGCTATGTTGTGAGTTACATCATTCGGTGTTGCACTGAAAAGGGTTGTTTAGCTTTGGGTGCCACACTGAGATTAGTAATTACGTCATTTGGTGTTACACTGAAGTTAGTTAGTCCCATAGAGTTTTGCTAGGATTGGGTATTTGTGGTGTTAAATACCACATTATGATTTGCTGGAAACCATTAGTCATTTCAATTTGGGATTTACAAATTCTGCGTTTATATTGCGTGAGTAGTGAAGGTTAAATTCTTTAAGAAAATAAGAGCTACGCTGAGAAACGATGATACACCTATTCAATAGGGGAAAAAGCTCTTCAAGAGGCCCGGCATGTGTGAATTATGGCCCCTAATGTCAGACTACATACATCTGTTCTTGGTTTTCCCTGTATGGCACATCCAATGTAAGAAAAATTGAACATTTGAGAAGAGCGACGATTTAAACCCTCAAACAAGACTTGTACAGTTTAAAGCATTGGACAGATGGGAACATGCTGTGAAAAGCAGCAATATAAAACGCAAACAAGATATAAAATCTGTAGTTGCATGCAGTCAAGATAGAACTCAAGTCAACAGTGGTGGCCAAAGAGAATGCCTGACGGTCTGGGTGTTTATCCCGAGTAAAGGACGAACTGTAGGTGTAAAAGGACTGAGAGGAAAGTGGGGATGACAAGAGATATAGGGATAAAAATGCTGTGTTCTTAGATGATTTGTTGAATTTTCGACCACCTCCATATACCCTCAACCTGTAGTGAAGCATCTGCTTCAGTTGGGGGCAGCAGGAGAGGCGATAGACTCAGCCGAATGTGCAGATGCACCTTTGGAGCAGGGATCCTCAGAGGGAGGTCTACATCCTGTTACTTTGAGTCCATCTCTGGATATCCCTATTATATCTCTTGTCACAAAAGCATTAGTGTCAGAATTACAATGTCTTTCAGAAGGTTTCCCTCCAAAGAAATTAATGATGTAAAACTAAGAACAGAATTTGAAGACTTTTTAAGGGGCTCTTGAACTAAACTTGGTAAACCACATATAATAAGGCTGAACTACTGTTCTTGAGTAGTGACGCTGCAAGATACGCTTGTGAGGCAGTCTGAAAGAGTTGACTGAGAGTTTGGGATTGATTTGACTGGAAGTAAGAACTTGCAGAAGAATTTCAAGATGGTGATGAAGGATGATGTTATGTTATGTTATGTTAGATGTGCTTGTATAGCGCACGGCTGCCCCAGCCAAGGGGCGTCCCGGCGCTAGCTGCCTATGTCCAAGGGACAGCAAGATGGAATTGCAGGAAGTCCAGAGGTGTATATAACATAACTAGTTAAAAAGGTGGGTTTTTATGGCTTTGCGAAAGGATAAAAGGTCATTCATTGCGCGGATTTGGGCTGGAAGTCCATTCCAAAGTTTGGCGGCTAAGTATCCAAACGAGCGGCCGCCCATTCTGGATAACTTGATGCGGGGGATAATGACCAAGTTCTGACCTTCTGACCGAAGGGACCGCCTAGGGACGTAGGGTGAGAGCAGAGGACATAACATAGGTGGTGAGGAGAGTTTCAAAATTTTAAAAGCAAGACAGAGAGTTTTAAAATGAATCCTCTTTTCAACAGGTAGCCAGTGTAGGTTCCTGAGGGTGGAGGAGACCGATTTGTGCCAGGGTAGCCCTGTAAGAGCTCTTGCAGCGGCGTTTTGGACTCTTTGTAGTCTCAATTTCTCAGCTACGTTAGTTCCCAGCAGAAGTGAACTAGCGTAGTCCAGCCGTGATAAAATAGCCGACTGTACTATCACTTGGCGGGTTTGGTGGTTGAAGAATTTTAGGATGGGCCGAAGGTTTCGAAGAATCCCGAAACATGTGGCGGCGACTATTTTTGTGTGGTGGGTAAAATTCAGAGCAGAGTCCACCCAAACTCCTAGGTTTTTTACCACCTTCTTGGGGACAGGCGGTTGGTCTAAGGTTTCAGGCCACCAATTATTGCCCCAGACCGTAGTATCTTTGCTTAGAAGCAGAACCTCCGTTTTACTGGCGTTTAATTGGAGGTAGTTTGCTGACATCCAGCTGGTGATGTCACTGAGGGTTTGCCTAAAGTTCATGGCACTCAGGCCATTATCGTCTTTTAGAGCCACCACCAGCTGGGTGTCGTCAGCGTAGGACACCAATGTGAGTCCATATTTCCTAGCTACCTCTGCCAGTGGGAGGACATATACATTGAACAGGGTCGGGCTAAGAGCCGACCCCTGAGGAACTCCTTGTTCAACGGGACATTCCTTCGAAATGAAGGGTGGGGTAGAGACCCTAAAGGATCTGTCGGCAAGGAAGGCCCTAAACCAGTCAAGGGCCTGGTCTACAACTCCTACTTCCTGAAGTCTGGACAGCAGTACCTTGTGTGAAACTGTATCAAAGGCAGCACTGAGATCTAAAAGAATCAGTGCTGCCTTTCCTCCTGCGTCCAGTATGGTCCGAAGATGTTCAATGACGCTAAGGAGTGCAGTCTCGGTACTGTGCCCAGCTCGGAATCCATGTTGAGACCTGTCTAGAATTGAGTTAGACATTAGGAAGTTGGTCAGGATGGAATTGACATAGGCTTCTGCCACCTTGGCAGGCCAGGGGAGCAGGGAAATGGGCCTGAAATTCTCCGGGAGGCTAGGGTCAAGTGAGGGTTTTTTTATAATAGGTGAGACCCATGCTTGTTTCCAGGTGGTGGGGATGTTGGCCGTAAGGAAGGACGAGTTGGTGATGGCTCTGAGTGGGCCCAGAACGTGCTCACCAGCTTCTCTGAAGAATTCAGGTTTTAAAGGATCGGCGGGTGAGCCGGATTTGATGAATTAAAGAAAATGAAATCAGCAAGTTTGAAAGTGTAACATAAAGAGTAGGTGGAATGCATTAGAGAGTGGAAAAAGAACAAAAGTATAAGAGTCTATTGGAAAATCATGAAGAGAAGAAGAAAAGATGAGAGAGAGAGAGAAAGAGTGTGTGAGAGAGAAATAATTGATTAAGAGGCTGGAGAAATACCATTTGTAGAGTTGCACAGAGGTGTGCACGTTCATGTGCCCTAGAGTCCCTCTGATCTTTTTTCATTCACAAATCAGTTTCTGAAGTTGAGAGACAATCCTGATAAATGGCATATACCTGAAGAAAGGGGTGCACTTCTAAATCTAAGTGCTGGCCGTGGGAGGAGTGAAAAAGCTTATTAAAAACCATTACCCTTGTCCATATCCAGAGTTTATTCAGGGATCAAAGGTATGGTAGTTAAAAGAAGTGGTCCGTGATATGGTACATTAATCTCCCTTCACCGTGTTATAAAGGGTCTTTATAACACGGTGAAAGGAGATTTAGATTTAGAAGTGCATCCCTGTCTTCAGGTGTATGCCGGCCCTCTATCAAACCAACCCCCAGATTCATCATTGTCATGTTTTGCGAGTCCTTAATAGCGATTATTAAGGAATCGCTATTAAAGACTCGCAAAACGGGATTCATTTAGACATCGCATTATTTTTAGCGATTTCTACTGCTTCCTTATTTGCGATTAGCTAATTGCTAATCGCAAGGCCCATAGGAATGAATGGGAAAGCCATTTCTTATTTGCGATTAGCAATTAGCTAATCACAAATGTGCCGCAATTTCAAGGGTTATTATATCAAACAAAAGGCTCAGGGGAAAGAAATATTAAAAATTGGAAAGATGTCCAATATGTAGATTAAAGAAGCCCTTCACAACAGCCTAGTAGTATCAAAATTATACATATATTTATTTTGACATTTCAAAGGTTTCATTTCAACATATAAATAATCTCATCCAAGAAAAAACGCTGGTGTACAAAAGACAATACATATAAACCAGACAGGTGGCAACAACAATACAAATCACAAAAAAGGAACACCATAAACATGAATACTGTGTCCTTATAAGAAATTTTTAAGCCACAGAGAAGCGTCGACGGCGTTTCGACCGATGCATTATTTAACGGTCATCTTCAGGACTCAAAATTTGTTCTTGAGCAAGAGATCTGCACAATAAAGGATATAATATTAACATTAATTCCTAATGATTTTTACAGTAATATCAAAGTAGGCATCTCATGGAGAAAAGGGCGGCCGAGTGAAGGAAGAAAACCGTGAAAGAAAAAGAATTTTAGAAAAGATTTATAACCTTATTCCACACCACTAAGTGAAAGGGAAACCTTATCCCAATACTCATAAAAAGAAGGCAACATTACCTTCAACTTTAAAAAGTGAGGAGGTAAACCAGTTAAGAATTTAGGGCCTCCAGAATCACTGTTCAATAACTGAAAAATGCCAGAAAGAGACAAAAATCATATGAGCTACACATTTATACCAGGAACAAATCAATGCAGCCAGAAGACTGTCACACTTACCGCAAAGAAGCAGGTAAGTTTGCAAGGAATTTGTAGCTACTGCAGAATAAGAATCGTCAAGTAATTCATCTGGTCACCCAATGACCCGACTGGTTACACAAGAATTTCAAGGGTGCCAGGGTGTCCAATTGCATTTAAGGAATCTCAAATTGAGATTCCTTAAATACAATTCATCGCAATTTAGCGATTTCTATAATTGCGATTTTTGCATTTGGGATGATGAATCCAAATGCAAAAATAGCGCTCGCAAAGGGCCAGATTCTCAGGATCTGGCCCTTTGTGAGCCGATTTCTGCTTAATGAATCTGGCTGCAAGTGTTTAGAGGGCGAGGACAGCCGATGATGAAGCATGACACCGGGCGGTGTGTGAAGCCAGTCCGTAACTTTTTATAAGATGCCCCAATTGGCAACGCATCTCCCCCTAACTCTGTAGATACCTTTAGGAACACAATCTAGGGGCAGTCTTCTTTTGTGGATTCATAGTAGAGTGGAGGCTAGCTTGCCCCTTAGCCCGAGCCTCTGGTTCCCCCCCTTGGCATCTGCTTAGGTTAGAGTATATGTAAGAGATTTTTCTTGCCAGGTCGAGATGGCAGTTTAAAACTGCACTAATATGCTGTAACGGCAGACTTGAGGCATGTTTGACTTGAGTAGGTGGCACAATTAGTGTTGCAGGGCCACTAGTAATATTTAATTTACAGGCCCTGGCCCTGAGTATATATAGTATCACTTTACTAGGAAAGTATATGTAAATTAAATGTGAAAATTGGCTGTAAGTCAATGTTATGGAATGAGAAAACACACTTTAGCACTGGTTAACAGTGCACAGAGTTCTATGGCCAACAAAAACGAGATTAGCAAAAGTGGAGGAGCAAGGCAAAAAGCTTGGAGGAAGACCATCCTAAGACTGATAGTTCTAACAGATACTTAGGTGAGGTATGCGTGGTTTCTGAGAAATTTTTATTTAAAATCTTTAATAGTAAAGTCAGATTTTAAGTCACAATTTTGAAAAGTCCAGTTTTAGAAAGTTGGCATTTTCTTCTCTAACTATATTAGTGCCTGCTTCCTGTTCCTAGGTCACATGACTAGGTAAAAGTGGCAGTTGGCCTTTGTTTATTCCTCTGGCCACACAATTGAGGGGTTAGGTGTGCCTGGCTGGGCCATCTTAGGAAGAATGGAGGAGGGGAGTTGGGAACAGCTCCACTTGCAATTCAATAGGCTGTGCCCTGCTCAGATACAAATGATTTCACACTAGGCTACTGTGCCTGTAGCTAGGCTGGATCCAGGGCAGCGAGGCAGGAAATTCCAGGTACTGCTGAAAGGAAGGCTTCTCCTTCTGCAATGAAGGAACCAGCTATGAAAAAAGGACCCTCAAACCCACTCCTCAAATCACTTCTGGACTTGTGGAAGACTGCTGTGCTGCTCTACTGAAACTGGTCCCAGGATGCTTGTTTCTGGTCCAGAGAGGACCTGGCTTGGCAGTTTGGTCTGGACTGTTCCCATGAGGCACAGGGTGACGACTGATTTGCATATGGCTGGGTCTAAACTGGGATGGCATGGTGCGCAAAAGAACAATGGATTTAACAGAGATCTTTTGACTGGCGGAGAATGTTTGCATTTTCAGCATTCCGTCCATCATTTGTTTGCTGTAACACGTTTCACCCTAAGTGGGATGGGTATGCCCAGACGTGGGTCCCAAGCTCAATGTGCCACGGATTCAAGCTAGACTGGCTGAAGAAGGGTGACATACCCTAAAACCGGTCCCAGGATCCTTGTTTCCGGTCCGGGGAGGAACTGACTTGGAAGTCGGTCTGGACTGTTCCCATGAGACACAGGGTCAAGACTGATTTGCATATGGCTGGGTCTAAATTGGGGTGGCATGCTGAGCAAAAGAATGATGGATTTAACCCAGATCTTTTGACTGGGGGAGAATGTTTGAATTGTCAGCATTCCGTCCATCATTTCTTTGCTGTAACAGTTATAGAAAGTTGGCATTTTCTGCTCTAACTATATGAGTGCCTGCTTCCTATTCCTAGGTCACATGACTAGCTAAAGGGGCAGTTGGCCTTTGTTTATTCCTCCCAGACAGCCACACAATAGAGGGGTTAGGTGTGCCTGGATGGGCCATCTTAGGAAGATTGGAGGAGGGGAGTTGGGAACAGTCCCATTTGCAATTCAATAGGCTGTGCCCTGCTCAGATATAATGGATTTCACACTAGGCTACTGTGCCTGTAGCTAGGCTGGAGCCAGGGCAGGAAGGCAGAAAATTCTAGTTACTGCTGAAAGGAAGGATTCTCCTACTGCAATGAAGGCACCAGATATGAAAAAATAGACCCTCAGACCCACTTCTCAAATCACTTCTGGACTTGTGGAAGACTCAGAAAAAGAACTTCTGTGCTGCTCTACTGCAAGAAGGACTGCCTTTCTGCCCTGCTATTCTGCCGCCTGAGTAAAAAGAACTTTGATCTGCACCTGGAACCCAGGCCCCAAGAGTGGCTCCAAGGGCTAGATGGCTGGCCTCCTGATCAGAGCCTATGGGACAGAAAAGGCTCCAATCATCTTGACCCTGCACCTGAACTCTGCCTTCTGTGAGTACTTACCCTGTAAGTGGTGCCCCTCCAGTCCTGGACTCTTGGAAGTGGGGAAAACGTACTCTGCCAACCTAACTCTGGTCTCCACCAGAGCCGGCACAGCAAGATGCAAACCTGACGCAGTGTGACACAAACACAATGCGATAGGACACCCGTTTTCCTTCTCAGCGTGTGTCGGATCTCGAACAGGCCCCTCCTGAGCGGTTTTTCCCAAAAAATCACAGAGAAGACCTGTGGACTATTTGTCCAAGCATACAAAACACTGCAGGCATAGAGAAGATTTTGAAGCAATTACGGGCATAAGGAGATAAGATAGAATGTTTGGCGACGGGTTAAGTAAGCTCAGATCAAGATAAGCTAAGTGATCCTGAAGAGAACTCTATTAACAAGAAGAGTTCGAAACGCGTAGATCGTTTAACGCCATAAGAATGTTTAAATCGATTGTTGCTTTTTGTATGTATTGATGAATTGTGGATAATATTGAGTTCTATGGCTTTGTTTTCAAATGTTCTAAGTTGAATAGTGTTGTAAATAGAAAAAATATTTTCTGTCGCTTTGAGTGTGTGTATGTGTGAGAATTTTGTTCAAGTAATTGAGTGAGAGGATGAAAGTTGAATGAGAGTGATTGTGATTTTTTTGATGGGGTATATTGTCATATACATTTTTGTCTTAATGTGTTGTGGTCTTAAAAAAGTAAATGATTTGAAAAAATGAAAAAATTATTTCTGGGAGAAATAAGAAAATAAAAGAGTGATTAATGAATGAATGAATGAAATATTATTTATAACGCGCAGCTATGCCCAGTGGGCGTCAAGGCGCCTACACCAAAATATAAAGCTGTTAGCAGACAGAAACAGAGCCTACTGGTATGCCTTAATAAAGAGCCAAGTTTTCAAAGACTTCCTAAAGAGGTCAAGGGAAGGAAGTCGTTTGATTTCCAGGGGGAGTGAGTTCCACATCAGAGGTGCCAATATGGAGAAAGCTTTGGACCCCCATCTAGCCTTCTTGGCTCTGGGGATTACCAGTTGGTGTTGCTCGCTGGATCGTAAACATCTGCTCGGAACATATCTGGTAAGTAATGAACCAAGGGCATCAGCCGAGCCTGCAGTTAGAGCCTTATATGTAAGGCAAAGAAGTTTGAAAGTGATCCTTGACGGAATGGGGAGCCAGTGGAGGTTCTTCCTCGCTAAGGTCATAGATGACAACCAGGGCAAAGCGAGGGCAAACCGCGCTGCCGCGTTCTGTATAACCTGTAGACGCTGGAGCAGGCCCTGTTGGCCCCGGCATACACTGAGTTACAGTAGTCGAGCCTTGAACCAACAAGGGCAATCACCACCTGTTTCCGCGCCTGTGGGGACAGATAGTGCACAATCCTTTTTAGGGTCTTGATGACACCCCAACAGGTCGCCACCGTTCTATTCACCTGTAGCTCCATGGAGAGCTGGGTGTCAAAGATGACACCTAGGTTTCTAGCAGATTTGGTAGGTATGGGGCAGCTGCCTAAAGAAGGGGGCCACCAGTCATCTGACCATATGTCCTGGTCCTTGCCAAAGACCAGGACCTCTGTCTTGTCCCCGTTCAACTTTAGGGAGTTGGAGACCATCCACTCTGCAACAAGTTGCATGCAGGCCCTAAAGTTAGAAGCAGTTTCACTGACAGAGTGGGTCAGGGATACCATAATCTGCGTGTCGTCCGCATACGACACTACCTCCATCCCCTGAGATCTTACAAGTCTTGCAAGGGGGGCCACGTAGATGTTGAACAGGGTCGGACTCAATGCCGACCCCTGTGGCACCCCACATTGCAAGGACTTGGCAGGGGAGAGGTATTCACCTAGCATGACACGTTGCTCTCGATGTTGTAAGAAGGAGCTCAGGAGACTGAGCGCTGGTCCGACTACCCCTGCCTCCCTTAACCTAGATGTTAAAGTCAGGGGAGACAGGGTGTCGAAAGCTGCTGATTCACGGAACTAGCATGCTGGTGCGTATATTGTCTTTGTTTACAATATGACTGTATAGATTAGATCATAGAACATAAGAAACAGTATTGGCGTTTGTTTAGTTTAAATACAAACACAATGCTGCACCTCACAGCTTCTCTTCAGAACAGATCGAGTGTAACACGGCCCTGACAAAAGCCCACATCACAGCCCTTGCAGTTCATCTGAACCACTGTTGCATGGAATATTTAAAGGTTGACATAATTCCTGTGGGTCTGCAAGTCGGAAATATTGCAGGAATCTTTACTGATAGCCTAAAGTACATTAGCAATTTTAGTTACATCGGGACAACCTGTTCTAGGAACTGGCTAGTACTTGGAATTTACATTGCAAACAAAACTTTGAAAACACCAGCTGTAGAAATTCTTGACATAGAAAAACAACTCCAGGAATTTAATCCAGCTTCAGAAAGTAAGAAACTGCTCGAGCAAATTCAAAAAACAAGATTTCCATAGACTTGAGCAGAACAAGAAAACTACAAAAGTCAAGGGTAAATCAAAGCTGAGAGAGCGCAAACTGAATAAAATGTATGAGTGCACCAAACTTACACGTAGTACGCACAAGTCATGAGAGAAATGCCATGAGTGCTGATATTATATTCACCTATACTCTGAAATGTGTAGTTAATCTAGAGATTTTATCTAGAAGTGGAACTAATGCAGAAATGTGTGAAAAATGTATAACCTTATTAGGCGTGATTAATCCTGATCCATATTATGTAGCTGCTAATGGAAGAATGTCAAGCACAGAACGGAATAGGCCTCATGGCCAGAGCTGAAAGAGTTTGGGAAAGGGGTTCATTTACATTAATATGGATTGCACTAATGTTATTTAGTAATTCTGTTTTCAATAGGTTTATATTTTATAGATGTGTTTACATAATCATGAAGTAGAAGTATTAACATGATATATTGAGTAATGAAAGGATTTGAAGAATATAATCATTATGAGAAATGTTGTAGGCCTGAAATGCTTAAAGACTTAGCTTTACACGTATTAGTCTGTGCCGAGAAATAATGTTGCAAACTCTCGTTAGAAGTTTATGGGAATTGGGATCCTAGATGCAGATGTCTGTCTGCAAGTGAGAGGGGGGATCCAATTATACATCGAATGAATAGAGGGCTGTTCAGGAGACTGGTATAGACACGGAGGAGGGTTCAGGAATGTTTGAGGGGTATCGGCGGGCCGGAGAAGAGTCTGAGAAGCAAGGTCAACCCTAACGCACGAGGCCCAAATGAAGATCATCATGGAAAAAGCCAGAAGCAACACCACATGAGGGGCGTCTCACGAGGGGCGTCTCAAATGTTATTGTGTGTTTTGGTATTAGGGACAGCACCCCTGGGTGGAGTTAGAGCAGATGCCTGAGGACCCTTTAGAGAGCGGATGGGTAGGCAGAGAGGGGTCATGACTGGAGATCATAGGTTTTCACCTAGAGACTAAGAGAGGGTGATCTTCCTTGGAAGTCATTCACAAGTGACACCTTTTGTTAGGTTGGGATTCTGTTAAGTAGGGATACCATCCAGAACAGGGTAGGGACAGCCTAACCTGAATTTTCTCCTGCTGTAAATGACGGAGAGATCACAATACGTGTCTATGCTTGCAGCCCTTTTAATCTTAGAACTGGTACTTGTCGTTTTCTTTGCTCGTCTGAGGGCTTTCAGAGAGCACATGTATGTAGTTGTACCCGTATATCTTTTGAATCTCATCTTGAGATGCCTGTACTTGCAGTTAACCTTAACCTTATAATAAATCTTTAAACTTAGAAGTAGTTTGTGGTTTTTCCGAGCTGAGTCCATTATTAATTGAACTAACCTGGTAAGAGATGCACTTTCTTCCCTCAATGACAGGCAATAAAGGTTCAGTCGACCAGAACGGGGTTTAGATCAAGAGTGATAAGATAGCGATCAAAATCCCGCCCCCGCAGTTGGTAGCAGAGGATGGTTGCCTTCTTGAGGAAGGTGATCTAGGCCAGGTTAGATTACCCCAAGGCCCCTAGAGATCGATGATCAGAAGAACCGCCCGCCGAAGAAGGTCCGGATGACGTGAGACAGAAAAGCAGCAGTATCGGTCGAGAGTGAGTATAAAGGGTCATGCGTGTTAGATTGCGGTGTTTTTGTATTGTATCTATGTTGTAATGTCTGGCGGAGTTGAATGCCTGTAGAGTGACTGTGGAACAGGTTGTGAGCGAGCGCAACCGGTGGAAATCTTAAGTTCAAGGAGAGCTTAAGTGGTTCGGGTGTATCGGACCTCCAGAGTAATTGTCAACCAGTGTGAAGGGGGTCATGAGGTACCATTGATCGCCCGCAGGACCGAGATAGGGGGAACGTAAGAGTGAGTGCGTGAGTAACGGACGCTGGTCGGAAGTTACTGTGTGTGTAAGCAACCTATCAGAGAGACGATAGACATTTCGTCAGTTGTGGTGACAATTACAGATAGACTGTGGACGTACAGTCGAGAGAAGTGACCGCTTGGTCGGAAGTAGTCATTTTTCAGTGTATGAATGGGACGCATGCATGACCGGGAGACGAGCTGAGAAAGGAGGGGTGCTGCTGTGAAGCAAAGACGAGTGACGTCAGAAAGTGCCGCGCTGGGATTGGCCGGCCGGAGCGAGACCGCGCTGTGATAGGCCAGCTAGCAAAGCCGCGCTAGGATTGGTGGATTGTCATCAGGAAGTAAACAGAGGAGTGAGGGTGGAAATTGTGCGTATAATCATGAAGTGTTTTAAATGGTTAAGAGCGGCTTTTAAAAGAGAGAGGCGGAGATCTTATGAAGGGGAAGAAGCGCCGCCGGAGGGTACGCCGGCTTATTATATGGCGGCAAATGTTGGGCTACACACAATAATGTGGATTTCAGAGTGGAGTAAGATTACAGAAGGAAATGAGGAACTGACGTTTCCGAAGTATGGGACGTTCAGATTAGAGGTGCTACACCGATTAAAAGCAGTTATGACCTCAATGAGACCTATGCCTAGACCGACCCAGTTTGAAGCTCTCAATGCCTGGATTAGGGCAGCGCACGAGAGGAACCTGAATAGACGACAAGAAAGGGTGAAACGATCGGTAAGAGCAGTGCAGGATGCCAAATGGGATGCGGATGCTAAAAGATGGAGAGTGCATAACATAGAAGTAAATAAACTGTACCCAGTGTTAGAAGCGCCCGGAAACAAAAGCCCACTAGAAGAAGATGATGAGAGCGAGACAGAGGACAGCCTGATAAATAGGTTACTGACAGATAGGCCACCCCCGTATAACAAAGAGACAGGAGATGTTGAGCACAGTGGAGGGGGGGGGGGGCAGCATAGGGGAGCATAGACCGCTTCCCATTTCCGATTGGGATCCCACTGCAAAGAAAGAACTGTCCCAGCCTAGTCCGGTGCAGCAGGTGGTCGGGAGGTTTGTGGTACAAAGGGTGCCAGAAACGGAGTGTGCCACATCCTACGCACTGCCAGATGCCCTGCAAGTACCTGTTACTATAGGTCCTATAGTATCGATTTATGACCCAGAAAGAGCTAGAGGGGAGGAACAGGTACGAAGGGACAGGGAAAGAGCAGAGATGGCAAGGAGGAATGACACGATCAATTCCCCAAGTCAGCTGCCAAGACCAAGGGAGTGGAGCACCCCGGTACATACAGCAGAAGATCCAACAGGGGATCCGGGGGGCCCTAGATGGCCGGTGGATATGGGGGGATCAGGACGGAAATCCTTCCAGGAGCTAAGCGAGTACATGAAGAAATGGGACGAGGCAGTAGAGGCTCACAATAGCATCATAGCAGCAGAAGCTGGAAGGGAAAGCCAGGATAGCAGGACCCGGACTCACTGCGGGGCTGATGAAAGCAGTCTGGAGTGGGACGGGAGGGGTCAGGACAGTAGGGGAGACACCCATCATGCCAGGAGCGGAGGTAGAACAGACCTGGAAAATAGGAGCCCTGAGTGTGGGGGGGTGTCCCGTCCAATACTCAGTGAAGGAGACAGGAGAACTCAAGAGTATAGAAACAGTTTCAAGTGCACCCACTATGCGTCTGGGAATGGTGGACAGAACGGGAGTTGCGAGAGGCCTCGCCATACCCCCTGTGATTACGGACAAGAACGCAGTCCAGGGGATATGGGGAACCGAGAAGGATCTTACCAGATACTGAGTGACACTAGACAGAGGGAGAATAGCAGGGAATCCTACCGTGGAGAGAGAGAAGATAGAGAGAGTGGACAAAATAAGATTGGGGGTAACAGGCCCGTGTTCCATCACCTTCCAAGACAGGATGGCCGAGCATGCGACCTAGAGAGATGGGAACAAGGGAGAACTCTCCTTAACTCTCCTGAGCCCAAGCGTAGAACTCAGAGTTGGGATGGAAGAGAGACCAGCGAACCCCCTAAGGGAGACGTACTGCGAGGTGAGATAAAAGCCAAGAGGCTTGATGTCGCCAGTTTAAAGTCAGATCTGGATGACATGGTGGATGGCACCCTGCCTCTAGAAAGAATGGAAATGTATGAGCAGGATGAAATACTGTTCATGGCAAAGGACATCACTCGAAAGGCGAGAACAATCCATGAGAAATTAGTTGAACTAGCAGGCAAATATATGGTGGACCTGTCAAGGACCAAAGCATTACAGGGTAACCACAGGCTACATTATACAGATCGAGACCTAGATGAGAGAAGAACAATAGGATTAAAAACACACATAAGGGAACTGATCACTGGAATAAGGACGTGGAGGGCACTGGATAAATGGGAAGAAAGGTGGTCCAAGAAAGGGACCGTAAGGAGAAGCATGCTTGGTATGACACCAGGAAGATTGCAGAGAATAGAGGCATACCCTTTGCGTGAGGTTGCAAACGGGAACTATGTGCATGTGCCATGGAGTAGGGGAGATTTAGCAGCCTTTACTAATTCCTTCCCTAAATTGAGGGAGAACCCAGTCGAGTGGTATAAGCAAGTGGAGAGGTTTGTAAAAATCTCCAAGGTATTATGGATAGATCTGAACACGCTGTTTGATATTGTGGTACCAGGAGACTTGTGGACAGCATATAAGGTTAGTGCTGAGTGGCCCACAGCAGAACCAGAGAGAGATGCACGGACTAATGGACCGTCCGAGATAGTAATGGCAAAATTCGAGAGAGTGATGACTTGGCTGAAAGACAAGGTGCCAATGCAAGACATAGATTGGGTCAAGATAGATTGAACTAGACAGGAACCCAAAGAGACAGTTCACGAATATTATGAGAGATTGCTGAAGGCGTTTAAACAGTATAGCGGACTGGATGTAATGGATCCTAAGGACATAGGGCAATTTGTGTCTAAGTTCGTTTTGGGCCTGAGACCGGATATTAGTTTAATGATTCAGCAACACTTGATTTGTTGGCAAAATAAACCTTTGGACGAAATTCTGAGATATGCTAGATACTGCTGTGATGAGATAGACTCAAAGGCAAAGAAGCTAAAAGAGAAACTAATGGTGGTGCAGATGCAGTCAGCTGGTAAGGGTGGGCAGCAACAACAGCAACAAGGAACAGGAACAGGGGGCAGGAAGCAGAACAACCAGAACAAGGGCAATGAGGAGAATTCCACCTTTAGACCTAGGGTAGACATAGCCGCCTTGAAGAAAACGACTCGGTGCCACCAGTGTAACGAGGTGGGGCATTGGAAACGCGAGTGTCCCTACAACGTTGAAATTGGAGAACAGGAGATAGAGGAAGAAGAGGTTCAGAGTACTCCAGCGAGAGGGGTAACACCCTACCAAGGAAAGGTGCTCAAAGGGGGGACCCCACCTCCACGAGCCCAGTTCCCTCAGCCACCCAGAGTAGGGACTATGGGTAAGACATATAGACAGATGCCTCTGTTTGTAGGAGGAGAGGAATGCTATTACGTTGATCCACTAACTGGACGGAGAGTGGAAAGGGAAGACTGTACCCTCGGGGCAGCCTTAGAAGTGGACCAAAGGGGACCCTATGTTGAGGCCGAAGTGGCAGGGTGCCCCACGACATTCCTAGTGGACACAGGAGCCACCCGATCCACGATAAGATCAGCCGCAGTTCCAGGCCTGCCCATGTCTGGAGAGACAATACAAGTGGTGGGGGTCGCAAACAGGAGAATAACCAGCCCATTGACAGAACCAGTGCAGGTGAAAATAGGGAAATACAGCGATGAGCATCAGTTTGTGGTTTGCGATTCTAGTCCTGTATGTCTGTTAGGAAGAACCCTTTTGTGCAAATTAAATTGTACAATATACTGCACGCCCCAGGGAGTGGAGGTATTGACCAATGACGATGATGCTGACTTCAAAGTCGCAAATTCGAGGATATGTGTGGAGCTGTATCCCACTTTGACAGTAGATGAGCTCCCCTGGGATCTGAGAGAGACAGTGGCACCAGAAGTGTGGGATTTCACTGGGGAAGAGATTGGACTGGTCAAGGGGGTAGACCCAGTGAAAATCGTAGTGAAACCGCATGCTGAGTTTCCGAGAACACCCCAATATAAATTGACTCCAGAAACGATTGCAGGTATAAAGCCTGTGATCGAGTCTATGATTAAGCAGGGAATACTGAAGGAAATCGTGGGTAGTCCATGCAACTCCCTGATTATGGGTTTGCAGAAACCAAATGGGAAATTCCGGATAGTGCAGGTCCTCCGAAAGATTAATAACATAGTTGTCTCATGTTGTCCAGTGGTACCGAATCCATCAGTGATACTGTTTCAGATACCGTTTCAAGCCGAATGGTTCACTGTGATAGATCTTTGCCAGGCTTTCTTTTCGATCCCTCTGGACGAGGAGAGCCATTTTCTTTTCGCATTTAAGCTGGAAGGTCGCGTACTAACATGGTGTCGTATCCCCCAGGGGTATACAGAGAGCCCATCGATCTTTAACCAGCTTCTGAAGAAAAATCTTGAAAGTCTAGTGCTGCCCCAGAAGTCAGTTCTGGTCCAGTACATAGACGACCTACTTGAGGCGTCAGAAACAGAAGAGGCTTGCAGGGAGGACTCCATTGCCTTGCTAAATCACCTAGCTGCGAATGGGCACAAGGTGTCCCCGGGAAAATTACAGTACTGCCTGACAGAAGTGCAGTACTTGGGGCACAGAATTGAGAAAGGCAAACGAAAAGTGTCACCAGACAGGATAGAGGCGATCATGAAGATGAATGCGCCTAAAACACAGAGAGAAGTCAGGATGTTTCTAGGGATGGTGGGTTATTGCCGACAGTGGATCGCAAACTTTTCACTGAAAGCAAAACCCTTGCAAAAACTGACGCACAAGGAGGTGAGTGATCCGGTACCATGGGACAAAGACTGTTTGATGGCGTTCCTGCAGCTGAGAGAGGACCTGTGTCGTGCTCCTGCTCTGGGAATGCCTGATTACGATAAAATATTCTTGCTTTACTGTTGTGAAAGAGAGGGTTGTGCATTGTCTGTGTTGGTCCAAATTCATGGGAATGCCCGTAGACCAGTTGCCTATTTCTCGGCTACTTTATACCCAGTAGCCGCAGCGTTGCCCGGATGTCTCAAATCCGTTGCTGCAACAGGTGTCAGTATCGAGCGTTGCGAGAACATTGTGATGGGGCACCCGTTAGAGGTGTATGTGCCCCACTCTGCTGAACTGTTGATGACCAGGACCAAAACACAGCATCTGACCAATAGCAGGCTCACGCGCTATGAGCAAGTCATTCTTGCTGCAGAGAACGTGACCCTCAAGAGATGCTCTGTTTTGAACCCTGCTACCTTGATGCCACTCCCAAGTGATATCGATGATGATGAATGTACAGACCATGATTGCCTTGATGTGACTGAACTATGCACCAAACCGAGACCTGACATCGTGGATGAGCCACTGACTGACCTTGATGAAATTTTCTTTGTCGATGGCTCATGTGTAAGAGACGAAGTTGGGCAGTTGAGAGCAGCGTACGCTGTTTGTACAATTACTGGAGTTGTAGAAGCCGGATGCCTGGAAGGAGTACACTCCACTCAGGTAGCCGAGATTATTGCATTGATGCATGCCTGCCTGGCAAGCAACCAAATTCGAGTCACCATATACACCGACAGCCAATACGGTTACGGGGTAGTTCATGATTACGGGCAGTTATGGTCTCAAAGAGGTTACATGACTTCTTCAGGCTCTCCCATTCGCAATGGAGAGTTTGTGCGTCTGCTGTTAGAGGCTTTGCAATGTCCAGCTGGTATTGCAGTTGTAAAATGTACCGCCCACACTAGGAACATGGACTTCGTGTCACAAGGCAATAGATATGCCGACGAAGTCGCGAGATACTGTGCAGAACAAGGGTACTCTTTCACAGAGGTGGAAGTGGGCGGAATAAATGTGAGAACTGAATTAGCCAGGATATTGGAAACTGTCGACACTTGGGATGAGCTGAAATGCATGCAAGAAAACGCACCCGATTTTGAAAAGCAAACATGGGAAAAGGCAGGATGTGTGATGGGTGAGGCTCATTTCTGGGTTTCGGCAGATGGAAGGGCAGTGTTACCCAATGAGATGGTGAGCCCAATGGCTAGACAAATTCATGGTCCAGTACACTTAGGGAGAGATGCTATGCTGAGGGTATTCAGACAAACCTGGTATAACCCTAAGTTCAGAGTAGCAGCCGAATCAGTGTGCCAGCGTTGTGTGACCTGTCAGCAGTTGAATGTAGGAAAAAGAACACCAGTTGCATTGAGCCACATAGGGAGGTCTGGAGGTCCATTCAATAGAATGCAGTTAGACTTTATCGAAATGCCAAGGTGCAACCGCCTCCGTTATGTCTTGGTGGTTGTTTGCGTATTTTCCAGATGGGTCGAGGCATACCCTACACGTAGGTGTGACACCCTCACAGTAGCCAAGTTACTGCTTAGGGAACTCATCCCAAGATTCGGGGTACCGGCCTCTTTGGAATCAGATAGGGGAACGGATTTCAACAGCGAGCTTGTGAAGATGATTTGTGCGGCCCTGAACATAGACCAAAAATTGCATTGTAGTTACCGACCAGAAGCATCAGGAATTGTGGAGCAGATAAATAGTACCATTAAGGCCCGAATTGCAAAGGTGTGTTCATCAACGTCCCTGAGTTGGCCTGATGCTCTGCCATTGGTCCTTATGAGCATCCGTAGTACCCCAGACAGAAGAACGGGACTATCACCACACGAGGTGTTAATGGGGAGAGCAATGAGGTTGCCGTCTGTACCAACTGCTGCACTGTTAAACATCACAGATGATATGATCCTGGACTATTGTAAGGGGCTGTCTGACGCCATTCATTCTGTGTCCCTTCAGGTGCAGGCTGCCGAGGTTCCGTCGTGCCAGGACCCGTGCCATGACCTGTGCCCTGGTGATTGGGTGCTTGTGCGAAAGCACGTAAGAAGAAGCTGCTTGGATGTTCGTTGGCGTGGGCCCTACCAGATCATCCTGATCACGAACACTGCAGTGAAGGTGGGAGGCCTGCCCAACTGGACCCACGCGTCGCATACGCGGAGGGTTCCAGCACCTCTGGAAGAAACAGCTCCTCTCTCGGATAGAAGTCCAGCTGTGGACCGAGAAGCCATAGAGGGGGCCAGCCAAGCTGTAGAGGTGCCAGAAGAAGCAGGGAACGAGTCTGACCAGCCTGAGGACGGTCAGTACAACAGCGAAACGGACGACGCTACTGAAGGAGAAAGTAGCCGGGAGTACGAATCAGACACTGACCAGGCTGAAAGAGAGCGAGAGCAAAGCAGAAGGACAAGGAGCAGAAGGGTAAGACGTGGAGAAGCCAGCTGGCCTCAAAGAAGGAGTTCAAGCCTGAGGTCGACTCCAGAGAGAACCCTTCCTCCAATATCCGAAGACTCAGACCTGGAAGAAGGTGCTCAGGGCGCTGAAGCACCAGATCTAAGAAGGTCAAGAAGAGTACGTGTGCCTAGCAGAAGATACGCCTGAGTGGACATATCTGGCAACAAATGTCTTGGGAACGAGCGACAGGGAGGATCAGAGCGGTGCTGGTTGGGAACGAGCGACAGGGAGGATCAGAGCGGTGCTGGTATCAAGCTCTGAACCCATCATCACAGTAGAAGTACAGCTGTTAGTGCCCGGAGTCGAAGCAGAAGGGTCACTAACGTTCACACTCCCCAACCCTCCCCGCCTAAGCAAGTTAAAGCACATGTTTTTCACCGAATTGCAACACCCCGACTTTGGAACAAAGATAACCAGCCATGAAGAACACGTTCTTCATTTGGAAATATTGAACTATGCTGTTCAAGCCGCAGGCTCAAGCCTTATAGTAGATGCTTAAAGACTTTGTAAATAAGCAAGAAAAAGAAGATTACCTAGCGCCTAGGAAGCAGAAAATCTTAGGGACCTTCCTATAAGTTGACGGAGAAGGGCTAGGGTTGTCTGTGTTAAAGCTTTAAAAAGACTTTTGCAAAGGAGTTTGCCAGCTTCCAGTTGTGTGGTTCTAAAGACTGAAGGAGCAAAAGAGACTGTAAAGGAACGAGAAGAAAAGAACTTTGTGTTGGAATAAGGGAGAGAATCCTACTGTCTGACGAAATGGAAGCCGGCACCCCGAATCGTAGAGCCAAATGTATAATAGGCACACTAATAGTAGGAGGGATACTTCTAATAGCTTTAGTAGTTACAGTATCGTATGTAATGGGACATGAGAGTGAGGCAAAGGTAACCGATGAGAAACCTGTAGTGACACCAAAACCCACCGTTCGTGGTAAGAAAGGTGAAAATATACAGGAGAAAGCGTTATTAGCAGCAGAAGCCCGTAGGTTACACATGGATGAGTCCCAAGGCGACTTTAGGTCAAATGCTTATGCTAAACTTTTGTATGAATACGTGGATGCCATGGAGGTTAAGGACTGCTACGTCTGCATGCAGTTGCCGGCATCTGTAGATGAAGGCATTAGATATCATCACCTCCCGCTGACATATGGCATTACATGTAGCTTATTGCTTAGTATATTTTATGGGAGAGATAGTTTTGAATACTATTTCTCCAATTATGATTCAGTGTTACCAGAAGTCCCAAATTACAAGCAGATGAACAAATGGGACTACTGGCAGAGTGAAGACAGATTGGCCAAGTTCTTCATTCCTTGGATTACCTTAGATACTTCACATGCCCACAGAAATAACCTGACATGCAAAGTGTCAGAAGTCGAGAAGAAGCTTATAGGGCAAGTGGATGATCGATACAGGAGGCAAAAGATTTTGAAAAAATCAGGACAATGGAAAACAGATTGGACCGTGGAAGAGAAGGCACACAAAATAAAGGGTAGTTGTGGTCCAATAGCTTTGGATAGAACGCAGAGAGGGAAGTTATGTCTTCACAGAAGCAAAACGTACTACGAAAATGTATTCGTAGGGGAAGTCAGTTGTGAACATGCTTTCAGATTAGAATATTACACAAAGGATTTCTTGAAAGGAATGCAAGTGATTCCAAATGTATATTTTGTATGTGGGAGAAATGCCTACGTGAGACTACCTGATAACTGGTATGGATCATGTTACTTGGCAATTGTCTTCCCCAAAATATATCATGCCCAAGACTTAGAGATCATCGAGGGCAAGGCTTTAGCGAGGGGGAGAAGAGACCTAGGAGATGCAGAAATGGTTGGAGATGTATTTGGAGCTGCATTTCCTCTTTTAGGACTAATCCTCAATGATGTCAAAATTAGACGACTGGCAACAGTCGTAGACAGGTTGTCTGCCAGCACTGCTAGGTCCTTAATGCTGGTAGAAGGAGAGATGCAATCGATAAGGGCCATGGTGCTTCAGAACCGGCTTGCATTAGACGTCCTGCTAGCAAAAGAGGGCGGAGTCTGTAAGGCTTTGAAGGTCCAGGAATGTTGCACTTACATTCCAGACAATTCAAAGCCCCTGGAGAAAGTTATCATGAACATAACTAATATCCACAAAGAGATCGAAGACCTGAGTAGAGAAAATGTTTGGGAAAAAGTGGGCCATGGAATGGGTGAAGTTGGAGGTTGGTTCGCCAACTTAGGAAAGAGCTTCGTGTGGTATGTGCTGAAACCTATCATCATAATATTGATCTGTGTGATCATGTTGTGGGGATTGGTGAGGGCATACAAATGGTATAGATCAAGGCGATTGGAGAGAGCCCAGAGAGAACAGCTACAGAGATTAGCTGCCATACAAGACAATCAGTACAGGAGCCTGAGGGCTCTAGAAACGCAGAAACGAGGAACACTAGCAATCACTTCAGTTTAAATGTTAGTGATGACCCCGAGAGGTCATCAAAGGGGGGAACTGAGAGAGCGCAAACTGAATAAAATGTATGAGTGCACCAAACTTACACGTAGTACGCACAAGTCATGAGAGAAATGCCATGAGTGCTGATATTATATTCACCTATACTCTGAAATGTGTAGTTAATCTAGAGATTTTATCTAGAAGTGGAACTAATGCAGAAATGTGTGAAAAATGTATAACCTTATTAGGCGTGATTAATCCTGATCCATATTATGTAGCTGCTAATGGAAGAATGTCAAGCACAGAACGGAATAGGCCTCATGGCCAGAGCTGAAAGAGTTTGGGAAAGGGGTTCATTTACATTAATATGTATTGCACTAATGTTATTTAGTAATTCTGTTTTCAATAGGTTTATATTTTATAGATGTGTTTACATAATCATGACATAGAAGCATTAACATGATATATTGAGTAATGAAAGGATTTGAAGAATATAATCATTATGAGAAATGTTGTAGGCCTGAAATGCTTAAAGACTTAGCTTTACACGTATTAGTCTGTGCCGAGAAATAATGTTGCAAACTCTCGTTAGAAGTTTATGGGAATTGGGATCCTAGATGCAGATGTCTGTCTGCAAGTGAGAGGGGGGATCCAATTATACATCGAATGAATAGAGGGCTGTTCAGGAGACTGGTATAGACACGGAGGAGGGTTCAGGAATGTTTGAGGGGTATCGGCGGGCCGGAGAAGAGTCTGAGAAGCAAGGTCAACTCTAACGCACGAGGCCCAAACGAAGATCATCATGGAAAAAGCCAGAAGCAACACCACGTGAGGGGCGTCTCACGAGGGGCGTCTCAAATGTTATTGTGTGTTTTGGTATTAGGGACAGCACCCCTGGGTGGAGTTAGAGCAGATGCCTGAGGACCCTTTAGAGAGCGGATGGGTAGGCAGAGAGGGGTCATGACTGGAGATCATAGGTTTTCACCTAGAGACTAAGAGTGGGTGATCTTCCTTGGAAGTCATTCACAACTGACACCTTTTGTTAGGTTGGGATTCTGTTAAGTAGGGATACCATCCAGAACAGGGTAGGGACAGCCTAACCTGAATTTTCTCCTGCTGTAAATGACGGAGAGATCACAATACGTGTCTATGCTTGCAGCCCTTTTAATCTTAGAACTGGTACTTGTCGTTTTCTTTGCTCGTCTGAGGGCTTTCAGAGAGCACATGTATGTAGTTGTACCCGTATATCTTTTGAATCTCATCTTGAGATGCCTGTACTTGCAGTTAACCTTAACCTTATAATAAATCTTTAAACTTAGAAGTAGTTTGTGGTTTTTCCGAGCTGAGTCCATTATTGATTGAACTAACCTGGTAAGAGATGCACTTTCTTCCCTCAATGACAGGCAATAAAGGTTCAGTCGACCAGAACGGGGTTTAGATCAAGAGTGATAAGATAGCGATCAAAATCCCGCCCCCGCAAAGCCTATAGCGTAGAAAACACTCATCCCTATTTACAGAAGGATTTCTACAGCAATAGATCTTACACTAACCCACAAAGCACTAGACCTTGGAGACGTTTTAATAGACGCCAGAATCTAGTAGGGTTTTCAGACACATCTGCAGACTCATCTGACAATTCAGACGCTGGTGAAGGTCAAAGCACTTCCAGCAGAAACCCTGGAACTAGTGGCAGTAGTTTTTTAGGGAGAGGCCAGCACGACATGCCCAAACGAGGTCGAGGGAAATGAACACATCGTTGGTACAATCAGCCAGGCGAATGCCAGACGCGACAGAAATTTTATCAGTGGTAAATAACAACAGTACTGAAATGGCGCAATCTAAGATCCTCCCCATATTTTACCTATCGAGACATACCCTGGCAGATTCTGAGCTTTCACTTCTCAGTAAAGGTCTCTCCTTTGTGCCTACTATTCCACCTAATTTTCTGGAATTGAAAACAAAGAACTACTGAGGTTTTTCAGGTGTTTACACCTACAAGCCTATTATCAACTAAATCCCACAACTACCAACACATCCAACACACCCTTTTGCCCTCCCTCTACCTTCTCTCCCTCGTCAGGCATTATTCCAGCCGAGATAATGAGATTTGAGAAAATGGAATTAAAGGATCTCACCTCTCTTGACGAGAAGAGACGCTTCATTCCATATAATTTGACCCTTGAAGAGAAAAAAGCCATTGAGTTCCTCAAAACAAAAGAGTCTCTCATTATCAACAGTGCTGACAAGGGGGGAGGTATTGTTCTTCAGGAAAAGGATATTTATAAAACTGAAATCTTATGACAACTTGCCAACACCGACCATTATTGTAGGCTGCCTACAAACCCCACTAAAGAATTGCAGGGTCTAATTACACAGATCACTACTGATGCTTTACAGGAATGATTCATTAACAAAAAGGAATTAGCTTTTCTTAATGTTAAATCTCCCAGGACACCCGTAATCTACACACTCCAGAAAGTTCACAAAAATCTCACCAGCCCACTTGGCAGACACATAGTCTCTGGCTGTGGGTCTATTTTAGAATATTTGGGTCAATACTTTGATTTTTTCATAAAAGAGTTTGTACCCGCTACCGCATGCTATGTGAGAGACAGCATGTTGATGATAAAGCTAGTAGAGCACCACCCTTTTAACCCAGACACAGACTTATATGTACAATGGATGTTGAATCCTTGTACACTAATATTCCCCAAACGATAGCTATGCTGGTATTCCAGACAGTGCTAGATTCCAGGCCACGCCCTCATGCCGTTCCGACATTGTTTATTCTCCAACTTCTGGAACTTTGTCTAACACAGAATTATTTTGCTTTCGATAACCAGTTCTACCAACAAGTAAAGGCTACCTCAATGGGGGGCATTTTTGCCCCCAACCTGGCAGTACTTTTTATGGATCATCTAGAGATGACAACCATTTTGTCACCATCTAATCCATTCTTTCCCCGGGTGATGTTGTGGTGCAGATATGTAGATTATATTTTTCTCATCTGGCGCCACAACATTGACACCTTGAACCGATTTCTGCATTGGCTGAACAACAATTGTTCAGGCCTGACCTTTACTCTTACCGTTGACAAATCGGCACTTGCATTTTTAGACCTCACCATCTACCACTCAGAGGGAGAATTATTGACTAAACTATACAGGAAAACCACTGAATGCAACACGTTACTTAGCTACAACAGTAACCACCCAAGGGCACTCAGGGATTCCCTCCCATATTCTTAATTCTTGATGATAAGGCACAACTGCTATGCAGAAGAGGACTACTTCCGAGAGGCCACCTCATTGTCTAACAAATTGAGAGATCATGGATATCCTAAGAGGTTAGTGCGCAATGCACAGAAAAGGGCCTGGTACTGCCCGAGAGAGGTCCTCCCGAGTCCTAAACCTAAAAGACATACAGACAGAATAGTTTTGATTTACAACATTATCCCCCTTTTTCTAACTCTGTTCGGAAATCAATACTCCAACATTGGTAAATACTAAATGTGGGAACCCTTAATATCGAACGCCCACTGTTTGCCTTCCGCAAAAGTCGTAACCTAAAGGATCACCTTGTGAGAGCCGCATTCCTCAATCCTGCATCACACACCACTCTTGATGCTCATTGGGGTTTGGAACCTATGGTTGGTCACTCGAAATGTGGGTGCTGCAATGTTTGTGACTTCACAATGGAAGGAAAATCTTTCATATTTAACAATACTGTTATGAAATGTCGCACTTTTTCCAATTGCAATACATGAAATGTCATCTATTTGATCCAATGTCCATGTCCATGCGCCGGGAAACCCTTTTTGGGTAGCTGTCGCACACTATAAATTTAGAAAGTAAACTAAACTAAACTATGTCCACAAGTGAATATTGGCCAAACAACACAGAAAATCAAGACCTGGATTGGCCAGCATCGGAGTAGAGTGAGATGCAAAACTCCAAATGCACCTTTAGTGGAACATTTTTCTTTGGCCCATCACAATGAGGACGATATTAAATGGACGGTCCTGAACGTACTCAAACTCCCGCAAAGAGGAGGTGACATGGCTCTACTTCTCTAAAAAGAGGAATTCAAGATGATAATTCGTATGGACAGCATCAGAAATGGTCTCCTTAGGACTGAGAATTGGACCTCTTTACTCGAGGAGTCTATACATGAACTTTGACCCCCTTGACCATGTTTCCACATCACCGTATATGACTGCATCCACTGACAATGAAGTGTTTTTTGTCCTGTTATAAACATATTGCACACTTATAATGTACCTTGTTTACCGTGTACATGTTTATTAGGTGCTGTTATTATTGTTATTATTCTTTGCTTCTACAATAGAAACAATTCTATCACAATTTATGTTTCACTATTGAACATTACAGCTTGTTGCATTTGTTGCAATTGGTCTAGACTTCCACTAGACCAGTGGGTCCATGAGTTAGAGACCACTAAGCCATCAAATACTCAAGATCCTCTAGTAGCTAATGGCAAGTTTAACAACTGGATAATAAAATCGCTCAATACCATACTGCCCGCCAAAAAAACCACCCTAAAAAGATCCAGAGTCACTGCTCCCTGGTATTCGGTGAAGCTCCTGGAGAAAAAATGTCAGTGCAAAAGACTAGGAAGTAAATGGTGTCTGGGGTACACCGAGACGGAAAAAAACATCTACAGAGAAGCCATTAGAAATTATAAAAAAGAGATAAAGAGCACACAAACTGTGTATTATACACAACAAATCTCGGAAGCTAGCTCCAACCCCAAAGAGACCTATCAGATCGTGAAAAGCCTCACCAAACTCCCTAGACCCCCACCAACTAACGATAATCCACAAGCTAGCTGTGACGACCTAGCGGATTTGTTTTTGCATAAAATTGACCTCATTTACTTATCTTTCCCGGACAGTGATTTAAATGGCCCAGTGGATGCCCTGCCGGCTTTTCTACAGGGCGCCTTGTATAGTCGGCCACCCTCGTTAGATGAGTTTCCCCTGCTAAACCCAGAATCACTTGCTACTCTAATGACGCAAGTGAAATCAGGCTCCCCCAGTGACTTTGCCCCCCCACGCATATTGGTTACCGACACCCGGACCATTCTTCCCATCATGCTAGAAGTACTTAACGCCTCAATCGCCACTAGCACGGTCCTACCTGCGTGGAAGCAGGCTATGGTGCGGGCGCTTGTAAAGAAACCCAACATGGATATTAACAATCTCAGCAATTACCGCCCCATTTCCCTGCTCCCGTGGGCCAGTAAAATTGTAGAGAAATACATAAATGGTCTCTTAACAAACTTCCTTGAGAGTAATCAGCTGCTTTCCCCGTCGCATGGGACGGAGACCGCCTTGTTGGCAGTCATGGAGGAAACTAGAAAAATTCTGCATTGAAGGAGGATCGGTGGCAGTCATCCTCCTCGATCTAAGCGCTGCTTTTGATACCGTAAATCATAAAACCCTGTTGCAGCGTCTCTGTGATATCGGAATATCAGGTAGGGGGCTGGAGTGGCTCAAGTCTTTTCTTAGAGATAGAGCCTTCCAGGTATATGAAGGAAACAATATCTACTCCAGTTAACCCCTGGGTTGTGGAGTCCCACAGGGCTCCTCCCTGAGCCCGACGTTATTTAACGTCTACATGAGACCACTGGCTGAGATCGTCCGTCCGCATGGTATTAAGATCGTTACCTATGCGGACGATACTCAGCTGGTGGTCTCCCTGGCACAGGAAAATGACTCTTCAGCCAAGGTGGACCTGGTGGGTTGCCTGGAGAAAGTAAAAAGCTGGATGACTCTGTCTTGTCTCAAGCTTAATGGAGACAAGACAGAGCTCATGCTGCTGGGTAGTTAGGCTCCAGCATCAATCAGTTCTATTTGGCTCTCCAATCTAGGCCCGCCACCAGCACCTAAGAACGCCATCAAGAGTCTGGGTTTCTGGCTTGACAAGTCCCTGATGTTTAACTATCAGGCAACTAGGCTAGCCACCACCTGCTTCGGCCTACTCAGAATCCTTAGGAAAATTCTCCCCCTACTACCTTTCGAAGCCAAACAAATGGTGATACAGGGCTTAATCCAATCACGTTTGGATTTTGGTAATGCTCTGTATTTAGGAGCTCCTGACTTTACTGCGCCGCTCGCACGCTACTACAAAACCCTCGCAGGATGTCTGCTAAGCCCGGCCTGAAAAACTGCACTGGCTTCCTGTTAGGGACAGAATTAGTTTCAAGTCCTTATGTATTGCCCATCAGGCTTTCTGGAAACCGGTCCAGCAATTAACATCCCTCTAATCACCCTGTATCATCCCAGCAGACAACTACGATCAGCCAACGCCTTCTTGGCCGCAGTCCCCAAGGTCAGAAAAACCAGAGCATGAGGTCGTTCCTTTTCCTTCAATGTTGCTAAGTTATGGAATGCTCTCCCTTTTCATCTAAGGTCCAACCCGGAACTGACATCTTTTCGGAAACAACTAAAAACATTCCTATTTAATAAGTAAAGCCCTCCCCAGCTCTACGCCTCGTTAGACAACACCCTCAGTCTTAGCGCTTGGATGCCTCAGGGCAACTATGTGCACTCTATAAAAACCATTTTTATTTCATTCATTTCTTTTCATTTCATTTCATTTTCTAAATTTCCCATGTTCCTACTGACCATTTTCCAGTATCTTTTTTACATCTTTCTGTATTTCTCTAACGAGCCTCCTATGGGCTCAGTCTGTCTTCACTTGTCTTAATACACTGACCCAAAATGGCTGCCGTTTCCACTTACACACCAGACCGGACATAATGAGCACTCGGGGTTATGCACGCTAGTTTCCCGCCATCGCGCACTCGGAACCGCAGATTCGGCCACCGTCGCCTGTACCTCTGGTAAGCTCCCTTCTAATTCGGTGTTACTCTGTCGGTCTACACACTGGCTTTGATTTCATTGAAGTCTCTATTTGTTCGCACAGATTCTGCCAAATGAAACAACTTTATCGGCTTTACTCGGTCATTATACCAGCAACATTGTGAAACTCCATGCACGTCGGGCCCGACAGCAGCAATCTGAGGCTGCTGTGCTACTTCAAATAGCGGCACCTCGCCCTCGCTGAGCCAAGGTAATTAACGCCCCGCGCTCTCACCGAAGCACTTGTCCATTTTTACCATAACAGGTTTCTGCATCTTCCGTTTGTCCTCAGCAGGCACTCCAGTCCTATTTGGTCATTATCGCTTCAATCAGATGTGTGTTATTAGAGCTCACGCTGCTCCTAGGTTGGTACAATCCCCTTTTTCTTTTAAACACAACCTAGCAGGCACGGCTAACTCGAGTAATTGTCAATCACTCACCTCTTCAGCATTTAGCATTTTGGAAACCCTGCATGTTTGTATTTATATGATTCACTCCTTCTCAATACATCACTGTCTCCAGCTTTGGCTGCTGCACAAGCCCATTGCCTTTTTTCACACTGCTGCGGAGACCAGCAATTTAGCCACCGCCGTTTAGTGTTCCTTATTTGCTTATTGAGTGTATTTTGGAGCTTACGTGTATTTACTTTTACTGCTATCTCACTTACAAATGCATTCACAAATGGGTCACAGCAGATAATCTCAACCCCACGTAATTCACAAAATGCATGGTCCCATCGAGTATTGATGCGTTTAGCAAGCAGTTTCTACTTTCTTACTATTGATCTCTCTGCCTTTTCCTCCCCTCTCTTTCCACAGGCAGTGTCTTCAAACTCAGGCATGTAATTGAACCATCCTGATGATGATCCCATTATCCTTTTGAAAGGGATCGAAACATCCTCGACCTATGAAATAGTTCCACACGTTAAACTATTGTATAAAATGAAAGTGGATACTATCATGGATAGCTTGTCAAATTTTCTAATCAAATCAAAGCCTCCGTTGTTTTTTGCCTGAAAATCTTATTGTTTGTATGCATTTGTCTTTTGTTTTCTGTATTGGTTGCAGGACTGCGTCCCAACCTATTGTCTGTTGCTTTTGCAAAATGATGAAAATGTATTTATCTGATTAAATTCGATGTCCGGCTGGACATTGCGGAATATAGTGCCCATTTTGGTCTATATTTGATCTCTTGTTCTGCATGTATTTTTCTAAGGACCATTGTTAAAAACATAATTGACACCCAAGGTCCTTAGCTACCTGTTTGGTTCCCTTGTTCTTTCAAAATATATACAAAGTATCCTCGGCGCAAGCCCGCATGGCCGTCGTAAACACCCCCGTGCAGGACATCCTCAACACAGACCTTGCAACCCTCCGCATTCAGAACTTAAGATACATTTTTCCATGAGATTAACTGATTCCCCGTAGCCGGCGTGGACTCCATCATGGTCAGCCTGAATATGTGACTTTGCCCTAGTCTAGTGCGATCAGATAACTACAGTTGACCCTTTGTGTTTTTTGGCGCTATACTTAAATTAAATCTTTGACATTGCATGTCTCTGGTTCTAATGATGGGATTTTTGTCTTTTTGGTATCAAATAATGTATTAAAATTGTATTTTTCTGAATTGGTTTGGGATTTTTCTTGTGCTGTGTTTTTATATATTACTGTTTGTATGCTGCATAAATACATTACAGATTGCCTCTAAGTTAAGCCTGGCTGCTATTGTATCAAGCTACCAGAGGGTTAAGCAGATGTTAATTAAGTGACTTTAGTGGTTCACACGGAAGGGGATTGGGGCTCTAGTTTGAGCAGGGTTTGCCCCCCACAACCAGTAATGCAATTTCTCACATTATCTCTTTAATGGTGGCATTCCTGGTATGATTAAAATAAATATAAATGGGCTGGGGTTGTTGGGATTTGCCCTACACTATGTGGGCCAAGGGGTCCCGGCCTTTCATCAGGACTTATGCAATATAATACCCTGGATGAGCCACTTTTTTTTTTTTTTAAAAACCTTTATTGACATTTCAACCAAATACAAGTATGGGCCTACAACCCCCTGGGCTGGCCGCTAAGCAGTTAAATTAACAGAGAGCAATTTTAGTCACATGCAGCACCTCGGGGAGCAGAATCACCATGCTAGCGTACTCCTGGTCACTGAACAGCACAATTAGAAAAAACAGGATACAAAAGGTTTTCATTTTATAGTATAGGATGGAAGGATCAGGTGCCGAACAATTTCCCAGCAGCGAATAATGGCAGGCAGAATAGTAAACGTGTCAACAGTAAACAGTAATCAGTCAAATCAATGGCGCTGAAACAGGCGGTTCAGGGTGTGAAGGAATATTACGGTCAATTCGCGCCTGCTAGTCACCTGCCCTAAGACCCAGAGAACACCACGAAAATTAAGGCACAGATGAAAAAGCAGTGATTGATACCAAAGGAAACCCACTGCACTGACCCAGAAAAGGAAAAAGACAAAGAAAGATAAGAGAAGAGAAAAAAGGCCATAGAAACAAAATAAAAACGAAAAATCCCCTCCCCCAACCCCCACCCTGCACCCCTGCAGATGACTACGGCCCCCCCCCAGCAGTGTGCCTGTCGCCCGAGAACCAAACCCGAAATATAGAAGAAACGGAGAAAAAGGAGAAAGAAGGTAAACCCCACCCAACGGGGAAGTGGAGGAGGGCGATAGTCTATGCGCTCCCGGTCTCTCCCCCCCCGCCCTAACAAAGGGGGCTCCCCTAAGCCAGCACGAATAAAGTTGTCCACCATACAAAAATACTCCGGGGGGAACCACAAACCCCCCGCCCCGGAATCCGTCTGTTAATGAAGCAGTCCCGTTACCAATAGATCCATCGTAAACAATTTAACCCACAATCTCAGCCTTGGCCCCGTCTATCAAAGTTGCTGAGTCCCTCGGATAAGTAAAGCCCCATCTCTGGAAAGTCAAAAGTCACACAGAAGCAGCCGGAGCTTGGGCCAGCAAATGGGAGAGGAATAGCAGATCCCAACGCACACGGCTTGCACAAACGATGTCCCTCTCCGTCTCCGAAGCCAAGCATCGTTACATCCGCCATGTTGGGAGACCGATTGGGGAGGGGGTGCGACTCGTTCCGATACAGATTATAGTGTGGGCCAACAGTGTCCAGGATGGGGGAAGCAGTGAAATGTTCCGATAACTTTAGGACCGATGTTTCCAAGAACGTAAGAGAGTCATCAATCTCCGCACACACAATGAGTTCTATTTCTTCGGGGCAGGCGCAGCTTCCAGCACCGGGTCCAAACGCGCCACTAGGGCGCCCAACAGGAGGCAAGTCGACTGCCGGGTCTCAAAAATCAAGTCAGGGCTCGCTCCCGGTCCTATGATCCCATCTGCTGCCAACAGCAAATGATTGACCCGGGCCCTCACCGTCGCGTGAAGCGCCGCAAGTTCCGCCATTACCATCCGCAAGGAAGGGCCACATTGAGTCCGTTCCGCCAAGTTCCATACGTCCGCAGGCATAACGATCCCCACGGAGAGACGCCTTCTCCGGGGCAGGATACGCCGAAGCAGAAACAAGCCGTGAGGGACGGGCCAGCAGCACGCAGCAACGCGCGGCGGGACCCCCACCCCGGGGCACCAGCTGTGCTAGTGCCGGGCCTCCGGGCCGGGGCCCCCCGCGACGCAGCACAGCGCGCCACCCGTCACCTCACCTCAGGTACAGCACCAGGCAGCAGATGGTTGCAAAGTAGTCCAGAGAAATTTTCAAAAGTTCCAAGGACCGGACCCAGCCACCCTCCTCAGTCCGTTGTTGTTCACTTTGGACCCGGGTAGACCAGCAGTCGAGACCCCGGCTTCCAGTCTGGGTTAGGCCTCAAAACATTTTCGATGTTACTTCACCCCAGAACATCAGAAAAATTCCGTGGTCACTCCATTGGGGTGCCGACTAGTTCACCCACACGAATCCGGGGCAGGAGGTCAGGATATTCGACAGGATAAGCGAGCGTAGGACGGAGGTCAGCGGAGCCGGGAGACTATGCGGCCATCTTGGTTGGTGTCGTAGCTCCTCCCCCCGGATGAGCCACTTTTATTTAGCAGCCCTACCAAGTACCATGCATCAGGGGTTAGAAAAACGCATTTTAGTGCTGGTGTCCGCATTACCTCACTACAATTTATATAGCACCTTCATACTGTGTATATCCTGAGACATGTTACTGAATGAAAGTAGCCTGCAAGTGGTGCTGGTTACGCTCTGCCACGGCACTCAAATTAATTTTTTTATTGAATATACAGCCAATAGGAATGCAGTTATTACACCATAGCAGCCATACATTTATACAAGCCGAGCAACCAATACAGTTTACATGGTTCAGTATTAACCTCAATTCGTCCCCTCAGTCTCATTCTTGTGATCATCAATAGTATTCATTACCATGGTGACTCCACTGAGCTGTACAGAGGGGGCAATGCAGAGTTCACCCCTGTAAGTGTTCCATTTACCCCAAATCTGTTCCATGTCCTGGGACAACTCCTACCTTCGTATACAGACCTTGGAGCGATCATGCACAAGTCCATATCTTTCTCCCACTCCTCGAGGGTTTGTGTCATTTCTGCCCCCCAATGTCCAGCCACATTACGTTTTGCTATTGTCATCCCCAAAGTCACCTATATATGATCTTTCCAACTCAGATCTGTCGCCTCTCAAATGTTTAGGAGACACTATTTTGGTGTGGGTTGAAGGTCCATCCCACACACTTCCATCATTGTGCACATGACGGCCTCCCAATACAGTTTACTCCGGACATTCCCCTAGGATATGGTAAAAGCTACCCTCTTGCCCACATAGTCGCTGACATGTTAAATCAACCTCCCTGCTCATTTTAACCAATGTACCTCTGGAGAGGTAGGATCCATGAAGTATTCTGGGTTGGATCAATCAGTGCTTTGAGGACATAGCCACTTCTTTGGGAGAAGAAAGGGCTTCCTGCCAGTCTTCGTCCTCTAGTTCTCCCAAGTCCCCATGCCAATGCTCCCAGAGCCGTCGGAGGGGGTCGGGAAAGTTATTGATTAGTTTTTGATAGGTCAGGTAAATCACTCGGCAGTCCATGAGATCGGTTAGGAGCCTGTCCTCCAGTGGGGAGGCTTCAGGGAGAGTACTCCCAGGCCGTATAGCCACTATTAAGCCATGCCTAACCTGTAGATACCTGAAAGTTTAATTGGTGGTCAGATTATATTCCTGCTGTAGGTCCGCAATGGGGACAACCCCTCCCCTAGTCAACAGATCTCCCACTTTTGAGATTCCTATGAGGTCCCACTTGTCGAATCCTCGGCATTTACTTAACTGTCCCAGCCTTTCTGTATCCCAGAGTGGTGTAGCTTGGTTCACTCAATTATGCCATCCCAGCCTCATGTGTACTAAATCGCAGAGTCTTATGGTGTGTTCAGTTAGGCTCATGAGATTGCAGCCCCTGAGGTTAGTATATAGTGCCCATGTGTAGCCCCCTGGGCCTAGAAGGAGTATGTTTATTCTATAGACCAGTTCATTGTGAGCCCGGTCTACCCATTGGTTGATGACCGGCAGTTGGGGTCCCCAGTAATATGCCTGGTATTGCAATTCCACCATCATGCCACCCTCTCACCAACTTCTGCATAGCTATGCGTGGTGGTTTCCCATCCCAGACCATGGGTCGTGCCTCACTATCTATAGTTCGGAAGAAGGACTGTTGAACCACATACGGCGTGTTTTGTAAGGTGTACAGAAATTGCGAGAGGGCCATCAGTTTGAATAATGTTGCATGTCCTAATAAGGAGAGCGGCAGGGATCTCCAATGGTGGACATCACTCCGGAGTCACGTCGGGGGGGCCTGAAGGTAATGGGTGTAGAACAAGTGTGTTGTCACAAATATCCCGAGATAGCTGAAACCCTCTGCCACCATCGTCGCCTCGCACTCTATTGGTGAGATCGGGGTGGCCATGTAATCTGGAAATTGTGGATCTAGAGCAATTTATGGTGTAACCTGCCCAGTCAATTTACAACTGGCATGGGGGTCTTCCTTACTGTGTACTGTCCCTTCAGCCCACAGAAACCAGATTGCACCGGGAGAGTGATTCATTTTTTGTTTTAGAGATGGTTGCTGTGGTCTTAGGCTGGTACTTTCTTTTCCGGGGTTAAATATAAATTAAGAAAACCACACAGTAACTGAAGCGCCGCGGCTGCCAGACAGTCACCCACAATGAAAACATTGTGAGTGAGGAGATGCAGTCTGTGACTATCAGTCCACTCAGACACACCCTTGAAGTGCCACCTGCAGCTGCAGTCAGTGCTGCTCCTGCTCAGCCCGGCCAAGAAACATGCAACTCAAGACAAAGCATGCTCTGAACGGTGTAAAGGAACTGGAATTGATGGCCTGGTATTGTTAAGCATATGCTGCGAGATCAGATCATGGGAAGGGCATTCTTTTATGTTAATGTTACGAAACCTCAATGGGTGAAGGCAATCATTGCAGATGCTGTGTATAACCAGAGAGAATCAGAATGTTTTCTTTGTTGGTATGGTGGTGAATAGTGACTACTGTAATCTAGTGCTAAGAGGTCCCAACCTGGAAGTAAAAGCACTGTGAATATGCACATTGTTTTAAAATCGTATTGCACATACTGTAACTTCGGCTGCTACAAAATGTGCAGAGATCTAGGGGCATATTTACCTGAAAATGGTGCAGTGCCACAAGCAATTTCGCTGTGCTGAGCTGCGTCATTTTCAAAATGCATGATTCGCTGTATTAGCAAGAATACGGCTCATTCTTGTGTTCACCCCTGCGCTGGCGCTAACAAAGCTCCCTAGCTCCAATGGAGGCACCCTTGCACCATGGTGCAATGGTGCCTGCATTGCAGAGATGATTGTGTTTGTGCAGGAAGGGACACCTTCCTGCACAAAACAACCATTAATGGTGTTTTGTTCCTTCTATGTGTGCTGCAGAATGCAGCACACATACAAGGAGCAAAAACGCGAGAAGAAACAAAAGCATTTCTCCTCATTGCAACACATTAACACCTTCTTTTGAAAGACTTTCATTTTTGGCACTGCTCCAGATTGACTAATCCTTGTAAATCTGGAGCAGTGTCAAAATGCCATGGTTGTTGCTTGAACGACCACAGAAACACCTGTTGCACGCCCCTTTGCCACAGAAAACTGCATTTCAGAGGGCCACTTTTACAGGGCTTTGTTAAGCCACATTGCGTGGCTTAGCACAGCCTTGTAAATATGGGCTTTCATTGAGCGCCAACGAAGAATCAAAGAAAGGGATGCTCCAGTATTGTTAGGGGCTTGTAAATAAGCCCCTTTGTTTTCATTATAAGCAAGTGCTGCTAACCTCCCATTTCAGAGGCTTTCCAGCAATTTCAAGATATTTATATACCTTCTCTTTGCTCAAAAGGGTGTCATTTTTTATATTTATCCCTTTCCATGCGTCTCATTGCTTTTTTTTTTTTACTCTCAAGAAAGTGTCACTTTAAGTGTCACACTGTCAAGAAAGTGTAAGTGTCACACATTTGGCAATAGAATGTCACTCATAAGTATACCGAAACCTTAGGGATTGTCACACATAAGCAATATGAAAACTTGGCAGCGATGTGCAGCATATTGCTCATGACACATACAGGCTGGGTGAGACTTCCTCGGAACACCAATTTGTAAGGCTTCAATTTACCAAGCGAAGTTATAAAAAAAGAGCAGATTCAATATTTCAAGAGTGAAAATGCACCGATCTCGCTACATCAGAATACAATGTTTTCTGGTTCAAACTTTATTTACTGTCATCTGTAAAGGTCGTGTATGAAAAAGTCCCTGGCTGGGAGTGAGAAAAAAACCCCTCTAATTTATAAGAAAAACTCTTTCATTTATATTTTACCATGCTAGCAGCTATGTCACAGAGGACATGAAAAGCAAAGTACTGTGTTAGTATTTAGTTAGGTGCAAACAATTTCACTATTTGCCGTACGAGGCACACAGATACATAAAATTGAATGCAAGATGCGGTGCGGTGTTTATTGTGTATAGAGGCACGCAGTGCAGGCGTTCTTCCCTGTAAATTAAAGTATCCTTCATTTTAAGGAGTCTGGGGCATATGCTCAAGGACCATGTTAACATCAGAACATGGGCTTCTATGGGAATTAACAAGGGCGTATTATCAAGCCCATTATCGCCGTTTTATCTGCATTTTCCTGCCGATAAAACAGCGATAATTTTAACACCTGTCCTTGATAATATGCCCCTCTGTTTTTAAAAATGTTACACTGAAACTAATATTCTGAGCAAAGTGGAGATCAGTGGCACCAAAATGGCAACAACAAAAATGAACACAGATTGGACTACGAGCCTTAGAAGTAAAGGAAACTCGTTTTTAGGTGGATGTGCACAAGTGCAGAAGCAAAATGCTGTCACTTACAGTTTTGAAAGCTTGTGACAGAAGTAGGCTAACGCCCCCTCACATGCTTTATAATGTGGTAGGCGGAAGCAAAATGTGAGTGGAACTGACCAATAGGTTAAGACCAATGGCCAAAGCCCCACTATGTATGTCTACATGTATGTACTGTTTAAAGATTTTTTTTAAGGACCTTGGATATCGCCAAACTGAAAAAACATTTGAAAACACTCACAAACCTCCAGAATCCATTTTGTGACTTCATCATTTTTCTTTGTCATCTTCAAGTATTTCTTTAATCTATCACTATAAACTTACGTTGTAGTTCTATGAACTAAATAATAATAAAGGAGCCTGGTGCATTTTAGAAAAAAGCTCATGTGTACAATTTGTGTGTGAAAAGATTGGCTATGGTTACCTTTCTTCATCATCCGTGATCGAGACATTAATGAAACTTTGGTTCTGGCCATGATGGAAGATGACTGAGGCATTACTTAAATTGTAGTCTACTCCATTGGGAAGAGCAGATATGCTGCGGGATATAAAATCAGCAGTCACATATCCATAGGTTCCACGGTTTCTCAATACTGGAATCATAATCATTCCAGCATCCTCCTCCACTGAAAAAAAAGAGTAACTAAAAGTTAATGTAAGGTAACAGTAAGAAGGAGAATTATCAACATGAGGCATTTATAGAAAATTACTGTTTCTTCAACATACTTCTTCCCAGACAATTTAAGAAAACAGTCCACTAAGATGACGCTGTTAAACAGATAAATACATTGACCTAATGAAGCTATGAAGTGATTTGTGTTTTAGAGGAGTAGTTTGCCAGAGGTTTTCATAATATCGCGATAACAGATGGTAGTGTAGAGTTGTGTTTTTTAAAGAAATGCAGGAATACTTACATCTCAGAGGATCTAAAAAAGTAAAGCATCAGTGTATTACCGCTAAAGACCTGGATTGGTTCAAAGGTTTAAGAGACTTCCTAAGATGCCTTGCAGTTGGGAACCTTTGAAGGAACAGGTTGGAGTGTGAGTGCAATAAAACTGCTGTTGACTCAGAGAACAGCCCTCCATATAGAGAATAGAAAGGAATCCCCCAAAACTGAAGCAGGGTACAAGACCTAGTACCATGCTTTGATTAAAGTAAATAGTGGGATATATTGTCAAGGTAACTGCAATGTCCAGACAATGTTTGGAGGAAAATGGGAAAAATGGAGCTCTGTGAAGGTGCTAAAACATACTCTATGATTTCACACTAAATCTGCTCAGCTCTCCATTTCCTCCAACCACCACTGGAAGAGGTTCCCAACCCCTGTGAACTCAATATAGATTAAAACTGACACGTTCATGTGCTAAGTATAGCTGTAAGGGGATGTACGACGTTACGACGCGTACCATAACAACGCGTGCTTTAACAACGCGTCCCTTACAACGCAAGTCGTTACCACGACTTGTATTGGGGGCGCGGATTGAGAATAGTATAATTTACTTTTCTACCACCAGTCCCCGTGGACACTAGGGAAGGTGTTGGAATAGTAAATATACTATTCTTAATCCTCTAGCGCCCTCCAGCGCAAGTCGTGGTTACGACTTGCGTTGTAACAGACGCGTTGTGAAAGCCTTGCTGAGTAAAATCCGCATTGTAAAGGATGTTCCCCGCTGTAAGGAATACCATGTTCTACATCTTCACTTAGATAACAGTTTTTAAGAAGATCTGTTTTTCATTATTTTTGTTATAATATATCCATAACTCTCATTATACTTCAAGCCTAATGTACATATTTCTATCCTCTTGCTTTCCTTCATCCCTTTCCTCTGTTCTTTTTATTCTTTTCTCTTCTGTCTTTTTCGTAATCGCATTATATTTCCTATTGAAATAGTGTTATAATTTTGCTCTATTTTTCTTATTTGGTTATGAATATGTATATCTTTTTGACCATGTATGACTTCTTTATCTGTATGGACATTATTTTATTATGTATCTTCAAATAAACATTTTTTTCAAAACTTAAAGAATCTAATTAATCCATTTGTCTGGGACAAGGAGAGGCTGTTGGACTTGGCCCTTTTTGCAGAGTCATCCCAGAACTTTTTGCCTTCCTCCTGTATTTTATCTGACCTGTTGTTGGTGGTTTTATGACTCTGGGCACGCTATCACTGCTGATCAGTGCTAAAGTGCATGTGCTCTCTATTGTAAACTTGGTAAGATTGATATACACCTGTTTGGTATATTTAATTTACCTCTCAGTCACTTGTACAGAGGTATCCCATATACCCAGGGCCAGTAAATTAAATGCTGCTGGTGGGCTTGCAGCGCTGCTTGTGCCACCCACCGAAGTAGCCTTTCAAACCTGTCTCAGGTCTCTGCCACAACAGGACCTGCTCACGCAGTTTACTGCTGCCACGTCTGCAACTCTCCTTTTACTACATATCAGCCACCCCTAAGGTAGGCCCTAACTAGCCCTCTGGACAGGGTGCAGTGTAGGTAAAAGGTAATACATGTGCCTTAACCGTGTGGTATGTCCTGGTAGTGACAAACAGCCTATTTGGTTTCTCACTGCTGTGAGGCTGCCCTCTCATAGGTTTGCATTGGGGATTCCCTAATATGTGCTTCAGGGGTGGCCGACCATGTGTGTCGTATGTTTGGAATAGTAGTGACAAATCCTACTTATTGGTGAAAGAAGATGTATTATTACTATTTTAGAAATGTCACTTTTAGAAGTGGGCGTTTTTGTGTGCTATGTGTCTTTGTGCCTGCCAGGATGTGTATTGACCGCCTGGTTCTGACTGACAGGGGAGAGGGGATGTGCATTTACTCCAGCCTGTACTTGCAGGGGTTGAGGTGTGTCCTGCCCTGCCTGGGTGAAGCAGCGCAAGGCTGAATAGACCTTGACTGAGTTTAGGGTAGCAGGAGGAGTTTTCCCTTGCCCCTGAATCGGCCTCGTCTGCTTTTGGATTGGTGAGAGTGATGGAGCAAGTATTCGCATGTGACGCGACTTGCTTGTATCAAGAACCTCAAATAACATTAATAAGTTAATTAAACATGTTTGTCTTACTAATATTGCACTTTTACACTACACAGGGGTGTCCCAGAGACGCTTGCCTATGTGTTTACTAAAAGTAATAACGCTTGCTTCTAATATGGTCGCTGCTTTGCGGGATTCTAGTCTGCGCATGCGTCGGTCATACCCACGTGATGTGACGCACTCGCAGTTCTGGAGGGAACTTGTTGCTCATGCGCAGTATTGCTAAAAAGGGCCGCTTTGTTTTTCACATGCTCCGTGCTTGCACTGCTACTTTTGCAAAGCCGTTTGTTCTGCTTAACTTCTAATGCTATAGTTATTATAAAGTAAGTGATGTAGTATAGCCATTCATGGTATACAGTGTTTTCATTTTTTCTGTGTTTCTAAATTGTTTTGGCTTACTTTTCATGTACCATCTTCGGGGGAGGGAGGGCCTTGGAAGCGCTGCTACTCCATCTTGAAGCCCGAATAGAACCAGTCATGTGATGGGGGGGAAAAAGAAAGTCATGCAGCAGTGGAACCCAGCCAGCTGGCAGCCGAAGCCAAGATGCTCCTGGGAACCTGCACTCCGACCTAGCTGAAGAAGCTGACTTTTACCTGTATTTGCTACATTTGTATAGTTTTACAGTATACCCCATTGTCTGCTAAAACCTCTCTTGTCATGGGAACTGGAATGTAAGGGGTGGGTTCGAAACTGAATATTAAGCCTGAGAAAGTACAAAAATTAGGAGGTACCATGACCTAACCTCCAACCTTGCCCAATCAGAAATTAGGGAACCTTTCACACATTCACAACATTTGTGGGTGGTACATTGTCCCGAAAACAGTTTAATTTGCCTAGGTTTAGCTAGAGAAATTGTCCGACTTGTCCGAATAGCTGACCTGTCACTGACCCAACGAACTCTATAGGTGATTGATACAGAGAGCTGCGGAGCACTTTGTCCGTAATTTCCCCAGACTCAGTTGGAGTTTGGGAAACCTTAAGTGATGGCGAAGCACTTTGCTGGGAGATTCGAGAACCCAATCGGGGTTATTGGCAGATTCCTTGCAGAGAGGGGGTAGCGCAGGTGTTGCATCCGAAGCTGCAGGTGTTGGTCGTACCCTTTGGTGAGCCCAGTCCCGATCCAAATCCTGAGGTTATCCTGTCCTGACTGTCCATGAGCTGTACCTGCTCGCCTACTGGCAGCCTAAATCCTTGCGGGTCCTTTCACAACCGACCGGTGGCCAGGGTTGGTCTTCATTCTATCCTAGGTAAATATATAGAATTGCGTGGGTGATTGTCTTTCTTAAACTTCTTTCCTTTTCCCGAATAAAGCAAATTGCCTATTGTCCTTTACCCTGTTTTTCTGTACAATAAGATTTTCGTGCAAACGGGTGTATTAGCATGTTCCATTCTCTCCCTACCTTTAGTCAAATTCTGAATCACATGCATATATAGCTTGTTCCATTCTTACCCTCCCTTTAGTGAATAAGAACATCTGCACGAATCAAATTAAAGTTTTGTTTCTTATAGACTGTTAGTGATAATCAAAAGTCTGTTTTGGCTAGTATGTTCCCTTTTTTCCTTACCCGCCTTTAGTGAAGTTGTGAAAGTTTTGCTGATCTAAGAATAGCGTGTTCCTTATTTTCCCCTTCCCTTTATTTTTCGAATTCTAAATGTTTCTTACTTTAATTCATTGTTATACTATCTTCTTAATCTTAGTGATAGACAGTTTGATTTGTGTTAACTTGTGGCTCATGGAAACTGAAGAAAACGATAACTAGATAAAGGTTTTTGAAACTTCTTGCGTTTGTGGTTATTATAAAGAGTACAAACATGTGATCTTAGGTACCTGAGACGAGGATTGGTAAGTCAGGTACACGGGAACAAACAGAAAGGAACCGAATTGCTGATAGTAGGGTGTAGGTTACCTGATTAAAGTGTAATGAAAATATTTTATGGGCCCAAGTGTGCATATTTGGTAACAAAGTTAGTCGGGTGACCTGCGCGCTCTATCAGTAATTTTCTGGTAGCAGAGGATGGCTAGGACTTGTTGAGATAGGTAGATAGGTTATTTGTTGATAAACCGTGAAAAATTAAATGTGCTGCTAAAAATATTTCTTTGAAGAATCGATCGATCAGCTGTAAAAATATTGTTTTGAAATGCTATGAAATGTTTTTGTTTTTTTAGGTTGTGATAAAAAGATGCTATGTGATTTTTAAAATGTATTAACCACTTGTTAGTGATTCTTATATGTTGTCTGGAATCCCCGGGGGCAGAATAGCGGGTGGTGAGAAGAATCCACTTTGCAGTGAGGTCAGTGGCTCGAGGAAAATTAGTGCATGGTTAGGTAGAACTGGAAGCGCTAATTAGGGTTTCTGCATGAATAGTTGAATAAATGATAGCAACGAGTTCGCTATTGAAACTTTAGTTGTGATATTACCTAGTAAGGGTCACACGAGGAAGGAGTAGTAGGTTCGTCAGAGCTTGAGTGATAGCAAAGGAGTTCGCTAGTGAAACTTTGGACTGGTATATATCCCGGAAAGAGTGGATGAGTCAAAGAAGTAGTAGGTTCTCTAATGCTTGTGTGAAGGGTAGGCAGGAGGGTCTATCCGTAGTGTATGAAAAGTAGACAGAAGAAGTTTACTTGCAGTGAAACAAATCTTTCTTTCTAGACACTCGAGTACAGTGGTGAATGTTATACGTTGTAAACTAAATAGAGCACTTGCACTATAAGAAAGAAATCAAGTTTCCGTTACCTTGTAAAGGAGGGAGTCCGTCGCTGAGCTGTGCTGACGTCACTCTGTGCCACGCTGGTATTGGTCGAAACAGCGGGTGTGTAACGGAGCTGGTATTGTAAAGGAGGGGTGAGTGCCGGAGCGTGAGACCGCGGACCCATTGGTTGAAGTTGTTTGCAATCACAGTGTTGATTGGTTGTTGAAATTTAAAAGACGCGCTAACATTGGAAGAAAATTTGTAAACAAAAGTACGTACTTTAAGCCCGAGTTAGGTTTTACGAGGTATATGTGGTATTCGCCTAATCCCGAGACTGGACCTGATCCTAGGTACTTAGGGTTTGCGAAAGATCAGTGGAAAGGTCGAAGATTAGACGGAATGTAGGGGAGCAAGAGAAAAATGACTTTCGCAGACAAGGTCAAGAATTATTTCAAGAAAGACAAGCCCATAAAAACTAGAGAAGGTGTAATCATTCCACCACCGAATACTCCTGCATCGTTTATGATGTTTGACAAAGGGTATCATACCTGTGTATGGTTGGAAAATTGGGTGGAATATACTAAAGATGACAGAGTTTTAGCTTTTCCTTTAGATGGTACCTTTAATGGTAGAATTGTGTTTAATTTGAGGACCCTAATGAATGATTTACACCCCAGACCAAGATTGACACAATATGAGGCCCTAGAGGAATGGGAGATTGAGGCCTTTGAGAGAGACAGACCCAGAATGGATAAAGGGTTAGCGAAATTTTATCCGAAAAATCAGAGGGAGACCCGGGAGAAAAAATTGAAACAATGGAGACAGAATATGATGGTAGAAGGACTATTTCCAGTACGAGGCACAGATGAACCCATGGGAGGGAAAAGGACAGAGAAAACACGACACTTAATGCCTGCATGTGATTCGGAAGATGAATATTTGGAGGATTTATTAATGAAAAATCCACCTCCATATGATGAGGAGTCTAGGTCCTTGAGCTCAAAAATCCATTCTTTAGGCCTCCCAGTAATATAAGGACCAGTGCAACTGATACAGCAGGTTCAGGTTATAGGCCTAGTAGTAAAGAGGGATTTAGCATGCCCGATACAACTGTTCCATGTTATAGACCGTCCTGTGGTGAGGGACCAAGTACGACCATTTCAACTGCCCCGAATATTTACCCACCTTTAATTCCACAAGTAGTACATGAAACCTCTATGGAAAAGGTTTTACAGGATCGAGAAAGAGAAGCCTTAGCTAAGCAGAGAAGTGAACTCATTCAGAAAATATCCCAGTCGAATTCAAGTCCCAAAGCCTTCACAATTCCAGTAACCATTGGCCCAGTTGTTCCTCTTTATGGGGATAGACAAGCTAGTCCAAAGACTCCAGTTATTACTCCAGCTGTAGTGCCGCCAAGAAAAGAGCCCTTAATAGTTGATGACCAGACAAGTGAATGTGAATCTGTAATTTCCCTAATGGATTTGCCCATAAGGGAACCGGAAGGTAGTGCACCAAGGAAGAACACTCAGACTAGTGCAAGAGAAGTCCTGGTAGAAACAGCTTCAGGTACTCGAAGTGCCACGGTAGTGACTCCGGAAGAAATAGATCGATGGACCCGAGAATTAGAAAAGGTAAATCCTCAGCCAAAACCATTAAATATTTACAAACTAAGAATAGAATTGGAAGAACTGATGGCTGGAAATGTGGGATTAGACAGGCTGAACACTCTTAGTGAGGAAGAGCTACTGTTCATCTGTAGAAGTATTACCAGAAATACCAGAGTGTTCCATAAGAAACTGATGGACACCGCGGCTAATATGGGAATAGATGTCAGCAGATCCAAGGTATTGCAGAAACCATACAGAGCAGAATTTTCTGACAAAGACTTAGAAAACATGAACGTGTCAGGAAAGAAGGTGCAGATAAGAGAATTGCTGAACCTGTTACAGAAATGGGGAGACCTCGAAAAATGGAAAACGAGGTGGGCGAAGAAAAAGGAAGACAGTAGGTCCAGACATGTGTCCTCTGAATATGTCCTAAAAGAAACTGACAAGGCTGAAACATTGTATCCCATGAGAGAAGTGCCAGGTGGGAAATATGTACATGTTACATGGTCCCGACAGGATATTGTGTCATTCACAAATGATTTCCCAAAATTACGAGAAAAACCTGTAGAATGGTACAGGCAGGTTAAGAGGTTTATTAAGGTACAAAAATGTCTCCTGAAAGATCTAGATGGGTTCTTTGACATTGTAGTTCCCGTAGATTTGTGGCCAGAATGCAAAATTGCTGTTGATTGGCCCAGTGGGGAGTATGCCAAAGACACTAGGACAGGAGCCCCCTCAGCGGAGATGATGAGAAAGTATGACCAAGTAATACTGTATTTAAAAGGGAAAGTGCCTGCTAAAGAAACTGATTGGACCCGTATCGATAGAACTACCCAAAATCGTGATGAAACTGTACATTCATACTATGAACGACTGTTACAGGTGTTCAAAACGTACAGTGGAATAGATACTATTGAGATGAAGGACACGACCCATTTCATTTATCGATTCGTGTTAGGGTTAATACCTGAAATTTCACAGTGGATTAAAGACAATAAAATCTGTTGGCAAGCAAAACCTATAGATGAGGTCCTGAAATACGCCAAGTATTGTGAAGATGAGATGGAGAATAAACGGAAAGCATTAAAAGAAAAGGTCATGTGGGCACAAGTGAAACTAGCAGAGCAACAAGAAAAGCAGTTAAGTAAAATGAATAATAATACCCAGAATCAAAGCCCTGGGGGTGGAGGGAAGCCCAGAGGCAAAATGAGCCGAGAGGAAGCTAAAAAGAAGTTCCCCTGTCACGGGTGCGGACAGATAGGGCACTGGAGAGACGAGTGTCCAGCGATACAGAATGGTAACGTGCCCAATAATGATTTGAATCCACAGGTGCAGGAAGAGGGGCCACGCAAGACTCAGCAACAGGTAAAGCAGCAACAATTGCCTCGTGCACCTAGGCCAAACTATAGGAATAGAGCACAACAGAGTGAGGAAGCAGAGGTTTGTGAAGGAAGGGAGGTTAGAAATGCAGCAACTTCGCAATTCCTGTTGAATGATACCTTTCTCTGTGATGAACCTTACTGACGGTGCCTGAGGGGGGAGGACGAGGAGTGCGTGCTTGGCGCCTCCTTGCCGGCAGACCAGTCAGGGCCATACATTGAAGGAAAGGTTGAAGGAAATGACGTCACCTTTCTGTTGGACACTGGTGCTACCCGTTCTACTGTGAGAACAGCAGATGTCCCAAACCTACCCCTCTCGGGAGAAGCAATCCAAGTGGTGGGTGTTTCTAATCAGTTAATTAGGACCCCAGTAACCGAGCCTATGGAGATCACAATAGGGAACTTTAAAGAAATGCACAGATTTGTCGTCTGTGACTCCAGTAGTTGCACCTGCACCTGAATAGGGCTGTGCCTGGTAAAGGGGCTGAGGCCCCATGTAGGGGAAGAAGACATGGCGTGGACTGCTGTGTGCCAGGAGGAATCGCCATTTGGGGCTGGCCTACTGCCTGCAGGGTGGCTGAAAGGACAGCCACTCTGCTGAGTGACCCAGTGTGCTGGCCTGCCTATGCCCTGTTCTGCCCGTAGTGTTTTTGAACTCAGCACGTGGTGCGCTCTGTGTTTTCCCACCCAGTTGCTCCAGAGAGTGTGTGTAGCGCTATACAGGGTCTGTAGACCACTGTCTCCTGCCAACTAATTGGGCCACTTTCACTTCCCCGACAGGAGGAGCATTTGGGTGGCTCTACTCCCTGATAAGTGTGTGGGGAGGGCTGAGCCTTGCAGAAGATTTTAACCTGAAGTGAATGGTGGGGGCTGAAATTATTGCCAGAGCCCGAGACGTGGGCTCACTCTCTCTAAGTGTGGCAGAAGACACCGCGGTTTCCGAAGTAAGGGCGGGAGCCTACCCCATGTTTTGGAGCCAGATGCAAGGGCTCATTCTGCCATAAAGCGCATGTGGAGCTCTGCGGGTTTGGGCCCAAGGGCCTGTGGATTCTAGAAGCGTGGCTGTTCGCCAGCTGAGCAAGTGCCACAGGAACATCAGGTGTTGCCCTGCAACCTGGCCAAACCGGAGGCCAGGCAGGAGTGAAGGGTTGCATGGCCTAGTCTGGTTGTGGGCGGGGCCAAGCGGGACCTTGTACCAGGAAGTAAGCAGCGAGAGAGGAGAGACTTCACTCTGCGCCTTCTCAGCCCCACGAGGCCCGACCAGAGTCTTCTTGTGGCTGGCCAACAACTCCACTCTTGCAGAGGTAAGCAGTGCGGGTCATCCCATCCTTGCTGCCCTGGTGTGGGCACCCTCCTGTTAACTTGGGGAGAACCATGAGCCTGCAAGAAGGACCCCCGCTTGCTTGATTACAAAAGAATGCTTGTTGTAGGATTAACCGGGTTTTATTGCAAAGCAGATTCCAAGAAAAATTCCAACATATCACTTGTATATTATCATATGAAAGAAATATATTTTGCAAACTTGCCATTTACTTTAAATCAAGGAAGAACTTATTATTGCTGTTATTTAAATATACATATGTGATTTTGTTTTTGCAATCAGATCAAAGGCTTTCAGTAAGTATTGCTTAACAATGAAAACATGGGTGTTTCATGTGCGTCATCATTTCAATACATGTGTATTATAAACACTATAAAATGGATTATGTAAAATAAAAAATGTGAGAAAAGCAAGGTAGCATCTCACGTGCGCACCACCAGAGGAGCTTACTGGTTAATTATTACCTGGTAATAATTAACCAGTAAGCTCCTCTGGCGGTGCGCACGTGAGGTGCTACCTTGCTTTTCTCACATTTTTTCATCTTTGTGTGGTACATACCTGTTAAAGTGTAAGGTATTCAAGTTGAACATGGTGACTGGTGACTCAGAGGTTTCTAGAATTGATTGTCCGAGCAGATCAGGTCTTTTTGTTGAGACTGTGTAACTACCTTGCCCTGACTAGAGTGGTGGGCTCTGCATATCCTAACCAACCTGAAACCCCATTTCTAACAGAGGCTAATAATAATACTACTAGAAAAAAAGAGGTGAGGTTGGAGCTCCTATAGGTTAGCTGCTCTAAGAGCAGGTTGGGAAATGAGCACATTCAATGAAAGTGTGGGCTTTTTCTGTCAACCATTACGTTTCTTTGTTCATATGGCGAACAAAGAGGCCGAAAGAACAGGTAGGTCGGATAAATGTAAGAGAAGAGCCAGATTGGGAGTAATGTTGCTCGTTAGCCCTGAACTTCACAGCGTTTACTTATTTACTGATGCATTTATTTTTTTGTCTATTATTAGAACACACCTAGGCCGGTGGCTATGAGGGAGCTTTATTACGATCGAGGTTAACAATTGGATTATATCATGCTGGGGGAAGGCTTTGTGAGAAGATAAGAGGCAACAAAGAATTCATCTGAGTAATAGTACTGCACAGTAATATGAATTCCATCACAGGAATGGCATGCCATCAGAGTAGCAGTGTAGTATAGTAACACAGTATTAGTCTTGGTGATGTTAATGTCTGGAGCCGAGTTTTTTGCAGTTGCGGCTCTTGCAGGTAAGCGTGGTGGGCGGAGGGGCGGTCGACAGATGACAGAATACAATATATTTATTTTTTATTTCCCCTATTCCATCCCACCGTGCTTACCTGTAAGAGCCTCAACTGGTCCTCCAACAAAAGGTGTAAACTCCAGGGCCTATGGATCTCTGTTGAATCCTCTGCTACCCCTGTAATGTTCCCAATCTTAATGTTGAGGTTTTAAACTTAGATGTTTAATTTTTAATAATTTTAGTCATTGGGTAAATGTATTAGAATGCTGCAGTTTCTAAAAATGTAGAACGATCTGTCCCCTTCGTGTGATGTGACTTCCTGTCATATGGCTGAGCTTTTCCCTTGTTTCCACTGGTTGGCTGTAAGGGTGTTTAGGTCTAGTTGTCAATGGGGATTTACAAACGAAAAGTGTGAATCGACGCCCAAAGTTTACATCCTAGTGATGCAACAACAGTGGTAGCTTTTCAGTACTCACATGGGTAAGCAATGCTATTCTATTCTGGCATTTTTGAATAGAGCATAATTACCCAGCTGAGCCTCTCAGTCTTACAGACAACACATCTGCCAGTATGCTAGATGCACTCAAAAGTAAATAAAAAAAGGACTAAAATAGATGAGTTTTTAAGAGTTTCCTAAAATTCGAATCAGATTGCTTCATTATGATGAGAAAAGGGAAGTTCGTTCCAAAGTTTGGGGGCACGGTAAGCAAAGGAATGACTCCTGCAACTTGTCTTGTTATCCCTAGGAACTGTCAGCAGCCTTAGATCCACAGACGGTAGAGACCTCCTGGGAATGTAAGGATTAAGTAGTCTCTGTATGAGCAGTGGGCCTCTCCAGTGCACAGCCGAATAGGCAAGGTACAGTGCCTTAAAGTGAATTCTTTTTTGCACCGGATGCCAGTGCAGTGCTGCTAAAGCTGGTGCAGCTGACTGGTGTTTAGAAATTTTTAGAAGAATCTAAAGCTGCCGCATTCTCGACAAAATTTAGCCTTTTTATCACAGACTTGTGGCTTCTCAGATAAATGGAGTTTCCATAGTCTAGGCAGGAGTTACTCCGTCCCTGTACAACCACTCTCCTAGAGGAGGGTGGTAGCCAGTGTAGCAATTTTCCTAAAGCTCTCAGAATTCCAAAGCAGGTCCTGACAAGTTTCTTGGCCTGTGTTTCCTTGGAGATATCAACACAAAAACTTGATGGATGGAATGCTGAACATTGTCAAACATTTACCCCCAGTCACAGATTTGGGTTGAATCCATAGTTTGTTTGCTCACCATGCCAGACCAGTTTGGACCCACCCATATGCAAATCAGTCTTGACCTCTTGACCTGCTCCCCACGGGAAAAGTCCAGTCAAAATTGCCAGGCCACGTCCTCCCTGGATCAGAAAGCAAACATACTGGGACCGGGTTTGGTGTATCACCTTTCATCAGGCAGTCTAGCTTGAATCCAGTGGCATAGGGAGCACAGGCCCCACGTCTGGGCATACCCTTCTATCTTAGGGATGGAAGGGTATGCTGAACACTGTCAAACATTCACCCCCAATCACAGATCTGTGTTGAATCCTTGTGTTTTTGCTCACCATGCCACCCCAGTTTGAACCTAGCCATATGCAAATCAGTATTGACCCTGCTGCCAATGGGAACAGTCCAGCTTAAACTGCCAGGCCAGGTATTCCCTGGGCCAGAAAACAAGCATCCTGGAACGGTTTGGATGTATCGCCCCTCATCAGCCCGGCCAGCTTGAATCCAGTGGCATAGTGATCACAGGACCCACGTCTGAACATACCCTTCCCACTTAGGGTGACAATAGCAACACAAAAAAATGATGGACGAAATGCGGAACACTGCCAGACATTCAACCCAAGTCACAGATCTGGGTTAAATCTATCGTTTTTTTGCTCATCTTGCCCCCATAAAGATGAAATAATGTGGGGCTAAGGGAGGAGCCCTCTGGGACCCAGTATTTTAAAGGGTGACTGGCGTAGAAAAGGGCTTCTTCGCAGACCTGGAAGCTCCTATTTTACAGGAAGGCTATTAGCCATTTTAGGATAAAGAAGTAATCACCATGGGTACACCATGGGAACAATCATAAGTTCCATGAATAGTTTTGATAAACAAAATCAAAATTATTTATTTTCAGCAAGTAAATTCAACCCAAAAATTATATATATGGGAATTACCCGTGCTGGAGTAACTTTAAGAAACAAAGAACAAAAAAAGCAAAAGACAGGTCGGTGTAAAAAAATACCAAACATGTCATCCAGTTTAAAACGAACTTTTGTCAGCCTCACACATTCTGAGCTGTCAAATGGATTTTGACCGTGCTATAATGGTGTAGTTGTACAAACATTATGTCACATTGTGAGGTTTTTGCACAACCAAGTGGCCTGCAAGACAAGGTCATAAAACGTTTGACCCATTTATAAAGTATGTTTGGGAAATGTGCTCCCAGAGAGCAGAGCTTGGATTCGACCATAATGGCCGCTCTGATTGAGCTCTCACTCAACTCTCTCACCCAGCCTGTCTTGAGTGTCTGCACTCTCCCTTTTTTTGTGTGTCTGACGAAGTGTTCATAGCAAAATCACAAAGTTACAGGTAAACTAGAAGAAACAGAAAGTCACACCAGAACATCAAACAAACAACAAACTGTGTAATATTAACCCCTTCCATGCTCATGACAAGGTCAGCTCGTCATGCAGTACACTGGTCGTGTGCTTATGACGAGCTGACCTTGTCATGAACAACGGTAATCAGCCATATTTAGCACCCAGCGGGAATTCCCTTAGCAGTCAAGGTGTTAAGTACCATATTTCAGTGCATATACCTTTACCTCAAAAGATCTGGAAGGAATACAAGGATGAACTACTTCACTCGCTGCGGCTGATCTGCAACCAGTCTCTCATTAATGGTGTAGTTTCCCCGCAATGGAAGCAAGCTCTAGTCTCTCCCTTGCTGAAGAAGCCCTCGTTTGATCCTGATTGCTCTAAAAACTATAGGCCTATCTCCTTGCTGCCGTTTCCTGCTAAAATTGTTGAACGAGCCGTTAACAGGACTCTCTCTTCCTACCTGGAACAACACAATCTACTGGAAGAGGTTCAGTTTGGCTTTCGAAAGGCTCACGGACCGAGACGGCACTGCTGACCATCATGGATGAGCTTCAAAGGCGTGCACTGATTCTGCTTGAGCTGTCTGCCGCCTTTGATACGGTCAACCATGAGATTCTGTCGAGAAGATTGAGCGAGGCTGGGGTAAAGGGTTCTGCCTTGCGGTGGTTTAGATCTTTTCTGCAGGACAGACAGCAGGCGGTTTCCCTTCCCCCCTTCCAGTCCACCTTCTCTAATGTGTCGCATGGTGTTCCTCAGCCTTCAGCTATCAGCCCTATCCTATTTAACGTGTACCTGAAACCTCTGATTGCTATCTTTAAGGCCTATAATATTGATATTGTAAACTACGCAGACGACACTCAACTGATTCTCTCCTTTGAGGGGGAGGACTCGACCACAGTAGAGGCTTTTCACAACTGTCTGCGAGACACGGCCTGCTGGCTACAGGCTAATTCGCTACAATTTAATGCAGGAAAGATGGAGGTGATCTTCTGCTCAGCAAACAGGATCTCTCCTCTTCTTCCTGGCAATTTTTGGCCTTCGGGCATGGTGTCTGCAGTCCAGCCGGCAACTTCAATCCGCAACTTAGGCATCATATTCGAGGATAAGCTTACCTTAGAAACTCAGGTCACAAGAACAGCTGCCTCTTGTTATGCGATCATCAGATCCCTTCGGAAAATATTCCCTCTACTTTCTCCTCAGGCACGAGCACAGGTAGCCAGATGCACAATTCTCAGTAGGTTTGACTACTGTAATGCTCTCCTGTTGGAATCCCCTCACTTCCTGTTGGACAGATTACAAAGAATCCAGTCGGCAGCGGCCAAACTAGTCTTAGGGTGGCCTAGAAGCTCCTCCGCTTCTTCAGCCTTATTAGAACTTCACTGGCTCCCCCTGAGACAGAGAGTGCAATTCAAATCTCTTTGCCTTGTTTTAAGGCCCTTCATGGAATTGGCCCCTTGCGCTTGCGGAAAAAATTTGAATGGTATGTCCCGACAAGAGTATTGCGCTCTTCATCAGCCAGATTAGTGAGGGTTCCCAGGTTTCGAAAGGTTAGGTCAGGAGGCAGATCATTTGGGGTGGCAGCGGCTAAATTGTGGAACAGTCTTCCCGGGGAAATCAGGCAAATCAGTGAGATCCTTCCTTTCAGGAAAAGTGTGAAAACCTGTCTGTTTCCTAATTCTTAGGGGCCGGTTTCCTGCTTTCCTCTCTCTCTCCCCTTTGAGCTACCTGCTAGGTGATAGCGCGCTTTACAAATTAAATAAATAAGAGCAGATAGTCGAATATGTCATCTTTAGTTCTTCCACAATACAAAAATCGGAAATCCTATCATGCCAATTAATGAACCAATAGGAAATCATATAACGGACTGCTGCATAGCCTGAGAGTAGCATCGAATGTGTACTCAGGACAAACCTTATATTTGGTGTGTGTCCCCGTTCACAATGGTAATGGAACTTTAGTCATAGGCAAGGGGAACATTTTCCCACTCTAAATGCCAGGCCCAGGAGTGTTACTTGACCGCAGCTAGTGTTTTTTTACCGATGATGGTCAAAGCATTCTCACCATCAGCCAAATGTACATACCTTGCACAGCAATAAACTGTGGATGAAATTCAATGATGCCTTCAGCATTATCGTTTTTCATGATGATGATTCGGACTACCGAGGCATTCCCTATTCCAGGAGGCTGGTCAATCTGAAGCCCATTTTCTCGGACAGTAAAGTCATGACCACTAGAATTGCAAAAATAAGAAGGATTAGTTAACGAGAGTGCCGCTATATGCTTTTCTCAGTACAAATATGTAATCTTATACTTGCCTCAACACAAGGAGATGATCAAGAAAAAATTAATGTATGACTACAGTATCAAATTACATCATGTCCTGGAGAGTTGAAAAAGCTGTAGGGGTGAAAAACCGGCCCAACATATTTGCAGCATTTTATCAAGAGTTTTCACTTTATTAACACACAAGGCACCAGCCCCAGTATGCTTAACTGCACGGACAGACTGAAAAGCAAAATCAGCCCTGGCATGTTCAACCCTGCCCGATACTGCAATAGGATACACCTACATTCGGGCCATGGGGGCAAGGTTATGTCATGGCAGCCCATCATGGTCTGAAAGTTATCTCCTAGTCTGCTGCCTGTCGTGTTCATGCTGTTGGCTGGGCGGCACACCAAAACACTGGACACAGGTTAGTCGGGCATTTCCTTTATTTTCATATTGTACAGCGTCCCGTCAGCACGTCCTTACTCGTCCCTGTCCTAGTCATTGTCTGTCCCCTTTCCTGTGTCGTCACCGGATCTGGTGTCCGGTGGCCTGGTCACTCTGTCTGAGGACCCACAGGGTCCTAACGCCCTACTGTCCGTCGCCCACACTGTCGGAACACGACATCTCCCCCCTTGTTGCAAACAAATGTTCGTGACACATTTACCATAGTCCTCATTCACAGTCATATTGATGGAGGTGAACGAAACGAGAGAGAGAGAGAGAGAGAGAGAGAGAGAGAGAGAGAGAGAGAGAGAGAGAGAGAGAGAGAGAGAGAGAGAGGAGAGAGAGAGTGAACTTGTCACTCTACATCTCTTCAATGAGTCTCTGTTATTTACTGAATGTCCTTCGTGATCTAGTGTCTCCATCGCTTCCTTGTCCTCTATCTTTCTCCTTCTATGTGGCTGCAGTTGCCGCTGCCATTTCTTCTTCATCCGCCTTTAGCTCCTTGAAACGCTATCTTTTCCTTGTTGTTTGTTGTCGGTCGGAGACAGCCATTATCATCGATCCTTTCACTTTTGTCACCGCCAGTGAATCTTTGGAGAACCTGTTGTCTGAATATCGATATTGTTTCTTTCTGTCTCACCACCTCTGGTCCTGGCCGTGCAGTGTCTCTTGCCTTGATCTTCCTTGGTGGCGCCTGTCCGCTCTGCTCATTGTTTGTCTTTGTCCTTTCCTGCTGTTTCTCCTGCGCCAAAGTCCTGTCACGTTGCTCCTTTTTACCCATTTTATTTCCTTTGTCTTTGTGTCTTTCCTTTTGTTTTCTTTTCTTCTATGTTCTCCTTTTCTCTTTTCTGTTTCTTTGGTGATCTTTGTCCCTCTTTTCTTTGTTAATTCTCTTTTCTGTCCTTTCCTCTATTTGGCCTTATCTCTGGCTTTTCCTTTATTTATTTATTTATTTATTTTTTTTTGTCCTTTTTTTTTTTTTTTTTTTTTTTTTTCGGCCTCTTCTGGGCTTTCCTAGTCTTCTTCTTCTTTATTTCCTTGTTTTCTTATATTTGCATCCTTCCTGCAACTTATTCTTATTTTTATGTCCGTCCTTTTGTTTTCTTTTCTTTTGTCTTTATTCTTCCTTCTTTTCTTCTTCTTTTCTGCTTTCCTTTTGTCCTTTCTCTTTATCCTCTTTTCTCTTTTATCTCTATTTTCCTCTTCTCTTTCTTCCTTTCTCTTTTCTCTATATTTTCTTCTAATCTCTATCTTCTCTCTTCTTTTCTTCTTCTTTTCTCTTTATTTTCTTTTTATCTCTTTATCTTCTTTCTTCCTCTTTATTTTCTTCTTTTCCCTTTATCTTCTTTCTTCTTTTCTCTATATTTTCTCTTTATCTTCTTTCTTCTTTTCTTCTTCTTTTCTCTATATTTTCTTTTTATCTCTTTATCTTCTTTCTTCCTCTTTATTTTCTTCTTTTCTCTTTATCTTCTTTCTTCTTTTCTACTTTTTCTTTATGTCCTTTCCTTTCTGTGTTGTTTCTCTTTTCTGTCTTTTATTTAGCCTTCTCTGGTTTATTTATTTAGCCTTCTTTCTTTATCTGTTCGTTTCTCTTTTATTTCCTCTTTTTCTTCTTCTTCTTTTGTTCTCTTGCTTTATCTTCCTTTCTCTTTTGTCTCTTTTCTTCCCCTTATTTCTTCTCCTTTTGCTTTGTTTTCTGCCTTTTTTCCTTTGTGCTCTTTTGTCCCTTTTTTTCCTTTGTTTTAATTTATTTGTCCTCTTCTGGGCTATCTTTGTCCTTTTCCTTTTGTTCTCTTCTTTTTCCTTGTGCTATTTATTTGTCTCTTTATTTTACTTTTTTGTTTTCTCCTCTTCTTTATATCTCTTTTCTTTTCTTATATATGCCTCTTTCTGGCACTTATTTCTTCTTTCTTTTCACTTTCTTTGTATTCTTGCCTTTTGTATTCTCTTTTGGTGCCCTTTGTTTTTGTCTGTTCTTTGTTTCATCCACTTTTTCCTTTATTTCCTTTATTTCTTCGATCTTTGCGCTGTGCCTGACTCTATAAAATGGCCGCCGACGTTTCCTTTAACTTCATTGGCTCCTGCGCCTGTTCTTAAGATGGCCGCCTGCGTTCTCGCGAGACTTCGCGTCTAATCAATGCGATGCCTGACTCCAAGATGGCCGCCGTCTTTTTCTTCACGGTGATTGGTTCGCGCGCCTGACTTCAAATTGGCCGCCGAGACTCTCGCGAGAGCTCGCGCCAATTTCCTTTCACTTCGCGCTTTCTACACGGCGCTTACCGGAGCCAGCAGTCTTCTTCTCCTCATCAGTCGGGGTGAGCTCCCGCTTTGCTGCATTTCTTCAGGGCACTTTTTCTTCTTTTCTGCACGACGCGATCCAGGGTGGGCTCCTGAATTAAGATCGCCAATTTTCTTCATCCGATGGGCACACGTCCGGTCCACTCCCTTCGTCGCCAGTTGTCGTGTTCATGCTGTTGGCTGGGCGGCACACCAAAACACTGGACACAGGTTAGTCGGGCATTTCCTTTATTTTCATATTGTACAGCGTCCCGTCAGCACGTCCTTACTCGTCCCTGTCCTAGTCATTGTCTGTCCCCTTTCCTGTGTCGTCACCGGATCTGGTGTCCGGTGGCCTGGTCACTCTGTCTGAGGACCCACAGGGTCCTAACGCCCTACTGTCCGTCGCCCACACTGTCGGAACACGACACTGCCCACTAGGCAAATCATAGAGTAGTTGTAAGAAGAGGGAGTTACCCCACTGCCCGAGAGACAGGGTACCACGGGTAAACAAAAGTCTCTCTTGGGATTACTTCCTTGTTTTAAATTGGTATAAATCAGTATTTGTGAGTGGTGATGCATGTTTAAATTTGTTCTTTTATAAGTGGACCCTTCAGACAATTGTGTACAACACTCTGATTTACTAGATTAATACAATATGCATACATATTGAATCTGTTTTTAACATGCTTGTTAAATATATATACACAGTCGGTGACATACATGTTTTTATTCTTTGTTTCTGTATTAGGTTTTTATTGTTTTTAAGTACAAGTGAGACAAATATCACTTGTGTCTTGAAGAAGGTGGTTGTTATCAATCAAGTAACACCGAAACGCGTCTACGCTCTTGTTTAAACCATATGGTTGGATCCAAGGAACATGTTCATGCCCAACATATGATTTAGTTGATGGACATTTGAACAGATTAATGAAATAGATTCCATGTGGAATAACCAAATTATGATGTGATAAATATGTTTACACTTTCTGTGTCTCTCGGATAAAATATACATGGTATTGTGGTTTTTAAATGTATGATCATTACCTTGATTAGATTGCAGAATTGTCTTAGTAAATGGAATACATTTTAAAAGTATAAAAAGTTTTTATTAAATATATGTTTGCCATAACGTTTCGGTGTTTATCACTGTGTGTATTATAATTGCTGGATGGGGTCAATTTTTAATTTTATTTTTATTCTCATTCTTATGTTTATTTTGGTGTGGAAGGATTTTGCCTCTTTGGTATAACTGGATGTTGGGATGTGCATGAGACTATAGGCTATTTGAGAACCTTTGGGTATTCCGAAGAGAGTCTTGACTTTTATTTAATAATAGAGTAGTACAATTGCCAGTCCGGCCCTGCCTACATTAACTGACAGCAGCAGTTACATTTTGCTACAGAAGCTCAAAGCAGAATTTCAAAGAAGCACTGCCTAAGGAAGCAGTCTTAGAACTTTCTAACTGGCGCCCTTCAACAGTAAACGAATGTGACGAATAATGACGAAAGGCTCGCTTATCTCACAATCAAGATATCAAATATCAAATATTGACACAACTAATGTCCCCATTGAGAGTTTGGAGGGAGCTGAAAATTCTCCACTATCTGAAGGAAACTTTAAATACGGAGTATAATCCATTAAAGGAGTGCCCTCCACCATTGGCATAGTACTGTGGAGGAAATTAAGCTAGCAGAATCAACTCTGTATTTTTCACTTCTCTCATAACTCTAGTGTTGTAGAAGTGGGTGTAGCTGCTTTGCTGTACATTGCATGCTAAAAGAAAATTCCCAATGCGAGTTCCATATTTACTGTTACCTTGTTGGTCAGATCATTGCATGTTACAAAGCTGAATAGAGGACATCATGAATTAGTTCCATGCTACTCAGCAGGTTATCTTAAGGAAAACAATGGGTAGAACAGGGTTTCCATGAACTCAGTGGCAGCTACTCCGTTAAAGCAGCGGAGCGTCGCCCCACTGCTTTTAAGCAGTGTGACAAAAGAAAAATAAAATTATAATAACTTGTTATTATCATTTTATTGTTGCCAGCTGCATTGCAGGTGGGCGGGCGGGACTGCCACTTCAAGGGCGCGTAAACGCTTGGCCGGCCCACTGGGGACGGCCAAACAGTCATGCGCACTTTGCTTCTTCTCCATGCCGACTTCCTGGTTCCTGGTTGATGTTTGGCCTGAGTCCGACAGGGGAGATACAGAGCAGAGACGTGGGACACGGCTATAAGTTAAGTGCATTTATTTGTGCTTTTTTGTAGCATTACCCTTCCTCCCCCACCCCACAACCCCCGATCCGTGCCGGCGCCGCTGCATGAATGTTGTTGATGGATGCCCTTCCCCCACATGGGATACCTATAAGTCCCACACACAACAGAGGTAAAAATAAGTCAGTAGTTGTATGGTAACAGCAGTATTAATTCCCCAATCAGCAGTGTTGCCACTTTAAAAATAGGTAGGCTCTTGAAACTCTAAAACCGTGGGCATCAGATACACCCAACAGACTGTTAACTCTTTAAGCTTACTCCCCACTATACATTTTACATTTACTTATGCGTATATTCATAAGAACACACTTCCGGATACATACATTTCACTTTTCTTTGAAACAAATGTGCGCATTTGATTTATTCTATCCTGCCAGAGGTGGGTATTTAACATAGTTTACTCTTCAACACATGTTCAAATCAAAAATTCTAGCAGCTGATGATACCATACTGCAATATGTCCCACGTTACTCAAGGTTTATATCTACAAAATAGGGACAACTCCTCCATTTGAGCAGAGATGCGTCGCCCCACAAGCCCCAGAGCTGAAAAACAAAACTGTAATATACTTTTTGCATTATAATTTATTTTTCAGCAACCCTTCCCGAACTAAGTGTAAGGGAGGGCAGGGCCATTGCTGCTGAGTGGCAGCAGCAAGGTTCTGTGCTCTAAAGTTTGAAATGCCTAAGTCTCTTTGGCCGGCAGTCTTGCGATAGCTAGCCAGACATGGCATTCTGAACTTCTCTATCCCCGCTGGAGAAAGTGCAGACCTTCTGTACTCTTGAGAGTGCTGAGTGATGCCTCTCCCTCTAATTCTAGTGCTTCTCTCATGCTGTGAGAGCAGCACCAGGATTGGATAGTTTCCTGTGTCGGAGCTTTGCAAGGATACCTGAGGGAGGAGGAAGGCAAGCTGCAAGCCAGGAAATTAAGTCTATTTTAATTATTTATTTTTTGTGTGCCCTCACACCTCACCACCCTCGGTACATGGCAGCCGCCACTGCACCCTCGGTACATGCCAGCCCCCACTGCAACTACTTGATACCAGATACATACACATTCGATAATCACCATGATAATCCAGAATATTGCTATCCAGCCCTTCATCATCCTCAAGACCAATTGACTCTCTAGCAAGGTGTTGTGGCTTGGAAGGTTGTTAGGTCATTATTAGAATGGCACGAGGAAGAATGTTAGGCTGGAAATTAGTTGGGAGAAGAGCTGGAAAAGAAAAAGGATGCATTCATACTTTTCAGTCTGACAAGAGTGTTCCTGTACTGGTGGTGAGTTCCAGAATAAACAACTAATATCAGTGTTCTTGGCATCTTCATTTGTGATGGTGTACAAAAAAGGAGAAGTGAGCACAACAAACTTGGTGACAAGGATGGGATACCTGTGCAGGAGCAGGTATTGTGAACTTCACCACCACTCGGCATTTTACTTAAGTGCAGCGTAAAAGAAGTCTCATTGGAAATGCTTGGTGTATGTCGAGGAGATGTAATAATGCCACACTGTTGATAGCACATGGCATGTTGCTTATCGCGCTTATCAGTGAGTGCATCTTTTAAATGCTGACCAGCGCAAGGAACCCGGCCGGGTGTAGTGTAGGTGCGCACACCTCACTTTGGTATGTTGGCAGTGCATTGGATACTAGTTGAACCGTGCATATTTACAGCACTGTTCCTGTATTGGCAATGCACAGAATATTAGGATTTTACAGTGCACGTGAGACATTGGGTTAATGGTTGAGGGGGTTGACACCTAATCAAGCAGCAAACACAATCCTTGTGATGGAAAAGCCACAAGCAAACCTCAGATTTACCTGTGCTCAACTCTCTGGTAGCTCTGCACAGAGCTGTCAAGTTTAACTTAGAGGCAATGTGTAAAGTAATAATGCAGCATTTCAAACAGTAAAACATTGAAAGCCCAACACAAGATAAAACCCCGCACTAGTATTGAAAAATTGAGTACATTTTAAATAGATCAAGAGCATAACAACAAAATCCAATCAGTAAAACTGAAAATATGCAATTTAAAATATTTAAGTGCACATCAAGTATCAACTGTGATTATCCGGTCACACCAGACTGGGACAAAGCCACATGTTAAGGCTGACCACAATGTAGCGTGGCTCGGCTACAGGGACCCAACTTAGGTCTGCTGAACTAAGTATCTTAATCCTGGTTGTAAAGAGATGCGAAGTCCTGCAGTGAGGATGCATCTACAGCAGGGATGATGCGAGGTCCCGGCGAGGAGATGCATTGCACATCGGTGGTTCCAGGGGCTGTGAAGCGATATGTGATGTTCTTGCTTGGAGATGTGTTGCACATCGGTGGTTCCGATGGGCTACTGTAGGAGATGCAGAATCAGCCATTGGTAAAATAGGCAGAGGCAAGGCATTGGTTCAGAAAGCGAAGAATCTAGCAGCAAAGGCTATGTGCCAGTTTTGCCGGATATGTGCTGTGCGACGAAAGAGATGCGTTGGTTCTGGTGAATCTATAGATGGGCAGGCAGAGCTCCTTAGGGCCCTCTTGCAATGATCAAGGACTGGATTGGAACCTCTTGGGAGGGGAGGACTCATAGTTTACAGAGTCCCAGTGTGGGGTTCAAGGTTGTTGGAAACCTGCTCTGTTCCTAAGGCTTTTGATCAGGAGGTCAGCAAAATAGCCCTCAAAGTCATTCTGGGAACCTGGGGTTAGGGAATACAGGTCTGATCCTTCTCATCCAGGCCAGAGGACAGTAAGTAGCAGGTCAGCACAGCAGGGCAGCAGGCCTTCTGGGTAGCAGTTTAGCTGAGTGGTAGTCCTTTCTGCAACACAGCTGTCCATTTTCCTGGCAGAGGCCATAGGTCCAGAAGTATACTGAAGAGTTGGGTTTAAAGGTGAAAATATTTATACCTGACACCCACTTTAGTAGAGGAAACATCTAGAGGTTTCCACCTCCCTGAGGTGTCAGAAATCATCTTCTTCCTTGTCCTTGTCTGGGGTCACAAAAGACAAGGTTTCAAACCCTTTGTTCCCAAGCAGAGTCTTTGTAACATGCAAGTATGGTAGGTGACAGCTCCTCCCACTCGTTAACTTAAGGTGGCAGCCTGTAATAAACAAAGGCTAACTGCTGTGTTACACTTAGTCTTGTGACCCAAGATCAGGATGCAGGCACCAAACGGTTAGGACAAGAAAATGGCAACTTTATAAAAGTGACAGTTTCACAATTGTGACTAAAAATCTTACTTTACCATTAAACAGGTATTTTAATTACAATTCTTTAGACACCAAACTTGATATGTCACCTGCTCTCAATTGAATGTATTAAAATGACTCAGTGTTATCTTATAGGAGAAGTAGGCCTCACAGTAGTGAAAAACTAATTTTAGAGTTGTTCACTACCAGGACATTTAAAACTTAAAAGTACATGTCCAATGTTTTAAGTACACTGCACCCTGCCCTCTGGCCTGTATAGGGCCTACCCTAGAGGTGACTTATATGTATTAAAAAGGAGGTTTGAGCCAGACAAGAGGCTTACCTTGCTACTTTGTATCAACAGTTCAAAATGGCATGCACAGGATACAATTGCAGACCTAAGACATGTTCGTAGGGCTACTTAAGTGGGTGGCTCAATCAGTGCTGCATGCCCACTAGTATCATTGTATTTACAGGCCCTGGGCATATGTAGAACCACTTTACTATGGCTTAATGAGTAAATTAAATCGGTCAACTGGATGGAAGCCAATCGCACCATTTATAAAGGAGAAAGCACAAGCAGTTTAGCACTGGCTAGTAGTGGAAAAGTATGTGGGGGCCTAAAAGCCAACAGAAACAGTATAAAAAAACAGGAGGGTGAGGGCATTTGGCCATCACGACAATCGTATCACAATCATTACATGTCCTGCACATTTCTGAAAACCAACAACTTAGGTGTTTATTTCTTTGCAGCATGCTAAGAAGCAATGGGTGGCCTTATTCATTTGTTTTGAGCAACAAAAACAACTAACAAAGGTATACTGGGACAATTTACTTTCTTGGAATGCTGTAGATCCTTTATGAGGGTTGTAGTCTAGTTGCATTACTAGTAAATTAATATTTTTACAGCTCTTCAGTCGGTTACAGGAAAAGCGTTATTAGGCTGGGGATTTTACACAGTTCATTCTCAATTTTCTCCCAATGATCATGGCGGTTAAAGGAATGTCCAAAACTCCATCATTTCTCAACGATGCTACTAAGCCTTTGCTACCATGGAAAAGATGGAAAAAATGTTGATTCTTACTTGAGAACTTTAAGAGGGGAACATGTTTTACAAGTTTGGAAGCAAGGTGTTCTGTTCCACAATTTAGAGATTGGAGGAGGCAATATCTATGAGAGCTTGGAAGAAATTCCTGTAGGAAGAGGAGATGGTGAGCCCACAAACATCTTTGAAATGTCTATTAAAATGTTTGAGCTGCACTGTGGTGCACACATAAATGTAGTCCTGGAGAGACATACATTTTCCCCACATCAACAGGCCAATTCTGAACAACTCAGTAACTATGTGGCTTCCTTAAGGAACTTGGCGAGAACATGTGCATTTGAAGATTTCACAGACCAGTAAGTGTGTTATACGAACCATCCTCGGGCCTGAGTCAGAAAGATGGACTTACACTTTTGTGTAAGTTCATGTTTTTTTTGCAATTCACAAAGGATTTTTACGAGTAGTATCTTTATGACTGTGGAGCTTCCGCACTTGTGGCAGAGAGACTCCGCACATAAGTAGATAGGCAGTCATAAACATACCGCTTGTAAAATTATTTAATGAACTGCACAACATCGTAAACCTACACAAAAGAGTATGTTTCCCTTTGTTAATTAGACCCCTCATGTCCAAGACAAATTGCTCATAAACAAATCTGAATTTGAGGGAGGCTATAGCTATAATTGAAGGGATGGAGTTTATCACTGATTAGATTAGGGAGATGGAAAGATACTATGGAGACAAGTCTGAAATTACCAGACTTAAGAAGAGTTTGAATGTTGGAAGAAGCAAGGAAGCTAAACTGAGTTGGGTTTTTTTTTTTTAGATGAATCCATGGAGGTTTAACAGGTACAGGTGTTCTATGTATTGGTGCACTAGCCACAGATCTAATAACATAAATTGTCTGGCAAGGAACACAACTTGCAGGAGATATGTAAAAAGGAGTCACTATGTTTGTGTCTGTAAGAGTGGGGATGAGAGAGTGAAGAGTGAGAATTGCTATTCATCTGCATTGGCCGACAAGTTTAAAATTGTTCAGCAGGCACCTTTGTCACCACTGCTAGTTCCAGATGAAGCCTGGCACAAACTTGGACTGGACTTTGTTGATCCATTTGAACGTTTACATCCTTTGGACAGATTAGTGCAGGCATTAGTAGACTTTTGCACCAAGTGGACCTCTGCAAAGGTGTTAGTTTAATGATAACTTGCAGGGTGATTGATTTCCTTATGGAGGGATTTGCTAGAGAAGGTATCCCAGACAATATCATTCCAAATAATGGTGTGAAATTTGCATCAGTGAAGATGTGTAAATTAATTAACACCTTGGCTGCTAAGGGGCTTTCCCCTCCTGTGCTGCATTTTGGTGAACCCCATTGTTCATGACAAGGTCAACTTGTCATAAGCACAGCTCCACTGTGCTTCATGACGAGCTGACCTTGTCATGAGCATGGAAGAGGTTAAGAAAATTGATATTAAACACTTGCTTACAGTGTTGCATTTACCGCAAGCAAATGGGTTGATGGAGGATATGTTCTTGAAAGGCACTACAGCTTGGTGGTCCATTGAGAATGACCCACTTGAATGTAAGAGGAGCAGGAGAGCAGTTACCGAGTTAAGCCTTCATGTTTGAATATTACAGTTAATGGTGGTGATGAGAACTATCAATATCGGCTTGTGAATGATCACCAAAAAGCGGGATAAATCAGCCCTCATAGGCCAAAAGATTGGTCATGGGCAATTGGTGACAGTGTGCTGGTCAAAAAACTCATGATTCCCAAGAAGGGATTTTCGGATTTCAAGATTAAGGGAACTGAGAAAAATCTGGTCAATCTGGAAAAGGGAGAACTTAGAGTATGTGTACAAAAAGACGGTGCACAGAACAGAGTGCTTGCAAACTCCGAGATAATGTTATAAAATCTTTACAAATTTTCAGGTTAAAACTTTAGCCAACGCGTTTCGTTCGCATGAACTTCGTCAGGGCTCTAAGGGCCAGATTATTGGATTATTGGAGTTTACAGCACGTGAGAGCCCTGACGAAGTTCATGCGAACGAAACGCTTTGGCTGAAGTTTTAACCTGAAAATTAATAAAGATTTTTTAACATTATCTGCGAGCTTGCGAGCACTCTGTTCTGTGCACCGTCTTTTTGTACATATACCTTGGATCTGCTTACCAGGAGAGTATTGGTGCGGCATACTCTGGACATATTGTGCACTGATTATGGACTTATGATTCATACTGAGAAATTAATGTGCATAACCTTGTTCAGCCGCCTGTTCCTTTTTAACTGACAACTTAGAGTATGTTGAGAATGGCAAAAAACGAGTGGAATGTTGAAGGTACAGATGATCAAGATAAGTGCAACAGTAGTAGTGTGGTTGTACGTCAATCAGCAATACCTCACCTGAGATGGCCCAAAAGGATTAAGAAGAAGCATGGGTGGTTCAAGGATTATGTTTGAAGCAATTACTTGTTCTCAACAGGTGTTGTGATAGAATTTCAACATTATATTCCCTTACTTTACTTATTTATCAGACATAAGTAGCTCAGTTGTGATGTATATAAATATATTTATATGCTCATGTACTGGTGGAGAGTTTCTAAATAAACAACTATATCACTGTCCCTGGGGTCTTCATCTCTGACGGTGTACAAAATAACCCAACAAAGTGCCATCAGAGATAATATCAAAACATGCCTGGCAAAGAAGCAAGCCTTCTTACATAAATAGTGCCATACAATTGTGCTATACTGAAATAAAAAATGTACAGCAAGGAAAAGAACAGAGGCAAGTTTTCTCCATCTACACACTAAAGATCTGGAACAACATTTGGTTTGATAGCCCTATTCTCTTACATTTCAGAAAGAAATTAAAGACACATCCCTTCAACGACCACATTAATGTCACACAATACATGCTGTTTAGCACTCTGTTCCTCATTAGTTAGGTTTGAACAACACAAGTGGCTCTACAGACATACATACATGCACACACACATGCCCACATACAACAAGCCACAGCCATTTTCAATGAATCAGCTATAGAAACTTATCAGGTGGGGAGTTAAGCAAAATGTGAAAATTGCCATGAAACTAAGGTTTTAAACTATAAGCAGTGAAATATTTTTTTGTCAGAAAATATTTGGTTTAACTGTCTTTTATTGGATTTAAATATACCTAATCCGAATGGATTAGGCTTGGAAGAGAATTAAAAAGCAATATATATTTTTGCTATGTTGTTAATCCTGCCCTTTATCATAGGACTTTTTCCCACAAACAGTTGGGCAGATAATCTTCATTTTTTGTCATTAACCAAGAAAAACAATAATCTAATGAGCTCAATTGTGTGAATAAATCTAAAAGATATTATTTAACGTTTTCAGGTACATCATCTTTACTGCAGACAGTTGAATACCTAGGGCTTCCTTGGATCAATGGAAATGTGGGGTAAAAACATTAATTATATTCCTCCACAAGCATCTCAATTTTATTTACAGGCAAACTAGATAGAAACATCACTATAAATATATATCTTCTGAACAAAAAGCATTACCCCAGTATTATTCACAGATTATGGTTAATTCAGAGAGATCCATCTTTATTGGCAAATATTGGTTTTTACCTTCCTTGGAGCTCCACTGCAGTGATTGATATGAAAAAGTCTTCAGGACCTTCAGGGAGGTCATCATCTCGGATTTCAACAGAAAAACCTTTAACAGTCTCATTTGGCATGAAAAGCAGCTCTCCCACTTTTGCTGTGAAATCAGTGCCTCTTATGGCAGTTCCATTTGAAGTCTGGTACCTCAGCCGTACCTGCCCAAAAGTGCCACTCAAGCGCTTCACTGTGAAGTTGACCTAGTTTACGACAAAAAACTGCATTAATTGAAATCTGTAAAATGTAACTGCTGTAGCTATAGTTTGTAGCAATCAAACACCACCACTGATATCTGATCTTTCAGTATTTCAGTAATTCAATATACCAGTCTTAAGCAGAGTGATGATGGCCCCTCTAACACACTTGTCTACCAATTCAGCAGAGAGGGCAAGACTTACTTGGGGGAAAGGATCTTAATTATCCATTTAGCTAAAAAGATATTCCTGGTGGAAGCACTTTTTCACAAGCTAGATTTTGGGCATTTACCAGAAAACATGCTGATAACCCCTGATATGATCTATTGCAACATTCACTTGATTTCCACTCTTCAATCCAAGTAGTTTCCATGTTAGTTTATAGCATGTGTATAGTCGTCCAATGAATTGCAGTTGTACCATGAGGTGAATGACAACTGAAGCAAATTCAATACTGAGCTCTACATATTAGGCTTTGCTTAAGCATTGTGAACAAGCACTTTTATTGACTGAAGTTTACTTCAATGTTTATGTGTATGCATTTTTATATGTACTGCTAGTGTTGAATAAAATGTGCTTTTTTAGCACCGTAATCTCCATCTTATCAGCTTTCTGAAACCCCAGTTTTCATAGATTTGGCACTATCTACTCCATCCACCACTTAACCAGGGTAGGAATGTCCTGTACAAAAGTTGTGAATATACACAATCTGTGGGTCTTAAACGACTTTTCAAATCATCTGTGCAATGAAAGCGCACTTGTCTATTCCTGTGACATCAGCTTATGCATGAAATTACACATCACTTGTTTAATATTAAGTATCTGTAAATTAGATTGTGAGTGTAAATATATGTATTTGTAAGTACCAGATGTGAATGTATGTTCATAAATTAGGAGCACCAGGCTCAAATCTCTTTTGTGTTATTTTAAATACAACCAAAAATAAATGCATGAATCTGTTCAATTTCTCTTATAAGTGTCTTTCTAAAACTCCATAAAGCTGTGCTGTGATCTCCCACACATGCAACTTGAAAGGTTTTGTGGGTAGCTTGAGATCGTTTATTATTCATGTAGCCTGTCTGCTTAGAATGCAAGATCTCATTGCTAATGCCCAGTTTAATTTTGTTCAACACAATTCAAAGGCTTTTGAATACTTACGTTGAAACAGTATTGTTTGTTTGTTATTAATTCGCCGCCGATCAATTTTTCATTAAACTTCAATTTTGTACTTGTCCACAATTCCTTTTCACATTCTTTTATTTTTGAAAAACATTCCATCAAGTTCAAACCGAATATATCATACAGTTTATGAATTCTTTAATGCATTTATCATGTTCTTTTCTATTCAATGCACATTTCAATATAACATATCATAAGCACCAAAAGGGAATACTGTTGCTGCTTAAGAGTATGAATACCAGGAAAAACTGATGAAATACCTAAATAGGAGAAGTGTGCTCCATTTCACCAGTCAGGGTTCTCCAAAGTGAGTCCAAGAGGGCAGGATTGATGACACATTTTTAAGATAACTACATTTATCTAAATGGGAATATTCTAAAAAGCTGCATGGATTCGGCCCTCCAGGAGTGACTTTAGAGAACCTTTGTGTAACTAGATGAAAGAGACAGCTTTGAATCCTGCATCAAAGTTTCAGCAGATTGGGCTCAAGTGTCAGCTCTGGTGGGACTTTGTACCCTAAAACCCACGCCCCATTAGGATTTTCTAAATTTGGCAACGTATAATAGTGCTATTAGAAGCTTCTAAATAGAGCTTAACCTCCTACCACACAAATCCAACAAACCTTGGATGTTGTCTGCATATGTGAAGAAAGAGAATCCTTAGCCATGCAAAGGATAGGTCCTAAGAGTCAGGTACAGGTTGAATTGCAGGAAACTGGACAAAGAGGACCCAGAAATGTGGGATCTTGGATGGCAGCTTTGTGCAGTCGTTGGCTAGGGATGGAGTGGGAGATGGTGTGAAAGGCTGCAGAATGTTCAAGTAGGTTGAGGACCACAGTGCCATATTTTATTGTAGTTCACAAGTTATGGAAAGGGGCGACCATTCGGTCCCCCCGAACGTATGGTGGAGTACCACGATCCCCCTGGGAAGCCATCTTGGGCGGGAGGCGGGTCTCGGCTGGTATGCCCGAAGCGGCGTAGCCGGGGCGCGCCTTTTTCCCGCCCTAGAGTGGGTTGTCCTAGACACTGACGCGGCCGGCCACGCCCTCGGAGGCAGGCGGGGCGGGTTTACGCCCGCCCTGAAGACGGATAAAAGGAGCAGAAGCCAAGAAAGCATCCTCTTGTTCCTGTGCACTGAAGCTGCACCTCCCCGCTGCACGTGAGCTCGAGACGGAACGAAGAGCCAATTTTGAGCGTTGTAATCTTTCTTTTTGTTTTACAGATATTCCGTCTGAGAATGCCCAAGAAAGTCGGGAAGCGGGTCAGTACCGATCAGATGCTCCGCATGCTCATGAAGGAGGTAGCCGATTTGAAGAAGCAGGTGGCGGCTAAGGACGGGGAGGGAGGACCGAAACGGCCTTTGCCAGGGGCAGTCCCCGGTGGGAGAGGCAAGAGGTCCAGAAGGGGGGCACTCGGGGGGGAAACCCCGGTTCCCGATACCCCACTTAAGGAGCCAACCCCGACGCCGAAAGAAGGGAATCCGATCCCCGTGGTGGTCACCCCCATGAACGGGGAGGATATGCCTCCCGAGTTAGCGGCGCAATTGGCAGCATGGTTGGGAAAAGATAGCGAGGGCACCACGGCTGACGACGCCCGAGCAGTAATGAGGCAACTGCGGGAATCTAGGGAGGCTGCGAAGGCACCATCTTCTGTTAACGCATCAGGCCCAGGTTCGGTGGCAGATGCAGCGTCTGGTTCAGGTAAGCGGCCATTGCCGATTGCGGGGGAGGGGTCTGTACCTTCACGAAGGGAAAAGGTGGCTCAGCATGTTCCACTGGAAGTTACGGAAAAGATTTGGGCAAATAAGTATGTGAACATTTTTTCTTTGCTTACCGATCATTACGAGATGGAGCATGTAAAGAGCCAAAAGGAGCTCATGCATCCGAGTGTTTGGCGCGCAAAAATGGCCGCCTTTAAGGTTGACGAAAACATTGGTACTTGGGGCAGGGCATGGGGCATTTTTACCTCCATCATGGGAGAGCGCAGGCCCGAGTTGCTGACCGAGTTGCCAATTTATCAATCACGTATCATGGAGTATTCCGTAGCATATGGGGGCAATCAGTGGTTCTGCTATGACAATCTTTTTAGAAAAGCTAAGGAACACGACCCGATTTTGACTTGGGATTGTTACGACTCCGTGTCATGGCAAAAAATGGAGAGTACAGGAATGTTGAAGGTACCATTGTTAGGGAGTAACGGGGGGAATCTTCCCGCCAAAACTCTGGGACACCCTTTCGGACGGGTGCAGGTAACGAGTACCACTCGAAGCCGAGTGGCAACACAGGTAAAAGGGGGATCTGTTGGAGTTTTAACAGAGGGAAATGTACAAGGCCCCAGGGGTCATGCAAATTCAGACATGAGTGTGGGGGTGTGGGCAGCCATCCCATCCTGAGTCCATGTGCAGAGCCAAAACGGGTGATAACGGTGGTAAGGGAGGCGCCAAACAGGTCTGATATAGTCCGAGGGGCGCCTTTACCTACCCCGATTGATACCATGGCAATGATTCCTTGGCTCAACGAATACCCGGATCATGCTTCCGCTGGGGTGTTGCGAAACGGGTTTTCATATGGTTTCCGCATCCCAGTGGGGGATTTTCAAGGTGTAGCAAATTGTAAGAATCAACTGTCGGTCTTGCAGCACACGGCGGTGGTACAGGTAAAGATTGGGAAAGAGGTGACTCGAGGTCGCGTCGCCGGTCCATTCGATTTGCCACCGGTTGCTAACTTTGTTTGTTCCCCTCTAGGGGTGGTCCCCAAGAAGGACCCGGGTGAGTTTCGGCTGATACATAACTTGTCAGCCCCACGTGGTCTTTCCGTGAATGACGCGATAGACCCGGAAGTGTGTTCGGTGCGGTATGCATCTTTCGATGAGGCCGTTGCCATGTTGAATCGCCTGGGGCCCGGGACGCTGATGGCAAAATCGGACATCGAGTCAGCGTTCCGGTTGCTCCCGGTACACCCAGACGATCAGCGTCTCCTTGGTTTTCAGTTTCAGGGTCGCTATTACATGGATAGATGTATGCCAATGGGGTGCTCGATTTCCTGTGCCTATTTCGAGAAGTTCAGTTGTTTTCTGCAATGGGTATTCACAAGGAAGACAGGTTTTCAACATGTTATGCACTATCTCGATGACTTTCTGTTTTTGGGGGCAGCCGGGGATCCTGAGTGTGGACAGGCTTTACATGAATTTCGTGTCTTAATGAATCAATTCGGTGTGCCATTGGCACCAGGTAAGACTGTGGGTCCCTCGACCTTGCTCGAGTTTCTGGGAATCGAGCTCGACTCGGTAGAAGGTTGTTTTCGATTACCCAAGGAAAAAGTGTTAAAATTCAGGTTATCCCTTGAGACATGTATTCGTGCAACAAAAGTAAACCTGCATCAATTGCAACAGGTGGTGGGTCAGTTGAATTTTGCCCTGAGAGTGATGCCAATGGCGCGCCCCTTTTCCCGTTCGATTGCACAAGCCATGGTCGGCCTGAAGGAAGGTCATCATCGCACGAGGCTCTCGGCAGAGGTTCGCCAGGACATGCGCATTTGGTTGGCATTCCTGGCGGATTTCAATGGTCGAGTTGTCTGGAACCGGCCGGCGATGTCCTCCGAAGAGCTGGGGCTGTGGACAGATTCGGCGGGGAGTATAGGTTTTGGTGCCATATTTGGCGCACAATGGTCGGCTCAAAAATGGCCGGCATGGTGGCACGAGTGCGGTTTGACAAGTAACATTGCTTTTCTCGAACTTTTCCCTATTTTTGTGGCACTGAAAATGTGGCCCGAGGGGTTCCGTGATCACTCTGTGGTATTCTGGTCTGATAACATGTCCGTGGTTGAGTGTATCAATAGTCAGGCAGCACGATGCAAATTGATTCTGAGACTGCTCAAAGAAATGGTGTTGTTATCCATGCAACTGAATGTACTGTTTAGGGCAAGAGATGTGCCGGGGGTGATGAACCAAGCGGCTGATGCGCTTTCTCGTTTCCGTATGCAGGCCTTCTGGGGTTTTCTGCCCACAGCGGACCCGGTGGCGGCACCCTTTCCCGAAGCTCTCTGGTCTCTCGGTGCCCCGAACTACAAAACCTCGTGGGAGAGAGTTTAGCACCCAGGACGAGGAAGGCATATGAAGGGGCGTTCCGTTCCTATTGGGCCTTTTTCGGTACTGCTAGGGGGGAACTTTGGGGTCAGGAAGAGTTTGTAGTGAAATTTCTGCTCTCCTTACGTCGGGCGGGCAAATCAGTAGCTACGGCCCAGAGGCATTGGGCCGCCATTTCCTTTATGGCAAAGGCTCATGGGATCCAGGACCCGACAGCGTCTTTCGTTGTGCAGAAAGCGCTACGTGGGTGGCAACGCCTTGAGGGTCGCAGATTAGATGAGAGGCACCCGATAGGTCTGGATAGGCTGACCCTCTTATGGTCCGTACTCCCGGCAACGTGTTCATCCCAGTACGAAGCAGTGTTGTTCCGAGCCGCATTTGCACTAGCATTCCATGGGGCTATGCGGGTAAGCGAATTAGTGGCGAAGAACAAGCGGGATACGATGGGGGGATTGTGCCGGGAGCACATTCAGGTCAGGGGGGAGACGATGACGGTCTCGTTTGTTAGGTCCAAATCCGATCAGGGTGCAATCGGGGACTGCGTAATCATTCAGAGGATCCCCGGTTCTTCCATGTGCCCTGTGGTGTGCGTAGAGAAATACTTAGCGCAGAGGGTGGCAGCATGGGGGGGGACCTTGTTGAGACACGCTGACGCCACCCCACTGACGAGGTTTCAGTTCCAGAGGGTGCTTGCGATGTCGATTTCGGCCGCGGGCTTGAACCCCGGCGAGTTCGGGACCCATTCCTTTCGGATAGGGGCTGCTACTGAGGCTACAGCCAAGGGTCTGAGTGTAGACGAAGTAAAACGTGTGGGGCGTTGGTCCTCGAACTGTTATAAAAGGTATGTGCGCTTGCACATGTTGTGAAGCTGTAATGATATACTCACGCTTCTTGTTTTTGTTTGGTTTTCAGTTGCGCAAGCTTACGAAGCGGGGCGGACTGCGCAGTCGACCCGACACCTGGGGACCAGCGGTCAGACATCACCGACTGCGAAAAAGGAGGTGTGGGTCATGGCCACTCATACGTGAGGCGTGCTGCGGACGTATTCAAAGCAGGTGATATGATTCACGTGGCTGGGGAATACGGGTACAGGGTGTCCTTCTACGGAAAGGGCGGGCTCTGTATTGACCAGTTTCAATCCTTTTTCGAGGGTTTGTTAGGGCGGACAAGGTCACCGCCGTCTATAATCATAGTCCATCTTGGGGGCAACGATCTGGTGGCCACTGGTAGACGACTTCTTCTTGAGGCAATGCTTTCCACAGTAAGTTGGTTGGCTAGAAGAGTTCCAGGGTGCACAATCGCATGGTCCCATATGATCCCACGGAAAGTGTGGCGGGGGGCTATTTCGGTTTCTGCTCTGAATCATTCCGTAAGGAAAATAAATAACAAAGTGAGTAGATTGTTTCGTTCAAGTACACTGCATTCTGTTTCGCATGGTTGTATCAAAGGGGACAGTATGTATTTGGGGGACGGGGTTCATTTGTCCCGGGTGGGGAATGAGTTACTCATAGGAGACCTCATAGCTTGGTTGAAGGGTTTGAAACATGACCTTTAGGCAGGAGTGGGGGGTCCGGATAGCCGGTCAACTATCCGGGCCTGTGGCGGTAAGGTCATGATCGGTGAGCAGTAATTGGAAGATCCCTATGGGGGGGCGTCACCCATTACGGATGGGAGCGCTCGGGGGAGGTGGCCAATTGGCCCCTCAACGGGGAGGCGGTCCCGTCTAAGGATAGGCCGCCGGAAGGAAAGGAAAGGTGGTCAAGGCCCCTTCCTGGATAGGAGGGGCTACGGGCCCTCCTGGGGAATTTCCCGGGGCCAGGACATCTGCGACGGCAGATGGGTAAGTTGTGTGGGGTGCGGGAGGGGGTTTACGCTACCTTTTAGACACCTCACACGAGTCCTCGAACGACCGTTAAATGGCGTCGAGTTCATTGGGGCCCCCGTCAAGTCCAAGGGAAATTGGTAGATGCACTTGAGGTACGCCTCTGTGCGGTCGCTCCCCTCACAAGTGAGGGTGGTATTTCTGGTTTAGGGATCTGACACCGGTTACGACCTTGCCGTTGGCCCTTAACGTTAGGATGTACAATTTCAAGTCAAATGTTTTGTAGGATGTTAGTTCGGCTAGGAGAACCTTTGTATTAGAGATCTGTTAAGGTTAGCCAAACATCGTAATGTGGAAATGAAATTGTACATAATATGAAACTGTTATTTTAATGTTTTGATTTTGTTTCATATTTTAATAAATACGGCCGGGAAGGGTAACTCCCTTCCCGCCTTCCAAAAGTTCAAGAACTGTTTCCGGTTTCCCAATTCTTGGGGATTGTGTTGAGAGGGGGTGGCGGGTATCTCAGCCATATGGAAAGGGGCGACCATTCGGTCCCCCCGAACGTATGGTGGAGTACCACGATCCCCCCGGGAAGCCATCTTGGGCGGGAGGCGGGTCTCGGCTGGTATGCCCGAAGCGGCGTAGCCGGGGCGCGCCTTTTTCCCGCCCTAGAGTGGGTTGTCCTAGACACTGACGCGGCCGGCCACGCCCTCGGAGGCAGGCGGGGGCGGGTTTACGCCCGCCCTGAAGACGGATAAAAGGAGCAGAAGCCAAGAAAGCATCCTCTTGTTCCTGTGCTCTGAAGCTGCACCTCCCCGCTGCACGTGAGCTCGAGACGGAACGAAGAGCCAATTTTGACCCACCCACCAGCCCCTGAGGACAGCGAGTTGTTTTGAATAAAGTTTGGATATGGTAACTCTTTTCTTGCAGGTTGTGACGTTTGTCGTGAAATTTTTGAATATGCAATAAAGAATGGTTATTGTCAGTATGTTTTGCAAATAAAGTAATTTTGCACTAGGATTGATCAGTATTCATGCTTGTAATAAGTTATGTTTGTTTTGTAATCTTAGTAAGCTAAGTAGAATTGTCGTATTTATTTTGGTCGGGCGGTAAGGTCATGATCGGTGAGCAGTAATTGGAAGATCCCTATGCGGGGGCGTCACCCATTACGGATGGGAGCGCTCGGGGGAGGTGGCCAATTGGCCCCTCAACGGGGAGGCGGTCCCGTCTAAGGATAGGCCGCCGGAAGGAAAGGAAAGGTGGTCAAGGCCCCTTCCTGGATAGGAGGGGCTACGGGCCCTCCTGGGGAATTTCCCGGGGCCAGGACATCTGCGACGGCAGATGGGTAAGTTGTGTGGGGTGCGGGAGGGGGTTTACGCTACCTTTTAGACACCTCACACGAGTCCTCGAACGACCGTTAAATGGCGTCGAGTTCATTGGGGCCCCCGTCAAGTCCAAGGGAAATTGGTAGATGCACTTGAGGTACGCCTCTGTGCGGTCGCTCCCCTCACAAGTGAGGGTGGTATTTCTGGTTTAGGGATCTGACACCGGTTACGACCTTGCCGTTGGCCCTTAACGTTAGGATGTACAATTTCAAGTCAAATGTTTTGTAGGATGTTAGTTCGGCTAGGAGAACCTTTGTATTAGAGATCTGTTAAGGTTAGCCAAACATCGTAATGTGGAAATGAAATTGTACATAATATGAAACTGTTATTTTAATGTTTTGATTTTGTTTCATATTTTAATAAATACGGCCGGGAAGGGTAACTCCCTTCCCGCCTTCCAAAAGTTCAAGAACTGTTTCCGGTTTCCCAATTCTTGGGGATTGTGTTGAGAGGGGGTGGCGGGTATCTCAGCCATATTTTGTGTGGTGCTAAAGAAAATAGGCAGCCTGTGAAGTCCCAAGTAACCCATATAGCCTCTATGCATACTACCTAATGATTGGTACAGGAATATCAAGGTCACAATATCGTCTGACATAAATATCATGTACTACATATAGCTTACAAAAATGTCACAACACTGGAGTTAACAATAGAAACCTGACATTTTCATAAACAATATTTAGAAGATAATACTTACAACAAAAGATAATTTGGTGCACAATATTTGACATACAACTTTCAAATAAAATTCCTTGGCTAGAAATTGCTGTGGAAGTGGCATAGGCTTACTGTATACTCAATGTATAATTCTGTCCACAGCAATGGTCAAGCAAACTGTTCAAAATTACTAACCAATTGTCACTACGGTAAATAGGCACCACGTGAAGGTATAATGTGTACTACTCTACTGATCAACGATTATATTCCACTCCTTACCAATTTTGCTTCCTCTGATGTCTGAAGGAGTTCCTGGCTAAATACAAATTGCCCATAAGGGAAATCACTGGCAGCCATTGTGATGTTTGCGACTCTCATGGACTCGTTGATCGATCCGCCTTCACTGACTGCTGTCAGATAAAACTGGAAATTCTTCTTTTCCTCTGGAATATCGTCATCGAGAGCCTAAGCAGAAGAGAACAGCACAGAATTAACAATGATTCACATACAAAACAATAAATCTCACTACCTACCAAAATATAAAGTTGTTTCACCACATTTAAGAAATTTATCCTGGAAAATACTGTGGGCCTAATTCACAAGGATATACTTACACTTTTGTGTAAGGTAACCGGGGCCGGACTGGCCATATCAGTCACCGGGTGTTTTCCCGGTGGGCCGGAAGGGTGGGAGCCGTTTTTCAAGTAGTTGGGACCCGTGTTGTTACTGGAGGCCCGTTATGAGGCAGTGCTGCAATATCGGTCCCTCGTAACAAAACCAGCAGCAGTACTAAAGTGGAAGCAGTGCTGCTTCTTGCAAGACCACCACCCGCAGGGGCCGGTTTGTCAGTATTGCCATGGCTGGTTTGTGTGCCCAGTCCGGCGCTGAAATAAATTATTTTGGGGGTATTCACTAACTACGAGTTTAATTTTACTGCTAGTAATTTTATGACTGTGGTGACTCTGCACTCATTGTGAAGACTACGTATTTAAAGAGATTGGCCAGCCCTATCTTTTTATGTGTGAAATTCTCTGTTCCGACTGCAGACACTCATAAAATTATTCTTACTAAAATTAAACTTGTAGTTTGTGAATACGATAAAAAACGTAAACTTACACAAAAGTGTAAGGTTACCTTTGTGAATCAGCTACTTTGTGAATCAATAAATAAATAAAATGACTGAAGTCTCTCGTTAGTAAGGCAGCAAAGAGTGATTTTTTTTTTTTTTTAAATATTATAATATTGCACTTGGCACTCACATGGAACGTTTGCTGACTTGGGGGGAACATTTACAAACTGTTGTTAGCATTGACCACAGGTAACTACTAGTAAAAGAGTAAGTGGAGCAACAAAAACACCTCAAGTATACAAGGCTGAATAAGGTAATTAAATACGTCATTTAAATCTTCCCATCTCTAGTCATTGTTATGGAACTGTAATTCATGCCCCGAATTTTTGCTTCATTAATTTATACAAAGATACTCCTATCTATGCCCTTATCCAGTGCCTAATTTGTGCCGGAGCTTTCCGGTGCTTAGCACCGGCACTTATTTATCAGGCCGGGTCTACATGCATCAACACTTCACAAATGGCATTATAATAAATCACCTCACTGACTCGGCGTAGAGTGCTGTTCTCGTCTCCCGAGTCCCGATGAGTGTTGTGGCTGTGAGACCATGAGCCAAGATTCCTTAATATGATATGATGGCAGCCCTTTGTTCACTGTTGCTGGTGGGCTGAACAGTGATTGGGATTGATTTGGTTCTCCGGGAGTAGGGGCTTTGAGGCAGGCAGCATGCTCAGATTTTGTTCAGATTGCCATACCCGCACACCCTCACCCCAGGAGTCATCAGCTCAACGATGTTGAGGGCAGGCAGCTGGCAGCAGCACCAGGCAGGCTACATCAGTTAAGGAAGTGCCCCGCCCGTCCCACCATGAGTAACTGTGAGTACTTAGTCGCCATGCCCATTGCCAAAATCAATGCTGCTTTTTGTTTGAATGTGGTGGCTTGTCTGGCACCGTAATAGCTCCGGCTCCACAAGGTTCAATGAGTCACCGTGCCTGGCCTAGTAGAGGCCGACATACACATTATATTACGATAGGGCCGGCCGGCCAGGGTTAAGACGGAGCCTCCTTGAAGGACTACCTTCCGGACCTGAGCCCTACTATTCACCACCATGTGTTCTGTAACACATTGATATTGGTGTAGAGGAGAAGGAAAGAAGGGCAGAGCCGGGTCTGGAGCCGAAGGGAGTCTGACAAGGAGGAGGGAAGAAGACTTCAAGAGCTGGAGGCCCGGCACAGGAAAAGGTAGCAGATGGGGAATAAGCTCCTAACAACCCACGGGGGAGCGGAGCTCTTTACACACCACAAACCCAACATACTGAATGTAGGGTGTAATATAATTAGACCCCTCGCAAGCAACCACAGAGTGGAGAATATACCCTGGCTCTCACTCAATCCTGTGCCTTAAGTGTGAGGCATAATAACAACCTATACACTACCATTGAGGAGGGAAAGAAAACTCCTAAGCACACTCAGCTCTTAGACTACGGGTGTGTGAAAAGAGGGCCGTCATGCCTTGAAATAGCATCGCCAGTTTAGTCCTGTTGTTATTCTTTGTTAGGTCATCTTTTCATTGGTTCAATTTAAATTTCCAATGACTAATACCTGTCTCCCAAGCCATTCTTATAGCTTTTGGGGGATGGAATATGATGAATCGTCACACTAGCAGGATTGTGAGCATTATTAGCTTTGTTTGTACTGTCATTGGCAGCTGGCAGGGGCTACGTGTAGTGCAAGCTGCAGTGGCCGCCCAATGAAAGCCCCGGCACTTATTCTTTAACAAATTAATCACTGCCCTTATCCCGCTACATTGGCATACAACAGGGGAAAATGACCCGCTTGCTAGTTTGCACTTGTTCTGGGTTGCAAAATTAGACAGTGCACAAATTGTGCGGGGTTACAAGTTGGGCACGTTGGAATGAAGAATTATTTGTGAATAGTTACTGTTATTCCCCATTCCAAGCTGCATAGACAATGAAGGTACACTATTTGCTTCACAGTTTTACCTAACAAAAACTGGGGAGCAAACACCCTCATTCTGAGCTACCACTGTAATCCTATTTATTATATAGGCAAGCTCACTATTGGTGGTGGTTCTCGGCACAACCACAGGAAGGACACCATTAGGCCACAGAAAAAAGAGATGCAAAAAAGAAAAAAACAAAAAACATGCCAGAAGGTCTTTCTCATCTCTGCACCCAGAATATGAACAACGTCCCCTATCCACCCACCCATCCTGCCTCTACGTGGCTCCAATTTAGAAAAGAGCTGAAAAAATGACATCACCTGGCCAGAGGAGGTGTTTCAAGGGCGTGTTCTATTCATTGTGCATTTTGTATTAGGGACAGTGCCCCGAGAGATGAGTTAGCAAAGGGTAGAAAGAAGGGATTGATTCTTAGAAGGAAGACCTAGAACAAACTCTGTAGCTTTGGCTACTGCTCCATTCAACGTGAAAGTACTTCTTAGGAAGTCTTCATGAGCTGACACCTTTTCTTGATCTTGCCTGGGAAATGCCACTTTAGTAATAGAGTAGGGATAGATTAACGGATTTCTTTTACAGCCACTAATGAAGACTAATATCGATGTTGGCGCAGTTTTTGCTTGTTTAGTATTTTTGGAGTTGCTCATTCTTTTTATGCTGCACCGGGTTAGACTAATTCGTTTGGATGAACTTTGTATTAGTGCCTATGTATTTTTACAACCTCGTCATGAGGTGCTTGTATGTTCAGTTATTTTGGCTTTGTAATAAAACCCCTAAATTGATGTTCGGAGTCAGTGATCCTTTCTGAGTCTTATTGGATTAGTCCATGCTAGTTGGTTGTAAATGATGGTTTCTCCCCTTTACACTTTTCAGCAGATAATAAAGATCCAGTCGACCCAGGATTCTCTGGAAAATGTTGTAGTAGAATCCGGCGTTATCATGTTTTTTTGCCAGCACTCAGCGCAGCCGCCTGCATGCCTAAAATAAGAGCAGCAACTGGGTTGGCTGGTGCATGTGAGCGCCTTGTTTGTTATTTTCATTGGTGTGTTCCCTGCTCTTGTTGCTAGGAGCAGCCACAGCTTTCGGAGCTCTGGTGGCTGTGGGGAGAAGCTCTAGCGCTGATCCTACATGCTGCTGCCTGGGGGCCCCATTTGTTTGCTCTTCAATTTGTCATATGATATACATCTTAGTTGAGCAATATTTTTTGTTTTTGACAGTGGGCTGCGCTTGAAACACGAACTAAACTGGACTGTTAAGCCTGCGCGATATCGGGGCAGTGAACAGATTTTTTTCTTTCATTTTGAGGGAGGGGAGAGGGGATTTAGGATGTGGGAGGCAGTTAACAGCAAAGTGCACACTCTCCCTGTTCGTGCCCTGCCTCTTGAGTAGAACGTTTAGAGTTGTAACATGTTAGGCAAGCAGGAGAAGCATCTGTCACCCTTCCATCGAGAAATGCATGTTTCCTTTTCTCGTTTTTCATTCCGAAAGAGACACAGACGTCACTCTCTCAGGATGTTTAACACGAAAAGTGGAAAAAGATTGCAAATGTAATCTTTTTAAATTCATGCCTATGAAAAAATTAAACTATAAATGTTGAACTTTAACATTAGATTATATTTGTTACCAGCTCTCCTTTTTCTTTCGGTAACATTTTTCTTCAAGTGAGGTAAGTTAGTATATTTTTACTTCGAGACATGCTTCCACCAATGAGAATGCAGTACATTTATTCTTCAATTTAGTTCCCATTACGCGGCGATGCTCCGGAAGCACATACCCTAGTGACTTCTTCCAAAGGTGCGCGTGAGGTGTCAGCGCTAGGCTCTGTAGTGTGTGGACGGGGCCGGAGCGGACAGCGCTGCGGTATGAATCAATGTTGTTCTAAATGTGGAATCAGCATTTCCCGACCCTTCCACTCAGACATGGCATGGGGAAAAAGCTGTTTCAAGAGGTTTTGTATGGATTTTTGTCCTCTGAACAAAGAGCACTTCTCGGTTATATTATACATCATATCCAGGCAGGGGCGCAACTAGACCCAAATTTCGGGGGTGGGGAGCTAACACTTCAAATGCTGGAGGTGGAGCCAAATTCAGAGTCAGACTAAAATTGCTGGTGGGTCATCCTGTCATTGTAGTGGTATAATGCATAGGGTTTTTTTTTTTGCAGATACATCACAGTTCAATTCAAAGCATGCTGGGCTCTAACATTAATGTATTCATATTAGTATTTAACAAGTTTGCAGGAAGTTTAGGACTTTCCTTCAAGGAATTCTAGTAGAACAAATATTAAATGTTGTATTTTAGTACACATTTAATGAATTTAACTACTCTCACATGACATTTATTTTCATAATTATAGATATGCCAACAATTATTGACATATGATACACTGTAGAACACCTGAGGTCAATTGTATTGGCTTTAACCCATTAGCCGTTCAAAATACTTTTAGAAGATATTTGGGTTCCTCCATCGTCCCACCTCCCAGAGTGGTTAAAAGAATTGTGGCAAATAGTGCAGTTTAAGCACATTTCTATAGTTATTGTTCTACTGAATGAAATGAATGATTGAAAATAATATGCAAAGTGCACTTTTACCCTAACCAAGCAGCCTGGTGCTGAGCAGTAAATGAAGGAGAGGTGGAGAGTGCACTAATATGGAAAAGGCATGTTTTATTTTTTATGGAGGACTGGAGTCTCTGGAGCTCGGGAGCCAGAGAGTTCCAATGCTTTGACGCCAGAAAGGAGCAGCATCAGCATCCAATATGTACTGGCCTAATGTTAGGAATGCAGGCAGTTGACTACTGCAACTGCAAAGCATAGGACTTTGGAAAGAATATAAAGAGTAATACAAAGGTGAAAAAGCAGAGAACCTGTTTTATAGAGAGCGTCAAGATCTAGGAACAACACTTTGAAGTCACATTGTTTCATGTTCAAAGGCAATAGACGGTATAACAGTGAGAAGAGATTGTGAAGAAATGGGGCAGTCCTCAGATGAGGCATGCAGGAGGGTTTTAAATGATTTCAAAGCACGAAGACCAATATAGACTTCCATTATCTAGTTGTGAGAAAATAGTTTAATTTATAGCAGTCCTATGATTGCGAGAAGATATGGTTTGCATATCATGAGGATGCTGTTAATGCAAGTAGAAAATGTGCCTGATATGTTGAAAGAATGAGAAAAAAGTCATTGAAAATTAATATGGGATTTTTTGCTGAGTCAACCTCGAGTGGGCGAAGGGTCCAGCTCCACCACCACCACCAACGTGAAGACCATATCTATTCAGTGAAGGTTTCCTAAAGATGAAGCCCTCTGTGTTGACACTATTGAGTTTTGATTTGTCTTGATCCAGGAGGTAACTGCGAAAAAACAAGATCATAATTTCTCTTGGGCAGACCCCAGATCATTGCCGAAGAAAAGGATCCTAGGATATCATCTGTGTAGGACATCACAGAGTAACTAAAGAGTTGTATAAATATAGCAAACTTAATAAGATAAAGAGTAAACAATGTAGGGCTCACGGAAAAGCCCTGTGGGATTCTGCAAGTGAGAGGTCTCAAACATGACTAAAATAGGGGGATGTGGACTGTTTATGCCCTCTCAAACAGAAAATAGGTTAGACACTCCAGGGCAGTGTCTTCAATGCTATATTGCTCCAAATAATGGGTATTTTAATAAACATTGTATGTAGTTTAAAACAATCATGTTATTACAGTGCATATGAATATCACCTTAAAGCACATACATTGTTATTTTAAAATTTACTCTTTATGTCACATGGCCAATCCTTCCATAAGTGCAGACAATAGGATGTATACCTCAGTAAACAATACAAAAAAACTGTGTTGGGGGTCAGCCTTAACCTGTTTTTAATGGGTGATCACAACTATGCAATACAATAGGATACTTATTTGGACCACAAGTAAACTGGGTCTCTCACTGGTCATAAGTCTATCAAACTCAACAATATATCTGCTCTTCCGGTGAGTAGTGTGCATCCATCTCTTGATTATCTTCTTCCTCTTATACAGTCTATATTTAATTGTTAACCACACACCAGTATGTTTTATGCAGTTGGGAGGGCCTGTCATTGAGGATGGCCCATAATCCGAAAGCCTTTCAGTTCACAACATTATTGCTTCCCGCTATCTGTTCCATGAATGTGTATATCTGAGTTTCTCACTGTTGTACATTCTGCCTCCACCCATTTCTTTGTTTTCCTCAAACTGTTTTTTTTTGTTAAGTGCTATTGTTGCTCTTCATGACACAGCTACGCTACATGTTGCTGCCACTATGGTGAAATCTGCACACCTGAATAGTCTTCCTTCTTTTGGCTGTACGCATCAAGACCATCATGCTCGACCTCCAAGTACAGGCTGTTCTTTCACGCACTACTTTTGCTGTTTGACTCATGTTTCCAGTAGTCTAATAGATTCCAGCACTCCTAAAGACAGATGATGATCAAATTTATCTTTATACCCTCATGTCTGAAAGATTAATCTTTAATCTCCATATATTTCTGATCTTCCTTGCGGTGAGATAGTTTTAATGGAGGAAATGTTATTGTATTAATTTAAAAAGGGCAAGGATGCCACTGCTGGTAAGTGTAAAACATCTAGGAGGGCTGCCAATTGAGCAAAAATCTCTCTTAGAGATCAAGGGAGTTTAACTGTCCAAAATGAAGCCATTTTGATCATGAGACAGAGAGCAAAATCACCAATCTATTTGCTAGCACCTTCCCCAGGATTTTATATGGTACATTCATCATAGAGAGTGGTTGCTTCAATGTCCTTTCAAAACTAACAGCCAAATTGCAGAATCACAAATAGAATCTCTGTCATTTGCGGAAGCATGAGTAAAGTTTGTGCCTGGTTATAGACATCCAAGAGCTGAGGAGCCATCAGTCTTTTGTATGTTGAGTAAAATTTGTTTGGCAGGCCGACCGACCCTTTGTTCTGGCCATTAGTTATCACTTCTGTAGCTTGAGTAGTTTCAGCCAGGGGTGCCTCCAGAGCAAGTCTTTGATCTTCTGATGAAATGGGAAGAGCTTGATGTCCTTAAATCTTCAGAAAAATTAGCCCTATATCGCACATGGTAACGCATCCAAGGAGATGTAGTAATTAACAAAAATGTAATTGATGTTGGTCTATGCATAGTATAAGAAATTAGAGGTACCCCTTAATTGAATCAAGGGAACTAAGGTTGAAACACCTATAAAGAGTCTATCCCCTTGATCTAAATTCACAATTTAGTACACTAGTAAACAATAATAAGTAACAAAATGTTAAGAAAACAGCTGTATTATTTATTCAGTAAATTTTTTTATACAATTCATAAAAAACACAATATAATATACATTAGATAAAGATCAATTAAAAGAATTAGACAAAAAATGCAATAAAGTTAAACTGATACGAAATCGATTATGACCCGCATATTAAAAAAAAACACAGACAGAAACATGTAAGACATGAAAAATTGTTCAATACAGTTAGTTCATCCAATTGCCAATGATGACACTTTGTTTTGTACAATGATTAAATCTGTGTTCCAACAGAAGTACCCGGATCATAGATTGTACAGGAAAAGTGCGTCAACGCGTTTCGATGGACACAGTAAATTACACCATCTTTCTCAAGACTTAATCTTATTTTCTGTCATGTAAGCGGAGTCAAGATAGATAATTTCACCCTATGTGGATAACGTGTGATGGAACAACAGTATTCTACTTGTATCTATGAAAAACGGTGTCCTCAACTAGCGGACTTTTTAAGCATAAAGTGTGGGAAGCGGTGTCCTCTGTTATGGAACTTCGGAGAGTGGGTCCGTGCTTGCTACGGATCTGTGACAGAAATCTTGTCACATGGAAGTCTTTATAAACGTTGGGGCAGATTTATGTTAACTGGCGCATCCCCAGGGATGCGCCAGTTAACGTGCGCCACAGTGCGCCACAGCTCCGCCACCCATGGTGCGCCGCATTTATAATGCGGCGCACCATGGTGCAAAAACGGCACAGATGTGTGACGCATCTGTGCCGGAAATGTGGCGCATTGCTGGAGTTGCGTCGCAAGCGCGACGCAGCTCCAGCAAGGCTCGGGGTACACCATCTGCACAATGCTGCGTCAAGACCTACGCCTGCTTCAAGCAGGCGCAGGGTTTTGACGCAGCATTGCCCTGAAAGTGACTGAGTGAAATCTCATAGATTTCACTCAGCCACTTTCAGGAGGAGTTCCTGCGCAGGAACGCCCCCCCCCCCCCCCCCCCCTGCGCAGGAACGCCTCCTTATGGCGCAGTGCTTTACAACGTGACGCATCTCCTAAAAACGGTGATGGATCAAGCCCTGATCTTTGGACTGGGTAAGAGTGGTCTACTCAATTCAGACACTCTGTTCATCACCACCCCCTTTTCTGAATCGTTTTTGGCCACTATAGGTGTGGCAGGGTATACTCAGACATGAGTCCCTTGCTCACTGCACCATCAGGATTCAAGCAAGCCGGGCCGACAACGGCTAAAATGCCAGAAACCGGTCCCCGGAAGCTTGTCTCCTTTCCAGTGAAGAATTGGCTTGGTAGTCTGGTCTGCCCTGTTCCCATGATGCACTGGGCCAGGGACAGACTAATTTGCATGTAGCCAGGTTCTGAGCTGGGATGGTGCTGTGAGCTCAAAAACGGTGATGGATCAAGCCCTGATCTTTGGACTGGGTAAGAGTGGTCTGCTTAATTCAGACACTCTGTTCATCACCACCCCCTTTTCTGAATCGTTTTTGGCCACTATAGGTGTGGCAGGGTATACTCAGACATGAGTCCCTTGCTCACTGCACCATCAGGATTCAAGCAAGCCGGGCCGACGACGGCTGAAACCACAGAAACCGGTCCCCGGAAGCTTGTCTCCTTTCCAGTGAAGAATTGGCTTGGTAGTCTGGTCTGCCCTGTTCCCATGATGCACTGGGCCAGGGACAGACTAATTTGCATGTAGCCAGGTTCTGAGCTGGGATGGTGCAGTGAGCTAAAAAACGGTGATGGATCAAGCCCTGATCTTTGGACTGGGTAAGAGTGGTCTGCTTAATTCCGACACTCTGTTCATCACCACCACCCCCTTTTCTGAATCGTTTTTGGCCACTATAGGTGTGGCAGGGTATACTTAGACATGAGTCCCTTGCTCACTGCACCATCAGGATTCAAGCAAGCCTGGCCGACGACGGCTGAAATGCCAGAAACCGGTCCCCGGAAGCTTGTCTCCTTTCCAGTGAAGAATTGGCTTGGTAGTCTGGTCTGCCCTGTTCCCATGATGCACTGGGCCAGGGACAGACTCATTTGCATGTAGCCAGGTTCTGAGCTGAGATGGTGCAGTGAGCTAAAAAACGGTGATGGATCAAGCCCTGATCTTTGGACTGGGCAAGAGTGGTCTGCTTAATTCAGACACTCTGTTCATCACCACCCCCTTTTCTGAATCACATCTCCTAGATGCATCACGTTGTAAATAGGGCGCATTGTTGCGCCGCAGTTGCGTCAAATAAAGTGACGCAATTGCGGCGCAAAGAGGCGCAACGGCCTCATAAATCTGCCCCTTAGGCTTCTATATAAGGGATCACGATAGATCACTCCAAACGGACAAGGTTACTGCTAAAATCTTGCGTCCCGTCGCCTCAGGGGTTCCGCGTTCAATCGTCATTGGAAATTGGATGTACTTACTGTATTGATCAATTTTTCATGTCTTACATGTTTCTGTCTGTGTTTTTTTGATTATGCGGGTCATAATCTATTTCGTATCCGTTTAACTTTATTTCATTTCTTGGTCTATGCATAGTACACACACCGGGTTATTTCCTCACAGCATCGCCACTGGACTTTGGAGCACCTCCAAAGTAAGAAAGCTTGCTAACAACCAGGCTGATCTATCAGCCTCTCCGAGTTGCTTGGCTGTGAATTCCTTAAAAACAAATGGGGTTCAATCTAATTTTGATCATCTTGTACCTTTTCCTACATGCTAGTAATCTATCATTGCTCTTAATGTCAACCCCAGTATCCCTCAGAGGAGCATGCATGGCACTCTCTCTCTTGCATACTTCCCTCTCTAGCAGCACTTGAGCCGAATTACTATGCTGATCCACACTACCCAAAAAATTACCTTTAACACTTATAATTCAGTCACCACTCTCCCTAATGTACCTCCACTTTCCCTAAAATAGTCCACATTTGCATCCCTCACAGCCCCCCAAAAAGTTGCATCTCACAGCGCTGCCACCTAAAGTTTCCATAAGTGCATGCTAACAGGCAATATAGCCCAGCTCAGGTTAACTAAGAGCAGCCAGTGGGCCTTATTATTTTGCATTTGTACTGAGCTTCGGCCACGAGTCCATATTCAGGAAAGTTTCCGGGTCATCTGTGTTACCACTAATCACCAATATGCTGTCTCCTAAGCCACTGGTGATAATCAAGCCCAGCGATTCATGGAGTGCCTCCACTGCTGCAGCAGCCCTCTTCGCTTGTGTAGAGTAGCGGGTGGTCTGTCAATCTTTTGTGTTTCTCTCCTACGTTGCGGTCGGGATTTCAATCAGGTCTGGGATGACCAATAAATAGGGCTTCCCGAGTTTGTCAGAGCTTCAGCCCATTTCCATACTGCGGATGTATCAGTATAGATGCGAATTTCCCATTGTACAAGACGTTCAGGTCCGCTTGGAATGAAACCATGTACTTGAGGTGTAATTCAGGAAGTTGTTTCTTAACTTCCAGAAATGCTCTCCTCTGTTGTTGCACTATTGGAGTGTAATCTGCAAAAATCAGTACTTGTGTATCATCAATTGTGTATGGGCCATCCAGGACAGTCTGGAGCTTTTGTGGTGCCCTGACCCAAAGAACCTGGCTATCTATAATGCCTAAACTGTTTGACCCTGGGCAAATGTTTTCCTTCACTGTGGCTCCTTTTTCAGGATCATTATATTTTAAGGCACCATGAAGTAATTGTTCAGGATGCAAACTGAGCGGAACCATCTCTTGCATATTGTTTAATGTACCATAATGTTGCTCAATCTATAACAATAAAGGCCTCGTGTAGGAGACTCAGTACACCTGCCTAGGCATGCTTGCCTACCACAACCTGTCAACTGAAAGCCAGGCTTTTGTCACAGCATGGGCATGGTCTGTTTCATTGCATGAATATGATTACAGTTAACCCTTCACCCTGTGAAAAATGCTGCACATCATGCCGAAAGTCTCACTTATAGCGCATTGCATGGCCTCTTCAAGGAGTAGAACTTGAAGAAAATTGCCATGCCTGCCCACTTTTGGGCAGTGCTGGGGTCATCTCTCCTTGCGCACTGCAAGATTATGTCGCTTGTTGCACTGTCTGCAGTACAACACTTAGCTCTGTGGTGGCAAGTGAAACAATGTCGAGCAAACTCTGTAGTAGCAGCAGATTACATTATTATAGCCCTGGCAGGCCCTTTGCATGGCAGTAGTCATAATATGTGCCTGTGCCTGCTCAACTGAGAAGAATTTTGCCAGGTAATAGGTTGTAACTGTAGTACTTTGTAACCCTTCCAAAAAACATTCAGTGCTAAAGCTCTTTGTTTGTTCGGTGAGGCCCCCTATCTGAATGTTGGTCCTCATACCATTGCCTTCTGCATCTTCGGCCCAGTATTCAAGGAATTAGATTCTGTCTTGCACGTTTTCAAAGTGCTTCCTGAACACTCTGATCTTGTGTCAGTTTTGCTTTGGCTTTTGGTAACAAAACTGCCAGTTTCTTCTGATCCAAGTTAATCCTACATCAAGCACTAGAGTGCCAATCTTTGCTACCAGAGCTGCATGAGTATGCTTTATAGTGAGCAATATAGGTTCAATATGTCAGCAGTGTCCGCAGTTGCAGTTCACCCCTTACCTCCATGCCTTAATCTTCAAGTCAGCGCTCCCCTGTCTCTTACCTTCTTCCATGCATGTCTACCCTTCCTCTTTCTTGCTGAGTGTTACTTTTTCTCACTGATTATTTCCCTCATAAACTCACCTTTCCCCCTGCTCCCTCTCTCACTCCTATAGCCTGCTACTTTCGATCAGTGGCTCTGCCCCACTTTCATCCATGTATCCCTCCATGCTGCAATTTCCCATTGGATTGCCACCTGGCCAGTCTGTTAACTAAACAGCAGATATTTTTAAGTAAAGACCGGTAAAAAAAACCTTGGAACTCAACAAAAGCTCATAGTTATTCTTGTTTGAAATACGAGGTCCAAGCAGTTAATACAAATATATATCCAGGGCCACTGGAGGTATGCAACTGTATGGCTGTGGTGTTTTTAGCATAGTTGAACATTTGCTGCATTTAAATGTTTTTAGCTTAAACATTCAAAAGTTACTAAAAACGCAGCAACATGTTGCCACGCAGTTGAAGGACCTTTGCATATGGTGACTGGTCCCCTTTCTGTTGCTTATTTCTGTATTTGGGTTTTAAACTTGTATTAATGAGATGCAACCAATGTTTAGACAGTGTTGAAAAGAGTCAACATTACAAATTAATATAGTAATGCTATGCAAAAATGTGCAGCATTATGCCACATACTTTACTTAACCTTACTGCATAATTTGTCTCTCCCCCACTGCAGAATTTCAGTTGCCCTGCATATATTACATCAAAATTATTACCAAGCAACATACACAATTCCTAAATTATTATTAAAGCTAACAGAGTCTTACTCTCCGCTGGTCAATAATTGTCTCTAAACATTTTTGATGACCTGACTTTATGACTTCGATACTCAGTTGTCCAATGCAATAATTCCAGCTTCACATTCACTGCTGTGCTCCAGGTGATGCCTCATATTTGTCTATAACAATCCGAGTGTGCATTGCGAACTCCTCAAGACTACTATACTTTATGTAACACTCACTATACTGCTTTCATGTTAAACCCCACTGTCATTTTAGTTTGGTGACATTATAAAATAAAATGAAATTGCCTGAGCAAAAAAGTTAAGAGTTGAATGAATTTTCTTTTTTTTTAAAAAAAAGACTAACAACAGATTTGTTCATAAATTGCTATTCACTAACCAGCCTCTTCCCCGTTTGCCTTTGAAAATGTGGCAACCCTATGTATATCATATACCCACTTTAGAATCATCTCTCCCCTACATTCTTTGCAAAAGTCTGTCGTGGTGTGGGTGTATTCTTTTTTTGTTTGCAGGATACTCAGTTCACTCCTGGACGGGGCAGGGAGGTTGGGGGTTGACTTTACTTCACACCTTTAAACCCTTTAACTTTGCCAGTCTCGCCGCAGTTATCATGCAGATACAGCCATTAAGGAATGAAAGAGTCATGCAGGGGAGTCTACTAATAGAAGAAAGAGGTAAAGCTGTGACCGCCAGGGCTTTAGGACGGATCGAGCAATACTCTCGATGAACGTTGACTAGCCCACCTAGGACCTAGAAACTTCTGTTGGTGGTTACACACATCTTTGGGGAGAGCTGTGCAATGCTACTTGGCATGTATGCACTGTGCTCAGGCACACGCATGCGTTATAATCCTAAATGCACTATGTTTGTCTGGGCCTTGATGGTAAGAGGAAAGTTCTTGCCTCAGTTGGAATGTGTAATGCTTTCTTTACACAGTTATGGAAGAGGTGTTTAAGGGGTGGGGGTAGCTGTTTGTTTCTGTTACAGTTTTTTTTATCCTCAATCATGATACATGAAGGTTTAGCGATCATGACTTGACTATATCAGTACCTCAGTGTCACTCTATAGGGAATGTATTTATATAAAATCTTTATGAATGTATAAACTGTTGCACTGAAGAATACCCAAAAGATGCGACTTTTATTTCCTTCTTTGTAATGCACTTTTCAAATAAAGAGTCGTCATACACAAAAAATAGTATCTATCTGCCACATTTTCATCAATATACACTCTCAGCAGACGCAGAAAAAGTCAATCATACTATTACTTCTTCAGTGCTTAATTTGAGCAAGTGGTTCCAGGTGGGACCCATCAGCACAATCATTGGGAACCAGCACATATATTTCCTCATCAGACTTTATCCCAGAGCAAGAGAGAGAACAACACAATAGGAAGAGAAAGACAGAAGAAACAGTAACAGAAGAAAAGCAGGGATAAACAAGAACCTGAAAGGGTGCGTGACGTGTGCCAAAGGGGATGGCAGCAGGTGGACTGAGCTTCACGTCGAGTCAGAGACCTTTTCCTTGGGTGCTCTTCTCCACCTAATTTAATTATTGCCGAAAGTGAAAGAAGATTCTCTGATGCCTTGGTTGTGAAGGACACCACTTTTCCCATGCTCCTTTCTCCTGCCTGGCAGCAACAGCTGATATAGCACCACGCACCACAGAGCTTTTTTTTTCCTCACGGATGCGGCGTCCATTTTGTCATATTGGGTGTTTTCTTCTCCTTCTCCCCAGAATGAAGATACTGCCTCAACTATCATTCCCCTTTAAAAATGCCTTTTTGCCACAACTCTTGCCTTTATGCTATGTGCCTGCAAAGCTAAGTTAATAAATGTAGTGAAAAAAGTGTAATCTAGAAAGGCCTTCATATACCTTTGCTGAGTGTTCTGTAATTTAAATTCAGATGGAAGATCGCGCTCTCTCTCTGACCACTTGATCTTTCTCTCACAAGATGGCTTGGATCTAACATTGATAATTACATATTTGCCTTCTACGGCTGTTACCATCTCTGTGAAGGACAGTCGCCAGGAAGCCCTCATGCCAGGCTGCCAATGAGTTCTGCAGGAAGGAAGGTGCTTTCAGGGTGATATACAGCTCTTCGCTAAGCCTGTTCATGTTGTGGCTTACCCGGAGCGCTCTTTCATTGTTCACACATATGATTATTTTGGCGTAGGTCACGTGCCGAAAGGCATAGCAGCAGGCTGACGGAGCTCGCACAGTTTCAGAGACCTTTTTCCTCTGGTGCTCCGCTCTGCCTAATTTATTTATTGTCTGAAGTGAGGGAAGATTCTGCGATGGCTTGGCAGTAAATAAATTGCTTTTATGCCATGGTACTCATAGGCTTTACACCTATATTTTCTTTTAGGGAGCATTTAATGTTTTTTGGATTTCCTCCAACTTTAAAGAATAACTGACACTTCTTTAATTAATTAAATATTATTGGTGGCATACATTTGCTGGGATTTCTCTATTTCTTTTACAACCAAGCTACCTTTTATTTTTGTTTGTATGGGGATAATGTGCAAACTTAAAGTGCATTGTAAATCTTATCTAACAATTTCTCCTGCTTCCATGGATGTCCATTCTGCAACTGATTGCATGCCTTTGTCTATTCCTAAGCTTGCAGTTATGGTTAAATCGAAACTGGCTGGCTCTTCGAAAAGGGTTAAATATGATCCACCATCTCCTGATAAAACAACTTCATCCATTTGAATGGTTCGGTTCGAAAACAACGTTTAAACAATTCCAGCTGATCCATATGGTACATAAATAATTAACCATCAATTAAATCTATCAAAATATATCATAACCAAAGGTATCTAGTACATGGCACTTTCTCAGATTCATGACTTTCAGGATAAAAAAGAGCAAAATTAAGAAATACTTGATCATTCTTTGCAAGCAGAAACTTCAAAGCATCTTTGTGAGTTCTGATATTCTGTGCAACAAACATTGGTTTGAGATTGTAGTTCCTATACTGGGAACATAAGTTGCAAAATAACTAAGTGCAGTCTGCTTTGCTTGCTAGTGGCATTACATGGACATGGAATCAAGGCTGAGAGGCAAGACTTCATAATAGAACAAGCAATCAGATGGTGCACAATACAAAGTCTAAACCTGGTCAAAACAAAGCGCTGTTGAATATCAGTAACAACAGGTTAAGTACTTTTGATAGCCCTCCTAAACCCGAGGGACAAGTAAAACGCTACTCTGGTTCTCGATGCCTGCATGCCCCAACATTGCACCAATTGAGTTGTTAGTGATGTGCTAAGTTCCAAAGTTACAGCTTTCACAACTTTGTGTTATTCAGTTTTTTTAAACTTGACCAGCAGTCAAAGTCTAAAGAAAAGACAATAAAATGTGACCTTACAGGGCAGCAGGAAAAAGGTCCAGCTTACACTTCTCGATGCCTGCCCGATATTCTGTTCTGTGTTATAAAAACTTATCTTTAATAACATTTCTTAGTACTTGACACTTGAAAGGAATCTAGCAACACTGACAATTTAAATACGGTGTTAAGAGAGGAATGTATATATGCTAACCAAGGGATACGAGAAACGTTATCCAGTGCCAGACAATCTAATATAATTGATTTGTTAAAACTGTTTTCATCTTTCAACCATTTGGAAAACCAAAGTAATAAAGGTCTTACCAAAATCAAAACCTCCAAATACTGTAAACCCACCTCACGTTGAACAATCAAGGTTGAGGTGGAAGCTGGTAAGCAGAGTAAAGTTTGAGGAGCTGTTTTCCTCTACTTGCAATGGCTTACAGGGAACATGGCCCCAAAGTCCAGCCCCATGCCTTATAAATCTCCATCATCTCTTTAATGGGCCACCAACTCAATTTCGAGAACAACCTAAAACCTGCGACAGTTTGTGCTCATTTTCTCTTTCTCATTTAAAATCTGTTGAGCCCAAGAGCCCATACTCATAAATAGGACTCCCTGGTAGCAAAATGAGTGACATCTAGTAATTATTGTGTTATCAATAAAAATGGATCTACGTTTTATTGATCTGTGGCCACAATCATAGTAGAACTTTTAGTTTGATTAATTACCATTTTTTTTAAGCGTAAACATCCCCGAAAGTATTCAATTTCTGCAAGCCAACCGGGGTCCTAGATAACAAAATAGCAACATCAGCATATAGTAACACTGATATAGGGCATTTGGCCGCACACGGGGAATTGGCTTGTAAAGACTGGCAAGCATTATCTATCCCATTGATCAAAAGTGAAAAGAGCAAAGGGGCTAGAACACAGTCCTGTCAAACCTCACCCTGATATAAAATAATATACTTTATTAAGAAAGGTGCATTGACTGTATCCCAAAATAACTTGTGGTCTTTAGATTCCACTGCTAAGGTAATTTTGGTCTACGCCTCCTCATGTAATACCTTCTTTCATACTATAAGGACCTGCCTATAATCGAGGCAAAGGAGCCTAATTAAGGTATTAAACCCGGGGAACCAGTGTAAAGCCACTTGCAGTCTCTGGGAAGACTGTGTGCATGAATGATCAAACCATTCTCTATTCCTAACTCAGGAGGAATTCAAATTCTGAGTCAAGAGTGAGTTAATGGAACAAAGTGATATGTTTAAAGGTAGGGAGCAAGATGTTGGGAATCATCTTCTCCTTTAAACTGCAACTAATATCTGGAAAGTTTCTAATTACTAGTTCTTGGAGTATTCTAATAGGCTCTATTTCTGCCTATTTAACTCGCAACCATTGGGCCTAGTAGGATTTATGTTATTGGCTATAAGGAATGCTACACATTTCTTGGTCCAGAAAAGAAAAGGCAACATAGTGGGTCATGATCGCTCACTACCAACTGTACACCCCTAGGGGCACCACACAAACAGCTGGCAGTGGCAGATACCAACACAGGTCAATAACCGATTAAGCATTTCTAACTACGAAAGATTGGATTTGTTCCCCGTTATCACAACATTCGCACTTCAGCAACAGTAAGTCATGCTTAAAAACAATTGAGTTTAGTACATCCCCATACTCATTATGGCAGAAATAGGTAGAGCCCACCACATCTAAGTTGGAATAGCCACATACACGTTTAGCTGGAAGTGAGCAGGACTAAATATTGAAATTGTGTGTCCATAGTAATATAAAACTGGAAGACGTCCAGACCATAATCAAATGCACATGCCACCTTGCTGCGTGTGGAATCAAAAGCATTGTTGTAGAAGTTGACCAAGACCAAATCAGGACCCTCCCTTATTAGATAACCCCAACAGCTACGATGTGTGCGTACCAAAGAAATCTTTTTACTGCTCATTGGCAGCTTATTAGAGATATGGATCTGTAGTACTCCTTTGGCCTGAGGGCTAATGAATACACCTTTTTCTCCCCTGTTCATAATACTCTCACAAATCTAGATCATATATTTGTTAGTAAATATCTTTCTTGGAATTTTATTAAAATAGAGTTTGAGCCAAATTAATCTCAGATCATGCCCAGCCGCTGCTGATCTTGGCCTACTTCCTTTACAGCCACCCTCCAACAGATGTAAATTTAACAACTCCTTACTCTCTGATGGACAATTTTCCTACACTTTTGCTGCTTTCACTATTGATTTTTCCTCCAGACATCTTAACCCTCATGTACATCCACAACTTTTATGGGACTCCTTTAAAGCTACCAAATGAAGCTTTAATATTGACAATGTTTTTAGAACGAAGAAAACCATCCTCACCCAACATAACTCTTTAATCACTGATATTAAACAGCTGGAACACAGATATCATTGTTCAAAGTCCAATGATGTTCTGAAAGATGTAATTGCTGTAAAATTGTAATTTAGCAACATTTCCTCCGCTACTGCCTCTAATTACATGCTTGAAAGCAGCTCTAGATATGGGGGTGGTAATTAAGTGGACACACCTTTGGCCAGTCATCTTGAAGTTAAGAAAGATTGTTACAAAATAGACTCACAACAATCTCCCACAGGTACTTCCTTCCATCTATCAAGACTCAGACATCCTTGAAGATCTTGTAAAATTTTATAAAATACTTTATACCCCAGAGTTTAATCCTGATAAAGCAAATATTGATTCATTTCTGACAGTTGATAATCAGCCAAACTCACAAAACAATTTTCCATAGTGGATCAGGAAATGTCATCTTTTGGAAATAACTTCTGCCCTCCACTTGTTAAAAAAAGGTAAACGCCCCAGTCCTGATGGTTTTTCTGTTGAATTTTATTCTTACTTCTTTTCTATTTTATTAACAAAATTACTCACTTTGTACTCATATTTCTCTTCTCTTCACTCTCACAAAGAAAGCTTTTTAGAAGCAGTGGTTTGTCCTATTCCTAAATCTGGTAAAGACCATACTTTATGTGAACATTATAGACCCCTCTACTTGGTCAATGTTGACTATATAATGTTTCTAAAATTCTTGTTTAATATATTGAATCTTTCTTACCTCGCTTAGTTGGTCTTGAATAAGTGGGCTTAATTAAAGGTTGTATGAGTACAGATAACACAAGACTATTCTTTAATATCTTAAGTAAAGCACCGGCCCTGGATTATCCTCTTGAAACTATTACAATTGACAGCAAAAAAATCTTTGGTGGGCTTGAGTGGCCTTTTTCTGATTAAAGCCTTAAACCGGCATGATTTTGTCCAAAATTGTTTCTCTTCAATCTTTGCTCTTTACGACTCCCAAAAGGCATCTGTTCTAATTAATGGTGCATCTTTGTGTTACTTTACTCTTCACAGAGGTGTGTGACAGGGCTGTCCCTTATCACCTGTATTATTTATTCTCACATTTGAACCATTTCTTTCTAAGATCAGAGAAAAAACACATTAATATCTGGATTTCAATGACATGCGTTGTTTAATGCTCGAGGCTTATGCTGATGATATTCTTCTATTTATTTCCAAATGTGTGATCTCACTACCAGTTCTCTGACAGGATAGTCTTACTTTTTCACTAGTTTCTCGCTATGAAATAAATATTAGTAAAACTGAAATCCCCCCTTTGAACAAATACTGTACTAAAGAATTGTTTTCATCATCCAGTTTTACCTAGACCCCTACTAAAATTAGGTTCTCTAATGCAATTGAATCTTCTATTTCCCTTAACATGAAAGACTTTCTGCTTCGAACAGACACCCTACTTTACCTCCTGGACCTCCCTATTCTTCTTATGGTGGGGTTGTGTGAATTCATTGAAAAGGACATTATCTCCCATCATTCTTTATACTTTATCTATGATACCCATATGTATATATACTTTAAGAAAATGTTTTCTCTTTTATTACAAAAAGATGGAACCAAGACCATAGACTTCATTTTATCCCATTCTCCATATCCAAATTCTACCCAAACTCAGAGGCTCATTGTTGGTCATGCTCCAGTAGCGATCTCAAAAACATGGTGTTTTTGTGTCCCAATATGCTACAATTTTGGCTTTAAGACTGGAGACAAATCAGTTGTATCCTGTAAATCCCCAGGGAGTAGAACTCAACATGCATTACTTAGTAAATCATAATTTGGACTTGTGCTGGTACGGACAATCTCAACAGAATATTTATCACAGAGACCTAGGCAGACCAAATATCTGTGTCGGATCTGGCTCAAAGGATTCAGGCTGGTTACTCCATTCTTAGAGCAATTAGGATAGACAACCGTTTATGTGGGGAGGGGTTGGCTATTAGTTTTAGGGACAATTTGTCAGTATCAGGCTCATCAGCCGTCAGTGGTCTGGATTGCAAAATCCTTTTGTTTTGAATTGAACTCAGTAAAATGTATACCTTCAGAGGGCTACTGGTTTATCGACCTCCGGACATGAGATCTTCATTTGTCAAAAATATAAGCCCTTTCCTTGAATCTAGTATCGGCTCATCGGTACTAGGAGATTTATACTTTTATTTAGAAAAACGAAATGATTGTGGCACAGCTTTGCAAGTTGAACCTTTGTCCAATTTAAATTTTTAGCAGCTGGTAGAGCATCCCATCCATATAGCAGGCCATATGTTAGATGGATTCTTTATGAGCAATTTCTCTCTGAAGGTCACATATGTGATGCTAATATTGTGGTCAGACCAAAAGCGGCAATGTTCACGATCAGTACTGCACATCCTCAATCTAGACACAACAACTCTCCCTCTGTTACCAGAGGTCGCGCCTGGCAAAATATCAATCACCTTGAATTTTAATGATTTCTATCCAACTCTAAGCCAAATGCTAAATCTCTTGTGAACTCAGCAGCCCTTATCTACTCTTCATAAATCAGTGCAGCCGTGACGTTATTAGCTCACGTAAAATCCTTTCCCAAATGGTAAAAAACTCCTTCCGAGCCATGATTTACTAAAAACCTTAGAGCGCAAAAACAGCTTTCCGGAGGGGGGGGGGGGACAATGAAAGTGAAGATCAAACTATGATGTACAGTATAGAAAGAACTACTCCCAATATATAACAGATTACCAAAACTTAATTATGGAAAACAAAAGCAAATACTTCTCCCAAAAAATCCTACAGTCCAAGAACTCTACCAAATAGGTTTTCTCTATGTTTAAATGTCTAGTTAAGGTACGGAACCCATTAATAACAACTGCAGTCTGGATTTTTGGAATTCTTTAGCAAAATTACTTCAGGACAAAGTGGAGGAAGTCTTCCACACCTTCACCATTATTAAACTGAACATTACAAGCTCGCAAACAGTAACTGAAATACCTCCTTCATCCAAAGTACTGGAGACGTTTTCTCCTTCAATATAGAGCAGGTCCTAAAACTAGTGAAGACAACAAAATCAGGTTCACACTTAGACCCTTATACTCCTAGGATAGTCCACCTTGCACCAGAAATTGTAAGTGACCACCTGACAGACATATTCAACTAGATCACTAAATAGGATACTTTCAAGTCGAATGGAAAATGGCCTCTATTCTACCTTTTATTAAAAAAACTATCTCGGAGCCCTTGGAGCCCAGCAGCTATAGGCCCATTTCCAGACTGCCATTTCCTTCGAAAGTTGTAGAAAAGGCGCTAAAAATGGAATTAACATCCTTTATAAATTCCAATAAAATTCTGGATCCAAACCAATTTGGATTTCGAGAAGCATATAGCAGAGGGACTGAGGTTGTTGCGGCTTCTGAAGATTGCGATCTATCCTGTACAAAGGTGGGAAGGCTGCCTTGATCCTGATGGACCTTGATTCGGCTTTTGACACAGTAAATCACAACATTTTCCTTGACCGTCCCTCTGAGCTTGGAATAAAATGTCCTGATCTTAAAGTACTCTAATCTTTCCTGTCAATAGGAAACAAAATGTGGCGATGAGAGCATACTCCTCAGATCAATTCAGGCTGACATGTGGTGTACAAATGCAAAAACAACAGTTGATGGACAGAATGCAGAACAATGTCATACATTCACCCCAGTACAGAGATCTGGGCCTAAATCCATCGTTTTGTTGCACTCCACACCACCCCAGTTCAGACATGGCCATATGCAAATCAGCCTTGACCCTGTGCCTCATGGGAACAGTCCAGCCCGAACTGCAAAAGCCATGTCTTTACTGGACTGGAATCAAGCATCCTAGGACCGGTTTCTGGCTATCAGCCGTCTTCAGCCAGGATAGCTTGACTCCAGTGGTGTGGAGAGCATGGGACTCACATCTGAGCATACCCATCCCACTCGGGGTGACAAATGCAAAAACAACAGTTGATGGACAGAATGCAGAACAATGTCATACATTCACCCCAGTACAGAGATATGTGCCTATATCCATCGTTTTTTTTGCACTCCACACCACCCCAGTTCAGACATGGCCATATGCAAATCAGCCTTGAACCTGTGCCTCATGGGAACAGTCCAGCCTGAACTGCCAAGCCATGTCTTTACTGGCCCGGAATAAAGCATCCTAGGACCGGTTTCTGGCTTTCAGCCGTCTTCAGCCAGGATAGCTTGACTCCAGTGGTGTGGAGAGCAGGGGACTCACGTCTGAGCATACCCATCCCACTCGGGTTGACAACTGCGAAAACAACAGTTGATGGACAGAATGCAGAACAATGTCATACATTCACCCCAGTACAGAGATCTGGGTCTAAATCCATCGTTTTTTGCACTCCCCACCACCCCAGTTCAGACATGGCCATATGCAAATCAGCCTTGGCCCTGTGCCTCATGGGAACAGTCCAGCCCGAACTGCCAAGCCATGTCTTTACTGGACCGGAATCAAGCATCCTAGGACCGGTTTCTGGCTATCCACCGTCTTCAGCCAGGAGAGCTTGACTCCAGTGGTGTGGAGAGCATGGGACTCACGTCTGAGCATACCCATCCCACTCGGGGTGACAAATGCAAAAACAACAGTTGATTGACAGAATGCAGAACAATGTCATACATTCACCCCAGTACAGAGATCTGGGCCTAAACCCATTGTTTTTTTTGCACTCCACACCACCCCAGTTCAGACATGGCCATGTGCAAATCAGCCTTGACATGTGGTGTACGGCAGGGCTCCTCACTGAACTCAACTCTTTTCAATCTATATGTTACCACACTAGACATACTCGTTAGATACTTCAGCTTCTCAGCATTTCCATCACTGCCAATACCCAGTTAATCATCTTGGTATCCAGCAGCTCAGAAGAAAAAGCACAACATTTTAACATCTGCATGGCCCAGATTAATGAATGGATAAAGACCAATTCCCTAGAACTTAACTCTGAGAAAACTGAGGTTCACCTCCTGGCAATGACACTGCTTTTTGGTCATCTAGCTGGTGGCCTATAGACTTGGGCTCGCTGCCATCACCAATGAGAAAGGTAAGGAATCTAGATAGGGAATATCTATGATGATAAATTGACCTTCAAAGATTAGATCAATGCCCTGGTATCAGCAGTCTTTTTCATCCTAAAGATGATTAGGAAAATGTATCCCTTCATTACGTCTGACATGACTTTTCTAGGCCTATCCAAACTGGATTATGGTAATGCATTTTTTCTAAATATCCGAAAAAGATTCTTTCAGAAATTGCAGATGCTACAAAACGCATCGGCACAACTGCTCCTGAGCATCCCCTAGTACCAATTTGTGTCCCAGGGACTTATCAAGCTACACTGGCTCCCAAGCAACAAAAGGATTACATTTAAATCACTATGCATAGCCTTTAAGGAGCTACGTATTATTGGCCCAGACTATCTGAGAGATCGCTTCACTTGGTACTCTCCATCAATAATTCTAAGATCATATGCCGCTAAGCTCCTGGCGGTCCCCAGAACTAAAAGAGCTCACTGGGGCGGAAAAAGGTTAATTGTAGGAACAGCTAAACTTTGGAATTCACTCCCCTTTACCCTAAAAGACAGTCCCAATCTTTGGTCCTTTAGAAAATCTTCAAAAACCTGTCTCTTTAACAACTAGTACCAGCAACGTTCAGCATTCTGTATCATCCTATTGTTAGATGCAGCGGCAAGACAACTCATGGCATTTCAGCGCTATACAAATATTCAAATCAAATCTTCCAAACATCACTTCAGATTAATTTTACCTCAATTTTTGGGGGTTCTCTGGATAAACAATGGCACCTTATTTATACTAGCAAGAAGCTGCATGATCTTTTGCTTGCCATTGCCTTCCAAAATATTACTACTAATTGGAAATGCACATCTAATATATCCACTAAAGTCTCGTGGTAACCTATCATCATCGGTGAGATAGAGTTTACACAATCTCTTCCTTTGGGCTACAGAATAGAGAGGTCATATGCCAGTCCCTCACATCATATTTAACCACAAAAAGTGCATATGTAGCCACTTATCTATATTTAAGGCCTCATTTTTTTCAACCTTCTTGAATTGTTCAAATTCTATGTTATACTTCTAGTAGTTTATATTTTCTCTTCTTTATTTGCTTGTATTTTGTCGTTGTTAATTTACTTATGATATATTCATAATGTATCGGAATGATCATTTTATACTGATACATATTTTATTAACAATGCTAATTCTGCCCCTTCCCTTTCCCCCTCTTCATTTCCACAATAAGCACATAATTAGCAAAATTAAGCTTGATTGTTTATTCCATGAAATATACATTTTTTATTACACACTTATTCATCATTTTATTTTATCACAACTTGCTTTTATACATTTTACATTTACAAAACTCTTGTTAGGCAAGTTTGTTCAGTTCTTATTAATATTATATTACTACTTATTGTTCTGTATACACTATCTTTCCTAATAAAGCTTCTTTACATTGAAGATTTATGTGTTATAAAAAAAGAACATGAAAGAGTGAGATAAAGGGGCTGGAGGTGTTTTATGGTGGATAAAAGCGGGTGGAATCAGGACAACACAGTCTTGGTACTCGGCACCCTGACATTCACTAGAGCCGGCTGCGGACGTACGAGAATACGTATAGTCATGGCACTTACTCTTTTACAAAATTATGAACTGATCCCACTCGTAACCCCAACAGAAATGTGCCTGGGGCTAACATGACAATAGTGGGAGTTCTAGGACTGTGACTATTGTCTACAAGCAAATACAATTCTGCGAAACTACTATGAGGACCCAAACAAAATGTTTAATGTGTTGTCTTACCTGAATACGAATTACAGCTGCAGATTGTAAATCTCTCATGGTTAAATTCCCAGATGTCTCCACAAATTCAGACAGAAGTGATGGGATAATGTTCCAGTTTATCACTATCTCTCCAAAAATTCCTGGGCCACGCTGTAAGCTACATAGGAGAAAGTTGTTGTTATGCTCTGTACACGTATAAAAAAACACCTTTTTTCAAGTGTTTAATTAAAGACAGGTGTGTAGCTTCACTACATTGCAGCAAAGAATAATCATAGTTTTAACAAATTAGACAGTAGTTTTATATAATGACCTAAAGCATTTTGCTTGGCCTTTTTATTTGAGTTTGTTAACCTTCAGTATTTATCAAGAGTTGACTGTTGTCAGAGCCCTATTTTTGTTTTCAGTACATTTGTTTCAGGAATTCCAAATTTAATCTTATAAGTTAATTCAAAAAGTACTCCTCATTTCGTCTTTTTTTGACCATTGCCTACTTATACTGTATAGTTTCTCCAGGGCCGTACTGGGAACCAAAACCGGCCCTGGCAAAGTGCTCGTCCACCCCCCATCCCCCCCCCCCACTCGGGGGGGGGCGGGGGGGGGGGGGTTGGAGGTGCCGCCGAGCGCTTTTCTAGGGCCGGTTTCCGGTCGATTTTGTTGCGGGACGATGTTGCAGCTATGCTGCAAAAATGGCCCTGTAACAAAATCGGCCCTCAGGGGCTCAAAACCGGCCCCCACCCTTGCAGCGCACCGGGGGATTGCCCGGTGCCCGCTATGGCCAGTCCGGGCCTGAGTTTCTCCTTTCCATAAACTCTGATGCATAACATTTGCCCTCGTGTCTGTGTTTTTATTTTCTTTGTTTTTGGTTTTCCGATTTATTGCCCATATATTTTTATAATGCAAAGGTAATTAAACCAAGTCAAATGCATTTCACCCTTTGCTTTTGTGGAGTGCATGTAACACATAGGATTTCCTTTTCTTTAATTAATATAAAGCGCCTAATTTGTATTGATCAAACCATCTTGGCTGAGGATAAAAAATAAATGATTTTGCAGCAAATGTGAATGTAAATGCCTTTTTAACAGACCCATTGCAAATATTGTTGATTAATGATAATTATTCGTCAAATAGTTCTGATTTTGTTTAGAAAGCATAATGGCATGACTGCTGCTATATATACCAGACAATTAGCATGCAGCATATACTTTATGGTAACATTTTAGTTTACTTTTCCAAGGGCATAGGTAAATGCCGTTGATACAATACAATACAATACAATACAATATGTTTTTATTGTTGAATTAATAAAAATCCTTACTATAAGAAAAGTAAGATTAGCCAAAGTTTGCATCGCAAGTTACGTTAGGATACAAAAACTAGTTAATATCAAAATTAAGAAAAATGTTAAAACTAAAGCTCTACTCGGATCCCTCCCCCTCTTACAATGTAGGGATTTATAGAATGGGCATGGGATCAGTAGTATAAAAAGGATGGGCCTTGGGCAATGTATTGGGTAATCATTGACAGGCCTGTAACCGCTTTCTAATTTCAGTCATAAATTTGAGTCCCCGACAAGTCAGGATTGGGGATGAACCTCCCAGCCAGAAAATAACGGCCTGCCGACATGTTCTTATGTTCAATTTGTTCAGTATGTCCTGTATAAACTGTCTTCTAGATACCAAAAGGGCTGGGCATACACAAAACAAGTGAATTAGACAGTGGTCCCATGGACCACTCACTGCCTGCTCTTAAAAAATGAAAAGAAAACTTAATTTTTTTCATTTTGAAATGCATCCCATTTTCCTTTAAGGAAAACTGGATCCATTTAAAATAAAAAAGATTGTTTTATTGAAAAGCAATTACGGACATTGTGGACTGCTGACCCCAGCAAGCCACAATTCCCAATGTGTTGCAAACTGAGCCTACCTCATTAGTATTCATTAGGTAGGTCAATTTGTGACTTACTGGGACACACATTTGTACATTGCTGCTCGCGATTATCAAATAGCGAATCGCAAAAATTAGCTCTTTGATATTCGCAAGCATAATTGTGTGCACTTGAGGTCCATAGTTCTTTAAAGAGGTGCGTCTCCAAATAAAATTTGACTCATGCTGAGGCAGTCCTTATAGATAAGGGAATTTTTTTTCCAGATCCTGGGTGCATAGACTGAAAAGGCCTACAACCTTACTATTATTTTTTTTAGTAGCTGGAACATCCAGTAAGTTATTCATTTGCATGCATTCACATTCTGCATTATACATTCGGGAGTCAGTTTGCTGATTTAGAGAGATGGAACAACATTGCATTGATAAATGTTATGAGAAGGACTTTGTCATGGCAAAAATTAACCAAACGTAAATATGAACATAAATAGAAGTCTTTATTGTGGGTATTATAACTATTTGTGTTTGGTTTCATGGCAATTGGCAAAATAAATCTTAATATGTTATGGTATATACAATTGTGTAACCGATTACCATTTTGCATTCCAAATTTTATGTTGGAGAATACTCCTGTAAAAGTGTGAATGTTGCAGTTTTCCAGGAGTACTCCAGTAATTCTTTGTGACTCAAGGAAAGTTTGAATATGGGATCTTGGTTTATACTTTTATGACTGTGCCACTGTGATTTAGACGTACAAGCAGAGATTACCAGTGTTCACAAGCTTCCATACCTGATAGTGGCAGTTCCATTGTACATCCCCGATGGTTCGCCAATGAGAATTTGACTGGACGAGGGAGCAATTGCGATTGTACCCAGTGCTCCCTGGTCCCCCAACACAATGATGGTTGCAGTGCCTGCAATACCAAAAACATTATATCATTCTACAATCCAAGGGAGTATGAGAAAGACTGATGGTAGCACTGGTTCTGTTATGATTTGCTCAACCTTGCTTCAGTTACTTTTTATAATATTTTAAATTTTACAAGTGCACAAGCAACTACTAGTCTTATTAGAAATATATGATTTTCACATATCACCAGCAGACAACAGATCTGACACCTGAGGTAAAAGCAGATTTGCAGAGTAACTGTGAAGACAGTTGTACTTTTCAAATATGTTTATTTTGAAGAATTATTGCTACTGTGCACAATCTTTTCTTTCACATGAACTGATGGCAAGAAAAAAGACAAGGGTGTTATTTTCAAAAGCAGTTTCAATTACTAACAGAGCAGGTGGTTTCTTAAGTATTTTTGGGGGGCATTTGATGAAGATGTAATTTCTTTTTTTTTTTAACAAAGATTTGCCCGCTTCTGGCTGCAGATCTATTTTGTCAAAAATTAGTGCATTTTTCTCAATAGAAATATCTTCCTGATTAGCATGTTTTGTGCGGTGTAGGTGTTTTCTGATACTTAGGCTGTGCTCATTTTTTCGATGCTAGAAATTCAGCACATGCTTCTCCATAGGAAATGTGTCTGTAAACCGATAGAACATCTATTTCCTTCCAAATGTAAACAGTATTTGAGCCATATATGAGAATAATTTAAATGATCAGATGAATTATAGTCTACTATCCTAACAACTGAACTGCTGTATATGGGTCCTTTTACATTTATGACATTCGAAGTATTGGCAACGTCTGATACATCATTCACAAAGTTTTAAACATACTCCCAATATGTTTAAACGTGGCTTGACAGTGCAGCCTATTCAATCAATACAAAAAGAGCTTTCAGAAGTACCACTGAGAGAGGTTTGTGCTCTGTCCACACATTGGTTTCACTCAGTACAGCATTTGATTGGGTAGAAGTTGTGTGGTTCCACTAAAAAAGTATGCTTGTGTTGCACTTTTTGCCTTGTGGGAAAGCTTTTGCTTAATACAAAACGATTGCTCTGGCCATGGGTGACCAAGAACTGATCTGATTATTATGAAAAGTTATTCAAAACGAATTTGGACTGACATATTTAGTGTGAAATGCATATGTCAAAGTCAATAGGCATTGAGGAGTAGATTATGTTTGCTCTGCATTAAAGCCTGTAAAGAAGTATTTTGTTAGATGGAATCTCAAAGTTTACTGTAGCAGACATAGGCTTTTGATTTTGGTTACCCCTCCAGCTCCCCGTGGAGACAGTAGCTTTGCATTGTGATAATCTGTGTTAAACCCTCCTAGAAGAGATATTACTGATCAACTGTAATTTTAAGACTGCATGCTTGATGGTCGCCTTGTGGGAAAGCTTTCTCTAAACACAATATACCCGAGTTGGTTATGGTGACAAGCCAATGATGAAGGCTATAAGCAAGATTGGTTCACTATTGAAAGGTATGTCTGATGGCCTATGTTTAATCCAATTATGATTAAAAGTTTATTACAAAGACATAATCATAGTTAAAGCCAATAGTCAAATCCAAAATACATATAGCTGTAGATTGCTATCGCTTTGTGTTACATGCTGTAGAAAGGTATTAGGTGCCATGAAACGTCATAGATTATTGTAGTAGGCAAGGATTTGGTGTTGCCACCCCCCCTCCAACAAACCCTCAGACTTCCACTATGATATTCATTATTAGGTAGTCTCTGGAGGGATTTTATAATGTTTTGTATATGTTAATTTTGTAAACATTTGTAATTTATTTGACTGTTCACCTGATGTCTGCTTTTAGACCGACATCCTAGATGCAGTATTCCCCAAAACATTTTGCCTTCATCCTCTTACTTTGCTGAACTCGTTTTTGTTGGTAGTAGGTACCTGCCTACAGCACACACAAAGGAACCTGGCTCAAGGCCTGCCCTGCCTTTTGTCATCCTACACAGTTTGACCAGAACCAGTTTTGGAGGTAGGTCTGGGAATTCCCCAAAGAAAGGATGGCACCAGGTATAGAAGTAGGACCTTAAGATCACCTCATCAGAACAATCCTGGAAGATTCAGAAGAAGGACCATCCTGCTGCCCGGAGGACTGCCCTGCTGCTGGAAGGACTCCCTTGCTATTTGCATGAAGGAAGATTTGACCAGCTTGCCTTGATCCCTGGCTATCCAGAGTGACTCTAACAGTCAGCTTGTTGCCCTCCTATGTGTGCTACAGGGACACAATAAGCTTCAATAGGCCTCTGCAGGAGTGCGTCCTGATCCCCAAAAAGTGGTCACCATGTCCTGGACCACTTGCTGGTATCAACAAAAAACTGACCCGCTACCTCGAGGACAACAACATCCTGGACCCATCCAAGTCCGGTTTCCGCAGCAACCACAGCACCGAAACCACCCTCATCGCCGCCACAGATTACATCAGGACCCTGCTCGACAACGGGGAAACAGCAGCCGTCATCCTCCTGGACCTGTCAGCTGCCTTTGACATGGTCTGCCACTGCACACTAGAAACACGCTTACACAGCGCCGGGATCCAAGAGAAGGCCCTGGACTGGACCACATCCTTTCTGATCCCCAAAAAGTGGTCACCATGTCCTGGACTACTTGCTGGTATCAACAAAAAACTGACCCGCTACCTCGAGGACAACAACATCCTGGACCCATCCAAGTCCGGTTTCCGCAGCAACCACAGCACCGAAACCACCCTCATCGCCGCCACAGACGACATCAGGACCCTGCTCGACAACGGGGAAACAGCAGCCGTCATCCTCCTGGACCTGTCAGCTGCCTTCGACATGGTCTGCCACTGCACACTAGAAACACGCCTACACAGCGCCGGGATCCAAGAGAAGGCCCTGGACTGGACCACATCCTTCCTCTCCAGTAGAACTCAGTGCGTCCGCCTCCCACCCTTCTGCTCCACCGCCACCGAGATCATCTGCGGCGTACCCCAGGGCTCTTCCCTAAGCCCAACGCTGTTCAACATCTACATGGTACCCCTCGCCTACGTCGCCAGACAGCACAACCTCAACGTCATCTCCTACGCCGATGACACCCAGCTGATCATCTCCCTCACCAAGACCCTCACACCTCCAAAACCAACCTCCACGAAGGAATGAAATATATACGTCAAAGCTAAGTAGCTTTTAATTGTGGATTATTAGTGCACATGTTTAAACCTGCATTTCATTACATGAAATCTCACAGATTATTTTTCGTTTTAGGCAAAACTTTTTGTGTTTGCTGGGACGAGAATGTCCCCTGCATGGTATATCGTGACTTCCCCTTCCTCAAGCACCTGACTGCATTCGCAGTAGCGTTACACTCTTCTAAGCATGATCCCAGAGTAGGCCCAAGCCTGTCCATGACTATGCAAGTTCCTGAACCTGTCCTGTGACCTGGTGGGACATGCTGTCATCCGAAGACTACTGTCCCTGTCCAGGGTATTACACATAAAGTGGTGATGGCAGGATACTGTGTTTTGAGATTTATACTGTGACTCGTACTCTTGATCTATATGACCGACAGGCACATATGTTTTAAGTTCTGCGGTAATGTGAATACACAGAAACTTGCACTGACATCCTGTGTATGTTATTTGCATGTATATGTGTAATGTGCACGTAGCACATGTTTGGTATCTGTCTCTCAGTGGGTCTAAGAACTGAAGCCAGTGGGAATCACTTTGGATGCCTCTGGTCTAGCATGGCACAAAATGGAGGATAATGATGAGACATTCCCCAATCAGTGGAAGTATATTGCCTGCAGTCGTGTGGCTGGAGGGTGGAAACACAAACAATGAAACAAGGAAGATAAAGACAGGACACTCTGCTCCCTACGCCAGTCCAGCCAAGGAGCACATGACTTTCTTTGACTTCAGATGTGCGGCTACTTGGTATACCCCTATGCTATAGGTGGCATGATGGGTGTCATAGTTACTGCTACTCAGCGCTTATCTATTACCTTTATTTTCCCATGATGCCCTTCCCTTATACTCGTGCCCCCCGCTTCATTTTGCCACTGACATCTTGCCATTTGGCAAGGATTATGGCTCACCCATGTGTCACAGATGGGAGGAGGGTGAGATGGTTTTCATCCCCATCATTTCCCACATATCCATTATACTCAGTGCACCCCCTCTATTTCTCTTACATGCCCCTACACCCTGTTACATCTACCTAGTGGTACTGATACTCTGTCACTGCGCTAGGGCCAGAGTTTATCTGTATACAGCATATGATCCTCCACTGCTGTATTTCAAGTTGGGGCTACATTGCACTGCAAAAGAAACCATACTTTCATATCATTTGATATTTCCAGTGTTTACACTTGTATATAATTCATTTACAGCATCAGACTATTTTTATGAATTTTACATTTTCATGTTTTGTACCCTGCATGATGGGCCATTCCTAGTTTGCTGGCACCGGCTACAGCATTTTCATTGCCTGAAAAGTCGCTCTCAGTCGACTTTTCGGGTAATGAAAATGCTGGTGCCTCAAACAGCAGAGCCAAGTCTACACATTTTCACCAGGAATTTGAGATAATATGCCAATCATGGTTGCGAGGCGGAAAGAAGCAAACCCTTGGAAAAAAGCACTGAAAAACCTGAAGGGGGGGCTGGTGTTGGATCTTTCCTCAACTCGACCCACACCACGGAAGCGAGGATGGCCCCACTCCTCTGCCCGCACTCGGATCGCCACACGCACTTATATACAGCGTGACCGCGAACCGAGCAAAGGGAGAAGGTAGGAAAAAGTAAAACAAAGAAAGAGTAACGCCAAGGCTCTCTCTATGTTACCGCTAGGCAGACCCTCTTTAGTGTAGTGGATAATGGTCTTCTAACCTGCAGCCAGAAAAGAAAAGAAAACACAGAAGAGGAACAGAACGTTAACACAATGCCCAGTGTTCTCTCACCTGAATCCTTATTCTCACACCCTTATATATATGCCCAACACACCCCAATTCCCTCCTTACTTGCGTAACATAGCTGAAGGGTCCCAAGGAGAGCGAGAGTCCAGCAGTTCCAGCTCTGACTGACTCCAAGTAGTTCAACGTTACTTGTATGAAGGGGAAAAAGTCATACTTCTGACAAAAAAACCCTGAAAAACTAGTATCACAGCAAACTACACTGTTTCCAAAAAATAATCTATCTGTGGCCACAGACTAAAAGCGCATACTTAGTGAAACGCCAGAAGCTAAGAAAGCTTCTTAAAAATATGTCCCAGCGCTCACATAACAACGTACCTCGGGTACTCAAAACCCGGAAATCAGCTTTGCAGTGGCTCACTCATAGCAGAGGTAAACCCTCGATCCCAACAATATCAAAACAAAAAATGACACCAGTTCATACTCGAGCCAAATTGCTCGAACGCTCCGCTTACGCTTCCGATGAATCTGTCACGAGCGGGAAGACGTCCGATGTGGAACCCATCCGGGCCGCTGAAACGAAGCCTCGTCCAGAGAAACGCCGCCTCCAGCAAGGTCGCGTAGTGCAGCAAGACTTTACCAAACGAGCACACGATGTGTCATAAATCCCAAATCTCACTCTGAACGTAGGAAAAACGTCAACCGGGTAAGAAACCAAGCACCGAGTCAAGGTGCTGGCGTCCTATATAGAATTGAGGGAAAGGGGGCGGAGGCTACCAAAAACAAGGAAACAGAGGGAGGACACCGGGGGAAACCAGCTCACAGAAAAGATAGACAGGAGGAAAGGGAAAAGCTGACTAAACCCTAACAGCTGGCTTAAGAAAAGACAACATGACCTCCAGAGTAACAAGCAGCAGGAGAGGCAAGAAGTGGTAATGATTGGTGATAATTTAACAGTGGTCAATCTTATGACATGGCTCTTATCACCATCAGAAGAGAAGTTCTTAAATTAGGACTTACTTTCTGCCCTAACAACCAACTTGAGTACACTCAGACGAGGATTGACCTCTTTAAATTCATCCGTGAGCTGAAACTACACAAATATTTCAAAGTTAAACCCACGACTAAGACTATGAAAAAGAGATCTAATACTGTGCCCATAACTGACATTTTGATAGGAGGAGATTTGCCAGTTTTGAAAACATTGGAACATCTATACAGGGAAGTAACTGATGATATTGGGAACACTACAGATATTGTACAAAGAATAGAATATGTGGGCATTGAACAACAGACTGAAGAAAGTCCTTTCAAGCCAGTTTCACAATTTGTTCCTCAAATGCCTCATGTGGCTATCGACGTGCTTTGGGAAGCAATCAATAATGAGCTATGAATATCACAAAGCTAGAAAAAGACCTTACACTGGTTTCTAAGCCTTCGGATGAAGGCGGAAACGTTGTTCTTCAGACCAAAGAACGATACTGCAATGAAGCAAGACTGTTATCGGACAGTAGGAATTATGAAAGATCTACTAAAGAGAAATATAATGACAGCATTAAACAGTGCCATCTACTAATAAAAAAATGGGATGACAAAACCATGTTGGGGATAGATGAATATTTGTTTTTGAGAAACGTGAACCCAATTACACCAACATTTTATCATATTCCCAAACTCCACAAGGACAGTCGAAATCCTCCTGGCAGACCTATAATATCCTCACAAGGAGGTCTCACGGAAGACATGTCTATGTTCATTGACCATTTTTTATTTCAGGCAGTGTCACAATTGTCATCCTACGTGAAAGATACAAAAGATTTTTTAAACCAAATTGAGGCATTGAAGTGGGATCCATCCTATCAGCTAGTTGTATTAGATATAGCTACCTTATACACCTGTATAGGGCACTTCAGTGGATTAAAAGCTATTCAATTTAACCTGAATAAACGTCCATTGCAATATGCAGAGCACAATGTGATGGTGCTTGAATTCACGGAGTTCTGCTTAACGAATAACATTTTCCTCTTTCAAGAGGATTATTATAAGCAGATCTCGGGGATTGCGAAGGGCACTTGTTTCGCTCCCAGCTATGCAAACTTGTTTGTTGGCTGGTGGGAAGAGCAAGTGCCCAGGTCGCATCAGGGAGTGTAGGGATCAGGGGAAGTCATTGCCTGGAACAGGTATATTGATGACCTGTTCCTGGTCTGGAAGGGGTCAACTGAATCTGCACATGAATATATTACAACTCTCAATGACAACACTTTAAATTCACACTTTTCGGGAGAAGTTAATTCAGTGGCGGTGAACTACCTCGACCTGAAGGGGTTCATTACAGATGGCAAAATCAATACAACTTTATATAGAAAACCTACAGCGAGGAATTCAACGCTTGATGCATCCAGTGGCCATCCGTCTAAAATAGTATGGAGAACTTTTGCGACTCAAACGAAACAGTTCTAGGAACTGTAATTTTTAGAAGGCTGCGCAGGAATGCATCCCCAGATTTAGAAATAGGGGCTATGAGAACACCATTTTAGATAAAACTCTAAAGAGGGTGCAGCAGTTTTCAAGAAAAAGCCTTGTGTGTGATAAGACTAGATGCAACAAAAGGAAAAATCTGAGTGAAGGCAAATTCAGAATGATTACCAGTTTCTATGAGGGTGCTGTGATTCTAAAGAAAATCCTCAAGAGAAATTGGCATGTCTTAAAAAACTGATATGACGATTAGTGCTGCAGATATGCCCAATAGACCGTTAGTGACTTTCAGGAAAGCTAGGGCATTTAAGTATATGCTAGTTCATAGTCATCAAGTGAAGGACATGCCCAGGGAAGGAACTCTCAAAGAGATGAGGGGTACTTCCCATGTGGTAAATGCAAGGCCTGCAAGAACGGCAAAAGGGTTTTGGGTTATAACATTCCAGAAGCAAAAACCAAAAGAAACAGACAGTTTATAACCTGCAACACAGAATATGCAGTGTTACCTAGTATGTCCGTGTGGACTAAGGTATGTAGGCAGTACCATCCACCCGGTGAAAGTTCGTATTTTATAACATATGCGGGCTATCACCAAGCAAGACCAGGTGTATCCAGTAGCCAGACATTTTGCTAGTATGCATAGTAGCAACAGGGATCTGTTGACGTTCTTTGGTTTGGATCATGTTCCAGTAAACATCAGAGGGAGGGATAGAATCCTAAGGTTACGTAGATTTGAGTCTCGCTTTATCATTGATCTGCAGACAAAAACCCCAAAGGGTTTAAACAGTGGGGAAGAGTTGGCAGTTCACTTGGGAGATTAGCTGATATATGACATAATGATGTATTTTATCAGGTTGTCCACATATGAAATGAAACAAGATTAAGAGATGAATTTTATGTTTCAGGCATTACATGGTGTAAGAGGCTGATACACGGCGTGATTATAATTACAATAGTTTCTAAATGGTAACAAGGTGCAGCCATTATTGTCATGCCTACTGAGACATTGTAAAATACGTTTGTCTTGTAAAAAACTATAGGATGAAGCCCAGGAAGGGTACCTGGCCGATACACAGCGAATTTGTGGTATGACAGACAATGTAATCCGATACACTGAATGAATTTACTGATTTTCATAGAGGCTTCGGCATATTAGATGCATTGGTCGTGAAGCCGATATCTGGCATAATTGGGAAACTATTGGATGTGTAAGAAAGATACAATTTTGCCTGTTAATGTATGGTGATAACATCTAAACATTCAAAGATGGTGCTTATGGGCGAGTAGGAAATGTCCTTCTTTTATGCCTATTCTTAATTAATGAAATGACTTTAAAAATGGGCGCCGCCGCCGGGTCAGTAACACAGACGAAGGCGCGTATGCAGAAACGCGCTTGTTGTTAAGATAAATTAAACCTTTTTGTAACTGCCCCACAAACGTTGGCTTTGTTCTGGAAAAAGAGGAGCATTGGAGCATTGATATATATATATATATATATATATATATATATATATATATATATATATATATATATATATATATATATATATATATATATATATATATATATATATATATATATATATATATATATATATATATAGTCACAAATTGCTCCATTTTACCGGGGCCCTCTGCAGGGCGAGCTCTTGAGACATGAACGGAGAATCCTGTTGTCACACAACACCAAAGAAATAGAGCCCACTGCTGCGATATCCTCTCAAACTGACGCTTTATTGGGTCTGTGCACAGCAGTTTCAACTTATAATCCTGACTCGTTTCGGCGCGCATGCGCCTTGTTCACAGGTAAGTAGATTTGAGTCCAAGTGGTCAGGTAGTCTGAAGATAAGACCCCATTTCCCAGAATGCACCATTATTCAAATTGTGTGAAATGGAAAGTCCTCTGTAATTCCGATGCATTCGGGTACACATTTAAAAGCATAATGCTGTTTGCTGCCACGCACAAAAAATTACTTGCTTGGGATGGAAAGTCGCAGTCTGCCAGAAGGAGGAAATACCTCCTTTGTCTCCCTTTCTTTCAAACTGCACCCAATCAACGCGGAAGTCCATTTTAGTTGGTGTAGTTGATGAGCGAGCCATGCCCCTCCATCTAAACAGTCACAAATTGCTCCATTTTACCGGGGCCCCCAGCTCTGCAGGGCGAGCTCTTGAGACAGGAACGGAGAATCCTGTTGTCACACAACACCAAAGAAATAGAGCCCACAGCTGCGATATCCTCTCAAACTGACGCTTTATTGGGTCTGTGCACAGCAGTTTCAACTTATAATCCTGACGCGTTTCGGCGCGCATGCGCCTTGTTCACAGGTAAGTAGATTCGAGTCCAAGTGGTCAGGTAGTCTGAAGATAAGACCCCATTTCCCAGAATGCACCATTATTCAAATTGTGTGAAATGGAAAGTCCTCTGTAATTCCGATGATTTCGGGTACACATTTAAAAGCATAATGCTGTTTGCTGCCACGCACAAAAAATTACTTGCTTGGGATGGAAAGTCGCAGTCTGCCAGAAGGAGGAAATACCTCCTTAGTCTCCCTTTCTCTCAAACTGCACCCAATCAACGCGGAAGTCCATTTTAGTTGGTGTAGTTGATGAGCGAGCCATACCCCTCCATCTAAACAGTCACAAATTGCTCCATTTTACCGTGGCCCCCAGCTCTGCAGGGCGAGCTCTTGCGACAGGAACGGAGAATCCTGTTGTCACACAACACCAAAGAAATAGAGCCCACAGCTGCGATATCCTCTCAAACTGACGCTTTATTGGGTCTGTGCACAGCAGTTTCAACTTATAATCCTGACGCGTTTCGGCGCGCATGCGCCTTGTTCACAGGTAGGTAGATTCGAGTCCAAGTGGTCAGGTAGTCTGAAGATAAGACCCCATTTCCCAGAATGCACCATTATTCAAATTGTGTGAAATGGAAAGTCCTCTGTAGTTCCGATGCATTCGGGTACACATCTAAAAGCATAATGCTGTTTGCTGCCACGCACAAAAAATTACTTGCTTGGGATGGAAAGTCGCAGTCTGCCAGAAGGAGGAAATACCTCCTTCGTCTCCCTTTCTCTCAAAATGCACCCAATCAACGCGGAAGTCCATTTTAGTTGGTGTAGTTGATGAGCGAGCCATGCCCCTCCATCTAAACAGTCACAAATTGCTCCATTTTACCGGGGCCCCCAGCTCTGCAGGGCGAGCTCTTGAGACAGGAACGGAGAATCCTGTTGTCACACAACACCAAAGAAATAGAGCCCTAAGCTGTGATATCCTCTCAAACTGACGCTTTATTGGGTCTGTGCACAGCAGTTTCAACTTATAATCCTGACGCGTTTCGGCGCGCAAGCGCCTTGTTCACAGGTAAGTAGATTCGAGTCCAAGTGGTCAGGTAGTCTGAAGATAAGACCCCATTTCCCAGAATGCACCATTATTCAAATTGTGTGAAATGGAAAGTCCTCTGTAATTCCGATGCATTCGGGTACACATTTAAAAGCATAATGCTGTTTGCTGCCACGCACAAAAAATTACTTGCTTGGGATGGAAAGTCGCAGTCTGCTAGAAGGAGGAAATACCTCCTTCGTCTCCTTTTCTCTCAAACTGCACCCAGTCAACGCGGAAGTCCATTTTAGTTGGTGTAGTTGATGAGCGAGCCATGCCCCTCCATCTAAACAGTCACAAATTGCTCCATTTTACCGGGGCCCCCAGCTCTGCAGGGCGAGCTCTTGAGACAGGAACGGAGAATCCTGTTGTCACAAAACACCAAAGAAATAGCGCCCACAGCTGCGATATCCTCTCAAACTGACGCTTTATTGGGTCTGTGTACAGCAGTTTCAACTTATAATCCTGACGCGTTTCGGCGCGCATGCGCCTTGTTCACAGGTAAGTAGATTCAAGTCCAAGTGGTCAGGTAGTCTGAAGATAAGACCCCATTTCCCAGAATGCACCATTATTCAAATTGTGTGAAATGGAAAGTCCTCTGTAATTCCGATGCATTCGGGTACACATTTAAAAGCATAATGCTGTTTGCTGCCACGCACAAAAAATTACTTGCTTGGGATGGAAAGTCGCAGTCTGCTAGAAGAAGGAAATACCTCCTTCGTCTCCCTTTCTCTCAAACTGCACCCAGTCAACGCGGAAGTCCATTTTAGTTGGTGTAGTTGATGAGCGAGCCATGCCCCTCCATCTAAACAGTCACAAATTGCTCCATTTTACCGGGGCCCCCAGCTCTGCAGGGCGAGCTCTTGAGACAGGAACGGAGAATCCTGTTGTCACAAAACACCAAAGAAATAGCGCCCACAGCTGCGATATCCTCTCAAACTGACGCTTTATTGGGTCTGTGTACAGCAGTTTCAACTTATAATCCTGACGCGTTTCGGCGCGCATGCGCCTTGTTCACAGGTAAGTAGATTCAAGTCCAAGTGGTCAGGTAGTCTGAAGATAAGACCCCATTTCCCAGAATGCACCATTATTCAAATTGTGTGAAATGGAAAGTCCTCTGTAATTCCGATGCATTCGCGTACACATTTAAAAGCATAATGATGTTTGCTGCCACGCACAAAAAATTACTTGCTTGGGATGGAAAGTCGCAGTCTGCCAGAAGGAGGAAATACCTCCTTCGTCTCCCTTTCTCTCAAACTGCACCCAATCAACGCGGAAGTCCATTTTAGTTGGTGTAGTTGATGAGCGAGCCATGCCCCTCCATCTAAACAGTCACAAATTGCTCCATTTTACCGGGCCCCCAGCTCTGCAGGGCGAGCTCTTGAGACAGGAACGGAGAATCCTGTTGTCACACAACACCAAAGAAATAGAGCCCACAGCTGCGATATCCTCTCAAACTGACGCTTTATTGGGTCTGTGCACTGCAGTTTCAACTTATAATCCTGACGCGTTTCGGCGCGCATGCGCCTTGTTCACAGGTAGGTAGATTTGAGTCCAAGTGGTCAGGTAGTCTGAAGATAAGACCCCATTTCCCAGAATGCACCACTATTCAAATTGTGTGAAATGGAAAGTCCTCTGTAATTCCGATGCATTCAGGTACACATTTAAAAGCATAATGCTGTTTGCTGCCACGCACAAAAAATTACTTGCTTGGGATGGAAAGTCGCAGTCTGCCAGAAGGAGGAAATACCTCCTTTGTCTCCCTTTCTCTCAAAATGCACCCAATCAACGCAGAAGTCCATTTTAGTTGGTGTAGTTGATGAGCGAGCCATGCCCCTCCATCTAAACAGTCACAAATTGCTCCATTTTACCGGGGCCCCCAGCTCTGCAGGGTGAGCTCTTGAGACAGGAACGGAGAATCCTGTTGTCACACAACACCAAAGAAATAGATCCCACAGCTGCAATATCCTCTCAAACTGACGCTTTATTGGGTCTGTGCACAGCAGTTTCAACTTATAATCCTGACGCGTTTCGGCGCGCATGCGCCTTGTTCACAGGTAAGTAGATTCGAGTCCAAGTGGTCAGGTAGTCTGAAGATAAGACCCCATTTCCCAGAATGCACCATTATTCAAATTGTGTGAAATGGAAAGTCCTCTGTAATTCCGATGCATTCGGGTACACATTTAAAAGCATAATGCTGTTTGCTGCCACGCACAAAAAATTACTTGCTTGGGATGGAAAGTCGCAGTCTGCCAGAAGGAGGAAATACCTCCTTCGTCTCCCTTTCTCTCAAACTGCACCCAGTCAACGCGGAAGTCCATTTTAGTTGGTGTAGTTGATGAGCGAGCCATGCCCCTCCATCTAAACAGTCACAAATTGCTCCATTTTACCGGGGCCCCCAGCTCTGCAGGGCGAGCTCTTGAGACAGGAACGGAGAATCCTGTTGTCACACAACACCAAAGAAATAGCGCCCACAGCTGCGATATCCTCTCAAACTGACGCTTTATTGGGTCTGTGCACAGCAGTTTCAACTTATAATCCTGACGCGTTTCGGCGCGCATGCGCCTTGTTCACAGGTAGGTAGATTTGAGTCCAAGTGGTCAGGTAGTCTGAAGATAAGACCCCATTTCCCAGAATGCACCACTATTCAAATTGTGTGAAATGGAAAGTCCTCTGTAATTCCGATGCATTCAGGTACACATTTAAAAGCATAATGCTGTTTGCTGCCACGCACAAAAAATTACTTGCTTGGGATGGAAAGTCGCAGTCTGCCAGAAGGAGGAAATACCTCCTTTGTCTCCCTTTCTCTCAAAATGCACCCAATCAACGCAGAAGTCCATTTTAGTTGGTGTAGTTGATGAGCGAGCCATGCCCCTCCATCTAAACAGTCACAAATTGCTCCATTTTACCGGGGCCCCCAGCTCTGCAGGGTGAGCTCTTGAGACAGGAACGGAGAATCCTGTTGTCACACAACACCAAAGAAATAGATCCCACAGCTGCAATATCCTCTCAAACTGACGCTTTATTGGGTCTGTGCACAGCAGTTTCAACTTATAATCCTGACGCGTTTCGGCGCGCATGCGCCTTGTTCACAGGTAAGTAGATTCGAGTCCAAGTGGTCAGGTAGTCTGAAGATAAGACCCCATTTCCCAGAATGCACCATTATTCAAATTGTGTGAAATGGAAAGTCCTCTGTAATTCCGATGCATTCGGGTACACATTTAAAAGCATAATGCTGTTTGCTGCCACGCACAAAAAATTACTTGCTTGGGATGGAAAGTCGCAGTCTGCCAGAAGGAGGAAATACCTCCTTCGTCTCCCTTTCTCTCAAACTGCACCCAGTCAACGCGGAAGTCCATTTTAGTTGGTGTAGTTGATGAGCGAGCCATGCCCCTCCATCTAAACAGTCACAAATTGCTCCATTTTACCGGGGCCCCCAGCTCTGCAGGGCGAGCTCTTGAGACAGGAACGGAGAATCCTGTTGTCACACAACACCAAAGAAATAGCGCCCACAGCTGCGATATCCTCTCAAACTGACGCTTTATTGGGTCTGTGCACAGCAGTTTCAACTTATAATCCTGACGCGTTTCGGCGCGCATGCGCCTTCTTCACAGGTAAGTAGATTCAAGTCCAAGTGGTCAGGTAGTCTGAAGATAAGACCCCATTTCCCAGAATGCACCATTATTCAAATTGTGTGAAATGGAAAGTCCTCTGTAATTCCGATGCATTCGCGTACACATTTAAAAGCATAATGCAGTTTGCTGCCACGCACAAAAAATTACTTGCTTGGGATGGAAAGTCGCAGTCTGCCAGAAGGAGTAAATAACTATATATATATATATATATATATTCAGCATACAAAAGTCTCCAGCAATTCTGCAGGTACATAGACGAGACGAACCCAAAGACTGGTGCTGATTTTTTTATTTAGCTCTCCACCACACCACCAATGGCTGAAGAGGGCTGAAACATTATATATATATATATAAAAAACCTTTATTGGCAGACTGCAAATAGACAAATGCAGCAGTTTCAGAAATGAATTTGCTCCTTATTGCCATACACGTTTCTGGACTCACATTTCTTGTTCATTGGCTGAGCTGAAGGAGGCAAACAGGTGGGCAATTAGTAATGCTGCATTCGCAGCGTAGCTTTAAAATCTTGCCTCAGTGGGCATGTACGGTAAGTGCATTCTGGTTGTTAGAGTCACAAATTAAAACCATAGTGGAAGCTGCCCATTGAACCTTTAACAAAGTCTCTTGACCCCAGTGGGTGGCTGAACACTTTACCGCATATGCAATCTGCCTCCTGTAAATCCGCCAACAGAACACGCTGCTCCTTTGGCACCACTTCCGTCATCGGTGCCATGGACTCACTTGGTCCGCGGTGGGGCGTTTCTGCGACCAGAGCCAGCCGCTCAATATTCCAAATGCAAACCTTCAAACTTGGAAACGCCACTTGCTGCGTGTTGAAAACCTTTATTGGCAGACTGCAGATAGACAAATGCGGCAGTTTCAGAAATTAATCCGCTCCTTATTGCCATACGCGTTTCTGGACTCACATCCCTTGTTCACTGGCTGAGCTGAAGGAGGCAAACAGGTGGGCAATTAGTGGAGCTGCATTCGCAGCGTAGCGTTTGAATCGTGCCTCAGTAGGCGTGTACGGTAAGGGCATTCTGGTTGTTAGAGTCACTAATTAAAACCATAGTGGAAGCCGCACATTGTACCTTTAACAAAGTCTCTTGACCCCAGTGAGTTGCTGAACACTTTACCGCATATGCAATCTGCCTCCTGTAAATCCAGCAACAGAACACGCTGCTCATTTGGCACCACTTCCGTCATCGGTGCCATGAACCCGCTTGGTCCGTGGTGGGGCGTTTACGCGACCAGAGCCGTCCGCTCAATATTCCAAATTCAAACACTCCAAACTTGGAAATGCCACTCGCTGCGTGTTGAAAACCTTTATTGGCAGACTGCAGATAGACAAATGCAGCAGTTTCAGAAATTAATCCGCTCCTTATTGCCATACGCGTTTCTGGACTCACATCCCTTGTTCACTGGCTGAGCTGAAGGAGGCAAACCGGTGGGCAATTAGTAGCGCTTCATTCGCAGCATAGCTTTTGAATCGTGCCTCAGTGGGCGTGTACGGTAAGTGCATTCTGGTTGTTAGAGTCACAAATTAAATCTAACTACAAATACCAAGATGCAAATGGTGAGCACGCCCACATGGGCGGGTCTATAAAACCATCGCGAGTGCAGTGTGAACTCTAGTTGCCTCATCTCCTTAGAAGCCACAATCATTGATAAAGGGTGCCAGGTCACCCGAAACGTATTTGGAACTGCTGGCTTAAATCACGAGCTGAAACCTGTTATGTTACATGCCCTGCGAGTGCTGCAATAAAAAGCACTGCTAAACGACTGTGTATGGCACCTTCATTGTTGGGAGCAACTTTGTTTTGGATATATATATATATATATCTATCTATATATATATATATATATATATATATACATCTATATATATATATATATATATATATATATATATATATATATATATATATATATATATATATATATATATATATATATATATATATATATATATATATATATATATATATATATATATATATATATATATATATATATATATATATATATATAGATATATATATATATATATATATATATGCCACGAATTCCGCCAAGTCCCCAAATCTCACTCCAGGGAAAAAAACGAAGCCGGACCCTTTCGGATATTTTGCAAATATCAGTTTATTTCATCCAGTAGTGCATAGAACACGCCGCCATGACGCGTTTCGGGACCTCCGTCCCTTGATCACAAGACATGGTCGATCGTACACCCATCCCTCTTAAAGTGCTAGTACACAGTCAGCTGACCCCACAGCCTGTGGAAATAAAACAAACAAACTTCAGCCTAGTTCAGTAGCGCTTGAGTCATAGATTACTTTTTGTTCAATTTCAATAAAGTGCTTAGTGATCCAGAACACATTTTAAGTTTAACCATGCATAATTTTTTTAAAAAACCAAACATTTTGAAAAGAGAATATCACTCTTCCTTGATCGTTCAGTCCTTACTCCCAATGTTTCCTCATAATCATTTCCTCATAGATAAATTGATTAAAAAATTGTTTTGAACCAATTTAGAAAAATAAATTATTTCTACATAATATATTAAAATCATGTAAAAAAATATATATATACATTTATATACACTTTGTACATTCTGTGCAAATTCGCTATCTCTTGTGCAAATCGTGCAAAAGGAAAAACATCATTGTTTAAATGGGAGTACATGGCTTGGATCACTTTTTTCAAAATTGTGCCCCAGTGGGCATTTGCTGCTACATCTAACCACTGCATCCACACTGCTGCAATATGGGTTCAATTGCTGGGGCACGATAAGAGAATATCATAATCATAATTATGATATTTAAAACCCATATAACCTGGTGATTTAAAATAATTTATAATCCCTTCACCATGAGTTTACATTAAAAACACGGGAGGCAGACTATTTACATGTTTCTACTCTAATGCATAATTACCCCCATGGACATCTGCAGTTGCTATACATGTATGGGCCCACACGGTCTGAATAATTAGATCCCTAATAAAGACAAGAGTGTAAGTCTTCCGTTTGATTCAAACCGTTGGGAGCCTTGGAATTAAGCTCTAGAATATAGCGTGTTTCCAAGACTCTCAATTTGGCCTCTCTGTCACCACCTCTGCGGAGAGGCGGAATCATGTCAATGGCATAATACTGCAAACATCCTATGTCCCCACCATGGCACGTATTCACGTGTCTGGCGACCGGGTATGCCTCATCCTTATTACTCACTGCCCTGATGTGCTGTAGAATGCGCCTATGGACCTGCAGCTTAGTGCTGCCCACATAACGCAGGCCACAGGCACATTCCAACACATAGACCACGAAGTCTGACTTGCAGGTGATTTTCTTTTTAATAGTCCTCACCTCGCAGTTGAAAGCAGTCATGTAGGTAGTCTTATTTCTACCTATCCTACATGCTTTGCAGACTGCACATTTCAAAAAGCCCTTGCTCTTCCCTAGCCAGTTGTCATCGGCTACTTCCGGGCTGCTCTTGACTATCATATCGCTCATGGACCTAGCTTTACTATAGGTTATGGCTGGTCTGCTGGCTAGGGTCCCCCCAATGACCGGATCTCCCTTAACCACTTGCCAATTTTTGCGAATGATATTGAATATTTCTTTGTGCTGTCTGCTATATGCTGTTATCAATCTTGGTTGGCCAGACTCCTTCTCTACGGATGGTGTAGGCACCGCATCTGTTGTTAGACTATGCCCTGAAGTTAAATTGGCACGTCTCATAGCACCCTCCACCACCGTTCGTGAGTAGCCCCTCTCAATGAATCTCTTCTTGCTGGCTTGCTGGGCTCTCTCACAACTCTCATTTGTGCTGCAAATCCTTTTGATCCTCAGCATCTCCCCGTAGGGGATGCTGCGAATCAAATGCGCTGGATGGTGGCTTGTGGCGTGCAGCATCGTATTGCCTGCCGTCACCTTTCGATGTAGGATCAGTCACTATCCTGCCACTGACAACGCTCACCTCCACATCTAAAAAGGTAACCTTAGCACTGCTAATCTGGCCAGTAAATTGTAGGTTCAAATCATTTACATTGATGTTGGTTATGAACCTATTCGCTTCTGCCTCTGTCCCCCTCCAAATAATGAAGAGGTCATCAATGAACCTATACCAGGCTATGATGTTATTAGCCATGGTATCTTCATAGGTTCTTGCCAGGACCTCCTCCTCCCAATGCCCCATATGCAGACAGGCATAACTGGGGGAGAAGCAGGCCCCCATTGCAACCCCCCTCAGTTGCTGGAAAATCTGCTTCTGAAATAAGAAGAAGTTGCTTTTGAGGCAGATCTCTGTCATCTCTATGACCATGTTATTATGCTGTAGCATGCAAGCAGGTCTACGTTTCAAGTAATGTTCTACCGCTTTTAGGCCATCATCGTGGTTTATACTGGTGTATAAGGAAGTTACATCTAGCGTTAATAATAAGTAATCTTCCTGCCATTTAATGGTTTTGATTTTATCCAAAAAATCACCAGTATCCCTGATGTACGAGGGAAGCCCCTTCACGTGCTCTTGCAAGAAGTGATCAATGTATTTGGAGGCATTTTCGAATGGACCCTGTCTGGCGGAGATGATGGGCCTACCAGGGGGCTTGGTCAGATTCTTGTGGACCTTGGGGATCATATAAAACACAGGGATTACAGGATAATTCATTTTCAGGAACTTTTGTTCATCCCCACTTAGTAGTCCCATTCCCTTCCAAGCATACAATCTGGTGTGGAAAGCATCCCATGTTTGTCTAGCTGTCCGCCAATCGCTCCTACAATAACAATTCCTGTCATTAAGTTGTAGTAGGGCCTCTTCCATATACATTGTTTTTGGCCACAGTACAATGTTGCCCCCCTTGTCTGACTGCTTGACAATCACAGTGTTTTCCCCCTGTAGTTTTTTCATTAGGCTCCCGTAGGCATTGTTACACTTTTTATTACATTTAGTGTCTTTAATCCTAGAGGCCTGATGCAATTCCTTTAAATCAGATATGACCAGATTATTAAATGCTTCAATGTTATCAAAAACTGCTATTGGGTTAAATGTTGATTTAGGTTTAAAGTTTGTGGCCCCTGGGGCATCTGTTCTTATATTCTCTTCTCTTTCAACATCAACTGAAGTTCCCCCTTCTCTGTTTAAATCAACCAAGTCCACATAGAGCTCAACCTCTCCTGCCAAGCATGGACCTGAATGCGGGTCAGTTCTATAATTTTCCTGCGGTGGTATGCGCGTTTTTAACCTGTTCTGCAAGAATAACTTTCTCAATTTCAATTTGCGTATATATTTAAAAAAGTCCATTCTTGTTTGCGCATAATCAAATGTACATGGGGGGCAATAAGTCAAGCCCAATGATAAAGTTCTAATCTCATTATTAGTCAAATGAACATTTGAAAGATTAATCACGGAGAGTTGGTCGCTTACTTGTTCGTTCACTTGCGATTCCATCGCTTGCGACCCCGGCCCTTCGCTGGTGGTTTCGCTGCGCCGGTTTGCTGCCCGACTCCTCCTTCGCCACTTGCGTTTGCGGTTGCGTTTCCGCCTGTTTTCGAGCCAGCGGTGTGTGATCTTAGGGTCTGCTTGCGGTCGTTGCTTAGGCACTCCACTTCCTCCCCCAACGACCGCTTGGTAAAACCCGCCGCCTCATCAGTGTTGCGTTGGTCATTCTCCGACTCACTTCCTGGGATGGAGCTTAAGTTGGAATCCGAGGTAGAAGGGCTAATACCCCTACTGCTACTTGGCCCCATACCCGTTGCACGCGGTCCGGTCGTTCCCTTTTGTTGGTCATACTTCTTAGAGAAGGTAAAAATCCGGCCGTTTTGGTAATCCAACTTATCCCTTTGAAACTTAAAGGTTTTCCTTCTCTTGATTACGTCCTCTTCTTTGGTGAGCCGCTGTGTCATTAACTCACGCAATCGTTTTTCCTGCTCCGCATCATTCAATTTCTTAATTTGCTCATTGAGGTCACTTATTACTACTCCCAATTTCACGCCATCGCTTTCGGCATACTTTATCAAGATTCTCAACAATCTACTCGAAGAATCCAAGTTACACCTCGCCCACTCATTTAGCATCTCCGGATCCGGGTTTTCGAAGCTGGGTGCTAACATGATCCTCAAGCCACGGGGAACGCACTCGACTTCTAAATAGCGGGACAGAGATTTCATCTCCCAACATTTCGCCTGTTCCGTGCGCATGGCTTTCTCCAGTTTTTTGAAAAGTTCTTTCATCACATTGCTCCCCAAGTTCGATGTCGTCGCCTGCTCCCTGGGGTTGCTGTTAGTAATGGGGGCATTGTCGAACATTTCCATAGCCGCCTCCTCCCGGCTTCTGATCACATCAGCGGCGGCCATGGTCTATGCACGTTTAAATGTTAATTATTACGGATGATTTGTTGCACTCAGCTGTGTGCGACCAGGTTTTCAAATAACCCCGCGCACTGTGCTGCTTCCTCCTTCAGTCCCGAGTTACTTTCCCCACGTCTCCTCACCGAGCAATCAGCTGTTTACCGTAGCGCCGGTTCTGCCACAGCCGTGGGAACAGCCTCGCCTTCCAGTACAACCGCTGCTCTAGGAGATTCTCGTTCGTCGGGGGCTGCTGCGGTTGCTCTTACCAGAGCCGCTGAACGTTACAGGAAACCCGCAACACTGCTCCCTTCCGCTCTCGCCCTGTATATATATATATATATATATATATATATATATATATATATATATATATATATATATATATATATATATATATATCAAAAACTTTCCCTTCCAGCAGAAAGGAAGACGCTTGACCATGGCATCGTGGGCCAAGAGAAACAGTCTCTGTCTTCAACCTTACGTGTTTCAGCTGTCGTTGCAGCCTTGATCACAGGTGAGCAGAAATCCTAATGCTTGCGACGTGTGCTGTGATATTTATGCGTCTGCGCCAAACTACTCCTTTTGCCCGTAGTTCTCGGCTTCCTACAATTCCCAGGATGCATCAGGTGAAATAAAGTCTCTTTATCTAACACTTTCACTTTTTTACTGCTCCGATATTTCTTCAGGATTACACAAAATTGCAGTACGTGTAGAGTTTCACTTGATGCACAGTCTGCTCTTTAAATTAAATCTGGCTGTTTCCTTGAAATAATTTGTGCCTGCACCTTGAAACAGTCCCGAAGCCTTCTGTTACAGCACAAATGTGCTGCACATTTCCAAACTTGCAGTGAAACCCAGTTACAATACCGGCTGGAACTCTCCGTGCATTTTATCCAGGAACACTGCAGGCGGGTCCCGCTCCTTTTCATCCAACTCCAACTTCTTTTGCCCACATGGAGCAGCGAACCTCTTACAGGGCGGTCACAGCGCTGGGGGTGAGCAACCTCCATTAACATACCAAAAACTTTCCCTTCCAGCAGAAAGGAAGACGCTTGACCATGGCATCGTGGGGTAACTTGTGCTTTATTCAGCCAAGAGAAACAGTCTCTGTCTTCAACCTTACGCGTTTCAGCTGTCGTTGCAGCCTTGATCACAGGTGAGCAGAAATCCTAATGCTTGTGACGTGTGCAGTGATATTTATGCGTCTGCGCCAAACTACTCCTTTTGCCCGTAGTTCTCGGCTTCCTACAATTCCCAGGATGCATCAGGTGAAATAAAGTCTCTTTATCTAACACTTTCACTTTTTTACTGCTCCGATATTTCTTCAGGATTACACAAAATTGCAGTACGTGTAGAGTTTCACTTGATGCACAGTCTGCTCTTTAAATTAAATCTGGCTGTTTCCTTGAAATAATTCGTGCCTGCACCTTGAAACAGTCCCGAAGCCTTCTGTTACAGCACAAATGTGCTGCACATTTCCAAACTTGCAGTGAAACCCAGTTACAATACCGGCTGGAACTCTCTGTGCCTTTTATCCAGGAACACTGCAGGCGGGTCCCGCTCCTTTTCATCCAACTCCAACTTCTTTTGCCCACATGGAGCAGCGAACCTCTTACAGGGCGGTCACAGCGCTGGGGGTGAGCAACCTCCATTAACATACCAAAAACTTTCCCTTCCAGCAGAAAGGAAGACGCTTGACCATGGCATCGTGGGGTAACTTGTGCTTTATTCAGCCAAGAGAAACAGTCTCTGTCTTCAATCTTACGCGTTTCAGCTGTCGTTGCAGCCTTGATCACAGGTGAGCAGAAATCCTAATGCTTGCGACGTGTGCTGTGATATTTATGCGTCTGCGCCAAACTACTCCTTTTGCCCGTAGTTCTCGGCTTCCTACAATTCCCAGGATGCATCAGGTGAAATAAAGTCTCTTTATCTAACACTTTCACTTTTTTACTGCTCCGATATTTCTTCAGGATTACACAAAATTGCAGTACGTGTAGAGTTTCACTTGATGCACAGTCTGCTCTTTAAATTAAATCTGGCTGTTTCCTTGAAATAATTCGTGCCTGCACCTTGAAACAGTCCCGAAGCCTTCTGTTACAGCACAAATGTGCTGCACATTTCCAAACTTGCAGTGAAACCCAGTTACAATACTGGCTGGAACTCTCTGTGCCTTTTATCCAGGAACACTGCAGGCGGGTCCCGCTCCTTTTCATCCAACTCAAACTTCTTTTGCCCACATGGAGCAGCAAACCTCTTACAGGGCGGTCACAGCACTGGGGGTGAGCAACCTCCATTAACATACCAAAAACTTTCCCTTCCAGCAGAAAGGAAGACGCTTGACCATGGCATCGTGGGGTAACTTGTGCTTTATTCAGCCAAGAGAAACAGTCTCTGTCTTCAACCTTACGCGTTTCAGCTGTCGTTGCAGCCTTGATCACAGGTGAGCAGAAATCCTAATGCTTGCGACGTGTGCTGTGATATTTATGCGTCTGCGCCAAACTACTCCTTTTGCCCGTAGTTCTCGGCTTCCTACAATTCCCAGGATGCATCAGGTGAAATAAAGTCTCTTTATCTAACACTTTCACTTTTTTACTGCTCCGATATTTCTTCAGGATTACACAAAATTGCAGTACGTGTAGAGTTTCACTTGATGCACAGTCTGCTCTTTAAATTAAATCTGGCTGTTTCCTTGAAATAATTCGTGCCTGCACCTTGAAACAGTCCCGAAGCCTTCTGTTACAGCACAAATGTGCTGCACATTTCCAAACTTGCAGTGAAACCCAGTTACAATACCGGCTGGAACTCTCCGTGCCTTTTATCCAGGAACACTGCAGGCGGGTCCCGCTCCTTTTCATCCAACTCCAACTTCTTTTGCCCACATGGAGCAGCGAACCTCTTACAGGGCGGTCACAGCGCTGGGGGTGAGCAACCTCCATTAACATACCAAAAACTTTCCCTTCCAGCAGAAAGGAAGACGCTTGACCATGGCATCGTGGGGTAACTTGTGCTTTATTCAGCCAAGAGAAACAGTCTCTGTCTTCAACCTTACGCGTTTCAGCTGTCGTTGCAGCCTTGATCACAGGTGAGCAGAAAACCTAATGCTTGCGACGTGTGCTGTGATATTTATGCGTCTGCGCCAAACTACTCCTTTTGCCCGTAGTTCTCGGCTTCCTACAATTCCCAGGATGCATCAGGTGAAATAAAGTCTCTTTATCTAACACTTTCACTTTTTTACTGCTCCGATATTTCTTCAGGATTACACAAAATTGCAGTACGTGTAGAGTTTCACTTGATGCACAGTCTGCTCTTTAAATTAAATCTGGCTGTTTCCTTGAAATAATTCGTGCCTGCACCTTGAAACAGTCCCGAAGCCTTCTGTTACAGCACAAATGTGCTGCACATTTCCAAACTTGCAGTGAAACCCAGTTACAATACTGGCTGGAACTCTCCGTGCCTTTTATCCAGGAACACTGCAGGCGGGTCCCGCTCCTTTTCATCCAACTCCAACTTCTTTTGCCCACATGGAGCAGCAAACCTCTTACAGGGCGGTCACAGCACTGGGGGTGAGCAACCTCCATTAACATACCAAAAACTTTCCCTTCCAGCAGAAAGGAAGACGCTTGACCATGGCATCGTGGGGTAACTTGTGCTTTATTCAGCCAAGAGAAACAGTCTCTGTCTTCAACCTTACGCGTTTCAGCTGTCGTTGCAGCCTTGATCACAGGTGAGCAGAAATCCTAATGCTTGCGACGTGTGCTGTGATATTTATGCGTCTGCGCCAAACTACTCCTTTTGCCCGTAGTTCTCGGCTTCCTACAATTCCCAGGATGCATCAGGTGAAATAAAGTCTCTTTATCTAACACTTTCACTTTTTTACTGCTCCGATATTTCTTCAGGATTACACAAAATTGCAGTACGTGTAGAGTTTCACTTGATGCACAGTCTGCTCTTTAAATTAAATCTGGCTGTTTCCTTGAAATAATTCGTGCCTGCACCTTGAAACAGTCCCGAAGCCTTCTGTTACAGCACAAATGTGCTGCACATTTCCAAACTTGCAGTGAAACCCAGTTACAATACCGGCTGGAACTCTCCGTGCCTTTTATCCAGGAACACTGCAGGCGGGTCCCGCTCCTTTTCATCCAACTCCAACTTCTTTTGCCCACATGGAGCAGCGAACCTCTTACAGGGCGGTCACAGCGCTGGGGGTGAGCAACCTCCATTAACATACCAAAAACTTTCCCTTCCAGCAGAAAGGAAGACGCTTGACCATGGCATCGTGGGGTAACTTGTGCTTTATTCAGCCAAGAGAAACAGTCTCTGTCTTCAACCTTACGTGTTTCAGCTGTTGTTGCAGCCTTGATCACAGGTGAGCAGAAATCCTAATGCTTGCGACGTGTGCTGTGATATTTATGCGTCTGCGCCAAACTACTCCTTTTGCCCGTAGTTCTCGGCTTCCTACAATTCCCAGGATGCATCAGGTGAAATAAAGTCTCTTTATCTAACACTTTCACTTTTTTACTGCTCCGATATTTCTTCAGGATTACACAAAATTGCAGTACGTGTAGAGTTTCACTTGATGCACAGTCTGCTCTTTAAATTAAATCTGGCTGTTTCCTTGAAATAATTTGTGCCTGCACCTTGAAACAGTCCCGAAGCCTTCTGTTACAGCACAAATGTGCTGCACATTTCCAAACTTGCAGTGAAACCCAGTTACAATACCGGCTGGAACTCTCCGTGCATTTTATCCAGGAACACTGCAGGCGGGTCCCGCTCCTTTTCATCCAACTCCAACTTCTTTTGCCCACATGGAGCAGCGAACCTCTTACAGGGCGGTCACAGCGCTGGGGGTGAGCAACCTCCATTAACATACCAAAAACTTTCCCTTCCAGCAGAAAGGAAGACGCTTGACCATGGCATCGTGGGGTAACTTGTGCTTTATTCAGCCAAGAGAAACAGTCTCTGTCTTCAACCTTACGCGTTTCAGCTGTCGTTGCAGCCTTGATCACAGGTGAGCAGAAATCCTAATGCTTGCGACGTGTGCAGTGATATTTATGCGTCTGCGCCAAACTACTCCTTTTGCCCGTAGTTCTCGGCTTCCTACAATTCCCAGGATGCATCAGGTGAAATAAAGTCTCTTTATCTAACACTTTCACTTTTTTACTGCTCCGATATTTCTTCAGGATTACACAAAATTGCAGTACGTGTAGAGTTTCACTTGATGCACAGTCTGCTCTTTAAATTAAATCTGGCTGTTTCCTTGAAATAATTCGTGCCTGCACCTTGAAACAGTCCCGAAGCCTTCTGTTACAGCACAAATGTGCTGCACATTTCCAAACTTGCAGTGAAACCCAGTTACAATACCGGCTGGAACTCTCTGTGCCTTTTATCCAGGAACACTGCAGGCGGGTCCCGCTCCTTTTCATCCAACTCCAACTTCTTTTGCCCACATGGAGCAGCGAACCTCTTACAGGGCGGTCACAGCGCTGGGGGTGAGCAACCTCCATTAACATACCAAAAACTTTCCCTTCCAGCAGAAAGGAAGACGCTTGACCATGGCATCGTGGGGTAACTTGTGCTTTATTCAGCCAAGAGAAACAGTCTCTGTCTTCAATCTTACGCGTTTCAGCTGTCGTTGCAGCCTTGATCACAGGTGAGCAGAAATCCTAATGCTTGCGACGTGTGCTGTGATATTTATGCGTCTGCGCCAAACTACTCCTTTTGCCCGTAGTTCTCGGCTTCCTACAATTCCCAGGATGCATCAGGTGAAATAAAGTCTCTTTATCTAACACTTTCACTTTTTTACTGCTCCGATATTTCTTCAGGATTACACAAAATTGCAGTACGTGTAGAGTTTCACTTGATGCACAGTCTGCTCTTTAAATTAAATCTGGCTGTTTCCTTGAAATAATTCGTGCCTGCACCTTGAAACAGTCCCGAAGCCTTCTGTTACAGCACAAATGTGCTGCACATTTCCAAACTTGCAGTGAAACCCAGTTACAATACTGGCTGGAACTCTCCGTGCCTTTTATCCAGGAACACTGCAGGCTGGTCCCGCTCCTTTTCATCCAACTCAAACTTCTTTTGCCCACATGGAGCAGCAAACCTCTTACAGGGCGGTCACAGCACTGGGGGTGAGCAACCTCCATTAACATACCAAAAACTTTCCCTTCCAGCAGAAAGGAAGACGCTTGACCATGGCATCGTGGGGTAACTTGTGCTTTATTCAGCCAAGAGAAACAGTCTCTGTCTTCAACCTTACGCGTTTCAGCTGTCGTTGCAGCCTTGATCACAGGTGAGCAGAAATCCTAATGCTTGCGACGTGTGCTGTGATATTTATGCGTCTGCGCCAAACTACTCCTTTTGCCCGTAGTTCTCGGCTTCCTACAATTCCCAGGATGCATCAGGTGAAATAAAGTCTCTTTATCTAACACTTTCACTTTTTTACTGCTCCGATATTTCTTCAGGATTACACAAAATTGCAGTACGTGTAGAGTTTCACTTGATGCACAGTCTGCTCTTTAAATTAAATCTGGCTGTTTCCTTGAAATAATTCGTGCCTGCACCTTGAAACAGTCCCGAAGCCTTCTGTTACAGCACAAATGTGCTGCACATTTCCAAACTTGCAGTGAAACCCAGTTACAATACTGGCTGTAACTCTCCGTGCCTTTTATCCAGGAACACTGCAGGCGGGTCCCGCTCCTTTTCATCCAACTCCAACTTCTTTTGCCCACATGGAGCAGCAAACCTCTTACAGGGCGGTCACAGCACTGGGGGTGAGCAACCTCCATTAACATACCAAAAACTTTCCCTTCCAGCAGAAAGGAAGACGCTTGACCATGGCATCGTGGGGTAACTTGTGCTTTATTCAGCCAAGAGAAACAGTCTCTGTCTTCAACCTTACGCGTTTCAGCTGTCGTTGCAGCCTTGATCACAGGTGAGCAGAAATCCTAATGCTTGCGACGTGTGCTGTGATATTTATGCGTCTGCGCCAAACTACTCCTTTTGCCCGTAGTTCTCGGCTTCCTACAATTCCCAGGATGCATCAGGTGAAATAAAGTCTCTTTATCTAACACTTTCACTTTTTTACTGCTCCGATATTTCTTCAGGATTACACAAAATTGCAGTACGTGTAGAGTTTCACTTGATGCACAGTCTGCTCTTTAAATTAAATCTGGCTGTTTCCTTGAAATAATTCGTGCCTGCACCTTGAAACAGTCCCGAAGCCTTCTGTTACAGCACAAATGTGCTGCACATTTCCAAACTTGCAGTGAAACCCAGTTACAATACCGGCTGGAACTCTCCGTGCCTTTTATCCAGGAACACTGCAGGCGGGTCCCGCTCCTTTTCATCCAACTCCAACTTCTTTTGCCCACATGGAGCAGCGAACCTCTTACAGGGCGGTCACAGCGCTGGGGGTGAGCAACCTCCATTAACATACCAAAAACTTTCCCTTCCAGCAGAAAGGAAGACGCTTGACCATGGCATCGTGGGGTAACTTGTGCTTTATTCAGCCAAGAGAAACAGTCTCTGTCTTCAACCTTACGCGTTTCAGCTGTCGTTGCAGCCTTGATCACAGGTGAGCAGAAAACCTAATGCTTGCGACGTGTGCTGTGATATTTATGCGTCTGCGCCAAACTACTCCTTTTGCCCGTAGTTCTCGGCTTCCTACAATTCCCAGGATGCATCAGGTGAAATAAAGTCTCTTTATCTAACACTTTCACTTTTTTACTGCTCCGATATTTCTTCAGGATTACACAAAATTGCAGTACGTGTAGAGTTTCACTTGATGCACAGTCTGCTCTTTAAATTAAATCTGGCTGTTTCCTTGAAATAATTCGTGCCTGCACCTTGAAAAAGTCCCGAAGCCTTCTGTTACAGCACAAATGTGCTGCACATTTCCAAACTAGCAGTGAAACCCAGTTACAATACCGGCTGGAACTCTCCGTGCCTTTTATCCAGGAACACTGCAGGCGGGTCCCGCTCCTTTTCATCCAACTCCAACTTCTTTTGCCCACATGGAGCAGCGAACCTCTTACAGGGCGGTCACAGCGCTGGGGGTGAGCAACCTCCATTAACATACCAAAAACTTTCCCTTCCAGCAGAAAGGAAGACGCTTGACCATGGCATCGTGGGGTAACTTGTGCTTTATTCAGCCAAGAGAAACAGTCTCTGTCTTCAACCTTACGCGTTTCAGCTGTCGTTGCAGCCTTGATCACAGGTGAGCAGAAATCCTAATGCTTGCGACGTGTGCTGTGATATTTATGCGTCTGCGCCAAACTACTCCTTTTGCCCGTAGTTCTCGGCTTCCTACAATTCCCAGGATGCATAAGGTGAAATAAAGTCTCTTTATCTAACACTTTCACTTTTTTACTTCTCCGATATTTCTTCAGGATTACACAAAATTGCAGTACGTGTAGAGTTTCACTTGATGCACAGTCTGCTCTTTAAATTAAATCTGGCTGTTTCCTTGAAATAATTCGTGCCTGCACCTTGAAACAGTCCCGAAGCCTTCTGTTACAGCACAAATGTGCTGCACATTTCCAAACTTGCAGTGAAACTCAGTTACAATACCGGCTGGAACTCTCCGTGCCTTTTATCCAGGAACACTGCAGGCGGGTCCCGCTCCTTTTCATCCAACTCCAACTTCTTTTGCCCACATGGAGCAGCGAACCTCTTACAGGGCGGTCACAGCGCTGGGGGTGAGCAACCTCCATTAACATACCAAAAACTTTCCCTTCCAGCAGAAAGGAAGACGCTTGACCATGGTATCGTGGGGTAACTTGTGCTTTATTCAGCCAAGAGAAACAGTCTCTGTCTTCAACCTTACGCGTTTCAGCTGTCGTTGCAGCCTTGATCACAGGTGAGCAGAAATCCTAATGCTTGCGATGTGTGCTGTGATATTTATGCGTCTGCGCCAAACTACTCCTTTTGCCCGTAGTTCTCGGCTTCCTACAATTCCCAGGATGCATCAGGTGAAATAAAGTCTTTTTATCTAACACTTTCACTTTTTTACTGCTCCAATATTTCTTCAGGAGTACACAAAATTGCAGTACGTGTAGAGTTTCACTTGATGCACAGTCTGCTCTTTAAATTAAATCTGGCTGTTTCCTTGAAATAATTCGTGCCTGCACCTTGAAACAGTCCCGAAGCCTTCTGTTACAGCACAAATGTGCTGCACATTTCCAAACTTGCAGTGAAACCCAGTTACAATACCGGCTGGAACTCTCCGTGCCTTTTATCCAGGAACACTGCAGGCGGGTCCCGCTCCTTTTCATCCAACTCCAACTTCTTTTGCCCACATGGAGCAGCGAACCTCTTACAGGGCGGTCACAGCGCTGGGGGTGAGCAACCTCCATTAACATACCAAAAACTTTCCCTTCCAGCAGAAAGGAAGACGCTTGACCATGGCATCGTGGGGTAACTTGTGCTTTATTCAGCCAAGAGAAACAGTCTCTGTCTTCAACCTTACGCGTTTCAGCTGTCGTTGCAGCCTTGATCACAGGTGAGCAGAAATCCTAATGCTTGCGACGTGTGCAGTGATATTTATGCGTCTGCGCCAAACTACTCCTTTTGCCCGTAGTTCTCGGCTTCCTACAATTCCCAGGATGCATCAGGTGAAATAAAGTCTCTTTATCTAACACTTTCACTTTTTTACTGCTCCGATATTTCTTCAGGATTACACAAAATATATATATATATGTTTGTTTCAAAGGCTCTGCAGCAAAAGGATCACTCGGCAGCAGGCAGGTGAGAAAGCCTTCATTTATTGCATATTCAGGGTAGTACAGTTTCCGTTACTACTCTCTTCATCCCGACGCGTTTCAGTGCTGTCTGCACTTTCTTCAAGGGGAATATGGCAATGCAGTCTTGTGAGGCAGTTTCCGCTGTCTTAAGTAGGTGCAGCTTCAAGCGCTTAGTAGCGCGCGATCCCTCACGGTGCATTCTGGGATTTTCAGTCTTCTGCCTGTAGTCGTGACCCACAGTGGGTTCTGCACTGACATAAAAATTATAAAAGTTTGTTGTGGTGATTGTCAAGCCACCGTGATGTTCAGGCACTACAGTGTGCCCCGCTTACTGAAAACACCCTGATGAGTCTGGCAATTAAAGCTGCACCTACTTAAGACAGCGGAAAGATCTTTATTCGGTTATCACAAAAGTCGAGGGATAACGCGTTTCGAACAACAAGTTGTTCTTGGTCACATATATATATAGGAAGGTACTTTGGAGACATTGTCTGCGCACACCAGAAGCGCAGTTTAGAAGTCCCTGCCAAATTTGGGTCCGGAACAATTCTGGTATGCCTCACGGCTAATCCCTTTGCTCCAGGTATGGAGAGTGTCCGGTTCCCCGCCCCTGACTACGGAGGACTCGAGCAGTCGGGGTATATACCTCTCTCGTGGCAATTTGCATTGCATTTGTCCTTGCACAAAGGACTCTCGTGATTGAGGGCGGTGGCAGTATCGACGGGGACCCGAGGAGAGGCTTGAAAGACTTTGGCGTTTGTTTCCCTAACCTGCTACAACATGGGCCCGATTATTAACATCGTGAATTCCACCCCCCATTGTCACCGGCCTGAGGTGCTGTGCATTAAGCATCCTGGGAGTTGTGGTTCAGAGCATTCAGAATGAACTACAACAGGTGAGCCCAATGGTGAGGGGGAGGAGCGAACCACGCCAGTCATTCTTCAGGCAGCAGGGAAGGACTCACCGTTATTTCCACTCTGGTGCTGGGCGCTGAAGAAGGCGGATAGCCGAAATGCATTCGCCGCCACCGGAGCTATGCTGATGTCAATAAAGCCTTTCCAACTATTCCTCGTCTGGGCTTCTGCTTCTTTCATTGGAGGAAGGTACTTTGGATATATATATAGATATATATCCACAAAAAACAGGAAACCCAAGTGAAAAGAGGCTTCTGGAAACTTTTGAATAAGCTCGTAGGTGTACGCGTTTCGAGACAGAATCTCTTCATCAGCAGCGTTTGTTCGTAACAGAAGTGAGAGCGCTGCGCTGGTCGCACCCTTAAATGAACACCACCTGCCCTGATGGGTGTGGCCACCCCCGTGGCCCTCTGGATGATGTAGTGCGTATCACTCTTTCTCCAGTGGGTGCGCTGTCATTGTCCAATAAAACATATATAAATCCCAGTGGTAAAGTCACAGTCAAAATGGGGACCTGCCCCGCTTCCCAGCTGCCATTTGAGGTAGAACCTGGCATCACCCTGCAATGTTACCAGTTCTGTTTCCTCCCGACATCTGCAACACCAATATAGCGCTGTAGCGGGCCCCGCACCAGAAGGTGAGCCTCTCCTCTCGGCCGGGACAGCCGAAATACATCCATAAAAAACAGGAAACCCAAGTGAAAAGAGGCTTCTGGAAACTTTTGAATAAGCTCGTAGGTTTAATGAACAGCTTGCCAGCAGAGTCACCACAACAAGCATGCTTCAATTAAACTTCATACGCTGTACGCGTTTCGAGACAGAATCGCTTCATCAGCAGCGTTTGTTCGTAACTGTTGGGTACTTGCATATGTATTGTGTGAGCTGTCACGAGCATTCTTGTTGTTTAATAGCTCGTGACAAGCTTGTGCCTTTGGGGGAATGTTGGGAGACCTTGCTGTTCTTTGAATATCTGGAATGTGGAGAGTAAGGCTGTTGGGGTAGTTATGGTATTACAAGCCTGTACTTCGAGACGAGCAGACGCTAATAAATCTCATCTACATCCAACATGTTTCCTGCGTGTTTTCTCTTCCATTTGACTTCCCTACACTTGCCACGGGCGGGATTTGTTACCTGCTTGAGAGGAACAAGATTTATTTTATTATCCTTGACTCGGCAGTAAGACCGGTGTGAGCACCGTGAAATCTTGTTCATCTCGTCTACATCCAACACGTTTCCTGCGTGTTTTCTCTTCCATTTGACTTCCCTACAGTAAAAGAAATGAGAGCGCTGCGCTGGTCGCACCCAAATGAACACCACCTGCCCTGATGGGTGTGGCCATCCCTGTGGCCCTCTGGATGATGTAGTGCGTACCACTCTTTCCCCAGTGGGTGCGCTGTCATTGTTCAATAAAACATATATAAATCCCAGTGGTAAAACCACAGTCAAAATGGGAACCTGTCCCGCTTCCCAGCTGTCATTTGAGCTAGAACCTGGCATCACCCTGCAATGTTACCAGTTCTGTTTCCTCCCGACATCTGCAACACCAATATAGCGCTGTAGCGGGCCCCGCACCAGCAGGTGAACCTCTCCTCCCGGCCAGGACAGCGGAAATACATCCACAAAAAACAGGAAACCCAAGTGAAAAGAGGCTTCTGGAAACTTTTGAATAAGCTCGTAGGTTTAATGAACAGCTTGCCTGCAGAGTCACCACAACGAGCATGCTTCAATTAAACTTCATACACTGTACGCGTTTCGAGACAGAATTTCTTCATCAGCAGCGTTTGTTCATAACAGAAATGAGAGCGCTGTGCTGGTCGCACCCTTAAATGAACACCACCTGCCCTGATGGGTGTGGCCACCCCCGTGGCCCTCTGGATGATGTAGTGCGTACCACTCTTTCCCCAGTGGGTGCGCTGTCATTGTCCAGTGGACAATGACAGTTGTTCTTTCAATCGCTAAATAACATGCTGAAGCCCATACTCGTTTCCTTGATGAATTTAATTCAGACTCAATGAAAGGATGATTGAGCCTGAATAAAATTCATCAAGGAAACGAGTATGGTCTTCATTAGGTTGTTTAGCAATTGAAAGAACAACTGTAGGCTTTATTGATTAGGGGTTGGCGAACTCCGCTGTGGCCCGCCGTAATTATGTAATTATATATATATATATATATATATATATATATATATATATATATATATATATATATATATATATATATATATATATATATATATATATATATATATGTGTCAGCCCTCTTCAGCCATTGGCTCTATCGCTGTGTTAGTGATGGCCCAAAAATGAGTGCACTTCAGAACCAGGGCTGGTTGTTTTTCCTTTTCTACTTCAATAGAAGTTATTTTCTTCCATCTGTTATTTTCATCCTCATTTTTACAGTGTGCTAAAGCTCCCCAAACATTGTTAATGGGACAATTGCTTGCTGCTTATTTCATGTGTAGTGCACTGCATTCTGCCCAACTACTGCCTCTAAAACAGGCAACCATCATCAAATGGTATTGTCCATGGTGTATCATTCTTTTACCATTTCAAGACGGCCAAAAAGTTGATTCTAAATGTGGAGCAATACTAGAATCGTATTAAATACAATGAATTATTTCTCACAATACCATTTCAAGATGGCTATCCACTGCTGTGTTTTATTGTATTTGCTATTACTAATGCATGTTTAAAACATAACTTCACAATTGGAAGAAAGAATATCCAACTGGGGGCACTGAAAAGTTAAGCCAAATCTGGCAAAAGTAATATAAAGCAATGTGGAAATAAAAAAGCCACTGATTTGAAACTAACCCACTGCAGAGGGAACGAAAAGGAGCAATAAGAAACAAGTTAATCTCATAGTTTTTCTTACCATCAAAAGGAGATATTTCTGTATTATCCACTGCTATCAGCTGAATGGAGTATCTTTCATTGCCTTCTAGCAAGCCATCCTGTATTGCTTGCAAAACTATGGTTTTTCTTGAGTCAGTCTGCATGATGGGGAGGGGAGTCAGGGAACCAAAATAGCAGTGATCATTGAAATGTGTTTAGTATTAAAACAAATACATAATTTATGATAATGTCATAACTAGAAACTGCGGTAGTTTTACATGTAAAGAAACATTTCTGATTGTTGGTAATGCCCTGCTCAGTGGTCTTCCAAACTCCAAAATGGAATATATGATGTTACAACGTAAACAATTACAATGCATGCCTTTACAACGTGGTTTTTATATTGCAACTCCCATTACATCGCATGATTTTACAACGCATGTCATTACAAAGCATTTTTAAAAACTACCATTACAACGCATACCATTACAACACATACCATTGCAATGCATAATACTTTTAGGGTAACAGTGGGGTAAGTGTTGGATAGTGTAGGGGTAAAAATGACTATTCCTACTCCAGTGAGTGCAACAGTAGGGATGGTGTTGGATAGTGTAGGGGTTAAAATTACTATTCCTACTCCAGTGAGTCCAACAGTAGAGAAAGTGTTGGATACTGTAGGGGTTAAAATTACTATTCCCATGTGCACCAAAACTCATACCCACCCTAAAACAAAAAAATCTCCTTTACTTACTGTATAATGTGTTGTAATGGCATGCATTGTAATGGTATGCGTTGCAATGGCATGCAATGTAAAGGCAGTTGGTTGTAACAGCTGCGTTGTAAAGGTAGTGCGTTGTAATGCCTGAATTGTAATAGTTGTTTCCCCCCACAATGGCACCTCCACAGAATATCTCATCCATGGCCAGAATAAATATGATCACATCACCAACAGACTGATGGAACTCCATTGGCACGCTTTGCCATCCTGCACCATCTTCAAAAGACAGCTGCACCATTTATATAGGCATCATGACCATCACCATCTCTTGTAGTTCTTGGAACACCCAGTCAGGACATCATCAGATTGCAGACTAAGAAGTGTAAAAAATGTGGGGGGCGGAGCTAGCTCGCAACCAAGATGGCTGCTTGACCTGAGAGCTCCCCCGTCTCGTGAAATATCCGTTATTTATCCTGCGCGTGTAACTGCTCTCAGCTGCCCATAGCAGAAGGTCTGTGATACTGGGCGATTGTGGACTTTGGATGACGTGGGTGCAAGCCTCATACTCACCTGTTGACCCTGAAACGCACTGTGCGGCCTGGCTGCACGGACCGTGCCCGGAGCCTGTCGACTGCTTTGAGGGGCGGAGTTGCTGCCTGTGCCATATCCGCGGCGACTAGACTTGGCCGGCGGCGGACTCGGCGCCCTGGGTTCCAGGAGAGATCATTCCCCCCCTCCTACCTGCTGCGACGCCACTGGAAGGCGAGAGACCTGAGGCGGCATCGGCGGACCTGAACCCCTGGTGGACCGCGGGGCCTGCACTATGGGGTGCTTTGCTGCGGCTGGCGGGGCCGCCTGCGTCTGGAGGCGGCATCTGTTCCTCCCCACAGCTGGAGAGTAGCGGTGCTCAGTGCGGCGACAGAGGCCGTGCCGGTGCCTGGAGTGCTGTGGTGGCGCTCATGTTGCTGCTTAGCCGTGGCAGCTGGAGGCCGGGTGACTATCCGGGACCAGAGAGGTCTGGAGAGATGAGGTTAGGAATGTGTGCCCGAGAGAATAGACAGGGTGTGCGGCGGTGGCCTACGTTGATCCCCCCCCCCGTCGAAGACTGAAGACATTGTTAGTACTGAGGAGGCAGGGTCTGGACGAGGCGTTGGGTGTCCCTCCGGGGCTATGGAGCGCTGCTGGAGTTGGTGAGTGGTGCAGTCGCACTGGGGTTTAAAACAGGGAAGGCGCCGAAGAGGACATTTGCAGAAGGAAGGAGGTGGCACCATATTCAGATCTGACGGTGGGTGGCGGGGGTGCCCTTGGGGCGTTGCATTGCCCCCCAGACAACGTGGTAACTCGGCGGCTGATGTCCCTCTCCCTGAGCTGAGAGTCTGACTGCCTGGCGCTGCGGAGACTGGATTTCTGGAGGTGGTGGTGCTGACCCCACTGTGCGACTGCTGACCGCCTGAAGGCGCCCCTGACTTGTAGTACTGACCTGAGAGAACACATTGGAGTCCTGCTGGTTTGGGCCCCCGTATGGATGTGTGACTGACTGCGGTCTGGGAGACCCACGGCGAGAAGGGAAACCAACTGGACACCCTAAGATGGTACCTCTGAGACGGGGACTGGGGCACAACGATCCGGAGGGCAACCTAACAAGGGGTCTTTCTTTGCTCCGGGATGCAGGGGGTCATCTAGAGATGCCAGGATGGGACACACGGATCGGACTCAACCCAAACTATCCTTTGACCCTAAGAGACCCAAAACTGGTGAGTCTTCAGTGGGAGAAGGTCCTGGGGAACAGGAGTCTGCGGAGAAGCCTCCTCAACAAGATATTCATACCCTGCTTTTGGATATGGAGAAGAGTCTGCAGGGGGGTATTGCCTCGTTGGGAACCAAGATGGAGGCTCTCACCTATCAAATGGACCGCATGTTGGAGAGGCTAGACAAACAAGCGGAGAGGATCGATATATCGGAGCGCCGCCTCACTGAGGTGGAGGAGGCACAGACCTCCCTGGACTCTGAATATAGGCAGTTGAGCAGAGTGATGCAAATATTGCAAGACAAGACAGAGGATTTAGAGGCTCAATCCCGAAGGTGCAATCTGCCCATTACAGGCCTGCCGGAAAATACACAGACCGGGAATATGGAGTTGTTCGTTGAGAAGCTCTTAAAGAAATTACTAGGTTAGACGGCCTTCTGGAAATGTTTTTGGTGGAGAGGGCCCACCGCTCTCTGGGCCTGAGACCAAGGCCAGGAGCGCCTCCGAGGCCTGTGATCGCTAAATTGCTCAATTACAGAGACAGCAACGTGGCATTAAAATTAGCAAGAGAGAAACAGCCGCTACAATACGAGGGCTCGGTTCTTTCACTGTTCCCGGATTTCACCACGAAAGTGCAGGAGGCAAGGAGGCAGTTTGTGCCGATGAAACACCAATTACGAGAGATGGGCACGGACTATGCGAAGCTGCGGGTTAACAGACAGGGAGGTCCATGATCTTCACGGATCCTAAGGTTCTTCAAAAGGCACTCAAGGACTGGCGTAGAGAGGTACGTCCCTCCTCGAATAGAGTGGCGGAGGAACAGGGGCGTTCCTTGGACGAGCAGGACTAATGGTGACACTTGTGGATGGATTGCCCAGATTGAATTGAATTGAATTGTGCAGATGGTTTTGACGAGGAACACTACGGAAAGTGGGACATGATGGTACCTGAGCACCTCTTTCTCATAGGCAGGGTGCTGCTGTGTGTGCTACGAATTGTGAGGAAGGACGCGGGTTGAAGTAGTGGCAATGACATGATGAGAAGGCATGCTGGCAGATGGGTCATTTTATGCAAGTGTATGCTGCTCTTGTTCGGGGAAGTGGTTGTCCAAAGTTCTGACAATAAGCTAATTGCTGTGCGCACTAATGGGCAAGGGGATCCAAAGATCAATGGGGCTGCGCCTGAAGTCGACTAAAGTCTCAGTTGAGTGCTCGCTTGCACTCCCTATGCTTAGTGTGCTTAAGACTAAGGATTATGATTACACGCGGGACATCATTGCACCGGGACGGGGGAGGGGGGGTGGCCATATGTTTGTATTCTGTATAGCGATTGCTTTTTTGCTGGCTACCTGCGCCCCCGTGTGTATTCCACTGTGCTGGTAAAGTGGGTTCCGTTTTTTCCTTTTTGGTTGTAGGGTTTTGGATACAGTGGGGAGGGGGGATGATCGTGGCCTAGTTGGGGATGGGCAGGGGTGGGTGGGTGGGCATGGGACCGGGGGTGGGTCGGCGCATCTGCACCTTGTGGGGGTTGAGAGGGGAATGTTTACAGTCAGAGGGTGTTTTTCACAAGTTACCACATATGGCAGTGGCAGGTTACAATTTTAGGATGTATGATCAGACACTATCGCTAGGATACGTATACAGACTGCTGCAGCCGGGATGACTCCAGTGGGGGAAGCTTTGGACACACTGACGCTGATGGCCTGGAATATACGGGGTCTCAATGACCATAGGAAGGTTAGAAAGGTCCTACAATACTTCGCTAGACATGGTGTGGATATAGCACTATTAAAGGAGATGCATCTACCGCCTGATAGCCACATACTGCGATACAGGGGCTTCGTGGGCAATATACACGCAGCTGGGTTCACATCACATGCAAGGGGAGTTCTTATGTGGGTCAACCCGAAGACACTACTGACGATGACCTCCCTTGTGACGGACAGGGATGGGCGATACACGATTACAAGCTGCTGTGGTAAGGGCATGGAGCTCTGCATAGTGAACACATATGGCCCCAATTACGACCACCCAGACTTCTATTCAGAGTTAGCAGCGAAGATCATGACACACTCGGGAGGGGGATACTCAGGGGGGCGACTTTAATATGACCAGACAACAGCACATAGACAGGTCAGATGGCCCAGACCGTCGCCCTTCGGTCCCTGCTAGAGTTCTGGAGACACAAATGACCCGGCTAGACTTGTGTGACGTGTGGAGGCACAGACACCCCACACTAGGGGGTTACACGCACTACTCGGCCCCATATAAAATACACACTAGGATAGACTACTGGCTTGTCAAATCTCATTTAACTTCCACAATTCAAAGCTGCGCGATACTTCCTCGTACATATTCAGACCATTCACCAATATTGTAATCGGTAGCCACGCCGGCGCGGCGCATATCGCCATTTGCTTGGCGATTTACCCCATACTCTTTACTAGATGCCCCTTTCAGGGAGTAGCTGGCGACGGCCATTGAGATATTTTTTGACACCAATGTGGGTTCCGTGGACTCGTTTCCGAATGTCTGGGAGTCGTTCAAGTTGTATATCAGGGGAATCACTATCTCGAAACACTCCTGGGTCCTCAAATCGACTATAGACCTTACAATCTAAACCTAAAGAGCTGGAGAATAGACGTCTCCACGATGATAGTGAGGCTCTCACCCAAGGAACTGGCTAAAGTACTCCAGGAGTACCATGAGGAGGCTGATTCTGAAGTCAAACACTTAGGAAAATACGCAACTGCTAGATCATACAGTGAGGGGGAGCGTCTGGGAGCGGTGCTTGCGCAACTGGCTAAGTGGGGTAGGGGCAGGATGGTGATACCTGAAATGAGGTCCGTGACGGCGGACGAGCTTCTCTCGAACGCACAGGTGGCGGAGCATTTCCGGGAGTATTACTCGACTCTGTAGGCCTCACGTGGCCCGCACCAGAAGAATGCATACTTGATTACCTTTCTTATATAGAGTTGCCCTGGCTTTCCAATCTGCACCACAAGTTCTTAGTGCGCCCAACAGAACGAGAGGAAATAGCATTAGCATTGTCGGTAATGAAGGCCGGGGGTGCACTGGAAAGTGACGGCCTCACTGTGGCTTTTACAAGGCATTTAAGGACCTCTTGATTCCTCGACTGCTTACCCTCTTTGAGGATATGGCAAACACGGGCACTATGCTGCCTACAATGCGAGAGGCGATACTGGTCGCTATTCTCAAACCAGGAAAGGACCCGGGGGACTGCTCTTCATATCGTCCTCTGTTGCTATTAAACGTGGATGGGAAGATATTCGCCAAATTGATCGCCAACCGCCTCAGCCCTATGGTTACCTCGCTGGAGGCCCCAGAACAGGCCCGATTTGTACCCACTCACAATCTCACGTATAACCTTAGGACAGTATTCGCGGCATTCCAGCACACACGTCCGGAAGTCCCTGCGGTCGCGGTCTTCCTAGACATGGAAAAGGCCTTCGACTCTGTCGAATGGCCTTTCCTAAGACATGTCATGAGTCAGATGGGTGTGGGACAGCTGTTTCTACAACTGCTAGCTACGTTGTGTACCTCCCCGATGGCCTGCATACGCATAGGTTCGCTCGTCATGGATCCCATACAGATAGGTAGAGGCACGAGGCAGGGCTGCCCCCTCTCCCCTATCCTATACGCGTTGGCCGCAGAGCCGCATGCTCGCACCCTGCACGAATACCACAGCCACAGAGGCATTCGATTTCCCACATACAATCTGATCATGTCCACAAACGCGGATGATACCCTTTTATATGTAAGGGATCCGGAAGCCCACTTGTTAGCGGTGCTCCGCGAGGTGGTCCTATTTAGCTCTCTCTCAGGCATTCATGTTAATTGGAACAAGTCCCTCATGTTTCCACTTACTCCAGCCACGAGGAAATTTGACCCGGAATACCCCATCCAATGGACTACGGATGCGGTACGGTATCTGGGGATCCGACTCCACGCGGACTCGGAGGTAGTCCTAGGGGAAAACTATGGGGTGGCTGTCTCCAAATTGGAGGAGGATGTTGAAAAATGGATCACTCTGCCACTATCTTTGCTGGGACGAGTCTCACTTATGAAAATTATCATGCTGCCACGTTTTTTGATTTTTTTTAGCAACATTCCTATGGTTTTATCGACCCATTTCTTCCGGCAACTACAAGCGTTAATGGTCAGACTGGCATGGGCTGGGAAACAACCAAGAGTGGAGTGGAAAATACTTATTCATCCGTATGCGGCGGGAGGCCTGAATGCCCCTTATTTGGTACTCTATTATCGCGCCGTGCAGTGCGCACACGCCTATCACTGGATACATGGCCCGATGGACATTCCACACATACGCATTGAATCGATTGTAGCAGATCCGACACCCTTGCCAGCGTTGCTTGCAAAACCCCGAGACCGACGGACAGGCTTCCTTGATTCCTTGAATGCGGTCACGCATGCTTGGCATCACATAATGGATGTCCAGGCGTGTTGCCTACTATACGCCCCGAAAGCTTCTATCGCTTGGTGCGCCTGGCTGAACCCATGCATGTATAAAGGGGTGTTAACGGCACTGAGCACGTTGAATATCCACAACATGGGCGCTCTGTTTGCAGAGGGCACTGCTCGCACCTGGGGAGAGATCGAAACAGACAATACCTCCTATCCACTGTTGTTACGTTTTCAGTTCCATAGGGTAAGACATGCACTAAGAGACCTCTTAGGGGAGGATATGAAGGAACCCCCGGCGGTTACAGCTTTCGATTACGTTGTTAATGCTAAGACCCCTGCTAAATTAATAACCAATTTGTACGGTATAGCCCTCTCGGAGAGGACGGCGGATTACACCAAGCCAAGACTAGCATGGCAAATTGGCTTACAAACGGAACTACACGAGAAGATAAGGCAGTACTGCTGCACAAGCACGAGAAGAATATCTCTCAATGGCTGTCATAGGTTACTCCACTTCAAATACCTGAACAGGACTTACTACACCCCTGAAAGATTACATAGATATAGACTGCGAGATAGCCTTAATTGTTAGAGGTGTGGAGCTCAAATTGCTGATTTCTTACATGTAGCTTGGTCCTGCCTGGAAATCTTGACATTTTGGTGCGCCATGTATAATGAGGTTAACGGGATCTCCCAACTAGCACTGACACCTGACCCTTTATTGGCCATACTAGGTTATTCTAAGCCCCTACGACCGGCACACAGGAGGTTCGTCGACATGGCCGTCCTTCAGGCTAAACGGTGTGTAGCGCGCACATGGATGAGAGGCCCAACCCCTACGTTGGCGCAATGGTCCAGGGAGATGACATACTGTTGTACACAAACGGAACTCTACAGTGACCTACTACCCCCTCGTAATAGGCCCCAAAAATTTGGTCCAGGTTTCTAGATAGGGGACAGGTACAGGATGCGGCGGAGGACGAGGATGTAAATGAACAGCCTAGAGGGGAAGACTCGATTGGGGACACGGCACCATCTTGTGGAATAGCCTCTACTATCGCACTGTAGACTGGATGGATGGCATGTTCATGGTGGGAAGGACAGGAGGGGCCCTAGACGGGAGAGAGGTTGTCGGCTTCTCTGCGTGGGAGGGCCTTTCGACACGCAGCTTTATAGGTCAGAACTATTGTCATCTACAAGGGATGCACCTCATCATCAGGTACCTGCCAATGTATTTATGAACACTGTTTGTATTTCTGCTGTCACTAATTACTGCCAATGAATGTGATGGTTGTTTTTTCTTGAAATGCCAATTAAAAAAAATAATTTAAAAAAAAAGAGTGTAAAAAAATCTAGAACAAGATAGCGGGACTTTTCCATTCATGCACCCAGGATCTGGAACAACATCCTCTGATCATTCACAACTGACCTAACACTGCTTCAATATAGTAAAGAGTTGAAAAGGCACTCTAAAGAACACTACATTGCAATGCATTAACAGTCTACTAACTAGCTACCTCTTTCCTAACACTTACTGATTTATGTTTGTATTTGACTAAATACACTTTACTGCCTTTTAGGTAGGCTAGGTTCATGCTATCGAAAAGACACATAAATAAATGCATGAATACATACATGATTGGAACCAGCCAAGAAAAAAACATGTTGTGAAGATTTGTCAACCTGACCTTGGTGTTAGATGTGAGACAACGCTCAGTGACACAGAGCCTTCCAAGTGCACCGGACATATTCCAGTGGAAAAGGGAATTAATGAAATGCACGGAAGCTGATAATACAGCTATTAATACATAAACTCAGGTGTAGTACTAGGCAGGTGATATGGTGGGACACGAGTCTCCTGAATTAGCAGAAAAAACAAAAATATATCTTCCTTACAGTTGAAGATGTATGCAAGGTATGTGGGTTTGGTTAACTGTTCTACAACAAACCCCTGACTGATATAACGGCATGCAACATGCATAATAAAAGAGGCGTGCAATTAATAAAGGCCATAACTATGTACAAACAAGCCAAACCAAATGCAACACATTCAGCGCAAATACCAAGCAGAATCGTACCCTGTACAAACAAGCCAAACCAAATGCAACACATTCATGGCTAATACCAAGCATAATCGTACCCTGGATCCAAACATGTGTGGGTATCAGGATCCATTTGCCAGTTCTACTGAGAATATTGTCTGGGCATTTGGGGTGTTTTTGTGGCAGATCTTGGTAAATTTTAATTATGAAATGAATGAAATGAAAAAAGATTTATAAAGCGTATGGCTGCCCGGGAGCGTCCCAGCGCTGGGGTGCAGTGGAAGTCTGATGGAAACTCACGGGGTAGACAGATGGACTTATGGATCTTGTGGGAAGAGGTGTGTCTTCAGGAGTTTACGAAACTTCATGTAGGTCGGTTCGGCTCAAAGACTAGTCGGCAAGGAATTCCACAGGGTTGCTGCAGTGACCGAAAAACGTCACCCTCCAGTTCGTGCCTTCATAGCTCTGTAAACAGTGGCCAGGTTACCCTGAGAGGAGCGCAGGGACCTGATAGTTTTGTAGGGATAGAGCATTTTCCCAAAGATAGGGGGCCCTTTGCCCTGGAGGGATCTGTGGGTGATACACAGAGCCTTAAATTTGATCCTTTCCCGGATAGGCAACCAATGAAGAGCTCTGAGTGCTGGTTTGGCCGATGTTCTCCGGGAGGTGCCTGTCAGCAGCCTAGCTGCTGCGTTTTGGATGCGCTGAAGGATATTTATGGTGGATTCTGGCGCGGCCATAAAGAGGCCGTTACTGTAGTCTAATCTAGATAAGATAACACCCTGAATGAGCAGCTTTCTGGATTGTGTCGGCAGTAAGGGGAGAATCTTACGAGCTGAGCGGAGTAGGCCCACACAGGTGCCAGCAGTCTTTTTGGCCTGTGTCTTAAGGGAGAGGTCTTGCTCCAGCCATACCCCTAGGCTTTTGAGTTCTTTCTTTGGTAGAGGGAGATTCCCTAGGCATGTGGGCCAGATGGAGGTGGGAAGGGATGTCATTCGCTGGCCCAGAAGCATGAGCTCTGTTTTTGTGCCATTTAATTTTAGTCGCGAGTCGCACATCCAAGTATAGATTTCTGAGAGGCAGTTGTGCAGGTTTTTGGAGTTGTCCTTTTCCAGGGAGAGTGAGACGACCAATTGGGTGTCGTCGGCATATGTAACAACCTTAATCCCAAAGGAAGTGACAACATCTTCCAGGGGGGGGGGGGCATATAAATGTTAAATAAGGTAGGGCACAATGAAGAACCCTGCGGCACCCCACACTGGAGAGGGAAAGGCTTGGATCGCGCATTCCCTTCCCAAACCTGGAAGGTTCTGTCCTTCAAAAAGGATGTAAGCCATCACAGTGCGGTGCCTCTTACCCCTACGTTGAGAAGGCGCTGAACTAAGATCTTATGGTCCACGGTATTGAATGCTGCGCTTAGATCCAGGAGGATCAGCAAAGCCGATCCTCCTGAATCCAAGATGCACCTTGCTTCCTCGACCACTGTAAAGAGGGCAGTCTCAGTCCCCTGGCCAGGGCAGAACCCGTTTTGAGAGGAGCGGAGCAGTCTGTTGGTTTCTAAAACGGCCGAGAGTTGTTGGTTTGCAATTTTCTCTGCGATCTTGCTGAGCCCTGGCAAAAGAGAAATTGGTCGGAGGTTTGCAAAGTCATGGGGGTCAAGTTCTGGTTTCTTTAGTAGTGCCTTTACTACTGCCTGTTTCCAACCAGGGGGAACCACCCCTTGATCAAACGAAGCATTAATAAGGTCTGTGGCCAGAGGGGAGATGGTAGGTCCAACATGCTGAAGGATATACATGGGAGCTGGGTCATTAGGAGATCCACTCTTCATGGCAGTCAGAGCAGTTTGAAAGCCTTCTATGGATATCTGGGTAAAGAAATCCAGAGTGGGGCCTGTGTTTGCGGCCGTAAGAACTGCAGGGGCAGAAATATATGACTTTAGCGGTAGGGATTGTAGGATGTTTTTTATTTTGCTCTCAAAGAAGGCTGCTAATTGGTTACATCTGGTGTCCGACGTGTCCTGCACCGGCGGGGGGTTGGGTATTTTGAGCAGATCTTTTACTATTTTGTATGTCTCTCGAAACGAGTTGGAGGCCGTTCTAATTTTCTCTTCGAAGAAGGAAGCTTGGGCTGTTTTCCAAGCTGATTTATAAATCCTCATGGCTGCTTTATATTTCTCTTTATTAAGGGGGGCCCAGTCTTTTCTCCATCTACGCTCCAGGTTCTTGCAGATTTTTCTTAAGTCTTTAAGTTCTTGAGAGTACCATGGTGATTTAAAAACTTTGCTTTTTTTCTTCATTTTTTTCTTGGGTGCTACCGAGTCAAAGGTATTAGTCAGCCAATTGGTAAAATTTGTGTCAGCTTTCAGTGGGTCGGGGTCAGCGGAAGGGGCAGTGTGTTCTAATTCAAGGGTCCAGCTCTCAAAAGAGAGTTTGGACCATGTTCTCTCCAGAGTGCGAGGCATCTGGGCCTGTCGGTAGTCCAAGTTGGTTTGCCAAGCGAATGGGATGAAGAAGTGGTCCGACCAAGGTAAGGGGAGGGAGGGCGATATTTCTAGCTGGGGGATGTTAGAGAAAATCGGGTCGAGAAGATGTCCCTTTGTATGTGTGGCCTCAGAGTTTTTTAGGAGGAGGTCAAACGCATTAAGCTCTGATTTAAGATCGCCTGCTATTTTATCGGAGGAATCATCGAAATGAAAATTCAGGTCCCCTAGTAGAATAAAATTAGGTGTTGCGGCACAGGCGGCAATTGTGCTTTCGTCGATTTGACCTGTTATTGATTAAGAATAACAAATCTTTTAAAATTCTGTATATATTTTAACAGCGAGTTTTTTATCTCTAGCCCCCACCTAGGAGCGAGATTCACATCGCTAAGGTCGTCTCTACTGCATGACACAGCGCCGCTGTCGCTAGGCGCTGGACAATTCCCCTAGCAACTTGAGCTGCTATCTTGGGCTGGGGAAGGCTCGCGCTGCAGATCTCCATCCCTCCCACCCTCCTCCCACACCTCCAGATGTATTTAAACCACCGAACCGCCCGTCCGCGCAGCGGGCGGGCGCAGCGGGCGTGCCGGCGGCGCACCAAAGGCGCGCCAAAGGCAAGCCCGTCTGCGCCCGTCCACACCTGGACCGGGCCTAGGGCCATCCCCCCTGGTCTTCATCCCCTGCCCCCAGGAGGGACTTATACAGCTAATCAGCTTCGGCACTGGCGCACCCCTCAAGACCAATCTTGCACAATACTCGATCCTTGGCTCCTCACTGGAAATTTACCTCACTGTTGCTTGAATTGCTCCGCACCAATACCCTTATATCTGAAACACCCTCGATGTAACCCCAACAATACACGGAGCTCTTATTCAATCGCCCTTATTAATGTCCGATCGCTCGGCAAACACCGACAGGAAATATTCGAATTAATAGAGGACAAAAAACTAGATTTACTATTTTTGACAGAGACCTGGATGGACAGCGCTTCCGACCCGGACCTAGTAATTGCTGTTCCTCATGGCTTCTCTATTTACAGACTGGATAGACAACGCAAGAAAGGGGGTGGGATAGCAATCATTGCTCGCGATCCATATGTGGTTAGAACCAATGCGATACCGCTCCTTTCCTGTGAGGCTCTTCAATTCTCCATTAAACTGACACCTTCGGTGAATTTTAAAGGCATCCTCCTTTATCGTCCACCAGGGCATAGGTCTGGATTAATTTCCGACATTGGTCCTGTTCTGGAAGTGTCTGCCCTCGATAGCTCCTTCACCATCCTAGGCGACTTCAACTTTCATTTTGATAAAACTGAAGATAATGATACAGCTGCTCTCCTGGCAGACCTGACAACCTTTGGCCTTTCCTCGTTGGTAAAATTCCCTACTCACGAAGGAGGCCATATTCTTGATGGGATTTTTACTAACTTGGAGGACCTACATGTTACCGAAATATTCCCCCTCACTTGGTCAGACCACCATGTCGTAATGGCTTCATTGACCACCCATGACACTGGAGCACCTATGGCAAGCTCTAACCCTCGCCAGACGTATCTGGCCTGGAATGACATCGACAGCGACAGTCTAGAATCACTCCTGACCACCTCCAATCCTCTCCTCTCACACGACCCAAATACTGCTATTACTCAATTTAACGAGTGGGTGGGTTCCGCGACCTCCGCTTTGGTTCAGGCCAAACAACGTTCTCGCAACAGATCCTCCCCGTCAGCCCCCTGGTACTCCGAGACCTTAAGGACACAGAAACAATTGTGTAGAAGGTACGAAAGGTATTGGCGCAGAGATTATTCTGAAGAGGCCAAAACCAAGTACAAAGAAATGGTGACTAAATATAAAATAATGATAACTGAGGCCAAGAACAAGTTCTATTGTGAGAGAATAGAACTTTCTAAAAACTCCAACAAGGCCTTGTATGAAAACCACCAAACAGCTAGCAGGCTACTCGCCCAATTTACATCCTCCCCCCTCCCAACCACTTTGTGATGCGCTGGCAATTTTTTTTTTAATAAAGTCAATGATATCTATGCAGCCTTCGCTAACGGTGTTAAAACCACCCCTAAAACCACCTCTGAGTTGGTTTGTATCCCTAGGACTAGCCCCTCGCTCCTCCAGTTTGCGGAGGTTTCCACAGCCCAGATTAGGGATATTATGTCCTCCATTAAAGCAGGCTCCGCCCTTGACCCATGTCCCTTTAAAGTATTATCTCCAGTCATCGAAGTGGTTCTTCCTGCTATTACCACCATTTGCAACATCATGATTACTACAGGTACTTACCCACTTACCCTGAAAAAAACTCGAATAAGACCTTTGCTGAAAAAAACTAATCTCGACATGGATGAACTTAAGAGCTATCGGCCCATTGCCAGCCTCCCAGTCTTGGCGAAGATTGACGAAAAGGCTTTGAATTTTCAACTTTCAGCCTTTATAGAGGAACATCACTTACTGGAGGATTCCCAGTTTGGCTTTCGTCAATATCATGGGACGGAGAAGGCCCTGATCAAAGCTGCGGAGGATATTAGAGCTATTCGGGATGCTGGGGGAACAGCAGTCCTTATACTGCTGGACCTGTCAGCAGCATTCGACACGGTCGATCATACCATCTTGATCGACGGTGTCGAAAGCATGGGTGTTCAGCATAAGGCCAAGACTCTCCTGGCCTCCTTCTTGGCAGAAAGGACCCAGGTGGTTACCATAGGATCCTTCCAGTCTTCCACCCTATCACTGCCATGTGGAGTACCCCAAGGCTCATCCCTGAGTCCGACACTTTTTAATATATACGTGTCGGACCTTGCCAATACCATTCGAACCCATGGGATGAGCCTCACATCCTACGCTGACGATACCCAGCTGGTCCTTGCCATCAGGAATGACGGCCAAAAAATCGCTGATGAATTCAATCTGGGCATGCAAGCTATAGGGAACTGGATGGCCTCCAATTGCCTGAAATTGAATTCTGAGAAGTCCGAAGTAGTTATCTTCGGAAACTTGACCCCGGAATGGTCCTCCCTCTGGTGGCCGCTGTCATTAGGCCCCCCCACACCTGTAAGCAGGGTGAGGAATCTGGGAGTCATGTTTGATGACCGTCTTACTTTCCTCCCGCATGCCAATCAGATCACTTCCTCTACTTTTTATAAGTTACGACTTATAAAAAAAATTCTCCCCTTCCTTCCGGCTTCAGCAGGCAAAACCCTGATTACGTCCCTGGTATTGTCCACCTTGGACTATTGCAATGCTCTATTCCTGGACACACAAGAAAGAGTTCTCAATAAAATGCAAGCTATCCAAAATGCAGCTGCTAGGCTTTTGGGAGGTGTCCCCAAATTTCACTCAGTTGTAGGAACCATCAGAGAACTCCATTGGCTTTCTATCAGGAATAGAATAAAATTCAAAACCCTTTGTATTGTTTATAAAGCCTTGTATAACCAGGGACCAGCCTTCCTTATTCAAAATCTTATTCCCTACCGTCCCCTCAGATCCTTGCGATCTTCCAACTCACATGAGTTAGTGGTACCTCGTACCAAACTGGTGTCATGGGGTGACAGAAGATTCCTCGTGTCAGCACCCAAACTCTGGAATACTCTGCCACCAGCCATTAAAACCAGCCCATCTCTCTGGTCTTTTCGAAAGCAACTCAAAACCGGGCTTTTTAATCAGTGATCCCCCCCCCTTTTTGGCTGACCATAGCAGATATCTTAGCGCCGAGATGCCCAAGGGCCTTCGTTCGCTCTCTATAAGTGCTATAAATAAATAAATAAATAAATAGTAGTGACCCTACGAATTGTCCTAGGCTTCCGGGGGGACGGTATATGAGAATACCGGATAAGGATTTGTCTGGCGTAATTTGTAGGTTAAAAAAGACACTTTCGCAGTCCGAGATTCCTCCCTCTTGTATCCGACAGGTGAATTTGTCCCTGTAAACTATGGCTAGCCCACCTCCCTTTCCCTGGGTTCTGTTATGGAACTGTATCAGGAATCCCTGGGGTAACATACTGACAATGTCTGCCTCAGAGTTGGAGGTCAGCCATGCTTCTGTGAGGAATAGTATGTCCACGTTGGTATCGTGAATTAGCAGATTGATTTCTATGCAGTGTTTAGGTATAGATCTGCAATTAAGCAGGGCCAGGCTTGCATACTTCCGTATCTGGCGGTTGTTTTTCGAAGGTGCGTCACCCTGGTGAGATGATAGTGATTTAAAGGGTGGTTTTAGTTCTTAGATGCAGGAGTTCATCTCGCGAGTATTTGATACGATGATCGGGAGAAATGGGCATAGTGTATGGCCCTGTGCCCGGCCTGGCCCGGACGGGCCCAGACGGGCTTGCCTCTGGCGCGCCCGCTGCGCCCGTCCGCTGCGCGTTCGGGAAGGGGCGTTCATTTTGTAGTGACAGGGCCCAAATCGCCCAGCCACTAGAGCGCTGTCCTCCACCTAATCCAAGATGGCGCCCAAAGTCTGCGCCTCGAGGGGGGTGCATATGGGTTCACCGGGAGCCCGAAAATCGGCTTCCGATGATGTGGGTCTTCCACAGGTAAGATGCGGTGCAATGCGGCAGCGAGGGGTGATTTTTAAAATTCACACAAAGGTATTTCAATTCCGAAGATAAAAGTAGCGTAAAGTAGCGTCAATTAGAATGTCTAACAAAGAAATAATAATTTTTAAAAGCTAAGCTCTATACTCCCGGCTTCCGCCTCAGGAGTCCATGCACACAATGATTAGGGGTTTTACGCTGGCTCTTTTGTAGTGACAGGGCCCAAATCGCCCAGCCCCTGGAGCGCTGTCCTCCACCTAATCCAAGATGGCGCCCGAAGTCTGCGCCTCGAGGGGGGTGGATGTGGGTTCACCAGGAGCCCGAAAATCAGCTTCCGATGATGTGGGTTCTTCCGCAGGTAAGATGCGGTGCAATGCGGCAGCAAGGGGTGATTTTTAAAATTCACACAAAGGTATTTCAATTCCGAAGATAAAAGTAGCGTAAAGTAGCGTCAATTAGAATGTCTAACAAAGAAATAATAATTTTTAAAAGCTAAGCTCTATACTCCCGGCTTCCGCCTCAGGAGTCCATGCAATTATAAAACACTATCCTCCATGCAATTATTCTCCATGCAATTATAAAACATTATTCTCCCAGTTATGGAAAGTCATACTCCATCGCACAAGCGATTTCAGTTTTTGCTGCAAGAGCTAAAAGAGAATGGGTTTGATTGCCTTCTCAGGCACCCATAAAAAGTGTGTGTGGTCAAAACAGAGATTGCAGAAGCTAGGGCAAGTGTTTCCTGTTTTGTTCTCCCTTCCCTGTTGGGCTACACTTTGCAATTGTCACAGGTATTATGTAGTAAGTGGCTGGCCCTGGTGCCAGGCAGAATAGAAAATTAAGTCAGAGTGAAGATGGCACATATCTTACACTCCAAATAAATGAGTAATATACTCTGTCATGGTAGTTAGAGTACACCCTTACTCATTCTCTGAAAGGGTTATACTCATGTCAAGAAAAAAATGTTTTGTTTCATGTAGAGGAATGTTATGGTTTTGCTTTATTGGCTTGAAATACTACTTCTATCGAGGTCCTGGTTTATATCCTAAGCTATTTAATGGATGCAAAGTTGCCTTTTACATTTACATTTATTTGGTGCATCGCTGTCCTGCACAGATTCTGCATGTTGCATGTGATTGTATTGGATTTAAACACAATGGAATGAGAATAAGAGATGCCATTTGTGGGGAGTTTATATTTAAATATATAAGTCACATACTATAGTAACATTATATAAAAAAGGCAATGCTGTAATGTAAATTATGCTAGACAGTTCAACATTCCAGTAAGTTAAGTACCTCATTAAAGAAAATAGTTCCATTCAGAGGACTAAGATCAAATTTAGCTGCATCTTCCAGCATCCAAATAATTCTTACTGCACCCCTTCCACCTTGACTCCGCGCCACAGTCAAGGACACTGAACCAGCTGGGTCACCAGGCGACTTTGGCTCATAAACTGTTACCTTGAAAAGAAAAGAAAAGGCTGAGACACAAAGACTATAGATCCTGATCCATCAGCAAATACCAACAATGGCTGCAATGTTTCTCCTTCGAAGTAGAAGTATACGTGAGTAAGTAAGTCAAATGTATTCTGATAAGGCTGTGAAAATGTAAAACAAGGACAAACAAGTGTGGGCAGAAGATGCTTAGTACAACTGCTGAAGTTTTTGCAAGTTCCAAACAATATTAGCTCCATACCTGAAAACCTTTTTCCCCCAAAAGAGACAATTCTGCATGGTTGGATGAACAGATTCAAGTTTACTTAATATCTTCAGTTTAAAGGTTTCTGGATCCCTATCATGAAGGGCTGCGCTGAGTTAGTGCAATACCGAGCCCCCATTTAATGCTCCCGGAGTGTGTAATGTGAATTAATTTAACCAGAGATTTCTGTGAGTTAGAGCCTGACATTTAGAAAGTACAGGTCAAAAACAGCGGGACGGGTTTGCCGCTTTCTACTTCTGAGATGTAATGTCTAAAATAATTCAGTAACTTATAGACACAAGTGGTTAAATTAATTCAATTTACACACTATAGACATATTAAAACAGGCACTCTGCTCTAGGTTGAGCCAGCGCAGCCCATCATGATTTAGCTAATACATAATCTTTGTTACTGGACACACAATCATGTTTCTAAGGTACGAATTATTTCACTTTGCTTATTTCATTTTTGTCAACCCTTGTGGTGGCTAGGCATTTAACTGTGAGAATCCCCAAAATGTTCCCCTTCTCACTCCCCTGCTATGTTTCTCTGTGGGCTACGAAATGTGGGATTGCCAAGTGTCTGCACTCCTCACTTGCATGCAAATACTAGATTTGTTTACATGCAAACACAGGCAACTGCACACAACATAAACAACAGCCAGATTTCAAAGATAAGCAAATGAGTTCCATCGGGTATCACAGAAAGAGATGATGTGAAAGAAAATCATCCGTCAGTACCTTTTTAAAAAACAAATATATATTTTTTCAATGATGCTAAACACAATCTGAAGACAATGGACCTCCAGTCACAGTTTTCCTTATCAACATCTGTCAGTACCTAAAAGGAATGCAGACTTAAATGAGGTTATGCGTGTGGGCCCCAAAGTGGCTTCAAGGCTGTAATTGTAGCCTTGCTTATCGTTAACCCTTGAAAAGCCTGCCTTCAATTTGTCAGCATACCCGGGCAAAGATGCTCTCATAAAAATGCATGTTTAGATCCTTGAGATTTTATTCATACATGAGGTTTTGCTTTCCAAACAAATTGCATAAGTGATTAAGTTACTGAATCAATCTGGGAAAAAAACATCCTAGCTTCTCTATCAATGCAATCTAGTCACTGTTGAGCAGAGATATCCTGTTGTCCTGAGCAGATTTAGCAATTATTTTTGACTCTGGTCTCATGGCCTACTTGATCACCAAGCTGTGGTGAGCATAAAATATGGTCGCCCGTGACCATGTCTTTCTGTACACGCTGCCTGGCTAAATTCAGTTTAAGATCATATCAATCATCAAGAAAGCAGTCTGTAGCAGGTGCATGTGCTATTTCCAAAAGATCTTTCTGAGGTATGTTGATATCCAATGCTTAATATCAAGGACTTTTCTGACCATCGGAACACCAAGGAAAGTGGTATGGAGGGTGTACCTTGCTTGGGTTCGGAGATAAGCAGTGGAGCGTACTACTGAGTCAGCCACTCAAATGTATAATGAAGTGTTATACTTGAGGGGAATAAAGTGCAAAACCATAAGATTTATTCATTTATTATGTATCTTATAGAGCGCGCGGCTAACCCGACGGGAGTGTCCCAGCGCTTAGCGAAGAAGATGGAGTAAGTGAATCAGCACTGTGGGCCTGGTAGAGACTATGGGAGACTGAAGAGCCATGTTTTCAGCAACTTACAAAAGCTAGGCTCCGATGAGGCCTTCCTGATATGTAGGGGCAGGGAATTCCAGAGGATGGTTGTTTTGACTGAGAATGAGCGTCCACCCAGTCTGGCCTTAGGAAAACGGGGGGTAACAAGAAGTACTTGGTGATTTGACCTTAAAGTTTTTTGTGAGGTGTGATTTTTTAGTTCTTTTCCTAAGGTAATGGGGACCGGTGCCATTTGTTGCTCTGTAGGCAAGGGCGAGTGCTTTAAATTCTGTTCGTTTTCTTACCGGTAACCAATGAAGGCTGTGTAGATGTGGTGAGTGGTGATGTCTTAGGGGGATATTTCTAATAAGCTTTGCAGCTGGGTACTGGATTGTTTGCAGCTTTCTGAACAGATAGGCCGGTAGGCCCAAATATAGACTATTAGCATAGCCTAATTGGGAAGTCACTAGTGTGTGGACAATAGTTTTCCTGCATTCCATAGGTAGTAGGTGGAGGAATTTACGCAGTGCCGTTAGTTTCCAAAAACAGGTCGAGGAAACATGTCCTATCTGGGTTTTGCACGACAAAGTATTGTTGATTTTAAAACCCAAATTCCTAGATGATGAAACAGGGCAAGGGGGTGGATTGAGCACTGAAGGCCACCAAAGGTCAGTTCGAGGGGGTGAGGGTTGATTAAAAAACAATACTTCAGTTTAATCGGCATTGAGCCGTAAGCAGTTGGTAGTCATCCAGGTGGAGATATCTGTCAGACAATGCTGAAATTTGGTAAAAAGATCAAAACCATAAGATCACAGAAACAATCGCTTTACAAATAAATATCAAAAGCAAGCCAGTACCTTCATCACCAGCATCTGTTTTGCTTTTTATATTACACTGGAAGTCAATATATTTTGATCTGTTATTTTTTTATGTGCAACTTACTGACTTCCTTAATAAATATCATCCTGATAGTTCGCCTTGCAAAGAAATTGATTTCTAAGCCCTGTCATCAACTCTGTGTAATAAAATGTTCTTTACTAAATACAGAGTCAACTCATATAGATTAAGTGAATTCTTTACATTTATGAAATGTTTGCTCGAAAAAAGTATTACTCACACCTTTCCAATTTACTCTAACACTCAGTTTTAGAGCCTTTGTATTTTATCATCCCAAAGGGAAAGTATGGCTTTTAGAGAACAAGTTCTTAAACATTTGTATAGTCCAGCCTATATAGGCAAAAGGTACTATTGTTTATGGCTTGAAAAACAATTCAATCAAGGCGTTTAAAGTTTTGAGGTATAACACCTTTAACAACTTGATTGATTTTTTGAACATGTATTTCCAACTAGTACTACATTTAGTAAGCCAGCATTATTTGGTGATTTCTAGTATTTCATTTCAAATATGCAAAATACAATCAGTGATTTCACCATTTGAAACAACGTTTTCCAGCAGTTTAGAGCCGCACAGATTTTGTCGCAAAAAAGGTGGCTATGTTTGTGTAACAGCCTGCTTGTAATTTTCTCTAGCATCTTCACTGTACGATTTCTGCCATATTCTCCTAAGGGATTTGCAGTACTTTTTTTTTATTATGCAAGATATCATCAAATCAGAGAGTGGGAACACAGGGTCTCTGGTTTTTTTTTGCTAGCTGGCATTAAAGAGTACAGTGCAGTCCCAACCACACATCAGTGGTGGAGATGTCAGAACATACTGAGTTTGACAAGGGTGGGTGGTTGGATTTTAAAGTCTGATTCAAAGCTTTAACATTAACCTTAGACCAGTTCCTGCCTTAGGTTATGACTGGATGAGACTTAACCAATACTCCACTGAGATTACAAGAGTGAAAGGAACTGCAAAATGGTCAGACGAGGCTAAACGTAGGTCCTGACCTCTCATGAGAGAAAATGGAGTTGAACAAATAGCCAGCAACTTGAGTGGGACCATTATTGACCAACCAAAAGTCCAGCCCCGAGAAGTCCTCAATAAGCGAGGAGGTGATGCTGCAGGACTTATCATCCAGGTGTCCAATAAAGTCTCCAGAAATGGTGATGCTAGCATACTTCACAATGAATTACTGGCCAGTCCTGAAGGGCCGATGTATTAGGGCACCTGAAAAAGTAAAGTTATTAGAACAGAAATAGTAACGTTTCACAGTCAAATAGAAAGCTTCTCTATTTGACAAACGTATTGTGATTTGAAAATAAGCGCAATACCCCCCTCCCCCTCTTAGGAGGCAGAAATCAGGGTGCAGAGAGATGACAATAGCTGGGGTTGAAACTCCATTCAACCAAATTTCTTTCAGAAACACAGCATCTGGAGCATGATCAATAAAAAAGTTGAACAGCTTAGATTGATGCTTTCTTAGTGACCGGCAATTATTATTAAAAAATGTAAAATGAGCAGCATTACACAGATGCCGGTCATCATTGATTGAATGAGAGTAACAGCCTGTGGCATGTATTTTCGGTGAAATAAAAGTTCAGAGAAACAGTCAAACTGTAGTAGAAGGAACCTGTGGCGGGGGAATTTCCTTGAGCATCTTTGAAGATAGAGGAGACTTGAGTCTGATGAACTGTATATTGGAAGAGCCACATGTTCACTATAACTATGGGAAACATCATTAGTAATTAAGGTTGTAATTCTATGTCCCTAACATTCATAATTTACAGAGCAAATTCAACAATCTGGCTGTACTATCTGTCATTCTTCAGACACTTACCACTCTCTCTATGAATCCAAAAACTCCCACAGGCGAATCATTTGGTGGAATATTAATGGTCACACGGGTTTCTACTCCAAGCCTGGCTCCTCCTGTTACCCTCATTAAAGTAACATTGAATATTTCAGAAAATTCAACTGCATTGTCATCCACTATGAAAATATCTATAACAGCAGCACTCTAAATCAGAAAAAAAGAGAGATGACATTTAGTATGGGTATTCTTCATACACTACTTACTTAGGGAGAGATACAATGAGTTATGGCAGTTTCTTAAAGTAAAAACATGTTGATTTGTTTATTGAACAAAAGTTTTAAAAAACTTGCCATTTCCTGAAGTTATTTTCAACAAATTGTTAGAATGCTAACATTGTTACTTGCTTCTACAGTTTAAATCTCATTGCATGCTTTCAGTAAATTTAACTAATAGAGTGCCTCATTATGTAAATAACACTGGCATTCAGGCAATATTGCTTCACTCTGATAACCTGATAAGATTGTGTTCATTATTTAGAATTAGAGTTAAATTTGAAAGTGAATCGAAACTCTATCTCAATATCCTAAGATCGCAGATTTGCTTGCGCCACCTCTTGGAATTTTGAATGGACTTGAGGTATTTGGATATAACCACTGCAATTGGAAGGCTTTTATTAGTGGCAAATGACTTCAACAAAAGGTTTTAACTGGTGTTATTGATTTTTATATGTGTGTGGAATATATATGGTGTATGAACTTTGCTGTTGCAAAGATAATCAACTAAATACATTTATTTTTGACTGACTAACTTGTGCCACCTTACTGTTGGATGTTAACAATTCTGCTGTGTTTCACGTAAGTCTCCAACTGTGAATGTGGAAATTGCTGCCTTTTATAGGCAGAAGATCGGAACAACCATTGGTAATATCAGTGCCTCTGCCTTGCACTGTGAATGGATACCTTTAACTCACACAGTACGAGACAGAGTGGTATTCCACGCATTTGAAATTGTGAAACAGAAAATTACTCTTTAGGAACTACTTTGCGAGAAACCTAATCCATAATAAAACTAAATAGCACAGTGTATAACTGTCCAAAATATGCTGCGGTTTTGTATTGAGAGTAGCCCTTTGCCAAATAAGGATCGGGTGGTAAAGTTTGATGTTTTGAGGGTACAAGTTGTAACATAGGAGGGGACATTTACGGAGTGAGGTTCCCTAGCAGAGCTGTGTCTGAGAAATAGCAGAGATTACTACAGAATTGAGGTTGAGGTGCATTGACACATAGGTCTGAGAGTCATCGTTTTGGGCTAGCAGAAGGTGCTTCAGGATTGATGTTTATAGGCCGACCTGTAGGAGAATCCTAGTTTTTTAATAGGAGGCCGTGACGGAGAGCTAAGGCGCACTGTCATTACAGTTTGAAGGTCAGAGTCAAGGGATAGTGGATGTCCTTGTGTCTGTGGGTGCACTGGCAAAGTGTGTGTGACTTACTTACTGGAAGCAATAGAGTATCCGTCAGTTAGTGAGGTATATCTACAGAACCTTATTAGTGTACATTTGACAGATTTTATTTCTCCGCACTTCTCACTGAGAGGAAATCACAGAACGGCACTTGTTGCTTTCAGGAAATGAAGCATGATGAACACGAATACCTTTAATTAGCTAAAAAAACTGCACCAAGTGCCAAATATCTTATCTTCACTGTAAAATGAGAATGCCCCTAATTTGTTTGTAGATCTTGTTCATATACAATTTAATACATACATTGTTGTGGTCAGGCGCGCAACACCTATTGGAATCAAAGGGCTTCAGCCCCCCCCCCGTCATGAGTGGCAGCCCGGGCTCAGACGCTTCCCGGGCACACACACAGCCGCACCCGAGCACTTCACAGGTCTTTAAAAGTCTATGTGCATGTTAATGAGGCTTTGATGTTTCCAAGAGCCCCTGCAGCTCCACTCTGCCTACTGCCCAAAGTTTCAGCCCCTCCCCGAAATTTTTTCTTAGCCCCCCCCGAAATGTGGCTCTAGTTGCGCCTCTGGTTGTGGTCGCTGTTCACAATATTTAAAGACATCTCACAGCAATATACTGATGCACTCATTCACTGCCTTACCAAGCAACAACTTACACCAACTCACCCATGACCCTTGCTCATGTACTCGCTCAAATCAATGTACTCAAGCACATGAAAATAACTTCAGTATGCCCTGATTGGCATGATGTGCAAAGAAGTCAAGTTGGTGTAGGAGACAGGGAGGAGGTCACAGCAGGAGGGGGGGCTTGTGGTGTGCTTAATGAGCCTAGACCATACTATCTTAATTAGTTTGGGTTCAAAGGTAGGTGATGGGCAGAACAGTGTGTCCCACTTCCTGCTACACATTAACAGTAGCCAAGTGTTGAGTCGGAGGACAATTGATGGTAATATTTTACCTCAGCTCCTGCTGAACACAGAAGCTAGTATCTTATCGATATATGTAAATCAGTGGGCAGGTACAGGGAGAGAGTTGAGGGGAACTGAATGCCCCTGGTTGAAAGAAGCACACAACAGAAGGGACTTTTTCATTATTCATATGAGCACTTTCAGTGTGAGAAGATGTCTGTGTTTCCATATTCTTGTGATATTGCTGAGGAGGCCCAAAAGGAAGGGGCTGAAACATATTGACCATTACATTATGAGGAGTTCCCCAATCCACAATTATATAAGATATGAAGATTAAATCAACAAGTAACCCTTGGGACTGTGATCTGATGCAACATCCCCGGTTAGGCCCGATATTGGATTGATGGAACTACCATAAGGTGAACTCCATTTTTGAAATGACAGAGGAGACACCTTAAAACTTTTTTATATACAAAGGACTGACAATGAACTATTGGTCATTGTCTGTACAGTAAATATTTGTGTATGTATATATTTTTGTATATCTGCATTCAATGATAAGTGTAACTAAACATTAAATCTTCCAGAAGGAAGGTTTGTTCTTATTACGTATATATAGAAAATGTTATGTTACGTAAAATGGGATGAACAATTGTGAAATACAAGAATGTGGACATACAATCCACTCAAAGGAGCAGCAGTAGTCAGTTTCAACTCTTGAAATATGCTCCTAAATCTAATAGTTGAGAGGAAAAATAACCAAAAATAAGGTGTTTTACAAGTTTCCTTTTTGAAACATTGTACTGTATTGTAATTGCATTTATATGGTACTTCATTTGCCATTATAGGGCACAGAAGCATATTGTCAAATGAGTAGGACCTCTCACAATGGGGGAGTGTCGGCTGGAAAAGTGTTGTATTTGTTGTTAAATATTTTGCAGCATTTCCTGAGTGACCACAATGTTGCCGCAAAAACGTGTTTTGATGGAAGAAGGGTAAGTTAGAGATAGGCAAGCATCCTGAAATCATAATTAATGGACAACTATAATATACTCTTTTGGATCATCTCTATTTCTAGTGAGTCTTGGATAGAGAGAGATGGACAGATAAATGTCTGAGATCTACCTGCATTTGTCTCTAATGGAGTATCAATATAGAATGTATTATCACACCACTCCAACCAGAGGCATAGCTCACTCAATGAGAAAAGGGGTGTGAACCTCAAATTTCCCAACTAAAAAAATCAGTGAGCTGCATGGTGGTGGTGGGGGGAATTGTTTTAAGATGGACTGTTTCGATGAGGAACAGGGTCAGTACTGTAGGCATCTGACTAGAGTAGCACAGTGGGTGAAAAACGATGGGTTGGAATGCTGCCCCAAGCAGTTGTCACTGGTTAGACTATTTGCAAGCGTTCATCACATCAACTTTTGGGTGTTTTATTGTCAGTAGTATGCCTGGAAAAGAACCCTTTGGTGGCTTGGCACAAAGCCGTCAGACTTAAGGCAATGTGTGTAGTTTTTATGCAGCACTACTAACAGTAATAAAGTGAAAACACAGGAAAAAAATCCACACCAACTTCGAATTATAGAGCAAAATGTGATAAATAATTTGAGATCAAAACGACAAAAATCCAATTGTTAAAAGCAGAGATACACAATTTAAAAGTTTTAAGTAAAAATAGTGCCTAGAAGCATAAAGTGCCAAATGGTTTAATTGGTTGCACTGGACTAGAACAAAGTCACAAGTTCAGGCCAATTATAATGGAGCGTGGACTGGATACAGCAACTAAGTTAGGCCTGCTGAACAAGAGTTCCTTAACCCATTCGACGCTGATGACGAGCTGGGCTCGTCATGCACTGCCCATTGACTTCAATGAAAATCTCATTATAATGGCACTAAGATCCTTAGCATCCAAGTGGTTAAATTCTGGTTGTGGAGCATTGCGAAATCCTGCTTCGAAGATGCATCATTCATGGGCAGTTCTGAAGAACTCTGAGGCTGCAATGTGAGGTCCTGCATTGCCATGAAGGATGCCATTGAAGAGGGGCCTGCGATACACAATTTTGCTTGGAAGATACGTCCTGACCCAGCCACTCTGAAGAAGCTGCATGGCTATGATGCCGAGTCCTGCGTCATCGTCGAGGATGCCGTTGACGCAGGGCTTATGATATAAAGGCCTGCATTGAGGATGTGTCACACTGTGTTGGTTCTGCTTAGAAGACCACAGATGGGCTGGAAGATCACAATCTGACCCACTTCCAATGGTCCAGGCCTGGGGTAGAACCACTTGGGGTGTAGGACTCACTGCAGACACAGTCCAGGTGCAGGGTTCAAGGTGGTTGGAGTCTTCTCTGTCCTTGAGGCTATCATCAGGAGGCCAGCCAACTAGCCCTTGGAGTCACTCTGGTGGTCCTGGATTCAAGATGCCAGTATAATCTTTTAATTCAGGCAGCAGGGCAGCAGTCCTTCTTGCAGAGCAGCACAGCAGTCCTTCTGAGCCTTACACAGGTCCAGAGATGTACTGACAAGTTGGATCTGAGGGTCCATTATTTATACCTGGTGCCCACTTTGTAGTAGGAAAAGGTTCTGGAGGTTTCCACCACAGAGGTGTTTGGAATTACCAGCCTCCCAGCCTTGGCCCCCACTTATCTGGGGTCACAATAGACTAGTGTCAAACTCTGTGTGAGTGTACTCAGGCAGAGCTTTTGTAATATGTAAGTGTGGTAGGTGGCATCTCCTCCTCCTCATCAAGTCAGAGACGTTTGAGGTTCTGTGAATTCTGAACCCGTTTTATAAAGGTCATGGTATCGTTACGATTTTGGTAGTAGCGAACCGTAAATGACGAGTGCGGCAAGTACGAGTGTTTTCGTCATGTTGGATCGATGGATTCACTACGTATTTAGGGATTTCGTTCAGAACCTTCGGGTTCAATTTTGTGTACGGCAGCCATTTTGTGGTTGCCCTCACATAGGCCGATGACTACGGCCGTAGAGTCTTTGGGACACGTACACCTTTAGCTGACTTCTAGATGACCTGAGCGAACTGACCCTGTTGCCTGAAGCTAACCTTGCTGAGCCAGTTCCTTGTCCGGTAGCTGGTCGAGATAGAGATCAAAGAGCAGGACATTGTTGAGTTTATGGTACACGCACACACCCCTCTATCTTGCTTCACATCTGTTTCTGTTCCTTCTTTTATGGCCCGTTTATGGTTTGGGTTGTGGTCTCCTATTTTGGGTTCGTCCAGCCTGTCCGAGCAAGAATGTTGGGCTTTCCCGTGTAATTGATGGTGGGCTGGACAACTGAAAAGTGGGATTGTCGTTATGCGATACCTGTTGCAATATCACCCATGATTGGAGAGTTTGTAAATAATGGGTGATTTTTAGCATAAAAGACGATGTCTCTCAATATGAAAATCGAGCAGTCTCTAGCGAACCTACCCGTGTCGTACTTCGTAGATTTCTGTTCCTGGTTGCAGCCAATAAATGTGATCTTTGACATCACCGAGAAGTATCCCGTGTCTCTGTATTCTAAGACAGGTGAACTCGAAGACATTGGGCGTGCCCCTGGCGCTGCTGGGTTCTAAAACCTGGTTCTTCAGTTGGCGCCCAACATAGGGTGACTTCAGTGGTACCGGTCCAAGCCTGAAGATCGTGAGGAGCTTCGTGAGAAAATTCTGGAGGAAGGTCAACCACTTCATCGCCCCCTGTATGTCGTCGTGGTCCGAAGGTTTTTGCTGCGAGGTTCCTCGCTTTCCGACGGCTACGAAGGACTGCTGCCCTGACTGTCGCCCTGTCTTGGACCCTTTGACGATTTGTAGAGCGAGACGATAGACGGGTCTTCTGGTGACGTGATCAATACCTCAGTTAAGTATAAGTGGAGCGTCTCCCAGTCCTTAGTTTTTGGGTATCCTTCGGGATCTTTGATTTGGAACTTGCAAGTGCCAAAGACGAGGGACTCGTATATTTGCAAGACTATCGAGTTTGATTATCCCTTGAAGTTTGAAGCTAGATTAGTGAGCAAAGATGCCTGGTCTTAGCAAACTTGGAAAGATATTTTGTTGTGGTTGTAATAGGGATTCCCGATTGGAGGATTCGTGTCCCATACCTCCAGTTGGAACTCCGACTAATGAGCTCTATTCTAAGCATGGCGTGGGCCCCATTACGTATAATGAAGTATGGGTCCGATATACGAGAAAGGACGGTGTCCTCAAATGGCCCCAATATGGTAGCTATGACATGGAGATTTTAGATAATCTGGAAGTTAAACTATTTAAGAAGAAAGCCCGGCCGGTGATGTTTGACTCTTTCGCCTTTGGTGAAAGGAAGTCAAACAGAGAGAAATTAAACTAGCGAAGAGAAATAAAAGAGGGAAGGGTATATCGATAATGCAGGCTGCTGTACAGTTTAAAGATAATGAAGAAGAACAAGCGAGTGAGCAGTTGCACAGGCAACGTAAAATGGCTATCGATAAATGTTATCCAGCTTTGTCACCTCTCCAGCAAAGTGCAATGAAGGACCCTGAAAAGGATCCTTTGATGTCACATTTGTTGGGTTCTCCACCCCCTTATGTGCAGAGTGCTACAGCACCTCCGCAACCTTTAGTTGCGCAACCTCCAGTTGTGCCTCTTGCTGTTGTTCAACCGCCAGCTCCTCTTCAGTTGGCTCCTATTCCTTTGGCGCAGCCTTCTCAAGGGCCGCCGACTTTGCTACCAGTTCCGCCTCCAATTCCTATGACTTTTTCTCCTGTGTTTCCTGCTTCTTCTGATACTCCTTCTGATACTACTTCTATGTATACTTTGTCTCAACCTGCTTTGCCTCCTGTCCTTATGGCAAATTCTCCTTCTGTTTGACAGAGAATGACTGATACTGTTACTGGTCTTTTGTCTCCCTTCTTTGGGTCGTTGAGTATGACCCCTGCTTCTGCGCGTAAACATTTGCGTAGCCAGATGCCTGGTCCCGAAGAGTGGTCAGTATTGGATCATATGGCTCGTAAGTGGGTTGCCAATTCTTCGAGATATGATTTAGAGTCGGTTATGGATGTCTTCCGTCAATGGGAAGCACCAAAGCAAAGGTATGTCTTAGACATGATGTGTACTTTCCCCCGTGAGGAATGGGAAGATGGTGAGTTGGGACATACTCCGTCTGAGTTGTTCCGTGTACAGTCCGAGTTTGCGAAAGGTACAATAGTGGGTCTCGAGGTCGAAAAAGCAGTTGCGACATTGCTTTTGTTTAGGAATGTGCATCCTTCTCAGCCGTTGTTTGAGCCTGATTCTTCTGTTAGGAGACAAGCGCGACAGTATCCAATGAGAGAGGTTCCTCCGGTATGGAAGGATGAAGTGCCTGCTGGTGCGAATAATAATCCCCCAGCTGTACCGGCTCATTTTCAGCGTGTTTGGGTACATGTTCCGTGGAAGCAAGCTGAAGTTTTGGCTCTTAAGCAGACTTTACCTGATCCCCCGAAAGAATCCTGCAGGGTACTATAAGGAGTTATCACAGACAGCAGACTCATGTATTATGAACCTAGCCGATATAGATATGTTGTTTGGGAATGTGGTTCCTCAACCCTTGTGGGGTATGATTTGTCATGTGGATCATGCGCAAGAGTTAGGTGATACATGGACTAATATTGCAGCTGCAGATGGTCTTCAAGGTGGAGGAGCTAAACCTGAAGCTTTGGTTGCAGAACTCCCCGGTAGGATCATTACTTATATGAAGACTTTAATTCCTGCTATACGAGTGAATTGGGATAGGTTTTCAGCATGTAAGCAGAAGAAAGACGAAAGTGTGTCTGATTTCTTCACTAGATTTGAAGAGACGTTTATCGACCATAGTGGTCAAGATATGGGTATAGAAGGTGGCCAACGGTTGTTCGTTGATAGGTTTGTGCATAACTTGCTTCCCGAGTTGTGTACTAAGTTGAAGGATTCAGAGAGTTCATGGGCTGTTTCTTCGTCGGAGCAGATATTGGCTACTGCACAATATTATGAGAATAGGGATAAGGATGAGAAAGAGAAAGCAGACCGAAAGACAAAAAATTTGAAGATGAAGGTTCTTTTGCAGCAAGCGTATCCGCCTCGTAATAATCAGCGTGAATATCAGCAACCTCAGCAGTTTCAGAGAAATTCGCAGAGGTTTGAGCCTTCTCAACAGCGTTTACCTGTGGGCCCTAATCAGTGTGCGTATTGTAAAGAAGAGGGTCACTTTAACAATAGTTGTCCGGTTCTGTTGCAGCGTACGAATGGTGCTTCTGGTGTGAGAGGTCGAGGTGTTCAGCAAGCTCCTAGAGGTAGGGGACGTGGTGTGTTCACCCAGAATGCACAATCCTTTCCTCCACAGAATTCTATGAACTGTTTTGACCTGCAGAATGTTGCGTCTGGTAGGACGACTCAGTACTATGCTGACGACTACTATGTTGAAGGTGAGAATATCGACGGTAATGATTGCTAGGACAGCGATAGACAAAGAGAGGGAGTTGTGTCAGTTCCAGTAGATCAGAGTGGACCTTATGTTGAAGAGATTGCATCAGGTGTGTCAGAGCCTTTTCTGTTGGATACTGGTGCTGCGAAGAGTTCTATCATGCACTCTAAACTCCCTGGCGCACCTTTGTCTGGCTTGGCGGATGTTTCGGTAGGTTTTTCTGGCGCCCCAGTTTGTAATCCGGTTTCTAGTCCTTTGTCTCTTTCTGTTGGACCTTGTGAATTTGAAGCACCCCTCATTCTAATGACAGGTTGTGGTGAGAACTTGTTGGGATTGGATTTGTTGAAAAGATTGTATGCAACGCTACATTGTTCTCCTTCGGGAGTACAGCTTACATTGGGTAAGAGAGTGATCTCTCCGATGTATTTGTCCAAAGATCGACTTCCATTGGAATTGCGTTCTTTCCCTGATACTCTTTGGGCTACTGGTCCTAATGATGTGGGTCTTTTGGAGATTCCACCATATGTTGTGACGTAGAAAGCGAATGTTAGATTGCCACGTATTCCCCAATATTGGATTTCTAGTGATGGTGAAAGAGCGCTTTTAGCGATCATCTATGATCTAATTGAAAAAGGTGTGATCGAGGAAACGAGAGGTAATGTGTGCAATAGTCCGGTTTTGCCTGTTTTGAAACGTACTGATTCTTCGCAACCGCCTGTGTACAGGTTTGTGATCGATCTTCGCGAAGTGAACAAGATTGTAGTACCGCAGTTTCCTGTTGTTCCGGATATTACTGCTTTGCTGACTATGATTCCTGCTTCTGCTACTTGGTTTTCGGTGATTGATCTGAAGAATGCTTTCTTCAGCATCCCGATTGCCGAGGAGAGTAGAGATATTTTTGGCTTCTCTTTAGGAGGCCGAAGGTTTCGGTTCAAGCGCACTCCTCAAGGCTATTGTGAGAGTCCATCCATCTATAGTCAGGCTTTAAAAACACAGCTTGATACGATTGTCTTACCTGATGGTGCTGCTCTTATTCAGTATGTCGACGATTTGTTAGTTGCTGCTGATAATGAGATTTGTAAAGAAGCTACTCTTTCTTTGTTGAGTCATTTGTCTAACCTCCATCATAAAGTGTCACTCTCGAAGTTGCAGTATTGTCGACAAGAAGTGATCTACTTAGGTCATCTCTTATCAAAGGAGGGAAGAAGATTGACCCCAGAACGAATTCAAGCGATTGCGAAAATGAATGGGCCAACGACACAGAGAGAAGTGCGTGCTTTCTTGGGTATTACTTCGTATTGTAGGCAATGGATTTCAAATTTTTCGCTTCTTGCGAAACATTTGTTAGCACTTACTGTTAAGGATACTCCGAATCCTCTTCCTTGGACTGACGAATGCCAGAAGAGTTTTTCTGAATTGCGTGATGCGTTGTGTTCGGCTCCTGTGTTGGGTACCCCCAACTACAGTAAGCCTTTTACACTCTATGTTCACGAGAGAGAGGGATGTGCATTGTCAGTCCTGACACAGCAGTTCGGCGATAAACAACGTCCATGTGCGTATTTCTCGTCGACTTTGGATCCGGTAGCTAGAGCGTTGCCGAGTTGTTTGAGAGCTACAGCGGCAGCAGCTGTTTCTATCTGACAGTCTGCTGGTTTGGTGATGGATAATATGTTGATTGTGATGGTTCCACATGCAGTGGATACTTTGTTAAACAGGACCAAGACACAGCACTTAACTAGTGCTCGATTGTCAGGTTATGAGCTAACACTTTGGCGAGTCATGTGCATATAAAAAGATGCAACACGTTGAATCCAGCTACGTTGTTGCCGATTTCTGTAGAGACAGATGTTCAGGAACAGCATAATTGCTTTCTTAGGACAGAGGAGGAAACGAAGGGTAGAATAGACCTTAAGGATACTCCTCTTGCGAAGTGTGATGGTACCCTATGGGTAGATGGTTCGTGTTTTAATCTTCCGAATGGTGATACGATTGCAGCATATGCAGTTACGACTTTGCATACGATTGTTGAAGCTGCACGTATCCCACAAAATTCAGCTCAAGCAGCAGAGTTGATTGCATTTACAAAAGCGTGTTTGTTGTCGAAAGGAAAGAGAGTGACTGTGTATACCGATAGTCAGTATGTGTTTGGTGTGGCTCACAGTTTTGGTCGCCTGTGGACGGAACGTGGGTTCCTCACGTCTCATGGTACGAAAATTCAGCATGGTCAGTTGGGGAATGAACTTCTTGAGTCGCTTACGTTAACGATGCAAGTTGCGATCGTGAAATGCAGTGCACATCAGAAGGTTACCAATGACGTTGGTTGTGGTAATGCATTTGCAGATGAAGTTGCAAAAGATGTGGCGAAAGATGTGATGAGTCGAATGTATGTTGTGGGTCCAGCAAGATGGGTTCCGGATAGAGGAATGTGTGAAGATACGATAGAGAGCGTGAAGTCAATTCAGGCTGAAGCTACTGAGAAAGAATTGAATGTATGGAGAGAGAGTACGGGAAAATTGGATTCGACTGGTTGTTGGATTGAGTTGTCAGAGAACCAGCGATGGTTGTTACCTGATGCGTATGTGCTTGCAGTGGTTACAATGGCGCATGGAATGGCTCACATTAGTGCGAAAGGGATTTGTAAGTTGTTGGCTCCAGTATGGCAGAATGCTGGAATTCCTAAGTGTGCACAGAATCTGGTCCAGAATTGTATGGTTTGTCTGATGTATAATCCTGGCAAGGGAACTCCAACTCCAGCTGGTCACTTTGCGCCTCTGACGTATCCGTTCGAGGTTTTGCAATTAGATTTCATCCACATGGAGAGATGTAACAACTTGAAGTACGTCCTTGTGGTTGTTTGTGCCTTTTCAAGATGGGTAGAGGCATACCCCCTGAAAGATAATACTGCCTTGTCCACAGCTAAAGCCTTAGTTCAGGAATTCTTCCCCTAGGTATGGTTTTCCAAGAATGGTCTGGAGTGATATCGGGAGTGAATTTGTGGGTCAAGTCATGAAGAGAGTATGTGAGGGTTTAGGCATCAGACAGAAGTTCCACGCTCCAAATCACCCCCAGTCAGCTGGTTTAGTTGAGTGCTATAATGGCACCTTAAAACTGAAACTGGCCAAGATTCAGGCGAGCTCTGGTCTCCATTGGCCTGATGCTTTGCCATTGGCACTTTGGTCAACCAGAACTACAGTACATTCTAGAGTGGGCCTTAGCCCATACGTGATCGCATTTGGTCGCCCGGCAAATATATGGGGAGTGCCGAGGCTGACAAAGTTTAGCGAAATCGAGCATCCTGTACTAATTGACTATCTGTATGATTTGACGGCTAGATTGCGTGTTTTACACCAACAGGTTCATGACACATTGCCACAAGCATCTGAAGATCCAGGACACACCATTGATCCTGGTTCGCGGGTACTGATCTGGAATTTTCAGCGGACAAAGAACGATCAGCCCCGCTGGACCGGACCCCATCAGGTCTTGTTGGCAACGCGTACTGCAGTGAGAGTGCCCGGCAAAAGAAACTGGATCCATGGCGTACATTGTAAGAGGGTTTCTTTGCCTCTGCCGTACGGCCGTTGGGTCCAGGAGGGTGTTGGGGATTCAGAGACTGAGACTGTGCCGAAGTTTATCCCATTCAGCGATGCACGTTTAATTGGGACAAGCTCTGAGCGTGAGAACGACAATATTTTGCAGAAAGCCGTGCCTCCATTAGTTCGACTGGACACTTCTGAGCCTGAGTTATTATTTCGAGATCAGACATTGCCTGGTAAAGGCTGCTATAATTTACGACCGAGAGTCGTTGAACTAATAAAGTAAACATTTTTCTTGCTATTTTTGAAACTACGCTCTCTCATCTGAGAAACTGTTTTGATCGATTTTTGTTTTTCGAACCGCCATCCGGGTTCAGCTGTAGGGTCGCGGTATAAAGACTCAGAGTGTACGGCTGGAAGACACAAGGTCGACAGTTCTGGTTTGTTCTAGGGCGTTCCCTGGGACATTCCGAGGTACACTTGAGCGGAAGAGAACCAACTGCCGCGAACAACACGGTTAGAGGATGGAGTTTTTCGAGATGGAGAGAGCTGTTGAGGAAATGAACTTTAAGACAAGAATATGTAAAATAATGAGTCGAAAATGTTTTCTGATAATGTGTCTTTTAATGCTACTCAGCATGACAATGTTTTTGGTGGGTTATGTTATTTTCTCTTTCCAAGTGACGTTTGCACCCACTACACAACCTATGCCTTTTCCTACTATTTCTTTGCATTCTTTTCATCCTTTGCCTGAACATGAGTCCATTAGAAGATTAGAATTTGCTAATAACTCTTTTGTTCAACTTTTACACCAGCATCAGTTAGTAGTGAACACCACTAATTGTTGGGTGTGTGGTCTTATGCCTCATACTACTGATAAGGGTATTCCTTACCTGGTCCTGCCGTTCTGCTATAATGGTTCTGTGTGGGCGTACAGAACGATGTTCATTTATGCCCGTGAAGTTTACCCCCTACGCTCTGTGAAAGACAATCCGAAGAATAGTGCTCTAGTTAAGGGAATAGTAGACATGATTAGAGGAATTTACTCCTATGAGACTATCCCGAAAGATGAGACACTAGCATATATTGGATGGAGCGTGACTGGATATGGTGTTAGTCTGAGTGGAAACCAGCGAGCGAAAAGATCTTCTCCGATTTGGATTGTACCCCATCGTGGTAATTTTTGTCTGCAAGGTAGTGGCAAAAATCTGAGAGCTCAGTTAGGGAAGAGTGTTTGCACTGAGAAGCATATTTTTGCGTCACAGACTTCCCCATCGTTTTTAGCAGCTAAGGGTACCTATTTTGTTTGTCACGATAGAGCATACATATGGTTGCCGCCTGATTTTTCGGGAACATGTTATGTCTTGTTCCTGTTGCCTCCTACGTATACTGCTGCGGCAGATTACCATAAAACGAGAGTTGCTAGAGGTGTCTTCAGTAAGGAAGATACTGCTGGACAAGAATTAGGCGATTTTCTGAAGGGTTTTCTGCCGTTTTGGGGACCTATGGTTAACAGCAGGAACATACGACAACTGACGAGAGTGGTTGAGTCCACCATAGTTGAGACTGTCGGTGCCCTTAGTAATTTGACTGCTGAGCTCCAATCGGATCGCCTTACTACGCTGCAGAATCGAGTTGCGTTAGTTGTCATACTTGCAGATAGAGGAGGGGTATGTAAATTGATTCAATCGAGCTGCTGCGTTATCATTCCAGACAACGCTCCGACAGTGTACCAGGCCATTTCCAAGCTACATAAGATCTCCGAGTCTATACATGTGGACGAAGGAGATTGGTCGTTAATGGGATGGTTTGGGGGATTGTTATCCACTTGGGGATGGAAGATTCTGATGATCATTGGGATGGTTTTAGCTATCCTTTTCCTGTTCTGTCTTTGCGTACAGTGTGCTCCTGCTATATGTGGCCTTTGTGCTACTTCGTGTGCAAGGAGACCTGTCCAGAGAGAGCTACGAAGTAATAGGATGATGCTTCAACAACATCTTGATGATCTGATGAATATAGACCTGGATTCAGATTGACGTGAGTTTAGGTTATTGCCTATATAAGGGCAAAAGGAGAGTCTGAGGTTCTGTGAATTCTGAACCCGTTTTATGAAAGGTCATGGTATCGTTACGATTTTGGTAGTAGCGAACCGTAAATGACGAGTGCGGCAAGTACGAGTGTTTTCGTCATGTTCGATCGATGGATTCACTACATATTTAGGGATTTCATTCAGAACCTTCGGGTTCCATTTTGTGTACGGCAGCCATTTTGTGGTTGCCCTCACATAGGCCGATGACTACGGCCGAACGAGTCTTTGGGACACGTGCACCTTTAGCTGACTTCTAGATGACCTGAGCGAACTGACCCTGTTGCCTGAAGCTAACCTTGCTGAGCCAGTTCCTTGTCCGGTAGCTGGTCGAGATAGAGATCAAAGAGCAGGATATTGTTGAGTTTATGGTACACGCACACACCCCTCTATCTTGCTTCACATCTGTTTCTGTTCCTTCTTTTATGGCCTGTTTATGGTTTGTGTTGTGGTCTCCTATTATGGGTTCGTCCGGCCTTTCCGAGCAAGAATGTTGGGCTTTCCCGTGTAATTGATGGTGGGCTGGACAACTGAAAAGTGGGATTGTCGTTACGCGATACCTTTTGCAATATCACCTATGATTGGACAGTTTGTAAATAATGGGTGGTTGTCAGGAACGTGATTTTTAGCATATAAGACGATGTCTCGCAATATGAGAATTGAGCAGCCTCTAGCGAACCTACCCTTGTCGTACTTTGTAAATTTCTGTTCCTGGTTGCAGCCAAAAAATTTGATCTTTGACGTCACCGAGAAGTATTCCTTGTCTCTGTATTCTAAGACAGGTGAACTCGAAGACATTGGGCGTGCCCCTGGCGCCGCTGGGTTCTAAAACACGGTTCTTCACGTCCCATTCTACCAACAGCTAAGCTAATTTGTCTCACTGGCTGGAGTAATATACAAAGATCTACTGCCAGCTACACCCAGTCATGTGACCAAGGATAAAGTCTGCAGGCACCACATTTGCAGGGAACAATAAAATAGCAACTTTTTAAAAGTGGCATTTTTAGAATTCTGGCATAACAATTGACTTTACTAATAAATAAGATTTTAACTTTCAATTCTTTTGACACAAACTTGACATTACTACCTGTCCCCAATTTAAATTTGTCGCTTAATAAATGTAATAAGTTAACCCAATGTTATCCTATTGTAGAGGTAGGCCATGCAGTAATGAAAATAAATTCAACTGTGTTTCACCACCAGGACATTTAAAAGTTTAAGTACATGTGCAACCTTTTAAATACACTGTGCCCAGCCCTTTGGGCTGATAAGCGCCTACCTAAGGGTAACGTACATGTGTTAAAAAGGAAGATTTAGGCTTGGCAAAAGGTTTATTTTGCCATGTCGAAATGACAGTTTAAAACTGCACACATAGGCTGCAATGGCAGGTCTGACATATGTTTAAAGGGCTACATAAGTGGGCTGCACAATCAGTGCTTGTTGGAAATGGAGTTTCTGGTTGGCTAGGGTATGCACCTAAGCCAGACAGAACCCATCACTCTAGTCAGTGTAAGGGAGTTACACATCCAAGATTACCCCTGCTCACCACTTTGGTAGCTTGGCCAGAGCAATCAGGCTTATCCCATAGGCAATGTGTAAAGCGTTTGCGCAACACACTAACAGCAGTGACACAATAAATACATAACAAGAGACTCCACTAAGCATTATATGAAAATATGTTTCTGTATTGCACATAAACATAGAACGAAACATCCTAATCATGAAAACTGTGCATTATATGCCAATCCTGGGTCAGTACCCATTATCCTGACAATTCAAGAATAAAAAATGATGTACACCATGACATCAAGTAAGCAGTGGATTATAAGGAGATACACAAACCACAAGTACCATGCATGTGAGGAAGTTACTTAAATTGTACTTGTTGATCTAAGCACGGCAAAAATGATATACATTATAATGCTTTGCATGAGAGGTGGCTGGAGTAGTGCGGGCGACTGAACACTTTCCTAGGCTACAGAGCAGGCGTGCTTCCTTTTGGCGACCTACGGCCACCCCGGAGATGGCCAGTGCAGAGCCTCGACGGGGGGCCACGGAGGTGATGCGCTGACTTGTGAGGTCTGATCCTGACCTTCGACTGTGAGGGCACAGCAAGAAATCCCCTCAGATTCATTTGCGGTGCATCTAGTTGTCCAGCAGCCATCTGACGGGGCAGGCAGCAATCTGGTGCACCATGCTAAGTTGGAACTCGGGACTCTGCTACAGGTGCAATGCTGTTTTTGTGAGTCAAATGACTCATGCTGTACCACACAGGCACTAGGACAGTGAGGAGCCCAGAAAGTATGTGAACACACACGGGGGAACAGCCAAGTTTCTGGCTATGAAATGGTCACCACGAGCTGATCATAAGGAAACAGCGGAGTGCCCCACATGCACGGATTCTAGTAAACATGGAGTGCTACAAAACGAGCTGGCACCAGAGAAACTGCAAGTAGAAAACAGCGCTCTCAGCTTGCTGGGGCTCCTCTGAGGCACTTGAGAGGCATGAAGGGGCCAGCCGAATGAACCCAATAAACTCTAGGGTGGTTCCTGAGTGCACCCAAAAAGGGAGCAGCTGGCATCAGGGCAACAAGCAGAAAAACAATCCTGTGAGTTTTTAGGCCACCCAGCAGGTTGCAGGGCAACAAAAGAAGAGCAGTCCAGATAAGTCCTTTGTTCTGTGCAGCATCCCTTCTGACGGAGGTTCGGTTCCAGTTCCCAAGAGTGCTCTTAAAATGTGGGGTCAGAGCCCATGTCCGTATACCCAAAATGTATTTCACCTGATTGAACTTCAAAAGAAACCTTAGAAGTGCACAACACCCCCTTTCAACCCATCCCTGGCTCCAGATGTCTGTAGCGTTTAAATCAGTCGTTTGTGTGAGGGCTGGCCACAACCTATTCAGGTGTAACTGCGAACCACCTCCCTCTCTCCCATCCCAAGAAGACTATCAGGATGCAGATGAATGCAGATGTATCTGCTGACGCTTCCTGAATTGTGGCTGTGCGGGAAGTGTGCACAAAGTGTAACTGTCACCCAGGCCCAAAAGTGGATTGGAGTCAGGTTGCAAAGCACAAAGAGTCATAAGCAGAGAGAAATGCCCACTTTCCTGAAGTGGCATTTCCAAAATAGTAATGTGAAATCCAACTATACCAGTAAACAGGATGTGTCAATACCATTCTGAACATACCAAACATGGCAAGGCTACTCTTTTCAGATCAGGAATTACCTCTTCAAAATATATAAGGGAATTCCCAATGCTAGCCTATGAGAAGAGTAGGCCTCACAGCAGTGATAAACAAAATAAGCTGTTTGTCACTTAAAGGACATGCCACACAATAAAGTCTCATGTCCTACCTTTCACTTACACAGCACCCTGCTCATAAGGCTTCCTACGATCCACCTTGGGGGTCACCTATATGTAGGAAAAGGGGAGTTTAAGGATTGGTAAGTGGTTTTACATGCCAAGTCTATGTGGCAGTAAACTGTTCATGCAGGCTTGAGACAGGTCTGAAAGCCTACTTCTGTGGGTGGTTAAATCGGAGCTGCAGGCCCACTATTAGCATTTAATTTACAGTCTCTTGGTATATGGGATACCACTTTAAAAGGGACTTACTAGTAAATTAAATATGCCAATCAGGTGTAATCCAATCATACCAGTAGAGAGCACAGGCACTTCAGGACTGAACAGCAGTGGTAAAGTGTGGAGAATCCTAAAGCAAACAAAAATAGGGTCAGAAATTAGGGGGAGGAAGGTAAAAAGCTTAGGAATAACCCTGCAAAAAGGGCCAGACCCAGCAACACTGCAGTCCCAGCAGTAGCATTAACTTACAGGCCCTGTGTACATGTATTAAAAACTTGAATAGGGACTTACAAGTAAACTAAATGTGCCAATTGGGTGTAAGCCAGCATTACCATATTTAAAGGAGAAAGCATAAGCAATTTAGTGCTGGCTCAGCGGTTTAAAGTGCACAGAGTCCTAATGCCAACTAAAACGAGATCAGCAAAAAAATAACGAATAAGGCAGAAAGTTTGGTGGAAGACCACCCTATGGCTGACAGGTCTAACACAGATCCACAAAAAACGACGTAAAACATTTTTGTGATATTAGAATGATGTGAATAAACAACATAGACATAGCAGAACTGAATCAGGGCTCCCAGACCCAACTTTCAAACCAAGAATCCTTTTGAGAGGTGTCACACCCCAAACAGCCCTGCCAAAGCAATGCCACAGCTCTTCCCACCTAAGCTTTGTAGTTATCCCTGGGAACTCATGACTGCAGGCTTGTGCAACAGAAGGCCTGGAGTCCCTGCCATGAGCTCACTTATTTTAAATGTACTTTTTCCTGTACGCACTTTTCTTCTACTCTGCTCCAAAAAGCCTTGATGGTAGAGTTGTCAGATCAGTGCATGTGGGCGGGGCTCCATGTTTTAATTCCTCGAATTTTATAAATCATTTTATCAAGTGATTGATGGCCCCATGTACTAAGCCAGAGTCGGAAATAGAGATGGGGGTGTAGACAGATTTTTAGGGTGAGACAAGCAATGGGTCTGCTCTAAGAGCCAGTGCATGAGGCAAGCTATGAAAATGTTTGGCATGCATATTCTGCAGCCAACATAATGCAATAATATGATACAATCTCTCTTTAATAGGTGGAAGTGTTTCACCGTAGAGCATCAGATTATATCACTGCATATTTAGACATTTACTGAAAGTGATTGGTTTAAGAAATATCCATGTCTCGCACCTCAATGGCAATGCCATGAGTGAACTAAAAGACAAGTCAGTGACTATGTCAACCCTAAACGTGGCTTAGTTAGATTCTTATTATAGATAAGGCAATATTACAATCAATTAAATGAAATATAAAAAGGACATTTATACCACTTATCCTGAACTCAAGTATGTAAAAGTGAGCTCATATGTGATAATAAAGTAAAAAGAAGGCTCTGTGAAATAAAATATGTGCTTAGGATCACACAATTAGAATAAGCAGGGAAGCCATAATGGTTCTAGGTTATCTGCTTTCATATTTTAAAATTGAGCTACCAGGTGGGTATCTCTGACTCTGTCTTTTTTTGTCTCCCCCATTTACACCAAAGGTCGTTGTTTTGTCTTTAATTATTGTCTCAGGACATGAAATACTGACACAGAGATAGCATAATATACTCAGGGCCCCCAGACCCAGTACCAAGCCCAGAATGCATTTGTTTTGGGGGTGTCACACTGCAACCCCCCCCCGTGAAGCTATGCCCCTTACTCAACATTTTGTATTCTTGGCATACTTCAACCCCATTGAGGATTGTTCAGTAATTTTCAAATGTCGGTCTTTGGCAGAATTTGAGGGGCAGCTTTAGGTTCCAGGCCATTAGTCTTAGCAGCTTGTAGCTAGTTGCTTTCTGGCTTCAGTATTTGTCTTTTGCTTTATCTCCTCTCCTGTGTACCATCCTTTTTCTATTCTAAAATTAGTCTGAATGTCACCCTTAAAGTGGTGTCCAACGTTGGTGATATCGTTGTAGGTTCCAGATGGTGGGGCTGTGGCACTTGCATGCAAGCAGAGTTGCACACATAAACACTACCAAACACCACGTATGCAGCGGTCATGATAGTCAATGATCATGCAGGATCACCCACAAGCTGGTTGGCCATGTTGCAGGTACAGTCCTGTCAGTAACATGATTAGCATGTGCACAGGGGTTACTACTTATGGGTTGTTAAGGTAAGAGGTAAGACATATTTTATGGGTGCTTGATCAGGACAACTGGTAATTAAATACTCCTTTTCAGATAATTCAAGCCCTGGTGATTCCAAAAAATACCCAGTTATATGTTAAGCTTTCAGAAATGCAGACCTGCAAACGCAGATCAAAGTCCAGGCTACCCAACAGCCACCTGGCAAACAGTACCAAACGACAGCTTGAAGAAGTATTGATAAAGTAACTTTTTTTTGCGCTTGGATCTAGATTTTGTTTCTCGCCATAATATTATTCTTTAAATGTACTGCCTAATCAGCTATTTTCTCCCACTCTAAGAAATGCACAGTACAGGTGACATCATGGATGTTTGGGATACTAGTGCATAACATTAAAATAAGACATACGGACATAGCGCTTGAAGCTGTAGCTAGCACTGCCACACATTCACAAGTGGCATTCTTGCTGCAAAAGCAATAACGCTCAGCTCTGAGGATTATCGCTATTCATTAGGTGAAATATGACACATGTATCTCTTCATGTTCTTGTCCTGAATTGTTTTTCCTCAACTCTTCCAATATGTATACTTCTCTTGCTAGACAGAGGCATCCAGCTCTGCCGAGTAATGAAATGGGAGAGAGTGGGAGACAGAATGACAGAGAGCTAATGAATACAGCTGAGCGAGAGAAGTGAGGATGAATAATGGCGAAAGAGACTCACTAAGGAAGGGAGCGACATACGATAAAGAAAGAAATGCGGGATAAAAAGAAAGAAAGCAATGGAGAAATAGAAAGAAGTAGGTAGGGCAAAAGAGGTAGAGTGATGTATAGCGGATTAAATGTAAAGAGAGTTTGGTGTTCAATAGGGATGCAGTTACGAGAGAGGCAAGGTGAGTTAGAAAGAGCTACATTCAGAACACAGAGATGGGTAGACTAGAGAGATGTAAGGAAATGCCAAGTAACAAAAGTTATGATCCAGGAGCAAAATAAGAAGTAAGGAACAGAAAGACAAGTCAGGTAAAGAGAGTATTGAGGCAGAGAGAATGGTAGATGGAGAAGGGTGAAGCACAGAAAGCGATGAGAGGGTGAGAGAAAATATTAAGTAGAGAAACAGATGAGAGAGAGGGGTGAACTTGGTGCAGAAGTTGAGAGACAATGTGAGATAAAGAGAAAGTAAAGAAGCAAAGAAAGAGGTCAGTAAAGACACAGAGATGGGCAGAGAGAGGTTGTGAGAGATATAAAGTTGAGAGGGTGAGTTGAAATGGAAAAGAAGGCAAAGAGAAAGGGTTAGTGATAAAAAAGAGCAATAGGTAAAGAAAGAGGTATTAAGAAAAGAGTTAAGTCATGAGGGAGGTGAGGGAGAAAGTAGAAAGTTATAAGGTGGAAGCTGACAAGTAAGGTAATGAATGAGTAATGTGGTATAATGAGAGATTAGGTAGTGAGAAAAGTGGAGTGGAGAGAGATAAGTCAGTGAGAAGAGAGGTGGAGAGTAGTGAGGAGATGTATGGCGAGGTAGAGAGAGGAAAGAAGTTTAGAAAGAGATGAGGTACATAGAAATGAAGAGTGTGGTAGAGAGTTGAGGAGGCAACGAGAGGGGAGATGTTGAGAGAGGTTAAATAAATAGGGGTGAGACGCAGGTAGGTGATATGGAAGTAAAGCAGTGACGTTTGGAGAAAGAAGTGAGTTAGAAAATCAGTAGAAAGATGTGAGGTAGAAAGAGTTGAGATAGAGAAATGGGGTAAGTACATAGTCATGTAGAGATATCTAGATGAGGAGCAGGGAAGTAGAAGAGTGATATGATTAGGAGAGATGCATGAGAAAGAAGGATTTGTATGGCAGAGAAATAGAGGTAACGCGTGATCGAGAAAGGTGAAAGAGGCAGTAAGACAGAGGACAAGGTAGTGACGTAAGGTACAGATAAGTGCAGGGTAGTTAAGACTGATAAGGTAGAGGGGAGAGGTCCAACCAGACAGAGAGGTAGAGAGAGTGGAGAAGTAGAGATAGGTGATTTGGAAATAGGGTAAAGGTAGAGATAAAGGCAGGCTAGACGAAGGAGTTGAGGTGAAAAGACAGGATACAAAATGGTGGTGAAATACGAAGCACAGTAGAGAGAGGTTACCAGGATGACCTCATGTTGGGAAAGCAAAGACAGAGCAACAAATACATGAACATATTAAGAGATGTAGATATAAAATTAGAGCCTGATGGGGCAGAAATAGAAAGAGAGTGGAACAGAGTTAGAGGTAGGCAGCGAGCAGCAGAAAGGTTTAAATAGAGAAAGAGACACAATTGTAAAAGAGACAGAATGCACTTCACGAGGATGCTCATTGGATGTCGAGAACATTGGGCAATATTCTACTATGCCAATGTCTTAAAATATTTCTGAGAAGAATGACCCAAGGAGCTACTGTCTGCAGCCCACTAGTAGCATTTGATTTGGAGGATCTGGCTATAGGATATACCATAAATAGGGACTTATAAACAAATTAAATGTACCAATCAGAAGTATACCAATTTTACCATGTTTTATTAGGGAGAGCACACATGCTTTAACATTGGTCAGAAGGCACAAAGTGCACAGAGTTCGACTGCCAACAAAAGGGGGATTCAATATAAAGGGAAAAGCATCTGGGGGACCCCGCAGGAAGGGCAAATATCCAACAGTCAAGGTTAGGCTTAACGTACCTTTCCATTACAAGTTTTGAAAAGAGGTGAACTCAAAACTGGCATGGAAAGACTACATCTGTGAAAGGGAGTGGTCAAGAGTCCACCACTTGCAGGATTATAGGAGGCACATAGTCTTCTCATTGCATTGAGGCACAGTGGAGATTCAAAGTTCGCTTATAAGCATTTGGAGCACAATTTTGTGAGAGCTTCAACATGAAATACCTTACTTAATTTCCCTTCATCCATAGTACATGGACAGGTAAAAAAAATTAAATGCCTATTTGTAGTGGAACACCTAAACATGCTCACTGACAAGGCATATCCGAAGTGCAGTGGTTAGTGGGAGAATGGCTGAGAAGGCGAGGCATACACCAGGGGCATAGGGGCACACAGCAGGAAAGAGGACCTTGTCTCCTACAGACATCGGGCTACCCAAATATGCAGTGGCAGCTCTACCACTCATCTAGCTGGTGGCTCCAGGCTCAGTGGGATCTTTCCTCTCAGTCCACTTGGAGGGCAGGTACCTGATCTGTAGCCACGTTCCCACACACATGGATGTGGTGGGAATGTATGCAATACTTCTTTCACTGGTATATCCTAAGACTAGGATGCATTGTCAGCTTAGCTGAGCAGCTGACTGCAAGAACATTAGCCTTGGCAAGAACCAGGCTGTGCATCCTATCTTTGATTATGCATATTGTGTTGAGTGTTTTAAAGGGTGTTTACTACTTGTGCTGTGATTGTATGGGGTGTGTAATTATAACACTAGGTCTTGCCAGACCGATAAAGCTGTCTGTATCCAGACGCAAAAAAAATATCAATATTGAAGTGTTTTTCGTAAAGTTCACCAGCCAGGTGTACCAAGTAAATTATTTTTGTCTATGAAGACGGTCTTGTTTGAGATGATGTAGAAAGGTGTGACTCTCTAGGCAACTCTGAAGAGCAGAACCATGCTGAAGAAGCAGATTAAAGAAGCTGGATCACTGAGAAAAGGTGGAAAGAAAAGATGCACTGAGAAAATAGATAATAGAGCTGTGCACATAAGCCCAACCGTTGTGCTAAACAACCTGACAAATAGGGCACACACCACCTACAATGTAGGTGTCCTACAGCTGTGAGTGACCACTGACAAACTGTGGGTGACCATTGACAATCAACACTACTCATCCCAGTACATGTACAATAGATGAGCCCATCGGACTCACATGTGGAGAGATCACACCAACAAAAACATTGGAGGTGGGTGCATACTATGGACCCAATACTGCCAACATGGAACAACATTACCATAAAGGTGGATGCTTTACAAAAAAGCATGTAGTCCTTAGATGATGAATAGAAGCAATGGACAAACTGCAATAGCTTGAAAAAAATAATACTAATATAGAACAAGGAAGGAAGGTTTTTAAATTGCATTGATAGCAACGTTTATCTTACCTGTCCTTCGGTAAATGTAAGATTTCCAGAGGATGGGCTGAAGTCCTCCAGACTCGCAGTAGCAGGTGTGGCCTCCCAGAATAAATGTATCACCCCAAATCTGCCAGCTTGTCGTATAACTGGCAGCCGTAGTATGTTCTGTGGATAAGGTAATTCAAAGCCAGCAATGGCACCACCTACCCCCTGGAACCATAAAAATGCATCCGGTTCAATTCGTTTCACACAAAAGTACTATCTCAAAAAAAATCCTAATTTTATACACATATATTTTGTGTGTTATGGAATTAATGAAATAATTAAGTTCATATCGTGTTTTTAATGTGGCTAACAGACTAAGTTCATCACCTGCGTTAAATGAAAATGAGGTATTATTACTTTGCATAGTAGTTACCAAAGCAAGACTTGCTTAACAAAACTGAACAAATACTCTGTGTCAGTGAATGATGTGGTAGGGGCACGATGCAGATGCTGTCAATAATATGTTAATTGGGGAAAATATGATTATATGTTATGTTCTACGAAATGAAAAATATACTTCAATTTAAATCAGCATTATTCACTTCAATGTTTGTATTCCACAAATATCACTAAGGTACATTAGAAGGGATGCAGATACATCTGGTCGCCTGTTGCCTATGATTTAGCTACAACAGTACAACAGTTGTTTAACACATTGTAGTCTTTTAAAGGTAAAACCAATCACACACAATTTTTCAAAGATATTGATCTATTTGGATTCAAACTTTTATATTGCACTTTCATATTATATCTTATGACAAACCTTAGTGACGTTAAACTGGACTACTCCTCTAGGGTCATCGTTCTCCTGAATTGTAATTTCTACAACTTCTGCCCCAGGCCGCTTCACACTGGGCTGCCCTCCAGCCAGGGAAGAGTTTCTTAGATAGACTTCAGTGATGTTGACAACAAAGCCCTCATCCAGTTCAGGTGTATCATCCTGGAATGAAACAAGAACAGTCAGCTCAACACCAGAGAAGGACTCAGCAGGATGTATCCTAAAGTTCCTTTATTCATTCCATGTCACAATTATAATGATTATTCCAATACTGTGATCGATACATATAATGACCCATTCAAGCAAAACAAGTGCGCCCTGAAGTATGTCCGTTGCATAAGCATTTATCATCCTATAGCCACAAAAAAATATTATGACTGCAGAAATAAAATTAATGGAATATCCTTAATTTTTACAGTTTTGAGTAGAGGTAATTACCCGTATCTTTATTGTTGCTGTCTACTAAAAGTAAAACTTGGGACAACATAAAATGCAGATTTCCCAAGCTTTTAAAATGGCAATGACTGAACGAATATCGATATATATGGAAATTACTGTGGGGGTATTTTATAGCACAACACGACAAAATGATTTCCCTTGAGCTCTATTTTGGCAAATATGTTTCTTTTTTTGCACAGAAACCTGCTGCTAAATTCATTCCCATCATTAACAGTGTATACGTTTTGGGGAAACAATTACATTTTCTGGAATTATCCGTTTTTGTCTACCATCGGTCATTTTGTCCAAAAAAGATGTTTTTTTTCTGGGCAAAATCACAAAGGCCCAGCAATACTCTTCAGCCAAAATACCATTTTTAGTAAATACCTGTTTTTGCAAATATCTGCATTTTCTGTAAAAGTTCGTAAAAAGCTCTCGAATCAAGAAAAACATTTCAGTGAATACTTTTCAGTGTGAAAATATTATTGCATAGCCGATAAAACCTGCATGACTGTCATATTCATCATTAAAATTACGAGGTATGTAGACATAAATTGGAATACTGTATTTTACAGTCTGCATCTCCAGGCTCCCATCATTCACTCATAGGTTGCGGCCTAACAAAAATCTATGATCAATTTGTCCACATTCCTACAAAAAACTGAACATATATGCATGCAAAAATCTAGCACACAACTGAGGGTCACGTAGCTTAGTTAGTAAGGTTCGAGGGGCTTTGGTGGGGGGGGAATCTAAAATTTCACAACTATGAGGCACGTTATGATGTCGGGCGGATTGCCCCCGTCAGGCTGGCGGTAGGCGCCGCCAGCCTGGCGGTAGGCGCCGCCAGCCTGGCGGGGGCAATCCGCCACAAATCCACACTCGTTTTCCCCCCGCCATAGTAGTATGGCAGGGTGACCTCTGCGGACGGAAAGACCGTCTGCCGCTTTTCCGCCCCGGTCGCCTTGCGGCCGGGGCAGAAAAGGAATAATATGGTGGCGGTGTCTATCAGACACCGCCAGACATATTATGATGGGCGTCTGTAGGTGCCTTTCCGCGGCGGCGATGCCGCCACGGAAAGGCATGCAGTCTTCACTCTGGGGGCCCCATGCGGGCCCCCAGAGTGAAGTATAGGTGGGGGGTGCACACGGGGGTACCTGTGGTACCCACCTTCATTTGCATTAACAAAGCGGCAGGCACCTCTCGGTGCCTGCCGCTTTGTTTATGTAAATGCATCAATGCATTTTTAGCATTGTGGCGGGCGGCGCAGAGAGCACCGCCCGCCACAATTGTAAAAATGCAGAATGTGCCCGCCACTGTGGCGGGCACATCCTAATACCCCCCCACAGGACCCGAATTCCGACAGGATGGCGGGCGGACAAAGTCCGTCGTCATCCTAATGAGCCCCTAGGAGTGGTGGGTGGCATGTTAGAGGAATGAGATGTCCCTGGGGTACAGCACTGATGAGAGGTCGGATATCTGTAAATGCAGCTTTCTGACTTTGTTTTTTTGAAAATCAGAAACATGGCATTTTATCCATTAAATATTTTTGGAAATTGTGGTGTCAAATGAATTGTTAACCCTCAAATGTGTTTTAAATTTTGTTGGTGGGTTAACCCAAACCTTCCTGGAGAGGGGCGGACTGTCTTGCTGGGCTTGCTCGTTGCAATGAGGGACTCGGATTAAAACACTTTTCAGGCTAGCACTGCAATATTAAGAACAAAATACCACAGGTATTATTTGTTCTTTTGTCCCGATGTCCATGTTGCACTCCACCTCCCAAAATAAAAAACAGAAATTAGAGCAATTGATATACACACTGTAAATCCTGTAATATATCTGTAATATATTGACATTGTAGGCCCAATTCAAAAAGCCAAATTTATGGCCAAAAGTGTATGTATCTCAAGTATGCACCGAAGGATGCTTAGCATTTACCTCCACATAACTGTACAACAAAACTCTTTTCAATTATGCAGTAATAAACCTCTTGCATCTTTGTGAAGAACACTTCTGTTTGTGCACACAGCTGGGTGCCAGCAGAACTCGGACCAGCACTCACGCCAACAGACCATGCATGCAACCTAGACAACATCTTCAACAGCAAATTGACCATGAAACAAGTCAACTTAGTCGCCTCCTCCTGCTTCACACCCTTTGCCAGTAGTAAAATACTTGTATTTGATCTGTTAAAATCATACTACTACTGCCACTCCCTTTGCATGCTCTGCATAAACTTCAGATGGATCCCAGAATGCTGCAGCCAAACTCGTCCTGGACCTTCCCAAACGGACCTGCATCACCACTCACCACAAAGACTTCACTGCCTCCATATCTAGAAGAGTGGAGAAGTGTGGCTCAAGTGGTTGGAGCGGCAGACCCTGATGCAGAGGTCTGGCCCGGACCAGGGTTCAATTCCCTGCCTCGGCGGGTCTCGGGCTCAAATTTCCCCGGACCTGACAATTCTCGCCTTGGTGCCTATTCCAATCATGGAGTCCCACTCTGTAACTCTGGGCAATAGCTTGCTTAATCTCCAAAACGGCCCCTCGCAGCGGGATGCCTGACTTTCACCTTGGGGATGCACAGTAATGGGTTATCTCGCAGGGAAATACCAGGATGGGTTCCCTAAGCAAGCGCTGGGATGCTTTCGGGCAGCCATGCGCTCTACAAATCAAATTTCATTCATTTCATGACAGTTCAAGATCCTCATGCACTTCTACAAAGCTCTACACAATCAAGGACCGTCTTACATCAACCATCAACTGAACTTCCATCTACACGCAGAACACCTGTGCTCCTCCTCTCTTGCTGGTGCACACTCCCCCGCATCCGTCACAGCCACTCCTTCTCCTACATCGCCACCAACACCTGGAATGACCTGCCCCTCCACCTGTGAACAGAACCTTCCCTGGCAGACTGCTGAAAGAAACTCAAGACTTGGCTTTATGATGGAGACAGGGCACCTTCAGCGCCCAGATACCCCGAGGGGTGACAGTGCTGCACTGTACAAATGCAGATTGATTGATTAAGTGTGGAGTTGATTTGTCAACCATGATCTGCCTTGAGATTTTGTGATTCTGCAGAATAATGTGACACATTTTGTGATACTATTGCTTCGTTATTTTGTTATTCTTAAACATAGGAATACTGTCTGGGGACATATTTTGACTCTTTAGGATCAATTTAACACCCAAATACAGACAAAAGCAACTAAAAGATGACCAGTTAACATTTGCAAAGGGCCTTCCATTCTGTGCGACCCCCAAATCACCATATTTTTAGGAACTTTTGATAAGTTTGAGCGAGAAACACATTTTTTTACTGAAATATGCAGATTTTTCAACAGATGATGTATTGTGTGAAAGTATGACAAGTCGATAACTATGTGGAAAAAGTAATGACTGTGGAATCGAATAACTCGAGTAAACCCCCTTTCAGGGTCGGAAGAGTAGCGAAGCACCCCAAAATGCTGTGGGGAGCAGGAAAAAAGGTTTCTGCATGTGGAAAAATATTTACCCCTAGGAGAAAAAAATACAACTGCAAAGTGACCTTCCCAAATGAGAAAATATACTAGTGCATTTTAGAAAAAGTAAGATCCAAAAACATCGTATGACCAACATGTCACATGGCATTGCCAACAGTACGCCTTGAAACCTGAGATTGGCACAGTTTTCCAAGCCTACAACTGTCAATGTTTGTGAATTACAACAAGAAGTAACTTTGCACCTGTTCAAGGAATACGTCTGGGACTTCAGATGTACTATTTCTTATGTAGCTCAGTATCTTTAAGTTATATTGACCTTCTCAAAAAAAAATTCTACAATGCTTTCAAAAAATCTCCAAACCTGTTCACCAATGGGAACCCAGGTATAAGGGGACATACTTTGCGTACTTGTAGAAGAATACCATAACATAGTAATATGTCAGAAAATAAGCACCTCTTGAAATGTATCTCCATTTGCTAAATAAATAAATGCTGCTGTGGGATTCGTACCGAACACTTGTTTCTCCGGAACGTAAATTAATGGAAGCTTTTGCAGAAGTTCTGAGCGTCTGCCTTCTGTAGGCAGTCATTGCAGGCATAGGGCCTTATTAGGATGTCACCTAGGATGTCAGGCTGTCGGTGGCGGTCCATCTGACATGCAAGGCATAGGACCTACCACTGGAGTACGATGCCGGCTGACAGAGCGATGTTGTCAGAGGAATCAATCACCCCCTCCAACAGGATCAATGATGTCAGGGCATCGGTCGGAGGCCTAATCCCTACAATGGAGGCAGTGCCTGCGGAGGCACCACTGTAGGGATTAGGATGTCCCAATCCGACAGCTTTTCCATGTCTGCCTTTCTGACATGGAAAGGCTGTTGAAAAGGGACTTTAGGGGCCCCTAGCAGGGTCCCCGTCCACCTAGGCCTCCACTGTGTGGCCTGAGGGGCACCTCATGGTGCCTGGCACACGGTGCAATGATGTTTAGAAACATATCCTGTACTATTGCAGCTGGTGCTGTGGCCCTTTTCCGGGCTAATGGCAAAGGATATATTTCCGGCCACCATGCTGGCGTTCGCATCATAATATCGGAGTGAAACCACTGACTACTTGTCGGGCGTTCCACTCAGGAAATGATGTCAGTCAGATGCTCATCCGACTGGCATCGTAATAAGCCCCATAGTTTGTATTATAACAATATGAAGGAAGATGTTTTATTTTCCAAGTACAATGCCCATGGATTTTGACATTTGAGTTCAGACCCCAAGTACTAGGTGAACTGTACAAAGGACACCAACTCATGGTAAAGGGGGAGGGACGTTATTTGTGGCCAATACATGAAAAAGCACACCCAATAGATTTGGTATTTCCTTGGTTAGTATTTCCTCCTGGTAACTACCCAATTCTGAGTGAGAGGCCCACAGTATTTGGATAATGAGTGTCAAAAATAACAGATGTGGTCGACACTGGTAAATGTTCTTGATACTTCATCTGCAGAGTATTGAAATTTAATATAAATGTTCCTTGTGGTGTGTGAAGTGGTTTCTTATATAACATCTCTTTAATATATGTAGCTTGATTGAGATCAGTAGATTTACTCAGACACCTGCAGACACTTCACTCGACTCCACATCCAATGTCAATAAGTGGCTGCTCATAGGTTTGAAGACTGTTCATCAGATAGGACAACTGGAGTCGCCTATTGACTTTGTGTGATGTAGACCAACAAACTAAAAACTAAAGTTCTAATGCATAACTACAGTCACAACCAAAGACTAATATAGTCATTATCATCTAAAATGCAAACGATTTTATAAAAAGCATTTGTTACTTATTCAAGAATAATTTTGGTATTTCAATTACCCTGGTTATATTAATACTATTATTCCCGACCAATGCTGACACTGCAGAGGGGAGACCAGCTTTTTAGGGCAACTTATGGTGAGGGAGAGCATGGGGCCCTGCAACTGGACCAGGCCCGGCTTCAACCACATCATTCACAAATAACTAGAGAAACTAGGTATTCATTCCTGACCTAGAACATCTGTGGAATGGGCACTGCCCCCCAAATGCTTTAAGGTTCACTCATTCTTCGAAAGTAGCAATAGCAACATTGCGTTTCTTTAGGGAAAAAATCATGCAGGCCCTGAGACAGGCAAGTTGACCTGACATGGAGTATCTTTGATTGCCACACTGACAATGGAGTCAGATTCTTATTAATTAAGCATAGCTAAGAAAGAACTAATATCATATAGTCAGCATTTAAATGCCCAATACTGACTAAACTGAATACTACATTACACTCACGTGACTTGCTCCATGGCTTGCTTCCTGGTTGCATGTTCCACTGATCCTGGGTAGACACTATAAATGTGTCCTAGAGATTTACCTGGATCGTTCCCGCAGTCCAGTTATGGGATTTCATGAGGACAGGCCAGCTCATGACCTGAGCACCTCAACGATGAACTGGGGTTTGGTAGATAGTAAGCAAGAGGTCTACACTGGAGCCTGGAAATTTTGTTTTTACTCCCTGGTCCATGATCTTTAGCTTCACTTGGACAGAATATATTTCTTGTCCTCCCCCTAACCCTAAATAGTGTAAGTAAAATACCCTAATACAACATTATCTGACACGCTGCAGTCACAGGCAAGCAGTGAAGCAAAACTAACATTTGTCCTATTGTTTTTAAAGTTAAAGCCTATGTTATTTAATTAGGTTTATTTCTGGTTTTACCTTGCACTGCATGCTCTCCGGTTCGCAGCGGTATCCAACAGATTATAGCGGAGAAAGCATTCCTTAATTGCCCCACTTCCTTGTTGCCAGTTGAGGCTTGCCAAAACTACTCTTTTGGGAGACTTGCAGCCTATTTGTTATCAGGGCACACTACATAAAGCTGATGCGAACATGGACACGTGCAGCAGGCGCGCTGCACCAAATGCAAGCTCGTCAACGTCAGTCTGCGCCCGAATTTTGCCAAGACCCCTGCACCTTCCACTATAGAGGTCAGTCACCCCTCTAGAATATGCGATTCTTCTATGGCTTTACACCATCTTGGAGACATGTTTATGTCTCTTACTGCTCAGGCTACATACTGCATTAGCCGTTTCCTGCATTGTCTAGAAGGTCCTATGGCCTGTACAGTTTGCAACTTTACCTGCACTTATGATAAATCTAGAGTTAAAACACATGTAGCAGTTCTTGCAGATAACACCACTTGTCATGGTGGGAATACAACACAAAGGTCATCAGGGCTATCTCATATCTCTCATTTCCCCTATTTTTACCTAACCCCAACAGCTAATTCTGCAATGTGAGATCTTTACCAAAACATGAAACAGAACTATGGGAACTACCCATTTCTTTGTCACCAGAAGTCTGTTTTTTACATGGAAACCTGGTTGAACCCCACTACCCTTCCATCTATTACCTTAGCACTCCCAGAGAATTACCGAAAGCTCAGGCTCGACAAAGAAGTTAGAACTGGATTTGCCATTGCCATCACCTTTCAAGGCATGGCTAAAGTCTAATTTATTGACACCTTAATAGCAGATTGGGCAGAACAGTGCATTTTTAAAATTGAGTTTTCCTTAGAGAATAGCTGGAAAGGAGCAGTTGTATATCATCCCCCGGGACTAAAAAAAGAGTTTAGTTATCGTTTAACAGAATAAATCACCACGCATGTACTGTCATCACAGACTTTTCTTTTGTTGGGTGATTTTAACTAGCACGGGGGAGACTCCTCTAACCTAGATTTTGCACATCTCATTATGGATCTGGAAATGCTGGGTCTACACCAGAAGATTAAGGACCCTCCCTAATCAACAGGCCATACTTTTACTAATTTTAAATCTATGACCAGTGACCTCTCTCTACCTCTCATCTGGAAAATTATGTTTCCAGGTTCTTAAAACAGATGGGGCAGAAAGGTCAAAGATAGCCGACAAAAGAGCTTCAAGACAATAGTCTCCCATGACACTTTTTCTAAAGTCTTTATGTTCACAATGGTTTCTCAGGACAATGATATTAACCGAGCACTAGCAGAATATCTCAGGTTCCTAAATTCTGCATTTGACAGTATGGCTCCTCTTAAAATAGGATCTAAAACTAAGCTTAGATGTCTTGGTACTCTACGGAGCTGAGAAAGAAAAAATCATCATGCAAAAAGCTGGCAAGAAGACGGCATCAGACAAAAATACAAAAGGATAAAGATGCATGTAAATCAATTATTTCCATATAGCATAAGAAAATCAAATTAGTACAGAAAATTAACATCATTAACCAAATTGAACAAGCAGGCAATTAATCTAAACACTTATGTAAAATCGTCAATAATTTTTTTAAACCTCACGCCTTTTCCCAGGTTATTTTGACTTCGCAAGATCTCTGTGATTCTCTTGCAGATTTTTTAGAGAATAAACTAAAAACTTTCCTAGTCCTCTTGATCAATCCGACGATGTACCAAATTACAACTCTCCCCTGATAATAGTGTTTGTAGTTTGGAAAAGTTTTAAATAATTTTCCCTCAAACAGACACAGAAGATGTTAGAGAAAGCCAAATCTGGCTCCCACTTAGACCTATGTCCTTTAAGGATTTCAGCTTGACTTTCTAACCAGATTGCACCTGCCATCAGGTCTCTTTTTAGTGGACACTGGGAAAATCCATCAGGCCTGAAAACAGCACTGGTTTCTCCAACACTACAGAAGGTTACTGTGGATCTAAAAATGTAACAAATTATCATCCCATATCACTGCTTCCACTTTTGGGCAAGATGTTGGAAGGCCTAATAAATCAACAACGTTCAGCTTATCTAGAGGAGAACAAGATCATGGACCACTAGCAATCAGGGTTCAACGCCTCCCATAATACAGAGACTGCCTTGGTTGCAGTCTTGGATTCCATAAGACTCTCAGTTGGTGCTGGTATTCCATCTATGTTGGGTTATGCTGGACCTCTACGCAGCTTGTGATACTGTGTCTCACACCAGGATGATTCAAAGGCTTCATAAGATAGGCATTTATGGACCAGCTCTTTGGGGTTTCAGAGATGTTCTAGGAAACATAACACAAACAATTTTCCTTGGCTCATTTAAGTCACGCACCATGTTTATAAACAAGGGAGTCCAACAAAGCTCTTATTTAAGCCCTACATTATTTAGGAACTACATGGCACCCTAGCCAAAATTGTAAAAACTTACAGATTCAAAATACTATCATATGCTGATTACGCTAAGCTGGTTATTTCTTCTGATAAAGATCTAGATGAGGTAAAAAGACCGTTTTGCTAAAGGCATGAAACTGATTGCAGACTATATGACAACATACTGTTTACAATTAAACAGTGACAAAACAGAGATTATGCTGTTTGATAAGGCCCAAAAACTTTGGTCTCCTGAATGGTGGCCCTCTGAGCTAGGTCATCAACTCATGCCCATTCATTCAGTTCCGAACCTCGGCATGAAACTGGATCAATCTTTATCAATGAAAGATCATCTTGCATCCATTAAGTAAAACTGTTTCAACAAGATGCACATGCTGAGATAAGCATTTCCTTTTCTTCCTCTTACTGCTAGGAAAACCTTAGTCCAGGCACTGATTATCAGTTGATTGGATTATGGAAATGGACTATGGAAATACTCAACTCAGTAAATGAGACCTACAGGTAAGTAGTACAAAACAACGCAGCTCAGCTTGAATGTAATCTTCCTTCTGCTCTGCCTTACATTGGCTGCCAGTTAGAAGAAAAGCAATTTTCAAACTGTACTGCCTTACACACAAATCCTTAATGGGTCTGATAGGCCCCAGCTGCTTTCATCAGAAGCTGTTATTATCGCCAAGTCGTGAATTTGAGATCTAAGGATAAAGTCTTACTTACCATCCCCTGCGACCATTTGGCTAGAAGCACAGGCAGGCCTTTTTCTTAACTTGCCCCTTCCTACTGAAATAATTTACCATATCATATCTGTTCCTGCACAGATCATGATAAACTTAGGAAACTTCATAAGACTGGTCTATTTTAACTCATTGTATTGACTTGTCTGTTGTTGTATATGAATTTAGGACCCTAGTGAAATTTTCCCGATTCATGCCCATATATAGGTATAAATCACCCTATCCTTATATAGGCATAGAAATCATAGCCATATTTAGACTTAGCCTATGCAGTCTAAATACGGCATGGCTACTTCCACTAGTTCTGAAAATCCACAACGATTTCTTGGAAAAACCAGCCTTCAGCAGTCAGGGACAACCCCTTGCTTGAATATTGATTTAACCAAGAACTCATGGAGTTTTCAAAGAACTGAGTCTTTGATGATGTTATTATATCCAACCTTACGTCAAACTCGGCACCTTCAGGGTATAAATATGCTCACACTTGCCCAGGCAAACACACAGTGGTTTGGAGCAGTTCAACTATCTACCTACACGACACAGCTCGCCGAAGCAAGTGCCGAAGGAAGCCGACCCTCCAGCAGACGCACTGAGAGAGACTCTGTCTTTTCTCTTGCCGAGGAATTCAGCTTCAGTGTTTCCAAGCTATCCTTATGGGTTGTTGGGAAATCGAGTCCTGAGAGAGAGATACCAGACCTCCTTCATTCTAAACCAAGGTACAGAGCTGATTAGACTCTTAGAGAATTCTAGGATAGGTTCTTAGCAAAAGAATACTGAAACTAAGCTACACCTCACTTACTTCTTTCCTTGTACTAGACCTACGTTAGGTACACCGGGGTAGGTGTATTTTAGAAGCACCAGTTGAGTACTTTTAGTCTTTATTTATTAATGTATGTATTCCATGTATTTTATGGCTTAGAAACCATATAATCCTTTTACAGTTTTATTTTATAATACTCTTTGTACTGTACGCATTGTACTTTGCAACCAGTATTACGATTGTAGCAGTTCATTTCTCCTGCATGAGACAGAAGACTGTTCAATAAATTTTTATTGAAATAGCCCGTCTCTTTATTTCTCTGCACCTCTGGTGAAACGAAGCATGCACGATTGACTGAGTGAAATATCTATCTATTGTTTCCGCGACTCTAGAGATACATTTCTTGTTCTTGGGAAACAAAGTTGTCATGTTTTAAGCGGTTGTCAGAAACTAATCCCTCCTTGTTCATTCAAGAAAGTTTCTAGTGACCTCTGAGCTATCTGGCACTCACAATTAAGTCTAATATATTCGATATAGACCTAGTAGACCTCAGTCCTACGTCAAATCTATAGTATATATTATTCCAATGCGCAGTGCCTATTGGGAATATAGGAACTACACTACATTGTGTTTCAAGCAAAGCACTCAGATGCACATTTGGGTGTGATTTGTGTGCTATAGTAAGCTAAATTGACATAACATATCATACCATAACACATTGTTTATTAGCATCGCCTGGAGCAAGCCAGTTGCATCAATCCTTGAATGGTGGTTACAAACCAATATGCTGGAGATAGGGTCTTCAGGCACTTTATGACATGAATTTGATGAAAACAAGGACACCGTCTTAAATACACAACTCAAATGGGATACCTCAAAGTACTGGTCAAGGGTCATTGCATAGCAACTGTAGACAAAGAGACTGCCTTAAACAGTGGCAGGAGTCTTAGCCAGGATGTAAAGCACAGTTCAAAACCTATTCTCTTCAATAAGGGGAACATAAAAGGACATTTAACCAAGCTGAATGCCTTATCCATGCCCAGTGATACTTACACAGCTGGTTTATCTACATTCCAGGGAATGACAAGTTGTTATGCAGTCTACACATGCTAAGAAACTCAATCTAGACAGCAAACATCCAGACTAATCTGGGTGAATGAGAATACTGATATGTAAAGTTAGTCTATTGTTCGGAATCTTTGCAAGTATTTTAGTTTCTCTACACAGCAAATCAATAGGCTGGTAGGAATATCAGTGATCTCTTGCCATTTGTAAATCCTGTGGCAAAATACCTTCCCTTCTGGATGTTGTGGCCTCAAGGGCAGTATTGTATGCCATTTTATCCAGGCCATCTACAGCATTTCAGACCAGACATCTCCTCACCTCTGGTTTCACTCTTCACTTATGCAGCCAGACTGCCTTTCCACTGAGTTATCTGCATCCTCCGTCCACTCCAAGCTGTGGTCTCAGTCACACAGCGGGCAGTGCCAAGGTAGCAGGCAGCCAAAGGGGAGAAGGTGCTTTGCTGCTGCAGTGTTCTCGACCTCTTCTCATGGTACCACTTTCACGGCATGTACAGTACCATCATGAGAATTGTCTCCTTACTCTATGGCTTTAGAAAGATCACATTTTTCAGATCTTGGACACATGATTTTAGTGTGGGTTTTTCAGTGAGGTAAGGAGAGCTATTAAAATGCAGCCATCTTGGTTGGCCTCAGCCACTCCGATTCTCTCTATATATTTTTTGTTAGTTTATTGCTACTATTGACTTACTGGTTAACATGTGTTTATATTAATCAAAACATAATTATATAGTATTTGCTGACACACAGGTTGGATTGGCCACATGAGTGAAGAACGCCTAGATCCAGTGATCAATAAAAAAGAGACATGTACCACGAGGAACAATTTTAACAACTTGCAACACTTTGTAAAAATGGGATCAGTCTGTATGACAGAGGCAGCCTACATTAATTAAGCAATGCTAGCCTCTAAATGTCCTTCAACAATGTTTAACCCCAACTTGCTTAAATCTGTTTTAAGTTTTACCTTCCTCCTCTTCATATAAATGCTGCTGGTGTGCATATATTGTGAACTTCATAGTACAAGCTACTCTAATTTTCCTGCATTTTCTTAAGAGGAATACACAAAACACATCATCAGTATTTCCATTTCATTCATATGATTTTAATAACTTACGGATAGAATGACCACTTGGCACAAGGCAACAGTTTGGTTATCCAAGATGATTACTGTTTTATTTATAACTAAGTAGTCCTGATTCTCTGTTGCATGGTAAGCAGGTAAGAACAAGAAATTAGGTCTGGATGTCAAATGGACAACAATATCTCCAACAAATCCTTGTTCTCGTATAATCTTTAGCGAAATAACTGTTGAATTGCCTGGGAAAAACAGAAGAGAACAGTGGTCAAAGGTTACTTTCACCGGCAGATTTTTTTTAAATATTGAAACACATTTTCAAATACAATTCTCAGTCTTCCTTTAAAGTAGAAAACGATGTGTCTAGGTACACACCTCATCGCCACTTTCCACCAGTCTATTAATCAAAATCCCCAGTAAATTGGTATTTCTTTAACATGTAGTAATGCTATTTTTTTTCACAACCAATTTTATTGAGCAAATGATCAGTGAGAACGTGGCATCTCCAAGACCGAAGATCACCACGACAATATCAATACAGCAAATCACGTAGGCAGCAAATGATGGAACAGACTCAAGAATAGGCTCAGTATAGAAACCCCCCAGTGGCCCACCCTATCCCACAACTCCGCCCCCCCCAGCCCCAAACACCCCCCCCCACCCCACCTACCACACGTGTACAGAAAGCAATAAAGTAAAATATGCAGGTGTAGTGCCACAAGAGCGTTGCTGCTTCGGGCCAACAATGTCACTGTAGTCAAATGTCCTCCTCTCGCTCCGCCGGGGGATCCAAGGACAGACCCCGGTAGTCGGCCCATCGCTTCCATATTTTGTAGTGTTTGCGCGGGCAGCCCCTCGCTTCAAAGATCGGCCTCTCCAGACCCATGAAATAATCTAGCCCAGCCTTCCACGCAGACAGGGGGGGGCCCTCACCGCTTTCCATGCCCGGGCCAGATCCCGCTTAGCCACGACCAGCCCCAAGAGCAACAAGTGGCGCTTATAAATGTTACCTCCAACCCCCTCCATAATGTGCAGTAATCCTAGCCGGTGGGTACGGGGAAGGTCCCAGCCCAGGACCTCGGACAGACAACTCCACACACCCCTCCAGAGCCCAGCCAGCCGGCCACACGTCCACACCGTATGCATCAGGGACCCAGGCACCGTCCCACAGCGCAAGCATTCCGAAGATGCAATCAAACCAGCCTTCCACAGCCGTTCACATGTGTAGTAGGCGCGGTGCAAGTATTTAAATTGGATGAGCCGGAGCCGGACAGCAATGGCGGTTCCACGCGGGGATTCCAACGCCTCCCTCCAATCGTCTTCATCAAGAGGGCCGATGTCCACCTCCCACGCCGCCGGAAGAGAGTGCAGGGTAAAGGAGCAGTGGATGACCAGCGTTTGATATATCCTGGAGACCTTTCTGTCCCCCAGATCTCCCATAAACACTTTAGCTTCAACCGGGCTAAACTCCGGCAAGGAATCGAGACCGGCGATGCTCGGGGTGAGGGCATGGCGCAGCTGCAGGTAGCGGAAGAACTGAGACTAAGGCATTTGGAACTCCGCGCGGAGTTCCTCAAAGGATTTGAGGGTGGTGCCGGACATGACCTGGCCCAATTGTGTAACACCTATGGCTTCCCAGCCCTCAAAGCCGGTCAGGGCCGCCAGCTCCGAGAGCAGACCATTATGCCAAAGTGGCGTTTCAGCCGTCAACTTGCCCCACCAGCCCATGCGGCGCAGTGCCTGTCGCCACACAGCAAAGACCACCCTGGTAACCGAAGGCAACACACGGCGCAGGCAAGCCGAATATAGGATGGTGTGGAGCGTGTGATCGCCCATGAGCGATCGTTCCAGGGCGTATGCTGGGTCTCCCCTATCGCCGTACCACCATTCGTTAAGAACAAGCAGTTGGGAAGCCTGGTAGTAGGAGAGGAGGTCCGAGGTGGCCAGGCCACCACAGTACGTAGACAAAAAGCACGTCTTCAACGCCACCCTGGCCGCACCGCCATCCCACAGGAAGCGGCCCAGCACAGAATTAACTTGACGGAACCACTCCTGGCCAATGGGGTATGGGAAATTCTGGAGTTGGTATAGGAGACGTGGAAGCGCCACCATCTTGAAGATGGCCGATCTCCCAAAGATAGTGAGCGGCATCCTGGACCAAGTCTTGACATCAGCCTGGACCCGTTCCCACACTGGCAGGACACCACGTGCCCAGGCCACGACCCGCGACTCCGAGAGGAAAATGCCCAGATATTTCAGGCCATTCGTTGCCACCCGCAGCCCGTCAGCCCAAGGGTCAGTAATCACTCCGCCACCCAGCACCCACAGGGTCGATTTATTAAGGTTAAGTCGAAGACCCGAGACCTCGCCAAACGCACGCATGACCTCCAGAACCCGGGGACCCGAGAGCCGTAGGTCGGTGAGAAAGAAGAGGACGTCATCCGCATACAGCGCAATCCTATCCACCAGGTCCTCGTTCCAGACAAAACCACTCAGCTGGGCATCCGCTCGCACCCGCGACGCAAGGGGCTCCATGGCAAGGGCGAATAGGTACGGGGACAGAGGGCAGCCCTGTCGACTACCCCGACCTATATGGAAGCGCCCAGAGGTAGCTCCGGCCACTCCTACCGAGGCCGTTACGTTAGTGTAAAGCAGGCGGACGTACGACAAGAACACCGGGCCTAGGTTGAGGCGGGCTAACAGAGTAAACAGGTATGCCCAGCTCACAGAATCAAAGGCTCTGTCCATATCCGCCAGTAGGAGTGCCGCCTGCTCATCCCTAATACTCATAGCATCCACCGCCGCCTGCGCCCGTCGGATATTATGCCGAGTGGCCCTACGGGGCATGAATCCGGCCTGGTCGGGGTGGACCAGGTCAGCAATGTGGGGCAACAGGCGGTTCGCCAAGGCCTTAGCCAGAATCTTGGCCTCGATGTTTAAAAGGGAAATTGGCCGGTAAGAGTCGTGCCTGTCCGGCGCCCTGCCGGGATTCAAGAAGACCACGATCTCGGCATGGCGCCAGTCCGGTGGCAGTTCCCCCTGGGTCCGCGCCGCCTCCAATGCGCGCCGATAGTGAGGCCCCAGCTGGAGGTGGAACTTTTTATAGAATTCGCACGGGTAGCCGCTCGGGCCCGGCGCCTTTCCAGTATTCAATTGACCAAGGGCCTCCCCGAGTTCCTCAGCTGTAAGCGGGGCGTCCAGAGCGGTCCTGGTCTCATCGGGGACGGCCTGCGGTAACAGGTCATCAAGATAGGCGGAGATCTCACCCGTCTCCAGGTGATCACGGGGGCGTATTGCGTCTCGTAATAGCGGGCAAAGCTAGCCGCGAGCATGTCCGGGTCGGTCATAACCGAGCCGTCTTCCGCTGTAAGACCCGGCAACACAAGGGGCTGGAAGGTCGCCTGGCATAACCTGTGAAGCATAGTACAGGACTTGTCGCCCCACTGATACACCCTGCTGCGCGTGGCGAGCCACGCCTGCCTGGCTTCGTCGTAAAGGACGGAGGCGTACAACTGCTGGGCTTGCAGAAGCTGCCGTACCACGCCTTCGTCGCCCCCAACCTGGCCACGCTGCTCCAACTCTTCCACGCGGGCGACGGCGGTCACAATGGCCTCCCGATGCTTCCGCCGAGCAGCCACGCACCAAGCGATATCAATGCCCCGCAACGTGGGTTTCAGCGCCTCCCACACCACCATTGCATCCACATCTCCCACTAGGTTCTCTCGCCAATAGTGATCAATCGCCTCACGCAGGTGATGCACATACTCAGGCTGTTGCAACTGCCAAGACGACATCCGCCAACGAAACGGCTGTCTCTTTGAGGGGAGGGTTATGGTAGCCAGAACCAGGGAGTGATCAGACAAACCTCTGGGGAGTATCACAGCATCCCTGACTCGACTCAGACAGGCACCCGGCACAAACAGATAATCAAGTCTCGAGAAGGACCCATGCACCGCCGATACATATGTGAATTCACGCGCAGCAGGATGAAAATGTCGCCAAACATCGACCCAGCCCAGACCACTCACTGTAGCACGCAGTTTGGTGGGAGCAGCAGCAGGGGGGGGGATCCACAACAACTGGCACCCGCCTCAGGCGATCCAAGCCCGCATCCATAACCTCGTTCCAATCGCCTCCTACCAGGGTCAGCACATCCGGAATCTCGTCCCACAACGCAAACAGTCGCTCAGACAAGGCCCATTGCAGGGGGGGGGGGCATACACGCTACCAAAAACCACCTGCTCGGTACCCAGCAGGCCCTTGATGAAAATATATCGGCCCTGAGGGTCAATCCATTGCTTTTCATGCACGTACGCCACCCTGCGATGGACCAAGATAGCCACCCCCCGCGAGCCTGTCGTAAAGCCCGCATGGTACACCTGCTGAAAGCCGAACCTCTGGAGGCTAAGGGCCTTAGAGCCCAGCATGTGGGTCTCCAGAAGTAGCAGCACATCCACCATCTCTCTTTTCACCCAACGTAGCACGGCCCCACGCTTGATTTTATCCAGAATTCCTCTCACATTCCACGTCACAACACGAAGGGCCTTATGAGGAGACACAGTCGTATGATCAGCCATCATCAACACACCCGGCCCTCCGCACCACCCCGGCGCACCCCACAAATCAACAAAATCAATAGCAAGATACACGTGTGGTCCCACCCCCCCAACCCCAACACTCAGCAGACCCTCCCAGACCCAAGCCCCCCCAAACATCAGCAACCGAAGAACACCCCCCGAGCCCCGCTCCCCCCACCCCAATACCTCAGAGAACATTGAAGTATCTGTCGCGGCATAGAGAGACCCGGGTCCAAAACGGAGAACCCAGGGCCCGCCATACCAATGGATCCCAACACCCCGATTAGCACACATTCACCACCCCCCCCACAACACCCACAACCGTGAGGGTCTGAGGCCCACAGAAGGCGCCTCCCGAGCCCCATTGCGTTCCCGCCAAGAGTCATAGGATTCCTCAGACGTGTATAGACTGGCATAAAGAAAGTCACAACAGAACAGTCTCACCAGCCAATGTAGGGCAACTCAGTACCCGGCAAACAAGGTCCAGTCCCCATCCATGTTCAGCTGCCGGTATCAGAGTGTTCCGAGTCCCTCGCACCATCCGTCTGCGATGCACTGGCGGAGGCCGACCTCTTCCGCGATCGTGACCTCCGGTGTCGACCCTTTCGGTTCGGGCGATTCGTCCGCTCCGGCGACGATCCCTGGGACTTGCCCGGGTCCAGCCCCGGCTGGGCATGCGGCCTGAGTCTCACTGCTTCGTCGGTCCAACGGAATACCTCCTCGGGTGAATCAAAGAAATGTGTCCGGGACTGGTACACCACTCGCAGGCGGGCCGGATACAGGAGGGAGTATTGGAGCTTCAGGCCCCGCAACTTGGCTTTAGCGGCCACAAAGGATTGTCTCTGCTGCTGCACCATCCTCGTGTAATCGGGAAAGATCATGATGGTATGATTTTCAAAGGTGAGCGAGCCTTTGTCCCTCGCCTCCCGCAGTATAACATCGCGGTCATGATAGTTCAACAGCCGGGCGATGACTGGCCTGGGATGCTCACCCTCCGGCGGTCGCTGGGTCAGGGCCTTGTGCGCCCTCTCGATCACGAAGCACGTGGACAGTGCCCCTTCGGGGAGCCAGCTCTCCAGCCACTGGGTCAAGAACCGCTCCATGTCGTCCTTCTCGCACCGCTCCGGAAAACCAATGAAGCGGAGGTTGTTCCTCCGTGCGCGCCCTTCGGCGTCCTCCACTCGGGCCGCCAGTGCCTTCTGGACACACTCCACCTCCGCCATCCTCTTCTTCAGGGCGCCAATGTCCGTTTCGGTCACCGTGATTCGGGATTCGGTCTCGGTGATCCGCTCCACCGCATTGCGGAGGTCCTGGCGCAGCAGTGTAACGTCCGCTCCTACCGCCCCAATTTTAGCATCAAGCATGTCCCGGGATTGGGTGATGGCCGCCAGGATCGCTGCATTGTCCGGCCCAGGTCCGCCGCTGCCGCCAGCCGCCCCAGAGCCACCGCTAGGCCCCGTGAATTTATCGATAGGGCCATGCTTAGGCGGGCCGCCTCCGCCAGCCCTGGTCATGGCCGATCGCGGGCTCGCCGGGACCGCACACTGGGCAGGGCGGGCACCACTCCCGACAAGTCTCAGGAACCCCTGGGAACTGCTACGAGCGCTGGAGGCCCCAGGCCCCGGGATGGAACGTCGATATAGGAGTCCCCAAGAAGGAAGTGGGCAGGCCGGCACAGGCCCGAGGTCGCGAAACTCAAGGTCCCGGCTTCACCAGGGCGTGACAGGCCTCCACCACGCCTCGTCGCCCACGAGTGTCCGCCCAAGGCGTAGGAATGAGTGGCGTCTCCGTGATCCGTGGGCAACCGTAGCAGTAGAGCTGAGCCAAGAGCTGCGCAGTGGATGCCACCAATACCCGCGAACCCGCAACCGCCACCGGGCGTCTCGAAACTCGAGGTCCCCGGTCTCCAGCCGGTCACCAGGCCGCACGTCGCCGTCTCCTCTTCTTGGTCTCAGGAGAGATAAAAGCGCAGGATCGATACACCGGAGCAGGCCGGGGACTCCACCGGATCGGTGCCAGTCACTGGGTAACAACTGCGGGCTCGGGGGCCAGGATAAATGAACGGATTAAGTCCGGGCCGACGGGAGCTCTACAAGGCTGCGACCGCCATCTTCGCCCGCCAAGCCACGCCCCCCGTAGTAATGCTATTTTACTGCTGTGAATTATGCTTTTCTACCTTGTGATTCCACAAGGGTGAAAAATAAATTATCCCATATTAGAGAAGTAGTTTCCCCCCTCACTGCAACACACCCAACACATGCTTCATTGCGTCTTAAAACCTGAGCCCCTGTTGCTGGGGTTTCTTTGTCTCAGGGTGCCAGGATCAATCTATTCTTTACTACTTCCCCCAAATGTATGCTCTACCATAAAACGAAATTGTGAATCAGACAACGGGGACATACAGTTTATAAAGGGTCTTGGTCATAGCAGCCTGCATACACTTGATTTAGAGTTTATACATAGCCATGTATTCATTCTAAATTGGGCTGATGAGGTAATTTTTGCCAGAGCTTAATTTGAAAAAAGTTGAAAATTACGCCTATTTTGGCCAAATCTTAATTTGAAAAACAAAACAAAACAAAAAAAAAGAGTGACATGGCCCTCGTCAGTTGTCCACTACAGCATGTGCCACCCATTGCCCATCCCGCTATCAATTCAGACTATTCCAGGCCACCCAACGCTATAACAATTCCATTAGGCGGCAAATATTAGTCATTTTTAATGTATATAAAATTAATAAACAGCTAGTATTGTGCTCAACTCTAAATTAGAAAAACATCACCACTATGTGGCAGACTGTCATAGTGCCTGTGCTGCCAATTAAGTGCAAGTACCGAGCACCTGAAACCACAAGCTCAAATTTAGCACTGATTTCGGCACATATCTAACACCCGTCAAACCCTTACCAACCTCCTTTAGCAGCACAAAGTAGTCACCCTATTCTTGGAAAAAGCACAATTCATTATGGTTAGGATTATGTTAGCGAGAGTCTTCCAAGAATGCTGAATACCCTAAACAGTTATGCATTTAAAAACTAGCTCACCATGATACCTAAACATTCTTTGTACTTAATAACCTTAACAGGTGAATAGTAATAATCTCCCAAGCGCTTTTTCCAAAGGTTGACAGGGAAATTCAAAGTGTATCTGTTTTGATACTAACTGGTCACGGGATCTGCCTCTTTGCCGAAGCTCTGTAATTATTCAGTTTGAAACCATTGACTAGAATTCCTGAGAATCAGTACAAGTGATTTAAAACTCAAGTACTTTCTAAGGTTCTGGCAATAGCATTTTGGTACCCCAATCCGACAGTCTTATACAGTGACAAGCAGAAAAAAAGTATGAGTATTTGATGCCTCATGTCACTCTGCTAGAAACTCAGTGAAAACCTGTGAATCTACATCAACTGGTTAGTGCCAGGCAAGGAGAAATTACATGGCTCTGGAGACCACTGCCAAATCTCATTAAAAAGCAAAAAAGCTAAAAAAAATAAAATAAAAGCAGTGCTGTTTCCTTTCAGTCCAGTTATCTTTATCTCGATTGATTGAGGGTTTTTATCAATTTGAGGCCTACAACAACACTTTTTTTAAAGCTAATTCCTCAAAAATTACTAAATAGTTTTACACAAAACCAAGCAAAGGAACCTTCTTGAGTAATGAGCTGCTCTTATTCAAGTCATCCTTTTTTAGGTTTTGCCTGCGGTTTGCGCACGTAGTGCGCAAGCGCTAAAAAAACCTCTTGAGTTCAATATCGGCTTGATGACCCGCCTCTGTCTCTCATTGGCTAGCTCCATAAATGGAGGCTAGCCATTGGGAGACAGAGGCTGTCAATCGCGCTGTCTCCAGAAAACGCGATTCGGGGGCGTTTCGCTGTGTTTTTTTAAGCCCCGCCCCTTTGTCCCGGGCCGCGCTGCGATTGGCTGCCGGCCCGGGACACCCCCGTGACGTCATTCCCGGGCTGCGCTGTGATTGGCTGCCGGCCCGGGACACCCCCGTGACGTCAGCCAATCACAGCGCGGCCCGGGGCCTGACTTGTCTCTCTGTGCTCGAGCACCAGCAAGATGGCGCGAAGAACAAGAACTACGCGCGAGCTCTACAGGCTGAGGTTCTTCGAAAGGTGTCCGACCGTGGCACAGCGTTTGGCGCACACCTGGCCAGCGCCGGCTTCTTTCACGTGGGGCCAAAGGACCGGGTCCAGTGCCTCTCCTGTGGGGGCATACTGAACTGTAGGATCTTTCGGGTAAGTGCCATGCAGGTTGCAGGAGCATCAGAGTGTACATCCCGTACTGCCCCTTTGTCATGGGCAGGTAAGTGGGCAACATACCCACGCCTGCTTAATTTGTGCCGGTGGTTTCTCTTCATACTGTGTCATTGTCTGTCAGGTCATCCCCCAGATAGAACGTCCTCAAGCCAATGTGCACTGTAATATGCATTGACAATTGATTCACTGTACTTATGCCTAGTCGGACTACGAAATTATGCGAGTGTTAAGGAACCGGCATGCTTGCACTGTGCGAGGACGCTACTCTGAGCCACACGTTTGATTATTAATGTCAGGAATGTTAATCCCAGTAATGCACAGGGACACTACCAGGGCCTATAAAAAGAAGTGGGGGGCCTGATAGTATGCAAATGACCTCGTGACGTAACGTGCTGAACGTGTGCCGGTGTCTGAAATTTACACCGGGACACGTTCAGCATATTTCTGTGGGGCCCAGCTTCTTGGCAGGGGGGATGGCGTCCACCCTTTCAAAAGAGTGAGGGGACGCCGTCCACCTGCGTGGACCCCAGTCTCGCGCCCTGGACACTACTATGGCATTAATAAATAGGCCTTTGCAAATGCTCGTATGAGCCTTAAAGTACCTAGGTTCGTATACGCTAAAATAATACAGTATGTACCGGTAACGGACAGTAATTCACTCCAATGCAGGGAGCCATTAACATCATTGTTTTCAAAAGGAGCAGGTCACGCTCCGCATCATCTCGTGAGACTTCAGGAGTTACAGCCGCGCGCCGTTCAAACACAGACCATGTCCCGAGTAACGCGTTTGTGATTAGCGCTCAAGCAGTGCAGAGACTCCCGGCTGAACCAAGGTAGGAAGTGCACCTCCGTTCTCATCTTCGTGTCGGTAGGGATGATTAGAACTGCAGAACTACCAATGTGCAGGTCCGTACAAAAGCATTTCGCCCAAGTAAGAGTTGGCAGTATTAACGAGGAGCGCCTATGAGCAGCGCCAGCCCAAATACTCCTCGATTGTTGTTAAGAGCACTGGTGGTGACAGACCGCTTTTGAATATCGCATTGGTAAAACCCTTAGCGAATGCACGAGAACTGCACAATGAGATGTAAACTTGAGGCTAAAGTGAGCACGTATTATACATTGGAGAATTCACACTTTACTTAATCAGAAGTACCATGGCTGTGTATTGTTGCTTGCCGAACGAGTGCCGCACATTGAAGCTATGAACTGCTATCGAAGCACTAGATGCAAACCGCATGGTACAGGTATGGCCAGTAAATAGCACTAAGAAACACTGGGACTCAGAGGCGGACCAAACCATATACTAAAAAAGTGGTATAAGAACCACGACCCAAGTGGGGCTCTGTCTGAGTGTGTGTGGGGGGGGCTCTGTGTGGGTGTGTGTGGGGGGGGCCTGTGTGTGTGTGGGGAGGCTCCGTGTGGAGGGGCTCTGTGTGGGGGGGGCTCTCTGTGGGTGTGTGTGTGTGGCATTTGCGAGAGATTAGGCTATTGCCATTATAAATGACAATGCCATTTATTTATCTGTTTTCAAAACGAACACATAAATAAAAATGTTGTCATTTACAATGCCAATAGCTCTAACTTCTACAAAGGCAAAACCGTTGCATTGTAAATGCTTGTTCTACATTGCTGCCAAAAGATTCCTATGGCAGTTAAAATAAAAATTTTGTTATCCACATTTTTTTTTGCCCACCACTTGACAGATCTGCATGAATCTTGCAATGTTGAACCCAAATCGGATGATCACGTTTTTGTTTTTAGTTTTACATACATTATTTATATGACGCCAATTATCAGCAAAAGAAAAAAATGTTTTTTGATGGAAAGTCAGACCTTACCATGACTGCGCAGGAGCTAATTTTTATATATACTAGCAGCCCGTCCCGACGTTGTCCGGGTATGGATTGCTGCCGGCCAGTAGTATATTGTTTTGTAGGATTTTGTTTTGATAGCATTTCTTATCTGTGACAGGCCTGTGAAATGCTCCGATTCACAGTGCACTGCTGATGCACTTAAGAGTGCGCGTTCAGTAGTGTGTGAACTCGAGTTTCCCTACTTTATTTTTCCTGGCAATATTATATAGCGCGAACTCGACAACATGGCATGAGCACAATTTACATTACAGAAGAACACATTCATTTGTGTTAGGCACGGGGAGACAAAGCGATTTGCCTGGAATCACAGGATGTTGAGCTGATGCCGAGATTCGAACGTAGCTCCCCAGCTCTAAAGTTCGCAATTCTAGAACTTGTGATGGGAGTCGTGTCTAAAAATGTATGTCAGTGCTGGCCATCAATGAGAGAGACCTGTGCATTTTTATAATCGGTGGTGAAAAAATATGAGTATGTTTCTGGAGATGTGGGTCGCCTTGCCACCAATGTACTTACCGGGGGAGGGTAAACACCCATTATTCCGCAACTTTCTTTCCGCATACCATCCCTCCGCATACTTTCATTACGAAAGTACCATAACTCCACAATGCCATTATAACGCATTGCATTACATTTTATATGCTTTTACCACGCATACATTTACAACAAAATTCGTTGTAAATGCATGAATGGTAAAAGCATGTTTTTTTTATGTTTGGAGGTAAGTATGGGTATAGGGGTATATGTTTTGGGGTGTTTGGGTATTTTAAGGGTTCAGATATAGTTTCGGGTTATGGGTACAGGGGTAGTTATAGGGTTTAGGGATAGGTATGGGTTTTGGGGTACAGGGGTATTTTTAGAGTTCAGGGCTAGGTTTGAGTTTTGGGGTATAGGGGTATTTTTAGGGTTATGGGGTAGTTTTGGGGTACAGGGGTATTTTAAGGGTTCAGGGCTAGGTTTGGGTTTTGGGGTACAGGGGTATTTTTAGGGTTCAGGGCTAGGTTTGGGTTTTGGGGAACAGGGGTATTTTAGGGTTCAGGGGTAGGTTTGGGTTTTGGGGTACAGGGTTCTTTTTATGGTTCAGGGTGGGGTTTGGGTTTTGGGGTACCAGGGTATTTTTAGGGTTCAGGGGTAGGGTTGGGTACAGGGGTACAGGGGTATTTTAAGGGTTCAGGGCTAGGTTTGGGTTTTGGGGTACAGGGGTATTTTAGGGTTCAGGGGTAGGTTTGAGTTTTGGAGTACAGGGGTATTTTTAGGGTTCAGGTCTAGGTTTGGTTTTTGGGGTACAGGGGTATTTTTAGGGTTCAGGGCTAGGTTTGGGTTTGGGGGACAGGGGTATTTTAGGGTTCAGGGGTAGGTTTGGGTTTTGGGGTACAGGGTTATTTTTATGGTTCAGGGCTAGGTTTGAGTTTTGGTGTACAGGGTCATTTTTAAGGTTCAGGGGTAGGTTTGGGTTTTGGGGTACAGGGGTATTTTAAGGGTTCAGGGTTAGGTTTGGGTTTTGGGGTACAGGGGTATTTTAGGGTTCAGGGGCAGGTTTGGGTTTTGGGGTACAGGGGTATTTTTAGGGTTCAGGGCTAGGTTTGAGTTTTGAGGTACCGGGGTATTTATAGGGTTCAGGGCTAGGTTTGGGTTTTGAGTTACAGGGGTATTATTAGGGTTTAGGGATAGGTTTGGGTTTTGGGGTACAGGGTATATTTATAGGGTTAAGATGGGTTAGTGTTTAAGGGTGTTGGGGTATTTTAAGGAGTAAGGGTGGGTTATGATTATGGGGTGCAGGGGTATTTAAAGGGAGCAGGGTGGACACCGGGAGCTGGAATGTACAGAACATGGGAAGAAAAAACAATGAAATATTGGGCACAGCGCTTGCTTTTTTTTCCAGTAATCCCGCGCCCCGCTCACGCCCCCAGCACATGCCCACAGCACATGATATGAGACATGGCATGAAGAGCGGAACGTACCACACGCCCCCAGCGTTTGTCACGCCCCCGACACACGCCCACAGCACATCGCAGACACGCCCATAAGGGACTACTTTGCTGGCACGGTTCTTTTACCTTTTAAATGTATATAGTGGGCGTCTGCATAGCCTATGTCCTACTGCAACTGCCCTTTCCAACGCTGTATTGGGTGTTGTGATTGGTGCTGTGGTTCCTGAGATTACCCGCCTCAAAGGTTTGGGCTCTCTCTTTGTTATACTAGTATTGATATATATATATATATATATATATATATATATATATATATATATATATATATATATATATTTTTTTTTTTTTCACTGAAAAAACCATAGGTATATAGTTAGGAATTAGCATTTAAAAAACCATTGAAATTGCTCCTATATAGTTAGTTGTACTAACTATATTTCGCGCACCCGCCGTGACATCACTGATGACATCTCAAATGACATCAATGATGACATCACTGATGACATCATCCAGTGAATGTGGTTTTCTTCGTTATTTAAATATGCATTATATATATAGCAAATTGCATTGAAGTATGAGTGGATATATAAAAATAAATATTTGGATGGAGGACTTTAACAATTTATAGTGTCTCACTAAATATAGAGGATAGTGACTAAACTGTGTGAATATCTGTATCACTTTGTCAGTTGTTGTGTAAACTGGTTCTCCGGTTGGTTACTAGCTATGTGAAACTCTATATTAGTTATGGATTAGTTAACTGAGTATTTGTATGGGAGAGTGAATGTGTGTGTGGTTCGGTGGAGGGTGTGTGACTGCCCAAAGATGTGTGAATAGTTGATTCAGTAGATAAACTAAAAAAATAAAAGGCAGTGTATGTGTCAATTGTTGTATATAAATAAGTATACGTAAGACTCAGTGATTGTGTGTGTGACTGTATGGATAACTGTATACTTGTAATAATGGTTTTATTCTACACTAACTTTGACTTACTATCTAAATAAATAGATGAAGTGGTGTTTGTATAAGTGTGTAGCTAAGTAAGTATGTAAGTATGATCCATTGTTTGCATAAGTGAGTAGGATAACTTCAAATGTGAATAGGTTGTGTTTTGGTGTGTAATGTCGATATAGGTGTATAAGTATTTTTGATAGTGTTCTATTGATCATTGACAGCATGTATGAGTGAATCTACAGGTAAGTGATTAGATGTGTGTATACATCTAGGAATCAATGAGTGGGTTTTTAGATACTTGTATTGCTGTGTCAATGGATTCAAATATGATACTCTGTATTTTACAAAGAGTGATGAAAGATTTTACTAGTGTATGAAAAGGTGTATGTGATTGTCACGTGGATGATGTCACCAGTGATGTCATCATTGATGTCATTTGAGATGTCATCAGTGATGTCACTGACCATGTCATGAATGATGTAATATGTGACATCATCAGCAGTGGATTGCGGGTGCGCGAAATATAGTTAGTACAACTAACTATATAGGAGTAATTTCAATGGTTTTTTAAATGCTAATTCCTAACTATATAAGGCCTGAAAACTATGTTTTTTTTCAGTGAATTTCAAAGGTTTTTTAAATGCTAACTCCTTACTATATATGACCTGAAACCTATGGTTTTTTAAGTGAATTTGCAAGGTTTTTTAAATGCTAATTCTTAACTATATATGACCTAAAACCTATGTTTAATTAAGTGAATTTGCAAGGTTTTTTAAATGCTAATTCTATTAGCGGATAAAGTTTAAATATGTTAATATCCTTCTGGGACCACTTTTCAAATGCTAATTCCTAACTATGTCAGGCGTGAAATCTATAGTTTCTTTCAACAAATTTCAAAGGTTTTCTAAATGCTAATTCTATTAGCGGATAACGTTTAAATATGTAAATATCCTTCTGGGACCACCTGAGCAGCCCTAGGGGGTCAGGGTGTTTCTACTCTGCCCCCTTTTTGCATTCTACACGTTTGTTTTTCTGCTTCTTTTGTGCCTCGGTCTACCTAGCACAAGATGAATGCCAACACTTCCTGGTTAGAAGTGTTGACAGCCAATGAGCATGCTGCTTTCCTGTGAAAGGCATGCTGATTGGCTGCCACTGTCTGTCAACACTCCAAACCAGGAAGTGTTGGCAGCCATCTTGTGACTCGGTAGAACCAAGGCACAAGAAAGCAGTGAAACAAAGGTGCAAAACACGCAAAGGGGGAAGGGTAGAAGCACCCTGACCCCTAGGCCTGCTCAGGGGGTCCCACAAGGACCCCCCAGCCCCCCCCATTTTTCGAAAAATATATATTTTTTTTAAACCGCGGGATGCGCGCACCGTGCACGGACCCCGCGATTTTCCTCCCCTCCACCACCCAAAAATTATTTTTTTTGGGCCTGGAGGGTCCTTGTGGGACCCCCTGAGCAGGCCTAGGGGGTCAGGGTACTTCTACCCTGCCCCCTTTTTGAGTTCTACACGTTTGTTTTTCTGCTTTCCTGTGCCTCAGTCTACTGAGGCACAAGATGGCTGCCAACAATTTCTGTTTTGGAGTGTTGACAGACATTGGCAGCCAATCAGCATGCAGCTCGCTCACGCTAAGGTCCGCGCACGTACAGTGCAGGGACGGTGCGCGCACGGGCGCGCACCGTGTCCCGCCTATAGATATATAATTTGAAAAAGTCGATTTTCTCAACAATTACTGAAGGGATTTTCACCAAATATACAAAAGGCACTTCTGCATACCAGGCTCTACCATTTTGCCAAGTTTACAGTAATTCCATTCAGCCGTTCGGGCTGTAGCTGTGTCTAAAGGTCCTATGGAAAATTGCATTGGACTCAATTTCACATTCAATTTTCTCATAAACTACTGGAGGGATTTACACTAAACATACAAAAGGCACTGCTCCATACCACTCCCTACCATTTTGCCAAATCTGGTGTAATTCCGTTCAGCCGTTCGAGCTGTAGCCTTGTCAGAATGTCCCTATGGAAATTAACATGGGGAAAACACGTTTTGGGACCCCCCTTTTTTCTCGGCCCCCGCTTTGACGAATCGCCCCGAAACTTTTAGGGAAGGAACAGAGCGCAGCGAGCCAAATTTAAGGAAAATTACAGGCAGATCCTTCAATCGGCGCCAAAGTTATTCCCAATAGAATGTTCGGCATTTCCTATGGTAACTAGGTCCTAACTATATATACCTACTGGCTATCGCCAGTAGGTAATATATATATATATATATATATATATATATATATATATATATATATATATATATATATATATATATATATATATATATATATATATATATATATATATATATATATATATATATATATATATATATATATATATATATATATATATATATATATATATATATATATATATATAAAAATATATATATATATACATAAATTGTAAGAATAGATTACTATTCAAAATTCCAGGTGTACGTATCGTGACACCTGGGTGTCCTGGCAGGCTGTATGTTGAAGCCGAGACGCTTGCATGTGTTAAATATCAATGGGGAGCATGCTAAATCTGAAAGAAAATGATGTTTTCATAGTGACTAGGTGCGAAAGCTGTTTGTCACCATGCTCACACGAAAGTCTGATTCTGAATAAAAGTTTATTTTAGAAATTGATTTCACCTGGAACAAGAATAGAAACTTGATTAAATGTTTTTAATAGCATGCCAAAAACCTAATTCTGTAGTGAAAGTAGAATTTTAATGTCTGTAGTGGATAATTAATGTAAACCAGCTCTGGTGGCCTGCCTTTACCACAGTGGCTGTAGTCAGTATTTCAATGATAGTTGTTGTTGGAAATGGCCCTTTCTGCAGGGTCATACCCAACCGTTTTGCCTTCCTCCTGCCCTTTTTGGTGAATTTGTTTTTGTTTGCTTTAGGACTATGTGCACTTTACTACTGGTAACCATTGTGAAAGTGCCTGTACTCTCTAATCTAAACATGGTGGAATTGGCTCATACCCAATTGGAATATTTCATTTATGTATAAGACCCAAGTAAAGTGCACTAATGTGCCCAGGGGCTGTAAATTAGATGCTACTAGTGGGCCTGCAGCACTGATTGTGCCACCCACTTCAACAGCCCTTTAAACATTTCTCAGGTTCAGTTGAAGGCAACCGCCGAAACGCGTTGACCGTTCACCTTGTTTGCACTAATGGTGTTGTAAAGAATAAAAAATACCTTAATTTGAGGAAATTGTGCTTTGGATTCCGTTTGTGCTGTGGTATACTCGAACTGCTGGGCTACGAACTGAAGCTCAGCTGGGTTCGTTTTTTGCTTGAGAAATATATATATATATATATATATATATATATATATATATATATATATATATATATATATATATATATATATATATATAAAGGCAGCCTGGCTTTGCAGACTTTCTTCAAATGTATATTATGTGCAAACTCGACTTTGGTGGTATGGGCATATAAGTGATAATCCAACTTATTGTTACATATTAGGTACCCCAAGGTCTCCCCTAGGTGTCCCAGGGGTGTGGGGGTTCATGTAACTATATGCAAGGGCCAGGTAAAATATATTTTATATGCCCTGATGAGGGAAACACTGCCCATTTTATTTTTCCCGATTGTAGATATGTAGCTCCATAGGCTAACATTGCAATATTTTGCTTGGTTATAAATATTGCTAGGAAAAATGTGTCTAGTGGTCTCTGTTGATTGGTCAGCCTTAACAAGCTTAGCCAGGCTGCTTTGATTAGGTGATAAGCGGTCTGACATGAGCAGAGGTTATCTGATGGAGAGATCTCCACAGCTAGGGAGGATGGGTCCTGCAGAGGGGGCGGGTAAATGAAACTGAGCTCAAAGAGAGAACACATCAGTTAGGAATGCCAGAAGTAAATACCCCTACATCCCAGACCTCAGCCAGATCGCAGGTTTAGAACAGGAATTTGCAGAGGTCAGGGGGAGGGGAGTTAATGGAAATGAGCCATATTATCAGTTGATTTAGCTAGCTCTTACTCCTCTGAAGAGAAATCATCCACGTTTAATTTTGCAAGTGTAGTGCGTTGTGTGACAAGAAGATGTCACACTCCCGAGGAAGTTGTAACGCTTTTGCATCACACCCTGCATCCCTCTTGACAAAGGTGCTCCCTGCTTGTCGCCAAAGAACACTGAATAAATATCTGAGCGCTGCATAGTCTCCAAGATCTGCTGCCTGAAACTACAAGGAAATGAAGGACTGTTCTGCTGGTATCTGGATTTGCCCCCAATGACAGGCACTCTGAATGGTGCACCTATTGCACAATCTGGTAATACAGGTCTGGGGACTGTGCCTTGCTTCAAGAAGGATTAAGATATGGACTCCCTCCAAGGCCCAGGTTAGCAGAGCCCACCTGCATCATTCCACCAAGAGTCCCCATCCTAGAGTGGGCCCAGTGGACTTTTAAGGATTTGGCCAGGTGCATTGTGGGGATTGTAGTCCAGAAATCCCAAGGACCATATAGGAGATTCCAGACCTTTGGATTGGTGTTTAGGACAATTTGAACCAGCAAAGAGACCTTCAGGAAGCCCATCCTGATGTTTATAGAACTTTTGTGAAAAAGCTCCATGAGGTGACCACCCCGACCTTGAGAGTCAAGCCGGCTACCTTCAACAGCGACTCAGCCAGGATTTCAGGTGTGTCCTGCTGAAAGCTCAAGAACAGGGTCTCACAGAAAGTAAAGCCTGAGAACCTTCATCAAATCTGGCCTACTGTGGAGGATCGCGTGACATCGGAAGAAAAAGCTACAAAAACATTTCTAAGTGTGAAAGCAAAATTTTGACCAGGCCTACCCGTTTAGTGTATCTGATCCGGAGTCCATTGCGGTCAGCCTCAAACCTTGACTTTGTCCTGTTCAGGTGTGATCTTATTGTCCCAGAGGGGCGCTATAGGTTTTTAAGCACTATAAAGTTGCTAATTTCTTCATGTATATTTTCTATTCTTATAAATTGGTGTGGGTTTATTATTGTGTGTTGTATCTTACCTATTTGATGTAATGGTGTTTTTAAATGCAATGGTGTTTTTAAATGCTTTACACTCCTGTCTCCTAAGTTAGGCCTGACTGCTCGCTGTGAGTTACCAAGGGTTGAGCAAGAGGCTAATTTACTGAGAACTTTATTGGATCCTATACTGTGTTAGTGGCCTTATTACTAGTGTTAGGTGCATACTTACCCCTACCAACAATCCACTTTCCAACAATGGGTAAGTGCGCTGCAGGAGACTCTGTTTATAAATACAACTGCCTGGTCTAGACACATGGTCATGGAAATGATATGCACAAAGAACTAATAAAACTCAAGAAAACAAATGCAGCAAGAACAAGGCAAGGCAATAAGACTTCTTTTGCATTGCTCCTACGATGGGACACTTTTTTCTACCACTAAGATCCAGAAAGCCTTCTCAATCCTCATCTTCAAGAAACTTCTCATCCACATGTAAACATCTGTATGATGGACCTCGCCAAGTAATTTCCCTTGTATTGCTTGCACTACTTCGACACCCCCTCATCCATGCTCCTCCCTTCTTACTCCACCTCTGTACAGCAATCATTATTTTGTAGTTAGGTTTGTGCTATATAGTGCCTCATATATTGATGCAACCTGCCTAAGAAACAAATGTGACCAGTGCCCAGGATACCCTGGATTTCATTCAGGTACAGAATATGAAGAGTGAAGCAACCATAATGAATCGTGGGGTCACAGTCCAATTTAAGGAGAAAGTAACATCCTTCCCTTTAGCCATTGCTACACTGATTACTTTGGAGCTATTGAGGGATTTGGAAAACATCACTTACCTTCTGGTTCTGCTACTCTTATAAAAAGAGAATCCGGATGCCAGCCAACCACGCCGTTCGGAGAGTCATTTGGCAAAATGACAAGCACAGCCCTTGCCTTTGTCTGGTCTATGACAGCCCCTCTCGTGGGATCCAAAACCCCGATTGTGGTAACACGGGTCAGTGTGACAGTAACTGTCTCTGAAAGTTCAGCAGCAGAGTCAGCAAGAATCGCCAGGGTGATGGTGGCAATCACTTGCCCTTCAGAAAATGTGACCTATATGTTAGGCAAAGGAGGAGTCATTAAATTGTTGATGTTTGCACCCTGCACATTCCCAAACAAAGTGAAAAACACATAAATGGATTGAAAATAAAATGTTTGCACACTCAATAAGTCAATGATGGTATACACTATACTGGACATACAATATAGTAATAATTAATTTGTTAATCTAGCAAATGAAATAGGTATGTTAAAAAGACATCTGTTTTGAGTGGGTAACACTACTCTCCCTCCCTAGTTTACGTCTAATTCGAAGTGTCATTGTCAACAACACTTCAATCGGGGAGCATTGTTTTTCTTGATGTCGTGAACAACATTTGTTACATAATCATAGACTCCAAGAGTTCTTAAAGCCATTTTTCTAGTATCAAACAACCAGGCCGTCTGTTAACATTTCATAGCACAATATTTTTGCAGTTCCTAATTTTATAAGTCCCCTGAACTATGTGACCTTTCTGTTCATTGTCGCTTTTTTGGTGTGTGACAAAATTTAAAGTTTTAATGAGGACTTGAGAATTTTAGAAATAGGGAGCGTGTTTCTGGGCTCTGCCATGTTAAATCTGTGTAGTGAGTAAGATTGTAATTTACGTGCCTTGTGCAGCTGTTTTATCGCTTAGGAGCCTTGCTATTATCAAGGTATATCTCCTAAGCGATAAAAATCGGCCGAAATGCATGAATATCGCTGAAAAGTCAGCGATATTCATGCATTACCGAGCTAATGCTCTTAGCCATGTTATCGACCTACCATTGGGTAACATGGCTAAGAACTGCTCAGGGGCAGGTGTTAGCTTTTGGAGATATTCGCGCTTAGCGCGAATATCTCCAAAAGTTGGTAATAGGAGATAGCGATGTTAGCGACTGTTTCCAGACGCTAACATCTTGGCATGCCCACTTTGCATGTCATTAGTGATAAATATCACTGACATTCAAAGCGGGGCCCAATATGGTCGCTATCTCCTACTAGCTGTCGCTAACTGGTGATAGCGACAGCTAGGTAATAGGGAGATAATTTTATCTCCGCTTTCTTGGCTTTTAAAGCCAAAAAAGCGGAGATAAACCCCCTTGATAATATGCCCCACACTTCCTTGCACCCTTAAATTAAACCTATGTGAGCAAATACGTGCATTTGAAGGGCAGATTCACAGAATCATAAACAGTGGGATTTTACAATCGTCATCAGACTCTGCTCACACGGAATTGGTAGAATTGCTCTTTGAGCAAAGCAACATGATGCATGGTGTGAGAGTTTCTAGGTTTGGTTTACCTGACAAAGTTGGTGAACAGCTACAAACTGTCATGCTTGTGATTATCCTCAAATATGATTTCAGGTAGCTTTTCTTCCTGAAAAATCTTTAAAATGACTCCTATAAATGAATATTTGTAATGCCAGGGGGCAATGGAATGGAGACGCCCACCAATAGAGAAAGCTGGTGTACTGGATGGAGATTCTCAACGGGAAAAACATTTCTTCATGAGGAAACAAGAAAAATAGGTTTTGCATGCAGGGGTTTATTTCTGTTACACTTTTGTGTACAGAACATCTTTGCACGCGATTATACACGGAATCTGCAACTGTTGCCACAAAGTTAACCAAACACACATATGTGGTGAGCTCCATAACGCTACATTACATTTAGATGTATGTGATTTGGATTTGGGGGGTATTTTTCATAATTTTAGGCATGGCTCCTCTGGGCATGAAATAAGTTTAAAGTCAAGAGAGTACACATTACACATCTAAGGAAAACGTATTGGGTTTGCCCTAAGTTATGTCTGCCACTGCACTGTTTAGCCCTCATACGACTACTGTCTTTAACATGGCTTCTAAACACAAACAATCGAAATAACCACAGACTTGGGTACGGCATATGAACTTGCATCCCTCATGAACCTCAGATTTCTCTTAAATCAATCACGTTTTTCTGTAATGTTTATATTTGCCTATTCCCTTTTAATGATTTATTATTTTATATTAAGCTACTTATGTTTTACATATAGGAATTGCTTGCTTTCCTTAAATCATTGATACCATTTTAGAACGTGTACTAGGCAGCACTTAAGGACTAAAGAGGTCGCCCTTATTCCCTGATCATCAACCCATGGCACACAATGTGTTTCTTTGATCACGATGGAGTAATGACAATGTGACAACAGATAATGTGCCTTTCATTAGTGTATGATTGGTTTGCTAAAGTTCAATGCTTCTTACTTTACAATGGTTATTTGTTCCTTTATAATGCAGAATACTGTGATCTAATGGACAACCCGTTTAAACATCACCATGTTTATTCTCTGTTCTAGTGATGTAGGAACGTTCCAAGTACGAATCATATTTCAAACCAAGAATATATAGGTTTTACAGGTGTCTTACCACTCCTGCAGCTGGCGAAACATCAGTGACACTTCCATTGGCTGTCCATTCCACGGTAACTCTCCCAAAGGTTCCTCTTAAACGCTCAATACTAAAGGTTACCAAATTGTCTTGTTCCAGCTCCTCAGCTTGTTTCAACAGAGAACTCTGGCCAGAAATAAAAATGGGGATATCAGTAGTATTACTCATGCATCCATAACTTTTCTAACATAAGAAAAACCGTTTACTTGCATATGCAGATCTAGGAATCCGCTCAGTCATCTTTGTCCCATAATGTAAATGTAAATTGTAAATGTAAATTGATACTTGTATAGCGCACTACTCACCCGCAAGGGTCTCAAGGCGCTTGTACGAATACCGCTGTGGAACCCATCCTGGCTTTCCCTGTGAGGCTTCCACTCCTGGGCACCCCCAAGGTGGAGGCCAGGCATCCTTAGCGTTGTGGAGATTAAGCAAGCTATTGCCCAGAGTTGCAGAGTGGGACTCCATGATTGGAATAGGCACCAAGGCGAGAATGATCAGCTCCGTGGAATTTTGAGCCCAAGACCCGCCTAGGCGGGGAATTGAACCCTGGTCCCAGGCTAGACCTCTGCATCAGGGTCTGCCGCTCTAATCATTGAGCCACACTTCTCCACTGGTATGCTAGCTAGCATAACTGTACATGATTACAACTTCCAGATGGGCAGTGATTTTGTGAAACAAAATGTTGACAAGTCTGGTGTTACTTGTGTTCCCTCCCACCTGACGAGTATTTAGTCCACCAATTAATGCTGAACTCTTCCCACTGGACCAGGAGCTAGTCTGATTTCCATATGGTCAGCCTTTGTTTGAAGTGGCATAAAGGGCACAAAGCAATGAACTGGAATGTAGGTCAGGATAGATACTAGGGGTTGAGACTAATTGCAATAATTAACCCATAATATTTTTATTTTGCTGTGTGAGATGCCCTTAGTGTGGAGGATATTCCAAGGAGTGAGTCCTGTACCCACTGTGCCATGGGACTCTCACTGCCCTTCACTGATGAGGCCCAAAAAGGATGAAACATAGCTTGGGTCCCATGTGTTCACTGCTGATGTGTTCCGACCTGGCAGTGCTGGCTTGACTGCTCCTATTGGACCAGGGTCAAGTCGGAAATTCATATTGATGGTCCCTGCCCAGACTGTCATACCGGACAAAAATACAATGTTCTGAAATGTGGCCCGAGTAATTACTAGTGACGGAGATCAATTCAAGCAATCCACCCACCATTTTTAGGTTTTTGATGGCTGATTCTGAACACAACTAATGGAACCTTATTATACAAGAAATGTTAGCACCTGTACAATCATGCTACAAACTAAGAACACAAGAATACATTATTTTGTTTTGCTCCAATATTCTGTATATTCTGTAAATTCTGTTATGGTTGGAGCTCAGGAAAGGCATAAGATACATCTAATCACAGGTTTGTCCCCATCTTAATGTGTGAGGGAAGAAGGATGAAGTCCTTAAAATGTGAGCAAATACTTATTCTACATTCTGATGGAACTCTTCCAGAGAGTGGAGTAAAAATTAGTCTACAGAATGTAATGGATATGAAGCAGAGACTTAAAAATGAATAATTACATAACAGTTTTTGCAAATTTAGACAATTCGAAGGCATCTAAACAGAATCTTAAATGTTATGGTCTTTGATCTAGAAATGTAATGATAGATAATAATAAATGATTTTTTGTTATATTTGTCATGCGTACCAATTTGTTATAGAACAATAAGTCTGCAAATATTTACCTGGGTAAATCCAATTATTCCATGAGCATCATCATTAGATGGTACAACTATTGTGACATAACCACTTGCACCGATCTCTGCTCCTCCTTTGGCATTTTTCAGTCTAACTCTGAAGGATTCATTATCTTCTGGGATGTTGTCATCAAGAACATTGATGGCTATTACCATTTCACGGTCTCCAGGTTCAAATTTCAATTCACCTGAGCTAGCAATAAAAGAAAATAGACCGAATTATAATATATAAAGGTTTGAACATTGTGAATAGGTATCCCATACAGTACATAATAAATAAGTAAATGAATCTTGCACATTAAAGTTGCCCTTTTGAAAAAGACGTGCAAGAACAAGAGGTTTAGGAAAAGCTAAATAAATTCAGCATCAAGGCCTTTCTTCATTGCTATAGTGAAACTTTGAAAGAACCCCTACTTTTAAACAGCAATAGACAAGGTAAGCCCCAATTAAAGATGGAATGCATCTCATTAAATGCTGGAGCAGGAATAAAGTCTATAACAAATTGGCTTGCTGGTTGAGAGGGCTCAAACCCTACTCAAGCAGGAACCACAATCCTTGTTAGGTTGAAGTCACAAGCAAACCCTAAATTAACCTATGCTCAACCCTTTGGTAGCTTGGTACAGAGCAGTCAGGCTTAGCTTAGACATAACTTGTAAAGTATTTGTGCAAAACTTTAAACAGTAACACAGCAAAAACACACAGCAAAAAGATCCCACACCAGATCAAAAAAATAGAGTAGATTTTAATAAATAAAACAAGGCCAGAATGATAAGAAATCCAATCAGTAGACCCAGAGACATGCAGGTTTAAATATTTCAGTGCAAGTAGCACCAAAAAGCACCATGCGCCAACTGTGGAATTCTAGTTGCGCCGGATAGGAATCTAGGCATCCCTGAGATCTCTTTAGTGAGTGGCTGTTTAGGAGGAATACGCAAAGCCTATCTGGCAACTACAACCAGTCATGTGACTCAGAGACAGGCTGCAGGCAATTAAATGGGTAAGGCAGGAAAATGCGACCTTTCTAAAAGTTATATTTTCAAAATTGTAATAAAAAATCTGACTTTACTATAAAAGAGAATTTTCATTACAATTCCAAAGACACAAACAAACAGTTTACTTGTTACCATTTGGAAGTTACATCTTGTTAAATGTAATAAGGCAACTCCAATGTTATCCTATAGGAGAGGTAAGCCTGCAATGGATCACTGAAACAATATCGATGTCAAAAATATCGAGATACCAAAATATTGAGTAAAAAATATAAAATGCCAAAATATCGACTTCCTATCTCCAAACAGGTAAGTACCAAAATATCGAATCAAAAATATCGATGTTAAAAATATAGACAGTCAAAATATCGACTTTTTTAAATAGTTAAAAGTAATTTAAAATTAATAAAATATTAAATATAACTAACTTAAAAATACTTAAAATACTTAAATAGCAACAAAACTAATAGATAATTAATATAATTAAAAAAATATTTTTTTGAAAACATATATATATATATATATACATATAAACATAGTATTAATAAAAAAAATAAAATTTAAAATTACTATTCCCACTCCACTGAGTGCAACAGTAGGGAAAGCGTTGAATAGTGGGAGGGTAAAAATTACTATTCCAACTCCAGAGAGTGCAACAGTAGGTAAAACGTTGGATAGCGTAGGGGTAAAAATTACTATTCCCACTCCAGTAAGTGCAAAAGTAGGGAAAGCGTTGGATAGCGGAAGGGTAGAAATTACTATTCCCACTCCAGAGAATGCAACAGTAGGGAAAGCGTTGGATAGCGTAGGGGTAAAAATTACTATTCCCACTCCACTGAGTGCAGCAGTAGGGAAAACGTTGGATAGCGTAGGGGTAGAAATTACTATTCCCACTCCAGAGAGTGCAACAGTAGGGAAAGCGTTGGATAGCGTAGGGGTAAGAATTACTATTCCCACTCCAGTGAGAGCAACAGTAGAGAAAGCGTTAGATAGCGGGAGGGTAGAAATTACTATTCCCACTCCAGAGAATGCAACAGTAGGGAAAGCGTTGGATAGCGTAGGGGAAAAAATTACTATTCTCACTCCAGTAAGTGCAACAGTAGGGAAAGTGTTGGATAGTGGGAGGGTAAAAATTACTATTCCCACTTCAGTGAGTACAACAGAAGGGAAAGTAAATACTTCATATATAAATAAAAATAACATAAATATTAATACCAAATACAAATTAATTTAAATAATTAACAATTTTATATAATATATTAATTAATCAATTAAAAATTCATTAATATTAATTACCTACTAATACAAATTATTTACCAATTAACAATAAATTATTTAACAATTTTTAATTTATTTAAAAATTAGATCAAAAAATAATAATTAAAAAAATTAATTACTTACAATTAAATTATTTCCCACCCTATTCCCCTATAAACCCACAACCCACTACAGAAAATACATTAATAAAAGTAACATAATTATAAATTAATCAATTATTTAAAATTAATTACCAATTATATTTTAATTAATTACCAATTAATAATTAATTAACAATTAATTCAAAATAAATACCAATAAATAATTTAAAATATTTAACTAATTATAATTAAATTACTTCCCAGCCTATTCCCCTATAAACCCACAACCCGCTACAGAAAATAAATTACCAAAATTAACATATTTATCAATTAATCAATTAAAAATAATTACCAATTATATTTTAATTAATTACCAATTAATAATTAATTAACAATTAATATAAAATAAATACCAATAAATAAAATAACATATTTAATTAATTATAATTAAATTACTTCCCACCCTATTCCCATATAAACCCACAACCCGCTACAGAACTATATTACGCAAAAATTAAAAATAATATTAACTTACTTACCTCAAATTCGATATTTTTGTTGTCTATATTCTGTCTATTCGATATTTTTGTTGTCTATATTCTGTCCATTCGATATTTTGTCCATTCTATATTTTTGATTCCATATTAATGCTATTCTATTCGATATTAATAATATTCTATTGGATATTTTGGTAGTCTATATTCTGTCTAGTCGATATTATGTCTATTCTATATTTTTTACTCGATAATATTACTACTCGATATTAAAAACTCGATATTTTGACTGTACACCGCCTGCAATAGCATGCAAGGAATTAAAAGGTATTTTACTACCAATACTTATAAAACTTAAAAGTACTTCTCCAACATTTTAAATACCCTGCGTCCTGCCCTCTGGGCTGTCCAGGGCCAACGGTAGGGGTGACTTATATGTATTAAAAAAGAAGGTTTGGGGCTGGCAAAAGGTTTATTTTGACAGGTTGACATGGCAGTTTAAAAACTGCACACAAAAGCTACAATGGCAGGCCTGAGAATTTTTTTAAAAGTTAAAGATTTTTTTTTTTTTGGTATTCACCAACTATGACTTAATAGTAAGTTTACTACTGTGAAGACACTGCAGTTGAGGTGGAGGACTCCACAGATAAAAAGATAGAACAGAACAATCTTTTTATGGGTGGAGTTCTCCGCCCTGTCTCCAGAGTCTCCGCAGTCACAAATTTACAATTAACTCATAGTTTATGATTACCAAAAAGAAAGACAAAATGATACAAAAATGTACGTTTACCTTTGTGAATCAGGAACAAAGATGGTCCCACCTTATGGCAATTGATTATGGCACACGTGGGCACAATGATATTACCACCAGTCACGTTAAACCTCTAATTTACCGGCACTGATAATAGAACTCTATGCTGAAATCCTAATAAAGTTTAAAAAAGTTTTAACAAATTCCAACGGCATCAACTTTAATCTCATGCAAAGATTCATTTTTAGACAACACTGTCTGACCAACAGACCGAAAAACAGACATCAAAGTTGCCCTCCATGTACCTAAAATGTGCATTACTGCAGCTAGTGACCAAGAGAAAATGTGATTGGAGAATCATCTGTGAATTGTAGCTACACCCCGAAGGGTAATTCCAAAAATTCTCCTAAATCTGAAACCAAAGCACAAACAAAAAGAGGGCTGTTGTGATGAACCCCATCTTTTTGCAGTTTCTCCCACTCAAACAGCTGATAGTTTACACTCGGATCAGCTAAGAATTACTACCCGGGTCACATATATACGTGCTTTGCCCTGAAAAAATATTCAATTTTTACTGTGAAATTACCTTTACTGGCCCAATAGTCAGTCAATAGTAGTCTCCCCTCAGCCACAGTCCAGAAACCCTACCTTATTTAAGGCAGACCTCCCAATACATATTTTTCCTGCTCAGTTTTGCCATACAAAGACAAGGCAGAATTTTAATTGAGCTAGCATAATTGGTGTAATTTTGGAAATTTTGCATTATACTTTAACGCAAAAGTCCCACATTTATGCCATTATGCCACATCATGTAATTCATTTGTTCCTGGTGGAAACATTATAGAATGGGAGGGTAACCAGAGTGACTGTTTCATATGTTCACTAGTGCGGTATGCCCACACCATTTTCATAATCATTCTCCTCACATCCTGCCCATTCACTATCGCTGTTTGAATGGTGCCCTTGATCATCCTATTAGCCCTCTCCTCAGAACCATTTGCTTGAGAATTATATAATGCTATGCGATTGTGTTTACCTGGATCCGAAATTGACCCCAAGTTAGATTTCACACCTACTCTTAAACATTTTTCTTCTTCTTTACACACTCCACATATTCAACCCATTTGTCAACCTGATCATCCATGCCCTATCTCTATCACTTCATTCTTAATAATTTTTTTGTTTCAGTTTTCCCTAAATGCCCCTCATGTGCTACTTTTAAGAGTCTCAACTTTAAACCCTTAGGAGGCAAAAACTTCTCTCCCCTCATAACTACACCTTTGCCACTCACAGACAATTATTCTAATATCTAACCGGAGGTGACACAGTACTCTCCTGTCTACCACTCCTCTGAATTAAGCACTTTACTTCCTTCAAGGAACCATCAGCTCCGATTTCTTCTAGTCAGTCACCTCTAGTCATTCAACTGCTGTGATTGCCTGGACACCCCAAGCTTCCACTAGATAATCCATTAAGGCAACAGCTCCTTCGCTCCCTCTGCACAGCTGGACTATTCACCTCCTGCCAATCTCTTAATAAACTTCACAGTCTGTCTGACAGTTTTTCCAACCCTTAATATACTCTAACACATAACAAAACTATTGCAGCCTGGCAGCCATTCTAGCTAAACTTGCAGATTCTTTACCCACTCCTGCCGGGAGAAAAATCTGAACCAACAGTTTATGGTCAGTGCATAGTAAGATTGTTGCACCCCACAAGCACGTCCGGAAGTACTCTGCACCTGACACTGCCACCATTGGTTCACATTCTATAACAGAGTAGGTTTGCTCAGAAATCAACAATATTCAAGGTATGTAAAGTGTGGTAAGTATTACCAAATCATCCTTTTCTGTAAAGTACATAAACCCTTTCAAATACATTCTTGGTGATTGTGTTGGGAAATTGATCCCTATCAGCAGCTGAAAGCTTGCCGTACATCCTCTTCATGCGAAGAATGCTCATGAAGAGGGCATACAGCAGCTTTCAGCTGCTGACAGGGATCCATTTCCCCCACACAATCACCAAGAATTAATTTGAGAGAGTTTTGTGTACTTTACAGAAAAGGATGATTGGGTAATACTTACCACACTTTACATAACTTGAGTACCCTGGCTGGGGACCATGAGCACATGGATTAGGCATTGATGTTATTTCGCAGGATGCTCATTTTGTGATCCTGGATTCTCCTTTTGGGGTCTCTCCCCTTCTTGGTTTTTAGTTCAGAGGAAGACCGGCTAAGATGTATAATCATTAACACATTATCAGAGGATCGAAACGTCGGCGTAATTATCCAATGTCCTGCATCAGCTATCCTAGAAATATATAAAGGAAACAACACAAGGATACTTTGAACGTCACTAGTGTGGACATTTGACTTTGTGTGGCTTTTATGTTTTATCATGTCTGCATATGTCAACACTGTAAAAATTGTTTGAATTTGCCACGTTATGTTAGTTTAATTGATTGTATTATATGTAATCTGTGTGTTTTGGAGAGCCAGAATAATATATGTTATTGTTGAATCACTCTTCATTGTCGTGGTTTGTGGATATTAAGAAGTTCCATGTGCTGAGACAAGTAAGGAATCACTAATGGTAGCTCTGGCGTAGCTCTGATAGGGATCATCATTGGATCCTTCATTTCCATGCTTAATAAAAAGCATTTCTCACAATTCCTGCTGAAATTGTGACACTTGACAGGACAACTTGTAGTTTATACTTATATACAGCGGTTCTGAGGGACACAAGGCAATCCCATTATATTTAATTACTGAAAAAAACATGGCATTTCAATTTGCTCACACCATGTCTTGCATCCTGACTGGGTTTTTTCAAGGGTGCATCAACGCAGCTTGGACTTTATTCCTGTTCTTTAGGACTCTCTACTGTAAATGCCACTGCAACCTGACCTAATTCACAGAAAACCTGTGAACTACAGCCTTGATATTACGGTCTTGAGAAGATTGATATCCAGTATTACATCTAAGTATGACGGAACTTGTTTCACTGAGTCAGATCCCAATGCTACTCCAATGATGTGCTCTCAAGAGTCAGACTAAAGTTTTAACTTGGTAAAAATATCGATATCAGCACCTTAAGGTTTTTAGGCCTTTACATAATTTCCCAACAAAATGTTTATATTCCAATTGCCTTCTGGTAGCATATGTAATTCTATTATTTGTTCATTCGGTTGATTTAAAACGTTGCCATTTTTAGTGGCATCTGTAGGAGGGTGGATACCTGACTATGGTTACCCCCAACTTTTTGCCTGGTGTTTTGCTGGTTTTTCGACTTAGTTGACCTGGGACCCTGCTATTCAGGGCCCCAGGCCTACTGCTCTCTCTGTAAAATGGATTCCATGTACCTTAGGTACATATCTAATTGGATACTGAGTCACCTTATCAGTCCCTGTACAGTGTACCTTAGGTACCCAGGGCATAGGTGTACCCAGGGCCTACCAGGGGCTGCAGCATGTATTATGCCACCCCTGGCTGGCCATCCAAATCTGACACAACTGGCTGCACGACAGCTGGGGCAAGGTGGTGTAATCACCCTTTGCTTTAGATATAGTATTCCTATATCTAACCCTAAAAATGGACACATGTATTCCTATCAGTCACTCCTATGGCAGGCCTTATCAATCCTGAAGGCAGAGTGCTTGGAATTATGTGAGATGGTGCTCTGGCATGAGCTGAGCCTGTCTGCAGCTTGCGGAACCAAGTCCTAATAGCTGTTCCATGATAACGAGTACCATATACTCTTAAGTGCCTTATAATCCTCGCGGTTATTTGCCAACTTTGGTATCGCTTTATCAAAACATGTCGAGTAAGGTGTCATATGAATTGGAATACTAACCCCTCACCAATTCTGGCGACGGGGTTAGCATTCCACCCTTCTAGAGGGACACGACATTATGTAACTGTGAACCCCGGTTAAAGTTAACTCGAGCCTCAGCATCACAAAATGGATGCTGCCACCACAGACACAAGTCTGACCTCCTGCTGCTGGGAGTCCTTCCCGCGAGGAGAGCTTGGACACAGGGTTTCCTGTCAGGGGCGGTGCTAGCACCATCCCAGACAGGGTTTTGTGTATCCCAGGTAGGCAGGGCTGAGAGGAAGGTGACTGCAAGTGGCACCCCGGTGCTCACTGTGCATATGCCGGCTCAAACCAGTTCCAGGGGCACACCAGCCCCTGAGCTGGGGAGAGACTGGACAAAGGAGAGGGGTGTAACCACCCCCCTCCTGGTCCCACCCATGGGCAGGACCTAGTCGCGTACCAGCCCCTTTCTTTAGAATAAAGGTAGGAGCGGGGACCCTTCCAGATTAGATCATCTTTGAATCCTGAAACTACTTTCTACGAAAGGAACTCAAGACTTCTTCTTAAGATTTCTCCCTTGTGACTAAGGAGTAGTCACCCTGCACCCGCAGGCACCATCCAAGCATCGCGGTTTGCTATAAGTCTCTCCTCCGGATCAAGACTGCCCAGCTCGACGAGAACCGGCTTCCCTGGCACCTCTGACCTCTACCTGCATCATCAGCCCAGCTGAGATTCGTGGGTGTGACGAGACCTCGAGGGACCCGCCATCTTCAAGACTGCACGACGCTTGTCCAGCACGACCGCCGAGGGATCCTCGAGTGAATGCTTTGGGGTTTGAGAAGCCCTAACCCTGAGCAGCTCCAGCACCGAAGTCCAGCCCCCCAGCATCCACGAGATCTGCGTGGGGCCCTTCTGCTCTTTGCTGCTCACCGCGTTGTCCGGCTACTTGCCTGCTGACTTGTGGCCCTCCTGACGACGCACCACGATGACAACACCGCTGGTCTGGTTGCTCCAGACTGGCCCTTGCTCCCCTCCAACAGAGGAGCACCCCGGACCCTCCTGGTCCACTCCAGACGCCATTTTGAGTCCACCGCGTGGGCTTGCATTTGCCAAGAGTTGTTGCCCCTATCCTGGGTCCAGCGACGTCGACAGCAGATACCTTTGTGGGACAGCTCGCACCTCCATCCTGGTCACCGACAACGCCTCCTGGTCCGAGAGACTGCAGAGCCCAGCGTCGCCCACTCACCTGGTCGATGTGACTTCATCCGGTGCCATCCAGGTGCCCACCTAATCACTGGCTAGTGATTCAGAACTTGGTCCCCTCTGCTTACAGGTATCCTTCTTCATCGATCCAGGCTTGGGTCACATCGAACTTCATCACTGGTCGCCTGCCAGCAACTTCTTCTTTCAGGCTCCATAGACTGCAACGAGGATTCCCGACGTCTTTTGAGACCTATGCAGCCGCAGCCCCTGGGCTAGGGAACCTGAGCATTTTGGTGCTCCAGCATAGCTTAACTATCTAAGGGTCCAGATCCTTTTTCGTTTCAGCTCTACCTAGTCGGATTCGTCCGATAACACTAACTTTACGAAATCTAGCATCCATAGACTTTGTCCCGCATCCCGCGTGAGAGTGCACACTCTGCACCCGATCCCCCTAGGCCTCCTGCTAGTAATCTGAAGGTTCAGTAGTACAGTCCTAGCGATCCCAAAGCTTTTGAGACTAGTTACTTACCTGCTAGTATTTCGCATTCCACTTTTAGAGTATATGGTTTTTCGTGCCCCTCGGGCATTTGTGTAAATTGTGCGACTTTCAGTATTTCTTTAAGAGCTTTGTATTGTGCTTAGCACCCTGTCTCCATAAAGAGTCCAGGGTTGTTGTGTTCTAAATAAATATCCTTTTATTTTCATAACAACTTGTGTGGTGTCCTTTCACTTGGTGTTCAAGGGGTATATGTGATGGTATAACAGCTGGCTTAACACGCCCTCTAGAGTTTAGCCTAAAGACTGCTCTTGTCCATGCTACTAGGATAGCTGGTCTAAAAGGTTGACTTACAACCAATCATCAATAAGGGTTGTTTGGACTGATACAAAGTGCTCACTAGAATAGTGAACATTATATATCAGGCCAACTTCTCACAGCATCAGTAAATGGACTTTCACTATTTTTACAACTTAAGTTCTCTTCTGCGGGACAGCCCTGGAAAGTGCCCGTAGAAGAAACCTTTGACGTGTAGTGGAAAGACCTGGTTAGTGGCTGATCCAGTTTGGTGGCACAATGTTGTCATTACCCATACTGGATTTTGACATGCAAAGTCACTTGGGGGATACATGTGCCACAAAAAACTCTCCCAGAACATGCAGTAGATTACAATATAGTATGGATGGGAGTGCTGAGTTTGTAACTATTCAGGAATTTTATTTGATTTACCAACTACAGGCATTCTAGTTCTTCTGCAAACAACTTATGTTTGGCCAAATAGGAATGGGAACTTGCAAGTAGGAGGAATACACCCAATTTACTTTGTAACAAGAAAATGTACTGGCTTTTCAGAGGAACACGGAAAATCTGCTTCTTCTACAGCCAGAATCTAGGTCATCCAAGCCCTGAATCCATAAGAGCCATGTTTCTGGTTTTTCCAAAGGGTATTTCTATAAAGCTCTGCTTAATAACCCGAAGTCCAAAAGTCTTCGATAGGTCCAGTACCAAAGGAGGCCTCTGAGTAATTGAGATGATCCCAGTTACCTCTCTGTTTCTGTTCAGTCCAAAAAAGGCAATTTCAACAACTACTCAAGAGGTCAATCTTACTTGAAGTTTGTTTTGTAGAAAATGCGGCTTTGTGTAAGACAAAAGCCCCAGATTTGTGGGTTCCAGAGAATCAGGTTGAATAAGGAGCCTTCATTACGCAAAAGGATGACTTTGCCAAAAATTACACTTCCTTGCCCCACCAACAGCATTTGCTTTGCTGAAATCTGTGATTTCCATGGTTCAGCAGAAAGAAACGTCAACGCTCGTCCGGCCAAAAAAATGGCTAAATACAAACATGGACAGTTTCAGCAAGCCAAACAATTGTTTTCTACCCAGCTATGAGTGCTTGTCGGCTTCCGTGGACAAATCATCCTGCTTGGGCATTTTCTGTCAGATATCTGGCCCTCATCAATGGCTCCCGCGTTCTGTATCTGACCAACTTGACAGATTATTGCAAAACTTTTCTAAATGCTGAGGTGGAAGACCATGGGCTCTTTTCTACAAGTTGTCAGTGTGTTTCCAGACTCTTCTGCCATCTAAGTTACACCCAAAAAATTGACAGGAAAACTTAGCAAAATGCATCAAAATCTCTAGTGGAGATGAAAGACATAACAGGAAGAACATTTTCAAATGGTAAAACGAGAAAAAATCTGACTTTAATTGTGAAATTTCTTCAGTGCAAGTTCTACACATTTATGTACAGTATTCTTGACAAACTATTCATGAAAAATTTACAAAAATATGTGGAATAAATACAAGCAGAGTTAGAAAAACATGTGTATGACTGTTTTCCTATGAATAACTGATGATCTTCAACAGAAGGAAAGTATGCATGCATAAATGTAAATATTTTTTGATCAGTTAACTGGTGCAAAATATGAACATTTATGACCATATCTAAGTCATACAAATACCTATTCACGAGTGCTTTTTGGAGTACAATAGTACTTTTGTAGTGGTTCAGGTTCAGGTTTATTTCACGTTTATTCGGACCGTTGGTCCACAAACAATACATATCAATAAAAATTCATCTAAAAAATTAAATAAAACATTTAATTAACACACATAAATACATCCTAAAACATATTTGATCTAAAAACCCACGATTATCTGTTTTAAAGATAACCAGTTGTTAAAACTTGTTAAAAAGATATAAAAATGCCTTCACTTTTTGCACATATTTCCCCATAGCCACAGCAATATCTAAGTGGGCCATTTCTGTCATCAGTGTCACTGCCTGGGTCTTAGTTTTGATCTTATATTTCATAAATATTGGTTTTAAAAACTTAATACGTAAGTCCAAAAAATTCAAACAATCAAGTAAGATATGCGGCATATCACATTTGGACCCTAAAGAGCAAGTGCAGCTTCCCTCCTCATTGATTATAGCCCGCTTTACCGGGTTGTTCATATAACAAGAGTTTACCCCAATTCTTACCCTCAAAACCTCACTTTTGTAGTGGTCTTTTAAGTAGTTCTAAATGTTTTTATGAATTGGACCCAAACACCCAAAGTGGGAATACAATGGGAATATTCACCGAATATGTTAGTGCAATTGGCACTAACAGAAAGGAGTTTGGCTTCCTCACACTTTTTCTAATATGGAGTAAAAAGTTGCGGGCTTGAGTCACAATGGATTGTAAGAGAATGCAAACTACTAATGCTTTTGTGAATCATCCTTCATGTAGTTGGCATGTTTCTGTGAATCAGATCTTAGATTATAAAGTTGATAACCAAACCTTTTAATGAAGTTCAAGTTCAAAAATTTGTACAGCGCACTACTCACCCAGAGGGTCTCAAGGCACTTGTGGGAGGAGGAGGGGGGGGGGGGTACTTTACTTATCGAATATCCAAGTTTTAAGTTGCTTTCTGAAGGAGAGGTGGTTCTGTGTAAGGCGGATGTGGGTGGGGAGAGAATTCCAGGTTTTGGCCGCTAAGTAGGAGAAGGATCTTCCCCCCATGGTGGATCTGTGGATGCGTGGAATTGCGGCGACGGCTTGATTGGACGAACGTAGTTGGCGGGTGGGGGTGTAAAAGGACAGGCGCGTGTTGAGGCATTCGGGTCCTAGGTCGTAGAGGGCTTTGTGTGCGTGGGTGAGGAGTCGGAACGTTATCCTTTTGTTGACGGGGAGCCAGTGGAGGTCTTTCAGGTGACCGGAAATGTGAGCTTGGCGGGGGATGTCTAGTATGAGTCTGGCTGAGGCGTTTTGGATGCATTGGAGTTTTTTCTGTAGGTTGGCTGTGGTTCCGGCATAAAGGGTGTTTCCGTAATCCAGTCGGCTTGTGACCAGTGCGTGGGTGACTATTTTTCTTGTTTCGGTGGGGATCCAACGGAATATTTTTTTGAGCATGCGTAGGATGTTGAAGCATGATGATGAGACGGCGTTGACTTGTCTGGTCATCGAGAGGGAGAAATCCAGGATAAAGCCCTGGTTACGTGCGTGGTCCGTTGGTATGGGTGCTGTTCCCAGGGCCGGTGGCCACCATGAGTCGTCCCAAGCAGAAGGGGATGAGCCTAAGATTAGGACTTCTGTTTTGTCCGAGTTCAGTTTTAAACGGCTGTTCTTCATCCACTCGGCTACATCTTTCATTCCTTTGTGTAAGTTGGTTTTGGCGGTGTTTGGGTCTTTGATGAGGGAGAGGATCAGCTGGGTGTCGTCTGCGAAGGAGATGATGTTGAGGTTGTGTTGGCGCGCGATGGATGCGAGGGGCCTCATGTATATGTTGAAGAGGGTGGGACTAAGTGAAGATCCTTGTGGTACGCCGCAGATGACTTCAGTGGGCTCCGATCTGAAAGGGGGGAGGCGGACTCTCTGGGTTCTTCTGGCGAGGAACGAGATGATCCAGTCCAATGCTTTTCCTTGTACTCCGACGTTGCTGAGGGTGCTATGACAGACTGTGTCGAAGGCTGCGGAGAGGTCGAGTAGGATGAGGGCAACTGTTTCTCCGTTGTCCAGTAGTGTTCGGATGTCGTCTGTTGCTGCTATGAGGGCGGTTTTGGTGCTGTCTTTGGCTCGGAAGCCGGACTGCGAGGGGTCGAGGGATTTGTTGGATTCGAGGAAGGTGGCGAGCTGACTGTTGACGGCTTTCTCAATAACTTTGGCAGGAAATGGGAGGCGCGAGATGGGACGGTAGTTCATAAGGTCAGTGGGGTCTGCTGTGGGTTTCTTCAGAAGGGCGCTGAGTTCGGCATGTTTCCAGCTTTCCGGGAAGGTGGCGGAGTTGAGGGAGCAGTTGATGACGTCTCGGAGATGGGGTGCGATGATGGAGTCTGCTTTGTTGAAAATGTGGTCGGGACATGTATTCGGTTGGTGATCCTGAGTGGATGGAGTTCATCAGGCGGATATTGTCTTCAGTGGTGATTGGGTTCCAGGTGCAAAGGTTGTTAGAGGGGGGTTTTGGTTCGGGGGTGGGTGGAGTGGACTGGTCTCCGTACTGGTTTTCAAAGCTGTTATGTATGTCGGCGATTTTGTTGTGGAAGAAAGAGGCTAGGCAGTCGCAGAGGTCTTGGGATGGGGTGATGTCGTTGGTGCCGGTGGTGGGGTTGGTAAATTCTTTGACGATGTTGAATAGTTCCTTGCTGTTGTGGGCGTTGTTGTCAAGTCGATCCTTGAATGCTGATTTCTTGGTGGATCGGATCAGTTGGTGGTGTTTGCGGGTAGCGTTCTTGAAGGTGGTCAGGTTGTCAGTGGTTGGGTTTTTTCTCCAGGCTTTCTCGAGGGTACGACATAACTTCTTGGATGTCTTAAGGTCATCGTTGAACCAAGGGGCTTTTTTGCTACTTTGCTTGATTTGATGGTTTTTCAAGGGTGCTAGTTCGTCGGCGCTGAGGGTGATCCATTGTGTGAGGTTGGTGGCTGCTTGGTTTGGGTCCGATGATTTGGCAGGAAGGTTTTGGTGGAGCGAAGTGAAGAGCTGGTCGGTGGTAATTTTGTTCCAGTTTCTTCGGGGGATTGGTTGTGGGAGGTTGTGGGTCGTGGTCTTTTTATAGTTGAAGTGAACGCAGCTGTGGTCCGTCCAGTGGAGAACTGTGGTGTGGTTGAAGGAGATGCGCTTGCTAGATGTGAAGATTGGGTCGAGCGTGTGCCCGGCATAGTGGGTGGGGGTATTAACAAGTTGTTCGAGTCCGAGATTGGCCAGGTTTTCCAGAAGGGTGGTGGTGTTGCTGTCGTTTTTCTTTTCCAGGTGGAAGTTGAGGTCTCCCCGTAGAATGTAGTCCTCGGAGGGGAGGGCGTGTGGGCTGATGAAGTCAGTGATGTCTTTGCTGAATTGTGTGCGGGGTCCTGGTGGTCTGTAGGTGAGGGTGCCTTTGAGTGTGGTCTTGGGATCGGTGTGGATCTGGAAGTGAAGGTGTTCGGCGGCTGCAAGGTTATCGTCTGAGCTGGTCGTGATGCGGATGGAGTTCTTATGTACGATGGCGATGCCTCCTCCGGTTTGGATGGTGCGGTCCTTTCGGATGATCTTGTAGCCGTCCGGGATGGCTATGGCAATGTCGGGAGCTGATAAGGCGTTCATCCAGGTTTCTGTAAGGAAGGCGACGTCCGGCGAGGTGGTGTCGAGTAGGTTCCAAAGTTCAATGGCGTGTCTGTGGACCGAGCGGGTGTTGAGTAGGATGCACTTCAGGTGGTTAGTGTCGGAGCTCTGTTTGGAGTCTGTGGATTTAGTGTGGGTCCTGATGCAGTCGAGCTTGCAGGAGTGGCAGGTGAAGGGTCCATGGGTGTGTCCAGGGGCGGCTTGGTAGCAGTCTTGGAGACGGCCGGGGTTGAGTGCTGAGAGGGATGCGGCATCATACGTTATGCGAGTGGAGTGGGATTTGCGAGGGCCAGGGGTCTGGCGCTGGGCCCGGTCCAGGCGCGGACGGGCGTAGACGGGCTTACCTTTGGCGCACCTTCGGCGCGCATAGGGCACGACCGCTGCGCGTGAACGCTGCGCGCAAAAGCATCTGTCATATGTGGATAGTGGAGGGGGCGAGGAAGGAGCAGCTGGGAGGCGGGAGCGGGGTGGAGAGCCGGGCAGGGAGGCACAACAACAAACAACAAAAATGAACAGTTATCCTTTTCATATTTAGGGTGCTATATCAACAAAATCTTCAAAACTTGCTGAAAACAGTGCACTTGTATTTAATCAAAACAATAACTATTATCAATTAATAAATGGACAAAACATAAGTTTCGGTGTCGTGCATTTACCTGGGTATAAAATCAGACTGGTTGGAGATGGACACAAGCTCATAGATCTGTGAGTAGTTCCTTCCTGCTAGTGCAATTAGGCTTTTGGTTGAGTTAAGGGACCGCACAGGAACAGAAACCAGTTGGTTCGCTGATGGAGCTTCAAGAACCAGAGAGAAGCGACTTGTTTCCGAGTTCCAAGAGTAAAGGGCAGACGCATTCTTGCCAGCCAGTAGAATCTGGACTGAAAGAAAGCAGAAAAATAGATCACCGCAGATCATCTGCTTGATGTCAGTGACTGAATTTGTTCAATGTCATAAACACTTAATATGAACATACTATTTCACTTATGCACCGCCCATTGACATTAAACACACCCAGTGCACAGGCAACTACTACAACCTATCACAAAAATAACATGCACTTTTGTAGGAAAAACATACCAAACCCTGAAGGAGGTGTAAAGCTGTGAATCGTTTTTAAATCAATGAAAGGAATCGACTGAAAATGCCTGAAAAATGGTCGTCCTGTCTCCCAAACAAAGACTTCACATGTTGTTCTGGTTGCTGCGATTGAGGCTGAGAAGAGACATACAATGGTTCGATTAGTACAAAATACAAAATCAATAGATTTTATACATGTCTTCTTGAAAGAGCAACCAATCCCACCTGGTTTCAATCCTTATTTAGTGTATGTTTGTGGGAATATTCACTTAATTAAACATGAAATCAATATGTGCATCTTCTCAGTTACATATTTACATATTAATATTAATATTGTTTTAATAGAGTGCTCTAATAAATTAGAAAGATCTCGCCAACAAATAATCGCATCTGTGCACAAATTGTTCTCAGTCGATATACAAAGGAGGGGACAGTGATCTTTAGCTAGTATTGCTCAGTGATACTTTCACTTCATCTCGAGAACCATACCTTTAGCAAACAGCAGGTAGATGTCCCCTCCTGATGACACAGCTTCAACCTGTATTGTTTCATTGACTGGCACTTCCTGCGGATTTCGAAACTCGTTTGTCCACCAGTTGTATAGCAGTGAGTTCTGGTTGGTGCTTACAGGAGAAACAGCCATGTAAATTTCACCTCCTCTTTGCAGCAAAGCAATTCGGGCCATCCCATAACTAGGGAGGTTTTGATGTAGCACAAACAGCCCATTCGTCCACTTGAAAACCTATATCAAGATGAATCAAAGTCTTATGTAATATTTCATACACAGCAAACCACAATAATTCATAAAGGAATTTGAACCCTAGTCCCTATTGAAGTACGCCTATGTATTGGTAATTGATGTCACACTGCATTTTGTGTCTTGCGTTGTTGGATACATATAAGGAAATAAATGTTAACAAAAAATACTCCTGGAAGTTATCAAGCCTTTTGTTGAAAACACATTGCCTTATAACAAGGTGCTTTCATGCCTCAAAAAGGACACTAAAGTGAAAGGTTGCACAGTGAGATAATCGTCTGTGCAAACCAAGCCTTGCTGTTCCCGCCCCACCATTAAACAATTGAAACATGACTCATCTCTCCAGAGTAAAACGCACCTTCCCAAATGTATTAGATAAAAAGTAACAGGCTTCGTAACCATTTGGGAAGGGGACGGAATGAGATAATTCAACACTTTAAGGTCTGCCACAGAATACAAATATCTTCATCGTGCATCAGAAACGTGTGGGCCGAGTAGAATCCAATAATGTATCACATAAAAATGCATATCCCACAGGAGAAATAGTGCCTGTTGCATACATGAATTTCCTGATAGTTTCACCATGGTACAGACGGAGCTGCATGTGCAGCACTCTTAGCCTGTTAATAACGTCCCTTTTAATTTTCAACGTTAATGTTTGCAGAAAAGTCGAGCTCATGGGCGTCCGCAGGGGGGGGGGGGGGCAAGAGGGGGCGCTTGCCCCCCCCCCCTGGATCCAGGCCCAGTTCTAGAGGATGGCCCACATACCTGGGCCGACTTTCCTGCTGGGGCGACACCTGAAAGGCTGCTACAGTACAGCCCGAGTGTGAGTCCCAGCAGGTCACAGAGGCAGCCGTTCCATTGTCATGGGCAGTATGACAATGGGCCGGCAGAGGAGACACAGCATGGAGCATCTCCCCCCATCCCAGGCCTCAGGAGATGACGTTGAGTTCTTGGGGAGCTGCTGATGCTTTCAAGCAGCACAATTAGCAGGGGCCGTGAGCTTTAGTCCCTCACAGCAGGCCACAACGATCAGATACAAAGCTAAGGGGCGTGGGTGGGGGCGTCGTTTGGGGAGCGGGGTTAGTGCCAACATTCTTAGTTTAAAAACTGTGAAGTGACAGACCGGATTGAAATTGAAAGTTTCATTGTTATGAATATGTGCAATGGGGAGAGTGCTAATACAGCTAAGAGTGGAAATACTCCGGAAAAAACACTAAGGACTGAAATAACTACATTTAAAGAACAATATGACTTAAAATGGAAAAAAAATGAAAATTCGATTTTGACAATGTTGTAGTGGAAAAATGTAACTAACCCTCCATGTTGAGGCTAAGGGAGACGTAAGAGCATAGGAAAGATAAAAGAGAGAGACAGAGCCAAAAGGAAATATAAGAGACGTAGTGGGGAGTAGAGACAAACGGGGAGGGGGAGAGGAAAGAGTGAGAAATAATTGACGAGAGAAGATAGTGAAAGAGGCGAGGGGGGACATTATTATAGATAAGCACAATGAGGCAGGGAGACAGAGGGCGACAGACAGAAGGAGACAGACAGATGGAAGGGGCAACAGAGGGAAGGGGGCGACATAGGGAGGGAGACAGACAGACAGGGAGACAGATAGAGGGAGATACAGGGTGGGAGACAGACAGGGGTAGAGAGACTGAGAGAGGGAGACCGAGAGAGAGGAAGACCGAGAGAGAGGGAGACAGAGAGAGAGGGGGACAGAGGGACGGAGACTGAGGGACAGAGACTGAGGGACGGAGACTGAGGGTGAGAGACTGAGGGACGGAGACTAAGGCAGGGAGACTGAGGGACGGAGACTAAGGGAGGGAGACTGAGGGAGGGAGACTGAGGGAGGGAGACTGCGGGTGGACACAGAGACAGACAGAGGGAGACAGAGAGAGAGGGAGACAGATAGGGCGGGGGACAGATAGGGTGCGGGACAGATAGGGCTGGGGACAGAGGGAGAGAGACAGAGGGCAACAGACAGAGGGAGGGGGACGATAGAGGGAGGGAGACAGACCAGGAGAGAGACAGACAGAGGGAGGGAGGGAGACAGAGAGAGGGAGGGAGTCAGAGAGAGAGGGAAACACAGAAAGAGGAAGACAGAGAGAGGAAGACAGAGCGAGGAAGACAGAGGGAGGGAGACAGGGAGGGAGGGACACACAAGGAAGACAGAGCGAGGAAGACAGAGCGAGGAAGACAGAGGAAGGGAGACAGAGGGAGGGAGACAGAGGGAGGGAGACAGAGAGAGGGAGACAGAGGGAGGGAGACAGGGAGGGAGGGACACACAAGGGAGAGAAACGGAGGCAGAGGGAGACAGAAGGAGGGAGACAGAGGGAGGGAGACAGAGGGAGGGAGACAGAGAGAGGGAGACAGAAAGAGGGAGACAGATAGGGCAGGGGACAGATAGGGCGGGGTACAGAGGGAGAGAGAGAGAGAGGGACGGAGACAGATGGAGGGAGACAGGGCAACAGAAAGAAGAAGGGGGCTACAGAGGGAGGGACACAGACAGGGAGACAGATAAAGGGAGACAGTCAGAGACAAACAGAGGAAGGGAGACAGACAGAGGGAGGGAGACAGAGGGAGGCAGAGGGAGACCTAGAGAGAGGGAGTCATAGAGAGAGGGAGACAGAGAGGGAGGGAGACAGAGAGAGAGGGAGACAGAGAGAGAGGGAGACAGAGAGGGAGGGAGACAGACAGGGTGGGAGACAGAGGGAGGGAGACAGAGGGAGGGAGACAGAGGTAGGCAGGGGGGGAGGCAGGGGGAGGGAGGCAGAGAAAGGGAGGCAGAGGGAGGGACACAGACAGAAGAAGGGAGACAGAGGGCGACAGACAGAGGGCGACAGACAGACGGCGACAGACAGAGGGCGACAGACAGAGGGCGACAAACAGAGGGCGACAGAGAGAGACAAGGAGACAGAGGGAGACAAGGAGACAGAGGGAGGGAGACAGACAGAGGGAGACAGACAGAGGGAGGGAGACAGAGAGAGGGAGACAAGAGAGGGAGACAGAGGGAGGGAGACAGAGGGAGGGAGACAGAGGGAGGGAGACAGAGAGGGAGACAGAGGGAGGGAGAGGGAGGGAGACAGATGGCGACAGACAGACAGAGGGCGACAGACAGACAGAGGGCGACAGACAGACACAGGGCGACAGACAGATAGAGGGTGACAGACAGACAGAGGGTGACAGACAGAGGGTGACAGACAGAGGGCGTGAGACAAAGAGAGTGAGACAAAGGGAGTGAGACTGTGAGACAGAGAGAGGGAGGGAGACAGAGGGAGTGAGACAGACAGAGGGAGGGAGGGTGACAGACAGAGGGAGGGCGACAGACAGGGAGGGCGACAGACAGACAGAGGGAGGGCGACAGACAGACAGAGGGAGGTCGACAGACAGACAGAGGGAGGTCGACAGACAGACAGAGGGAGGTCGACAGACAGACAGAGGGAGGGAGACAGACAAAGGGAGGGAGACAGACAGACAGAGGGAGGGAGCCAGACAGGAGGGAAAGAGAGGGAGGGAGAGAAAGCGAGGGATAGAGAGGGATGGAAAGGGAGGGGTTGAGAGGGAGGGATAGAGGGAGGAAGGGAGAGAGAGGGAGGGAGGGAGAAAGAGGAAGGGAGGGAGAGAGACGGAGGGAGGGAGAGGGAGAGAGAGTGAGGGAGACAGCGAGATGGATGGAGAGAGAGGGATGAGATAGAGGAAGGAGAGAGAGGGAAAGGGAGAGAGACAGAGGGAGAGAGACAGAGGGAGAGAGACAGAGGGAGGGGGAGAGACGGAGGGAGACAGAGAGAGGGAGAGGGAGAGAGAGGGAGGGAGACAGAGAGAGGGATGGAGTGAGAGGGAGAGAGAGAGAGACAGAGGGAGAGAGACAGCGGGAGAGAGAGGGAGAGAGAAAGAGAGGGAGAGGGAGAGGGAGAGAGAGAGGGAGGGTGAGAGAGAGGGAGGGTGAGAGATAGACTGAGTGAGACAGAGGGAGACAGAGAGCGAGGGAGAGAGAGAGAGAGATAGAGAGAGGGAGGGAGAGAGAGGGAAGGAGACAGAGAGAGAGGGAGGGAGACAGAGAGACAGACAGAGAGAGAGAGAAAGAAAGATGTGTGTATGCCGGGTCTGGTGGCTCAGCAGATGAAGGCGTCTGCTGCAGGGACCTGTGTTCAACCTCATGGTCATAGTTTTTTTGTTGCTCTAGCCCCACGCCCTCCCTCCCTGACCCCGCCCCCACCAGTGCGACCCTCGGCCACAAACCACACTGTAAATTTGGCCCCAGAGAGAAGGTTTGTGAGTACCCATGCTCTAGAACCGCATCAACCTGATTTAGAATGTTCTTGTTTTTTTACGGTCATTTTTAGTTTTCCGTCTGTTTTATTACTTGCCAGGTTGTCTGATGTGGCGCCTCACAAGATTTTTCTCTTCCCCCTATGGATTTCTTTGTTTATTTAAGCTCTTTGTCTTATTAGATTTTTTTAAATGTATTTAATACTTGTGCTCAATCATGTCGGAGGATGGTGATGAAGTTAAAATGTTGCCCCCCCCTGGAAACATTTCTGCGGATGCCCATGGTCGAGCTGGAACCGCGAATCTGCAAATACCCAATTTGTAAAAAATTCTGTTTCAGTGACAATCTACAGTATGCATATAATATTGCTGGAAAAAATGTAGTTCTGTCGTTTTCTTGTTGTTTGCAGAATGACTGTGGCCTATTCCGTGTATTTGTACCATCTAAAGCCTGATTCCCAAAAGAAAACTAACACTTTTGTGCAAATTAACTCTTCGGTATTTACAAAGGTAAACTTAGACCAAAAGTCTAACTTTGCTACTTTTCGGTATTCACAAAGGTAAACTCTGACCAAAAATGTAACTTTACTACTTTTCGGTATTCATAAAGGTAAACTTAAACCAAAAGTCTAACTTTACTAGTAGTAACTTACCTTTGTGAATATCAAAAAGTAGTAAAGCTAAGCTTTTGGCCTAAGTTAGACTTTTGGTCTATCTTAACTTTTGCGATTCGGGGCCTTAGTGTGCAGAACATAGTTTTTTTTGTGCTGGCACTTATGTCACAAGCAGATTGCAATTTGTACTATAAGGCAGCCGCGGCCCATAGAGGGAGTTCCGTGGGGCAGGAAGGCAGGGCAGGGGAGGGGCACGGTGGGGGGTGCTAAACACCGGAATATGGATAATGTGAGGTAAGTAAACAATTTATTAAATAAAACAAATTTTGTAGCGCGCACTGCATCGCATTTTGAGATGCAGGGCACGCCCCGCCTTTCTGCCCCATGGAACTCCCTCCACGGGCCGCGGCTGAATGAAACAGTTTTCACTTTCAGGTCCTAAATGTGTGAAGGCAATGATTGTTGTGTATGTACGAAAGCCTGCATGTGCATTTGCAATAAATACACCTATTTCTTTTAAAAATTATACGGCGGTACAGTAAAATATTTAACATTTGAGGTTGTAATTAAAAAATGCACATACTCCATTGAATACTAAAATTTTTGATAGTTAATGGTGGTATTCAAAGAAGGTCACATCCTTTTGCCAAAGAGAGGTTTTTGTTAATGGCATTGATGTGTTATTTGCACCTAATACAGGACCTTTCACTAGCGGGTCAGGAGCCTGGCTATAGAATAGGGTGCCATTTAAAACACGTTCTCTAGGAAATGCAGTTGAGCAGGAGCAACTCACTTGCATTTCTCCATATTCACAACATCTACTCCTCTTCTTCCTCACATGCCTCCAGGATGGATGTGTCCACCTCGTGTAGTTGCCTCCAACTGGGTTCTCAATTTAGATGCATTGACATTGTAAATGCAACCAGAAGCAAGGTCTACGCTGTTGTTTTTTGGAACAGACCACTGCAGAGCAGCGGCTTCTTGAGTAAAACACAGCAGGCCAGTCGTAAGGTTAGAGTTGGTCAATTTCATCACCAACTACTTTCAAACCAACAGGTCCTTTTAACCTGTTGGCTGCTGCCGTCGGCCAACGGTAGTCGCGTGCACTACCGTTTTTCGAACGTTCAGCACTGGAGCTGAACATCCGACGCAGCCAACAGGTTGAAAAACGAACGTTTCTAGCTGTTGTGGAGCTTTAATGTGGATACTTCCCTTATGATTTATCAAAGCACCAATTAATTCGACTCCAGGGCAATCCCGCAATTCTGTGCAATTAGATAAGACATAAAATGGAAATGTTTCTAAAAAATGTAAACCTCTTATTTTTTGACACCAACAATTTAAGGTCCCCTACTGATTTTTCAGGGGCACAACAATAGTTGCCACTGGAGAGAAAATCACTTTTCAATATATACCTCTAGTTCAGCAAAATTATTCACAGCATACCGCGAAGTGGGTCTTTGCTTCTATATATCACGTAACAAGGTAAAAGCTGGGCTAGAACCTCATAGGACAACAATTACAAACATGCATTATGTGGTATGAGTTGTGTGAAACATATCCGAAGAACTAACCTGGGAGGTTTCTGGAATGGCCATCCTACTGGCTATGACCAAATAGTCTTCGTCACCTGCAGAAAAGTGTTTTACATCGCTGGTTTCTGGGACAGATAACGTCTGTACCTAGAGTAAGAACAACAGTGTTAAACTAGGTCACAAGTACACTTATTGGTTACTGGCGAATGGTATTCACTCAAACCTTCCAATGATGCAACATAATGTATGAGGTTCCAGTGTAACAACAGAAAAATTTAATATTGAAAATTAACTGCATGAAATAACTGACCAAGACTCCTGGTATTCCAACACACCATATGGTCAGTTATGCAGGAATGGCCCGAAGAGTAAATATAAAGAAAAGGAGCTGTGGAGGATGGACAGGCTGAGGTTCTCTAAGAGTACGTCTGCAACAACAATGCTAAGGGTTACTTTTCACCTCTGACTCCAAGGTACAATGTGGTTTAGGATAGTGCAGTGTTGAACTGTATACATCTTTTCTACAAGATCAGTCAGATGTGCTACTTAAGACAGGCTATGTGCATGGTTTTAGGCTGACTGGTAGTAACATATAATGCAGCAGAGCTGTAGCAGTGGTATGCAAAGGCCTTTAGCAATGGCATAGGATTGTTTTTTTTCCGCGAGCTTTATTTAATACTCATATCTATCTTTATTGTTTTTTTCCTTCAAGCTCTATTCAATGCTCTGGTCTTTCCGCAAACCTGGACAAACCAGCACTTGATTAAGTTTGACTGGCTGGTCTTAGTACAAGTGAAACCCCTTCCAATTAAAACCCCATATGATTCCAGAGCATTTTTTAGAGTTCAGCTGAATGGCCCTTTTTGCAGGGTTATCCCCAAACTTTTTGCTTCTTCCTCCCTTACTTTTCCTGGGACTCTGGGCACTTTACCACTACTGATCAGTGCTAAAGTGCACATGCTCTCTGTGTAAATTGTAATTGTTATTGGTTATTCGTGATTGGCATATTTGTATCACCAAGAAGTCCCTAGTAAAGTTCACTGAGTGTGCCAGGGCTGGTGATAAAAATGTTACTAGTGGGCCAGCAGCGCTGATTGTGCAACCCACATGAGTAGCCCTAAAATGGGGTCTCAGGCCGGCCACAGCAGTGCCTGTGTGCAGTCTGTGAACTGCCATGTCAACCTGGCCAGTGTCCCCACTGTCCAGGCCTAACCCTTCCCTTTCTATACACATTGGGCACCGCTATGGAAGGCCCAAGGTACCCACCTGGGCAGGGTGCAGTGTATGTGAAAGGTAGAGCATGTACTAGTGTGGATGACATGCTCTGGTAGTGAATTACAGCCATTTTCGTTTTTTCACTATTGAAAGGCTATCTTGCCCATAGGCTATAATGGGGGAATGCTGTGTATAATGTTTCCCTAAACTCAGAATTTAATAACACATCTTTAGAAAAGGTGGTTTTTAAATCCTGTGTTTGAGAACAGCACTTTTAGGAAGTTGCTGTTCTCTTGTCTGACCTTTCTGTGTGCCTTGGCCTGTTTGTGAATTGACTGTCTGGTTTGTGAGTGGCAGGAGCTGGGTGGCTCCCTGAGGTTGAGTGGGCCATCCCTGGGCTAAATAGCTCCATCTGCATCTAGAGTGGTGGGAGGGGGTAGCACCTGGGTCTGAATAGGGGTGTGCCTGCCTTCCACAATGCTGGCTCCACCTTCTGCTGGGCGGCTGACGACCCTGCCCCACTCTCTGAAAGGAAAGGAGAGGCCAGGAAAACAAAGTGCTCAAGGAACATCAAGAACTGGCTCAGACCGGGCTCAGAGCCCTCCTGCACAAAGGGAACAAAGACTTTTAGGGGTATAAGTACAGGACCCCAGACTACAGAAAATTAGATCAGCCTGGAATCAAGAAGGAACCTCTGCCAAATAGAAAGCTGGAAGACTGAAGAAGGAAGACTGACCTGCAGTTGCTTTGCTGCCAAGGAGAGGGGAAGGACGTTGCTTTGTGCTGTGTCCCCTTGCTTGAAGGAATCTCCAAGGGACTGAGAAGAGCTGGCTCCCTGTTAAGAAGTCTCAGGAACAAAATGACTTCTTCCCCAGCTTCCCTGAACTCTGCTGAGAGAGTTCTGTCCTTCCAAGAGTGCTTTGGACAGTTTTGGTGCCTCTGGAAGTTGTACCTGTGTTGGGAAGCTGGAAACCAAGATTTTAAAGACTGTCTGCAAGTTTTAACGCATTGCTAGCTTGCAGAGCGCATCCCCATCAGTGCGAGAAAATTCCCACCACCACGAAGGCCGAGATCGTCGCAGCGCCTGTTGTCGCTGCCAGAGTCGTCGCATTCTTTCTTGCGGGACGCACCAGTCCGATGCAGGAAGATTACCAACGCTGTGAGTATCGACGCAGAGCCTGTCGTCACTGGGTGAGATCGTCACACCGATTGTTTGCAGACCGCATCACGTCGCTGCGAGAGTCGACGCAGAGCCATCGCATCGAGGGGCCGCGAGAGGAGAAGATCGACGCTGAGCCACGCATTGTCGCCGCACTGGAGATCGTCGCCGTCCTGAAGATCATCGTCTCGTACCTTTTGCGAGCCTCTTCCACCGAAACCTGTGCACCGGAATCCACGCAAGGTATCGCATCCCTCCTCATACAGATCGGAGTCACTGCAACACGCCCGCTACGTCCAGCGGGGTTGTCTCATCACCTCCCCAGGGTCTCACATTGCTTGCTTTTCACCGCTACAGCTTTCACTTGGAACTTTTGTCGCATCTAAAGGTACTGCTGGCTAAAACGTGACACAACTGTGCATTATTTTAACGCAACCTTAAGAACACTTTTGAAACCATATTCTTGAACTGTGTATGTTGGATTTTTGTCATTTTGGTCTTTAGTTTACATTAAATACCTTTATTTTTCTAAACTGTTGTGGAGTCAGTTTGTGGTGTTTTCACTGTGCTACTGTGAGTGTTGGTACAAATACTTTGCACATTGCCTTTGATAAGCCTGACTGCTCGTGCCAAGCTACCAAGGGGGTGAGCAGGGATTATCTAAAGAGTGTATCCTCCTTACCCTGACTAGAAGCAAGTGTCCCTATTTGGACAGTGGTACCTACCTCTGCCAACTAGAGACCCACAGTTCTAACATCAGCCTTTGGATTTCACTAGCTCCCTGGAAGAGAGTGCCCCCTCTCTCTCAGGTGAAGTGGAGGATGATGCCTGTCTCTTGGACAGGTGGATCCATGGCACAACCCATAAGCTAACGCCAGTGGCCCAACATATACTATGCAGAATTAAGCTGTCCAGTCCCTGGTACACATATCGTCTCTGGGAAGTAAAGAAACAATGCAAAACCTTAGAGAGACAATGGAGAAAATATTATAACTCTTACTTCAAGGCTATGTACAAGGTTGCTCTAAAAAAAAAACTAAACTGAAGTCAAAATAGCCAAGAGGCTCATCTGGAAAACAGGATAGAGAGAGCAGGAAATAAATCTAGGGAAATCTTTAAAGTTGTTAAAACAGATTTATGTCTCCTTAGGCTTGTGTCAGATTTCAACAGCCTTCAGCTGAGCGGTGCGTTCAGCTGGCTTTCTATTTTCATATAAGATCTGAATCATCCAAACTAGCCTCTCCTCTTAGACTCAGTCTGAAGTGGTTTTGATGGATGTAATGCAATCAAGTGACACTCCCTAGCTTCGAACACATGCCCTTGGAGAGATCATTAGCAGCTATACGCATGCTCAAATCACGATCTCCTTCCGATCCCTGCCTTCCCAACCAAGTTAGCATTAGGGGCAAACATTGCAGGCTAATAAGTTTCTTAATTCAAAAGAAATAAAAAGTCCCTAAACAGAAGAGGATGCTTTCTAAGTCGTAATACCGTCTGCCACAGTAATACTATAGGAGGCAGTGGTCGACTTACAAGTAACCTCGAATCCAATTCGAACTACCCTTACTATAAATATATAAGGGGTATAAGTTTCTTATTGCATCGCTGCCTACAGCATCAATACCTCGCTCCTGGAAGCAGGCTAAAATCTTGCCCCTGCTTAAGGAACCTTAAGCGGCCATGCAAGAGCAATCCAACTATAGACCAATATTGTTACTTTTGGGCATGTCTAAATTGCTGGAAAAACATGTAAATTAGCAGCTCTCCCAGTACCAGGAAACAAATAACTTGCTACACCCTAACCAGTCCGGCTTTAGACCCAACTTCAGCATGGACACAGTGCTAATGGTGCTAATGGAGGCTGTTGGATACATAAGAGACACCCTAGACACTTGTGGAAAGGCAGTACCAATCATGTTAGACCTGTCATGTGGTCACCCATGTTGAACTCCTAGCGCATCTCCAATCCATCAGAATAGTTGGTTAAGCTTTGGACTTACTGGCTTCCTTTTTGAAGGGTAGAGGAAAAGAGGTATGGATCCATTCGTTCTCTTCAGAGAACTGTGAACTGTCAGTGGGAGAGCCCCAGGGTTTGGGCTTGAGCCCTACATTATTTAAGGTATATCTTACCCAACTAGCTCAACTGGCCAAAGCCTTGGCATGAAAAGGGATCTCATATGCTGATGATACTCAGCTGCTGTTCTCCAGGAGGTGGGAAGCGGAGTTTCGGGGAGAATTTATCAGATCCTGCATTTCACTGGCTAACCTCCTGACAACTTAAATGGAATGCAGACAATACCAAAATTCTATTCTTTGGTCTTAACCCCCGAGGAGACATGACAGTCCTTCTGGCCAGATGACACACTCTCCTTGGCCCTCAGGAAGTAACAGTTAATAATTTGGGTATCAAATTCAATGACTGTCTGTCCTTCCACGACCGATTAAAATTGTAATAGGTACATGTTTTGGGCTACTGTGTATTTTAAGGAGATGTTTACATTTCCTGTCATTCTAAGTAGGGAAGCTGATTGTCCAAGCACTTTTAAACTCGAGCTGGACCATGGAATTGCCCTGTATTTAGGACTTCCAGACTACCTGGTCAACAGACTACAGGTTCTCCAGAATACAGCAGCCTGCGTCCTCCTTGTCCTTCCTCTGAGAATGCACGTATCCTCACTGCTAGGGGACGGGCCTTCTCCATGGAACAAGCTCCCTCTTGACAGTTCCTATTGTAAAGCGCTCCGATACCCCTGGGTCTAGCCAGCGCTATAGAAAACGTATAAATTATAAAAAAAAAAAAAATACAGTCAATTGATGTAATCTCACATTTTAAGAATTTGAAAACCTGGTTCTTTAAGCAGGAATAGATGGCTTAGGCACGCATTGAGCCCTTTGAGCAGAGTACCGGGACACTCCTTGGAGTAATTATGCACTATAAAATTCGACTTTCAACTTTCTTAGCTGGTCTCGCCCAGAAATATTTGTATGACTCTAGCTCCACATGTTCCATTTTGAAAGTTAAGTCCCCTTTCCCTACTGCCTGTTAATAATTGCTGAGTGCTTTATTTCAAACAATTGCTATTAATTAGTGATCTCCGAAAAACAACTTGCACACCTGCTTATAGGTAAAGCATGAATTACAACCATTCTTCCCAGCCTCTCGCTGCAAGAGAAAAAAAATAATGGAAAATTCAGGTATAATTGAAAAGTACACACCAGCACCTCTCTATCAAACAAATGTAACAAGTGTGCATGGACATGGTTAAACAACCACCCTGTATCATGCACGTCACCTCTATATTTTCAAAGATGTAAAAGGCGTATGATTTACATGCCTTTAAAGTGACTCATCCATAACTCTTTCTACTTAAACCAGGCTGGAAGAACTGTGATCTACCAAATGAAACTCACTTTCCTTGATATGATGTTATACAATGTTTGATGTAACACTACACTAGTTACAGACCAAAACATGGAATTGTGCTTGCTAGAAAATGGTTTTGGGATTCGGACTCAGTTTTTGGTCAGCATCTCTCCCAGTAGCTTTCGCTTATATGTTGGACCCACCTCCCCATGATGTGACTCCTCTGCCTTTGAAGCGGCTAGAATGCATACTAGGGCCTGGTATATGCATTACTCAGATTGTAATCTCCTACCTCTACTGATGAGACAGTCATAAGACAACCAACTTTTTCTGTGCCCTAAGGGTGGAAGTCTAATATATTTAATTAAATTACTGAGTACAGAAAGAGTGTTTTCTTTTCGATTAAAGATCTAGACGGGCTATACGTTTGTGGACGGTCTTTGAGTTGCAACCATTCTTCTGCCTATATTATGAGTCATCCAGTAAAAGCAACAGCACCTTGTACCTCATTTAATGGAAATGTACAGTGCATTATCTAGCATACATGAAACTAACAGCTGTTGAGAAATATTGCATTCAATATTTACCATACCAGCTTTTCATTCATATAAGTAAATACAGTATACAACATTTACTATACACCAATGGTATGAGTTGATATTTTTTTCCTTTCTACAGGGTCACCCTGATTTTTGGCCTTTTTGCTGAACAGACAGCAGAACTCTGTGCATTTTACTTATTCTAACCATTTGTAAAGTTCCTGTGCTTCTCCTTTCAACATGGTAAAATTGGCTTCTCTCTCACTGACATACTTAACTTACCTATAAGCCCCTAGCATATGGTATCAAGCTGTACCCAGGGCTTGACAGTTAAATGTCATAAGTAGACCACAGCACCTGTTGTGCCATCCACCACAGTGGCTATGTAAACATCACAGCAGGCTGCCACCAGTAGCCTGACTGTGCATGTTTTAACTGCAAATTCGACCCATCAAATTAATCCCCTTTAACAGGTCAAAAAAACTTCCAATTAAATATTAACAAGTCACTCCTAAGTAGGCTTTATTACCCAAGAGGTAAGGTGCATGGTATTTAAAAGAAGACATGTAAATGTTTACTGTTGAAAACTTCCTTACAGTGACCAGTACCTGGAAGCTATTTCCACTGTAGCCAGGCTCGCTGTTCCATAGGAAAACACTTGGATGCAATATTAAATACAAATACTATATCTCGAGAATGGGACAAGCTTGAAAAATAATTAACTATTTTTAATAGTTATTAAACATTCCAATTCAATGGTGAAACTGAACATTTTCTAGATATTATGGAAATGCAACATTTAGAAAGTTACCTTTGCCCTGCCTAAAGTCCCTAAATCTAAATCTGCATTTTGCTGACTAAAGTCTGCCAGCTAATAATTAGCGATTGAATAGATCTGAAATAATTGTGAACTTGGCCTCAGGAGCAAACAATGGCCCACATGCATCATCCCGGAATTTTGCGAGTTCTAAAGTGCGAAAAATAGCAATTCGCATTTTAGAATTCGCAAAATGGGATGCATGATTTTTTTCGGTAAATTTATGCGATTTGGTAAAAATCGCAATTTTTACCGAATCGCATAAATTACCGAAATAAAATTTGCGAATTTGCTATTCCCATTGGTTCCTATGGGCCAAAAGGCCCATAGGAAGCAATGGGAAGGCATTAGCAAATTGCGATTTTCAAAGTGAAAATCGCAATTTGTTAATGCATTTCATGGGTGCAGGGGGGGGTCCAAAGGACCCCTCCATGCACCCCTGAAATGTATTTTTCGCATCATGTTTCACACACACATGTCCTAAGGACATGTGTGTCCGTAACATGAATGTTGAGAAAAATGCATTTTCAGCGTTTTAAACACTTTTTGCAAATTTACCGAGTGGTTCAACCACTCAGTAAATTTGACCCCCTAATTGCGATTTCGCAATTTTAAAAGTAATCATGCATTGCTTTTAAGAAATCACAAAATTGCGATTTCTTAAAAGCAATCGCAATTTTAGAAATCACAAAAATGTTCCGATTTCTAAAATTGCTTGATGCATCCAAAAAAGCATTTTTGGAATCGCAAACGGCCGATTTTAAGGAATCGCACCGTTTGCGACTCCAAAAATGCTTGATGCATGTGGGCCTTTATGCTTACCTGAGTGGGCAGAGATGACCCATCGAACCTGACAGAATATGTAGGGGAGACTGGGAGTATCCTTTATTACATTAAAGTGTCAAGCCCTGCTTGAATGTCACATCCTTCTTGATAGGTGTGCTGTGGAGTTCTGTATGGCACTTCGGGTGCACTTCAGACAGGCTTTCCCTGTCACAGGCAAACAACAGATTAAACTTGGACAGGACCCTCCTTTTTCCTCCCCCAGCCAGTCCAGCCCCGTTTACAGTGAACCTCTTTTTAATATTACAGTGTCACAGCCTGATCAGCAGGTCGGCTAGGTTTACATATAACATGTGAGGTACACAGGTTCTTGTGTATCCCATGTCTGGTTGCTGAAAAATGTTGCTTGGCAGTTCGGGCTTGACTGTTCCCATGAGGCACAGGGTCAGACTGATTTGGCATATAGCCATGTCTGAACTGGGGTGGCAGAGTGGGCTAAAGAACGGTGATGGATTAAACCCAGATCTTTTGACTGGATGTGAGTGTTTGATTGATTTAGATGCTCCGTCCATTACCACCCCTTTTATACCGTGGAGTTTTGTATGGAACTTGGGGTGCACTTCAGACAGGCTTTCCCTGTCACAGGCAAACAACAGATTAAACTTGGACAGGACCCTCCTTTTTCCTCCCCCAGCCAGTCCAGCCCCGTTCACAGTGAACCTCTTTTTAATATTACAGTGTCACAGCCTGATCAGCAGGTCGGCTAGGTTTACATATAACATGTGAGGTACACAGGTTCTAGTGTATCCCATGTCCGGTTGCTGAAAACTGAGGTTTGTTCTACCAGACTTCTTTCTCCGAGATTACTCTGAGCATCTACCTAAAACTGGATTTTGGTGTTAGATGGTGGAGGACACTAGAATTACTATAGTGCACTCCCCACACACACCTGGAGCCCTCAGAACCCATATTAAGTGGGGTTGAAGACTTTGTCATCTTGAAAATGACCCAAGTCGGTAGGGTTAGCCCTGAAAACCTTTACTCCATTGGTTAGGGTCATTCCTACCTACTAGCTTGTGCTAGGCATAAATGTGTCACCTCAAGCACAAAAAAAGCTGATTGGAGGAATTCTTGCAATACGTCTAACCACTGTCAATCAGTCGGGGTAGCATTCCAACCCATCGGTCTTTTGTCCACTATGCCACCTTAGTTTAGGCCCAGCCATATAAAACCCTGTCTTGGCCCTACTCTATTAGGAACAGTACACCCTGAACTTCCAGACCAGGTAAACCCTGAACCAGAACACACACAATCCAAAACTGGTTTCATCCTGATTGGAGCTCATCAGTTAGGTGTAGCTTAGTGAGCACAGGACCAACATATGAGGATACCCTTGCCACCTAGGGTTGTACATCAGACATACAAAAGGTGATGGGATGAACTGCTGTATTAAGTCTGACCACTGGTAATCGATCAGTGAATGTTTGCAAGCATTCCTCCCATCAACTTGTATGGTTTTGACAAATGTGACTCCTCCAAGCACCCACTTCAGAACCCTCCTGTATCTGTGGAAGTTCAGAAGAGGGCTGAAGCTGCTGTCTGAGATCTGAGAAGAACCTGTATGATTGGGCCTGCTCCCCCTCTTGTACCCAGGACAAGGAAGGGGACTCCAAGGATCATAAGACTTACCTATTGCTAAAGCTACAGAGACTCAACAAGGTGCAAGAGGCCTTTTCCAGTAATTGCCCAGCTGACCTGTGGAAACTAGACCGTGACTGGACCCTCCTGTCGGCCTCTGCCTGCCACCATGTGAGTCTCTAGTGTGCGTCCTCTGAGGTCCTGGGGGGCTTTAGAACTATACTTATGTAGTTGATTTGGACTTAAAGGACTAAACTCAGAAGGGAAAATCTTTGACGAGAATGAACCTGGTTGGTGTATCCAACCAGTGCTCCCTCCTGATTAGTGTGAACCTGCGCTTAGGTCATCTTCTATAGCAACTGTTGGCTATCATTAGTACTTTGTGCTTCTTGGTGCTATTTCTACTTATTACTTTAAAAAAGCAAATTTCTGGTGCCCCATACTGAATTTTCTGTTATTTTGGTGTAGTTTTGTTAATTAAATTACTTATTTTTCTAATCCATTTTGAGATTTGCATTATTTTGCATTTCAACTTGATTACTGTTTTAGTTCAGCTTAAATACTTTACATACTGCCTCTAAGTGAAGCCTGTCTGCTCTGTGTCCTAGCTACCGGGAATGAGCTTAGATCTATTTTGTGACTTTTGTGCTTTACATTGATAAGGATTGTGATTATAACTTGAAGTGGGCACTTATCTCCATCAACTAATAACCTAATTTCTTCCAATATAGCATATGGTAAATACTGTATGTATTAAAACACATATGGACAGATCGCTATTGCAAAAACTCCAGTTTGGGTATTTCCTGAGCAAACAGAAGTTACAAGGTCCTACTTATATTAATGGAGAATTTTTCTTCTGGCATCTTTGGCCCAATGTACCGCTGACTCTCCGACTGGGGACAAAGGGGACAAAGGGATATGGAGCTTTGGTGCAGCGAAGATGGCTGTTCTATGAAAGAGTTGCGCTGGACTGGCCCTGTATTGGAGAAAAATAGAATGAAACTCAGGGACCTGGGTAGCTAAAACCTGTGAGCAGATAGTGGAAAGTTCTGCAGTCTCAATATTTGTGAAAAGCATTTTCAGGAAGGCTCCTATATTAGCCACTACAGCAGGTACCACAATCCATGGCATGAGGAAGAGATGTAGGGAGAATAGCATTTACGGAGCGGAATCGGCAAACCGGCCGGAGTGAACTCAAGTAGGGATTGAAAATAGGACAGGATCAAGAGAAACCTGACCCAGACACCAAGTAGAACCACACCCAACAGTCAGAATAAAAAAGCGACAAGCACACCTACATCAGCCATCTTAGAAAGTACCACAGATACTACACCTGCATGCCTTGAGACAGGAGAACAGTGTATGCAGAGACAAGGTACCAGTAAGCCACCTATATAAAAATGGAGGGTAGCATTCTCTTACTGAGAACCTAGTGTTGATGGAGCAAGTATTCGCACGTTACGCAACTTGCTTGTATTCAAGAACCTCAAATAACCTTAACTTTGTAATCAATCCGTTTGTCTTACTAATATTGCACATTTTACACTACACGGGGTGTCCCAGTGAAGCTTGCTTATGTGTTTATTATTAGTAACACGCTTGCCTTTAAAATGGTTGCTGCTTTGCGGAAATTTTGTCTGCGCATGCGTCGGTCATACCCATGTGATGTGACGTACTCGCAAGTTCTGGAGGGAAATTGTTGCTCATGCGCAATACAGCTAAAATGGCCGCTTTGTTTTCTCATATGCTCCGAGCTTGCATTGCCGCTTTTGCAAAGCTGTTTGTTCCGCTTAACTCCTAATGCTATAGTTATTATAAAGTAAGGAGTGTAGTATAGCCAATCATGGTATACATTGTATTCATTTTTTTGTGTATCTGAATTGTTTTCGCTTGCTTTTCATATATCGTATTCTTTGGGCCTGAGAGGCGCTTACTACTCCATATTTGAAGCTCATATGGTCCCAGCCACGTGATGGGGGAAGAGAAAGTCATGCAGCAGTGGAACTCAGCCAGCTGGCAGCCAAAGCCAAGATGCTCATGAGAATCGACCTGTAACCCAGCAGGACGAAGCCGAACTGTACCTGCAGTTGCAACAATTGTATTTAACTGATGTGTACCCCATTGTTCTCTGTAAAACATATGCCATGGGAAGTTAGAATTTAAGGGGTGGGTTCGAAAATGAATATTAAGCATGAGAAAGTCTAAATTTTAGGTGATGTGATGACTTAACCGCCTCCTTTGACCAATCAGAATTTAGGGAAACTTTCAACTGCAAAATTGGTGGGTGGTACACTGACCCGAAAACAGTATAACTAGCCTAGGTTTAGCTAGAGAAATTGTCCGACTTGTCCGAATAGCTGACCTGTCACTGACCCAACTTACTCTATAGGTGACTGATACAGAGAGCTGCGGAGCACTTTGTCCGAATTTTTGTGTGCACTATGTGGTGATAAAGTTAGTCGGGTGACCTGCGCGCTCTATCAGTGTCACCAAAGGAACACCTGGATGAGTCATCTGAAAGGTGCAAGACCAAACATTTGCACCAGGAAGGGTTCGCAGCAGGGCCAAACAAGATTGAGGAAAGGCGAGACAGGGGCCCAAACCAGCATAAAAACCTGAACTGAGACACAGCGACCAGATAAATCTCACTGAGTGGAACTTGGGTGTTATATGAACTTAAAAGAGGACATGAACATTTCTATTTTCTTTTCTAAGGTAAGGGCTTGAACGACAAGGGAAATACCCAACAGAGAAAGAGGGCAAGAGACAAACATACAAGTGGAAGGCCTTACTTAACACTAAGCAAATTAAAAATGGACAGCTTGAAGCAACCTCACTTAAAAAAAACACAGCCAGGGTCAGCCATAGGAGAAAACCAGGTGGATAAACTGTGGATTGAGGGGGAAAATTGGGGGGAAACTAAATCCAGATAAGGAGAAAAAACACAGAATTGAAGGTAGAATCTCTATTTGGAGCAATCAATGAACATGTTGAACACACCTTTCAATAAACATCACCCAAGTGTACTTTTCTGCAAAACCACCTGGTAACATATGACAATATATCCTACAATGGAGACTGACAAACTGAACCAAACGCAAGATATCATAAGAATGTTTTTTGAAGGATTCTCTAGGAACAAACAATCAACATGTAATAACTCTTTAAAAATGCCTACAATTACTCTAGGATCGATAATGAAGGAAACATCTGCCACAGTGCAGCCAAAGAAGTTTTGGAAAATAAGATCAATGAAGTTTGAGAAGAAGTGAAATTGATAAGGGCACACATATCAGAATTCAGCTGTTTAGAAGCTGTGGGGACGCGATTGATGGTGTTAGAGGATAAGCTTTCTCTAAGGAGAAAGAACTGAAGACAGAACACAACTGTGACATCGAAATGAAACTCCCTGATCTAGGACTGCCGGGGGTAACACAAAAATATGTGGAGTGCCTGGAAAAAATGCCTTGATAAATGACTTGATAATGTTCCTAGAAAACCTTTTTTCCATGCCATCTAAATGTACAATTTGAGAAAAACCTTCAATTCCAAATGTCATACATAATTCAACCCTAAGCCTATTAATGTGAATCTTTCAAGACACCAACAAACAAGTAAAATCGTGCAGGTGGCTAAGAAAAACAGAAGTCCACCTTCAATATAATGGACAGGTAATATCTATATCTGCAGACTATTCTTCACAGAATAACCAGCTGAGGCAAAACTTTCTGGCACTCAGACCGCAACTCAAGAAAAGAGACAATCAATATGGACTTCTGAATCTGGCAACTGTGGTAAATATTTTACCGTATCATTTTTCCATATAATTACAAGTTCAAGAATAGCTCAATAAAATGAAAGGCAGAGTCCGGGGTGTCTGAGTCTTGAAGGGCTTTAATTCAGAAATGACTCGAGTCAATGGAGATCTATTCCATCAATACAAGGGTTCAGGCATGCAAGGGAAGATGTCAGGAAAGATGTCAACGATTTATTCACAGTACATGACATATATAGTAAAATGACACAATAGCATTGCATTACAGTAGGCGTGACTAGTGAAATGTATATGATAAGAACATATGTGCGTAGCAAAAGGGCGTGAACATGGGTGTGCACAGAGGCGTGAACTAGAAACGTCACAGAATAGTGTCATAAGTGGGTGGATGCTTAGTGAATTCTTGCGTAGTCAGCTGAAACCTATGGCCAGGATGCGCGCGCAGCTACTATGACGTGTGATTGACGTGCGTCTGGAGGAAGCTAAGAGTCTGACTTTTAACACTAGTAGAAGAGACATAAGTCTGGCATGTCAGATCGACCTGTTCCTAAAACATATCTGATATCTTGTGTTTGGAGGATGTTTATACTGGAGGAAAAAGGTCTTTCGGGCAGAGGCTATGCTACACTGAATGTATGCGTGTCTAGGTGCAGATGCGCGGAGCCAGGGCCTAGGGCCAGGGCCAGGGCCTACCATGGTAACGGGAGCAATGAATTTCATAAGGAGGACAGGAAGGCTTTACCCTTTACTCTGCAGCCGGGGAGCTGTTTACTTATTTTACTAGACAGGAATGTGTTTTCGTGGAGGCTGAGCTGGCTACGCTGATATCTTGAAGGCAAAATACTGTTTTTGGCAGGCAGAGCAGACCGAGCCGGGCACCGCTCGCTTGGCAGGAAGTAAGGCAGAGGTCAGGGATGCATGTCATCTCCACGTTGCAGCTTTCGGAGACAGAGACGGGAAAAGTGGTTCAATGGCAGGAATCAGGGCCTAACTCGGCAGAGCCAGGAAAACGTGAAAGTGATCCTTGTAAAGACGGTGGCATGGCATACTTAGGAACTGAATTATCAATCCATTCATGGTGGATCTGATAGAGGACATGTTAACGTTGGACGCAAATGTATTTGCGTCATCAAATTCGGTTGCGGAGGGAAGTTACATGCACTTTAACTCGTACATGGAGGCGATGGGGTACTCGTTAGGGGACATAACTGACCATAAAAATTCCAATTACCTCATTCCCTCCTTGTCCCCTACGGACCCATTAGGATATATCTATTTTCATGAGACCATCTATTTGTTCGTATAACATCATTTGTTCTTCTTTCTTCAATCAGGAATGGGAACGTGCACTTAAGCGGGGAACACAAGCTGTGGCGCACAAGCCGCAAATCGCTGGCCCACATTGAAGACATAAACATCAACTGAATACAATGGCCAATATAATCCCTAGGAATGACAATAGTTTCCATCCCCAGGCTGTTATTACACTCCAGAGCCAACCGGACAAAGTCCAGGAGCCTGGGTTCTGGTGTATCTGATGGGCAATTTCGTGAAGTCTGGTAATGGCCTTATAGACCGAAGGCGCGTTATTAGGAATAAACACGCAACAACTGGATCCGATGACTCTACAAGCCCCGCCCCTATCGGCCAGGATGACGTCAAGGACAAGGCGGTTCTGAAGAACAACAAGTCTTATAGCAGACTGCTCTTCTGTTAAGTTGCCCAAAGCTGAAGTAGTCTCATTCACTACTGCTTCGAGAATTCTGGTTAATTTGCGTATCAATTTACTATTTGACACTTTGCCTAAATAGGGAAAGAATCCTTTATTGAAATCTGTATATTGTTCCCATGCGGTTTCAGTATAATCAACTAATGGAAGGTCTCTTTTGTGCCTAACTAGATTGAGGCGGGAACTCCTGTGATAATCAGATGGGGCTAGAAAAACAGGTGGCAGTAGGAATGCAATGTAACAGGTACCATCCCAGTCTAGGGGTAAACGTACATAAGCTGTATGACCACAAATGAAGTAGGAATGTCGGGAAGCTTTGAATGTAGACTTGCCTTTATCACCGAATTCGACCACAGTAGTACACTCACTATGACCTAGGTGTACTGAACCATTCTTTCTGACACATAATTCACCTTTGACTGGTAATACTGACATAGACGGTAAGTCCGGACTAGTTTCTGACTGAACATTTAGAATCATGAGGTCGAGTGTAAAATTGCCTAATCCATACACTTCATTTTCTAGGTCGGTCCCTGTTCTTTGGGGAAGACCCTCCTTGTCTGGGAAACATGCCTTATTCATAACTGTGTTCAGATTTCCCCATACCCAATTGCCCTGGAAAACTATGGAATCAGCATCTACAGAATTAATTAAACTAAACCATGCACCACAGGAACCATTGTGTGTAAACGGGTAAGGAAAGAGGGGCAGAGCTCCCTTGTAGTTCTGATAGGGTGGGAGTCGGCCACATATCCAACAGTTAGTAGCACTGTTGATCTGGTGAGAATGGTGTAACATACGAATGAATGTATTGTTGCGCAGCGCAAGTCGATAAGACAGTTCGTGTGGAGGTAGTTCACTAAACGTGTGTTCTGCAGTGTCATTAGAAAAAGAATGTGCAATCGGAAAATACATGTACAACATCAAGCTGATGCCAATTAACGTAAGACTCAGAAGAAACATAATAATCAGGGTGCAGATGCACCTACTACGGAGATTCTTATAGTAACGATTTCTTTTCATGATCTCCTGTCTATCTCTCTCTCTATTTGGATCTAGCTTGTACATTGTCAGAAACTGCCTAACCGCTTCACCCAGGAGGGGACTTAAACAATTAAACTGTCTGACTTACTAGACCTCAGTTTTTGTCTGTACTCCTCTTGGGGAGTTTTCTCTCGAAAAGGGAGTTTTGTATCTGTCTTTGGTACGTGAGAGTTCTGGGAGTCAGGGTTTGGCGGAAGTCCATGAAATTTCTTCACGTGACTGGAATTCACCCAGCCCTTCCTCCCCTCTAACTTTACTGCAGTCCGGGTAGTTAACAAAACAATCTTCGGCTCCTTCCAGCGGGGCTCCAAGGGACTCGTCCTATCGAAGTTCCGAACAACAACAGTATCCCCCGGGACCAGGGCATGTGGCTTCACCTCGGTGTTGTCTGGGAAGGCTGCAGCAACCTGTGAACGACAAGATTGTAGTGCAGACATCAAGGAAGCAAGGTAATCTGTCAGCATAGTACTTTCGACATCGGTGATCTTTCTCGGCAGAGGCGTCCCCCACATATTAGGAGGTCTACCGAAGACCACCTCATACGGAGATAGCCCTGTCCTAGAATGGGCTACCATTCTCATATAAAACAGTGCAACTGGTAATGCTACTATCCAATCTACGCCTTTCTCTTTACACACTTTTGCAAGGCGAGTTTTCAGAGTCTGATTGTGGCGCTCCACGAGACCTGCTGCCTCTGGATGCCGGACACAGTGAAACTTCCACTGGTACCCCAGTAGAAGCGAGATCTGTTTCATCAATTCAGACGAGAATGGCTGACCTTTGTCTGAATACACGACACGGGGCAAACCGTATCGAGGGAAAAATTCACGAACCAGCTGCCTGGCAGTGGTCGGGGCAGTGTAATCTGGAACAGGATATGCTTCTGTCCATCGGGATAGGGCACATACGACTACGAGGACATACTTGAATCCTCGGCATCTGTCCATCTGGATGTAATCCATCTGGAGGACTTCAAAAGGATAGTCAGGAGGATGAAATCCACCTTGCTCTACGGGAATCCCTTTTCCTGGATTGAACTGACAACAGATCATGCAGGTACACACTTTCTGTTTTGCTGCTGCTCGTAAATGCTTGTTGAACCAGAGATTCTGTAAACTGTCTAACATGGCTTTTTCACCTAAATGTGCTGGGCTATGTGCAGTGTTGACGATAACTTGAACCATAGAGTCGGGGAGGAACCATGTGGTTTTTCCCCTCGTCATCCAACCTTGATCTGTCTGGACCCCTCCTTGTTCAGCCCATTTCTTGATTTCGTCTGGAGTAGCATGTGTCTGTATTTTAATGACATCTAGTGTGGGGTCCCTGACTGTCATGCTGTGTGTCAATGATGATACATCAGTCTTTGTCATATCAGTCGTCTCTGTATGAGTCTGTGCTGTATATTTCGCTGTCTGATCTGCAAAGTCGTTACCCTGGGAAATCCTGTCTGTTACTTTCGTATGTGCCTTGCACTTCATGATGGCTATGGCTGTAGGCAAATGTATTGCTTCTAACAGTGCTTGAATGAGGGGACCGTGCTGGATTTTGGCTCCGTGAGAGGTCAGAAAACCTCTCTCTTGCCAGAGGACACCGAAGTCGTGAACGACTCCGAATGCATAACGTGAATCAGTGTATATATTTACTTTCTTGTTCTTGGCTAGTATGCAGGCTTGGGTCAGAGCGATGAGCTCTGCTGCTTGGGCTGACAGGGTGTCAATACGATGTGTTTCTATGACTTCAGTTTCAGTGGTCACTGCATATGCGGCCACTAGCTCTCCTGTACTTGTTCTCATGCATGAACCATTCACATAAAGTGTCAGGTCTGGGTCGGGTAATGCGACATCTGTCAAGTCTTGTCTGGGTTTCGTAACTGTGTCAACTACATCTACGCAGTCATGTGGAGTAGGATCTGTTGTGCTTGATGGTAGAAGTGTAGCAGGATTCAGTGTATTACAACGTCTGATTTCTATGTGTGGTTGGAATAATGTCAGTTCATAACCTGTCAGTCGTGCTATAGTCAAGTGTTGGGTCTGTGTTCTGTTTAGGAGAACCTCTACAGAATGAGGAACCTGTACTGTCATCTGGTGTCCCAATACAATGGAATCACTTTGTCTGATTGCTAGAGCTGTCGCTGCAACTGATTTCAAGCACGCAGGCAAGGCCTGGGCTACTGGATCTAATGTGCTCGAAAAATAAGCACACGGTCTGTGTTTGTCTGCTTGAAGCTGAGTGAGAACTGACAACGCTGTGCCATCGCGTTCTGTGACAAAAAGTGTAAAAGGTTTATTGTAACATGGTGTCGCTAGAACAGGTGCTTGACATAAAGCTTTCTTTAATTCGTCAAAAGCTTGTGTATGTTCCTGAGTCCAAGGGAGGACAGCCGAAGACGCTGCCTCCTGTGTTGTCAACTGTATGAGTGGTTTAGCTAGAAATGCATATTGTGGAATCCATTGTCTGCAATAGGAAGTGAGTCCAATAAAGGCTCGTACTTCTTTCTGTGTCTTGGGTTGTGGAAGATGTGCAATTAACTGTATACGATCTGGTGTCAGCTGTCTCCCCTCTTTGGACAGCAAGTGCCCAAGGTACACAACTTGCTGGGCACAGAATTGCAGCTTCGAAGGAGACACCTTGTGTCCCTTGTCCGCCAAGAAAAACAATACTGTCAGTGAGGCTTGTTCACATTCTGGTTCACTTCGGGCGGTGATCAAGAGATCATCGACGTACTGTAACAGGGCAGTAGTGGGAGGCATGTGAATATCATCGAGTTGTCGTTTCAGTGCTTGGCTGTAGATGCTGGGGCTTTCTGTGAATCCTTGAGGTGCACGTGCAAATTTGAAGCTTCGGCCATTTAAACAGAATCCGAAAAGATACTGGCTTTCCGGATCAATAGGAACACTAAAGAAGGCGTTCTTCAGATCGATTACAGTAAAGAACGTCGCCTCTGAATCAATAGCTGTCAATAAGGAAGAGATATCCGGGACCACAGGGTACTGTGGTACCACACATTTATTCAATTCGCGTAAATCAATAATCAGTCGATAAACTGGAGGTGCATTGGGATCAGTACGTTTAAGAATCGGAATGATAGGAGAATTACAAACATTGGAGTCGGTTTCTACAACCACTCCTTGTGCAATGAGCTTGTCAATGATTTTCAGTAAAGCCACTACAGCATCTGGTGGTAACTTGTATTGTCGGATACGTGGTAGTATAACTCCTGGCTTGAGTGTAACACGGTACGGTGTAATGTGCATACAACCTACATCAGTGGGGCCTTTCGCCCATAAATGTGCAGGAACGTTCTGTAACCTGGGATCAAAATCTCTCAACACATAATGGCCCTTGAAGTCACGAAGGAACAGCCTGACTCCTTCCGGAGAACAACAAATTACAGCTCCTAGAGCTTTCAGAGTTTTTATACCAAGCAAGTTTTCTGGACATGATTTCATGAGCAATAAATCTGTGGTTCGGGACAATGGACCAACTGCAAGGGGTACTGGTTTCGATACTTCATTAACAATAGGCTTTCCTGAAAATCCAAGGGAAACATTCTGCGAGCCTGAGAGGGGTGCCCCTGGAACCTCTTCGTGACTGATGGTTGTCCTGCTTGCCCTGTGTCAATCAAAAACTTTCTATCTTTCCCTAATACCTGACTATGTACATAAGGACCCTCTTGATCTACAGCAGGGGTCTCCAACCTTTTATGTAGTGAGAGCTACTTCTGGTCAGTGAAAATTGTCGTGAGCTACTAAACCCCAAGCAACTCGCGCATTTTTCCGAGAGACCTCCCGCGCCCCATTTCAATTGATGGTAAGCCTTATTTCTTCAGAGCCCATACTGTGGTTTGAACACAATACTAAAGAGTTCCCAAATATTATGTTTTTATAGTTCTTACTGGTACTGTACAGTGGCTTCGTACTGCTAATATGTCAGAACTCTGCGTTACCCTTTTATCAACTTCAGGAAGGTTGAAGGCTAAGTTTGCTTTACCAGACTGCGGCCTCGCCCAGCTGGTGTGACAGTCTTTCAGCAAGTGCCAGCACCTCCCGAGTCCCTCAACTCCAGAGTCCATGCATAACCACTGAGTATGCTTGTGTAGGAACACTTTTTGTAGACACCAAAGGACAGGTTTTGGGGAGGAGGAATGACCCCTGAATGGCTCCGGACCTGCCTCGAGGTCATCAGAGGAAGATGTAGGTTGGCTGTGTGGCTGAACAAAGCTGGAAAGCTCTCTGCTTGCCTGATGCTCGTTGCTCCTAGTCCAGAGACAGTTCGGACACAAACAGCCAGCCCTTTGCAGAACTTTCACAATGGCACAGATGTGAACAGATCCGAATGGATCTGTGGTACATGGAATACCCGATCACCACTTTTCAGCCCAACGCTGGCAAGGAAGGGGACCGCAGCCAAATGTCATTCGAAGAGTTTGAACATTTCATTACCGGAGCATAAAAGCTTAACAAAGAGACACTGAAGAAAATGATGGCCTCCTAGTCTACTTTAGCCTTTGGTGGTGTTGATTGGAAGAAAGATAATCAGAGTGACTTCCAGGAATTTTTGTGCCTAATTGAGGGTATGGTGATTGCCTGCCACAAGGCAATAATGTGAAGGCAACTCTGCACCCAAGCCAGATCTCAAGACTGCACAGACGTACATCACACTTTGCTTCTTTACAGTTACTTCCATAAAAGATTACAGCACATTTGTCATACTGATCAGAAATGGAGGGCCATTTCTCACAGTGACTGTATTTTTGCTGTTGTTTTTGACTGGAACCCACACTCTTCAGATCACTTCAAGGGGGTAATGTACACACCAGCAAATACTTTTATTTAAATTTAAACTAGTGGTCCCACCTTGCTATGCACGCTAAACTGGCAATTCATTTGTTATTCTGACTTGGAGCATGAAAAAGATCCGGAATGTGGAGCAAAGACAATAATAGTGCCTCCTTTAGTAGCTTCTTTTACCTGAGCCCAAGGCAAACCCAACAACTGCCCAGTCACGCAGTAGCGAGTACCTTCCTCCAATTAAACTACTGACCCAATTATATGGAATTAGTGCCCCATCCATACTGCAATCCCGAAATAGCTCAACCTTTCCTCAGATAGTGCTCTGTCCACGCCGGGCCTGCAACCAGGGCCATGAGTCAATGCTGGCAATCTTCCAAACAGCCCTGAGGTCACTACCCAGGCATGGCAGCGACTGGCTCTCTCTGCTCCGAGTGTTGCATAAAATGTTTTCATATCTACAGACAAACTATATAAAAGAAGGCAGCCTCCCTACCATGGTCTGATTCCAATCAAGCCTACCAAAGGATTGTTTATTTTTTATTCCCGAATCCTAACGCTACGAGTTATCTACTTAAATCGGTATCCTTGCACTAAATACTAAAACTAAAAAATGCGTGTTAACACCTCCGAGAGGCCTATTGACACGGCTCTATTACGTGCTGCTCTGTGGCAATTAATATAAGGTGGCCCGAGTCACTGATGTACTTTGAGTCGTTACAACAGCACAAAGACTGATACAAAATCTTCAAACTCCACTTACTGTTTGCTAACACTGATGCATACAGGGCGAGCAGCCAGCACTGTTCCAGATTTCCTAACTTTAATATTAGCTGCAGCAGATGAGAAGCGTTAAACTCCAGGATGCAAAAATATTCCTGTCAAATTCCAAAATTAGGCTGCCTGATTCTGAATGATATGCCACGCTTTGGCTATCAAGAACTTGAATGTCACAAATAGTCTATAAATCACCGGAGAAATATTATTTCCTCGGAAATCAACAGTATACAAAGCTGAACAAAGAATGATTGTGCACTTTGAAATACTGCAGAGATGCCTACCCACAAGGGCACCGTTCAGCAACTTGAGCGGGGATGGGGGGCCAGCACTGGGCAGTGTCTGTCTCGAAAACATAAACCAGGCCTGACAAACATTCTGAAATATATTTTTTCCACTTGAGAATCCTAACGCTACTACAGGTTTTCAAATTCGTGTTAAAACCTCGAGAGGCCTCTCGACACGGCTTACCTTCTGCTCTGTGGAAATTAATTTGAGGTGGCAGGCTGTACTGGGAAGGGCAGATGGCGCAGGTCCCGTCAGTTCAACTGCTTGCGTGACCTGCAAACAAGCTGCTCTGCCCTGCCATGCCTGCTGCAGTTCTGCACTGCCACCCATAGCTCTCATGACCACACAGCGCCGTGCCAGTGAAGAAAAGGCGGGGGCACTTAGAGATGGTCATGAGACGTGGATCCATCGTAGGAAGTAGAGGAACGTCATCCTCTTCGGCCCGCCCCTCTCCAGCTAAGCTCCAGCCAATCTGAGCAGCTGGATTAGGTGAGGGCGGGCGTCGGACCCTGAAAACGACCTAATTGCTCAAATAACAGTAAAGGGCTACAAAATTGAGCACCAGGCAGCGCGATCTACTTGCAGGGTCTCGGCGAGCTACTGGTAGCTCGCGATCGACCGGTTGGAGACCCCTGATCTACAGGAACCTCTATAAGGGGCAAGCCAACCTCCCTCTCTAGGCTGTTTCATGTGTATTGCTGATAATCGGGGTAATCAGATTGGGCATACTGGTACATCTGCTGTGTGACATGCTGAGTCGCGGCAATGGGTTGGGGCTGTGGTACCGCTACAGTCTGTTGTGGAACATGCATAGGTTGTACGTTTTGAGGAACATGTTGCTGGACCTGATCCTGTCTGAACGGGCGTGGTCTCTCTTTGGTTTTGCCTGTGGCGATATTGTGTTTCAAAACTGCGCAATCGTTTACATAGTGACCTGGCTGTTTACAATAGTTGCATGTCCCTTTAACGGGAGCTGCTGAATTATTAGAATGTGTCGCGCCTTTCTTCTGACCATCTGCTGGAACTGACTGAGCAACTAACATTTTCATTTTCGTGTCTTTCATACGTCTCTGTTCGTGATCATGTTCCTCTCTAATTCTGTTCTGGTGATATTGTAACATTTGTAACATTTGGGAAGGCGAATTGGCTTGCCATGTGCTCTCAACTTTCAGTACACGGTTCTTAACCTGGGGCAGGGAATTCTCGACTAATTTTGACACAAACAGGTGTGGATATGACTCGCTACTTGTTTTCAGGCCACTATTAATAATAAAACATTTCTCGAATCTGGAATAAAAATCACTAGTGTCTTCGTCGGGTTTCTGTTTGCAGGCTGAGATTGCATCCCAATCCTCCTTTTTAGTTGCTAACAATCGTGGCAAAACCTGTACTAACAATCCTGGTAATGCTTTAGTTTTATCCCCAAGGCCTACACCTGGGGTACGACCAGTTTCCTCGGTTTCTAATGCAGCCCAATCAATCTTTTTGTCTCCCACCTCCCATTCCTTTTCTTTGAGTTTCTCGTAAATACCGGCTGGCAGTAACACTTTCAATATTTTCATAATGTCGGGATAGGTGTAGTCACCCATGAGTAACATGTCTTTTATTTCACGGTGGAAACCTGCAGGGTCTTTATCGTGACTGGGCACTATTTTCTTCATTTCCAATAATTCCATTTTAGTTATGGGCGTGTAAACGAACACACGTTCAAGGGTATTATCGTCTTTCCTGACTGGATGTACTTCACGTAAAGGATTCTGTTTGTCCAAGTGATATGGCTGCCTGACTGGGGGTGGAACGGAAACAAGATGTGGAGTCAAGAAAGTTCTATATTTGTGACGTTGTTCTAAAATCGTTTCAATTAAATCGGTACCTAGACCTCTCCATCTTCTTGCAATAAACTGTATAACGGACCTGGATCAGATGCTTGGTTTTCATACTGTATAATAAGGTGTTGTGTCATGTATATACCAGCTAGTCGCTGTTCTTCTGGAGTAAGACTTAAAAACGTTTGCACTACTGAATCATCTTTATATATACTGTCATCCCCGGCCCACTGTACTGCCGACCGGGCTAGCTCCTGATCACGTAGGGTATTGAGTTCTTGATAACCTATCCTTTCTTTTAGTATTTTGTCAGTCATCTGGAATACATGTTCAAGGGTACATCGTTCTGGTATCGGACAAAGGTATCGTTTCTTGTTTTCGAACGTTTCTTGTTTACGAATGGGTCTATCGAAGGGCCTATCAAAAGGATACGGTCTAGGGAGTTTCTCTCTACCTACATATGCCATCATTTTTCTACCTGCCTGTTGCGAGGTTTCTGCTGGATTCTCTGGTTCTTCCTCCTGCGAGGAGTCCTGATCGTCTGATTCAAGTGGCTCTTCAGATTCTCGACGGGCATGCATTGCTATTATTTCTTTACGGATCTTTCTAACCATAGCATGTACACATTTCTCTTTATCATGTTTACCCTCAGCAATATTCTGGCTCCATTTGTTCAATCTATCCATCTCATCTTGTGGAAAACCTGCCTGATCTTGTTCCCTTATTAAACAATTAACCAGAAAGCGCATGATTAAACCTTTGTTCTCAACTTTCTGACGTGACATGGCTTCACCAACACACTCCGGTCTTTCTCCCGTTCTAATAAAATGATACAATTTGTCTAGATGATCTGGCATTTCTGGCAGTAAAACTAAATAATCGGTAACACGTCTTAAACGTAGGGATGCTAATAACATGGGTCCTGTTCGTCCTGGCACTGTATCATATCTGCAATCAGTAAGCTGTTCTTGAAGTTTTTCGGCTGGAGCTCCTTTAGGTGTTCGTGACATTGCGAAATCTCTCATTGTCATACGTTGTAACTGTGGCGGGGTACGGAAACCTCCTCTAGCACCTCCTGAAGCGGAGGCTTGAGCGTAACCTGACTGTAGGGTCGGTATTTGTAACGGGACTGGACCCTGAACAAAAGGATTAAGTGGATGAATACCACCAGGGAGAACTACCGGGGAAGTGGCAACAGGTGCCGGAAGTGGTGCGGGGACAGGTGGAGGATGTGGAGCAGGATGTGGTGCGGGTGGTGTTTGCTGTTGCGGACCTGGGGGTAGATGATCGTGGGGTGGGTTAACGTCAGCAGGCGGTACGGGTACATGGGCAGGTGCATTAGTATATGCGGGAGCTACATCGTCTAGATAGGAAGAAAGGAAAATGTCCGCTGCGGTCTTATGACGTGATTTAGTCTGAACCAATGGAGGGGGCAGATCTCTCAGTATTTCCGGGGTCGCCTTGGGCAGGCCCTCGGCCAGAACTGGATACAGTCCTGTCATAATGGCATTACTCTGTCTGTCGTGTTGTTCCATTCTAACTCGTTCTCCTTCTTCTATTAGTTCCTTTTCTTTGGCTTTTTCGGAATCTTCTCTACTTTTCTCTGCTTTTCTGAACACTTTCTCTGTCCGTCGATGTGATTCTTTACGCCACAATTCAATGGCATCTTTCTGTGATTGTCTAGCTTTCTTTTTCCATAACGCTTCTTCTACTCTCATGATGCAATCGGCATCCCATGTCCCTGTAACAGGCCATCTCTGTATCTCTGACAAGTCCTTCGTGTAATCCACCCATAAATCTAGATATAAGATGGCATCTAAGCCGTGCTTGTGGTACATAAAATGCCCAGGAGTGTCCCTGGGTGGGATGGGAACTGCTTCTTCAAGAATCCCTTTCCTAGTCCCTATCTGTCGTAACTTCGAGAACAAAGGCATAGCTGCCTCTAAAATGGACACGAAAACAATGAACACAATATAATATGCAAACAGTCACTCATACCACGACATCAAACACATTGAAACATTTCGAACATAAATTGACAACCCACTAATTCTATAATGAGAACAAAATCGAACCGTTGAATACACGAATTACTTGATATACTGCTAAACAGTACAGATACACTGCTAAAATAGTGCAGACCGGGTCTGTGTACCCAAACCCGTCTTGACCGGATACAAATCAATGCACCTGTCTTGATGCGTCCCCAGCAACGGTACTCACCGGGAAGCACGGAACGGAAGGCCTCGGAAACTTGACTGGACTGGACTGACGTCACCGCTTCTGCTGCGCACTACGCATGTGCCTCGACACTACAGGTGGGCCTCTCGACACCTCGGACGCTGCTCTCTCGGCTGGGCTCTGGTCGGGATCCTCCGCACTCCTCACCGCCTCGTCTGGATGTCGATCGCAGTCTCCGTCACCTCCGTGGGCCTGAGGGAGATACAGGAAATCCTGCAGATGCGCATGGGGTCCGTCACGGCCGTGGCAGGGGGCTAGGCCTGTGACGCATCTCCGGCGCGTGGGGTGGGGGAGGGGTCCCTGTTCGGGCGCCAAATTATGTGGTAAATATTTTACCGTATCATTTTTCCATATAATTACAAGTTCAAGAATAGCTCAATAAAATGAAAGGCAGAGTCCGGGGTGTCTGAGTCTTGAAGGGCTTTAATTCAGAAATGACTCGAGTCAATGGAGATCTATTCCATCAATACAAGGGTTCGGGCATGCAAGGGAAGATGTCAGGAAAGATGTCAACGATTTATTCACAGTACATGACATATATAGTAAAATGACACAATAGCATTGCATTACAGTAGGCGTGACTAGTGAAATGTATATGATAAGAACATATGTGCGTAGCAAAAGGGCGTGAACATGGGTGTGCACAGAGGCGTGAACTAGAAACGTCACAGAATAGTGTCATAAGTGGGTGGATGCTTAGTGAATTCTTGCGGAGTCAGCTGAAACCTATGGCCAGGATGCGCGCGCAGCTACTATGACGTGTGATTGACGTGCGTCTGGAGGAAGCTAAGAGTCTGACTTTTAACACTAGTAGAAGAGACATAAGTCTGGCATGTCAGATCGACCTGTTCCTAAAACATATCTGATATCTTGTGTTTGGAGGATGTTTATACTGGAGGAAAAAGGTCTTTCGGGCAGAGGCTATGCTACACTGAATGTATGCGTGTCTAGGTGCAGATGCGCGGAGCCACGGCCTAGGGCCAGGGCCTACCATGGTAACGGGAGCAATGAATTTCATAAGGAGGACAGGAAGGCTTTACCCTTTACTCTGCAGCCGGGGAGCTGTTTACTTATTTTACTAGACAGGAATGTGTTTTCGAGGAGGCTGAGCTGGCTACGCTGATATCTTGAAGGCAAAATACTGTTTTTGGCAGGCAGAGCAGACCGAGCCGGGCACCGCTCGCTTGGCAGGAAGTAAGGCAGTGGTCAGGGATGCATGTCATCTCCACGTTGCAGCTTTCGGAGACAGAGACGGGAAAAGTGGTTCAATGGCAGGAATCAGGGCCTAACTCGGCAGAGCCAGGAAAACGTGAAAGTGCACCATGTAAAGACGGTGGCATGGCATACTTAGGAACTGAATTATCAATCCATTCATGGTGGATCTGATAGAGGACATGTTAACGTTGGACGCAAATGTATTTGCGTCATCAAATTCGGTTGCGGAGGGAAGTTACATGCACTTTAACTCGTACATGGAGGCGATGGGGTACTCGTTAGGGGACATAACTGACCATAAAAATTCCAATTACCTCACAACAATGGTCATAATGGCTGAATGAGAAACAATGGAATTGACAGCTCTTTAGAGTCTGGGAAATTTCTTGGACCACCTGGAATCTAAAACTATGGTACCAACACCACCACAATGGAGAGGACTCATGAGCCAGTCACCCACGTTGCATGGCACACAAGACTCAACATACACAGCACACCCAATGCATCATAGACAAGACCTGAGAATATCTGATAGAAAAGGTTTAAATAAAGTCCAGATCTCCACTAAAGAATGTAGAGTGCTCGGAGAACCAAGACATCTGAGAGAAGACCTGGGACTGTTAAGGTGCCACAGGTGATCTTCATTCGAAATGACAACTGAACAAGGTTGATGAAAATGCCCTACAGTGGATATGCAAATGTATTATATTGAAAATGGAAAAATAGATTAAGCATATTTTTGAAGAGTTTGCTAATATAGACTCCTGAAGACCCACAACAAATTCTGTGAGTGAGTTAGTCCTCAGCTCCCAGGAGCTAGAGCCCACAGATAAAAAGTAATTACATGCCAGAGATACCTGTGAATTTGTACGTGTTATATGGATAGTATTATAGGTTATACCCTCCGTATATACCTGTAAGTGTTCAATTACCTGCATCAACAGTTAGATCAGGCTCATTCTATATTCCCATACACGTAGAGACTCCTGCCATAACTGATCTTCATACACAAATACCTCTCTTCCATTTACTGTGCCTCTGCCCTTTGGTAAGTAGGACAAATGGCACAAAGTTACAGAACTAAACCAATAGAACCCTCATTCCTCAGTGTACATAGGGTCAGCACAAAATAATCATTCAATCAAATACCTTATTCAATTAAAAGATTTAATCATAATAAGCCAGTACCAATATGAAAAGACAGAAACTTGTATACCATTTACTATGTAAAAACTGACATTACACTGCACTGCAGGACACTGAACATCTAAACTGAAACGTGATTGGGGGGGGGGGAGGGGTACTGTTTTAAGCAGTGGCCAGTATAGATCCCAAACAGCAAAATACAACAATAACCTCAGATCCATGAAAAAATATTGTGCTGCCATACTCATAGATGTCTTTCTGAAAATTAAAACCATGAATCTTATTCTACTTACAGGCTCAATTTATGCACCCAGCAATGATAAATGAGACTTTCTTTTCAGACTCTGACTAAATTCAAACTTGGAAAAATAGGGGTGTGGGTGTTTAGACCACAATAAACCTTATGCGAGATAAAACTCGAAGGGTTAACCACCAGAATAATAATGCCACAGCTCTCCTAATGGGTGTGTGTAAAGATTTTGGCCTGATTGATGTATGGTGATTGTAACATCCATGGGAAAGGGAATGCAGTATTGCATCTAACCTGCATGACACTAAATCCCACATAGCGGTTTTCTTAATACACACTTCATTGCTATCAAAGATAGCTAACTGTGCCAACTAGGAGGGCTTTCAGATCATGTAATGGTACAGTTGGAGATGGAGATAGGACATATTTTTCAACCCCCAACATTATGGTAGATGCATTCATCTGCATATGAAATACCCTTAGAACATACAAACTAGCAAGTTTATCTCCGGACATATCAGCACAACCCCTCTGGGCTGCAGACAAAGCCATGCTAAGAGGGATGCTAATGCATGATGCAATCATAATGCAAAGTGATGCCGGTGCTAACCAAAATAGAACAGAACAATTAAGTAAATCCTTCATGCAAAGAAACAAATCTAGAACTACCCCCAGCTGGAGAAAGCAGCTTGAAGTACAAAAAGATCTCCATTCCGGTGATACGCAATGCTGCGGATCAAGTCCTAATTTATCCAATAAAGATAGCAGAAATATTTGCTCCAATCTTGGCAGGGCTGTACATTCCAGAGGCCAAAGACATATTGACTGCAAAAATAAAATTCTTAAGGGAGCTGAAGATACCGTCACTATCCACAGAAGGGTGAATTATTCTTAATGGGGAGATAACACCTTAGGAAATGCAGGAGGCTATCAAACATCTACCTGTAAATCACCAGGAGAAGGTGGATTCCTGGGACAATTTTATAAAAAACAAATACATTATTACTGGAACCAATGTTACATGCAGCTTACAAAGAAGCAGAAACCAAAGGATCCCCCAGGCACTAACCAACAAAGCTATTATTTCCCTAATCCCCAAATAGTGAAAAGAAACCTGGAGTGTGCCAGCAAAGCTCCTACTATCACTTATTAATATAAATATATAATTACTAGCCAACATTCTAGCAATCAGATTGCATAAAGGGTTTTCCTCTGTGATTCTTGATTCCAAAGTGGGCTTCATCCTAGGACATTCCTCAAGGAATAATAACTGTACCATGACACAATTACTGCAGACTTAATGAGATCTACTGACTGAATACATCGCCTTATCACTAGTCACTGAAAAGGTGTTTGCCCACATTGAGTGAGGCTACCTTTTTAGGACTTTATGTAGAGCAGGTCTTAGCAAAGAATTTATTTCAGAAGTGAAGTGACTGTTTGAAAAATCAGTTGCCCAGATTAATTGCGGGGATTCTTATCTAGATAGTTTGGAATCAGAAGGAGCAGCAAGGGTGCCCGTTATCTCCTTTGCTCTTTTATAAAGCACTTTGCGCCTGGAACCCCATCACCACTAAAGACACCATCCGCCTGATGAACTCCATCCACTCAGGTTCATCAACCGACCCATGTCCCCACCACATTTTCAACAAAGCAGACTCCGTCATCGCACCCCATCTCCGCGATGTCATCAACTGTTCCTTCAACTCCGCTACCGTCCCGGAAAGTTGGAAACATGCCGAACTCAGCACACTTCTGAAGAAACCCACAGCAGACCCCTCAGAACTTAAGAACTACCACCCATCTCACTCCTCCCATTCCCTGCCAAAGTCATTGAGAAAGCCATCAATAGTCAGCTCGCCGCCTTCCTTGAATCCAACAATTCCCTTGACCCCTCACAGTCCGGCTTCCGAGCCAAACACAGCACCGAAACCGTCCTCATCGCAGCTACAGACGACATCCGAACGCTACTGGACAACGGAGAAACAGTCGCCTTCATCCTACTCGACCTCTCCGCCGCCTTAGACACAGTCTGTCATAGCACCCTCATACAACGCCTCAACAACGTCGGAATCCAAGGAAAAGCTTTAGACTGGATCATCTCGTTCCTCGCCGGGAGAACCCAGAGAGTCCGCCTCCCCCCATTCAAATCAGAGGCCACCGAAGTCATCTGCGGCGTACCACAAGGATCATCACTCAGTCCCACCCTCTTCAACGTTTACATGAGTCCCCTCGCTTCCATCGCACGACAACACAACATCAACATCATCTCCTACACAGACGACACCCAGCTGATCCTCTCCCTCACCAAAGACCCAAACACCGCCAAAACCAATCTACACGAAGGAATGAAAGAAGTAGCCGTATGGATGAAGAACAGCCGTTTAAAACTAAACTCAGACAAAACGTCAGTGCTCATTTTAGGATCATCCCCCTCATCCTGGGACGACTCACGGTGGCCACCGGCCCTGGGTACAGCACCCATACCTACAGATCACGCACGTAACCTGGGATTCATCCTGGACTCCTCCCTCTCGATGACCAGACAAGTCAACGCCGTCTCATCTTCATGCTTCAACATCCTACGCATGCTCAAAAAAATCTTCCGTTGGTTCCCCGCCGAAACAAGAAAGACAGTCACCTACGCACTGGTTACGAGCCGAATGGATTATGGAAATACCCTTTACGCCGGAACCACTGCCAAACTACAGAAAAAACTCCAACGCATCCAAAACGCCTCAGCCAGACTCACACTGGACATCCCCCGTCAAGCTCACATTTCCTGTCACCTGAAAGACCTCCACTGGCTCCCCGTCAACAAGAGAATAACGTTCCGTCTCCTCACCCACGCACACAAGGCCCTCTACAACCTAGGACCCGAATGCCTCAACACAAGACTGTCCTTCTACACACCCACCCGCCAACTACGATCATCCAATCAAGACCTCGCCTCAATTCCGCGCATCCACAGATCCACCATGGGAGGAAGATCCTTCTCCTACTTAGCGGCCAAAACCTGGAATTCTCTCCCCACACACCTCCGCCTTACACAGAACCACCTCTCCTTCAGAAAGCAGCTAAAAACCTCCCTCAAGCGCCTTGAGACCCTCTGGGTGAGTAGTGCGCTATATAAATTCTTGAACTTATGATCTTGTTATGGAGCTGGTATCATCAGTTACGGGATACAGGCCACAGCGTCTAGAGGAGTGCACCTCAGACCTATGACAAGGGCCAGCAATTGGACTGGTGCATATAAGTCTCCAAATGGATTATAATAAATTATACTGGGTTCCATCTACCATAGTGCTACATGTGTGCAATGTTCAGGCTGAGTCAGACAAAAGTCGTCTTCATTCAGCATGCATGTGTGCACATGTGCTACATGCAACCTACTCACAGCCTCTTACTCTAGCTGTACACAGCAGCTGACCTTATTTTAAAAAGTGGGAAATTAATGCTACAGCCCATGATCATTTTACACAGAGCATTACAGTGAGTGAGTTTCCTTTTGGGGCCCCATGCCACAACAAAGGTGTTAAACCTGACAGCCTAAAGGGGGTCTTCCCCAAACGTTTACCTGCTTATCACCAGTTTCTGCTGTATTATTTTTGATGACCTTGGGACTCTGAGGACTTTACCACTCCTAACCAGTGCTAAAGTGCATGTGCCTCTCCTCTAAACATGTTTCTATTGACTTTTCCACAATTAGTATATTTAATTATTCTATAAGTCCCTAGTTGCGTGCACTACCTATGCCCACGGCCTATTAATAAATGCAGCTAGTGGGCCTGCAGCACACATTGTGTCACGCTCACAAGTATCCCTTTAAACATGTCTGAGGTCTGCCAATGCACAGCCGGTATGCAGTTTAAACTGCCATATTGACTTGGCATTTAAAACCCCTTGTCAAACTTTAACTCCCCTTTTATTACATATACGTCACCCCTAAGGTGAGCCCTAGGTAGCCCATAGGACATTGGACTGTGTAAGTAAAAGGTAGGACATGTACTTTTAAGTTTTTACTTATCCTGGTAGTGAAAAACACCTACATTCGTTTTTTCTTTTATCACTACTGCGAGGCCTACCCCTCTCACAGGTTAACATTCGGAATTCCATAGTACACTTTTAAGCTGTAATTTGTGGTTAAGATGGAGTATCTCTGTCATGTTTAATGTCATTGGAATGGTAATGATAAATCCTCGTTGCTGACAAAGTTGGAATTAACATTACTATATTAGAAAGGCCTCTTTTTGAAATATGGAATTTCTCTCCTCTTAATGCTCTGTGTGCCTGCAACCTCTCTCCAAAACACATCTGGAGTGGGTGACAGCTAGACATAGGCATTTCATCTGTACAACTATACACAACAGAAGGTTAGGTGGGACTAAGTTGCCATCTGCATCCTGATGGGTCATCCTATGCAGGATGGGAGAGTGGCGCTGACACTTACAGCTGAATGGACAGTGTCCTGTCCACACACAAATGGTTACATATTCCCCTGTTGTGAGTCTGGAGCCAGGGCTGGGAAGGCAGGAACTCTGTACATGTCAAAGTCCCTCTTTGAAGTCACCTCTACTTTAAAGGCACAATTGGGTCTTTGACCCCCCACTAAATCAAACACTGCTGGATCTGTAAAGCAACTTTGCCAGGAAGAAGGACCGCTGTGCTGCAACAAGGACTTCCACTCTGCTGCTCCAGAAGAATTGCTTTTCTTCTGTGCTGCCCTAATGCCTGCTACCCTCTGCCCCTGCTGAGGAAGAACGGGACTCTTGCTTGATCTCAGAGTGATCTCCAAGGGCATGATGGCTTGCCTCCTGTTTTGAGACTCAGGGATACCAAAGTCTCACCTCCTGCTTCTGTCTGTGCCTTGTCTATTGGAAGAGGATCAAGGTGCTGCTCTTGAAGCAGAATTGCTGCATTGTCATTGTTGCAGGAGCAGAACCAACGCATCACACTCAGGACTAGTGCATGAACCACTGCATCACTTTCAGAACTGCGGCATCTCCGCCGCTGCAGTTAGAGATGATCGACTCTTCCTCTCAACTGCGTGGAGAAAATTGGTGCACTGGCTTCAGAACCAATGTCCCTTGGCTCCGGCAGTTTGTCTATGGAACTGGCACATCCCCATTGTTGAATGCAGAAAATTGATTCATCACCTTGACTGTGGGATCAACACCAACACATTGCCTGGCTGCAGCCCACATCTCGCTGTTGCAACCAGGATTAAGGTACTTTGCTCAGCGGGCCTTGCATGACTCATGTTCTTGGCCTGCGGTTAACTGAACTCTTGACTTTTCCCAGTCCAGCACGACCAGATAATCGCAGTAGGTGCCTATTGCTTCGTAGCACTATTTAAAATGGCCATCTTTCTGCTGCCTCTCCTTAGGGCCCCTGCTCTCCAGGCTTGCCCTCGCTCCCCAGGCTTGCCCAGGCTTGCCCTCGCTCTCCAGGCTTGCCCAGGCTTGCCCTCGCTCTCCCTCGCTCCGCTTTCCCGCTCTTTCCAACCCCCCCTCTGCTTCCCGCCGCTGCTCTCCTGCGGCCCCGCCCCCTTCTCCTGTCTCCCGCTCCCCATTCGCCGCCCCGCTCCCGCCTCCCAGCTGCTCCTCCCTCCCATTTTGCCATAAATGGCAGGGACCGCTCGTACACACAAGCCTGTCTACGCCCGTCCGCGCCTGGACCACGCCCAGCGCCAGAACCCCTGGACCCCGCCAGAGCCAGCCAACCCGACTGAGTTACGAGGCCGCCACCCTCCACGCACTCAACACCGGCCGACATCCAGCCTGCTACCAAGCCACCCCGAAACGCACCCACGGAGCCTTCACCTGCCATGCCTGCTACTTCACCTGCACTTGGTCCTGCACCGCGCCAGCCAAAACAGCCGCCAACAACAACCACCTCAAGTGCATCCTGCTCAACACCCGCTCCATCCACAGGCACGCCGTCAAACTATGGGACCTCCTGGGCAAAACGGCACCAGATGTCGCCTTCTTCACGGAAACCTGGATGAACGCCTCCTCAGCCCCCGACATCGCCATTGCCATCCCGGACGGCTACAAGATTATCCGGAGGGTCCGCGTCAACCAGACCGGAGGAGGCATCGCCATCACCCACAGAAACACTATCCGCATCACGACCAACACCGACGACACCGTCGCCACCGCAGAGCACCTGCACTTCCAGATTCACACCGGCCCCAAAACCACCCTCAGAGGAACCCTCATCTATAGACCCCCGGGACCACGCTCACACTTCAGCGAGGCCATCGCAGACTTCATCAGCCCACTAGCCCTCGCCTCCCCCAACTACATCCTCCTAGGAGACCTCAATTTCCACCTGGAGAACGACCAGGACAACAACACCACCGCCCTACTAGACAACCTCGCCAACTTCGGATTCAAGCAACTGGTCAACACCCCCACACATTACGCCTGCCACACGCTAGACCCTGTCTTCTCCTCCAGCAACCACATCTCCTTCAGCCACACCGCCGAGCTCCACTGGACCGACTACAGCTGCGTACACTTCAACTTCAGGAAAACAACGACCCACCACTGACCTCAACAAACTCCCCGAAGGTGCTGGAGCGAGATCACCTCCGGCCAACTCACCACCTCCTTGCGCCTAAACCCTCCCACCAACACCACGGACCCCAACGAAGGAGCCTGCAACCTCACACAGTGGATCACCAACTGCGCCAACACCCTTGCTCCACTGAATAACCCTCCCAGCAACCTCAACAGCAAGAAAGCCGCGTGGTTCACCAACGATCTCAAAGACTCCAAGAAATCCTGCCGTGACCTCGAGAAAGCCTGGTGCCACAACCAGTCAACGGACAACATGACAGCCCTCAAGAATGCCACCCGCAAACACCACCAGCTGATCCGCACCACCTAAAGGTCATCCTTCAGAGAATGACTGGACAACAACACCCACAACAGCAAGGAACTCTTCAACGTCGTGAAAGACCTCTCCAACCCCAACGCCAGCAACAACGACATCACGCCTTCTCAAGACCTCTGCAACTCTCTGGCCACCTTTTTTCACCGTAAGATCGTCGACATACACAACAGCTTCGGCGCTCAGAACATGTACCCCACCACCGAACCTACACCCCTCACCACCACCATGTGCGCCTGGACTCAGGTCAGCACGGAAAATACCACCCACACGATGAACACCATCCACTCGGGCTCCCCAGCCGATCCCTGCCCACACCACATCTTCAACAAAGCCAACTCCATCATCACACCCAAACTTCGGGACATCATCAACAACTCCTTCATATCCGCCACCTTCCCGGAGAGCTGGAAGCACACAGAGATCAGCGCCCTCCTGAAGAAACCCACCGCAGACCGCTCAGACCTCAAGAATTTCCGCCCCATCTCTCTCCTCCATTCCCTGCAAAAGTCATCCAGAAAACCGTCAACAAACAGCTGACAGCCTTCCTGCAGACGAACGGCTCCCTCGACCCATCGTAGTCCGGATTCCGAGCAATCCACGGCACCGAGACCCCCTCATCGCGGCAACCAACGACATCCGGACCCTGCTGGACAACAGAGAAACCGTCGCCCTCATCCTGCTCGACCTTTTGGCCGCGTTCGACACGGTCTGCCACCGCACCCTGACAATCCACCTCCGCCACGCCGGGATCCAAGGAAAAGGCCCTGGAATTGATCACCTCCTTACTCTCCGACAGAACGCAAAGAGTCTGTCTCCCGCCCTTCCTCTCAGAAGCCACCAAGATCATCTGCGGCGTACCTCAAGGCTCCTCGCTCAGCCCCACCCTCTTCAACGTCTACATGAGCCCCCTCGCAGCCATCGCAGCAAGCACAACCTCAAAATTATCTCCTACGCCGACGATACCCAACTGATCCTCTCCCTCACCAACGACCCCACCTCCGCCAGAGCCAGCTTCCAGGACGGAATGAAAGACATCGCAGACTGGATGAAGCTCAGCCGCCTGAAACTGAACTCAGACTAGACGGAAGTCCTCATCCTCGGCCCATCCATCTCCGCCTGGGACGACTCCTGGTGGCCCCATGCTCAGGGCCCCCCATCCAAGCCCACGGACCACGCACGCAACCTGGGCTTCATCCTTGACTCCTCCCTCACGATGGCCAAGCAAGTTACTGCGGTTACCTCCTCCTGCTTCAATACTCTCCGCATGCTCCGTAAGATCTTCCGCTGGATCCCCACTGGAACCAGGAAAACGGTCACCCAGGCTCTCGTCACCAGCCGTCTGGACTACGGGAACACCCTCTACGCTGGGACCACCGCCAAACAACAGAAAAGACTCCAGCGCATCCAGAACGCCTCAGCACGACTCGTCTTAGACATCCCCCGACACAGCCACAATCTCCGCCCACCTGAGGGACCTGCACTGGCTCCCGTCAGCAAAAGGATCACGTTCAGACTCCTCACCCACGCACACAAAGATCTCCACGACTTGGGCCCGAATACCTCAACAACCGCCTCACGTTCTACACGCCAACCCGCCAGCCTCGCCACCGTCCCACGGATCTGCAGAACCACCACCGGAGGAAGATCCTTCACCTACCTGGCAGCCAAGACCTGGAACACCCTCCCCACCCACCTACGACTCACCCAGGACCATCTCTCTTTCAGGAAGCAACTCAAGACCTGGCTTTTCGAGCAGTAGCAGCAACCCCCCCAGCGCCTTGAGACCCTAGCGGGTGAGTAGCACACTTTACAAATACTCTTGATTGATTCTAAAATTCATATCGTGCCTTCTATTTATTGTTTTTTGTTGCTTCAGTCTTGTTTTATTTATAAACTTCTAATATAGTTGTCTAAATTGGTGTGGAGTCTTTTTATGGTGTTTTCACTGTGTTACTGTTTGGTGTGTTGAACAAATACTTTAGACATTGCCTCCTAAGTTAAGCCTTCCTATATTATTATTAAATTTCTTATATAGCGCCAGAATCGACCCCCGAAGGGGTATCTCCGCGCTTGCCTTGGGAACCCGTCCTGGTTTTTCCCTGTGAGATAGCCACTACAGGGCATCCCCAAGGTGAAAGCCAGGCATCCCGCCGCGGGGGGCCATTGTGGAGATTAAGCAAGCTTAATGCCCAGAGTTGCAGAGTGTGATCCCATGATTAAGTCAGGCACCGAAGCGAGAATTATCGAGTCCGTGGACATTTGAGCTCAACACCCTGCCGCGTCGGGAATCGAACCCTGGTCCCGGGTCTGACCTCTGCTTCAGGGTCTGCCTGCTCTAACCAGTGAGCCACACTTCTCCACATGTGTGGCAAGTGCCATGCTACTAGGCCTGGGTGGTAAATTCCGTTCTGCTTGTGGAATTTGAGGAATGTAGGTAATTTTGCATTCCGTGGAGAACGCTTAATTGCCAAAAATTTCTGCGATTCGCTGAATTTTTTGCTTCTTCACGCTTTCAAATGCATGTTTGCGAGATATTTCTCCCCGAGCACGCAAACAGCGTTCGCGAACAAAAAAGCAATTGCGTGCTCACAGAGATTTGTTACTGTTTCGCGGAGCGAGACTACGCAAATTCCTTCCACCCCTACAAGCTACCAGAGGGTGAGGACAGGTTAATTTATGGTGTGTATCAGACTTAACCTTACTAGGTTTGAGGCTCATGCTTTGATAGGGTGCCTACCTCTGCCAACCAAAAACTCAATTTCTAACAAACAGGTTTATAAGTGAAAACAAAATTGAGAGTTCGCATCATTTAGATTCTGACAAGCGTTCACATGCCAAAATGTGATAATTAGTTTTGTTCCTGGAATAGAAAATACCTGTCTGGACAAGAGAACATTGGTTTCTTTGCTTCGGGTTTTTTTCCCAGATTCTAGGAATTAATTTGCTGTAATTTTCTTCCTACTCATAGGAGAGGGAATATGTCAACAGGAGGGCTGGAGGGCGAAGAGTAAAAAAAAGAGTTAGGAAGGAGCATTGTCTGCTCTCCTTTGGTATTGCAACGCTTGGGTGGGGGCCAGACACATGCTTTCTGGCTGCAGGCCCAATCCTTGTCAATTTCGTGATTTCACTGGGTGTAGATGCACCCTGGGTGTCTTCAATCTCAGAATTATCAGTCAGAAGACAGCGTCCTACCTATAATGGCCCAGAGTACAAACCCCTCAGAATTAATGCCCAAGTGGGATACTGCCACAATTAATGAGGGCCTAAGTGTTCAGCCACGCTACTAGAATGTAAGACAGAGTATATACATACGGTAAAGCTTGATTTAACCTGTTCACATGACCCTTCTGTTTAAGAGCTGACTCACAGCAAGCCTGCAGTCTCCCTATATCTCTCTCACTTATCTAGCCAGTCAAATTCTATAGACATATAAAAGTGCTTGCTGAAATGTATAGAACATAAATACATAAACTGCATTGCTATAATCTGTTTGAGACTTATTAACAACATTTCTGTTGCGTTCTTCCAAACACTGAATCAGTTTCTACAACGTATGAATAAGTACTGCATTCAAGTATCTATAATGCACATATTGAGTTGTGTATAAGGACACTTGTCATTTGATAAAACCTTTCAAATGATTAAGAACTATACGATGGGGAATACAAGACCTAAGTATGGCATTCAAGGGCACACCCTCCATTGGCAGATACTTCAGAATAAATTCCTGCATGTTTTGCAACTCAACTCTACCCTACATACAAACCATTTCAAATAAACTCTCCTTCATAAAAGAGCTGGAAACAATTTGAGGTGTTCATCTCTGCGGTCAGCTAAACAGATGTCTATGGGTTTGCTTCATGATGTGCTTATTAATCGCCAGTAAGAAAGACAAGGGTAAATTTATGTGACCTATTCTAAGATCGGCATGCAATCTGAAACTCATAGGTACAAAACCTAGCAGTGTCAATTTAGCCTTTCCTCATTTCAGCTTTTGTGAAATAAGTAACTATGAAACAATAGTAATACTACTGCTAATTACAGAGCTTGGTAGGTCTGCTGTACTTTTATAAAAACATTACCTAATTTCCTTATTAGAGTCTTATTATGACATGAACATACACACCATACACATAAGATAACATTTACACCATGTCTGTACTAACCTAGGAAAGTTGAATTCTGACATCAAATGTCTTCTAGCAGCGCCAGAGCCATCTTGGAATAAACAGAAACTGTGCCAAAACCTAACTTCATAACTTATAGGCATGTATGGTTTTAAACATAGGGTACACGTGGTTTTGCACGAATTTTAAACAATTTACTAAATAGGATTTACACCCAGTGTTGTCACCAAGCTCCTATAAGAGATGATTGAAAAAGAACATGGTAATTGTTTGATATGTTGGCTGTAAGGAAACTCATATTTTTACTCCATTATTTTGCTCTGGACATAAGACTCCTGATTCACAAAGTTTCTGCTATGAGTAGTGATGAAATCGACCATCCTTTGCATGGAATACCCTTTAGATTTGTTTCACCTTCTTATGCTGAACCTGATTTGTGTTGCCCATGGGACTCGGCACACTCCTACTAACTAAGGTAAAGTGCTTGTGCTCTCCCTTTTAAATAAGATAAAAGTGGCATATACCTAACTAACAAATTTAATTTACGTATAAGTCCCTAGTGTTTGGTAGTAGAAGTACCCAGGGTCGTAAATGAAATGGTACTAGTGGTCTTCAGCACTCATTGTGACACCCACGAAGGTAGCACTGTAAAACATGCCTGTAGGCCTGCCCATGCAGTTTGAGGGTAGAACTTTAAATTGCAATTTCGACCTGGTAAAACAAACCGTTTGCCAGGCCTAAACCTTCCTTTTTAATACTTACAAGTCATCCCTAAGGTATGCCCTAAATACCCAAAGTGCAGGGAGCATGGTATTTAAAAAGTAGGACATGTATAATTTATGTTTTGCATGTCCTGGCAGTGAAAAACATAGAAAGCCATTTATCAACGTGGCAATGCTTCCTCTCTCCCACGTTAACACTGGTTTACACTATTGCTGATAATTGGTGTTAAAGTCAGTTTGGGAGCAGCTAGCAAAATTGATCAAGGGCTCATGTAAATAGTATTTTAAAATCCAGCTTAATGGCCAAATAGGATTTTATATTACTATTGAGGAAATTAAACTTTTAGAAAGTTGTAATCTCCTTGCAGAAAACCAAAAGGCTTTCCTGAAAGTGTCCATCTCTCACCTGTCTCTGGATGCCTCCTCTGTGGTGAGATGTGCAGGGCTCCCAGACAGTGGACAAAAAACCCTGAGAGTGGAGAGGGGGGTTTCTACCTTGGCTGGATAGCCTGGAGCTTCAAAGGATGCCACCTTACCACTGGCAGATGAAGCTCACATTTAGGCCTGCCTCCCTCTGTCTCTTTAATCAGGATGGCACCAAACCCAGTGGGGGTAGAGGAACTGACCAGAACGGGGTAACTGGGGACACACTAGACCTCCGCCCACATGCTGGCACTGGGCATAAAGCCGGACCTCACAGACCTCTTCTCAGAACACTCATTAAGGAAGGAAGACTGGTCCTACTTGCCTTTTACCCAGGCCCCCAGAAGTGACTCCAAGTGCCATTTGGCTGACTTCCTGTTTCAGTTATTGGGAAACAACAAGCTTTCAGAGACTATCTCCCTTCAACTGCCTAGCAGACCAGTTCCAACTGAACCTGTCCTGTATCCTGCTGCTGGCTTCTGTTGGAGTGGGTCCTAAGGCCCAAGTGGTGTGCCCCAGGTCCTGGACCCAAGGCTGATGTTAAGAATATCCTCCTTCTGTCCACACTACGAAAGCTGGGATTTAAAAACATTACCCAGAAAGGAAGAGGAGACTTTCCACATGACTGCCAAGTTGAGGTCTGGGGGAAAGTCACATGACCCTGCTGTTTACGAGTTGACTCACAGCAAGCCTGCAGTCTCCCTATATCTCTCTCACGTATCTAGCCAGTCAAATTCTATAGACATATAAAAGTGCTTGCCGAATGTATAGAACATGAATAAATTGCATTGCTATCATTCCTGTTCTGGAAAAAGGAATGAATAACCCTGCTGAGAAACATGGAGTGAGAAGGCTGATGCCTAAAGAAACCTGGAGTGAGATGGATGGGAATTTAATTAGCACTGGCAAAACCTCATCACCAATAGCTTACTGTTTCACACATTCTAATATTCTGCTTTACTCACTGAAAACAGAGAATCTACTGGAATTAAAGAAGAAAGAATGCTTGTCTATTTCCCTGAGCGGTAAGAGAAATTAACATTCGATCTACCTTGGACATCTTGTTCTGTATTTTGTCAGGGGGGTTGGCTGTGGTATCCTACCTACCTACCCATGGGGCTGAAGGAGTCTAGGTCTTTCCAGGGAAGCCTGCTTACCCCTGACATGTCCTATGTTGTGGAAGTTTCAGAAGGCCTTTAGAGCAAAATAAGTTGATGCTTCCTGGGGATTGTCCCAGTGGCTCAGCTGTAAATGGCCTGCAAATGGAGTTGTGGGAAACCTGCAACAACTGGAAACCATAGCCTGGTGTCTGAGGAACAAGTCCTATAGGTATGAGGACGTTTCTTGATAACAGAAGAACAAGCACAGAAAACCAGAGACTTAGAAAAGGCTCACCTCTCGAGGATTAAAACAAGCTATCAAGCCTCACTGGAAAAAGAAGTAACCTAGTCAGCTATATTTTAGCAGTATTTCCTATTGTGAGAATTGCCCCTGGAAGTTTGAGGTTACTGATGACAAAACACTCAAGCTTTCTGACCTTGTGAAGCCCTGTCCAATGTTCAACTACAGCGTCCAGGCTTACCCTGCTGAATGTTTTAGGCGCACAGAAACCATTCAGTGGGACGAGTCACCTGCTCTTATCAGATGTGGGCAAATAGGAGATGCCTAGGCCCAAGTCATCCTCATGAAAGACAATATGACCTATGACCTTCCTTCTAATGTTTTGTGTTTCCCAACATAATAACATTTAGGACCTTTTCTAAACACTTTTTTTAATAGGTTTTGTTTTCTTTAAAATGTTTGATTCCGTTATCTGATTTTCTTCAATTTTGTGATACTTATATTGTTAAGTGTTTGCCTCGGTAACTATATTGGAATGATCTTTAGGTTTGTTATTTCTTAATTGCACATACATTTTTCAGTATAAGGTCGTGCTGCTTGTGTTTAGTTTGCAAAGGTGAGCCATGAGTTTCTCATAGAAGCTGATTTGCTCAGAGGGACAGATTGTTTAGGCCTAGTGGGAATTCAGTCACAGCTCACATCAAGACTATGGCAACTTTCCTGACAGCCTAGCCGTCAGATTCAATGTACTTGCAATTTTTCTAAAGATACTCTTTTCTTGGGATGTCATTTAAATCGCAATTGCTATTTAAGAACATGTATGAAAATCATAGATTTCCTTGTGTACGCTTTACCCAATGCTACTCGTTCACATTAGCTTTAAATACGCTTTACCAATACTACTCGTTTACATTAGCTTTAAAGCGCAAATTAACCTTTTCCACAAAGAAAATATGTATAGTTATTAAGAAACCCTGTATTACACCCCCAGAAGAAAAGGGGGGACATGTTTTTCCCACCCAATTATACACATACACTTGCTATTCTAGCACTAACTGCATTTGTGCAAATTGGGTGCAAAAACCACAGGGGAAAGATGTACGAGTGCCACTGAGGTAATACAAAACACCCCTATGGCCATCTCCCCTGGAAACACCATGAATCACCTGTACCTATGACTACGAAAAATCTGCTTCGTTTGAGATGTTTCACATCTGCAGTCATCCCCGACTTGGATCCTTATTTTCTGAAGCAACTATTTACAACTGCAAGCGGCACTTTAGACACACTTGAGGTCTACTTTGCTGTGTAAAAGCTGTGAGAATTGCACTCTCAGACTTTAATTTAAACTTGGGAGAAGACACGACTGATACTTCGACATTATATTGACTTGTTTGTAACAGAAATATTACATTACATATATTTATACAGTAAAACTGTTAATTGCTATTAGAATAATAATACAAATGAAGGCACTGTGAGCAAACTACAAAAGATCACGGCAGTACAGTTGTTTAAACTGAACTTCGTTTGAGGCTGTATCAGTCGCGGCACCGAATAGTAAAATATTGTTTAACAGTCAGATAAACACACTGAACATTTATAATGTTCACTGAATATTATTTACATATTTACTAATTATTCTAAAAACCAAGATGGGTTTTAATATTTGGTTGTTTGACAAGCGCCGCCCTAACTTGTATTTTAAAACATAAATTGCATTCTGTGATTTTGCTAATAGTTCAGCAGTTGATGCCTTTCATACCAGTAGTAGTTTGAGCCCAGGAGTGAATGTGTAGAGGCTGTTGTTGGAAAGTTTCATTTCTCCATGTGTGATGACTACATATTGAGCACCACTGATGTTGAACACTATACAGCGCTGAGGGTTCCGGATCTGGATGTGCTATAAAGAGAAAACATTTGAAAATTGTTACTCGCCCCATGTCTTGAGCCATCAGTATTTACATATATTGTAAACTGCATATTCAGGTTGTACTGCCCCTTCCAAGGGACACGATTATTGAATCTCCACCATTTACTGAGAGGATCCTCTAAATGGAGTACCTCTTTCGTCCTTTAGGGAAGCACACTTGCTCCATCCATTTAACTTGTAGCCCTTCTATTCCTTCTACTGAAATAGTCCTGATCAAGACAATGCAGGGAATGCAAGATATTATTCTAAGGCAAAAAGGTTCCCTGAATTCACTTGGTGGTCTCCAATGCTCATAAAATGTATAGCCTTCTTTCTGGAAGAAAATTATTTTCTGGTAGAACCGGCAATCATGACCTTTATCTCTTAACCTTTACCCTTGAAAGGACTTATTTAACCTCTATGTTTCACACACCATTGATTTTTTTATCAGGCAGGCAACACCACCCCTCCCCCCCCACCACTTTAGATGCAGATACCACACAGTTCCATATCTGAGTGAATAGATCAATCTTAGGAGTGGGCCACACCTTACAGAATAGTTTCACCCAGGAACTGTTACGAAAATTCTGTCTTCAGAGAAAGTGTCAAAATAAAGCCCCAAAACTAACCTGTTTGATCAGCATGATAGATCGAGGCTGCCAGTGACACACAGGAGTGAACACACCTTCCCTACGTTCAACATTAGATCTGGCACTACCCACACTTGGGATATTGTGCAATTATGTTTGTTCAGATTGAGTGTGCCAGAAAGAAGAAAAATAGGACCATCTCTACTTTTCCTAGGCATATGGTTCAGGAAATATGGAACAATAACACTGGAGTGCTGTCATCAATACTAGTATTCTAAGATCTCCAAGGTTCTTCCCAGAGTATGGAATCAAACAATAGCCACTCATTGATACACAGACAATAATGTGACTGCTCTGTAAGACTACCTCATGAGAAAGAGTGCAAATAAGCTTTTGCCTCTGTCAGAGAGGTCCTCCTGGGTACTGCCTGGGGAGAAGATACAACCAGGCACAATGGGAATAGACAGATTGTCGTACAGAATGTGCTCTCAGGCAACTGTATGCATTCCAGCCATGCAGGGAGAGTCGCACATACCTCCAGCCATCAACACTCTCTTCAATTATGGCAAGATGTCACACAATCACTCCAAACAGACATCCTTAGAAAGTATTTGGCACTAAGGAGATATGTACAATTCACTAGAATTACACTTTTGACAGATCATCTCAAAGTGAACTACTCTGTGCAGGAAAGGTAAACAAACTAAACATTATAATTCTGATCAGTTCCCATTGTTAGCTGATTCTTGCATTGAAGAGCTTCAATAGTCTCTCTCTTTTACTGAGTAAACAAAGGGAGGTCCTTCTAAACTTCTGCACTCTTAACTACATTATTTTTCTTCTCTTCTATTTCTAAAGAGAAGTAAACAAGATAAGCCAATATTTCACTAGGACTCTTTTCAATTAACATTTCCCCGATTGAGAACATTACATGCTAACGGCCATGAAATAAACATGTATTATAAAAAGTGCATAACAGGTAACGTGTAATATGATCTTGTATTTCCAGTGCAGGGCTCTGAAGACAGTGACATACAACGGCCTCATGATTTAAGATGTCACCAAAACCCACTGACGACTATACAAAATGGTTATGCGTTATGTATCCTCTATACACTACAGACCATGTATGGCAAAAGATGCAAGGGGGTCAATGCACCTCTGGGCCTCAAAGTAATTAATAGAGAAATACATTGTCCTTTTCAACTTATGCAGATCTTTTATAATCTGCATGTTTGCATACCATTGAAATGAATAAAAATGCCTTTCATTGAAGATCAGATAATAGACAAATGAAAAACGGAAATGAGAAGGGATATAAAAGTAAAGTGCATTTATAGCAAGTGAGGAATAAATATACTGTCAAGAGAATGATTTAAACATTTAAAAATATCCTTTACTGTTGCATTAGGTAAAAACTACCAAAATATTCATTAGTTTACCTCTAGGGCAACAAACACTCCTCGCCATTGGTAAAGGGTCGAAACAGAACCAGAGGAAACGTTAGTTGATGATGATCGCAGCAAGACACCATATAAAGATTCTCCTGAAGTGAAGAAACACCAATTTGCTTCTGGTTCTTCTGGAAAATCCTGCACCACAGCCAGTGCAGGGTTTGTCCCCTCTGCAAAGGAGATAACACACAGACATGAGACAAATATCTAGACCGTACCATGCATCGTGAAATTGACATTTACAATACATATTTTCATTTTAAAAGTGGACAATTAGGAACATTGGATCTATATGCTATTGCATAAACACATTTTACTTCTAAATCCCACATGAATTGAAGCCAAGAGAATACGTTCCACAGATTATTTCAGATAAACACAAGTTCTGATTTTCTTGCAGTTCTTTAGTGTTTTCTACATGTAAGTACAACTGCTTGTGCGTTTCCCCCCCAGACAGCTTTAGCTGTCTTTAGGCCGACCTATTGTTTCAAAATTGTGAAAAGGCAAGTCTTTCCTCTTCAGATCTATTAAACTATCACCCTAATTCTCTCCTCCCGTTAATGAGTAAGCCCCTAGAAGGGTATGTAAACAAAACACTCATGGAATATATAGAGTCCCAAGGCTGCCTAGATTTCTCTCAGTCCGGGTTTAGACCCAGGCACAATAAGGAATCTGCAGTGGTTGAGGTTACGGACTATATTAGGATTTCTTTGGATAATAATCAGGCTTTACTATTTGTGCTTCTAGACTTATCAGCAGTGTTTTACAATGTGGAGCACCATAGATTGCTTCACAGACTAGAGGAAAGCGGAATCGGAGGCGTGCCCTACAATGGTTCTCCAGTTTTCTAAGTCAACATACGCAGACCATTAATTTAAGTCATTTTCGCTTGCGTATCATTGAGCTCACCAAGGGATTACCTCTGGGTTCCTCTCTCAGCCCCACCTTGTTCAATGTGTATGTAGCTCTCCTAGCCAAGATTGCTAGAGAACTTGGGTTCACCCCTTCCTCTTACGCAGATGATACCCAACTTCTCCTATATTTTGACAACAAAGTTGCTACTTCTAAACTGCGTTTCTTGGCAGCCAACAAAGCGGTTTCAGCCTGGATGACAGAAACATGTCTCCAGTTGAATGCTGAGAAAACGGAGATCATGCTCTATGGAATTGCCCAACAGCTCTGGGCTGCAGAGTGGTGGCTTTCAAACTTGGGCATAGCTCCAGCGCCCAAGGCAGTGGTAAAGGATTTTGGCACCAGGTTGGATCAGTCTCTTTCTATGAGTTATTAAGTAAGAACAACCACTGGTACCTGTTTCCACGTGCTGAGTCTCTTGGGTAGTGTATTCCAATTCCTCCCACTTGAGATACATACAACTTTGTTCCAGGGGCTAGCGATTAATGCCTAGACTAATGCAATGCTCTTCTGGTGGCCACCACTGTGTCGCCTCTTTTGTGACAGCTACACTGGCTACCCATGAGACAGAGAATTACATTTAAGATCTGCTGTATCATACACAAGGAGATCAACGGCAACGGATCCAGTTACTTAATAGATAAACTTCTCCATTAACAGCCAAGTAGAGCCCTACAATCAAGGGAAACATCTCTCCTTATTATCCTTTGTTTTAATAAGTCCAGTTCTGAGGGGAAATCATTTTTCCATCTAGCTCCCCTATATTGGAAGCGGTCGCTTCCCACGCTCCCTGGTCTTCCTTGGGTATCGTTGGGCTTCATTGGCATTGCTTGTTGCTTGAAAGAATTGCTGCCTGCTTAGTTTTCATAGTGCTCAATTGCTGCCTGCTTAGATTTCATAGCGCTCTATTAATCAGTTGTAAATTGTAATCTCATATGGCGCTCGATTGCTCATTTGTGCTTTGTAATTTGATAGCGCTGTATTGCTCATTGATGCATTATCGTAGCGCTCGTATTGCATCACAGAAAATAAATATTAATGCCTGATTGTGTCGGTGCCACTGCCCACAGCGTAATCCCACTTTGTGCCCCCAACCTGTTTCGGTTTTGCTTTTGCTGCCATCCATTTTGTTGTTGTGCCTCGGGGACCCGTCCTCTCCACCCCGTTCCCGCCTCCCAGCTGCTCCTCCCTTGTTCCTCCCCCTTCACTATCCACTTATGACAGACGCATTCGCGAGCAGCGTTCACGCGCAGCGGACACGCCCTATGCGCGCCAAAGGTGTGCCAAAGGTAAGCCCGTCTACGCCCGTCCGCGCCTGGACCGCGCCCAGCGCCAGACCCCCTGTCCCCCGCAAAACCCACTCCACTCGCATAACGTTTGACGCAGCAACCCTCTCTGCACTCAACCCCGGCCGATCACCAAACTGCTCCCAAGCCGCCCCAGGACACACCCATGGACCCTTCACCTGCCACTCCTGCAAGTTCAACTGCATCAGGACCCACACCAAATCCACAAACTCCAAACAGAGCTCCGACACTAACCACCTAAAGTGCATCCTGCTCAACACCCGCTCGGTCCACAGACACGCCATTGACCTTTGGAAGCTACTCGACACCACATCGCCGGACGTTGCCTTTCTTACAGAAACCTGGATGAACGCCTCATCAGCACCCGACATCGCCATAGCCATCCCGGACGGCTACAAGATCATCCGAAAGGACCGCATCAACCAAACTGGAGGAGGCATCGCCATCGTCCTTAAGAACACCATCCGCATCACGACCAGTTCCGACGACAACCTCGCAGCCGCCGAACACCTTCACTTCCAGATCCACACCGACCCCAAGACCACACTCAGAGGCACTCTCATCTACAGGCCACCGGGACCCCGCACACAATTCAGCGAAAACATCACTGACTTCATCAACCCACACGCCCTCCCCTCCGAGGACTATATTCTACTGGGAGACCTTAACTTCCACCTGGAAAAGAACGACAGCAACACCACCACCCTTCTGGACAACCTCGCCAATCTTGGACTCAAACAACTTGTTAACACCCCCACCCTATGCCGGACACACGCTCGATCCAATCTTCACCTCCAGCAAGCACATCTCCTTCAATCACACCACAGCTTTCCATTGGACAGACCACAGCTGCGTTCACTTCAACTACAAAAAGAATACGACCCACAACCACCCATAACCAATTCCCCGCAGAAACTGGAACAAAATTACCACCGACCAACTCTTGACATCGCTTCACCAAAACCCTCCTGCAAAATCATCGGACCCAAACCTTGCAGCCACCAACCTCACACAATGGATCACCCACGGCGCTGACGAATTAGCAATCAAGCAAGGTAGCAAAAAAGCCCCCTGGTTCAAAGATGACCTTAAGAAATCCAAGAAGTTCTGTCGCACCCTCGAGAAAGCCTGGAGAAAAAACCCATCCACTGACAACCTGGCCACCTTCAAGAACGCCACCCGCAAACACCACCAACTGATCCGATCCACCAAGAAATCAGCATTCAAGGATAGACTCAACAACAACGCCCACAACAGCAAGGAACTATTCAACATCATCAAAGAATTTACCAACCCCACTGCCCGCACCAACGACATCACTCCCTCCCAAGACCTCTGCGACTCCCTAGCCTCATTCTTCCACAACAAAATCACTGACATACACAACAGCTTTGAAAACCAGTCCGGAGACCATTCCACCCCACCCACCTCCGAACTTAAACCCCCCTCCAACAACCTTCGCGCCTGGAACCCTATCACCACTGAAGACACCATCCGCCTGATGAACTCTATCCACTCAGGATCGCCAACCGACCCATGTCCCCACCACATTTTCAACAAAGCAGACTCCATTATCGCACCCCATCTCCGAGACGTCATCAACTGCTCCCTCAACTCCGCTGCCTTCCCGGAAAGCTGGAAACATGCCGAACTCAGCGCCCTTCTGAAGAAACCCACAGCAGACCCCACTGAACTTAAGAACTACCGCCCCATCTCGCTCCTCCCATTCCCTGCCAAAGTCATTGAGAAAGCCGTCAACAGTCAGCTCGCCGCCTTCCTCGAATCCAACAAATCCCTCGACCCTTCACAGTCCGGCTTCCGATCCAAACACAGCACCCAGACCGCCGTCATCGCAGCAACAGACGACATTCAAACACTACTGGACAACGGAGAAACAGCTGCCCTCATCTTACTTGACCTCTCTGCAGCCTTCGACACAGTCTGTCATAGCACCCTTATACAAAAACTCAGCAACGTCGGAATTCAAAGAAAAGCATTAGACTGGATCATTTCGTTCCTCGCCAGAAGAACCCAAAGAGTCCGCCTTCCCCCTTTTAGATCAGAGGCCACCGAAGTCATCTGTGGCGTACCACAAGGATCATCACTCAGTCCCACCCTCTTCAACGTATACATGAGTCCCCTCGCATCCATCGCACGCCAACACAACCTCAACATCATCTCCTATGCAGACGACACCCAGCTGATCCTCTCCCTCACCAAAGACCCAAACACCGCCAAAACCAACCTCCACAAAGGGATGAAAGAAGTAGCTGAGTGGATGAAGAACAGCCGTTTAAAACTGAACTCGGACAAAACGGAAGTCCTCATCTTAGGCTCATCCTCCTCCACCTGGGACGACTCATGGTGGCCACCGGCCCTGGGAAACACACCCATACCTACGGACCACGCACGTAACCTAGGCTTCATCCTGGACTCCTCCCTCTCGATGACCAGACAAGTCAACGCTGTCTCATCATCATGCTTCAACATCCTACGTATGCTCCAAAAAATCTTCCGTTGGACCCCTACCGAAACAAGAAAGACGGTCACCCACGCACTGGTCACAAGCCAACTGGACTACGGAAACGCCCTCTACGCCGGAACCACAGCCAAACTACAGAAAAAACTCCAACGCATCCAAAACGCCTCAGCCAGACTCATACTAGACATCCCCTGCCAAGCTCATATTTCCGGTCACCTGAAAGACCTCCACTGGCCCCCCGTCAACAAGAGAATAACGTTCCGTCTCCTCACCCACGCACACGTCAACTACGATTGTCTAATCAAGCCCTCGCCGCACTTCCACGCATCCATAGATCCACCATGGGAGGAAGATCCTTCTCCTACATAGCGGCCAAAACCTGGAATTCTCTCCTCACCCACCTCCGCCTCACACAGAACCACCTCTCCTTCAGAAAGCAACTAAAAACTTGGATATTCGATAAATAAGTACCCCCTCCCTCAAGTGCCTTGAGACCCTCTGGGTGAGTAGTGCGCTATACAAATGTTAAACTTGAACTTGAACTTGAACTTACTTCTTGGCCTTCGAGAATTTAAATGATTTCCTGGCATTTAGGAAACTTTTGAAACTCAAACTGTTCCGCAACTGTTAACCTGGATTGTTGCTTTCAGTGTGGAAATACCCCTTCCGGGGTGATTCACACACTTTACAAACTACCCATTCAGTTATTCAATACATTACCTGTACTTAGAGTGGTCTTCAGATCAGCCCATTGTTCATGACTGAATGGTTTTGCTGTCTATCTCACTTCTTTGCTCCTGATTAAATGACTTCCCTTCATATTCTTGTGTTTATCCCACTCAGGGACATTTTGGTCTCAACGTGTTTTACTTGGCTGGTTTGTCTTTCCACTGGCAATGTCAGACATTGCTTTCAAGTGCTTTATCTCTACGTTGCTTTCTCCCTGCTCCCCTTTATCCCTGACCACCTCTCTTCATTCCTTCCTTCACTTGTCCATGACCCACCCAGTGTCTCATTCTCCCACAGTCTTCTTGTGTATTCTGTAACAAGCAATGCTATTAGGGGATATCCATTATCACTTTTGTCACTACTCTTCTATGGCCACCCATACTTGCGTATGTGCATGCAGCAATAGTGTGTGCTTCAATGTGTGCCATCTTTAAACATAATTGATAATGTATAAAAAAAAATGTTCAAACATGGCATCTACAAACATGTGTGTATGCTTTCACATCAGATAGCTTTCAATGCAATTTAATGTATGTTTCCAATCCTGAACAAAGGTAGCCCACTATGGTTGCAAGTGAATGATCAGTGTCCACCTAGGGAGAAACTACTTTGGCACAGCGTGGGAGGCAGGCTTGTCAGTGCTTCCTTCTGCAGGTCTATTATCAATATATGCGGTTTGGCCTATTACGGTCTTAGCCTTACAAAAATTGTCAATATAAAAAACCTCCAGTCAACCATAAATGCTTGCCATTAATTTTAGAACAATAACAACACCTGAACTTTATTCTGGTGTTGTAGTTTACTCATTTCCAATGATTTCAGTTTTTTTTACACAACACGCTCATAGTTACTCTTGTCAACTGGTAAATGTTAACATATATTGCATAACAACCATCACCAATATATAAAACAGTGAACAATATATCATACATATGAATTTAAACATGTACAATTCACAATTGAATCACATCTGATCAAATAGATTATTTCTAAAAAGCACAAAGTATCAGAAACATAGCTCTTGTTTAGAGTTTCTATTGAAGTATTCGTTTTTGTGTCCCTCTGATGATATATGAACTCATATCCCATTAGGAAAGTTTAAAGCTTTCTTAGTACGATCCTTTGAATTATGAATGATCACACATTAATGGCATTACTCCTCAGTCAAAGAAGACTTTGCTGATAGGACTGACATTTGTGCAGGTCTTCCTCAGTACTGTGAACCTAATAGTGTTAATCTGGCTTGCATCTAGTATCTTACTTACCAGTGTCTTCGAATTTGTCTTAACACTTGGTCAGTTCTTCTTGCAGGTTTATTTTTGAGAGCCAAAATTATACTGTGGATAAGTATGCTGAACCCATTTTTCGGTTCTTCCCCTCTTTATCGTCTTGATATCACTCAGACTTGCAGAAGAGATGGGCTGGTCAGCAAAGGTACTTCTTTATGAAAAGAGGCATTGCAGATCTTTTGCGAGTCTCACCCAATGACCCCCTAGAACTCTTGATGATTCTGTCACTTGCCATGCTATTGGCGAGCACCTTTACTGAGCTGCCTAGCTCTTCCAAGAGTGTTTATGGTCATTGGATGAGGCAGCGAGAGATGGAAGAGTAAATCCTTCCTGTTGGGTCCCAAATAAAACTCTCTCAAAGATTATCTAGCCCATGTTATCATCCAACTTAAGTAATGGAACTGTGTACTATTTAAGCTCAATTTTAACAGTTAGAACCAAATTGCATCAGAACGTTAATTTTGTAAGCCCAGTTATAAATGTTTAGCAACAGAATTCATTTTAGTTTAAACAGAACCTGGTGCCACTCAGCAACAGTTTAAATCTCACTCATATTTATATACAGTAGCAACACACACAGTACTTCTAATGCCATCCAAGAGATTTATAGTGGATCTAAAGAACTTTTCCCTATTTCTTAATTAATCACTACTACATTTTATTTAAATGTCATATCCAATGCAGCATTTGTTTTGTCATATCTAATTTGAAATGCTGACAATTGGAGTGTAGACCTAAGAAGAGAGAAACAATCCATAGTTGTATAATTTTTCTTCATTCTGTGAGAAAAGGTGGGAGTTGTGCATACTCTGTCTTTGTATAATGAATTTGTTGAGTTATATTATCACATTTAATTGTTTAGCAGTCAAGACATGCACACTGAAATGATGTTTGTAGTGGGGAAGGTTTGGTTAATTTCAGTCAATTAATCAATCAATCAGGGGTTTGTTTAAGCGTGACTACTCACCCATAAGGGTCTCAAGGCGCTAGTGGTGGTGGTGTTTCAGGATCCATTCCATCAAGGAGAGGGTCTGTTGAAGAGCCAGGTTTTGAGGTTTCTTGCGAAGATGGGGAGTGATGTTGTCTGTCTGAGGTGGAGCGGCAGGGCGTTCCAGGCTTTGGCCGCGAGGAAGGAGAAGGAGCGGCCTCCCGATCTGGTCTTTCTGCTGCGGGGACCACAGCGTAGGAGAGCTGGGCTGATCGTAGGGCATGGGGCCACCAGGTGTTGCTTCAGGCATTGGGTTTTGGCCCATGATGAGTACTTCTGTTTTGATGGTGTTTAGTTGTAGCGATACCAAAGGGGATGATGGACGGAGCATTTGAGCAAATCAAACACTCCCCCCAGTCAACTCTTCTGGGTATAATCCATCATCATTCTTTAGCTCACTCCACCACCCTAGTTCAGACATGGCCATATGCAAATCAGTCTGACACTGTGCCTCATGGGAACAGTCCAGCCCGAGCTGCCAAGCCATGTCTTCCCTGGACCGGAAACAAGCATCTTGGGACCGGTTTTGGGTTCATAAAATAACCCTCATCAGCCAGGCTATCTTGAATCCAGTGGCAAAGTGAGCAAGGGACCCATGTCTGGGCATACCCTGCCAATTTAGGGCAAACAAAGCGATACCAACGGGGATGATGGACGGAGCGTTTGAGCAAATCAAACACTCACCCCCAGTCAACTGATCTGGGTTTAATCCATCATCATTCTTTAGCTCACTCCACCACCCCAGTTCAGACATGGCCATATGCAAATCAGTCTGACCCTGTGCCTCATGGGAACAGTCCAGCCCGAACTGCCAAGCCATGTCTTCCCTGGAGCAGAAACAAGAATCCTGGGACCGGTATCTGGTTCACAACCCTCATCAGCCAGGCTATCTTGAATCCAGTGGCAAAGTGAGCAAGGGACCCACGTCTGGGCTTACCCTGCAAACTTAGGGCGAACAAAGCGATACCAAAGGGGATGAAGGACGGAGCGTTTGAGCAAATCAAACACTCACCCACAGTTAACTGATCTGGGTTTAATCCATCATCATTCTTTAGCTCACTCCACCACCTCAGTTCAGACATGGCCATATGCAAATCAGTCTGACCCTGTGCCTCCTGGGAACAGTCCAGCCCGAACTGCCAAGCCATGTCTTCCCTGGATCGGAAACAAGCATCCTGGGACCGGTTTCGGGTTCATAACCCTCATCAGCCAAGCTATCTTGAATCCAGTGGCAAAGTGAGCAAGGGACCAACGTCTGGGCATACCCTGTTAACTTAGGGCGAACAAAGCGATACCAAAGGGGATGATGGACGGAGCGTTTGAGCAAATCAAACACTCATTCCCAGTCAACTGATCTGGTTTAATCCATCATCATTCTTTAGCTCCCTCCACCACCTCAGTTCAGACATGGCCATGTACAATTCAGGCTGACCCTGTGCCTCATGGGAACAGTCCAGCCCGAACTGCCAAGCCATGTCTTCCCTGGACCGGAAACAAACATCCTGGGACCGGTTTCGGGTTCATAACCCTCATCAGCCGGGCTATCTTGAATCCAGGGTGAGTGCTTGCATTGTTCAACACTTCCTCCATCGTCCCCTTTAATTTTGCTCTGTTCGCCCTAAGTTGGCAGGGTATGCCCAGACGTGGGTCCCTTGCTCACTTTGCCACTGGATACAAGCTAGCCTGGCTAATGACGGCTGATTAGCCAGAAACTGGTCCCAGGATGCCTGTTTCCAGTCCAGGGAAGACATGGCTTAGCAGTTCGGGGTTCCTGGTGCTGGTCCCTGTCGGGTCACAGACGGGTGCAGACGGGCTTGCCTTTGGCGCGCGGCCGCCATTAAGTAGGGGTCGGGGAGGGCTGGACAGCTGGGAGGAGAACTGTATCGGGCTGGTCGCGCTGGGGGGAGGGGCCACAGGGTCAGCCGCAAACGGGTGAAAAGGTGGCCAAAAGAGCGAGAAAAGGAGAGGAAAAGTGAAATACAGAGAAAAAGTGAAAAAAGGAATAAAGGGTGAAACGAAGCAGAAGGCAGAGAAAAAGATGAGAAAAGAGTGAAGGGCCAAGAGGCTGAAGGGTGCAAACGGAGCAGAAAGCAGAGAAAAGCAACGAGAATGGAGGGTGAAACGGAGCAGAAAGTGGAGAAAAAGTGAAAGAAGAGCCTGAAGCTAGAGGATGGCACTGAGCAGAAGGAGAGTCGGAAGGGGACAGAAGGCAGACAAGGAGGGCGTTGAACACCAGCACTACGGGAGTGCAGAGGCTCACAGAGGGCCTCTCTTAATGATGGAGCTATGATGGAGCTACGAGGGTGGGGGAGCAGTTTCACTGACAGTAAGTCATGAATTCATGAAAGTTTGTCAGATTAAACCTAGAACATTGGAGAGTATAGTGTTGGTAACATCACATACAGAACAGCAACAGTTCATGAAAATAATTGATTTAATGTCTAAAGAAGGCGGTGTCTTGTCAGGTCAATAACTCAGTTCCAAAATATGTAATACATACAATGAGGTCAACTGTAGCTCATGTGAGGGTTCCCATCAAAATTATTCTGTCAGACGGTTAGAAGAAGGTGGTCTGAGGGTTTCAGATTCAGTAGACTTGGGGAATTATATAAATAGTAAGCTTGCTCAATCTTTGGAAGTGGTAGTAATTAAGAGAAATATTTTTAAGGACCTTAAGGCATGGATGGCGCTCTATTCTGCACTGAGGCTCGGTGTGGTTTCACACACACCAGATTTCTTTGGTCTGTTTTGGAAACCATCTAAAAAAAATTTGCTTTGATTTGGTAGATGTCCTTCAGCTCAAAGTAATCATGGCAATGCCTCAAATGATTTTACATAATCCTCTTATTAATTACCCAGCACGTAGAGTACAATTGCATTGAGATTACTGTCGGGTTAGCTGTATGACTACATGTAAATTTGGAGAGATTCATAGTTATAAAATGCTTGGTATTCCACCATTTATTGGTTGTGCAATGTCCCTGCCCTCTTATTATGAGGAGATCCATCATATATTTGATAAGGGAAATGCAAATAGGTTATTCTTACAGAAAGAATTTTAATTGAAAGATTGACTTGTGAGAAAAATTGGATTGTTGGATCACTCATGTTAGATCTGGCATTTCTTGGCGTGATTACCCCATTTTTTTTCTTCCACCTCCTCTGTTTTTGATGCTGTGATGGATTCAGTTTTACTGGCTTAGATGTTTTGGGCCCTTTGCCACTGCTGATCAGTGTCAAAGTGCAAGTGCTCCCTGTGTAAAGTGTAATGGCAATTGGTTGTCTATGATTGGTATGTTTGCCTTACTATTAAAGTCCCTAGTAAAGTGCACTATGTGTGCCGGGGCTGGTAATGCAAATGCTGCTAGTGGGCCTGCAGCACTAATTGTGCCACCCACACAAGTAGCCCTAACGAGAGAACTCAGGCCTGCCACTGCAGTGCCTGCACGCAGTTTGTTAAACTGCCATGTTGTCCGGACAAGTGCATCGACTTGCCAGGCCTTACCCTTCCCTTTTTATGCACATCAGACACCCCTATGGTAGTTCCAAGGTACCCCTGGGCAGGGTGCAGTGTATGTGAAAGGTAGGACATATGCTGAGGTGTGTACCATATCCTAACAGTGAAATACTCTCCATTTCGTTTTTCACAGTTGAAAGCCATCTTGCCCATAGGACAGACTGGTGAAGGCTGTGTAATATGTTTCCAGCCTATCTCTCCATAGGCATAAGATATAGAGATGAAGTTTAGTGTGCCTGAACTCACAATTTAATAACACATCTTTTTCTGAAGGTGTTTTTTGCGTTGTGTGTTTAGAAACCACTCTTTTAGAAGTGGCTGGGTTTTTGCATTCTAACATGTCTGTGTGTCTCTGCCTGGTTGTGGGTTGGCAGTCTAGACACCCAGAACTGGTTTGGACAGGGGTTTGGACAGGGGCCAGTGCCCCCCTGAACACAAAGACTTCAAAGACATTTCGGGGTATAACTATGAGAGCTGAAACCCGTGAACAGTGGAATGGAACTGTTCAAGACTGTAAAGGATTGAAACTACTTCGTGGTCAAGAGGAACCTCTGCCAAGGAAGAAACAGCTGAAGAGACTGAAGGAAAGGACTGACCCTTGCTGTGTGTTCTGGGGTTGGCCTGCAGTTTGCTGATTTAACCAAGGAGAGGCTAAATGGACTTTGCTGTGTGCTGTGTCCCCCTGCTTGTGCTGTGTCCTGAAGTAACTTATCCCCAATGGCCTGTGAAGAGCTGGCTTCCTGTTGTGGAAACTCAGGAACACTAAAGTTTCCAGGTGTGTCTCAGCGAAGCTGTGTTTGTTTGCTTTTTGCAGCCTGAGACCCTCGTAAGAATTACCCTGTGATCGTGGGCACCTGGAGACCAAGCAAGTCTCAGCGACGCTGTGTGCGTGTGTTTTGTGCAGCCTGAGACCTTCGTGAGGATTGTCCTGTGGATGTGTGCACCCGAAATCCAAGTGAGTCTCAGCGACGCTGTGTGCGTGAGCTTTGTGCAGCCTGAGACCTTTGTGAGGATTGCCCTGTGACCATGCACACCTGGAGTCCAAGTGAGTCACAGCGACGCTGTGTGCGTGTGCTTCGTGCAGCCTGAGACCTACGTGAGGATTGCCCTCTGACTGTGAGCACCCAGAGCTCAAGTGAGTCTCAGCGACGCTGTGTGCGCGTGCCCTGTTGCAGCCTGAGACGCTGGTCATTGCCAACGGCCTGGACCAGCATCCCCAGAGGAGCTGTGCCGCCGGCCCGAGCCTGCCTTTGCCAAGGACCTCAAACCATCCCCGTCATGGGGGGGCCCGAGTTCCCCTGCCCGAAATCAACGAAGTCGCATCTTAGGCCCAAGTCGCGAGGAGAGGACTTTCCCATTCTCGCTGTGTGAGCCTCCGCTCAAGCTCGCATCACTTATTAAGAAAAACGAGGTGACCCTGTGTCCCTCAGAACCTGGGTAATTAATGATTAATTAAAAATGGTTCTGTCGGGTGACAATACAAATGATTTACAACTGCTATTCAATGCAATCAAAGAAAAGAAACAACCCCTCTGGAAAACACAAAAACAGAAGACCAGGCCCTTACACTGAATGAAAAGAAGACCTGTACGTGATTTGTTGTATTTTGTGTTTATCTGAATTAAATTCATTCAAATTGACTGTCAAGATAATATTTAAAGTGCAGAGACGTGACAATAGTGAATAGTGATCACGTGATAAAATGATATGTACAGTGATAATACATTCCAATACAATCAATATATACACATATATACAAGTGTTTTATTTTCTAAAGGCCATCTGCTGATACGATTTTCCAGAATCCTATTTCTTTCTTTCAGTTTGATAGAATTCTATAATAATTTTGAAAGAATTTAATTCAGATAAATACAAAATACAAAAATTCACGTACAGGTCTTCTTTTCATTCAGTGTAAGGGCCTGGTACTGGGGTGAATGTATGACATTGTTCTACATTCTGTCCATCAACTGTGTTTTTTGCAATTTGCACAAAAAGCAGTCAGGCTTAACTTTTAAGGCAATGTGTAAAGTATTTATGCAGCACACAAACAACAGCAAAGTGAAAACACCGCACAAGAAAAATTCCAAACCAATTTAGTAAAATAGAGTTGAATTAGTAGAATTTAATAAATTATTTCACACCAAAATGACAAAAATCCAACCAGTAGAATTAAAGTTATGAATTTTTAAAGTTGTAAGTGATCAAAGCACCACCCGTGGACATCTAGTCTTGTGAGACCGGTTCACAGTTGAAAGTTAAGCCGACCGTGACAGAGCACAGTTCGGATACAAGAAGTGGATTGGGCCCAGTCAGCACTTACCTATGGACTTAGAAAAATTCTTGCAGAAAAATGTCTGAATAGGTAAAGTTCAGCAGGGCAAGGCGGCAGGAGGTAGCTTCATCGTTGGATGGCCTGGAGTCAAAGCCATGGTGAGCATTTCCTAATTTGTACTTAGACGCCAAAATGAAAGGTGAAAAACTCCAGTAGAACAACGCAGAGGGCTGTAGCTGTAGACCCCTTTGATGAAGACCTGCTTAATGAATCTGCTGCTGCAGAGAAGAATGTATCAGGAGATGCTATGGGTTCAAGATGGTGGAGCCTTTTATGTCCCTGTGGCTCTGAACAGGAGGCTAGCAATCTAGCCCTTGGAGTCACTTCATACTGTCCTGGGTGCAAGTGAAGATGCAAGGCTCACTAGCAGGGCTGGCCTCTGAGGGTTCAAGGCAGCCTCCAGACAGCAAAGTAGTGATTCCAGGTACAGAAGCACTCTGGCAGAGTGCCCAGCAGGTCACAGCAACAGGCAGTCCTCTCAGAGTCCTTCCGAAGGTTCAGTAGTTAACTGAAGAATGGGTCTGAAGGTTCTATTTTTATAACCTGGTGCCCTTCTTCTGGAAGGTAGGAGAAGCTATTGGAAAGGTTCTTTGAAGTGTGTGGAGTTTTCTGACTTCCCTGCCCAGGCTCCCAGCTGGTTGCAGTGACAATACAAGGTTGTTAGGCATTTTCTTTGAAGGCAGAGCACAGGCTATTCATGTGTAAGTGGGGCTGCCCTTCTTCCAGCCAGCTGATGGCCCATTGAGGCACACCTAATCTCTCTATTGTGTGACTGTCTAGAAGGAATTAACATAGTCTAACTGTCAGCTACACCCAGTCATGTGACCCATGACAGGCTGCAAGTACAAAGGGCAGAAAAATGCTAACTTTCTAACAGTGGCACTTTCAAAATTGTAATGGAAAATCCGACTTTGCCATTAAAGAGATTTTATTGTTACAATTTCATAGGTACAAAACACGAGACATCTACCTGCTCCCAATGAGGAATTACAGTTTATGAAACGTAATAAGGAATCCCCAACATTTATCACTACACAGCACCCTGCCCTAAGGGCTACCTAGGGCCAGTAGCGGTCGGTGGTGGGAGTAGCTGCCGGGTGGTGACGTGGGGAGGGGCAGGCTGGGGGGGTAGTAATCTATGGATTATGGAGGATTACAGGTAAGTAAACATATAAATAAATAAAACAAATTAAGTTGCGCGCACCGCATCCCCAATTGCGATGCAGTGCACGCAACAATTTTTTTAATTTATTTATATGTTTACTTCCTTTAATCCTCCATAATCCATAGATTACTACCCCCCACCCTGCCCCTCCCCCTCCCCATGTCACCGCCCGGCAGCTACTCCCACCACCGACCACTACTGCCTAGGGCCTAACCTAGGGGTGGCTTATATTTCATAGAAGGGGAGTTTAAGACTTGGCAAGTGGGTTTAAATGCCAAGTTGGCATGCCAAGTCGACACAGTATTAAGGCTGCAATGGCAGGCCTGGGACATGTTTTAGAATGTTACTTAAGTGGGTGGCACAAAGAGTGCAGCAAGCCCACTAGTAGCATTTAATTTACAGGCCCAGGATACATGGTATACCATTCTACAAGGGACTTAGGAAGTAAATTAAATATACTAATTAGGTAAATGCCTATCAAACCATGTTTAGGTGAGTGAGCACAAGCACTTTAGCACTGGGTAACAATGGTAAAGTGCATACAGCCTTATTCATGAAGGGGCCGTTTTGCGAGCCCCTAATAGCGAATCATAGCGATTCGCTATTAAGGACTCGCAAAACGGTAATCATGTAGGAATCGCATAATAAAATGCGATTCCTACTGATTCCTTATTTGCGATTAGCAAATTGCTAATCGCAAATAAGGAATAACTCGCCATTCATTCCTATGGGCCAAAAGGCCCATAGGAATGAATGGGGAGTATTCCTTATTTGCGATTAGCAATTAGCTAATCGCAAATAAGATTGCGATTTGAAGGGTGCCAGGGGTGTCCACAGGACACCCTGTAGCACCCCTCAAATGACATTTCACACAGGTGTTGCACACACACATGTCCAAAGGACATGTGTGTGTGTAACATGCAACTCAGAAAAATGCATTTAAATGCATTTTTCTGAGTTTTCGCAATTTACCGCGAGGTCTGACCTCGCGGTAAATTGCGGCAAGAAATTGCGAATTCGCAAATTTAAATTGGATGTTGAATTGCATTTAAGGAATCTCTAATAGAGATTCCTTAAATGTAATTCCTCGCACATTTGCGACATCGCAATTAGCGATTTTTGCATTTGGGATGCTGAATCCCAAATGCAAAAATCGCACTCGCAAAGGGCCGGATTCTCAGAATCCGGCCCTTTGCGAGCCGATTTAGCCTTCATGAATAAGGCTGATAGAGTCCTATGGCCAACAAAAAAGAAATGCAGCAAAAATTGGAGGTAAGTAGGCAAAATATGTGGGGGAAGACCATCTGAAGGCTGACAGGTCTAAAAAATTTGGAACCAGGGACACAAAAACCTTTAGTAGTTAAGTTTATGTACTTACTGAATCATAGGAGACGGATGCTGTGGGAGGTGTTTTATCTCAGAGATATCAAGACACAGGATAGGTTCTCTCAGTAGCTTACTTTTCTAAAATATTTTTGCACTCAGAGTTAAATAACACAATCACTGATAACAAACTTCTGATCTTTAGGAGATCTTTTGAGGAAGGGGAAGATATTTGCTGTGAGCCAAACACACTACAGAAGTGTATACTAAACATAGAACTCCACAGTTTCTGAAACCAGTCAGAGCGCTTATCCAAAGCAGTTTAGTCGGTCCTTGCTCTAGGTAAGGTCCTAATAATGGTGCAACTGACACTCTAGCCCAACAACAGTGATTTGGAGGCGACAACTAGTTGACAAAAGACCTGGCACTCATTTTTTCCTCAAAACCTTTGCATGATCATTCTATTTTCTTAATTAAAGTGGAATCATTACTGACAAATATACTTATTGGACAAACGTTCATATAGAGTTCTGGGTTTAGGAAGAGGCAAAGGGAGGTGAGAGGGTTTTAGATGCAACGGGAAGTAAGTTTTTTTTAGCATTCTGGGGCAGGTAAAGGTAAAGGGATGTATGGGTTTTTGAGAGATGGGCTGGGTAGAGGTAAGGGTAAGTAAGATGTGTTTAGGGTCACAGGAGGGTAAAGGTAAAGTGGGTAAGGAGTTTTAAACAAAAAAAGTAATCTACTCCCAAGCGGCTTTCTCCTTTATGGAGACAGAGCTCCTTAAAATGTGGCACAGACCTCTGCCACTTCCCTCCGGGTATCCTTCAATGCATAAAAGATGGGGGTAGTCAAGCCAGCGCCACAAAGCACCCTCAATCCTTTACCTCGTGTACCCTAAGAGGGTCAGTGGCTGCTGACCATGGGCAGCTCCATGACCCCTGAAGAGTCCTCCAACCCTACACAGTGAATTTGCTGCTCACAATCTCCTGTGCCTCATAGGGAGGAGTACACCTATAAAGCAAGCTCCCCACATGTGAAACTAGGTGACCGTTGACCCTGCAATATGGTGGCAGAGGAGCCATCCTGGTACTGCCAGGAGGCTGTCACTGTTAACGGCTCTGCATGGGCAGGTCCTGAACATAATACCCCTCCATAAATAGGCATCTATAGCGAAGTGTTGTGCACCCTGAGAAGGAAATTACTTGCTGTGCTGGTCAGGGGGCTATCACTCCAGACTCTTATCACATCTGCTGGCTTAGTGGGGCAGGCCCCAGACAGGCATAGAGGCCTCCCTGGTTGGGCAGCATAATGGAGCCCTTCCAGATATGGGGAGGTCTGCTCAGTAGTCAAAATGAGAGAACAAAGAAGTCCAAATAAAAGTACAGACATCACAGGACTTAGGCAGCCTCCATGACATCAGAATCATTCCGAGGACAGCAGATGTATCACAACTACCAGAGGCAGGCAAGCAGGCCAAAAGCAGGACCATTATACGTAGTGCTTTTGTGTACTAATGGCCCTGCGAACCATGCAGGTGAAGTATGAGCATTCTTTTGTCCCCTACCCCTATCCTTGTCCCCCATGCACCCATTCTCCAAACTTTGCCGGGGAGAAATCCCCTGCCTCCCCCACACTATTATTTACTAGCAGCATGCAAAGAATACGCTGAAATCCTCAGCAGAGCGCCACTGGCATGCTTCAAGCCTGCACGTGCCATTGCCTGTCATTTACCACCATTTAATTAATTGCAATATTTTCCACTTACAAAGATGGTGAGAAAATGAATGCCTTCTGATTAATCAACCATAGCACTGACAACGTATTTCCAGCAAGGGATATAACTTGAAATAATAATATTTCAACATTTCCCATAAAAGGGACTTGGTTAAAAGATGTCATCAGTTTAAAATGATTGTCAAGATCCAATTGACTGCTTAGCCATACTCTCCTGCATCCCCTTTTCACATTTAGAACTTCAGAAGTTAAGATATGCTTTTCACTTGAGAGCCGGCAGACTTTCCTTCAAGGGCAAATGCTTAGCCAAGTGAGGTAACAGAAGTCCAGGAGGTGCAAGCAGCAGACCAGCCCCAATTCTCTGTTAATCTTTGAACATGGAACCTTACATTTGTGCAGTAACATTCTGCACTATAGTGTAAACGTAGGTGCAGCCACACAGGGATTATGGTAAGCCTGGAATACATTGCTGCTGCTTCTTTTGTTACCAAGACACCCACTCATGTACACTTGAAGGGCATTCAACGAGAAACAATATGCTAATTCTGCATCTTGAGCTGCCACATGGTAAACTGGGTCCAGGTGCACATCAGAGGATGCTACAAAGGAGAATGAGCTTGTTTAACATGACCAATCATGCAGCTGAATTAAAAAATGCCTTTTTTCTTGCTGTTTCACAATGCTTGTGAAACAACACGGGAACCTTCAAGCCCTGGTGCTATTATTGCATGTCTTCTGTGTTGTTTAGGCTCATCAAAGTGCAAAATGTACTCAAGGCTATTGGCAAACATAGCATACACTTGTGAGTAATTTACACAATTTTCGTTTAACCTTAGAGTAACATCGCTAATTTTGACTATCACAAAATCCAAGTGCTAGGATAATCAAAAATGTAAACTTTCATGTCACCACCCCCTTAAAAAGAGGTATGAGCCCAAAAATGGCCAACCACTGATACTGCAACACCTGCTCACAAAAAATAATGGAGACAGGGACTTTAATGACACCTCATAAGAAATCATGTTAAATTCAATTTAAAAACGGTATATTAAATATTAATATAAATTAACTTTTATATATATATTTTAAATGTACAACAAAATAGAAAAATGCTGCAGCACTACTCATTTAAAATGAAATCTTTAAGCTCAGATTTGGAGTAATTTACTAATGTTTTGTATCAATTTACCCCTATTTTAGGCCCTTCTTTGGTGGAAGTAAATTTAGAAGTGCAATTTGTGAATAGCAATTAACTTACTTACTCTTTTGTGGGTGGGAGCATGTCCCTCCATAAACCCCTTCCTAATCCCCTCCTTGCTCCTCAGTAAAACCCAATAATACTAATTATGACGTTTTTCCAGCCTCTCCCCTGGCCCCTCCCTCATTTACTATCAAGTGGTAAATTTAAATCTCCATAGAAAAGATAGGAGACGTAACACTGGAGATTTACGCTCAAAGGCTTGTGAATTACATTTTGTAGTATTGTACTATTACTAAAGTACTATAAATGCAGTTTGTAAATCAGGTCCCCTGTCTTAAATGAAGATCTAAAACACACTCGGATGGGTGCGTGCACTCTGTCTGTGGCCTTTTTATTCCAAACTTTGATCACCTGTTTTCTTACTGAGGTAGGAGAGGGATATATCAACTGTCATCTATAATTTACACTTGTTTATTTGTTTTTTGCACTTGCACACACAGCCAATCAACGGTAATTTTGGAATGGTTTTAACCCCTTCCAAGATGACGGCTGGCATCATGGCAAGTCTATTTTTCATATACCACTCTATCATAGTGGTGGCCCATGTTAGAGTGATAAATTAACATAATAAACAATATAAATAGGCACAAAAAGTGCAATACAACTGTGCATGGCACAGCATCTCTTTGCAACTGTAGGGTCTGCTTAAATAACAAAAAAACGCAAAATCATTCATATATGGAGAGGGCGAAAATGGAACAGGCAGTAAGGTGGAGGAATTTAATGAGTGTGAACAGGAAGAGAGGGGTAGTAAGGGGGTTAAAGTACAAATAAAGGTGGGTAGGGCAGGTGGGGAAAACGAGGGAGGAAATAATGTGGCAGCGAGCAGCATATGAGGGAGAGCACAACATGATGGTTGGGAAGTTGGGGTGAAGCACACAGGTGAGATAGAGCAACACGGGATGTGGGGGGAATAGAAGCACAACATTTAGAGAGCTGGAAAAAACATGCACTCTCATGGAGTTCTTGAATTAGAAAATCTAAGTTGTTTTCTAAAGAGGAGCAGTAGAGGATAGAAGTTAGCTGTTGGACCTGGCCCTGTCTGCATGGTTACCCCGAAACATTTTGCCTTTCTCCATCCACTTTGTGCTGAATTTGTTTTTGTGGCTTTAGGACTCCATGCACTTTTGCGCTGTTAACCATTGCAAAAGTGTTTGTGCTCTCTCCTCTCCACATGATTTAATTTGCTTAGACCTAATTGGCATATTTATTTTACTTATAAGACCCTTGTAGAATGGTATAGCATTCAACCATGGGCCTGCAGCACTTAGTTTGCCCTTCACTTAAGTAGCAACTTAAACATGCCCCAGGCCTGCCACCTCAGCCTCAATGCAGTCTTCAACTGCCATATCAACTTGCCATTAAAATACACGTTCCAAATATATAAGTTATCCCTAATGTAGGCTCTAGGTATCAGATAGGACAGGGTGCTGTGTTGTTAAAAGGTTGAACAGATATTTATTTATTTATGTATTTATTTATTTTCTTGTATAGCACAGGATTCGACCCCCAAAGGGATATCTCCGCGCTTGCGCATAGGTACAGATCTTAGACCGATAGCTGAACAGTAGAACTAGCCCACAAATTATAGGGTCGAGTATAGATGGGTTTTAAGGACCTCCCTAAAGGATTGAAAATTTGAATTAGTCTTTAGGGCAAGTGGAAGTGAGTTCCAGAGAGTGGGACCTTTATAGGAGAGGGCACGCCCTCCCTGTCTTGCCCTCTTAATCCCGGGGACCTGAAGCAATTGTTGGTTACTTGATAGTAAGGAACGTCCAGGACTACAGGGGATGAACTTGTCCGTTAAGTATTTTGGGCCTGTACCAAAGAGGCATTTGTGTATGGTACAGCGAATTTTGTATTTAACCCGCTGCCGAACAGGCAGCCAGTGAAGGCTGTCCAAAAGCGGCCGGGAGGGGGTCCTAGGCAAAACATTGAGCACCAGTCTTGCCGCGGTATTCTGGACCACTTGCAGACGGTTAAGTTGTTCCTCATTGGCCGAGATGAGCAGGCCATTGCAGTAGTCCAATCTACTGATCACCAACGTCTGGACCAGAGTCTTACAATGATAGTCAGGCAGGAATGGAAAAACACGTCGCAGGAGTCCGATGGTGTGAAAGCATAGACCAGCAACTTGATTGGCATGTTCTTTAAGCACCAGTGCCTGATCCAGACGTACACCAAGATTTTTAACGGTCTGTTTTGGACTTGGCACTGGTCCAAGATCCAGAGGCCACCATTCTGGGGACCACAGAAGCGGGGCCTCCCCGAATAACATCACCTCTGTTTTGCCTACATTGCATTGAAGGCCATTTGTAGCCATCCAGTTTGAGACCGCCCTCATACCATCTAGTTTTAAATGCTCTGGCAGTGAAAAAGTCCTACATTCGTTTTTCACTACTGCGAGGCCAACTTCTCCCATAGGGTGACATTGGAGATTCCTTATTACATTTAATAAGCTGTAATTTCCAATTGGGAGCTGGTGCTATGTCATATTCGGTGTCGTTGGAATTCTAATTAAACACTCTATTTAATAGTAAAGTCATGTTTTTGGTTACAATTTTAAAAATGCCACTTATACAAAGTTTACATCTTTCTGCCATTAGCCCTTTGTGCCTGAAGCCTGGCATGGTTCATATGACTGAGTGTAACTGACAGCTAAACTTTGATAATTCCTTCCAGACAGTAACAAAATCGAGGGATTAGGTGTTCCTCAGTGGCCCACCTGCTGGCAGGATAGGAGGGAGAAACTCACAGCCCCACTTAGAACTGAAAAGAGTGTACTCCGTCTTCATGCAAGGGAGCTGATGATTCCCCATTTTCACTGCAGCCAGCCAGGAGCCTGGGCAGGATAGGCCAGAAATTCCATGCACTTCAAAACTACTGTCTAGAAGCTTCTTCCACCTTTCAGATGTAGGGTCCCTGGGGTATAAAAATCTGGGGGTGGAAGTCGCAGAATTCCGAGGAGTTACAAAAATTCCGTGGGATCCTGCGAATTTCCACGAGCAGGTGGAAATTAGCATGTTGTGCTAATTTTTAGCAATAGCCAATCAGAGAGAGGGTAAAGAGTTTATGGTCCCAGTGAGGGACAAACACAACATCAACAAGCCGGGACAAAGAAAGCTATCGAATAATAAGCAATCAAATGAGAGTGGCAATAAAGCCAACCAAGTGGTATACAATGAGAGGATTGTAAATTCTTGGTAATTCCACAATTTGTCTTTAACAAACAGACAGATTGTGCTATCAGGTAGGCTTCATGTAATGAGTAAAGGTACTTTAAACTGAAACTATGAAGCCAGGTGAGAACCATTCTGCTTTTTGCGTGCCCTTCAGGGTACTTCTCTGAAGACTGGTGCATTGGCTCCAGCTAGCCCATGCCAAAAGCCAGTCCTGCTCAGAGACCATCTCCCTCTGTTCTAATCAACTGCAGAAACATTTTTCTTTTAAAATTCTTGCTGCACTGGAAGGGCTGTTGTTCAAGGGTGGTTCTTGAGGCGCATGCAATAATTAATATGCTAAAATTCCAGGTCAATGATTATGCAGCTTTTTTCCTGCCTGGGATATATGAACAACATCTATGTATCATGGGTGCTCTGTTTCGATGGACACAACAGATTTATTTGAAATAGTGAGGGATTAAGTCTTTGGTGTAGTTTGACAACACTGAATGAAGACATTGAAAAAGAATGGTCTGGACACAAACTGCCACTCGCAGGTAGTTTCAAAATCCTGCCCAAGAAAATTGATTTTAGATGAAACTACGCTATTTTCTTATGGGATGAAGTTATATATTGTACAGATAGCATAGCTTATATGAGACAGTTATCACTCATTGAACTTATTGTAGAATTTCAGAAATGTGTTTTAGAAAAATGTGGGCTGCTGGGAAATTAACACTAACAAACAGTAAACCCCGCCTCAGCTATTACAAAGGCAACAAAAGCATAAATAATCTTCAAAGATAGAGGAAGGGAACACATTTTTTGGTATTATTTACAGATGTCCAGGTAAGAAATATGGTGTTATGGTGCTTTTCTAGTGTTTCCGAGGACTTGGTCAACAGGGCTTGATTAACGCTAGTGTATTATTGTGGGCAAGATTAGAGGGACTTTGCACTTCACAAAGCCTCCATGACCGGCTTCAGCATTCCATAAATCACAGTGTGAAAAAATGTAATCCAAATATATTATATGTCATCCACCATGGTGTGAATATTTGCCTAGTTTTGAAAAACAATACATACTCTTAATACATACAACTTAACTTATTTAGAATATGTTACATGCATCTGTAGAATGCCATTTCGAAAGCCTACTGGGCTACAATTTTTCATTCGACTGACCATTTTGCAGGAATTGCCTCCAAAAGAAATCAGTTTACCTCCAGTGACAGACAGCGGAGGATTCAACTCTCTCTGTCTTAACTGTCTCTCACGAATGCACTCCCTTTAACCAGGGGTGAATTGTCAGAGTCTGTGCATGTGCTGAGGACTGCATATTTGTTTTGCAACCACACGCATAGCCCCGCTCTGCGCTGGGCACACTTTGTCAAGAGGAACAATTCACCCAATATGTAATTTAGGCCCAGATTTGCAAACTTGGCCATGAAATTGGCACTCTATCTATTTACGATAATAATTAGGATATAAGATTCATGAATGAGTTAATGAGGACTGTTTTCTAATTGCAGTGCTCCAACGTAGGAATGAGCACAAAGCTAACATATTTTTTTGTTGGAGCTAATCTATTTAAATCCAGTGCTTCAAACAACAAGCATTTGGCCAGTGTTCATGCAAATAATATGCAGAATGTGCAGACCCTCCAGGATATCGCGATTTCGCGATTTCGCGGTTTGCCGCGAAATCGGCACTTTTTAAAAAATGCAGCGATTTTTACCAAAGTGCCAGCGAAATCGGCACTTTAGTAGAAATCGCGGCATTTTCACAAAAGCCGGCAGCCGCTATATCCTTGGGGGTCTGCTCTTTGCATGTTACACGGTCCTGGCATCTGTCCAGTTTGCAGACATTTTACTGCGTGTCTAACACTGACTCACTCTCGATGCAGGTGTTTGCCCTGCAGTGATTGTGTCTTTCTTTTTATCATTTAAAGGACGGGTGCCCCTTCCCCCCACTCCGACCACACCTCCCGCTGCGTTTTCAAACCGGCTGAATGGCATGTCCCCGCCTACACCAGGAGCAACTCATTTACATGTAATGGTCTTTTAAAGACCTGTTAAGTATGGCTGTAATTTGATGTTCACCAGTCTGCAAAGCTCTGTCAGCCCGGACTGACAAACACGACGGAGGGAGGGGGGGGGGACCTGCAGCTTCCTTCCTTTGTGCCTCTGCTGTTTGTATTTTTGGGGGTTCCAGCAGCAGTTTCCAGTCACCCGTGCAAGACTTGTATCTTGAAATGGGTTCGAAAATGAAATCCCCAGAACCTCTGCCTTGAGCACTTAGCTCATCACCGGAAAAAAATAGAGATGAAACTGTAGAGAGCACTTCCCTTCTGAGGCTGGAAAGTCAGAGTTAATAGTTTGTTAGAAAAAGAAACTAAAAAGCGGCATGCAATTGAAAAAAAGAGGCCTTCATTCTCCGTGAGGTCCGAATGCGCTGCGCTTCTCAAATGAATTATTATTGCTTTTGAGAGAGCACAAATTTGAATAAAAATTATGTATAGGCCATATTTACAAGCATATCGTATAACGTAGGAATGAAATGTATATTGAACGTGAAGTTGACGCTTAAGGTATAAAGTTAACAGATGTGACTAAAGTAATATAGAAATGTATAACTGTATTCACTTTAGGATGTATTAGATTTAGAAGGCCCGTATACGTAGTGGGCTAATGTGTAGAAATGCTTACGAACAGAAGAACGTGCAAAGTGAAATTCATGTACGTGTGTAACTTTAAATGTAGAAACGGCGAAGAAATATAACATGAAGAAATGTGCAAGGAGCATACACATAACGATGTAACCAATGAGAATATAACTTTATGTTTTATGTATAGGGTTTATATTCTATGTATGAGATTATATTCTGTGTGAACTTTATATTCTATGTATTAAGGTTCATATTCTACGTAAATGTATTCTATGTAAGATGTATTCACACATGAGCAAAAGTATTTGCTAAATGCGATTATATATGAATGTATGTTAAAGGTTATACTGTGTAGAAGAAATTGTAGGAATGTTAGAAGAGTTTAGGTCATTTGTGATTATAACCTGACTAACCAAGAGTTCGCAGGAGCGTAGTCCAATGTATGTAATTTAGTGGACTCACAGGAGTCGTGAATAGCCTTCACTTGAAGGTGCGAGCCGAAGAGTCTAGCATTTGTTAGATTTAAGGTGACAAATGTCGAACGAAGTTTATTGCCTAAACATGAGAGGAGGCGATTGGAATTTGAGCTTTGTTTTGAATGACCATTCACAGGACCTAGTAAGGTCAAGAAATAGTTGTAAGTTAAAGTCTTGTTTAAGTTCATTTGACTTTTGATCTGGAAAGTGTCAATTAAAGTCACCAACAAGAAGATGAAGATGACATCTAAGAGAAGGGTCAACCTAACGGACGACGCGAAGAGATGAAGTAATGGAAAGAACCAGAAACTGACATCATCGGGGAAAGTCCGTGGTGGGCGTCAAGGGGCGTTCCACCCACACTGTGATTGTGTATTTTAGGGACAGCACCCCGGGGAGGAGGGAAGAGAAGAGCAATGAGCAATTGGAGATTAGGAACAGCGAGGCGAATTGCTCAGAGCGAAGGCAAGGGTAGATGCCTTGAGCAGATGCGCTGAGAGAGATCAGAGCGCAAGGGAGCAGTAGGCCGAGGACCCTTAGAAGAGCGGATGGGTAGGCAGAGAGGGTACTGCTTCTAAAACTTAAGTTACCTTTAGAGGCTAAGAGAGTTTGAACTTCTTTGGAAGTCAAACTGCTGACACCTTTTTAGGGAAGAAACTTGCGAAATAGGGAAGTCACCTAGTATAGAGTAGGGACAGATTTAATTTGATTATTTTTCTCTTTCTGTAGATGACGCAAAGGAACCACTTCTCATCGAAGCTTTAAATTGCTGATTTTGGAATTGATTTTGTATTCTTTGTATACTTTGAGATTTATCCTGAGAGGATTGTATTTGCATTCAAATTTGACTTTTATATAAAACTTTTAAACTTTATCAGTTGTAAGTGGTTCTTCAGAGTGGCGTCAGTTAATGGGGTTTATCTAAACCTATGTGGGGGTTGTCTTTTACTCAATGACAGATACTATCGGTCCAAACTTTACGAATGAGATAAATTATTAAATTGATTATAAATTGATACCAAAATCTCATTCCCCGCAGTTGGTAGCAGAGTAATGATGGTTATCTTCTTGAGGAAGACGACCTAGGCCAGGTTTAGTTTACCCCAAGGTCCCTAGTCATCGACGACCAGAAGAAGAATCCCTGCCGAAGAAGGTGCTGACGGTGCGTCGAGAGAAAAGCAGCAGAATCGGTCGAGAGTGAGTATAAGGGTCATGCGTTGTAAGATTGCGGTGTTTATGTTGTTCCTGTGTTGTAATGTCAAGCGGAGTTGAATGCCTGTAGTGTGATTGAGGGAAGGTTGTGAGCGCGCGCAACCGGATAAAATCTTATGTCCAGAGGGCTTAAGTGGTTCGGGTGTATCGAACACCCAGAGTAATTTGTCTACCATTGAAAGGGGGTCATGAGGTACCATTGATCGCCCGCAGACCGATGATAGGGGGAGCGTTTGAGTGAGTGTATGAGTAAACGCATGCTGGTCGTACGTTTACTGTGTGTAAGTAACCTATCAGTTGAGGCAAGCGTCCGACCGTAAGAGGAAAGACGTCTCGCCAGTTGAGGTGACAATTACAGTTAGACTGTGGCCGTACAGTCAGAGAAAAGTGATCGCTTGGACGGAAGTAGTCATTTTTCGGCGTATGAATGAAACGCATGTGAGACCGCGAGACGAGTTGAGAAACGAAGGAAACTGCTGTAGAGGGAACGAGTGACGTCAGCGTAGAACCGCGCTGAGATTGGTCGGTTAGCGTAGAACAGCGCTGGGATAGGCTGATTAGCGAGAGTCGCACAGGGATTGGTGGTTGTCATCAGGACGTAAATAAGGAAGAGAATTAATAAGGGAAAATCGTAGATTATCAAAAATGAAGTGCTTTAAGGGTTTAAGAAAAATCTTTAGGAGGAATAGAAGAAATTTATATGCTGGAGAAGAAGCTCCACCAGAAGGCACACCAGCTTATCATAAGGCAGTAAATGTAGGCTTACACTCGATAATGTGGATTTCCGAGTGGAATAGGCTAACTGAAGGGGAAAAGGAACTGATGTTTCCGAGATTCGGAACATTTAAACTAGACGTGTTGAACCAACTGAAAGCGGTAATGCTTGCGACAAGACCTCTACCGAGGCCAACACAATTCGAAGCCCTTAGTGCATGGTTTAGAGCGGCACACGAGAAGAGTTTAAAGAGGCGTCAAGAAAGAGTGAGACGATCAGTAAAGGCAGTACAGGATGCCAAATGGGATGAGGAAGCTAAGAAGTGGAGAGTGCAAAAGATAGAAGCAGACAAACTGTTCACCATGATAGAAGCCACGGGAGAAAAGAAACCTCTAGAGGAAGAAGATGAGGAAAGCGAGACGGAGGAGGATCTGATAGAGAGGCTATTAACAGATAGACCACCTCCATATAGCGGTGAATCCGCAAGTCCCATATTACAGCAAGGGGACGGAGCTAGATGGGGAGAATATAAATCGATCCCAGTAGCAGAGTGGGACTCCAACAAGATTGAGGAAATACCTCAAACTAGTTCCGAACAGAGAGTAGTGGGAAGATTCGTGGTCCAGAAGGTGCCAGAGACGCAATGCGCAAGGTCGTACCAAATGCCAGACGCTTTACAAGTACCTGTTACCATAGGCCCTATAGTGTCAATCTACAACCCAGAAGGGGTCCAGCAGGAGGAAAAGGCACGATGGGACAGGGAAAGAGCAGAGATGGAGAATAGGAATAACACGATGAATCCTCAGAGGCAGAGGTTAGCACCAGTGAGTCGGAGTACCCCATTAGATTCCGCAACAGGTCCCTGGATAGAACAAGGGGGCCAAAGAGGATCGATGGATTTGAGGGGACCAAAACCAAAATCCTATAAGGAATTAAGGGAATATCTGAAAGAATGGGATACTGCCGAAGAAGCTCGGAATAAAAGTTTAGAAACAGGAGCTGAATGGAGAGACCAGGATAACAAGGTCCTCTCTCATTGTGGAGCTGGCGAAAGCAGCCCGGAGTGGGAGAGAGGGAGTCAAGAAAGCAGAAGAGATACGTGTCCTACCATTAGCGGCAATAGGCAAATGTGCGATGATAGGAGTACAGGGTGTGGCGAAGTGCCTCGCGTCACTTTTAATGAGGGAGAACGAAGGACGCAGGAATACCGAAACACTTTCAGATGCACACACCATACTCCGGATGAAAATGTGCAACATTGGAATCACGGGAACATGGGGAGTCGCGAAGGGTCTCGCCATGCGTCCGGTGATCTAGAACGAAGTCATGAGAATACAGGTAGTCGCGAAACGTCTCGCCATACATCCGGTGATCACGAAAGAGATCGCGGGAGCATGGAGAGCCATGAAGGACCTTATCGTCTGTTAAGTGATACCAGACAGCAAGCGAGTTACAGTGGTTTAGAACAGCACGGAGGATCTTATCTTGTATCTGGAGAAACCGAATCGAAAAGACGGAATGTAGGGCTGAAGGATGGAGCATTGTTCCACCACACCCCAAGGGAAGATGGAAAGGCTTGGGATTTAGAGAGGTGGGAACAAAGAGATGGAAGAAAGATTCTCATAACTCACCTGTGCTCAGGCGTAGGGCGCATAGTGGGGGAGAGAGGGATGTAAGAGAACAACCTAGGACAGACGTACTGAGAGCTGAAATAAAAGCAAGACGCATAGATGTAATGAGTTTAAAATCAGACTTAGACGAAATAATTGACGGCACAGTGGCAATTGAGAGATTAGAGCTGTACGCACCAGATGAGATTCTGTTTTTGTCTAAAGATGTTACTCGGAAAGCGAGAGCAGCTCATGAAAAGTTATCTGAATTGGCAGAAAAGTACATGATAGACATATCGAGAACTAAGGCTTTGCAGGCCAATCATAGGCTGAATTGCACGGATCTAGACTTAGATGAGCGCAGAACGATTGGGCTGAGAGTACACATAAGGGAATTGGTCATGTGTATTAGAATATGGAGAGATCTGGATAGATGGGAGGAAAGATGGTCCAAGAAGGGATCTGTCAGACGGAGTACACTTGTGAAGTCTCAGGATACAGACCTAATGCGAATGGAAGCTTTCCCTTTGCGAGAAATCGCGAACGGAAACTACGTGCATGTACCATGGAGTAGGGGGGATTTAGCGGCATTCACTAATTCCTTCCCGAAGCTTAGAGAAAATCCCGTAGAGTGGTACAAGCAGGTAGAGAGATTCGTGAAGATCTCTAAGGTACTGTGGATCGATTTGAACACATTGTTCGATATCGTAGTACCCGGAGATTTGTGGACGGCATGCAAACTTAGTATTGAATGGCCCACTTGTGAGCCTCAGAGAGATACCCAGACAGGTGGTCCATCAGACAGGGTCATGGAAAAATACGAAAGAGTAATAACATGGCTAAAAGAGAAAGTGCCGGTGCAAGACATAGACTGGGTTAAGATAGATCGAACAACTCAGGAGCCTAAAGAGACAGTTCATGAGTTCTGTGAGAGATTATTGAAAGCATTCAAGCAGTACAGTGGGTTAGACGTAATGGATCCTAAAGACATAGGACAGTTTGTGTCAAAGTTTGTTCTCGGATTGAGACCAGACATAAGCCTGATGATTCAACAGCATTTAATTTGCTGGCAGAACAAACCTTTAGATGAGATTCTGAGGTATGCAAGATACTGTAGCGATGAGATAGACTCGAAGGCAAAGAAGCTCAAGGAGAAGCTAATGCTGGTACAGATGCAAGCAGCTGGAAAGGGTGGACAGCGACAGCAGGGAACAGGAGCGCAGGCAAAGAAACAGAATAATCAGAGCAGAGAAGAGGAAGAAAGACCGAGACCGAGAATGGATATCGCGACACTGAAAAGGACAACCAGGTGCCATCAGTGTAATGAGGTGGGACATTGGAGACGCGAGTGTCCTTATAATATTGAGACAGGGGAATTAGAACAGGAGGAGGAAGAGGTACAGAACAACGTGGTTAAGGGAGCGACAGTCCCGAAGGGAAAGTTTATCAAAGGGGGGACTCAGACTCCTCGAGCCCCGTTTCCTCAACCGCCTCGAATTGCGAATGGAGGGAAAACCTACAGACAGATGCCATTATTCGTAGGAGGAGAAGAATGCTATTACGTTGATCCTCTTACAGGGCAACGAGTGAATAGGGAAGAAGATTGTACCTTAGGAGCAGCCCTGGAAGTAGATCAGAGAGGACCATACGTAGAAGCTGAAGTAGCTGGATGTCCTACGACCTTTTTGGTGGATACGGGAGCCACTCGATCCACGTTGAGATCAGCGGTAGTCCCAGGTCTGCCGATATCAGGAGAGATGATTCAGGTGGTAGGAGTCGCAAACAAAAGAATGACGAATCCTCTGACGGAACCAGTGTCAGTAAAGATAGGGAATTACAGTGACGAACATCAGTTTGTGATCTGTGATTCTAGCCCGGTGTGTTTGCTAGGAAGAGATCTGTTGTGTAAACTGAATTGCACAATACATTGTACACCTGAAGGAGTAGAAGTGCAGACCAACGATGAGGAGGCTGATTTCAAAGTTGTGAACTCGCAGGAATGTGTGGAACTATATCCTACCTTAACAGTGGAGGAGCTTCCACAGGATTTGAGGGAGAAAGTGTCAGCTGAGGTGTGGGATTTTACTGGAGAAGAAATAGGACTGATTAAAGGGGTAGAACCAGTAAAAATCATGGTAAGACCCAATGCCGAGTACCCAAGAACACCACAGTACAAGTTGACACCGGAGACGATTGCAGGAATAAAGCCTGTGATCGAATCCATGATTAAACAGGGAATACTGAAGGAGATCGTGGGTAGTCCATGTAACTCACCGATTATGGGTTTGCAGAAGCCTAGTGGAAAATATAGAATAGTGCAGGATCTTCGAAAGATTAATAATATTGTTGTCTCATGTTGTCCAGTGGTACCGAATCCATCAGTGATATTATTTCAGATACCGTTCCAAGCTGAATGGTTCACCGTGATAGATTTGTGCCAGGCTTTCTTTTCGATTCCTTTAGATGAAGAGAGCCAGTATCTTTTCGCTTTTAAGCTGGAAGATCGCGTTTTAACATGGTGTCGTATCCCTCAGGGGTATACAGAAAGCCCATCGATTTTTAACCAGCTTTTAAAGAGGAATCTTGAAAGTCTAGTACTGCCCAAGAACTCAGTTCTAGTCCAGTACATAGACGACCTCCTAGTTGCGTCAGAAACAGAGGAAGCTTGCAGAGAAGACACCATCACCTTATTAAATCACTTGGCCGAGAACGGGCACAAGGTGTCACCAAGTAAATTGCAATATTGTCTTACCGAAGTGCAATACTTAGGCCACAGGATTGAAAAGGGGAAACGGAAGGTGTCTCCAGACAGAATAGAGGCGATTATGAAAATGAATGCGCCTACAACACAAAGAGAGGTCAGGATGTTTCTAGGCATGGTTGGTTATTGTCGGCAGTGGATAGCTAACTTTTCACTGAAGGCAAAACCTTTATTACAACTGACGCACAAAGGAGTGAGTGATCCGGTACCATGGGACAAAGATTGTTTGATGGCGTTTTTGCAGCAGAGGGAGGACTTATGTCGTGCCCCGGCTTTAGGAATGCCGGATTACACAAAACCATTTTTGCTTTACTGCTGCGAGAGAGAGGGATGCGCTTTAGCGGTTTTAGCTCAGATCCATGGAGATGCGCGTAGGCCAGTAGCGTACTTTTCGGCTACATTAGATCCAGTAGCCGCAGCGTTGCCCGGATGTCTCAAATCCGTTGCTGCAATGGGTGTCAGCATTGAAAGATCTGAAAGCGTGGTGATGGGACATCAGTTAGTGGTGTACGTACCGCATTCTGTGGAATTGTTAATGACCAGGACTAAGACTCAGCATCTGACGAATAGCAGGCTCACACGCTACGAGCAAGTCATACTGGCTGCCGAGAATGTGACCCTAAAAAGATGCTCCGTCTTGAATCCTGCTACTTTGATGCCACTTCCAAATGAGGTGGATGATGAAAATTGTACAGATCATGACTGCCTTGATGTGACTGAACTATGCACCAAACCGAGACCCGATATCGTAGATGAGCCATTGACTGACCCTGATGAAATTTTCTTTGTTGATGGTTCATGCGTAAGAGACGATATTGGCCAGCTGAGAGCAGTTTATGCAGTTTGTACAATTACCAGAGTTGTAGAAGCCGCTTGCCTGGAAGGAGTACACTCCGCTCAGGTAGCTGAAATTATTGCTTTGACGCGTGCCTGTTTAGCGGGTAACAAAATTCGAGTCACCATATACACCGATAGCCAGTATGGTTTCGGGGTAGTTCACGATTACGGGCAGTTGTGGTCTCAAAGAGGTTACATGACCTCCTCGGGTTCTCCCATTAGGAATGGAGAATTCGTGAGACTTTTGTTAGAGGCATTGCAAGGACCAACAGCTATTGCAGTGGTCAAATGCGCAGCGCATACAAAAGGTACAGATTTTGTGTCACAAGGTAACCGCTATGCGGATGAAGTAGCGCGTTACTGCGCAGAGCAAGGATATTCTTACACTGATGTGAAAGTGGGGGGAGTACAGGAAAGAACTGAATTGACTATGTTGTTAGACACTGTAGATACGTGGGATGAGCTAAGGAGTGTTCAGGAGAATGCACCAGATGATGAGAAAAAGAATTGGGAAACAGCGGGTTGTATGAAAAGCGAGATGAATTTTTGGGTCTCTGCCGATGGGAGAGCAGTTTTACCAAATGAACTTGTTAGTCCAATGGCAAGGAAATTGCATGGATCAGCACACATAGGAAGAGATGCCATGGTGAGAGTATTCAGACAAACATGGTTTAATCCTAAGTTTAGAGTAGCGGCAGAAGCAGTATGTCAGCGATGTGCGATTTGTCAGCAACTAAACGTGGGAAAGAGAACACCAGTTACATTGAGTCACATAGGAAGGTCTGGGGGGCCTTTCAATAGAATGCAGCTTGATTTTATAGAAATGCCTCCATGCAACAGACTCAGATACGTCTTAGTGATTGTCTGTATATTTTCTAGATGGGTTGAAGCTTACCCTACACGTAGGTGCGATACACTTACAGTAGCAAAACTGTTACTTAGAGAGTTAATACCGAGGTTTGGGGTGCCATCCTCTTTGGAATCGGACAGAGGAACTCATTTCAACAGCGAAATAGTGAAGATGTTGTGCTCAGCTTTGAGTATCGATCAGAAGCTCCATTGCAGTTATCGACCAGAAGCTTCAGGGATTGTAGAGCAAATCAACAGTACAATCAAGTCCAGACTGGCTAAAGTTTGTTCATCGACATCCCTGAATTGGCCAGACGCACTTCCAGTGGTTCTTATGAGCATACGTAGCACACCTGATAGGAAAACAGGCCTCTCTCCACATGAAGTGCTAATGGGGAGAGCTATGAGATTGCCATCGGTTCCGACTGCAGCGCTAGTGAACATCACAGACGACTTGATCTTGGACTACTGCAAGGGACTATCTGATGCCATTAATTCTGTGTCCCTCCAGGTCCAGGCTGCAGAGGTTCCATCAGCACAAGATTTGTGCCATGACCTGAGTCCGGGAGACTGGGTCCTGGTGAAGAAGCATGTCAGGAAGAACTGCTTAGACGTGCGTTGGCGAGGACCATTTCAAGTCATACTTGTCACGAATACTGCGGTGAAGTGTGGAGGCCTGCCAAACTGGATACATGCCTCACACACCCGAAGAGTGCCAACACCTCTAGAAGAAACAGCTCCTCTCTCGGATGAGAATCCGGCGGGAAACGGAGAAGTCATAGAGGGGGAAAGCCAAGCTGTGGAGGTGATCGAAGAAACTGAAACTGTGTTGGAACAAGACGACGAAGGTCAGGGCATTAGCGAGACCGAAGTCGCCTCAGGAGAAGAAAGTAACTGGGAGACTGAATCGGATACCGAGCAAACTGAGAGAGACCAAGAGACAAGTCCCAGAACAAGGAGCAGAAGAACAAGGAGTGACGAAGCCAGTTGGCCGGAGAGAAAGAAAAGGCCAAGCTCGGAAGAAAAGCAAGAAAGAACTCTTGTCCCGATCGCTGAAGAATCGGATCAGGAGGAAGAAACGACAGACTCAGGAACTGAGAGTCCACGAAGATCGAGAAGGGTACGTGTGCCCTGCAGAAGGTACGCCACCCCAGAGTGGACTTATCTAGCAGATGTCTTGGGGACAGAAATCTGGGAGAGTGAAGAACGTGAAAGTAATCAATCTCGATCCATTTGTGGCAGTGGAGATATGGATGTTGACGCCTGGACTCGAGACTGAGGGGTTACTGACTTTCACACTTCCCATACCCCCATACTTGAGCCGGATTAAGGATTTAGTGTTGAACAGATTACAATTTCCAACATTTGGTCATCAAATATCAGAGGAAGAAGACAAAGTCATTCGTTTTGAGTTGTTGGAACTAGTTGCAAGAGCTGCAGGTACAAGAATAATTGTTGATGTATAGAGACTTTTGTATATAAGTTATAAAGAAGAAGATAACCTAGCGCCGAGTGGAAAGAAGAATAAAATTAGGGAATACATTTAGAGGACGGAGAAGGGTTAGGGTTGTCTGTTGTTAAAAATAAAGAGACATTGTTGCGAAAAAGAGACTTTGTTGAAAAAGAGCACTTTACAAACTGAGAAGAAAACAAAGCAAACAAAGGACTGAACTGATAAACTTCTTCGCAAAAGAAAGAGTCACGCTGTTTTGACAACATGGAGAACGGCAACCCAAACAGAAAAGCTAGATGTATAGTAGGTACACTTATAGCAGTAGTGATATTTCTTATAATTACAGTAGTGACAATATCATATATCATAGGACATGAAAACGATAAAGAAATAGCAGATGTAAAATTTGTAACGACTTTGAAACCTGCTCTTGTGGGAAAGAAGGAGGAGAGCGATGTTATACGTGAAAAGGCGTTACTAGCAGATGAAGTTCGTAGATTACATGAAGATGAGTCACAGGGAAACTTTAGGTCAAACGCATATGCTAAACTGTTGTACGAATATATCGATGCCATGGAGGCCAAAGATTGCTACGTTTGTATGCAATTGCCGGCTTCTGTAGATGAGGGCATCCGATATCATCATCTCCCATTGACTTATGGGATAACCTGTAGTTTATTGCTTAGTATATTTTATGGTAGAGAAGGGTTTGAGTACTACTTTTCAAATTATGATTCGGTACTGCCAGAAGTTCCGAATTATAAGCAAATGAATAAGTGGGACTATTACAAAAAGGAGGATAGACTAGCCAAATTCTTCCTTCCTTGGGATACACTAGATACTTCATATGCACGCAGAAATAATCTGACTTGCAAGGTGTCAGAGATTGAGAAAAAGTTCATAGCACAAGTAGATGACCGATACAGAAGACAGAAGATTCTAAAAATGTCAGGACAGTGAAAAACTGATTGGACCGAAGAAGAGAAAGCACATAAAAAGAAAGGTAGCAATGGTCCAATAGCATTGGATAGAACGCAGAAAGGAAAGTTATGTTTAACTCGAAGCAAGACATATTATGAGAGTGAATTCGTAGGTGAAGTTAATTGTGAGCATGCTTTTAAGTTAGAGTACTATACGAAAGATTTTATGAAAGGGATGCAGGCTATTCCTAATGTATATTTTGTATGTGGGAGAAATGCCTATGTAAAACTGCCTGACAATTGGTATGGTTCGTGTTACTTGGCAATTGTCTTCCCCAAAATATATCATGCAAAGGATTTAGCGGTAATAGAAAGAAAGGCTTCGACAAGGACGAAAAGAGAAGTAGGAGATGCAGAGGTAGTAGGAGATGTATTTGGAGCGATGTTTCCTATGTTAGATTTAATACTTAACGATGTTAAGATCAGGAGACTAGCTACAGTTGTAGATAGATTATCTGCAAGTACTGCAAGGTCATTAATGTTAATAGAAGGCGAGATGCAATCGATTAGAGCAATGGTTCTTCAGAATCGACTTGCTCTTGATGTAATATTAGCAAAAGAAGGCGGAGTTTGCAAGGCTTTGAAGGTTCAGGAATGTTGTACTTATATTCCTGATAATTCAAAACCACTTGAGAAGGCCATAAGGAACATTACACAGATTCATCAAGAAATCGAAGATTTGACAAAAATAAATGTTTGGGAAAAAGTAGGTAATGGAGTAGGAAAGGTTGGAAGTTGGTTTGCTAACCTTGGCAAAAGTATAGTGTGGTACATATTAAAACCTGTATTAATAGTATTAATTTGTATAATCACATTGTTAGGATTAGTAAAACTATATAAATGGTATAGGACGAACCGGTTACAAAGATCTATGAGAGAACAGGAAAGGAGATTAGCTGCTTTACAAGATCAACAGTATAAAAACTTGAGAGCACTTGAAATGATGAAAAGAGGGAATGATATGACTAGTTCGGTTTAAAAGGTGTTATTCAAATTGCTTTTAGTGATGACTCCTAAAAGTCATCAAAGGGGGGACTGAGAGAGCACAAATTTGAATAAAAATTATGTATAGGCCATATTTACAAGCATATCGTATAACGTAGGAATGAAATGTATATCGAACGTGAAGTTGACGCTTAAGGTATAAAGTTAACAGATGTGACTAAAGTAATATAGAAATGTATAACTGTATTCACTTTAGGATGTATTAGATTTAGAAGGCCCGTATACGTAGTGGGCTAATGTGTAGAAATGCTTACGAACAGAAGAACGTGCAAAGTGAAATTCATGTACGTGTGTAACTTTAAATGTAGAAACGGTGAAGAAATATAACATGAAGAAATGTGCAAGGAGCATACACATAACGATGTAACCAATGAGAATATAACTTTATGTTTTATGTATAGGGTTTATATTCTATGTATGAGATTATATTCTGTGTGAACTTTATATTCTATGTATTAAGGTTCATATTCTACGTAATTGTATTCTATGTAAGATGTATTCACACATGAGCAAAAGTATTTGCTAAATGCGATTATATATGAATGTATGTTAAAGGTTATACTGTGTAGAAGAAATTGTAGGAATGTTAGAAGAGTTTAGGTCATTTGTGATTATAACCTGACTAACCAAGAGTTCGCAGGAGCGTAGTCCAATGTATGTAATTTAGTGGACTCACAGGAGTCGTGAATAGCCTTCACTTGAAGGTGCGAGCCGAAGAGTCTAGCATTTGTTAGATTTAAGGTGACAAATGTCGAACGAAGTTTATTGCCTAAACATGAGAGGAGGCGATTGGAATTTGAGCTTTGTTTTGAATGACCATTCACAGGACCTAGTAAGGTCAAGAAATAGTTGTAAGTTAAAGTCTTGTTTAAGTTCATTTGACTTTTGATCTGGAAAGTGTCAATTAAAGTCACCAACAAGAAGATGAAGATGACATCTAAGAGAAGGGTCAACCTAACGGACGACGCGAAGAGATGAAGTAATGGAAAGAACCAGAAACTGACATCATCGGGGAAAGTCTGTGGTGGGCGTCAAGGGGCGTTCCACCCACACTGTGATTGTGTATTTTAGGGACAGCACCCCGGGGAGGAGGGAAGAGAAGAGCAATGAGTAATTGGAGATTAGGAACAGCGAGGCGAATTGCTCAGAGCGAAGGCAAGAGTAGATGCCTTGAGCAGATGCGCTGAGAGAGATCAGAGCGCAAGGGAGCAGTAGGCCGAGGACCCTTAGAAGAGCGGATGGGTAGGCAGAGAGGGTACTGCTTCTAAAACTTAAGTTACCTTTAGAGGCTAAGAGAGTTTGAACTTCTTTGGAAGTCAAACTGCTGACACCTTTTTAGGGAAGAAACTTGCGAAATAGGGAAGTCACCTAGTATAGAGTAGGGACAGATTTAATTTGATTATTTTTCTCTTTCTGTAGATGACGCAAAGGAACCACTTCTCATCGAAGCTTTAAATTGCTGATTTTGGAATTGATTTTGTATTCTTTGTATACTTTGAGATTTATCCTGAGAGGATTGTATTTGCATTCAAATTTGACTTTTATATAAAACTTTTAAACTTTATCAGTTGTAAGTGGTTCTTCAGAGTGGCGTCAGTTAATGGGGTTTATCTAAACCTATGTGGGGGTTGTCTTTTACTCAATGACAGATACTATCGGTCCAAACTTTACGAATGAGATAAATTATTAAATTGATTATAAATTGATACCAAAATCTCATTCCCCGCACTTTAATGCAGGCGGGAATATGTTGGGTGTATCCCTGTAATTTTAACAATTGAAGGCTTGGTTTACAGAGCGCCAGATACAGGAATACAACAGTATGTATAATTCAATCGAGGAAGGAGACTGCTGTGAGCGCAAAGACCATCCTTAGCAGTGCCACTCTCCTCACCCTCGGGGTGCGCTGGCATTTTCGTGGTCAGCTGCAGACTATATAGCTGGACTAGCAGCCTCATGACCCCATTCTAGCCCAAGACCTATGCAAGTGCCCAACCTTTATGCGTGAGCAACCTTTTTCTCTGCCTAAATGCAAATTACCTTACAGCAGAGCACAAGTGTGGGGGTAATGGTATGGCCGGTGCAATGATATAATTACAGGAGGCAGTGATGCTGGTAACTGTGTCTCGCCGGCATAGCCCAACTGGCAGATGAAGAACTGCAATTCCAATGAATAACTGCCTTCACCTGTGGGCTGCTTCCTCTGTTCCATATCCCAGGTTGCCTATTCAAAGTGGAATACTCTACTAACACAGTTTCCATTGATTTAAGGCTGAAAATGAATGATTATGAGTAAAATAAAGTGCCGCTAAAGTGCCGCTAAATTTCCATATTTGTGCCGCTAAATTTCCATATTTGTGCCGCTAAATTTGCGAATCCATGTCGCTATATCCTAGGGGGTCTGAATGTGGTCATTCTTTAAAAAAAAAAATACTACATACTTATGCCAAATGCTGTGTTTGACAGAGTCTCCCATTCCACGCTCACAGACATGTTGATCCCATTACTTCGGGACACTTTCAAGTAAATTGTTCGATTGGCTTCTTCGATGCTTAGAGTGTTTGTTCTGAAATGAAATAAGCAAAAGAAGAACAGATATTGGATGGAGATCATTTATTTTAAAGAAGCGCACCACCCTAAATCACAATATTCTTGCTCAGAATTTTAATGCAGTCACGCTGCTCAGCATTATTGAGATATATGTCCAGAATCAAGGGGTGCAATTGGCTGCAATCATTTTGTACTTATTTGCTTTCTATTAAACCCTTATAGCTCAGAGTGACTCCAGTGGTCCGATAGCTGACCTCCTTTGTGGGTTACATAGACGCAACAAGCTTCAGAGGCCCACCTCCAACTTCCCAGCTACTTGCTGAAACTAGTCCTGCCTGAACCTGCAACTTGAAACAGCCTGAGCCCTTCTAACCTCTGCTTCAGTGAGTTCCTGATCCCCAAGAGGTGCCTCCCGAGGTCCTGGACCCTAGGCTGGCATAAGAGTCCACGCCTCCTGCAGAAAAGGTAAGAATCCTGGAATTTGGGCTCCTCACGCTCTCGAATGGGCCTGCTTGTGCCAAAACTATGCTGCCCACAATGACTTTTAATGTGAAACTCCAATTACACCTGCTCTTTACTTTGACAGTAGCTGCTGGTGATAACTGCCAACGTGAAGCTACAGCAACAACCGTCCGTGATGCCTATTGGCTCTTTGCTCCACAGCGATGACCATCCTTGAACTACGGCCTGCTCTTCGCACTACAGCGATGACCATACGCTCTAACTGCACCTGGCGGACTCCTCAACTGAAAATGGCCCTCTGTGCTCCAGACTTTGAAGGTAACATTTCAGCAGGACTAATCTGGTCCCTTGACCCGACCCACACTTCATTGAGGACGACATGAACTAGGGACTTTTCCCCAGTCTAGCATTACCAGAAGACAGTGAATGCCACTTTCTGTTTTTAGGGGTTATTGTCAGAAAAAAAACATTACAATTGCATATTTCCAGTTCTACTAATTAGATTTTTGACTTTATGGCATAACTTTACTTTATTGAAATGTACTATATTTATCCAAATTGGTTTGGTATTTTCTTGAGTTGTGTTTTCCTTTATTTCTGTTTTTGTGCTGCATAAATACTTTACATATTGGCATTAAGCGTGTTTGAATGAAGTTAAGCCTGACTGCTTTGTGCCAAGCCCCCAGAGGGTTAAGCATAGGTCAATTTAGTTACTTTTGTGGTTCACCCTGACAGGGGTTGTGGCAATTGCTCGACCTTGGGGTCACCCTCTATTTTACCCTATAGCAGGTCAGGCGTAAAGCTTTATACATAAGGACTTTAATATTGTATACCGTGAACCTATGCATGCATCTGGTAATATAAAAATAATGTATTTTCTCCCCGTGCGCTGACACTCTTTTGGTAGCCATGCGCCCCTGCTCACACCCTTGGCCCATAGTGCAAGGGCATGTGTATTCTCCAAAGCTAGGTTTTGTACTGGAAGGTGATCCTTCCAGTACAAAACTATCCTTTGAGTCTTTTGCCACTTTATATGTGTGTTGCATAATGCATATGCAAAGTTGGAAAAAAAAGGATAAATGAAAACATTTCTCCTCCTTCTGCCTGCCTCGAGAAAGCATAAGGTTTTGGTGCAAATCCTAGTCTACGAATGCTATTAGAAAGGTATTTGCATCAAATCTAATGGATAGTTGCATTGGAACGGACATGCACCACGCACAAAAAGCCCCCATTGACAGAGAGTAACACATAGGGCAACTTTGCATGTCTCTGGTGAACTTTTAATTGCAAATCCTAGTTTGTGTTATGTAGAAATTCCCACCCCAACACTTTGCGCCACTTTTGTGATGCAAACCTGCCGCAAAGCCTTAGTAAATCTGGCCTCGTAGTTAAAAGCATTTAGTGTTTTCCCAACACAGTTTTCTTGATGTCTAGAGGCCTGAAATGTATAAACATTTTCCTAATACTGATAAATACGGACATATTTTTTTCACACATTCGAGTGTACCTGTTTATAACTGGGAAAATGCTGAAGAGGCCTAATGGGGCCTGGTTCTGCAAAACTGTTATTGCAGTCTGAATTCTGGTGCCGAGTCTTGCTCCTCCAGTCGGATTAAGTAGAGTGACAATAAACTGTTCATCCATCTCTGGCTCCTCATCTAGCAGGGCTGTGATTTGCAATGTCTGGTAGAAAATGATAGAGAACATAAAATAAGAATTAATGATATGAGAACCCAAACCATAAAATACATCAGGAATACATTAATTGGCCACTAAACAATCAGGGAAAACATGTTCCTTTTTGATTCATTAATTGTTTTATCTGGCAGTCAAGCTGCCTGGTGGACACTTCAGAGCACTGTATAGGTGTGTAATGGAGGAGGGTACAGAAGAGATCTAAGGGTAGATGCCTAATTACAAGGACAGTTAACCAAAGGACAACTTAGCTGGAATTCAGACAAGTCTGCAGGAACTGTAGCGTTTTCAGTGTTTTTTTGGATATTTCAATGTCTGATTACAAGTTGAGAACCTGTCTCATAAACGGGGTCTTGTAAATGATGCATTTTGACCCCAAAATACTTTAATCTTCTTGGACAGGTAAATAATTGTGTTTTATTTATCAGCCTTAAGTTTCCGACAAGCTCTTAGGATAGAAGCAACGCCATGGGTTAGTGAGGCAACAAGCCATGTGTGCCCTTCTTAATCAATGGCTAGTGTAGTGTTAGCCCGTACTACAGAGGAGACATGCTGTGCGGGTTTGCGATTGTTGGTGCTTGCCCATCACCTTCCAGGTAAGGCCCTCCAGATGCATTTGCAATACCCGTGTGGGACATAAATTCAGCTAAACTAATACCTAAATCCATAGAAGAATGGAATGTTAGTAAATTTGGTGACCTGAGGTGTAAGTGATATGTTGTCATTGAGCGTGAATCCCACATTTCTGAATTTTAGTGAATGGGTAGTGGGGTAAGAGACTCGTGGGAGGAGGGGATAGTCAAATGAAAGTGACTAAGACCCTTTGCGTCCCAGCAGTAGATCGTTTGACCTTTAGTTGTTGGAGCTAAGCCATTTGCAATACATTTACTTCAGAATGTTGTGAAAGTGGTCCATGGCTTGCATCACACAGCCCGTTGCCAACGATGCTCTGTAGTGTATTTCTGTATCAGTAACACTCGTGCTGTATGCAGCCTAGTTTCCTGCTACTGAGGATGAATGTGAATGCATCATGAAGACACTGGAGAGGGATGTTATGAAAATGTATATGGTTTGGTAATGACAGGTTCTACATGCCTGCAGTGAAGAGAAAAGAAACCTACATTAGCAGCAAAGGTTAGCTAGATTGTCTGGACTAGTTTTCCAGAAGATGTTGTAACAGAGATTGTTTTCAACATTTTAGATCCAGCACATGTTTAAGAGTGATCCACATGTGCTTTTAAAGTCATGTTTGTTTCTTGTGACCTAATTTGCAGTGTGTCTACAGACAGAAAAAAGAATATGCAATTATTTATGGTTCATGGTACGTGGCATCATATATTGGGCTATCATCAAAACCGTCCAAAGCAGTCAAAGATGTGGTAGTTTCGTCTTTTCATATGTCTGTGCCTCTGGGCTAATCCTAGCTCTATCACAAAATGAAATGATGGAGGGAGTGTTAAAACCTTTCAAAAATTCCCCCCCAGTCACAGATCTGGGTTTAATACATTGTTAATTTGCTCGCTAAGTCACCCCAGGCTGGACCCAGCCATATGCAAATCAGCCTGGACCCTGCTCCCTATGAGAACAGTCCAGCCTGAAATGCCAAGCCAGGACTGGAAACAAGCATCCTGGGACTGGTTTTGGGGTATCACCCCTTATCCACCAGGCTAGCTTGAATCTAATGGCGCAGCAAGCAAGATACCCACATCTGGGCATACGGTTAGCCACTTACGGCGCACTTAGCAATATCACTAAATAAAATGATGGTCGGAGTGTTGAAACCTTTCAAACACTCACCCCCAGTACAGATCTGGTTTTTAATCAATCATTAATTTGCTTATCACATCACCCAGTTTGGAATCAGCCATATACAAATCAGCCTCAAACCTGCTGCCCTATGGTAACAGTCCAGCCGGAACTGCCAAGCAACGTCCACCCTGGGTCGGAAACAAGCATTCTGGAACCAGTTTTGGGGTATCACTCCTCATCAGCCAGGCTAGCTTGAATCCAATGGCGCAGTGAGCAAGGGACCAATGTCTTCACCAGTTCCACTCTTATACATAGGCAAGGCTTAATTTGCAAAAAAGCAGGTGCCGCGTCCATTGTTTGCTTAGCAGTATGCAGTCAGCTCCAAGGAATGCCGGGGGTGCCAAATACCTAAGCCGCGAGTCTTGATTCCATGTCATTCCTCTTTCATCAACTACCAGTCATGTCCTGCCCCTTAAACAAGTTCTTTTTAATCACTGCTTTCTCAATTTGTCACAGTTTTTTATGTTGTTCTTTTCCTCCTTCTTTTTCCCTAATGTGTTTTTCTCTCTCTAGTGCTAGGTCACAGTCGGATGAGGGAAATGCGTTCCGGTCCCCAACAATTTGTGCCGGTGGGCCCCAACGGAACTTAAATTAAACACTGTGCATGGCCGTCAGAGAATAGTGCATTTGTGAGCTTAGTTCATAAACTTTTCGCCATTACATACTGAAGAAGGAAAATTCAAGCAGATGGGGTTTGTCTTGGAACGGGCGCACCAGTCTTGCGTAACCTAAGATAGAGACAATTTTGACCACTACACACTGAAGAAGGAAAATTCTTGCAGATGATGAAGAAGGTCTTGGAATGGGTGCACCATTCTTGCATAACCTGAGATGCTGACCACCTAACTACAAATGTCAGGTATGGGGGCTGGAGCTAACCCCAGAGATCACTGATATATATCTCTGTGCCCACGTAGTGAGGGTAGGCTTTGGCAGATATATCATTCCCTTTGAAAGGTCTTTTCATTGTATACAGTTTGCTAGTAATGTTGATCACATTTCTAAGTTGTATATGTTTTCTAATCTCAGCATAACTGCTTTCTTATAGAGTACGATAGTTTCCATAAATATTGTAAACATTCCTTGTGTCTCTCCATAGATATTATAGACTTGCATGAGTGAGAAACAAAAGGTGATGATCTATTGCCACGGTTACCTTGGGGGCTAAACGCTCATGCTCCACCATGGAACGTCTCCAAAGTTGAAATATAATGTGACACAGTGCAAACAGCTGCGTTGCATTACATTTCTTTGAAAAACCACGCAGGGCCACACATATAAGGCCTTGCCTGGTTTCACAAATTACAAACAAGCCTTTGTCCAGCGTCGCCTTGTGTGAATCAAGGCTGACGCTTGGCTTGGTACATCTAGGCCTTTGTCTTTACAGTAGTGGGAATTCTGGGTAGTTGCCTTAGATTTTATCAAGGATTGGAAAAGAATGGACAAACTGTTACAGCCTTTCATGAAAGAAGCTGATAAATTCTATTTTGTGAAAGTTTGTATGACTCCGTTGAAACACTTGTATGCCATATATTTATTTTTTTCATTTCCACCAGTCTCTTAACCCTCTACTTAAACTCACTATTTATATATATTTCAGAAACTAAATCTACCACTATATACCAAGTAAAAGTCTTCATATTTCCCCCACACAACTATGAAACATTTATCAAACATATTAAAGATCGTAATTCCAAAAAGTATAATTCACTGCCTTCTGCAATTAATAATTATGGGTTCAGAATTGCAAAATATATTAACGTGATCTTATATATCACTAACTTTTTACAGTTATACTAAACTGATGGTCTATTGACTCTCATATTAGGTCAACAAACAACAGACTTCCGACCAGTAGCATGTGTCGGTTCCACATATTCATGCAAAGAGGTAATCTGAATAATCTGTCCTGCAAGAAATGCGAAGGGTCGATGTACATAAACCGTGCAGGGAACAGCCCGAGTCTACCTGGTGCAGCACTGTGCCGATTGCTATAATCCCCTTTATAGTGGACTCAGGAGTGTACACACATAACAGCATGCACTGACATGGTTTATGATGGTGCACTGCATAAGAACACGGCCAAATAGGTGGTGCTTCTAGGCAGATCAGTCATTTCTCTCCTTTGGCAAAGGTGGTAGCATTAAACCCTGTATTAGAGATGCAACCCTCATTGCAGTAATTCATTTATAGCTAGTATAAACAGCAGGTCCATTTAACGGTATATTGCTACTGCAGCAGGAGACTAGGAGAGTTAAAAACAAACATGAGACCTTTATACAGAATAAATTCACGGCTGTCGAAAATGACCCAGAATATTTGGTTTGTTTGAGAGGTCTAGTGTTACAATCTTCTACATTGTGCAAACGGTAAACAACGTGCAAAATTCGAGGTGAACGTAGCATTTGGTTTTTCAGCTTGCACTTTACAAACTCATGAAACTTCTTAAGACAGTGGTTCTTAATATTTTGACTTCTGTGGCCCTCTTAATTAATCATTGCTAGAATCCAGTAACCCCACGAAATCATTATTGGAGTCATTATAGGAATCCTGAGAAAAATATAGAAACGAGCATTCATCAAGCAACTGCATAAATTATGAAATATTTTACTTAATTCACAAGTATAAAAACATCTTTTTTTAAATTTTTGAATGGGAAGTTGGGGCTTTTCGAAAGTCAACTGAGGCCACACATCGCCCATACTATATTCTGTGTGTGTGCTCCCACAAATCAATCTGAGGAAAACAGCTTAATCTTTTCCTCCAATTTCATTTTTTTCATATTTTCAGAACGTTTTTATATTTTAAATGTACATTTTGTTTCTTTATTTATTTAGCTCAAATTATTTTGATAATATTACTTAATATTCTAAGCAATCATCGACCCCTTAAGTAGATGTCGTGGACACCCAAGAAACCTTAGACCACAGGTTAAGAACCACTGTCTTCAGGCAATGCTCAACACAATGTCACAATACAATTGACTAGCATTGAGATCACTGAGGTCCCTATGTGTTATACAGAACAAGTTTGAGAAAACTGTGAATGGATCAATAAATTGAGCACATGGCATTGAAACGGTATCTTCTGTCGGACACAGTGTATGGTGGGGGTGGGGGTGGTGATGGTGGTGGTGAAGGCTCGAGGTGGTGGTGGCAGTTCCCCTCAAGGTTATTTGTATTTTGTGATATGTGTATAGCAGACTATGGGGAAGCAGTACATACCAGCAATTGTGGAGTAGGACTGTGTCAAATGCTTCAAGAAATTTGCAGGAATCTGAGCTGAACTATTCTGTGCTTGGGAAAGAGTTATTATCATCCATGTGGGTGACTGACCATTTTAGACATCCGCTTCCTGCTTAGAAGTAATAAAAAGTGCGTGGAGCATGGGCGTAGCCATGCAACCCCTTTTCAATATATGGCATTACCTGGTGGTGGAAGATCACTCACATCTACAGGTGCATCAGTTCAAAGTGCAGTTTGCAATTGTTAGAAAGAATGTGCATGCAGACTGTATGCCCAAAGTTCCGATCGAATCAGGTTTAGATTCTCACGATGATGATGAGAAATGTGAAGTAGCGCTTTCAATTGAGAACGGGAATGTAAGGGTTCTAAGAAGGGGGGGGGTTGATTATACCAAATTGCAAGAGATGTGGAATACGAAAAGGTGTGAAGATGTTGATATGGCAAAGCTTTGAAGTTTAATTATTCTTAACTGGGTAGAAGAGCATAAACTTTGTGTTTCTTTTGTGATCTTAATGTACTTTTCAAAGTGAAGAATAAATAAATGGAGTAGGACGGTATTTTGATGAGAGGTGCTAAAATTATTCGTTTGGTGCGTTTCAGGATAATAATCTTTGAGCCAGGACATGAAGGGTAGTTGGGCAAGTCTTCTACTAAGAGATGCCTCAGAAATTAATGTTGGTAGCCAGCTTTTGGCACGATGGTGTATTTATGGGTGACACAATGACCAGAGTGTTTTAGCAATGATAAATCGGCCAAACCATATGTAACTGAATGTTCACCTGTGGAGTACCCCAATGGCCCACAAAGAATTCATGGACTTGACATTTTGGGACTTTGAGTGTCCTTCCAAGGAAGGAGGCTTTTGAAAATGTTTTGGTAGATTGCACTCAAAAGTGGCTATATTTAGGAATGGTGGAATAGGTTACAACAAAACGGAATTTTGGAAGACATATTTTGTAGAGCAGGTTTGCCTGAAAAAATAGTTTTAGATGATGATCCCCAGTTTGTGTGCAAAGAGTTTGAGGAAAACCTATGTAGGTGTGGTATTGTGCACAAACGGATTGCCAATTATTGTCCCCATTTCAAAGGTCAAATGGACAGATTGAATTGGGTGGTCAAAGAGGCCTTTCAAATGACTGTGAAGTGCGGACTGGCATGGCAGAAGGCTCATCAAGCCATGCTGTTAACCCATGAAACCACTCCCAATTAATTCACTGGGGTTCACCATTTAACTACTCATGGGCAGGGGACCTGGATCTAAGCTGGCTCCGTGGCGGCTCAAGAAGAATGAAGGTTTGGGAAGAGCATTAGACTTTAGTTTAGTTAGAAGATGGGTTTAAAGATATCAGGAGAAAATGAAGAGATATGTGAACAGTAAGCGTGGTAAACATCCCCATCATAGCTTTGTGGTAGATGATAGAGTTCCCATCAAACTTCCTGCTGAATTGGCTGAGGCTTCACAGAAGTGGTCTAATCCCATTAAAGTCACTTAAATCTTTAACAAGGCTGTAAGGATCGAGGGCGGCAAAGTACGGAAGTGAGTAGGGTATCATAATCTTAATAGTGATCCTCATCTGACAAAGATGAGAGAAGGTGCAAGTTTATGGAGCAGAGTGCATGTGAAGTGGGTTCCTGACAGATTTTCTGATATTGTCAAATACTGAGTTGTTCATACTAATGTTGTTATATTGAGGAGTTAAGTCAGTGAGTTCTTTTTAAATAGCCATGAGTTGTGCTGCTTTGAAAAAAGTATGCTCACCTTGGTGTTAGCCCCTATTGTATCTTTTGTCTTTATTTGTCATGTTCTTATTTTTTTATTTGTTTAAATTGTAGTGTTTAATATATGAGATGGTCAAACATTTATAGTTTCTATAATCAATAATTGTTATGCTATTATTGGGTTTTGTTAGACCTGGTACCATTGGCGTGGGTCTCCCTTCCACTTTTTGCTGTTGCCTCTAATGTTTTTTAGATGCTTTTGCGCACTGTGCCACTGCTGTTCAGTGCCACAGTGCAAGTGCTCCCTAAGGTAAATTGATGTATGGATTAGTGTCTCCATGATTGGCTTGATTGTTTTACTTGTCAGACCCTAGTACAGTGCACTGCGTGTGCTTAGGGCTTGTAACCAATGCTGCTAGTGGGCTTGCAGCACTGATTGTGCCACCCACCGGATCAGCTTGTAAAGTGTGTCTCAGGTCTGCCATTGCAGAGCCTGTGTGCAGTCTAGTACTGCCATGTTGACTTGGCAAGTGCACCCACTTGCCGGTCCCTAAACCTTCCCTTTTATACATATTAGTCACCCCTAAGGTAGGCCCAACGGCAGGGTGCATTGAGGGTAAAAGGTAGGACATGCCCTGATGTGTGTGGCATGTCCTAATAGTGAATTACAGCCATTTTCGTTTTTCACTATTGCAAGGGTACCTGTTCCCCATACGCCAGAATGAGCAGTTAGATTATTACATTTTATAATCCTAACTGACTGAGGGGACTGGGTAGAAATTCGAGCTTAGTATGCCTGAACTCAGAATGATGAAATACATCTTTTAGTGAAGTTGGTTGTAACATTCTGTATTTGAAAATACCACTTTTAGAAAGTAGGTATTTTCTTGCCTAACTATCCAAGCCTGCCTCTGCTAGGTTGTGTATTCCTTGTCTGTAGTTTGAGTGACAGGGGCTGGGGGATTCCAGTGGACAGGGTGAGTCAGCACAGGGCTGAATAGAGAGATCTGCATGCAGATGGAAGGGAGGAGTTGCACCTGGAGTGGTGTGGCTCACTGGTTAGAGGTGGCAGACCCAGAAGCAGAGGGCGACCTGGGACCAGGGTTCGATTCCTGACGCGGAGGGTCTTGGGCCATGGTCAGCGGACTCGAAAATTCTCGCCTCGGTGCCTACTCCAACTATGGGTCCCACTCAGCAACTCTGGGCAATAGCTTGCTTAATCTCTACTAACGGCCCCATCAGCGCTGGGGATGCTTGTCTTCACCTTGGAGATGCCCAGGAGGGACCATCTCACAGGGAAAAGCCAGGATGGGTTCCTCAGCGGTATACAGCGCTGGGACGCCCCTTTGCTGGGGCAGCTGTGCGCTTTACAAGTATACAACATTTAACCTGGTACCTGAATAGGGCTGTGCCTTCCCTCCACAACGCTGGCTCCCCCTCCTGGGGTGTGTCTTATGTCCCTGGCCTACACACTTAAAGGAAAGCAGGATTCTTGTCAACAAAGTGCTCCAGGACTGACAAGAACTGGTTTGGACTAGGCAAAGGCCCCTCTGCCTTCAGAGAACAAAGCGAAAAGGTGTATAAATATTGTGACCTAGACCCAAGAACTTTAGATCACTTCCGGGAATCAAGACAAACCTTTACTGAGGAGAAGAACTAGGAAGCTGAAGGAGGAGACTATCTCTGTGCTGTGTGTTTGGGGGCTGGCCTGCAGAGATTGCTTCATTGCCAAAGAGAGGAGAAAAGGACTGAGTGTGCTTTCTAGCAACTTGAAGAAGAATCTCCAAGGTCTTGAACTAGAGCTTGCCTCATGCCTGAAGTCTCAGGGATACAAGACTTCACCAACCAGCTCCCCCTGAATTCCCTTGCTGGGAATTGAAGTGCCTGCTGTTGTGCTGGGCCTTCTGAGAGACTGGATGTTGCTGGGAGCTGGAAGTGCGATGCAACAACGAGTAGCGTGTCACCGCCGCAGCCGCTGTCATCGCATTGCCGAGGAAGCGAGCCACTGCTGATGTTGTCATCATCGCATCGCCGAAGCGCGGCGCATCGCCGGAGAAGCGGGACACTGCCACAGAGGACTTTGTTGCATCACCGGAGAAGCGCATTGCAGGGCCTTTCGCGGCTCCAAAGATCATCGAGTCGCCGCACGGCCGTCGGGCATGCACACATTACACCAACGTTTTCGCATCGCAACCGAGACGCCATTTTGTCGCATCGCACCGGAGAAGAGTATCACATCGAGGTGCCATCTTGTCGCATCGCATCGGAGAGCAGTAAGAAACCGACGCATCAACTCCCCACACAGTAAGGAAGCGAGCAACAACTTTCCTGCGCAGCAGTAAGGAAGCGACGCATCCACTCCCCTGCTTGTAAGGAACAGACGCATCAACCTCCCTGCGAACCTTTTGTTTTCCTTGCGTTACGCATTTAAGGTGCATTGAGAGTAAAGTGTTGTATTTTCAACTTGAGAGAACTGAGCTATTTTATAACCTTTTAGAGACTATTTTTGAGTACAGTATTGTGGATTTTTTTGTCGTTTGGTCTTGTTTTAAGTCTATATAAAAAATACCTATTTTTATAATACAACCTGTGTGGTGTCCATTTGTAGTGTTGTCATTGTATTACTGTTGGTGTTCACAAATGCTTTACACACTGCCTCTGAGATACGCCTGGCTGCTCATGCCAAGCTACCAAGGGGGTGAGCAGGGGTTATTTTAAGAGTGTACCCCCCTTACCCTGACTAGACGCCAGGGTCCCTACTTGGTCAAAGTTACCTACCTCTGCCAACTAGAGACCCCTAAATCTAACAGGTTTGTAACGGGGGAAGTGTTTAGCGTTCTTAGAATGTTGGCTGGATTCTAAATTAGGGACTCTGTGGTGATCAGTTGGAGACTGGTGCTGTTATGGGCAGAGGATCACTCAATGTTTGCTCCTGTTTGTTACAATAAAACACTTTTCCATCCAACAGAAACACTGTATGTTCTTCACAAAGACCCACCTATATGAGTAAATTACTTTTATATTCAGTTTTGTGAATCCCAGAGTTAGAAACTCACTATTTTGTCCTGTTTGTCCCCATTTATTGCTGAATGACACTGGTTGTAACTGACTCTGACTGTAACCTGGGCTCTGCTAACTAGGCCCAGGATAAGTGCAATGTTTAAAAAGGTAAATGTAATTGGATACATGTACAATTGGCAATGAGATCCCCTTTAAGTCCCTAGTAGATAATATGGCCATGGGGTGCAATCCACTTTTAAGTCCCTAGTATATAATAGTGCATGGAGGTGTAGCGGGCCAGCAGATGTCCTGCTCTTGCATGTGTGCCCTGCTGTGTGCCTGCTGTCCTTTTAAAGGCTGCCCCGAGTTGTAGCCTGTCTTTAAAAGTACATTCTCACAGTTGGTATTGACAGACCCTATATGTCCCTAGTATATAATAGGGTTAGGGGGGGTCAAACTACCTATAAAGCCCTTGAATATAATCGGGTTTGGATGTTTAGAGGCCCTGAGGGTTTTCTACACTTACATGTGTGCACTGCTGGGTGCCTGCTGTCATTTTAAAGGCAGCCTAGCTTTGAAGGCTGTCTTTAAAAGTAAATTGTGTGCTAACTCGACTTTAGTGGTATTGACACTTTAAAAGTGATAATCGCCCTCATTTTTTACAAAATAGTTTTATTTGCCCTAGTGAGGGAGAAACTGCCCAATTAATTTTTCCACATTGTAGATACTTGGCTACATAGGCTAACATTGCAATATTTTATTTAGGTATAACTATTGCTAGGAAAGGAGGTAAAATATCATTCAAGGACTTAGAAGGTTTGTATTGATAAATTCAACAACTTATCATTTTTGAACTTGTCACGCCTAGTACAGAAGAGAAGTTATAGAACTTCCTTAACTGTAATCCAAAATCCAGACTGTTGGTGGTCTTTGTTGATTGGTCAGCCTTAACAGGCTTAGCCAGGCTGCTTTCATTAGGTTCATAAGTGGCCTGGTTGGAGTAGAGGTTATCTGATGGGTAGAGCTCTGAAGCTAAGGAGGATTAGCTCTGTAGAAGGGGCTGGGTAAATCAAACTCAGCTCAATGAGAGAGGAGATGAGCAAGTAATGCCAGGCGTACCGTAACCCCACTTCCTTTGCCCCAGCCAGATGGCAGGGTTAGGGCCGGAATTTAAAGAGGTCAGGGGGAGGAGAGCTAATGGAAATGAACCATTCTGTAGATTGGTTTGGCCAACTCTTACTCCCCTGGAGAGAAATCATCCATGTTGGATTTTGGAAGTGTAGTGCTCTGTGGGACAAAAAGATGGCACGCTTTGGAGGAAGTTGTCATATTTTTGGGTGCCACCCAGAATCTCACTGGACAGAGGTGTCCCCGGCTTGTTGCCCTAGTACACTGTATAAATATGTGAGAGCTGCATAGTCTCTATGATCTGCTGCCTGAAACTACAATGGGAATAAGGACTGCACTGCTGGAACCTGGATCTGCACCCAAAGGCCTGCACTGGGAATGAATAAACCTGCTGCACAATCTAATATTACAGACCTTAGGACTGTTCCTTGTTTTCAAGAAAAATTAAGGAGTGGATTCCCTACAAGCTAACGGTTAACAGAACATACCTACATCACCTCAAAGAGTCCACCTCCTGGAACGCGTCCAGTGGACTTTTAAGGATTTGGCCTCTTGCATTGTAGGAATTGTGGTCCAGACATCCCAAAGACCATCTAGGAGATTCCAGACCTTTGGAATGGTGATTTGGACACTTTGAACCTACATGCAGACCTTCAAAAAGTACCTCGAAAAGGTTGGCGCCCTTTTGTGAAAAAGCACCATGAGGTTACCGACCCAACATCAAGAGTCATCCCAACTACCTTTAACCAATTTCAGGTTTGTCTCGCTGAAGTGCCAGACTTCCAGGATTTGACCAGGGACTCTCAGAAAGTCAAGCTGGTGAACCCTCTCCGAACGGGTTCAGCGTCTTTAGAAGAAAAAGCTTTGGAGAAGTTCCTAAGTGTGAAGGTAAATTTGGCCGGGGCCTCCTGCTTAGTGCATCTGACCAGGGCTCCACGGTTGGCCTCAAACTTTGACTTTGCCCCAGTCAAGCATGACCAAATGTCTCAGAGTGGCACTATATTTTTAAGCACTATAAAGTGGTTAATCTTTAGAAATGTGTATCTCTAGCTCCCTTAATTGGATTTTTGTGGTTTTGGTGTCAATTTGTTCCTATAAATATTTCCACATTTTATAGTGTGGGATTTTATTGTTTGTTGTGTCTTACATGTTTGATGTATTGGTGTTTTTAAATGCTTTACACTCCTGTCTCCTAAGTTAAGCCTGACTGCTTGTTGTCAGCTACCAAGGGCTGAGAAAGCAGCTGATTTACTGATACCTTTACTGGGCCCTATACAGTGTTGGTGGCCTTATTACTAGTGGTACATGCATACTTACCCCTAACAATAACCAACTTTCCAACACCCTAAATATGGCCACAGCTCACAGTCAGGTATGGAAAAAAATGGTCAGAATGACTCCTAAGCGACGGTGGAGACTCCTGGTGTCACATCCAAATTGTGAAATACGTCATAGCTTGCCATGAAGTCGGCTGACAACTTAAAAGAACTTAAAAGGAGAAGGTGGGAGAGCGATTTTTACACCTGAATGACAGAATGCTGTCACACTTGTTAATCAATATTATTTTGTTGCCATCACCTGAGCAAAAGATAAACTGGCAACCACCTAGGAGGGCATGGCATTCAGTGACATGCTTCAACTCGGAGAAGATAATCTACTAAACATCTTCAATGATCACCTAGCTGGCTCAACTGCTGGCATCCAGAAACAATAAATGTAGATGTTAAAAAGTCTGTGAACCGAGTTGTGGGAGGTTTAGTGCATTTATAAAATTGTGTATTATTAATATTGTGCAAAATGCGGAACTACACTTTAATTGAATTGTGAACACTAATTTGATTCTATACTGTGCTTAATTTGTAAAATATTAAGTGCAGGTGCTCAAATTTTTCTTTAGGAGGCCACACCCACTTTACCAGCTCCGCCCACTTCTTCCAGAGGCTGCACCCTCTTCCTTTATTGGTTTCATCCACAAGTCTCAACACATCAAAGCCACCTCCTCACATCTTGAGTTCCTGCAAGAAGCTGAAGGCCCGCTCTTCACATAAGCACCTCCGGGACCTCAAGTACCTGGATACCCTCTCGGGTGATTAGTTTGATACACAAATCCATATATCATAACATAATATAACATATGGGAAGCATAAGAGAACAACTTAAAAGTGAGCTCAAACTAGAGAATGTGTGTAATTCTCAAAATGCAGCTTTGGGAAAGGTCATTGGAGGACCTGAGGCAGCTTGGCAAACTAAGTAGAATGTGCTTGTAATGTGCTCTTTAAAAGATAGGAAGGGGTGAAGGAAGGAATACATTAAAGAAGGCAGCCACAAATGCATGCAGTAACAGGAATACTGGAGTGAGGACATATATGAGTACCGGATGAAAGGAGGAAATAAGAAAAGAATGTGAAAGGAAGAAAAGAAGGAATAGAGGGCGAAAGGAAGTGAATGATGTGTGATGGATGAATAGAAAGAAGAAAGGAAAGGAGCAAGATAAGCATACGGAGGGGTTGATGATAAGAAAGGAGGAAATTAAAGAAGAGGTGAAGGAAGGAGCAGAAATAAAAGAATGTAAGGAAAGAAAAAATAGATGAAGAGAAATAAATGCAGCAAGAGAGGAAGGATGGGGAATGAATGAGGGTGGAAGGAAGCAAGAATGGAATGAGGCTGGAAGGAAGCAAGAGGGGAAAGGAGGTATTGCTGGAGGTGCTGAGGAACAGAAAAAGGGAAAAGAAAAAGATGGGACGAAGGAAAGGAAAGAAAGGTCAGGGGAATGGATACAAGTATGAAAGGTACTGGGTCAAGGAGGGACAGTGAGTGACAGTGTAATATTAAAAAGAAATTGAAAAACAAAAGATTAAAATACATTTGTGTGCTTAACATACCATGTATGTTTGTAAAGCACATATTCACCAAAGGGAGCCTTGATACAGAATTTAAAATGTTGTTATCCAGCTCACAGGCACACATTTTATCGACGTCAGAAAGATGAAAGACTGAGTTGCATACCAAGATTACAATTTATGAACCCGAGAACAAATACTGATTCCTGGAGTGGATATAAAGAAATGCACAAGAAGGAAAAACATAAAAGGGAGAGTGAGGAAGGAGGAGATGTCTGAAGGCAAAGATAGATATGGTAGACAAAGAATGTGAAGAGACTTGAGGAAAGCAGAGATAGGGAGTGGAAGACTGGGGTGGAACATTATGGGAATGAAAAAAGGAAAGAGGAGAAAGGGAAGATGAGCAGACAGAAGTGAGCTGCGTGAAAAGAGAGTGCAAGGGAAAGATGAGAAGGTGAAAAATGATAAGCAGTTAATGAGGGGAGGTGGTGCGTGCTTAAGAGTAAACATGGACGTATGGCAGAAAGTGAAAGAAGAATAGAAAGAAGGGAAGGAGTAAGGTGTGAAGGGTAGTAAGAAAAGCAGATACTGAGGGGCAGCAAGAAAAAGGTCTGCTTTATTAAAAATTGAGTCATTAATTATGTAAAGTTGAGAGGTGACAGGGCTGTATTGTTCCTGGCCTGGCTCATGAATGCATAGCTGTGCTGTCCAAGACACACAATAGCGATTTAGGGCACCATAGCACTGAGTGGCAAGCTGGGGGCGTGCCATTTGCGCATGTACTGTGAGAGCACGAGCCATTGTTAGTTCTAAGTCCCAGTTATTTCAGAGTGATCACGGTGATCCCCCCATTTCTGGCAGACCCTGCCACTGATTTAAGGCATGATCTGTGCATTGCTCCTTTGCCAGAGCTACCCAGTCCCTGGACGGATGACTCTGGGAGAGCCAACATGGAGGCCAAGCTCACAAAGGCTGCAGATCTGGGGGTCCGAAACCCTGTGTGTGAAACAATATCACATTTTGGCAACCAGGGGCTGGTAAAGTTAACAGGCTCCTGATCTTGACCGTTTAGCAGCAGAAAATGCAGGACAAGCAAGGGCGGTAGGCGAAGCACCCAATTAACAGCAAGTGATGAGCCAAACCAAACTTTGCGCAATAAGGCACTAAAGCCAAGCTTGTCCGAACAACGAGAAAAAGTGAGCCTAGCAAGTGATGTGCATGCAGACGTAAACTTTGGGCAAATGATGGGCTGAGGCATGCACTGCCTAAAGAGCTAAAATTAACTTTAAGCACACGACTAGCCAATTGGGAACTTCAAGAGAACTTTGAGAGATTATGAGTCAAATTGAACTTTGTGCGTGCAATAAATATGCTAGGGTCAACTTTTAACTTGAATGAGTTTGTCTTGACCTCGGAGTGCAGAGCGGTTCTCGGGAACACAAATGATGCTTTATTATGCAATTTAAGTAAGTTTAATGTCAACAGTCTCATTACCGCACCCTGCAAAAATGGAGATTACATCTAACATTGCAGAAGCAACTTGGGCAGCATATCTTGAAAACCACTTTAACCGAGATCTGTCGGCCAATCAGATTATGAGCAAATCTTGCCAGGTACGAGGCCACGATATCGGCGATAGGCTACAAATGCACCCAATCAATCAGGACATGGCAGGAGACGCAGATTATACATCTTTTGAACCCATAATAAAGTGGCAAATAAAGAAAGGAAGAAGGGAAGGTGCGCCGGGTCCAAACGGGATTCCGCCTGTCCTTTTTAAAAAAGACATGGACTATTGGGCAGCGGCACTGGAACCCCTCTTTCGGGAGATCAGGCAAACTAACATCCTACCAGACACTTGGAAGGGCTTCGTTATTTCCCCCATATATAAAGCAGGGGATAGAGGTATTCCTCAAAATTATCGGTTAGTTGCTCTAATCGATAATGATGCGAAGTATTTTGCAGGTCTAATACTGGAAGATCTAAAGACATGGGCCACGAGGAAGTCTCTAATACCTGTCAATCAAACAGGTTTTGTTAAAGCCGTGGGGACAACAACAAACATACTGACAATGAGCATGCTTATAGACAAGGCAGAGATGAAAAAAATGCCCCTGCACCTCTGCTTTATAGACCACAAGGCGGCATTTGACAACATCAACCGCAATTTACTATGGACAAAGCTCAAGGATTGGGGTATCCCAAAAGGTCTGCTGGAGCCATTAATTAACCTACATACAGACACTTGGATTCAGATCAAGGTGGGGGACGGCTCAATGCTGTCAAGGCGGATACATACCAACAACGGCCTTAAGCAGGGTTGCGTGTTGGCACCCACACTATTCAATCTGTTCCTGGCGGATCTGGTGCCCCTATTAAATAACTGCAACTCACACTCGCCAAAATTAGGAGGCCTAAATCTACCATGCCTCCTATACGCAGACGACCTGGTGTTAATAAGCCATACTAAAGTAGGGCTTCAAAATCTCTTAAATACAACCCAGAGATATTCTGAGCTAAATGATTTAACAGCGAACCTCGAGAAGACGCAAACAATGACAATCAGCAAGAACAAACACAAGAAAAGCTTCTCGTGGTTCTGGAACAACATCCGCATCAAAGACACCTCGTCGTATACATATCTAGGTGTGAAGATTGATAGGGGTGGCCAATTCAGTGAACAAAGGGCCAGTATAAGAGGTAAAGGCCTTGCTCTGGCAATCGCCTTAAAAACACTAAATAACAACCTCTCTGGCCCTTCTCTGGCCCCTTTACTACATGTCATACGTGCAAAATTATTACCAACACTAACTTATGGGAGTGAGGCCCACCGAGGCAGAGATGCCGTAACACTTGACAGTACAATCGTGTCGGCATATAGAATCATCTTCGGCCTTCCAAAGCGATCCTCCCCAGCACAGATCAGATTGGAGTTTGGTATTCAATCACAGCTTTTTTCAAGACAAGGGATATATATCTGCTCATGGGACAAAGTAAGAAAAACGACTGAAGGAACATTGAACGCATACTTATGGAAAGAACTAGAGCAGACCCAAAATTCACCAGCAGCAAAATATTTGGCAAAGAGTATAGTGAACACCGGACTGGCAGAACTCTGGGCGTCCCCGGTAGATCACAAATTATTCAATAAACTGGTGAAGAAATCGATCAAGCTTCAGTAATGGGTCCAGGACAAAGTCACCCTATCAAAAAGATCTCACGCATGGATGGTATTAAATACATACCTGACACAAGCCTCCCAGCCTTATCTTGGTCTAGGTTATACAAAAAAAAAACAAATTGTCCATTCTAAGATATAGACTGGGCTTGCTACCATGTATTCTATACCTCCCTTACTGGCTGAGATCGAAAGCTGGAACATTATGCAGGTTATTTGGCATTGGGGCAGAAGACATGATGCACTTGCTATGCACGTGTGAAGAATTACAAGAAGAAAGAAAGCTCCTGCTGAAACGCCACTTTATTTTACAGGGGGTACGCACACGAAGGAGTGCAGGGCTAACCTGCTTCTCAGCACAGGATCCTCAGCTCAGTTGCAGTTTTGTGAAATTTTTAAAAGCAGTGGAAAAAAAACTACCAAAAATTGACACATGAACTATCTACAAACAGGACATATGATTTAATTTACGAATTGCCTGAAAACTGTAAAGAAATTTGTGGAAAAAACATGAATAGTCTAACAGGCTACAAAGCGGATGAGAAGTACAGATGGCCTAACGTGGGCGGCCAGCAAACAAAATCAACATGTATGCTGAACTGTTTGTTTTCTGCAATATAGAACAGAATCGATCTTAAACGCATGTTTTTATGAGTATTTTAATTTTGCTATTGTGTACTATATCGCATTGGTTTTAATTAACTGTGCAATAAACATAAACTTAAACTTAAACTTAAACTGACCAAATTATTGTCTAACAAAAATATTGTTCTTTTAAAATATCGTTTACTTCATATTATATGTTTCCTCTGTCACTATACCCTGTGACACTCTCGTTCTACCTGTGAATAGGTTTCCTTTACTGACAATGCAGTAGTGTCATATAAACTCTCTTTGAATTGCTAATAAGCTATTTTTAGTGCATCGTACCTGTTTTTGTCTTTAAAATGACATCTAGCAGACAATACCACATCTAGTTTTTTCGGTGGTGCATTATGCTTTCATTCTTTCCGCTAAAAGTCTAAGTAAGTGATTTGCATTGGTTTACATCTAAGTTTCCATTGTGGGAAAGCCAATTGTCTACATCATTTTACATAATTCCGTGTTGCATGCTGTCCATGCGGTTAAGCGTTTTTGAAAGTCTCACATAGGTGTGCTAGGCGCTATAGCTACAGTATAGTAAGTTATGTCATATGTAAACAATGACCTTTCCTTCAGCAGGTTTTCATCTTCAAATTGTACGCTATCTCAAAAAAGTCTCCTCTCACAATGTGCCACAACCCTGCATGAAAAAGTAACCTTGACCTAAAATCATTGATTGTTCTCTCTCCTTTGTACCTATAAAATGACCCATGCTGCTTTACGTGTTATTAGTTGACAAATGTGCTGATAATTGTTTTTAGAGTTTTTAACTATGCACTCTTTTATCGATTTTAGATATGTCTGATGACTTTTTATTTTGTTCAAATACTTTTAAAAACCAAGTATTGCTCGTACTAGTATTTGTACACTTTGATGGTTGTAAACAAACCAAATAAAGTTTTTTTAGTGCGCATCTGGAGAGTTTCAAAAATAAAATGAGCCTTATGTTATTATAGCGCTTGCAGCGAAGTACTTGAAATATCACAGCTTTCTGGCTCACTGAGCTGCTGCGCTATGTGTGTGTGTGTCTCTCAGCCTCTTGCCTCTCAATGAATGCATGGTGCTCTCTGCCGCCGTGCATGTTAGTCTGTGAGTTTTTAGATTGTGTGGCCACATTAACACACACGTCCGGCCTGCTTCTGGGGTAACTTTTTTAGGGTGGTTAACTACCTGCTTTTGAAATACCATTACAAAAGCAGGGGTTGCAAAGAGCCAGGCAACCCTACGAACTTCAGGCGCTCACCCACGAAATCACAAAAATCATGCCTGGGGTTCCCCAAGAACGTCTCCCAAGAACGTTTCTAGGGGAAAGCTTCCATCCTCTACTCCAGGAATGCATCCGGAGAGTGTGGGTGCAGTGATTCTTGGGAGCACAAAGGATGCTTTATTTCGAATTGTCCTTTGTTTTCATGACATCGCGGCGCTCCCCGCCGGCCAGCGTGTACATATAACGCCTTTTTGCAGCTCTTTTTGCTTTTTTGATGTAAAAAAATCAAACATATAAAAATGATACCTGTATTGATTGCTGGCGCTCCTATATATTCACTTCTGCTAGACATTGTATATTGAACGTTTATTGGCAGTCCTGTCCTGCACACTTCCAGACCACCGCACCCCAGCTCAGCCAAAAGCCCGCCTTCAGCCACTCTTCAACGGAAATGAAACTATGTTCCGTGAAATGCAGGCGCGATCTGCTGCAGTGCTAGTGACATCACTAACGTGATGACGCCACGCTCTTTCAGTATTCCTGGGCCAGGGTGGACTTCCTATGAGGACACACCAGCAGGGGCGGCTGGTGACATTTGAAAGTGGTGAGGCGTAAACTAATTTGCATATTGCACCGCAGCGATTGAGCGCAGCGAGCGAGCCGGAACCACCTTGCATCCATCCATACACCATTCATGCATCCACCCATCTATCCACCCACCCATAATCCATACATCATTCATGCATCCACCCATCCATCCATCATGCATCCACCCATCATGCATGCATGCATCCATACATCATTCATACATCCACCCATACATCCACCCACCCAACCTGCATCCATACATCATTCATGCACCCACCCATCCACCCATCCATCCATCATGCATCCACCCATCATGCATGCATCCATGCATCCATCCACCCACCCACCCTGCATAGATCATTCATTCATGCATCCTCTCATCCATCCAGCATGAATCCGCCCATCATGTATGCATGCATCCATACATCATTCATGCACCCACCCATCCATCCACCCATCCATCCATCCACCCATCTATCCATCCATCCATCCACCCATCATGCATGCATCCATCCATACATCATTCATGCATCTACCCATCCATCCACCCACCCATCCTGCATCCATACATCATTCATTCATGCATCCATCCATCCATCCATCATGCATCCACCCATCATGCAAGCATCCATACATACATCATTCAGGCATCCATCCATCCATCCACCCATCCATCCAACAAAAAACAACTGACTTAGGGGGACTTGATTTAGTTTTCAGGCACGTAAATAACATTACTGTAAAGATTGTAAAAACATCTAGACGTTTGTTCAACTGAACACACTCTAAGACGCTGAATCCATCACACTGAGATTCTGTCACGATAAGGAAGACCCTCCGGCGATTCCAATACAAGAACTTCACGAAGTGTAAACACAGCACACATTACTTCTGCAGTAGTTATTTTTGAAAACATTATGGCAGGATTAAAATAATGGATCTGGTGGCAGAGTAGATAACTTCAAAATGTTTCTGACGTGTTCCTTTCAGTCACCACAAATGTGTAGAGAGTCACGGCCGGCATGAATTCGGGTGGTACGCGCGAGGGGGGGGGTGTATTTAATTACATTTTTACAAACAAATAAACTTACCAGGGTGAGGAATCTCCTCTGCCGGTCCCGCCGCGCACCCCGTCTCCGAGTCCTCTCATGGCAAGTGGCAAATCATGAGACTGGATGTGACTCAAGGGCAGCTACTCAACTGTATCCTGCCTGTTGACAGGGCATGGGGCGGCCATACGTCACCGCCCGTGCAGGATCCTATCTTCAGGCTCCTGTACTACATTAGGCATGCGCAGCATGCCTAATGTAATGTCAATGGAGCGGGGGGGGGGGGCTGAAATTAAAAGCGCCCCTTGCAGATGCGCAGTCGGAGTCTGCTGGACTCCTGCTGCTCTCGCCTGGTGCACGTTTGTAGTGGAATGACGACTGACTGTGCTCATGAGCAGTTGAATCTGTGAAGCAGCTGCCAGCACAGGCAGGAAATGTAAACAGACGAATTTTGTCTGCCGTCTGTTTACATTTCCTGCTGTCCGTGGGCAGTTTTGCTTGTTGAATCTGCCTAGTGGGGCGCTGCCCCGACGCCCCTATGGACCAGCCGCCCCTGCACACCAGGCAGCAACCACAGAAAGAAAGAAGGCATTTATTTAAATAATTACCGGGCCATCAATCCGCCGGAGGAGAGCAATTGTATAGACCCGGCCCGGTGAAATAAGTGCCGGTGCTGAGCACCGGGAAGCACCGGCACAAATTAAGCACTGCAATTGAAACAAATTCACTGAATGCTAAAGTGCCTTTTCCTGGCTTATGCTAACTAGGCCTCAGTTAGACTTCGATGTCATCTTGGTCAAAATGTATCTCACACTGCATGTTTACTGTTTATTATTTCTGCAGCACACAGTCAAGCAAAGCCATGTTTGTTTATTCCCACTGAAATTGTTCTTGCTGTTCTTAAAGTAAACTTTACAATATGAGCACAGTAATGTTGTGATCATTCAAGGTTTCTTCCGCTAGCTCACTGCACGGTATTCACTCACAATGGTTCACTGTTGTTTTGCAACTAGTACGTACTGCCATCTCTGGATGACATTAGGAAAAAAGGTTTGAATCAATATTTATGTAGCAGGATAGTGCTTTGATTGTAAGGCAATCAGATGTTTAATTAAACAGTGCTTTTATTTGTTGAGATTATAAATATTTTGCTCACACCGTGATTAATTTACAGTTCTATTTATGTTCTAATGTTCTATGAGAAGCTTCTCTATATGAACCCTCAATTTTCAGGGTAAGCCAATAACTTTCCTGAGACTTTTCAAATGCTGTTAGGGATGCTGATTGATTTCTTACTGTTTTTCATTGCTCATTGAGACTTAGAAATATTTCTGATTATGCCCATATCTTTCATTTACCTTATTGCAAAGAGCATTATGGCAATGACTGAGCATCCACACTTATGATTTCTGTGTTCACCCTTATGAATATCTCTGTTCTAATTCTACCCTATAACTGAGTCATTGAGTCTGTCCAACTTAATAAACTGTGTTTTTTGATATGTTGTCTTATCGGGGGACATTGCCACATGAAATTGAGGTTTAACATCCTCCTTGACTCATCCACCATTATGAGTGCTACTGATGTGTCTTTTGGGGTGTAAAAATGTTGGTGTTCCACGTGCTTGCAGAGTCAATGAGCAAAAAGAGATTTGAAAACACCAAATGTTGCTGAGAAATTGGAATACATTGTTTTTGTTACTAAATTAAAGGCAAAGTGCCTCATTTGACATTTGGAGGGTGGCCTGCAAGCCGGCCAGGTCAGGACTTCTCACCACATTTAGAGCTGCCAACCTGCTTGACAAACCAGTGTCATCTTAAGGATATTTGGGGCCCTGGGCAAGATGTATTTTTGGGATCCCTTGTTTGGAACAATCTTGAAGTTTATTACACATTTTCTTCTACGAATTATAACCATCATGATGCCAAACAACTAAATTAGACTTAAGCTTTCAGAAATAAAGTCACACAAAAACAACTGAAATATATCTTGAAGGTTGTCCTGAAAACCCTTATACTTACACTGGTTAGAAAGAGAAATAGTGGGAGGAAGAGGTAGATAGGTAAAGGTAAAGGCATAAATGTGAGATAAAAGAGAGAGAAAGATCACTTTCTCTGGCAGGCCCTTAAAGAGGTGGGGGCCTTGGGCCATTGCCCACTTTGCCGATGCCGTAAAGCATCTCCTTGGCAAACTATCTAAGCCTTCAGTGCATCAGCTGGTGTGGTAGACGAACTGAAGGCAGTACAGAAAACTACGTGGTTGACTTTTGCTTTTTGGCCCCGTCTCCATTCTTTTGTTCTGAAACAAACTACTAAAGCGGAGTTGGTTTTTAGAAAAAAATAACAATGCTCCTGACGTGCAGGGAGTTTTCTGCCTGTACCTGGGTTATTGTCCTTTTTACCTATCAGGATCTACCATGCATTGCATGAAAAACAGGGAACAGAGAAATTCAGTGGCAGTTTCCCTGCTCTGAGTAGGGTGGGGAAACAATCACTGTGACCTGGGGGGCCAGAGCAGACGGGTTATCAGGTCAATATATACAAGTGGGAGACCGGCCCGAGACCTACCCAAATCAACCCTCCCACCCAAATTGGAATTCCTTGGATGGAGACAGAGACACCCAAACACCCTTACTGCGTTAGAGAATATACAATTCTCAGGTTGCATTTATTCAACATAAACACAACATTTTATCAACAACATAATTTGATTCTCCAAACTTTTCAACTGACAATTACAATATGTACATCAAGAATCTTTGATTATGAGAACTAATACACGTTAATTCCTATCAACAGTTCCTCAAAGGAGTCATGGCTGGCCACCCCCCAGGCACCATGGCATTTACTATTCCAAATGATTCGAGACTGTGGTCCCCCATACCGCAAGATGCATATCACAAGGCGAACTCACCTGCCCCTCAAGATAGAGGGAGCATGGGCCAGCATGAAAACTGGACCCCCAAATAACCATGCCAGAGCTAACCCAAGAAGGGATCCCCCCCTGGCACCCAATAGGGATGGGCCTGGGCAACCAGGCCATACCTTGGACCCCTGGCCCAGACGCCATACCCTGACATCCTCCGGGGCCATGTAATGGATTACCGTGAGAGGGTAAGGACAATTGCAGCCCCAGTTCTTAAGCGAAAGGCTTCCTAATTCAGAATTCGCCTGCACTTCAATTACTGATGCCAAGGTTGTCTCCCTGTTTTTTGACCAAACACTCCTTTCCTGTCCCAAAGAGAAAGATACTGTATTAGGGGATGAGAGGGTGGGAAAAATGGCGGCTTCTTCGCTGCGTTCCTATGCAGCAATGGCAGTGTGGCAAGGTCCCAGGAGGGAGGCACAGCAGCGAGTTCGTCATCTGGGGCAGTAGGTGAGGAAACCAGGTGTCGATGCACTCCCTCTTTTATCCTGACCTGGCTGCCCCCCAGCCCCTTGGCCAATAGCGGGCGTTCAGCCCACAAAAATTCAAAGCTGCGGCTTCACCGTTGGCACTGCTCGCCAACAGTTCAAACCGGCTGGCACCTGTCTTGGGGGCTCACCATCGGTTGGCATTGCGCCCTGAGGCATTTCTGATGGGAGAGTCAGCTGAGGCTTTCCTTTCCAGAGCCTGATAGTCCCCTTCAATCTAAATGAGGAGGTGGAACCATAAGTTGGGTGTGTCGGAATTAAATTAGGTCCAAAGTCTTGGTTCAAAGGTGATCGTCTAACTGGACATGTCTTAATGAGCTGCATTTCTGAAATTACGTTGCTGTGTGTATTGATATTTTTCTCAGAAAACACTAAAGATGACACTCAGGTAGACGTTTTCCCCACACCTAAATGCATTTTAAAATATATAGTTAGACATCAGAGACTTGAATATTGGTCTAAAAATTAACTTTTTGATGGGGAAGCTCGAGAGCCCTTTCAGAACATTACAATCTGAAAAGGAGCATTTTATCAGCAGCATAATATGATAAAACAGGTTTAATACTGAGAAATGTAAATAAATGAAATGCAACACACTTCACAACTACAGGTACTTTCTAGAACTAGATATTAAATACTTCTGAAAGTGCAAGTGGTGGAAAGCCAAATAAATGTATTCTTGTATTTATAATAATTCTAACGAGAATGTGAAGTCTCTACCTAAGATGTCCTACCTTGAGCCTCACTCCTTCCTCCAGTATGATGTATCCGTGTGTAGGTGTAAGGTCGCCGGATGCATCAGAGGCATTAGTTCCAGTCACCAGGTACTGAACGGTCACAGTACCAAACACCGCCCCAGCAGGATCTCTGACAATGTACATTGTGGCAACGCTTTCTGACAGATAGAGGGCAGTCGGCTCCCGAAGATAGAAATGGTCAATGTTATTAAATGACAGAATGCCATGGCCGTCATCATTTGCAAAAATGGTAACCGTGGCTGTTCCAAAAAAGAAAAAAATTACCTGTTTAGTTTCATGCTTTCAGTTCTGTCTGAAGAAGCAGTCCATGTAACTCAAGGAAGCATTTTTGCATCAGAAGTAGCATGGGGAAGGGAGCCTAGAACCACAGGCACTATATGAACTGCAAATTATCCAAAACATAGATATAAATATTGAGTATAATCGGATGTAATTATAATTGCATTTATATAGCACTTACTACCCCTGACGAGGCGTGGAAGTACTTTTTCGCTGAGTTGCACACTTCTCAGGAACTCAAAAAGGATTAGTGGTGAATTAGTTTAGAGAAATATTAAATTAATTTGAGCGGTGGACATGTCAGTCTGTTATTTGGATTGAAAAGGATATTGGAGGGATGTGTGGCTTCTTTAATATTTCTTGTGGGAGGGGCTAACAGCTTATAAACTTTACCTGTTGTGTTGTGTCCAAGCTCCAGACCAAAGGAGGGATTTGCTAGAATCACTTGAAATGCTTCATCTCCTTCCGGCAGGTCATCATCAAAGATTGTGATGTCGATGTATTTGTAACGTTCTCCATCAGAAAAATAGAGAATCTAAGAAATAAAAGGACTGCACATCTTTTATCACAGAATACACCCATAACGATGGAGAAAAAGTTCATTGTAGCTCACATCACATCATAAACTGAATTTCATGCAGATGCTTGAATTATAGGTGCTGTTGTTTATTACCAGCGCCATTTTTAGTACACCTCCAAAGGATGAACGCCTGAGTCTGGCCCTCAAGGGGACCAGGACCAGTACAGCCAGAACCCTTACAGGGTCCTGGAGGTGTAGAGAGGCAGTGGGTTGGTTTATCTGCTATTACAAAGTCTGCTCTCTCACTCTCACTGATCCTCAAACGGAGACATCTTTGAAGTTGGATATTGTAAATTGTTTGTGGTAATCGATGCAATACCCCAGTTATGAAGGACTTTTCTATGAAAGCTGTTGACAGAAACTGCTTTGAATTAAGAAGCCACCCAGCACAATCGTACTGTATTTAGGACCGCAGGTACATAAGAGGACGGAAAGCACAAATGTTAAAGCACCTCACGTGAACTTTCAGGCAACCCTTCAGAGATTACATAGATATACCACCTTTGGCGCACAGAAACTCAATAACACGGAACTGCTGACCCCACTTCCCCACGTACGAGTGCCACGAGGATACCAGCTCATCATCAGACCTGGCTGTGCGAGTCCATGCCTATCCTCAATGTATGCAATGCCAAGGCCCCGAAAACAACGAAGTGATTAAAGCAATGCTTGGAACTTCAGCACCCTAGGGAGGAGGACCTTCAACTAACCTGGCATGGCATGATTATCTGATTTGAATTATATAGGACAAATACAAGAGTAAATATTGTTTCCGCGTACATCCCTCCGAACACAAGGGCCAAGAGTTATATATCTTACTGTGTTTGCTTAAGTTATTGCAAGATGCTTCACACCACAAAAATAAATGAAATACAGTAAGCCATATGTTTTATACTGCCTAATACTAGTATGGACATTTTTTTGGAAAGCTGTGATTGTTACTAACTTCTTTAACGCAACAGGAGTAGAGAAACAATGCTAATATGGGAGCCTGTATTGCAGGGACTCCGTGAACCAACAAGACTACCTCCAGCACATTTAAAACCTTGACAGGGGCAGAAATAGTCCTAGTTCTCAAAAAATGTTGCCACTTCTGCCAGCAAACTACAGACCGATCAGTCTGATCGACGTCTCACAAAAACCTTTTGCACGGGTAGTCTAAGACCGCCTGCAAGGGTGGATAGAAGACCATTGCATCCTAAGCCCCTACCAAGCTGTATTGAGGAAGAATATCTCCACTGTTGACCAAATACTTAGACTCCAACTAATGTTTTGGAAAACAGTGAGAATGGAGGGTGGCAGCCTCTATTCGATCTTCGTGGACCTGATGACAGCTTTTGATTTGGTCCAGAGAATAAAGCTGTGGGGGTGCTTATAGATATGGGGATCCCCCTTAGCTCCTGAACATACTTATGAGATTGCATGAGGGGAATTTTGTGCAGGTTAGGTGTGGGAAAGGAGGTGACCTGACCACCCACTTTCCTGTTGGAAGTGGAGTAAGGCAGGGTTGTGTGCTTGCTCCCACCCTGTTCTGCCTCTTTGTCAACGGATTTGTTTCGCAACTCACAGAGGTTAAAGACAATGACGCCCCAAAATTGGCAGGTATCAGGGTGCCTGCAATGATGTTTGCAGATGACACCCTTCTACTGTCAAAATCCCCTATGGGCATACAGAGGTTTCTGAACAGCTTTGCCACTTTTTGTAACAACAGGGGGTTGGAGAGCAACACTCTGAAGACCAAGTTTATAGTCTTTAACCCCACTAAGACAACTCGTCCCAACCCCAGCCTGGAAGGCATTGTGTTGGAAAGGGTGTCGGTGTTTGTCTATTTAGGGGTAACTGACAGAAAACATCGAGTGGGGCCCACAAATAGCCAAACCCAAGCTCCGGCTAGCACAGATCACCGGAGGAATTGCAAAATTATTGAAAAACTCATCCTCCAAACCCACTGGGCCTATGGTAGAGATCTATAAGGTGCAGGCCAGGTCTGTGGCAATGTATGGGGCGGAACATTGCGGGTATTCTTGCTCTGGATCAATCAGCAAAGTAGAAAATAGAAAAAAAATGTATGAGGCAGAACTTGGACCGCCCCTCTAGAACTCCTTTCATTCCCTTGCCGTTGGACTTAGGAAACCGACCCATAGGGGGAAAGCTGGGCTTCAGACCCCTAACTCATTGGCGCATATTATGGGTGACTACGGAACTGGCAACTTATAGAGCAGAATTAAAAGAGATATTGAGTCCCCCTGAAGCTGCAAAAATTCCCTGGTTTGCACATAGAAAGGAAGAATGCAATAGGCTGGGTAAACCTACATTGTGGAGCAACCCAGAGGAAGCATATTCTGTAACCTCACGTATAGAATTGGTAAAAGCCTATCGATTGAGCAAGCCAGCCGCTGTATATGGGTGTTCATCAACAGGTCAGTTCACGCTCTAATTCTTGCTCATGAAACATGACTATAGAAAAGAATCCTTTTTGGACGACATCCAGCCATTTCTTGCAAGGAAACTTTATGTCTAGTTTCGACTGGGCACCCTGCTGCTCCGTGTTTTTACATGTTAATGGTCAAGTCTCGCTAAGCTTGAGTGCCCAGCTTGTAATTTGGAGGTCTTTTTCTTTTGACCTGCTTATAAACCAGCAAGGAAGCGATGGCTTCTCCAAATCTGTAGGAATTTAGGATTTGTACACTGCGCTGCGGCGGTTAGAGTCCCGAAGTCTGACTCTTGCAAGCCTGTTGTGTTTGTAAGTATGTGTAAGTTTCCTTAGAAATAAGGTGGTAGTGTGTGTATAGCTGTATATGCAAATAAATGGATGTTCAATAGTTTACTTGCATGTGTGAGTATGTGTGAGAGTAACTTTTGGATGACTGTCGGTGTGTAACAGGATGTATAGGTGAATCACTACATATGATGAGTGAGTATATGTATGAGTGACTATATAGAACTGTTGGTGAATGAGTGAAAGTGTATATAGATGGTGGAATTATTGAATTGGTTGTTGTAACTGGTATGGGTATCTCCATTTTTTACAAAATTTTAATTTCTATTTTTCAATATGTGTTTCATGGGTTACAGTACAGTGAAAGGAGGTCTGTCACTCACAAGGATGGTGTCATCAGTGATGTCCTGAGTGATGTCACTGACCATGTCATGAGTGATGTAATATGTGACGTCATCAGCAGTGCATTGCACGCGCAAGTTATAGAGAGTCCAACTAACTATAACGTGGGAATTTCAATGGTTTTATGCGAGTAAAACTTCCTGCTAACTATAACTGGTGTGAAACTTATGGTTTTTTCAGTTAATTTAATAGGTTTTTTAAATGCTAATTCCTAACTATAACTGGTGTGAAACCCATGGTTTTTTCAACGAATTTCATAGATTTTTAAAATCCTAATTCCTAACTATAACTGGTCTGAAACCTATGGTTTTTTTCACTGAATTTCAAAGGTTTTGAAAAAGCTAATTCCTAACTATAACTTGTGTGAAACCTATGTTTTTTCCAGTGAATTTCATAGGTTTTTTAAATGCTAATTCCTAACTATAACTGGTGTGAAACCTATGGTTTTTTCAGTGAATTTCATAGGTTTTTTAAATGCTAATTCCTAACTATATATAGGGCCTCAAACCTCTGAAATGTAATATTTTTTATAATGAATCCTATATTGTATACTTATATAATAATATATATATATTTTTTTTTCGCCTTGGTGCGCTCCCGATGCGCGGCCCGGTGTGCGCACCGGAAAGCGCAGTTTTTCGGCGCGCCCCGAGGCACGCACCGGTTAGCGTCCCGTTAGCGCTATTGCCGCGAACGAAAACATCATCGTGAGATATCGCATAGCCGCGTCCGCATGATACGCACGGCGTAAGCGCACCCGGAAGCACTCGAGCGAATATGATCGCGCAACGTAAACATCTGACGCGCTTACGCGACGCGACCCGGGGCGCACCCCCGGGCAGGCCCGGTGGCGCGTCGCGTAAGCGGGTCGGGTCATGTGACCTGAAAATAACACTTTTTATTGGTGCAGAACAGTTTTGGTTTCCAAATGATGAAAGCCCGGGTCATGTGACCTGAAAAGAACACTTTTCATTGGTTCAGGACAGTTTTTTATTCCAAATGATGAAAGACCCCACCTTTTTTCCTTATTCTGACTTTGTCCTTTGACTGAGGAAGACCTGTTTGAACATCTTTGAGAAATATTTTGTTCTGTAAAATGGCTACAGTAGCAGCAGCAGCTAGAGCATCTGCACCACCACCACCACAACCACCACCAACAGGATCACCACAACATTACATTGGTGGTCAAGAAGAGGAGGAGGAGGAAGAGGAGGAGGAGGAGGGGAGAAGGTGGCTGCAAGAAGACAATACCCCATACAAGCCAAGGCAGCACATTGTATGGGAGTTTTTTTCTATACCAGAGGGCAAGAAGAAAGTCAATGCACCCAAGGTGACTTGCCTAATCTGTGGCATGGAACTTTCAAGGGGGAACCCTAACAAAAAATATTCTTTTGGTAATAATACCATGATTAGACACATGCAGCGCAAGCATCCGAACAACTATTCTGCTGCAGAGATGAGAGAACTGAGAGAACTGGCCAGTAACCCTCCCCAATCTTCAACCACCACCTCCAAAAGAAAGCAACCCACTCCATCGGGACCAGAGACAAGGGAGACGATCCCTTGCATACAACCACGGTTTGGGGAATTCAGAATTACATGTATTTTTTGTGGTAAGACCATCTCCTATGGTGAACAGAGCATAAAGCTCATCATCCTTGCTGGTGACAACCACAATTGCCCTAAAAAACCCTAATTTTTTCCTGTTTTTTTTTGCTCTAGTTGAGCCATTTTCAATTCCCTGTTTTTTGTTTCTCCCCATTAAAATAACAAAAAAAATATAAAATAGTTCATAAAAGCCAAAAAAAGTACAAAATGTTCAAAAAACATTAAAAAAATATAAAACAACAAAAAGAAGAAAAAAACTGTTCTTTTTAGAACTACCTCCAATTTATAAAAAAAGGCTACATTTTTTAAAAACTCTGTCATTCTTTTTTCCCCATGGTACGCTCCCCGGTGCGTGTACCGGGCGCTCCCCCCGCGCAAATCGAAAAAATATATATATTTTTTTGCCCCGCGGGGCCCTTTTATGGCCCCCACATCAAACCTAGGGGATAAAGGGGGGGGTCTACTCTGCCCCCTTATGGTCATTTCCCCCTTTGTTTTTGCCTCCTCTTGTGTCTCGATCTTACCGAGACACAAGATGGCGGTCCCTCCGGACTGTTTCGAATGTTTACAGGCACCCGAGAGCCTTTCAGCGCGCAAGTCGCGTAGCGTGCCCGGAGCGCACCCCGGTGCGCGCACCGGAGCGCGGCCATAGATATATATATTTTTTTGAACCTAAATTACTCAAAATCCACTGGAGCACATATCTTGAGACATAGCAAAGGCACATCGGGCTACCAGTCCCTACAATTTTGCCAAGTTTGGTGGAAATCCATTCATCCGTTCGGGCTAAAAGCGAGGTCGACCGCCCTATGGAAATTAACATGGGGAAAACACGTTTTGGGACCCCCTTTTATCTTGTCCCCCGCTTGACAAATCCCCCCCAAACTTTCAGGGAAGGACGGAATCGCCGCGAGGCAAATTTGAGGAAATTTTCAGGCAGATTCCTCAACCGGCGCCAAGTTATTCCCAATAGAATGTTGAGATTTTGCATTGAAAAAAATCCTAACTATAACTACCTACTAGCGACCGCCAGTAGGTAATATATTTCACAGGAAAGTGATTTTCGTAGGAAGAAATCACACAAGCCTACTCGGTCAGCTTATCAGTTTATTTTTGGCACAGCAGGTAAGGACGATGCGTTTCGACCATGTAGTCACCAGTAAGTAGTTATAGTTAGGACCAAAGTTTCTATGGGAAAAGCATTTTTTGTTTTGCCAATAGCTTTGGCCACGCTTGACGAATCTTGACGGAATTTTCAGAAAACATCCCTTTTTAGATTGAGCTATAGTCAGCGCGCATGCGCTGCACTGCGAGGCTTCTTATAATCACTTTAAACTTCTATGTGTGGGTCTGACTCCCCCCACACATTGGGTTGGCTGTTGCCTCTGTCAGTTTGTTACTGTAGCCTGCAATTGGATAAAGGCGGGTGCATGTCCTACCTCTTTTGCAAATATTCACACCCACGGCGTTTTGTTTGCTCTCCGGAGAGAGCAGCTGCGCGCAGGGTGCCAGCTGCATTCCTCCCGGGTCAGGTTACACACAACGTGTGCTTTCACTTTTGCTTGTTTGTTTAATTGTGTTTAGAGCTGGCACCCCTGTGACGTGTACTCTGCAGCCCTCACCTGCCGGCTTCTGGTGACCACACGTGTTCCTCTGTCATTGATTAACCCGTAATTCCCACGGCCAGGCCCACAAAGTGCAGGTCACTGAGACGGGGCAGTGCATTAGCGGGCCTGCGCTGTGAGGCTCCGCCAGCAAGTGTGAGCATTAAGGCTTCAGCTGTCAGGCCTCCGGGAAATTAATGAGGCCTCGCTGTTTTGGAGTGAAAGGTCACCAGCAGAGCTTGCTCCTGTGTAACATTTCTGTTTTTTGTTGTATCTAACAAGATTTTCAACAAAAGAAACAAATCTTTTGTGCTGCTTTGAGGTTCATCACAAGCCAGGCAGCCGGAGCTGAGGATTGAATGCTGGATTTTACTTAAGCAATCATTGCTGCATGGAAACACTTCCCAGCCGAAGGAATGTTATTTACCCAGGTTCTGCACTTGTGTTTTTACAGTTATTTGGTCGCATTTGTAGCACTTAAGTTTGTTGGTTTATTGAAAGCGGGCTGCAGTCTCTGCTTCTTTTCCGGGCATCCCTGCGGCATGCAGAGTAACAAAAGAACCACCAGCCGCGAGCTTTAAAAGAACATTCACAAGGGGCAGGAAATTAGATTACCAATAGAAAACACATTCAAAGCCTTATACGAATTTGCTTTGCATGCATTTTTACAAGGAGGGCCCTGCAGACACCTGTGCAGAAATGCACATGATTGTTTTCCCTCAATAAATACACCTGGAGTCCTCGTCTAAATTATTAGATGAATCTTGTCCTTCCGTTGAAAAAAACACTGCAGTAGTTCTCGGGCCATCCTTATGTTTTTCATGGTGATAAAGTGTGTGTATATATTTTAAACTACAAGGACAAGCACTGGCATGTACTGTAGTTCTTGAGCTCATGGGTTTGCAAGAACCGTGCACATTGTGAACCTGAATCGTTCATTTCCAGTCCTGACTTCCAGCTGTAGACCATGTGAGCCGGCGTGGAGGTGCGGTATGGTAAGGATTCACAGCTCCCTTCATGATGCCGAGGCATTTGGATTCTAGTCCGGCAAAACAATGCATTCTGGGAGCCGTAGTCTTGATAGGCTGCAATTTATAACTGCACTAACTCCTAATAAAAACAGAGCTCTTATGTTTCCTAGGTCCGCATGCATGTAACACATTGGCTCAAGGTTCTTGCTTTACAAGCAAAAACCTAGATTTTGTGAGCTTCTCCTACCTGGGATTTATGTAATAATACATTTTGAAAGGTAAGGCCTGCATGATACAAGTTGTTCCCTGGTGATATGAAGCTTCTGGGTTTTTCACTAATCGGTTTTGTGATTTCACACAACAGGAGCGCTGGTGAAAGGAAGCACATGCAACATTTTAGTGGCGGAATGCAAGCACAATCGATCCTCTGCAAAAAACAGGACGTGTATTTATCGTGGCCAAAGATGCGTTGGGACACTGAGAGAGAGCAAAAAAGGTTTGGATTTTTCCAGCCGGTCAAGCATGTGTAGTCTCTCTGTGCCTATCAGATGGAGTCTTCTGTGTGCACTAACATTGGAGCTCAGGCATAGTTTGCTGAAGGGTCTACCCATGATTTCCCAGCATGGAAAGCTGTACCTCAGCACCAGCCAGAGCCTAACAACTTCTTGGAGTTTCTTATTTGTTTAAATGGGTATAATTTCTGATATTTATATATTTCCTTCATCTTCATTGCTTGATTTTGCTCGTGAGTAAGTGTCACTCAGAGTCATTGAAATATCATTCATAATTACAATGAAAGTATGAAAATGCCCAGTATCAAACTGAAACCTTGGCAGCTATGCTATGTCCATTACAATCACTAATTGCATCAAGGCCCCTAACACTACGCTGCAGCAGGTGTACAATCTGCAAACTACACTTTCGTTCCTCATCAGAGCATCACTGCATTTTGCTGCACTTGACTGATGGTTCTTTCACTGCAATGCTGCCAGGGTCTGCTCACTATACAAAAGGCCCTTTACACTGCAAAACATCCTCCAAAGACAATTGAAACTGCTGTGTAAGCGGCCATACAGGAATGCAAGAAGAGGTTTTTAAGTTGAGCCTGGGCAGCGCATGCGCTGCTCTGCGAGGCATGCTGTATCAGAGTATGTTCTTGAAGCCCCACCCACTCTCATTGTCCTTTGTAAATGCTGGCTTCAGATTTATAAATAGGCTGCTAGTCCCTCCTTAGTACCGCCTTGTCTTCATTTGTAACCTCACAAGGACTGGCCCTTTTACTTCTGTTGTTACACAGTGGTTCTTATTTCGTCTGTGAGAACTACTTTCTTTAATGAGTTTCTCCTACGGCAGGCACCACATGCTTTCCTGCAACATTCAGTGCGACATGCACGCTTTTCCTTTTCAAGCTGCCTGGGACAATGGCTGCTTCTTTGAAATGCAATAGGTCTTTCATTTACAAGAATTTGAGCTATTGGCATTGTAAATGACAGTTCCATTTATTTATGTGTTAATTATCAAAACAGATAGACAAAATGCTTTGTCATTTACAATGTCAATAGCTTAAACTGAGGCAAATGTGAGCCCTATAGCAGTGCAAATGCTTGTTTGGTTCAGTTGCTGTGTTAAAAGTGTTGGGGTGATCCGTCAAGCAGGGACTGAGAAAAAAGGGGGTCCCAAAACAATTTTTCCACATGCTATGTTATAGGGATATTTCAGTTTTTCGAACATGACAGCCCGAACCGCTTAACGGAATTACACCAAATCTGGCAACAAGCTAGATGTAGGTCCAAAAAGTGTACTTTTTCTGATTTGGTGTAAATCAGTTCAGTAGTTTTAGAGATATTTAAGTTTAAAAAATATTGATATCTAGGGACGCGAGTCCTTGCAGTGGACTCGTTGATCCTACTAAAATTTGATTGGCTGTCAGCACTTCAACCAGGAAGTGTTGGCAGCCATCTTGGGACTCGATATGAAGTTGAGTCCCACCAAAAAAAAGTAAAAAATAAAGAAAAGTGGGCACGGTAGGAATCCCCTGACCCCCACACCCCCCAAATTTTAAACAAAAAGATGCACAGGCTCCCACGTGTCTTTTTTATTAAGCTCCCGGGTGAGCCAAATCCATGTGGCAGTGTTTTATTAAATATGCGGGAATTGCCCACTTGGCACCACCCTGCCCCAGGACCAGCACCTTTCTGGGGAAAACGATAAAAATGTGGGGAGACCTGTATGGCCTCCCCAACAGCTCCGGGGACCACCATCTACCCGGGGTTAATGTGTTAACAAATCGGGGGTGGCGCGCAGCCCTCCTGCAGCCACGGGGCCACCACCTCCCGGGCCTTTAACTTTAATTAATTGGGGGACCACACAGAACCCCCCACACCTGTGAAATGCACCCTTCCCAGGGCTCAGATAATATAATGAAGGGGTCCATTGCAGTCCCCGTCCCAGAGGACCACCTCCTCGCGAGGGTTAAAAGAAACAAAGGATGGGGGCTGCGCCTCCCCCTCCTGGAGCCATAGCGGGCCCTAGGGACCCGAGGCTGGCTCTGCTATGTCCTGGGGTGCCCACCCCCAGGACATAGCTGTTTACTATGGCTTGACGGGAGATTTATCACTCATGCCGAGCCATAGCAAACTATGCTGCGCTTTGAGCAAGCAAAAGCATTTTGCACTCGCTTGCTCAAAGCGGAGCACAATTGCTTAAACACAGAGGGAGCTGTATGTTAGCAGCTCCTTCTGTGTCAAAGCACTACATGCCCCTGCAGGAGTTGAGGAGTCACCAGGGGCTGTATGGGGCCTTAAGGCTCCCCCCTGCAGTCCACAACTCTAGAAAGTGGGTGCCTTGGGTGGGACATGGGCACCCACAACAAGTGCTTGGGGTCCACGGGGCTAAATCGGCCCTGAAGGGAAGCAGCTTGGCTCTCCTCCCATTTAGTTAAAAAAAAAAATAATTAAAAACTGTCTGGGTCCCGGGGAGATGGGGTCCCCTGGGCTGAATCGCAGCTCCCCTCCCTTATTCAAAATAGTCCTGGCCCTAGGGGATGGGGTCCCCAAGGCGAAAATTGGCACAGGGAAGGGAGGCCACGTGGCATCAAATCGCGTCTCCAAAATTGGTAGGAAATGCGCTCAGGGTGCTCCCTGCCTCCTGAGGAAGTCGGCATTGCCTTTGCATGCACGTAGCTACTGGAAATGCAGCTCCCTGCATCCAGGAGCAATATTTTCATCTGTTTCCCTGTATGCATGAAACAGATGAAAAATAATAAGCAGCTGGTAGCTCCCACCAAACAGCAACCTCCTAAGGGTGGGCACCTTAGGAGGTGTCGGGATTTGGCCCTGGGGGTGGTGGTCCTCAGGGCCATCCATGGCTCCACAGAGGGGTGCACTGCCCCCTCCATTATAATACTTATCCCCAAGGGGGTAGTGGTCCTAAGGGTGCGGGGGCAGCAAGATCCCCCTTTATTTGAATGAATTGGCCAAGGGAGGTGAAGGGCTGTGGGGAGGCAGTGGGTCTGTGGATTATGTCATCAGTGATATCATCTGCGATGTCATCAGTGATGTCATTGACTAGATAGCTGCAGCCTCTCAAGCCATCATCCCTTCCTGAACCGCAATAGTCAACACCTCCCTCCTCCAAGGCTCAATTCCTGACTCGCTCAAGGCTGGCTAAGTTATCCCCATCCCTGAGAACTATAGACCCATTTCTAACATCTCACTCCTAGCCAAAGTTCTGGAAAAATGTGTACAACAGCAACTGAGCCTACAAATCAACAAATATTATTTGTTAGATGACTTCCAATCCGGGTTCAGATCAGGCCACAGCACGGAAACCACCCTCCTCCACATTGTAGATGACGCTCTCCAAGCCCTCGACCAAGGCAAAACCTGTTTCCTAATCCTCCTAGACCTTTCCTCTGCCTTCAACACTTTAACCATCAATTTTTGTCCTGGAACGCCTCAAATTCAGGATGGGGTTGGAGGGCACCGTCCTTGAATGGTTTAGATCCTTCCTCCAAAACCGCACACAGAGAGTCCTCATCAACGTTAATCTATCCGCCCCATCTCCGGTCACAGTTGGAGGTCCCCAAGGATCAACCCTCTCACCTACCCTCTTCAACCTTTACCTTGAACCTCCCACCGAGGTTCTACGTGCCGCTAACATCTTCTACCATATGTACGCCGATGATACTCAAATCTACATAAAAATCTATTCCCCTGAGGAAATTTTCTCCCTGAATGAGGCCTTGAAGCTAACAGTCCACAGGCTCACCGCCAACCAGCTTAAACTCAACAAAATAAAACAGAATTCCTTCTGATTTCTCCACTCAAACCCAATCCAGACATCCAGGGATGGATCGAGAACATCTCAGCACTAAACTGCCCTCCTACCATTGTTAACTCTGCGAAATCCCTTGGAATAAACCTGCACGGCAGCCTGAACATGCATGGCCATATAAACTCGATGGCGAAAACAGCTAGATTCCACCTGAACTACCTAAGAACCTGAAACCCTTCCTCGATGGGTCCGACCTTAAAACGTCAGTACAGGCACTAGTCATTTCTAGATTGGAATATGAATGCTCTACCCTTGCAGGGCTACCCAAAAAATCTCTGGCCCCATTGAAAGTCTGCCTCAACACCGCTGCCAGACTACTAACCGTCTCAAAGAAATTCTACCACATCTCTCCCCACCTCAGAGCGCTGAACAGGCTTCCCCTAGAGGCCAGAATCCAATTTAAAGTGGCCTGCATTACTCACAAAGATCTTTATAAGAACTCCCCTGCATTTCTGGAACAAAAACTCGTGGTTTCAGGTGGACCCAGAAACTTGCCTGCTTCCGGAAAAAAAAACCTACAACCGGGCCTTCACTGGGGCTGCGCCAAGGATTTGGAACTCTCTCCCACCCGCCATCAGAAGACTTCCGTCCTTGGCAAATTTTAAGAAGGAGACAAAAACCTTCTTAATGGGTAAATACCTCGCCTAACGAACACTTTACATTATTATTCTTCTATGGATACTGGGCATTCCCCCAGGAGTTAAGACTATGTATTTTCATGTACAATGTATCTACCTGTTGCAATTTCCTTCCCACATGTAGCTGGGACTTTGACTACTTGTTTCCTTGCATTATGTATCCCCTTTTTTACCAAATTGATCCCTCCCTTGCCTTCGCTCTGTACACCACCCTTAATACTATAAAAAAACTCTAATACCCTCACGGGTCTGGTTCGAGCTCTATAAAATTTTAAAATGAATAAATAAATCACTGATGTTATATATGAGGTCATAGGCATTGCATTAAGGGGGCATAAGTTATAGTTAGCTCAGGTAACTATAACTGCTGAATTTCAATGGTTTTGTACAAGTGAAATCTGAGCCTAAGTATAACGTCCCTGTAACCTTTGGTTTTTAAGTGAATTTTAAAGATTTTTTATTCCTATTGCCTAACTATAACGTCCCTGTAACCATGGCTTTTTTCAGTGAATTTCTAAAGTTTTTAATGTTATTTCCTAACTATATCATCCCTGTGACCTTTGGCATTTTTAGTGCATTTTAAAGGTTTTTTAATTTATTTCCCAAATGTAACCTGTAAACTTTGATAGTGAGTGTGTGAGCGGCTGTATGGGTATTTGAGTAGGTGTGACTGTGTCTGTGTGGGTCCCTGACCGGGTAGGTGAGTTTCTGTGTGGGTCTGTGACTGGGTGTGTGAGTGTCTGTATGGGTGTATGAGCGGGTGTATGAGTAGTTTAGACGGTGTGTGTCTGTATGGATGTATGAGCGGGTGTGTGAGTAGCTTAGAGGGTGTGTGAGTGGTTTTGTAGGCAGTGAGTGGGTGTGTGAGTGGCTGTATTGGTCTGTGAGTGGGTGTGTGAGTACCTATGTGGGTGTGTGAGTGGACTTGTGAGTGGCTAAGTAGGTCTGTGATTTGGTGTGCGAGTAGCTGTATGGATCTGTCAGTAGATGCGTGAGTGGCTGTATGGGTCTGTAAGTGGGTGTGTGAGTGCCTTATGGATGTGTGAGTGGATGTGTTAGTGGTTTTGTAGGATTGTGAGTGGGTGTTTGAGTTGCAGTATGGGGTTGTGAGTGGGTGTATGAGTGGTTATGTGTGAGTAGCTTTGTGAGTAGATGTATGGGTGTGTAAGTGATTTTGTGAGTGTGTGAGTGACTGTATGGGTTTGCAAGTGGCTGTGTGGGTCGGTTAGTGGATGTGAGAGTGGCTGTATGGGTGTGTAAGTAGCTGTTAGAGTGACTGGGCAAGTATAGAACCTCACCTGCCAGTTTATTGAACTAGAGTCCTCAGTTTTGCACAAAAAATGTCTACCGAACTTGAGTTCTTTCTACTGGTTAATTAGTAAGTGCTACCTCATTGGGTAATTGTCTAGCGCATTTTCTACACTACAGCTGCGGAATGGACCAGGAGAAAATGTCTCCAGTCACCTAGTATACGGTTTGCTTCAGCAATATGATTTTCCCCATGAGCGTCTTCTTCCACAAATGTGTGATAACATGAATCCTCCTATGGAGAAGAAGACGAGACTACAAAGAGGTGAATCGCCAACAAATAAGGGTACTTCCTCTTAACTACTTCTTTGTTTGGTTGACTTGTCCTCATATTCCTCTGCATCGAGAACACATCACCATAATCAACAGGAAAATGTGCTCTGAAGATCTTTTGGTAAGCTGTCCATCAACATGGGAAAAGTCGGAAAGACATTGGCCTACTACTAAGGTGGACAGGCCGAACGAGCAGAGCTTTTAATTGATTTCGCGTATCTTTTACACTTAGTAATTAAAAGGGAAAACCATGGACTCTCCTCTCTCCAGGGGAATACAAGAAAGAATCCACAAATAACAGTCACTACAGAGGAGACTGCACTTCCAGGAATCAGCAATGCATTGAACTGCAACAAGGATTTCAGATCAACCAATCATCAATCAATTAGGATTTATAGACCAAAGCTAATCACCCGTGAGGGTATTCAGGCATGTGTTCTTGCTGGCTAGGCTCTTTATTTGATATATTTAATGGCCCGGCTTGCACCTCAGCTCAGATTGTATCTGTTTCTCTGCGCACAGTGGGTTATGATGCTTTTTATTTGGGTACTTCAGTGTAAGCTGCTCTGTCTTCAACTGTGTCTTTTTCCACCTTATATATGTACACTCAAAATAAATCTCACATTCAAAGCTGCAGCTGAGTTTTGTGAGGCTTTTCACCTGGGCAAATTGAACGCTTGTACAAGCCTGCACCCCAAGACTCCTTGAACCCTGTCCTAACCTGCACCCCAAGGCTCCTTGAACCTGACCTAGCCTGCATCCCAAGACTCTTGGAGCCCTCTTCGAGCTGCCCTGGCCTGAAGAAAGCTGCAAGGGACACTCAAATAAAACATGCTCTCTCCAGTCCGTGCCACAAATCTGACCAAACCCCCCCCCAATACTGCCCATACATATGAACAAATAACTCTCAGAAGGTCCATCCCCCACCTGGCTCTCTCTCATAAGATCCCCACAAAAACCGGCCATGAGTGAGCTGCACCAATAAGGTCCACACTCAGATCCACAGCTCAGCCCCGGGCCCCACAGATGCCCGCTTTCTTTTCACCCTCCCTTGGAGGGCACTGAGCCAGCAGTAGTACCTGGCCTACTTGATGGAGACACCGCTCTTGTCTGCAGATTATCAGCCCCAGCAACTAACACCTGTAGCAGGCCCATCTGGGTGGAAGCAGTTCCAGGTCCTGTCCGGACCACCCTTGACTCTGACATCACCACATGACAGAAATTACATTCCATAGTTAATAATACACCGGCCGAAGAAATAAAAAAATCCGGAAATACATACAGGTTTGTGCTAATGAGGCTTTTGGGTGTGCCTGTGCAGTTGATTTAAAATATTGCCTTGTCTCAGAACAATAATGCGGTTCGTTTACACCGCCTATAGTCAAAAAATAGAATTTAAATAACTAGTTGGCAGATGGTAAGAAGGTATTTCATATTTCGGACCTTTCAACTGTGTGGAGTGGCCACAGCTTTCTATTTCTAAGGGCCCGGGTGACACATATATCACATGCCCAACATACAGCACACATATCACATACACCACATATACTACACATACCACATACACCATAAATAACACATTTATCATTCATACCACATACACCACGTATACAACATATACCACTTATACATTATACACCATATGTACCATGTATACCACATACACCACACATACCACATACACCACACATACACCATATATACACCACACATACACAACACACACCATACACCATACCACATACACAAAAGATACCAGATATCAGAGAAATATCGTATGTAGGGGTCATATTTTTATCTGCATTTGAATCTATGTGATTTCTTAGTAAGAGATGCTGTGCATTACTTGATAATGAACCCTCCCAGAGTGTTCTGCCCTCCCAGGGTGGTGCCCTTGTGTGACCTGCCCATGCAAATGGGCACGTGAACACACACTTTTTTTTACCCTCCCCTTTTCTCAGTCCCCAGTTGATGGATCACCCCAATGGACAACTAACATTACTGGCACACTTTTCGGGTAAAGTTTCATGACATTTCGTGAAACGGTGCCAAAGTTATAGGCAAGTCAAAAAACACTTTTCCTATGCAAACTAGGTCCCAAACATAACTACCTGCTGGCGACAGGCAGTAGGTATAATGTAAGTATTGTCTATATATGTGTGTGTGTTTGTGTGTATATATATATATATATATATATATATATATATATATATATATATATATATACATACATACATATATATATATATATATATATATATATATATATATATATATATATATATATATATATATATATATATATATATATATATATATATATATAACCTACTGGCGGTCGCCAGTAGGTAGTTATAGTTAGGATTTTTTTCAATGTTAAATCTCAAAATTCTATTTGGAATAACTTTGGCACCGGTTGACGAATCTGCCTGAAAATTTCCTGAAAATAGCCTCGCGGCGCCCCGGTCCTTCCCTGAAAGTTTGGGGGGGATTCGTCAAGCGGGGGCCAAGATAAAAGGGGGGTCCCAAAACGCGTTTTCCCCATGTTAATTTCCATAGGGCGGTCGATTTCACTTTTAGCCCGAACGGCTGAATGGATTTCCACCAAACTTGGCAAAATTGTAGGGACTGGTAGCCCGATGTGCCTTTGCTATGTCTCAAGATATGTGCTCCACTGGATTTTGAGTAATTTAGGTTCAAAAAAATATATATATCTATAGCAGCGCACCGGTACGCGCACCGGTGCGCGTACCGTGCGCGCCACGCGACTTGCGTGAGGAAAGCTGATTGGCTCTCGGGTGTCTGTAAACATTTTAAACAGTCCGGAGCGGCCGCCATCTTGTGTCTCGGTAAAATCGAGACACAAGAGGTGGCCAAAACAAAGAGGGAAATGACCATAAGGGGGCAGAGTAGACCCCCCCTTGACCCCCTAGGTTTGATGTGGGGGCCATAAAAGGGCCCCGCGGGCAAAAAAAAATAATTTTTTTTTGATTTTCGCAGGGGGAGCGCCCGGTACGCGCACCGGTGCGCGCACCGGTGCGCGTACCGGGGAGTGTACCATGGGGAAAAAGAATGACAGTTTTATAAGTAGCTGTTTAAAAAAAAAATGTTTTGTTGTTTTTTTATACATACACATACATATATAAATGCATATGCATATATATATGCATATATGTGTATATGTGTGCGTGTAGAGAGAGGTAGAGAGGTAGAGGTGTAGAGGTAGAGAGGTAGAGAGGTAGCGGTAGAGAGGTAGAGATTAGTAGAGAGAGAAGAAGAGAGAGGTAGAGAGGTAGAGAGTAGAGAGTGAGTAATAGAGAGTAGAGAGTGAGTAGTAGAGAGTAGTAGAGAGCAGTAGAGAGAGTAGCAGAGAGTGAGTAGTAGAGAGTAGTAGAGTGAATAGTAGAGTGAGTAGTAGAGAGTAGTAGAGAGTGAGTAGTAGAGAGTGAGTAGTAGAGAGTGAGTAGTAGAGAGTAGTAGAGAGTAAGTAGTAGAGTGAGTAGTAGAGAGCAGTAGAAAGTGAGTAGTAGAGAGTAGTAAAGAGTGAGTAGTAGAGAGTGAGTAGTAGAGAGTGAGTAGTAGAGAGTAGTAGAGAATGAGTAGCAGAGAGAATAGTAGTGAGTAGTAGAGAGTGAGTAGTAGAGTGAGTAGTAGAGACTAGTAGAGAGAGAGTAGTAGAGAGTGAGTAGTAGAGAGTAGTAGAGAGTGAGAAGTAGAGAGTGAGTAGTAGAGAGTAGTAGTGAGTAGTAAAGAGTGAGTAGTAGGGAGAGAGTAGTAGAGAGTGAGTAGTAGAGAGTAGTAGATAGTGAGTAGTAGGGAGTAGCGAGTAGCGAGTAGTAGGGAGTGAGTAGTAGAGAGAGAGTAGTAGAGAGTAGTAGAGTAGTAGAGAATGAGTAGTAGACAGTGAGTATTTGAGAGTAGTGGAGTCGGAGAGAGTAAGTAGTAGAGAGTAGTGGAGAATATTCCAAAGTTTGGCACAGCACCACTTTCACAATGAGTCCAATCAAATCATATCACTTAGAGTCCTTATTGAAGCGCTGAATCTTGGTGTATATTCAAATGCTTTTATTTTCCTTAAGTTTATGTACCACAGCCAGCCGAAAGGTTTCGTTCTGTACAACAGAACTTCTTCAGGGCGTTCTTATTTCCTTCAAGTTATGTCGGTATCCAGTTGTCATATAACTAGATATTTCTTCCAAATGTTAGACGAGACATAAGTATATTCTTATTCAAAGTGACTAGGTATCAATTTTACCCACACAATTCGGGCAGACTTGAGTAATTTATAGCATCCTCAAAGTCAGTCTTTCAAAAATTCCAAAGTATAGGACATGATAATCCAAATCCAAATGTTTCTCAAGAAAAGTCATTTACAATCGTTTGGAATATCGGTGTTTGGGCAGATATGATCCAGGGACCCCCAGTATGCAAGGGGAATTAGTCCCCCCTCTGCAAACGCGCCAGTGGCCTGCATTGCAGAGAGGTGTAACAAGGGTGTGGCCTCATTACACTTCTCTGCAATGCAGCACCCTCGCGCATACTGGAGGCTCCTGGTGGACTAGTTGACCCCAGGGACCCCCAGTATGCAAGGGGAATTAGTTCCCCCTCTGCAAACGCGGCAGTGGGCTGCGTTGCAGAGAGGTGTAACAAGGGGCATAGTCTCATTACACCTCTGCAATGCAGCCCCTGGCGCATACTGGAGGTTCCAGGTGGGCTAATTGGCCCCCAGGGGCCCCCAGTATGCAAGGGGAATTAGTTCCCCCTCTTTAAACATGCACGGGGGTTGCGTTGCAGAGAGGTGTAAAAAGGGTTGTGGCTTCATTACACCTCTCTGCAATGCAGTCCCCTGGCGCATACTGGAGATTCCTGGTGGGCTTTCAGGTCTTATATAGTTAGGAATTAGCATTAAAAAAACCTTTGAAATTCACTGAAAAAACCATAGGTTTCACACCAGTTATAGTTAGGAATTAGCATTTAAAAAACCTTTGAAATTCACTGAAAAAACCATAGGTTTCACACCAGTTATAGTTCGGAATTAGCATTTAAAAAACCTATTAAATTCACTGACAAAACCATAGGTTTCACACCAGTTATAGTTAGCAGGAAATTTTACTGACATAAAACCATTGAAATTCCCACGTTATAGTTAGTTGGACTCACTATAACTTGCGCGCCTGCAATGCACTGCTGATGACATCACATATTACATCACTCATGACATGGTCAGTGACATCACTCATGACATCACTGATGACACCATCCTTGTGACAGAGTGACAGACCTAATTTCAGTGTAATGTAACGCTTGAAACACATATTCATAAATAGAAACAAACATTTTCAAAAAAATGGAGGTACCCAAACCAGTAACAACAACCAATTCAGTAATTCCACCATCTATATACACATCCACTCATTCACCAACAGTTCTATATAGTCACTCATATATATACTCACTCATCATATGTAGTGATACACCTATACATCCTGTTACACATCAGCAGTCATCCAAAAGTTACTCACACACATACTCACACATGCAAATAAACTATTGAACATCCATTTATTTGCATATACATTTATACACACACTACCACCTTAATTCTAAGGAAACTTACACATACTTACTCTCTTAAACAATCACTTATAGAAACACATACTTATTTAAACAGGAACTCCTACAATCTCTCACTATATATACTATACTCACTTATATACATCAATACTCACATATACTAGATTAAAACATATGTCGTTACTAATGAAGACACTAGTGAGACAGTCATTCACTCACTAACACACACATATACACACTCATCCACCCATACAGTCCTGCACATATGCTGTCTTCAAAACACATACAAACAGTAAGTCAGTCACCAACCCCTGCAGCCACTTATACACAAAGAGAAACACTGATACAAACATTTAAATATTTAAACAATACTCGCTAATATATGTATTCACTAAGATACACTTAATAAGCCAGTTAACCAACCAATTTTTTTTAAAAAAATCATCCATTTACATACTTATTTAAACATTTATTCTTCCATCGACCTTTACAAATACATATATAAAACAAATTTATTTTTCAGAAAGACACACATTGACTGGATGGTGTCATCAGTGATGTCATGAGTGATGTCACTGACCATGTCATGAGTGATGTAATATGTGATGTCATCAGCAGTGCATTGCAGGCGCGCAAGTTATAGTGAGTCCAACTAACTATAACGTGGGAATTTCAATGGTTTTATGTCAGTAAAATTTCCTGCTAACTATAACTGGTGTGAAACCTATGGTTTTGTCAGTGAATATATATATATATATATATATATATATACATATATATATGTGTAATCCTATATTGCACCAGAATTGTCTAGCACAGAGGTGGATTTCTTAAGAGCATATTGTTCAACAGCAAATGGTGTCACTCAAACTTAGATAAGCCAATGACAGAAATGAGAAATTCCTGTGCCCCATGCTGAATGTGTTGGTGGACAGAAGCAACATGTGAATGACACTACCACAGACTAATTGATGAAGAGTATGACCAAAAGTCCCTGCAAGTAGGCATGAATAATATATTTATATTTTTTAATTAAAAATAAAAGTTCTTGGCTTACGTCGGACCTGGATTCACAATTTGGTTGCAATGTCTTGTTAGCTGCCGAATAGGGATTATTCCAAAAACTCGTAATGAGGCTCACAGTCTCAGAGAAGCAGCAGTGTGTACTGAATTGCAAGTGCACATCATGTATTGCAGTGCACTGCTTGGACTACATCTAGAACAAAACTGTGCCATACGTTCTTAATGTTATGCATTACATTGTATTGCAGCCTCAGAAAGAAAACAACTGCAAGAATAACGAAATATTAAACATGAACTCTCAAAGACCATGTTTAAAAATTTTGGCTAAAACAATACCTAAAATATGGTACATTTCTATCAGACGAGGCACCAGACCGCCATATTTATTCGCCCTGGCCATGGTGCCATTGGCAGCCTGGGTGCGCATTGAGGCACAGATTAGAGGTTTTGAGTGGGACCCGGGTCTGTCTGACAAGATCGCATTATATACGGATGATGTTCTTTTTTTTCTTACAACATTAGATAGATTGGGGCCACGGCCTCTGCGGATCATGCCAATATTCGGGGAATCGTCGGGGTTATATATGAACCCCCGTAAATCAACACTGTGGGTACTGGGAGATCGGGTGAGAGTGGGCACGTGGGTGAGAATGGGCATGTGGGCATCCACGAACCAGGTGGCAGTGGGGGGCCTCAAGTACCATGGGGTATTCCTGTCAGATGTGATGGCCATCTCTTCGGAGCGAAACTTGGCACCGGTTTGGGAGCGTGTTTGTGCAGCTATAAAGACCTGGTCACATATGCCCTTGACAATATACGGCAGATCAGCAATTTTTAAGATGGTTGCGCTCCCTCGTTTGCTATACAAGCTACAGAATCACCCGTACCCAATCGCATCTAGATGGTTCCGGCTGGTGAATTCTGTGCTGGGGCAGTTCCTGTGGGAGGGGGGTGCAGTACGCGTAGTGATGCGCACATGCTTTCTCTCCACTTACTGCGGAGGACTCGCAACCTCGGATATCCTCTCATACTACCAGGCCTCGCACTTATTGGTCCTCAATGAGAGGTGGTATGGGAAAAGGGGGGACCCGGCCTATGCATTGGAGCGACGCCTTATGGATGCTCACACTCTGCACACTATTCTTTATTCAGCGCCGTTGCGGGTGTGCTGTCACCAGTCACGCAGGTAGTATTTCAAATCTGGTGGAAGTCGCTGAGAAGAATGGGGTGGTGGAATACCCTGACCCAAGAAACTCCTCTAAGGCTAAATGGGCACCTGCCTGACCTGGCGGCCCTGCAGGGCTTTTGGGGCCGGGATACTATAGGCATCTCAATCTTGGGGGACGTTGTGAGGGATGTGTCACTCAAGTCCTTCCGAGATTTGCAGGGGGAATTTTGTATGCCCCGGTCCCAGTTCTTTTGGTACCTCCAACTCCGCTATACACTCTCCCCCAGGCTGGAGGGCCCGGAATCTCCTCCAGAATTTAGCCCGTTGGAAGCGAAGGTCTTCATGGGGGATCTAGAGACCAAGAAGATCTCACGCATCTACCAGTCCCTAGTCACTCACTGCTCCCCCACACTTCAGAAGCTTCGGGGGGTATGGGAAGTGGATGTTGATTGCCTCCGCGGAATGTCTTCGGTGTGGCCGGGAGGAGGGCACATTTTTGCATACTGTCTGGCAATGTCTATCACTTGATCGATTCTGGAGGGGGGTGCTTTCCTGTCTGTCGGAGGTCTTGGTGTGGACACTCCCACATACACCACAGTTCGCCCTGCTTCATGTCATGGAGGGGATTGGGGGTAATGTATATAAAAGACATCTTATGCAACTGGGCCTCACATTGGCAAAACGTGATATAGCCAGGATGTGGAAGGATTCACGGCCCCCTCGGTGGCCGCCTGGAAAAATGGCCTGGACTTTTGCATGGGGCTGGAACAGCCAATCTTTGCTGCCAGGGGATGTCCACGTAAGCACTATAAAATATGGAAGCGGTGAGCGGATTATAGGGTCTGTGGCTGGAGCCTCCCATTGTGCGGACGATCTCCCAATGGAGTGAGGGCTGTGCCCGGTTGGTTGGACCTGGTGCAGAGAGGAGTGGGGGGGTAGCCTGGGATGTCTGTGAATCTGAACTTATTTTTGTTTCTTTTTACCGTTAGCTTTTCTCTTTTTGTCCTATATTACCAGCTCATGGACTTTGCACAACTTGGGGGTGGTGTGGGAGGGGAGTTTGGGGGGTTTTAATATCCAAATTGATACACTATGTTAGGTGTTTTTGTTGTTCATTTGAAAAGGTCAGATGCTTTCTTGCTTATGTACAATTTGATACTGCAGTTGCCTCTGGGGTACAGAGCCCTGCGATATATGTGCAATTTGACAATAAAATCTGTTTTAAAAAAAAATATATATATGGTACATTTCACTTTCACCCTGCTGAACAAACGCCTAAAGGCACAGTGAAATAACATAGCATTCAACTGAAAGCTCACCTTTGAGGTAACATTGAAGTCTGTCCCCAGATGTGCACCTAGATTTTGTGTGTACAAGAACACAGACACGTTACCATATGTTCCCTTATTCCTGTATGCAACAAGCGTCAGAGATCCCTGAGTTTCATTGATTTCAAAACTAAAAAAAAAAAAAGAAAAAGAAACAATGGATTACAATAGATGTCATGAAATGAAAATTGTGATTTGCGCAAATTATAAAGAAAAATCTACACCAGTTTAATCACGTGTTAGCATGTCTGCAAAACAAAACCAGGAAATTCTATGGCCACAAGATTTGTAAGTCAATCTTTACAAAGGATGTGATGTTACGGACAGAGCTGCTGACTTTGGAACAGGGCAACCAGGTTTGGTTCAACATCCTGTGATTCTGGACAAATCATTTAATCTCCCCCCATGCCTAGGAAACATGAATGTGAGCTTGTGTTCATGTAAAGTGCTCCAATATCTTTGGGTCCAGATCAAGCTGTATTAAAATTGCAATAAAACAAAGCCAAGGTAATCAAATTCTGATAGAATCTTTTGCAGGCTTGAAATACACTGTTCTTCAACTGGGAAATTGTACTCCTATGTAATGTCAGCGCCTGGGTTGGCAGCAGGTTACCTATTTTAGGGACTCCACGTGGTGTGTAACAATGAGGCCTGGAACAGAAACACTGGAAACATGTTGGAGGGTTACATCGGTTCTGGGGCCGGCAGTCTCTGCTGAGTCCGCCACAGCCTTCCCCTCATTTACTGTTTATAAACCACGTGGTACAGGGATTATACTAAAGCACACTTAAACCTGGGAGGGTATTATTGAAACCCTCGACGGCTAAATACATACATAATGAGGTCCGTGCATTGCAACAAACAACTAGACAGATATTACATTCCTCCCCAAAATGCAGAAAATACCAAACATGATGAAAAATACACATCGCATTAGGGCACAGACTCAGCTAGGGCTAATAATACAGTGAAGAAGACAAAAGTCACAGTTGCCCTTCCAGAAGTGCAGCGGGTGTGAATAGATCTCAGCATACCTGGCTAGAAGGTTACCTGAAACCAAAGCACACCATCACACCAGGTGATCTTGGAGACGGTTCAACAGTGGTGGAATAGTGCCCAGTCCATATATAGTGCAGATATCACAGATAGGCTGTGGGTCCGCCAAGACTGGTGTGGGGGCTTCTTTATGGTTTGGACTGGAAAGTGGATCTTCCTTCTTTTGTTGCAGAGGGCCTGGCGGACATGGAGTACATGCAGCTGGATCATCTAACATGTCCTGTGCTTCCTCGGAGATCCCTTCATTATCTTGATCGGTTAACACCACCGGGGGATGAAAACGCTCAACCATGGATACATTCCTTGTGACTTCTTCACAGCCTCTCAAGGTAGTCACTTTGGTATTGTGCATGTGGGTAGTAGTCAATGGCTGCAATCTCTTGCCCTTGGAAGAGTGTACCATTATCCACCTCAACTCCTTGATAAAACCATGAGTTGCCATCACTTTTTCCAGCTTTGCAATCATTTTTGTCCCATTCAACGATGACTGGATCTTGACTTCCGAGTATTTGGAATGATCATCTATAAGCACCATGGTGTGCCTCCCATCTGGCAAACTCCCAAAATCCAAGCTCACACATATCCTCGGTTGCTGAGGTCCCCTCTCCGTTACCACAGGCACCGGCAGACTAATTTCTTCTGATGGATGTCACTACATACAGGGCCATACTAGCGTTTAAACCTGCTCGTTCATCAAGGGGTACCATACCTTCGTTTGTAGGTGGCTCTTAGTCTTAACCATCGCATGATGCCCAGTATTGAGCCAGCTTCACTGCCTGGTACTTCAGGCTGGCCGGGATAATGATTCAATGTCCTCATTGAGGCACCGATCTGAGTCAACGCTGAGTTCACAACAGACATTGAATAAGCTCTCTAGGATGTGGCGTGCCTTCGGGGTGTACTGACTCCACTAGGCCTTGAGGGCATGCCACTTCCTGGCTCTTACAACTTCTTGGGCTTTTCACAGACACTCATCTTGTCTGGTGGCTTGACAAATGGTGTCCAGAGACATCGGCATGGGGTTAGAGCGGACTGACACAAGCCTCTGTCTTATCGGACTCTTCCTCTGGAGTAGGAGCACAAGGATGCCGGGAGAGGGAGTCAGCTGGGTTTTGAGATCCAGGCTAGTATTCTACCTGGCAGTTGTACTTTTGGAGTTGGAGCATCACGTTTTTCAATCCGTGTTGGTGGCTTGGAAACAGTGCCGATGAACAGTGGTATTAGAGTCTTGGAATTGGTTGTCAAACGGTTGCCCATAGATGTACAAGTTAAAATCCCCCCCAGTGTATCGCAGTTGCCTCTTTTTCAGTTTCAGAGTATGTCTGCTCAGTGTCTGTGAGGGATCTACTTGTGAACGCCAATGGGTTCCTCTCCTCTTCCTCACAACCCCATTGCATCAATATAATCAACAGATATGGAGGTATCCTTTCAGGGGTCAAAATATACTAATGTTGTTTCCTCTGTCGGATAGTCTTTGGTTGCTCGAAAATCCCCCTCTTGCTCCGGACATCACTGCAATGGTACTGTTGTCTTTGTAAGGTCTTGTAAGTGGTTGTGTTAGCATTGTCAGGTCCTTGATAAACCTGCCACTGTAATTGACATTGTCTAGGAAACTGCAGATTTCTGACACAGATGTTAGTGGAGGGTTTGTCTTTGATGTCACGCACCTTTGCTGAGTCCAGTGCTACTCCTTCTGAGGAGAATAAATAGGCAAAACTATGCACTTTCAGCTTTAGAAATTCATACTTGCTGTGATGCTGGGTCAGCCCTGAGTCTTGAATAAGTTGGAGCACGTTTCTGAGTCATGTGTTATGCTCGGGGATTAATTTTGTATAAATCATGATGTTATCACTGATGCTGACAACTGCAGGGAGATCAGCAAGAAGTTCATGATTAACGTTCTGAAAAACTGCCTGGCACTGGATATGCCAAAATTCAAAGGCTTGTCCTGCCATAGGCCCATTTGGGTAAAGAAAGTGGTTATATATCGGGATTCCTCAGCTTGTGTTAACTGATGATAGCCAGACTGCAAATCCAGTTTTGAGAACCAGCAGGCCCCACTGAGTTTACTGAACAGATCGTCGATATCAGGATTCAAGTCCCTCTTGAAGGCAACATTTGGTAGACGCGTATCAACACATATGAGTATTTCAACTGACTGCTTGAGTTTACTGGCAACTGCAATAGGGAATACCCACGAGGCGGGTCCTGTTTCTCTCTCAATAATCCCAGCTGCTTCAAGCTTATTTAACTCCTTTTCAACCTGGGGTGTCAAATGAAATACAATCTGCATGCGACAGAGGGATATGGGCTATACCGAAGGGTCTATATGTAGGATTATTTTGTGGACTTCCAGACATCCCATCCCTTGAAATACCTTGGGAAACTCTTCACGGATGTGTCTAATCTCTTGAAAGACCCCAAACACAAAGTTCACAATACCAAGGGCTTCTGCAGCTCGGCATCTAAGCAGAATGCTGTGGCCTTCTTCAGCTACATAGACAAGGGCCAGTACTGACCGCGACACATAGCTGAGGGTCATCCTGAATTTCCCTCGCATGATTGGCGGCTGGTCTTTTGCATAAGCAAACACAGTGAATTTTGACTGATGAAGGCATGCCCGGGGGTGCATTATCTGGTATGTTTCCGTTGAGGTTCACCCAGCCCCTCTGTAACATCAGGGCCACAATCGATATTCTGTGCAGTGGGGCAACACAGGCTCAACACTGCAGAGCTGCAGGGGTATGGCCAGGCTGCAAAATCTCTTGGGCACGTGCACTGCACACTCGACCAGAGAGTGCAGCCGCCACAAGGCAGGGCAAACAATGATCCCGTACTCGTTGCCAGTGTAATGTTGGCAACCTCGGTTGGCAGCAGGGCGCCGATCATAGGGACGCCACATGGTGTGCAATAATGAGGCCTGGAACAGAAACCCTGGAGACATGTTGGAGGGTTACAACGGTTAAGGTGCCGGTGGTCTATGCTCACCCTGCCCTAGTCTACCCCTCATTTATTGTTTATAAACCACTTAGTACAGGGGCTATACCAAAACATACTCATGCCTGTGCAGGAATCACGGAAACCCCCTGCGGCTAAAAACATACATAAAGAGTTCCGTGAATTGCAAAAAAACAATTAGACTGACATCACACTCCTAGTTCACTACCACTGGTTATCATCATTCTATGAACAACACATATTTTTTTTTTGCTTCGTAGCGACAAACATTAAATGCCAAAAGCACAAATGGAACAAGATTTTAAAAAACAAGTTTAATCACCGGTATGAAAATTCAGACTTGTATTGTAAATGCCTGAGCAAAATAAATTATCTTGCAAAATGATGAGTAAAAAGAGTCGTTTTTAACTTCAAATAAAATATTTATAAATTGTGAATCGAAAAATTATCATCATCTAGTGGCATTCATAGCTGGGGGTCACTGGCACAAATGAGATGTGAGATTGTTCGTTTCTTTTGGTAAAAGCTATGCTGTACTGCTCATTCTCATGCACACTGATACTTTGGGGTGGGGTAATTACCTTGGGCCCGATTCACAAAGGGCCTCCGCAATCGTGATGAGGGTACTACAATCGTGACAAGGGGGCAACTCTTGTGACGGGACGTCTGAACTGCAGGTTCTCAATGTGAATGTCCTGCCATGAGTGAGGGCTCCCCGTCACAACTGTGGGACCTCCACCTCAAATGGTCGTTTAATGGGGGATGGATTCAGTTATATGTGGGTTTTTTTCTGAGATAGCTTCTGGACATCCAAGCAGTCAAGCTGTGAGGCTTGTTTTGAGCTGAGTGGTATCCTGGCATGACTCAGGTTTTAGGTGCAGATCAGTGCTATTTGTATTGATGTTCGCAGTTGTTCAAATCTGTGAACTATATTTCCAAGGGTTTCATGTAGATGATGAAGATTATTGGTGAAAGGATAGAACCTTGAGTTATTCTGCAGGTTACGAAGGTAAATTCAGGTTTGGAAGATGATGAATTGACCAACTGTGTTCTTTTTTTCAGGTATGAGTTTAACCATCAAAAGTGCAGTCATAACCAATGCTGTTTTGTAATGCGAATGGGATTACATCTTTTTGGGAGGTATCTTTCAGTGATTGAACTGTTTGTTAGTTTCTCTTTTTCAAAGGGACCTCAGGGAAGTCAGTATGAGGTTGTTAGGTAAATATTAGGTGATGATATGAGGGCAATTAGATATCTGATTTGTTTTATTTTGTCTTCAATGAAATTATTGATAGCTGACCACGTCTCTACAGAGTTGATAGTTACAGGACATGGTGAAGTGTTTATGCAGTGCTTTATGAGTTTAAGTAGTTTCTTGATTTTGCTGGAAGAGGTACTAATGTGGTGCATGTTTTGCATAACCTTAGCTTCTCAATTAAATTTCCCCCAAGCAGCACTGTAGTGTTTTTGGTTGGTGAGACTTTGCCACCTTTTCCTACTGTTGCTCTGTGCATTCCAACTCATATCCTGTTTTACAGCATGCCAGGTGGGTCACCGACTGCAAGATCGGTAGAGGCTATGCCTTCCACTCTCATAGTGAAAGACACTCATCATATTTAGATGTCCCCATCAGGCAGACCAGGGTTTAGCTGTCTTCAGGGTATCAATTTAAGCAGATATGCTTTTAAAGGTAGAGCCATTTTTGATGTAGGCTTGTCAGTTATTTATTTTTCTAGTAAAATCTCCAGAAGTTGGAATTTATTTGTGAAAAAAAGCAATGACCCCAAAGTGCAGGGAGTTTTTTCCCTGCATCTAAAAGTCATTGAGGAATGTTCCTACCTGCAGATGTGCTAACAGGTTTAAGGTATTTTGAGGTGGAACCAGCTGAGGATCTTTCTGTCAGAAATACTCTGGAGAGAGAGAAATCTGTTTATTTAGACCATGGTCTCTAAACTTCGAGTTCATAAAAATTATAAAACATTGCAATCCCAACAATAACAATTGATGCGTAATGGTCTCTAAAATCCCACAGTTACTTTTCTGAGCTGCTCTACTTATACATTTATAGCAAGCCATAAGATACCATTGGCTCATATTTTTCAGTATTTCCAATTTAAAAAGGATCAGTAAAAAAATGTTAAAAACATCTTAACTTAGTAAAACAATCATTACAATCTTTAAAAAGCCCTTTACATACATCATTATTATTTTACAAAAGTTAAAACCATTTAAACTAAACATACATCGGTCTTTCACATTATGTCCTGCAAAAGTAGGTAAAGAATGAATCACAATACTTTTTTGAGTTTTTCCCTGGCCAAACGATTTACACCTCTCAGATAATTCCCTAGTGCAATTGCAGTATCCAATTTTTCCATTTTTATCAGTAGAATAGCAGCTTGCCCTCGTGAATTTATGCCATATTTTATAAATAATGGCCGTAAAAACTGCTTTCTCACTTCTAAACTTGTAAGGCAATCTAACAGTGTGTGCATGATATCACACTTCATCTCCAGTCCACACTTACATCGACCGTCAGGATATAGCATTTCTGCCTTTAATCTCCCCTCCAATAGCCAAGGGTTAATTCCAATTCGGATTTTTAAAATTTCCCATCTCAATCCGTAGTTCGGCAGGGTTTCTAAGTATGGATACCATGCATCATTTTCCCATGCTTCTAACATACATTGGACCGACTTTTTCTTTCTCAAATATTTTATGTCCTGGTTTCTTGATAGCTCCCTTCCTTGTGCTCTAAGTAGGCCCTTGGTGAATGCAATTTCTACAGGATTCTGGTTGACTCTCACCTTTAAGCTACCGGATACCTCCTTTATTTTCCTTTTTGCCTCCGCTGCCCATTTTAGGTTGCTATGCCGGATTTCATTACTGCACCAAAGGGACACCTTCTGGGTTTCCTCTAGTAATTGTCGTTTCCAGAACCTTGCCACTGCCATTTTGGCCTGAATGTTCCATGCTATTGTTGCGGTCTCTAATCTAATTGCCTGAATCATCGCTGACTTCGGCAAGGACAGAAGCATTTTCAACACCTTACCTTCGTCTCGATCCCAGCCCACTTTGCCGCTGAAGTGGAGAACTTCCACCCCATACAATACTTGGGGAGGGATCATTGCTTCATAAGCCTTTAACATGGGTTTATGCGACCGGTCCCCATAATCTCTATTAAATTTTTTCAACCCACAAATAGAGGATGATGCTTTTGCCATTTGGGCTTCAATATGTATATCCCATTTTAAGGAGCTTTCAAACCATAGGCCTAGGTATTTATATTCCTTTACAGTTTCCAATTTTGTTTTGCCTAGGTACCAGCTAAAACTTTTAGACCTTTTACCAAAACATAGAATTTTTGTTTTATCCATATTTACTACTAAAAGTTTAGCCTTGCAGTAGTCACTAAATACATTTAATTTTCTGTGTAGCCCTAGCTCTGTTTGGTCAATAATTACTAGGTCGTCCGCGTATAGCAGGCTTGCCACCTTCCTGCCACTCATTCTTGGACTAGCACTTCTTTCGACTTCCAGTGCTGCTGGCAGATCTGCTAAAAAGATAGAAAAGAGGAGTGGGGCCAGGACACAACCCTGTCTTAGCCCGTTTGCTATATCTATTTTCTTTGTCAGTCCCCCTTGAGTATCTTTAATTACTTGAGCCCAGTTCTCTCTGTGCAGTTCTTTTAGGATTGCTAGTAGACCCACTGGGATTTCATATTTAGTCAGGCACTCCCATACCTTCCCACGGTCCACCAAGTCAAAGGCTGCCCGGAAGTCGACGAAACAACAGAACATGTTCCCCGTTTGTTCCGTCGACTTACGGGCAAGTGCCCACAGGGCATAACAGTGGTCCACCGTGGAGTGCCCTTCTTTGAATCCCCCCTGTTCTACCGGGACAATTGAGTTCCCTTCTACCCAAGTCTTTAGTTTGGCCAGCACTATCTTAGTAAATATCTTCTCCCCAATATCTAACAGGTTAATTAACCTGTAGTTTTTTGGGGTGTGCTTATCACCTTTTTTATGTATGGGCCTTATTATAGCCCCTTTCCAATTATCAGGGAACCTTCCAGTGTCTAAAATTACTCGGAACATATTAGCAAAAAATTCCGCCCACCAGTCTGTTTGGGTTTTAATTATCAGTGCCGGGAGGTTGTCGGGGCCTGCTGCCCTTGTTAATTTCAGGCCCTTTATCGTTTTTTTAACTATAGAGACCGTGAAGTCAAGTTTTATATCGGCTACCAGACCGCTCCAATCTGTGTGCCGATGCTCTTCCCGGTAACTCCCAGGTTTATATAAATCCTGTAGGTATTTCTCCCAGGCTGCTTCCTCCACAACACAGTTCATTCCAGCCGGCTGATGATCTGCTGCTGAATGAACTAGTTTCCAGAACTGGCGTAAGTTCTTTGACTCGATGGCCTCTAATAACTTTTGCCAACAACTTTCTTTAAATTCCCTTTTTGTCTTCCTAATTAACATGTTATATTCTCTTTTTAGGGATAATAATGTATTTCCACTTCCCTGCCCACCTTTTAACAGTTTACGGCGTACCATTCTCCTCAATTCTCTTTTCTTTTCTCGACATTCCCTTGTAAACCAACCTCCTTGTTTCTCCACCTTTAAACTGTTTCCTTTAGGATTTTTTTCGCCGGATCTCAATCCTTCGCTGAGGATTTGGACTATCTCCTCAATTTTCCCTACGTACCAGTCCAGGCCCTGGCCGTTTACTGCATCCAGATCTAAGTTCTGTTGTAGTTGCACTAATTTGGCCATATATTCTTCCGTTAACCTGGTTGTACGTCGCTTAGGGTAATCCATCCTTTGTTCCATAACTTGGGTACAAGGTTCTAATTGTACATTTGGAAACTCCAGGACTACAATATTATGGTCACTTCCTTCTCTGTTCAGGATCATAAACCCTGTTATTAGTTGGAAACTCCAAGGGGACACAAATACATAATCAATTGGACAATTTTGAGTGCCCACTTTAAACGTTTTTTTTGCTGGACAGTCTAAGGGGAATCTTCCATTTAGACAGAAAAGATTTTTTGTTCCCAAAAAGTTTCCCAACTGGGTATCCTTAGCACTTGTTATACAATCTGGAAAAATTGCTTGCGGTATCTCGTAGGCCTCTAGTAATTCTTGAAACCAGCAGTCTACATTTTTGGGATGCATTTTATGATTAAAATCTCCCATTAACATGATCACATCCATACCATACTTTTCACAGATCGTATCTATATCTTCTTTAAATAACTCCATTTCCCCAGCATATACCTCTACAGTATCCCATTGCATATAAACATTTATTAGCAATATCATATTCTTTTTCATACATCCTGATAACGTTATTCTACAGACCAGTAGCCATTTACATTTTACAGTAATTTCTGTCACCTTTCTCACAATTTTGGTTGACACCAAGGTCATTATTCCCCCAGCTGGACGGCCAAATCTCTGTTTCTTAGCCGATCGATTTAGCTGGACGAAGCCATCGATTGTCGGGATTCTGCCACATAGCCAGGTCTCCTGGATACATATAATCTCTGTGTTTTCACCTAATGCCTTTATATTTTTTTGTTTAACTTCATCTCCTAGGCCGTTTATGTTCCAGGAGGCCAGTCTTATGCTATGTGGCATATCCTCTACCTATTCCATATCTTCTAGCCATCCTTCCTCCCCCTGCCCTTCAAAAGCTCTGGATGAGGGACCCGCCTGGGCCGTAACCCTGCTCCAATTTCCCCACCAATTTTCTAAGTTTGAGTTATTTGCTACTATTTGTATATTACCCAGGGAGGTTTCATCATCTTCTTCTGGGTCCCTCATCCTTACCTGCCTCTTTCCCAACCCTGCGTGGCATCTTAGGAAGTTATTTCCTTGCCATCCAATTCCTTCTATTTCTCCCAGTACCCCCTCTTCGGTTAGTAGTCGAATTCCCTCATTCTGTAGGTCATTTGCTGCTTTCTTAATCATATTTTTTACCAGTTTTGAATACAGCATAATTTTAGTGACCTCTTTCCCTTCTTTTGTTTGGCTAAAGCCCACTTGTCTGAGGTCATTCGATCCTATAGCTTTCAGATTATGGCATTTGGCAAAGCCCTGCAGAAGTTGTGACCTATTAAGGGGCAATCTTTTTTCTAATTTCTTACCCCCTTTCCTTAAAGGTATTGGTTCTAGGTATAGCCTCATATCCTCACTCCCCTCTTTCATTATCCTGTTTGGAATCAGAGATTCTGTTCTATTTGCCTTGTATGTTTGAATATTAGGCCTGATGGCTCGCACCTCCCGGGTGACCCATGTCTGCAGATTCCCTCCTAACTGTCTCCCGGCCTCTTTGGTCTGTGTTGTAATTTTCTTATTAGCTTGTTTCATCTGAGGTGCTGGAATATTAGGAGGGCACACATTTTTTTCCTGTTTTTTTAGGGTTCTCTTCTTTATTGTACTCGTACCGGGTTTGGGTCCCTTTATTTTATTCCCCTTTTCACCAACTTCCTTTTCCACCCTTAACCGTTTCTCTGGAATTTCCCTCCCATTCCCTAGTGATCTCCTACCTGCCCCTCCTGCTCCTGTTATTTTCCCACGTCTAGCCATCTCCCCTCTTCTTATTATCCTCATTGGCCACTTTGAGATGTATACCTCGTGTCTTTCTTTAATTTGCTCAACAATTTCCACCTGCGCCTCTGCCCGCACTTCAGGCACAGGGTCCGGATCAGGGATCTGCCTTACCATATCTGGCATGTGGGATCTGATTCCCTGTAGCTCCCCCTCTATTTTAGCTAAATACATTTTTTGAGTTTTCAAGATTACATTATTAGACAGAGTCACTTCTAAAAGACCTTGGAGAGTTTTTTGTAGCATTAGCATTAGATCCAACATTGAGGTTGCAGACATAGCAGAGAGATCCCGATTTATCTCTGGAGTTAAATTCAGTTCCCCATATTGGTCTGTACTATCATCACGAAGATCGGGAGAGCTTTTATTTTCGCTTCTTCTTTTATGCAGCTTACCACTCATGGTCATTTCTTTTTCTCTTCCTAAATCCTCCTGAGTGTTCGGGCTAACTTGGGTTCTTCTTTCCAAGTCACTACCGAAAAGATCTCGTGGAGATGATGACAGCCTTGGAGACGCTAAACCCCTATTGTCCGATAGTAGCTGTAACGACTGGTTGACCATATTTAGGGAATCGGATATATGTACTTCCAAGGGTAGGGAGGTATACCCGATCTCTTCTCTCTCAAAGTTCTCATTATAAGATACTGACTCGATGGACATAATTTCTTTATCTTTGACAGGTGTGAATACTTTTTTAAAATGTTTCCCCACAAACTCCTTCATTGAATTTGATGTAGCGCAACCTAAGTTCTTTGTAGCCACTATATTCTTTTTCACACCTTTCCTTCTTGTTTTCACAGGTGTAGACTCTGGGCTCCCCTTGCTCCTCTCCGAGGAGCCCACTTTCTCTACATTTGCGGAGTTTGATCTTGTCCTCAGTTTGTGACCCTCAGTTGTTTTCATTTTTTTGGGGGCCATCTCTGTAGTTGCCGATATGACAAACTCCACCAACTCCTCCTCCTGTGAAAATTACTTGCTCTATTTAAGAAAAGAGGAGCCAGCAGCTGGACGATTGAACCAAGTCCCCAGCTACACACTCCACACTTCCAGTAGCTCAATATGCAGAATTCAGTTTTAATAATTTGAATGCGGGGATTGCAAGGTTGGAAAGTCGTAGTTACCACCGTTTGCTATACAGTCCAGGGGTCCTGAGCTCACGCCCGTTTGTTATACAGTCCCAGCGTACCTGAGCACAACCAGCTTTTACTCTCTCCTTACTTCTTACTTTAACTTCACTTACCTCTGTCTTGTGCCTAGCGTGCGAGGTCTCTGCCCCCGCGCCCTCGCCTCCGTGCCTTCTCCCTTCAATCGCTTCAAATCGCTTTAAATCACTTTCCAGTCGCTGTATGCTTTGTGTTTTTAACAGCACAATGCGTCTCCGCCGGCGCGGCTTGCAGTCCTCGCGTTTTTCGCGGTTTTTATCGCTTGTGCCGCTTCTGCTTCTGAACTCGTCGGTGTGGGTGCAAACGCCGATACAAACACCGGCGCGCCAGATACGCTACGAGAGGGAGGCTCTTTCCGACGCTTCTCCTTCTTCTCCCACAACGTCTGAATGACGATCCCACAGCACGCCAGACGAATGGGCGGACGGGCGTTCAGGCAGGCGGGGCGGGGCACTCTCACGCAGTGACACTCGACAGAGAGGAGAGACACCTCTCTGCCTCTCCTGACCGTAAAGAGAGTGGGGGAAATATGAGTTTGTAGTGATGGGAGCTACTCTTATTTAAGGCAATTCTCAAGCTCGGCCAACATGCAAATTAGAACATAGTCACTTTTTCGTGCTCAAAATACTCTACTGGGGAAAAGCTAAGGGCCACAGCTGAATGGGGCTCCCCGAAGTTTGATATGCGGCTTCTACACTCAAACAGGTAAGATGAAACTTTGCTACAAAAGGTTACGATCAGGATGGACTGGGAAATCTTGCCAGTCAAGACTGTACCATTGTCAGGGTTGTCTTGGCTCTTTGTCCCAGTCCTCCAGAAGCCATGGTTCTAAAACACCTTCCTGAGACCCAAATGTGTTCTGCATGTGGGCAGGTGGAACACTGCGTGAAGTTAGAACTCCCATTTGGCTGCCCTATTTTGCTGGTATTGTATTGTAATTGTATTGTAATTGCATTTATATAGCGCTTACTACCCCTGACGAGGCGTCGAAGCGCTTTTTCGGCGGGTAGCACGCTACTCCGGGACCCACAGAGAAATTAGTGTTGAATTAGTATAGTGAATAGTGAAACATGCAAGTACATTTTAAGTGGTGGATAGGTTAATCAGTTATTTGGATTTGGTATGATAGCAGAAGGATAGAGTAGGACAAAGGTTTGTATTTATTTATCGCTCGCTTGTTGACGCACACTATTCAGGGAGCCTATAGAGGATTAGTGGTGAATTAATATGGTGAAATATGAGGTGATTTCAGTGGTGGATATTAGTCTGTTACTTGGAGTGAGAAGGATAGCGGATGGATAAAAGGGGAAGAAAGATTTGCATTCATATAGCACTTGTTACCCCTGATGGGCGTTGAAGCGCTTTTCTGGCGAGTAGCACGCCACTCCGGAACCCATAAAGGGTTAGTGTTGAAAATTAGTATAGTATAAATATGAAGTAATTTGAGTAGTAGATATGTTATTCAGTTATTTGGGCAGTATATTAGTATAGTTGACTATGGAATATGGAATTTGAGAAGTGAAACATGTTAGTCTGTTAATTTTTATTGAAAAAGAACAGTGGAGGGATAAAAGAGTGAAGGATTTTCTTTTTTTTTTAAAGTCTTAGCAGATGGAAGAAGCTTTTGGATGAGTAAAAAGGAGTTTTGGAGGGAAGGGGTCAGAGGGGAGAGTTTGTAAAAAGAGGTGTCAGATGATGCAAGGAGGTGTAGAGCAGGAGAGAGTCTAGAAAAGGTTATTTTGGCGATCATAGTAGTGGTGTGGGGTTTGGGATAAATGAGAGTGGATGTAGATGATATGTTGATAGATCTATAGGATGAGAGATAGGGTGTTGCATTAGAAGGAGTAGTAGAAAGAAGTTTGAGAGGAGTCAGAAGGTTGGGGTAGAAGATATGAGTGAGGTATAGGCTGAGAAATAGGCTAGTGCATTGGAAATGCTAAATTAGAAGAAAGAGATAAGTATATAGATCCATAAGTACATTAAAAGTATATAGATACATAAAAAAGTAAGTATATTTAGATTAAATATATTGATAGAGGCACAGGATGAAAGATAGGGTAGTGCATTGGATATGCTTTTTCAGGAGAAAAGTAACAGACACACAGATCCAAGTACATGGAAGGTACATAGATGTACAATGGAAGTATGTACATGTAGACCAAAAATGATTTTTATTTATTGATGATGATGATTATTATTATTTTTTTTTCTTCTCTTAACAACATAATTGTTTTACATGTTTTATAAAGTAATACACAAAGATAGGTACATATCTATAGTGAAAACAAATGCTTATATACAGAGGGATATGCTGTAAATTTCTATTTCCGTATGGTGCTTATGTGAGGAAGAGCCAGATCTTGAGTAGTTTTCTGAAGACAAGGTGGTTGTCGGTGGATCTTATGTTGGGGGGTAAAGAGTTCCATAATTTGGCTGCTTGAACAGAGAAGGATGTGCCACCCATTGTTTTTTTCTTGTATGGTGGGATTTTGAGGCGAGATGCTCCTTTAGAGCGCAGGTTCCTTTGTTGAATGTGTTTGGTGATTTTATTCCTGATGAAGAGTGGTCCTATTCCATGTATTGCTTTGTGGGTAATACAAAGCAGCTTGAACGTGGATCTTCTGGCAACCGGTAACCAATGCAGGGCTTTCAAGGCAGGGGAGATGTGGTCTTGTGGTTTGATATGCAAGAGTAGTCTGGCAGCCGAGTTCTGAATCCGTTGTAGTCTTTTCATGGTCGCTAAAGGTGATCCGTGGTAGAGGCTATTGGCGTAATCGAGTTTGGATAGAACAAGGGAGATGGTAGCTTGGACCTTGTGTGGAAATCCCAAATGAGGGAAAATTCGTCTCAGCGTTTTTATAGTAGCAAAGCTTGATCTTGCTAGTTTATTTACTTGGACATTCATCGACAGCTTGGAGTCCATGGTCATTCCAAGGTTTCTTACTTCCTTTGATACTTTAGGCAGTGATCCCAGTTCATCAGGCCATGCGGCAAGCGGGTTGTAATTTTTCCAATCGCCACACGTGAGTATTTCAGTTTTTGAAGCATTCAATTTGAGATGGCTCCAAGTCATCCACTGATCCACGGCTCTGAGACAGCTGAAAATTGGTGATTTTCCAATGTCTTTGGGGCATTCCAGTTGAAGGAGTATTTGCGTCTTGAGACCCTACGGGTATGTAGCGCGCTTTATAAGTGTCACTGATTGATTGATTGATTGCGTGTCATCTGCATAGTTGTAGCACGTGAGGTGAAATTTATTGATCAGTATTGGTAAAGACTTCATGTAGATGTTGAAAAGCATGGGCGAGATGATAGAACCTTGAGGGACCCCTGCTTTTGTGGCGTACGGTTTGGACGAGAAAGGTGGGGTGTGGATGACATTAGTTCTGTTTCGAAGGTAGGACGTGATCCAGTCTAGAGCAGTTCCCTCTATGCCGGCTTCATAAAGTCTTTGTTTCAGAGTGTCATGGTCAACCGTGTCAAAGGCAGCAGAGAGGTCCAAGAGGAGTAGCGCAGCAACCCCGTTGCGGTCAACTGTATTCTTTAGGTCATCCCAGATGGCAAGGAGGGAAGATTCAGTGCCTCTTCCCGGACGGAATCCTGTTTGGAAATCTGAAAGTATGTCATTTTCTTCAATGAATTGTGACATCTGAGCGAACGCTGCTCTTTCTATTAGTTTGCCCAGGAAAGGTCCATTTGTAATGGGTCTGTAGTTGTCGGGGTTCAGCGGGTCCAAGTTTGTTTTCTTCAGTAAAGGGCGTATGTATGACTTTTTGAGTTCTTCCGGAAATATTCCAGTAGTTAAGGAATCGTTGATGATTCTTCTTACTGGAATGGCAGCAGAGGTTGTTAAAAGAATTGTCTTGAAAGTTTGTGGCGGACAGGGGTCAGAAGGGCTGCTGGCAGGCCTGCTTGCTTTGACCAGGTCCATAAATTTATCATGTGAGATGTGTTGGAAGGAACGGAGAGGCTTGATTAGAGCATTCTTGGATAGTTGTTTTGTACAAGGGTTGGTGCTGGTGCTTTGTTTCTGTTGTAAGTACGAGTCCAGCGTGTCTGCTTTGTCCTTGTAATGATTTGCCAGTTTGTCTGTGAAATCTTGAGTAACAGGATGAGTTCCTTCTAGGCAATTTGGTTTTCGAAATTCATTGAGTATTTTATAGAATTCTTTATTTGCACATTTAGCGTTTTGAATTCTGTCTGAATAGTACTTTTTCTTAGCTTTTTTGATAGCCGACTTATATAATCTATTAATTTTTTGTAGGTTAAGTTTGTCTTGTTTGGCATTTGTTTTGAGCCAGGTGCGTTGCAGCTTTCTAGTTTGTTGTTTTATGTTTTTTATTTCTATGTTTCTCCAAGGCGCTTTTTTCCTTTTGTTCTGTTGTGTGGTTTTGAGTGGTATCAGGATGTCAAACGCTTCATGTAGCCACTCATATAGATTCTGAACAGAATTTATGGTTTCCAGATTTATACTGGATGTTAGTTGTGTTTCCAAGTGTTCAAAATTGAGTTTGTTCCACGGCCGATAGCTCTAGCTTATGCTGGTGTAACTCCCACTGATAAAACATACGTGAATGAGCATCCAGACTGAGACCATTGAAGCGGAGAAGGCTATTGATTGGTGGTGTTCTTGCTCCTATAGTGCTCGTAGTGAATTGGAAAGTAGGCTACTGCAAGCAGTATGCACCCACCATTTACAATATGCAATGGACCCAACTCAGCCCCATTTTGTACTTGGGCGATGTATTTATTAATGACGTTTCATTTTACTTTAAATATTGTTTCCTGAAAACCCTAAATATGTACAGATAACACTTTTCAAAATAATACTTCTAAATGCAGATGTTAATACAGCTGTAAAAGAAAATCAAAAGTTAACCGCAAGAATGCAATATGATATTATTATGGCAGTAGTTCATAAGAAGGTGTATAAGAGACTCACGTGGTGCTCTGCCATTCAATCACTCCACGGACTCCATCATTAGCATCGATAATTATCTGAGCCACCAAACCTTCAGCATCTTAAAATTAAACAAATATAAATGACTCATTCAGAAAATAAAACCGCAATTCAAAGACTGTGCAAGCAGGCGTAATCAGTGTCAAGCGTAATGGATATTTGTGAATTATTTATAAAACATAGGAAACTCAGATACATTCAGGATACTTACTACAAATGTTTGTTCGTTGTAATACACTTCTAGAACTGCTCAATATTCAGTAAATAACATTTCAACTGATCCCGGGGTAATAAAAGCTTTCCAGACAACCAACCAGATCTGAACAACCTCCATTTTCTACATGACTTTTCTGATCGGTAACTGAAAGCTGCGATCAACAGGCATTGTGAAGACAAGGGCACTCAACATAAGTGGCTGGAGTGGTTTCATGAGGGGATGCCTTCCTGGACCACTCTGAGTAGCCCGGTGTTTCTGGACCTGGAAACAGGGACGGCTTTAGCGCTGGTGGCGCCCAGTGCAACAATCACTTTTGGTGCTCCCACGTCCCATGACCGCCTCCTCAGATTCAATCAGTACTACCTGCAAAAGTGCCCTTCATCTCTCCTATCATAAGATATTGCTAAGAACAGCGCCCCCCTGAGGTCAGCGCCCAGTGCGGTCGCACTGCTCTAAAGCCGGCCCTGCCTGGAAACACGGGTCTACAAATATCGGACCTAGAAATTCTGGGCCTGAAAACACCAGGCCCGAGATGTGGAATGCTGGGACATCATGTATCTAGGGAGCCTGGTACCCGCCCAACCTCCTACTGAGCAACCCGCATCTAGGGAGCATGGCACCAGCCCAACCTCCTACTGAACAAGTGGAGGGGGCATAAAATGCTTTCCCGGATCCAGAGAAACATCCTTAGATCCCGGATAGCTCTCACTGCCTGAACCCATCGCCACATCATTCCCCTTGCAATTTGTCACCTGCTTTAAACAGGTAGTGAATGGAGCATTAAAGGGCAGGATAATGAGATGAGAATCAGGAATATCTGCAGAAAAGGACACAATACAACCAGGTCCACAGATTGGTCCCCATTTCAGGCTTATTATTTCATAAAAGTGTCATTGTGGTGTGTGGATACGATACAGAATCAAAGATTACACGTCGTGACTGAAGATGGACAACAAACTGTATCTTTTTTATAGAGGGAATCAGGGAATAATGTCATTAAAAAAAGTAGCCGTCATCAAACAAAGCATCATTCTAGAACGCTCACTGTTGCTGACTGTTAGAGATGGAGGACTCGATAATGATGGCACCTTTAAGACTTAAACATCATACCTTTTCAGCACGCCTCAGTGTAAAATAAGGCCTTCTGTAGTTAATTTAAATTTGGGAGGGCACACACTCAAATTCCCATGCCTTCCATATAGTTTTTACTAGCTGACACTTTTTTCCAGTTGTGTGTGGGGAGGCAACTGGCGTGCTGAGATCTGCATACATGTTCACGGCTGCCTGAGGCATTGATGTGTTACATAGACTAACAAACAGAGCATAGGTCAGGGAGAATACTGCTTCTCATATTTAGCACCAAAAATGCGGTAAATAGTCACAGTGGTGATTTTGAAATCAGTGCTGACATCCTTTCACCTGCAGGAATGCAAGGGATGCTCTCATTGTCTATAAAATAGCTGTGGGGTGTTAATAGTAGTCGTCTGAACGGCAGGACTGCAAACACATATATCCATTTTGCCTGATTCCAGCCTCTGCTGGGCTTTGGGTGTCAGGAATGTGCTCTGGGATGACAGACTATCTTTTTGCAGTTTTGAAGGGTAGTTTCAGTCCGGGGTGCTGACTTGCAGCTCCCTTAGAGAAAGGAATGTCTGTCTCTTTTAGGGTAGGGTAGTGAAAAAATAGCATTCTCATGCTGACCTCTGAAAATCAATTGATGCAATTTAATATTTAATTATTTTTCCTCACTACTTGCATCGTTGAAAAATAACTAATTGTATGCTTTTTGTTTTATGGGGTGAATCTCTTTAGGATATTTGGACTCATTCTATTTCTTCTGTATTTGTATATGGTGATGCTAAGACTTATCACTGGGTTCCCCTTGTCCTTTTTCAATTAGCTGAGACTTATCTATGCCAATCTATTTTTGAATCTATAATTGAACCTTACAAAACTCAATTTTAGTGGTTGAGTAGTTTTCTTGTAGCAGTATTGGTCACATGAGATTTAGCTGTGATTGATTTTTCTCTCTTACCTCTCAAGCAATAAAAAGTAGGCCTGGGCGGTAAATTCCGTTCCACTCACAGAATTTGCAGAATTTTGTGTAATTTTGCGTTCTCTGGAGAACTCGGTATTGCCAAAAATTCTGCGATCTGGGCCTTCGCAGAATTTTTTGCTTGTTCGCACTTTCAAAATGCGTGTCCGCAAGATATTTCTCCCCGAGCACGCAAACAGCGTTCGCAAACAGGAAAAAAGCATTGAGAACAGGTGGAACAAGCAATTCTGCGTGTTCGCTGAAGTTTGCGCGCTCAGGGAGATTTTTTACTGTTTCGCAGAGCTTTACGTACTGCGACTACGCAAATTCCGCCCACCCCTAATAAAGAGACCATCTGGTTAAGTGGGGATGTTTAAGTGGGCCCATGCTCTTTCTTTATTCATGGTCCCAGCTCCATCTGTCCTGCATCCCTCATGGGACCTATCAATACAGCTGCTGAATGCGTCTGCAAGTAACATAAAAAAAGAGCTCTGCACCTTGCCGCTCACATCTTGCAACACATAACTTGCCACATACATTCATTTGTTCAACTACCTTTCATTGCAATGTAATGCTGTCGGGTCTGGTGGCTTAGTGGACTAATGTGTCCACTGTAGGGGCCCGTGTGTGACCTCATGGTCACAGGTTTAATTCCCGGTGGTCACACTCAGCCTTTCATCCTCCTGAAGTCGATAAAATGATTACCATTGAGTTGGGTAACATTAAAAATCTGTTATTCAGTGCCAAGATACCCTTGGGTGAACATGTGCTTTACAAATACACATTATTTATACTGGTTGCTTAAAATGTTTTAATCTTTGTATGTGTGTATAAATCTAAATATACTTATATGATTATAAACACATACAAAGTCAGTTATACTTTCTGACCAAAAACCCACACACATACACAAAGAATAAAGTGTGTGGTTGGCCCTCATTTTATCTGTGGCCCAATGTATGTCACATTAAAAGCACTTCTAGAGAGGCCACTGTTCTGCTGGGCAGACTACTATCCTCCTACAAGTGAGGTCTTGTTTGAAGTGTTGGACATAAAAGTCTTTTAATCTGTGATTTAAACCATTATAAATAGATTCTAGTGTATGAGATTGGGGAACAAATGGGAGGCAGACATCTTTTAACAGTTCTTGGATGAAGCACTAGGTACATGGTTATTGACTAGATAGAACTTTTGCTACTATTGGTATATTTAAATAAATAACACCAACAAATCAGAGCAGAGGGATTAGACCACCCCAGCGAGTTGAACGCAGTAATCCACAGCAATCATGTGTTACATTCCCAGCTTCTATGATAAATTTCACCTTCTATAAAACAAATGTGTATAATACTCTGTATCATAACCTAGTTATTAAGATGTATTACAGCTCAGGGGGCTTTCAGTGCAGGCCCAGGAAAGCTGGTTTCACTGTAGCTTTTTTCAGATTCCAGCATTTAACAATGTGTATACAGTTAATATATTTTTCGCAGTCAATGGTTATCGGTCTTCTAAAACTGACCTTGAATACCCAACCTATAATCTTTTACTTAACACTTAACTGATTGGCATGTGTAAAACGTGATTGGTACATGTTTCAAAACAAAGAATTAAAGCAAGATATTTCTTGAAATCATTCGAAACCATTATTTCATTACATGACCTAAGTTCAAATAAGTACACAAAAAGTACGCAGTTGTCTCTTTAAAGATGCTTTAAATCACATTTCTAAACTAAATAATTGATATATGTATTTTACCTTTCAATCTGTATTGAATTAAGGCTTCATTTTCTACAGGCATGCATGAAGAAAGAAGAGGTTTATAAAAAGAAACTATGAAAAGAGAAGACAGTTAAAGACTTGACATTTGAAAAGAGCAATAAGAAAATATCTCTTTCATTGACCTCTTTATAGGCACCCAAAATGCTCTTTAAACTTAAATGAAAACTGAAGGCTTGATAGACCCACGATTCAAGAAAGAATGAATGAAAAATTTTAGACACATAGAAATCCAAACATACTGTTAGGGTTCTTAAGAGAATAAACTGTCGGATGTTATCTGCAATATTTTTTGTACCGGGCACATAATAGTTTGAAACAATTTTAAAGAGTCTAAAAGTCGACTCCTTACGGAATGGGGAAGATTAAAGTATTGAATTTTTCTGTTTTGCATGGTTCTCATCGTATGCCCATATAGATATAAGCATTCAGCGCTGTGTGGTGTCTTCTAGGTGTCAAGTTTGTCACCCCAAAACACACCACTATAAAATAAGTAGGATATCCTTTTAGCGAAAGACCGCTGAAACAGATTTGTTGCTTTGGAGAACTGCGGGAGAAGCTGCAAAGTCAATCCGACCGGTGCTGCACCGTGGGCGGATAAGCTAGCAGGTTGATCCCAGTCTCCTCCTAGTTCTCAGACCAAGTTTTAGCAAAAACCTTTTTAAGCTTCCACTTTTGGATATTGAATACTTGGGCACCTTTAGTAGCACTTTCAAGGGTCCAGAGCTGAGATGCACCACTTGGAGGGTCAGGACTCATTCAAGCTGGGTCCAGGTGTGGATTCAAGATGGAGTAAGTCTTTTGTGTCTCTGTGGCTCTGAACAGGAGGCCAGCAAACAAGCCCTTGTGAGTCACGCTGGAGTTACTGGGACAGCTGAAGATCAAGTCTTTGTCCCCAGGCCGAAGTAGCAGAGCATCAGGAAAAGCAAGACAACAGTTCAGCCAGGTCAGCAGTCTTGTAGAGCAGCAGTCCAGCGATGGGGCGATGGGGCAGTCCTTCCAACAGCTCAGCAGGCCTTCTTTCTGGCAGAGTATCCGCAGGTCAAGAAATGTACTGATGAGTTTGTGTCAGGTCTCCTCATTATTCCCTGGCTCTGGAAGGTGGGAGAAGCTTCTACAGAGTGGCACTGAAGTGCATAGAATTTGCTACCGGCTCTGACCTGGGTCCATGCTAGCTGAAGTGACAATGCAGGGTTGTTAGGCCCTTTGTCTGAAGGCAAAGCATAGGCTATTCAGTTGTAAGTGAAGTAGTGTGGCTCACTGGTTAGAGGCGGCAGACCCGAGAGCAGAGGACGGCCCGGGACCAGGGTTCGATTCCCGGCGCGGCAGGTTTCTGGACCAGGGTCAGCGGACTCGATAATTCTCTCGCCTCGGTGCCCACTCTGATCAGCGATCACACTCGGCAACTCTGGGCATTAGCTTGCCTCATCTTCACTAACGGCCCCACCAGACCGCCGGGGATGCCTGGTCTCACCCTGGAGATACCCAATAAGGGACCATCTCTCACGGAAGCCAGGAAGGGTTTCGCAGCGGTCGAAGCGCCTTGGGACCCTACGGGTAAGTAGTGCGCTATATAAATGCCTATACATTTACATTTACATTAAGTAGGGCTGTGCTCAGCTCCACCCCAACCATCTTGCAGGAAGATGGCCCATTCAGGTACACCTAATCCCTCTATTGTTTGTTTGTCAGGGAGGAATTAAAAAAGTCTGTCAGTTACATATAGTGATGTAACCCATGCCAGACTACATACAGGCACAGGGCTAAAGCCAAAAAAATGCCAATTTCTAAAAGTGGAATTTTTGCAATTGTGATCAAAAACCAAACTTTACCATTTAATAGGTCTTTCCATACCAATTCCAAAGATATCAAACATGACATAGCTACCTAGTGCCAACACAGGCAGCGCTTGCACCATGGTGCAAGGTTGCCCGCATTAAAGTCAGGAGTGCTGTTGTGCAGAAGGCATCCCTACCTGCATAAAACAATCCCTAGAGGCATGTCTCTCTTTCGATGTGTACTACAGAACGCAACACACATGGAAAGAGGAAGTAACAAAGAGAAAGGAAGATATTTCTCCTCTCTGTGATAAAACCACCATTTTGGTGCAAACCCAGGCTTACAAGTCTTTGTAAATCTAGGGCTGTGTCAAAGTACATAAGTGGATGCATAGGAGCACACCCATGCTCCACCCATGCAATACAGATCGAAGATTAATCAATTTATTAATGCTGGTTGAGAGGGACTGGAAAAAGTGTGTCTCTATTTCTATGGCTGTTCCTGGTTACCTAAACGGAAACCAACATACAGTAGATGCCTGAGAGAGAGGATCAGGAGAATCAGAAAAAAACAGATGAAAAGAGAACACTGCAAAGGAACACGTTAAGGATATAGTTCAAGAAGGTGTGTGTGTGTGTGTGTGGGTGTGGGCTTGTGTGTGTATGTGCATGCATGTACCAGAGAAAAATGTTATACAAAGCTGAGAGAGACAAAAGACAACTTTATGAGAAATATTTATGATAGAGTTGCAACACAATGACTTGAGCGAAAGAGACAAGAGTGAAACAGAAAGGGGAAACAGGTAGGAGGGTGGGACAGGTAACAAATGATGGAGCGAGACAGTTGACAGACTGGTAGGGAAGTGAGTAAGAGGTGTCAAAGAAGCAGGCTAGTAAGAGACAGCTCAAAGTGAGAGGGGAGACAAGAGAGAGAAAAAAACAACAAAAAAGAGACAGATTAGAAAGAGACAACTGAGAGAGTTGAGAAGTATGAACAGGTGGGAAATAGAGAGTGCAAGATTAAAAAGAGACTGCTGAGAGAATGGTGAAGATAGCCGAAAGACAGCTAATAAAGAGATAGAGAGGTAAGAGACAGCTGATAGAGAGCCAGAGAGGGGTAGACAGCTGGGAGGCAGAATGGAATGAACAGAAGCAGACACATTATAAAGGGACTGCTGAGAAAGGGAGGTGTGAAAGAAGGACAAGTGAGAGATACAGACAAGATATAGAGAGAAGTGAGAAAGTGACAGGGAAGGTATTCAGAAAGATTGGAGACAGGTGAGGTGAGAAGAGATTAAGAAGTGAAACATTTAGCTAAGAAAGTAGGTGAATCATTTAAGAGCAGATAAAGAGACAGGCCAGTGAGAAACAAAGGACTGCAAGGGAGACGCAGGTGAAACAAGGAATAGTTGATTAAGTGTCAATAGCTGGTGGGAAAGAGACAGCTGAGAAAGAGAATGAGTGATAGATGAAACCGGGAACAATTAAATACATAAGATAGAGAAGAAAGATGGAAAGACAGGAGAGGAACTAGAAGTGCCTGTAAGGAGAAAGAGAGGGCCATGGAGATAGATGCTATGAGAGATGCAGCAAGGGACAAAAGAACTACAGAAGGCTACGAGATATGAAGACAGAGCACGGGGGAGAAATATGCAAAACATAAATTTGAAAAGAGGGAGAGAGGTTGGAGAGTAGAGATGAAGAGAAATATATGAGAAATGTAATGTTAATAATCTGCCACAGTATGAAAGCTGTACCTCACTCTAGAATGATGATGAATGCCCAAGCATATGATAGTTGTGCTGTCATGTGTCCCAGTTAGGCCTAGTAGGAAATGTTGCCATTTTTACATATACATGCCTCCTTCGTAAAGTTACCTTCACTTTCCACATCGACTTCCTGCAAACATTTGCGTTCATGACACTTTGGGTTTGTTTCCTTGAAGCACCAACCTTGCTTACAGAACCATCTTCGCAGGAACACTATCATATTGCTGTGGTATTTTGTACAAGGCCTAAACAAACATTGTGCAAATGTGTTTGTTATTTACAACCATATGGTGGCAAAGCTATCTGCAGAATACAAACAATGGCAGTCTGATCATAATCTCATCCCAAGGCAAGGATGCCTTTTTCCTTAAATAAACATCTGTTTCAGGGTAAAATCAGAGGAGGCACTTCTACTGATTTCGAGAGGTCCCTACTTGCTGAAGCTATTGCCCAGCAGCTGACTAATATCTCTGTGAGGGGTGCCCAGTTTGTGACCAAGATGGAGTCCTACATTCTTACCCACAAAGTAATGGGGTTGGATCATCCAATAGGGAGTTTCTTGGCAGAACATACAGCCTTAATCCATAGGTTCGGATCTGCATAGTAGGAGAATTCTAGATTGTTATATTATTTTATATGTGTGTATATATACGTTGTTTCAGGAAAATGGTCCTGACCCTTATTATAACTTTCATCTGCTTTTGTCTATTTGTTTTTGCAGCACATATATTCTTTATAAAAATCACTAGTGTTCAATAAACATTGAAAACGTCTCTTTGTGTATTCTTTGTATCTTTCTCTGAGCAAACGAGTGCATTAGCGGAAGGTTCTAGGTCTGTGACCATGGTTCCTAAGGGAACAGATTTGTCATGTTCAGTGGATGCCAAAACGGTTCGCTCCCTATCTAGGTTTAGTGGGGGTTTATGCTGGCAGGCTTATGCTGGCAATGTGAGCTAGCAGGTCTAAGGGACAACATATCCTGCGGGTGTGCAGGGAATCAGTCTGACACCATCCCAAGGTTTACATCATCCACAAACGTACAGTTCCCACTGATCAGTGGAAATTACATGACAGTGCCTTGGCATTTTCAACTGTCTTTCCGTATGACCACCTTTGGTCTTTGAAATCTCTAAAAGGGCAGGTGATAACAATGCCTGTTGCACATCTTGACGCTGTCCTACTTACAAAATAGGTATTATCTAAAGGAGGCACTGCACTTTTTTCATGGTTGTAAATTTCAGTGACATCACTTTCCAGGATGACATCATGCCAAATGTCAAATGATATCCCTCCCTATGGTGTCATGGGGTTAAATATTGTGTGATGCCACATCCACTACTTCTTCTTTGGTGAATCAACATCCATGGGTACCACAAGCAAATTAATTTCGGAGCATTGAAATCTCCCCTATTATAGTAACAGGCTTGTCAATAAAGCTCTGGTCGACAACATATCAGCCCCTAACGCATAGCACTTTTGACAACAGGGATCTTCAGAGAGGAATCTAAATTAACTGAGTGTAAAACAGATTTCTTCAAATAACATATGTCCCTGTCTGTGCCAAGGTCATATGACTTGCTGATTTCTTGAGAGTTTACACTTACACTCTCTCTCCCACATAAACCCTGTGCTCAGACAAACATTGACAATGTGCCTAGAGAATTTCTAGGAAGGGAGTGTACATCTCTCCTAATTTCTCACATAAGAACAAAGGCCTGCTGATACCATATACAATTATACTAATGTATTTCAATACATTTTTTGAATCGTTACTCCATTTCTTTATTACATTGTCATGCCCCCTCCCCCCCAGTAAATGTTTGGTAAAACAAAATGTGCACATAGATGACATCTTTATGATTATATTAGAAACACATTTTCACCAGTATTCAAGGAACAAAAAGTGCATTCACACTACCAATAGTCTCCTTGCACTAAAAATCTATCACGGTTTCTAGATTTACTTTTATTTACTGACCTGTTTTTCTTGGTTTTAGGACTCTGGGTACGTTGCCACTGCTAATCAGTGCTAAATTGTACTGGTGAATGGTTTATCCATGATTGGCCTATGTGATGTACTAAAAAATCCCTAGTAAAGTGCTCCAGGGTGCCCAGGGCTTGTAAATCAAATGCTACTAGTGGGCCTGCAGCACTGATTGTGCCACCCATATGAGTAGCCCTGCAAACATGTCTCAGACCTGCCACTTCAGTGTCTGTGTGTAGTTTTAAACTAGCATGTCGACCTTGCAAGTGCACCCACTTGCAAGGCCCAAACCTTCCCTTTAAGCACATGTAAGGTACCCATGAGGTAGGCCCAAGGCAGTCCTTTGAGCAGGGTGCAGTGCATTTAAAAGTAGGGCATGTACTGACGTGTTTTACATAATGGTGAAATACTGCTAATTTTGTTTTTCACTATTGCACGGATTATCTCTCCCATAGGGTAACATAGGGATTGCCTTGAAATATCTTTACTGTGTAATTTCCCATTGGGAGCAGATAAAGGTTTAGGGTCTCTAAACTCACAATCCATACTTACTATATGTATATATATATTATTATAATAAAGAGAGAGCCCAAACCTTTGAGGCGGGTAATCTCAGGAACCGTAGCACCAATCACAACACCCAATACAGTGTTGGAAAGGGCAGTTGCAGCAGAAGGACATAGGCTATGTAGATGCCCACCATATACATTTAAAAGGTAAAACTACAGTGGCAGCAACGTAGTCCCTTGTGGGCGTGTCTGTGTTGTGCTGTGGGAGTGTGCTGGGGGCGTGACAAACGCTGGGGGCGTGTGGTACATTCCGCCCTTCATGCCATGTCCCATATCGTGTGCTAATCCCACCCTGCTCCCTTTAAATACCACTGCACCCCATAATCATAACCCACCCTTACTACATAAAATACACCAACACCATTAAACACTAACCCATCTTAACCCTATAAATATACCCTGTTCCACAAAACCCAAACCTATCCCTAAACCCTAAAAATACCCCTGTAGCTCAAAACCCAAACCTAGCCCTGAACCCTATAAATACCCCTGTAGCTCAAAACCCAAACCTACCCCTGAACCCTAAAAATACCCCTGTACCCCAAAACACAAACCTAGCCCTGAACCCTAAAAATACCACTGTACCCCAAAACCCAAACCTACCCCTGAACCCTAAAATACCCCAGTACCCCAAAACCCAAACCTACCCCTGAACCCTAAAAATAACCCTGTACCCCAAAACCCAAACCTACCCCTGTACCCTAAAATACCCCTGTACCCCAAAACCCAAACCTTGCCCTGAACCCTAAAAATACCCCTGTACCCCAAAACCCAAACCTAGCCCTGAACCCTTAAAATACCCCTGTACCCCAAAACCCAAACCTACCCCTGAACCCTAAAAATACCCCAATACCCCAAAACCCAAACCTAGCCCTGAACCCTAAAGCTACCCCTGTACCCCATAACCCAAAACTATATCTGAGCCCTTAAAATACCCAAACACCCCAAAACATATACCTCAGTACCCCAAAACATATACCCCTATACCCATACTTACCTTATCCAAACATTTTTAAAAAACATGCTTTTACCATTCATGCATTTACAACGAATTTCGTTGTAAATGTATGCGTGGTAAAAGCATTAAGGGGCAGATTTACAAGCCCCTTGAGCCGCTTTTACGGCGCCGTTGCGTCACTTTTGTGACGAAGCGGCGGCGCAAAAGATGCGTCATGGTGCGGGGTATTTACAATGTAACGCATCTCCCAGATGCATCACGTTGTAAAGCCTGTGCCAGAAGAGGCGTACCATCGCAGGGGGAGGCAATCCGGTGCAGGAACGCCTCCCAAAAGTGGCTGAGTAAAATCTACAAGATTTCACTCAGTCACTTTTGGGCCCATGCTGCGTCAAAACCCTGTGCCTGCTTGAAGCAGGCGTAAAGATTGACGCAGCATTGTGCACATAGGGTCCCCCTGATCATTGCTGGAGCTGCATCGCGCTTGCAACGCAACTCCAGCAATGCGCCGCTTTTACGGCACAGATGCGTGAGGCGTCTGTGCCATTTTTGCCTCATGGTGCACCGCATTGCAAATGCGGTGCATCAAGGGTGGCGGAGCATCAAGGGTGGCTGGCGCATCCCTGCCGATATGCAGGGATGCGCCAGTAATTGTAAATCTGCCCCATAAAATGTAATGCCAAGCATTATAATGGCATTGCGGAGTCATGGAACTTTCGTAATGAAAGTATGCAGAGTGATGGTATGCGGAAAGGAAGTTGCGGAATAATGGGTGTTTACCCTCCCCTGGTAAGTACATTGGTGGCAAAGCGGCCCACATCTCCAGCAACATACTCATATTTTTTCACCACCCATTTGAAAAATGCACAGGTCTCTCTCATTGATGGCCAGCACCGACATACACTTTTATAGACACCTACCGCCACAAGTTCTAGAATTGCGCACTTTGGAGCTGGGGAGCTACGTTCGAATCTCGGCATCAGCTCAACATCCTATGATTCCAGGCAAATCGCTTTGTCTCCCCGTGCCTACCACAAATTAATGTGTTCTTCTGTAATATAAATTATGCTCATGCCATGTTGTCGAGTTTGCGCTATATAATATTGCAAGGAAAAATAAAGTAGGGAAACTCGAGTTCACACACTACTGAATGCGCACTCTTAATTGCATCAGCAGTGCACTGCGAACCGGAGCGTTTCACATGCCTGTCACAGATAAGAAATGCTATCAAAACGAAATCCTACAAAACAATATACCACTGCCCGACAGCAATTCATACCCAGACAACGTCAGGACGGGCTGCTAGTATTAAAATACATCTTTTGGTTGTTAGTTTTTAAATTGTGTGTTTGATAATGCCACTTTTAGAAAATGGGCATTTTCTTGCTCAACCATTCTGTGCCTTTTCCTTTCTGTAGAATACATCTGGGTTGACTGACAGTTAGGCTCTTGTGCATTCACTCTAGGATGTCACACAAAGGGTGCTAAGGTGTGCCTTGCATATCCTGATGGCCAATCATCAGGCTGATTGGCCTCCCTGACATAGAGTGGTGGGAGGAATTGACACTATCACCTGAATAGGAGTGTGCCTGGCCTCACACAAAGTTGTCTCCATCACCCCCTGGTGTGTTTGAAGCCAGGTCAGGGAAGGCAGGGTCTTGTGCACTACAATGAATTTCATTTGAAGTTTGCCTACTTCAAAGGTAGAAAGGGGTAGGAGTATTAGACCTCTGACACCCCAAAATCAGAACACTTCTGGACTGAGGATATTCTGCAAGGAAGACGAGCTGGATGTTGAAGGTGGGACTGTTGCTTTGTTTTGCTGGCCTGCTGCTTGCTGCATCTTTCTTGCGAGTTAAAGGACTGGATTTTGCATTCTACATCCTGCTGCCAAGGTTCTCCAAGGGCTTGTGCATGCTTGCCTCCTGTTAAAAAGTCTCGGGCCATCAAAAACTTCACCTACAAGTGTTTGGGATCTTTTTCTGAGTGTCCTGACTTGCCAAGTGGTGCCAAATCCAGTTCCTGTGCCCTTGGAAGTGTAGCCTGGTGATTTGAGAAAATTCATGCATTGACTCACAGTGCCTGTTTTCTAGCCTTATCGCTGCAAAAGATCGACGCATCACTGCTGCCTGCAACAAAGTATGATTCCTACTGGAAGCTTCAACCACGGCTTTCACCGCAGGCCCCAGCTCACCATCGCAGCGGGTCCGACAAATTGTTGCAGCCTGAGTTCCGAACACGTGTCACCAATGTCAGTGGCTACCGCTCCGAACCCGCACCTGATTCACAGCTGCAAAACTGACACAGCGACTGCTTCATGGAAGTGGAATCTATGCAGAGCCTGCATTGCTACTATCGCCACGAAGCCACGCATCTCTATTTTTGACTCATTGTCGCTCGACGCTGACTCTTCATCGGCCGCGTGTCCAGACCCCAACACATCACCTCCCCTGCCAATAAGGAACCAACACAACACTTCCCATGTCAGTAAGGAACCAAAACATGACCTCCAACTGCCTAGCGGTAAGGAACTGAAGCATCACTTACTCTGCCAGTAAGGACCTGACACATCACTTCCCATGTGTAGTAAGAAACCGATGCATCGCTCTCCTTTTCCGGCACCTTGCCTACCCTGCACCTTGCACTGTCTTTGATTTCTGACACATTTAGGATACCTTGAGTTAAAACTAATTCATTCATTGATTTTTATGGACTAAACTTGCTTAATTTGTCAAAAATGATATCTTGACTTGTGTATGCTGAATTTTTCTTGTTTTAATCAGATACATTTTGCCTATTTTTCATTACTGGTTTGGACTCCTTTTGTAGTGTTTTCACTCTGTTACTGTCTGTATGTACAAAGGCTTTATACATTGCCTCTGAAATAAACCTGACTGCCCGTGCCAAGGTACAAATGGGGTGAGCAGATGGTTGTCTTAGCTGTGTGACTTCCTTACCCTAACTAGAGTGAGGGTCCTTACTTGGGCAGGGTGCGAACCAGTGCCAACAAGAGACCTCATTTCTATTATTACTCAGGGATGGTTTTCCCTTTGTTTCGCCCAGACATAAGAAACCATCCTGACATCTTGTAACATTTCTACAGCTCTAGGTGAACGATGTTCTTAAGGAAACATTACAGCTGTCCATGAGTTGTTCATGTTATTCTATGATTGCTTGTGGTTTTATCTGTTTTTACTTTGGGTTTCTTAGCTCATATTACATTGGTTTAGCGAGAATCTGAATGAGCTTGTAATTTTCACTTAGGTCTTGCCAAAAAGCACTTCTGGCCTCCTGCCAAATTAAATAACTTAACTAGTAGACTACTGGAAATGGGGTTAAATTACCACTCAAAATACCTTTCACTGCTCTGCATGCGACCTAAGCTAAAAGTACCTTTACAAGGTTGCTGAAGTTATGTATTCTACACAGCAGTACAAAATGTAACCTCTAATGATTCACTAAGAAAGCGCCCTCCTCCACTTTTATTTCAGAACATCAGAAGAAGTTTTTCTACTATTAGCAGGGACAGCCACCAGAGCTTGACTCTCTCAGCTCCAGAAGCAATGCTGGACTATGGTTTCATCAAATGTTGCCTTGGCTACCTCTTATCAATTCTCACCCATCCCATGTACTGAACCTTCTCTCTCTCCATCTCATACCATTGGAATTGGTACACATTCCTTCCCTGGTCTACTGAAACTATCTTCATTTCTGTATGTATAAAGTTTGCTACTGCATTGATTCACCAACAGCCTGGAATACTGTAAATGATAGTGCAAACCTTTGTGTTAACAACCTTCAACCAGTGTTCCAAACTGTTTACCACGCGTTGATGGGCGTTATTCTACCATTACCTAGGGCCTGGTTTGTGTTGATAACATGATTCAAAGCATTATTGCAACATGTCCGCTCAAAATCAACAGCTTTAAAAAAAACTTCTGATCTCTGGTTAAACTAGCATGCACAGTGGGAGTGTTATTAATATGCAGACAAAAATAAACATGATTCCCACAGGTGCAGCAGCAAGCTAACCAAATTGAGAATAGATTGTACAACACCTTTGAAGAAAAGCTTTCCTAAATTACTCCCAATCTGCTGATACATAACAACAAAACTACTGTACCTAGTCTGGGTGGGGATGATGTCACAGGATTCAAAAGGAGCACCACAGAAGTCAAGTTAACAAGGAAGAACTCTTGCAACTCTGGAATGTCATCCTGCAAAATATGAATAAAACTTATTTAATTTACTATATCACTAGCCCGAACAAAAAAGTCAATTTGTATGTGGCATACATAATCTTACAGCTTAGCGAAGCTCTACGGGAGCTCATGTAATGTTTGGCACAGACAATTACCTCTCAAAATTATTTTATGCTTAAGACTGTACATTTCTGATTATATTTTTTACTTACAATTAGCCCTAGGAATAATTGAGTACTAAAGCAGAATTCTTTTGTTTTACATACACGTTGTAGATAAACAAAAGAGACAGAGCCCTGATGCATTAAGTTGCTGTATATTGAATGATAAATGCTTTTGTGTTTACTTTGTCCTTTGGTTTTAAATTGAATCAGAGAATATTTTGTGAAAACGAATTTATTGTTGATAAAAGTCGTTGTGAAATGTGTAGTGTATATATATATGTGTTGTGGAATGTTGATGTATTTGTACAGTGAATTTATGTACAAAGTGCTAAATGTGTTAGTGTGGTGTGTTTTTTTCAAACAAGAAAGACCTAAAATAATGAAATAAAAATTAAAAAGGTATGAAGTGGATATACCAAACAAACTATAGAGTAATTTTGGTTTGTTTTCCTCAATTGTGAGGAGGAAAGAAATGTGAGGTTGGCAATCTCTTTTTTGTACAACTTTCTAAAAGTGGCATTTTCAGAACTGTGAATTAAAATCTGACTTTACCATTAAAGAGGGTTTTAAATTACAATTCATCAGACACCAAGCATGTCATTTCTACCTGCTACCAAACAAAAGTTAATAAATATTATATGTAATTAGATAACTCAATGTTATCTTTTGGGAGAGGTAGTGAAAAGTACTTTTGTGAGTTTCTCACTACTAGGACATGTAAAACTTACATGTCCAACTTTTTAAATACAATGCACCTAAGGGCCATTTGGGGCTTACCCTAAGGGTGACTAATTGCCAGTTTACAACTTCATACAGGCTGCAATGGCAGACCTGAGACATTTTTAGAAAGGCTACATAAGTGGGTGGACAATACGTCTTGCATGCCCACTGCTAGCATTTAATTTAAAAGGCCCTGGGTATATGTAGTACTTCTTTACAAGGGACTTATAGGCAAATTAAAAGAGCCAAGTAGGTGCAGGTCACTTTTGCCAGGTTTAGAGGAGAGGTCACACGCAGTTATGCACTGGTTAGCAGGGATAAACAGCATAAAGTTGTAAGGCCTACAAAAACAAATTCAGGAAAACTGAAGCTGTCAAGGCAAAATGTCAGGAGATTTTACCACATTTCCACAGATGTCAGGTGTAGCAGCTGTTTTTAAATTAGAAAAACTTTAGGAATAAAAAGTAGAATGATAATTTATTATACTTGTCATATTTAGCTTTTGGGTGAGAAATTCATCCCAACATTAGACGCGCTAGAGCTAGACGATGGCGAGTCAAGTTAAATCTCCTATGGGGAGAAGGTATTGTTTCCGCTAATTTGAACACAGAAGAGGGTGGAGTATGGACGCTGAAAAAATGTCTGAAAAGCATACTCGCTAAATGGTAGGTGTATCGGCCACATTATTTAGCAGTACAGAATTGGGGACACTTAGAATAACACTCACAGTAACAGGTGGTTTCTTTTACCTGTAAGAATAAATGGCTTCGAAATTTGTGCCTAGGGGTTTTGGACCCAGTTCATGAAGGGATGAATTAAATAGTAGAGCATATGAAGCTATACTTGATACAGATGAGAATTTTTGATTGAAATATGCAAATGATCTGTAAAATGGTAATATTAGGATTGATATTGAATAACAATTGTTACTGAAAAGTTATACAATTGATACACAGATTGACTCAAGTGTGAAAACACTGATGATGAACACCGGGATGGAATAAAACCGGCCGCAAGGTAGGAGGGGTCTTTACTCAATATCATTTAAGTGGTTAGCCTTTTGATAAAGACGAAGACAGGTATGTGTCCTCCAATTTTGAGAGCATTTTTTCATGCATGAGATTTGACAACAGTGCTTAGGATTGGGGTTACTCACATTTGGATGGAAGAAATACACTTAGAAGTATTTTTAGAACTGAACCATGTCCCACATTCCATGCTCTATGTAGCATTAAACTGTAATTGTCTGTGCCATTGTGGAAAGTTGATGTAGATACACTGAATATGGATCTAAAGGTTGGCCCAAATTATTATGCTTGGGTTTCCACTCAGTATACACACCGTTCTTCTTATTCTGTAGCCATAATATGTAGCACCATAATCTAGGGTGCTCTGCGGTGTGGTGTGTTGTATGCATGCAACAACCAGGTGTTTTTTGTATCTTTTAGCCCTGAAGAAGTCGTGGGGAACTCCCTGTATGATGAAACACGTGTTGGCTGGGCAAAAGAAGTGAAGAAAATAAAGAATACGGAAGGAACTTTTGTGCATTAATTGTCTACATGAACTATGATATGATCTAGAGTGTGCTCAGGGTCTTGGTTTGTTCTAATATAAAGATCCTCCAGATCTGATTTCAAGGGGGCAGGGTGATTCTTCCTTCCCTTGGAGCACCGCAACTTACACTGAGGCCTGTCATACAAGGACGTGAACAATGAGCACCATAATTAACCCTGTACATATTCACCCAACTGTGTTTTCATATTTGGCTTTTACTTAGCGATTGCTTGGAAAACATTAATAAACAGTATTGTTTCCCACAAAAATAAGAGTGAATTAATAAGGTTGTTCTCTTCAAAAGAGAAAAGTTTGCATACAGTGTTTTAACAGTGATGGTATCACCAAGCAAGTTTGCTACAAATTAAAGTGAAGTTTATTTTTATTTCTTTTTGCAATTTTATTTAGCGCGGACATGGTCCGCGGGCATCAGAGCGCTTTCCAACAAGCAGGATATAAGGGTTATAGCGGGTAACATTACTAGTAATTAAACTAAAGCAATTACTGAAGTGGATGTGTGCAGGAGTAACCACAAGACACAGCTACAGCAATTGGGCAGAAGAAATACACATTTACAGCATCATTTTAGATGGTGGGGTAAAATTCCGAAGGCTGGTCAGAACGCTGTGGAGTGAGCACATACGTCTGATTAACAGTGAATTAACCAAGATGTCTGTCAAAGTGGAGGAGCTTCAGGTCCATGTTGAAGGTTACTAGGCAGGTGGTTAGATAGAGAGAGGTAAAGAGTTCCAGATTCTATTGGCACTTCCAGAGAAAGTCTGGTTCATGTATACTCGACTGAAGGTGGTGGGTTCCAGTAGCAGGGATTGGGCATTTCTGGAAACCCTATTTGCTCCAGAAGTTTTCAGTTTCTCATTTAGATTGGAGGGTGCAGAGGACTGCAGCGCTCAGCAGGTAATGCAAGCGATTTTTAATTGAGGCCTCACTGAAATGGGGCGCCAGTGGAGGGTTTGCAGGGCCGGGGAAATGTGGTGAAATCTCTTGAGAACTAAAACCAAGCGCGCTGCAGCATGCAGGATTACTCTAATTGGACCCAGGTGAACTTGTTCACCCTCTGCAACATACTTGACTACACTGTTTGTCCAAGATCAACAGTAGCGGGCACTAGCTGTGCATTTTGAGGACAGCTAATATGCAAAGCGCCCTTCATGAAAAAAGACTCTTGATTACTTTGATTTGGACCCAGAACTGTAGACTGCATTTTGATTATGGTGCTGTCACAGTTGGTCTGTTCAACTACACCATTTACAATGTTTAAGTCCTTTTGGTGAATCAAATCATAGTCACACGTATCTGTACATAACATTTTAGTCTCTTTGGATATTCACAGTAAATTTAGTGAATCACTCTGAATGCTTTCTTAGCACATTAAGACAACATAAATACTACACTAGAGTACCAACCAAAAAAGAGCATATTACTCTAGAAAGATACGTGCAAAATGTGCATAATGTGGAAAAGAGTGCCCGAATAGCTTGCCGTCACCAATGGCATGTGGGTCATTTCCCTCCACGGCTACATGGCTCACTTAGGGCACCCTAGCTATTCATTAGCAGATTGCGCTCAATCATAGGGCCCCCGACTGCTCGCGCTGGAAGCAGCTCTGCATATCTCTGCTTGTTTTGTGCGTCAAAAAAAGCTAATATGAAGCACAGTCAAGAATGTAGTGCAAGTCACACAGCCTTAGCAGTCAGTCAGTGCTGCCCCCTCCAGCCAAGTCATGCAAATGTTTTCAGAACATCTTTTCTAGTTCAGAATGTTTTTATTGAATTTTGGCAATGGAGAAAACACAGAAGTATCTTTTCTAATGTACACATTTTCATGACATTATCTTGCGAATGAGAAATCATTCTTGATGGAAAAATATTCTGGTTTATAGTATTTATTGTCACTATTCCTAAATGTATATAAAGATACAACAAAAGAGGTTTACCTCCAAAATAGTAATGCTGATGGCAGCAGACGTTTCACCTTCCCTTAAGATCAATGTTCCAGACACTGGTATGAAATCAGATCCGGGCTCAGCAAGCCGACCTTCTGTTTGGTTGGCAAGGTGGAGCTGCCCTGGCACCGTGGCATATGTAACGTTGATAGCTCCTAAATAGTTGGTAACAAACAAAAATGTTTTCTAATCAGTTTTGGCGGTAATTTGTGGCATTTTGACTTTTTGCACATAATGCACTTACCATAATGGGATGTATTTGCTTGCACAGTAGTGATCAAATGATATCAAAAACACAAAATCATGCAATGGATGGAATGAATAGTTCTTGTTAGCGAACCAATTAGATTGCACAGTCCAGTCTAACAAAATATGTCTGACAGAATATGATGTCCCACAATTTACACTAGCTTAGTGGTAGATGTTAAGACGGTATGTCACTGTAAGAGATATACCTACTCTAGGTATTGCAAAACTGAAAAGTTGGCAAATAATGAAAATATTTCCAAATTTGTAAAAGAAAACAATTCCGTACAAAAAAAGCAGAAAACTGACAATTCGTTGCATGATAATCTGTATAATGAATTTAGTAGAGAAAATACTTTTTTTCGAACGAATATCAATCTCATCAATGGCATAAAAAAGGTCTATGTATTTAGTGCTTTAAAAAATCTATTTACTTAGTGTTTTCTTCAATTAATTTTGTTCAGTTTCTTCCATATCACATTATATTGGAAAGTAAACGGATATTCTCCTTTACAGAATGGGTACTGCATAACAGATTAATGCATGTGCTCAGTGGAATTCTAAACATCTATAAAAGAAAGTAAAAATCCTGCCAGTGTGTTTTAAATACAGAGGGCCAAGCCGTGTGTTTATAGGCATCAACATTCTAATTCTGGCAGCGAGGGCAAAGGTCTAAAATGCTTGGCTTCAATTTAGGCAATTTGGGTAGCGTTCAATAAAGTAGCCATTTAACTGAAATCTACATTCTGCATAGGTTTGCACCTCAAATAATTTAATTTGGATAGGTTTCCCCAAATGGTTAGCTATCGCAAGTAGGACTTCTTTGTACAGTTTCTCCAATATCATTTCGAGTTTATTTAGTAAAATGGACAAGAAAAAGGAGTAACTTAAACCCAGACTCGTGAAAATTGCAATATTTAATGCTGGCTGAAGTTCAACAAGGAAAAAGAAAGAAGAGCACCCGTAGTCTTGCAGAATGAGTACAGCATTGAACTCAAAGACCAAAAACATCCTAAACTATCAGCGATAAAAAAAACGCATTTGCAAGACAATAGGTCTCGCGATTGCGAGAGTTTAAGCTATTGGCATTGTAAATGGCAATGCCTTCTATTTATCTGTTTTAATAATTCACACATAAATAAAAGGCATTATCATTCACAATGCCAATTGCTCAAACTCTTGTAAATGCGAGACCTATTTCATTTCAAAGTAGTGGCCACAATTGTCCCAGGCAGCTTGGAAAGTGAAAGCGCACATGGCGCCCTGAATATTGCAGGAAAGCATGTTGTGCCTGCCATAGGAGAAACCCATTAACCCCTTGCATGCTTGTGACGGAACCGTTCTGTCACAAGCCTCGGGTGAGCTGTGCTTGTGACGGAACGGTTCCGTCACGGCCCGCTCGCCGCGCCTGCGCGAATTCCGCGCCTTCGCTGACAAATTAATGGGCGGGCGGGTTCGTGACTGGACCGTTCCGTCACAAGCACAGCTCACCCGCGAGCCGTGACGGAGCGGTTCCGTCACAAGCACGGAACCGCCGCGTGGCCGCCCCACCCCCTTAGAGCTGCGGCGGAATAGCCGCCGCAGCGAAGGGGTTAAAGAAAATAGAGCTTATAAACTAAATAAGACTTACCGTGTATCAGCAGAAGTAAAAGGGTCAGTTCTCATGGGAGTTACAAATGAAGACAAGGAAGGTACTAAGGAGGGACTAACAAGCCTATTAATGAATCAGAAGGCAGAATTTACAAAGGACAATGACACAAGCTAATAAAAAATATGGGTGGAGAGTGGATGGAGCTTCAAGTCCATACTCGAATATAGCATGCCTCGCAGAGCAGCGCAAGCGCTGCCCAGGCTTGACCTAAAAAATATACATTGACCAATTTTACATGTACAAGTTTTGGTTATTTATAAAATATTACTCGCAATCAGACAAGATCTTCGAGAACAAAACTGTCAGAAAAAAATGGCTTGTGTTTACTTAAATTGGTCTGGGTTTTGTGCCCAACATGCTTTAGAATTCATGGAATTTGAAGAAATCTTGGAAGAGCATAAAAAACGTTGTAGCTGAGTATGTATTGAAGAATGGGATTGTACATATAGTGCTGACCAAAATCAGAACTTCGGCAATTAAACTTTAAAGTTGCAGAAGCAGTCGACAGAGGATGAACACAAATGCTGCAACTCTTTCTTAGGATCTTTACTTTGCCACAGAAATGTTATGAGCAGGTGCTTTTCGAAGAAATGCAAAATGTAAATTCCATGGTTATTCAGGAAAAGCAATGAAACGAATAATGTAAGAATAGACCTAGGGTTGGTAATGGCGAGGGGCCACCTATGGTTGATAATGTGATGCCACACATGGTTGAGGGGCCTGACAGTGTGTAAAAAATGGATTCAACTTTTCCAATAAGGGGGTAATGTAAACTATACACTTCTATGTTATCATCAGTCCATATTATTACAGTATCACTTAAGGCATACATTTCCTGTCCAAACCAGTAAAGGCAAATCTGATCAGTTTGATCAGTCTTCATAAATAATGCCATGACATCTGCATATAAATTTACTTTTTAGAGTCCTGTCATATTAAAGAGTATATTTTGAATATACATCGATACATCGAGCAGTTCAATCAATCGAGCAAAAAGAATTAGAGAAATGGGCATCCCTTGCACATCCTCCCGTTAATGTGTATGACCCAGGCAATGAATTCATAGCTGAGTCCACAAACCCTAGCATAGAGAAGTCATTACTTACAACTCATTCTATCGAGAACGTCATAGAATTGGCAATAATAAAGACGTCCTGCCAAGATAAAGAATGCTAGGAAGATTTCAACATGGTTTCTAGGAACATATCATTTTTTTAGCAAATCACGGCGAGGAGAATGGCACGTAGCCACCATTGAAATGGGGTTATTAATGCAAAAGGCTAAGTTGCGTTTCATTACAGCTTCACTGAGATCGGTTCAATTAAAGTTGCTTTAAACAATCTACAGCTGAAGATGGATACAGAAAAGCTCTTCAGACCTGAATAATGCCACCTATCAAAAGGCAAGCTAGAAACTCTGAACAATAAAAATAAATGTATTGATCTTATTGTGGCTATAGCTTGGTGCTTGCCAGAGGATTAAAAGACAATTTGAGAGTACCGACTGAACTTCATGCCATTTAAAAACAGTGCTTTTTTTTTCTTCATATATCACACAGCTCTGTACACATGCAATAATATATAATGAGGGTTCACGTTTATATCTGTTCAATTGGATTATGTTTTTGATGTTTAAGAATGTCTGTATCTAAGGTACTGCTAACTCTTTACTCTTCTCAAAACAGCTCTCAGACAGACCTAGGGATCCAAATTCTCGATTAATAAAAAGCTGTATGGTTTTGTTGGCTTCCGGTGTTAGGACAATCCTGGATGAAGGAGCAAAGCTCAGGATTCCGTGTGGCTCATCACTGGCTTCTACTGTCAATGTTGCTTCATATCCCTGGGTGTCTAGGACGGCAGCTCCAGTGAGACGTACTCCTAGAACACAAAATGCCATGAGTTGGAAAATCAGCAGAAATACATTGGCGGTATCAAACAAATGTAGATGAGTAGTTCCACTATATATACATTTCTGAAAAAGTATGCACAAAAACTCTCGATGCAATCTGTTGTGCTTGTGCACGTAATAAAAGAGGCCATGAGGCACCATCCCTAATTACAGGCAATCCTGGTTCTACATAGGCACTCAAACATTCACCCTGGGCATATCCTAGTGTGCATGATCATCTGCCCCAAACAATCAAGGAACACCTTAAGCCAACCAGCATTTACCATTAGGGAAAAAAGCCAGGCCAATAGACCAGTCACAGGGAGTACAGACTGTAGACCTCTCAAGTACTGAGACGGGTTGGAAAGAGACAATGTGAGTCACTCGGGCCTTTTGGAACACTCCCAGTCAGTGATGTAATGAACTGCTTGCTGTCTTCCCCACACCCAAAGATAGGCTGGGGTTACCGAATTCAGAGGCAGGTACTCTGGTGAAGGGTAGTTACCCTGACTCTGCACCATGATAGACAGCACATGCTTGCCCCTGAAACAAAGAGTGCCCATGAAGGTGGGAGCATTTGTGGAGATACCACACCTTCATAGAAACCAGCAAGCCCCTCCTAAAAGTACCTGTTCCCCTCTGAGTACCCCAGGAGAAGTGCACATATAACACTTTTGTCAGTGGCCATGTGACAGAGCTGTGCAAGTGCAAGTGTGTATCTTTCCTAGTGGTATAGGTGGTGTAAATGCCACTCTTGTTGACTACGAGGTGTGTACTGAGAACAATCTGATTGTGCATTCTCAACATGAACTGTCTCAAGCTATAATACATCAATTGAATAAGGCACAGTTCATTATTACATATACTTTCATGGCTCTAAATGTAGTTAAGTTATTGAGGTAAAATCATGTGATGCTGCGTGTGGCGATGCGATGCAGAGTGATGTGATGTGATTTGATGACACAATAAATAACGAAAGTCAGACATTCATTCAGGTACTGAATACAAAAGTCATCTCTGTTCCATGCTAGTGCATTCTCTTTCCTAAACCTCATGACGAACAGTTTAGTGATAATTAGGAATTACAACTCATCAAGTGTCACTGTGACATATAACGCCTAATCATTATTTTATGATAATGAGAATAATTTACCTCACAAATTCAGTACCATAGTATGCCTACTAATAGTATAATACTTTTAATGATGTTATTTCAGCAACCAAAAGGCCTGAAAAGGTGGACTGAGCAGTGAATGACAGGCAGATCACAAAAGGGCTGAGAGGTGGTCTATGGAAGTGCGATCTTGCAGGTTGCGTTAAGGCCAACAGGTCGTATGCGCAGGGACTGAATGCAAGATGCAGATTCACTGCAAGAGGCAGGAAATATTGCTGGGCTCCTCACATCCCCAGGATGGCTCCATTCGCCCAGCTGCAGTGCCGATCAAGTGCTCCCAACACCGATGGGGCGACGCAGCGCTCAGCTGCCTCGAACAAAATTATTTTCAATATCCTGCTTAGAATCTAAGAAGTGAATTTGAACCGTAGATCACATTATCAACTTGGAAAGTCGTCCATCCGCTCGAAAGCTGATCGGCGCATCGCCCCCAGCTTCCAAAAGTGACCTGTGCTGGGTGGAGGGGTGCTTATATTTCACATTGACCCATCCTGTCATGTGGCGGCATCCCCCATTGGAGGTGCTCAAAACGTCACCTGGCCACTGGCCAGGTATTTTCGTGCCACCTTTGGCGTGCGCTCTTTCCCAGAGAGGGGTAGAGTCTCCCTTTGTTGTTGGACGCCCTGAATCTGCCCAAACCGTTTTTCCCATTTTCCCGTGGCCGTTATGGCACCGGACCGAGAAGCCACCTTTGGTGGCTGCCTCTGCTGGAATCACTGCAAGAGGCACGAAATGTTACAGAGGTAGGAAGATGGAATAAAGCAGAGACCAACACAACAGAAAGATAGTTGGGACTGTGGAGGATGAAGACAGTATTGGCCAGCACAATGAATCAAGCAGAGACAGATGGTGGGGAGAGAAAAATTAAGGGTCTACCCATCTCAAATGAAGGTAATATTGGGAACAAAGTTGAAAAAAATTAGATATCGAAAGAGAGACTCAAGCTTTTTTTTAAATTCACGCTACTGGTTTGAAAAAATATGAAGCTTCATCTAGTATTCATCTATATATATTTTGATAATTCTATACTTGTTTAAAATTGTTCATGTTAGAAATGGGATTTCTGGTTGTCTAAGGCTTGCGCTAAAACCAGGTAGAAACCACCATTGTAGTCAGGGCAAGGGAGTTACACACTGATGATAACCCCTGCTCACCCCCTTGGTAGCTTGGCACGAGCAGTCAGGCTTATCCCAGAGGCAACGTGTAAAGGGTTTGCGCAACACACACACACAGCAGTAACACACTAGGCACATCACAAAAGGAACTCCACACAAGGTTATATCAAAAATAGCCTTTGTATTATCATAAACACATTAGAAACATAATCACACATTTACACTGTGCCAACTGGCACTGGGCAGTATTCACAGGAGATTATATACAGGACCAGGCCAATCGGGCCACAGTCAGAACCATCAGAACAGGTAAGTAAATGCAAAACACAACAAGTAACTACGGGTACCATAATGACCTAAGCATTATCATATTAGCATTAGACACCATCCTAAAATGTCATCGCTGACGTTAGGCAATAAATCACATTAGCATTAGGTATAGACCACATTATGCATAAATCACAAGCATAAACATATTATGCATTCTAATTAGGGGTAAGACCATAAGGCATCCACTGTTCAGGCACTCATAGGGTCCAGATTGGACTATGCAAATGTCCTATATCTGGGTCTGCCTGAATACCTCCTCCAGCGTTTGCAGGTTACTCAGAACGCTGCTGCTCGTGCAATTTTTGGCCTGCACCGCCGCACCAGTGCCTCCAATCTCCTTGTATCCCTTCACTGGCTTCCGGTGCGGAAGAGGATACTTTTCAAGGCCATGACTCTCGCCCATAAGGCCTTGCATGGCAATGGTGCCAAATATCTTCAGAGGAGGCTGGACTTCTATCGACCTGTACGATCCCTCAGGTCAGAAGCTTTGGCTTTGGCTCGGGTGCCACGCATCAAAAGGGCTCGGCTAGGTGGCCGGTCCTTTAGCTTTCTTGCTCCGCAGCTATGGAATTCCTTACCGGCGTCCTTGCGAAACACCGCTAACCTGCTTGCCTTCAGAAAAGACTTAAAAACCTGGCTGTTCACTGGATAATCTGCCCCCTCTTTAGGCCCCTGCTCTTTTTACTGTTATGTTTTCCAGCTCTTTCTTTGGTCTGGAGCACAAAAGCGCCGGGACACTCCTTTGGAGTAGCCGTTGCGCTATAAAAGTCCCATTTAACATAACAAAAGTCCCATTTAACATAACATTAGGCAAACACCTGATTATGCATTAGCATTAGGCATAACCACATTATGTATCATATTAGGCCTAAGCACAGTATGCCTCCACATTAGGCATAGATCCTAAAGCAGCAGTGAACCTCAGTGGCACTAAGCATAAACACATTATGCCTATATCCGGGTACCCTCCTTACTGAGCACCCATTGCGAACCTCGGTCCACCCATAGGCATATTACCCTGCAGTGTCGTTGTTCCCCAAAATCAGGTCACTCTCCAGTGGGGGCCCGTCCTCGGCTCGCCACGCAATTCCCCTTTTCAAGTGAGGACTTTTCCCCACTCTGTGCCCCTCCATGAGGCTTACGCTAGCCCATTGGCTGCTGTTGCAGCAAGAACAAATGCCCGTAATGCGAGGGAGAGGCGGGGGTGCAACTCACCCCAATCTCCTCAACCAATGCCCCTGATGTTAGGACTCTCGTGGGACGGGGGGCAGCTGCCCACTGCAACTCAGGGCAGCTGCTCTTCATGTAGGGAAAGGTGCGAAAGTGGGCCCTACCAGTATCTTCGGAGCCCCCCTTCACCGGGGCTTTTTCGGTGCAACTCCCAGGCACCAACCGTATGCAGTCCCAGCCCCACTCACTGGGTCTTCTTAAAACAAATGTGCCCCCTGGGAGAATGAGCGCAAGCACCACAGTGCCCCCGGGAGCGTGAAATTGGCTCCGGTCTGTCACCACCATGGCCTAGGTTCCCGTAGAAAGAAAAGGTAAAGGCACAGCCCCACTCACCACTCCTTGGGGGCTGAGCGAGAGCAGGCGCTGCCGTTCTCCTGTCTTCGGCATACGCGGTGGCTCTCCTGACTTCACCAGGTCGGCTCTCAGCTCTACTTGGCGAAAGGGGGCACCGGCCCTGCACACCACCAGGCTCCTCCTGGCTTCCGGGGACTCTCAAGACGTTGGGCCCGGGACGCCCTGGGAGGTGGGGTAGGCTCCCGGCCTACCTCTTGCATGAGGCCCGGCTTCTCCTGGCTTCTGGATGCAACTCCCACCTACAGTCATGCAGGGTGCCTGACTTCTGGTTTTGCTGCTCGCAGCTGCAGAAGCTCACTTCTCTTGTAGACTCCTTCAGTGCAGGTGGGCACCCGCTTAAAATACTCACATAAGCAGGGTGGGCACCCGCCAACAACGCCATAAGTGGGGTGGGCACCCGTTGTCAGAAGTGGGCACAAAAGTGGGGTAGGCTCCCGCTCTGGCTGACAAAAATGCAGGGTGGGCACCCGCTTCCTAAATAGGCATAGATGCGGGGTGGAACCCCGTGGAAAATCTACAGAATTTATGGTGGGCACCAGCTCCTTCGCACACAATGTAGTTGAATCCCAAAATCGGTATTCCCTCTCCAGACCTCTATTTCCAGGGCAATTAAAGAATAGCGCTCACGAGGCGTTAGAAGCAAAAGTCCCAGGCAAAGTTCTAGGTCCATGGGGCATAGCTGGCCCCAGGGAGGCCTGCACACAGGGCCCTCCAGCAGGGAGGCAAACACTTGTGGCGGTTCCTCCTGGGTTCCCAGCAGCAGCAAGCCCCCAGAAAGTCCAGGAACAGGCCCTACTATTTTACTCCATTTCCCTTTGTCTGCGCCAGCACAGTTCTTGGGGGAACCAGTTCCAGCTGGTTCTGGGGGGTGTTGAAGCACTTTGTGTACAGTGCTCACACCCTCCTTTGCCAGGTGGGGGCTCGCCATCAGACACACCGCAGGGGGGGAGAGCAAGCATTGTACAGGCTAGGCACAGCCCTATTCAGGGACCAGGGGCTTCACCTCCCACTACTCCAAATGCAGATGTCCCATTCAGCCTAGTGCTTACTCACTCTGCCCCTCCTGGAGCCACACACACCTCCCAGCCCCTGTCACTCATAAGCTAGACATACAATTCACATCAGGCAGGCAGACACATAGCACGAAGAAATGCCAACTTCTAAAAGTGGAATTTCTAAAATACATATAATAAATCTGCGCACACTATTGCGCAGCATTTATTATCACTATTCCAACTATACCAAACTTGACCATGCTGCGCCTCTCATATCAGTAATTACCACTGAAACACTTATCAGGGAATCCCCAATGCATTCCTATGGGAGGGCAGCCCCACAGTAGTGAGAAAACAAAATGGGTGTTTGTCCCTACCAGGACATGTCACACACTTAAAGTACATGTCCTGTCTTTTACCTACAATGCAACCTGCCCATAGTGCTAGCTAAAGGCCTACCTTAGGGGTGACTGACATGCAGTAAAAGGGGGTTCACGAGCATGGCACACATTTTAGGTGCCACGTCACAGCGGCAGTAACACTGTGCGCACAGGCCCTGCAATGGCAGAGGCCTGGGATAAGTTTGGAAGGCTACATTGGTGGGTGGCGCAATCAGCGCTGCAAGCCCACCAGTAGCATTTTATTTACCAGCCCTGGGTATATGAGATACCACTTTACAAGGGACTGACAGGTAAATAAATAGGCCAAACAGGTGTAGACTAATCTTAGCATATTTAACACAGAGAGCACACACACTTTACACTGGACAGCAGTGCTAAAGTGCCCAGAGTCCTAAAACCACCAACACCATGTCAGAAAAAAGCTAGGAGAAAGACAAAATGTTTAGGGATGACCCTGCTAAAAGGGCCAAGTCAAACAGTTCCAAAGACACTTGAAGACAAGCCTCTTTGCAGAGGTCTTCCTCTCCTTTCCTGTCATTACTGGTTCTCTGACTGCTCTCTCGAGGGACAACCCCCATCGTCAAATACATTCGACCTTCTGTGGTACCTGGACCTTAAAAACAAAGGGCCCAATTAAAATGTAGGCAGATTTAGAGATGTCCGCTGCCCCTGTGGACATCTCTTGCATTTACAGGAACCCGTGTGACACAGTTTCCTGTAAATGCTTTTTACGTTTGACAGATGGTTCTGTCAAGAAGATGGAGCAGTACATCAAACAGCTTTTTTATTGTCAAAAAGAAATTCCAAAGTGTGATTTTCATTTTTTTTTAAAACAAAACAAAGATAATGATCCCCTTCGACATGGGAGAACTCTCAAATGGGGTGGGGGTCATTTAAAAGTTTTCACTGCACCTTACCACCAAGTTTTTCATGGTGGTGACGGACAGTGAAAACTGCCCATGTATCCGCCCAATTTAAATACGGTGGGCGGATACTTGGCCAAACCTCAGACGGTCATTACTCTATCATGCCATCAAAGGTGTGTGTAGGTCGCAGAGATAGATTAGCCTCCACAGTCTATACATCGAAGTGCAGTTGCCACAGAGTAAACTCTCTGCCAACATTTAAATTAGACCCTAAATCTTCAACGTCCAGGTATGTCAACTTCTCCTAACACATAAAGCTGAAGTTCGTAAGTTTGACTACCCTATCTTGTGCTATAAAGTGATTTCTATGGATATGCTGGTGCTATACAAACAATTAAACACACAAGTGTAATTATAATGTTAAATTAAAAACTTTAAGTGTCTTTGCAACATGAACGGTTCTTTTGTGGAGTAACCATAGGCTAGAGATTATAGTCTAGGTGTTCCATCTAGAAGGTATTGTGCCAATGAAGAGCACCCAGTAAGGCCAACTGCAGATGTACTGCTGTAAGCAGGTGCATTTGTTTTCGACCAATACAAAATAAAGACCTTTCTGTTTATTTTCATTTTACAACCGCAAATAAACACTAGGCTGACAAATGAAGGAAGATAAGATTTGAACGAAATATAAACTTTGTTTCTAAATGCCCACATTTATGTAAATGTTCTCAATTCTGTTAGTGTCTATTTCATAAAAATAAAAGCGGAGTATTCGAATTAGGGCACAAGAAAAGGAAAAGAGTCACTTTGTGTTTATGCATTTCAGTTAGCAAAAGTGTAAATCAACTGTCATTCAATACGTACATTTAGACAACAAGTTCAAGTTCAGTAATTTGTATAGCGCGCTACTCACCCAGAGGGTCTCAAGGCGCTTGAGTGAGGGTGGGTGCATTATTTATCGAATAGCCAGGTTTTTAGCTGCTTTCTGAAGGAGAGGTGGTTCTGTGTGAGGCGGAGGTGAGTGGGGTCAACACATGTGGGTGGGTGTTTGTCCCCATTTGAAAATGCTCACACAAAGGCATGCCCATATAAACAATACACATGCATACAAACAAACAGACTTCATGGCATGGTCTGGTGCATTCACAGTGGCATGCTATCTCACATCTTAATTCCCCCACAACAATTGTGCAACGTTAAAGGTAGTGCAAGTTCAATATACCGTTTCTGACTGTGTAATATCCACAATGGCTTTTCTAGTATAAGCACAGCTACATTCTGTTTATTTGCCCCTTTAAAGTAAAAGTAAATATTCACCATACAAGTAATTCCTGAGTTTCAGCTCCTTAAAACACATTTTCATAATGTAGAGGTTGACAGCCAATGGAATAAGGATTCCTATCTTTAGCACTGCCATCCGAAGCCAACACACTAATGATATGCAGGAGTGGCATGAGCAAAGATCCTACAGTTGCATGAAAGCAACAGGCTCTGCAAGGCTGAGCTGTTCCATGCTCCTTGTCCACTGCAAAGATGTCCCACTCTTTATGCATCAAAAATGCCACAAACACTTATGAAACACACAGTATGAAAGTGCACTTAGCACATGATTCATGTATGATTTAGCAAATTAATGTAAGTGTTGAACTTGACATTTATTAAAGAGTGCCTTCACTGTAGGATTAGAAAACTAACATAAATGTTTTGTCTTATTTGTGACAAATAAAGAATAACCTTAATTTAGTAGAAAATGTATTCACCATACTGATGAAATGTGACTTTCTAAATGTGTGTGCTACTTCATGCGAATAACATTTGGCTAAATTAAACTATGATTAAACACTTTATCATATAAGTAGAAAGTAATCCTACTGGAAACAATAGTTGATTTATGTAATGTGTGCATTAATATTCCATATATTTGATTTCAATGTAGTTCTCAGTTATACTTACCATTGGATATTATGACATATCGAATATTTCATGTAGCCTGAGACCTAATGCATTAGAAACATATTCATTTGTGCTTAACACCTTCGTGCGCGCAAAATGTTTGCGCTGTGATGGACTTTTGATTAGTGGGCGGGATTCGGACGGCCAGGGGCCGTCCTCCGCACATGCCCACTGTGACGCATGAAGGCTCCCGGCCATCACTAGCATTCAAGGGGTTAAATGTGCACACATGATAGAGCATCATGATATATCCTTGTAGGGGTGCATCATAATCACAGCTAGTTCGCACCCGCATATATTCTGCGTCAAACTAAGTATAATCATTAGAAATTGTGAACGTAATAATGAAATTATATGTGAATGCTAGGAAATTAGTTTTTGTTAATAGAAAGGGTAAAATGACACTTAAATGTAACTGTCTATTGCAAGTGCTTCACGAATCCGTCCATGTGTAATGTAATGCATTAGATTTAAACGTGTACCATAAAAGTCTGCATGTGTAGAGATGTCTAAATGTGCCCTAAAGGTGAAGAAATATAATGCTTATAGATGTAATGTTTATTAATATGTGTTTTCTTCGGCGTGCAAAGGCCTAAATGAGTATTTACGTTTTGCAATGGAAAGGCCTGTTCGTGGTTTCTTATGTTAGCTAAATCGAGTAGGCCTGAAATGTATTTTCCCTGGGTAGGCTCTCAGTTGAACGCAGTCAGCAGGTTTGTACGTGCAAGGTTGATTCGTTCACATGCTTTCTGTTGCAGGTGCAAGGACATCCTCTTCGTTAGTTAGACTGATGCTCTTTGTTTTAGGAGTTAGGTATGGAGGAGACCTGCTACAGTGTATTGTGGAATGCTGATAATTGGAAGCTCGCAGGAGAAGCCTGAGACCCAAGGTCGTACCAACCGTTATTGGACGAAGTGCATGTTTGTGGAAAGTTAGCTTCCAGAGGTATTAAGCCAAGGAAAAGTTTTTCAGGGGCATGTTCTATTGAGTGTTCATTTTGTATTAGGGACAATGCCCAGAGGGAGGAGCGGCAGAGAAGAGCAGATGAGAGCAGAGAGCAGTTAGGAAGGGAAGAGAGGGATCGATTCTTAAAAAAGAGACTCAGTTTTGACTATTGACTCATGCAACATGAGTGTACTTCTTAGGAAGACTTCATGAGCTGACGCCTTTTCTCGATCTGGGTTGGGAAATGCTAAGCAGGGATATAACCCTAGTGTTAGCGTAGGGACAGAATTAACTGATTAATTTTCCTTTCTGTAACTGATGAAGACTAATTTGGATATTGGAGCAGTTGTTGCTTGTTGGATTTTCTTAGAATTGCTTATTCTTTTCACTTTGCACCAAATTAGGTTGATTCGTAGAATGAATTTTGAATTACTGTCCATATATTTTTTCAAACTCGTCATGAGGTGTTTGTATGTTCAGTTATTTTTAGCTTTGTAATAAAACCCTTAAATTGTAAGTCATAGTCAGTGGTCCTTTCGAGTCTGAATTGGTTAGCCCATATTGATGGTATTGAATGTATTGGTTTTCTCCCCTTTACACTTCTAGCAGATAAAAAGATCCATTAGACCAAAGATTCTTTATAGATGGTAAGATAAGATAAGATAAGAATCCGGCATTATCAGTTGGTAGCAGAGTAGGATGGTTATCTCTGGAGTAAGGGGAGAACTAGAGAAAGGTAGATATTGATCTCATAGAGCCCAGGTGATTGTGATCCAGTGGATCGAGTGGAGGACGATGACGGTTGATGGAAACTGACATAAAGGGATGGCGCTGCTGAAGCAGCAGTTCGTGGGAGAGTGAGTATGAACAGGTATGTTTTGGTGTTACATTGCGGTGTTGTGTTGAGTGTGCGATGTCTTGCGGAGTTGGTGTGAAAGTCGAGTGATTGTGGATTTGGACTGTGAGCGCGGTTGGTCTGTGAGATTTGATTCTGATGTGGTGTAGAAGACACCCAGAGTTGAAATTGTCTGACCAGAGATTGTGGGAGTCATGAGACGTCGATGACTGACCCACTGGTGATAGGGAAACATGTGTGTGAGTGCACTAGTAACCGAAGCAGGTCGTGGGATACTGTATATGGACTATCGAGTGATTTGATCCTATCGATTAAGTACATGACTGATTGGCCGTTCATGGGCAGATAATCTGAGGCAGCTGTCTGGTCGTTTCGCAGACAGTCGGTTGACAGAGTTGAGGTTGACAATTGTGAGAGACTGTCCGGTTGTTTGGAGGACAGACAGAGAAGTGACTTTTTGGTCGTTTCGCGAACAAACAGTTATTTCAGAGTATGAAAGAGACACGTGAGTGTGCGAGAGACAAATTGTAAAGGAGGGGAACTGCTGCAAGCGGAGGAAGAGTGATGTAAGGGAATGTCGCACCGTGATAGGTCCGTTGGTGTGAAGCCGCGCTGGGATTGGTGGATTGTCATCAGGAAGTAGAGTGAATAAAAGTGAAAAGAAAACCTTAATTTCATTATGAATTGTTTTAAAGTTTTACAAGATATGTCCAATGGAGATAGAAGAGTGGTTACTCGAGGAGGAGAAGAAGCTCCACCTCGAGGATACACCAGCCCATTACATGGCTACGAATGTTGGATTGCACACTATACTTTGGCTTGAAAATTGGCATAAAATGACTAAGGGAAAGGAAGAATTGACTTTTCGCCGTTATGGTACTTTCAGGTTGGAAGTGTTGTGTCAATTGAAAATAGTGATGTCTTTCTTACGTCCTCTACCCCGACCAACACAGTGTGAAGTGCTACAAGCATGGATCAGAGCAGCTCATGACAGGAAGAGAGAACAAAGTCAGGAAAGGGTGAAAAAGTTGATCAGGGCATTTCAAGATGCGCGATGGGATGCATTGGAAAAAGAGATGGAGAGTAGAAACTATAGAGGGGGATTGGTTATTCCCGTTGATGGTGAAGGTGAGAAACACCGAGGAGAAGAAGAGTGTTGAAGACGACAATAGTGACACAGATGACAGCTTGTTGGAAAGGCTACTACGGGAAAGACCACCTCCATACAATCCAGATTCAGTAGAGGGAAAGACAGGGTTCACGGAGGGAAATGGGGGATCGCAGACTTAACCTAGTACAACCATGGCTGGGAGAATCTCCACAGTAAGAGAAGGGATGGGAACGCAGATCCCCTCAGGTACAGAAACTCATGGAGTTGTAGGTTTCACGAGGCTGCCGGATGCTCTCACAGTACCGGTTACCATCGGCCCCATAGTGTCAGTATATGATCCAGAGCAAGTGAGAAATGGGAATTTGGCACAGTCAGTTAAAGGAGAGGGAACGGGCTCTAGAGGGAATGGCATAGTGAGTGGCATAGCTCACTTACCGAGACCTATAGAATCAAGTATGCTGCTGCCAGCCACTGCAGATTCCTCAAGAGGACAGGTAGATGTAAGGACGGCAAGACCAAGATCATTGGCCAATTCAATATCAGACCTCAGGATGTGGGAACCACCAGTGAGGAATCAGAATGACAGGATGACAGGAGACTGGGATCGGGGGGAGTCACAAAGTCGACCAGCTTTAGGGAATGTAACAGAAGAGAATTGATATGGAAACCAGAGAAGTGAGAATGGAGAATCCAGCGGAGTGTCTAGTCGAGGGACTTTGAAAGTGGCTATGAGGACAAAGATGTTGGATGTAGTGAGGTTGAAAGCAGAGGTAGATGAGATCATTAATGGGAATTTGCCTTTGGAAAGAGTGAAACTGTAAGAAATTGACAAGCTGCTGTTTGTAGCGAAAGATGTGACTTGCATGGCAAGATCGGCACATGAGAAACTAACAGATTTGGCAAAAAGATGCGATGTAGATCTGTCCAAAACAAAGATGTTGCAACGAAGCCACAGGTTGCAGTACAGTGAGCAAGAATTGGAAGACAAAAGGGTCATAGGGTTGAGAGCACATATTCGAGAATTGATTATAGGGATATGCGCATGGAGCATGCTTGATAAGATAGACCAAGAAGAAGAACACCAAAAAGGGTGTAGGAGAAACGCCGCCTCCCGGAGGGGGAATGGTATGATCGGAGGATTATCCTCTAAGAGAGGTATCCAATGGAGGTTATTTGCATGTACCTTGGAGTAGAGGTGATTTGGCAGTGTTTACTAATGAATTTCCTCAGCTGAGGGCATAGCCTGTTGAGTGGTACAAGCAAGTTGATCGGTGTGTTAAAATCTCAAAAGTGTTGTGGATTGACCTGAACACATTGTTTGACATTGTAGTGCCAAGATATTTGTGCGCAGCTTGTAAGGTTGCCGTTGATTGGCCAACTTCTAAACAAGACAGGGATGCTGCTACAAATGGGCCTTCACCAATTGTTATGAAAAAGTTTGAACAAGTGATTAAGTGGCTAAAGTCTAAGATCTCAACACAGGACATAGATTGGGTTAAGATAGACCAAACAATCCAGGAACCAAAGGAATCTGTACATGACTACTACAAGAGAGTTCTGCAAGCCTTTAAGTAGTACAGTGGGTTAGACACCTTAGACCCTAAGGACACGGGACAGTTTGTTTCCAAGTTTGTCTTGGGTCTGAGACCAGAAATTAGTCTCAGGATCCAGCAACATCTGATCTGCTGGCAGAACACGTCAGTGGATGAGATACTTCGATATGCCAGGATCTGCAGCAATGAGGTAGATTTGAAACCCAGAAAGCTTAAGGATAAGTTGATGTTGCTCCAAATGCAAACTGCTGATAGGGTACTCCAAGCACAGCCAAGTAGAGGGACGCTAAGAAAAAGACAGGGAAATATTCAAGGAGGAACACAGAACGCTCAGGGTCACGGGAAAGGGAAACCTGTAGACCCTAAGACAGGGATGGATGTGGCAACACTGAAAAAGACCACTGCATGTCACCTTTGTCACAAAATCGGGCATTGGAAATGGAAGTGTAGGTTGAACCCAGGCAATCAGGTCCATCAAGAGGAGGAGATGGTGCAGGTACCTGAGGTCGTGAATACAGTGACGAGGCCCAGGTCCATGCAATGAGGAACATTGGTTCCACAACCTCCGAATATTCTGCAGGGAGTTAAAACGTACCAGCAGAAGCCCCTTTTTTGAGAATTTTGATGAGTACAGCTCAGAACAGTTGAAATTACGTTGCCTGAGGAGAGAGGAAGAATGCACTCTTGGGGCAGTCTTAGAGGTAGACCAGAGGGGACCGTTCATATAGGCGGATGTTGACGGTCATCCTACCACCTTTTTGGTTGATACTGGTGCTACCCGTTCTACTGTAAGATCTGCAGTAGTTCCCAGCCTACCCCTCTCAGGACAATCAATCCAAGTTGTAGGAGTGACAAATATGAAAATGACAAACCCGTTGACTAAGCTGATTCCTGTGAGAATAAGGACCTTTCGGGATCGACACCTTTAAAGTTGCAAATCAACATTTGTGCATAGAAATGTACCCTGTGTTTAAAGTGGAAGAACTTCCACTTGATTTGAGGGACTCTGTCTCACTAGATGTGTTGGACTTTACAGGAGAGGAGATTGGATTGATCAAAGGTGTAGAACCAGTTATGATCCAGATTAAGCATAATGTTGAGTTTCCGAGAACATCCCAGTACAATCTGTCACCAGAGACGGTCGCAGGGATCAAGCCTGTAATCGATTCCATTATCAAGCAGGGAATCCTGAAGGAGATAATGGGCAGTCCATGCAACTCACCCATTATGGGATTACAGAAACCGAGCAGAAAATTCAGAATCATGCAGGACCTGCGAAAGGTCAACACGATTGTGGTTCCATGTTGTCCAGTGGTACCAAATCCATCAGTAGTACTATTCCAGATTCCATGCAAGGCAGAGTGGTTTATGGTGATTGTTCCGTGTCAAGCATTCTTTTCGATACTCGTTCATTAGGAAAGCCAATTGTTGTTTGCTTTCCGCCTGGAAGACTGTGTGTTAATGTGGTGTTGTATCCCTCAAGGGTATACAGAGAGTACATCGTACTTTAATCAGATCTTGAAAAAGAACCTTGAGAGTCTTGTGCTGCCGCAGAGCTTTGTTCTCGTGCAGTACATAGACAACCTCCTAGTCGTGTCAGAGACGGAGGACACTTGCCAGAGCGACTCCATCGCATTACTGAACCATTTGGCAGAAAATGGCTCAAGGTGTCCCCAAATAAGTTGCAGTACTGTTTAGGTGAGGTCCAGTACTTGGGGCATCCCATAGAGAAAGGCAAGAGGAAGGTGTCACCGGATCGAATTGAAGCAATCATGAATATGGTTGTACCTACCACTCAGAGAGAAGTCAGAATGTTCATAGGGATGGTTTACTACTGTCGCCAATGGGTTCCTAATTTCTCCCTGAAGGGGAAGCCTTTGCAGAGGCTGACGCACAAGGATGTGAGCGATCCGGTACCATGGGATAACAACTGCCTGATGGCTTTCTTAGAGCTGAGAGAGGGCCTGTGTCGTGCTCCGGCTCTGGAAATGCGTGATTACAACAAGCCTTTTTCATTGTTCAATTGTGCATTATCAGTTCTGACTCAGAATCATGGAGGTGTCCATAGACTAGTTGCCTATTTCTCAGCTACATTAGATCCAGTAGCTTCAGCATTGCCTGAATGTCTCAAATCCGTTGCTGTGACTGGTGTCAGCATTGAGAGATGTGAAAGCATTGTTATAGGTCACCCTTTGATTGTGTATGTTCCACATTCTGTTGAAATGTTGATGACAAGTACTAAAACTCAGCACCTGACGAACAACAGACTCACATGCTATGAAAAAGTCATACTTGCTGCGGAGAATGTGACTCTGAGAAGGTGCTCAGTTTTAAATCCAGCTACATTGATTCCCTTACCAAATACAGTTGATGAAGATTGTGAGGACCATGACTATCTTGATGTGTCTGAACTTTGCACCAAACCGAGACCTGACATTGTTGATCAACTTCTGCATGACCCTGATGAACTATTCTTTGTCGATGGTTCATGCTTAAGGGACAATGTTGGTCAGTTGAGAGCAGCGTTTGCTGTGTGTACCATCATAAGGGTGGTTGAAGCAGCTTGTTTAGAAGGAGTATACTCTGCAAAAGTGGCCGAAACCATTGCCTTTACTCGCGTCTGTGTGGTAGCTGATCAGATTCGAATCACCATCTACACCGACAGCCAGTATGGGTTCAGTATGGTTCATGATTTCGGACAGCTATGGTCTCAGAGGGGGGTAACATGACACCATCAGGATCTCCAATCAGGAATGGAGAATATGTTAGACAACTTTTGCAAGCCTTACAACGTCCCAAGGAAATTGCAGTTGTGAAATGTGCAGCACATGGGAGAGGGAATGGATTTTGTTTCTCTCGGCTATAAGTATGCCAATGAAGTTGCATGTTTCTGTGCTGAACAAGGGTGTATATTTACTGGAGATTGCACAGGAGAGTGCCAAGAAAGATCAGAGCTCAAGGTAATGTTAGCCATGGCCGATACTTGGAATGAGCTAAAACGCCTGCAGTAAGGGGTTTCAGAGCAGGAAAGGGCGGTGTGGATCAAGTCGGGTTGTGAGAAAGGGGATATTGACATTTGGGTCTTGAGTGATCAAAGGTTTGATAGAGTTGTGATAGTTCAGAAATGTCATGAAACAGCGGAGGTTTGGGCTGCACATTGCTAATATTATGAAATGGCTGTGTGGTGTTCTGTAGAGCTGATTTAAGTTGATATGTGAATCTCGTGTTTGATGCAGAGAAGTTGAAGTCATTATTGGGTCCATCGTGGTCTAAGATCCGACGATATACAAATACATGGTAAGCAGTGGTAGTCTGTCCAGGGGGGTTGCATGGTGTGACTGAAGTGAATGTTGTTTCCTCCTGCAAAGATGGGGTTGAATGTGTGTCCTGCCTTGTGGCTCAGCGTGGTGATGAGTTGCTTTAGTCTAAAGTTGGTGAGGTTGTCCAGGTGCGTGATGGTGTTGGAGTCACTGGGGCTGTCAAGATGGAATTTGAGGTCTCCGATGATAGTGTAGTCAGTGGAGGCGATGGCGTTGGGGCGATGAAGTTGGTGATGGTGTCGGCAAAAAGGGCTCGGGACCAGGGGTCTGTAGGCGAGGATGCAGGGGAGAGTGCAGTTGGGCCTGGTTCAGATCTGGAAGCGCAGGTGTTTGGCTGTGGGAAAGGAGTCACTTGAGGTCGAGGTTTTTTTGTGTGATGGTGAGACCCCCTTCCCGGTGGTTGGGGAGGTCCTTCGTCTGGATCTTTTATCCTTCTGGGATGGTGATGGCAATGTTCAGGACGCAGGAGGCGCTGGTCTAGGTTTCTGTGAAAAAGGCGACATCGGGTGAGAGGGTGTCCAGGAGATTTCCAGATCTCTACGGCATACTTGTGCAAGGAACGGATGATGAGAATGAGGCACTTTAGGGCATTGTTGGTGTTGGCTGCGGGGGCAGTGGTGAAGGATTTGTGGCAGTTATGGCAGGAGAACTGGCCGTGTGTCGTGTTTGGCGCAGACCGCTGGCAGTTGTTGTTTCTTCCAGGTTGAGTGCGAGGAAGGTGGATGGCCAGAGATGCAGGGTTTCTGGTAGCGGTCAGATCGCGGACGGGCGTAGACAGGCTTGCCTTTGGTGCGCCAATGGCGCGCCAGTGGTGCGGCCGCACAGAGGCTGCCATTAAATAGGGACGGGGGAAGGGAAAGCGCAGCTGGAAGGCGGGAAAGGTGGGAATCAGCAAGTGGCAAGTGGGAGGGGCCACGGGGTCAGGCAGGCGCAGAGAAATGCAAGTGAAGAGAGGGCACAGAACAGAAAATGACAAAAATAAATAAAAGAAGGTAATACAAAATTAAGAAATGGTGACAAAGTTTAAAAAGTTAAGAAGAGGCAAAACAAAAATCAATAACACCAGGGCAAAGCAGGGCAGGCACAGAGAGCTGGTCAAGAGGGTCTCGAACGTTGCTCTTCACAGTCAGCGACGGAGACGGCCAGGCGAGCTTTGGAGAGGGAGAGTGGGTCCCAGGCCAGAAGGTCAGGGCACATCACAGTGTGCCGCACTGGCATAGGTCGGTTGGTGTAGTGCTGCACTGGTATTTGCTGAATACGTGAAAGAGAACCACCCTGTGATTGGTTGTGATCACTGAACAGAGAATTTGGGGTGAAAAATTGTTTCCTGGTTTGAACGGAAAGACATTTGTGAATATTGTATATTATTGGCTGAAAAATGAAAATCATTAAAGCATTAGAAAGCATGATAAGGGGAGACATGACTTTACCTGTTAGAAAGGGAATAGAGGCACCACCTGAAGGTACACCAGGTCATACTATGGCAGTAGAAGAGGGTTTTTGCACATGTATTGGCTTACACAATGCCACAAAATTACTGAGAAAGATGGTGTGCTGCAATTTCCTTGATATGGGACATTTAATCTGAGAGTTATTTTGAATTTAATAAGGACAGTGTATGAAAAGAAGCCGCCTCCTAGACCGACACAATTTGAAGCACTTGGTAACATGTTGCTTATTTGAGATAGAGAGACACATATCAAGGGAGAGTGAAGAAAGCCATACGCACTTGCGCAGATGCTAGATGGGATGCAGAACAGAAAGTCTGGAAAACTGACATGATGGAAGGAGCTAAACTATATCCTGCACTAACCCAAGAAGAGTGGAAAGGTAAATGAAAGGAGAAGAAGAAGAAGAATAAAGAGACAGCTGACACAGAAAACACAGCTGAGGACAGTGATAGTGACATAAATGATAATGCTATAACTGAGTTAAATTGTCTACCTCCATACAATGACACTCCGACTGATGGAGCAAGTAGCGAGCCCATGTCTGAAACCTTTGATGTACCCATGGCATTATTAAATATGAATCCAGATCCTATGGGGGAACCGTCAGGAATGACAGCCCCTTTTACTTCACAAACTCTGAATACCCCAGATGCATTGACCATTCCTGTCACAAATGGTTCTGTAGTTCCTTTGTATAAGCCTAGAGTAGCAGGAAATATTACCAATACTTTGGCTGTTCCTACTGGAATGAGTACCATGGCATATAATTGACTGGACCCAACAATAATACCCATTCCTCAGACTCCTAGAGTTCTGACCCAAGGGAAAACCCCATGAACTGCAAGTCCAGACCATGCATAAAATCAGTCAGGGTTTGACTTGGGAAGGAGATTTCCTCAGAGACGTTACCATTTTTCTTGCCTAACACCAATGCCGCTCCAATTATAAATTACAGTATCCCTAGGACAGAGATGCCAATGGGAACGCCAACTTCTGACATGTCTCTTTTGAACTCACCACCTAGAGGTAAATATAGCAGAAAAATTATTCTCCATACCCAGCAGAGCAGCCTAGTCTTACTACACGAAAACTTGATGACTGGTTCAAACGTATAGAAACCCCAGGAAGTGGAGGGAATCCCGGAACGAGTGGAATGAATGCTCAGGTTTCTGAGAGAGAAAGATCAATGCATGTAGCTAAATTAAAAATAGAATTAAACAAATTGATAATTGGGGCTCTTAACTTGTCACAACTGAATGCATACCAGGAAGATGAACCACTGTTCCTATGTAAATACATTAGCAGACGTGCAGAACAGGCTCATGAGAGATTATCTGAATTAGCCCTGAGACATAGAACTGATGTACGGAGATCTAAAGATTTGCCGAAATATTACAGGTTATGCTTTAGTGACAGGAATGAGAGTACAGATTAAGTAATCAATTGGCTACATTAGAAAATTGAGTGAATTAGATAAATGGGAAGGTAGATGGTCAAAGAAAAAGGAACCAAAGCAGGTTATGGTGCAAATGCCCCATCTGTTACAGAGGAGGGAGAGGAGAAAATACACATGCTTCCTATGAGAGAAGCACCTGGTGGTGGGTATGTTCATGTACTATGGAGCAGGCCTGGACTTGACCCATGAACAAATGATTTCCCAAGAGATAACCCAGTGGAAAGGTACAGACAGGTTGATCGATTTGTGTAGATTTAAAACGTTTTGTGGAGAGATTTGGATTTTTTTATTTGAAATTGTGGTTCCAAGTGATTTGTGTGCTGAATGCAAAGTTGCAGTGGACTGGCCCGAGGTGGAGCCAATGAGAAACCTCAATCACATGCGTCGTCGGTATTGGTAATGAAAAAGTATAGTGATTAATCAGAGGAGGGATAAGGGATCAGAGTCTCCGTTTCATTCCCCAAGGTTAGTTAATAGTTATCAAAAATAGAAAACGGACACTAGTTACACCTTATGACCATTGGTATAAGGGATAAAGATCAGAGTAGCCTCAAAAAACTCTATGTTATGGTTGGAAGGAGGTGCGGTATATCTGGTTCGTCCGCCCCACATTAGAGTTGTGGCAGTTATCATTGGCTACTCCGAAGTAGTGAATATGCTAGCCTCACCCGAGGCGCCTCTGGTCTAGGGTGCAGTGTCCAGAGAATTTGAGTGAAAAAGGGGTGTAAAGTAAAATGTGCAAATAAGGAAAAATTTTTAAAAAGGTAAACAACCCGGAAGTTCTTTAATAGGGGTTGTTTTTACCACATTAAAACTTGGGTGGTACGATTTTAGACCGAGTTACTGGGTCTGATAGTATAGTTAATAGGGTACGTCGACATGTTTCAGCTCCTTGGGCCTGGAAGGGTCTGCGGAGCTTTCGTCAGGACTCACAAACATAAAGGTATTGTACTTACACAATTAGTGTAGTCTTATTTGGCGTACAAGCACTCTTGTTTTGATATTGACATCAAAACAAGAGTGCTTGTACTTATGCTTGTGAGTCCTGACGAAAGCTCCGCAGACCCTTCCAGGCCCAAGGAGCTGAAACATGTCGACGTACCCTATTAACTATACTATCAGACCCAGTAACTCGGTCTAAAATCGTACCACCCAAGTTTTAATGTGGTAAAAACAACCCCTATTAAAGAACTTCCGGGTTGTTTACCTTTTTAAAATTTTTTCCTTATTTGCACATTTTACTTTACACCCCTTTTTCACTCAAATTCTCTGGACACTGCACCCTAGACCAGAGGCGCCTCGGGTGAGGCTGGCATATTCACTACTTCGGAGTAGCCAATGATAACTGCCACAACTCTAATGTGGGGCGGACGAACCAGATATACCGCACCTCCTTCCAACCATAACATAGAGTTTTTTGAGGCTACTCTGATCTTTATCCCTTATACCAATGGTCATAAGGTGTAACTAGTGTCCGTTTTCTATTTTTGATAACTATTAATGAAAAAGTATAACCAGGTGATTACATTTTTTAATCGAAATCTCTTCTAAAGAGATCGATTGGGTCCAGATTGACACAATGACCCAAGAGTCCAAAGAGTCAATAAATACCTACTAGCGTACAACCTCAAACGTGCCCACAAATATAATAATATTAATAAGATATAAAGCAGAAGAATCTTACATGAACCCTGCAGAATGAAAAGCATTTGCATATTTTGTTGGATATGCATTTACGAGCTGGTGTTCAATGTTTCTCAATTACCTTGTGTTATGACGTTGTAGAGCACTATACTGTATTCCTCTCTTTCTTCTGGGATTTGGTCATCCAACAGGTTTACAAATAAAGTTGTGTTCAGTGAGTTCTGTTAATTCAAAAAGAAAAATGTATATATTATCTCACTTATCAGCACACTTGTGTCCTGTAGCTCTATTCCTATGTTCCGCTGTGAATTAGTGAAGTCACATGTGGTTCCCTTGTCACTTCGTGATCATCAAGATTTTACAGTGCAACTTCTTTTCAAGATTTTTTTATTTCCACAATACTTTTGACCATAACTTACTCTGAAATACATCCAATTCAGTTAAGTCCTTTTCATTCAGACTCTTTAAAATACATAATCAAAAAGCACAGTTACTGCTACTCAAAATATAAAAAATGTTTAGACTAGTGAAGAAAATAAAAAACTACAGCCACAAATCCCTGATATCTGCATTTACTTGTTCACACAGATAGCCACACCAATTGCACTAGTGCCATGGGCAGTATGCGTAGGTTTTGAAGCAGAGGGTGGTTGAAATTTTGAGATAGAAGGTGTCACAGCCTCTGCCAAATGAGGGAACTGGTGAAAAGCTCATGGCTCCTGGGGTCAACAGTGGGACATATTAGGGGAATCAATTAGCACAGGGAGACTCACAATCTCATCACGGAACACTATCATTACCCTAAGGGTGATCAGCCAATGGACTGTTGGGCCCCTTTTGTGCACTAGCTCAAGAAATTGAGTTACTGGTGGAGGGGGTTGAACGCCTAATCAAGCAGAAACCACAATCCCTGTCAGGGTCACAAGCAAACCCCAAATTACCCTCTGCTCAACCTTCTGGTAGCTTGGCACAAAGCAGTCAGGCTTAACTTAGAGGTGATGTGTTAAGTATTTATGCAGCACTTAAAGGCAAAGTGTAAAGTATTTATGCAGCACTTCAAACAGTAAAATAATGAAACACAACACAAAAATATCCCATATCAAGTTAGAAAAATAAAGTTGAATACATTATTTAAGACCAAAATGACAAAACTTTAATCAGTAGAACCTGAGATATGCAAAGGTTTTAGGTGCAAATTGCACCAAAAGCACAAAGTGCCAACTGTGGATATCACTGGACTGGGACAAGGTGACAAGTTCAGGCAGACCACAATGGAGTGCGGGACCCAGGTAGGACCTCTGAACACAGTATCTTAAATCATGGTTGCGGAGCGATGTGGAGTCCCACGGCGAGGATGAGTTGCAAAGCCAAGGTGGTGCAAGATTCTGGAGAGGAAATGCGTAATTCAGCAACAGTTCCAGGAAGCTGCAATGCTGCAATGTGATGACCTGTGCCATCATCGAGGATGCCGTCTACGAGGGGCTGGCGATTTGAAGTCCTGTGTAGAAGATGTGTTGCACACTGGCTAATTCCAAAAACGTTGTTGGGCTTGCAATGTGGAATCCTGCGTCATTGTCGAGGATGCTGTTGATGAGGGGCTTGTGATGCAGAGACCAGCTTCAAGGATGCGTAGTGAAGCGGCGGTTCTGAGGAGGTTGCAGGCTGCAATACGAATCTTGCATTGGGAATGGGTTGAGTAGCAGTCCCAATGTGGAGTTTGGTGGTATGATGCGCCTCACAGAGGCTCCAATGCAGTTTCTGGGACCCGATGCGTTGGTTTTGCTGGCAAAACAGAGGAGCTTGCTAAGCACCTTCAGACCCACTTCAAAGGGTGCACAACAGGGGTGGTACTACTTGGGAGCACAGAACCTACAGCTGTGGCTTCTGATACCCATTGCAGTCTCTCAGGTAGTCATTGATTCAAGATACAGATCCAGTCCTTCTCACGCAGGCCGAAAAATAGCAGGGTTGCAGACTGGCTTCCTGTAGCAAAGCGGCACAGCAGTCCTTCTTCTGAGTCTTCCACAGGTCCAGATGTGTACTCAAGAGTTGTAGTCTGAGCTCCAATATTTACACATGATGCCCTCTTTGTAATAGGAGATGTTTCTAGAGGTGCCCTCCCCCCTGAGGTGTCAGACACGCCCTTTCTCCCTGTCCTGGCTCCAGCTTGTTGGAGGTCACAAAAGACTAATGACAAACCCTTTGTGAAGGTGTTCAGACAGGGCCTTTGTGATGTGCAAGTCATAGTGGCCCTTCCAGCTAACACCTTTTTTCCCTTCGTCTCACTGTCTGCAAGCAGACCAACTTCCAACTACACCTAGTCATGGAACCCAGGAACAGGATACAGGCACCGAATGGTTAGAACAAGAAAGTTATAACTTTTAAAAGCGTAATTTTCAGAATTGTGACTTAAAATCCTACTTTACCATTAAAGGGGACTTCTAGTTACAATTCTTTAGACACCAAACTCGGCCTGTCTACCCGCACCAAATTGAAAGTTACCACTTATTATTTGTAACACAGTAACCCAATGTTATCCTATGAAAGAGGTAGGCCTTACAGTAGTGAAAATTTCATTTAGGAATTTTTCACCACCAGGGCATGTAAAACTTAAAGTGTATTTCCATATTTGTAACTACACTGCACCCTGCCTTCTGGGCTGTTCAGGGCCCACCCTGGGGGTGACATATGTTTATCAAAAATGAAGGTTTGGTCCTGGAAAAAGGTTTATTTTACCAGGTCGAAATGGCAATTTAAAACTGCAAACACAGGCAAAGGCAGGCCTGAAACATGTTTTACATGGCTACTTGAGTGAGTGGCACAATCAGTGGTGCAGGTCCACTAGTAGCATTTAATTTACAGGGCCTGGGTCCGTGGAGCACTACTACTAGGGACTTAGAAGTAAGTTATAGGTGACATTTGACTATGAGCCAATTCTGCCATGTTTACAGTAGAGAGCACAAGTACATTAGCACTGGTTAGCAATGATAAAGAGCACAGAGTCTTAAGGGCAATGAAAACGAGAACAGCAAAAATAGGAGGAGTGAAGGCATAAAGTTTGGGGGAAGATATCCCTATGGGCGACAGGTCTAACAAGTAGCAATGGAGGCACATCGGTGCTAGACTTTACACATTAAACTATCGAAAATTTTAGCCCTTTGGACAGCATAACTTACAAGGACCATCCAGTGCGGAAAAATAGTTAAATTTACCCAGTTAGATATTGCAGACAGTACCTTTAGATACGTCTTCTTGGGTTTTGAGACTTCTTGTGGAACCAGTCACTGGATGCCACTTTAAATGGACCATGCAGTGAATGATGTCAAAACATGTCCCAAAACCCAAGCTGACATCATCAAACAATGGAACATTTTGAAATGCATAATTACTGGCGATTGTTAGCAATGCAGCCCTAGGTAAACACAACTGTCTTTTTTTATTTTTTTTTACATTAGATTGCTCTTTTACTAGTGTTACAAATATGCAGAGGATGAGGCTCAAATAAAATAACCCTATTGGAGAACCCTCTTGTAGGGTCAATCCATAACAAACTATCATCCGAACAGCACTAAGGTGCAGTTGAAACAGAGGATCTCATGCTAGTTAAAAGTGTGCCGCATAACATATCATTGTTCATATCTGATTGGTTCCATTGCTGCCTACAGCCAAGGACAGCTTGTCTCCGTTAGATTCGTTACATTTGAACATGTCTGTTCTTGAATGAAATATAAGCAGACTCATTCTCCTGTCACCGCTGGCCAGAGGGGATACGCTTTGCACTCCCATCAACAAACTCTTGGTGGATGTCAGATAACTGTCTCAAGCTGAAATTATTAAAAGTTGAGATTGTCTTGATCTCAGCAGTCACATCTCTGTGTGAGCCTGTTTTTTGGCCATCATCCATGGGCTATTCTTTGCCCCGGCAGGTAGTGTAGAATCTGGCTATCATAAACGACACAAAATACCCCTGGAGGCACAGACAGAAGTCAGTTATTTCCTGATTAGACAGCCAAGAGGAATTTCACTTTTGTTGCCATTCACTCACAATGTCATCAGTCACCAACGAAAAGCAGAAAAGGTATTTGCCTCTTTCCAGCTCTAGTTTAGGAATGCTAGTATTGAGGTCTTCCACAGCATCCTATGTCACACTCAGAGTATACAAAATGTAGCGGTAAGAGTTCCAGTGAGAAGCAAAAATATAATGGATAATGAAGGCAGAAGTGGATAAGATAGCCAAATCATGCTTTCTCACAATGAAAACGCTGCAACATATCTCCCCACATCTAGGATTCTCCCACAAGGTTCAAGCTACCATCTCTCTTGTCTTATCAAAACTAGACTATGTTAATGGTGTGCATCATGGCTCACCTTTGTCAACTATGAGAAGATTACAAGATATTCAGAACACTGCTGCGTGACTCCTCCTACATGCAGAGCCACAAGCACACATCTCTCCTGCCTCGAGGGCCCTATTCTGGTTACCAGTTGCTAGAAGATCCACCATCAAGTTGCTTTGTGTCACACACAGATGTGAGTGACACAATAACACAGCAATATACGGCAAAGAACTACTCTTCGTCAGGAAGAAAATCAACTTGTATATACAACGACGGAACCCATGCTCGAGAAGGGCTCCTCACCTCAACATTCCTGCATACAAGGAAAATAAACATGGGTGGAACATCTTTCTTTATTCAAGTAGCCAATCTATGATATTTGCCATACACACACACACTACACACACACACACACACACACACACACACACACACACATAAGATGAACTGAAAACTATCTCAGCTTCAGACAATTAGTCAAGGGTTGGCTCTTCCCCACATGACGACTATACACAGCAGTGTACTGCAAAAGTAGACTCGGACATGACAAAATATGCTTCTTACAGTATAGAGATGAAGTTGTTGTTATACATGTGTCATTGTCCATCGAACTAAGCTTCCTGTTATAAGGAGTAACATTTATATAAGGGGAAAATCTATATTACACATGATACATGTGTATATCAGAGCATGTCATAATTGCTGCTTCTGTGAACAATATAGGTACAACATAGGTGCTTGTATAAAGGGGTTTATGCCTGCTACTGAAACTTTACGAAATGTTGAAAGAAATGTGCATACTTCACCAAAAGATAATTGTACACATCAGTTCATGTAAATATTCCTGCTTGTATACACATATTGGTATTTATACAGAGGGGATTTCTCCAACCAATAACACTTTACCAAGTGTCAGGTGCATATATGTATGTATAAGTTAATTTCAGTTTTTTTTGTTATATAAAAAATACTCCTTTCAACCTGTGATCCATCCCTCTTCCCTCTCTAACTCATACCAAACTTTTCTGAGTACTATGAACTCCTAAATATCCTTCTCGAACTCCCCCTCCTTTTTTCAGTCTTGTCAGTCCAACTAACAGGCACACACGACCACTGCTTACAAAAACAACTTACTACTTTTCCTTTCAGATCCATTCCAATAATTCCATTCCTACTCTAAACTCTACTATACACAAGAATTTAAGAGCACAAACCTAACACAACTATTGCAGGAGGAAAAAAAACACTTATTACTAGTCTACTCTTAACCTTTAATCTTGGGTTCTGGAGTAGCGTGCTACTTACAGCAAACCACATCAACGCCTCGTCAGAGGTAGTAAAAGCTGCATAAATACAATTTACAATTACAATATCTGTGCATCCACCAAGCAGTCTTTAAAGATGATCCACTATTTCTGTGACAGCAGTTTACCTGTTGTGTTCCAAATTGGAATTTCAATTTTCATGCAGCGGTTTTCTAGTTATGCCACTGTTTAATTGAACCAAACTTAGGGGAAGACTTCAAGGGGTAATCATTTTCTCTCAAGGACTCGTGGTCTTTCAACTGTAGCTTACAAGGTGACCATGCATAGTATGTATAAAGCCATGAAAACCTGGATTTTCAACCAGTATATTTAGCCATTTGTTGGGTTTCACAATCCGCTTTCTGCAGCACCACGAGGCCTACTTGGGGAGTAAGTGCACCATACAAAACCATTAACAACGCTTTATAACACTTTTTTTCAAAGGATCATTTTCTGAGAGCAATCATGTAGCTACTGAAATTTGCTATGAATTGGTGTCACTTTGCTTTATGGTATGGAAGCAAATAATTAAATTATGCGTTGGGAACTTGGTTTATCTATGGTGGACACCATAAAGTGTTAATGTATTTACAATTGCAAAACACTATTTAATAATGTGTGGGCTTCCCCATGTCTAATGTTGTTACCTCAGAAAAGTATAACACGCCACTGCTGTTTGCAAAGTTTTGTTCCAGACGTTGTCCAAGAATTCTCCAATTCACAGTAACATTTCCCCGACCAGGAGCAGTCCTTAGCACATTCAAGGATAATTTCTGACCTAAAAGTGCACAAAGCCATGATTAACCAAGTGACACGTTACCTCGTTATGCTTTCTATACTCGCCTAGAAATGAAATCTTGAAAACCAAAACTTCAAAGCATGCATCATTAATGCAAATCAAGAAACATCAAACATACAAAATGTTACTTGTACACAGTAAACATTTTGAGGTGTTAGTACAGCCATTGGATAGTAATTCGATTGTCAGCCGAGAGCTAGTGAGTTTGACATCTCTGCTCTAAAGAGTGTACAGAACTGAAGCTGTCATTGCACGACTTAACTTCACGTACAGAGGTATGCCAGAGGAATGGGTTAGCACATATCAGAGAACGCAGACCCCCAGTACTTACACTTTGACAGCAAGAATGCCTCATGCAAATAAATAACATGCAAACATCTGGCCTACAGATGTCTCATCTATGTGCAGTTCAGAAACTGCTAGTAATAGGGATTTGAGTGTGCATGCATACAAAAGTATTGCAATTACCTGCAAATCTCAGACGTCCTTCCATCAGTTATTGGCTTTTATTAGCATAGAAATATGTGGCTTTTGTGGGGTAATTGATTTCCCCAATGTGTACATGTATGTAGTAAAAGTGTTTATTTATTTGTATAGAAGGATGCATGGAATAAAGCTATAGTGCACATTACAATAATATGGCAAATCACCGAGGACTTGTCTGACCATACAGAGATACAAGGTTGTAGGCAGAGGGCTGATATCGGTCACGAAACTACACAATAACTTTCAACATCCTTAACAATGTACATTAAGGGGCCATTGTATACCATTAAATATGCGATCCTTGGTGCTGCTAAGTGACCCCACGTCATGTGTGACAAAATCAGCATGCCCTGGCTTTAGAGTCAGAACTCAGCATGCCGGGATTTGTACGCTCGCACTTTAGGAAATAAAAGTAAAACTCGTTGTCTCAGATTGTAACACGACGAGGCTGAAGACACAGGACAGGCCGAAATTGGCATCCATGTTCATGACTACTAGGCTTGCGTCCTGTTTGACATCTTTACATCAGTTGAATCTGCTAATGCAAGTCCCATAACGTCAAACAATAGAGAATGAATGCGTAACTGGTCGAGGTGGATGAATAGGCCGTCGTGAGATAAAGACTGCTGTCTCAGGTGCCTCTTGGAAGGTGGGGGCCACAAGTTATTGCCCACTTTTCCCATATCTTAAACGTCTCTGCTTCTGCACCGTCGAACTGCACATAGGTAGGTTACCTTCAGTTGGCTTGCAATAAAGCCATGACTGTTAAAATATATGGATGCAATATCAACTGACAGGCGCCGATGAAACATACAAAGGTGATGGCCAATGTGACACAAACAGACGCACAGCGCCAGTCTGCACAAGTCCAGGGCGGTTGCGCAGTTCACAAACTAGAGCCGGTGGTTCAAACACCAAACCTCTGCAGCGGTTTGCTATTCGGATGCACTCTTAAACCAGAGCACCTCTGTCACAGATTTCTTATTTTCAGCCCCGACCACGCCGGTGTGCTATGGTCATGTGAGCCCTTTACCGGGTATGGCTTTGGCAAGGACCCATCTAACCTCGATGGCTTGGTGCAGTCTCGGAAACCAAACCCACCCCCAGCTGCCTACATATGGTGGCTTGGACATGTTCCATTGTGGCACAAGCCACTGTTCCAGGGTTCATGAAATCGATATTACGGAAGGGAACTGTATATATATATACCCTTTTGTATTACCAAAGCACCACCACTGCGTCTCAAATAGCAAAAACCGCGGATTACATGTCATGTGATCTGTCAGATTACATGAACTCTGCGCAGGTGCAAGGCAGAGTAAATCAATGTTGCATAGATTTAGCTGCTTTTGTGATAGGCAGATTTGTGTCGTCCATATTATAGTAATATTTTTTCCTCAGGGCAGGCAAGGATGGAAGAAACAAAGCGACATTACTTTGCAAAACATAGATCTTTTTTCAAGCTTATTCATGCCTTCCAGGGTGATTGTGCAGATGACTGCGAGGGGCGGCCTCTCCCTTTGAGCTACAGGGGAATCAGCGGCAACAATGAAAGAAAAAGGCAAAAATCTGGTCCATTCAGTATGAGCTTGAGCATGCTGTAAGTGGAGTGGAGGTCGTATAAAGAAATACAGAAATAACTTATGTGCATTATAAATGAACAGTTTTAAGGATCTCTGTGAATTAGTCTTAGAACTCAAGATAGCGACCATAGGAAGCTCCAGTAAACTGATGCTAATAGAATAGATTTGAAGGGTCCCAGCAAGAGCTAGGGGTCCACTTTCTGATTTTTTAAATACTGTTTTAACCGTATAGTGTGACTATTGTGGAGATGATGATAAAACAACTTTCAAAGCTGATTTGTTTGGAGGATAGTTATGCAAGCTTTACATTTTGTGGTCCTGAAGAAGGTTGAAGTAAACCATAAAAGGCACCAACACATGGCGTTGATCCGTGCATAACTGCCACTAATATTACAGTATAGAGAATACTGAGGAGGAAGGGCTCACATTATGTACATCAGTATAGATCAAAAGGGTATAGTAAGGAAGGATATATGAATGAATAGCTAGATGTTTATCACAGCTAAGATTATTACTAACATGGATGAAGTTTGGGCTTTTGCATACTGTGACTGTTTACATTTATTATCAATTGTATGGTTTTATTAGATTAATATATTGTGTATTATGTATTTATTTTTTGACAATTAAAGTTATATATTTGCAATATAGATCTGGGGTAGGTAATACGGTCGTGGACATAACAATACACAGCAAATTCGCTGCTGTTCTAGCTATCACCTTGGGGGCTCTTTTGGATTTTCGAGGGAGTTTATTGGAACGTTCCATTTGAGAGAGGGGAGATTAAGATTTTGGTTGCATAATAGAGTCCTTAGAACAGACTTTTTCCAGACTGATCCCTAATTTAGCTTTCCTCGCCCTATGGAAAGTACAAGGGCTATTCAGACTCATTGCTGCTAAGAGGACACTAAAAGGGGCCTATTCACGTCAAACGTGGTGCTTTATCATCGAATGTGGGCCATGAATCCTAGAAGTGCTAAAAAAAAGGGGCAAAGAGCTACAGGGCAGCATTTAGGGCAATCGTGTAAACCTTGTACTTTATGTAATCTATCCCACATTTATCACACAGGGGCCAGGATAGCTGATTAGCTATTCTGGCCCCTGTGTGACACATGTAGGCTAGATTACAGAAAGTGTAGCAGCGCCAAAGGATTTTGCACTGGTCTTGTGCTGGTGTCTGTTCCGACTGGTCAGTAGACAATGTTTTTTTTGCACAAGTTGGTCAGTGCAATATTGTGTTTTGCACGGATTCGTGTGCAGAATTGCCAGCGCTCACGATACACACTCTATGGGTCCAATTCCCAAAGGTATTTATGAGTCTGTGAAACAGTACTTCTGTTGTGTTACTTCACATATTTAGAAATTAGGCCTCTGCCTAAATCTGCCATATTCCTTGGTGCAGCCCATTAAAAAAGCCATTCATGAGCATGTGAAGAAGCACTCCTGTAATAACACTTCAAGTGCTCAGACACGCCTTTGTGGGTTCAACAAGTGCACTTTACTGGGCGACACTAAAAAGGAAGCCGGGTAGAAGGAATTCTTTCTTTCGAGTTTCCAGTACAGCCTAAATTGAAAGTCTGAGGTGAACGTACAAAGCTATTAGCTCCCTGACATGACAATCATTGGTATGAAAAATTGCGTGTCTGATCATTAGAGAATGAGCTAATTTAATTTTGCAATCCCTCTCTGTGCTTCTTTTCTTTAAAATGTCTTTAGGTGGAATTCATACTTAATTAGACCTGAATAACTGAGAATAATATTGCAGAAAAGAATATGTACGCTAAGCACCGTATTCTTACTAGTTTATTCACATATCATATTGTCTATTATAGTATTGAAACACATCTTGTCCTATTTGTGGATTTTGCATTTATAATCTTGAAAAAGAGACAAGTTAATACTTACAGTCGCATCTTTTTCATCACACTTGCAAAATGCAGAAACAAGATATGACACATTATATTCCAATACAATATTAGTCAATATAATATCTTGGTGGCAAACTATTCAAAGTTACACAAATCATGTTGTCAGATATTAAACCAATACCTTGCCGTGGACCAGAATTGCCTGATTATTGTGTTGTTTTTTCATCATGGTCATACTTGTATGTAATTGACATAATTCTGCCTGTAAACAAAATGTTTCAGGAAGATGTCGACATCTAACACCAGAGAACGTTGCTGAGAGGACTTGTTTTCCACTGCTGAGCATTTTTGCCATAAGAGCAAATAGATATGTACACTGGCCAACAGGTGCAAAAGGGAATTGTTAGATCGAGTTGGCCAGTCCAAATATTATTTCTGCTCTGGCGAGTCTTTGCATATATAATGAAAAATTGTGCAGCACGTTGAGTGATCTGGTACTTTAAGGATCACTTCATTATGGGCCAGATGTAGGTCGGCAAATACCGGTCGGTAACGGCCGATTTCGGCCGTTACCGACCGGTATTTGCAAATGGAGATGTAGGGGCCTTCAAATATACAGAATCTGTAAATTTACCGATTCAGTAAATTTACCGATTCTGTAAAATACCGAATCGGTAAATATACCGAATCGGTAAACCCAGATGTAGGTGGCACTAAAAACAGTGCCACAGGCCATTACCGATTCGTTATTTACCATGTAATTCTATTGCATGGTAAATAACTAATACCTGTGTACATGCACATCTGTGCATGTACACCTAAGGGCATGTATGTGTGTCACATGGCACACAAGCCAAAATCAGGGGTGCAACAGGGTGTCAAAGTGACACCCTGTCACCCTTGCATAATCGGTAATTTTACCGAATCGGTATTTACCGATTCGGTAATTGCCATTGATTCCTATGGGCCTGTTACCGATTCGGTAATTGACATTGATTCCTATGGGCCTGTAGGCCCATAGGAATCAATGGCAATTACCGAATCGGTAAATACCGATTCGGTAATTACCGAATCATACAGATTCAGTAAAAATTACCGAATTCTTACCTACATCTGATTTACCGAATCTAGAATACCGAATCGGTAAAATTCGGTATTCTAGAGTCGGTAAATCAGATTTACCTACATCTGGGCCTATATATCTAGTCAACATGCACATCATCGTTTGATAAAAAAAAAAGGAAATACAGTTTTAAAAATCCATCTTTTTCCATTTGTGCACGGATTCGTCAGAGATACACCTAGGAATATTCCTAAAGTATATTTGATAACCTGAACCTCTCAAAGGTCACCGTTCTGGGCTGAAATCTTAGAAGATGTTCCACAACATATTAAATAATATTAGCGTTTCTGCATTGATTTAAACTGAAACCTCAAGTGATTTTGCCGTGTGCTTTTTGCCTGCTGCTGACTCGTATACTGTAGACCTAAGGGCTCAGGTCAATTCAGGAGGCTGTAGAGACACTTACATCTTAATGGTGCTGCACCATGAGGGATGTTGGCCAGAAGGGCATGTTTCAGTTACTGAGTGATTTATGAAGCACCTTTACATCGTAGGGTATTCTTGACCAGACAAAATAGAGTAGTGATATGTAACAGACAGCAACAAAGAGAATACTTACAAGAACATGAATGCAGCATATGCAAACTTGTAAGAAACAGTCTATTTCACCAATAGACTTTGAAATAGATAGTGACAAGGCACAAATATTCCAGATGCTAAATTACTAAGGGTTCTACGGTCAGTGGTCTGGTCATAGATTAATTGGTGGCATGCCAGAATAGCTTTAAAAAAACAGAGGAGGCCCTTCCTGCTATTGGCTTTTCGTTGTGGCTCATACACTAGGACACATGTTCTGAATGTAGCTTTCAAGGCTTTTTTGTCTTGTACATTCCAGCAATTGCAAGAGTACTAGACACAACTGATGCATGGGGCAAAATATCTGATGGTATCTCACACCTAAGCAATTCCTGTTAGGTTTCCATTTAGGATATTTGTTTTAGGGGAGCCTTTAGATTTTCCTTACTGGTCAGCTAAGAAACATACATGATTATTTACCAAAAAGTTTGAGCCTAAAAAATCATCCAAAACGGTATCTTTCCTCCTTTATTTACATGCAGTCTTCAATTAGCTGGGCACGAACTTGTGACTTTTACCCATAAAGCGAAAGAATGCTTTTGTAAGTTAAACCAATTCTCTTTCTGTGTTGTAGAACATTATTTCATAGACTATTATTTGCATCTGCTAAAAGCCTAATTGATGTTCACATTTTTAAACTACTGGTATTACCACCAATTGCTACCCTTCTTAAACCTCGGAAATCGTATTCCCAAGTGAAATCTGTTCTGGAACACTGAGATAATTTCTCTTTTAAAGATGCCACCTTAGCAGTGAGCGTTCATTATCTTTGTATACCTTTCAAAACATGGTACACCCTAAAACATAGGGTCGTGTGCTCTCTTTACTCATTGAAGCAAAGGCTTGCTCTTAAAAAATAACAGTAACACACCTATCTGTCTTCAGAGGGATGCAGACTGGGCTGCAAATGGAAATCAGTGCTTAGAGTAGGCAAAGAAAAAATGTATAACAACAACACTTCAAAAATCAAATAGATTTCACAAACGGAATATTTCTCGGTGGTCTCCAAGGGCTCCTTAACTGAGACTATTTATGCTAATTCTTTGTTTACATTTATGGTTCTTCTTAGCCTATCAGGTTAACACAAAGGTGACAAACTGTTTAAAACCATTAATGCAGGGGAGCATGGATGAAAACACACTACACACCAACACAGAATTACCATAAAATAGCCTTAATGTAGACAGGGAACCCTTGTCTCCATCAGAAAAATATGATGTGAAATGTTCAGAATCGACACATAACAGCAATTCAGTCTAATATTCATCCTTGGCAATACATATGTTTTAGCAGACCCCTAGGGCACACAGTATCAGATCTAACATTAAATTACACAAATACAAATTAGCTATAAAATGACCCAAGTGGCATGGACTGAACATCTATATATATGTATAGAGACAGAGAAAGATAGATAGATAGATAGATAGATAGATAGATAGATAGATAGATAGATAGATAGATAGATAGATAGATAGATAGATAGATAGATAGATAGATGTACTTAATGGTTACACGTCAGCAGGCTATTTTCGGTACTAAATAACTTTCTTTATATTATTCATGATTGTGTCTTAAATATTAACACAAAAATATTACTTCAATGGATGTAGATTTTCTCTTATTAACTACAGTGGGGTGATACTTTTGGTAAATGATATTTAGCACACACTGTTTCTTTCAGCTGATATTTTGATAATGATAGGATAGTATCATATCCTTGGATCAGCCCAGAAATCACTTGTCTGCCAACATTAAGAGGCACATACTCTCAGTGACTTTCTATACGCTAAATTGATACAGAATGTGTGCATACTGTTTTACTGATAAGCAAGAAAACATGACTTTGGACAAAGATTTCTTAGAATTTGAGCAATGAGCTTACAATGATTCAAGTCATGTTGATGAATCCTAATATCTTAATGTTGGTATCTGTGAAAAGGTAGGAGGTCTCTCGAGATCCCCATAGCACAAAATCAGGTAAATGAAGCCTACCTGTAGCAAGTAAGTTAAGACACGTAGTAAATGATTCTGCTGGTGAGGAAGAGCAATGTTTTAATCAGTATTGCAAACAACCCACCTTCACGCCCAATGACAGATCTCGAGGCTGTCTGAAAACTAATGACCCCTGCAACATTGTCATTAGCCAGAATAAGTATAGTGACGGCGCTGGAGCTGGGGAGGATCCTGCTCCCTCCATCAGCATGTGTCAGGCCAATCACTATCGTTTCATCGTCTTCCGGTTCGAAATCATCCAATATTTTCACTGTGACCGTCTTTCTTGTTTCCCCTGTAGGACAGAAAGAAGGGTGTGAAACAAAATACTCTTGGATTAAAACAACACTATGCACAATAATTAACGTTGTTATCGAAATGAAATGGAACAACCAGAATCATTCTTCAAAATTTTTCCTGTTCTGACTGTGGAATGTGAAACATCTGAGTGCAAAAGAAATAGCTACTTTCCAAGTCAAGATTATTTTCCCCAACCATTACAACACACCCATCGCATTCCAAAACTGGGATAACAAAATGGCTTGAAAAATATACCTGAATGTATTTCATTTCATTTGACATTTTTTGTAGGCTGTAATCACTAGCAGAATATCAATTTAGCAACACGATTTAATTATTGATTTATCTAATTAAAGACAAGAGATGGGTGGATTCTAATTTGTGAGAATCAGGCTGTCCAGAAAGCAGTCACATTACCAGTAAACAACCAAGGACTAAGGGCCTTATTTAGAGTTTGGCGTAGAGGGTACTCTGTCAAGAAGTGAAGATTCCTGTCCGCCATATTTAGAGCACCATTGTCTATAATGCCCATATAATACAATAGACAGTGCATCTACCCTATCATCCCAATTCTAAAAAAGACCCTCAATTTGTTGTTTAATTTAGCTGACAATGCAAAGTCGACGAACAGTATACCGTCAATGCATTCTCATATCTCTAAAAAACACAAATTGAAAGGCTAAGAATGAGCATTTCCCAAATTCTAACTTTATAACCCAGCAAAAGAGAGAATAAATAATGGTCGGGCTTCAATGAAACACCAATGGACAGGGACGAAACAGCATTGATCATGTTATATTTTGAGTTGCCCACCGCTAAATTGCAAGCAGCACTGCACACTACTTTTAAAGCAACTATCAATGTAATATTGACATTGTAGATAACATTTCATGCCTGTATTGGAAATCTTTCAGCTCCTGCTAGAGGTGTGATTGATGGTAACCCAGGACCAGATATACTAACATATTTTATATTCGCAAACACTCTGATTCACAAAATGAGTCTGCAACTTTAAAATAGGTATTTCCTATGTATGAATCAGATCTAAGGAGACTGTAAACTATTTTTAAATTTGGAAGTGGCGTATTTTCCAGTCATTCCTTCCGAATTGCAAATCAGTACCATTTCTATCATTTGTTGGCGAACGCAATTCCAGTCACAAACCATTGAAAATATTATGACTTCCAAACTGGGGTAGAAACATATAATAAAAAAAGTAAAGGGTCCACTTCGAACCGCTTTCTCTTTATGAATTAAGGTAAGGTTTCAGGAACTGTAGTGGGTGGTCCAGGAGACCACTGCCAACTCTCTAGAAAACTTTAAAAAAACAAAATACGTTTCTGGTCACAAAAAGACTGGTTGCAATCAGTGATCCCATTTGTGAACAGGACTTTAAAACATCTGGCCCTTAGTTTCTTGCTTGGCCTTTGAAGTTGCCTTAGCACACAAATGGTGTAGATTAGGGGACTTATTTCACCAGTAGTCACTCAGCAATTCTTGTAAATGGATACTCTTCAAGCCTCTCTTTTTGTCATCTATAGGCCGCTGCTACCATGATCTAAATATTACACACAAAAAATTATTTCGGGCTCATCCTAGTTATTGTGTTGAATGACTTTTTTTTTTACAATTTTTTCACTCGGTAGTCTACAGTAGATAAACCAGAAGAAATGTGGAAAGGAAATGTATCCTCCTGATCAGCAAAATATGACAATACTGGCACTTGTGCGGAGTGTCATTTCCCTCGGAACTGGTTCCATTAAAGCCAGCATCTGCCAGAAAGGAATGTGTTTTGAGAGGTGTTCTAGACTGAGGGCAAGTTGATTTCTGCCACAGAATTTCAGGGAAAGAGTTCAATTTAATATGATCAGATTATAGTAGCCTCCCTGTTAAGACAACAATGCATCAGTAGCGACAGCCCTCAATTGGAGGGCTATAATACTCTTATCATGGGAGAATTTCACAATTTGTCAGTCGGATAAGGAGTCATGTCCCGAAGGCACTCCAACACTAAAAACCCTGAAATATATTCCATCATTGACTTCAAGTTAATAGAGATGTTGAATCGTAGAAGATATGTGCTCCATTCTCTGCATGCCAGCTATGCTTCGAATTCCTGCACTCTGAGAACTCTAAATGTTGCAGAGGAGAACCTTAAAGAAGATAATTGACTACATACATAAACACCATGATGAGTCAGTCTGAACATGTATATGCACTGAAGAAGTAGATCACACAGACCGAGGAATGTCTATATAGTCTTCCAACAGATAAAGACCAGAAGACCTATCCATTCTGCTCCCTTTTACTATCTTTGCTTGAAGAAAATCACCCAATCTGCCCACCTAAGTCCTGTGCATCACTGAAAAATTTAGTTTAGTATACCACTGTTAAAAGGAATTACAAGACCCGTTTTGCTTTGTAATAAGATGTTAAATCAATAAATATAGATGTTGTACTATTGTTAAACTGTTTATTTTGGATTTGTAAAATGCACGAAATGTGATTTAGCAATCTAAATATTTCCCAGGATTGTCTGACTGATTTCTATCCTCGCAACATATTTGAATGTCATACATCATATTAAGCATCTGTTGCATTTCTTATTTGTGTCCTGGGCACTGCCCTGGTGAGACTGTAACTGCCAGAAATGCACACCATGCACTGTATTACCTGACATATGGCATACTGATAACAGCTTATCAAACAATGCATGTCTTCACACCACTCCATATTTTCAGGGGCTGGAGATATGAGCTCGGCAGTTGGTCAGAAAGTGGGGTTAAAGCCATAGAGCACGGGGGGTGTCCAGGATGAGTCGTGCTGAGGCGTTCTGGATCCGCTGGAGTCTCTTCTGGAGTTTGGCGGTGGTCCCGGCGTAGAGGGAGTTGCCGTAGTCCAGACGGCTGGTGACGAGGGCCTGGGTGACCGTCTTCCTGGTCTCGGTGGGGATCCACCGGAAGATCTTGCGTAGCATGCGCAGTATGTTGAAGCATGACGAGGAGACGGCTTTGATTTGTCTGGTCATGGAGAGAGAGGAGTCCAGGATGAAGCCCAGGTTGCGTGCGTGGTCAATTGGTTTGGGTGCGCTGCCCAGGGCGGGGGGCTACCAGGAGTCGTCCCAGGCGGAGGGTGAAGATCCCAGGATGAGGACTTCTGTCTTTTCCGAGTTCAGTTTCAGGCGGCTGCTCATCATCCACTTGGCTACGTCTGTCATCCCTTCGTGTAGGTTGGCTCTGGCGGTGGCGGGGTCGTTGGTGAGGGAGAGGATCAGCTGGGTGTCGTCGGCGTAGGAGATGATGTTGAGGTTGTGTTGGCGTGCGATGGCCGCGAGGGGGCTCATGCAGACGTTGAAGAGGGTTGGGCTGAGCGAGGAGCCTTGGGGAACGCCGCAGATGACTTCGGTGGCTTCTGATCTGAACGGGGGGAGGCGGACTCTCTGTGTCCTTCCGGCGAGGAACGAGGTGATCCATTCCAGTGCCTTCTCCTGGATTCCGACGTTGCTGAGGCGCTGCACTAGGGTACGGTGGCAGACCATGTCGAAGGCCGCGGAGAGGTCTAGGAGGATGAGGGCCGCTGTTTCTCCGTTGTCGAGCAGGGCTCGGATGTCATCGGTAGCTGCGATTAGGGCGGTCTCGGTGCTGTGGTAAAGAAACCAAAGGTGCACTCCATTGCCTTTTACCGGCAGATGGCACATTTACAGTAATACCAGAGGAGGAGATTATTTCCAAGGCACATTTAGTATTAAAGACACAGCAATTAGACCAAGGGCCAGATGTACAAACCTTTTTTTGCACTCACAAATGGGAGATCAGTCCGTTTGCAACTGCAAAAAAGGGTCCAGGCATGTACAAACTCTATTTTGCGCGTCACTGACTCGCAAAATAGCTTTTGCGACTCTCGCTTTTAGGAGGGGGCGTCCCTTCCTAATAGCGAGATTCAATGCCATTTACTATTGTTTTGCGACAGCTTCAAGTAGGTGGTATACCACTGGGGCAGTGGTCTCAGGGACCACTGCCAAAAAAAATGAAACTGAAAAGTTAAATTTTTCTTTTTTAAATGCATCCCGTTTTCCATTACGGAAAAAGTGCTGCATTTTTTTAAATAAAAATGCTTTAATTAAAAAGCAGTCCCAGACCTGGTGGTCTGCTGACCCCAGCATGCCACCATCCCTGGGAGTGCTAGCCATTCCCAGTGGCGGCTGGTGACATTTGAAAGTGGTGAGGCGTAATGTGGTGTAATGTGGCTAGGTAGCGAGCTCGATCCTATTATGTGGGGTTTGAGATTTTTTTTTTTTAAAAGCCGGCAAATGGTGCATTTTCAAGCACATTTCAGAAAGCAAGAATGTTAATACATCATTCTATATACTCGCACCTTTCAACTTCTCCCTCATTATCTTTCATTCTTTCCGTCATCACTCTTACTCCTACCCATAACCCTGCAGTTAATCCTACTTAAGTTACCCTTAATCGTATTTCACATCTCTATTTACTCATATTTAACATCTCTATTTACTCGTAGTCCTACAGTTACTTCTACTTACTCATACTTACACAAATTTGCACCTACTCAGTCCTATTTACACCAAACCATACTTCTAATTAGTCTTACACTTCTTACTCCTTTTCTTGCTTATTCCTCTTTTTGCTACTATGCTGACTCTTCACTGCAAAATGTAATAGCAGTGAAGGCTCGCAAATGACACCAAATGTAAACTATCCAACTAGAAAGGTACGGACTAGCTTAACCTGACTGAGGCAGAATCCAATTTATGCGTATCATATTACTAGGAAAACAATTTTGGTGAACAAAATAAACGGTTTTAAAAGAAGCACGCCACTCTTGCTTCCAAAACGGAATGTAATAAATAAATTACATCCCGTTTTGGAAACGAGTGATTGTGCTTCTTTTAAAACAGTTTATTATGGTCACCAACTTTGTTTGTCTAGTAATAGGAGGCAATGGAGTATGTAAAATACTTTTAACCACTCATAGTATTACTATTAAATACTCACTTTTGCAATCAAAATTGCGCAAACTTGTTCTCCCTGACCCAAATTACCTAAAATAGTTCACTTTATTGTTAATGTCAAGAATAATTTGTTTCATGCGCCCCATGTGCAAATATTTCTTCAACTCCATTCTTGATGTGTAACTGGCCACCACCGTCGGTTTTTAGAAGTGAACATGCTCAAAAATGCAAAGCTTACATGCGGGAATGTTCTTTTTCCAGTGATGAAAGAGACCCCGCTCCCCGCACTGATAGTGAATTAGTGCAATATGTGCAGGACCGGATCCAAAGAGGAGCATACACACTCGGTTGTGCATTAAAATTACAAAACGTGACAGCACCAATGCCTACATCCGTACATCACAGGTTTATTCAATAAAAACAAATGTTCTTTAATTACAGTGGTGGAGTTTAAATGCAGCAGACGCCCTTGATATATCTTCCTGTCCTATCGTTTAAAGTCCGTTCACCCCCACCCTCACCCGCCTGCCATAGGTAGGACTGCTGCTCGGTCTGCCCACCTCAATCCGGCCCCCCTCTCCATTTTCAGTGACAATGTCGCTTATTCAGCATGGCCCAAGTAAATAAAACATTATTAGCACACGTGGTTCCTCAACCAGGCGTGGCGTCTTTGCAGCAACTTGTGGGGGTCTCTTTTCGCACCACTATGCGCTTAGTCACTCTTACTTATCTGCTCTCCCTACGACCAAACGATCACTGATTAAGCTTAAGCACAATAAAAACACACATTTTCATGCAGGGTTTGTTGTGGGCGCCACGGAATCTATCAGCTCAGAGGTAAGCAAAACCAATTATATGCAGTACTTAGGACTAAGTGATTGTCTCTAGGCGCTTAAGGAGTCGGAGTCCTGACGCCGCGCCGCCTCTTCACCCCATCGCCTTTCAATGCCGCCTGGCGCCTCCCCTCCAAGCCGAGGCCTAGTAAGTGGCTTGCTTCGCTTCACACAGACACAGTGCGCGTAAAATTTAATCACAAGTCATTTGAGCAGTTTACAGTTCATCATGACATGATGCAGTCACGGCTCGCTCACAGTGGGGGCCGGGGGGGATAAATAAAATAAAAAACTTACCTGGTCTTGACCGGGTCCGCACCGCCTCTGCTCTGGGGTCCCGTTGGCGCCTAGTGCTGGGAAAACTCTCTCAGCCAATACTGGCGCTGCCAGCAGCGCCAGGATTGGTTTAGGGCACTGTTACTCTTTGCCCGCCGCACGCCCATTAGGCATGCGCAAGGCAGGGAGAACACAAGTACGCATGACTGGGACCGGCTACAAATTCGCCCTCCGTCCCTATTCATGCACACTTGTGTTGTGCTGCTGCCTGTCCCTGGCTTCAGTGGCTTGTATGACAATGCCTGGCTGTCACTCAACGTGACGCTGGACCGCCCACCCCCTTCAGACTCGGGGGTGGGCGGTCCGACATCATGTTGTTGACTGACATTATGATTGCAGTTCAGTTCTCCCTCGCTTCTCTGAATTTAAGTAAACAGAGAGTTTACTTAAGTTCAGAGACCTGAGGGAGCTGCGGGCGTCGGCGGCTTGTGGGGCAACGCCCCAGCGCCCCTAATGGACGCACCGCCACTGGCCATTCCCAATGTGGTCGCAAATTGCGCTTGCCTCATGAATATTAATGAGGCATGCAATTTGGACCCCATTGGCAATCGCTAGCAGTGTCTGAGACATTGTTGTTCATTCACTTTTGCAAGTCGCAAATTGTGAGTCGCAATTTGACGCAATTTGCGACTCGCAAAACTGAATGGTTGTACATCTGGCCCCAAATCTCTAATACTAGGTTTGTGCATCAGGAACACAAATACTATGCTTGAACCTGTTTTGCCTTCATTTTTCATTGGGAGCATGTTATGTAAAAGAAATGCAATTTTTAGCTAGGTATGTAACAAAGTATTAACACTTTTCTAAACATTGACGCTTACCTTCATCAAATGTCAGTATCTCCCCATTACCGACGAAGTCAGCGTTTTTGGTAGCAGTCCCCCCAATCACACTCCATTCCACAGTGACCTGTCCCAGGCTGCCTTCTCGCCTCTCGATCACCAGTTCCACAGTGGTCTGGGGTTGCTCTTGAACTTCAACATAGAGGCCTTTGCCGGTCACATTTGGATTGATGCTGTAGATCAGGAAGACTCCGAAGGCATCGCCGTTCATCACAATAACAACGGTGGAAGTATTGGGCGCTCCCACGGTTGGCTGGTTTTTCAAGGTGGCTGACATGTTGATCAATTCAACTCTCAAGAGGGAGATCATAAATTGCTCATCCAGTTCTGGCAGGCTATCAGTCAGGATGGAAACTGTGAGGTTAGCAAATTCCTCCCCATCCAGCATTGTGGCCCACTGCCCAGTAACAGACTCATAGTCACTGCCAGCGACCGCGTGTGAGCTGAACAGCGAGGAAACACTGCTGCTGTTTTTCCTGTACGTCCAGGAGCCGGTGTTGTTGGTCGCTGGAGCGGCCCATGTAATGAGCCAGAAGCATAGTGGGTCTCCGGAGGTATTGGAGAAGGAGAAGGCTGCACAGGCTTGCTCCTTGAGGCACCAGGCAGCACAGCCCTGCAGTGGACTCCCAGCTGCGGTAATGTTCACTCTTGTTCTCAGTGGCTGGTTCGGCATTCCTGGCACCGGGGGCTCATAGTAAGACAAGGGGTCCCGACCCTGCTCCATTGCAAGGGCTACCACGTCAGTCTGGGAAGTACTGTACAGTATCTGAAGATGACCAAATCTCCCTCCACTAAAGAAAAAAACATATGCAAAAAGTTACTAATTAGGCTTATCATTTACATTTTTTCAAATGAAACAAAGAAAAGTAACAAAAAGAATGGCACTCAAAATGAGAATTGGCAAATCATTGACATGGCCCAGAATATTTGTTGTTATTAAGGCATTGATGCCTTCATACTGTTACTCACTGGACATATAACTGAACATGTCAACAATATCTAAACAGATATAGTAAATTTCACTAGTACATGGGTAGCAACAACTTTGATTATCAGTGGCAATAATAAAATAGGTATTGGTCGCTCCATAAAGCCTGCCAATTACTTCTTGCCAGATCGAAGATAGCTTGGCAGTGCAAATATTTAGTCACAGCTTAAATGATCATAAACTCACATCAGGTTGCTCCACTGGCCTGCCCTGCACCTGTTGTCGACCCTGCCTGCCAACCAGTTAAAGGAATCCAGAGATATAGGACAGTGCCATGAAACCATCTGTGCCCTCACCAGAAACCGGAGAACTGCCATTAGAAATCACTGCAACAAGTCTAGGAGAGCTGAGTGGTGGCTCTGTCTGGTGAACTCGCTTCCTCCCTCGCCACCTTTTGTAATGTTCTTCTTCCTTGAATGTAAAGGTTGGATTGTGAGCTATACTGAGACATGCACAAACCTAAGGTTCATGCATGGTATTGGTGTCTGAAACCATCGAAAAGAATCTTGTTTTTTTAAGCGGATTACGAACCTCCATTGCTCAGAGCGATGATCGGAGTCGCTTAGCTGTCACGAGCATTTCTGATCATTTGTGAAACATTCCAACAATGAATAACAATATGCATACTTCGTTTATTGCTTTCAGCCCTGTAGAAGTGTTAAGTTATTTTATAGTTTAGAGACTGCAAATTGCACATTTTGTTGATAACCAAGGACCCTGACTTTAACACTGTATTATTTGTTGCCGTTTTCTTGGGAATTATGCGTTGTGTGCTCCCTACTATTTGATTCCTATTATTCCCTCATTTTTAGATACTTGTAAAGATATTCTCTGCTCACATTCAGGTGGGTACTGCAGCTGTGGTCAGTAGCTGCACTGTAGTACAGCTCATTTGGCACATCTACCTTGAGCTAAGTTTTGACTGCTCGTTCTTGTCTACTGAGCAAGTGAAGAATACTTAAGCGGACAACTTGGAATCACATACCAAGTATTAGAGTACTAGTAAGCATACAACACAAATACTCTCACATTTAATAATGTTGGTTGACTGCGTGACTTCACACGGCAGGGACAATAGTCACACAGCACCCTTCCCAAAAAACGATGACAGCAGGAAACTTGTCATATTAGTCTATAAATTCGGGAAAATCCCACTAATTTTGCATTTAATTGTACTTTTTTCTCACTTAAATGGCAGTTACATGTGCAAAAGCATTTATTTATCAGTCCCTCTGTAGTCATTTATGTTGAGGAGAATGTCGACAAGTCTCTGAAAACATGGACATAACCCATGGTTTCCTCCAAATAATGAATGTTATTTTTGCTGAAAATGTCTGGTCATGTAAAGTGGGTATAAAAGCATATAGACCTAATGGAATAGAGCAAGGGCTCTAATCCGTGCAGCTTGTGTGGGCCCCCACCTAATCATTATTGGAATCTAGGAACACCCCACTTAGGGGTCTATTAGGATGGCGGGCGAATCGCCACCACCATACGGGTGGTGGCGATCTGCCTGCCATTTCTGTCCACCCGCCTAACATTTACCCCCGCCATATTACGATGGTGGTTGGGACCCAGGCGAACGGAAAGACCGTCTGCCAGTTTCCCCCCGGTAGGCAAGCCTACCGGGCAGAAAAGGCCTGCAATATGGTGATGGTGCCTTCTAGGCACCGCCATCCATATTATGATGATGGTGAAGACTTCACCATGGAAAGGCATGCGGATATGCCTTTGGGGGCTGGTTTGGGCCCCCTGGGGGTAAGGGGGGGTGGGTGGCTGCACTTGGAGGTACCAATGGTACCCCCGACATTTGCATGCACAAGGTGGCAAGCACCATGCAGTGCCTGTCACGTTGTGCATACAAATGAACAACATGTCCTTTAACATAGTGGTGAGTGCTGGATACAGCACCGCCCGCCACAATGTTAAATATACAGGATGCGACCGCCATGGTGGCGGTCGCATCCTAATTGGTGGTGCGGGACTGCTGCACCACTAGCGGGCGGTCCCAGCACTGCTAGGGTGGTGGGTGGATTGAGTCTGCCCATCATCCTAATAGACCCCGAAGTCTTTGCTAGAAGCCGAGGATTTCAGCCTAAGCATTTTCAATTATTAGAACCACAAAACAATATAAGAAAATACATAAACAGGCATTCATCAAACAAATACCCAAAAGTTGAAATATTTTGTTTAATTCTTAAAAAATACAAAATAAAAGATTAAAAAGTTAATTTTAGTGGGAATGCTTTTCTAAATTTAATTGAGGCCAGTCATCACTCATGTTATATCCTGTCTAACGACCTTGCACTGCTCCAACGAAAAAATCAAGCTTAGTTTTTGGACTTCAATTTCAAATTCCTAAACGTTTACAGAACATTTTAAAATGTAACATTTTACATTTTGGTTCCTCATTTATTTATGAATCTGTTAATATTATTTATAAATTATATGTAATATTATTTAATTTTCCCAACAGTCGTAGACCCCTGAGTAGGCTTTTCGGACCCCCAGGGATCCCCAGACCGCAGGGTAAGGACCACTGGAATAGGCAAATAAAACACAGAGAATTTTCACTTAACTACAGAAATCTTCGTCAAATGAAACAGTAGAGCAGCACAAACATGCAGAGGTATTACAGTAAATACAATAAAAATGATGCCCCAAACCTTCTCTTGACTGTAATGTTCGCCAAAGCACTCCTTTCCAATGGCTCTTGAATTCGATATACCAATTGGCGAAAGCTCACTATCCCGTATGGATTGTCATTGGCAGGAATAATGATGTTTGCTACTCCATCAGAACCAATCGAACCTCCATTTGAAGCTTGTGTTAACCTTACACGTATAACCTAAAATTGGAAGCGTTCAATTAATTATATGCATGCAAATTTTTACGTGTACACCAATGGAAACTGTACTAAGAAGACAGCAAATAGGCAGTTATCCTCTTCAAAACTTGAAGAGATAAAAAAGATTTAAAGCGCAGAAAGGGGTGATATTGCTTCATCAAGAACCGACTAACATGGCACTGGAGGTAGGCAGCGCAATAATAAAGATTAACCACTTACCAATTAAATATAGTGCCTTCACATAACCATGGGCGTCCCCGTGCTCCACATGGATTCGGTCTTTTCAATATTGCCCACCAGTTACATATCCAAGCACCAGAAGGTGAGGAAAGAAAGTAACCACCATCGATCTCCCCACTAGCTTTTATCCCATTTTTCTTCATGATTTTTTTTTTTAGACCCAGGAACATCTGCTCCTAAGTCGGCTCTTTCTTACTTTTCCCTCTTTTTTCAATCTAGTTTCATAGAGCAGAGCCTGAAAAGACTGTGCTTCAGCATGTCTAAAACACTAAGTTGAGAGGGCACCTACCTATATATCCATACTTGCACTCTTTTTTCGTTGACCATGGAATCCCTGTTCAAACCACCTCAATCAAACTCTGTTTCTACAATTGTTTTCTTGGCATATAGATCTCCAATTGGGTCCACTTATAAACTCATTTGACTGCTGATTTCACCTCTATGGTGTCAGTTTCCAGATTATACCTGCCTTCCTTCCTTTACTTTACTGCTACTCTTAACTGTTACATTTTTCTTTGTCTTCGTGCAATCCAGTCTAGAATGAAATTTCCGCCTCCACAATCTTTTTAACGTTTTTATAATATTCGTCTGCCACTTTTTAAGAATTTCACTGGCTTTCTCTGCTCTCAATTACCAGTTTGCAATATTTCTAAACTACCTTTAAATCCACAGACTTTTTCCTGACAATCTCACCCATAAATTCAATCAATTCTGTCATATCCCTAACCTTTGTTTGTGGATCCACTCTCTCATTTGTTAACTTAATACCTTTTAGTTTCTTGCTTGCTTCCCCTTGAAAGATATTCTTCTGAATTTCAATGTCATGTCATAGGTTACTGCTTTACCTGGTTAGAGCTTTTCCTGCCCCTGTGGAAAGCACCCTTGAGGTCTGCTGAGTCCAGTGGAAGTGAGCAGTGAGGAACCTCAGATAGCATAAGATGCACTGCCAGTGCTACTACCAAGCGTATGTGATGATGAACTTTCTTTTGATCGAACCACTTGAAAATAATGGCTATTTGTACCGTGAGAAAGATGACCTAAAGCAAATATTTCAAGCTTTTACGTTTCTACCAATTTTCCTCTTGATTTGCCATTCAAATGGACATTACGTTTGATTCATAGCTCATATTTCAATTCACATTTCTATCCTTACGGGGTCCTCCTATTTGAATCTGCTTTATAAAATTAAACTTAAACTAAATTCTGTCTACTTTATCTAAATCTCTCATCCTCTACACATTTTCTTCTTGCAAGTTTTCCTTTCATCTTTCTGTATTTTTCATTTTTGTAGATTACAGAAATTTGGCACAAAGATGTGCTGCAGAAGGGCATAGCTGGGAGGCAATATAGTGGAATAAGGTTCAAAATAATATTTCTTGGCGGAACATGAACTCAGACCATCCAGTCTCACGTCTGCCTATAGCCTGCAAATAGTTACAAGAGGCACAAGTATCAGAAATGTAATAGTACTTATTGTCGTGGATTGAGGCCAGCGAATTGAGGTTTAAATTATTATTAATTAAGCCTTAGCTTAATTCAAGGATTTGTAAAATAGTATGCTTTATGTTGAAAACTTAAGTAAAAAGAAAACTCATATTAATATCTCCAAACGTAATGCTCAGATTATCCACTCAAAGGAGGCATTTAATAACAAAGTGCAAACAAGACTAAAGCTAGTTTCCTGACATCAAGTAAAGGAGTGTAAGATGGTCATGCAATTCGTTATGAATTTGAAAGTCAGAAACCCTGAGAGGTCAACTTTCAAAAGGACAGCCCGGTGATAGGGTTATTCTACTAAAGGTGTTTTAATTCAGAGGGTATGCAACAATTAGGTACCTCAAAGACATCACTCTCTGTATAGGCAATGGCTTTTGTACACTTTTCCACCACCTAATGCTGTACCAAATTATTTCAATCCTTTAAACTGTTCACAATTATACATACACACATTGAATTTAAGAGGACATTTCTCACTTTCTATCTTAACTTGTGAGATTAGGCCAGTACAAGGGATGAATAAATGCATTATGTCATGGGCAATAAAAATGCATTATAAAAAATAATTTAAAAAAAGTGTTGGCGAAGAAATATGGTTGAAGAAAATTACACACCGTAATTTTATAATATTTTGGGAGGACTGAACACACTATATGGATGATGTTAGAAATGGTGTCTCTAGTTGGTAGTTGTCTGCACCCTCTCCAAGTAGGGACTCTCACTCTAGTCAGGGCAAGGGAGTCACACATCTCAGATAACTCCTTCTCAATCCCTTGGTAGATTGGCATGAGCAGTCAGGATTTTTTTAGGGGTAATATATAAAGCATTTGTACATACTTAAACAGTAACACAGTGATAACACTACAAAATGAGTCCACACCAATTTAGAAAAATAGCCAATATTTATCTTAATAAAACAAGACCAAAACGACAAAAAACAAACATGTAATGTAGTGCATAGTAATCTATAGATCTGTTACTTTTACCACAAAGTACATTGGATGCTTTATAAGTTCAAGGCAGTGTGATGCACAGGGGAAGTGAGGCATCGGAAAAGCAAAGCAATGAGTCGGTTCCTTACTCTCTCGGGAGGTGATGCGTCGGTTCCTTACTTCCTAGGGAGGTGATGCGTCAGTTCCCTACTGCCGGGGGAGGTGGTGCATCGGTTCCTTAATGGTACACAGGGGAGGTGATAATCATCATCATTTTAAATCTAGTCATTGATACAGTGTCCCCAGTTATGTTGGATTTGATTAACGCCTCATTTCTGACGGGACTTTTTCCACCCACTTGAAAAAACGGGCAATGGTCAAAGCGCTTTAAAAAAAAAACTAATCCGGACCCTGAGGTGTTGGGGAACTACCGGCCAATTTTATTACTGCCAGGAATCAGCAAAATTGCAGAGAAGCATGTTAATTCTGCTCTTTCAGCTTTTTTGGAAACTAACAACTGTCTGCATCCTTCACAGACTGGATTTAGATCTCAACAAGGTACGGAGACGACTCTTCTGGCAGCAGCAGAAGAATCCAGAAAAATCTTAGATGGTAGAGGTTGTGCTGCTAATATTCTTTTAGATCTCAGCACAGCCTTCAACACGGTTAAGCATCAGCTGCTGATCCAGAGATTTAGGGATGTGGGAGTGGTCATGACAGCTTTAAAGGGGTTAAAGTTCGTTATGGAAGGCAGGTCTTTTGAAATTTTTTAAGATGAAATCACCTCCGAACAGATGCCCCTTGAACAGATGGCCCAGCTATCTTGGTCCTGATCCCCCCCCAAAGAACAGATTAAGAGCTTGGGCGTCTGGCTTGACCGCATTCTTGATTTCAAGGAGCGAGCAGGGAAGGTGGCAGCCAGCTGTTATGGGATCCTAAGGTTGATACAAAAAATTCATCCTCTGTTACCTTTTCCTGCTAGAAGACTTATGGTTCAAGCATTGATCCTTTCCCGGCTTGATTATGCCAATGCCTTTTATCTAGGAGCCCCATCCTTCACCACCAAAAAACTACAGATTGTGCAAAATTACACAGCACTTGAACATCCCCAATCGCTTATCGCAAAGCCCGCCCTTGCCACTCTTCACTGGCTTCCCATTCATGAGAGAATCCAGTTTAAGGCACTGTGCATTTCACACAAGGCACTTCCAGGCAAGGGACTGCCCATCATTTGTTCCATCATCCTGCCCTACTGTCTAAACAGGGCCTTGCAGTCGGATTATAAACATCTAGCAGCAGTTCCTAAAATCAGAAGATCACAAAGTGGTGGGCATCTCTTCTCTTATAATGTCGCCAAACTATGGAACCGCCTTCCCCTCCAGATCGGTATTGAGCCAAATTATTTCATCTTTCGAAAACAAATTAAAACCTTTGTGTTTCCCTAAATACTGCTCGGAGTTTGTGACTGCACTGCTATCAGGGCTGGGATACCCTTGCATAACCATGCGTTTTAGAAATGCTAGAAGAAAGAGGCAGAATAAAGGTCAACAACAAGAATAAAGAGACAGTATAAAGGTCAACAATGAGCAGAAAGAGGCAAAATAAAGGGGAGAAGCAGGCAGAGGCAGAATAAAGGTTGTTAATGAATAGAAAGAGGAAAAATAAAGGTCAGAAACGAGCAGAAAGAGGCAGAATAAAGGTCAGAAATGAGAAGAAAGAGCAAAATAAAGGCCAAAAAACAGCAGAAAAAGGCACAATAAAGGTAAGAAACAAAGAGAAAGAGGCAAAATAAAGGTCAGTAACAAGCATAAAGAGGCAAAATAGAGGTCCAGAAACGAGCAGAAAGAGGCAAAACAAAGGTGAGAAATGAGCAGAAAGAGACAGAATAAAGTCAACAACGTGTAGAAAGAGGCAAAATAAAGTGAGAAACACGCATAAAAAGGCAGAATATAGGTCAGCAATGAACAGAAAGAGGCAACATAAAGGTGAGAAACGAGCATAAAGAGGCAGACTAAAGATCAGAAATGGGCAGAAATAGGCAGAATGCATTTGAGAAATGAGCAGAAAGAGGCAGAATAAAGGTCAGCAGCTAGCAGAAACAGGCAAAATAAAGGTCAGAAACAAGCAGAAAGAGGCAGAGTAAAGGTCAGAAATGAGTAGATGGAGGCAGATTAAAGATCAGAAATGAGCAGAAAGGCAAAATAAAGCTCAGCAACGAGCAGAAAGAGGCAAAGTAGAGGTAAGAAACTAGCAGCAAGAGTCAGAATAAAGGTCAGCAACGAGCACAAAGAAGCATAAATAAAGGTGATTAACAAGCAGATTTAGGCAGAATAAAGGTTTTTAATGTGCAGAAAGAAGCTAAATTAAGGTCAGAAATAAGCAGAAAGAGGCAGAATAAAGGTCAGAAAGGAGCAGGAAGAAGAAGAATAAAGGCCAGAAACGAGCAGAAAGAGGCAGAATAAAGGTGAAAAACAAAGAAAGAGAGGCAAAATAAAGGGCAGCAACAAGCAGAAAGAGGCAAAATAGAGGCCAGTAAAGATCATAAAGAGGCAAAGTAGAGGTCAGAAACCAGCAGCAAGAGGTAGAATAAAGGTCAGCAATGATCAGAAAGTGGCATGGCAGCATAAAGGACTACAGGTCAGAAACAAGCAGAAAGAGGCAAAATAAAGGTGAAAAATGAGCAGAAAGAGGCAGAATAAAGGTCAGCAACGAGTAGAAAGAAGCAAAATACAGGTCATAAGTGAGCAGAAAAAGTCGTAAGTAAGTTCTTTATTGTTTAGGTTAATTAAAACCATTACAAAAAAAGCATTAAACAAGTCTCCACAAGAAAATTAAAAGAAGAATATAAAATAACAGTACTTAAAACCAATCTAAAACGAGGGGGCATATTGTTCATAGCGACTGGTTGCAGCCCGTGAATTCCTCTTAGCCAGCTACCTGGCATGTTTGTTTCCGTTCTGCTAGTTTCAGGAATTTCACCAGCTTTCCATTTAGCGGCCGAAGACCAGGATCGAAACAAGCAAGGACTGCTTGTCTGCGTGAGCGGATGCTCAGTTCGTTAAAGGCTGTTTTTAACAGAGCTACTCTCTCCTCATTCAACTTCGAGCAAGTACATAGTAGGTGCTCTAAATCTTTGAGGCAAAGTAGAGGTCAGAAACAAGCAGCAAGAGGTAGAATAAAGGTCAGCAATGATCAGAAAGTGGCAGCATAAAGGACTAAAGGTCAGAAACAAGCAGAAAGAGGCAAAATAAAGGTGAAAAATGAGCAGAAAGAGGCAGAATAAAGGTCAGCAACAAGTAGAAAGAGGCAAAATACAGGTCAAAGTGAGCAGAAAAAGTCAGAAAATGTGCAGAAAATGAGCGGAACCCACTCATGCACCCACTCAAAGAACAACTCAGACACTCACACTCCCACTAAGACACTCAGTGAGACACACACACACACACACTGAGACACACATGCACTCCCTCACACACTCACTCTCAAAGGTTACAATTAATTTCTACGATTTTTCAAATTCTATTGCCTACCTATAACGTCCCTGTAAACTTTGTTTTTTTAAGTGAATTTCTTTTTTTTTTCCTTCTTAATAGTATTAGCATTTGCGGAGAAGTGGAGAAAGGGGTGGGGCCTCTAACCAGCTCTCAGAAATCCTGCTGTGTCTGACTTACTGGAGGTAATAGAAGGGATTGCGGGCCCCCAAAAACCCTCAGCATCCAAGATGACTTCATCCCCCAACCAGCAGTGTACCAGGCCTCGCGTTTGTAGAGTCGTCGAGAAAGGGGGCATGGCCTCTATAGTCCTCCCGCCAATCGTGCTCTGTGGCACTTGCTAATATGCACCTCCCTCTCTCTCAAAGCAATCGTGCCCTGCTTCTGGCAAGCGAGAGCATTGTTTTCTCTTCTCGCTTGCTAGAAGCTGAGCACAGTTTGCTATGGCTAGGCGGGAGCAGTGAAGCTCCCATAAAGCCATAGCAAACAACTATGTCCTAAGAGTGGGCACCCCAGAACCTACCAGGAGCCTTCCCTGGGGTGTGGCAGTCCCCAGGACCATTTATGGCTCCAGCACGGGAGCCGCGCGGCCCCCTTTCTTTGTTTGATTTCACCCCCGGGAGGTGGTGGTCCCTGGAGCTGCAGGGGGCTGGGCAAGCCCCCCAGCTTTTTTCTATTGTTTATATCTTTATATATAGATAGTATGCTCCGCTGTCCGCCATTAACTCCCTTCACTCTCGATTGGGTGCTGTGAAGCGCGGTGACAGACAGGTATATACAAATGCTTTGAAGGGAAAAGGCATATACTGTAAAGCCCTTTAGTGTTATTCGAATGTGTTTTAAAGGTCAACAGTTTTAACCTCTGCACGCTAAAGGTATGCTGGGTAAAGTCCTGCGTTGTACCGTTTGATATTCCATGTTTATAACGTTCACAATGTAGCAGATTATTAGTACACTACATAGAATGTAAATGTCTAGGTCTAAGTATTCATTCCGAATTTCCGCCATCTGAATAAGCATGTAGTCAATGAAATGCAGAGGTTCCTGATTATTTATTTTTAAACCTGTTTTATCACAATGTGAGTCAAACAACAATAATGATTTTTTATTGCAATAGAGTTGAGCATTGATTTTTGTCTCACCTCTTCAATTTCCGGAACGTTATCTGCCAGGACCTCTAAAAGCAAATTCTGCCTGGTTTCACCAGGTGTAAATGTAATGTTTCCTGAAGTAACTTGCAGGTCACTAGTAGCAGGCTGGCCATTAATGCTGGCAACCCATTGGATGGTTACATTGCCAAGGGTCCCAGAATTCCGAATTATTGGCAGGTTTACCTTCACTGAATTGGACTCTGGCTCTTCTACAGTAATGGTAAGGATCTGAAAAACTGAAGCAATAATACAAATGATATCTCAACATAAATTTGTGTGCAATTATTGTTAGAATATGATGCAACAACTTCCTTTACAGGGTGAACTTTCTTAGAAGAATGTATTTTACAATATTTGTTAAAGAATAGTATTCCCCAACATAGAACCTTTAAATATTTAGAGAGGATACTGATTAAATATTTACATACCAAAATGTGAGTTAACACTAGTCAACAATATTCAGTAAATAAGTGTAAGATGATTGAGGTTATTTGAAATGCCAAACCAGTTTCACAAAGAAGTATATGCTCCACATACAGCCTAAAAGAACGTATTACTTACCTTTGGTAACAGTATTTCTGATGGATGCTCTACCAACCAAAGATTTATTACCTTGAGAAGATTCCCCAGGCATCAGACTGGGTCTGGAGATTTTCAAAATAGTACTCCTGCGCTCAAGTAGGGGGCATCCTGCATATAAGCGTCACCCATGCACACTGATGTCAGCCACTTTCTAGGGTGTCCGTAGCCTCAGATGTAGATCCCAAGGCAGATTAGCAGAACCAGTATGCAGATCTCTAAATTTGACTTTTTAGATGTAAAAAGAGCTCAGTTCACATAACATGGAGGTGGGAGAGTGGATGAGGACTCTGCAATCAGCTAGATTATGCATAACAATGATTTTCATCAAAGGTAAGTAGCTTGCTCTTCTGATGGATACTTCTAACAGCAAATTCCTCACATTGTGAATAAATACCATAGTCGTATCTCCACCAAAGTGGTGGGTCTGTGAACTGTCTGAGCAAAACGTTTTTCAGAACTGGTGTGGCAAAATGGCTCTCTCCAAAAACATGACTGTTTAGGCAGCAGAGATTTCTGAATGAATGCACTAGCACCCACGTAGCTGCCCGACAAATGTCCAGCACAAGCAATCCATGTGCCAAAGCAGTGGCCCTGAAGGAGGGTCCTTAAGGAGGGTCCTTAAGCATTCTGAAGACAGCTTCTTTGCAACAGCGTAGCAGATCTTGAGGTGGAGAACAATTCACCTGGAGATGTTTTGCTTTTGCATTGCCTTGCCCTAATTGGATCCGGAAAACCCTACAAAAAGTTACTTGGCCATTTGATGGTCCTTGGTGCCATCAATATAAAAGCTCAGTTTCTTTCTAGGGTCCAAACATTCCTCCTGCTCCATAGAGAGATGAGGTGGAGCAAAGAATGTTGATTGGGTGGTAGTCTGTCTGACAAAAATGGAGTGACTACTTTCTGTAGCAAGAAACCTTGGGTCCTCAACTCTAAATTAGCTAGAAAAACCATTGTAAAAGGTGATGGACAGACTCTAGCTTGCTAACATGTCTAATTGATGTTATGGTGATGAGAAAGGGCTTCTTGAATTTGGGAGTTCTCAAGGGCAAATGTGTATCAGCTCAAAGAGAGTATACATCAAAAAAGTCAGGACTAAGTTCAAGTCCCACTGGGGCATAACATAGGGTTATGGTGGAAACAAATGTTGTAAACCATTCAATAATCTCATCAGAGCAGGTGATTTAATAAATGATGACTGATCTGGCATCCACAAAACAGCCGATACCTAACCTTTAACAGTGTCCAAAACAAGTCCTTGCTGGACAAGTGACAACACATACTTCAGACAACTTATCATGTGAAGGGTCAATCTGTCATGCGCTGCACTAATCTAAAAATGTTTCCTAACAACTGGTGTACACTGATTTAGTGGAATGACCCCACACTGCCAAGATGATATGAATAATCTCTGAGGGGATCTTGAAGGGGTTCAACTGCCGCTGCTCAATCTCCAAGCATGGAGATGCAAATTGTGCAGGCCCGGGTGCAGTACCTGCCTTGCTGCTGCAACAGAAGATCTTCTCGAAGAAGCAATTTGACCCAAGGGCAGATGCTCATGGCCAGTAGTTCAGAGTACCACACTTACCTAGCCCAATTTGGTGCTACTAGACTGACTTGGGTCTGGTCACTCCTGATCTTCACAACTCGGGGCAGAAGTCTCGAGCTCCACTCTAGACATAAGGCGTCTCCAAGAGAGAGTTGCCTTGAAAATTTCAACTTGCAAAAGTGCCTACAATACACGTTCCTGGCAGAGGCGAAAAGATTGAGTCAGGGTTCTCCACATTGCTACAATTGCCATTCATGATATGTTTAGAGCCTGCATCTGAGTTTGTCCACCCTGGCGTTTAATGATCCTGCCAGATGATTTATTATCAAAGAAATCCCTTGGTGGTCCAGACACTTTCAGAGGTCATGAACCTCCTGCTATAGGGCCCTAGATCCCACTCCACCCTGTTTGTTGCGGTACCACATGGTGGTGCTGTTGGCCCTGAGCACATGCACCAGCCTTCCTCTGATTATGGGCAAGAAGGCCTTCAATGTCAAGGGAGTCCCTCTCAATGCTAAGAAATTGATGTGGAGTGAAGTCTCAGCCAGAGACCTCTCCCAGATAGCCTTCCCAACGCAGTAGTGATGGATCTGTGACTACCATCGGCTCTGGGTGGAAAAAGGAGTGGGACCTGCCACGGACCCAACCGCTGCTCAATTGCCACCACTACGGATCTTTTGCAGTATTATCCGAAATCGAATACAATCCGAAGATTCCCCTGATGTAGTGCCCACTGGGATTTGAGGCTCAACTGCAGAGCCCGCATGTGCCACCTGGTAAGTTTGGCATGCAGGAAGTCAACAACCTCAGGAGCCTCAGATTCATCCGCACTGAGACCCAGGACAGAGGGTGAAACATCAGGATCATAGCCTGACTGTCCTGGACTCTCCCCTGAGGAGAAAAAAGAAACTCTACAATACCATATCCAAAATAGCTCTCATGAATGGGAGTGTCTGCAGGCAGGTGTGACTTAGGCACATTGATAATGAACCCTAAAGATGTTAAGAGGTTTGTTGCTATGTGGAGGCGATTGGCAACTGCTTTAGGCAAGCCCACCTCCAACAGCCAGTCCTTGAAGTAGGGGAAGACTGTAACCCCTAAACTCTAAAGGTCTGCTGTGATCACCACCATTACTTTCATGAGCATCTGAGGGGAACTGGTGAGGCCAAAAAGGAGCACTGCAAACTGAAAGTGTGACTGTCCGGCTGTGAACTGCAGGTAGCACCTGTGGGCCTGCAAGACTGGAATATGAAAATACGCATCCTGCCAGTCCAATGCCATCAGTCTCCAGAATCCAGAGAAGGCAGGATTTAGGTGTGCTTGAGCATCTTGAATTTGTCCTTCAGAGAGGGAAGATCAAAATAGAACAAAGGCTCCTTCTTCAGCACAAGCAAGTAGCAGGAGTAACACTCACTTCTACTTCCAGCCAAAAGGGCCTGCACTTCCTGCTGCAAGATGGACAGGTGGTCCTCCGTCAGCTAACCTAATGGTGGTGGAAAGAAATCGGAGCAAGTTGCCTCCAAGGACAATTTGGAGGCCCCACTTATCTACTCCTGCCTCTGATAGAGTGCTGTGTGCAGGAAAGGGCACACTAAAATGATTTTGTGGCTGCTGGGGGTTGGAGGTCTAAGCTGCACATTGTATTGCTATCCTAAGGTTTGCCTCTGACAACCTTTGCCTCAGCCATGAAAGTTTTGAAAGGCCTGTTGGGTAGGTGGAGGAATTTGGCATTAGTAAAATGGAAAACCTCTACCTTAGCCACAGAGATGATGAACATTCTGGTGCAACTGTCTTGCGGGAGAAGAAAGGCCCAAGGAATGTGCTGTGGCTCCACTCTACTTGAACCATTCCAAAGGTGAGTACACTGTCTCACATTAAAGGCAAAGAAAACTAAACAGCATACTCTTTCAGAATGCCTGAACATTCATGGAGAATCTCATAGACCTCATCCAGGTTGACAGCAAAGAGCCACACTACTACGCATTTCTTGACCTAGTCAATTGGTTGTGCTAAATAGGTAACATATGATAAACTTTGCTGCATCGTGACCCTCTTGAATAGCCTGTGCATGGGACACAGGAAGTTCATCCAGAACAGCCAGTAAAACCTGTGCCATGGTATCCTAAGGGCATGAAAGTAGCAACCTAAAAGGCAGCTGGCTTTCTCAGACCTCAGGACCAGGCTCGACAAGGAGAATATCTGTTTCACATATTTCTGTATTCTTTTTGATTCCCAACCAAATGGAGTGTTAGGAAAGGTTTTGGGATTGACTTTACTGGTGGACGACCGTACCACCAGGCTGTCTGGCATCGGGTATTGAGTAAGAAAGACAGGAAAGCCTTGGGTGGTACAATGGCAACAAGAGGGCTGCCCTGTGCTTAATTCGAGCTGGTGGCTGCCAGTGGGGGCCCCCGGAACTCATTCTTGAGGTTCATCATTTATTTTATTTTCCTGTATTAGACATTTGACAAAAGGAAGAGGGAGTAATTACACCAGTCATGGGCATTTGAGCAGGGAGTTGGGCACTGATAAACAAAGCGCTGGACCTGTCTATTAAGAAGCCAGCATGAAAATGGTTTTAGTCAATTGGTCAAAAGGGTATGTACTTCAGTAAATACATTAGTTTTCACTTCCATGTTGGGGAGCTGTAAGCTGTAAATCTAGAACATCTTCCTCTCTTTGGAAAACAGAAGCGAAAGATTCACTTTCCTTCCTGGCAGGGCCAGACAGAAGTGGGGACACAAGCCAGTATTTGGGGAAGTATCCAGTACACTGGCATCTTGAAGGTATTCATACCAGTTCTCCTCATAGTTGTCCCCTTCACCACAGTTATCATAGTTTGAGTCAGTGCAGAAAAGACTGTGTAAAATTCAGGCCCTACCATTAGGTAAGGGCAAAGTATCAGAATCTGTAGGAATACCTAGTGGCTGGGTGTTGGTCAGAGCCCGGTGCAATCTCAATCAAGGCCGTGGTGGATTGTAACTCAGCTGATGGGTTTGGCATACAGAAGCAATAGCTGCTCTGATTTAGGGCCTATCTATCTATCTATCTATCTATCTATCTATCTATCTATCTATCTATCTATCTATCTATCTATCTATCTATCTATCTATCTATCTATCTATCTATCTATCTTTTTTTCTCTCTCTCTCTCTCTCTCTCTCTCTATATATATATATATACGCTCTCTGTAGCACCAGCTGGTTGCACTCTCGAGCGGGTGCTTGTCCGACGGGGGTGTTCCCGCCCATGATATACCGCTGCAAAGTTCCTAGGGTATGCCCACCCAGTAAAGAACGACAGCACTCGCGAGTAGAGTCCTCCAGTTGTTTATTTCATGCTCGGACTCAGGACACACAGACGCGTTTCGGCGCTAAGCCTTCATCAATGTGTGTACAAAAATGGCGCCGTAGCCATGATGTTTATAAACATTTCAAAGCATTTAAACTTTCCAGGCACGTGATAATTGAACAACCAGTCATAATGCACATGTTATGCTGGATAGAGAAACCGCCATCTTATAGTGTGTAAGGTTACCTAACAATCAATATTATATAGATAAAGGCGCGCACAGAAACATTTATATAAATGCTAGATACCACCCGTGTTAGCCTATTTCAAAATACGGGATAGTTTCTGTGCCAAAGAATATGGTAGCAAGTACTGCTTCGTATTGCCAACTTTGCTCACATATCCACCCGTTATATATATATATTACCACACAAAGGAAAACCATTAGAGCTGCTACAGAGGAAAGTTGGTGCCTTTATTCACTTGATGCTGGCAGCGCAATACAACAACAGCGTTACTCTTCTTTTGTTGAGCCCAACGCGTTACCAATTAACTCTGTCATCAGCACTGCCTCAGCCCATGAACAAGAACTTTCCAGTTCGAAACACGTTGGGCTCAACAAATGAAGAGTAACGCTGTTGTTGTATTGCGCTGCCAGCATCCAGTGAATAAAGGCACCAACTTTCCTCTGTGGCACCTCTAATGGGTTTTCCTTTGTGTGGTAATGTTTATGCGGCCGTTCCCGGTCGCGAGGATGCCCGCTGCCAAATCTGAGGCAGATCGAGCGCTTGGAAGGTTCTGAGTGCACAGAGAGGACAGGCTGCGCACAGGATTGTAAATAAAGGCAACGCAAGTACCTCGGAGTTCACCTTCACCTACATAGGTTTTTTACATTTGGACTACTTCGGTGATGAATGGCAGCCCCCACTTGGGAAAACAGTGTGGAACTACTGGCTCCAGCATGCTTAGCAGCGCTCGAAAATGGAGGCGGAGCCAGGATTACTTATTAGGGTGTTCCCAATTAACTCTGTCATCAGCACTGCCTCAGCCCGTGAACAAGAACTTTCCAGTTCGAAACGCGTTGGGCTCAACAAATGAAGAGTAACGCTGTTGTTGTATTGCGCTGCCAGCATCCAGTGAATGAAGGCACCAACTTTCCTCTGTGGCACCTCTAATGGGTTTTCCTATGTGTAGTAATATATATATATATATATATTACCTACTGGTGACATCAGTGATGTCATGAGTGATGTGATGTCACGGACCGTGTCAAGAGAGTGATGTAATATGTGATATATATATACACATATGTTGCTGTTTTGAATATTTTCTCACCAATGAAAGATGTAAGTAGATATTTCTTGACTTGAGAGGATACCTCTTCTACGAATGCACTAATCTTCACAGATTAAGCACGGTCCTCCTGTGTGGCTTAAAACTACATTGATCTGAATAGATGATGGCCACTATGATCTGTAGTCTGTTGCTAAAGATTTAAGTATTTGCAATGAGCATTGATAAGAGGCAGTATGTCATCTAGTTAGATGAGTTTGTGTTCAGCTTCAGGACCAGTACTACCTTGCCTTTTGCATAGTGCTTGTAGAATACTAATTTAGACTCCACAAGTTACCATTAGCAATTTTGCAATCAAAGGGCTTTGGAATGTTGCATAAAATGTTGCAGGCGGACCAAAACCTCCATGGGGTTGCCCAATGTTTAAACCCATAACATATCTAAAAAGGTGTGTATCTAAGGCCACACCTAGCATTTCTCATTGGTCTACCAAGAACTTTGGGATTATGCTACAATCTATCACTCAATCAATAAGATCAGTTGAAAGAGATGAAGGATGCAAGTATAAGTCTTCATTAACTTAATTAATACTCACCTGGGAGTGTAGCATAACAATGTCCTTATTTCATAATGAGTGATTGGGGACTCCTTCTTTAATAACCACACAAATAATCTGTCAGGTTTATCATCCTCTCCATAACAGAGTCATCTGCATTGCCTATTTCAAAAGATTTCTAGTGTGCCCATTATTATCTCTATCTAGAGTTTCTCAATTACTTACTAAATTTGATATGTGTGATTATCTAGAAGAGCTATCCCCATTAGTATGATGCCTTGCTCAAACCCCTTCTGGTTCCATTACTCTTCCTTATGGTGAAAACCAATATCATTGCCTTCACATCATCAAATTCAGTAGCCCTGGTGAATCCAGTGCCATAATTTTCAGAAAAGTATTGGTCTATTGCTCATCAGATCTACGCTTGAAAAGTGAGGTCCCTCAGTGTATCTGGAGTTAATCTCCATACCAGGAACATGGGAAGGGTTGACTTGCACTCAGTTTAAGGCACTGTGAAAATTGAATGATCAGACAACAGTGTTTTGGGGTATTAAGAGGAGTCTTCATTCATTGAGCAAGTTCACATGCTGCTAACACATACTTCAACTTTTGGTCATGTATCAGGAAAAAGAAGACAAATGGAGGTGCTGAGCTGTTGCCTCCATAAGCTCTCCTGTCCCATATCATGCACACGTCATATAATAGTTTAGACTTTAACATTCACTAACAAGAACTTAATCTTCTCAGGGATAGAGAAATCAGGTTAGTAATGCTCAATTTAGGGAAAAACAGATGCCTTCTGGAACCCTTCATCAAGGGGGCCCTTCTGTCCCTGGCCCTCTCTGAGCAGCATTCGCCCTGCCATATCTGACTAATTTGATCCCTTTACAAAAAGCGGCATGCATAACAACACCCATCCCTAATGCTAGATCACAGCCCTCTAAGACCCAGCATTCCCAAAACCAACTAATTAAGACAATACTTCAGATAAACATAGTCATTTATAAAAAATTATGAAAATCATAATAACTGAGTTTGGGGAATTTCTCCAACCCCAGCCCCAGGTTTGCTCACACAGACACATCTTAGAAAAAGTCTTAAACTGTTACAACAAACCATATATATGCTCTAGATTTTCTACTCCACCATGATGCCTCATGGTGAATGATGCTTTTACATCAACTAAGGATGTTGGGAGCTCAGTTTCTGCCATTCTACAGCAATGACTCACCCAAGGCTGTTACTCAGTGGATTATGCAAATCCACTATTAGATCAGGGCACCTGTGGCTTGTACCTCCACCAAGGTGCAGTAAATACGTCATAGATTGGTTTTGCGGATTGTGGTAAGTAATTTTCAGACATCTGTTCCCCCTACAGACCTGTCATCAAGGTTCTATCTCTGAGTACTATGAAGTGCTCATGACTCCATCCGCCCATTCTTCGGTTCAGGTTCATCCACATCCTTTGCTGATTTATTGAGCACATCCAGTGCATTGTCACTCAATTTTTCAATCATGCACCATGCTTATGCCCAGCCCTAGTTGTATATGTTAGAATATGAATGTAAGACATACTATCTGAAATAAAGATTATGTTCTAAGTATGATTTACACAAATATCATTCCAGTAGGCGTAGGCTATTATTAACTTCAATTGGATGATATTTTTGTAAATGAAATTTAGGACAAGATATTTATGTCGGATGACATTTTGACGTCAATATTCCGGTACAAAACACATCCACAGGGTTAACTGGGGAGTTGGTAAAGGTGTGTACTCGCCATCATTCCAAAACCTTTGGGTTGGTTGGAAACAAAGGCATGTACTTGATGAATTTTCTTTTAACTGCTTCACAACTCCTTGTTTGCCACTCCCCAAGTGGGATATGATACAGGAAAAGAAGGCTCTCCATATTTTCATGGCAGACAGGAATCATATGTGGTGTTGCTAGCAGGGTGGAGGTCCTGTAGTTATGCAGTCATAAAATGAATGCTCTTAATGATAGTGGAGATAGCACCATGATCCTGTGGGCATGCTCTATCAGGAAGAAAGAGACAGTCCCGTGCACTGGAGATAGTTCTTGTTCAAATCTTAATCCAGTCTTCTACAAAGAGTCCCAAATTGTCCCTTTTTTCAGTCAATGGCAGACTTAACATCCGAGAGAGATGTTCTAGCAGCTCTTCTAGTTTGATCGACGTGGACTCATGGACTAGGCCTGCATTGCCCCCCCACTCCATGCGAAGTCAGAGAAACCTACATTACTCTCTCTTTATACATTTGGCGGCCTGAATCCTAGAAGACATTAGTAGACCCACTATAGGATCATCTTAGTCAGTGGGTATACTCATTTGGCCCCCTACACAAAAGGGCTCCACCCCTTGAGAGGTCATCCTTGACCTCAGTCTTTGTCTGGCATCCAGGCTATCCTTTTGGGAGGCACCAGTTCCTTTGTGCTATACAGAATACACGTAGAACATATTCTGTTGATTGGACAACCCCCACTGTCCCTCTTCCCTTGCCATCTTGTTGGTTGTTGTTAAGCGCTATTAAGAAAGTGGTCCCAATTTTTGGTCTCACACTGAAATGCACGTTGGCGCCATCACAACCTGAATGTGAACCTGAAAAACACATTAATATTGTTCATATTTAGAAAGGGATTGGCTAATGTTGTGTTTTTGATGCTTAAAATGGCCTCCTCAGAAACAAATCTGATGGATTGTATTAAGAGAATCATATGTCATTATACCTTATATCTGAGGACATCTTCTGGTTCCATTGATTTTCCTGCTTTTATTATTTTTGTTATTAGACTGCATTAGAATGGATGTAATATGTTTGGCATGGGTTTCAGTGTGGATGTAGTTTTTTTAGCACAAGTGAATGTTTGGTAGCTGCTGAATGACCATATATGAATTTCATGTATGTATATATATTTTTTTTATTAATTTGACATCTAGTTTGAATATGTAAAAGAAATGGCACAGGAATGTGCTAACATACAGCCATAAATTGGAATAGTATGAAAAAGGATTCATGGCATTAATATATATTGTTTTATATATATATATATATATATATATGTGGGCTCAAATGTTTATACTGTAATATTTGCATACCAGTATTGTTTGTGAGTTGGCAGTGTTAGTCATTTTTGCAATTATATTCCCCTGGTTCGGCCACTCCATTATATGTTTTCAAGGACCCTCTTTTGTTGAGTAGACGCAACATCTGGACATTGTTGCATCGGATCCATCCCTTCATTTATTTAGCAGGTATTTTCAGCCATGTTGTTGTCACATTTGTCACATTATGCAGCCTGAGGACTCTGTGAAACACCCCAATCATTTCCTAGGATTGCATTGTCACTGTGGATTCAACTATAGCAACTTGGTGAGCCAGGCCCCTATACTTCTGCTCTGAGCAAATTAACATCTATCAAGACCATGTCAATCCACATTTCCAGAGAAGTTCTTTTGATTTCTTCAAAATTAGAGCTCACTGACTGAGGCTATTGTTGGTGGCACTTTCAGGAGGCGTAAGACTTATTTTTGCCGCATAACACGCCAAATAATACATTTTCCGGTAACAATATTCCAAAGCAATTTTTTGTTGGCAACAAATTACATCTCATATGCGAGAAAGTGGATTATTTATTTGTTGGTGTAGGTGGGAGTCCACTGCAAGTACTAGCAATACTACTCTTGTGAGGTGCAGTAAAGGTTCCAGTAATTTAAACTTGAGCTCTTCCCCTGGTAGCTAGGGCACAGAACAGGCAGCCTTAACTGAAGAAAATATGCAAAGTATTTATAGGTAACCAAACAGTTAAAAAGTCAGAAACATAACACTATAAAAATCCCACTCCAATTTATAAAAATAGGGAATATTTTAATTAACAAAATGTCACAAATAGGGCAAAAATCTAAAAAGAGCACCAGAGAAATTAATTTTTTAACGTTTTAGTTAAAACTAGTGACACAATGTGCAAGGCACCAACCGCAGGCAACTGGTCATGCTAGACTTTACAAAGATACGTTTTAAGGCCAGCTGTGATGGAGAGCAGGTTAGATACAAAGATCAAGTTGGTCCCAGACGAAGAGGTACTATCGGACTTAGAAAGTTACTGAGAAAGTAGAGTCCTTAGAGGGGAAAGACAGCAGGCTGAATCTGAAGACGGGATTGTCGATGACAAATTGACAAAGAAAAGTATTGATTAAGCCGTGGATGAAGGTGGGAAAAGCTCTCAGTGGGAAAAGTTTGACGTTCAAGCAAAGGAAGACGTAGATTGGCCAGTGAAGATTTCTACCTTCAGACTTAAACTCTTTTCTGGCAGTTGGATTTATACAAAAAATCAAGTGGGGGGAGGTAGAGTACTGATCCGTTCAGTCTCGTTTAGATAGGCAAGATATCATGGGGAAGGATCACTGGTCCTGCATAACCAGGGTATGCAGGCTGGTTCGTTGTGTCTCACAAAATTAAAAGACCCTCATGCACGTGTTTTTTGTCTTCGTAGCGGTATATGTTGTCTACCCGCTTTTAAACACGTGTGTGCATAATTATTGGGTCAGTTTTTATGAAACCTCCACCTGGAGGATTTACCCTTGGTTAAGACAGTAGTGATCGTAGCTTGTGCTATCGCTGCCTCTTCTAACACGGGTTTCCGGGTTAGAAGAGGCAGCGATAGCACAAGCTACGCAGGAAGAGTGAAGCCACAGTAAGGCACCTCTTCCCTGCCCCCAACCCGAAGAAGTGCGAACCTGCATTTCACCAGGTACAATGTTACTGTGGATTACCTAAATCAGGTTAACTTTTTCATTTACTTTCACTTCACCCTCACCTATTGCACTGGTCCCGAAGAAAGCCTCCCGACCTATATAGGTACTAAGGCTGAAACATGTCGACCACTTTTTTAAAACTCACTCTGTAGTGCGCTTGAATTCCTTATTATTCCAGAACGGCACACCTTTTTGCTGCCTTGAGCTACCCGAATCCAGATTTAATAAAATTCTCTTTCTCACTATACGGGTATTTTAATTCCCCATCACCTCACTTATCCACGATCACTACTGTCTTAACCAAGGGTAAATCCTCCAGGTGGAGGTTGTATAAAAACTGACCCAAGGATTATGCGCACACGTGTTTAAAAGTGGGGAGACAACATATACCGCTACGACGAAAAACACGTGCATGAGGGTCTTTTAATTTTGTGAGACACAACGAACCAACCTAGTTGGATTTATACAGCAGGCCAAAGCTTAAGGCTGTAGCTGAGGAGGGTTCAATGCCATATGACATCAGTCCAGCTGAACTGGATTTGCTCCTGTGGAGAAAAATTAGATGCAGCCCATACAGATTTAAAGGCCGCCTCATAGCTTACAGCCCACCTGTAAAATATCTAATGGTAAAATGGCCAATCTGGTGCAGGAGCACTGATTACCCTGTACTTCTGTCACAAAGCAGCCCCTTTCTATAATATGGAAATTCCACAAAAATATGGTGCAAACAACCTTTCACTCCCATGACACTCCAATAGTCAAGCCCCAAAGAGGCAATTTATGTGTGAATTTATTTCAGATGTAATGTTTCCCAGCTTACCAAAAGATCCATATGGGTCATCGGAGACCTCAATGATGATGACTGCACGTGTCACATCCCCCAGCAAGGCTCCTCCCGTGGTTTCATTCAGCAAATTCACCTGAAAAGACTCTTCCACTTCGGGGTATATGTCATTGATTATATAAATTGGCACCGCTTTGCTAGTTTCACCATCTAACAGAACTACATCTGAGGAGGCAACACTGTAATCTTCACCTATAAAATAGAACAAGTTTCAATGTCACAAAATGTTGGTTTATTATTGAAATATAAGAAGAATATAATGGGTGTATTACACAATAATTTTTTATTGGTGGTGTTTGAATATGTTAGCAGTCATTGTTGTTGGTATTTCAATTTGTGTGTTATTATATTCCCAATGGTGTTTTAGTCAATAAAATTCCAGAAAACACATTGAAACAGTGCTAACAGCTTTTACTAGCAACAAACACCAATACGTTCAGTATAATGTGTATCTGCATATGGCCAATATGGCTGACAAATTTAAATGCAGTCAATGTACAACTATTTACATTGTTGATCCTTTATAAAACTCGCAAAAAAGTGATAGATGGCATGATTAAATTAATCAAAACCACAACTAATTACTCGGGCCCCATCCCAGTCAAAAAATATTTTTCCACTATAGCACCTCAAAATATACACAACCATTTTGCAAATCAGCACTAATCCTGTTCCAATAGAAATAGTTCAGCCTGAACTGTCAAGGCACGGCGATCTGAATAGGAACCCAAGCAACCAAAGACTTGTTTCAGCCTCTTTGCGCCTATTCACTAGGATGCAGCTTGGTTTCAGTGGCACCGAAAACACAAGACTCATGTCTAAGCACATCTGTCGCACTATTACCAACAAATTAAACAATACAAAAGAGTGATGAATGGAATACTTGTATCACTCTCAGTCACTGGCCAATACTTGAGGCCACATCCCAGGCCATCGTTTGTTTGCCCACCATGCCAGCTCAGATTCGATCACAGTCATTTGTAAATCATCTTAGGTCCTCCATCAGGAACAGTCCATACGGAAATGCTCGGCCAGATCCTCTCTGAACACAATAAGCCCAACACCAATTTGTAGTTATTTAAGCCAATTCATTCAGATGCAGATTGATTCCAGTGGCACAGTGAGCATGTTTGAACATACCCGTGGCTGAAGAATAAAAAAACAAGAGTGACCTAGGATGTGACCCTGAGTGGTTACCAATGGCTGAGATTAATTCTAGCATTCCATTCATTACTTTTTTGTATTCATTATAAAACTTACATCTGTGATTCGTAGAGGAAAATTGCATCTAGAATAAGTTTAATAGCTTATGTTGGACCTGGCCTTCTCTCCAGGGTCATCCCCACACCCATCTGTAACACTTTCCCGGCCTTCCCCACCACGAACTAAACCCTTTGCACTTTTAACTTTTTCAGCAGGACTAACCTGCTCCCTGTATCCGGCACGCGCTAACAGAAGGTTAAGCACAGGTTAAATTGTGACTTTTTTTTAGTTCACCCTGACAAGGATTGCAGTTGTTTTTTTAGTAGGACTACAACCCCCTCAACCAACAACCCAATTTCTTACATCTTATTAATTTATTTTTACTGCATTGTCTTGACCTAGATTTCCAAGTATTTCCCAAAGGATTCTCATAGACTATGTGCCATCTGGCACATACTCCATGAGAATAGGACTGCGCATACAGCTACTTGCCTATATGTGAAATAGTCCCTAACTAAATGTGCGCCTTTGGAATAAAGTAATTTACTGTGAGTTCGGAGAAAAACCTGTGAGCAAACAAGAATTACTTTTTGCATTTTGCTTTTCTAGTATGTTTTACTTACCAGCGATTGCAGTTATTGGCACTGCTACAAATTTAACGGAAACATCCCCAAACATTCCTCCAATTCTGCTCACATTGATAATGGGTCCAATGTAATTTTCAGCAACACGCACAGTTGTGGCTGAGAGCTGAAGCACACCAAAGGCATCGTCATTGGCATTGATAATTATTTGTGCTATTGCCTCACCACTGGTACCGAGCCGAGGAGAATCTAAAACTGCAAGACAAAATGAGAGTTGTGACCAAAACCTCAAGAAAAGTTAAGAGCAAAACAGTCAATCTTCCATTGATTTATTTTTTCAGGACTATAGTTTTTAACACATCAAAACAGCATGTCTCAGTTTCAGGATATATTGTAAGTTCTGCATATTACGTACGCAATATAGTGCTAAACTAGTTTCAAGGAGCACTGCCTTGCTTTGCACAGAACATCTTATGAAAGTAGGAGTATTTGAAACAAAGTTATGCACATGAAACAACACAGTCTGTGAGGGAGATTGAAACTGCTTTAAAATAAAGGCACATTGGGATGGTTAAGAATTAGTTCGGACTCTACTAAAGAGTTAGCATCACACAAAATTACAACGTGATGTACAGAGGGATAAAGTGATTTGGTCGGAAGAACGTGGTTTTTGGTTAAGTCTTGAAATCAGCAACTAGACCAAATACCCTCCTTCAACCAATACCCTCCTTCAACCAATCAATGTTCACGAGTGAGCACTGAATCATTCAAGATCTAAAATTATTTTTAAAATAAATGGCCACAACAAACTCAGTGCAGAATTTTACATCGCAAAACAGAAGTGATTCTCCTCTATCCAGTGCTCCTTCTAAAACATATTGAGCTGAAGATCTTCAAATCTCCCAAATCATATTCTGTCACATCTGAAATTTTTTACATGAATAACGGTGAAGGTGTTTCCCGTTCGGTCGGATCACAGGGACCATAAAGTACTGTCCAAGGTGAGAGGGCTGGCATTCTCCACTACCCAGAAAACTGGGTTGCCCAGATGAGACATTTGGCTCCAGAAGACTCCCTAACTAACCAGGTAAACGTTGACGAGCAGTCATGGCACAAATCTATGGGCCAGATGTATCAAAGGGTTTTGCCCATTCTGTGTCTATGGGGAAATGTGTTGATACATATGGCCCTATGGGTGTGGCAGGAGCCGTGGTCTAGTACAACCAAATTATCACAGTAGTAAAAATATGTCCATGAGGACTGTGGAATTTTATAACTGCACAACTCTATAATATTATTTCACAACATAGAAATATGATGAAGAAATCCAATAGTAAAAAGCACACAAAACTCAATACGTGATAAAATAGCAGGGCAACACAATACAGTGATACAATTAGGAGCCATAACTTTTGTGATCATAGCTTTTGAGCAACCGTTGCTGAGATGGTTGCTCTAAAGGCAGGAGATTTTTCCAAGAGGGCAAAAGTTTTTGTATTTCAAGAAAAAACGATTAAGCGGGAAGTGCGTCTTTAAGAACAAATAAATCAATGGCCATAATATTTTTTCGTTCATGGGGGCCATTAATACTTCAGTGTGGGACACCAAGCAACTTGTGGAAGTCCTGGGCAGATGAGTCTAGTGACAACCCTGTGAATGAAATACAGTTACTAGAAAAAAAAAACATTCCAGCAAAGCAGCTGCCGCAATGATGTAATAGTTCAGCACTATTCACAAACGTGCTGTTGGATAGCAATTCTAGCACAAAACGTGAGGTACGATGTAGCTAATTCATATATTTACTATTTGTGATCCTGTGTTGTGGTAGTCAACACCAAAATTAAACTGGAACAAAAAAAACAAGTCTGAAGTCTAGAAAAGAAAGAATAAGTAACTAGTGGCATGGTTGGGTGTAGTAGTGTTGGGTTTGGGGGAGGGTGTTTGGTGTTGAAGCTATCGTAGATCTGCCTGATCTTGTGGTGGAAGAAGGAGCTAAGTTTGTTGCAGAGGTCTTGGGAGAGTAGAACATCCATGAACTTACTGTTGGGCCTGGCAAACTCCTTAACTATGGTGAAGAGTTATTTGCTGTTGTGTGCGTTGGCGGTTATTCTGTCCTGGCGGCCATTTTTTCTTTGTGTTTTTGAGGAGGGAGCGGTTTGAGGTGCTTGCGGCTTTGAAGGGTGTGTGGGTTTTCGGGGTTTTGTTGTTCCTCCATTTCTCCTCCTTTTGTCTGCAGGTGCTTCTGGACTCATGGAAGGCAGGAGTGAACCAGCTGGCTTTCTTGGAGTGTTGCTTGCCGGATGCCTTCTTGAGGGGTGCCAGAGAGTTGGAGGAGCTGGAGATCCATCGGTGGAGGTTGCGTGCTGTGGTACCGGCCAATGTCGGCAGTGTGGTAGTGCTGAGTGAAGCAGTGAGATGTTCTTTGATGAACTTATTCCAGCTACGGCCAGAGTGGGTGAGGGCATTGGTGTGCAGTGGGTTTCATGAAGGCAAAGTGCACACAGTCGTGGACGGTCCAGAGGAATTTGGTTGTGTGGCTGTAGGTGATGTTTCCACTGGCAGAAAAGACAGGGTTGAATGGTTTTCCTGCTGTGTGGGTTGAAGAAGTGACTAGCTGCTTGGGTCCTATGCTGGTGAGGTTCTCCAGAAGGGGTGCAGTGATCTGGTCGTTGGGGTTGTCCAGGTGAAAATTGAGGGCGCCAAGTAGAATGTTAAAAGTGGATACAAGAGCCTGGGGTGAGATGAAGTCGACGATAGCATCTGTTGACGAGGGTGGTGTTGTGGATGGTCTGGATCTGGAATTGGAGGTGTTCCATTGTTGTCCTTGAGTCGCCCAAGTGGGTGGTCAGGCAGATGGTGTTTTTGTGGTCGATGGCGGTGCCTCCTCCTGGTCGGTTTGTGCGGTCCTTGTGGGTGATCTTGTAGCCATCGGGATGGCAGTGGCGATGTCTAGGCCAGAGCTAGGGTTTGTACAGGTTTCCGTGAGGAAGGCGATGTCAGGAGAGACGGAGTCGAGGAGGTCCCAGATTTCTGTGACGTGTTTGTGTTGGAAGCAAGTGTTGAGGAGGTTGCAGCTGAGCCCGTTGGGTGTGGTGTGGTCGGTTGGGTGACAGGAGAAGCTGGAGTGCAGAGGTGGGACAGGGTGCAGCTGCAGTTTCGGCAGGAACAAAAGGTCCTTGGGTGTCCTTTGGCAACGTAAGGTGGCAGGCGGTGTGGCGTCTGGTGTTGAGGGCAAGGAGGGTTCTAGCGTTGTATCAGTGGAAGGTCTGAGGACTAGAGTCCGTGGCCTTGGGTGTGGTCCAGCCATGGACGAAAGCAGATGGTCTCGCCTGGTCTCGCCTGTGGCTGTGCGGCCGCACAAAGGCTGCCATTAAGTAGTGTGCAGGGGGGATGGATGGCTGGGAGGTGGTAAGCGCGGGGAGCGGTAAACTGGAGGGGCGGGCTGTGGGGGATCGCAGGGGCAAAGCATGATAAAAGGCACAAGGAGACAGAAAGAAAAAGCAGAAAAGCCAGGAAATAAACTGAACACAGAGACACAGAGGGCACTTCAGCCTCAGAGCAGAGGTGCTCTACCACTATAGCATCAGGGATGAGGTGCAGGCTGGTGCCTGCGGGAGGAGGAAGGCCTTGGACAACTGATCCGAGGGTCAGAAGACAGCGGCAGAGAGCTTGAGTGCAGCAGCTACCAGGCAGAGCTGCGCAATGAAGGGAGTAGTCCACTAAAAGGCCACTGGATTGCACCTTCACTGCTCAGCAGCCACCATTAAGTAGTGTGCGGGGGCTGTACAGCTGGTAGGCGGGAAACGTGGGAGTGGGAAAGTGGCACTAGGGGGAATATGCAGCAAAAAGGCACAAGGAATAAAAAAGGAAAAGTGCAAAAGGGTGAAGCAGGAAAAAGAGAGACAGAGGGCAGTCCAGCAGAAGAGCAGAGACACTCTACTACTAGACCACCAGGGCTAAGGTGCAGGCGTGTGCCTGCGGGTGGAAGGGGGCCTCGGACCACTGACCTGAGGGTCAGAATATTAGCAGCAGGGAGCTCGGGGGCAGCAGCTACAGTCCACTGAAAGAATTTACCTTGTAGCACTGGAAACACAAAGGCATGTTCATTAAAGTGTTTGAAGCATGTAGGCCAAACTTTCATCTCGTCTCCCTAACCACACACACATACCAGACAAGGGAGAGAAAAGAAAAACAATTACCGCATATTAGCACCTACGAGCACTATTGTCAGAAGGTGAAGCTATTCACCACCTGCTCCTCATTTTGGGCATAATTTAGAAAAATTAGTAAACCTACAATCTGAGATTTGCAAACTCACATGGATGTAGATTTATTGATTTTTAGATTATACGAACGTTTTTCAGGTTACCACTTGAAACGTGCCCCTGTCAAAGTTTCCAGGTATACTGGAAAACTGTGGTTAATTCTTTTTGTGCACCAACACATGAATGTGCTTGTGGTTTTACTCGCAAAGAAATCATAATAAGTACAAATATACTTCATAACTTTTTTCTCCACAGGAAAATATATTCCCCCTTGGAGAAAACACTTACCCTAATACCCTAACAATTTGTGCCTATTCCATTATCCTTTCCATCCAGAAAAGGTGTTACTCTTGCCATTGAGAGAAGGGACTCTCCAGCCTTTTTCAGTCTGGGAAAGGAGTTGAAGTTTTTGTGACCACTGACAAATAAAAGTTTGTAGGTGTTTACTAGCTCACAGGGCATTTGCACACAATGACACCCTTCCCGACCCCGTCCTACACACAAATCAGGTCATGGATTTCCTGGCACAAACCAACACTCTAAATTTAAAAAAATAGATTTTCACTTATAATGGGGCTATTTTACTGTGTTCGTCTGACTTAGGTGCACAAATGACAAAGAATAAGGTCCATTCAAATTTAGTAAATCTGCTTTTCACCAGACCACATGACTGTTTCAACAAGACTCAATAATGTTGTATATGCCACACTTAAAGTGTGGATGATCCCTATGACAAAAGGGTGCACACAAGCACATGCAAACATCCATACTCCCACACATTTCCCATTTACTAGCATTGGGGTCTGTGACATGTAGGTTCCAATCAATAAATCAGTAGATTTAGAGAACGCTACTTGTCACCCGTGAGGGTATTCAGGCCACAATCTTCTGAGCTACCTGACTGGGATTGATTGGAGAGTGTAACATTCCATTGCCATGGCCAGTGCTATTTGATGTATGTAACTTCCCTCTATTACAGGGGCAAGTTGGCTGTGGTGGGAGTACTGCAGGAGTGGTAGACTTCTGCATAGCACGGTAAGATGTTCTAAAAGCTTGATGGCCCTGCTGGGCTACTTGGCAGAAAAAGTACTGTGCAAGGATTTCCAGGAAATTTGGGCCATGGGATAGTCCCAGGATTAATCCATGCGCTGGTTCCAAGGAACCTGTGTAATCCTTAGAATTAACTTCCCTGAGGTATGCAACCACATCCTTCCCTCCTAGATAAAATGTGAGTACTGCGCATACCCACAGTATCAGCCAGTGAATCCTCAGGATTCCTCTTTTGTCTGGGAGTTTGTACACACCCCAGAGATAGTAATCCTAAAAATGCCTATGATGCATTAGGTTGCTGGAGTGGCAAGAGCTATTTACCCAATCTACGGGGCTTCTGGAAAACATGGAAATTCCCAGAGGCACACCTGCCATGTGTGTAAAGGCTGGGAGTGTTGTAGGGGATTCCGTGAACATTGGCCAGGTGCAAATTGAAGAACTACTACCCGTTCTGGGGTGGGCAAGCCCAGCAACATCTTCCTGGCTGTCTATGTAAAAATTGTGTGACAAATATCCCCATAGAAATCTTAGTTGGTGGGGGATTTGTGGGTAGATGGTAATGTTGGTAGTGGAGGCAAGGATGCTGCTGTTCCTCATTCTCACCTCTGTTTTGTAATTTGTTGAGTTAGCCGTTTTCTGTACAACATACAGATACCAAAATGTTCGGATATATTCAAGATCTTCAAAAGAGTTTACTCTTCAAAATATCACGTATCCTCATCTAAATCTCCCCAAACCTCTATCCTTCAAACTACACGAGTACCCCACCTCGCACTCACTGCATGATCAGATCAGATCCCAGCAGCCTCAGCAGCAGCCTGCTGTCTGAGGGTTTCAAGAGAAGGACAGGTTAACTGAGCCTGCCCCAAGTCTGCCCTAGAAGGTCCCCCTGTCCCCAGAAACTCAACCTGATCAGGTTTAAGTTCTTCAGAGACAGTTCCTTCAGGGGTCTCAAGACCAGCTTCCTGTGAAGCTTGATCTTCACTTGCAGGCAGTTGGGAAGGCACAGCCTTAACCCTCCTGTTCTTCTTCTTGGAAGGTGCTTGGTCCATTGTTCCAGGATCCAAGACCTGAGGTTCAGAGAGGCACTTTTTGGCCTGTGACCTGGTCACAGCAAGGACATGTGATGATATCCCTAACATCTCTGCATGAGTCCTGTACTCAACTTCTGACCATAGAGAGTTCTCCAGGTCATTGCCCAACAAACATTCTACTGGGAGATCAGCACTAACCACAACTCTTTTTAGGCCAGTTACCCCTCCCCAGGAAAAGTTAACAAGTGCCACACTATGTGTAGTAGTGACATTGCTGGCATTGGTCACCAGGTAATTATCACCTGGCATGTACTGTCCAGGGTCCACAAAGTTAGGTGTCACCATGGTGACACTGGCACATGTGTCCCTGTAAGCTTGAGCCACTTTGTTATTAATCAAAGGCGTCTGTCTGTATTTGCCCAGGTTACTGGGGCTTATGTCAGGGGTCAAATCTATGTCCCCTTCACAAATCAGAACAGCCTGAGTAAGGGTTCTGACTAGGTCAGAATCTCCTTCAGTTCCCAAGGTGATACCCACTACCCCCTTGGTTTGTGGACCAGCACTGTTAGCTGTACTAGTGGGTGCAGTTGCCTTAGGGGCTGCAGTGCTGGGGGCTCCACCCTTTTTATACTCACTGGTCCAGTGAGAGGTGTTTTTACAAGTTTTACACCAGGGTTTCTTCTGACCTTCTTTCTTCTTCTTCTTAGAAGTTTGGGACCCACCCTCTGGATCATTTTGGGGCCCTGTTGAAGACTTCTGGTCTTTAGCTTTCTGCTCCCCACCCTTCTGGTCTGTTTTCTTCTGGTCACCACCCTGGTCTGGTTCTGGTTCTTTTGCTTAACTCTGGTTCTTACCCATTTATCTGCCCTCTTTCCCAATTCTTGGGGAGAGGCCAAATCTGAGTCAACCAAATGTTGATGCAACTGCTGGTTCTGACAATTATTTAAAATGTGTTCTCTCATCAGCAAATTATACAATCCTTCATAGTCTGTAACCTTGCTTCCCAGCAACCATCCCTCCAGAGCCTTAGTGGCACACTCAACAAATTCAGACGGATGTATGACGTTACAACGCATACTTTTACTCCGCATACCATTACAACGCGGTATTCACAACGCATACCATTACAACGCATAGCGCTTTGGGGTGCTGGATAGTGGTAAGTATAATTTACTATTCTAACTCCAGTCCCCGTGGACCCTAGGGAAGGTGTTGGATAGTAAATTAAACTTACCTCTTATCCTAGAGCGCCCCCCAGCGCAATGCGTTGTAATGGTATGCGTTGTAATGCCTGCGTTGTAGTGGTAGTGCGTTGTAAAAAATGCGTTGTAACAGGTGCATACCTCCTAAACGTCATGTAGCACAGCATTGAGGTGAAATCTGAAGCACTACATTGTGCAAACAGAGAAGAATAGCATAAAGCCATTTTTACAAAGAGTCCTTAGCTGAGCTAAAAAAAAAGTGTGATCCTAAGCATTCAGCTTTGGTGCAAAATCATCTTTTTCGAACATAAGAGCAACCCACATGTTCATGTGTATCAAGCATAAACCTTATACAAGTATTCACAGGGAACTCATGCAAACAGAAAATGTAATGGGACAGAAGATAACTGTAAAAAGTCCCACCATTCTTTTTTGTGTGAAATTTGTACTCAAGGTGCATCTTCCAGTGCAAATTGTATATGACGGAAGCTGTTACAAAGTAAATTACACAAAATATCTAATTTTGTGGAAATTTAACATTTTATTTTTGGGAATAACATGCAATGTTCTGCTTGCCCCTTGTTTGCAGCTGAGCTGGTGTTGTTTGGAGTTAGCATTTTATACAAAGCCATATCATGCTACTTTAGTTGATCTTTCATTGTGTGAAATTGTATGAGTGTGGTATTTTTGTGCAGATGTGCCCTCTCTGTATAGATTACAGGGAGACTGAGGCTCTGTCCTGAAAAGCCATTTTGCGCTGTGCTTGCCAGATGTTGTCTGTAAAAATATATATTTTGATCAATGCTGTTTGCGTCATGCTAAATAATAGTAAACGAGGCACTTACTTAGGTCATCACGGTGACGGTTGGGAAATCTCAAATTTCAGCCCTCCAATCGAAGAGGCTCAAATGTAATTGACAACACTCTAAACACTCTGGGGTTTTTCTATACAGATGAACACGAGGAAAAGTCTAACAGGTAATGGTAGTGTAAGTCATGGGCAGGACTGACAATAATATGTGAATGGTGTGTGAGCATATGTAGATATATTCTGGACATAGTTGGAGTTTGTGGAAGTAGGAAGAGGGAAGGTGTTTAGCTCAGACAGCAGTGGCAATAGAATTTGTGTCACAGTGCCAGAATGCATTGTGGAGCAATGTCAAAAAAGGTTGCAGGTGATTGAAGGTGTTGTAAATGAAGTAACGAGGCGGCACACCAGCGTCGTGTGGTTCAGGGTAATTTATTAGGTTGCGATGTAGAAAACCCAACCATCGTGAACAGGATCAAACGGGCAACTGCCAACCGTTAGATCGAACACAGGACATGTCACCAAGTCGGGCAGCGCGAGCACAGCGCGCGACATGGACAGTGACGCAAAGCACAGGGCGAATATAACACATCTCCTTTCCTTAAACAGAGAATGAAAAGGGATACAACAGAATAAATAAGTCAAAAGCTCATTGTAACCTTTTACAAAGAAAAGGTGAAACACAAGGAAAAACAAAGCAGCATCGAACACATTACTTTCTCTTGAGAATGCAGGACAAGATAAAACAGGCCATTCAACCCCACATCCTCCCTTAAACAGACGAAGTTACACATAGTCTTTCAAATAGGCAGGAGCAACCTTACCTGTTTTATCTTGTCCTGCATTCTCAAGAGAAAGTAATGTGTTCGATGCTGCTTTGTTTTTCCTTGTGTTTCACCTTTTTTTTGTAAAGTGCTACCCTGCGGAGGTTCCACGTTTGACCATTTTGTAACTTAACGTAATTGCCAACTACGGACCTTACTTGGTAGGGTCCCCTAAATTTGTTGAACATCCTTTGATTACCCCCCAGGTTTTACTTTTACCAGGTCCCCTTCAGCTATTTTGGAAGAGACAGCTTTCCCCATGATGTCGCCTCCCACCTTGTTTTTTTCACCATGTAGCCAAGTAGGAATGAGTTTAGTGCCTGGCACCCTCCCCCTCATGAGCTCAAAAGGTGTTACAGACATGTTGCTATGAACAGTTGTGCGGTATGCCCACAGCATTTCTTTGATCTCCTTCTGCACAGGGCGACCTGACGCTAAAGCGAGCTGCATAGTGCCCTTAACAAGCCTGTTTATTCGCTCACAAAGTCCATTCCCTTGTGGGTTGTAGAGCGATGTACGCAAGTGCTTCAAACCAAGAAAAACAAAATAATCCTCCATAATGGCAGAGGTAAGCTGCGTACCATTATCCGTTAACACCATTGAGGGAATACCCTCACATCGAAATACCTCATCAAGGACCTTGACAGTGGATTCAGCAGTGATGCTTTTCATGAAGGCAACCTCAACCCACCTAGAAGTTGAATCAACCAATACCAAGGCGAATTTCTCAGCATCTGTCAGATCATGAAAGGGACCTATGAAATCAATGCAGACCTTTTGCCATACACCATCGTCAGCAATAATCTTCCCCATGCCATCTTTACTCGCACAAACCTGTAACCTCTTTTCAGACTCCTTGCACGGCTGGCATTGCTCAACCCAACCCTTCACCTGTGCATCTACCCCTGGCCACCAAAAATCAGCTTTGACACGTTTGCCAGTAACGAGCACAGCGCGCGACATGGACAGTGACGCAAAGCACAAGGCGAATATAACAGAAGGGCACCCTCAAAGCCCACCTCTTCATAGAGAGTTAATTTGTAGGGGATACTAACGTTGGAGGTGGACACAGGGGATAGGGTGGTACTTTCTCTTTCTGTGACCAGTTGTATAACTAAAATAGATTTCCAAAAAGTTATTTTGTATTCTGATGCTGCCAACCAGATCTACCCTCAATTGTGGATGGCTCCAATGCCGAGCCTCCAACAGCAATTGGTAATCTGTTTGTGCGATATCCACAAAATTGGCCTTCCACCCTGCATTTCTCTCCAATTTACAGTATGGACATAACCCAGGCCTTATATCCTGCAGCATGGAGTTGTTTAGCTCAGTCTGTTGCTGCTTCCCACGCACTGCCTTTCTCCATGCAGCCACACATTTATTGTTCTGCATTTATAACTGTTGTATGTTGGTGTGGTACACCATTCTTCACAAATACATATTACAAATAGCAAAGTACTAATAGTGTAAAGACAGTGACTTAACTACTTGCATAAAACCTCCTTTACCTGTTACTTCATCATATTCAGTTAGTCCCATTTTGAAGAAATCCATCTATTTGCAGTCTCTTAGATATTGAATTAGTCCACCGTCTCCACCCCGCGGGTTCTGCTGTACCTGCTCGAACTACCGCATGTCTTCTGTTATGCGGGTAATCATGTTAAAATGTTCCTACAGAAGTGCCCCCAGTATCATGTAGACACTCCGATGAGTAGGCAAGTCAGCCATCTTCTCGTGTATCCATTTTGTACACATGTAGCTATTTTTTGTTACATCGTCTTATGGTCATATCTTGCATTCAACAGGGTTCCAAATTGGCTCCTTTGATATTATCACGAAGTCACCAACGTGATGCTGTGGTGAAGTTTTTTTTGCCCTAGTTCAGAGCCAGTTTCAGTCGCCAGTATTTTAACTGTACTTGTTAAGTTCGTTTTCTTTTTTACAGACTAGGGAAGATGTGTTACCTTCTAGATTTGTTGAAGGCGGCTGTGCCCTTTGGTGGTATTTGTTTACCACTTGGAGGTGAGGTTCTTTTCCCATTCATAATAGACATAAGCTGTTTTTTTCAATTTATTTCTGCACATCATTACAGGTTTGCGATTTAATTATTTTATAGGTTGCATCCATGTTTTTCCCCTGATAAAGACCTGTTTCTAGAAAAACCCTATTCCAATAGGTCAAAACGTCGATGCTTTTTTAGCATATTTGCTTGGATGATGATAAATATGATGCAGAAAACCACATATGTTATTATGTCAGAGGTCTTAGACAGTGCAGAGCTCCATGACCCAGGAAACATCTGCTACATCACACATTGCAAATCATTGTCTTTGACAGTTTGTTTATACATTATTTTCATCGAAATTCGAAATACAATAGACCAGAAACACCCCAAACCCCCCCATTGCACTAACACAAGCTATGTTTCTCCCATCCCAACAAATCAAGTTCTTTACCACATGCCTTGCTATATCTCTTTTGGCCAATATCAGCCCCAACAGTAGTAGAGGCCCCTTGTATATAGTACCTCCTATACCCTCCATAATATGCAGAATTGTCAATTTTGGTGAGGATAGGAGCTCCCGCCCCAACACCTCCATCATACAAGCCAACACCCCTCTTCAGAATTTCGTGAGTCCTATACAGCGCCAAACAGTATGGATTAGGGACCTCTCTTCTTGCCCACAACTCAGGCACAGTGGGGAAGCTACCAGGCCCACCCTCCAGAGCCTGAGCCTAGTATAATAAACCCGGTGGAAGTATTTACATTGAATAAGGCGCAGTCTCATCGATATCGGTGCTCCTCTAGGTGAGGCCAGTGCATCCATCCAGTCATCTCCATCCAATTGGCCCCCATCCCCAACCCAAGCCTCTCTGAGTGTGTCCAATTTAGACTATGAGTCACCAAAGATTGGTAGATCTTTGATATCTGATGATCTTGTAGATCTCCCATGAAGACCTTAGCCTCAATCGGACTGAATTCAAAGAGAGCCTCAATTCCGAAAATACTCGGATAAATGGCATGCCAAAATTGGAGGTATTTATAGAACTGAGTTCTTGGCATACGGTATTCTTGCTGAAGGTCTTGAAAGGATTTGAGCACAGAGCCTCGCATTACTGCCACTAATGTGAAAATCCCTATGTTGTCCCACCCTTGAAATCCAGCTAATGCCACCAGCTGTGGCAACTGGCCGTTGTGCCACAGCAGGGTCTCTCTAGTTAGCTTGTTCCACCATCCCATCTTACAGAGGGACTGTTTCCACACCTGAAACACCACCTGAGTTGCCGATGGTAAAGACTTATGCAACAGTGTCGAGTACAGAATGGTATGTAGGGTGGACTCCCCCATACACCTCCCCTCCACTGCATATGCGGGGTCTCCACAGTTGCCATACCACCATTCTTTGAGCACCAGGAGATGTGAGGCCATGTAGTACGATTGGATATCTGATGTGGCTAGCCCCCCACAATACGTTGACTGAAAGCAGGTCCGTAGCGCCACCCTGACAGCCCCCCTGCCCACAGGAAATGTCCCAGCGCAACATTTACCTGGCAAAACCATGAAGGGGGCACCGGGTATGGATGGTTCTACGGATGATTGAGCACGGATGACACCATTTTAAAAGTTGCAATCTGCCATACAGAAAGAGGGGCATGTGCGACCAAGTTTTCATTTCCTCCCTTATCCGTGCCTAGATTGGTACTATATTCCTGTCCCACGATACTCCCAGATATTTCACCCTCTCTGATGACGCCCATACCGCCATGGCCCAGGACCCCAGCTCTGCAGTTCCCCTCAGCACCCACAGCGTAGATTTACTTGGGTTCATGTATAATCCCGATGATTGACTAAAGATTTGCATCTTGGCCCCAGTCTATTTATGTCAGTTAAGAAAAAAAGGACATCATCCGCATACAGGGCAATGCGGTCTGAGAGCCCATGATCCCACTCAAATCCAGCCAACTGTGCGTCGATTCTCACCCACGCTGCCAGAGTCTCCATTGCTAGAGCAAAGCAATACGGCAACAGGGGACACCCCTGACGGTGCCTCTGCCTATGGAGAAAGTAGAGTCTATGGATCCCACCACCCGCACCGACACCGTGAGATCCGTATACAGCAGTTTAAGGTACGCCAAGAATAGCAGACCTATATTAAGTTGGTCAAGAAGCGCGAATAAGTATACCCAACTGAGGGAATCAAATGCCCTATCAATGTCCGCCAGCAAAAGGGCAGCTGGAACTCCCCTTCCCTGGATGGCAGCTAATGCATTATGCGCCTGCCGGATATTATGGAGCGTGGCCCGCTGAGGCATAAAGCCTGCCTGGTCCGGATGAATCAGGGTAGTTATGTGAGATTGGAGGCGAGTAGCCAATAATTTGGCCCAAAGTTTAGCCTCAACATTCAGTAGTGAAATGGGGCGATATGAGATGTGTTGATTTGGAGGCTGGCCTGGCTTATTAAATTTGACCACTTTCGCATGTTCCCAGTCCCGCGCAAACAGCCCCGATATCTAGCTTCTTCAATGACTCGGAGATAGTGCGATCCTATCTTGGCAAAGTATTTCTTAAAGAATTCGCATGGCAAACCATTCGGACCTGGCGCCTTTGCCGAGTTCAATTCTTCCACCGCAGCACAGATCTCCTCCTCGGCGAACGTGAGTTCAAGGTCAGCCCAGGCGTCATCAGATAGGGGCGGGTGGTAGGTCGTCTATAAAACGAAGGATCACATCCTCCTGCAGGAGTTCTCTCGGAGGGTAGAGTTCCGCAAAATACTGTACAAAACTCTTGGCTATGAGGGAGGGGTCACTTAGAACCCTTCCGTCAGGGCCCGGTATACGTGGGAGAACCTGGGGCTGCAGAGCTCTTTGGCATGATCTTTGCAGTAATTTACTGGACTTATCGCCCTATTGATAAATTCTACTGTGAGATGCTAGCCACGCAAGGTGTGCCTCATCCATCAGGATATCCGCATAGGTTTATCGCACCAGTACCAGCTGTCAGCGCACCAAGTTTCCTCCATCCCCCCATCTAATCTGCTCTAGCTCCATCAACTGGGACTCTGACTGCAACAGGGCTTCCCGCCAGGTGCAGCGCGCAGCAGCGCAGAAAGAAATATCCACCCCTGCAATGTGGGCTTCATAGCTTCCCAAAGCGTTGCGGACTCAGCGACAGTCCCCACATTCATATCCAGATATTGTTCACTTGCCAGCCCCATGTGCTCTTGGTACTTCTCATCAACAAGGTGCCATGGGGAAAGACGGCAACAAAAGGACGGTTTCTCAAGACCCAACAGCACCGTCGGAGCCACTAGAGAGTGGTTGGATAAAACCATTGGGAGCAACTCCACGGCCAACACCCTCCCAACTGCTCGTAAGGGCACAAAAATATAATCAAGACAGGAATACGAGTCATGAGAAGTCAAGAAGTATGTATAGCCTAGTTCCGTTAAATGTAGCCACCGCTAGGCATCTACCCATCCCAGTCCTGCTGCCAGGGAGTTGAATTTAATAATATGGTCAACAGTGGAGTGTCCTCCTGACCTCCATGTGTTCACCACCAAGTCCATTACGTCATTCCAATCTCCCTCCATGATTGCCAACCCTTCCGGCATATCTGTCCACATTGTCATGAGATGCTCAACTAAAGCCCATTGCAGCGGCAGTGGGGCATAGACACTACCCAACACCACCTGCTCCTTATATATGGTACCTCAATAAATACGTATCTCCCCTGAGGATCAGTCCATGCTTTGACCTGTTTATATGGGACCCTACGATGCAGCACGATTGCAACTCCTCATTACGCAATGGTAAAGCCAGAGTGGAACACTTGAATATAACCATATCGGAAGAGACACAGTGTTTTGGTACCCATTAAGTGCGTCTCCTAAAGCATCAGGCCGTCCGCTCAGTACCGTTTGGCCTGTTGGAGTATGGCCCCTCTCTTGACCTTATCCAGGGCTCCTCTGACATTCCAACTCACTATTCGTAGGTCACCAGTGTGGTGTTGTGTCCTATCTGTAAGACTTGCCATCTAAGAGTCTCTAGACCTCGAAGTGCGGGACAGCCTTGAGCCAGTACGCAAAGGAAAACCATGTGTGGCAAAAATGCACCGCAAACAGAAAACAAATATTCTCCAACCTCCCCAAACCTCCCTATACCTCAAAACAGTTGAAGTATCTGTCGTGGCAGAGGTGGCTTGCGGGCCACCAATGGATCCCCAATTACCTGCCCATAATCAACTGACGTTCCCTTTAGCTATTGAAATTTGAACAGAGGTAAGAGAGGGGCTCTAGCCCAAGTTTCATCGGTCTAGACATGAGACATAAACCGTCCCACAATTCAAGAACGTCCCGGTGCTGCTATGATGCCGAAGACCCCTGCCGGGGCACCGATGTAGATCGATTAGAGTCACTACAGGATATGGAGCAGCATCTCAATCTTGACCTCCTGGAGCCTTTGATATTGGGTTTGGGTGGTCTGTGGGCAGCTTCACTGGACTAGGAATGAGTGCGCCGCCAAATCTTAACAGTTTCGTCCGTGCAATTGAATACATCCTCCGTCGATTCAAAGAAGAGAGTACAGGACTGATACACCACCCGCAGCTTGGCTGGATACCACAATGCGTAGGGGAGTTTCAGCTCAGGGAGGTGGGCATTGGCTGCCATAAAAGATTGTCTTTTCTGCTGGACTAGTTTTGCATAGTCCAGGAATATGAGAATGTGAGTGTTTTCGTACAACAGAGGTTCCTTGAGACTAGCCTGTTTTAAGATTGCATCTCTGTCATGGTAGTTCAGGATCTTGGCAATGACAGGCCTCAGTCTGGTACCCGGGGGTGGCTTCTGCATTAGGGCCCTATGGGCCCTCTTGATAACAGAGGCAACCGGACAGCGATTCGGGAGGGAGGCTGTCCACCAGCCACCTAGTAAGAAACTGTTCCTTGTCCCCCCCCACCCCCTTTGCATCCTCCAGGGAAGCCAACAAAACAGAGGTACTTCTCCTGGCCCTACCATCCGTCTAGTCCTTCTGCGATGCAAGGCCTCTAGTGATCGACTTCAGCGACGTGACCTGCTTCTGCAGTGTGGCTACTGAGTCTTCCACTCCTGAGACTCTGGTTTCGACCTCAGTAAAGCTGTTGACCGCATTTCGAAGATCTTGCCTCAGGAGTGTAACGTCAGAGCCCACCCCTCCAATCTTTGCCTCCATAGCAGCCCTGGACTGTGTGATGGCTGCCATGAGTGCGGCATTGTCTGGAATGCCCCCTTGTGCCACTCCTTGATCTGCAGCAGAGGCCCTCGATCCAGTGAAGCGATCCATGGTGCTCTGCTTGACAGATCCTCCCCCTGGTTTGTCCCCTATCATAGTGGCGGTCGGACGGCTGTCGTTGAAGGTGGCAGTTCAGCAGCCCTCAAGCCAGACCCTTAGCTCACAGCACTGTTGTTCAGTATGCCAGCAGCCGTTCTTCACTCACACTGTCCCAATTGGTAATTGACGAGGGGAGTCTACACAAAAGAGGCAAGCCTGGAGGCAGACAGGAAACCACCATATTCTGCCTCTCAAACCTGCCCGGCATCCAGACTTCTCTCCCTCCACCATCTGCAAAGATGGGGAAACCGTGGTTAATGACAACTACCCAGCAAACCAAAAGAGACAAATATGCCACCTTGATTCCGAAGGTACTAGGGGAAACAAACCCCCCAGCAGATGCCGCCCTATCACAAGTTACTTCTGAGCAAATCCTGCAAGCTATATGTGAGATGCGCTTCACCATTGAAAGACAAATTGTGGGAGTTGGACTAGAACGGGGGCTACTCCACCAAGACTTACGTACAGTTGCAGTTAGAGTTACAGACGGCAAATAGCATAACTCTACAGTGGAGGACACAGCCCATACACTATCCACGTATATTGCCCACCTGAAAGAAAAAGTGTGCTAACTTGAATGTAGGGTGAAGATGAGGAGGGGCGCTTACAAAGCAACACCCTACACTTTGTCGGTATACTGGCAAGTAACCATCCGGCAGCGATCCTCGCAACCTGGCCTAAGACATGGATGCCTACAGATGCACTTTCAACATTCTTTGTAATTGAAAGGGCCAATAGATCACTGGCAGCACAGCCACCTCCTGTGGGCCTCCCCACAGCTGATGATTGTTAGATTTCCTAATTATGCCGACAGAGATACTATCCTAAGGCAAGTCAGACTCCAGACTCCTCCTTCGCTTGAATCAACGAAAGCATATATATGGATTATGCACTGCAAATCCCAAACTAACTTAAATTCTTCTCTATGTTAAGCGAATATTGAGAGACATGGTGCTGACATATATGTTACCATTTCTAGCCAAGCTGAAAATCATGCACAATGAAAAGACTCACTCCATTGACTCACCACAAGCTGTATGGGACTGTCTAGACATTGGGTCACCGAGATGCGGAACCCCCACATGGGCATCTGCCACTGAAGAGCACCAAGCAAAACAGTTACTTCCCCAAACAGAGGGACAAATCAAACCATATCTGGTTCTAGGGCGATTGGGAGGGGGTATGGATTGACCTCACAGGATTTCCATGAGCCACATCAGATATATGGTTAGGTTGGTTGTGCAAACACTCTATCATGATCCGTAAGGTTGCCTGTCCAAAGTGAGAATTAAGCTACATACCCAGTGACAAAGCAAGGAAACTGTTACACTGGTTGGTCAATAGGAAACAAGCCCTACGCCTGAGCCCTAGCATCATACTACCCATGCGCAGCATTATCACTGATCACAATTTATTAGCACAGGAGTTTGTAACCTTCTACAAACAGATATTCGGAGCAACCACTCGGTCACAAGAGCGTATGCACACGATTGTGTACGACTTGATCCTTCCACACTTCACTGACATGGACAGTCGCAGTCTCAAAGAAGCACTCACAGCAGCTGAATTATTTGCAGCTATCCAATTCCCCACTGGTAAAACACCTTGCCCCAATGGTTACCCCCCCTGGACTTTTTTCAAAAGGTTTGTCTCACGCTTCACCACACCACAGCTTGACATGTATACAGAAGCTCTGGAACAGGGAGAGTTGCCGCATGACATATGGGAAGCCACAATTTCTGTCACTCTTAAGCCAGACTCAGAAACCTCCATACCAAAGCGAATCATACAGGCCCATTTCCTTACTCAATATTGCAACCAAGATCCTAGCAAAGGTGTTGGCGATGCAACTAGCAGGAGTGATCATGGTCCTGGTCCACGGGGACCAGAGTAGATTGATGGCATGGCGCAGTACACAACACTGTCTTAAATGACTAAACACTGCATTGGCACTAACTAGAGAAAGAACAGACAGTAAAGCGCTGAAATCAATAGACTTTGAAAAAGGCTTTGATTCAGTAAAATGGAAGTTCACGTTTCGCCTACTGAAACAAATGAACTTCGGATCAAGCTTCCATCGATATGTCTTGGTTCTCTACTCTAGGCCACGGGCACAAGTCAGAGTTAATGGAGAAGTCACCCCGAGCTTCCAGTTTGCTCCAGGGACCAGAAAAGACACTTTATCAGCCCTCCTCTTCGGCCTGACCATTCAGCCACAGGAGGAATGGATTACAGGCGACATACAACTCAATTGTTTTAAATGGCCAAAGTGTCTCAAAACATGGTATCGCTATACAAGGATGAGATCCTAGTTTACAATAGTTATCCTGAAACTTTCCTCCTAGACTGATGCACATGTATATGCAGGTTCCCCTGGACTCACTGTCAATTGGACTAAATCCACCTATATCCCCCTGACAGGGAATCATGACGATATATGGCCTACCATCCAATTACAGTGGGCAGACTGACAGTTCAAGTACCTGGGCATGCACATAGGCATGGAAAAGCAAATGGCATGGGATCTAAATGTAGTCCTGCTCCTTGCTAGGAACAGACAGGAAATGGATGTAAGAGAAGATCTCCCTCTAAACACAGCAGGCAGAGGAGCGCTGCTAAAAATGATTTTGCCACAAAGGCTGCATTATACACTACAGAATTACCCCCTTGTTATACACAACAATTCTTTCAAGGCCTGCAATCGGTGCTGGTGAGGTTCCCCAGGACTGGACCACAACCATGTATCTCTTTTCGTAAATGTGTCCTTAACCTTATGACAGGGCCTGGGAATTGCAGACGTAAGGCTCTACTACTGGGCCAGCCAGATAGTCTTTTTAAATGACTAGCTTCAAATGAACTGCAATGACCCGGCAATAGCCGTTGAGATGCGTGTGCTGGAGCAGTGCGACATCTTATGCTTACTATACATCCAGGGGCAGACAGCAACCATCTCCCAGCGACCCGTTGGCACCAGGCATTGTAATAGATTAAATGGCACAGGGTGCCAACAGCAGAAACCCTGCTGTGGAATGTAACATGGCTACCTCACACAAACAACTTAGAAGTATTATAAGAATGGGATTCCACTGGTATCTCTAGGCTGAGAGATGTATTGGAGAAGACACTGTGCTCATTTCAAAATGTATGCGCAGTGCTTAATTTGTAAGCAAAATAAGCGCCAGGGTCCACGTCAGCTTGTGAAACCTATTTTCAATTGTCAGAGCTGCCAATGACAGTACAAGCACAACTACTAACCATCACACTACTACAAGAATGTCTTGAGTGGTAGGTATTAGTCATTTTACTGTACATTGAATGAATACAAAACTGTTGTTGTCCTCATCTCTGAATTAGATATACCACGCCACCATGTGCCAGACTGTCACAAGTCCCAGTTATGAGAATTAAGTGCTGGTGCTGAGTACCAGAAACCACGGGCTCAAATTAAGCACTGCTTATGCGACCCTTCCAAAATGCACAACTCACAATTCTACCGCTGTTTATAACTCCGGCATGCACTGGAGGCATCATTGAACCTGGCACAGACCCTGCCACAACACAACCAGCTGGAAGCACAGGTCACCCGATCTAAAATAACATGAAAAGGGATCACACATGTATTGTACACTCTTATTCAGTGCTAACGTGCATGTGCTCTCTCCTGTAAACATGGAATGATGGTCTATTACTGTTTAGCATGTTTAATTTACCTGTACAGCCCTTGTACAATGGTATCCCAAATACCCAGGGCCGGAAAATTAAATGTTACTAGTGAGCCTGCAGAGCTGCTTGTGCCACCTACAGAAGTAGCCTTTTAAACCTGTCCCAGGGTTTTATCACTGCAAGGCCTGCGTGCGCACTTTACTGCCACATTGACTTGCCATTTGCTTTACTTGCCAAGCCTTGAAACTCCCCTTTTACCACATTTAGGTCACCCCTTAGGTAAGCCCTAGGTAGCCCTTATGGGCAGGATGTTGCGTAGGTAGAAGGTAGGACATGTGCCTTTATTGTGTGGCGTGTCCTGGTATTGACAAGCACCCTATTTTGTTTTTCACTACAGTGAGTGCTGCTCCACTAGCTCCACAAGCATTGGGAATTCACTTAAAAGTCTTTAAGTGGAAATCTCTGATCTGAAAGGAGAAATGTTGTCATGTTTGGTATGTTTTGAATAGTGTTGATAAATCCTGCATCTTGGTGTAGATGGATTTTTCATTAATATCGTAAAAAATCCACTTTTACAAAGTGGGCATTTCACTGTGGTTATGACTCTTGTGCTTTGTAGCCTGACTCCAAACTACGTCTAGGGAACAGTGGCAGCTAGGCTTTGTGCATACTGTCCAGACAGCCATCACACAGGGAGGGTTGTCACAGGGTTGCATCTGCATTCATCTACATACTGAATGGCCTTCATGGGCTGGGAGAGAGGGCGGTGGGGCACACTTACATTTGTAAAGGCATACACAAAGGGCTTGTTTACTCTCTACTCATGTCTAGAGCCAGAACTGGGATTGAATGGGGGTTTTGTGCACTTCTAAAAGTTCTTCTGAAGTCACTTATACATCAAAGACATTTTGAGTATAAGTACAGGGGTTAAGACCCAATAATAATAATAATAATAATAATAATAAGCATTTATTAAGCGCCTGGCTGCACAAAACTGTGTGTCCCCGCGCTGATTGCAAATGCAAACCATCTAGAGGAAGAGATCAGGCGAACAGGGATTATTTTTAGGGAAATAGGTGGGTTTTGAGTCTGGCTCTGAATCTTGTTTCAGATGGCTCCATACGTAGTTGAATTGGCAAGGCATTCCAGAACTTAGTGGCTAAATAGCGTAAGGATTTTCCTCCCATCTTAGCTTTGATGATGCAAGGGATTTGAAACAGCATCGTGCCTGCTGATCTGAGATTTTTGATCGGCCTGTGGATGGTCATGAGGCCTCTTAGATAGCTAGGGCCTTTATTTTGGGCAATGCGATGTGTGTAGCAGAGAGTTTCAAATATTATTCTTTCTTTGACAGGGAGCCAGTGAAGCTTGGCAAGCGCATTTTTTGTCGATGCTCTGCGAGGGAGACCGAGCACCAGTCGCGCTGCAGAATTTTGTATGCATTGTAACTGGTGCAGGCTCTTTTGATTGAGACCCAGTAAAAGAACAGTACCGTAGTCCAAATGGGGAGATATTAGGGCATGGACTATGGTTTTTCTTGCTTCAATTGGCAGCAGGTCAAGTACTTTGCGCAGCACTTTAAGGGTGCTGTAGCATTTACCTGTCACTTTGTTTACCTGGGCTCTACCCGAGAGGTCTGGGTCAAGCATGACTCCGAGGTTCTTCACCTTCTCTGCAGGCACAGGTAGTTCTCCTAATTCGCTAGGCCACCAGGCGTGTGACCAGACGGAGGGGTTCTTCCCTACAATCAGTACCTCTGTTTTATCTCCGTTTAAACGGAGGCAGTTGGCGTTCATCCATGACGCTATCTTTAGCATACAGTTTGAGAAGTTGGAGGCTAGGTCTCTACTGTCTGGCGTTATTTTGAACACCAACTGGGTGTCGTCAGCATAGCTGACAATGCCCACCCCAAATTCCTCTACAATGTATGCCAGGGGTTCCATGTAGATGTTAAATAAGGTAGGGCTCAGGCTTGAGCCCTGTGGAACCCCATGGCTAACATTGCGAGGTGATGACTTGAAGGGTGGGCAGTGAAGTTGGAAAGTTCTATCAGAGAGGTATGATTTGAACCAATTGAGAGCAGAGTCTTTAACTCCCATGTCTGAGAGCCGAGACAGCAGCGTGGTGTGCAGTACGGTGTCAAATGCTGCACTTAAGTCCAGTGGGACCAACGCTGCTGTCTCTCCCTCATCCACCAGTTTTCGAATCTGTTCGGTGGAGAACAGAACGGCTGATTCCGTTGAATGGCCTGCTCTAAACCCTGATTGGGAAGGGTGGAGGAGAGATTCTTTCTCCAAAAACTCCATGAGTTGGAGATTGGCCACCTTTTCTATGATCTTAGCACAGAAAGGGAGAAACGAAATTGGTTGCAGATTTTGAAGCTGGGTAATTGGGATGTTCGGTTTCTTTTTTAGTGGTATTACCTGGGCAGATTTCCAGTTTCTCGGGACAATGCTATCACGGAATGAGGTTGTGATCATGTTGCTTATATGCTCCAGTAGTACGCTTTCCATAACCGCTTTATACTGTTCCGGAGGGCAGGCATCCATAGGGGAGCCTGAACCAATGGTGTTTATGATGTTCAACAGTTCCTGTTTGTTGGGGGTCCTGAAATTGGTAAACTGGGGTTTATGGGGGCAGACGTCGAGAGTTTCTGCCTTGTTATTATCTGACCTGGTGTTGTTGGTAAATGTGGCATGAATATTATCTACCTTTTTCACGAAGAAATCGGCTATTTGTTCACATATCTCTGTGGAGAAGGTGTCTTTAGTATCCAGACAGGATAGTGTTGTGATTTCTCTATAGATACCGAAGAGTTCTTTGGTGGGGTTTTTGGCTTCCATTATTCTGCATTTGTAATGACGACTCTTTTCTAATCGTACCAATTTTTGGTATTTTTTCAGCTCGGTTCTATACTTTTCTTTAAGTTCTGGGGTGTAGTCTTTCCTCCACATTCGTTCGGTGGATTTACATTGTGCTTTAGCCTTTTTCAATTTTTCAGAGAACCAGGGGGCATTTTTAGTTTGTCGAGCTGGGGGCTTGGTCGTCCAGGGAGCAATTTTGTCCAATGCTTTTGTTAGCCATGATTCAAAGTTGTCCCATACCTCCTGTAGGGAAGCGCCTGTTGCCAGGGGGTGTTCGGTAAGTTCCTGCAGCAGCAATTCAGGGGTGCATTTTTTTAAATTACGGCGTCTGTAAGGGGGATTATTCGCATGTGACTTGGTGCTGACGTTTTTAACTATTCTAAATGGCACCATACTGTGATCAGACCATATCAGTGGAACTGGTGGGGAAGTTTCAATGCTCTTATAGTTCGTAAATATGGGGTCTAATAAATGCCCTTGTTGATGCGTGGGTAGGATGGATAGAAGCTTCAGATCAATAGCATTGAGAGCATTCAAAAGGAGTTGAGCTTCCTTGGAGTGGCTATCCTCTAAATGGATATTAAGATCGCCCAGTATGATGATATTTTTATGTCTGACGGCTAATTGAGTGGCCAGTTCGATAAGTTGGTTACAGAAGGATGTTGCAACTCCAGGGGGTCTATATATTAGTAATCCCGTAATGGTATTGGTGGTGTCTAATTTAATAGTGATGTTAGACACTGCGTGGGACTTGTAAACATACACTGCTGGCTCTACAGACTGCACATTAGCATATGGAACTGGAATGCTGACAAGAAGCACCGCCATTTTTGTCAGACTTGCTTGTTGTGCTGACCTGTGGCCTGCTGGGCTAGAAGAAAGACTGCCACGTTGCTACAAGGACCCTGGTGTGCTGGCCTGCTGCTTGTTCTCTGCTTTAGTGCCCCCACAGTTGTTCTCCAGGCGTTGGTTTGCTGCTTCTCCCCACCACTGTTTTTTTTGATGACTGGGAACTTCCCCTCTTGTTCTCAACTTAGTGCAAAGTGAGAGCTTCAGTTTGTTCCTTGTACAAGAAACTAACTCATGAGGAGCGCATGATACTTTCTCTTCTGGGCTGGCACCAAGTAAGTGCAGAGTAGCCACTTTGCTGTATATTTGAAGGAGGAGAACTTTCGGTTGCAGACAGCACTGCTGTTCTCATCAGCATCGTACAACGAGCCTGAAAAATGCCCAGCTTAATTGTGCCCCGAGGCGCTGCTGTGATGAGAACAGTTAAGGGGGAATCATCGCAATGTCAAGGATCCATAGGGATACTGAAGCCTCAGCAGACCTTATCATGTGGTTCTGTCCCAGGCTCCCATTACAAGCGTCATTGAAGTTTCCCTGACCTTGCCTAGGAGATCCTGGGAGGCCTCAGGATGCAGTGTTACTCCCCCCAGTCACGTGATCCTGCATCGGTCCGACGTCCGTGCCCTGCTTTCCCACAAGGCCAGGCCGGCCGAGAAGAAGACAATGCTGTTAACTCAATGCAAGTGTCCCAGTCTGCCTAAATGGCAGTGATGCCCAAGTGACAGCTGGCTGCATCTCCGGACGAGGGGCCAGAAATGCCACTGGGAGCAGGGAAGCCGGCATCTACATAGTACGAGGAGTGAACCAGCCAGGCTCCTCCGTAAATTACCTTGTCAGAAGATTCTGACATGGGGCAGCTGCCATGTTGTAGAGCTGCACACGAGGGGGACCAAGGGAGGCCGCCCCCACTATAAACTAAAGTGTGGGTGCTCCCCATCTTCTGTGGGAAACAGGACCGTTAGTGGCACCTGGTCCTTTTTGGTGGCATTACAGGAGGAGTCCTTGGCGGAGGCTTCCCCAGTCGGGAACTGCCACAAAAGGGAAAATCCTGGAAAACCACCATTTTACCACATTCCAGGTAGTAGGAACACAGATACGTCTGGGCCTACACTTTGCTTTGAATGCAGCATAGAGTCTAAAAGGAGCACAAGAGCACTGTGCTCAACTATTTTATGGTGAAATGTATGGTACTGAGGTGTTCTTGGGGATGCTTTAGTAATTCTAAATGGTTTGCATTTTGTGCCTTGATGTGAGGATTTATGTTCTGTTATGCCTTATATTGACAGGATAATTAATACGCTTTCAGAAGCTGCTTAAAATGTACTGCAATGTTTTCTTTCCTTATGTTGATTTGCAACGTCAGTCATACTTTTATTGCACGCATTGCGAGGTTTGAGACAATTGCCTAATTGGCAAAGTAATCTTTCAGGTATGATGTGTTGGTCTTTATTTGTACATGATATATTGTATATTTGTATATAATATTGTGTGGAGTCTTCTTTTGTGGTGCATTTATTATTTTACTGGTGTGAGGGTGTTGAGCAAACGCTTTACACATTGCCTCCACAGCTACCAGGCGGTGATCACAGGTTATCTTTGATGTGTCTAACTTACTTGCCCTGACAAGAGTCGTGGGCTAGGCCTGAGTTAGGTGCATACCCTAGCTAACCAGAAACCCCATTTCTAACATGAAGTATGATGTCACTGTGTGTTAATAAGCCAAACATTTATTCAGTGTAGCAGGCCAAAGGAACGTATAACAGCCAGATCAGAATTGATCAACTAGCCGTTCACTTCAAAAGGGGTTCTACCTTTCTTAACATGAGGACAATTGATTTTTTGTCCTTATTAGTATATTACCAATGATGTAGCACAATGAAACAACAGCCTGGAATTAATGTGTGTATTATCTGAAGGTTACAGATTCACATTTGGAGATTCCATTTATGTTCCATCATTCCCAGTTCAACAGATCAAACAAGGTACCTTACAGAGGTAGGAAAATGCAAAATTTGTTGTAGCAAGTGTTATATAAAAAGTTATTATTAGTAGTGGTATGAGTAGTAGCATTATTAACATTGACAATTGTTTGCAGCTGAATGCTAGCAAAATGGAAGTGATGCTGGTAGGGAAAAACACCTCCCTCTGGAATGAGCACTGGTGGCCGGCCTCGCTGGGTACCGTGCCAACACCAAAACCAGTGGTTAAGAACTTGGGAGTGTGGATGGATGCGGCTCTCAATTTTCAGACCCACACGAAGAAGGTGGCTGCAACCTGCGTGGGCCTGTTGAGAGGTCTCCACCCCATCCTGAAGTTCTTCAATGCGCCAGTTCAGCAGCTTATTGTCCAGGCTACGATTTTATTGCGCCTGGACTATGCGAGCGTGCTGCTCCTGGGCGCAAACAAAGCCGAGATCCTGCGACTCCAACGAGTCCAAAACTCGGCAGCTAGAGCACTGGTCAGACTTCCCCATAGATGCTGCTAAAGCCACAATCAGAGGCTTTCACTGGCTTCCGTTTGGCGCACGGATCCAGTTTAAAGCACTCTGTATGGTGTTTAAATTCTTGAAATGTAAAAGTCCTGAGCTGTTGCGGCCTCTTCTAACCTCGTACATTCCCCAACGTAGCTTGCACTCATTGGGACAACATCTGGTAATCATGCCTAGGATTAAACTGTGCCGTGCCAGGAGCCGTTCATTTCGGCTCCTGGCAGCTAAGTTGTGGAACTCCCTGCCAGTCTCTATTCGTGGCATAGAGGACACATTAACCTTTCGAAAAGCCATTAAGACCTTCCTCTTTCCATTGTCTTAGAGACTGTGATTTCTTTGGCCAGCTTCTGTTTAATCTGTACAATTAGACTAACAGCGTCGGGATGCCTCTTCGCTGGGGCAGCTGTGCGCTTAGCAAAATTATAACATAACATATAACGTTTTACTTACTTGTTCGATTTTGTGCTCCTTCTATCAAAGAAACACTTGTCAATTCAACAAAGACGTATTCTGCCTTCTCTGGATCAGCATCATCTAGTATAGGCACATCAAAGGTGGCATTTCTCAAATTGGCTGTAAAGATTGCAGACCCTGAAATCGGCACATAGTCTCTCCCTTGTGTCGCTCTGGCTGCGTTAGCTGGAAAGTAAGGGGACCGGTCACTGTCCAGCATGGTTCTGTATGTGACTCTCACAATGCCCATTAGGCCACTCAATCTAACAATAGTTAAGGTAATGTTTTTTGTTTCTTCCTCAACTTTGATGGGTCTGTTCTTTGCAGAAAAGATGAAAAGTCCATAAGGATCATCACTGGCAAGCACCGTTAAAGCAGCAGTGGTAAGAGCCCCCAGCCGGCCATTGGAAACATTTGTGATTGAAACAGAAAAGGTTTTATCCAACTCTGGGACATCATCAGGCGAGACCTGCAGAGTGATGTTGGCCTTTCTCTGTCCTATGCCGAAGGTGATATTGCCATAGTTAGACACCAAGTCCCCTGATGGATCAGCGTTGATATTCCAGTACAAGGTCACAAGAGACAGTGCACCCTGCTCACGTACAACCTGCAAGAAAAATAGGCATGTTTAAGCTAAGGAACGTGTGGCTTATTACACTAACCAGAGAACATCTGCCCCAACAACTGCAGTCACGGGCACACGACTTCTTCACATGAGTTCTGGTTCTGATGTTGTTCTATGAGGAGATTTATGGGCTCCTCTATAGTATTAAATATGTGACTTTAAAAGTTATTTTTCATAATTAGCATTCTACTTCATATTTTGTGCATTTAATTTAGTTTGAATTGGCATATGACGCAGTTCCAAACTTGCTCTTGTAATGTTTTTATTGAGACGACGTGAACAGCGTTTAGAACTAATTTGAGTGGAAGAGGCTGAGTGACTAACTGCTGGAAGTGGTCTCAACATACTTGCGACTGCACATAATACTCTGAGCCTTCCATACTTTTCAAGTGTCAAATTACGTCAAATTTAGTACACAGTGCTGCCACTTATGTTGCCCTTCAGCATCTAGTTTTCAGCATAGAAATGTTTCATTTTATCAGGTACATTCTGTGAAAGATAAGGATTAATTAATCTAGTGTATAAGTATGCATTGAGCTAGCATAGTTTACTTCATCAGGTAAGCGCTTGGGGAAAAGTCACACCAGTTTAGAAAATCTTACACCAGTAGATTATTAGTGAACACGTTACTAAGGGCTCAATTTATATATTGGCAGACGGCCCACTGTTCTGCCAAGGGGGACGGAGTAGATTACTCTTTCCACCTGGTGGAGGGACTGACCGTAGAATATGTAAATGACCGCCAAACTGGCAGTCATTTATAAAGCTTTGGCAGGAACCATCATCATGGAGGTTCCTGGCAATGCTCTTCGCTGTTTAGTGCAGGACTCTGGCTACATGACAGAGTCCAGCTCCAGTTATATTTTTTATTTTCAAAAAGAAAATCCTGAAACTCGATATTTTTTTTGAAAATGAAAAAGAAATCGCCCACTCGCCATGGGATTGATCTCCCATGGTGATGGGGTATTATTTCTTTTTACCGTCCCCTACCACCAGGGTTTTCCTGGCAGTGACAAACAGTAAAAAAATGGCTATACATCTGCCCATCCTAATTGGGTGGGAGTAGAGCTTAATTTATATTTTAAAAAAAAGTACCAGTGGCCTCTTCAGGAGGCCACCAAAGGTTGGGAGGCAGGTATTAGTTGTTTTAATGCATTTTAAATTAACCAACTACTATTGCTCTGCTCATCTCCTAATTACACAAACATCGCCACCATGTTGCAGCTGCCATTAGACAATTATGTCATGGGCAATTAAGTGCCGGTGCTGAGCACTGGAACCCAGCAGCTCAAGTTAGGGACTGGGTGGGAAGACATATAGCTATTTTTTCAACTGCCCTTACTCTGTTGGGCCTTTGGAGAGGTTTGGCTATGGTGGTGATGGAGTAGTCACTGCAAAAGCCAAACCTATGGCCCGCCCACATCTAAATGGGGTGGTGGGCCATTATCTTGGCGACAAGCATACTCAGTCACTGTTATGATGGTGTATGCTTACCATCACCATATAAATTGGGCCCTTAGATCTTAGCCCAAAAGTAATTTTGTGTTGACAGAAGAGTATAAGCAATGAGTGATGAGGTATCTGGGGATGGCACCAGTAATCAGGAATTAGAATTCATGGGCCAAGTTTATGAAAATTTGAAATTAAGTCAGACATCGTAAGGCAGCCAGACTCATTAGAAGTAAGATATCTATATTTGAGACTCACAAATGGTAAATATATCTGAGAGGGATTTAGCAGCACATTCATGAGATTTCAAAAGAATTTAAGCGAACGCTTTTAGACAATCTTGATACAATAAAAACTAACTTAATATGCAAGGAAATAGTCACAGCAGTAAAATAACCATTCCATGTAGATGTAACATTCTCAGATAGCAAAAGTGACCCCAATCATTGGCCATGGAAACCTGTTCATACCTTCGCTCTACAGGCAAGTTCATTATGGTCAATGAAGCATATACTATATGCCACATAACCACGGACTCCTCTGTTTATTTTACTCATACCAGAAGAGTTTCCAGTCATCTTTGTACCCACCATTTGTCTACTGGTCAACATAAGTGTTTTTTGGAGTAGACTATTTTATGTCAAATAGACTATTTTCTGTCAATATAAGTGTTTTTTTGAAGTAGACTATTTTCTGTCAAATAGACTATTTTCTGTCAAATAGACTGCGAAAATCAGCTTCACAGAAAAAGGTACACAATCCACGTCTATTTTATAAGTCCAGGTGAGAAAGGGTTTTCCACTTGATTATAAAAGGTGAGTAAGATCTTGATCAAAAATTAACACTACTTTTCCAAATGATAATTTTTTTGGCACGTTTGAGAAAAGATGTTGAGTAAATTCAATCTTGAAATGAAGACTCTTTCTCCATCATCAGCACTTACGACTACCAGCAAAGGTCATTATTGGAAAGAAAATCATAGCATATATGTCACATGAGCAGCTAATGGAACTCTTGCATAGCTGGAATTCATATTTAAAGATCTGGAAATAGATAACTCCTCTAAGAAACTTGTAGCACTTACAATACCAAATACATTTCTGAAATGTGCACATAACAAGGTCTTCGTTAGTAAGGCAGAAAATGTGTTAGTTATTCAGAATGAAACAAAAGTGCAGGGATGTACGGATAACACTGGCATAATGTTAGGCTACAAAGTCAAAAAGCAAAATCTAATAGTAACAGCTCTTGAACTAATGCTAAGTAGTTGGAAAAGGCACTGGTTATGATGGTATTAGTAGGCAATTGTGTGGATTTGAAAAGTGCATGCAAAGAGGCAGGTGAATCTGATAGACAATGGAAAATTCTTGAAAACTATCCTCTATTCCTGAATTAATCCATAATGTGCTGAGCTGTTATTAGAACGGGAAATCCCTTGCGATGAAATCAGTAGAGCAATTAAGAATGCACCCAATGATAAAATGCCAGGCTGTCATGGTCTAGAAGCAGAGACTATAAATTGCTGGAAAAAGTATTTAATAATAAAATGCATAATAATAATATGACTAGGTATAAAACAGTCATCACTAAAATTGTTATGTAATGTAATAAACAACTAGTGTGTGACAGCTATCACCACACCGCTATTCATTGCGATATTATGAGTGTTTCTAATGTCTGAGCTAGGACGGTGGTAAATGCTATGGGTCTGATTCAGTTGGTTATCAAAGAAACGTACTTAGCATGATTATTGAGTTACATATGGAAAGGGCCTTTAATAATGTGTGATGGGATTTTTTGTTTTGAGGCTTGGAAATTATGGTTTAAGGCAATGAATGCATTTGTGTTTTTTCTTAAGAAGTGTTTCGTGTGGAACTCTACAGGATTGCTTTCCTGTCGTCCTGGGGCTCTGCTTTATTTCTGCTCCTCTTTGATTTAGCCATTGAAATATCCCTAGTAGAGTGTAAAATGGACAAACCATGTTTTTTGAGGAATTTGCCTGCATGAACTGGGAGTAATTGCATTAGTCTTTGCGGATCATTTCCTGCTTATTGCATCTAACCTGAGTGTTTCAGTGTCTATTATATGTCATTGAAATGAGGGATCAGAAGCAGGTTAAATATTTTGATGATTAATATTTTGTTAAGAGTATTTATTTACTATTCTTTTATAGTTTATAGTTTAATGAAATCTCATTCATAAAAATGTTGGTTCCAGTTTCCAAGGGATTCTTGAAACACCAAGCTTAGATACTTACATTGAAAACATTTTGCTTTAGGCAAGCAGGTTTTTTGATTGGTTAGATTACCTTCTTTTGTGTCTTGTTGTGTGTAGTTTTATGGAATAATGTCCCATTTAAATTAATTTTATTATCCGAAAGACGATAATACCACTTTACAATTCTTATTTACACAAGAAACGTTTTAGTGTGTTTAGAAATCTGGGACAATCTTCATTTGCTCATGAGCATTCAGATTCATGGCAAATGCCTTTGATTTGCAAGAATGATGGGCTTAGATGGTGGTTTGAGGTAGACTGTCAATAGGGCACAATCAGGAATGTATGAGGACGTCCATCCTTTTGCAGATATTGATGCAACATGCTTCCTTCTAAACCCTGAAGCTGCAGAGACTGAATGGATGCTGCAGACTTTATACATTTTATGGGATATGCAAAGTGGACAAATCCCCACCTTTGAGGGGGTCTGTTGGCAAAATGAGACTGTGTCTATAAAATAAGATACTTTTTTAATTTGAATGCTAACCTTGCCTAGTCTTTCCAACCTTAACCCTTGTGCTATTGGGCAGTTGGTAACAATTCCCTTAGGAAATGTATGTCTCTATATCTCTATGTATGTACACCCTCACTCAACTCTCTACCTATATCCAAAAAACGGTGTCTACTTCGCCTCTCTCCCAATAAACATATGTGCCCATCTTTACATCGGTCCTTCTCTACCTATATCTTTAACCCCTACACATCATCTTTCGCTCAAACTCAACTCTCTGAACCTAATCCATTTAGCTATCTATTCAAATCTTTATGCCTAACCTCTCTCCACTGCTCTTTTGACCCTCTGTACACCTCATCACTCTGTACCTCATTTCTCATTTTACCTTATATCCCTCTCACTAGCTTATCTCTCATGACCCCACCTCTTCTTTCTCTATTTAATGCGTCAATTCACCGTTTGTTTGCTACCTCACTTCATTACCTCCCGTCTCCTTTTTTTCTGTTCACTCCACTTTTTATCCTTCACTATCTTACTCCTTTCTAACTACTAATCTTTCTCTACCTCTACCTAGTTTTCTGCCTCTCCTATCTTCCTACCTTATCTCTGTTGGTGTACTTCGGTACTCTGCCTCTCTCTACATTTAATTCTCCTTATTGCTAGATCCCTTTCCTTCAGTCTAAAACTTTACCTATCTCTCTTTTTCTCTACATATGTCTCCCTTGTTCTACCTCTCTCTATCATTCTTGCAGGCTACACCAACTTTCTCTCTTTACCTTATGCAGTTGCAGCTGGCATTTAAAGGGGTGCGAGACAGGTGCACACGTGCAAATGTTAATATTAATAAAACATGCTGAACCGACGTCCTCCGCTCTCTGCTCCGGAACTCTTCTAAGGAACTGGATGCAGTGCGGGCGCCAATCCTAATGCTGCTCTCATGCTGTGAGAGCAGCACGCTGATTGAAGGGAGCAGCCTCACTCTCCGCTCCCGAGGACACTATAACCCTGCCCTTGCTCTGAGACAGCTGGGTTAGAGGCTTCAAAGAGTGCATGTGTGGCTGGACACCACAAGACAGCCGACCAAAGGGATATGCACACTTTGAAAAGTGCACAATCAGCCCACCCTCCTCCCTGCTGCTGTTGATGGAGCACGATGGTGCTCTTTATATTGTGGTGGTGCATCATATTCACAGATAGTCTGCACCCACATTTATTCTGTTGTTGCGTTAACAATTGATCATTAGGGTGTGTTCTGTAACAATCTGCAAAAGTGAAGTTAGAACCGTTACGTATCATGTATAGAAATGACGCAGGAGATGTGTTTTGAATAAAGTAATCGCTTTGTAATTGCTTAATTAAGTTGCTTATTTATAATGTAATGCATAGAGTTAGACGTGCACCTGATTAAAGTTGTACAGGGATGTGGCAACTCAAACAAATATGTAAAGGCTATAGGCTGTTTAAAATGATTTGCGCCTTCAAATGTGCTCATGTAATGTGATTATTTAGAAATGCTTAAGTAAACTGTTAACTTATATGTATCCTCGTAGGGCCTATGTACTCCATTCTTATGTTGGCCGATTTCTGTAGTCCTGAAACGTATTCAAGGTCAACGAGCCAGGAGCTGGGAGTATCGACACTAAATGGAAAATCTCCTATTAGGAGTGCTCAGCAGGATGAGGTGATCAAGAATCAAGCAGTGGGCGTGTTTTATGATTTGTGTTTTGAATTAGGGACAGTGTTGTGGGGGTTGAGTAACTAGAGGAGGTGAAGAGATCGATGGGGAAGGAAGGAGCATCTTAGAACGAGCTCTGTAGCCTTGGCTACTTGACCCATACAACGTGAGTGCACTTCTTAGGAAGTCTTCAAGAGCTGACACATTTTCCTGATCTTGTCTGGGGAATGTTAAGTAGGGATGAAATGGTAGTGATGGTTGTAGGAATAGACTAATGCATTCATGCATTTTCACAAATGAAGACAGATCTTGACGTAGGGAAAATCATCGCCTGTGTTCTGGAACTTGTCATTCTTTTTATGATCCAGTGCCATTGTCTGGCCCGTAGATTTGAATATGTATTAGTTCCAATGTACCTAACAACATCGTTTTGATGGTGTCTGTACGTCCAGTTATTTTTGGCTTTGTAATAAACCCACTGACTTGAAATTCAGAGTCTGTGAATCTTCAGAGTCATGTTTCTTTAACATTGCTGATATTGTCATAACGAGTTCTTTCTTCCCTCTACACTTCTCAGCAGGCAACAAAGATTCATTGACCAGGGGGTTCCGGAGTAAATTGGTAGTGAGGAACCCATCCTTATCACTGTCATTCAGCAGCAGCCATGCCTCCGTCCTGACACTCCATTCAGGACACGGAGAAAAAAAAATGGTAATGAATTACCATTTTATTTTTTATCTTTGGGGGTAAGATGCACCCCAACTTTACATCCATTATTACCTCACCATCTCTCTACCTCATCTCTACCTCCCTTCTTCCTCTGTATACCTCTCTTGCTATACTGTTCTCTTCACATCAGTCACAGCCTAGCCAGAGAAGTGTAGACACAGAAAGATAGGCATTGGTCTGGTTATCTGTCAATCTTTTGGCTTTGCCAGTGCTCATTTTCCTATGAAATGGTTTTGTAAAACGTTTTTCAAAAATCATTTAAAAATGGGCACCTACTTTATAAAAACTATTGAAAGATGGGTGTATACCTGGATACATATGCACATGCGCCATCTTTCAATTTTTTTTTCTCACAAAAGCTGAAACATTCAAAGATTGGAGCCCATGCCTGAGCATGCAAAATGATGGACACCAATTTTTAAATGTCTTTAAAGTCCATTCATAGATGGCAGTGCATACACACACTTGCACACAGGTCTTCATTTAAATAGACAGTGAAGGCCTGGCAGAAGTGTCCTGGAGGCTGGCAGGCCCCAGCAAAGAAAAACCTATGTTTAACATTTTTTAAAATAGGTCTTTTCCAAAAAGGGCACATTGTTAAGCCTCTGGCACTGAAGGGTGTTTATTTTCTGAATGGGTGCTTATGTAGGATTAAATTAATCGCACAGTTAGGAAACAATGGAGGTGATTGTCCCTTTACCCCATGGTGTATGCTGCAATGTACAGAACAAAAATGTCAATAATATAGCAGTCCAGTGGATGCACAGGGATTTTTGAAAACACCTGTATGTATGTAAGTACTGGTGTCTACATTTCTTTCAGATCAAAACCTCTTGGGTAATGGCATACCTGAAAAGAAAAGTGTCCAGGCAGGGGAAGATAATTAAGGACAAATTTATCAGATTTTCCTTATGGGATGTTGAATATTCTCATAACAGTGTTTTGAGTTTCATTGATGAAATGTTATGAAGGGGTGTTTAATTTGTGATAAGCTCTTGAAGCTACAATTAGAAGTTGCATGTGTGCATGTATTACTTAAAAAGGTCTATGCACTAGTCCACTAAACATCCACCACTTTACCCTTATCTATCCTTACAACAAGTGGCAGGACCATGCTGGTTAGACATTGAATTCCATGTAAAGTATTGTTTTGCAAACCAAAATGGAATCTAGACCACAAAATAAATGGTTTAATCTAAGTGTGATCAAGCTTTCTTTTGGTACTATTTGCTGGCAGACATTGGGCAACTTGAACATTTGACAGGTTTTGTGAGCCCCTCTTTTCTGAAAGTCTGAAGCATAATTCCATAATTTTCAGCATCACAAAAAATTGAATTAGGTGCACATGGAAATAGATCAAATGTTGTTTTGTGCAATGGCCCCTGGATACATCTTGTTCCAGCCCTGAAAATTCCTTAAGATGGCATCGTTTTAACCATTACTTCTGGATTGGTGTGGGAGGGACACTTCAGATGGGAATCTGCTTTACTTCCTGCTCACAAACATTAAAATCTGGATAAAACTATGCTTTGTACATTGTTTTACTACTTAATCATTCAGGTACACATCAGAAACATCTCTAGGAGCAGGATAATGCACAATTGTACCTAGTACGCCGCCACCAGCTAAGCCACTACCCATCCAACATGGCCACTGTAATCGTAGCAACGGTTGTGGAGCATTAAACATTGAGTGGGCTGGTGTGCGGTTTGGAGCAGTATAACAAATGCTGATCAGGAAGACCTCCTCAACTGCCACCTCTTGAGCAGATGAATCGTGGGCGGTGTACTTCCAGTGAATCAGTCCTCAGCTGATGCTAATGGAAAACGGCCCTCCGCACAACACCCTACCTCATCCTCAACATGTTTTGTATAGGTAAAATGGTCACTCTCTGCCGGAACAAGAGATCTTGAATAGATATTAGAGGAAGTTGGAAAGGAGAATTTTAACAGCCAGGGTTTGGCACAGCCTTGGTAAAGATTGGATGGTATGCTAGTAATAAGAAAGACGCTGGGCTCAATTTCTTTTTATCATCAGGTTGGAAGATCCTGTTTTATCCTTCCCCCTTTTTTGTGTGTAGAGAAGAACTGTGCGCACCTAGAGATATTGACAGGTTGGAGGAAGAATTCAAAAGGCTGAAAGATATGAAGAGGTCCTGACTCGCTGATGGACCCAGAAGGGTGAACATTTAAATGACGACGTGACAAGGCCAAGTGGGTTGTCTATCTTTGGAACTGATATAACCGGCAAACAGTTAGAGATTAAAGAATACTTAAGGGTAGCCAATGCTGAAGAATAAAAATTCTTTCCTATCCCCTAAAAAGGAACCATGATATGCGCAAGAAATCAGACTGGATGTCATTGCAGCCAGAAAGCCACTTCCCCCGAAGGATTGGGGGTATTAGTAGACAAGAGGATGAAACGGGGCACAACAATGTTAGATAAGACTAAAGCACACTACCTGGGAATGTCCTCTACTTTATCGGAATCAGTCTTACCTGCTGCCCTACTACTAGCCGTAGGAGACCTGGAAGACTGGAAAAGCAGTGTGCCTAAGAGTGTGCAACTATGCAGGAACATTTGCAGAGGGCACAGAGACTGACCCTGCACAGACTCAATTGTTTTCCACACCACCAACTTCGGAGAAAGGAACAGAAGGGGATGGTGCCAGATTGTACTCAGTCTGTAGAACCAAAGTGGCGGAAAGCAGTCGGGCAGGCTGTGATAACAATAATGGAAACAAGACATGGGGCAGACAGCAGTGCCCTTGTGGGTAAGGGATTGGCAGATCTAGCTAGAATGGAGGTGCAGTCTCGGGAGAAAATAAAGGTACCTCCCCCATCTCACAGTTGTTAGAACTAGAGTTGAGTGGTGATGCGGGGATGGTAATCAGCTCAGCCAAGGTCTTAGCAATGTCAGTAACTTGGATGTTGCAGTGCTTCAATCAGAACCTAGATCACCTCACGTATCTATACTTTATCCTCCGTGCTAGGTATCTCGAACCCCTGCCACAGCTCCAGGATGAACCGATGTTGTGAAAGACATGCTTAAGTCTGCTGAGACTCTTGCTCATATGGGAGCTCAACTCTCCTGTATTAAAATCGAGATATGGCTGACAACTATATTGGGGGAAATACAGGAGCTAAAACAAACTCAAAACTTTCTTGGCTCAGCCCCAAGTGGAAAAATGTAGGAAATTGAGAAGCAAACAGATTCTTACTCAGCTCAATTGGAGGAAGACACTCAGGGAGAGCTTAAGTCAGCAAACGCCTCACAGGCTAAGGAGATTAAGTAAATCAAATTACAATTGGAGAACCAGTAGAATCGCACAAGGAGGTCATATTTGCATTTTGTGGGTATTCCTGACAGAAAACCATTGGCATCCTCACCAGTAGGAGTTATAGAAAATGTAATTAGAACTCATGTTTTTCTGGAGTTTAAGGAGGCTCTCACAATTATGAGAGTGCATCATGCCCCAAGCATGGAGTATGCTGATGCTACATAACCATGCACACTGTTAGTTAGTTTTGGAATCTTAACGTTCAAGAAAAGGTTCTCTCGCAAGCGACAGAACAACAGAGTTTCAAGTCATCAGAGGCCATTAGTTTCCAGGTCTTTCCAGGTATGATTTTTGAGACATCAAAGCATCAGAAGGAATTAAGATTTCTGATTCCCCTGCTTAAAGCAGAGTGGGGCTCAACCTATACTAATGCAGCCAGCAAGGCTTGATTTGATGGTGAATGGAATGTTCAAGATTTTTTAGGTGGCAGAGGCAGCTAAAAAATATCTTCAATAATCTCAAAGAAAATAGGTTACTGTAATAAAGTTTATGGTATTTCTAGGCTTTTTTTCTGGTCTATATGATGTAAGAAGTGTTGTTCTTTCTTTAGTATGTTGGTTGTGGGTGTGGAGAGTGGCAAAGCTAGAACTCGGGCACTGAGTGCAATCATCGCACTTGTAAGATGAAGTGTGGGTATGACATCCAAACTTAAGATGAAAAAGTTGCATTAGTGCTTAAATGGGGGACAGAGGAAGGATTGCTTGGGTAGGAAGTACAGGAAAGGGGGCGGGAGGGTAGGAAGAGGGGCAGAGGCATCAGCTTGCTAGTGGGGCTGCTGCCTGGATTAAAAAAGAAAGTTCTCGGAATTCAATTCTTTTCTTCAGAAATAGAGGGTGGGCAGTGAGAAGAAATAGAATTTCGGAGATGGGGATCATCTTTGCAATATGTTAATACATGTCTAATAGCTGCTTTCTATGGATGGGTATACGTTTAGTATTTTGTTTATGAATGTGAAATGGCTCAATAATGGGAGGAAACTAAAGGCCATTCTTAATTGGCTTGAAAAACAGAAACTACCATTTGCATATTAACAGGAGACACATATTAACAAAATATTGCATTTTCCCAAAACTTAATGAGAGGATTTCTGAGTTTATATGGAACAAGGTAAATCAGTGTAAAAGTCTACCAAAGGTAAATCTCCACTGAGAAGAGGGACGAATGGCACTTCCAGATTGGAAAGCGTATTATTTGGCAGCTTTTTTTGGTATGCATACTAGGAACCATAATATATCTAAAGCGTCAGCGGTAGATAAGGTTTATATGAAAAAGACATTGAAAGAGGTTCAACCATATCCAAAACAATGTAAATCCTATGAGAGAACCCCTAAGCTGGTTAGAGATAAGGCAGTCTTATTATTTAAGCTGAAACAAAAACAGCTATGGAAATATACTGACATTCCAGAGATTCATGCAGTACTCCCTTTCCAATTTTTATGACCCACGGAGTTATAGCAAACAGCAAGGTGTTGGGAATGAGATAATCTGGGGAGAGTAGGGGATTGATTTACCAATAATGGAATATTAACCTTAGAAGGAAGCTGGGCAAGATCTCCTTCAGCCGAGGCGCATACTCAAGCAATTTCGCCGGGTTTTGATAGAGACATCAAGGAAAATGGTGATCATAAAAAATATTTTTTTAAATGCCTTGGCAATAGGTAAAATGGTTTTATATTTTTACAAACAGGTTGCATGATGTTACGCGTTGCTCAAAAAAAGTGGAGGAAGGATGTTGGAGTGAATGTGGTTTAGGTGGACTGGTCAGAAATATCAGTTTTCAACACCCAAATGCTGAGTGGAGCTAATTTTAGATTGATGCAGATGTACTCATTGTGGTTGGTACATTATATGACAAACAATTACATGAGTGGACCGTAACTATTCCAAACTGCTGCCCTAGATGCAACCTAATGGGCATGTGGGAACATATGATTTAGAGCTGTAGGAAACTAACTGGATTTGGGGAAAAACCTTTTAACATATATTCAGAAAGTTCTAGGAGCTTCGTCACTACTGCATGCTAAGGTTATACTTTTAGTAAGCTCTAGCCACCTGGGTTTAAAGACTAGGAACACGCAAGATTGGTGATACATATCAATTTTATTACTGCGATCAGTGATAACCCATTATTGGAAATCAAGGGATCCACCAGAATTTTACATATGGTTAAGCTGTTCATTATTTATAATAAAGAATATTTATATGCCAGGAGGGTGTAGAGGGGTAAGAAGTTTTTTAAAGTGTGGCAATGTTTTACTCATCATACAGAAAGCACCTTAAGGAGGAAGAACTGAGAGCATGGTATTGTAGCATTTTTCCATTTTCTTATCTGGCAGTAAAAACTGTGGTTTCTCTATTCGGATTGGGGTTGAGTATCCATTTTGCCCCACTATAAAGGAAAGGTAGTGGGGGTCTACTTACGGTGACCCGATTAGCATGCTGAAACTGAAATTTGCTTGGAAAATATATGAAATGTATTTTAGAAAGGTGACGTTAAGATAAATACACATTTTTCTAGTTCTTTACAAAGTAATGATGAATGCACTTTCATTATAATGTATTGTGGATTTTCAGTTAGGAAATTCGGTGTTTTTTTTGGCAGGATTGTCTGGATTTTATTTATTTAGTTATTTTATTTTGAAAGTTTTATATAGTGCGAACAAGATCTTTGCAGATATCAGAGCGCTTTACAGGACACAGGGGTGATAGGGTAATACAATGTAATAGTTGAGGTAGTTAGGTACAAGGTGCGTAGATACATAGGTAGATAAAAAACATGAGGTAGATCATAGGTGAGGTAGTGTTGATACAAGGTGCATATTCAAGCAGTTGCGCCGATAATATAGAGTGTGCAAAGTCAGAAAGGTGCGTCAACAATATAAACAATATACAAAGAGGGAGCGTATACAAACAATATACAACGAGGGAACGCATACAATCAAGTAAGTCGATAATACAAGTAATGCAGATAGACCAAGGGGTCAGGCAGGTCTTACAGAGCAGATTCATGAGAGATACAGAGTAATAGATCATGTGTATTTAGCCATGAGTATCGCTTTAACTTCTTTCTTAAAAAGTTTGTTGGAGGAGATGAGCCTGGTTTCAGGTGGGAGTGAGTTCCAAATCATGGGTGCCATTCCTGAAAAGGAGCGTTTATAGGTTTTTTCCTTCCGAAATCTTCGAGGCTTCAGCAGAAGATTGTTTGTGCTTCTAGTAGTTCTAGAGCCACCCGAGATTGTCAGCTTTTGAGTGAGGTAGGCGGGTGAGTTCATGTGTACAGCCTTGTGTGTCATGCAGGCGATTTTCAGATGTATTCTATCTTCAAAAGGTAGCCAGTTCAGGGATTTAAAGTCAGGGGAAATATGCGAGTGTTTCTTTGAACCAGTGATGAGTCTCGCTGCAGCGTTAAGGGACGCTCTTAGGGGTGCCGTTGTAGTTAGGGGGAGCCCGCAGAGGGCGGTGCTACCGTATTCTATGTGCGGGATGACTATAGATTGTACTGCAGTTTGGAAGTCTTTGGCGGGAAGGAAGGGTTTAAGTTTTCTCAAGGTATTGATTTGGAAGTTCGCTCCTTTGGTTGCCTTGCTGATGTGCTGCTGCATGTTGAGATTGGCGTCAAGTGTTATGCCTAAAGATTTTGCCGAGTCTACGACGGTAGGTTGTACATTTAGAGCCGTTAGGTGCTTAAGCCATGTTTGGGCCGTAGAGATTTTTGCAGGAGGTGAGATCAGGAGGAATTCAGTCTTCAGGGCATTGAGTTTGAGGTGATTCTCGGCAAGCCAGGATTGGGTGTTTCTGATCGTGGTGTTCAGAAGCATGATGTCCTTGGGAGATTGTATTTTGAGATAAAGTTGGGTGTCGTCGGCATACATGTGAAAGTGAACATTGGATGTCTGTAGCAAGGTAGTGAGAGGTTCCATAACTAGGTTGAACAGTGTTGGAGAGAGGGAGGATCCTTGAGGGACGCCTAGTGAAACAGGTACCGGAGAGGACATCAGGTTGTTACTTTTGAATCTTTGTGATCGGTTGTGTAGAAAGGAGGTGCACCACTTGAGAACAGTCCCAGATATGCCCATTCTTGTGTTTAACAGATCGAGTAAGTTCTCATGTTTAACTGTATCGAATGCTGAGGAGAGATCCAGAAGGATGAGGAGGCAGGTATCGTTTTGGTCTAGGATTTGGAGGGCGTCGTCCACTATGTGTGTCATGGCAGTTTCAGTACTGTGCCCTGCTCGGAAGCCTGATTGATGCGCATTGAGGAGATCAAACTTATCAATGTGTTTAGTCAGTTGTAGCTGTACGCATTTTTCCAACAGTTTAGCGAGGGTGGGAATATTTGTAACAGGGCGGAAATTGTTCAGATCAGTCGGGTCTGCTGTTGTTTTTTTTAGTAGCGGTGTGACTTGCCCGACTTTGAGGGCGTTAGGGATGGATCCTTGTTGAAGAGAGCTATTGATAATTTTTCATAACAATTAATTAAGCTCTATATTTGGAAAAGAAATTCATTAATGTGTTGTTCGGAACCTGTGAAAATAATTAAAAAAAATAAAAGGAATCATATTCAGAAAGGATTGCAATAGGAAATTAGGCTTTGCAGTTATAGATAATAAGTCAAAGGTGTGCTTGTTTGATATATTTATCTATCTATCCATATATAGATATATAGATAGATAGATAGATAGATAGATAGATAGATAGATAGATAGATAGATAGATAGATAGATAGATAGATAGATAGATAGATAGATATCAAACAAGATCATCTTTGGCTCATTATCAATAACTGCAAAACCTAATTTCCTATCCTATTGCAAACCTTTTTAAAGCTGTTTCATTAACATTTTTATTTTCATAGTTTGCGAACAACAATATATATATGCGTGTGTGTATGTTGTTTGGAAACTATGAAAAATATATATATATATATATATAAACACACACACACGCGACATTGACATGGTAAGATTTCCCAACAAGAGATATGGGTATTCGTACCCCATGAAAATACATTACATGTTCAACATATTACTAGCCTGTTGTAGGAGGCCCTGTATAGGATGTACATAATCTACAGAAAGAATCAATTTGATGTTTGTGACAACATTTAGGTTAGTGTCCCACTCACAATCTTTCACTTGTCTCCAAAGAATACTTCATTAAGTGCCATACTTATAGGAGGTGGATGTCCAACCAAAAGCGTGTGTGTACAGCAAATGTAGGATGGTAATTGTCATAGGTTCCTATACTTGTATGGGTAATCTATCCTTCATAATGGAGGTGTCTGTTTCATGGTATACGCTTAATTTATTACTTTGCTTTATCTCGAATAGATTTATAAATGAATTATTGTGTAATAATTTATCATTTATAGCCTTTGTAAGTGTTCATCCCTTAATATGAGTTATAATGTCTCTAATCAAACACAAATAGGACAAAAAGAAGGAATAAAGAGATTTCAGAAAAAATGCATGGAAACCATAGGCAGCTAAGGAAAATAAAATATATACTGGCCTGGAGAGTAACAGTACTGTATCCGCCTTCAGGTTCTGTTGCATTCACGAAAAGCGATTCAACACTGAACCCAAACACACCATGTGCATCGTCAGAGGCCTCAATAGTCACATTTATTTGAGACGCAGTTCCCAGGCTGGCTGTGAGTGTCATTTCCAAGAGACCAAAGAAAACATAAATTAATGTGGTAATGAGAGGAAAACTTGCTTCCACAACTATCATTACCTCTAAACACACTAACATGCACCAATGTTTCAGCAAAAGAAAATCCGTATTAGGAAATGTTAATTTGTAACACAATATTTGTGTTTGAAACACATTGGGAAACTATACATTTGCATGTTTGAGTCGCAAACTCTAAAGGAAAAAGGATTATTGCATGAGATCGTGGGAACTTGTGGGAACACCTGTAAATCAATCAATGTATATTCTTTAGGCAAAAAGTAGTTGCACAGTTTATCCTTGTGCTGCATAAATGGTAATAATGCTATTGCATTAGGATAAATGCAAGTCTTCATGCAGCACCAAAATCCAATTCAGAAAATGGATGCATTTGCTTGACTTTTTTTTCATACTAGAATTGTTTGAATTTTTTGACCTTTCTGCAATTCATCGTGTCCCTTATATCAGGTTTTGCATTTTTTTAACGTTCTTACCGAGACTCCTGTGTACTCAAACATTTGGGCTACCATTCTGGGGTAAAGTCTATGAAATGTGTTGAAAGAGGATATGTGTCTATACAGCATCTTGCTATGCTTCACATATTGACTGAAAGCAGGCCACACTTTAAGCGCCCACCTTCATAATCCTGCAAGTGATTTGCACCGCAGGAGGACTGATCCCAATGAGTGACTTAATACTGGGGTCTATACTTTGAACGATTGGAGCATCGCTAGGAGTCACTGAGGTGCTATTGCTGTCTCTAACGCGTCTACAAACTCCAGCACATCTTTATTGTTAACTAGCATCGGTTCCCTCCAGGGCGCACAACCAAAAGACAATGTCTCTAAATTGTTACCCTTTGTTCTGCGGTTTTGAAATCCAATACCCTACATTTGCCAAGTTGTGTTTTACATGAAAATGTTAGGCTGTGGTAAATGTTCGTACAGGTTGTTACTTTTCCCAAAGTCACTTATAAAATGTCCCAGACTGCATGATCTCATTTGCAATGTATGTAGCAGTATCTGCTCAGGGAGCCACTACCTTCCACTGACAATTCAGATAACTTAGGTTGATGTATAATGACTCTCTTCAATATTGGGGACTTATTTTACTTGCTGTCTATGCTTAGTTAACCAGGTTTCCCTTCATATTGCAACTGTTAGAAATGGGATCCCCGGCTGGCCAGGGCTTTCGCCAAAGTCAGTCAGAGACCACCACTCCTAAGTCAGGGCAAAGGAGTTACACGCCAAGATAACCCCTACTCACCCTCTAGGTAACGTGGCGCGAGCAGCAAGGATAAACTTGGCGGAATGTGAGTTAAGTATTTGCGCACGCACCCCAGCAACAACACCCAAGGCCCACCACAAAGGAAACTCCACACAAGGTTATATATAAAAATAGCCTTTGTATTACACCAAAACACATTAGATAAAAACACACACTTTACAATGTGCCAGGGGCACGGGCAGAATTTACAGGGGATATTTACAAGACAGGGCCACCTGGACCACTGTCAGGAATCAGAAGTAACACTTTCAGAAATAGCACTTACAATGTAAAATTACATTAGCACAAAATAGCACACAATCACTGGTAACCAGGACCTCACTAGCACCACCTGTACTAGGGAGAAAACAACCACCTAAGTATCACAATACCTGTAGGGGTGTAAGAACATAACACATGATGCAATGCATAACATTCATTCAGAGGTGTAAGGGAAAGAAACACAATAGCACAAAATCCACATTCGCCACCACCTGTGGCAGTCCCTGTGTCCAAATGTCAGGGGCCTAAACGTGGCAGCTGCCCACAAAGTGCTGGGCAGCTGTGCAGACAATACTGTGGCCAACGTGGGAGCCTCGCTGGGCTCAAGCACACAAATTGCCCCCTGAGCCCCTCAGGGGTTCTAACACAGCAATGGGGGCAAGGAGCTTCTCTGGGCTCTGAATTAGCAATTCACAGATGAGGCTCGTGTTGGAGTCCCCCTCCTGGGGACTCGAAAATGCACAAAGGAATGCCCCCTTTGCCCTGGTGGGCTTTAAATCAGTACTGGCTGCCAAGAGCCTCGCAGGCTCTCAGATCACTGTGGGGCCCGTGGGAGTCCCTCCGGGACTCTAGAAAATAAGAATGCCCCTGGAGCCCTTCTCAGGCTCGAAATACGAAATGCCTGCTGGGCCTCCTAATGACCAATGCTCCCGTTGCTGGAGCGTCTCTTAGGCTATGAAAACAAATAGCCCTGAGCCTCGCAGGCTCTAACAACAAAGATGCCCCGGTCATTGGACCCCGGGGCTCTGCACACTGGGGGGGCGGGCACCGGCAATGTGCCCCGACGTCCCCCCTCTCTCCCAACTGCCCTTAACTTGGAGCTCCCGCCCAGCCGGCTTCACTTACCGGCACTTCTGCAGGCGGGGGCTCCTTCTGGCAGATGCTGCAGACTTCCTCTGTTGCTCCGGTGCGGAGCCGGCTACGCACTGGGTCCGGAGGAGGCGTGGTGGGCTCTCGTCCTCCTCCTTGATGGCGACGCACCCTCGGCCGTCGGCGGGGCTCTCCCAGGGCACAGGAACCCCGCGGGACCCAAAAGCACTTCCGGGTCATCCTGTTGTCCCTCTTCCTCCTGGGCAGTACGTGCGGCCGGCACCCCAGCTGCAATTAGGCCGCCATTTCCCCGACGTCCTCGAGGACGCTCCTTCCGTTGCCGGGCAACCCTCTGGCCAGGCTGACTCCCGATAGGCTAGCGGGACAGCCAATGGCAGCGCGGCCCTGCAGACGAGCCCCCGGGCTCCGGGTCGCGCTGCTGAGGCAGGCAGGAACTTCTTCTCGCCGCAATCCGGGGTAGCCTCCCGGGAATTTACAAATAAAAGCGAGGTGGGACTCGCTTGGGCGGCAATGTCCCTGGCAGGGTGGGGCACCTGCCAGGGGGCTTCCAGATCAGCAAAGAACGGGGCAAATGCCGGGTGGTCACCGGCTCTCACCAATAAAGCGCTCCTAGCGCTAGGACGAAAATAACACGCTCTCAAGCGCTAGAGGCCCAAACACAGCGCTCCCAGGCGCTAGGGGCCAACAAGCCCAGCAAAAGTCCTCCTAGGCAGGCAGGGGGGCAGGGCTGGGCCCAGAGCCAGCACACTGGGTCTCCAGGCAGGGAGACACTCCAAGTGGCGGTCCTCTGGCCCAGCGACAGCAGCAGCAGCCCCCTCAGGATCCTGGAAGAGAACAGTTTCAGTGGGGACACAGCCCCATTTTTATACACCAAATCCTTTGTTCTGGCACAGGGTGGGGGCAGACCCAGTCGCAGCTGGTCCTTGAGTACCCTTGATGGCCCAACCACCCCTTTCTTTCACTGGCAGGGCTAGGGTCATCAGTCACACCACAGGGGGGCGGAGCCAGCATTGTGTGGGGAAAATCCAGCCCATCCAGGACACAGGTACACTCCTCCCACACATCACTCATGCTAATCTCACACTCACCACCGGGCAGACCTACCCAGCCTTCCTGGAGCCAGGCTCACCAGCCAGCTCCAGCCAATCACACCCCAGGCATATTTTACATTAATATGCCAAGTCCTAGAAGTGGCACTTCTACATATGACACACTCATGCAACACACACCATTGCGAAGCATTCACTCTCACGAGTTTGCACATATCCGATTCGAACCTGTACACCCCACGCATCAGGAACTACCAGGGACACATACATTCCCCATGCATTCCTATGGGAGGGCAGGCCTATCTCATCACATGCACTCAGAGTGCGCACGCACTTTCCACTGGGACACAGTGAAAGTGCGCAGAACCCAAAAATCACCATCACCAGGTCACCATTACAAGCAAAAAGTCTAGGGGTGAACCTGCCATAAGGGCCAAGTCCAACAGCAACCATGTTTTCTCGGCATACATGTATTACAGGTCTCTGCCCACTTTTTGGGGGGGTGCAAGTTAGTACTTTACAATAACCTCACCTAGCTATCTTAATACATAGATGTCTTGTTTACTTCCTTTGTAGACTTCCCATTGGGGATTCAACTGAGACCATGATATTAATGGTCCTGCACGTTGATAGCATTCTCACTTCTTAGACTATTTTGTTTTCTGAGGCCAGCAAAAGTGGTGCAAATCCCTGATTCAGACTTTGGTCAATCTTGGTGTCCTATCCATTCACTTCATCTTTTGTGTAGTCCTGCACCTCATCCGTGTTTAACATGCGATTGAAACGCATGTCAGACCAATGCCACGTAACTATGTTCTACAGCAAGGTGATGAATGATTTAATGAAATCAAGAGGTCCTCATATCCTTTAAGCTGCTTTATTAATTCTAGCTGTTTATTGCAATAGAATGATTCTACATCAGTGTCCAGACAGTCAATTAGATATCTTATGAAAACCTCCTAAGTTCATAAGAAAAACACTGGGACTTTGCAGGCCCTACACCCAATGCTGGAGGCTCTAAAACCCGGCATCTTGTGCTGGATGCTCTAAGCCCAGTTTACCACGTTCTTTCTATGAGTAGACGTGTCTTACTCCAAGCTGAGGTGTCAGTTACACCTGAATGTTTAGGTCTGATTTGCAAAGGATTTTCTGTGAGAAGGCCTGTCATACTTCACCCTTCCTCTGGCATTTCCAGAAGTGACACTTGCTTACTCACAATTTCTTTACTGAAACCAATCTTGCTACTGGCAACTACTGAAATGCTTCCGGGCGTTCAGGTGTAGCCGACAGCCAAGGCATGAGTGAGACCAAACTACTCAAAGAAAAAGAGCTGCCGCCCAGCCCTCCGTGTTTCAAGGGTTCTTGAAGGAATGCTGTCCACCCAAGGACGTCTGGTACCTGTTAACATATAGTGCATTGGATGCTCGCATCCCCAGGTCTTTGTCATCATTCAACGTATGGTGATATACATAGCCACGCCCACAGCCAGCATCATGTCCAGATCACTTGAGTGAGCGAGGCCTTCCTTTGTGATTTGTGGTAGGCAATGAACAATGGGCATGCCTCAATTCTGGTAAGAAGTACTATACATTCTGATTAATTCTGCAATAATGAGGATGTTAGTGTTGTTAAATTCATACCATTGTGTTTGGCTAGGCAAGGAAAGAGTTTCATTACCTACAGCTGAATGACCTAACTCATGCAATAACACAAAATCCCAGGATGTTGTTAGTACCATATTTTTATATCATGCTTTCAAAAAAGGTGAACGGACAGAAACCAGTTTTCTTCCACAATTTGTGCGATCATTAACTAATGCATGCTAATAACCGAATAATTACAAATAGGTATATTATGCCCTACAAACCATTGAACAGCACATAAATATATGCTGAATTCATTTCGTGATTTTATTAACTTAGGTGTACACATTTCAAATAGACACTGCCAGTGGTCTTGTATTCAGCCCACAGAAATGAACATTATGAGGGCTAAATTCAGCATCACCGAGAGTGAAACAAACTGAAGGTGTTACTGTTTCCTTCACATTGGTCTTCTCCAATAATGTGTAGGGAACACATTGTTTTCCTTTCGGAGAATAGAAATTTGTAATTTGTAATTTGTAACTGAGTTTTGTATCGCGCCAACTCACCGACAGGTCTCAAAGCGCTTCTGACAAAGTACAGAAATCATACCTGCAATGTTGATGGCTTATATGGATATTCACCCTTGCTTTTTAATTTTTGGCATTTTTTATATATGGTACACACAACCTTTTTTGAACTCATACAGACCCGCTGTTCTTGATGCAATTTCAGAAGACGTGTTAGTAAATATTAGGAGTACATGGTAGTCAATGGTGCTTACCCCGCTTATGGACAGCTGGAAGGAAGAACTGCATGTCCCCATCACCACTAGCGCTGCCTTCATCCCTTAAAAGTTCAGCAACTTGATAGTGAGACGCACAGGGAAACATATACACATACATAAAAAGGAAAGCAGACACAGAGAGTTGAAATCACAAGAGGACACCAGTCAAAAGAAAGTGAGGAAGGACATTCATCAAAGGTAGGCGACTGGTTTTGAACAACCTGACAAAATTAGGGACAGGTAAGAATAACGAAATTCAAGATAGAACTCACACACACATTTGACAATTGCACTACTCCGTTATACATAGCATGCGTTTCAAACTATGAAATGCCTGATCTCCTGACGAAGCCTTTTTTTGGACTATTTCCAAATCTGTATCAGTATGATAGTCATTTTTTATGACTGTCTAAAGTGTAAACTATTCTTGAATATCAAGGCTCGAGTCATAAAGCATCTTCTGGGAGTGTGCTTGTCTTACTCTTGGAAATTCACAGGCATTTTGCAAGGTATTCGGGGTAATTTAAAACTCAAAGAGGTGCAAGACACAAGTACTCCTAGAATAGCTTTCTGAATCGGGCCTGCAGTGCTCGGTTATCACTAGAAGAAGGAGAGGTGTGTTCATAAGGATAGCACGCGCAGGAGCAGCGGCCCTTCATTGTCACTGTTTGAATTAATATTATTGTTCTCAGTGTGACTCTCACTGCCCAGACCTGCTAGAACTAGAAACAGTCATCAATGGCATGAGTGGGATCATGCAGAGGAGATGGGAAGCAAAGACTCAGAAGGATTGATGGAACTGGACATGTTAAGGAAATGAGGGCTGTGAATACAGGACCAGTCCAGAGGTATATAGGGGTGGCTTTCAAAGGCAATGTTTGTGAACATAATTGACATCACCAAGGGGAGCAGTCGGTAAATCAAGAAGGACTATTGGAAGGGAAACAGACAATACTCATACTATCAACTAATGTTTACGTTTCTAATGTTTTCCAAAGCAAAGTCCAAAAAGTAGCACGCCTTGCCTTTCTCCTGCCAAATTGAATTGTACAGGAACGGGACAAGTGGGGCCACATCCCAGCATGAGAGGCAGACGAAATTTGCAAAGGAGGTTTAAAACCATGAAGGCAAAAGACAGAGAGGAATATGAAAGGAGGGTGGATGAGGACAAGCTAGGCGGGACGCAGGTGCCTCCAAGAACTAAGGGTTAGGCTGCATCTATGGACTCTGTTCCTCCTTTCCTAATCGTATACCATGCTACCTTGCGGCACGATGGGAAACCACGTTCATCTCAAAGACCCAGCTTACTGTGAACACAAACACCTAGGGGTGTGATTTAATATTTGTGGCATAAAATAACAACCTTCACCTCCGGAGGATGTACTCTTACTACTGGCTTGGATTCAGAGTTTTTGAGGGATTGAGAAAGAATCCCAGAGATAATCGCAAAATCTACGCCAGTCACAGATTTCCACTAGAACTCATTCTATGCCAAATCTACTCATGAGAACATTCCTTACGAGTATATGCACACGCAATCTTCTCATTTCCATTTTCTTCATGGACAACAAAAACATTTGTGGAGAAACCGTTAATCCAGCCTACAAATGAATTTACCTTTGTCTTTTACAGACGTAGGCTTATATGTGAGGGTGAAACAACATGCAAGTTGTTTGTAAATACCTACACGCTTATGGCTTTGTGTGAGGGTTTCTTTCAACATACAGAGGCATATCCCATCACCCCCTTTTCCACCCTGAGCTATTGTTAAAACAGCGGAGACGATGGCGTACTGGTCAATTTAACACACCTGTGGGCGTAATTTCAGTAAAAAAAATCCCTCAGATCCCGATTCTGTACTCGGAAATATGATGTTTTAAAAAATAAATAAATAAATAAACTATCAGAATTACATCTGTGTGCCCTTAGCTTCCACCACTTAAACGTATGGAATCAGCACAAAAATGACATTTGCATGAATCCACATTGTTCTCTGTGCTGGTCAACAATAAAGGATACAACGACTAATAGTGAAAGTAGTAATTTCTGTCCCTTTTCAGTGTTGGGCATACCCATGGGTATGCTCTTCTCCAAGCAGAACTAATGCAAAATATTTGGTTATATGCCATGGTCACAGCTTGTGCTGTCCTTACGGGTAGGTTTGAGGTGTCTACATACATGCAAGCTAAATACAGGGCCCTATCGTAAAAATGCTTAGTTTGTAGCAGCACCTTTATATGGCATTTGAGAATCGATTAATTTGCATAATGAGTGTTTTCCCAGTATGTACAGCTGGAAAAAAAGATTTCTGAATCTCTCCTAAGCATCCACAACAAATTATGCGCACAATTACTCCATCATACAGACACATACAAGCTTCATCGAACCACTATGCCAATTTAGACCAGACAAGCAAACCATCGAATTACACCAAGCCACAAATGCACCATGACGCATCATCGAACACAGGAACACACTTTTTTCATATACATCCATTTTCACACATAGTAAAAAACACACCATTACCCAATAGACCACAACATATGGAACACTCAAACAGACACACCATCAGACAGCACACCATCATGCCAAACACTTAACATTGTATATCATACCATGTTACTCCAGAGTGTGCATATGAGTGCATGGATTGATGGCTGCATTGCTTGATAAACAGGCAATGGGCAAGTAAGTATATAAATGATTTATTAATCCACACAATAATTCATCCATTCTTTTATCCATGTACTGCCTAATCCATTCATCTATCCACTAACTCTACTTCTCGTTCATACACTAACCCATCCACACAAACACTTACATGTATCAACTAATGAATAAGTGGTTCCACTTTGTGTGTGTGTGTGTGTATGTATGCTTGTGTGTGGAGTTTACACTATGCAAATGCAGAAGATAGACCAGGAAAAGAAATTGTGCAGTTTCCATGTTTTTAATCATAAACACCATTGATCCCCTACTATTCCTTGACAGTCTGAAACTTTCAGTAGGCATCAGCAGATAGTAGTAACCTGGTTTTCCCACTTATCAAAAAGCCTATACACCTGGTCAAATTGACTATAACTTACTCTATATTTACTAAATCACATGTGTAGTTACTTAAATATCTCACCAAGATCTTACATTGATATGATACTGAATATATAATATACGGGAATGATATGCACATACGTCTTACGCTTCAAGGCAACCCTGCCAACATATACAAAATATCAGATTTTCTATTGCATGTACACCACCAGATGCAAAAAGAAGAGCTCTGCCTTGAGTGTTGAAAAAATTGACATCCCGATCCTAGAAATTGCTAATTCAGCATACCTGTCCTACTACTGTCTGAAGACCCTGGCCTTATCACACAACTTGTGGTAAAAGCATAAATAACAAGCTTACCTTCAGTCCATAAATTAATGTTGTCTGCAAATCTGCTTTCCATCACTTTTGTCTGTTCCGTCATTATTTTACCCCTCAAAGAACATTCCCATAATTTAATCTCTAAACTTCAAAAAGTCCAGCTGTTGGCCTTCTGTTTGGCCTCAACCACCATGACCTGATCCAGCCATGTCCCTCCCTCCAGTAGCTCTCAATAAAGGAAATAACAATCTTCGCCTTCTTTGTAACGTCCATAATGCTTCATGTGGCCAATCACTGATCTATGTAGCAAAGTTATTTCCCTTTTCTTTCAATCTAGACATTTTTGAAATCTGCAAACCATAATACTAACATAACCATTCGGCAGCTATTCAAAAATAAACTTGTAGAAAGAACTGTTCATATATAGTGATCATCACTGTGGATCTCCCTTTCAGTTCATTTTTGCCTAGGCACTCATTTTCTCAGTTACAGAAAGTCACTAATACCCCACTCTCTAGGCAGATAGCTGAGCAAACCTACAACCACACGTATTTTCGAATTCTGTATTCTGCGTTGATACATTCAAGCTACCTGTTGCTTACCTACATAAAACCAACTGCTGCTTTCCACCCAGGTCCTCATCATACTTTGTCATTATTAACCCTTCAAAGACTTTACCAACTGCAATCAGTATACATATGCATGGTTATTTTTAAATATATATATGTTCAACTGCTTGCCATACTGATATCTGATCTTATGTGCTCAGAGACTAGGTAGTCTGTAGTGCTTTACAAACACTTGACATACACAAAATGTTTACATGTCAACTATGTAAATTTCTTGCATATTGGAAGTTGATAAGAATTTCTATTTTTTAACTAAGTTGACCACCGTTTGATTCTCTTTTCCTGGACTGCCATTTCTGGTGTATGTCTTCAGTGGACAATATTTGTAACTTTTTGAGAAAATGTTCAAAGAAAAATGCAAATGTGACAACAACAGGACAATGAAGACTACTAATAATTTAATGCAAGGGACTTATAAGTGGCGGTATTAACCCTAGCACCCCATTCAATATTCTTCCTGTTGCTTGAAGAGCTGAAAGCATTTGTGAAAGATCACTTTGCAGATCAATCTTACCTCCTCCCTCTGTATTGAAAAGTTCAACTCTGAAAGATTTAGCAAGCTCTGGGACAGAGTCGTCTGTGATGTTGATGACAATGTGTTTGTATCTTTCTCCCGGCTCAAAGTCCAAGGTTCCTGAAGCTTCCTAAAACACAAATTATGTTACTTTACTGCATATACAATTATATGAGAAGCAGGGTGGAATTTTGCCAACCAAAATACTGTCGCCAATAGAATTTAATCTCAATGATATGTTTAAACTTTATAGCAAAAGAAGAAATGTAATGTGAGTCACAATACGCATTGCGGCAATTTTAATGCTTATATATTTTCCGGTATAGACAAGAATCCCGAGAATCTCCTTGCCAGAAATGTGGCTATTAATTTTGGAGGAAGTACCCCTAGCATCTAAAAATACAACATGGTTAGGTCACAAAGCAGTTCTATTTTTTAAGACACTTTAGCTAACTTTTGTAAAACAATAGTATTCAGAACAAAGATATAGTTAACAACAAAGTACACATTTTCAAGAAGATACAAACAATCCTCTGAGCATACCTGAATTATAAGAATTCCCACATTGGGTGATTCAACAATTACGCTACATGACTGGTCGTGGGCAAATGTTCAGATTCAGAGTTAATCACATTACGTCTAGCTTTTCGTACCCGTTTTAAAGCCAGACCAGGGTTAGAACCCTTCCCCCCTTCCTTGTTTCATGAAAGTCTGGAAGGGTAGCCATGTAGTTTGAATTTGTCCGTCCTTGCTTGGACCTCTGCAGTCATTTCATTTTCATTGCATAAATGTTCCAGGTTTTCCCTTACCAGACATGAGCGGGGCAGGGGGAGGAAATGAAATGAAATGAAATGAAAAATTGCATTTGTATAGCGCATAACCGCCCTGGGGCCTCGCAGCGCTTGAAGATAAAATGGTTTTAGCGCAGGCTCGGGGCAGATCAGAGAGATTTAGCAAACAAATGCGTTTTTAGGGCCTTTCTGAACGAGAGGAGGTTGCTGTTACCCCGGATGGCAAAGGGGAGGGCATTCCAGAGTATGGTCGCCGAATGAGAAAAAGAGCGGCCACCCCAACGGGCTTTGTTAATTTTAGAGGAGGTGGCCAGCTGCAGGGTACCAGACCGAAGGGGGCGTGTTGGAACATAAGGCATAACCAGAGGGTGCAGAATCGCTGGGCCTACACGGTGGAAGGATTTGTGCATGAGGCACAGAGCTTTGAACTGCACTCTGGCAGCCATTGGGAGCCAATGAAGGTCCTTCAGAGCCTTCCTCGCCGACTGCCGACGGGACAGATTGAACAATAGGCGGGCCGCACTGTTTTGTGTGACCTGGAGCCTCTGAAGGACCGAAGCCGGTGCTCCCAGGTAGAGAGCGTTCCCGTAATCCAGGCGAGAGAGAATGAGGGCCTGGACCATGATCCTCCTCGCCTGGAAAGGGAGCAAAGGGGGCACCCGCCGGAGCATCCTCATTAGTCCGAAGCAGGTGGCAGCAGTCTTAGTAGCCTGGACAGAGAAATCAAGGGCAGTGTCAAGCCAGATCCCGAGGTTCTTTATCTGGGACTTGGGCGCAGGAGGAGCGCCAAGACATGGTGGCCAGACGGGTGCAAGAGCAGACGGGGAGGGATTTCCAAGGAGAATGATGTCTGTCTTCTCCCCGTTAAGCTTGAGACAGGAAGCTTGCATCCAACTGGCAACAGCCTCTAGACAGGGGCCTAAGGTGTTGGAGGATCCATCTGCGTGGTCTAACGAGACCACCAGCTGCGTATCATCCGCGTAGGTGACTATACGCACACCAAAGGGATGGACTATCCTGTCCAGAGGTTCCATGTAGGCGTTAAAGAGGGTCGGGCTCAGGGAGGAGCCCTGAGGGACCCCACACCTGAGAGGATGTTTAGGAGAGACTGTCTCACCCTCAAAGACCCGGAAAAAGCGCTCACTCAAAAAGGAGGTGAGCCAGTCCAGAGCTGCGCCCGACACGCCCATGCCCGCCAGTCGGTATACTAGCGTGGCATGGTAGATGAGTTGGTTCCAAAATTGAGCCAATGCCAATCTGGCTGCTACCAGTAAATGAGTGACTAGTTTGGCTCTGGGTGTGGTTAAGAGATATTTGCTGTTTTTCCCTCTAATGCTCAGGGATATTACTAACGGCCAAAGAGTGAGTGGCACCCCCATCATCGCTCCAATTTGGACAATAATCTCCTTCCAGTATGTCTAAATAAGAGGGCAGAAATGTGCCTCTCTCACTCACATTTTTTCAACATATGTCTGCGCCACCAAACATTGCGTAGAGCCTTGTTGGACCTAAATACCAATTGGTAAGTAATTTGTATGCGTTTTATACATGGAAGACTTTGTGTCCCTCTTCCATATAATTTTCCAGATCTCATCCCCTATCTCAAGTCCCAAGTACTTCTCTCATTGGAACATGTATTATGTTTGACCATGGTGCCTATGTCTGAAATTGTCCTTTGCAGCCAAGTGATCCCTTTCCAGTGCAACCTGTTTTTGCAAATGTCTTCTAAAGGTGTCCTCTCTCAATTCGCTCTCTTTGACCTTTCTAGAGCCGACCTAATTTAGGAGTTGCATAAGCCTAAAGTTGTCTGCCTGTCCTAACTGATGCTCCCCTTGCATCTCCTCCTGGGGCCTTCATTTAAAGCCTGATTATACTTTACGTAGAGGACGGGGATTACTGTCTTTCCAGTTTTTAAACAGGGGATCATGCTGTTGTCAACTATGGGGGGGTGGGGGGGGGGAGAGGAATATGGTGGAACCAGCCAATGTGTGATTTGATGCCAGGTGTTTAATAGAATATCTGTGTATGTCAGCATATGGGGCATCTCCAGTCTGGCTCGAAGACTGATTAGGGGGCTCTGTGCAAAGTATTAATCCACATGGACCCAGCTTTAAATGTCTGGATTATAGTTTCAATTGAAGGCTTGACGGTATGTGCTGCTTGAAGATATGGGTGTATGTTCTGCAAACCCAAACCCCCCTCTTCTCTGCTTTTGTATAACGTAGCCCTAGCAACTCTGGGGGTATTATTCTTCTAACACACAAAAGGAGGTGGAGTAATGCTTGTAATAGGCCTTATCACTGGCAATTGCTCAGGGTAGCATTCTAGGCCATTGTTCTTTTGCCCACCATGTCAACTTAGTTTTGAACCAACAAATGCTCTTAAATTTTGACCCTGCTCCAGTCCAGCCTGAATTGGCAGGGCTGATCCTCCCTGAACCAGAAAATAAGCAACCCAAGAACAGTTTTGTCCTAATTGGGGCTTGTCAGTCTTTCCTTAAAGAGGACTCATAGGAAAGAAGAATATTGCAGTGGAGCTTGTTAAGTATATACCAAGATATTTTAAAGGACCTAGTGACTAAGTGAACCCAGTGCATTCGAGGACTTCCAATGAGGCTTCCTAGTTGGATGGTATCCCCTTGCCACAAGACTTGGAGTAGGTGACGAGGAAGCCAGCAGTTTAGGCAAAGAGAGTTAGTTCCTGCTTCAGTGCTGCAACGGAGGATTCAGGATCAGTCAGGAAGCACAGAACATCATCAGCATAAAGTACCAGTTCATGTTCTTGTGTGCTAACTTTGCCTCCTTTTATATTCGGGTTATGTTGGACTCTCTGTATGAAGAGTTATAATGTGAATGAGAAGATAGTGGGGAGAGCTGGCATTCCTGCTTCTACACCAAGTGATAGGTAGATGAGAGGAACACTCCCTATAGACTTTTATCCTCCTCGTTGGAATTTGGTAATTTGCTAAGATCATTTCCTTTATCCTGGGGCCAAGAGAGGCTTTATCTAGTACTTTATTGATGTAGGAACATTTACCTTATCAAAGGCATTCCCTGCATCCATCGAGAGAAGAACCATCAGTGTACGTGTTTGCTCAGCAGCCTCCATAAGGATGAGAGCCAATCTAATGTTATCTCCAGTATGGTGAACTTTAAAAAATCCCACTTGGTGTGAAGCTATTAATCTAGGCCATAACGTGTGCAGGCGTGACACCAACAATGAAGTGACACAGAGCTTATTATCAGCAGATGTTCGGTTCTGGATGTGAGGAAGAAGTCTAGGAGAGAGTAAGATCTGTACACATTTGAATAGAAAGAATAATCTCTTTCTGCCTGGTGTTGTACTCCCAAAATGTCCTCAAAGTTGGGATCAGATAAATCCTGTATGAGAAACGGGGGTTGTGGGACTGAACTGATGGACAGGGTGTCTTTTCTCTTCAGGGTGTTAGTCTACGTTGAAGTCTCCTCCTGAGTATATGGAGTTTAGAGAGGTGGGCAGCATTCAGAGGAAATCAGCATGAACTTTATCTTCATTGGGTGAATGAAGAAAATATAAAGTTTGAAGGAGGTCTCTCAGTCTGCCCCTAAAGTACACCTCTTGTCATCCTCTGTCACTCTGTCTTGTTTCAAGGGTCGAAAGATAATCCCCTCCTTCTGAGAATGACTGTGCCTCTTGTCTCTGTCTTGCTTGTTGTGTGTTATTAGGAGGGAAAACAGTAGGAGCATAGTCTGAGTTTATCTCTGGAGAGGAAATGTGTCTCCTACTGGAGATCTAATAACACATCCTAAAGTTTAACCCACTGTAATAACACTCTCTGTTTGACCAGAGAATTGAGGCCTTGGAAATTTAGTGTAAAAAATTGGGACGTATGTTATAGCTGTTTATTGCGTCTCCTTGCATAAGACAAGGAATCCAGGATGTCATCAAGGGAGAACGCCTTCCTCCCATTTCAGTGCACAGTGACTCAATGTTTGTGAATTATGTGGGATAGTCAGTGGGCTAGCACAGATAGTCCTGCCTATAGTGAACAAATGTGTACTCAATTAACAGAAGGTGGAATAAACAAAACTAAACAGAACAAAACCAAAAACAAAGTAATTAAAAAAGTAATTGAATAAGACATCTTACAGCCCTGAGCATTGGAATTCAGGATCGGTCTTGATTGTGGAACACAAGGGGCTACTCCAGGAGGTCAAGAGGGAGTCCAAACCATTGCTTTGCAGATTACTTCAAGAACCATATGTCAGTGTCAGGCACTTATCACTACCTGCACCAACTTTGGTGAAAAACAACAGCAACTTAAAAAAAAAGTATGCTGCATTTACCAGATTGCAAAGGGGTGAACTGTGCTGGAATGAGAGGCAGTGTGCTCCCTTCCCCCTTGTGTTTGAGAGGCTCCATTGAGCCAACAAGCTCACCTGGGATGCACCTGTGGGCCTTCGGAGTGGTTCTATGACCAGGGAATACTTGGGCAGCATTTTATCAAACCCAGATGACTTTTCTATGCTCTCTACTACTTCTGCCCTCTACTGGTGAAGGACTAAACCCAGATACACATGTCTAGAGATAACAGCACTACCTGCACCTACTTTGGTGAAAAACGACAGCAACTTTGAAGTAAGCATACTGCATTTACCAGAATGCAATAGGTAGAACTGTGCTGAGGTGAGAGGCAAAGTACTCTCTTCCCCCTTGTGTTTAAAAAGATCCCTTGAGGGGGCATGGCCAAAACGGTCAACATGGCGGTTGCACTGTAACACGACTCTGAGATAACCCCCTGTATCCGATCATAATCCAGAGTGCCACCTGCCATCTGACAACACTAGCACCACTCGCAAACAAGTAGCTAGGAAAGGCACCCTTTTATGCAACCTGATGCCTCGGATGAGGATCCTGTTTCGATACCCAGACCTGCAGTTGCAGGAGTGTGGCGAGGCGCGACCCTGAAGCTTCCTCCCCTTGAGGCGGCCAACTAGAACCTGGGGTGGATCGGCTGGGGATGCCTGCAGAAGAGGCCCACTGCTGAATGATTGAGCTGCGTGGGCACTGCCGACGGTCGGGCCGCCCACGGCCGCCCAACAACAATGAGAAGGATCCGGGCCACCTTATCGGTCACAGCCGCGGCTTTGGTCACACCCACTAGCTGAAGCGCGTCTGCCAGATGGCCAACATCCCAAAGCGATCGTCGCAGCCAGGCCACCTGGTGTGCCCTGCTGGTCCACCACCAGAGACTCAGCGAGATCAGCAGAAGGACCTTCGGGGGCCTGCGGACTGGCGGTGAGTCGCGGCCTCCCGCCTTGACCCAACCCACCAGCTTAGCTCTCGCAGCTGACCGGCATGAATTTGAGGATCTTGTCATGGAATGTTAATGGTTTGCTGGACCGAGTGAAGAGGGCCGCGGTCTTTACTTTCATACACCGACATTGCCCAGAAGTCCTGTTGTTACAAGAAATGCATCTCATGGGAGAGCGCTGCCCCTTTCTGGCATGAAAGGGCTATGATAGAGTCTTCCACGCAGGGTCCTCCTGCGTCACTTCTTTACCCATGAGGTCAGGCGTGTAACCCGTGACCCTCAAGAATGTTTTCTCACCTTGGAGGGCACTTTAGAGGGGCAGATGATCCTGTTACTGTGTGCCTATGTACCATCTGCTTCACAGTCTTACGGCCTTAACGATCTCTCTCGCCTTCTTGTTTGTCTCCCGCACAGGCTCACAATAATAGGGGGAGACATTAACGCAGTGCCTGACCCTGAATTTGACTGCTCTGGCGGCCCATGATGGAGCAGGTGGTTGGTGCACACTGCCTTACCGATTGGGCCATGACCCTGGGGCTTTGTGATGCGTGGAGAGTCTGGCACCCTCGCAGTCGGCAATTCACACACACCTCGGTGGCTCATCACACTCACTTTTGAATAGACCTCGCCTTCTTATCCGCTTCTGACTGCTAAGGACTCAGGCACAGATTCTACCCCATGGCATCTCGGACCACTCCCCTCTGCTCCTACACCTTGGACACACCCCTGTGGCGCTGAAACACGTGGTACTTTCAAGATGAAAAATTCACTGATATTCGCTGGTTCCCTAGGGGCAGCGCTGCAAATTTATTGAGAAGAAAATGTAGGCTCTGTCAACCGTGTAGGAGCCCTATATGCAGCAGGCAAAGAAGCATTTCTAGGCTCATCAAAGAGCTATTTTAGGGCCCAGGAGTAGGAACATGGGGCACTGATTACCCAGCTGGATGCTTGTGCCCTCTGTCTGGAGCAACAGTTGGGGTCTGACCCTCGGTCTGATGCCTTTCGGCAGCTGGGCCTCATCTCGAAGAATATTTCTCTACACTCCTTTGAAGCTGCCAAACATCTCAGGTGGGTTACAATGGCTGGGGAGATAAAAATGGGAAACTACTCAATTGGCTGGTTGCCTGAAAAAAAGCCAATAGCGTTTTCCCCGAGATCCTTGACCAGCAGTCCCTTCCCACAATAGCCCAGACCTTCACCCGATATTACCAAACACTATACGCCAAGCGCATGACTGGCGATGAGATAGCAAACCTGGACTTCCTTAAATTGGTACCCCTCCCCAGGCTGCCTCCTCATGAGACCCATGTGCTGGACGAGCCTCTTTTGCCAGATGAGATTGGCATGGCCTTAATGGAATGGCACCGGGGAAAACCACGGGTCCAGACGGCATCCCCATGGAGTATTACACTACGTTCTGGGAGACTCTTATCCCTCACCTATTAACGTTGTACTTGGAGGCCTGTCAGGTTGAGTCCTTCCTGTTGGGGATGCACTATGATCCTCTGACATCTTCCCAGCAGGTCCTCCATGACATTATCGTAACCCATGAAGGCACCTCCCAGATCCCATGCTGCATGCGTTTAAAGCTGAACAAGAGACAGAAGGGTAAACTCTACCTGTAAGGAATCTTCTTGCAGTGAAGTTGTGTGGTGAATTGGGCAAACTCCCTAGAGTGGCTGGTGAGACATCTTGTAAAAGTGTGAACAAGGAGTCTCAGAATGTATTAATTCCTGTAAAATCAGCTGCAAGCAGGATCTATACTTTATCTTTCAAAAATGCACTCTAGCGAGGACATCAGGAGTTAGATTGCCATGTCGTTCTCCACTTCATCAATGCAAGTTTCGGCTTTTCGTAGGTAATGGTCTAGTTCATAGTTCGCTTTATTGCTATCTTGATGCCAGACTGCCATATCCTTGCAGAATTTCATCAGTAGCTCTTGGATATCTGCTTTGGTCACTAGCACCTGCATGCTAGGATCGGGAATAGCGGGGCGATCATAGTACTGGGATTCTTGTATCTTTTATGCTTTTTGTGCAGCTAGCATATCCTTCATCGAGGACAACTTGGATGCCTTCACTTTTAGCGCAGTCATGTCAGCAGTGCCGCCTTGCGAGAGGAACCCTATCAGTCATGAGGTTTTAAAACTTATTGAAGGTCTTAAGAGGTGAACAGCACTATAAATGAAACTCTGGGGCAGTATTGCTGAGATGTAGGCACCAATGGGCGGATGTAGGAGAGATGAAGCTGAGCAAGGCAATACGTCGATCCCCTAGTCAGTGCCAAGAAAACAAAGAAGGCACATCAGTTGTAAGTGTTTTACAAACATTGAAAAGGTTTTAGAAAAAGACGGGCCTCTCGTAACCAGTGGGGGATTTTGCTTGCTCTTATGTCGGCCGTTGTGGTTGCCAATGCTGAATATTGGGAAAACGCTGCAGATGTTAACACTGGCATGGTGCAGGCAGCAGCTGCTGAGAGCAGAAAGAGAGGGCGGCAAAACGCTAGTGGCCTACAGAGTATTTTCTCCCTTGAAAGGCAGTTGGAGAACCAGTTGGGGCACAAGTAGTATCAGGGGGCAAGTGACCAGCCACAAGAGTGTTGGGTAAACGGAATAAACCCACCAGGTCACCAGTCATCATGTCTAAAAGTCACTGGTCACACGATGCCTCATTTTGTTTTTCTGATCAGTGAACACTCTTTCTGACAAATGGAAGGTCCACCCACATGATTTATAGGAAGGCGTAACTTACGTATGTCAATGTCAGAGACTACTCCATCTCTGTCGCTGACATATTACTAAGATGGCCCAATGGAGTAAGGGCAGACAGAGGTTTGGCCGTTTGACCGCCAAGTTGATTTAAAGTGGATTTACGAATGGCCTGTTTTCACTGTCTGTCCGGTATTTCAAATGTGTCGCTTAGGGGCAGTAGAAAATGCTTAATGCCCCCCACACCATTGGAAGTAATGCCCATGAGAGGATTAGTTTTTTATTTTTAAAGCAACCCAGCTTAGGAATTTTGTTTTTGCAAATACAAAAACATGTTAAAAGTTTGATGGATGATACCGTCTTGTTGACAAAGACGTCCATCAAACTTTTAATACATTGACAGGAACCGCCATGTCAGCATGTCCTGACGATGTTAAGAGATGTCTGCAGGGCCGGTGGACATCTATAAGTTTGGCAGGCGAAGCACCCTTTGTATGGCGGAAGTAATGTATTCTGCCATAATGTTGGAATTACAAAGTGTAAATCAGATCCTATGCTTTCATTTAAGCATTCAAAATCAAAAAGCCAATGAGAGAGCGCAAACTGAACAAAATGTATGAGTACACCAAACTTACAAGTAGTACGCACAAATCATAAGAGAAATGCTATGAGTGCTGAAAATATATTCACCTATACTTCGAAATGTGTAGTTAATCTAGAGATTTCATATACAAGTGGAACTAATGCAGAAATGTGGGAAAATGTATAACCTTATTAGACGTGATTAATCCTGATCCATGTTATGTAGCTGCTAATGGGAGAATGTCATGCTGCAAGGCACAGAACGGAATAGGCCTCATGGTCATAGCTGAAAGAGTTTTGGGAAAGGGGTTCATTTGCATTAATATGGATTGCACTAATGATATAATGATTTTGTTTATTAGTTAGAGTTATATTGCATAGATGTGTTTTCTCATTAAAAAAGAATAAGATGCTAACATAGTATTTTAGTTTAAGCCCTGCGAGAAATGTTGTAGGCCTGAAATGTTCAAAGTCTTTTGATTTACACGTATTGGTATGAGCCAAGCTGTGCCGAGAAATAAGTTGAAAGCTTCTGTTAAAAGTTTATGAGAATTGGGATCCTAGCTGCAGATGTCTGTCTGCGGGTGCGAGGGGGCTCCAATTAAGCATCGAATGAATAGAGTTCTGTTCAGGAGACTGGTACAGACATGGAGGAGGGTTCAGGAATGTTTGAGGGGTATCGGCGGGCCGGAGAAGAGTCTGAGAAGCAAGGTCAACTCTAACGCACGAGGCCCAAAGGAAGATCATCATGGAAAAAGCCAGAAGCAACACCACGTGAGGGGCGTCTCACGAGGGGCGTCTCAAATGTTATTGTGTTTTTGTATTAGGGTCAGCACCCCTGGGTGGAGTTAGAGCAGATGCCTGAGGACCCTTTAGAGAGCGGATGGGTAGGCAGAGAGGGGTCATGACTGGAGATCATAGGTTTTCACCAAGAGACTAAGAGTGGGTGATCTTCCTAGGAAGTCATTCACAGCTGACACCTTTTGATAGGTTGGGATTCTGTTAAGTAGGGATACCATCCAGAGCAGGGTAGGGACAGCCTAACCTGAACCTTTCCCTCCTGCTGTAAATGACGGAGAGATCACAATACGTGTCTATGCTTGCAGCTCTTTTGATTTTAGAATTAGTCCTTGTTTTATTCTTTGCTCGCCTGAGGGCTTTCAGGGAGCACATGTATGTAGTGGTGCCCGTATATCTTTTGAATCTCATTTTGAGATGCCTGTACCTGCAGTTAACCTTGACTTTATAATAAATCTTTAAACTTAGAAGTAGTCTGTGGTTTTTCCGAGTAGAGTCCATTATTGATTGAACTAACCTGGTAAGAGATGCACTTTCTTCCTTCAATGACAGGCAATAAAGATTCAGTCGACCAGATCGGGGTTTAGATCTAGAGTGATAAGATAGTGATCAAAATCCCGCCCCCGCACCAAATACAGCAGACACCCCTCCCATTGCATCCATCACCTGATGACACAGCTTCATTAGGTTCTTTCCCCATCTCGCAACATCCAAAGAGCAACGAGCATATGTGTTAACAAACGAGAATATCGCTATAACTGACCTAGGATCATCTCACTCATGAACAGTACGATAAAATCGGAGAGGACCGTCATCAGCCCTTTGGGGAACAGATATCAAAAAGTGCTTTTACAGCAGGGCAATTGCAGTTGGATAACAAAGGGTTCTCCAATTAGATCGTAGAAAGACATTTGGCCTTATAGAAGAAATGACCAAATGCAGCCTCGCTATCAGACATGTCACACAAAATATAGCCAACCAGCCAATAGAATCGTGGTGATATCATCTACACAGGACAAAATGGATCATATTGCCTGCTAGATTTATTTAATTCCAGCGTAAATCCAGAAGATACAAGATCACAGTCGAGCTTCCCATACCACTAGCCTTCAGAATGGGGTAAGACCCTAACTTTGTGTAATTGGAGGGGTGACTAATTCCAGGTATGAGGAATTTAACAAAAGGAATATTTCAGTCTTGCTTTCCTCAGGAGAATATCATGGGAAGCGAGTAAAGTAGACTAGTCTAGTCTTCCAAGCTGTAATCATGGTATAGTGCAATCTGATAAAACTCCCTAGGATCACACTGCACAAGTGTGAAGTATATTTGATCTGTCAGAATTCCATAGAGGCCCACTGCCACTCCTCTAAATCTTCCCAGTTTTTTAAGGCTGGAAAGCACCACAGATGTTGACACGGACAGCGGATCACTACCCACTTATCCAGAAAAGCAATGAACTATCTAATTATGCTACGAATGTTCTGTGGCGCTTCAGCTAAAATCAAATTACAGTGCAAGAAACCATTTCAGATTATCAGCTTCAGTAAGATGTTCCACTCGTGTAATACAAACAGAGTGCCATGCACTCCAAGACGGAATCCTGCTATGGCCAAACCTGCATTGCACCACTGAGTCGCTGAGGCATGGAACAATGGGCATGTTTTCAGGTTTTTATGTGTGAGCTTACAGATTTACCAGAGCAGCACACCACATTTTCCCCAGTTAACCTGAAAACTGAGAAAACTAATTAATTAAAGACATTAATGTAGGCAATCACTTGAAATTCTGAATAGGAAGCCACAGTCCTCTCCATGCTTTCTCACCGTGAAATGAGACAGGAAATACATCTTCCTTCAAATCCTTGAATTACGCATACAAAGGATCATGGGTTCTCAGGTGGTTCTTGGAAGAGCATCCTAGAACAAAGGCATCCCAGAACAAAGGCCACCAGGTATTTATTCAAGGAAGGAATAACCTTACTCAGGCTGAATTCTAGGATTTGGGCAAGTATTTTAAAATCTATTTTAGTAGTAGAGATGGGTCAATAGTTCCAACAAGTCAACAAATATTTCCTTTTCTTGAGTTTGCTGCGGAATTATTAGATATGGGTCCAGGGGATCTGGTGCTTTCTACTTTCTTACAGGCCTTCTAGAGCATGGGAGCCAAGTGAACCTTGCATGTTGTAAAGAATCATCCAGGAAGTTGGCAAGTTGGAGATGGCATATTAATTGCATGTGTGGTGACCACAGCACTCACACTCACAAGATCACGACCCTTGTCACTCATTGAGGGTAGATAAATGGGAGGCATAAATTCCGATTCTATTGGTTATTCCTTGGTGTGGTTAGGGGCACATAAACTGAAGCTAAAGACTTTGAGATGTTGTTAGATCTGGGGGTCTCTAGTTGGCAGAGGTAGGTACCACTGTCCAAATAGGGACCCTTACTTCCAGTCAGGGTAAGGAGTAAACACTCTTCAGATAACCCCTGCGTACCCCTTGGTAGCTTGGCACGAGCAGTCAGGCTTATCGAAGGCACTTTGTAAAGTATTTGTACCAACACTCACAGTAACACAGTGAAAACACCACAAACTGACTCCACAACAGTTTAGAAAAAATAAAGGTATTTAATCTAAACTAAACAAGACCAAAATGTCAAAAAATCCAACATACACAGTTCAAGAATATGGTTTCAAAAGTGTTCTTAAGGTTGTGTTAAAATAATCCACAGTTGCGCAACGCTTAAGCCAACAGTACCTTTGGATGAACAAAAGTTCCAAGTGAAAGCTGTAGCATTGAAAAGCAAGCGATGTGTCACTCCTGAGTCCCTGGGGAGGCGATGCGACAACCCTGCTGGACGCAGCAGGCGTGTTGTGGTGACTCCGGTCTGTATGGGGAGGGATGCGAGGTTTAAATGGAAGCGCCTCTCAAAATGTACGATGCGACGATCTTCGGGGCATCGACAATCTTGAGTGCGGCGACGATGCGCAGCTCAGCGTCGATTCTCACCTCTTGCGGCCCCTCGATGCGATGGTTTTGCGACGACTCTTGCAGCAACGTGATTCGGTCCGCAAGCAAACGGTGCGACGATCTCACCCAGTGACGACAGGCTCCTCTGCGACAATACTCACAGCTATGGTAATCTTCCTGTACCGGACTGGTGCATCCCGTAAGCGAAGGATGCGAGGATTCTGGCAGCGGCAACGGGCGCTGCAACAATCTTGACCTTCGCGGCAGCGGGAATTTCCTAGCACTGACGGGATGCGCTCCGCAAGCGAGCGATGTGTGAAAACACAGGTACAACTTCCAGAGTCACCACAACTGGCCCAAGCACTCTAGGAAGGACAGAACTCTCTCAGCAGAGTTCAGGGAAGCTGGGGGTCAAGTCCTTTTATTCCTGGGACTTCATAACAGGGAGCCAGCTCTTCGTCAGGCGCTTGGAGATTCCTTCAAGCAAGGGGACACAGCACAAAGCAAAATCCTTCCCCTCTCCTTGGCAGCAAAGCAACTGCAGGTCAGTCTCACAAAGCAACAGCAGGACAGTCTTTCTTAGCAGAGGTTCCTTCTTGATTCCAGGATGATCTAATTTTCTGTAGTCAGGTGTCCTGTACTTATACCGCTAAAAGTCTTTGTTCCCTTTGTGCAGGAGGGCTTTGAGCCCGGTCTGAAGCAGTTCTGGGTGTTCCTTGAGCACTTTGTTTACCTGGCCTCTCCTTTCCTTTCAGGGAGAGGGGCAGGGTCGTCAGCCGCCCAGCAGGAGGTGGAGCCAGCATTGTGGAAGGCAGGCACAGCCCTATTCAGGCCCAGGTGCTATCCTCTCCTACCACTCAAGATGCAGATACAGTCATTCAGACTAGGGCTGACTCAGCCAGCCTCCTGGGGGCTCCCCAGCCTCTGTCACTCTCCAACCAGACAGTCAATTCACAAACAGGCCAAGGCACACAAAAAGGTCAGACAATAGAACAGCAACTTTCTAAAAGTGCTGTTCTCAAACACAGGATTTAAAAACCACCTTTCCTAAAAGATGTGTTATTAAATTCTGAGTTCAGGGATACCAGACTTTTATGTCCTACCTTGCTCCTTTGGGAAGATATGTTGGTAGCCACTGTAGCCAGCATCCCCCATGATAGCCCATGGGCAAGGTATTGCAATAGTGAAAAACGAAAATGGCTGTCATTCAAAACCGGAGAATGTCACTTGCACTAGTACATGCTCTACCTTTCACATACACTGCACCCTGCCCAAGGGGGTACCTTGGGCCTTCGATAGGGGTAACCAATGTGTACAGAAAGGGAAGGGTTAGGCCTGGTCAGTGGGGACACTGGCCAGTTTGACATGGCATTTCACAGACTGCATACAGGCACTGCGGTGGCAGGCCTGAGACACCATTTTACGGCAACTCATGTGAGTGGCACAATCAGTCCTGCAGGCCCACTAGTAGCATTTGCATCACCAGCCCAGGCGCACTTAGTGCACTTTACTAGGAACTTCTTGGTAATACAAATATGCCAATGCCAATCATAGATAACCAATTACAATAACAATTTACACAGGGAGCACTTACACTTTGACACTGATCAGCAGTGGCAAAGTGCCCAAAGCATCTAAACCAGGAAAAATAAAATCCAGCACAGCATCAAAAATACAGGAGGCAGAGGCAAAAAGACAGGGGAAACCACGCCAAAGCTGCCAGGTCTAGCAGATGTCCTCTAGATGAATTACTAGGCAGCCTTGATCATCCAGAATCACAGGTACAGTCACTGAGTCTCCCCTGCTGCCTGCAGCTGATATGCCAACATGCAGTAAGGAGTCTTGTTTTTCTCACAATGTCTCTGCTTGAGTCTCAGCAAGGGGAATGGAACCATACTAAAATGTCAGTGAACCTTTATAGATTTCTATTAATCATAATGATCAGAATAGCAGGTTCAAGCAGGTCAAATTTGACAGTCTGGGTTTCATTGCAAGGAATCGTTTACACAATATCAAATGAATAGTCCGCAGTTATATGAATTAACTGGCCATCATGGAGGAAAGGTCCTACCTTGTTTTTGTCAGCTTGCAGAACTGAATGGCTATTTGGTGGCTTAACAGGCAGCTCTCACAGGCCTTGTTTCTGGTAGCCTCAAGATCTCTGTCTATGTGCCTGTTTGAAATTAAGTGGTTCAGGGAATTTTAGATCCCACAATGGATGGCCATAGTTCTGTATCACAATCTGATTCAGTATCCAGTTGTCTCTTAAAATCAGCTAGTCTTCTAGCTGTAGAATCCAAGTGTTTATTCAGAAATGGGAAAACAGTGCTCATGGAATTAAACTCTGTGATCACTTTGTGATGTTGAACAAGCCGATCTTTGCTCCTATGGCTGAGATATCGGTCATAAATGTGTTGATAGGTGGACTGCATGCGACCTGAAAGGGCCTCCAAATAAAGAGTTTATCTAGCCAACTTAGAAAATGATGTATGTGGTAAAGACAAATGGAACAGATCTGAGATCACAGGGATGGCTTAGGGAATGCAATATTTTCACTATTGGACAATTCGCCAGATATCAGAGGTTAATGAAGTGACTGAGTGGAGAGAGACATCCCAGTACTTCAAGATTGTAGCTCTAGCAGAAAGAGGACACTAAAGCGGTTTTCCAAGACCATTTAGAAGCCACTCTCAGTTACCCAGTGATGAATAAAAAGGAAGGGAGACAAAGAGCAAAGAGAGGCTTTGAAAGTTATTCTTAATAAGGCGGAGTCAGCCGCGTCTAGGATGGTCCTCTACGGTTGAGAAGCTCTGATTAACCGGCAACTCAATTTAAAATCCGCTGTCCCTTGACAACGAAACACTGTAGGAGTAGGTGGAGGTACATCCGAAGCATGAGGGACAGTGACATGTCCTGCTAGAGAGAAGCAACTATGCTGCTAGTGTCCCGGATTGTGAAGAAGCACAGACAGGAAGGCCTAGCCCTCACCGCAGACTGAGCAGCGTACGGAGATCGCAATATGCACTGCCTCGAAATTAAAACATGCACCCCAAATGAGGAAACTGAACAGGAAAGTAGCCATACATGTTGCAACCTCCATGTCATGGTTTGTATGATGGTACAGTGTGGCAGGGCTAGTTCTGATAATTGGCAGAGGCAAGGACAGGACCAAAAATGGTGTAGCAATCTGTCTTTAAGCCTGATGACGCTTGGGCCTGAAGGCCTTGCACTTGCTGATAACTGAACAGTGAACCACAGTAGGATTATGCTAGGCTGTGGGGCCCATGGTTGAGTTTGCACCGAGGGAACTTAAGACAGGGAGGAAGTGAGATGTCTTGGGGATACTGTTTTGGCAACAGAAATGACCACATGAATAGTAAGCACTGAGTGGTGAACAGATACTTTCGGACATGGCCTGAACCGATGGAGGAATGTATCTGGAAGTTCGCCATACTGAATTGCAATGCAGGACAATATCATCCTGAAGGTCGTGGAGACCTACTAATATTACTGCCCTGTGGTAGAGGGATCAAAGGACACCTGTGCACTGGCAAAATGAATATGCAGGAATGTGCTCTCTACTACAAAGTTACAAGACACTACAGATGACTAAGATAAATTGGTACCAACTAATTTTGACCCCTCACTAAGGGGGGCCCGTGAGAGATTTGATCCTACTCCTATTGTGTCCACCTATGCAGCATCTCCCGAAAGGGGCAAAGTGAAACGGTGTATGCAAAGAACACAGACTGTGGAGACAGTGCACAATTGTCAACAGTGGCCCAGTGTACCAAATCATAACTTTTAGGTGTGCAGATTGGTAACACTGACTCAGGGTCATTTAGGATCCTGTACACCATGCACCAAGAACCAGGCTTGGACTGACCATGCCACGTGGAGAAAGACGAGGGGTGTAGCATGTATGGGTCACCACCAGTGATCCGTGCCAAGGAAAGATGAGAAGGATACCAGACAGAACCTCCCTGAGGTCCATCTCTACCCCACTATACTTAATTCACCACACCCACCCCCACCTCCTCCTACTCTCTCTCAATACAAATGCCAAAAGGGAAGGCAACACACCAACTTCACTTCAATAGTTTTGGCGGGAAAGCCAAAACTATGACCGTACATCATACCACTTTGGAAACACTGATGAGGCAATGGCATCCATTATATCTACTACAGATTCCACACAAAAAATCTCTAAATCCATGGCCAGATAACTAAAGTTGCTACAGGGATCCTAATATGAGCCAGGATATTTTGGTTATAGCGCAGAAAGTTGGCGCGGTGGAAGATGTAGCAGAAGGAACAATGTTTGTTTCATGAGCATACAGGTGGTGCATGACCAGAGTGGTCAACTGGTGTCACACTCAAGATAAATAGTGAATGACTTTGTTCCATATTTTAGTGCTTTATAGTTCAGAAGCATGTAAAACCAGCTGAATGAACAGGCGCTCTTAGAGGGAGTACATCTCCCAACTCTGTCTGAGTCAGAAAGACAAATGCTAGAGGAGGAAACAACGGAGGATGAGATCTCGGAAGCCATTGCAGATATGCCCTACATAAAAACACCTGGGAAAGATGGATGCCCCACTGAATTTTACAAACTTCATAAAGATATGATCGCACCCCTGCTACGGAAAGCCTTTAAGAAGCGGAAGATAAAGGGAGACTACACCCAGAAAATAACAAAGCAATTATCAGCGTTGTCGTAAAACCGAACAAAGACCCCACTCAATGTGCATGCATCACTAACTGACACCAATATGAAGGTGCTAGCCAAAACCTGGCTGCCTGACTAAAAAAGGTAATACAACACCTCATTCATGACTCGCAAGTGGGTTTTAGGCTGGTCAGTCCACCCACAAACAGTATGCGGCTGATAGCAAATAGTCTATGGCAGGTGAGACTCATCCACAGTGACAAAATACTGCTGTCCCTTGATGTCAAAAGGTAATTAAGTGAAGTGGGGGATCCTATTCCACACATTGAATACAGGGTATATGTCAAAATATCTTAACAAATGTACAGTTGTTATACTCAGACACCACAGCATTTGTTGATTGCGGAGGTCACATGTCACAGGCCTTTTCTATACATGGGTGAATGTCACAGAGTTTCTGTAAGAAACTGGGTTGTTGGTTGACTTGGGTCGTCATGTAACAATCACAATTTGCCCAATTTTATAAGTGGTTTACATAGTTCGGAAGCATGTGAAAACCAGCAGAATGAACAGACATTCATGGAGTGAGTACATCTGCCTACTCCGTCTGAAACAGAAGACAAATGTTTGAGAAGGAAAGAACAGTGGGAGAGATTTTGGAAGCTATTGCAGATATGCCCTATATAAAAGCACCTGGGGAAGAAGGATTCCCCAATGAATTTTACAAACTTAATGAACCGATGATGGCACACTTGCTACGCAAAGTCTTCAAAGAAGCAAAATATAAAGGTACACTACACCCAGAAAATAACTAAGCAATCATCAGCCTTGTCTTAAAACTGAACAAAGACCCCACTTAATGTGCGCATATCACTAAATGGCACAAAGATTGAGGTTCTAGCCACAACCTTGGCTGCAAGACTTAAAAAGGTAATACTGAGCCTCATCCATGATTTGGAAGTAGGTTTTTTGCCGATTAGGTTGTCCACAAACCGCATGTGACTGCTAGCAAATATTCTATGACAGGTGAGACTCATCCACAATGTTGATTGCAGAGGTCATGTGTCACAGGTCTTTTCTGTACACAGGTGAATGTCATAGGGTTGCTGTAAGAAACCTGTTCATTTACTAGGGTGTGAGCCCTGGTCAAGTAACAACCACAATACTTTTCAGGAAATCCACACATCAGCAGCGATGCATCAGTTCTGCTCATGGTTGTGCTGCGCAGCAGCATTAGTGCAACACTTTTGCTCGGGTTTGCACCACGCAGCAGAGGAGATGTACTTTAAAATTTCCAGGGCTTTGGTGGCAACACTTGGCAGTGTCCAGGTGCAAGTACAAGGTTGTTAGAAGCCTGTTGTGTACCAGAGGCTTCCGATCAGGAAGCTGGTCAAGTACCCCTTGCAATCACTCTAGGGTTCTGGGTTCAAGAGGTGCATGTCCAATCTTTCTCACCCAGGCAGCATGAAGCAGGTCAGCACAGCTGGACTGCCGTCCTTCAAAGCAGCAGTTTAGCAGAGAGCAGTCCTTTCAGCAGCACAGCAACCCTCCATCCTGGCAGAGTATCCACATGTCCAGAGGTTTACTGAAGAGTTGGTGTATGAGGCCCAATATTCATATCCAATTGTGCATTTGAAGATGGTATATGCTTCTAGAGGCAGGCCTTTGAAGTGCACAGGTGCCCTCCCTTCCTGGCCCTGCCTCCAGAATAGCTACAGGGGGTATACATCCCTTTGTGTAGAGGCAGGACACAGCCTATTTAAGTGTGAGTGGGGATGGGTCTGCACCATGAGGGTGCCCAGGAGTGGACACTTCACAGGGAAAGCCAGGAAGGGTTCCCTTGCGGTATTCGTATAAGCGCCAGGAAACCCACTACGGGTAGCTGTGCGCTATACAAGTACGAAAAAACAAACAAATAAACAAAACTCCTGCCTCCCATCCTGCCAGTGATGGTCCATCCAGGTACACCTAAGCTACCTATTGTGTGTGGCTGTCTAGGAAGATTACACACAGTCCAACTGTCAATTACAACCTTTCATGTGACTCAGACAGGCTGCAGGCACCAAATGGCTAAGGCAGGAAAATGACAACTTCTAAAAGTCGCATTTTGAAAATTTTAATTTAAAATCAGACTTTACCATACGTTAGGATTTGTCATTAGAATTCCAAAGACACCAAACAAGAACTGCAACCTGTTCCCATTTGGAAATTATTACTTATTAAATGTAATAATGTAACTCCAATGATATCCAATGGTAAAGGAAGGCCTTGCAGTAGTGAAAAACAATAGTTTTTCACTACCAAGATATGTAAAACCTAAAAGTACATTGCACCATGCCCTCTGGGCTATCCAGGGCCTACCCTAGAGGTGCCTTATATGTATTAAAAAGGAAGGTTTGGGCCTGGCAAAAGGTTTCTTTTGCCAGGTCGAAAGGGCAGTATAAAACTGCATAGCCAGGCTGCCATGGCAGGCCTGAGACAGGCTTAACGTGCTATTTGAGTTGGTGGCACAATTAGTGCTGCAGGGCCACTGGTAGCATTACATTTACAAGTCTTGGGTACAGGGAGTGCTACTTTACTAGGGACTTACAAGTAAATTAAATATGCCAATTAGGTATAAGCCAATTTTACAATGCTTTAAGGAGAGAGCGCAAGCAACTTGAATTGGTGATAAGTGAGGGGTGTGGCTGAGTAGGGCGTGTCCTTTCTGAGCTCATGGTCGGTACTGAAATCCATAAATAATCCTGCCAACCCTAAACTGCATCAGGCTACCCTCACTTGCAAATGGCCCTGGGGTGACCCATGCTGGCTGAAAAGACCCAGCAAATGCGAGCATCGCAGTGGAGGGGCGGATGGCCGCTCTGAACACTGACATGCCAGCCCGAAAGATGGCGGACTCACAGGCCTGACTGCCCACAACGGAGGACTGGTGCCGACCTGAGGTGCAGGCGGCTAGACTGGGTCCAAGCCTACTTCCCTCCCACCCACTGGTCATGGTGGGCTATTGGACGGGTCCTCAGCTGCTTTTGCCTGCACTCTTCCCTCACTCCCAATCCTGAGCCAGGCAGGCGAGAGGGGCTGCATGGCTACAAGCCCTGGGTGGCGGCAGAGGAGAGAGACAAGGGACCTTGACCTATGGATCCAGAGTGGCACTGGTACAGATCCTGTGAGGCATCACCCGCAGAAGGGACGAGGGCCTCGCTCTGGGGCTGTGGGCCATCAAACAAGAAGTCAGCGCAGTGATGCGGCCTACACTGCAAGGTCAGGCCTCAATAGGGGCATCCACTGGCCGGTCCACACACTCACATCAAGGAACCGAGGGCCTTCTGCTGGGACGGAGTCCCTGGAAGGAGAGCCCCGGAGTCCTCCACCCCGGTTTTTCTGGTGAGTGTCCCACCTGATCCCCACTGCCACGTGGGGGAGAGGGATCGGTGGTGATTGAGGTGGGGGTGGAGGGCTCTCCTTGAGTGAAGGGGTGAGGGAAGAGGGTCAGAGCCATGCCTCTGGCCCCCAAGAGGAGCCCCCTGATCTATGAGACTTTGGGACGGCGTGGCTGCGGGTAAGGGGTGAGAGCAATCTGGATTGAGACCAGAAGTCGAGCAATTTCTATCCTCTTCGCTGATGTTCTGGCATGTGATCTAGGCATCGAACTGAAAGGCTGCACAGGCCGGAGGAGTCTGAGTGTTGGAGCCAGCGGTCCGCCGTCGGCAGTGTGGGAGCAGGCTGCTGCTCTTTCGGCCCAGAACAGGAGCACGGAACGTTGATTGCTGAGCCCTCCTTGCCCCCCACCCTGTGCCGCTAGAGACTGCAAACAAGGGGCACTTCTCCTTCCATCCCCTACCCCCCACCCACAGAGGAAAAGGTGCTTGGAGCTTTGTGGGCACCGCCATCGGGCCCATCCTTAATACTTGCCTGAAGAGATTAGAGAGGGGGCTGCGCCCAGTCCTGTAACTGCTGCCTGGAGAGAGTAGAGGAGCCAGGCATAAGAACAGCTACGTTCTTCGTTGCCACATTAGCAACACTGAGAAGTTTTATTAGGGGCGCTTGTTTCCGAGACACTCCCGATGTTGCCAAATAACAACCTGATTGTTCTACTGTATGCGGGCTCCCTGCACGCTTTTACTCCTGATCATCGGCAACGATGACTAAAGATAAGGACCCGAAACCTCCCAGGCAGGGAAAAATTGACAGATACACCAAAGTGGTGACCCCGCAGGAAACTGCGCAGCCTCTACCCAACACAGCTACCCTGATCCATGCTGTACAGACTTCCAGAGAAACCCTGGAAATTAGGTGAAGTACGCTCTGAGGTCACATTACTTAGACAGGATCTCCTCAATGTCTCAGAGCGAGTGACGGAGACAGAGAGCCGAGTCTCAGAAGTCGAAGATGCAGTCAAAGACCTTCAGCAGGAGGTAACGGAACTATTGATGATGTTGAAAACAGGGCATGCAGGAATAACCTACTCTTTGTGGGATTTCTGGAGGAGGTGGAGAGGACATAATCTACCTGCGCTCTTAGCCATGTGGCTGAAAAACATTATCCTGCTCAAAAACCTCTCCACCTGCTTTGTGATGGAATAGGCACAAAGAGAACCAAGTGCAAAGCCGCCGCCCGGAACCCTACATAGACCTATCATAGCGAAGTTCCTTAACCGTGATATGATCCTACACGAGGCGTGCCGCCTAGGAGAAGTTTGATACAAAAATTCCAAAATCATGATCTTCCCAGACTACAGTCGAGATGTCCTGTGCCAGAGGAGGACCTTCAATTCCGTCAAAACGAACCTCCGAGCACTACAGACACAGTACATGCTCCTTTTCCCAGCAAAAACTGAAAGTCATCTATAAGGGAAAACACATTTCATTCTGTCACTGGAAGTCACATGGGCGTGGATCGAAGAGAGACCAATCCTACGCCCCTCTGGGGAATAAGTCCCAGATGGATGACTGCTTCGGTATGCAGAATCAAGACCTGGGGACAAGACACGAATGAAAAGAAGAACCAAGTCGGGACTGAGGAGTGCTGCCCGTGGGACTCCTTACGCATTAAGATGGAATAGCAGAGGGACTGGGGGCCTTGCAAAGGGGGGAGAACACACAGAAGCTGTGGACGAGAGGGCCACAGACATATCTAGCTGCAATATTCCAACACAAATTCAGAGGGGTTGAGAGAGGCTCCTACGGGGATGAAAGCACACACCCTCTGGCCGCTGAAATTGCAGCACTAGAAGGGGGAACTGTGACTGGCCGACAATCACCGACAGAAGATGCAGTAGAACCGAAAGGCCCGAACATCTGAAGCTGGCAACATTTTACTGGCAAAGGACCTGTAACGTTAAAAAAGTCCCAAAAGCTTATAGCTCGCCTGCTGGGACCAGTATTGAAAGTGGTATTCCAATCCATTAAGGGCCTGTCTTTGCATTTTTCCTTTGTTCATATATAGTGGGTGTTTGCTGGGCTTATTTCCACACAAAGGGGGGTGGGCGAGAGACCTCTCCTTCTCTTCTTACACACATTTTCTTTATAACCTTGGGTCCAGGTGTATTGAGAAGGTCCATGGAGGTGGGGGGGAAGGGGGTGCCGAGTTGTTGCTGTTGACGTTAATGTTGGTCGCTCTGGGTCAGAGGAAGTGGCATGGCAAAATCGGCGGGTTAGCCTCCAGAGCCAGGTGCACATGAGGAGGACTGCTTTAAGTTCCTGATGACCTATGTCTGCCCCTGTAGAGCAACTGACCATTTCAGTCCTAACCTGGAAAGTCAATGGCCTGAGAGACAGGATCAAACGGGGGCTGGTTGCTCATTACATTAAGTGCTTGCGGCCAGACGTGGTGTTGCTCCAGCAGACACACCTTCAGGGAACACAGTGCAGCTTCCTTGGTAGGGGAATGTACGTAGTGTTGGCACACGCTGGCTTAACATCTTGGTGCAGAGGGGTTGCAATCGTGATAAAAAAATACTCGCCCCTTTGAATTAACCCTTAAATGGGTAGATCCAGATGGCAAATTTATGGTAGTGACAGGTACCGGGGGTAGGCGTAGGCTTACTTTCATATGTGTCTATGCACTCCCCAGACTACAATCCCCCATACTTCTCAAAGTGGCAGACATCCTTCAAAGTGATAGGGGGAGATTTTAATATTGTTATGTGGACATCATCAGACGTAGAAATTGAATGCGTGGGACCTACAAAATCATGGGAAATGTGTTTCAACTAAAACAAGGGTGCAGTGTCCTCCGGAGCTACACCCGTGGGAGAAGTACAAAACTGTACTGCAAGATAGGGCCCAAAACCGGATAGCATCGGAAAAGAAAAAGGGGAGAGAGAAACTAGAGCAGCTGTTACATCAGATACTGGCCCTAGAGAGACAAGTAATAACCATGTCAGATCCACTGACCTTGGAAGCTTTAGAGTGAAATACCGTGCATTGTCCCAGGACGAGGTAAGGCAGAGGCTAGCCCCGTTGCAACGACTTTGCAAAGTAGGAGACAAAGCTGGAAAATTGATGGCCTGGCTCAGTAGGAAGGAAGTTGAGGCCAGATGAGGGGGTTCAATCATAGATGACCAGGGTTTGACTCTCTCCACGGATCAGCAAATATTGTCAGCATTTACCAAACATTATGAAGAATTCTATGGAAGAAGACCCCTTAGCGACACAACTGCCATTGATGACTATCATAAAGACATACAGGTCCCCAGAATAGATGAGGGCGATATGAAAGATTTTAAAGGGGACTTGACACTTGCCGAAGTGGGAGAGACTATGGCTTGGCTAAGACCGGGAAAAAACCCTGGCCCAAATGGAATACCCACCAAGCTGTCTAAAAACTATAAAGACCTACCTAGCCCTCACCTTCTAGATCTCTATCAAGATGCCTACAAGGAGGGTATCCTCCCAGTAGATCTCCGGACTGCTACCATTGTGACCATTCATAAAAGGAGTAAACCCAAAGATAAATGCGACTCATATCGCCACATCTCTCTGTTGAACACACAGGTCCAAATCCTGGCGACAATTCTGGCCATGCAACTGCTACGTGTTATAATGATGCTCGTCCATTGCAACCAATCTGGGTTCATGCCTGGCCAGATCAATAAAAGGAATCTTCGCAGATCATACAATTGGATGATGGCGGTCAAGAACCACAATACACTGCATTTTATTCTGTCATTAGATGCTGAGAATGCATTTGACGCAAGGCACTGGCCTTTTTAGACTCAACTTTGGCCAAATTCAGGTTCGGCCCGAAGTTTAGGAAATGGGTGACACTACTATATACCTCCACTAGAGCTGCAGTATTAGTCAATGAAAGGATCTCTCACACATTCCCAATTGCCCGTGGGACTAGGCAGGGATGACATTTATCTCCACTTTTATTCGGACTAGTGGATGAACCCCTACAGTGCATGATTAGACAACACCCGGAAATGCAGTGCTTCAGGGTTACACCCAATGATCAAATGGAGGAAAAGATATTATTTTTATGCAGATTATATTCTTCTGTTTTTGAAGGAACCTGACACAATGATCCCCACAGTGTTCCAACTAATGGACAAGGATGGCTGGTTCGCAGACTATAGGATCAATTGGCACAAGTCGATACTATACTGCCCGGGCGAAATAACGGAATAGCTGCTGCTGCCGAGGGACCTCTAAATCCCTACAGAAGGATTTAAATACCTTGGGGTCTTTCTTACACCTTGCACAGAGGTCTGCTGTAGCAACAATATCCTGGGGGTGTTTTTCAAATTTTAAGCAAGACCTACCTCTTACCATAATAGGCAGAGCAGACATGCTTAAAATGGGTTCCCTGCCCCAATTTCTATATGCTCTCAAGAATACATACTACCCTCACCCAAGAAAGATATTCAAGGAAATAGAGTCCGAACTCCGTTCACTGTTGTGGCAGAAGGGCCCCCAAAGACTGCCCTAGAGACACTACAATGCAAACCATATAATGGGGGGTTTGCGCTTCCGAACATTGACGTCTACTACTGGGCAGCCCACCTAACCCTCATAAATGACTGGCTACATGTAGCATGGGACCATCCCACATACAGACTAGAAAAGGAGTTACTGGCACCCCACACGTTCCTACACTATCTATATGGAGAAAAGGGGATCCATAGGCTGCTTTTTGCAACACGAGTCACCATGGAGGTATGGGAAAAGACTACTAGAATCGTGTGGGGGGGCACAAGATAACTAGGGTGACACTGCTGTGGAAGGGAAACTGGCTTGGAAAGGTGAGTGGGCTCCGGGCCTTTGAAGCATGGAACACACTGAGAATCACTACTGCTGGTGATATCATTGCAAGGGGTGAGTTGAAATCCTTCTTCACCTTCCGTCAGAGTTTAGGTTGCATCGCTCCCAATTTCTCAAATATGTCCATTTAGGCCATGCGTGGGGATCGGCGGGAGTAGGGGAGGCAGGTCTGCCAGAATATGTGATGGACTTGGCCCTTTTGGCAGGTTCACCCCCAAACTTTTTGCTTTTAATAGTGACCTAGTGTTAGTTGTTTTTGGCTTCTGTGCACTTTAACACTGTGTCCCAGTGTATAGTACGTGCGTGTGGTGAGATTGGCCTGCCCTCCCATAGGAATGCATGGGGAATATGTGTGTCCATGGTAGTTCCTGATGTGTGGGGAGTGCACGGGCGAGTTTGGTATGTGCGAACTCATGAGATTAAATGCTGCGCGATGGTGTGCACAGATTTAATGTGAGTAGTGTAGAAGTGCCACTTCTAGAAGTTGTCATGTCTGTGTGCAGTGAATGTGGATTGCCTGTCTGGCTTGTGAGTGACAAGAGATGGCTGGTGTGCTTGGCTCCAGGAGTCAGGATGGGTCTGCCCGGTGGTGAATGGGGAGATCTGCAGGTTGATGGGAGGGAGGAGTGCACCTGGGACCTGAATAGGGCTGGGCCTTCACTCCACAATGCTGGCTCCACCCCCTGTAGTGCGTCTGATGTCCCTAGCCTGTCTTGTGAATAGGGAGAGGGGCTGAGCACAACAAAGTGCTCCAAAACCAGTTGTAACTGGTTTTCCCCTTGCCCTAGAACCTTAGACAAGGGGAAAATGTGTATATAAAGGGGCAGTGACCCGAGGTAAAATGTTATCTCTGTGACCTAACATGAGGGGGGCCTGCTGCTGCTGCTGGGCATCAGGAGGACCGCCACTGGGGACTGCCTCCCTGCTGGAGGGCCCTGTGAGCTGGCCCCTGGGCCCAGCCTTTGCCCCCCCCTGACTGCTAAGAGACTTTCTCTCGACCTAAACCCTTGTCCCTGGGAGTGCTTTATTTGCATTTCCTAAGGAGCGCTGTCCTGTCCCGAGGAGCAGCGCTTCTGACTCCCAGAGCAGCACGAGGCTGCAATCATCTGCATGGGGGGGAAGTCCCCGGTGCGGAGATTCCCTTGCAGCCTGATTTGTTCTCCAGCACAGGAGCCCAGTCCGCATATTTGCGCTGTTAAGATCCCTAGCGGGTGCCCACCCAGCAAGGAACTTTATGCTTCAAAGACGGGGGCCTACCCCATAGTGGGATCCTTCACGGGTGCCCACCCCACATTACGGCACTTGTTTGTTCCTGAGAGCGGGTGCCCACCCCGCTGTTTGTGCCTCCACTGAGTTTGTGTTACCAGCGGGTGCCTACCCTGCATTACCTCTGAGAGGCAAAAGCTGCTGGGCTGATTTGGCGCGACCCGGTAGCCAGGCGGCCTGGCCTGGTTGTGGGCGGAGCTACGTAGCCGACTATCCAGTCACAGCGAGGCCAGCAAAGGAAGCCAGCTGCTATGCAGAAATCAGCAAGCGGGGCTCCCATGAGCTGAGGGAAGCCCTGCGTCTGCCGCGAAGCCTCAGCCGTCTAAGAGAAGGTGGAGGGGGCACGAGGCACATTGTCGGTGCCTGCCCCCGCTGCATGCCAGCTCCACGCCGTCCGCCCCGGAGAGAGGAGACCAGAGGGCCAACAAAGGAGTTCCGGTGAGTGGGGTCACAGAGGAAGGGCCCGTCCGGAGCCTCAAGGGCTCGGTGTACTGATCAGCAGTTCCAACTTTTGCAGCAAGGAGTTTTGCCCAGGTGGGAGAGGTGGAGTGAGGCCTCCCCGCCCCCCAGTTGGGAAGCACAGATATTTGTGCATGTAGGGAGCAGTGCCAGAGGAGACCAAAGAAATCCCCGCCACAGCCGGTGAGTGGGGTTGTAGTCCTGGTGTCAGGGGCTGGGCCGAGGCATACTTTTGTTTGCTTGCTCCCCTCCATTGTGCCCTAATCCACGTCCCCTGAGGCACAGTTGGTGCCAGTGCTTATTCCTTGAGCTGCCCACCTGCCAGAGGGCCGCTCCAATGTTGGCATGTGTTGCTAGTGCCCCAGTGGAGGGACTAACAGGGCACAGTGGTGCCCGTGCCACCTCTTGGTGATCTCCCAGCTGCCCAGCAATTAGTGGGCAGCTGCCACCTTTAGGCGTGATCTGTGGCTGTTGCTGCGTGTGCAGCCCGCCCTGATTTTACTGGACATAGGGTGCAGAGTTCTAAGTTGGCGCACAAGAGGGCTTGCGCCTTATATGATGCTGAGGGCATAATGACCCACATGCATCAAGCATTTTTGGAGTCGCAAACGGTGCGATTCCTTAAAATCGGCCGTTTGCGATTCCAAAAATGCTTTTTGGAATGCATCAAGCATTTTTAGAAATCGCAACATTTTTGAGATTTCTAAGAATGCGATTGCTTTTAGGAAATCGCAAATTTGCGATTTCTTAAAAGCAATGCATGATTACTTTTATAATTGCGAATTCGCAATTAGGGTGTCAAATTTACCGAGTGGTTGAACCACTCGGTAAATTTGCAAAAAGTGTTAAAAACGCTGCAAAAGCATTTTTTACACATTCATGTTACGGACACACATGTCCTTAGGACATGTGTGTGTGCAACATGATGCAAAAACAACATTTCATGGGTGCAGGGGGGGTCATTTGAACCCCCCTCTCCACCCTTGAAATGCAATCAGGATTTGCGATTTTCTAAGTGCGAATTCGCAATTCCCATTCATTCCTATGGGCATTTTAGCCCATAGGAATGAATGGGAATTGCGAATTCGCACTTTGCTAATTGCATAATATTTGAGAATCGGTAAAAATTGCGATTTTTACCGATTCTCAAATATTTTGCGAAAATGTACATGCATCCCATTTTGCATTTCCTAATTTGCGATTCCCTAAAAATCGCAAATTAGGAAGTGCAAAATGAAACAATGATGCATGTGGGCCAATATGTTTTATGTTGCGGGTCCAACTACTGAGTACAGTGTTTCCCAGTAGTCACTGGTGGTGTTCCACATTTGAGTATATGTCCTATATCCACTGATGCTCATGCTTGCAGGTATTGCCTAATATATTTATGGTTATGATGACTTGCTCCTAATGTCCTTATGCAATACCTTTATGCCTGTGATACCTCTAAATGTGTTTTCATGCTTAGGAGGTTGTTTTGCCTAGTATAGTTATACTAGTCAGTTTATGTGTCCCTGCGTGATCTATGCCTAAGGTGATTAGTATTGCGTAGTGTGTACCTACCTTTTACTAGTGGTTACTGGTTGTGTTCTACAATTGTTATTTTGTGCTACAATTATTCTATGTTCTAAAAGTGCTATTTTTACTAAGTGCTGATTCTGACAGTGGCCCACGTGGCCCTGTCTGGTGTAAACAATCCCCTGTAAATACTACTCAGTGCCAGTTGGCACAGCGTAATTGTGTGATTATGATCTAATGTGTTTATGGTAATACAAAGGTTATTTTTATATATATAACCTTGTGTGGAGTCCCTTTTTGTGGTGTGCCTAGTGTGTTGCTGCTGTGTGTGTGTGTTGCGCAAACGCTTTACACATTGCCTCCGGGATAAGCCTGACTGCTCGTGCCAAGCTACCAAGGGGGTGAGCAGGGGTTATCTTGGCGTGTAACTCCTGTGCCCTGACTAAAGTGGTGGTTTCTGCCTGGCTTTGGCGCAAGCCTTAGCCATCCAGAAATCCCATTTCTAACAATATGCATCACTTGAGGGGAGATTACTGCAAGAAGAGCTCACAACCAAGGCAGTGTCACTTACCGATAAGACGATAAATAACAATATGCCTGACAATACACAAAAACCTGTTGCACACCAGTTAAAGAAAGTACAGAAATTGATGTCTCAATGGACATATAAAAGTTCAAGTTTCCACATTTGAAGAAAAAAGAGGACGAAGGGTAACACAGCTCCTCTTTTATTGCTATGGATGGCCAGCCGACACGTGTTTCGTCGCAAAGCAATTACAATACTTTGGCGACTCCTCAGGGCTGGGGAGGATACAAAATAAAAGATGGAGTGCATGGTAATATTACAATGAACATTACGTTTCCACGAGAATCTTGCTGTATATTGTCACTAAATCCACTTGCACCCTGCACTTGCACTATAAGTAGTCACCAACGAAACGTAATGTTCATTGTAATATTACCATGCACTCCATCTTTTATTTTGTATGCTCCCCAGCCCTGAGGAGTCGGCAAAGTATTGTAATTGCTTTGCGACGAAACACGTGTCGGCTGGCCATCCATAGCAATAAAAGAGGAGCCGTGTTACCCTTCGTCCTCTTTTTTCTTCAAATGTTGAAACTTGAACTTGTATATGTCCATTGAGACATCAATTTCTGTACTTTCTTTAACTGGTGTGCAACAGGTTTTTGTGTATTGTGTACGGTGTGTGTCTCGGCACACACTCTTTGAGGGGTTTAGGGCGTTTTGTCCCCTCACCTGCATGCACCCATTCCGAATACCATTATTTCTGCTAACGTGAGCAGGGCGCCCAGTATTTCCCTCACTCTAAAAAGCCCTGGTCTCAATTGGTTTTACAATATGCCTGACACCCTGGGTAAACTAAAGGAGGTATGGGAGGGACACCTGGGGGAGAAGGAAGACATAGACAGGGAGGAGGCCCTGATGCATCATAGAGAGGTCGGGATTAAAGTCGTCTCATCGACTTTAAAATCTTCCATAAGGTTTACTACGACAGAGCACAGTTACACAAAATGGGCCAAATGGGCCGGGCCGAGAACCCTCAGTGTCTGCGTTGCCGAGCCGCAGTGGGTAACTTCTTACACACGTTGTGGGATTGCCCCCGTATACAGTCATACTGGGAAAAGATAATTAAACAACTAAATGCAGTATTAAAAACATCCCTCCCTGCAGACCCGAAATTCAACCTTTTGGGTATCCCATGTGATGTTGACGTTCCAAGACCCCAGTTGCTTTTTAGCGTCCTGGGCTTAGTAGTGGCGAAACGTGATATAGCAAGGCACTGGGGCACACAAGAGACACCGACACTGGAGGAATGGAAACGTGGCATAGACCTGTACATGGCAGCTGAAGGGGTTACATACAGGAGCATAGGATGCCCCAAGAAATATACTAGGATAATTGGATGAACCACTATGGTCTAGCATGTAGTGACGAACATTCTCAAATCATAGACAATAAGATGCAGGACTAGACACAACCAGATGGTCACAGGAGACGAAGGGAGAGAGCAAAGTTGGGAACGGGAAATTTCCAGTGTATAAGGGAATTGTACAGGATGTTATTCGCCCAATATGTATTGAGAACATGTGAGAATTCTTGGGATGAGGAAAATTGAACTAACATGACTGACCTGATTGCGACTTATTGTAATTGTTGTGCAGGTTATATGTTTCTCATGAAACTGAAACAAAATAAAAATAAAAATATTTTTTAAAGCATTGGTGATCAGTGGAAAAGTGTGCAGTCCTAAAGCCTTCAAAAACTAAGTCAGCCAAAATGAGGGGTTGAAGGTATTGGATGCAGATCTTATCTTTCCATCCCAGACAACCAATTTGTCAAGACTTCATCAGATCATCTATGAGTGCACCAACAAGTCTTCCACTTTCTTGGTTCCCAATCATATTTACAGTTTGATATCCTGGCTATTCTAAAGCCCTCTACCTTGGTGCACAAGAGTAGTGTCTGTACAGATCCTAACAGATTATAAATGAAATAACAAGACTTCTTCACCACCTCAACTTCTGGTCACATGTCTTCAGAATGACCCCTCTGATAGTGGCTTTCTGAAGCCAGACAAAACTCATTTATAGGCCCTCTGCCTTGTCCACTATTAGCTTCCTGTGATAGGATTTATATACATACTATGGAAATTATGGATCCATCTCTCCAAATATAGCCTTCACTCAAAGGTACAGAAATATTAAACTTTAACAGATCTGTACATGGTAACTTGACTTACTCCAACTGACTGCAAAAAATTTTCAGTCGGCATTTTAAATATTCATGACCAAATAGCCTTTTAAGAGGCATAAAAAATTGAAAGTTCTCTAGAGTGACATTAGAGATGTAAATCTGGCTACTGCACCCAGTTCTGGAACATAGCGCTAACACCGGAATGCAGCAAGATGGGATTTCCCCTAACTCTTACATGTGACTGCATGACATGTTTGGCCCCCATGAATGGCACCTACATAGACCTAGCTTTATCTCTGCTCCTGCCTTCAGAGGATAAGGTGGCAGCACTACGCTGACATTGTGGCAGTAGCACAATATGTAAATGACAAGTACAATGAATACTTTCAGGGGATGCAAGGATGATTAGGCTGCCATAGAGCGTCTCCTGGCATCCGACCTCCATTTCCGGCCCTGCCCCCTCTGAGCAATGCTACGTACAGCAATGATCAGCAACGAGAAAGCAGCCAAATGGAATGCTGAAACCACTGGAAAGGCAGCTGAAAGCTGCCGCAAGTAGGCAGCCCTGGTACAATGGAGATTCTATTTTCTTCTGGGATCCCTGGATTTTGAGGCAGCCGCAAGACGTCAATCGCTCTAGTGTTAGCTGGCTAGGTAAGATGGCACATTTATTAAAAAGCCCCTAACTAGCACGAGGTGAGCGTATATATGGAAGAAGGCCTGCCTTGCCTTTTTCAACGCAGCAGGTCCCGTGCTCGGGCACTCTAAGACTGAAGTGCACTGTTCTGGTGAGACTAAGTACAATGAAAGTGTCTTGTCCCCCTCCCCCCGCATTTTGCTGCCCAGGTGGATGGTAGTTTAAGAAATGCCAGCTAAAATCCCCAAGTCGATTCACTCTGCAAAGTGTCCTATGGACAGAAAGAAGCATTTGGCTACTGAGCCTAGGAGCGCCCAGAAGAGATTGTTAGGGGGGACTAGAGGGCCAGTTATGAGCCGGGCCCCTCAAACTCAAGTGGAGCGTGGGAAAGAGTTTTCAGTCAGCTCTCACAACAATACCTCTGTGAGCACTGCTGCAAGTACTCCGTATAGCTTCCCTGGTAACTCATCTTTTAGAATAAATGAAGCTGGGGGTTGTCTGGTAAGAGGACAAGGACCTGAGCCCCTTGGAGATTTGGGACCACAAGAAAGGACCTGAGGTGGTGTGATTTTGGCTGGCCCATGGGATTTAGGTTATGGCCTAGTGCAGGAGGTGCAAGCATTATCTTCAGAACTGCATACAGGGGAGTATGGAGTTGTGCCTCTGAAAAATCGAGAGTGGGGGTCTGTATCCCTTATTTTAAGCAAGCATAAGCAACACTAAGAATGCCAGGGTTGAAGCCAGTGGTCAGAGTGACCAGGCTCATGAGAGGCTTCTGAGCCCAGGCGCTGTGGCGGTGGTAAATGGTAATTCACATGGGGAAATGGTTCGCAGTGAGCAGTGATACCCAGATGCAGTTGTGCTGGGGCCTTTGGTTGTGGATCCAGGGGAGTGCAACATGGGAGATATTCAAAATAAAGGCTTGACTCAGTCTGTGATCAATTGGGGGGTCTCTCCTTCTGGAGCAAAGGGTATATGACTGTGAGAGTAAGATACATAGCCTGGAAAAACAACCAGCATCTTGAGAATGAGGTTGGGTGGTTAAAAGAAATGCAAGAACATATGGAGAATTCTGCAAGGTGCTCTAAACTCTGGATCACTGGAATTTCAGAACACAGTGAGGATGGTGGAGGGTGTATCAAGTTGGTAGAAAATCTGATCCAATCCTCTATGATTTCTGGATTTGACCAGGACTTATCAATTACTGGAGCTCATTGTGTTCCGGTTCATATTACCAAACAAGCCAAGTACCCTCACACTATGATAGTCAACTTTGCTGATTTTAGAATCAAAGAGAGGATTCTGACCAAAGCAATAAAGGAGAAGGCCTTTAAGGCAGAGAACTTCAAATTCCAATTGTTTTCGGACATGTCTGCAGAGTCAGCCTGTAGGTGGAAGGAATTCAGAACTTTGATTCCAAAGTTTCATTCAGCACGGGGGTCAAGCCTAAATATTTCAGTTTTTGAAAAGGAAAGTGCTGTACAAGGGTTCCTTTCAAGTGTTCAGCAATATGGTGGAAGCCAATACATTCCTGGAGTCATTGTCCTAGTTACCAGGTGGCATTTATGAGGACTTTTGTAAAGGGTGGGGTTAGAGAGGATGGGTTGTTGGATTGGCACAGTGACATAGTGGCCAGTATTCTCAGGGTGGGGGGTTGGGAGAGAGCAGGTGCCCACCCACAGTTGCTTAGGGTAGGAGGGGTTTGAGGGACAGGTGGTGGTTGGGGGGGTGCAATAGATTTGATAAAAAGAGTTTCAAATGGCGAATTGTAGGAACATACATCTGCTTAGAGTGTTGAATTTCAAGATTTGTGATGCCTATGCTGGGTGGATTCCGTTTCTGTACAACAGAATGCAAATGTGCCTAGGCTGGGTAGTTGGCAAAGGGAAAAGGTCAATCACATGGGCACTTTGAGTTATGAAGTCTGAGATGGCAATGTACTTTAGAATGGGCACACACTTTTGGCTAATAGCGGTCAGGTTAGGCTTGCATGCATTTATTTGGGATAGGAGATCGAATGCTGGTAAGCGACAATTTGGGTGGCATTTTATGAAATGGTTCCACTTTAAATATCTGCCTAATGCTGGCAGTGGTTATAGTTTTGCGCTTTTATGAGTTATGCACTTTTAGCACATTAGGCAGTTTATGCACTTTGATGAACTTCTTGCATCTTTTTAATGTTCTTAGTTGATTGCCTGAAAAAGAAAGCAGGGCTGATGTTTTATAGTATTTTGAAAGTGGTCTCTTTTGATGTTAACGGCTCTAACAATAAGTGGAAACTGTGCAATAGAAGCCTGGGTTATAGCTGAGAACCCTCTGGTGGTTTTATTGCAGGAAACGCATATTTCGGCCAGGAAGCTGGAGGAATTTCCTATATTCAAACTATAGCGAGATCTCGTCTGCCCAAGTGGCACACAGTGGTACTGCTATTTATTTGGCTAAGAGCTGAAGTACTGGATGCTGCTAGTGATACATTTGGACGTTGGTGCTGGGTGAACTGTTCGGTGTTGTCTTGGCGACTCACGCTTGTCAGTTGGTATGCCCCAGTGGAAAATAATGCAAGGCCTTACGGGGAACGTTTTCAGTCTTTCTTGCAAGCCGCAGAGGAAATTATAATTGGAAGTGATTTCAACTATATGCAGAACTATTGAATAGACTCCTCAGTGAATTCGAAAAATCAGTTAAAGCCTAAAGTTGTGAAGGTTCTACAGAATTATCAAATAATCCTAACACTTGTTGATCCTTGGAGAGTGGCCTTTGCAACAAAAATAGAATATTTTCTGTTCAATATTATAGTTCTTCTGGTATTGACTATTTTTTACTTTTAAAAGCCCTGTTTTTTTAAGGCACCGGGCACTCCTTAATTGCTTTTTAGATCATGTAATGATTGTTCTGGAAATATTGATAGAGAAGAGTACTCCACAGATTAGTTGATGGGTTTTTAATACAATGAATAATTTCAATGTACTGTAATATGGAATAGAAAGCATTTATCAAAAAACATTTCTTTATGATATAGGACTAGTGATTCCATTGTCATGGCTTTTGCCCACCTAAATTACTGTTGAGAAAGCCAGTGTGTGGGGTAACTTCTTTTCCTAGTCTGGTACCTCATGGGCACACAGGAAGCAATGTTGAAGGAAGTATACCGCTAACACAGGGAGAATCATCAAATGTGTCAGGCTGGAGTCAGATAGGCTAGTAGAGATGGCACTCTGTGAGCTAATTAACTCCCACAATCTGTAGATAAATGTAATACAAATAATAAGCTGTCCCCATATTTTTTTGAAAAGAATCCCAATACTAAGAATTCTTGGACAGGTGATTGGACAATAAAGGTGGTCGCATTTCAGAGGCAGAACATGACTGTAAAATCAAAACACGTAGGGTCCAATTCACTGAGGCCATCTGAGACAAAAGTCTAACTTTACAACTTTTGGTATTTACAAAGGTAATTTACGAGTCATACCTTTACATTCGCAATCGGTCCAGAACCTCCACATCTGGACCATACTATCCGCACCTGGGCCGTACTCTCCGGCTCCAGACATACTTTCCAGCTCCAGCCGTACTCTCTGGCATTGGGCCGGATGAAGGGTAATCAATGGGCTGGAATAAAAAAAATTACTAAAAGGAACATTAGAAGCTTGTGATAAATGGTAGAGGTCATGAAAATCAATCTGGTGAGGGGAAAAGGTGTGGGAGGACACCACATCATCTCTCAGAAAAGTTTGCTCCTTTGTATCATGGTAAATGCAGACCATGATTTGGGCTCCCTTGAGTGTTGACTGTAAAGACACACTACAGTCAACACTCAAGAGAGCACAAATCATGGACTGCATGTACCATGATGAAAACTTTTCTGAGATATGATGTTGTGTCCGGCCACACCCTTTTCCTTGCATAAACTGATTTTCATGACCTTTTCTACCATTAATCACATGTTCTTAATGTTTCTTTTCGTAAAAAATTGTATTTGGGCCCATTGATCACACTTCCTCCATCCAGAGAGTAGGGCTGGAGCCGGAGAGTATGGCCTGGGTGCGGACGTAAAGATAGGACTCATAAATGACCTCTGTGAATACCAAAAGTCGTAAAGTTATACTTTTGTCTGAGATTACCTTTGTGAATCTGGCCCACAGATGGCTAATGATCAATAAAGCACACAAGGTATCTAGACTGAAATGCTTACTTTTCATAATTCACTATGAACAAAATATACATTTTTTAAGCAGAATTTAAACAACTGGAAGGTGATACTAGCTCCAGAGGAATAAAGGCCTGATTTAGGGTTTGGCACATGGTGTACGTACCATCACCACCAAATTTAGAGATGTACGTCGGCCCTGCTGACATCTGTTGCATTTACATGATGAAGATGTATGTCATCTTTTGAAGTTAGTGTAATAAACAGTGAAAAGCTGCTATTTAGTCAGAGATGTAGGTCAACAGCAGAAACGTAGTAATATCGGGCATCAACATACTGAAGATCTGCCTGACTCTAAATGAGGTGGATGTTCCTCCAGTTTGGCGGAAAAGGTACTCTGTCAGCACTGCAACTGAGTACACTCTCAGGCAAACTCTAAATCAGGCACTAACTTACCTCTTGTAACAATGCACCTGGCTGATAGTCTATCGAGATTTCACACTCACAAATATATTTAGGGGTCAAACTGATTCTGGAAAAGTTGAAACAGATCTCCTGCGCCAGCAGGAGGATCCACAGCTCCAACGAAACTCAAGTGCCTCCTGGATTTGATGTCCCCGTACTTTTAAGGCACCAACCTGGCACACTGATGTTAGTTCCCATCTATTTTTTCATAGCTTTGAGGTAGAGACAAGAATGGCAAAATTGGCAAGAATGCAGAGCAAAAAATTTACTTTGAACTTGAGAAACATACAACTACATACAGAAAGGGGAGGCTGGCAGATCCATAAGGAATCTGCAGGTAGAATAGCCAACGAACATTGTTAGAGAAGGTAAGTAACTTATCCTTCTGATGAATACATCTATCTCCAGATTACCCACCTCATGAATCAATTACACAGCAGTTGTCCCCAGAATATGAGTCTCAGGAGATAACTCAATCAAAAACGCATCATAGGGACCTAAGAACAAGATGGTGCGTAATGAAAAAAGCCAGTATCATTGAGAAAGCAACTTGGTCTTGTCTAGCGCACCGTCAGTATCTAGAACTTGGGAGATGAAAACACCTGCACCCACAAACCACAAAAATGCTCTACCACAATCAACATGATCTGTGGAAAGACTGGAAGCACTCAATCAAATCAAAAACCAATGCACAATGAACTAAACATGAAATTGTCAACAATTTTCAAGACTGAAAATGAAAAGTACCTGCGGTAAAAGCAAAAAGGCAACCTCACATAGCAGTGCTAAAAACCTGTGCCAGTAATCATACAACAGTATCCAGAGATTAGCTGTATTGAACATTCTCAGACTGACAGACCTCCCAGCCAGACAATAGATTCTAACCAGCACAGCAGCAGGAAGAAAATCCCATTAAGCATACAGACTACTAAAAAGTGAGTAAAAAATCCACACAATAAACCCATACATGCCAATAGCCCACAGTCAGCCTTTTTCCATCAGACATGAGGGTGCTTTACCATGGCATGTCAGGAGAGGCCTTGGTGGAAAAAGATGAGAATTACACCTTTGGTCTCCGTACCCTTCGAAGGCACCATACGACTGTTAGCTACTGAAGGGTACATACTGCTGTCTATCAGGTTGCAATATCAGGTGTAGCCTGTAAGCTATTAGACTTGTAAAGCCTTTGGCTCTCTCTTGTCACATTGGAACATTTGAATGTACTTAACTATTCATCGTGCAAGGCAGGACTTGGAATCTGGGCTTGTTAACCCCTTCCACGCTCATGACGAGCTGGGCTCGTCATGGTGTAGCCTCCTCGCACGCTGATGACGAGCCCAGCTCGTCATGTAACATAGGTTTTTTAATATCTCAGCATACGGCCGTAATTACAATAGCGCCCATGAGGTTAAATGTGGATCAGCAGAGAGGCGAATAGTAGATTTGTTTCTGAATGGATTTTGCAATCAGAGTAGTTAGGGCTAGCAATTCACTAACTCTTTGGAAGGAATTTATTGCAATGATGAAAATGACTTTGCATTAAAGAAACTGCGGTGGACTAGACTAACATCTGAATAACATCCCACAAATAGGCTGTTGGTGTTCTTGGTGATATATCTACTTTTAGATCCTCCATGAACACATTTACTACTGGAATTTTCAGTAGAGAATGTCATTGTCTATTCTCTGTATAGGTTCCTACAGCTGCTAAGTGGAGCCTAACAGTGCTGTCCGCTAGGCCTTATTCCTGCAAGTGCAGTAAACAAGATTTTACATTCAGATGCCTGACGGGGAAATTCGTTATTACTGTGAAAGTAGTATACAATCTTTTCCATTTGACACCCTAGCACTTCCTTATAGTGGGCTATGACCATCTTCAGAATAAGCATAAAGTTTAATGTAGACAAAGTGTAAGATCTCTGTTAGATAACTGCAAGATTCAATGTCTTGAGGTTTGGTTGTGTTATGATATCTGGACGCAGGGGAAAGGTTTGTGTTGGTGAATAATCATGTTAAAGAGCATGGAATACTATGGTTGTCTCACCTAAGGGGCAGCAATTAGCATATGTGTCATTGGTGCCCGTCCCATTTTCCTTATTACATATGGAATCAGTGTTAATGGAGGCAAAGCTTTGGCATTTTACATTTTCGACTGAGTGGTGTTCCCCATCTCTGAAACTGATGAAGTACTTGGAGACTGATCTCCCATTTATGTGCTGCTTGATGCGTCCTGCTTTGCAGGTTCACAAAGTCAATGTCCAACCCAGAAGATGTTTGGTGAGGTGGAAATCTGGTTGTCGAATGACCAAGTGAAAAATTGTTTGTGTGAGGTTTGAAACCTGCAGCAAATGTGCGCCCCCCCCCACTTTCTAGAATCCTAATCTGTAAAGAAACAAGACAACTTGTTAAGCATATGCTACATATTGCTGTCGGCTGCTGCTCTTTATCAGCCTCTTGTCCTGAGATGGGAATACATGACTGGAACTGCCACAGAGATGTGCTGCAAGCAATGCAAGGCATTTGCTATATACCACTGGTACTGTTGTGACCCGAAGAGTAGTACTTTGAACGTATAATGTTGTTCATTTCCACCAAAATCGGTGATAGCACTGGAGTACTAGGTGGATGGGGATATGGAAGTAGGCAGCCTTCAGATTGAGGGTCATCAGCCGGTCTCCTATGCAGAGCAGAAGAATGATGACTTACAGTGTTGCCATCATAAACTGCTCTGACACTATGTAAGGGTTGAGCGGCCTGAGTTCCACTTTTGATCTCAGTGTTCTATCATTATTGGTGATTAGATAGTGTAGAGAATATACTTCGTCTCCTCTCTTGTCTGGTGAAACAAGTTCCATTGCCCATTTTTTGGAGCAATACGTTTACCTCCTCCTTGAGCAGTCTTTGTTGCTGATGGTTTGGTGATGAGAAGGTATGTATGCTAGTGTGGTATGAAATTCCAAGCAGTATGCAAGGGGACGATTGGCAAGACTCACAGGGACCAAAGGCTAAAATGCATGTAGACACGCACTTCAGTACTTTTTGCTGATAGGGGTAAAAGACACAATGCACAAACCTGTGAGAGTAATTCAACCACCTGTACCTGTGCCTAATCCTTGCTTAAGCCCATACTGTGATGGGGCTGTAGATACAGGATCTGAACCATAGCAGGAGGAAGGGGGGATACCAGGAGGAAACCGGGGAGAAGGTTGGCATAGAACCTCACTGTTAATTCAAATTAGCTTACTCCCCGAGGGTTGATTTTATTGAATTGAGTGTTATTTAGTTCTGCTGTGTAATTAGAGTACTTTCTTTTTTACATAAAAGATAAGCACTGGGCTGGACATTATGTATTTGTGCTGTTTTGCTGTGAAGGTCTGAGCTCCTTCCCTACACTCCCTCCTTGAGAAGCCTCTGATTGCTCACCCTCGCTATTCTGCAAGTCAAGTTCAGAAAGAGTTGTATATGTCCCAAACTGCAGAGCCATAAAAGAATAGACCCCAGATCACCAGCAGAAAAAAACTTCAGACACATTGGTTGGGGCCCAGTAGACACTGTCGGCAGTGCGGCCCCCAACCAGGATCTGACAGGTATCAACTGGCACCGTGTTGCAGGTCATCAGCAGAAGCATAGATAAAGGTGCCAACAAAGCCTGACTGGAAGCGCGGTCAGCAAAAGGAGCTGTCAAAGAAGAGATTTGATCTGGCATCACAGGACATTGAGCCAAGAACTGATCCCGGGCACACGTCCTCCAGAATAGGAGGCAGTTAGAAAGATGACATTAAGGTTGAAGTCCGGGAAAAGACCCGCCAACCAGAAGACATGTCTCATGACTGAAAGTGGCATCCAAAAGAAGAAGAATCCTCCATGCTACATGCCTTGAGCTTTGGAGTGGGAATAAAGGTGACCCTCTGCACCTGTCCTAAGAACATGATCTGAGAGGCACTCAGTTGCTCGCCACAGCCTCTGCATGTGAAAATGTCCATGAGGCCACAATGTTAAACTGACTTGGAAGCATTCACAGGTTCAAAATTGCAAGGACAGGTGTCATGAGGGGCCAAAAAGGACGATAGCAGAACCAAGAATTATGGGACCCTGACCTTTTCGTTTGCAGTGTTTTCCCTAAAGACACTGCAAAGTAAGTTTTGAAGCTCACATTTCAGAAGAAAGCAACTCCAGATCAGAGTAAAGGGTTATAGAAAAAAGGAACTGATGTCAGAGAACTGGGATGATGCAGTATGGACCTCAGTGATGTCATATCTGGTGAGACACAAGTCGAGGTGGAGCCATCGTGTTACCTACCAGCACAGGAGAGCTATATCAACTCTTTCTGATCCCGGTGAGGAATATGCAGATAGAAGTATCCTTGAGAAATAGGCATATAGTGTAAACATATCAACATGAATATGAATGTGGATAATGATAAAGTACTGCAAATGAATGTATGTACTTCAAATAGCACTCACTGTACTATAGATTTTCCAGACACCGTATACCTTTGTTTCATGAGTCTGCTAGGTCAGATATACACAAAACACCTATTTATGACATTTAGGCAGACACATTAAATGGCTGCTGTAATAATACAGGACTTAGGGATTGATTTATATTTAGGCCGGTGGACAGCCATTCTACTATAGGAATGCAAGAAATTACTGCATCCCCATTGACAAACAACCGCCAAGCAGAAGGTCATTTATTAAAGGTATTGGCAGGGACCGCTATCACAGCGATTCCTGTCAATGTATTTTACTGTTTCCTGCAGGGCTGTGTTGGAAGGACGCCGCCCTGCAGCAAACGTGTTCTTTTTTTCTTTTCGAAAAAGAAAATACCGAAACAGGAGGTTTTTTTTCTTTAAAGAAAAAAAGTTATGCTCCACTTGCCATGGGAGGCATCTCCTATGGTGAAGTAACCATTAGAATGCTTTTACTGCTCTTTACTGTCAGGTTTTACCTGACTGTAAAGAAAAGGTAAAAAATGACCACATGTCTACCTAAATTGGATGGGCAGATATGTAGCCATTTCTCCAACGACCCTTACTCCCCATCTCTGTCTAAGAAGTTTGGCCATAATGGAGACAGAGTAGTCTCCGTTGTGGCCTAGCTTAAAGTCTGCCTGCAATTACATTTGTTAGGCGGACCACTATATTGTCACAGAGGGAACTCCATTGCCATTGTGAAGGAGTACTCTCTCCATAAATATATAAATCAGGCTCTTAGTTCTAACCATGACCAAGAGATTGATATGCGGAGTCCCACAGGGATTGTCCTTCAGCCCGTCCCTTTTCAACATATACAGGACATCGCTTGCTAACATCATCCAAACACAATATATCACAGTCATATCCTATGCTGATGACACCTAACTCATTCTCTCCCTGAGAGACAAGGCAACCACCACCAGGATCAACTTCACCAACTGCATTTTTATTATTCTTTTATTTTATTTATTAACATTTCCAGGATCTCAGAAAAATCATAACAGAGGTTATACATCTCAAAATGTTATAAGAATAGTTTCTGTACATTCCTTTCGAAAGCAGGACATATTCACAATATCAACCTTACAATGGTAGAGCATATTACAGATTCTGGACGTAGACAGCCTTTTCTTGAATATATAAATCTTAACACTTAACGTATCCCTCCTCCCCCCAAGGTTTGTGTTAGGTGTAGCCTGTCAGTTCCAGGCAGTAAGGGTCAGACTACTTCTTATGGGTTTTATGTGTCTATTTTATTCCCGGGCACTGGGGAACTTCCGTGTATTACTGCTATCCCTGAACCATCTTGGCCCGTCTGTGACCCCTCCATCTCTTCTGAAGGAAGGATCTCTCTCATTGGGATGTCTGTTATCATGGTGTACCAGCCCCTCGAATTGTCTTCTAGTTTTTCATCTCTTCTGACTCTGTTCATTCGGATTAGCTCCGCTTCTGCCCATTCCCACAAATCTTTGGCCCAAATTTCCACCGTGGGGGGTGCCAAATTCATCCTTCTAATTGCTATTCTTCATTTGGCTAATACTAGCCCCAAGTGGGGACATTTCCTTGTACATTTTTAGCTTTGGGTTTACGGAGGAGTCCCAATAGTATCTAGTTAACGGAGTGTGGTATCTTCCATCTCGTAACTGTTTGTAAGCAGTCTATCACCTTCCGTCAATAAGATGTCAGTTCCGGGCAATCCCATGTCATCTGCATAAAATTGGCGTTGATATACCTACATTTGGTGCAGTAGGCGGGACGGTCCGGGTATATTTTGAGTAGCACGCCTGGGGTCAAGTAGGCTTGATGTACAATATTATATTGTGTACGTTTGTATCTAACATTGGTGCTAATTTGTTTGACCCCCCTCATGCACCCTCCTCCACTCTGAAATTCACCAACTGCATGACCATGGTAGCAGACTGGATGCAAACCAACTGTCTGTAGCTCAACTGCAACAAGACAGAACTACTGGTCATCGGCAACAGGACCTCCCCCCACCTGGTGACCGTCGGAGCTAGGACCAACCACCACACATCCAGACCATGCAAGAAATCTAGGTATCATCCTAGGTGACAAGCTCAACATGACGGCTCAAATCAACGCGGTGTGCTCCTCCTATTTCCACATCCTACGCATTCTATGAAAGATCTTCAAATGGTTGCCTCAGAACACCAGATGGACAGTCACGCAAGAACTCATCATCACCAACAAGATGGACTAGGGCAACACTCTCTATGCCAGAATCTCTAAACAGCTCATACACAGACTCCAGACCATCAAAAACACCACTACTAGACTCATACTCGACATCCCATGCCACACACACATTACATCGCACCTCAAGAAGCTTCACCAGCTACTCATTCACAAGTGCAGCCAATTCAAACTTCTCACTCACACATACTAAGTCATACCCAACACAGTACCACACTACCTGAACAGCTGCATACACTTTCACCAACCCACCAGACATCTACGCTCTCACTCACACACATTTCTTGCATCCGCAAAAGAAAGCACAACTGGAGGGTGCTCATTATCCTTCATTAGATCCATGACATGGAGCGACCTCCCTCAACACATCAGAGCCTCCTCCGCACTTCTGGAGTTCTGCTATAAGCTGAAACCTGGCGCTTCTTATAAACACTTTGGGAACCACACATCTACACACCTGTTCATGTGCCTGGATACCCTCTTGGGTGATTAATGCTCTATATGAACCAATATAACGTAACAAAACAACTGAAAGAGTATTACTGTCGCTTATATACTTTTTTTTTTTTGCAGAGTTTTATATAGCGCAAACTTGACCCGAATCCAAATCGGGTATCAGAGCCCTTTACATAGCACCAGTTACGTTACATGGGGACACACATTTATTTTTGTTAGACACAGGGAGATTAAGTGATTTGCCCAGAATCACAGGATGTTTTAGCGTCATTACCTAGACTCGAACCCAGTTCCACAGGTCCGAGGTCGAACGCCCGCAAAATGTAGCTTTTACCATGGCAATAACAAGTGCTAGAACTATTGAATATTATTTAAATATATCTGAAAGCATATATTAAATTTTTATAGAAATAGGTAGATCATTAAGCAAATCATCATCAGTTCATACATATGACAACAGCAATTAAACAAGTCAAGATGAATAACTTTAAGTATACAATTAAAAGCACAACCCACAAAACTGCTAGACAGTGCTAATATATAGGCAGAGTATGAATCACGTTTGCTTTTATGAACTTGTAAGTAGGTGAGCCGCACTCTGTGCCCAGCTATAAAAAAACACATTGTCAAAGTCAAAAGTGATACCATTGGCTTTGCCAACCCTTGTTTTCGAAGGCAGCAAACTGTGGTAATGCTTCCGGGAGGGAAGTATCGATATTATACTGAATGGTCTTTTAGGCAAAAAGTAATTATTTTTCAAACAGTCCCAAACAGTCGTTATACGTATTAAAGTTAAATAGAAAATTTGCAGCAAAACAAGGCCCTTTCTAAAGTTATCAAAGCAAATTGGTAGTTTTACGAAGTTCAAAATCATCATTGAAAAAGTTGTAAAACATATGTTTGATTTTTTTAGACTTCTGGTAAAATAAAATCTTCAGTATTCATAAGATTCAATACTGGAAAAGGAACGTGGCAAAAAAGAACTCAAAATTGACAGGTTTTACATGGGATATTTCAACATCCATATGCTGTAATTGCATGTCCACGGTGGAATGCATGTCACATTTGTATTATTATTATTAGTTTTACTTACTCTATAATCATCAGGACTGACAGCGGTCATTGAGACAGTCCTGTAGTTCACCATCACTCTCTCCAGAAGGCCCTGGGCCCGCACTACCAGCAGCCTGGCCTGTCCTATTTCTTCCTTCACGGTAATGCTTGGAGCTGTGGTAGCAGGAAGGATCAAAGGATCACCGGGCTGAGGAGAAAGTCCCACAGAGAACTGGAGTAATCCTAATGGAAATAAAAGACCATAATGCAGACGTCTGTCAAAGTTCACAATAAATATGCATTACTAGTCCAAAACCTACATTGTTTACTCGGTAGTACAAAAAGAAATGTACATGGTTTCCTGACATATCCTGTTTTATGTTAATACGTTTTCTGCAACACTTGAGTTTAAGTTATGATATAGTTTATATCATGGCTATTCCTTGGAGAATATGTATATGATGGAAGGACAATATTTTCAAATACTTCCCAAAAACTGCAAAATTGGCTTATCTTAGACTTTTTGACAAACATCATGGAGTTTGGTGGTGTGCTCATACTGACCCACAATTTTTTCTGTGATTGCCATCATTTTCTTTTGATTTGCTTTCAATTTCCCTTTCCACATTAGTCTGGGAGTTGTGTGTTTCAAATTCATCCCTCTATATTAGATGTTATGTTATGTTAAAAAAGATTTGTAAAGCGCTCGCACACCGGATGGTTTCTTGGCGCTGAGTACTAGGGGATAGGTAATAGATGTATGTGGTTCTAATTGCGTATTGCAATGCTATCTGCCTATGACTGAGGATAATGATACATACATTATTTACTTATCTGTAGCTAACAATTGGATTTGGGAAAAACATCTAGCTACTGTACAAATGTGTAATTAATTTTTATGTTTGCAAATAACTAAATTACTACAAGCATAATATATTGTGTTATGCCCTCATTTACATTGTGTTGTTTTGTAGCGTGTTATAACAAACGAGAGTGTCGTCGAACTATCACTGAATTTAGAAGTGCATGGACATCAAATTCAGATTACATCATACTGAGTTAAAAACTGAGCAGTCCTTTGGAAGCATTTTTGCAATCTATGCATAATTGTCTTTGTTACTGTGACATTCCACGTTCACTGTTCGATCACAGCAAGGACTACTCGTATTTATCATTATATGCCTTTTAGATAAAATTACATTTTGAATTATGTTTGTCATTTGAAATGTAGGATGTTTAAAAAGACATTACAACCTTTGATGATTTATTGGTTTAATGCGTTTCACCCCTCTTTTCATTATTGCAAATATATCTAGCTGTTCCTGTCTTAAGAGCCAGCACTGGCAAAGCCAAAAGGGTTAGCATTGGCTGCCAAACTATTGTTTTTTGCAATACTCGTATACTTTGAATTGTCGAACTGCAAAAAACACAATCAAAATTAAATTGAATGCCAGTGCATGTTAAAGTGTGCAGACACACTAACAGCCTTGTATTATGTTTTTGTTATACTTTTTTTGTCATACATTGTTAGAAACATTTTCTGCAGAACTCTTCCAAAACATGCCCTCAACATTTATAATCTACTTATAGGTGATAAGTGATAGTTTATGTTCCTTATAGAAACCTGGTTGAAAGAAACATCAGCATCTGCGTTTGCAATAGCAATCCCACCGGGCTTCTCAATTTAACATCTAAATCTGGAGGGCAAAACAGGCGGGTGCATTGCAGTGATTCACCTCTCTCTCTCCTTTGCATCTGCTCTATTACTAGCTTCGATCGAGTAGGGAAACTAGAGGGGTTGGTATTCACTTTAAAAATGTCTTCAACTTTTTCTCTATCTATGGCTCTTTGTTATCGTTACCTCGGACAGTCATAATCATTCTCTGCAAAATCCTATTAATGTGATTGCTCAGCTCTCCTTTCACTATGCCAATGTTACGATTCATGGCAATTTCAAGTTCCATAAGGATGACCCTAATTGCAAGGCAGCTAATCTTCTCAGATGAGAGCTGGAACGTGTTAATTTGGTGCGATTGGTGTCTGACTCCACACATAAGGTGGGCCACTCTTTGGACCTCATCTTTTCTAAACTTGCCAAGCTTCAAGTTGGCCCCTCTTCCAAACTTATTTGGTCTGACTTTCTAGAATGTTTTTCTTTTGAACTCAATCTGGATCAGGGGACGAATGCAACTTTACCTAGATTGCCTAGAGCATGGTATAACATTTCTGAGTGCCTTTTTTCAGATCACCTCCTGTCCACATTTAACCGGTGCCCCAGACTCAGATGAAGTAAATTTTAAAAAATGGACTGACTGATGTCTTAGCTTGTAATGCCTCCTTAAAAATTGCCTTTAAAAAAAGGCTGCTCATTGGTTTACTTTACACAATCTCTGAGGGAAGCAAACAGCTTCTATAAAACACTCATGAGATCTTGCAATTCTGATGCAAAAAATATTTATAAATTACATCTTAGGAAATTTCACAGATTGATGCACAAAAATGTTATTCGGTGAAAATGTTATCAGCTTCTATTTCCCCATAAGAACTTTCAAAAATTGTTCAATCTTTTCCATCCCCTGCTGCGATGGAAAAGAAAGTCCCCCCTTCCTCGAAATTATTTAACAACCTCTTCAATTTTGGGAGGAAATTGAGACCACTACTCAATGTTCACAGGTGAGGTGCCTCTTTTTCCCTTAGATGATTTCAACACGGACTAATATACTCAACTACCTGTTTTTTGATACCATATCTCTTGAAGCCTCTGAAAAGGAACAATCTAAGTGCAAATCTCGGTTCCTTTTTCGACCCATGCCCTTCTTGTATCTTAAGTGTGTATCAGCTGCCATAAATCCAGCACTTAATCACATCTTCAACAATTCTAGAACTACTGCCAGGATACCTGCCAGCCTAAAGCTGACCTAACAGTTTTGAATAACTTCAGACACATTTCTATACTGCCTCCAGTTTCCAAGATTCTGGAGATATTTGTCATCCAACAATTATTCAATTATTAGATTCATGGAGCCTAACAATCTTTTGCATGAGTCATAATTGGACTTTCGACCTGGCTTTAGCACGTAGTCAGTCTTGTTGGAAGTTACAGAAGTCAGCAAAGGCAACCTGGATCAGGGCTCCTTGGCTATGGTCGTCCTCTTAGATTTACTGCCTTACTTTGATACTGTATCACATCCGATTTTGCTTGACAGGCGGATGTAGATCATGATCCATGGACAGGCTTTTGCATGGATTCAATCTTTCCTCGAGGATAGATCTCAGATGGCCTAACTTCCTCCCTACAAATCAGCCCATTGACCATTAAGGTACGGGGGCCAAAGGGATCATCCTTGAGCCCCACACAATATCTATTTGGAGCCATTGGCAAAGCTGGTTGAATCTTGGGTTATGTAGGAGATCTTGTATGCCGATGACACTCAACTGCTGCTGTCTTTTCATGAGGACATCAAGGAGGCCATGATAACTTTGAGACGGGGTCTAAGAGGAGTAGCTATATGGATGAGCAATAATTGCCTCAAATTAAACTCTCATAAATTATTTTTTAGAGCAAATTGCTCTTCTGAGCCAAGCAGATGGTGGCCTAAAGAACTAGAACTTCTCCTATGCCCACCCCAACAACGGGAAATCTGGGTATAAAATTTGACATATTCTTTCCTTTGCACCTCAAATTCTGAATGTTTCATCTCTTTGCTTTGCTAAACTTAAATCTCTAAAAAAGTGCTTCATATTGTCCTAGACTATTGTTCATGGTACAGTCCCATTCAGACTGGTTTACTCTAACATCTTGTCTTTGGGTCTTCCTACCTATCTGATCCATAGGCTCCAGATTGTCCAGAATGCCACAGCAAGATTGATTTTGAGAATCTCCTTCCGACAATCGACATTCAATCACTCCCCACCTGAAACATCTGCATTGGTTACCAGTCGCCAAACAAATCACATTTAGAGCTCATATATTTTCTAAAAGACCTTACATTCAGCAAGGACTTCTATACATAAGGAAAAGACTAACCCCCAGATTCATCATGCTCCTCTTTTGCGAGTCCTTAATAGCGATTATTAAGGAATCGCTATTAAAGACTCGCAAAACGGGATGCATGTAGAAATCGCAAACTTTATAGCGATTTCTACATCTTCCTTATTTGCGATTTGCTAATTGCTAATCGCAAATAAGGAATGACTCCCCATTCATTCCTATGGGCCAAATAGGAATGAATGGGGAGTCAATCCTTATTTGCGATTGGCAATTAGCGAATCGCAAATAAGGAAGCGATTTCAAGGGTGCCAGGGTGTCCAAAGGACACCCTGTAGCACCCCTGAAATTGTGATTTACACTGGTGTTGCGCACACACAATGTCCAAAGGACATGTGTGTGTGTAACATCCAACTTAGAAAAATGCACTAAAGAGCATTTTTCGAAGTTTTCGCTATTTACCACGAAGTCAGACTTTGCAGTAAATAGTGGCCAAAAATTGCGAATTCGCAATTCTAAAATGGTTCATGAATTGCATTTAAGGAATCTCAAATAGAGATTCCTTAAATGTAATTCTTCGCAATTTAGCGATTTCAGATTTTGCGAATATTGCATTTGGGATGATGAATCCCAAATGCAATAAAAGCGCTCGCAAAGGGCCAGATTAGCAGAATCTGGCCCTTTGTGAGCCGATTTTTCCTTCATGAATCTGGCTGTAAGGCGTTAGTATTAATTAGATGTCTCAGATCCAACAACCTTATGATGTTGCAAGTTACCAAGGTACCATGAAGCTATTAAGGGAGGCAGATCTTTCACACTCCTAGCATCCAAACAATGGAATGCCATCTCCTTCACTCTGAGAAGAGCTCGCTCACAATTAAACTTTACCAAGACGTTAATGACTTTACTTTTTGAATACCTCTCAGATTGTATTATTTCTTTGTTGATTAATTTTAGATTGCATTATTCCTCTAGTGCCTGTGTGCTACTAGTTCCGCTTAGCGACAGGATGCCCTGGTGGAAGCAGCTGTGCACTTTACAAATGGCTTGTTCTTGTTCTTTATTGCATTGCATTATTATTAGCCATTCAAAGACGGCCATGCAACAGTGCTTACTAACTTTTCTCTTAAATTATTACAAAAAATATTACAGATGGCCACCTGCAGATGCAGCATGAATGGAAGGCCATCTTTAAATAGTTGGTATTACTCTTTAATATGAACCCGTCCAAGGAAGCAAACATTGGCAAAGCCAATAGCCCTGCAAGCACACATGAAGCCATTTTGTATGGTTTTTATCAGTGAGAGAAGACAGAAGTAGTGTATATTTGTTAACACTTTGTTTTTGTGCTCTAACCTTGCATTTATCCTACAATAATACTGTTAATCGTTATACATTTTTTCAATGGCACAAAGTATATGTCAAGTTATTTATTATTAAGTGACTGTTGAACTCGATGAAAAATTAATTACTGTTTGTATGATATGTTATTAGAATCGTAGCATGTTTGTGGAATATATATTTTGTAGACTTAGATTCATTTTGCTGATTGAATCATGAGTCTACTATCTATGTAGCTATTAGTCAAGTGCCTCCCATCTGTGCTGCAGTTGCAGCCCTCCCTTGTAGTTACAAGTCGTTTTGCTATGCTTCCATGTTATGCAATATGAAGGTAAGTTCTCCCTTGATATTGCCATAGTTATCCATTTGTGTATGTCTATGATGATAATCTCTGGTAACCTATTCAATTATCAGGCAGATGTTGCACAAAAGTTTTAAGAGGTGTGGTAATCGAAGGACGTTTCTTCAAATGCGTCCGTTTTTGTAAAGGGCAGCTCCGGAGTGAATCTTCCTGGCATGCTGCCTCTGTTGTTAAAAGAATTCTTTCTTCAGTCAAAATTCAACGCTGCACTCGCATAGCACGAAATCGTGCTATTGTGCAACGTCTGCCTGATAAATCGTTTAAAAAAAACACATGTTTACACTCTCCAATAACTATTTTTTTAATGAGCAGTGGATTCTATTACATTATGTAAGAGCTATTTTGGTCCTAAAGAGAACCCCTTAAGAAGTGGGTAACCTTGCGTTATTTTGCCAAACAAACTTGTGTTTAATTGTTTTGCTTTCGTGCACTGCAAATATGATGTAAATTTAAAGAGCTGTGTATTTTGTGTAGGAGTGCACTTGAAAGACTATTGTCTAAACTTTTTTGTTGTGTTTTGTTGATACCCCTGGTGTTTCAAAAATATCAAATAGGTCTAGTTACCCAGGAGCAGGTTGTTTTGTGTGGGTTTTAAGTGTATGTGAATGGGGACTGTGAGTTGTATGACGGAGATAAGGAGAGAGTGTGGTAAATTTGTATTAAATATAATCTGATTATTTTTGAACAAAGAATGTGTTTTATTGTAATTTTTTCTATAAAGTTTTGGTTTGAATTTAAAAGGAGCTTCTTTGAACTAAAAAGAAAAACGAATTTTGAAATACATTTAAAAAAAATCAACTGTGAAATAGGGTTGTCATAGACTTCATTTCTATGCACCATTGAATTAATGTTTGATGTAATATCAGTATTAGCAATTCTTGTTGTTCTGTACTATTAAAAAGTTGTCATTTGTTTGTCCAAAATATTTGGTGCCTGCAGTTTGTTCTTAAGGCACATGACTAAGTGTAGCTGGCAGCTAGTCTTTGTGTATTGCTCCCCAGCAGTGAGACAAAGGGAAGCTGGGCTTTGGCAGGATGCGCAAATTTGAGGTAACGAGGAGGAGTAGCTGTAACCTACCACACTTGCACATTCAAAAATGTTCTTCCTGAGCACTCTCACAAAAGGTTTTTCACAATTCTTTTGTAACTCCAAATAAGCTGGGGCCAGGAGAGGGAGGAAGGGGATGCCTAACACCCCAGGGGGTTGGACTCCTCTAGAAGCTTTCTCCACTTCAAAGTGGGCACCAGGTATAAATGTTGGACCTCAGACCCCCAACTCTTCTGTACACTTATGGACCTGTGGACTCTGCCAAGAAAACAAAATGCTGTGCTGTTGAAAGGACTGCCAATCTGCTGGACTGCTGCCCTGAAGGATTACTGACCTGCTGCCGTCTGCCCTCTTGCCTAGGTGAGAAAGACTGGACTGCATCTGATGTACCCAGGACCCCAGAGTGACTTTAAAGGCTAGTTGGCTGGCCTCCACATCAGAATGCTCCAACAATCTTGAACCCAGCACCTGGACTCATCCATTGGTGAGTCTTACTTTGCCAAGTGGTGCCACCCCTGTCCTGAACCCTCAGAATTGAGCCTCAAGGTGGTCTGCCAGCCTATCTCTGGATCCAGCTGAACTGACACATGCACCTCCTCTGCTGAATGGCTCAACCCCAAGCAGAAACAAAGTATTGTCTTTGCTGCTTGGACTTTCCTGATGCAAGGACGTTGTACAGGAGTAGGTTGATAGATGGGCCCCGCCCAATATAGGTGGAGGGGCGAGATGATGGATTGGGTACCCCACACTGGCAATTTCAGGTGAGAGGGGGATTGGGTACCTCACACCACCATTGATGTATGCCTGTAGTCTGTGGCCCCCAGGGCAAAAAGGTAAGGCTATTAGTGGAGATCCCAAGATCTAGAGCCACAAGTCATTCAGGGGCAGAAGAAAGGACGAAAGCTAAAGTCCACTCTGGCACAGTAATGTTAGCATGCAGGCACTTTGGCGATTAGCCAGGAATCCCAGGAAATATTTTGACTGGTTCATTGAATATCCCCCGCTCCTAAGTGCAAGAGCCCAGAGGTGGATGTCAATGACCCAGGTCTGGGCCACACCATTGAGCCAGGTAACACATAGAAGAGGAGCATCATCCCCTTTGGTATCACTTTGTTTGCCCTAAGTTGGCAGGGAATGCCCAGACATGGGTTCCTTGCTAACTTTGCAACCGGTCCCAGGATGTTTGTTTCCAGTCCAGGGAAGACATGGCTTGGCAGTTCGGGCTGGACTGTTCCCATGAGGCACATGGTCAGACTAATTTGTATGTGGCCATGTCTTCCCTGGACCACAAACATGCATTCTGGGACCGGTTTCTGACTAATCAGCTGTCATCAGCCAGGCTAGCTTGAATCTAGTGGCAAAGTGTGCAAGGGACCCACATCTGGGCATACCTTGCCAACTTATTACACTCGTGTTGAACAGGTTTACCTAAAGTTAAAGTGCGGCCAACTAAGAACAAGCATCTGTCGATATTAACTAGAGCACTGGTATGTTTAAACTGCCGGGTAAGTATAATCTGTAACAGATAACAAACTATCAGTGAAGAATGACTAGACCCTGCTGTCCAGTCTTTAAATTTAGGTAAACCTGTTCAACACTAGTGTAATTCGCTGCTGCTCTTTTTCTCTTTTTTTTCTTTCATCTGGCGTTATTAAATAGCAGATGTCTTCTTCACTTTTCTAGACTTGTCCATATTCAGCTTTAACTGCCAGGTTACAATACGGTAGGAACCATTGATCGGGCCCCTGAGCCATGTTTGCCCTTTTGGTACTTCGAGCATTATTAGGTATGTTATTTTGTTAGGGCCCTTTTACTTGCAGGATTTCTTGGCTTTTGGATTACTTCTATTTGTATATTTGTTCTTAGATATCTCAGAGATCGAGGGGCACTTGTTACATACTTAGTAGTGATGTTGATGCCTTTACATCTATGAGCCTTTGATACTACACTCCCTTGAACTTCACTTTTCAGTAGGTTTTTCCTGAATTTATTTGGTATCACCACTAAATCCTCATGACATTTTGGGTGTATTGTCCATCTGCACTTGTCCTTATCTTTTCTACTAATGGGCACAGTTTTCTTGAATTTTGACACGCATTGCTCTTTGTAATAGCATGATTACACTTTATTTTTCTCTGGCTCGATTGTGTCCCTGCTTTTAATTGTATCATATCATTCATTTTATTTCTTCCTGTTCCCAGATTATTGGTTCTGAGCCTTTGTGAGCACTCTGCGCAATCAGATAATCAGTGTGACTACATTTTGAGCAGATGGCTTTCTGCCATCGAATATTTCCATACAGACAACGCCCTGATGAAGGATCTGCTCATCTATTGTCTACTTCCGAAACCCGCGTCGGCGCATTTCTGTTTATGAAAGTAGCCATTATGTACAGTACTGATTATACTATATGTATCTATATAATGAACAACTATGCTTAGTTTTTGTGAATGCTTTTCTCTTGTATGTTAAGTGTTCACTTGTTTTGTATTGTCTTGCTTAGTCTCAGGATCTATGTTGTTTTTTTTTATTTTCACTGTGAAATATTATGTGTTTTTTGTATGCATTTGTTCAATTGTAGTACTGTTGTGGGTGCTTACCAAGTGAGTACATAGAATCATTTATTGTATGTATTCTCTCCTGTTTTTATGTATAAAAAATATTTTAAGAAGATACAGAATCATTTAATAAATTTTTGTACTTTAGATAAAATAAACTTCAAAAACCGCTGGTCTGGTGTATGACAGTTTGTACATCATGGACATATGGCAATGTATTATATGAAATTATTCGGAGAAATTTCTGTTTATTTTTATAGTTGTTGAGGTCATGCAAGTCCGCATTTGATTTTTTTAGAATTTGGGTGACCTGTCCTATCTTTAAGCAGTGGGGTAACATGCCATTGAGAGAAAAGCATTGCCAATCCTAGACCAGAGAGAGATAATGCAAAGTATAAGCTGTTTGATTAGTTTGTTGGGCAGAGGAGCATTGACGTGGTTAGAAGGTTTTATAGCTGCTAATGTTTTGAGTAAAATAGCTTCATCTGGGATTTTGAAGCAATTCCAGGTAGCGTTATTTTTTTAAGTATAGCCAACAGTGGGGGAACTAACATGATGCTGCACTGTTATGAGACTGGGCTGGACCTGGGTTAGCAGCAACTGGAAGGCGTGTGGCAGCTCAGATTCAATCCTTCTTGTCTTAAAATGAAATATGAAGAGAACTCATCACTACTAGGTAAAGTCCCAGTGTTTACCTAGTGATGGTTAGATTTGTAAGCTGCTTGTTGTTTAATGGTTTCAAATATCATTTTGGGTCTGTTTTTGGCACTGACTAGTTGCACCCTAAAGTATTCTACTTTGGAACTTCGGATGTGTTTATTGGAGGAGCTTCTTGTTGCCCCCAGGTGTTTGAGGTGAGCGATGACGGGAGCTATGCTCCATGATCTCTCTGGAAGCCTTAAGTTGCGCCTTTCCTTGTTTAGGTAGCCATTGAGCCAGGGTTTGGCGTGTCTACTCAGTATTCTTTTTAGCTGCTATGGAATATTTCTCAATTGTGGGAGGCGTGAATTCCATAGATTTATAGATGGGTAGGAGAAATATTTCCTGCCTGTCTAGCTATGAAAATTCTTGCAGATTTAATAAGAAGAGCTGATTAGGGTTGAAGCAGCTGCCTGGGTTGGTAGATAGAGAATATGTTCGCGATGTGAACATGACTCATCTTGTTTTGACTTTTGTGGGTGAGACACATGGCTTTACAGGTAGTTTTACCGTCGTTTTTAGGTGCAGAGAAGTGGTTAGGGGGCTTTATATCAATCCTTCCTGCTATACTGAGGCCATACAAATAACAAACATGTGGTGATCAGCTCTGAACCCTGAGGTTCTCCAGTCATTTGAGAAATAACTGGGCTAATAGGGAGGGAGGGTTAGGAACTGAGTTCAGTCTGTCAAAATAGAACAGAGCCATATGACGGCAACAAATAATTCAGAGAGTCTAGACAGGAAGGTAGAGTGGCAGACTGTATTAAAGGTGGCAGAGAGATCAAAAAGAACGAGAGCTGCAGATTCAGCCTTGTCCAAGGTCATCCTTATTACATCATTGGTGGTGACCAGAATAGTTTCAGTGCTATGATCGGCTCTGAATCCTGAATGGGATCCATAAAAAACTGTTTTGTGTCCAGATAGTTTGCCAGTTGGAAGATAATAATTTTCAATTTTTTTCAGGTAGGGAGAGGAGGGATATAGGCCTTTAATTACTAGGTGAAGTGGGACCTGCTGATGTTTTTTTAGCAGTGGCCTGACCATTACCTAGTTTTCAATTTATTGTAACTTCTGCCATTGATAAGCGAGAGATTGGAAATGTCAGTGATAGTGGGAGCGATTTCCTCTTTTAAAAGCTGAAGAACACCTGGAGGACATGGGTTTAGTGGAGGGCCCGATTTGGTTTTCATAAGACAGTCTTTCACAAGTAGGACTGATGGGATGAAGGCATCCAACGATGTCCCTTTATTAGAAAGTGTTAACTTGTCTTTTGCAACAGTCAAGCTAGTATTATCATGATTCTCAAAATCAAAATACATTTTCTCAATGTTTTACTCAAAACATTTGGATAATTCATTATGAATTTCTTGTGTATGCGTGATAGAACAGGCTTCATTGGTGGCAGCCTTAGTGACGCAACCATTCTTAAAGGTTCTTTAGTAGGAATTTTGGTATTAGTGAGCAGAGTCGAATAGTATTCAGTCCTCAACTTATTTATGAACTCCTTATATTTGTTTATAGCCAGTGTTAATTCTGATTTTACCTCTATCTCATAGTCTGTTTACCACTTTGATTCAAGTTTTGTGTATTGTTTTTATGTTTTTAGAGAGCCTCAGAAAACCACAGATCCGATAGAGTTTGTCTGTTGTGTGTTGTCGCTCTAATAGGAGTCAGATGGTATTGTATCTTGTTTATCTAGAGATTAAACTCCTTGGCTGCTTTCGAGGTATTCAAACCAATAACTGGGATTCCAAGCGAGGACTGAAAGACCTGCTTTTGGATTTTCTGTGCTGCTGATGGTGCTTTGATTTTTGCTCTTCTCTTTCTGTGCATTCACTTTACATTACATTTACATAAACTATATACTGTACACACCATTTTAAAAAGAAAGGTCATAAAATAGTGTTTGGAGGACAAGGTAATTTGCCATAAATTGGGCTCAATATCCTGTCTGACAAACCTATGGTCCTCCCACTATCTTTTGAATTGAGCAAACTGTGATGTGTCTGATGGAGGTGCCTCCACCTCCATCAGAAACTCTACATCCATAGTCCGATGGAGTCGGAGCCATCAGTGCATCCGTTTTTAGAGCAGACAGTCTAATGCATTTGTTTTTGTTGATGATATTTTTTTAGTTCGGGGCAGCGGTCAAGGTCCAGGGTGTTAGGGTGATTTATTTCTTGCTTTATCAAACGCAAACTCCTAATTTGGGAGTTTATTTGTGGAAAACAAATGAATGATTAGTGACTGCCTAATGCACCGCAGTTCCTCATCAAACTTTCAGTGCCTTCAGAGGAATCACTGTGATGGCAGCTCCCCTGCTGCACAGATCTTTGTGGGCAGACAGAAATCTGACAGCATTTTCAAGAGTAAAATGTCAATTCATAAAACACAATTGCATTTTTAGATATACATAACATGTCAAATAAATGTCACCAACCACATGTCAGATCAAGGGACACATAGGCAAAATACAGACAAAAACTTTTTCTAAAATACCTGACAATCCCTTACAAACTAAACACACTTTTATTGAGAGGTAGACCAAGAGTACACCGAAGAACCAACTACATTTAACAGATAAAAGATGTGCTGTAAAAAGCGAGCCCAGATGTCTAGTCTGAAGCATCAGCTGGATATCTGCCTAATACAGTTTCAATGCAGCCCGCTTCAGTGTTCCTTACCGTACGGGTGATCACTGGCTTTGATAGTGATGTCTGTACTTTTCTTCCCTGGATCAATACTAGCTCCACTGGTCGGGGTAGATCCCGTTTTTCCATCTCCAGAAACAGCCGAAACCAAAGTCACACGAAAGTGTTCAGTAAGCTCAGGAATGTCGTCATCAAGAACATGAAGATTTAGAACCTAAGGTAGGGGCCAAACCAAGGACAAAATGTCACGAGTAAGAATCTGCAGTTGAAGAGTTTAATAACACCATAATTTTAAGACTCGCTTCCTGCCAGAGTCTGACAGGCTTGCAGTGGTGTGACTGGATATTAGTTTCATCCATAGTCTACTATCATCACCCATAGTCTCATTGCATTTTTATTTAAACACTGCTTTAATTGCTAATATTTTTGTGTACAGCACCCAGAAGCACCAACATTTAATTTCCCAAGCACTATGTGGAAACACATTATTAATATTATCATTCTAAGTAGAAGAAGAAGAATGACAATAATGACAGCAGCAGCAGGACAAGCTAGACAGCAATAATTAGCCATGAAGCTCTAAGGAAAAATACCTTATTAACAAAACCTGTGTCGGCAAATATATTTAAGGGGAATACAAGTTCCTGATATTAATCGAATTTACCATGGATCTCATATGCCTTCCCACTCCCAAGGACAGGATTCAAACATTTATGCACACACTATCAAAACCAAAAGCAGCCAAACCATGCTGCATGAAACTGAAGCACCGCACTGACAGGCAACTGCGAACAGAAACACAGGTGCGTTCAAATGTAAAGATCTAGAACACACCAGCGGATTCAGAAGGTCTACACTAATATCCTAGGAAAACACGGTTTCAATTTCCGGAGCATTTATGAATAGAATTCTAACATCATTCTGCAAAAAGGTACTGTGCTTGAATGTCAAAGGCATGCACAGAAACACCGTACAATCCCCGGAAAGCTTCACTACAGAGGCACGCTTGTGATAAAAGCACTATTATTAATTGAAGAAATGGTAGTAACAGGATGTGTGAAAGCTAATTTATTGGGCAGATATTCTAAAAACACACAAGAATATTGCAAGACGAGGATGTACTCAAAGAAATAGAAACAGATCACAGGGAATGGGAATGACAGCATAATAAAATAGAAGCCAACAGCAAATCGGCTAGCATAATGGCAAAGCCATCAGAACAGAACCTGTAGTTCCCTAAACACTCCCCTATGGCAATACATTGCTACTATTATAACCACAGTCTTTGCATAACAGGTTCCCATTACACAGGGATTTCCTTAGCAATGCGGGGAATGAGATTTTAATATCTTTTATGATCAATTTGATAACTTATCTCATTCGTCAATTTTGGATCGGTTGTTATCTGTCATTGAGTAAAAGACAACCCCTGCATAGGTTAGATAAACCCCATAAACTGACGCAACTCTGAAGAACCACTTACAACTGATGAAGTTTAAAAGTTTTAATATAAAATTAAGAAAAGTTGCAATTACAATCCTCTCAGGATAAGATTCAGCTAATATACAGGAACTAGAAGGAACATATATTCCCTAAAGAACCTCAATCTACAAACGAATACAATGAAAGTCAGTTCCAGAATCATCAAATTAAAAAGCATAGATATGATGTGGTTCCGTTGCGTCATCTAAAAGAAAAGAAATACAAGTTAAATCTGTCCCTACTCTATACTAAGTGACATCCCTACTTCGCAAGTTTCTAGTACCCTAAAAAGGTGTCAGCAGTTTGACTCCCTAAGAAGTTCAAACTCTCTTAGCCTCTAAAGGTAACTAAAGTTTAAGAAGCAGTACCCTCTCTGCCTACCCATCCGATCTCTAAGGGTCCTCGGCCTACTGCTCTCTTGCGCTCTGATCTCTCTCAGCGCTCGCTCCTAACTCTCAGGCCATCTGCGCCTTCGCTCTCTCTTCTCCCCGGGGTGCTGTCCCTAAAATACACAATCACAGTGTGGGTGGAACGCCCCTTCGACGCCCACCACGGACTTTCCCCCATGATGTCATTTTCTAGCTCTTTCCATGGCTTCGTCTCTTCGCGTCGTCCGTTAAGTTGACCTTTCTCCTTAGACGCCATCTTCGTCTTCTCGCTGGTGACTTCATTTGACTTTACCTTTGACACTTTCGGAGCAAAATCTATCACCTTATCAGAACTTTACTCTTTACGACTATATACATAACCTTTCTTGGTCTTGTGAATGGTCATTTCAAAACAAGACTCAAATTCCAAACGTCTCCTCTCACGTTTAGGCAATAAACTTCGTCCGGCATTGTCACCTTAAATCTAACAAGAACTAGACTCTTTGGCTCGCACATTCAAGTGAAGGCTATTCACGACTCCTGTGAGCCCACTAAATTACCAACAGTGGACTACACTCCTGCGAACCCTTGGTCAGTCAGGTTATAATCACAAATGACCTAAAACTCTTCTAACATTCCTACGACTTTCTCTACACAGTATAACCTTTAACATACATTTATATATGATCGCATTTAGCAAATCCCTTTGCTTATATGTGAATACATTTTACATAGAATACAAATTACGTAGAATATAATTTTATATTCTCATTTGTTACATCGTTATATATATGCTCTCTGCACATTTCTCCATGTTACGTTTCTCGCCGTTTCTGCATTTAAAGTTACACATGTACATGAATTCTACTTTACACGTTCTTCTGTTCGTGAGCATTTCTACACATTTCTACATTAGCCCACTACGTATACGGGCCTTCTAAATCTAATGCATTCTAAAGTGAAAACAGACTATAAGCGTCAACTTCACGTTCGATATACATTTCATTCCTACGTTTATACGATATGCTTGTAAATATGACTCGGATATACGTTTTATTCAAATTGCGCTCTCTCAGTTCCCCCCTTTGATGACTTTTAGGAGTCATCACTAAATGCAATTTGAATAGCACCTTTAAACAGAACTAGTTACATCATTTCCTCTTTTCATCCTTTCAAGTGCTCTTAAACTTTTGTACTGTTGATCTTGTAAAGCAGCTAATCTCCTTTCTTGTTCTCTCATAGATCTTTGTAACCGGTTCGTCCTATACCATTTATATAGTTTCACAAATCCTAACAATGTGATTATACAAATTATTACTATTAATACAGGTTTTAATATATACCATACAATGCTTTTACCAAGGTTGGCAAACCAACTTCCAACCTTTCCTACTCCATGACCTACTTTTTCCCAAACATTTATTTTTGTTAAATCTTCGATTTCTTGATGTATCTGTGTAATGTTTCTTATGACCTTCTCAAGTGGTTTTGAATTATCAGGAATATAAGTACAACATTCCTGAACCTTCAAAGCCTTGCAAACTCCGCCTTCTTTTGCTAATAGCACATCAAGAGCAAGTCGATTCTGAAGAACCATTGCTCTAATCGATTGCATCTCACCTTCTATTAACATTAATGACCTTGCAGTACTTGCAGACAATCTATCTACGACTGTAGCTAGTCTCCTGATCTTAACATCGTTAAGTATTAAACCTAACATAGGAAACATCGCTCCAAATACGTCTCCTACTACTTCTGCATCTCCTACTTCTCTTTTCGTTCTTGTCGAAGCCTTTCCTTCTATGATCGCTAAATCCTTTGCATGATATATTTTGGGGAAGACAATTGCCAAGTAACACGAACCATACCAATTGTCAGGCAGTCTTACATAGGCATTTCTTCCGCATACAAAATATACATTAGGAATCACTTGCATCTCCTTCATGAAATCTTTCGTATAGTATTCTAATCGAAAAGCATGTTCGCAATTTACTTCACCTACGAATACGTTCTCATAATGTGTCTTGCTTCGAGTTAAACATAACTTTCCTTTCTGCGTTCTATCCAAAGCTATTGGACCATTGCTCCCTTTCTTTTTATGTGCCTTCTCTTCTTCGGTCCAATCAGTTTTCCACTGTCCTGACATTTTTAGAATCTTCTGCCTTCTGTATCGGTCATCTACTTGTCCTATGAATTTCTTCTCTATCTCTGACACTTTGCAAGTCAGATTATTTCTGCGTGCGTATGATGTATCTAATGTATCCCAAGGAAGAAAGAATTTGGCTAGTCTATCCTCCTTTTTATAATAGTCCCACTTATTCATTTGTTTATAATTCGGAACTTCAGGCAGTACCGAATCATAATTTGAAAAGTAGTACTCAAATCCTTCTCTACCATAAAATATACTAAGCAGTAAACTACATGTTATCCCATAAGTCAGTGGGAGATGATGATATCGGATGCCCTCATCTACAGAAGCCGGCAATTGCATACATACATAGCAATCTTTGGCCTCCATGGCATCGATATACTCGTACAATAGTTTGGCATATGCGTTTGACCTAAAGTTTCCCTGTGACTCGTCTACATGTAATCTACGAGCTTCATCTGCCAGTAACGCTTTTTCACGAATTACATTGCTCTCCTCCTTCTTCCCATCAAGAGCAGGTTTCAAAGTCGTTACAGGCTTTACATCTGCTGTTTCTTCATCACTTTCATGTCCTATTATGTATGATATTGTCACTACTGTAATTATGAGAAAAATTACTACTGCTATAAGTGTACCTATTATGCATTTAGCTTTTCGGTTTGGGTTGTCGTTCTCCATGTTGTCAAACAGCGTAGCTCTTTCTTTTGCGAAAAAGTTTTCTTTCTCAGTCTGTAAAGTGCTCTTTACCAACAAAAAGTCTCTTCTTCGCAACAATGTCTTTTTATCTTCAGCAACAGACAACCCTAACCCTTCTCCGTCCTCTAAATGTAATCCCTAATTTTATTCTTCTTTCCACTTGGCGCTAGGTTATCTTCTTCTTTATAACTTATATACAAAAGTCTTTATACATCAACAATTATTCTCGTACCTGCAGCTTTCACAACAAGTTCCAATAGTTCAAAACGAATGACTTTTTCTTCTTGTTCTGGAATTTGATGACCAAAAGTCGGAAACTGTAATTGATTTAGCACTAGATCTTTGATCCGACTTAAGTATGGGGGTATGGGAAGTGTGAAAGTCAGTAATCCCTCAGTCTCGAGTCCAGGAGTCAACATCCATATCTCCACTGCCACAAATGGATCGTGATCGATTACTTTCACTTCCTTCACTCTCCCAGATTTCTGTCCCCAAGACATCTGCTAGATAAGTCCACTCTGGGGTGGCGTACCTTCTGCAGGGCACACGTACCCTTCTTGATCTTCTCGGACTCTCAGAACCTGAGTCTGTAGTTTCTTCCTCTTGATCTGAATCTTCAGCGATCGGGACAAGAGTTTTCTCCTGTTGTGCTTTTAAGCTTGGCCTTCTCCTTCTCTCTGGCCAACTAGCTTCGTCACTCCTTGTCCTCCTGCTCCTTGTTCTTGGACTTGTCTCTTGGTCACTCTCAGCTTGTTCAGTATCTGATTCGATCTCCCAGTTACTTTCTTCTCCTGAGGCGACTTCGGTCTCACTGATGTCCTGACCTTCGTCGACCTGTTCCGACACAGGTTCAGCCTCTTCGATCACCTCTACAGCTTGGCTTTCCCCCTCTGTGGCTTCTCCGCTTTCCGCTGGATTCTCATCCGAGAGGGGAGCTGTTTCTTCTAGAGGTGTCGGCACTCTTCGAGTGTGTGAAGCATGTATCCAATTTGGCAGGCCTCCACACTTCACTGCAGTGTTCGTGACAAGTATGACTTGAAATGGTCCTCGCCAGCGCACGTCTAAGCAGTTCTTCCTGACATGCTTTTTCACCAAGACCCAGTCCCCCGGACTCAGGTCATGGCACAAGTCTTGTGCTGATGGAACCTATGCAGCCTGGACCTGGAGGGACACAGAATTAATGGCATCAGATAGTCCCTTGCAGTAGTCCAAGATCAAGTCGTCTGTGATGTTCAACAATGCTGCAGTCGGAACCGATGGCAATCTCATAGCTCTCCCCATTAGCACTTCATGTGGAGAGAGACCTGTTTTTCTATCTGGTGTGCCACGTATGCTCATAAGAACCACTGGTAGTGCGTCTGGCCAACTCAGGGATGTTGATGAACAAACTTTGGCAAGTCTGGACTTAATTGTGCTGTTTATTTGCTCTACAATCCCTGAAGCTTCTGGTCGATAACTGCAATGGAGCTTCTGATCGATACTCAAAGCTGAGCATAGCATCTTCACTATTTCGCTGTTGAAATGAGTTCCTCTGTCCGATTCCAAAGAGGATGGCACCCCAAACCTCGGTATCAACTCTCTAAGCAACAGTTTTGCTACTGTAAGTGTATCGCATCTACGTGTAGGGTAAGCTTCAACCCATCTAGAAAATATACAGACAATCACTAAAACGTATCTGAGTCTGTTGCATTTAGGCATTTCTATGAAATCAAGCTGCATCCTATTGAAAGGCCCCCCAGACCTCCCAATGTGACTCAATGTGACTGGTGTTCTCTTTCCTACGTTTAGTTGCTGACAGATCGCACATCGCTGACATACTGCTTCTGCCGCTACTCTAAATTTAGGATTAAACCACGTTTGTCTGAATACTCTCACCATGGCATCTCTACCTATGTGTGCTGATCCATGCAATTTCCTTGCCATTGGACTAACAAGTTCATTTGGTAAAACTGCTCTCCCATCTGCAGAAATCCAGAAATTCATTTCGCTCTTTATACACCCAGCTGTTTCCCAGCTCTTTTTCTCATCATCTGGTGCATTCTCCTGAACACTCTTTAGCTCATCCCATGTATCTACAGTGTCTAACAACATTGTCAATTCAGTTCTTTCTTGGATTCCCCCCACCTTCACATCAGTGTGAGAATATCCTTGTTCTGCGCAGTAACGCGCTACCTCGTCGGCATAGCGATTGCCCTGCGACACAAAGTCTACATTCTTCGTGTGCGCGGCACATTTGACAACCGCAATAGCTGATGGACCTTGCAATGCATCTAACAATAGTCTCACGAATTCTCCATTCCTAATAGGAGAACCCGAGGAGGTCATGTAACCTCTTTGAGACCATAACTGCCCGTAATCGTGAACTACCCCGAAACCATACTGGCTATCGGTGTATATGGTGACTCGAATTTTGTTACCTGCTAAACAGGCACGCGTCAAAGCAATAATTTCAGCTACCTGAGCGGAGTGTACTCCTTCCAGGCAAGCGGCTTCTACAACTCTGGTAATTGTACAAACTGCATAAGCTGCTCTCAGCTGACCAATATCGTCTCTTACGCATGAACCATCAACAAAGAAAATTTCATCGGGATCAGTCAATGGCTCATCTACGATATCTGGTCTCGGTTTGGTGCATAGTTCAGTCACATCAAGGCAGTCGTGATCTGTACAAATTTCATCATCCACCTCATTTGGAAGTGGCATCAAAGTTGCAGGATTCAAGACGGAGCATCTTTTTAGGGTCACATTCTCGGCAGCCAATATGACTTGCTCGTAGCGTGTGAGCCTGCTATTCGTCAGATGCTGAGTCTTAGTCCTGGTCATTAACAATTCCACAGAATGCGGTACATACACCACTAACTGATGTCCCATTACCACGCTTTCACATCTTTCAATGCTGACACCCGTTGCAGCAACGGATTTGAGACATCCGGGCAACGCTGCGGCTACTGGATCTAATGTAGCCAAAAAATACGCAACTGGCCTACGCGCATCTCCATGTATCTGGGCCAAAACTGCTAAAGCGCATCCCTCTCTTTCGCAGCAGTAAAGCAAAAATGGTTTTGTGTAATCGGGCCTTCCTAAAGCCGGGGCGCGACATAAGTCCTCCCTCAGCTGCAAAAACGCCATCAAACAATCTTTGTCCCATGGTACCGGATCACTCACTCCTTTGTGCGTCAGCTGTAATAACGGCTTTGCCTTCAGTGAGAAGTTGGCTATCCACTGTCGACAATAACCGACCATGCCTAGAAACATCCTGACTTCTCTCTGTGTTTTAGGGGCGTTCATTTTCATAATCGCCTCTATTCTGTCTGGAGACACCTTCCGTTTCCCCTTTTCAATCCTGTGGCCCAAGTATTGCACTTCAGTAAGACAATATTGCAATTTACTTGGAGACACCTTATGCCCATTCTCGGCCAAATGATTTAACAAGGTGATGGTGTCTACTCTGCAAGCTTCCTCAGTTTCTGACGCAACTAGGAGGTCGTCTATGTACTGGACCAGAACTGAGTTCTTGGGCAGCACTAGACTTTCAAGATTTCAGCTGACACTTTCTCCCTCAAGTCCTGTGGAAGTTCCTCCACTGTTAAGGTAGGATATAGTTCCACGCATTCCTGCGAGTTTACAACTTTAAAATCGGCATCTTCATCGTTGGTCTGCACTTCTACTCCTTCAGGTGTGCAATGTATTGTGCAATTCAGTTTACACAACAGATCTCTTCCTAGTAAACACACCGGGCTAGAATCACAGATCACAAACTGATGTTCGTCACTGTAATTCCCTATCTTCACTGACACTGGTTCTGTCAGAGGATTCGTCATCCTCTTGTTTGCGACTCCTACCACCTGAATCATCTCTCCTGATATCGGCAGACCTGGGACTACCGCTGATCTCAACGTGGATCTAGTGGCTCCCGTATCCACCAAAAAGGTCGTAGGACATCCAGCTACTTCAGCCTCTACGTATGGTCCTCTCTGATCTACTTCCAGGGCTGCTCCTAAAGTACAGTCTTCTTCCCTATTCACTCGTTGCCCTGTAAGAGGATCAACGTAGTAGCATTCTTCTCCTCCTACGAACAATGGCATTTGTCTATAGGTTTTCCCTCCATTTGCAATGCGAGGCGGTTGAGGGAACGGGGCTCGAGGAGTCTGAGTCCCCCCTTTGATAAACTTTCCCTTCGGGACTGTTGCTCCCTTAACCACGTTGTTCTGTACCTCTTCCTCCTCCTGTTCTAATTCCCCTGTTTCAACGTTGTAAGGACACTCGCGTCTCCAATGTCCCACCTCGTTACACTGATGACACCTGGTTGTCCTTTTCAGTGTTGCGATATCTATTCTCGGTCTCGGTCTTTCTTCCTCATCTCTGCTCTGGTTATTCTGTTTCTTTACTGGCATTCCTGTTCCCTGCTGCCGCTGTCCACCCTTTCCAGCTGCTTGCATCTGTACCAACATCAGCTTTTCCTTAAGCTTCTTTGCCTTTGAATCTATCTCATCGCTACAGTATCTTGCATACCTCAGAATCTCATCTAAAGGTTTGTTTTGCCAACAGATCAAATGCTGTTGAATCATCAGGCTTATGTCTGGTCTCAATCCGAGAACAAACTTCGACACAAACTGTCCTATGTCTTTAGGATCCATTACGTCCAATCCACTGTACTGTTTAAATGCTTTTAGTAATCTCTCATAGTACTCGTGAACGGTCTCTTTGGGCTCCTGAGTTGTTCGATCTATCTTAACCCAGTCTATGTCCTGCACCGGCACTTTCTCTTTTAGCCATGTTATTACTCTCTCGTATTTTTCCATGACTCTGTCTGATGGACCGTTTGTCTGGGTATCTCTCGGAGGCTCACAAGTGGGCCATTCAATACTAAGTTTGCATGCCGTCCACAAATCTCCGGGTACCACGATATCGAACAAAGTGTTCAAATCGATCCACAGTACCTTAGAGATTTTCACGAATCTCTCTACCTGCTTGTACCACTCCACGGGGTTCTCTCTAAGCTTCGGGAAAGAATTAGTGAATGCCGCTAAATCCCCCCTACTCCAGGGTACATGAACGTAGTTTCCGTTCGCGATTTCTCGCAAAGGGAAAGCTTCCATTCGCATTAGGTCTGTATCCTGGGACTTCACAAGTGTACTCCGTCTGACAGATCCCCTCTTGGACCATTTTTCCTCCCATCTATCCAGATCTCTCCATATTCTAATACACATGATTAGTTCCCTTATGTGTACTCTTAGCCCAATCGTTCTACGCTCATCTAGATCCCGATCCGTGCAATTCAGCCTATGGTTGGCCTGTAAGGCTTTTGTTTGTGACATGTCTATCATATACTTTTCTGCTAATTCAGATAACTTTTCATGAGCTGACCTTGCTTTTCGAGTAACATCCTTAGATAAAAACAGTATTTCATCTGGATCGTACAACTCTAACCTTTCTATTGCCACTGTGCCGTCAATTATTTCGTCCAAGTCTGATTTCAAACTCATTACATCTATGCGTCTTGCTTTTATTTCAGCTCTCAGTACGTCAGACCTAGGTTGTTCTCTTACATCCCTCTCACCTCCACTATGCGCCCTACGCCTAAGCACAGGTGAGTTATGAGGAGTTTTTCTTCTATCTCTTTGTTCCCATCTCTCTAGATCCCAAGCTTTTCCATCTTCCCTTGGGGTGTGGTGGAACATTGCTCCATCCCTCAACCCTACATTCCGTCTTTTCGGCTCGGTTTCTCCAGATACGAGATAGGATCCTCCGTGCTGTTCTAAACCACTGTAACTCACTTGCTGTCTGGTGTCGCTCAACAAACGATAAGGTCCTTCATGGCTCTCCATGCTCCCGCGATCTCGTTCGTGATCACCGGATGTATGGCGAGACGTTTCGCGACTCCCTATATTCTCATGACTTCGTTCTTGATCACCGGACGCATGGCGAGACCCTTCGCGACTCTCCATGTTCCCGTGATTCCGTCCGTAATCACCGGAGGCATGTCGAGACGTTTCACGACTCTCCATGTTCCCGTGATTCCAATGTTGCACATTTTCATCCGGGGTATGGTGTGTGCATCTGAAAGTGTTTCGGTACTCCTGCGTCCTTCGTTCTCCCTCACTAAAGGTGACGCGAGGCACTTCCCCACACCCTGCACTCCTGTCGTTGCACATTTGCCTATTGCCACTGGTAGTAGGGCAAGTATCTCCCCTGCTTCCTTGACTCCCTCTCTCCCACTCCGGGCTGCTTTCGCCAGCTCCACAATGAGAGAGGATCTTGTTATCCTGGTCTCTCCACTCTGCTCCTGTTTCCAAACTTTTATTCCGAGCCTCTTCGGCAGTATCCCATTCTTTCAGATATTCTCTTAATTCCTTATAGGATTTTGGTTTCGGTCCCCTCAAATCCATCGATCCTCTTTGACCCCCTTGTTCAGGGACCCGTTGCGGAATCTAATGGGGTACTCCGACTCACTGGTGCTAGTATCTGCCTCTGAGGATTCATCGTATTATTCCTACTCTCCATCTCTGCCCTTTCCCTGTCCCATCTTGCCTGTTCCTCCTGCTGGACCCCCTCTGGGTTATAGATTGACACTATAGGGCCTATGGTAACAGGTACTTGCAAAGCATCTGGCATTTGATACGACCTTGCATGCTGTGTTTCTGGCACCTTCTGGACCACGAATCTTCCTACTACTCTCTGTTTGGAACTAGATTGAAGTACTTCCTCATCTTTCTTGGTATCCCACTCTGCTACTGGGATCGATTTATATTCCCCCCATCTAGCTCCGTCCTCTTGCTGTAGTACGGGGCTTGCGACTTCGCTGTTGTACGGAGGTGGTCTATCTGTTAATAGCCTCTCTATCAGATCCTCCTCTGTCTCGCTATCCTCATCTTCTTCCAGAGGTTTCTTTTCTCCCGTAGCTTCTATCATGGTAAACAGTTTGTCTGCTTCTATCTTTTGCACTCTCCACTTCTTAGCTTCCTCATCCCATTTCGCATCCTGCACTGCCTTTACTGATCGTCTCACTCTTTCTTGGCGCCTCTTTAAATTCCTCTCGTGTGCTGCTCTAAACCATGCACTAAGTGCTTCGAACTGTGTTGGCCTTGGTAGAGGTCTCGCTGCAAGCATTACTGCTTTCAGTTGGTTCAACACTTCTAGCTTAAATGTTCCAAATCTCGGAAACGTCAGTTCCTTATTCCCCTCTGTTAGCCTATTCCACTCGGAGATCCACATTATCGAGTGTAAGCCTACATTTACTGCCATATGATAAGCTGGTGTGCCTTCTGGTGGAGCTTCTTCTCCAGCATATAAGTTTCTTCTATTTCTCTTAAAGATTGCCCTTAAACTCTTAAAGCACTTCATTTTTGATAATCTACGATTTTCCTTATTAATTCTCTCCCTTATTTACGTCCCGATGACAAACCACCAATCCCTGTGCGACTCTCGCTAATCAGCCTATCCCAACGCGGTTCTATGCCAACCGACCAATCTCAGCGCGGCTCTACGCTGACGTCACTTGTCCCCTCTGCAGCAGTTCCCCTCCTTTCTCAACTCGTCTCGCGGTCTTGCATGCGTTTCATTCATACGCCGAAAAATGACTACTTCCGTCCAAGCGATCACTTTTCTCTGACTGTACGGCCACAGTCTAACTGTAATTGCTACCTCAACTGGCGAAACGTCTTCCCTCTGACGGTCAGACGCTTGCCTCAACTGATAGGTTACTTACACACAGTAAACGTACGACCAGCGTGCGTTACTCATACACTCACTCAAACGCTCCCCCTATCATCGGTCTGCGGGCGATCAATGGTACCTCATGACACCCTTTAAATGGTAGACAAATTACTCTGGGTGTTCGATACACCCGAACCACTTAAGCCCTCTCTGGACATAAGATTTTATCCGGTTGCGCGCGCTCACAACCTTCCCTCAATCACACTACAGGCATTCATCTCCGCTTGACATTACAACACAGGAACAACATAAAACACCGCAATCTTACAACGCATGACCCTTATACTCACTCTCGACCGACTCTGCTGCTTTTCTCTCGACGCACCGTCAGCACCTTCTTCGGCAGGGATTCTTCTTCTGGTCGTCGATGACTAGGGACCTTGGGGTAATCTAAACCTGACCTAGGTTGTCTTCCTCAAGAAGAAAACCATCTTTCTCTGCTACCAACTGCGGGGAATGAGATTTTAATATCTTTTATGATCAATTTGATAACTTATCTCATTCGTCAATTTTGGATCGGTTGTTATCTGTCATTGAGTAAAAGACAACCCCTGCATAGGTTAGATAAACCCCATAAACTGACGCAACTCTGAAGAACCACTTACAACTGATGAAGTTTAAAAGTTTTAATATAAAATTAAGAAAAGTTGCAATTACAATCCTCTCAGGATAAGATTCAGCTAATATACAGGAACTAGAAGGAACATATATTCCCTAAAGAACCTCAATCTACAAACGAATACAATTAAAGTCAGTTCCAGAATCATCAAATTAAAAAGCATAGATATGATGTGGTTCCGTTGCGTCATCTAAAAGAAAAGAAATACAAGTTAAATCTGTCCCTACTCTATACTAAGTGACATCCCTACTTCGCAAGTTTCTAGTACCCTAAAAAGGTGTCAGCAGTTTGACTCCCTAAGAAGTTCAAACTCTCTTAGCCTCTAAAGGTAACTAAAGTTTAAGAAGCAGTACCCTCTCTGCCTACCCATCCGATCTCTAAGGGTCCTCGGCCTACTGCTCTCTTGCGCTCTGATCTCTCTCAGCGCTCGCTCCTAACTCTCAGGCCATCTGCGCCTTCGCTCTCTCTTCTCCCCGGGGTGCTGTTCCTAAAATACACAATCACAGTGTGGGTGGAACGCCCCTTCGACGCCCACCACGGACTTTCCCCCATGATGTCATTTTCTAGCTCTTTCCATGGCTTCGTCTCTTCGCGTCGTCCGTTAAGTTGACCTTTCTCCTTAGACGCCATCTTCGTCTTCTCGCTGGTGACTTCATTTGACTTTACCTTTGACACTTTCGGAGCAAAATCTATCACCTTATCAGAACTTTACTCTTTACGACTATATACATAACCTTTCTTGGTCTTGTGAATGGTCATTTCAAAACAAGACTCAAATTCCAAACGTCTCCTCTCACGTTTAGGCAATAAACTTCGTCCAGCATTGTCACCTTAAATCTAACAAGAACTAGACTCTTTGGCTCGCACATTCAAGTGAAGGCTATTCACGACTCCTGTGAGCCCACTAAATTACCAACAGCGGACTACACTCCTGCGAACCCTTGGTCAGTCAGGTTATAATCACAAATGACCTAAAACTCTTCTAACATTCCTACGACTTTCTCTACACAGTATAACCTTTAACATACATTTATATATGATCGCATTTAGCAAATCCCTTTGCTTATATGTGAATACATTTTACATAGAATACAAATTACGTAGAATATAATTTTATATTCTCATTTGTTACATCGTTATATATATGCTCTCTGCACATTTCTCCATGTTACGTTTCTCGCCGTTTCTGCATTTAAAGTTACACATGTACATGAATTCTACTTTACACGTTCTTCTGTTCGTGAGCATTTCTACACATTTCTACATTAGCCCACTACGTATACGGGCCTTCTAAATCTAATGCATTCTAAAGTGAATACAGACTATAAGCGTCAACTTCACGTTCGATATACATTTCATTCCTACGTTTATACGATATGCTTGTAAATATGACTCGGATATACGTTTTATTCAAATTGCGCTCTCTCAGCAACAAAAGTTAATACGTGCAAAGACCTATTTTATGGTGACAAAAATACATCTATAACTTGAATGTATGACCAGAGAGCTTTTGTGTCAGGGCACCGCATATGGCCCTCACAGGCCGCGTGGTGGCGTTCCCACGACATCCAGGATAGCTGTCTGACCGCCCCATTAGATGCGATTGGTTGGACCTCAGCGGTTGGAGGGATAGACCGACGATTTCCGACAGGCTCAAGGAGCCGTCGGGGGTTGGTCAGACTGCAATCCCTACAAAGTAGACGGTACCTTTACAGGCACCGCCATAGGGAATACAATGTCCATGTCCCACAAACTTTCCATGGCAGTGCCTCCGCCATGGAAAAGCTGTCAGAAAGCAACTTTGGGCGCCCGTAGCAGGGCCTCCATCTCCTGAGGGACTCCGCTATGTGGCCAGGGGGACACATGTGGTGCCCGCCCAAGCATTCATGCACTATGTGCCAGGCACCACATGGTGCCTTGAACACAGTGCATGGATATTTAAAAACATCCCTTTTTCTATTGTGGCTTGGGCTGCAGCCCTTTTCCGGTCCGCAGCACAAGCCGCTGTAGAAAAAGGGATGTTTCTGATAGCCATCGTAATAAATCCCTAATTTCTTTGAGTTAGATCACAATTGGGCTATATCCAGAAACTTTAACAGCAAAAGCAATGACATTCTGATGCTCCCTTCGGTGTTACCAAGCTCTGAGAAGGGATAGTCTGTGTAAACCACTAATTGATAACTTGATGCTGTAATCTCTGAAAGGTTACACAAATCTACATGGGTGGAGGAATATTTGCCGCGTGCAAAAAATAGCTATGTTGAGGCTATGCAAGGATATTTGTCAGGACATCCCAGTGTCAGCTTGCATATGCAGAAACACACTACTGCTTAAAGGCATAGTGTGAATTCCGTCTGCATAAGCTCTGGCAGATTTTTCATTAAGTCAGTTATTCACGGATGTGATTGTTTTTATAGATCACACAGATAGGCTTTGAAACAGAACCCTCATGGCGATGACTACTCATAGTCATCAAGGCTAAACACCTCATAAATTAATAAGCACAATCCTCTTCATAAGGGATGATTCACAAGATAAGTACACAATCCACCATAAAAGGTTGATAAATAATACAATGACAACCCAGACTGGCAAATTATATATTACATTAAAAAAATAAGACTGTTGTACAGGGGCGGCTCCTCCACTAGGGCAGAGGAGCATCCTCTCACTGCTTTCTCGCAGTGCGAGAAGCAGAAACATAAAATGGTAATAACTACCATTTTATGTTTCTGCTTCTCGCACTGCGAGAAAGCAGAACAGAAGGGTTTGGTTGGTTCTGGGCTGCTAGGAGAGCGGGGGAGGAGTGATGTGCCCACTCCTGAGGGCGCAACAACTGGGGCCGCCCAAACTAGTCATGCGCATTCAGCCCTTTCTCCATGCAGGCTGCAATGCGACCTACAGGGAACAAATGGGGTCCCCTCCAATCACAACACTACCATTGCAGCACTGTGATTGGCTTAGGAGAGGGAGGCTGCCTACTTCCTGTTCCTGCCGGAGGCAGGGGAGCATGAGCAGGCGCCGAGCAGGACTGGCGCTGAGAAAAGGCGAGAGCCGACCGGAGGACAGGTAAGTTTTGTTCTTTATTATTTTATTAAATCTCCTCCCTCCCCCCCCTCGCATGCCCCCCGCACGCAATTAATGCCGGCCGCGTGGTAGATGAGCATTAAGAAAGGCACCCTTAACTGTGTTTGCAATATAAACAATAAAACAGAATAATGCATTAGTGTAAATAGGGCTACTGATTCACAACATATGAGTGCACACTTGTAACTGGATTTACAAACATACTTAAAATCTTGCTAGTATCAGGGTGTTCCAGGCAAGGCCACTTACAAAAGTAGCTGATCACCCACTAATGTTTAATATGTGGTTGTACATGAACCTTTGGTGGGTACATTTGCACCCTTAATGCTGCCATTTACACCTGTTAAAGGCATGAAGCAATCATAAGCAGGGCGATAATGAGAAGGCTGTATGGCCAGGAGTTACTCCTCAGAGAAACACATATTCCTTCTTGAGAAGTAAACAAAGAAAAAATAAACCAAAGGGACTAACTACAGGTATAGATCAACAGATATATAGATGTTCTATAAAGATCTCTGCCTTGATGGTTTTCACCAAATCCAGGGGGACACTCCACCTAGTATTAGGATTTATGAGTCCCAATTCCCTTATATGAACAAGTGCACGTTCTTACAACAAATTTCATATCTATGCTTTTAGGTGAACTTCTGCTTAGTGGAGGTGATTCCCTACTCTAATATGGAATACTCTGAATAGAAAGGTATAAAGAAACATTCTCCTGAACTTAGTCACACACACTTAGATCATTTTAATCTAGCAAGCACAGTCCACACACTAAGCTTTGCCTTCTTCCCCTTGAGATGCATGAATTTCAGGATACTACATATTACAGCCTCAACCTCTAGAATATGGTCACCCCCACTCAAGAGGCAAATGAACTGCTGAAGAGGATGCAGACCATAATGTTACCTTTGTTAATTTTACTTACAGGTAACTACAAGTTCTGCATCCGCACACCTGCTGTGGAGCGGAGAAGGCAGTCGCCTGGCAGGAGTAAGTAGATTCTGTCAATGCAATGGCTGTGGCAGCACACACAGTGGGGGATTTAAAGAAGAAGTGGCAGGACAAGAGGAGGCACTTATAAGCAATGTTTTCCAGGATGTAGATGGCAAATAGTGTTCCTACAGGTTAACCCAATAATCATAGCAATCTCCTTCAGGAACATATCCTCTTCACCTTGCATACTTGCCTGCTATATTGCCTGTTCATGAGAATCCAGTCAGTACATGTTTTGAATACGTTAACTACATGATTTCACTTGCAAATGTTATTGTAGGTTAATTACGTCTATTTTAATAATGTAATCTATGAATAAGTTAGTGAGTGGCTCAGAGACTGATATGTCAATAAATGCACATTACATTGAGACATGGTAGTTTTAATGTGACATTATGGTAGTGCAAGACGGATGTATAATGATCTTATACATGTACTAGTCTACCATTCTTCACTGACAGAATCTTGCTCAACACTGTGATATGTAATGAAACTGCTATCAACTATGGGATAACCATGTGTTCGTAACAGCCTGGACAGCAAATTATATTACACAAGAAATGGTTCTGTTGGATTAACTTTGTATATGTCTAAAAAGCAATTGATTTCTTCCTACACACAAACACAGAAGTGGTAAAAATGAAAAAAAAAACAATTTATGACTAGATCAAACATATTCAGTTGTACACAACAATGTAGAATTTATAAAGAAGAGTTCTCTGTGGTTAGTGCAAAAGTGCTCGTGCAGTGCATCAACTGGTGTATGATACAAAAAGAAGAAAAATCAATATTTTAGCAAGATCACCTGGTCAAGCACAAGGTGGATTGCTGTGCTGTGTGACTTAATGATAAATATTCTCCTAATGTTGGAGAAGTGTGGCTCAGGGGTTAGAGGCGGCAGACCTGGAAGCTGAGATCGGCCCGGGACCACGGTTCAATTCCCCGCCCCGACGGGGGTTGGGCTCAATAATTCCACGGACTCGATAATTCTCGCTCCAGTGCCTACTCGACTCACGGGTTCACACTCTGCGACTCTGGGCAATAGCTTGCTTAATCTCCACAACGGCCCCTCGCGGCGGGATGCCTGGCTTTCACCTTGTGGATACCCTGCTGGGGTATCTCACAGGGGAATACCAGGACGGGTTCCCTAAGCAAGTGCATAGATGCCTGCGTTGTGGGCGATTTGCGCTATATAAATACATGTACATAGTTTCATAATGATGAACTGATGAGTCGTTTTTACATATATCTTCGGTATTATATTCCTCTCGCACACAGGAGATGTTGAATCATGTTTTTCTGATATGCAGGGTGTTCCCATTTTCTGTCCTGATAAAAGAACCCTTTTTGATGCACTACTCACACTTTCTATTGGTGGGACGAAACGTTGATGGAATCCTTGTGTATGCCGGGATTTCAAAAGACATTCTGGTGAGACAACGGATTTTGTATTTAATGAACTTTGGTCTTGGTCAGGCAATCTTGAAAAAATATTATTTCTTCATTTGTATAAAAATAAAAACACCAGTTGATGCATTATACTAACCACAGAGAACTCTTCTCTATAAGTTCTACATTGTTGTGTACAACGGAATAAGCTTGATATAGTCATATATTGCTGATTTTTAACCCTCCAAAGCGCGTACGCCCAAATCCTGATTTACATGGTACTCCCATTGAAAGGGTTACAACATTTGTTTATTTGGGTGTCACGTTAACTGAGAATTTTGGTTGGAATATGCAGCTCGCCAAATCCACACTCAAGTTATCCCAGCTAGTGGGGGGCATCAGCAAGGTTTCCAGGGTATCTACTTTCAGGCCGGCGTCCTCAGCCCTAGAGATATATTGCCGGGAGGCTAGGCCGGCAGCGACCTATGGGGCTGAACTTTGGGGGCACAAGCAGATAACGAATCTTAAAAGGGTGTAGCAGTCTTTCGTTAGAAATTTAGTTGGGTTACCACCTAGCACGCCATTGATCCCTCTTAGATTCGACCTTGGCATGCTGCCAATAGAAGAGATCACCAGTGCTAGACCAATTATGTACTGGAAGAGTTTGTGGTGAGTCCCTGAACTGGATGCGTACAGAGCAGAATTTTCTGAGATTTTGCCTCTTCTTAAAAACAAAAAGATCCCTTGGCTTCAGCATATAAGAGCTGTTAGTATCCGTTTAGGTTTTCCTGAACTATGGGAAACTCCTGAGATTTTCTGCCTCGGGATATCCAAGAATGAACTTCTTTCTCAGATACGTACGTCAAACTATCAAATATTAATGAGCTCTGCATCGCTGGGTAAGCTGACATCTGAATTCCTCCTAGTTAAACCAGAACCTAAAGTCAAGGAATTTATGGACTTAATCGAACCCCCAGTTGCCCGAAAGCTGTATCTTCAGTTAAGGCATGGCACTCTTCCAGTTAGGTCTTTTACATCTAAATGGTCAAATCCTAATAATGAAGTTTTCCCAGCTTGCAGCTATAAAACTGAGAATGTAACCCATGTACTGTTTTTCTGCCCTGCCTATTCTGCAATTAGAAAACGCTGGCTAACACCCATTTGCAAGAACCTGGGACTTTTGCACTTTACACAGGCCTGTAGGATACTGATATATGATACACATCCACCAATTGTGTTTGCAGTCTCTCGTTATTTATTTGATATGTGGCGCAGGAGATATACCTTTTTAACTTGATTGTTGTATACACAATTTTGCTTAATGTCTTGTATCATTATAACTCTTAGTTTAATCCTCTTTTTAACATTTTATGATTATTTATTGTTTTATTGTCTGTGCTGATGTATTTTATATGCACTTTTTATGGTCTTTCGACCGAAATAAAAGTTATCAACAACAACAATATATATTGCTCTTTTTTCATTTTTGCCTCTCTTATGTTTGTGTGTAGGAAGTAATCAATTGCTTTTTAGACGCAATAACCAAACTAGCAGCTCAAGGAGAAACCGTGCCTAACAAAAAATGAATGTGTCCGTCTGTAACGCAACTGGTGCTCATGTAAAGCGCTCTGATACCTTCGGGCCAAGTTCACGCTATGAAAAACTCTGGGGAAAAAGTCACTTTTTACCCATCGTGCACCAGCAAAAGTTGACCTATGATCTGTGTCCAACCCCAGAAAACTGGTTGGAACGTAGTTCAGGCGTCATGTCTAAATCTAAGCGCAGTTGCCTGGCGATGTTATACAACATGCAAGAGGCTATAACAATTTTGCACATAATCTCTGAGGAGTGGTGGACTGACCCTCTTCTCACCCACACTTCCCTGGGTGCCATATGGTCAAGACATCTGAAGCTCCAGCCCTAGTAATCAGGGGACCCCTTCAGCCAATGGGAACCCTAGCCCCAACACCATCCAATCACAACACCAGCCCTAAAATCCAGAACCAACAGGAGACCAGGACCCCACAGCCAATCCCAGCCCCAATCCAAGCACCCAACGAGTCCAAAAACCCTGACCTCTACATCCAACAAAGGCCCTAGCCCCACCAGTAGTCCCAACCCAAGTCCAAGCAGCCAATGGCACAGGTAGCCCCAGTCCCCACCTCCAACAGAAGCCCAACCCCACTCCCAGTCCCACAACCAGTCCAACAACCAACTACACCAGAAGCCCCAAATAGCCACTTCCACTTCCTGTTGCTGGGGAGGAAGGCAGGGGGGCTGGCCTCACTAGCTTGTGAACACAAAATGGTGGCTGGGGTGCACTGTTTTAGCACACAGGTCTAAGCACAGAGCAAAGGAGAAATTTGGAGGGAAAACAGATTTGTCACCAAGGAATGAGAGGGACAAACTACAGAGGTTGGACTGCAAATCCCACAATTCAACACACTAAATGGAGGCAATCATGGGCAGGGAAAACCACAAATTTAAAACACAACATAGCGAGAAAGCAGGGTATGCCTGGTTGGAGTCGGGAGTGAGGGGGGGGATTATGCCTGGTTGGGGACGGGCGGGTGAGCGGGTCAAGGAGGAGTGACTTGCCCACTGTTGTGGGTCCTGACTGTTTGGTCGGCCCTCTGAGGCTCACCAGCCCAGTCATGCGCACTACATTTTCTCTATGTAAGCTGCATGCAGCCTACATCGAGAAAATGGCCTCCCTACAGGAGCCCGGCTGGGCGATGTTCTCACAAAATCACAACGCTGCCATTGCAGCGTTGCAATTCGCTTAGGGGAGGGAGGATGCATGCTTCCAATTCCCAGAAACAGGACCCGGCCAGGAGCGGAGGCGACGCTGGACTCGGTAGGGTAAGTTCATATTAAAAAAATGTATATTGACATATTTTTCCCAAAAAATATATTATGCCCAAATTATAAAATAGATGATGTTTTTTTATATTTAGACAAAAGACAGATATTAAAAATAGAAACCACTAACTAATTAGAAACAAACTGTCAGCCTTACATAAAAGCCATAGTTTACCTCTGATGTCTGCAATGGTATAAATGCAATTGATCCACTGTTGTTAGCAAAATCTGTGACAGTCATATTAATATTTGCAGGAGGAATCGGAGTGATGCTGTAAAACACAATTACTGAGTCAAGGGCTCCTCTTGTACGCTCCACCACACAGGAGATTGTAGATCCTTCCTCAGAAACCTGCAAGCAATAGCAACAAACAATAAAAATGACTGCATACATTTGCATACAAGACCGCTCTAATTAATAAGGTAGTACCTATCACAAATTTGCACTGCTGTTAATATTATATTTCATAGCCAATTTAAAGTAAACTTCTTCTCAGTTCACTTTTAGAAACAGGTAAATGTCTGAGGGAAATATGGGGGTCCCTACAAGGACTCTCTGGCTGATATACATCTCAGAATCTCCGTCAGTGATTTGGTCAGATTAATAAAAACCTTATCACAAGACCAATAATGTTTAGGGAACCATACTGAGACCCTTTCCATGACTGAAACATGTTGAGAGGAATGGGATGTAAGGGTAATTGAGACACCATATCTTGTCCAAGGAACTCAAAATAGAAAGGATGGGGTTATTCCTATAGATAATTTTAATCATTGCTATCTGCTAAAATACCTACATTTACCACAAAGAACTCTCTTTTAGCAGTTGAGCCCATCCCTGGAAAGATATTATCAGGATGTAATAAGTCTTGATGATAAAGCATGCCACAAAATCGTGGCGCGGGTCATTTTATCTAAAGAAAGGGATTCTTTCTTGACCTGAAGGCTAAAGAAAGGGTCTCAGTAGAGTCTGCTAGATTGTTGGTGTTGTGACACAGAGAGGGAGGATGTTATATCAGACTTGTTTTTACCCTCCTATTCCTTAATTGTGTGCACATCATGAAAGCTTTAGACAGCCTAATTCTCTAGACTAATTTCAGAAGAGATCAGGGATTCATAATTGACAGATTTCTTCATTGACCAGGTCAGCATTGGCCACCAAACCAATGTCTTTATTGCACATTGAGATGGGAGGAAATGATTCAAGAAAAGAGGGTTTCAGAGGACATGAGTAAGGTGGAGTATAAAGAAGCTGAGAATGAGAAGGGTGAAAAAGGATAGATCCACCACTAGCTGCATTTTGCCATGTCCCCTGTGGACCTTACTGCCAAAGATATAAATGTACACATTTGCTTGTTGAGTGTAAGGGTCCCTTGTTGCAATCCCTGTCTCTGGGTGTAGAGTAGAAGGTGCTATAGGTATAAAACCTAATCTTTAACTATCTATGCATCTGCAGACATGAATGTGGCTCCCCTCAAAATGGTAAATTGCCATTTTAAATGCAATAACAACTATCAGACCCATGTGAACAGGTATGGGAATTCACATGGTGGCCATCAATGAATAGGCCACATTACAATGCGGACATTACAACGACCGCGTTGTTACATAGCATACCATTACAATACAAGTCATTACAACGACTTACTGTAAAGGTGGGCGCTGGATTTTGGAATGGTATAATTTGTCATTCCAACTCCAGTCTGTGCAACAGTAGGGAAGGAGTTGGATTTTAAATCCAAAACTTTCTGCCACCTACAGCAAGTCGTTGTTCAGACATGCGTTGTAATGGCATGCGATGTAACAACGCAGTCGTTGTAATGGCATGCGTAGTATCACATGCGCAGTAAACAATGTTTACCCTCAAAATGGTATATTGCCATTTTAAATGCAATAACAACTATCAGACCCACGTAAGCAGGTATGGGAATTTCCATTGGTGGCCATCATCATTTGTATTGATATGGCAGAAGGCTCAAGTTTTAGAGCAAAAGGTCCACCGACATCTCCAGTTTACACTCTTTATGCTTCCAGTGATATTGTTGTAAAAATCCTTCGTGCTACGTTGCTACCATTTACTATTTTTTTTTGTACATTTGTCTTCTATTTAAGGCACGTTATGAAGTTAATTGAAGAGAGAAAATTCCAAATCCCTATTTCCAGAATTGGGATTGCTTGGAACGTTACTGTCGTAAACTGCACTTAGTATAGGGAATGTGGGCACTACAGTAAAGGTTGGCAGTGTATGTTGCAGTGGATACCCACAAACTATTGTTATTTTTCTACTAATTAACAATTTGCAGGTAGAAAACCTTCCAGGAAGCACATGTAAAATTGCACGTGTGACAAGCAGGAGTAGGTGTCCTTCCACAGTAAAAAAAGAGTGAGCAGCACCATATTTTATAGAGGCATAGAAACACGTTCATAATATTTTCTCTGTGGAGTTAAAAAAGATATTACTTGTGTTAATGTAATTCTACGATTGTTGTTGATGTGTGAGCCACATAAAAATCATACAGTTACCCTGTATGTTAGAATACCCATGGAGAAGTAGATATCCAGATTTTACAATTTGTTTTTTTTTCTTGGGCCGCACGTGTGTTATGGTTAGCCTTATTATTGTACACCTTAAGGATCTGGTAGCACTTTCAAAGATATGCAGCTGTTTATTTCCTTCTTCATGCTTCTTTATGAAATGTGCACAACACAAATCAAACCGCAATAGAACACAATAACAAAGAGTAACAGTAAAAAAAGGGCCGGTAAGCACTGTCATGTGAAGAAGAAAACAAATGACCCAGGCAGAGAGGAATTCAATGAAAGAGAAGGAAAGAGTGTACATGTAATATAGGAGAGTAGGAAACTGGCTCTCTATATAGTGTACTAAAAGGACGTACACTGTGCAGAGAGTCCAGAGAATCCTCAACTGGTACACAGAGGTAAAAGTGTGGTAGTCTGGATGAGCAGTTAGGCTTATCAGAGGGTAGTGCTAAGCATTTGTTGTACTCATAAAGGCTATGAACGACACAGACACTCAAAAATAAATCACAGACCAATTTGTGAAAACAAAGTCGATTTGTATGTATGTTTTAAGATCAAGAACCTAGTTCTAAGGTAAGCACTTTCGGAGATACAATTTTTTTAAGTTATAAAAATATATAATTTTTGGGTGCAATTATGCACCTTAGGAAACAATGGGGAAAAGAGCAAAAATGCGTATACAATCAGGCAATAGTTTCACGAAGTTCACCTTCTCATTTTAGGTTGATATCAGGACCAGTGTCAAAGTTCCAGGAGTTCCAGGAGAAGTTCGGGAGCTTCCCGGATCGGTTGGGAGCAGAGTGCTGAGGGTCTTTGAAACTGGTGGGCAAAGAGGAAGGGGGCCACTTCAAAATGCATTGCAAAGGGGGACTTACAGGTACGTCTAGTGGGTCTCTTTGGAGGTATGAGGTTGTAAGGGCCTGGGGACCATGGGAGCAGCGCCGGTTAGTTGGTGCTGGGAAAGGTGGGGCCAGGTGCAGAGCGAACAGGTCAGCCGGGTGTCATGCATCTTTAGGGTCCTCGGGGTCCGGAACAGGCAACTTGGAGAGGTGATCTCAGAACAGCTGGGCCACTCAGATAGTTGATCTCGGTGTCTCAATGATGGATGCTTGCTTCTGGTGCTCTGGGAGTTTGGAGTGGCCTCTTCTTTTTGGTTTTTACCATTGGGGGTCCGGTACCCTGGGTATTGGTACGCCGTGCTCTGGTAGATCCTGGTGCCTCCAAACTTGGTGGAGAGGCAGACCTGGCCCTCTGAAGCGGTTATACCTCTTCTTGCTTTGGTACTGCGTCAAGGTCATCAGGGAGCACCAAAATGACAAAACAGACTTCACAGGTTAGGTGCCTGCGGTGTGCAGGGGAGTGATACCTTCCAACCCAAGGAAGCTTCTCTGTTATTTCTCAAAGGCCAGAGGTATTCTACGATTCTTGGATTCCTTTTAGGTTTCAGGAGGACACAGCAGCAGCGATTGTCGAGTCCTTCTGGCAGGGCTTCTGTTCTAGCGTTGTAGGTCTTCTTTTGTCCTGGTCTTCTTTGTTTTGGTGAATCTGTGATTAGGTCTCAGGGAGCCACCTAAATGCTGAATTTGGGGGTGTTACAAGGGAAGACAGGTAGTAACCACAGGGCTACTTACCCTTATGGTGTCTACACCCTCTAGTGACCACTTCATGTGGGTAGAGGCACTATCCCAGCCCTGATTGGAGGTTTTCACACCATCTCAAGTGGGTGGAATTTGAGGAGAGGGGTTCACCTTGCCTTCCCCACCCAAGGGGGGGGGTGCAGGCTGAGAGGGGGACCATCCTCCTCATTGAATACTTTTCCCACCTTTCCTCCTGCCAAAAGTGAAGCAGGAAAGGGGCCTTGGCCTCCCCTACAGTCTGGGGGTTACCGGGTTGGATTTTATAGGTGGCATTGCCTTTAAAACTTCCTGCTGTCCTGGAGGCAGCGTGAAATGCCACCGCCCAGAGCAGGTATTGTTTCCGTCCTCTGAGAGTACTGGCTCTCACCCCATGAGGTCAGAAACATGTCTAGTGTTTGGTTAGGTTTCAGGGGACCTCTCCTGTGTGAATTTATTAATACATCCAACACTGGCATTAGCAAGGATTTAGTGAGATGAGGTTTGGTACCAAACATCTCAGAAATCAGTGACGCTAACATGGAGCTAGGAAACTTGTGTTGAAATGTATCCAGCCCATGTACTCTTTATGGCTTCCCTGGTAAATTACAGCCTAACAGAATGAACCCGAAATTGTAGGGACATTTCTGCTCCTGCTGATATTCCCACACATAGGATATAGTGTACCCTGACTTAGGACTAAAAGCCTTGCAGTAGGGGTGACATCTATATCTTATACAGTGTATGTGTGGCATGGCACACAGGGCTGTGTGCCATGTCGACTCTTTGCATTTTCCTGCACCAAGACATGCAGCCTGCAATGACACAGTCCATAGCCTTGGTGAGGAGGCCCTGTAGTGGCACAATCAGTGCTGCAGGTCCAGAAAGCCATCTTCAGTACCCATGCCCTAGGTACCAGGGGTACCATTTACTAGGGACTAGCTGAGGTTGTGCCAATCGTGGTAGAGTGCTGTGACAGTAGAGCTAGCACTGGAAACCTGGTTAGCAGGGACCCAGTGCACTTACAGTTTGAAATCACATCAGGCAAAAAGTGGAGCCCAACCATGCAAAAAGGGGCACTTTCCTACAATGAGAATGATGAATTCTGTTCAAGAAGAGAGGGCCAGAAATGGCAAAGGCGGAGGCAGAAAGAGGGGGAAAGAAAAGCAGAAGCTAGAAGGAAGATTGCAGAAAGCATAAGAGGAAATATGGGGTGAGGGGCAGGTAGAATGGATAGATTTGAAAGTGAACCAGGGTTTTTCAGAACAAAGTGATGGACAAAAGAGAAAGGGTAGAGAATGAGAAATGAGTTTAAGATGAAAGGACAAGTCAAGTCTAGAGAATTGCAAAGGAATAAGAGAAATGGGAGCCTAGTGTGGGATGCTGGTCCCAGGCTTTCTGTGGCCCAACTTATGCTTGAAATCTGTGAACATTGGCAATATACCTCTCTTGTTCATCTCATGTGAAGGAATTATGCTTGCTAGGTGTTTTGTACTTTGTATCAGAAGCATCTAAGATGGCTTGCAGCACAATTCTGTATATAATATACATCTGCATCAACTTCAAGGGAATATCTCTTCATACAAATGACAAACTATAAAGGATACAAAATCAAGCAGCAAGAATCTGTTTTTTGCTTGAGAAATCTGAACCCACCTCACCTTCCCTGATGAATCTACTTTGGTGCAAGATACAAAACATGATAGAGTTTAAGATCTTGTGCATTACACACAGAGATTTGTACAAATCTGGTGCCAACTACCTTCAACCTCTGGCCTCACCATACCTTGCAATAAGAAACCTAAGATCTGCCAAAGACTCTCAACTCATTCACCACATGCCCAAAATACTGAGATTTGAAGGTTAATCATTAAAATGCAAGTGTCTCGTTCTGTGAGAAATCGAAAGCACTACTTGCAATTCAGGAAAGACCTTAAAACGTTCCTGTTCACTTATTTGTTCAAGCTACACTACAACTAAATCACTTAAATCCATCAATACTCCTTACGTCTTGATTCTCATTGTTCAACAAGTGTAATGAAGTTAAACTTTTTTCTCATACCAATTCTTTATACTTTCCATGCATATTCCTTTTTTTGCTTTATTATTCACTGTACCTTGTTATTCCTTTATGTTTTTCTTCCCTCGTGGTGGCATGAAGTTGCCATTAGGTGACATGTAAGCACTTAAAAAGTGCTTACATGTCAAATAAATAACTAAGTGAGGGTAGTGCAGTTGACAATCTAATTGAGGAAGTTTATTCTTCTTTATAAGATAGAAGTTGTGTCATACATGTTGGTATCTTATTCTCAATGATTTCCACTGCTGAAACCGCATCAGTAAGATGAAACATGTGCTTTGCGACAGCTTTCCAAATAGACTGATTCTGCATTGCAGACTGTGATCCAGAATGTACTAATCTTTTCAAATATGGGCTTGAACTGACTGTGGTACAGTATGCGAGTCAAGCGTCTTATCGTTGATATCGCTAACATTCATGCAGTAGTGTCCAGATAGATTTAACTCACCAACGTAGTGAGAGGATTGTATGATGGAATATTGCATGCAAAAATTATATCTGACTAAATATTGTCTTGTAAATATCAGTTGAAAAATATGGTTTCATTCAGTATACATTTTCTATTATGAACTCCAATGGGGTGATGTATTTGTAAACGTTAACTAGAACACAACATTTATGTCAGATAATATCCTGACAGTGATATTCTGATACAACATCTAGGGTGTTGAGTGCTCATAGTCAATATGCTTACTGGGGCTTCTAGTACCACTGTGCTACAAACAAATAAAGCAGACCGTCAAAATGCATTTGCAGCTAAATATGCCATAGAGCACCACAACGCTCACACTTTCCACCACCCCAAAATGCTCGGACAACAAAGATATGTGTTTTCTCACCCAAGTCTGGGGAGCCTACACGAAAATCCCTTGCTGTTCTGCTGCTTTCATTTAAATGAACTCTATAAAAGTCACTATCTTTTTGTGTTACCTCACACAAGGCTGGCATGACTCCTGGAAAAGTTGTTTACTTCATTTTGAAATAATATTAGGTTGCAAATGATGTCTTTGTCACCATTCACCTATGACATGCCTCGATTTGTATCAGATCACAATCATGTAAAATGAATTGAAATAGTTGCTCCTTACGTCTATTGAGAGATGATTCTCACAATTTTAGCCTGCATATAAGATCATTATTTCTTTCATTTTAATTTAAATGAAAGTGGGTTTTAAATTTCTTTCTCAGTGTGTGCTCCATTAGAACTCTTCTGGCACTTAGATCCTAATAAAGCTTTCTATGAATATTTCTAATCTCATTGCAAAAAATAAATATTATCTTCTAGTAAAATACAGGCTATATCTATATTAATCTGCCAGTTAGACACTCCCTTCTCTGTTATCAACTGCTTGCACCACTTAATCTGATTCTAAGCAGATGGTGATATTCCATTAATACCCAGGCTTCTTACCCTCTGAGCAGAAAGGCAAGTATACAATAGCCATATTTTTATGAGCAGATCCACATTCAACAAAATCCAAACTGGCTCTGCTAATAATAAGCAACAAAAACGCCTTCCATGTGTTTATTGGACAATCAACCTAACATCCTCAAGCAAGAATTCAAAACAGTTGTTCAATCATTAGTGTTTTTCAGACTTCACTGTGAAAATGCACTTCTCAGAGAAATCCAGAAAACTCACCTAGCCCATTGAAAGCAAGACTAATATTCCAATGATGACCCTGTATTTTGATGATCTATGAGACATTTCTGTTAGAATCTCAGTTTTAAAAACACATCCTGACACAATCTTTCTATGGGTGTTCATGGAGCTCTCTGTCCCCAACTTTAGGTCTAAGTACTCATTATTAACTTTCAAAAGAGAACTTAGACCATGATTTTAAGTCACAGTATCAATGTTATGTTATGTTAGAGAGTATTTGTAGAGCACAACTGTCACTCCGAGGAGTATCGCGGCACTATAGTAGATAGAGTTGCGGGCAGAAATATTTTGAGAACTTGAATACAAGGGTTAGATGAGTGTTTTACATAGTGCATCTGGGGCAGTGAAAATTCAGGTTTTCAGGGTCTTCCTAAAGAGGGTTTCTAATTGAATGAGACAGAGGTTGCTAGGTAGTTGATTCCAGGCCTTTGTTCCTAACACTGCAATGAATTTCCCCCCTCTTGAGATACATCTGAAAACTGGGGGTTTTAATAGCTTTCCATTGGAGGATTTAAGAGTGTGGCGTGGAACATAGTGGGTGAACCTGGACTGAAGATATTAGGGTCAGAGGAGTGGAAGCGTCTGAAAGTGAATATCAGGATTTTAAACAGGATTCTTTTATGGACAGGTAGCGATTGCAGGGCCTCCAAAGAGGCTGATGGAGATAATTTCCTAGGCCATTTTAATACTAGTCGTGCTGCAGTGAACCATCTGAAGTTTGTGTAGGATTGATTTATTAGCTCCAGCATAGAGGCTTTTGCAATAGTTGGTTCTGGATGTGATTAAAGTTGTTACAACTGTCTTCCTCACCGTAATGGGAAGTAGATCGAATACCTTTTTTAATGATTTGATCAGGTGAAAGCAGGTGCCAGCCACAGATAGCGCTTGCAGGTAGAAGGACAGGGCTGAATCAAGTCTGGCCCCCAGATTTCTGGCTGCCGTTACTGTGTTTGGGGGAGGGGCGGTGTCAGCCGGTCACCATCGACTGGAGCAGAAGTTATTCCCTTTTCCTAAAAGCATCATTTCAGTTTTTTCTGAGTTGCATCTCAAGTGGTTGGTCTTCATCCAGTGAAAGACCGCTGGGAGACATTGACGTAGGTTTTCCTCAGCCAGTGTGGTGTTTTTGTCTAGGACCAGTATCAGCTGAGTGTCGTCCACATGTGAGATGGTCTTGATATTACAGGACGGCATTAAGCTGATCAGTGGGGCCATATGGGCATTAAAAAGCACAGGGCCCTGTGGGACCCTGGAAAGCAGAGGCTTTTCTGCTGACTGGTATTGCCCAAGGGTAATGACTTGCCTTCGGTTTTGAAGGAAAGATTTTATCCAGGCCAAGGCAAGATGGTAAATGCATAGGTTTCGAGGAAGTCAAGGAGAATGTCATGCTTGACCGTGTAAAAAGCAGCTGATTGGTCCAATAGGACCAAAACAGCGCTCTTTCCCTGGTCAAGGGAAGCTTTTAGGGATTCTGCTGTATACAGCAGGGCTGATTCTGCAGGATGCTGTGGTCTAAAACCAGATTGGTTTGGATGTAGGATATTTTCTCATTCCAGGTAGGCCATAAGTTGTGAATTGACCAGTTTTTCCATGGTCTTACTTAGGCAGGGTAGGAGAGAGATCGGACAGGGATTTGTGAGGGTGGCCAACTGTTTCTTTTGCAAGGGTTTGAATGCTGCAAGTTTCCACTCATTAGGAACCTTTCCTGCGGATAAGGAGGTGTTTCTTATGTTAATAATGGTAGGGTTAAACAATGTCTATCAGGGCATGTAAGATCAGAGCGGGGCAGGGGTCAAAAAGTGACCCGGATTTAACAGTCAGGATTGCTTGATGGGTTTGATCTGGACTAACGTTTTAGAACACTTGAAGGGAAGGTCTGTTTCTGGCAGAGACAATTTTGGTGTGTGTGAGGTGGACAGCGGGAGGGGGAAAGTCTTTTTGCAGCAGCTGGATCTTTTCCTCAAAAAAATCTGCTATGTGGTCACAGAGAGGTTGTGAGGGGAGAATCTCTTGTTTGAGTAATGTGGGGTTTAGAAAAAAGCTCCCAATCTTAAAGATAATTTTTTATTGGAATTAGCCCGTTCAAACATTTCAATAAAATAGGATTTCTTGGCGATTTTTATATTTTGATGATCATTTTTAAGGGCAGCCTTGAAATTGTTTTTTTCTGATTGTATTGAGTCTACATCTACTTCCAGTTTTCTGCAGTGGCTATGCAATTCTTTTAGGTTTTGAGTATACCATGGGGCTGAGTATTTTAGGGAACAGGCAGTTCTTTTCTAGGGCCGGGGGAAGCAAAGTGATCCTTCAGGATGGATAACTATAGTGTGAATCGTTTGTTGTCTTCAGTTGGGTCCCTGATAGTATAGGCTTGCATACTGAGGCTACAAGATTAAGGTCAGGATGAAATGCCATATCCTTCCACCTGGGCTTTGAGCTTTGTTTGGTGGGTATGTGGCTTTTGTGTTTTTTCAACTGCTCGTGCCTAATATCCAGATGAATTAGTTTATGATCAGACCAGGTAAGGCTGACTGGATCGTTAACAGAGAGGGTCGTAAGGTTTGAGCAAATACCATCCAGAGTATGACCGGCGTTATGGGTAGAGGTCAGTATGTGCTGCTTAAGGCCAAGAGTAGCCATGCTTTCTCAGAACAGAGTTGTCCCAGGATCAGTTTGGACATCCAGGTGAATACTAAAGTCTCCTAGCAGGGTAAAATGAACAAATCTGAGAGCGAGTGCGCTCACGATATCTCCTATGCTTTCTAGGAAGATCTTATTGGTGCCTGGTGGGCGATAAACTAAGGCTCCTGAAAAAGCAAAGAGTCACAAGGTCACAAACAACGACTTGCTCATAAATCTACTTCATAGTATCGGCTATGGGGATATGAACAAGGCAAGAATATATCGGAAGTATAGATGTACTGTTCTTAATTCCAGATAACTTACCTTGACCATAGACTGGTAGTCAATATTGCAGAATTGATATAACTGGAGGCTGATATTAAAATTGTAATTTTTTGCAAGCACCACTTCCAAAGTAAATGTTTCTGAAATCTTAATGTATTTCTGCTTTCATTAGGCCCATTCGTTAACACTCTGAATTCGCACCCTTTTATCTTCCCTGTGCCTTGTGTATATGTTTGTATCCATATGCAATTAGGTTATATGTATCTTAATTGTAATATATTTAGATGGTTCATTATCTTAAGTTACGTTTTGATTAAGTTGTAAATTATGTAAAAAGCCCATGTGCCATTTTATTGCACTGTATCTTGTTAATCACAGATTGTTATATTATGTCACCAAAGCATGAAACACTTTAATTCTATTTATATGTAATGTGCCAACTCTACATGTACATTGTAATAATTTTTCTCAGGGTGTCAACATCAACTTTTTTCTCTGGGATGCCGCCCTGTTGTAGTTTTCAATAAAAGTGGCGCATATGAGTTATTCTGGGAACCTGCGACAGTAACTCCGACCAAGAAGTACTCCTGGTATTTTTCGACAGTTGCAAATATATGAAAATAGTAGGTGTAAGTCTACATGTCTATATTTCTGACTTTCCAGTATTGCTCTTTGTGAATCAAGCCCCTAGTAGTTGTTGCTGTTTAATTTAAAGGGATAAATTGCTATGTTGTCCTATTAGCAGTAGGGATTCAGATATCAATTAATGGCGAGAACCTTACGATCAGAGAGAAAAATGAACATATATTATAGGTATGTTAACTTACTGTATCATTCATTCGTGTGTTTTGTGAAATAGAACACCTATGGTTGGGTGACACTTTGTGTTTCTGGTGACTTTGAAGAGTGTTGCGTTTCTATAAAAGAGATATCTCACCTCAGGGATACACAACCCTGTGAAGCCAAACAGCCCATTGGCGTTGTCACTTTTTTGTATCAGTAATGTTGCGGTTGTGTTCTCTTCTGGAATCCGAGCTCCACCATACACAGATACCAATTTGAGGAAAAATAACTCGTCACCTTCTGCTTCCTGGTCGTCTTTTGCAGAAACTATAAATGACTTTGTAGTTTCTCCCTGGCGGTATTCCAAGTACCCAGAGACTGGATGCAGGTCACTTTTTGGTGGAGCGACATGAAGTTCTCTGATCTCATCTACAGTCAGTTTGCGCTGATAAAGTCTCACGTCTTGCATCAGTCCAGTATACCTGCTACCGCCATTAACACCCGCACCAACTCTCACGGTCCCAGGACCTGGAATGAAAGGTAGAATGGACATCCAACATTTTACTTAGACACCTGTAACTGTTACAACTATGCACTGTTTATATAGCATATATGACACATGTATTGGTCTTGAAATGAAAAAGACAACCAGTCAACTCTAAGGCAATCATTTTGAGCGGCCCGTTAATTCGGATTGGGCTCAGTAGGTCAGAATTATGAGTTCAGTGAGAGCACTGCTGCTCAAAGGTATTCCACCCGGAGATTTCATCTGCTTCAAGCAAGCGTAGTCTACGTGTGGAATATTGGTGGAAAACATGTGAAGATTAGCACTCTAAAGCTGATGTTTGCAAGCCAATACCGCAAAACTCATAATACCAGATAGTTCCCCCTGTTTCGAAATTACTGAGACTTGCAGTATTAGTAAATCCATAGGAGGCAAAAACGGGGATTTTTATTGGCTAATTGTAATAGGGCATATATGTCACCAAAATCCCGTAGCTCACATAAACTAGATTAGAAAATGTGTCATTTGATTTTTCCTGCTCAAAGCACTTTTAGAGTTATTGCATAACAATACTTTTCTTCAATTGAGTTGTGCACTGTATAAACTTAACCGCGATGAAACAGAGCCAGGGAATGAAAATTACACTCGTGTAGTCTGTGTAAATTTAAGAATTTTGCATCTCGGTTACTATACGAAATTCCCGAGATTATGCCATGACCCCATTTCACATAATTATGCACAATTCGCAGTAAAACGTTTTACCAGGATTGGTGCAGTTTCCGGTCAAAATTTTCCATGAAGGTATGGGTACAACAGAAAGTGACCGGCTGTTGTTCGTGGTGTTCTTGTTTAAATGTATCTTCGAGCCAAAAACCGACACGAGGATGCATTTTGCATTAAAATATAGTATTAAATGATGGATATTCATTTCGATTAAAAACTCATAATTTTGCCATAGTTTCATGTAATTACACTAAAGTAAATTTTGCACCCAGTTAAACAGAATTTTTTTTTCTTTATGTAAGGGCAAGGAGTTTCTATTATGCCTTATTGTTAGGGGATACTTGAGAGGCGTGTCCTGAGTTCCCACATCTAAGAAGATGTTGAAAAGCCTCAGCTAAATTATGAATCTCAGTAAACCATTTAGTTGAGTTAGAAACATAAGTGGCAGTCTATGAAAGGTAATACAAACAAGTTAGGTAGATCTATTATTATTATTATTATTATTATTACATTTATTGAGCGCACAGCTACCCGGAGGTTTCCCGGCGCTTGCCTTGGGAACCCGTCCTGGCTTTTCCCTGTGAGATAGCCCCTACAGGGCATCCCCAAGGTGAAAGCCAGGCATCCCGCCGCAGGGGGCCGTTGTGGAGATTAAGCAAGCTTAATGCCCAGAGTTGCAGAGTGAGAACCCATGATTAGAACAGGCACTGAAGCGAGAATTATCGAGTCCGTGGACATTTGAGCTCAAGACCCTGCCGCGTCGGGAATTGAACTCTGGTCCCGGGTCTGACCTCAGCTTCCGGGTCTGCCTGCTCTACACCGTGAGCCACACTTCTCCAGATATAGATTTGAGCTTGTCATACAGTTCGCAGGATCATTTTTTGCACACTGTGCTTCATGAACAAACTTAAGAAACAAGTTAACATTGTATTGACATTTCTTTTTTTTTTTTAATGACTTGGGACTGCATCCACAAGCTGTCTGCACAGAAATGGCAGAATTTGTATATATGGTGTATCTACGGTGCATGGTACACCCCAGCTTCATACCTTGCTTAAGATACTGCTATATTACAACGAGTGAGTGTGAAATATTTTGATATCTCCAAGCGATAGCTTAACGACCTCTAACGTAGGTCAGGCCGACTGTAGTGGTGGAATGCACTGAAAAGGCAACTCACTCATGGATGACCACCATTGAGTTACAGAAGATAACAAGCATTTGCAATGCAATATGTCTCGCCTTTGGGACCTTATCAGTGTTTAGCTAGAGCTATTTGCTTTGCCAATGTCTCCAATGTTTCTAAGCCATGTTGTAGAGCAGTGCTGCTGCTGTAGAGCATGTTGGAGGTTATAATAAAAAAGTGTTATGAGTATTTTTGTTATCTTATGTATGACCACGAAGACATTACGTACAACTGAACAATACTATTAAACTAGGCCTTTGTCCGCTCTGGCATCTTCCCAGGAGTCTTTTGAGCCACTAAAACAAAGATGTGCTGTTTGTAGCTGTAAAGATGTTCTGGGAAGGCACACAATGTGCTTTCTACGCCGTGACTAACCAAGTTTGTAGATCAATCGCAGCTCTGTCAAAGAAAGCAAACCTGTATCTGGAGCATCCCCTTTAATGGCACTGTTGTGACCCGACCACCTACCCGTGCACCTTCAGCCAGTCCGGCAGCGTCATCTGCCCTTCAAGTCCTGGGCACTTTATTTACTGCTGTGATTTTATACAGCACCCACAATGCCTAGGGGCATCAGAAGATACAGCACAGGAAAAGTGAAAAACTGATATTGCAGAGTGTGGAAGATAATAGATTTAGCACCGATGTCTTTCAAACAGAGCTCCACCAATGCACCTCATATCACTTGAGCCCTCGGGCACAGTCCTGCTGCCTCAGTCTAGTATCCCTCTGCCACCCTATCGCTTTAGGGCACATACACAGATCCGTTGAGGCACCTTAGTTCTTACACGCACTGCCACTTCTGTCTCTGAACTGAGACCCACATGGTTCAGGTAATGCACCCAATCCTGACATTTAGAATACACATATTTCAACACGGAGGAGTGTCAAACAACGGGGGAGGCATTTGACTGTGTTCCCATTTCAACATAGTAGACCACCTTTGATTTAGAGTCAATGAGTGAAGCCACTCTCCTGCATGTGTTACCACCTTTGAGGGAGTGAGACCACGAACGACCAACAAAATAATATCCATTTGGGTGGATATCTTATTCTGAATGAGATCTCTTCCAGCGAGTGAGACCACATCCAGGGAGTGAGACTGCCTTTCAAGGTGTTGGACAAATGTTCTGAGTAACGCCACCATCCAGTGAGTGCATCCACCCTCCAGTGAGTGAGACCTCATTCAGGTGTGAGACTACCTTCCAATATGTTGGACAAATGTAGTGGGTAAGCCCACCATTCAGTGAGTGAGACCACCTCACAGTGAGTGTGACCACCTTCCAGTGAGTGAGACCACCTTCCAATGAGTGAGACCATCTTCCAGTGATTTAGACCACAGTGGTGAGGCCACATTTCAATCAGCGAAACCACATCCCAATCAGTGAGACCAGATCTGATGAGTGAAACAACCAAGTTTCTACAGACCTCTCCCAAGCCCAACTTCGATGATAGACTCAAGGTGTCACCCATTATATACTGCCCTCCCAGCCCCTAGTTATATATAGATCGATTGATAGATAGAGTAGCTAGATTGCCCATGCTCCTCCACCCCCGGGACAGAAATAGCTCTCCGTTCAGGTAATACAGACGGTTAAGGCTGATAAATGCCATTCTTGGAAGCCTGGTGCATGCTGAGATTCTCCCATCCGAATGAATGAAGACTTGCCCTTTACCCTCCCTTGCCCAGTAGAGGGAGGTGATCTCATCTGCTAGCGAAAACAGCTCTCTGTGGGGCGTGCTCGTAAATAATGGTCCTGGGTGAGGAGGGGTTGGAGGGGCAGGCACAGTGTGTTGTGGGGGTCAGGTGGGATTAACGAGGAGATTACATGGTTTGTACAGTGGTGAGAATAGGAGGGAGAGAGACAAATTAAATATGAAAAGCAGAACCCCAGGGGTGGGGGCGCTCAAACGATGGGGGCAGTGTGACTGATATTATTGCGGGAAGGGGGCACGTTGGGGTCTAAGAAGCGTCAATACTCCCACAAAGAGCAGTGAATCAGTCAGTACACCCTGAGGCCAAGCCTGAGGGCCGAAAGAAAGACATTTTAATTATTTATTTATTCATTAAATTCTATATAGTGCGGATATTTTCCAAAGGTGCTAAACTTCTTTACAACAAAGAGGATCACTACATAAATTGAAAACACACATTATCCGAGGTGGTCCATTGGATATTAATTACAGCAGTTATACAAACATCGACTGAAAGACGAAGTAGTGGGAACATCAGAACTTTTCTCATTATGGTTTAAGCGCGGGTTGGGGTGATCTCGTTGGTGTTGTTTTGCTGAACAAGTAACAGTTTACACTTTTACGGTTGGGGCAAAGGTTGAAGCAACACAAGGGTAGGGAGAAAAACATGGATGAAACAGAGGAGTAGGGAAATTAGAGTGGCAAGAAGGGGCAGAGAGCCACAGGCACAAGAGAGGGCAATACAGATGTCGGTTTCACAGAAACAAAGCAAAACCAAAGGGGATGATGGACGGAGTGTTGAACATTGCAAGCACTCACCCCAGTCAACTGATCTGGGTTTAATCCATCATCATTCTTTAGCTCACTCCGCCACCCCAGTTCAGATCTGGCCATGTGCAAATCAGTCTGACCCTGTGCCTCATGGGAACAGTTCAGCCCGAACTGCCAAGCCATGTCTTCCCTTTGGTTTCACAGAAACAAAGCCACATGGAGCACGTGGGTTACAGAGAAGCACACAATGCGAGAGAAGAACAAGGGGGGCTTGTGCAGAGAAGCGCATCCAGGTAATATTACTTAAGTGGCTCAAACAGGACGGCCTTGGCGAAAGTAGAAGAAATGCATTTGAGTTGCAACAAAGGCTAACCCTAATGAAAAAGGAGTGTGCTGAGACAAAACATATGGCCAAAAGTGAAAGGATCCATGCAGCAGGGACAGTTTCCAGGGCAGGAATGGTTGGGTGGGTGATGGGCGTGGTGAAACACCACAGACATAGATACAGCATGTTGAAAGACAGCACATGCGCTGCCTAGGCTGAACCAAAAAACACTCTTGCATAAAATTTGCATATATTGAAATGTCCTCTTTAATCTTCCATTGCTGTGGATGGGATATATTTACTGTATTTGTGCAAATTCAAGTAGGCTGTGTTTAAAAAACATGTAGGCTAATTTTACGAGTGGCCCAATAAATGGCCTGGCACTTATCCATCCCAGATTTACTGGACTTGAACAATCTAGCCTATAATGTGTAGAACCCTGATGGTTCAGTAAAAATTAGGAATTACAAAGGAAACTGTTAATTTCAGGTCTAATTCCCCCAGTAAGTTCTCATTTTGTCAAAGACCTTCACCCGAAATCTAGGGGTGAAATTAAAAGATCTGCACTGTTCCCCGTTCTCATAATTTCACTGGGGCTGGTAACTACTGTAGCCAGCCAGATCAGAATTAAGTGGCCACTGAGTGCATTAGTAAATAATTTGCTGTCTTTTGTGAAGTGCATTTGTTGATGCATATCCAGAAATACATAGTGTTGGACTTGGCCCTTTTGGCAGATTCACCCTGAAAGTTTTTGCATTTGCCTAGCCTGTTTCTGTAACCTGGTGTTGGTGATTTTAGGCCTTTGCGCACTTTTCCCTGTGGTTTAGGTGTAAAGTGTGTGCGCTCTCTGTGCATGTGTGGTGAGAGTAGCCTGCCCTCCAATAGAAATGCATGGGGAATATGTGTGTCCATGGTAGTTCCTGATGTGTGGGGAGTGCAGGGTCGAGTTTGGGATGTGCGAACTCGTGAGATTAAATGCTGTGCGATGATGATGTGCGCGGATTTATTGTGTCTAATGTGGAAGTGCCACTTCTAGAAGCTGGCATGTCTGTGCAGTGAATGTGAATTGACTGTCTGGCTTGTGATTGGCTGGAGCTGGCTGGTGTGCCTGGCTCCAGGAGTCAGGATGGGTCTGCCCCGGTGGTGAATGGAGAGATCTGCATGTTGATGGGAGGGAGGAGTGCACCTGGGACCTGAATAGGGTTGGGCCTTCCCTCCACAATGCTGGCTCCATCCCCTGTGGTGTGTCTGATGTCCCTGACCCACCCTGTGAATAGGCAGAGGGGCTGAGCAAAACAAAGTGCTCAGGAACCAGTTGCATCTCTTCGCCCCTTGCCTCCACCTTTGGAAACAAAGGATTTAGGTGTATAAAAGAGTGGCTGTGTCCCCATGAAAAAGTTCTTGTTTCCTGACTTGAATCTACCAGGGGCGTGCTGCTGCTGGGGCCCAGGGGAAGGCTTGCCACCCTGGCCATGCCCAGCCCCTGGATTGCTGGAGGACTTCTTTCTGGAAACCCGCCTGCCCTCTTCACCTATGAGGACTGTGCTGCTGGGACCCTTCTTGCTGTAGGAGTCATTTCTGGGGCCTTTGGTGATTGCTGGGCCCCCAGCGCCTCGTGGGCGTTTTATCTTGATTTCTGGGAAGCGCTCCTGCCCTTTTGCTCCTAGAGCGGGTGCCCACCCTGCATTTATTGTGGTTTCGCGGGTACCCACTCCGCTCTTATGCCACCTATTGTTATTTTTAATTGACGGGTGCCCACCTCGCTGTACAGCCTTAATTCGAGGGTGCCCACCCCTCATTTTGCCCCCGAGAATTTCTGCCGACATCGCCGTCCGCAGCCGGCCTGGTTGTGGGCGGGGTCACTGGACGGAAAAAGAAGTGACACCACCGTGTGATGTCGCGGGGCTCCTGATGGAGGGGAGAGCCCCGCAGTAGCAGGCGGAGAGGAGAGAGAGCCCCGGGTCCCAGGAGGGGGCCCGGGTGAAGTGCTGCAGCAGCGGCCAAGGTCGCTGATAGCAGCGCAGGGCTCCTGTAATAAAGGAGAAAACCCCACGTCGTGCTGTATGAAGCCGCCCCAGAGCCTGCCCGAGCCGGTGAGTGAGGGCGGGTGGGAGACATGACCGGTACTCCTCTTCCAGGCAGTCCCGCTTAACAGAGGTCTGCCCCGCGGTAGGAGCATGTAGTTTAAAGGGCCCGTGCCCAGCTACGCATCCAGGCACCATAGGGGTGTCAGTTTTCCCGAGCGGCCCCGGATGGCAAAGGGCCGCTCCGACGTTCCGCATCTTTGTTGCTAGAGCCCACAAGGCTCCCAGGGGCATTGCTGTATTTAGAGCCCGTGGCTCCGAGGCCCCAGTTATTTTGAGAGCGAGATGGCTTACAGAGGCACAGTTATTCCAGAGCCTAGAACGGCTCCCCAAGATGCACATTATTTGTTTAGAGCCTAGAGGGCTCCAGTGTGCGCAGTATTGTCCTGGAGCCTAGAGGGCTCCCACATTTTGGGCGCTTTGTTATTCCCGAGGGCCAGTGAGAGCCCATGTCGCAGTTTTGATTCACAGCTGCCCAGCAAATAGTGGGCAGCAGCACCGTTTAGGTTTTCCTTTCAGGGGACTTGTTTTTTGTGATCCAGGAGTGAGTCGCACTCCCTTCGCCCCTACTTTGGCCTTTCACAGCTGCGCCGCACTTAGTGCCAGCTGCAGCGTTAAGGCCCCAGTTCAATGTTCTCAGCTGGTCAGCAAGTAGTGGACAGCTGCAACGTTTAGGTCTGCGCAGATGGCACACCCCTGACTGGCGCTGCATTGGCAGCGCGCCCTGACACTCTGGGCACAGGGCATTTGAGCCCCTTCTTGGATGGCCAGTTGGCCAGGGGGGTTGGTATGGCAATAGGGCGCAAGGCCCTGATGTGATTTATGTGCTAGAGTGATGTGGTGCTAGGAAATGTATTGTGTATAGTATGTTTTGCGCACCCTGTATCTGATACCTCTAAACTGTGGTTTATGATTATGAGGGTATTTTGCATTTCATGTGGTTATGCTAGTGAGATTGTACTTCACTGTGATTTACGCCCCTAATGTCAGTTATACTTAGGAGGTAAGGTTTAATGTGTTTAGACTAGTAAGATTGCATAATGTGTTTATGCTGGTGAGGTTGGCGCAGGATGTAATTCGCGCCTGAGGTGACTAGGCATAATGTAGATTATGTTACAGGTTGAGGCTGAGTACAGTGATTACCAGTAGTTACTGGTTGTAGGTTTATGATCTATTTTTACTTGTACCAATTTCTGCTAAGTGCTGATTCTGACAGTGGCCCACGTGGCCCTGTCCTGGGTAAAAAATCCCTTGTGAATAGTGCCTGTGCCAGTCGGCAAAATGTATATTGTGTGATTACTCTCTGATGTGATTTGAGAATACAAAAGTTATTTTTATATAACCTTGTGTGGAGTTCCTTTTGTAGTGTGCCTGGGATGTTGTTGCTGTGTGCTTGCGCAAATGCTTTACACATTGTCTCCGGGATAAGTCTGACTGCTCGTGCCAAGCTACCAAGGGGGTGAGCAAGGGTTTATCTTTGGCGTGTAACTCCCTTGCCTTGACTAGAGTGGTGGTGTGTGCCTGGCTTTGGCGCAAGCCTTCGCCAACCAGAAATCCCCTTTCTAACACATAGCAACCAAATATGTACCCCAACAACACTGACTGCATTTGGGTGTATTAACTCCAGTTGATGCAAATTCCTTACTTAACAACGGATCTGTATATATCCGTGAAAGTGAACTGTGTATCAAAATTGAAGTCTGGTCTGACCCCGGTGTTGTATGTTTTCAACTGTGGCACTACATTCATATCTGACATGACTGAATCACACTACAATTATGTTTGTTAACCCTTCAATAGGTCTAAGAACAAATATCGTATCTTGATATAGTCCATCCTGACGATATTGACATCTGTAGCGCATACAAATATGTAATCTATTTCTAATTTCCCACCTCTCCTATAATGTTTATGCAGAGATGCCTGCAAAAGTGCAGAACTCCACACACATAAGCTTAAGATGTACATGTAAATGTGAGAGGGATAAGAGGGAGTGGCTGGAAAATGGAAATACTTGCAACTGAAAGGTAACAGTTTAGAGAGGAATAAAAAGGAACATAGGGAGTGGTAAGGAGACTTTTGGGGAGGGACATGTTAATAGAAACACCCACCAAAGTCAGATTAAGACCATTGCTATTCACAAATTACACTTCTAAAGTTACTACAGATCAAAAGGTAACAAAACAGTAGTAAAAGTGCTCCATCCCAGCTCTGGAGTAAACCTAGCTCCATGCATGACTACTCACTACCAGAGAAATAATATAACACCCAATAGGAAATAATAATTAATAAATGAAATCATTTGGCTTTTAATTTAACTATACATATAAATATTGTTGTTAAAAAGTTACAACAAATTGGAAAGTAAATATGTTATCATTTTAAAAGCAAATAATTTGCTTATTTTAAAAAAAAATTATTTAATTGAACTTTTAGCAGAAAAAGGAATTTAAAGAGTTTTTTTCCATTAATTTCATCGGCAATGAAAGAGGGGGACAATATATCTATTGAAATAGCATAAATTACTAAGTAGGCCACAGAGCAATCAGGTGGAGTTACTGATGAGGTATGAACAATCAATAATGTTGGCTAATTAATGATAGACCCTAGTCCCAGGATCTTGTATGGGGAAACCTGCGAGTTACAGTCTGCAAGAACTTGTACCCCATAATCTGTTTGGAATGATTTTCTAAATATGTTTGATAAGTGATGATCAGAGTTGCTTTTCTCTCTTGTTAGTGCAAATTTGGATATACATATAGTACTTAATTAGTAGAAATATGTCACCCCGCTCCTCATTTAGCCAAGGAGGTACAAAATCTTGTCACAAACTACTTTAGCTTTAGAGCAGGGTACTCAAAAGCACATGATATGATGGTCCTTAGGATCTGAGGCATGACAGCAGCGAAGAAAAACACATAGACCCTTTGTATTTTCTGTTTGTAGACTTCATGACAACTGCAGACATTGTGGACAGTGGCGGTCCCTCGAGGGAGTAATGCGGGGTGGTGGGGTGGGGCGGGGGAGGGGCAGGGTTGGGGGTAGTGAATTCCGGGATGTGGCGCAATGGAGTTGTGTATATGAATAAATAAATAAAACAACTTACTTTGCGTGCTGCATCGCCGATTTGGCATTGCAGCGCACGCAATGTAATTTGTTTAATTTATTTATTTATATACACAACTCCATTGGGCCGCATTCCAGAGTTTACCACCCCACACCCTGCCCTGACCCCGCTCAACCCCACTGCCCTGCAGCACTCCTACGAGGAGCCGCCACAGATTGTGGATCATTCCTTCTCGTGGAAAAAGCTGAGGGCACTTGGAATCCCTCCATGTGTACTAACCCATTTTTAGGCATTCTATTGCGGCACCTAGGACCAGGTAAAACCTAGCAGGAAGGCTGCTTACTGAGGCAAATCAGACAACTTCAGAACAATTAGTGCACTCCGGCAAGATTGCATGCTATCTCCGTTATTGTTTAATTTATTTATAGCCGACTTGGCATATTTAATGGTGTGCTCCCTCAAAACATTGGGAATTTCTCTTGCCTGGTTCTTGCATATTTTGGTGATATGATTATTGTGTATTGTATTGTATATTTCTATATATTTGCAAGGAACACCAGCACCAGACAGCTGAACAAGGGTGGGAGCCTCAGTTATGCTTCAGGAATGTTACAATGAAGCAGGATTTTTGTAATTGGTAAATTCTACCACACTGAGAAATAGTGCTCTATGAAGGGGTGGGTGTTCAGATACTTTCTGAACTGCAGAGGGGTTGGTGACACAGATCTGATGCTGAAGGGGAGGTTGTTCCAAATCATGGGAGTGAAGATGGCGAAGACTTGTCTTCTGACTTTCTCTTGCTTACTGTTTAATGTTCTGTTTCCAGTCCAGTCTAATGTATGTACAGGAAGATCTAAAGGATTTATAGTTTTGCATCAATGATTTGCTACTCTCATGAAATTAATCTTATTTACCTTCCTGTCATCCTTTTCTGCCTCTTCTCGCACTAATTACATTTGTTGTTGTCAAGTGCTACATTTTTCTAGGCCTCTAGGTACTTGTGGAGTAGAAAAAATACCTCTATTCCAAACTCAAATTTAGTAGTGTATCAAAGCCTTTATTCATAAGCTTAGTTGGAAATAAATATTACTATCTGGTGTAATAATATTTATCCAGTGCCACAGGAAGCCATTCCATCGGGTTAGAACCCTTATGTAGGGATATTTACCTCTAAAGGTCATGTATGTGAAATATATGCTGATGATGTCCGTAGAGAGGGTGTGAGGGTAGCAAAGTGGGAGAAAAAACAATAAACATGCAAAGGTAAAACTTCACAGGGAATAGCTTTGAAACAGAAAGTACAGAAATAGATATTTGCATACCCCTTTATGTACAGAACACCCTTCCATTAACAGTTCTTGTTTAACTTGTTCTGGATGACGGTAAAGCTACTTTGCCTTGTTTTCTATTCCTCCCCTCAGGCCCACCAAAGGATCACGTACCATGGCCAGGGCCTGATCTGTGGAAACAAGTGATGAGTGTGCATGCTTGAATTCATCTAAACCAGTAGCACTGATTCTGGGTAGCTTTGTTTTTGACTGCTGTTATTGCTCCAAAGGGTGACGCACCAAGAAAAAAATAGAAAGGGAAAAAAACTGTCCAAAGTTATAAGCACTGGTATTTTCATCGATCACTCTTTTTTTCTCAGTGAGTTACTCTAAGTGGCATTAGAATGGGTATACCCAAAGGTTGGATCAGTATTTCTTGTGCCTCAGGGACTCAAGCTGCACCTCAAGATCATGGCTGTAAAACGTTTGGACTTGCTTATTTTCTCATGCTGAAGATAGATATCATAGCATTTAAGGATTACATATCTCTTTTGAGGCAGTGCCAAGACTGGTATGGAATTTGTATTAGCTTTCCTAGAAGAGCATCATAGAGGGAAGTGGAGTGGCAATCCCAAAGCTAAAATGCCTCCTCGACTTGAACGTTGGGGTTTGAGGTTGCAAGAATATAACTATACAATTCTCCATTGACTAGGGAAAGATCAGAAAGCTGCTGATTATTTTTCAAGAGAGTTGCTGCAGTGTACTGGTACCTCATCTAAGACAACGGAGGCCTAAATCAATTTTATTGTGAAATTGAGCACACCAGATGCCATGTCTTTAGAACAAATTGTCAGTGTCATGTGCCAAGAAAGTGACATGTCAAAGTTAAAATACATTGCTGCTCATGACTCTAGGAATCAGCACTCTAGACCTCTCACTAATGACAGTGAGTACTTGAAGTTCAAAAAGGTAAGAGATGAACTTTCAGTGACTCAAGAAGGCCACATTCTGCAAGGTACACAAATTGTTATTCTTCAGTCTACGACAACAAGTGATGACCGTCGCAAATGAAGAACATCGAGGAATAGAGCTCACCGTGACCGAATTTAGTTTCCAAATAGAATTAAAGACTTTTCATATATGCAACTGTCTTATATCTCAAGTCATTCAGGACCCTTTGAATATGTCAGAATTGCCACATCATATGTGGGAGAGAATTGCTGTTAACTTCTTTGGTCCTCGTGAGAATGGACACCATCTTCTAGTCACTTTTGATGAATACTCCAGTTTTCCAATGGTAGAAGACCTTTCATCCACTACATAGGAAAAAGTTATTCAAGACTTGGATGGCATTTTTGCTTCATGGGCCGTACCTGCAATCTTGAAGTCTGACAATGGCCCAACTTTAAATAGTCAAGAATTCAAAGACTTTCTAAATCACCTCAATATAGAGCATTAAAAAAGCACTCCTCTTGGGCCCAAGGCCAACGGTCTAGTGGAATGGTTTATGAGCACTTTAAAGAACGCTGTTCAGCATGCTGCAATGGAGAAGCTCGACCACAAAGGTTTTTTGAATACTGCTCTTCGCGCTTACTGTTCGACCCCTTTACTCAATGACAGGGGAAAGATCTGCAACTCTCATGTTTGGAAGAGCCATGACAACCAATCTGCCCTAATTGATCAACTTCAGAACCAAGAAAGAGGGAGACATTCATACTATGGACTTTGGTCTCAAACAGAAGATGAAAATATATGCTGACAGACAATGTCATGTAAAAGACATCATCTTTACAAGAGGAGATTGAGTGCTTGTCAAACACAGACAAAGAAAGTCTGGTGCTCCTTTTGTGGCCGAACCATTTAGCATCACTAATACTAAAGAGCTTGGGTGACTGCCCAGCATCCTGGGAAGTCACTTATGAGTGATGGGCCACTTTCAACATGTGGCCCATCGCTCCCCAAACATCACTGTCAATATAGATACTGGATCCATACGGACTGTTGATGACTCTGTGTCTGTTGATGACTTCATTTCACCTGTCCAGATAACTCACACTACATGTGTCCGTTTCTGGTTCCCAGTGACCCGATCAGGACGCATGATTCAGGCACCACAATGATTAATTGAAGCCTTATAATTGCCTGTATTTTTATAATCATCTCTGTATTTCTTTGAGTAGTTATTCATCTATTTAGTTATTTATCTATTTTGAAAAGTTAAAACTTTTTATTTAACAAAGCGAAAGATGTAGTGTCTTGTAAATAAAGAAACAGCGGAACTCTTTTGGTTCCCACTGTACACCATAGGCCTGTGATGTAGGCATTGTAGGGATGCATGGAAGATAGGCTTAGAAAGTTGATTTCTGATTTACACGCAGCAGAATAAAGACATGTACAACTACTCTCCATGTGTGGCTTAGTAACTGGCGAGTACTGGGCTGGCAGGACGCTACATGATTTAAGCCCCTTTGTTTTACTGTTGTATAATGTGATTAGTCTAATATGTTAGGAGTATGTTCTTACTTCATTCTTATATTTTATAGTATTCCAGTATCAATAATATTACATTATCACTTGATACAGAACTGGTTGTGGCCTGCATCCCATATACTTCTTGAAAGGTTAATCTTTAACATGACTTGGACTGAAAAAGAGAATCCTTAATGAAGGTTTTCAGTGTTTTCTTCCAGTTTCTCTCTTGTAAATGTGTAACTATTTGCATCTATCATGTGAATTGTCAAAGGCAAAATTGGTCGTAAATTTAAGTTTATGACTGAATTTATCTTTTTTTTGTGCCTACCAGGAATTCACAAATAGATTTTAGGCAAGTGTTATGCATTTACTACAGTGACTTTCTATTAAGTCTCAAGTGTGCCATCCAAGGCGTAGTTTGCTTTGAACGTTTGAGAACACCCACAAAGATGAATATTTGCAGTCATTCCAAAACACCACTCAATGTCCTTTCTACCCTGGAAATGGTCAGAGATTTACCCCAGCCAACACTGAAGTAATACCTCTTCCAGGACAGAAAGGGGAACGGATCACATCCAGGTTTGGTGGGGTGTAGAAGATGCCTTTCTCTATGGGGACTAATATTTTCTCAACAGGGCAAAAGAGAAAAAACATTTGTTAGTACAAGATGTTACAGTTCTCCTGTGAGGATTTCTTCACCAATGAGAACTTCACGAGACCAGAAGCCTTCATAAAAGGCCACATGACATTCCCAGAAGTAGGCCTAGAAACCTGTGCATGGAGGAACTTTCCAGGTGTACTTCAGGAAATGTTTGTGAACAGCAAATTTAAAAAAAGGACGGCCTGGTGGAGGCATGCATCTCTTCCCATAATTTTAAATTTTTTAGTGAACAGGCCAGTGTGTACCTTCTGGGCAATCATCAAAATACCAGGATGGTTCTTAAGGGCATTTGTGTCTAGTAAACGCTCTATGTTAGAACTTCATTTTCTTGCTGATTTGTATTTATTCATTTTGAATTTTAGCACAATTTCCCCTTCAATCATTTCATAATAACAACAAGGAAGCAACACAGAGGAACACAGACATGAAAATTATTAGAGCTATGGTCAAAGAATACTGCTTCAGCGGACGGGGCCGGACGGCTTTACGCATATATTCGCTCTCTGTGTTAGTGGCGCTATGTGTCGCTGTACACGTACGTATTCCAGCCCCGAGCTTCGCTCCTTGCGCCCCCCGTGTAGTCGCTGCCATCATGTTTTCCCGGGAGGGCGGGCTCTGAAGAAAGGCTGTAGTACTTGTGGCTGGCGCCTCCCTGATCGGAAATCTTTTATACAGGTCAGCCCACCCTTTCAGCATAAATGTTTACTACTGAACACTAGATCCCTACCCGGCCACTCTCTAGACATATGGAATATGTTACAGGATTCTAAGATATCCTGTCTGTTCCTTACGGAAACTTGGCTGTCCGATTCTTCCTCTCCTGATTTGGCCAATGCCGTCCCTTCTGCCTATAACATTTATAGGAAAGATAGGTCATCCGGTAGAGGTGGTGGAGTGGCTATTATAGTTAATAAGAATATTGTATGCCATACGTTCTCAGTAGATAATATACAGGGCTGCGAAGCATTAGGCTTCACTCTCCAGCTCTCATCTTCCCAGGCCTGTACTGGTATCCTGGTCTACAGATCACCAGGGTCGGTGGGGCTGTTTTTGGAAGAGCTACTGGCAGCCCTATCAATACCATGCCTTAGGTCTAATCATTGCATTTTATTAGGCGACTTAAATATCCATATGGATAATAGTTCGGATCCGGACACTCTAAAACTGCTAGATATTACCTCCGTGTTTGGCCTATCTCCTTATGTGGCAGGACCGTCTCATAATAAAGGCCACACGCTTGACCAGATTTTTTCTACCGTTCCTATCTGTGTCGACCCTCCCATGCCAGTTTTGTGGTCAGATCATTTTCTCATCACTTTTTCCATCTCTGTCATGGCTCCATCACGGTCCCAACCAGCAGGGTCGCTAAAGCCTCTCTCTAAATCTTTCCATCTTCTTACTAGAGAGATGCTATCAAATGTTCTAACTAGCTTCCCGTGCCCCACCTCTAACAATGTAGAGGAGTACATCGATCTCTTCCATAATTGGTTCACAGACCGTCTAGAGAGCTTGATTCCAGCCAAGAAACATACTTCTGCAGACAAGAGAACATCTGCTCCTTGGTTTACCCCTCACCTAAAAAAAGCACGACAAGATCTCAAGAAAGCTGAAAGAGCATGGAGGCGATCCTATGATCTTTCTGAGAGGTTAAATTTTAAGACGCAGACTCGAGCCTACCATAAATTAATCTGGGAAGGTAAAAAATCCTATCTGGAATCCAGAATCAATGAAGCGGAGCATTCTAGCAAGGAAATTTTTAGGGTGGTTAAAGACTTCACCTCTCCCTCTGCTTATACTCCGACCCATGTTCACTCAGAAACTTGGTTGAAGGAATTGGCTGTCTATTTTATACAGAAAATTACCTCTATTCAATCTTCCCTCCAGGCCACTTTCCAGCAGCATACGACAAGTCTGGGGTGTCCCTTGCCAGATCATGGCCCCTTTCTGTCCAATTTTCCCCCATTAGATCTAGAGAGTTCTCTTGCTATTCTGACAAGTCTCAAATCCGGATCTCCACAGGATCCTTGCCCTGCCAAGTGTCTAGCAAATATGGCACCTGTTCTTAATGACTTGATAAATCCCATCTTGAATCTGTCACTCTCTTCCGGGGTAGTTCCCAAAGCTTGGAAGAGTGCCATGATCTTACCACTTATAAAAAAACCGGCGCTCGACCCTGCAGTTCATGCAAACTACAGACCCATCTCCTTACTCCCTGCTCTGGCGAAAGTGACAGAAAGGTTTGCTCACAGATCCATTTCCAATTTTATCGAAGAAAGGGGTCTGTTGCATGGTACTCAATCCGGCTTCCGTGCAAATTTTAGCACGGAGACCGCGCTCCTTGAAGTCACAGATGCCATCAGGGAGGAGTTGGATGCTGGTAAAAAAGTGGTACTGATTATGCTGGATCTGTCGGCGGCGTTCGACACCGTTCCCCACGCACTTCTTCTCTCCAGACTCTGGGACTTTGGTTTGCGGGGAACGGTGTGGAACTGGCTTAAGTCCTTCTTAGCCGACCGCCGGCAGACAATCTGGGCGCCACCTTTCTCTGCTGAAATGTCACCACTTGAAGTGGGGATCCCGCAAGGTTCCATCTTTAGCCCCCTCTTGTTTAACATCTTTATGGCCCCCCTGGCGGTGACGGCGGAGTCTTTTGGCGCCCGGATTGTCAGCTATGCTGATGACACCCAGCTCCTCTTTGTAAGTAACAGGGATGGTCAGTTTGATGGTGTCCAGGTCAATGGATGTTTGAGTGCTATTTTTGAGTGGTTTGGACGCCATGGGCTGAAGTGCAACGCCGACAAGTCGGAGTTGCTCTTCTTTGGCTGTACATCTGAACCCGATTGGAAAATCTGGTGGCCGAAAGACATGTCTCCTCCCACTAGCTCGTCTGTGAAAGCCAAAAATCTGGGAGTGGTGATTGACAACAAGCTATCTTTCGGACCACATATTTCATCTCTCACTGGGAAATGTTTCGGCATCCTGCGGATGCTTCGCAAATTTCTCCCTCTAGTCTCTATCCAGCACAGAAAAATTATTGTCCAGGCACTGATCTGCTCCAGGCTGGATTATGCAAACATTCTGTTTCTGGGACTTCCCAAATATCTGGTCAGACGTTTGCAAATCGCCCAGAATTCTGCAGCTCGAGCCATTTTTGGCCTTCCAAGGAAAGCCAGAGCCACGGATCTTCTCGCCACATTGCATTGGCTCCCAGTTGCAAAAAGGATTTTATTTAAAACATTGACCACGACTTTCAAGGCCTTGCATGGCATAGGCCCCAAATATATCTCCAAACGACTGTCTTGGTATATCCCTCTCAGATCTCTTAGATCCTCGTCCCTATCAAAAATGAGTGTTCCCACTATCAAACGGGCAAGAGTAGGAGGACGGTCTTTTCGGCACTTAGCCCCTCATGCCTGGAATGATCTTCCAATCTCTTTAAGACAGACTTCCAGTCTTCTGTCTTTCCGTAAGGCCCTTAAGACTTGGCTCTTCCCGTAATCTTTGATGCTGTTTTTATGTTTGTATGCCCTTTTGGTGTTATGTTTTTTCCCCATCTTCGGTTGGGAGTCTTCGTCAAAGCGCCGGGATACTCCATTGGAGTGGCCGTGCGCTATAGAAGTGTACAAATAACATAACATAACATAACTAATAAATGAAATAGAGTAAACAACAGTGAAGTCATAATACATTGTTTTCACTCACCATCAATAATAGCTTCCCCTTTAAGGCTCTTCATTCCGCCAGCGATTGGACTTCCATCAAGGTAAAATTCAATTATGCCATTATCCAAAGTAATAATGAGATGAAACCAGGTGTTTTCTTCAAAATATTTTAACGCCATTGTTTTTGCCACATGAGTGCTATTAAACTCCTGGGTTATATAGTATAGCATCAGGTCTACATGAGAGTCATTGGTATGGATCTTTACCCCATAGTACATTAGTGCATCTTCGTTACCCTTTGCAATTATGAACCCATCAGTATTAGGTTCTGGTTGGACCCATGCTGAAAATGTAAAGTTTACAAGTATATTCTTCATATTGTGATAGTATTGCTGGCTGACAATGCCAAAAGCATCCGCCGCTCCACTGAAGTACAAAGCATCTGTTCCACTTTGATGGCGTCGCTTGTGAGGCTGGGACTCCACAGCATGAGAGAAAGATCCAAGTAGTATAAAGTCTATCATCGGAGGAAGGCCACTTGGGAAAACACTGGACAATATTTCCCAGCCTACTCGGACATCCCCAAATGTACCCTGCTGTCTCAAAATGGAGAAGCTGGTAATGTATGACATATCCTCTTCAGACACTACATCTTCAGCCATCTCTCTTACCAAGCTCTCTGGGCTGATAAAGAACACTCCAAAGGGGTCATCATTAAATGGGATCATCACGGTTACATTAAGGTTGGTTACTGCTAATTGGCCACCAGGCCCCGGTTGTCCGCCTAAATAAAGATGTTGTTGAAAGGGTTATGATAAAATAGGATTAGTATGCATGGGTTACTATTTTGGTTAAAGACAAACATAAAGAAATTAATTTGAGTTTATTTTGTTCATGCAACACATCTGTTCCCAATGCTTATTTTAAAAATTACATTACAGACTTTGTGCCTGATAGATCATTGCACAGGTCATATTGATTAGTCGCAATTTGCATCCCGAATTTTTGCAATGAGTGTGGAATTTTCAAACCAACCAATGTGCTAACAGGTCAGTTCAACAAATTCCAATATGGATTAAATCACAATCTGACCCACCTAATTAATATTTACAATGTGGGGTGCAAATTGTGACTTAGTCCGATTAGCCACAACCACTGGGGGCCTGCAAGGGTCACAAGACTACCATGCCTGTGATTGTGTTAAATAAGGTATTTTTTAAGGCAGTCTATTCTTCTAAACGGAAGAGGGCCCGCTTTTAAAAACATTGCTTTCAAAAAAGTTTCTCTAAGATTTAGCAGTGGTTCCCAGATCACTGCCTACTTCCTCAGAAACATTTTTAACAATTCCCAAATTGGATGGCGTTGGATGGGGTCCATTCCCTTTTGCAAATTTGTTATCACCCCAACTTGGGAGTCAGTAACTTTTAAAAGTTTTGTGAGTGGAAATCCTGTCACAAATCACTGATACATGCAGTAAAAGTCAAATTTTTTAAAGGACGCCCAAAACAAGTGCCTTCCAAACTGCGAATTGGGAACCATTCTCAATTCTATTTTAGGAGTTAGTAAAAGTGGTCGAACTTCTAAAATTAGATTCATACATGGGAAATACGTATTTTGTGGTCACAAACGCTCCTATTCTGCCAATGGAAACACCTACAAAATTGGTTAGTACATCTAGCCCTACATTCCTAGCAAATGTCTATGTCTTCTCTGTCTAGTTAATAAGCATGAACTTACATTTCTATAAAAATCAATGTTATGGATTAAATATGGCATGCAAATGAGAAAATATTAAAAAAAATTCTAACTAGTTTATGTATATGCATAAATTGTACTAAGCACTAGGGACAAAACTGTACCTGATGCATTCACGAGCTCCAGACTATAAAATTCATTGAACTCTGGAATTGTATCAGAAATTGCATATAGAGAAATAGGTTTGAACTCTTCACCATCCATGAACAGCAATATCCCAGATGTTTCAAGAAACTCCACTCCTGGACTGAGGACCGATTGGTTCCACAAAAGCCTCCAGAACAATGATACATTTCCAAAATGTCCTCTTTGCCTCGCGACCCTATATCATAAAGTAGCCAGAGTGAGCTGTGGGTTATGACATTTTCATTACACATAATCATAGATGTGATGTAGTAAGCACCACATATGCAGTGAAAGAAAGAATAATCTTTACAATAATGTTTTGGGTCTCAAGGTCAATGTTCGATATCTTAATTTCAAAACACACAAACTATCATTTAAGGTCTAGTGTCCTTTTTAACAAACGTCTAAAAAGTGGTCTGCTCACAATACTCTATGTACAACTCTAACAAAACAGTAATATGTGCTGCATTTGGCATTTATTGCAGTGGAATGTTGACATAGTGTCACATACAAATGGCAAATTATCACGTATTGATTGTCAACACAACTTATAAGCTTGAATCAAGTAAATGATCATGTCTCCAATGAAAACCCATTATTACAGTAATGATTATTACACTATGGTACCATTATGTTTAGAAGGCATCAAATAAAACACCACCATGAGATGGTAGTATCTAAAAGAGTGCATATTCAGTTTAAAATCTCATTACAATTTTTCAATTAACAAAAAAGCATTGTTCTACAGCTTTGTTTCTGAATCGTTTGCAATGCAGAGTGGCAGAGCTCTAAAGACTGCCACAGAAAGGACCTCCTTTTAGGTATTAATGATTCAGTAGGTTAATTGCCATGCTTAAAAGCATTACAAAAGGGGGTGGGGATGGACGGAGGATCTGAATCAATCAAACACTCACACCCAGTCAAAAGATCTGGGTTTAATCCATCACTATTCTTTAGCCCACTCTGCCACCCAAGTTCAGACATGGCTATATGCAAATCAGTCTGACCGTGTGCCTCATGGGAACAGTCCAGCCCGAACTGCCAAGCCATGTCTTTCCTGGACCGGAAACAAGCTTCCTAGGACCGGTTTCTGGCATTCCAGCCGTCTTCAGCCCGGCTTGCTTGAATCCAGTGGCAAAGTGAGCAAGGGACTCACACCTGAGCATACCCTGCCACACTTATGGCGGCCAAAAGCGGTACAAAAGGGGGTGGTGATGGACGGAGCATCTGAATCAATCAAACACTCACACCCAGTCAAAAGATCTGGGTTTAATCCATCACTATTCTTTAGCCCACTCTGACACCCCAGTTCAGACATGGCTATATGCAAATCAGTCTGACCCTGTGCCTCATGGGAACTGTCCAGCCCGAACTGCCAAGCCATGTCTTCCCTGGACCGGAAACAAGCTTCCTAGGACCGGTTTCTGGCATTCCAGCCGTCTTCAGCCCGGCTTGCTTGAATCCAGTGGCAAAGTGAGCAAGGTACTCACGTCTGAGCATACCCTGCCACACTTATGGCGGCCAAAAGCGGTACAAAAGGGGGTGGTGATGGACGGAGCATCTGAATTAATCAAACACTCACACCCAGTCAAAAGATCTGGGTTTAATCCATCACTATTCTTTAGCCCACTCTGCCACCCCAGTTCAGACATGGCTATATGCAAATCAGTCTGACCCTGTGCCTCATGGGAACAGTCCAGCCCGAACTGCCAAGCCATGTCTTCCCTGGACCGGAAACAAGCTTCCGAGGACCGGTTTCTGGCATTCCAGCCGTCTTCAGCCTGGCTTGCTTGAATCCAATGGAATAGTGAGCAAGGGACTCACGTCTGAGCATACCCTGCCACACTTATGGTGGCCAAAAGCGGTAGAAAAGGGGCTGGTGATGGACGGAGCATCTGAATCAATCAAACACTCACCCCGAGTGGGCTGGGTATGCTCAGACGTGAGTTCCAGGCTCTCTACATCACTGGAGTCAAGCTATCCAGGCTGAAGAAGGCTGATAGCCAGAAACCGGTCCTTGGATGCTTGATTCCGGTCTAGGAAAGACATGGCTTGGTAGTTCGGGCTGGACTGTTCCCATGAGGAACAGGGTCAAGGGTGATTTGCATATAGCCATTGTCTGACCCAGGGTGGTGTGGAGTGCAAAAACACGACGGATTGAGGCCAGATCTTTGTACTGGGGTGAATGTAAGACATTGTTCTGCATTCTGTCCATCAACTGTGTTTTTTGCAATGCTTAAAAGCATGACAATTACAACCCAGGCTATAATTTCTCAATATTAGAATTCACACTTTTTGACCATTCCATAATGTGCCTTTTAATGGTTTTCCACAACACACTATTTTACATTGGTCATGAGGATGTTATCAGAGTTCAGAGTTATTCCTTAAAAGTAAACCATTAAGGGTCTGGAAGAAGATGCAAATCTATGCACATTCCTATAACAGAAGGAATGATGTTCATAAGAAAATTACATTTGGGATGCATGGCCTTATGCACCCATCAAAATGATTTAAAAAGTGGCTTTTTTTAAAAATTTGTTTTTATTGCAGAATTATCAACAAGGCATCTATTAGGTCAACCTGTACACGCATGTCAACTCAAAGTACCTCCGTCATTCCAAAAAATGCACACAGCCCCTCAGCCCACATCCCGGGGTCTGGGCGGCGTATCAGTATAGTGACTCTGAGTATCTCGGTGATCACCTCATAGAGATGGCAGGTCAACAGTATTATATAGTATCTGCTTTTATCCCCATCAAACTCCCTCTCCAAAGGCACCACCAGGTATAGGTAACCACTCAGAGTGGGTGACACCAGTATTGTCCGTGTCCACAACCTCAGATCCACACTAGCGCCCTCTCGTGGTAGTAGTTCCCCAAGCCAATCGGAAATGACTGTGTATGTACCCACGGAGCGCTGCCCTGCAGCCCCATCCCCCAGTAGTCATCAGTCATATATCCTTCCTGCAGGCGCTCAACTTATTACTACAACAATACCCCAGGAACTCGCCCCCTCCCTTCCCACCCCCCTACTGCTGCCTACGTGGGTTCTAATTGTGGGTTCTGGTGCTACAGTGGCTATTACTCTGGTTCTGCTTTTGGTCTTTAAATCCTCACAGAACCCCGCCCTCCGAATGTTCGTGTTCCTCTTGCTCCAGCAGGTAGTCTTGCAAGGCCTGTACTATCATCTCCCAAGCCCTCGCCAACTCCAAGCCTTTCTCGTTGCCCGCCTTGGCAGCCTGTCGCCTTCTAAGCACACTCTCACACCTAGACCATTTCAACAGCTCATTCACCCATCTCTTAACTGAGGGGCCCTCCCTGGATTTCCAGTGCCATGTAATCTCCTTCTGGGCCAACATGAGACCCAGGTCAATCAATTTGCTCGTTACTTTTGTCTTTGCCGTGTGGGGGAAGCAGAGCAAAAGGCATGCTGCCATGTCAAACTCTACCTCCCGGTCCGTGACTGCCTTCAGAAGCTCACCTACCTCAGCCCAATACGTCCCTAGCTTCGGGCACCCCCACAGCAGATGGTCCAGCTCAGCACCAATTGTCTAAGCATCTCGGGCATGCCGCATCCTGCACTTTGAAATATCTTCAGATCTTTCCCGGGGTCATGTAGGCCCTATGGAGGATGAAGAAATGCACCTGCTGAAAACGGGCATTCCTACTACCCTTCCACGTCCTTCTCAAAATTTGGCTCCAGATCGTGTCCGGAATGGGTTTACCTATGTTGTCTTCCCATTTCTCCTTCAAGGCTGTAAGCGGCTCCATTCCCTCATGTATCATTCTCGAATGGAGGCAGGTCACCGCCTTAATCATGCCCGCTGCCATCACTACATACTGGCAGGCCATGGTTGTGGCGGGTTCCACCAGCCCTCCCCTCCAGTGCTTTTGTATCGCTGCAATCACCGCCGCATGCAGGAGGAAACTACCTTCCGGGAGGCCAAATTGCTCCTGCAGCACCCCGAAGGGGGCAAGCATCCCGTCAACATAGAGGTCCCCTACCATCTGCAGCCCCAACTCCTCCCACTCTGCTAACGGGGACCAGTCACCTCCATGCGGTAGCGCCGTCAACATCCCCAGAGGGATCTCCGGTGCATAGGGTCGTGTTGCTTTCGCTTTCTTCAGGCTCCCATGCCAGCACAACCGAAGAGTTCTCTCTTCAATGGACAAGCCTCCCAGATCCAGTTTCTGTTGCATGACTATGTAAGATAAGATGTGTCTCTGGATACCAGTCCCCCTCTCTTGTTCCGGGCCCCTAAACACTTTAGCAACGTTCTGTGTTAAAACCTGTAGCTGTGCCGCCAGGTAATACAATTCAAAATCCGGAACCGCCATCCCTCCCTCTATTTTGGGCCGCATCAGCGTAGTCAGGGCCACCCTACGCCGTCTGCTCCCCCATAGGAAACCAATAACCAACGTCCTCAGGTCTTTAAAGATTCGCTGTGGGATCCAAAGTGGGAGGGTACAGAAGTAATAGAGTAGTCTAGGTAGGGCCACCATCTTCAACAATGCAACTCGCCCCTGCACCGATAACAGGAGGGAAGCCCAGAAGGTCATGCACCCCCTCAGGGCCCGTATACAGCGCCCTATGTTCCCCTCCAGCAGGTTCACGATGTCGTGGTAAATACGGACCCCGAGATAGGTGAAGCATGTGCCTTCCCAGACCACATCTACCGCAAGCCAGGGATATGGCGTCGTGTCAGCCCGCAGCGGGAAAACACAAGTCTTACTCCAGTTCACCTTGAGGGCCGATAGCCTGCCAAAGCCCGACAACATCTCCACAGCTCCTACCAGAGCTCCTTCGGTGTTATCCATGTACAGCAAGAGATCATCAGCGTACAATAAAATATGATGAGTCTCCCCACCACAGCCTATCCCATTGTAGATCGTCCCTGCCCTCGCCTGTGCCGCTAAAGGTTCCATCGCTAAGGCAAACAACAGGGGGGACAGCGAGCATCCTTGCCTCGTCCCCCTGCGCAACGGGTAGGCCGAAGATACGACAGATCCCAAACGTACCCTGGCGGTAGCAAAGGAGTAAAGGGCCCTCGTCCAAAGCCCAAAGCCGTCTCCCAGACCGAACTTCACTAACACCTCATCGAGGTACCCCCACTCCAGGCTGTCGAAGGCTTTTTCGACATCCACCGACAGTACTGCCGGTTTCTGATCAGAGTTCCAAGTGCTGTCTATTATGCGAACTAGGCGGCGAATGTTTAGAGATGTACTCCTGGTGGGAATAAACCCAGCTTGGTCCACATGAACCAACTTGGTCATATGTGGCAGCAATGTAGTGGCTAGGATACGACTCAGTATTTTATAATCTACCGTCAGCATAGACAAAGGTCTATACGACGTGACATCGGAGGCCTCCTTGCCAGGTTTCAGCAGCGGTACGACCAATGCTTCCCTCATCGACTGGGGTAGACGGCCAAGCGTCATGGCTTCAGCGTAAACCACCAGTAGCCTGGGCGCCAATACATCAATGTACTGCACATAGAATTCAATCGGTAGACCATCTACCCCTGGCGTCTTATTTCTGGCCATCTGCTTGATGGCCACCCGAATCTCTGACAGTGTTATGGGTCCGCCCAGTTCCTTCGCGTCTTCGACATCCAACAATGGGAGATGAATCGTCGTCAGGTAGTCGGCTATAGTAGAGACATCCACCCCCAGTTGGCTCTCATAGAGGCCTGTGTAATACGATTGGAATCGCTCCAAAACCGCACTTTGCGAGTAAACTACCTCCCCTGTCTCCGTTAGAATGCTCATGATCGGACAGCCTCTAGGTTCTGGGTTAGCCAGTTTAGCCAGTAGTGTTCCCACCGTATCCCTCTCCGCATGCACTCTGATGACATACAATTTATAATCAAAACACCGCAGTCGCTCAGTTTCAGTCGCAACTAACTCCTTCGCCTCAAGCAGCCTGTCCTGTAAGTCTGGTCGTTCAGGCCTGCGCCTCTCTAAATCCCGCAGCACACATTCCGCCTTCTCCAGGTCTGCCAGGATCGTCGTCCGTTCAGTCGAGAATCTACCCATACAGATGCCCCTGGTCACCACCTTCATTGCATCCCATTCTAAAGATCTCGTGGCAGTTGAGCCCTCATTCTCCCCAAAATAGTGCTCAATGCCCTGAAGGACCCTATCCCTAAACACCAGGTCTTCTAATGTCTCAGGCCGCAGCCTCCATGTGGGGACCGCCGACCTCGGGCGCTGCCACTGCAACGTTAGCAGCAATGGGTTATGGTCTGAAATCGTCCTAGTTAGATACTCCGTGTGGGCCATCGTGGGAGCCAGAGGTCCGCCTCACAAAATGGAGTCTATCCTAACATGCAGCGCATGTAGTGCTGAAAAGAAGGAATAGTCCCTAACTCCGGGGTGTTGCTCCCTCCAGACATCCACAAGGCCCCACCTCTCCTGCCAGTCTGCCCTGTGTGCTGCCAACCGACGCACTGGAGAGTCGGCCAATGGTGGATGCGACCTATCCAGTGCGACATCAGTGATTGAGTTGAAGTCCGCACCTATCAGGATAGGCCCTGCCAGGAAGTGTGCCAGGGAGCCCGTCAGGCTAGTAAAGAAGCGGGCCTGGTCCGTATTAGGAGCATATATACTGCAAAAGACCACATCCTGACCATACAACCTCCCCTCGACCGCCACAAACCGACCTTCAGGGTCCGCTAGTTGGTTTGTGGCCTGGAATGGGACCCCCGCTCTCACCCACACCAACATCCCCCCTGGCAAACGCTGAGTACGTGGTGCCAAACACCTGGCCATGCCACCTCTTCTGTAATGCAGCGCATTCCTGCTTGGTTAAATGAGTTTCTTGTAAAAGTGCAATTTGAATGCCTCCCCTCACCAGATAGGCATGTACCTTATATCTTCTTGTCATAGTTCGAAGGCCACGGACGTTCCATGTGAGGCATTTCAAATCAGGTAACGTCCCCATTGTAGCCATTACCCAATAAGTCCACCAGTGTCAATCGGCCACCCACAGCATTGCAGTGTAACCCCTCAACCAAAACACGCCAACAAACTCCCCCCACCCCTCCCCCAGAACAGGACCCAATAACATGACATCAGCCCCCATCCAAACCTGTAACACTCCACTCAGTCCCCTACTCTGTAGTCGTCACTACAGAAGGCCTTAAGGGCAACAAGAGGGCGCTTCAGAGCCGACCCGGAGCAGGCATGGCTCCCGCCCGAGCCCATGATTCCACGTGGCATCTCAACACAGTACCTGCCAGCCCACAGAGCACCAGGGCATTCAGCTAGATCAGGAGTTGCGAAAATGGCCACATTCCCAGTGTTATTCGTTGAATAGGCCATCGGCCGTCTGTGGGGTGACAGCCGGCCCCCCGGAGCTATCAACATCCGAGACGTCACCACCTGACCTTCCTCCATCCTCACCAGAGTCCGAGCCCACCGATATGCTCCCCTGTTGCGAGCCCGTGATGATCGCCGTTGCAGCCAGTGCTCCCTTCCTGTCCTCAGCCAGCTGGCCGTCTCGCAACATTTTCTTGAGTCTGTTACGTTTTCGGATGCATTGAGACTTGCGTACCTGAACCGGCTTCTGTTTCTCCTTCTCACCTCTCCCTTTGCGGTCCGTGCCAGCGCGATACAACTCAAGCCACGACCATACCTCATCGGGAGTTTGGAAAAATTGGGTCGTTCCATCCATGATCACTCGCAACCTCGCCGGAAAAAGCAGGGAATATAGTATGCCCTCGTCCCTCAGTTCTTTTTTCACAGCCAGAACGGAAGCCCTGTTTTTTTGAACCTCCTGCGTATAGTCGGGGAACACTGTAACTGAGCTATTCTCCACCTGAAAGGGACCCACGAGCGCGCCCTCTGTATCAATAGATCTCTGTCTCTATAATGCAATAGTCTGACCATCATCGGTCTGGGAGGGCGGCCCTGCATGGGCGGGCGGGCCGGGACCCTGTGTGCTCTTTCCAGGGTGAAAAAGGGTGAGAGACCCTCCGGGGCCACGATCGTTTTAAACCAGTTCTCCATATAGGCCACTGCATCGTCCCCTTCAATTTTCTCCGGCAGGCCCACTACCCTCACGTTGTTCCTCCAATTACGACTTTCGGCGTCCTCAGCCCGTTTCTCCAGTGTCGCCAGGCGGCCAAGGATATCAGCGAGTTTGTGTTCTGCAATCACCACTGCCGGCTTGAGCTCCTGGAGCAGCAACTCATTGTCCTTCATCCTGTCTGCAAGTTTAGCATGATCCGCCCTCAAGAGGCCCAGTCCCGTGGCGACCTGCGCTATGTCTTGATGTAAGGTCTCCTTGGTCGCGGTTATCGCCTCCAGTATACCTTCCAGCCTTTTATTCAAGCACTGTTCCTGCGCCGATCCTTCCGAGTCATTATGGGCCCCGCCATCCGCAACCGACATCGTTGTCTGGTCGTGCCCACGATCCTGTTGTGGTACAGGGCCCTTAGCGGCCATTTTGTCCGGCCGGAGTGCCAGATCTGGATCACCTCTGGGGGACGTGCCAGTACCAATGTCCATACACCCCGTGAGGAAGGGTCCCTGAGCCCGCCCCCTGTCAATGATCTCAATGTCTCCCACGAAGCACGACCTCCACGCCCGGGGACCAATGCTTATTTACCGTCTGCTCCGCTCCCTTACGCAAAACGGCCGTCCATTGGTCAGTACTGCCTGTTCCGAGCGAGGTCTGCGGTCACATCCGCCGCTATTCCAGCAATTGCCCCCCTGGTCAAGGGCCCCTCGCTGCACCGTTCGGTGTCTCCTGCAGTGTGGGCTCACCTCGCTCTCAAAACCACATTGAGGAAGGCCCAGCCCGACAAACTCGGTGAAGCCAGCAATGTACTTCGGGGGGGGGGGGGGCGCCACCCCACGGCGATTCAGTGCCCCCTCTCTCAGCGCCACTTGAACCTGGTGCGTCCAGTACCCCGACGGGCCAACAGCTCCAGCACACAACAGCCGAGTGCCGATCCCTCGAACCCCCCGCCAGCTCTCGGATCGGGCCTGGGTCCACTACCTCTGTGGCTCAGAAGTCACTGCCAACAGTCATGTCCCCTCACAGGGAGCCGCACCTCGCTGGGGTCCTCACTGGGAGCATGCAATCTGCCCTGAGGGCGGACATAAATTCCACCGTTCCGATTTCCTGCTCCGTCCCCGCTGTATGCCTTTGCACACCAACTCAGTGGCTCTACGCCGTCAGGCTCCCGCGTACCGCCGATGTCCCGTGCCTCGACCTAGAAGCGGGGTCCGCCTCGCAGGGCCGCCATGATCGGCAATGGGGGAGGGGCGTCTCTATTGTTCATGTCCGCTGCGGCGGAAAGCACCCCTCACCTCCGCCGTGTCGGCAGAGTCATGTGTGGTGGGGAACTTGCCGCGGTCAATGCTGCAGGGCGCTGGGCGCTGTCCGCCGTCCTACGCTGTCCAGGCTCCCGTGTTCGGGGATGTCGCCATCTTGCCTCCAGCCCGCAGTTCCTCCCGGCTCCGGGGCCGGCCGCCAGCACCTCAGGAAGCCTCTGGTAGGTCCGCAGTCGCACTCCCCGGTAGCCCCGGTGCTCTGTGCGGCAGTCCCGCGCCGCCAGCAGCATGTTTCCAGGGATTGACAGGATAATTATCGGGATCCGGCCCGGAGCTGTAGGCTCACGCCGCCATCCCAGTCGGCGTCCAAACCACGCCCCAATGATTTAAAAAGTGGCTTCACATGAAACAGTACGATAAAAATAAAAACTGGTTTATGTGGTCTGACTACTTTATTTCTGCCATTTCATTGAGGTGTAAAAGAGGGCTGTCCCTTTTATGCAAATTAATAGAAGACTGATTCCTCATTTATGGGATTTGAACCCATAACCTCCAAAACATTGCATTTCTTAGCAATGAAGATGCAGTTCTAGTATATATCTCCTAGCAAAACAAATATTAATTTCCCACAGTCAAACATTTTGTAATCTTCCACACATAGTGAGAATTAACAAGTCAAACCATGAAACTTGGTGCATAAACTATATATTTCATTCAACACCTTTTAATTCTTCAAAGAACTGAATCTCCAGTAAAAAGCCATCGCAAATCAAATGATAGGGAGTATGAATTATATGGTGGGCTCATACAGCTAACTATAAAAACACTACTCACGTGAAGTTGTTGGTCTTCCCCTCTTCCACAGATTTGTCCAAGGGTTCAAGAAAGAAAATACCATTCGGATCATCATTAGCGTTTATGATAACCGTTGCTCTTCCATTTCCATAGACAACAGTGTCACCTGGTAGGAGTAATACATTTTTAGATATACAGTATGTCAGGGGTAGTTATTCAGTGACACATAGTTATCAGATAAAGTATGATATGGTGACATTCACTTGTCTAGGTTACCTCTGTTGGATATATAATGATAAAAATATTGCCATCTGTAACTGCCAAGAAAGAAGAATTTGGCTTTCAAATTCTCAGAAATTATTTTATATTGTCAGTAAAAAAATGGATGCAAACTGCATCAAAAGGTTTCTTTAAAAGCAAAATTGCAGTGAGTATTCCATATGTATCCATTTTAATGTTGTCAATGCAATGCAATGTGGAAGAACCACGGCAAAAGCCAACAGATCTAACTTTTTACTAAGTATTTGCTAATAGTTGGGTGACTTGAAGGTTGCCCATTGCTTTCCTAGAAAGAAAATCCCAAAACAAGGGAACACATTATGCTACAACTATGTGGAAAATTGGGAGTATGGCCCAGTTGCTGAACTAATTGTATTACGATAGTAAATCTCTGTCCTTAAAAGCAAGATATGAAAAGAAGCCAGAGCAAATTTTTGATATGTAAGTGGCTCACTTAAAAAGCATGAATGAAATATTGCAATAGGGAATACCTTTTACAAAGGGTCAGCATTTTAGTGACAGCTGATAGAAAAGCCAGGTGTATCTTCATTTTGTGGACAAAAATAGCTGTATTCTAGCAGGTTATCATGGCAGCAAACCACAACCAATGCATGGAGGTGATTAATGGACATAACTCTCTCTTTATGACTTGCTAAGGGATTCCAGCAGCAAATGCTTTCTAAAGAAAAATACCAAAAACAGGAGCTAAGATGTAATTGTGTCAGCAAAGTAACTACATCAAAGAAAACACACTAGTTCTAATCTAATGAAAATACTATTTGATGTATCCATCAAGAAAATCTAATGGGCCTACAAATTGGACAATGCAACCATCCATGAAATGCCATGGTCTTCATGGACAGCCAATCCAAGTAATGGCAAACCATGAAAAACACTTCGAAGCCAACGGGTGAAGGGAGTTTACCCAAATCCTACTTTATTTTTCAAATTGTACATTTTGAAGAATTGGGGACATGAGGTCTTACAGACCGAGATAGGGCAGAACAAAAAACACCTTAGTGGAATGTGAGCAAATCTGAGGAACATGTGGCAATGTGGTTTCCGCTGTCTTACCAGGATTGTAATGTGGCAAAACAGTAGCCACTGACAAGCTCTTAAGAGTCCAACCATCGATTTAGGGTGTTGTATTACCCCATTCACACAGCTTATAACACTCTGTCTGAATCACTGGTTGAGCTCATTATTATTTTCAACAATGTTGTTATATAAATATAATCAATGATGTCAATCAATGCTGTCATTTAACTTCAGAAGTTATGTAATATGTGCTATGCGAGGTCACAAGCAGTGCATGAAGGAGGTGAAAATTATAGTTAGTTAATTACCTATAAGTGAGTTATTTCAGTGTTTTTTTGGGTACTTTAACATTAGCTCATGCCTTATTATAACACCTAACTATAACACCACTTTAACTGTTGGTCTTTTTATTGAATGTAAGTTTTTTTTAACTTAAGTTCTGAGCATCTAATCTAACTATAACATCATTTTAGCCTTTATTGTTTCAGCGACTACATATACATATGTATGTGTGTATGTATATATATATATATATATATATGTATATAATACATTGATGTGTCACGAGTCCCACGGAGTTTAAGAATCTTCATTATGCCAACCTTTCATAACCCAGACCCGGAGTTGATTAATAAATGGGCCGAAAATAATCACCAGTGCTCAACAAACATGCTGAAAATGCTAGTATGTTATGCAACAAAGGATGTGGAGAGGCTAAGCAAAGAGATTGAAGATCTAAGCACTGAATTGAAAAATCTATGTAGTGAAGATGAATTCAAGAAGGAGATGGAACGAATGGAAACCAGCCTTGATAAAATAGAGAAAGACATAAAAATGAAGAAACAACGTAAATTTCAAAGAGACTTAGTTGACTATCAGAAAGGTCAAATAATAACATTCGCCAAGAAATATGATAAAATGAGAGGAGAGATGCAAGCTAAAAGCGTCGCTAATTCAACAACGGTAACACAATCAGAGGAAAGCGGATTGCAAGTCAACAATGAAACATCAACAGAAGGAAGTCTAATGAGCGGAAGTGATGCATCCAGCATACAAGGTTTTTCAGGAGTAAAAACCGATGTTTTAACGGAGTTCAATATGGTCATGAAGGAAAGAGGGGCAAACAATGGCCAATCCTTTCAAAGTCGAGGAAGAGGAAACAGAGGAGGCAGAAACAGGAATACCTCAGCTATGGGAGATCTAGGAAGCCCAGTGGGACGAAGAACAAGGGGCCAACTGAAGGCAAAATAATGGAGAAACAGACGGTCGTGAATCTCTCGAAGAGGAAACTCACCAATTATGAGGTAGAACTTTTATCTTTGGGGTTAAGATTTTGTCCCTCTAGAACCTTTAACTTTACACAAAGCCGCCTAGACCTATTTTTCTTCACGAGAAAACTGAGAATAAGAAAGTGGTTTGCCTGTAAAGTCACAGATAAATCTATAGCGCCTAGAGAAAAAGCCAACAGCATGAGTATAGCGGAGGCAGAATTAGAACACTCATTAAGAATTCTAGCGGAGGAAGTAGAGGACACAAGTTGCCCTTATGAAAGATTTAGAACTGAAAACATAGCCTTAGATATGAGTGCCAATAGTGGCTTCAGACCAAAGTCAACTTTTCTCCCCCAACTGAAGAATGATGCTATAGATGTGTTTGAACGGGGCATGAGTAAAGAACTACAACACATTTCCAATAAAAAACTAAAATGCTGGAGCAACGTAAATAATCAACAACGCAAAGCCTTGCTGAATTTAAAAAATGACCCCAGTATAGTGATAAAAAAATCAGACAAGGGAGGCAACGTAGTAGTGCAGGCTAGAACTGACTACATAAAAGAAGGACTACGGCAACTGTCAGATGAGACTAAATATTGCAGAAGCAACCGCATGGAATACGAGACATCACTTCGGTTATTCCATGCTTTACTCCAGGAATGGAAAGGGAAGGGACTGATAGAGACAGAGAGTTCAAATTTCTTGAGAGCAAGTCCCCTAGACTACCAGCCTTATATCTTCTACCGAAGATTCATAAGGACAGAAACAATCCACCAGGGAGACCAATAGTCTCGTCAATAGGAAGCTGCCTTGAACATGCCTCACAATATGTAGACTTTTTCCTACAAAGTTGGGTACAGAGTTTGCCATCCTTCGTAAAGGATTCAGGAGCTTTTCTAAAGCTCATAGAGACACTAAAATGGGAAGAGAACTACACACTGTTATCACTTGATGTAGTAGGGCTATACACTTGTATCCCACATACACTGGGGCTGATGGCTTGCAAACATTTCTTATCCAGAAGATCAATTTCCTACCTCTGCCACACACAAATGCTTCTAAAGATAATGGAACTGTGTCTGACCCAAAACTACTTCCTCTTCGACTCTAAAATCTATAGACAGGTCCTCGGTACTTCCATGGGGACTTGTTTTGCGCCGAGCTTTGCAGGTCTCTTCATGGGGTACTGGGAAGAGGAAGTAGTGTATAGGTCATCATTGTATAAGAAGAGAGTCATCAAATGGGTCAGATACATCGATGACATTTTTGTTGTTTGGTCAGGCTCAGAAATGGAAGCAAGTAACTTTGTGGAGGAGCTCAACTCCAATGATTTCAATCTAAAATTCACCAGCCAGTGGGCGGAGTAGAGTCTAGATTTCCTTGATTTAAGACTTAATGTGGAAAATAACAGACTAGAGAGTACCTTATACAGAAAGACAACAGCAGGAAATAGCCTGCTACATGCACGCAGTTGCCATCAGAGCTCACTAATACAGAGCATTCCAATAGGAGAACTCTTAAGAGCAAAAAGGAACTGTAGCACACCTGCAACCTTTAGAGAAGAGGAAAATACGATGATTGAAAGATTTAGAGTGAGAGGATACACTGAAAAAACAATCAACAGGGCCAGAAGGATTGTGGCTGAAAGAAGCAGGGAAAGTCTGTTAATAGAAAAGGACAAAACAGTGGAAGATGTTGAAAACTTGAAAACACGCTTCATCACGACATATAGCAGCCAAGCGTTTATGATCAAATGAAGTCTAAAGAAATTTTGGCCTGTCTTGCAAACAGATCCCGAGATTGCAGGATATGTGGAATCATACCCTCAGATAACTTTCAAAAAGACTAAGTCTTTAAAGGATGAACTATGTAGTGCTAAAATCCCAATAAAAGACAAACCTATGGGGATACAAGGGTATGCACCTGTTACAACGCATTTTTTACAACGCACTACCACTACAACGCAGGCATTACAACGCATACCATTACAACGCATAGCGCTGGGGGGCGCTCTAGGATAAGAGGTAAGTTTAATTTACTATCCAACACCTTCCCTAGGGTCCACGGGGACTGGAGTTAGAATAGTAAATTATACTTACCACTATCCAGCACCCCAAAGCGCTATGCGTTGTAACGGTATGCGTTGTAAATACCGCGTTGTAATGGTATGCGGAGTAAAAGTATGCGTTGTAACGTCATACATCCGGATACAAGGATTTTTCCCTTGTAGATACTGCAAAGCGTGCAAGCATAGCAGGAATTGCAAAGAGGTTAAGCTTTCGCCACACACAGAACCCTTTGTGATACAAGATCACACATCATGCAACACGGAGATTGCAGTTTATGCTTTATTCTGTCCCTGTGATAAGGCCTATATAGGCAGCACGATACACAGAGCCAAAATCAGGATTTTGGAACATTTAAGGGCCATCAAGAACTGCGACAAGGCTTACCCCATGGCAAGGCACTTTCAGACAGAGCATAACCAGAATACAAACTTACTGAGATTCTGTGTGTTAGACATGGTTAAACATGATGATAGAGGGGGTAACAAAGTCCAAAAACTGCGGAGACTAGAATCCAGGCTGATTATTAAATATCAAACAACAGTACCGATCGGACATAATTGTGATGAGGAACTGGAAACTCATCTAGGTTAGGAACTGATGAATATGAATACAGGAATCTTAAGTCCAGGACTGTTAGCTGTGAATTTTGTGGTTAACAACAAGAAGCATTGGAGATGTTAAAAAGTTTGATTTATAACAAATACAGAGGAGAGAAGTCGGAGTATATTGTTAATGGCGTTTGACCTAATGTAATATTAAGAGATACTATGTAATATCGCTTTGAAAATGCAACCCCAATTTTTGATCCACTCCAGTCTATAGGACAGAAAAATGAGTTCGTTTGTCTTACATCAGTAAAACAACTATGATAAGTTTTTTTAAATTCACAGGGTGAGGTTGGAATATGTGTGGTAAATATAATTTTTGTCTATGTATTTTCATAGATACTAATGAAGAATGGAAGAGGAATGAATTTGGATACATGTCAGCCGAGTATTAAGAGGACAAAAAGAGAGAAAATGTGGACTTAAAACTGACCGCTTGGAAATGAGAGATTTAAATTGTTGCCCAGGAGAACAAAGTGTGTGCCCACTAGGGCAAAAGGATTTTCTATGATTTAAACAATTAAAACCAGCCAGGGGTTGGTATAATTAAGCGTCATAAAAAATACAGTGATGGTATTGTAAATACCCCTTTCGTTGTAAGAGCGCAGTATTGCAACTGCTAAATGATGTATAAACTATACAATAAAAGAAGTTATGAATATAGGCCCACTGGGACAGAATAACTCTGGGGCACTTAGAAATAAATCTGCCACAAGGACGAGCAGAGTAGCAATTACATAGAATGTGATTTGTGTTGACATTTCTTCCTAGGGGAGTATGGAACATTAAAATATGTACATGCATATGCTATAATAGGTCAGAAAGCCTAAATTAGATAAAGCAACTTGGGGATGCTGTCATGTCCTTACTCGGTCAATCATTACCATTAGTATCTTCACACTGGTTATTTTTGCAGCGCTAGTCTGCTTTCCATGTTTATGCACTTGAATGTCACATGTCTGTTTAAAAACCTATCGTGAGCACAATACTGTTACTTGTGAACAAGGGAGGTGAGCTCCTGAAACGCGTAGAGTTTATTGCCAGAAACCTGCATTAAAGCGTTTCCTAAAATAAGAAGTTGTTCGTGTGTTTTTGACTGAAAAGGAGAGTCAAAAGTCGACTTGATATATATATATATATATATATATATATATATATATATATATATATATATATATATATATATATATATATATATATGCAGGAAAACACTATTCACCATATCTCCTACTCCCGCAGAGACAGAATAACGTAGAGTGAAACCACCATTTCGTGCTAAAATCCTTAGTGCTTTATTCGTGCAAAATCGTGCCAGCAATCCACCATGACGTGTTTCGCCTCCAAGGAGGCTTGATCACATGATGTGCCATAAACATAAATGAGGGCATTTATAGTTCAAATCAGCGCATTGTAACGGCTGTTTACAATTAAGCCATGAACAGAGAAGAAATACTGCGTGTATATTGCGGCAGCAAGCATTTCATGTAGGCATAGTGCCCAGTTATCAATATAAACATATTTCTCTCAAATGTTTAAGAGAAAAATATATATATATAAATAGACAATGGTAAAAACATCTCTACAATATAAAACCAACTATACATGTTTATATACAGGGGTAAATCCATTTGTTTCATACATCCATATATTTACATTGGTTTTATGATTATTCTGTGTTGGAGTATTTGAAAAAGTGGATGATTTGACTTTACAACATCCTACCTCACAATTTTCATACCCCAACCATCTGTCGCTTTAAATAAAGTGCAAGTCTTCACAATTCAGTTCATATAACCTGTGTGGGTAATAAAATGTCTACTGTATTAACATAATTAAATGCCTACATAAGGGTGCTAAGATAAATGAATGTGTTTAAATAAAGTGCAAGTGCAATTTAAAAACATTATCTATTTATGGAAAATAACGGATCTGTATTCAGTAAGAATCATATTCCTCAAATCAATTAACTTTTGCAACGCCTGATCCCAGGCTCCTTAGTTGCATCCTGACAAGTTGGTATATAAGTTGATTTCTAAAGAGCTTTACTTGATCTTAACCTCATCATAGGCAGGTATACATGTCCTCATTGGCATTGAGGCCCCACGGATTCATACGGTTAAATTCCAGAATGTACCTCGTTTCGAGTAAGCGTAGCTTGGCATCCCTGTTACCACCCCTTTTGAGGGGTCAGATTGTGTTAAAGATAATATTGAAGAGCCTCAGGGTCACTATTATGAGTTGATTCGAAATGCCGTGCTACGGGATATGTTTGGTCCTTTCCCGATATGGCTCTTAGGTGCTGCAGTATCCGTTTGTGGGCGGGCAAACGTGTGCTGCCCACATATCGCAGCCCACACGGACACTGCAGCATATAGACCACATACTCGGTTTTACATGTGAGCCTTTTACTGATAGCAATTGGTTTGTCGCAAAAAGGGATAGAATAGTGGGTTTTATTCACTCCGTGACGGCACGCTTAGCAAGATAGACACTTTTTAAATCCCCTACTCACAGCCATCCAGGTTTCTGAGATTGGCGTGTCCAGACTGTTACTTACTAAAGCGTTAGCCATTGTTGGTGATCTACGGAATGTGAGGTCTGATTTGTTTGCCACGAATTTACCTATGACCGGATCCCCTCTCACTAAGTTCCAGTTTTTACAGAAGATTTTCCTGATCTCCGCATGTTGCATATTGTAAGTTACAATGGCCCTTGATTGTATAATCTCGGGTTAGTTTGTGTGATTTTAGTTTTGGGTATCAGAGCCTGTTCCCTTGAGATTTTTTGAGTGCGTTCAATTGCCATATTTATTATGCTCTCACTATACCCTCTCTCCAAGAAACGTATCTTACTCTCTCTCTGGTCCCTTTCACAGTCAATATCCATACTGCAAATACGCCTCAGACTTAGCATTTCCCCGTAGGGGATGCTGCAGATGAGGTGCCGCGGGTGCTGACTAGTTGTATGAAGCAACGTGTTCCCCGTGGTTGCCTTCCTGTGCAGCTTAGTTTCCATCTTGTTATTTTTAATGTATACTTCGACATTAGCCAAATTGATGATAGTTCATTTTCAGAACTGATATAGCCCATAATCAAATCCACTATTGGCCTTTGCCTCGACCCCGGCCGCGTTTCTTGGCCTCTCCATCTCCTACAGGCCTGGCGTCTTCCCCTTCCCCTTTCTGATTCGGTTTTGTGGTTGGTCCCTTGGCGCGTGGCCGCAATATTTCCTTCATGCCCTGTTTTAAAATGTCCCTATTCCTCCCGAGTGAGTTTAATGCCCTCATGCTCGATATTCCTTCTCACACTTTCTTTGTCCGATTCGCTCTCGGGTACTGAACTTAAATCAGACAATGAAGATAATTCCGTCCTTTGTTGCCACTTCTCCCCTTGATCACTGACTTGTGTGCATCTGTTTGCTGTTGCTGCTCTAAGTGAGTCATAGCGTCTGGCAAATATATATATATATCCATCCAAAAGCACTCTCCGAACTTCCACACCGGCGAACAGAGAGAAACGGACGCAGATAATGATGGCAGATGTTTATTACCCTCTCACTCCGTGACACGTTTCGAGCACCCTGTGCCCTTGTTCACACATAGAGAACACAATCCATCATGATATTTTTAAATGCTGGGTATCCAGCCCCCTGTGTCACATGACAAATGCAATGGAAGAAACATTTTGTTAAAGACAGAGAGCGCAATATACATAACTTTTTAATGTAATCACACATAGAAGAAAAATGTATGGCATTACGGGTTGACATATATACATTTAAGAATTGTTGAATTAGATACATGTGGGCAATATGGTAAGACTGTGCAATATAGAAGCATCTGTATAAATATATGTTAAAGTGAAATAGTGTATTTATAAAATTCAGTATACAAAGTCATTTTAAAACTTCAATTCCTTGAATGTTTTAAAACAATGAATGCCCTGTTTAATTAAATTAATATCCACATCCAAATGATCTTCTGAGTATCAAAATATATCCCACATCAAACTGTGGCTTCAATTAGAATAATGCATATTACAACAGCAGACTGTCAATAATATATCATCATGTGCCTCACATGATGTAATCATTTCAGAGAGAATGCCAAGACCACATAGCTGCTCTTGTTACGTTCTATCAGCATAAATGCTTGCAGAAACGTTGTCACTCTGTATTGCCCTCTAATTAGTTATGTTCTGTATATAATCATCTGCAGTACACTGATATTGACTTGCTTAGAATTGTTAAAGTGACTAGTACCTAAAACATGATTTAAAGCGCTTCCGAGCTCATTGTGATATGTCAACATGTGTTTATTTATAAAGTGCTAAGTGCTCCTAAAATACCAATCTAAAAACCGTGCAAGTACTATTCTAAAAAACCATGGACCTAAAAAAACATCCAGATAAAAATCTTTTTTGACAACACACATCTAGAGAGATAGCGGCTAAAAACAGTACATTTAGACACTATAAAAGTGCATGGAAAAATGTATAAAAAAGAGGATTTATGATACTAAAAGATGTAAACAATGATGACTTCTCAAAATTGATATAAGATAAAACAAATTCATTCAGTTATCTCTAGTTAACCAAGATTTTATGGAAAACTTTATTGATTGTTGTCACCCTTTACAAAAAATTGTGCATGCCTTCAGTGGTGTTAAATCCATTTGGTGCCTATCTAAATCTAGAATGGTACGTGTTTCAAGCTGCCTAAGGAGTTTTTCCCTGTTGCCCCCTCTTCTGAGGGGTGCAATATCAATAATCACATAGTATGTAAGGCAACTCAAATCATTGTCATGTGTGGCTTTAAAGTGTCTTGCGACAGGGTAAGAATTATCATTATTTACTATCGCTCTGAGATGCTGCAAAATCCTGACATGAACCTGCAGCTTGGTGCTCTGAACAAAACACAAGCCGCAGGTGCAAGTCAAGACATATACAGCAAATTCAGTCCTGCAGTTGTAACTGCCCTTGATAGCCACACTTTCCTCTAAAAATGGAGTAACATAGTAAGTAGTGTTAGTGTCGAACTTACAGGCACAGCATGAGGAACATTTATAGAAACCATGCCTCGGTTTCAGCCATGTACCTGTTGTTCCCAATTCTGGGCTATTTCTGACTAGTTGGCTCCTCATGGACTTGGATTTTCTATATGTGATTGTAGGTGTTTCTGGGAGTCGAGTTCTTAATAAACCATCTGTAAGTACAATAGGCCAATTTGTCCTAATGATGGAATTTATTTTTCTCTCTTGTCTACAATAAGTGGTAATGAGGCGGGGGGTTTCTTCCATGTTATTGTCACCACTCTCACCCTCCTTAGTTTGTAGTAAAATCTCTCTTGGCCTTTCTTGTGCTTTGGTTGTAGCTTTAGTTAGCACCTTTTCGCTAAACCCCCTCATTGTAAGCCTTTTCATAGTATCTTGTGTGCATCTTTCAAATTTGTGTTGCGTACTACAGATGCGTTTCAGTCTGAGTATCTCGCCATAGGGTATGCTTTCAATAAGGTGTTTTGGGTGGCCCAGTACTGGCATGCAATGTGCTATTACCTGCTGTGGCTTTTCTAAATAAAGTAGTCTCCAATGTATTGTCCATTACTGAAATCTGTACATCTAAAAATTAAATCTTAGTGCTGCTTATGATGGACATGAAGTTGAGGTTACTGGAATTAACATTCAAAGTTGTGACAAAATCCTTAGCACTGCCCTCTTCCCATTCCATGTGATGAATACATCGTCAATATATCGTAGCCAATGCAACACGTGATGCACATATGTTCTGTGATGGATCTTTTTACGGACCTGTTCCCTCCACCAGCCAACATGCAAGCATGCATAGGTGGGGGAGAAACAGGATCCCATAGCCATGCCCCTAATTTGCTTCAGGGTCTCCTTACGGAACAAGAAAAAATTATTGTGTAAGCACCATGAGATCAAATCTAATATTTTGTTGTGCTCATAATGTTCACATGGTCTACTTTCAAGGGTCCAGTTCTATGATTGATGCTTGTATAAAGCGACTCAATGTAACATGTGATTAACATTAAGCCTTCTTCCCATATGATATAATTGATTTTGTTTATAAAATCCCCTGTGTCCTTAACATAACTGGGTAACCTTTTAACAAATTCCTGTAGGTAGAAATCCACATATTGTGAGAGATGCTCACTACACTGTTAATGGTGGAAATTATGGGTCTGCCTGGTACTGCTGAGACCTTTTTGTGCACTTTTGGGATAAGATACATATATATATATGTTATATGATGTTAAAACTTGTCATTTAAATAAACGGAAGACTTTTTCCTACCTTGGAGTGCCGGAAGACTTTTTCCTACTTTGGAGTGCCGGATGATTTCCTGTTGTCTTGCTGTTGTTAAATATATATATATATATATATATATATATATATATATATATATATATATATATATATATATATATATATATATATATATATATATATATATATATAAGTTAAAAGGAAGTACTATATAGTACACAGGGAGCTGCTGGAAATGCAGCTCCCTGTGTACAAAAAAAATATTTTCATCTCATTCCCAGTCTGCAGGTCTACAGGCATGAAAAGAGATGAAAACTTCGCTTCCAGCAAGTGGTTTTACAGCTCCCACTTGCTGAAAGTATAGTGTTTACTTCTGCTTGACTGGAGCTATCAGCTCCGGCCAAGGAAAAGCAAACATCTATCTCCCGAGGGTGGGCACCTCTGGAGAGAGCAGGATCTGGCCCTTGGGGTGGGGACCCCCAGGGCCATATATATATGTCTCCAGGGCGGGGGCTATATGGTCCTCTCCTTCTGTTTTCACAGGCTGGCCGCTGGGACGTGGTGGTCCCTGGGGCCTGAATCACCTGGGAGGAGGGGCACACAGATCGCCTCCCAGTTGTTAAAGTCATTTGGTTCCAGGGGTGATTGTCCCAAGTGCATAGGGGTTTTGTACACCCCCTCATTCCTTTTTATTTAGCCCCCGGGAAAAGGTGGCCCCAGGGCATAGTAAAGCCCCTGGAGAGAAGTTTGTGCAGCCCCCTTTCTCCCATTTAATAAAGCCTGGGAAGGTGGTGGACACCGGGGCTATTGGATCAAAATTGAGGGGGTCCCTGCGGCCCCCCTCCTTGTTTTCAATAAAGCCCTGGGGAGGAGGTGGTCCCTGTGGCAAAAATGATCACTAGGATTGGTGCCCCAAGCGCAACCCCTTTTATTTTTGAATGTCCACAATTGTGGCTCAGTCACGATTTCATGGCATACAAATTTTTTAAAAGTGCTTTTTTGCCCTGGCGGTGTCCCTTTGAGCCCAGAGCTATGGGGTCAGGGAACTTTACACTGCCCCCTTTTTTAAGCATTTGTGTTGGGACTCGGTTGAAGTGGGGTCCCATGATAGCTGCCAAAACTTCCTGGTGGAAGTTTTGTCAGCCAATCAGATTTCAGCACAGGGAGTGTCGATACCCAGAGGATCCGCGTCCTAGATTTACAATTGTTTTTAAAAATAACTTTAAAACTACCAAACAGATTTACACAAAATAACAAAAAGCACTCTTTCTGGACCAAGAGGCATCTTTCTGCCAAATTTGGTGTAATTCAGTCAAGCAGTTTGGGGTGTAGTTGTGTCTAACCTTCCTATTGGAATTAAGAGGGGAAATGCACATTTTTTGACCCTGCCCTTATTCTCAGCCCCCACTTAACGGAGAACCATAAAACTTTCCAAACTTGATACTTTCCTAGAAAAATTTTGTGAAGATTTGTCACACAGCACCAAAGATATAGTCAAGTCAAAAAACACTTACCAACCAGACCGTGCTTGAAAAAAACAGTTGCATTCGAAGCACAGTATTATAGCTATGTATTGGTAAAAAACAGACATGCCTTAACATTAGAGTTCTTTAGCTTTCCATTTTCTCTCTTTTTAGAATCCCTTTAATTTCTTTCCTTCTCCTTCTTTATCTTTACTTTATAACATGTAGTGCAGACCCTAGACTGTGCTACCAGGCTATTGCTTGCCACCTATTTCATCTGCAGTATACTGCATCCAGCACAGCCACTGCTTCTAAACTAGTTGCCCATCTTTATACAGAGTTTTGTATAGCACAAAACTTGACCCGAAGGTATCGGGTATCAGAACGCTTTACACGAGCACCAGTTGCGTTACTCGATGACACATTAATTTTTGTTAGGCACGGGGAGATTAAGTGATTTGGCCAGAGCCACAGGATGTTCCACGTCATTACCGAGACTCGCACCTGGTTCCCCAGATACAAGGTCGACCGCCCTAGCCATTAAGCCAACTCCACTCCCGTATCTTGGAATGGTATTGTACATAGTGTATCATTGTATCTTGTTTAGATGTCTAACATGTTGCTTCTGAATTTGGTCATCCTGTTTGAACTTTAAACCAATGATACAATATGCACAGTACCATTATAAGACAGTGAGAAGCTGCTATGTTTCATTTTATTTGTTATTGCAAACATGCTTTCATCATGTTCGGGCAGCAGTATGTTTTCTTTTTTCTACTTTTATTTTTTTAACTCCTTCGGCACTTATGACGAGCTGAGCTCGTCATGAGGCACAGTGGAGCTGTGCTCATTATGAGGACTGAGCTCCTCATAACTGCTGTTGAACGCCCACGCGGGGGTAATTCCCCTCCTGTGGGGGGTGTTCCATTAAGTGGGCGGAGTCATGACGAGCTCAGCTCGGCATGAGCACAGTTCCACTGTGCCTCATGATGAGCTGAGATCGTCATGAGTACCGCGGCGCCACACGCGGCCCCCCTCCCCCCTGCGCCGCGGGGGAATTAGCCCCGCGGCAAAGGGGTTAATTTATCTTGCATATGATTGTTGAGTTTGTGAGTGTGTATTATTTTAGATTGACAAGCAAATGAATTTGTGTACCAGTGCAATTATGAGTGGCACTTTCATTCATATGCGGAAGTTATTGCCAGGAATGTTTCTATCTAGATGCCATAAAACTCCCAATGCCAAACTTCATTTTGAGCATGTTAAATTAGCCTGGCTACCTTTGGTCCACATTCAGCATATCATTGGCTTTTGCAGAACTTGTGAAAGTTTCAATCCATATAAACAATGATTTTGCTAATACATAAGGCGACTCAAGCCTGCTACAAGCTACACATGTCTACGTCTCAAAGTATGATAGTATACATATAGAATAAACATGTAGTCCAAGTTGGCACATTTTCATCATGCTCGTTCGGACCGGTAATGGCTTGGATTATTCTAAAGTACCCAAATGTAGTCTAAAAGTCAACCCTATATAAACCTCATGAATTGACCACGAAATTCGAGAGGCCTTTGCGTCAGGTTATCACAAGAGGTTCTGCTAGACTGCTGCAGCATCCACTCTAAAGCTGAGAGTCGATACAGTGAGAAGTGGAGCGGAGGCCAATGATCATGTATTTTCCTTCTGAAGGGAACACTCTCTCCGAGCTGAAGTCTGATAATCACAGCTAATGAGATGTGAACAGGTATGTGGTGCCCTGGGTCTTAAGAAACTCTAGAAACAAGTTAGTTACTCCATGCTCTCATAGCATAAAGAAGTAGTTGTTAGGGTGTTAGGCTGCTAGGATCATTCGAAATATGTTGCAACTGTTCATGTTAGTCTTGCTGCTAGCAAGGTGGATAAGTGCTGTTTTCATTATATTCTGTGTCGTTATTACCCATGTACTATGCAACAGGATGAGATTACTGTTTTGTAAATCTATATTTTCTTAGTGCAATACTCGAGTATGCTACTCTAAAGTACAAAATCGGGTTAGAAAAATACATTAACCCTTTATGGGACTACCATTAATCCACAAAGCATGGACATCACACCAGCAGGTACGGTCAGTGAGGTTGCGTGGGGGTACATTAACCTGCACTCAGTCCAGGCACCTGTGGATAGTAAAATCAAACCTTGTAGACCTGAGCCAGAGTCCCTGGTTATGCAACATGGTGCCCAAACAGTGGCATATAGAATTCGTTTACCTTTGAGTAGTTTTTGAATATGCACACTTAAAAGTATAATCATTACAAGTACAGGGAGCTATCCGCAATAATCAGGGTACCTCCTACAGACAAAATTAGGAAGCACCTATTTACTGTAGGTTAGTCAAGTTTGACTCTTAAAAGGTTTTTCCCATCCACGGTTTTCTCTGTTTTTGAATGCCATGTGTTAGTGAATCTGTTCAGTTCAAATGGTATCTCCTCCTGTGGTGACAGGAGTAAATTACTGAGAGGCATAACACAACATCTCAAGAATAGAGGTGTCCCTGATGCATGGGAGGGGCAGTTACATTTGTGATAACTGAACTCACAGCGCATTCCTTTGAAACAAATTACTCATGGGGGAAGCTTGAGGCTTTATAGATGCTGCCTGACTGCATTTACATGCTTATAAACCATTGCAACGACCTGCAAATTATAGACATACCAGTACATTGAAATCCCTTTGTTTACACACAGACACAAACATACACAAACACACACACGCACAAATGTTAGAATGGGTCCCCTGAGTAATAAAGGGGCCACACGGCCAGGACTAGCTGGATATATTCGATTTCCACATCCTCCGACCCTGTCAGATGCTGACAACGTAGGAGTCTTAAATTATACAGTTTCTTACATAGGAATTTCATTCAATATGTGCTTTGAACTTTGAATACTAGACGAGCTTTAGCAGGACAGGTTTGCAGGGACAGTTTGCTGCACAATCAGTCCACAGCCAGTAAAGAATATCATGGGAAAGAGGACCACGGAGTGATGTAATTGCCACCTGGATTGCTCACAAGACCAACCAGTTGGAACTGGTTTACCCTCACACATGACCTCAAGATAAACCTAGAATGCTGACTATGTGCCTCCCCTTGGAATGGTGCCATCTGAAGAAGAGCTTAACACCTGGGGAAGTATATTTTTATGCATCTACACTAACATATATGTAAAGTCTGAAAAAATAATCTATAAATGGTCCAATTTCTAAAATATTGAATCAGTGTAACTCAACTAAAAACCTTTTTATTTTTAAATTTTAACTCCCAGGCAGTTTATGGAGCAGGATACAGTCAAGTTCTAGACGCACATTAAAATGAAAACCATGGAAATAACACAGTTCCTTAGTATTATAGTGCTATTTCATGTTGGAATGTAGATGATTCTATTTTATTCCATGTAAGAATTTCATTTACCGTCTAGTTATTTTATATGTGGAAACAAATATTACTCTTTTATTTTTTATGTTCTATCTAGAAACATTCACCAGACCATTAATAAAAAGAAGGTGTATGTAAATGCAAACAGTCTCTACTCGTACAACTCCTTCTAGCAATGTATTATCCATGGAAATGTTGTCACTTGTTTGACTGTACTTTTCACAATCTAGTGAGGCAGCCCGTGGCAAATTTTAAAAAAACACTTTCGCTCCCTATCTAATCACCCAACCTCAAATGTAGACAATTCCAGATAGATGGGGGCAGATACAAACCTCATGATATTCCATTCCAGGAAAGAGTTAACTGTGCTTCAAAATAAATACTTCTGCAGAGCCCTGTATGATGAAGTAACACAACTATTCATTAGTGCATAGACTCGAAGAAAGAGAAGGAAGTCGGCAATGAACCAGTTGTTCTCACCTGTTGCATTGTAGAGCAGAATGTAGAACGGTTCATCAGTTTCAGGCACATCGTCCTCACTGGTGAGGACAGAAATGTTGTGCATCGTGTCTCCCACTTCAAACACAAGGAGCTCACCCAGGGTAGCTGGAATAAAGTCCCCCTCTTCAGAAGATGCACCTCCGTTGACGGTGGCATACATGACAGTTGACCTAAAATCAGCAGATCCGTTCCTCATAATTGTGAAGTTTGCAATTTCACTTTCTCCAACTCTTACAAGAATAGGATCTAAAAATATATACATAAAAAAAGTATTTATTGTGTGGTAGAGACTGCAGTTGAAACACAATATAAATACCCTCAGATAAAATGCTTTATACTCATTTGGAGCCTCTCAAAATGCCACTGTGTAGTAATTCACAGCACTACATATGAAGGTTAACAAGTTCTTTATTCATAGGTTTACAAGGATGTCGTCAGCTGTCTTCTGAGAGTGGCGCTGCTCTGTCAACATTCTAGAGCGAGCGCCTGTTGACACATGGGGTGTACCAAGTACAGCTGTAAGGGAGGGGGGAACGGGCACATGGGTGAAGGGCCAAGCCAAGGGGCTAGTTACAACACATCATCCTCCCTACAGAAACAGGTAACAGAAGATGAGAACCATTGCAGAACAAGACAGAAATCCTAATGGGAGCTATCTCATTAGGTACTGTTTTTGCCATTGGGGGGCGTGCCTTTGCCTACCACTTTTCCTGTCCAATGTTGTCTCCCCTCTGACGTCTCCACCCTCAAACCTCACGGTGTGTGACCTGGAAACTTCCCTACCTGCTGGCACTACCCTGTCCTGGCTCCACATTCTTCCATCTTCCATGACTACGGAATTCTTGTTAAGAGTCTTGATCGTACTGGGGGCATAGAACTTGTCTCCTCCTATTCTCAGTCTCTCCGGCTTCTTTACACAAACTCTTTGTCCTTGCTGAAATCCTCTCTCCTTAGCTCCCCACTTCCTGTCATACCAGTCTTTGTATTTGCGTTGATTAGCTTCTATTTTCCTCTTGATCTCCTGGGGGTTGGCTTCCACAATTTGGCTCCTTCCCATCCAACTGGGTGTGAGTTTAGTGCCCGCTTTTCTTCCTCTAAGTAGCTCGAAAGGTGTGCATCCTGTGGTAGACTTAGGCGTGGTATGATAGGCCCACAGCATGTCCCTTAATGCTTCCTCAATGTTCCGTCCCGCTTGTTTTGCCAGCTGTATGCACTCTTTCACCATGCGGTTTACTCTTTCCACCTTGCCGTTAGCTTTGGGGCAGTACAGTGGCGTGCGGACATGCGCAATGGAACAGTCCTTGAGGAATTCCTTCATCTCTTCAGATATAAGCTGTACGCCATTATCCGTCACCAGAGTCTCAGGCACTCCTTCTCTTGTGAACACCTCTCTCATGAACTCGATGATCGTTCGGGTGTTCACGTTGTGGACTACCTTGTAGGTCACCCAACTCGAATAGTAATCCACCATGACTATAAGGTACCAGTCTTGAGGCCCTCTACCATGTATCGGCCCGGTTATGTCCAAGCCAAGCTTGTTCCACGGAGCTTCAGGTACCTCCACAGGTGACAAGGGTGCTCTTCTCACGGTCTTGGACTTGTCGCTCAAGCTGCATGCGTAGCAATCACGCACCTTGTCCTCCATCTCACTGTCCATCATTGGGAACCAGTAGTCCGTACGAAGTCTAGCCTTGCTCAGGCTTCTTCCCAAGTGACCTTCATGGGCTAGCTCCACAATTTGGTTCCTCAAAGCTTCTGGAGGGACCAGTTTCCCGGATTTCAATATCAGATCTCCTTCCACTGATAGATCCTCTCTCACGTTCCAATATGGTTGGATCTCGGTCTCCATGTCTTTACACTTCTTCGGCCATCCCGTGAGTATAAACCTCCTTACTTTCTTCAGTGTCTCATCCTGACTCATTTGAATCTCCCAGGTATCCTTTTCTATGGCTGCGAGCCGCAACTCCAGGATTGGGTCACTTCTCATCTTCTCCACCACCTCTTCCTCCGCCGGCGCTCTCGACAGAAAATCAGCTACCCTATTCTGCTGTCCAGGAATGTAAGACACTCTGAAATTGTAGGCTTGTAGTCCGACTGCCCACTTGGCTATACGTGGCGTCATGCTCTCCATATCTTTTTTTGTGAACAAAGAGACCAAAGGCTTGTGGTCAGTCTGCACTTCAAATGGAGTTCCCCAGATGAAAAATTTGTAGTGGCAGACTGCCCAGTAGACCGCTAGTGCTTCTTTCTCTATAGTAGAGTAGTTTTTTTCTGATGCCGTGAGAGTCCTGGATGCAAAAGCCACCACATTGACTTTGCTCCCCTCTCTTTGTGCTAGAGTGGCCCCTATCCCACGGTTGCTGGCATCCGTCGAGATGATGGTCTCTCCATTGGGGTCAAACTTCCCAATGAATGGGGCTTCAATAATGGCCTTCTTGATGTCTCTCATTGCCATCTCTTGTTCCTTGCCCCAATCGAAAATACTGTCTTTTTTAATCAAGTCTCTTAGAGGCTGTGACACCATCGCAAAGTCTTTAATGAACTTGGCCATGTATTCAGCAAGACCCAGAAATGACAGAATGTCCTCTTTAGACTTTGGAGTAGGAGCATCTCTCACCGCCCTGATCAGGTCACTCTTCGGCTTGATCCCTTCTTCCGAGAGAGTGTGCCCTAGGTAGTCTACAGCGCACACTCCTAACTTACATTTTGAAGGTTTTGTGGTGAATCCCACTTCTCTCAATTTTCTCAATACCTCCTTAGCCATTTCGTTGTGCTCTGCCTCATTGCCCCCGTAAATTAGTATGTCATCTTGGAAGCAAAGGGTGTTCGTGCAGTCCTTTAATACATGTTGCATAACTCTTTGGAAGGCCGCAGCCGCAGACGCCAAGCCAAATGGCATGCGCAAGAACTTGAAGTTTCCAAACGGGGTTGTGAATGCAGTGAGCAGTTGAGAATCTGGGTGAAGTCTAATCTGATAATAGGCTGATGATAAGTCCAGCACGCTGAAATACTTTGCTCCTTTAATCGTGCTCAACATTTCGCCTATTCTGGGAAGGGGATATCTGTCCACCAGGATGTTGGCGTTGAGGCCCCTCAGGTCCACACAGAGCCTAATGGTATTCCCTCCATCTTTTGCCGTGATCACGATCGGGGCTAACCAAGCTGAACTTTCTATTTCTTCGATGACCCCCTGACTAATCAGTCTCTGAAGTTCCTGCTCAAGGGGCTCCCTCATGCGCAAGGGTATGGATCTAGTCTTATGCACCACAGGTTCTGCCCCCTCCTTGAGGATGATCTTGTGCATATAATTCTTAAACACACCTAGATTGTCACTGAACACTTCTTTAAACTCTTCCGTAAGGTTTACCGCTATGCCCACAGGGTCAATTAACATCACTTGTTCTGTGTTATTTGGGTCTAATGTGATACCTAACTGTTTCTGATGCTTCCAGCCCAGCAGTGTTGAGCCCCTGGAGGATACATACACTTTTCCCACCGTGTGTCTATCCTTAAAGGAAATCCTCATCGTCACCATGCCCTCCAGTGGTATCCTCCCTTCATTGTACCCCTTGGGATTGATGTCAGGTCGTAACAATTTTACAGGGTGATTAGCAAACTTTTCCTCAAATACATTTTTATCCACCAGGGTGTAGGGGGAGCAGGAATCAGCATACATGCTAAATTTAACTCCATCTAGATGAACATCACATTTTGGATACGAGATCACGTCATCTTCCTCATCCCCACTCACTTGAAAAACATATGATCTTTCCCTTTCCTCCCCTTGAGAGGTTTCTTCAATGACATTAACATTTTTGACTGGCGTTTTGCACACTTTAGAGAAGTGTCCCCACCTGTTGCACTTCCTACACTGTACATTCCTAGCAGGGCACTTCCAGTTACTTGCCAAATGGTTTGGACTCCCACATTTGAAACACACTACGGGGCCTGACTTACTACGCACCCCTTCTTTGTTTTTGTCCCCCACTTTGCATACAGTTTCTCCCTCAGTACTAGGCTTATTTTCTGTCCTCTCTTTACTTGCCCCCTCTGGTGATTTCATTTCCCTAATGCATCTCGCGGTGTGTTCCAGACCCTTGGCTATGTTAATAGCTTCTTCTAGGTTAGGATTCTTGGTGAGTAACTCCTCCTGAGTCTTAGTGTCATTAGTGCACCGCACCAGTTGATCTCTGATCAAAGAGTCGGTGATTTGCCCAAATTCGCATGTAGCAGACAACCCTCTAAGTACCGCTATGTAATTGCTCACTTTTTCTTCCCTCTTCTGCACCCTCTTAAAAAACTTGTGCCTTTCCATTACTACATTTATCTTCTCTTTAAAATGAGCTCCCAGTTCCCTGAGTGTGCTTTCATATACATTGACACCTTCCTCCACTTCCTCATGCTCGTCTTCTACTAACCTCCCTGTTATGTCTTCATAGATCTTTCTCCCATGAGTACCCAAGTTGTGAAGTAGTATGTGTTGCTTGCGTGTATTGGTGTAATTGCTACCACCTATGGCAATCAGATACGATTTGAAAATGCCTTCCCACCTCCTCCATGGTATGTCAGGTTCTCCTAATTCATTTAAAAAGGGGGGAGGTTGACTCATGCCCGCCCCCGCCATTGCCATGCAGGGTTAAATTACCTGTAAAAGACCTTGCCTGCGAAGCAGACCAAAAATATGCAGAGGAAACCCTAACTTTAAATGTAAAGACACTGTAACTTTACACTGTGTGACCCCAAAGAATACCAATATCACTATTCTTTTAAATCAACACAAACATTCAAAAGAGAACACTTTTTTGATGAAATTGTGGTAGTCCCCTTTCTACTTCCACCAAATGCCACTCCTCAGACTACTGGCCCCCTCCCACTGGCGGGACCTTCCTGTTGAGGAGACTTCCCCTCATACAATCTCCCCCAGTCACGTCAGAAAACTCGTGGAGTCTCGAGGTGAAGGCAGGTAAGCTTCTCCACAAAACTGTTCGATGCTCTCTCTTGTTCACAGGCTCTGGGGCGGGAGTTAAGTTAATTAGTGCAGCACGATGAAAGACGATCTCGAGACAAACACGCTGCCTCGCATCGTAGACCTAACGAAGCGTTTGGCTTTCCTTTTCTGCTTCACGCCACCGTTACCCTGACTCTGTGAAGCGCAGAGCGCAGCGCGTCGCTTGGATTGCTTAATCCCTCTTTAACACGCCGCCGGCTGAAACAGCTAGATTCCTCTCAGGCGCCGTTAATTTCTTCACACTCTGCCTGCGCGCTAACTGTGCCCTGAATGACACCCGACTATGGCGCGCTGGTATCAGGAGCCACGCTGGACTGTGTGAAGGGAAATCCCGGTGCCCGGCCCGACACCCGATAGTGGTTCCCACCGCCCTTCTCACCTTGTGAGCTGAATCACAGGAGGATAGACGCTGTAGGGTCACGACCTCTTACTAGAAGTGCTTTGAAGTCAGCACCGTTCACGCTCGCGCCGCATCAATCTTCTCCACCAGCGCTTGATTCTGACTCCGCTCTTCTTTTAAAAGCGTCTCCTCAGCTTCGCCTCCTTAAGACATCAAAACTTTTATTGACAGCATTGACTTCACCAGGGGACGACATCCGCTGTCCCTGGCACAGCTTTCCTCGTCCTCGTCGCCAAAGAATGTAGTAATTCACAGCACTACATATGAAGGTTAACAAGTTCTTTATTCATAGGTTTACAAGGATGTCGTCAGCTGTCTTCTGAGAGTGGCGCTGCTCTGTCAACATTCTAGAGCGAGCGCCTGTTGACACATGGGGTGTACCAAGTACAGCTGTAAGGGAGGGGGGAACGGGCACATGGGTGAAGGGCCAAGCCAAGGGGCTAGTTACAACACACTGTTAACAACGATTAAGCAATGATTTAAGTGCCCGGCACATGCTGGTGTCTTCTCACATAGATTGAGAGACACTAAGCCTTCTTCATGGGATTGGAAAGGGATTAAAGTAAATTAATTCCGGCACAGAAGACTTCTAGGTGAGTGTACCATACACAGCAAAATACCAAATTATATGGGCACTTTGTGAATCATTTGCTCAATAGCTTCATGCTTCTGCATTCTTTTTGTTTACTATTAGACTTAAAATATAAAATGTTCTCACTTCTGCCAAGCCCTTTACAGAGAATATATTTATATACAAACACAATTTTAGCTCGTTTTATTGACCCCAGATGGAAGGCTGATTTGACCTTGTTGGATTCAAAATTACAGCATGCAAAAAAAAGAGATTATCAGCGAATAATCAACTTTCTCTGCTCTCTTGCTATGTAGCTATCTACCTTAGTTACATTGCACACATTAAATGGTGCATTATTTTTACTTTTAAGAAAAGACACTAATTTAAAGTTGATAGAACTTTTAAAAGAAGAGCATAATCTACACGACGTCTTGAGTAGTTGTAGTGTCGACTCTAGTAATTACGCACCCGCATGATGACGTAAAGCGTGGCCGCCATTTTTGAAGTGCCCTGAGCGCCGGAATCGTAGCCTATCGGATGCTTTTCCCGGCGCTCTCCTGTTACTATGAATAAATCTACTTTTCCTTCCCAAGAGTGTCTAGGGCTTTACTGAAGTGAAAACAGCATCATTACAATGGCGACGAGGGTGGGGCTCGAAAAAAAAAAAAGCAAAGGGGAGCAACACGAGTACCCACTGGACTTCGCTGCTAAGGAGGCCACGAGGAACACTGTCTAGGAGCAGACTACACAGCAGGAGAGTGTTTCAGTGGACAGCATCACAGCAGGCAAGCACCCCCAGAAAAAAGCAGCCATAGCTAGTGGGGCATAAACAGCCTAGCACAAAGGTGACAGGGGGCACACATACCCCATGCCGAGGGCAGAGCCAGGGCTTCATGGGAGGGGCCAAACCGGCACACCCAAGAACTACGAAAGCACGCCAAAAGGGAATCAATCCTTAGAGAGGCTCTATCCACAAGGTGGGGGAGAAGAGAAGAAAGAAAAACGCTGCACTAGGCGCTACGCTACCCAGCCGGAAGCACCCAACGGGAGAATCCAGGGCCCTGGCGGAACAAGCGGAGCACAGCGAAGGAGGCGCCTTGGAGCCCCAACAAGACAAAACACACCATAGGAGCATAAGTGCACCAGGAATTCGCAGAGGGGAAGAGGCAATACCTGAAAAACGAGCCAAAATGTGCGCGCAAGCGTCTTCACTTACTACACCAATTCCATTCCTACCCAAACCGGGCAATCCCTTGATGAAATGGGAGGATTGGAGAGAATATTTCATGAACTACCTAGAAGCCCAAGAAGACGAAAGTGGAGAAGCATTCCCCAGCAGGAGGAGAAAGAGAATATTACTCCACAACTTAGACCCGGAAGGAATCAGGGTCTTCCAGAACTTGGTCCCCACACAACGACAGGCCGCTGATAACGACGTGTTCCAACACGCGATTGAGGACCTAAATAACCATTATAGACTGGCGGTGTGCACCTCCATAGACAGATACAACTTTCAACAGAAGAAACAAGCAGTGGGTGAGTCCATAGACAACTACGTTGCGGCGTTAAAGAAATTAGCGACCACATGTAAATTTGGTACCTTGCACACTACAAACACAGCGATCCAAGACAAACTATGGGTAAACGGGGATGTAAATAAAGGTGTCGGGAGCCGGGCGGACGCTGATCGTCTCGGCTCCCGGTCCACGAAATGCTCTGACCCGGCCCTGGGCAGTTACAGCCCTTCATTTTGACCGCTCTTTTGTCCAGCACGAAGCGGAGCGAGTGGGGCAGGTGCGGAGCTGCAGCGATCGCTCCGAGGTTGGCAGACAGGCTCGTTCTCCCGAGGTGAAGGAGGAGAGGGCGGAGGCGCTCAAGATGGCGGGCGGCACTGCGCCGTGGACTCTGCTGACTGCGGCCACCGCTGGGAGGTAGGATTGCGTCCTGCGCTACCCGGGCTTGTTGAGACTCCCGCCGCAGCTACTGGCATCATTTCCTCTACCTTCACTTTGGTGGAGACCCCCACCGAGGGAATCCTCCCAGCGCCTGCCTGACTCTAAGATGGCGGCCGGAGGCGACTTCTGGATGGCGATCGCCGCTTCCACTGGCTCGCCCAAACTTCTCCCCGGCCTCCTGCTAATCCTGTGGCCCTCTCTTGGACTTTTGGCCTGCCTCCCGACCTGCTGCCAGTTTGGGGCCACTGCCAGTGCCGGAACGCCCTGGGGCCCTGCAACACGGACCGGATCTCCAGACCACCCACGCCCCCCCCCCCCACCTCCCCCCCCCACATGGCACCAGCGTTCTGGATGTGCCACTGCTCCTGGAGTCAACACTGCTTGCGGGTGAATCCACACACAACCCACCGGCGGCCGTGCAGCGCCCCATGGCCAACGTGTGACCGTACCAACAGCGTCAACATGGCCTTCACCACCTGGCGCACTCTCTCCTCCACCGAGACGGCTGACTGCAAGCTCTCCAAGATGGTGACGCGCCTGCCGCTGGCCTCCAGCTTCATCTCCCACCTTCACTACTGGACTTCTTGACTTTTTGCTTTGTCCTGACCATCACTTTGCTGCTGTTTTCGGACAGCTTCACTGGACTCTAGCCCTCCTCCCATTCCCTGGTCCATTAACCCTTTTCCCCGTGGATGATCCTCAAATGTTCCCTCCCTTTTCCGCTTCCCCTTCTCTCCATACCCTTGCATCCCTCCCACCCTCCCTTTGTTCTGTGACTGCATCCACACTTATGGAACTCTGCTCACCATATACCTTGCCTATGTGACTCTCTAGTATATCCAGTCTTATCCCCTCCCTATGTATATATAGATAACTCTAATCACTAGTGTATGCAGTAGACCTTTGTACTATCTACCATTCCTATGTGTCCATTAGAGTATATCCGGTCTTATCCCTTCCTATGTATATAGAGATAACTCTAATGACTAGTCTCCTAGACACCATATACCACCCCTATGCGGCGCTTAGAGTTTAACCAGTCATATCCCTCCTATGTGTATGTAGTTGACTCTTATCACTAGTGTTTGCAGTGGTCCTTTGTACTCTCTACCACCCCTATGTGACCCTTAGAGTGTTTCCAGTCATATCCCTCCTGTGTAGATAGAAGATAACTCTAATGACTAGTATCCATGTGATTTTTAGATTGTATCCTTGTGTATCCCCTCCCTTGTTTAGAGTTATAGCTTTAACGACTAGTCGCCTGTGTGACTGTTGGAATATAGCCAGGTGTATCCCTTCCCCCGTGTGAAGAGATAACCCTATTCACTAGAACAAAAAGAAATGTGTTCCTGAAATGTGTAACGTAACTGATTCTATGTAAAGTGCTTTGATAACATGTAACGGAACTGGTGCTATGTAAAGCGCTTTGATAACCTAATCGGTTCAAGTTCCTGAAATGTGCAACGTAACTGATTCTATGTAAAGTGCTGTGATAACATGTAACGGAACTGGTGCTATGTAAAGCGCTCTGATAACCTAATCGGTTCAAGTTCGCGCTATAGAAAACTCTAAAAATAAATAAAATAAAATAAATGCCACCCTGAAGGAAGTCATAGCCATGGTAAAAAAGGCAGAACTACCCAAAAGATGCGCAGATGCAGCGAAGAGAGAAACTACCACGAGGCCCATGGTCAACAGAGTCACCGAAGCGGAGCCGCCAGAGAGGGGCAAGACGATGGCGGCAGAAGGGAAGGTGCAAACCAAATGGAATCCACTACTAGCACAAGCGAAGAAACCAAACAAGGAGGGCACGAACATGTTCTTCAGATGCGGCAGCCCTTCCCATGCGGCATACGACAAACGTTGCCCAGCTTTCCGGGCCAAATGTATGTACGGTGGAATCATAGGGCATTTTGAAAAAGTGTGCCGACGCAAGCTTAAGAGACCAACAGTCAAGTACGTAACACAGGAGATGGGAACTGAAGAGGAAGGAGGAGAAGATGAGGAAGACAATGTACTGTGCATCGAAGAACAAGTACTCGGCATTGACTGCAAACGCTCCAGGAAACCACAATGCGACATGGTAATGGGAGGAATACCGATCAAGATGGTGGCAGACTCTGGATCTCCGTATACCATTATACAACGGACGGTGTAGGATGAAAACTTCAAACCCAGCCTAGGTCCACACCTCGAAACTCCAGACGTACGGCTGGTCACATTCATGGGAGATCCATCCCAATGGTCGGATATTGTGTCCTTAGGTTAAAATTCAAGGATCGCAGAGCAGAGTGCAAACTATATGTGGAGGAAAAGGGTCCCTCTGTCCTGGGATGGATGGACCAAGGCGACTTGGGCATACAACTGAACCCAGGAGGGGACACGCAGGTCCTGATGACAGCATAGAACTCCAGCCAGACTTCACTAGAATGAAGGATGAATTCCCCACAGTGTTTGGAGGAAGGGGGGGAAAATTAACGAAATTCACACACAGAATTGACCTCAAGAAGGACGCCAAACCAGTGTCCCATAAGGTGAGAAATGTACCGCTAGCAATCAGAGACGCAGTACAACAAGAGCTGCAGAGATTGGAAGACAATGAGATCACTGAACCGATAAACAGTTCAGAGTGGTTGGCCCCGTTGGGGGTGGCAATGAAACCCAATGGCAACGTTCAGTTGTGCGTGGACCTGCGGAAACTGATCAAGTGCATAATAGTGGAGAAATTCCCACTACTGAGGATAGATGAAATACTAACAAATACGAAGGGGATAAAATGGTTCTCCACCATCAGATAGCCCTGCATCACACGAGCCGCAAACTGACATCCTTTATAACACCTTTCAGATGCTACCAGTTCCTCCGGATGCCATTTGGACTGGCATCTGCAGCAGCAGTATTCCAAAAACGGATGCACAGACTGTTCAAAGATGCAGAGGGAGAACAATACTTCCAGGATGACATCCTGGTTATGGGCAAGGATCAAGCCAACCATGACAAAAAGCTGGCGATAGTGTTACAAGTCTTGGAAAGAAATGGTCTGACGCAGAATGGGAAAAGTGCTGATTCGGAATGGCGTCAGTAACCTACTTGGGCCATGAGATTAGTGATCAAGGCATCACGCCCAAACACACCAAAGTCAAAGCGATATGTGAGGCACCTGAACCGAAGAGCAAGGAAGAAGTCAGATCAGTCTTAGGGATGGCTAAATATTATAGTAAGTTCGTGCAGCATTTCGCCACCAAGACACATCATCTGAGACTACTCATACGAGACAAAACAACCTTCCGGTGGACAGAAGAGGCACAAGGAGAGTTTCAAAGGATCAAAGAGGACATAAGCAAAGCAGTTCCGCTACAGGGATATGATCCGCAAGGGAAATCCATATTGGCCACTGATGCGAGTGAAAAAGGACTGGGAGCAGTCCTTATGCAGGAGAGGAAGAATGGAGAGATGGCGACCATCAGCTTTGCATCCAGGTCACCATCACCAACAGAACAGAAATTCATTGTGATAGAAAAAGAGATGCTGGCTGCAGTGTGGGCCATGGAAAAATACCGCCAATACATTTGGGGCACGAGATTCCAGCTTAAGACAGACCACAAACCACTGGTCAAAGTTCTCACGTCCAGTGGCCATGCAAGCGCCACCCCATGCATTGCCAAAATGACTCTGAAATTACTAGACTACAGATATGATGTTGAGTACATCCCGGGATGGAAGAATAAAGTTGCGGATTATCTCAGCCGAGCTTCAGCCCCCTTGGAGGAGGCCCCAACATATGCCGATGAGGACGATGTCCGAACGGCAATCACGGAAGATCATGAGAAAGTAATAAGTGGACAAGAGTGGAAGCAAGCCTACGAGGATGACCCTGACCTCAAAGAAGTCAAGTGCTTCATACTACAAAGATGGCCAGAGAAAAGACACCTGAAAGCGGAGCACAGAAAATTCTTTGAAGTGTGTGAGGAGTTATCCGTAGGAGACCAGGGGACGGTCATATTTAGAGGGGATAGAGTAGTTCCTCCTATGTCATTAATACCACACTTGCAGGCTATGTTGCATGAAGGGCACTTGGGCATTGTGAAAACAAAGATGAGAGCCAAGCAGATGTACTGGTGGCCGGCAATGGACAACCTGATCAAGAGATATGTTAGGGGATGCGACCAGTGCCAAAGGTGGGATAAATCACAGATCTTACTACGCCCGTCATTGGGACAGTTCGACAACTCTGCCAACCCGTGGGAGGAATTGTCAATAGACATTCTTGGCCCTGTACTGCACGCACGGGGAACCACGAAATATGTAGTAGTTCTCATAGATCGGTGTTCAAAGTGGCCAGAAATAGACATACAAGAGGAGATGGACACGAAGACAGTTCTCAAGTTTCTTACAGCCAGATTCCTCAGGGAAGGCATTCCCCGCTCCATCCTGAGCGACAATGGACCCCAATTCACATCTGAAAAGTGGAACAACTACATGGAGCGAAATGGCATCAAAGTCAAACACACAGCTTTTTACCACCTGGCAGGAAATGGTCTAGCTGAAAGGTTTAACCGAGTCATAATGGGTTCCATGCAATCAGCTATTGGAGTGGGGAAAGACTGGGAGAAGGAAGTGAGGAGTATGCTGTGGGCCTACTGAATTACACCCACAGGCACTGGATACAGCCCATTCCAAATCCTAAGAGGACTTGATCCTTTCACCAAGGACGATCTGGCATGGAAGGAAAGGACGGTCACGAGTAAATGGTCACCAGCAGTATTTCACCATAACCTGGAGAGAGCACAGAGAATATACACGAGCACTACAATAAGAGACGCAGCATAAAAGAGACCTTGTTGGAAAGAGGAGAGTGGGTTAGAGTCAAACTTGCCCAATTAAGAAGGAAAGGAGACAGCAAATACAGCATGCCCATGCAAGTGAAAGAGGTGTATGGCAGAGCGGCTTTCCATAAAGCCCACAACACAGCATGTCCAGTCAGCCTAGATCCCGACAGCTTACTAGCGCCCTGATCAGAGGTAAGCTTAACAAGCAGCCTCTTATTTCACCAAAACTGTGGCACAAATACCTGCCACGATTAAATCAATGTTTTGTGTTTTTATATTGTATGTTTACCTTCTTATGCTTTCTTTTTTATAGTTTCTGTACGTTTTTTCTGTTTTGGTGAAATGCTGTTCCTAAGTGATAGGCCCTGAAATATTGTGATGTTCATTATTATTTCCCTCAGAACTATGTGCAAACATATGACCCGCTTGAGCCCACCTTTTCAAAAATTGTAATTGCAGATGTTCCTTCTCTCCAAAAACTCTTGAGACACTCAGTCTCGCAGGTTGATACATATGGTGCAAGGTGTGGGTGTGTTGATTATTTTTGCCAAGGCTTGATTTTGGTTTTCAGACTAGACCCTTATGAAATCATCTTATCATAGTAAGAAAAGTATTGTGCAGGAGGGTATTCTCCCGCATAAAATGCATATGAATGTTAAATAAAATCGAATGAAACGTGGAAGAAACGTTTTATTCACCTTTTCATTTCAAATAATCTTAATGTTGTTGCTCGGGTTCGAATTCCTTAGTAAAATCATAAGACAAGAGGCACTTGGTCAAATAGGAACTTTTTTTTTAATTAAACAGTGCCGCCAGCAGAACAGTTACACGCACGAGGACTGTCTCGATTTATATTGAGTTCACATTCATCATATATACACAGTTGCAATAAGCAATAAAAGTTTCCAGCATACCCTATATGGTGAGGAATGTTGTTTGCTGCCTCACAGTCATAAATTAATGGTCAAATGCTTACTATAGGTAGGTCAAAAGAAAGGTTTCTGTTTCCAGATACCTGAGAGCCTTGCTAGAGGAAAGGACAGCCACTGCTCAATGGGGTTGGCTGTTGGGAAAGTGTATAATGTGTAGAAAAGGAAAAATTGTTCCTTTTTTTAGGTGTCCCCTCACTCACCGGGGTTGCCCCACGGTGACATGCTTCATCATTGGGGCCATCCCAGTCCTCTACGGGCTGGGGCGTGCTACGACTTGCGGAGTTACGTAGGAGCACTTAAATGGACTATGTGTGGTGCATGTGTATTTGTGGGGAGTGGACTATGTGATGAGTTAAAAATACCTGCCCAGTAGGTTACTAATAAACTTTATTCTGACCTCTAGGTGGTAGTATTAAAAACGGGGTAGGGAGATAGGCTGTCCTAAACTTAATGTGTCCAGATGTACCTATCAACTCCTAAGTCGACATGTTTCGTGCATACCCCAAGCACTTCTTCGGGACTACACAGGGACCAGCCCTGTGTTCGCCACTCCTTACTCTGTCACTGAGATATTTACAAAAAAGGTTTTAAACTGCAGCAAACTCTGTTAAGTGCATGCATTTATACCTACGTATTTTGTTCCAAAAACACGTGGTTCTTTCTTATGAGACCTAACTGGGCCCCATGGAGTCGGAGGGGTATCGGTATCCTCGCAACTTTGTGCTCTGGTTACCTCCTGTATTCAGGCACCTACTCTTTCTCCCTCCGGTCCGGATCCGGAACACGTGTTTTTGGAACAAAATACGTAGGTATAAATGCATGCACTTAACAGAGTTTGCTGCAGTTTAAAACCTTTTTTGTAAATATCTCAGTGACAGAGTAAGGAGTGGCGAACACAGGGCTGGTCCCTGTGTAGTCCCGAAGAAGTGCTTGGGGTATGCACGAAACATGTCGACTTAGGAGTTGATAGGTACATCTGGACACATTAAGTTTAGGACAGCCTATCTCCCTACCCCGTTTTTAATACTACCACCTAGAGGTCAGAATAAAGTTTATTAGTAACCTACTGGGCAGGTATTTTTAACTCATCACATAGTCCACTCCCCACAAATACACATGCACCACACATAGTCCATTTAAGTGCTCCTACGTAACTCCGCAAGTCGTAGCACGCCCCAGCCCGTAGAGGACTGGGATGGCCCCAATGATGAAGCATGTCACCGTGGGGCAACCCCGGTGAGTGAGGGGACACCTAAAAAAAGGAACAATTTTTCCTTTTCTACACATTATACACTTTCCCAACAGCCAACCCCATTGAGCAGTGGCTGTCCTTTCCTCTAGCAAGGCTCTCAGGTATCTGGAAACAGAAACCTTTCTTTTGACTTTAATGACTGGAGGGCGAGCCGAGCTAATAACCCTCTAACTCCCTTAGTTTCTTCCTACTATAGGTAGGTCTCAACCTTGAGCGGACACAGTGTGGCCAGTGGTTATGTGTTCAGATGTCCAGCATGGGGAGCGAGTGATTACTATGTGTGATAGGTCCCGATTGGCTATGTGTTCCTAACTCATGTGGTACCTGACTTTATGGTGTTTTCAGAAGGGTGCATACCCCCTCTGGCATGTGTGCTATATTGGGCGCAATCTCCCATGATCATTGTATTGTCGCTGCACCTATCTGTGGGATTGATTGAGACTTTCCTGCTTGCTTATTTGCCTGCCAGCTATGCACCCTCCCACCTGTGACCCATCAATCAGTAATCATGGGTCTAGGTCGCAGGGCCTGCCTGACTACATATTTACATGTTGAGGTAGATTTGGAGTTCAGGATGGGCAATTCTATTAATATGGACAAGAGTTCATTTTTATCGATAAACATATTGATATTCATATTAACAATCTCCTTACAAAAAATCTTTTTAACTTCTTTTCCAGATACGATTTAGCAAATATATAAGAGATTTGTTTTATCTATTTTTTTTTATAGTTCTTATTGTTTTTCTGTGATTTCTTTTACCAGAAAGAAATATATGCTTTAACAATAACATAATTTTCTATAATATACACGTTTGCAAGTGATCTCTTGTGGATCTTGAGAGTCATTCATGCTGACATGTTTGTTAAAGTAAGGTGGAATATGAAGGTGGGTCTCTCACCGGATAGGATTCCAACTAAAAGGGGGTGAGGCAAGTATGTGTCCTGGCGCCCACGTTGTTTAGCCCCTACATTAATGGAGTGGTAGAGTGGCTGAACAAATGTAGGCATGAAGTGCCTAAGATCGCTGGAATCCCCGTCCCCCTCCTTATGTTTGCTGATGATTCCCTCCTTATTTCTAGAACCGTATGGGTCTACAAGACAAACTATATTCTTTCGCAGCTTTTTGTTTACGTATTTATTTATTTAATTTATTTATTTAAAAGGTTTTATATAGTGCTGGCTGGACCCGAGGGTATCAGAGCGCTTTACATGAGTATTAATTGCAATGTCACACAATTACAATGAGGTAGTATTCAAAACCAATACAAACAGTAAAAAAACAGCTCAAATTTTACACTATCTAATTACATAAATTGCAATGGGCTCCAGCAAGTCCTGAGAGATTAGGTTAGCGTGGGAGGGAAAGGAAGGAGAAGAGGGAGATAGGGTATAGGAATGGGGAGAGGCTGAAGAGGGGGGGAGGTTAAGGCCATACCATACCGCTTTACATCGGTATTAATTGCAATGTAATATAATTACAATGAGGTAGTACTCAAAACCAATACAGACAGTAAAAAACAGCTCAAATTCAACACAATCTATTTACATATAATGCAATGGTCTACAGCAAGTCCTGAGAGATTAGGCTAGTATGGGAGGGAAAGAATGGGGAAGAAGGGGGTAGGGTATAGGAATGGAGAGAGGCTGAGGAGGGGGGAGGTTAAGGCAAAACCAAGTGGGACGAAGCAGGTCCTATGGGAAAGGTTAGTGGGAGAAGTTAGTGGGCGAAGGAAGATGTGAGAGGGGGAGGAGAGAGGGAAGTCAGGGATCAAAAAAAGGGGGGGGACCTTAAACAGTAGGAGGTCGGGTGGGATGAGTGCCCGGGCGAGGGATTAAGGACCCCAGTATTTGTTGAGTAGGGGTTCAAGGTCTTTTCTGAAGCTGACTTAAGAGGGGTTACGACGAAGTTCCAGATGTTAGGCGTGTTTCCGGTAAAGGAGCTCGATTGTGTGGATTTCTTGTTTAACAGAGGAGGGACAAGAGAGTTGGAGCTCCTCAATGCTCTAGCGTAGCCAGCTTTGTGAAGTTTATCTGAGAGGTACTGCGGGGAGCGTTGATGCAGGGTTTTGTGCGTAATGCAAGCTGTCTTGTAGAAGTTCTTCTTTCGACGGGAAGCCAATTGAGGGCTTTATGGGCAGGGGAGATGTGATCGAATCGTTTGAAGTCGGTAATGAGCCTAACATCCAGGTTCAGAACATATTTGATTGGGGCTAGGTGGACTTTAGGGGTTCCAGAGAGGATGGCGTTACCATAGTCAATTTTCGAAAAGACCAGAGATTGGACGACTAATTTGAAGTCATCTGCAGGAATGAAGAGTTTTATTTTCTTGAGGTGATGGAGAGTGTAGGGAGCGCTTTTGCCCGAATTTTTTATGTGGGAATAAGAGTAAGGTTCTGGTCAATTTTAAATCCGAGGGATTTAACTGAGTTTGATATAGTGATAGAGCAGTTGAGTGCGGTTAGGTCAGAGACCTAGGATAGAATGGGGAGTGAGTTGTTCTTAGGGGAGAAAAGAATGATTTCAGTCTTTTTTGGATTGAGTTTGAGGTGGTTGTAGTGAAACCAGGATTGAATCTTACTCAAGGCATCATTGAGGGGAAAATGTCTGAGCTGGATTGAATCTTATAGTAAAGTTGGTTGTCATCTGCTTATAGGTGGCAATTGATTCCCGCTTGCTTAAGGATAAGGGTGAGGGGTTCCCTGAAGAGGTTGAATAGAGAGGGGAGAGGATAGAGCCCTCAGGGACCCCTAGGGAGATGGGCATATGTTTAGTAAGGCAGTCGCGCATTTTAATTTGCTGGGTTTTGTGTTGGAAAAAGGAGGTGAACCATTTGAGGACTGAATCGTTGAGGCCAATACGCTCTTTAAGTGTGATTAGTAGGGTGGAGTGGTTCACAGTGTCGAAAGCAGCGGAGAGATCAAGGAGATTGAGAAGGGAGGACTCGCCTTTGTCGAGGGAGTGATGGATGTCATCAATTATATTTAGCATGGCCATTTCCGTACTACCGCCCTTTCGGAAGCCTGATTGGAAAGAGTGTAAAAGATTGAATGAATCAATATGTCTATCTAGTTGGAGTAGGGCGCATTTTTCAAGTGCTTTTGAGAGAAGAGGAAGGTTAGAGATAGGACAAAGGTTATTTAGGTCATTGGGGTTTAAACCTTGGACAAGGTTGGAAGGAAGAGGCTCTTTGGTGTGAGATGACGGTTTACGTCTGGTAATGACGTTAAGGACATCAAGTTCACTGACTGGATTGAAGTTGTGCCAAGAAGCATTATTTTTTTGCTCAAGTATGGTGGGAATGGGTTCAAGAATAGGGACGACAGGAGGTAGCGATGAGGAGTCATAAAGAAGCGTTGAGAGTGAAGGAGAATTGGAGGAAATGTCCAGGGAGGGAAGTAGGCCAAAAGGGAGGGGAGTTAAAGCAAAGAATTGATCAATTTTGGAGATTTTTTTCTGAGAAGTAGTTGGCAATTTCTTTGCATCTCTCGTTGGTGGCAATCACCTTGGGGGGGTACAGAGGATGTTTGGTTTTTAACAATGCTGAATAGTTCCCTACGTCTGTTGTTGGCCCGGTCGAGTTGGGAGCAGAAGAAGGATGTCTTAGCATTGAGGATGTGTTTTTTATAATTGGCCACAGCGTATCTAAGGAGGGAGGGATTAGAGGGGGAATGGTTCTGCCTCCATATGCGCTCAGTCGATCTAAGTGTGCGTCTCTCATTGTTGAGATCTGCATTGAACCAGGATTTGGAGGAGTAGTTTTTTTGTAGTTTTAGTCTGGCTGGGGCAATTTGGTCAAGGACCTCAACAATGGATTTATTAAAGTATTCAGTGAGGTCAATAGCATTTTGGGAGAGAGGAGAGAGTCGAAGTTGTGCTTTGACTTTGGACTCCAGTTCGCCTGGGGGAATAAGCTGAAGATTCCTAGTCAATTTCCTCTGTTTGATGATTTTGGGTGGAGGGGGTAGCACAGTGTTAATGATTGTGAAAAGGATGAGGTGATGGTCTGACCAGTCGATGGGAACGATGGAGGAAAGGGAGGCCGGATCATTGCTTGTAATGATAGCGTCGAGAGTGGCTCCTTTGGTGTGAGTAGGAGAGCGGCAAAGTTGTTTCAGATCATTGATATCAAGTAGATCAGTGAGGAGGTTAACCATAGGATCATCCTTTTTGTTCCAATGAAGGTTAAAATCTCAGAGGAAGAGGTTTTTAGAATTGGAAAGTGAGGATTGTGTAAGAAGGTCATAAAATTCCTCTACAAGAGAACGAGGCTCACAGGAGGATGGTAGCTATTGTGTAGTCAAATTGGAGGGGAGCCTTGCACTTTAAGTTTCGCTCCAAGGTATTCAAAAGTAGAATGATCGGAGTTTGCACAGGTGAGAGTTGGAGTTCGTTTTTATAGATTATTACTAGACCACCTTCAATTCTGACAGGTCTATCTTTCCTGAGGATGGAGTAGCCAGGGGGAGAGAGCACATCACGAATGGAAGAAGAGTGATATTTAAGCCAGGTTTCAGTTAGAAAGGCGATGTCAATGGTTTCCGAAATTTCAATTGCGTGTTGGACTGCCGAGCAACAGTTAACCAGCATGCAGGTAAGGGGTTTAGGGTTGGTTGTAGGGGGGCAAGAGTGGATAGTGGTAAATTGCGGGGGCAGCCTGGGTGAAGCTGGGGAAGCTGGAATTCTGCTAGTCTCAAGGATCACGGGGATGGGTGCCTGCGGGACCAGAGGATCAGTAGTCAAAGAGTTGGGGGTAAGGATTACAGAGGTGAGGGAGATCAGAGGCGGGGAGGTGATTCGAGGCATGGAATGTTCTAAGTGTGTTGTTACAGAGGGGGGTAGTATCCCATTACTGTGGGAATGTAGTGTTGGTTTGTTCAGCACACAGGGAAATAGTATGATTGGGACTGTTGAGTGAGGAGAGGAAGTTGACATATTTTTTGAGTGAGGTGAGTTCAAACGACAGGTTAGCAAGATGGAGTTCTATATTAAAAAGCGTCTGGGGTATAAGAGAGAAAGGGACGGAGGCTGGGAGGTCAGGGGACTTGGAGGATTTTTTGTATTAGTCAGGACGAGAGGTCTGGGGTGAGGGTTGGGTGGGGTGGGAGACCAGGTGGGGGGTGGTGAGGGGTGTTCCGTTTGATGGACGAAGGGAGGGAAGTGAGGTGGGATAGGGCATTCACTGGAGTCAGAAGAGAGTCAAGAGAAGGAAAGGGTGTGCGGGGAGAGCTAGGAGTGTTGACATCCTGGTTAAGGAGGGGAAGGTCAATTAGGGAGGTAGAAGTTGGAGTCAGTGATTGAGTCGTAGGGGGATCAAATTTAGGGGCTGGGAGGAAGAAGAAGATACAAGGGAGGAACAGGTGTGAGGTGTTGGAGCCTCAAAAGGAGGAGAGAGAGTTTGGGTGGTTGAATAAGCCGTTGGTGAATCAGTAGGAGGGAAAGTTGTTAACGCAGGAGGGAGATAGAGAGTTTGTGCTTGGGAGACTTCTGTGGTGTTGTCATTGTCTGTATGAGGAGGGATTAGAGTAGGGGAAAGAGGGGGCAGAGGGTCAGCCTGGGATTGGGAGGCTGAAGGGTCAGATGAAAGTATCAAGAGTAGGTAGGATAAAGGTGCTGAAATGGTGTTCAAAGATGGTGAGATGTTTTTCTGAGTTTTGATTGAGGTTGTTTACACATTTAAAAATGGAGATGTCAATTTCACCAAGAAAAGTAGGGGAAGGGGTGGTAGACAGTTTCAAACCATATGCGATTTTGCATGACTTTGTGATAGGGAGGAGGTGGAGGAAGATGCTCTTCCATTTAGAGGGGTGCTTGGAGTAGAAGATGTAGTTGGTTTTTACAATCGAGGTGAGACTGAGGTAGTTATCCACAAATAACGTTTCTTGGTGACGAATTAGTAGTATGTGCCTAAAGTTTTTCTTAGCATTTTTAGAGAGGTTAGGTGGGTTAACAATGGTCCAAGAGTTCGGGCCATGTCTAGTGATTGGTGCATCTTGTGCAGCGAGGGGTGAGTGAGGGGGGGCAAGGTTTTTCCGCTAAAGTGGTCCAGGAGAGAGGGAAAATTGTGGGGAAGGGGAATAGGGACAGAGTGAAGTGAGGGGAAGGAATTAAAAGGGGAAATGGATGGAAAGTTAGTGACTACCATAAGCCTTGGAGGGGGCCGTACGTAGTTGGCTAGAATTAAATCAAGCCAAGTCCAAATATATAGTAACTAACCCACTTCTCTCTTTTAGAGCAAAGATGACCATTGAGGGTGTTGAGATCAATCGGGTCAAACATTTCAACTACTTGGGAGTCAGATTGAGTGACAACTTATCCTGGGGCCCACAAATGGCAAAAAAAGAAAACTATTCTTAATCAGAGACCAGCAATAATTGGCAGGAAATAAAAATCAATGTCTGGTGGTTCAGTATTCCCTGGTATTAAGGTATACAGGGCAATGGCTTTGTCAGCAGCCCAGGGCCGGACTGGCCATAGCGGGCACCGGGCGTTTCCCCGGTGGGCCGCTAGGGTGGGGGCTGATTTTGGGCCCCTGGGGGTCATTTTTTGTTACAGGGACGTTTTTGCTGCAAAGCTGCAAAATCGGCCCCAGTAACAAAATCTGCCGAAACAGGCCTGTGCAAACAGCTTGGCCGCTACCAGGGGGGCTGCCCGAGCTCTTTGCCAGGGCCAGTTTTGGTTCCCAGTCCGGCCCTGCATCAGCCACCTATGGAGCAGAGATATGGAGATATGGTGATGTAACCATCCTAACAAGGGCAGAAACAAATTCGTTAGGGCCATATTTAATTTACCAATATGTGCCCCCTCTTGCCATTGAGACTTGATCTTTCTCTCAACAGCTTCCCCTTGCTAATTGCATTAAAACCATTGTTGCAGTGGGTGAGGCTCTGGTCATCTGTGGAGTTGGCTTCTTACAGGGAATCACTAGAAGACCTAATTGCATGTGATAAGGAGGCCAGCACACCATGGCTGAGACATAGTAAGCATCTATGTAGGATGGTGAAAATGGGTGAATTATGGAACTCTCCTACCCTGTAACTGAAGGAATTACCCAAAAACTGAAAAATAATTTTTGGGAGCATGTGTTAGGACAGATTTCAAATGAACATATGGAAGGTAGTTTGGCAGGACAGTTCTTGTTTTATATATATAACCCAGTTTCGAACCTCATATGGACAGAATTTGGCCATTCCAGGTGAAACACTTTTATGTGCAATTTAGATATGTTTATCTACAGTTAAAATCTTTAACATCCAAGTGGGATAAAACAGGGTGGCCTACGATTTCTTGACCTCATTGTCCACAACAGATAGAAACTGGAATACACTTCCTTTTTTCTGCCCAAATGCACCCTACCACAGAAAAAATGGATTATTGCATTATCTAAAATCTTGGGTGTGAGACAGTACTTAAGAGGTGCTACGGATTTTAAAGAGTGACCCGAAAGAGCAAATCGTGTTCACCATTTCCAGATTCTTGCACTGGGTATGGAATATAAGAGCAAAGGTGCTTTCTACAACTAATCCCTGATTGTATACGCATAGTACAAATAAGCCAGTCCGTTGAAATTGCCAAGCCCGTGCAATGCAGAAAGGCTAGGAAGTAGCTCTTTTAAGTTGTAAATAATTTAGTGTATCCTGTATCGTACGACAGTGTGTGATTGATTATCTCTGTTATTTGCATTCATGTGATTTAAACAGTTTTTTCATCTAATTTTACTTTCATCTAATTTGATCATAGCTTCTAAAGAATTGTTGCATTATTGCATATATCTGTTTTGAAAAAAATGTAAAAAATATTTCATGGAAAATTTCAATTAGATGTTATATATTTTAACTTATGGTTTTATCATTGGGATGTATACTTTTATGGCTTTTCACCAAAATAAAGTAAATATTGATTAAATATCATTTCTATAATGTACATGTTTGCAAGTAAAATGTCCACAGCTGAAAGCATCTGTCCAATATGCAACCAAAAGCACAAATCACACTAAAGAGAATGATTATTTATGTATATGCACATTCCATCTTTTTTCTTAATTTGAATATTTAGTTTCACATAATTTATAGGTCTAAGAAGTGTATATAAAGTATGAAAAGTTAAAAGAAACCAAACTAACCTGCAAAATAAATCGGATCATCATTCTTTGTTATTTGCAGGCCAGCAGATGTTATATTTCCCAGTCTAGAGCCTCCAGTGGCATTATACAGGTTGACCGTGAATGTTTCCAAGGCTTCAGGGACCTGCAATAGGAAGCCAATACTTCAAGTGCGAGCTAGCACAATAAGAGCAAAATCTAGTTTTCAGCTGACAAAGCACTTGCGACATGCAATAGATAAGAGAAACAAAGGGATGTTTACATTCTGGCATGTAAATGCTAGCACCTCCCCTATCTGCTGTTCTCTTTACTTCCTTCTGCCATTATCATTTATGTAGTCGTACCATGGATGTATTCAAGACATTCAATAAATGTTTTCCTTAAGAATTATTTAGATTTCCAAAGAATGATATAATGAAAACATATGTACAGGCTACTCAATTTATGGCACTAATGGCAGGCACATATTAGGCATCACTTTCCTTGCTTCAAAGAATGAAGTATATGCCTTTTTTATTGTAGGAGTGCACTATACAGAGGACAGTGGAAAATGCTAATATAACCACTCTGTGGTCTAAGATACTTGCCACAGCCCCTGAAAGGTAATTGTTCACTTACATTTTTATTCATTTGTAGATTTGTACAGTATCCTCTTCAGAATTTTGGGAGCCCCTGACAAGACATATTTCTGGGCACGTGTATGGAGTAAATTTGAATTGTATCACCCACTTCCTCCTAGTTCAAGCCTCTACGTTGCCAAACAATACTAAATTATATATTAAACGCTCACAGGATCACAAGAAATAGTTGAAATACACCTTCCACAGGGTTCTGGATAGAGAGAGATGTGGTTTGATCTACGTGGCTATCAGGCAAGCTGCTGGGCTGAGGGTTGCTTTTAAGGGAGCAAAGTGCATTTTCGAAATTCCAAACAGCAAGGATATGCTATGGTAGGTTAAAAAGATTACTAGGGTTTGTAGTACTTATTTGAGGTCATCAGGTGCAAAGCTGGATGTCATTCCTTCTGAGAGTCTATTTTGTTGTTGAACAATTTTAGCTATATTTTTAATGAGGGCCTGCATCGTAAGGTTTTTTGTTGAAGGTAAAGCCTAAAGATTTAGCACTCCACGCATTCATTGGCTTGTAGTCCACCACATTTGGTGCATCCAGCCAGGCCTGAACTGGAGTAATCAATTTTAACAAAAACAAGAGCAACCCATATGTCCCTGCAAACTGGGTATAGCTGATCAGCCAACATACAATTGTTCACAAGGAACTCATTTGAACAACAAAAAAAAGGTGAACATTGGGCAAGGAATGTTAGTTCCTTGCATCCAAATTAGAACTATAGTTAGAGCGCAAATGATATCCCTCTAACATAGTTATTTCATCTGTAAAGTGAATGACTCAATCAAAGTTTGAAATTGAAGCCCACATACAACAAATTTCTGTCGAGCCCTCTTCAGCCGAACATGGGCGTAACTTTTATTTTGTAAAAGATAATCATAGGAAAAAGAAGTAAAACAGTTAATGTGTATTCACACTATATATAAGATAAAAAAGTGACTCAAGTGACTTATGTGCCCCAGTGTAGACCATAACAGGGACGTATTATACAGTGACTGGTAAAAAGAAGCAGTTGGTTATTGGAGTAATCAGGGAGGTCCCGTATGTGATAAGGTTCATTTCACTTTGTTGAAATTATTTCTAGTGTTCTAGGATTATCCCTCCTTTTTTAGTCGACGACGTTTCGACCCTCTTGAGTTACAGGGTCTCTTCAGGAGAGGGGGCTCTGGGGACTGTAATGGGACAATTATTAAAATGACAAAGGGCTAAAGGGAGCTGGCTCACCACCAGGAGCAAAACAAGAAAAAGATCATCCAAATCGGCCCAACGGGGCCTGAATTAGGGATGTTTGAAGTTAAACAACCGTTGACCTATTTATGCACCTGTGGCGTAGCGCATGTGGCTCTGTCTCCATTTTCAGCCTTGCACTCAGGGTGGGTCAGGGCCTGGAAGCTGTAAAACGAGAATCTAGAAGCTAAGGGGAAGTGCTGTTGCGCTTTGCCGAGAACAGGAGTAGGGGCCCAGGTACCGAGCCCTAACAAGTAAACGTAATGAGGAAGCACCTTTGCTCCACTGCAATGCAGAAGAGGGGGGCCAGGACCCCATCCCTGGGCCATGACAAGTCATGGCTGTGAGGGAGTGGCATCGTGCTCCCCTGCAAATGTGGGAGGGGGCCAAGGACCTCAATCTTGTGCCCCGAGGCTGGCAAAGAAGAGGGGGAAGTGCCACCACACTCCCTCACGTGACTGGCCCTCCAAACTCCCCAGTCTTGGGGAAGCGGAAAGTCTAGCCACCCACTGTGCGACTGCCCGCAGAAGCGGGCAGACCAGAATGCGTTCACCAGCTCCCGCAGCAGCACACCAGAGAGTTGGTTGCTTGGGGAGCCGCTTGGGGCAGCTGGGGTGGGCCCCTGAGCTGATCCCCAAAGGAAACGGGTGGACCAGACACCCCAAGGGGAAAGAATATGGTGTGAGGACTCCAGCGCAAACCCAATAAACAAAGGATAAGAAGGACGTGGCTCACTCTAGCACAGTGGGAGAGACCTGCTATGAAATGCATAGGAAAGAGCGAGGCATGCCCTATAATGACCTGCGGCACCTGGCCGCATTTTTGTGATTAAAAACCGTTGTTTTCAGCTTGTGGTGGCCCCACAAAGATGGGGTCACCATCAAAATGTAGTGCGGGAGGAGCTGCAGGAGCAGCGCCACTGCCCAAAATGATTATCATGATCTCCACCCTAAGTTGGGTAGAACTCTGAGATGATAACCCCCCAAGGTTTTTCTGACACTTTCAAGCACTACTAAAAAAACATTTGCTATTTTTGTCCTGCCACTATGCTAAAAAGAACAAGCAGGCTCAAATCTGATGAAATGCACAGAAAACTCCCATTTAAGGAGGTTAAAACTGACAATTATACTTGGCAAAATAAACCTTTTACCAGGCCTAAACTTTATGTTTTAATACTTATAAGTCACCTATGAAGTAGCACTTACATGCCCATAAGATAGGGTGCATTGTATTTAAAAAGTAGTTCTTGTGTACTTATGTTGTACATGCCCTGGCAGTAAAAAATCTCCAAACTTGTTTTTCAATGAAGTAAGGCTGGGTCTCTTATAGGAAAACATTGGGTTATATTACAACACCTTATAACTGTCCTGTTTTTTCGACAATAAAATCGCTAAAATCCAAGAAGAGCTCCAAAATTCCTGTGGTCTTCTTCAGCCCTTGTCACCCTTTGCCAGCTCTGGTGGGAAGCAATCCATCAGTCAATTTTCCATCTTTGAGCCAGCTCTGCAAGCGGAAGGGCTGGCCATCCTGGAGTCACTAAAGTCGGGTTCACCCTCTGATCCGTGCCCCGCCAGGGTTCTGGGGGGAGCGGCGAGCTTGGTATATCAGGAGGCCACTCAGGTTGTTAATCTGTCTCTGGCCTCTGCCTCTGTGCCCATTTGTTGGAAACAGGCGAAATTACTTCCCCTGCTAAAGAAACCTGGCTTGGACCCTCTAGCCACATCCAGTTATCGTCCGATATCGCTGCTCCCGGCATTGGCGAAGGTCTGTGAAAAGGTTGTCTTCAGACAACTGAATAATTTCATTGAGTCCTCTAAAGCCCTTCACCCGGCTCAATCGGGTTTCAGGGCGGCTTTTAGCACTGAGACGGCCCTGGTGGAAGTCTCAGAGGCTATTAGGGAGTGCCTTGACGGAGGCGGCAGAGCGGTCCTGGTTTTGCTGGACCTATCTGCCGCCTTTGATACGGTACCCCATGCTCTGCTGCTGAATCGGCTGGCAGAGGTGGGACTGTCAGGCGCGGTTCTGGCCTGGCTGTCCTCATTTCTGTCGGAGCGGACGCAGCAAGTATGGATACCTCCTTACGCCTCGTCTCCCAAGAAGCTCAGCACAGGGGTCCCTCAGGGGTCGACGTTGAGCCCTCTGTTGTTCAACGTTTATATGACCCCGTTGATCCATCTGGCTGAGCAGTGGGGAGCCAAAATAATGGCGTATGCCGACGACACACAGCTGTTGTTTACCTGGCCTAAGAATTGCTTAGATGCCAGTGTCGTCTGCTCCTGTCTATCCAATGTCTTTCGGTGGCTCCTTTCAGCCCAACTCAAATGTAACGAGGACAAGACAGAGCTGCTGTTTTATGGCAACTTCCCGGCCAATTTTAAGGATCTTATTTGGCCGTCTGATTTTGCCTGTCCCAGCTCTTTCGGAGGCCTGGCCAAAAACTTGGGGGTCTGGTTTGGACAGGATCTTAGGTTTGAAGTGCATCTAAAAAAAATTACGGCGACCTGTTTCTTGACCCTTAAGTCACTAAAAAGGTTCCTCCCACTGCTTCATAGGGAAGCAAAAGAGACGGTTCTGCGTGCTCTGATCTTATCAAGGCTAGATTACGCCAACGCCCTCTTTAGTGGTCTCCCTAAATATCTTATCAATCGAATGCAGATCATTCAGAATGCTGCGGTTCGACTTTTATTTCACCTCCCGAGAAGAACTAGCGCATCTGCCCATCTTCGAAAGCTCCACTGGCTTCCAGTGGCCCATCGTATTGTGTTTAAATCACTGGTCCTGGCCTTTCGTGCCTTGCACCAACAAGGACCACAATATTTGCACAAGAGGTTCAATTTCTATATTCCTCGCCGTGCACTCCGATCAGCTAATCTCCTTCTGATGTCTACGCCTAAAGTCAGATATGCGAGATTGGGTGGTCAGTCTATTTCTGTCCAAGCAGCTCGGTCGTGGAATGCCCTGCCGCTCTCTTTGCGAGCTTCAGCCACACTGACAGAATTTAAGAAGGGGTTAAAAACCCACCTTTTTAATCTCAGTATCTAGTTGCTTTTTTCTTTCTCCTTCTGGTTTGGCCCTGTTTAAGCTCACATATCGCGCCAGGATACTCTGTAGTAGCAGAGCGCGTAATAAAATATTTTATACATACATACATACATACATAATGCTTAACTTCAGTTTGGCAATAGCTAGAAAAATATTTCAATGACGCATTTAAAGGGTTATTTAAAATCCATCTTAAATTGTGGCTCGGGCACTCATCCTCACCCACTTGGATTACACGAATGCGCTTTTTCTTGGTATCCCTGGATATCTGGTGAATAAACTGCAACTGATCCAGAACGCGGTGGCTAGGCTCTTATTTAACATCTCTAAGAGATATTATATATAAAATTTCAACTGTGCGACCTGCACTGGCTGCCCATGGCCCAGCGGGTGCAATTCAAGGCCCTTACTTTAGCTCACAGAGCTTTGCACGATGTAGGACACCCCTACATTAAGAAACAGGTGTGTTTTTACACCCCACGCCGTTCCTTACGATCTGCCTCTCACCATCTGATGGCCACCCCCCGTTTTCGTCGCTCTAGGATGGGGGGTCAGTCCCTTTCTGTCAAAGTAGCCATTTTGTGGAACAGTCTTCCTGTCTCGCTGCGCCACATACAGGACCTCCGCTGTTTTAAGAAACTTCTTAAAACTCATCTTTTCAAACAGGCTTTCTAGTCCTCTCCATCTGCATGTCTGTAGCCCATTTCGCGCCAGGATACTCTTGAGTAATTGTGCGCTCTACAAATCCCCATATAACATAACATAACATAAAATAAATTGTCAATTTGGATTTAAGATTACTATTTTGAAATAGACACTTTTAGAAAGTTGTCATTTTTGTTCCTGGGCCATTGTACTTTTCTGCTAGTGTTGAAATTCGTACAGCTCCCAGACAGTGACCAAAGGGCTTGGGTATGGGGAGAAGTTTTCTTCCGGACAGGATGGCCATCTGGGCAGTGCCCAGGAACTTAAATAACTTCAAAGGATGGCTGCCCTATAACAGACAGATGTATCTCACTCCTGTGCCTGTCCCGTCTAATGTCCAGCTAGCCATTCAGGCACCAATAGTAGTGGGAGAGGAGCTGCCCCCAGAAATGGTTTTGAGTGACTACCAAGGAGGGTTTACACATTATCATAGCCACACCTCTGGGTGGGCAAAGGGAGCTCTGAACATCGGTATAAACATTCTGCCATCTTCGTTTTAGGTAAGGAAGAGCATTGTGGAAAACATACAGGAAGTGCTGCAAAGTGGGTGAGGTAACCCACGAGGAACTTTTACTCCATTGGTTAGGAAGTGGGTACGAGTTTACCCCACCTCTGGCTGGCCCTGGTCATAAATGTGGCACCCCACACTACCCTCCTCAGAACACTGCTGGACCTTTAGAAGACAGAAGAAGGACTGAACCTGCTGTTGATAACTGTGAGGAGAACCCTGAGCCTGAATCTGCTACCACTTGTAGCCAGGATAAAGAAGTGGGTTCAAAGCGAAAGTGGATTGAACTCCTGTAAAGCTACAGAGACAAAAGTGGCAAGAAGCCTTCATCAACGACTGCGCTGGAACCCTGCCCTTCAGCAACCTGCTGTCGTCGAACCCTGACTCAGATCCAGCTTGCAACTTGCTCGGACGAGGGCTCGTTGACAGACATCTTTTCTCCAGAACAATTTCCAAGTTCAAAGGTAACTTTTTGACCGAGACCTACCAGGGCCTATAGTATTTAACCCACTCGTCATAGCGGTTTGCCTCAAACCTTATCCTTGTCCCTGTCAAGCGCAACCAGTTAACTTCAGCTGGTGCTTTGTGCTTTTTGGCACTAAAATGTAATCTAAAGTTAAATAATTCGTATCTACAAGTTTCAGTAATTGGATTTTTATTGTTTTGGTGTTATTTTGTTCATTAAAATTTTCTTTGTTTTTATAAATTGGTGTGGAACTATTATTGTGTTGTGCTTTTGATTTTTTGCATGTTTTCTTTTTTCTGAATGCTTTACACGATTTCTTAAATTAAGCCTGTCTGCTCTGTGCAAGGCGTTAAGATCAAGATTAAATTACTGAAATATTTGCAAGGATCATAATGTTATTCTCCGGTTGAGTGCCATCCACCATAACTAATAATCCACTTTATTACAACTACAAAGTCCATGGACTTCCTTCCAGAGAACATTTTCCTGGGACAACTTTAAAAGTTTTGTGGAGGTTTGCAAGGTGAGAGAATGTTCCTGCCAGTCTCAAAATATGCTTTTTGAATTAATATTCTCATAAGGGATTCATGATAAGCAAAGGTACTACCTTGGCAGTACTAGGGGCTCGAGAATGACTGCAGGGTATGATTGAAGGCTACATCATGAAACAACTGCTCACTGGGCATGACCAAAGTCAATGCCCAGTGGGCACTAGGAATACTGGTGCCAAGTCATCACTAGGCCCAGAGCCACACATTGCATCCACTACCAGCTGGGCACTAATAAAGGCAGTGCCTAGTGGCCATTGAGTAAGTTCAGGGAATACACAACGTTCACAGCCTGTGCCCAGTACTGTTTTAATGTGTATTATGTGTGCTTTTCACCATTTGATTCCTGAACATATATGTTCTTGGATGTAGTATTTAAGTGTAAAACTCAGAGGCCCGGCTACTCATTCACACCTTAATTGCAACTATATTCATTGAGTTGTTTAATACGCCAACTTAATTCTACAGCACCTTCTTCACACTAGGAATTAACTACACATCAATGTCTATCCAGCAAGTCAAGGATGCTTTCCATTGACCAGACTGAGTATTTATTCAGTGTTCTGGTTCGTGGGAAATATAAGTATTCTCACCTTCAATAGTCCCTGGTCATCAAAGCAAATGTACAGACTGGAAAAAATATCCCAATACCAAAATCAAATATTGATCTCTATACTGAATAAACAAATAACTAGGGGTTGGTGTGGATCGGTGTAACTTACAGGATTTGCTGTAACACAATGACGTAAATTTAAATCAAACTCACGCAAGATTACACTGCCTTATGCAGGGAGCATAACCCAGCCTTTAGCTCTATTTTCTTAATATTAATGCATAATGAACACTTGCATCAAAAATGTATCAGATGATGCATTTTATGGTAAGAAAATAGTGCTAAATGCAACAGAACAAGAACAGCAGCAGCCAACACCTGCTCATGCTCACCAAATTGGTTGTTCCTGTACTCCTGCAGTAGGATATTGTGCCAGATTACTCATAATTACTAAAGCTGATATGATTGTGTAATTTATGGAAATTTCATGTCAAAAGAGTAAAACAATATTACTGAAATTACCCCGGCATAATTAATATTTCACCAAGGCCTACAAGTAACGGTTTGACATTTGAAACAATGATGCCAAAATTAAGCAAGTATTCATTCAGGCATCATCCTTTTAGACAGTAAAACACCAAGCTTTATTGTTTTCTTGTCTCTGTTTCTAACAATTCTAAGTGTGCAATTAATTTTGATTATGAATGGTAAATCATGTGTGCCACTGCACCCAGTTATGAATGGTGTGTACAATGTGAATCAGCAGTGAATAAGGTAAATGCCTTGCCCAATTTATATTTGGAGACCTCTTAATGGCACAGAGAAACAATTCCTGGCACAAAACGTCCTAGCTCTGGAGTAAGGTTACTTTCTGCCATTAGGTTACTTTCTGCCATGATATGTACCCATAGGCTGACACGATGACAATAACGTCAGGATACTCCATCAAGGAAGGCAGAGTTTCTCATGGCCAACTTATCTGAATAATCCCTAAACTCTTCTTCTGGGCCTATGATTATTCATTTTCTAGATGTGCTGAGATGAAAAGAAGCATTTCTTGAGTGACAGACATGCAAAAAGACTCATGGAAATGAGACAGCCAACGAGAGGTAAAATAGGACCACAAAACAAATGTTACTACTCTACACAATTGTTCTCACACCTGGTCCTTAGATTGTTTACCTCATCTGGCAGTGAGTAAATTGTGATATTTTTTGAAAACTCTGCGTTGCCAAAGAAAATAGTCCCTTCCACAGGCGAGATATCGTTGGTAAAAGTAGGTTCAACGATCCAGGATACCGAAACATCTCCAAAATGCCCTTGGTTTCTTACAACAGCATAGTGAGCTGAAAAAGAAAAGAATATTCATCATTTACTGCAAAAAAAAATAGGTATACCAATCCGAATGCGTAGCTTTGAGGAAATGAAACTAACAGGTACTTCTATAGAAGGTAAACATAATGTGGCCAACAAAGATACAAATGTCATTCAGAATTATGCATCAGGACAGCTCTCAAATGTCTGTCACATATTTAAAAGACAGAACTCAAAGCACGATTCCATTGTATCATATGTTTGCATGGGTTCATAAAACTATACGCGCCTGCTTTTCACAGAGATATGGTATCTTTATTAACTCAACAAACAATCAAAGTTTTAGTCAGTCTCGGTGGGACTCAAGTACATTTTACTTCTGGGACTCGGCAGTCTCGCTGGTTCTGCGTATTTTTATCTCAATATTTTAAGAGATCCACTTTTCATAGGGCAAGGAGGATCAGCGAGGTTGTGTATGGCCAGTGGCACATAGGCAGTGGTCATCGCAGTGCATTCTAGGAAAACAGCATGGTTTAAACCCATCCTATAAACCCTTCTGAAGAGGAAACACTATCCAACCTTGCTAGTTTGAAGTTAAAATCGTGAAAGTTTGCACTGACTCTTGTTGGCTTTAGGCTGATGTCCAATGGAACATATAATCTGAATCAATGACACTGAAGAAGATTAATAATGACATTTTCAAGCATCCAGAAACAAGCAGAGAAGTAAAGTGTAGTAGTTTTGGCTCCACATCGCATAGTGACACATATTGTAGAAGGAGTGTAGATAATGTTCTATAGAATGCTTGGGTTTGGAATGGATTTGAGATGGGAGAATGGTCTCTGTGTGGTCACCAGGACTGGGTGGTTTCTGCCTTTACAGCTTTCAATAAACCGTATGTGCTACTGTTAGACGTGGCACCATTGGCGTGGGTCTCCTTTCCATTTTTGCTGTTCCCTTATTTATTTTTGCTGGTGTTAGATGCTTTGGGCACTGTGCCACTGCTGTCCAGTGACACAGAGCAAGTGTTCTCTGTTGTAAATTGATGTATGGATTAGTGATTCCATGTTTGGCTATTTTGGTTTACTTGTCAGACCCTAGTCTAGTGCACTTAGTGTGCCCAGGGCGTGTAAATCCAAATGCTGCTGGTGGGCCTGCAGCACTGGTTGTGCCACCCACAGAAGCAGCCTTGTAAAATATGTCTAAGGTCTGCCATTGCAGAGCCTGCGTGCAGTCTGGTAGTGTCATGCTGACTGGGCAAGTGCACCCACTTCCCAGTCACCAAACCTTCCCTTTTCTTCATATCAGTCACCCCTATGGTAGGCCCAAGGGCAGGGTGCATTGTAAGTATAAGGTAGGACAAGCCCTGGTGTGTGTGGCATGTCCTAATAGTGAATTACAGCCATTTTCGTTTTACACTATTGCAAGGTTACCTGTTCTCCTTGGCCAGAATCGGCTGTTAGAATTATTGCATTTTATAATCCTAACTGTCTCAGAGAACATGGTAGAAATTCGAGTTTAGTATACCTGAACTCAGAATAATAAAATACATATTTTAGTAAAGTTTATTTTAATATTCTGTGTTTGCAAATACCACTTTTAGAAAGTAGGTATTTTGCTTGTCTAACCATTAAAACCCGCCTCAGCCAAGTTGTGTATTCCTATGTCTGGTTTTGAGAGTGATGGGGCAGGGGAATTCCAGGAGACAGGCTAAGTCACCCAGTGCTGAATAGAGAGCTCTGCATCTAGATGGGAGGGAGGAGTTGCACCTGAACCTTGAATAGGGCTGTGCCTGCCTTCCACAATGCTGGCTCCACCCCCTGGAGAGCGGCTGATGTCTTTGCCCTGCACACTGAAAGACGAGAAAGAGTCCTGTAAACAAAGTGCTCTAGGACTGTACTTGCCTTCCACAATGCTGGCTCCACCTCATGTGGGGCGTCTGATGTTTATGCCCTGCACTGTGAAAGGAAAGGAGAAGTCTGGTAAACAGAGTGCTTTAGAACTCGTTTGGACTGGGCAAAGGCCCCTCTCCCCTCGGAGAACAAAGGATTTTGGGGTATAAATATTGGGACCCTGATCCCATGAAATTAGATCACTTTGGACTACAAGAAGAAACCTTTACTGAGGAGAGGAACCTGAAGAAACTGAGGAGAGACTATTCCCAAGCTGAAGCTCTGCCTGGGGGATTGGCCTGAAGTGGTTGCCTTACTGCCAAAGGAAGGAGAAAGGAACTTTGTGTACTTTGCTTTCAACTTGCAAAGGATTTCCAAGGGTTTGGAAAAGAGCTTGCCTCCTGCTGAAGTCTCACGGACAACAGACTCCCCCCCCCCCAGCTCCCCAGAGTTCTTTTGGAAGTGCCTGCTGCTGTTTTAGGCCTTCTGAGGAACTGCGTGTCGCAGTCGCTGTGCCTGCCCTCGCAACTGCGAAGGAGGGAGTCGCCGTTGGAACTGTCGCACTGCACCGCATCGGAGAGAAGCATGCCACAACGAAGAAGAAGCGTGTCGCCGTTGCTGCTGCCGTCACAACTCCGAAGAAGGAGGGTGTCGCCGCTGGAGCTGTCGCACTGCACCCCATCAGGAGAAGAATCTCCCAACGAGTTTGGAGCGTGTCGCCGACTCGCCATCGCTGTGTCTGCCGTCGCAACTCCGAAGGAGGGTGTCGCCACTGGAACTGTCGCATTGCACTGCATCAACCAAGAGCACTGTGGTTTTGTGAAAACGGGCCTTGTCACGTAAGGTCATGGTTTCGTCATGATTTTGGTGATGTCGAACCGTATTTAGTGAGTTTGGCTAATATGGAGTGAATTTGTCACGTTAACTAGCGAGTTTATTACGTGTTTGGAGATTTCGTCTCGAACATGGGTTCCATTTTGTTTTTGAGTCTCCATTTTGTGTTGCCATCACCCAGGCCGACGAATGTGGTCGAACGAAGCAGCCTGGCCTTCATGTGTTGGTATACATTAACAGGGTCTTTCTTGACTTCGAGGTGAATTGTAAGGATCTGATTCCTTCACCTGAAACTGACGCTGCCGAGTCAATTTCCCTGGTTTGATCGCTGTCTGAGATTGCCAATCACTGTTCAGGACATCGTTAACTTTTAGTCTCCTTACACATGCCTTATCTTGCTTGCTATCAGTCATTGTTTCCTTTTCTATGCTCTTTACTACATGCATTGTGCCATTCAATTATGGGTTTGTCCGGCTTGTGGATATTAGATTTGGGACATTCCCAATGATTAACTTTGGGTTGGGATGTTGCAAACTGAGCTTTTCGTCATGTGATACTTTGTTTGAGAATGTACCCCATTGGTTAGATTTTTGCGCAGTGGGAGTATGTTCGAAATGTGAATATTGTGTAGAAAAGGAGATGTCTTGCTCTACAAATTCGAGCAGTCTCCTGAAATATACCATGCTGTATTTTTAGGATCACTGTTACTGGCTGCAGCTAATAAACTTGGTCTCTGACGCCACCCAGAAGTATTCCGTGTCTCTGTATACCAAGACAGGTGAATCCGAAGACTTTGGGCGTGCCCCTGGCGCCGCTGGGTTCTAAAAGCCCGGTTCTCCAACTGGCGCCCAACGTGGGGCGATTTCAGCGGTACCGATCCAAGCCTGAAGATTGTGAGGAGCTTCGTGAGGAAATTCTGGAAGATGGCCCCCACTTCATCGACCCCGGCATGTCGAATGTGGACTGAAGGTTTTTGCTGCAAGGCTTCCCCATTCCAATGGCTACGAAGGACTGCTGCCCTGACTATCGCTCTGTCTTGGACCCTTTTGTGATGATTTATGGAGCGAGACGATAGACGGTCTTCTGGTGGCATGACAAGACATTTTGGTTAAGTATAAGTGGGTCGCTCCCATGACTTGGTTTTGTTTCTTGGGTTCTTTGATTTGGTTTTTTCAAATACCAAAGCCGAGGGGCTCGTACATTTGCGAGTATATCGTGTTAGATAACCCCTTGAAGTTTGAAGCTAGATTAGTGAGCGAAGATGCCTGGTCTTAGCAAACTTAGAAAATGGTTTTCTTGTAGTTGTAACAGGGATTCCCGATTGGAGGACTCGTGTCCGATACCTCCGGTTGGAACTTCGACTTATGAGCTCTATTCAAAGCATGGAGTGGGTCCCATTACGTATAATGAAGCATGGGTCCGCTTTACACAAAAAGATGGTTTTTTAAGATGGCCACAACATAGTAGTTTTGACTGAGATGTTTTAGATAATTTGGAAGTTGCGCTATTTAGGAAGAAAGCCCGGCCGGCGATGTTTGACTCTTTCCGCCTCTGGCGTAAGGAAGCCAAACAGCGAGAAATTAAGCAAGCTAAAAGAGATAGGAAAGAGAAGAATATATTGATAATGCAAGCTGCTAGGCAGTTTAAGAAAGACGAAGAAGATCGTGCGATTGAGGTGTCAGATAGACAACATTGTATGGCCATTGATAAATGTTATCCGGCCTTGCCACCGCTTCTTCCGAATGTGACTAAGGACCCTGAAAAGGATCCTTTGATGTCGCATTTGTTGAGATTACCACCCCGTTATGTGCAGAGTGCTACGGCACCTCCACAACCTCCAGTTGTTCAGCACCCTGCTGTTGTTTAGCCACCCGTTCTTCCACAGTTGGTTCTCCCACCTTTGGCGCAGCCTTCTCTAGGGCCGCCAGCTTTGCCTCAGACTCCCCTGCCTTCTTCTCCTTTGCCTTCGACTTCTTTTTCTACTGACCCTATGTCTTTGTTGCCTCAAAACACTTTGTCTCCTGTCCTCATGTCGACTTCTTCTCCTTCTGCTCGACAACGAATGACTGAGACTGTTACTAGCCTTTTGTCTCCTCTTTTTGGGTCACTGACCCCAGTTTCTGTAAGGAAACAAACGCGTAGTCAGCTCCCGAGTTCCGAGGAGCGGACAGTGTTAGATCTCCTTGCTCGTAGATGGGTTTTGAATACCTCCAGGTATGTTTTGCGAACGGTTATCGATATTTTCTTACAGTGGGAAGCACCAAAACAAAGGTATGTTTTCGATGTTATGTGTACTTTCCTTCATGAGGAATGGGATGATACTGAATTGGGTCCGATTCCATCGGAGTTACTTAATGTTCGTTCTGAATTTGCCAAAGGGACGATAGTGGGTCCCCATGTTGAGGAAGCGGTAGAGACGCTCCTTTCGTTTAGGTGTAGACTTCCTTCTCAGTGGTTGTTTGAACCTGATCCTTTTGTTAGGAGAAAAGTGAAGCAGTATCCAATGAGAGAGGTTCCCCCTGCATGGAGAGAGGAAGTTGTGGCTAATCTTAATCAGGGCATTCAGGGAGTACCGGCTCATTTTCAGCGAGTTTGGGTACATGTTCCTTGGAAGAGAGCTGAAGTCCTGGCTCTTAAGCAGACTTTGCCTGACACCCGTAAAAATCATGCAGGTTATTATAAGGAGTTGTCCCAGACAGTTGATGCATGTGTGATGAATTTGGCTGACATAGATATGTTGTTGGGGAATGTAGTCCCTCAACCTTTGTGGGCGAAGATCCGAAACGAGGCTCGTGCAGTAGAATTGGGAGATACGTGGGCTAATATTACTGCTGCAGATGGTCGGCAAGTAGGAGGGGCTAAACCTGAGCCTTTAGTTGCAGAACTACCTGGTAGGATCATTACTTTAATGAAGACTTTGATGCCTCCTATGAGAGTGAATTAGGGTAAGTTAGCAGCATGTAAGCAGAAGAAAGATGAGTGTGTGTCTGATTTCTTCACTAGGTTTGAGGAAACATTCATTGATCATAGTGGTCAGGATATAAGTACAGAAGGTGGTCAAAGGTTGTTTGTAGATAAGTTTGTCTTTAATTTGCTTCCTGAGCTTTCTAATAAGTTAAAGGACTCTGAGAGTTCATGGGCAGTTTCATCAGCGTCCCAGATATTGGCTACTGCACAATATTATGAGAATAGAGATAAAGATGAGAAAGATAAAGCAGAGAAGAAGACTAAAGAATTAAAGACGAAGGTTCTTTTACAGCAGGCGTATCCGCCTCGCCCTAATCAGCGTCAGTTCCAGCAACCTTCCCAGTTTCAACAACCTCCACAGTTTCAGAGATTGTTGCAGAAGCCCAAGTCTTTTCCTCAACGACTTCCACTAGGCCTTAATCAGTGTGCTTATTGTAGAGAGGAAGGTCACTTCAAGCATAGTTGTCCGATTCTGCTACAACGTGCGAATGGTATGTCTGGTGTGAGAGGTCGCGGTGTCCAGCAAGTGCCTTGGGGTAGGGGACGTGGTGTGTTCCTCCAGAATGGACGGTCCTTTCCCCCTCAGAATTCAATGAATTTTTTGATCAACAGAATGTTTTGTCTGGTCAGTCTGCTCAATATTATGGTGATGATTATTATGTCGAAAGTGAGAATGCTGATTTTCATGATAACTAGGACAGCCAAAGACAAAGAGAGGGAGTAGTGTCAGTTCCAGTAGACCAGAGTGGACCTTATGTTGAAGTGGTTTCATCAGGTGTGTCAGAACCTTTTCTTTTGGATACTGGTGCGTCAAAGAGTTCTATCATGCTCTCTAAACTCCCTGGCACACCTTTGTCTGGCTTGACAAATGTTTCGGTAGGTTTTTCTGGCGCCCCAGTTCGTAACCCGGTTTCTTGTCCTTTGTCTCTTTCTGTTGGGCCTTGTGAGTTGGAAGCACCTCTTATTCTAACGACAGGTTGTGGTGAGAATCTGTTGGGTTTGGACTTGTTGAAGAGATTGCATGCGACTTTGTATTGTTCTTTTTTGGGAGTACATCTTACGTTGGGTGAGAAAGTGATTTCTCCGATGTATTTGTCTAAAGATCGTCTTCCACTGGAATTGCGTTCTCTCCCTGATACGCTTTGGGCTACGGGCCCAAATGATGTGGGTCTGTTGCAGATTCCACCATATGTTGTTACCCTCAAGGCGAATGCTAAGTTACCTCGCATTCCTCAATATCGAATATCGAGTGATGGTGAGAGAGCTCTTTTAGCGATTATCTATGATTTGGTTGAGAAAGTTGTGATTGAAGAAACGAGAGGTAATGTGTGTAACAGTCCTGTTTTGCCTGTTCTTAAACGTACTGACTCTTCTCAGCCACCTGTGTATCGGTTTGGGATCGACCTTCGTGAGGTTAACAAGATAGTGGTGTCACAGTTTCCTGTTGTTCCGGATATTACTGCTTTATTGACTATGATGCCTGCTTCAGCTGCTTGGTTTTCTGTTATCGATCTGAAGAATGCTTTCTTTAGTATTCCGATTGCTGAAGAGAATAGAGATATTTTTGGCTTCTCTTTAGGAGGCCGAAGTTTCCGGTTCAAACGCGCTCCTCAAGGTTATTGTGAAAGTCCTTCCATCTATAGTCAAGCATTGAAAACTCAGCTTGATTCTTTTGTTTTACCTTCTGGTGCGACTCTTATCCAGTACGTGGATGACTTGTTGGTTGCTGCTGATGATGAAGAAATCTGTAAAGAAGTTACTCTTTCTTTGTTGAGACATTTGTCTGACCTCCATCATAGAGTGTCACTTTCGAAGTTGCAATATTGCCGCCAAAGAAGTGACCTACTTAGGTCATCTCTTGTCGAAGAAGGGACGACGATTGACCCCAGAACGTATACAAGCATTGCGCAAATGACTGTACCATCCACACAGAGAGAAGTGCGTGCTTTCTTGGGTATCACTTCGTATTGTAGACAGTGGATTCCGAATTTTTCTTTGTTGGCAAAACCTCTGTTGGCACTTACTCTTAAGGATACACTGAATCCTCTTTCTTGGTCTGACGAATATCAGAGAAGTTTTTCTGAATTGCGTGATGCGTTGTGTTCTGCTCCGGTGTTGGGTACCCCCGACTACAGTAAGCCTTTTACGCTTACGCACGAGAGAGAGGGTTGTGTGTTGTCAGTGTTGACACAACAGTTTAGAGACAAGCAACGCCCATGTGCGTATTTCTCAGCTACCTTAGATCCGGTAGCTTAAGCGTTACTGAGTTGTCTGAGAGCTACAGCGGCAGCGGCTGCTTCTATTCGACAGACTGCTGGTCTGGTATTGAATAATACATTGATTGTGATGGTCCCACATGCAGTGGATACACTATTTATTAAAACGAAGACTGAGCACCTGACTAGTGCACGTTTGTCAGGTTATGAGTTGACGCTTTTGGCTAGTCATGTGCATATAAAGCGGTGCAATGGTTGAATCCAGCTACGTTGTTGCCGATTTCTGTAGAGACAGATGCTTGTTTTCTCTGGACAGAGGAGGAAACGAAGGGTAGAATTGATCTGAAAGATACTCCTCTTTCGAATTCTGATGGTACTTAATGGGTAGACGGTTCATGCTTTAAGCTCCCGAATGGTGATACGACTGCAGCGTATGCGGTTACGACTTCGCACACGATTGTTGAAACTGCACGTATTCCACAGAATTCAGCTCAAGCAGCAGAGTTGATTGTACTGACGAGAGCGTGTGTGTTGTCGAAAGGAAAGAGAGTGACTGTGTATACCGATAGCCAATATGCGTTTGGTGTTGCTCATAGTTTTGGACGTTTGTGGGGAGAGAAAGGATTTCTTTCTTCTCATGGTGCGTAGATTTAGCATGGACAGTTGGTGAGTGAACTTCTTGAGTCAATCACTTTGCCGATACAAGTTGCGATTGTGAAATGCAGTACACATAAGAAGGTTACGGATGATGTTGATCGTGGTTTACGGATGAAGTAACACGAGAAACGGCGAAAGATGTGACGAGTCAAATGTATGTTGCAGGCCCTGCTAGATGGGTTCCGGAAGGGACAATGTGTGAAGATACAATAGAGAGTGTGAAATCGATTCAGGCTGAAGCTTCGGAGAAAGAATTGAATGTGTGGAGAGAGACTACAGGAATGTTGGATTCGACTGGCTGTTGGATTGAGTTGTCAGAACACCAGCGATGGTTGTTGCCTGATGGGTATGTGCTTCCAGTGGTTACGATGGCACATGGTTTGGCTCACATCAGTTCGAAAGGAATATGTAAGTTGTTGGCTCCAGTAGGGCAGAATGCTGGAATTCCCAAATGTGCTGAGAATCTGGTGAAAAACTGTATGATTTGCTTGATGCATAATCCTGGTAAGGGAACCCCAACTACAGCAGGTCATTTTGCTCCTCCAACATATCCGTTTGAGGTTCTACAGTTGGACTTTTTCATATGGAGAGATGCAACAACCTGAAGTATGTCCTTGTGGTTGTTTGCGCCTTTTCAAGATGGATAGAGGCTTACCCCCTTAAGGATAATACTGCCTTATCTACAGCCAAAGTTGTGTTGAAGGAGTTTTTCCCTAGGTATGGATTGCCGAGAATGGTATGGAGTGACAACGGAAGTGAATTTGTGGGTCAGATTATGAAGAAAGTGTGTGCAGGTTTGGGAATAAGGCAGAAATGTCATGCTGCGAATCACCCCCAGTCAGCTGGTTTGGTTGAATGCTACAATGGAACTCTTAAGCTTAAGTTGGCTAAGATACAAGCGAGCTCTGGCATTGCATGGCCTAATGCCTTGCCATTGGCACTTTTGTCAACGAGGACAACAGTACATTCTCGTGTGGGACTTAGCCCATACGAAATTTGCGTTGGTCGCCCGGCGAATGTTCGGAGTGTGCCGAGGCCAACTAAGTACAGCGACATCGAGTGTCCTATGTTAGTTGATTATTTACATGATTTGACTGCTAAATTGCTTGTTCTTCACCACCAGGTGCACGATACCTTACCGTCAGCTTCTGTGGATGCAGGCCACTCGATTCAACCTGGGGACTGGGTGCTAATACGGAACTTCCAAAGGACGAAGAACCTCGAGTCGAGGTGGATTGGTCCTTTCCAGGTTCTGCTGGCGACTCGAACAGCTGTCAAAGTTGTCGGCAAGAAAAACTGGGTGCATGCCACCCATTGCAAGAAACTTCCTTTACCGTATGACCGATGGATTGCTGATGGTCCTGCTGATTCAGAAAGCGAGAGAGTTTTGGAGTTTGTCCCCTTTAATGATGCGCATTTGAAATGAACTCAGTCAGAACGTGCGGATTATGAAGTTTTACAAGAAGCTGTGCCGTCCTGTTTGAGACAATACACTACCAATCCCGAGACGCTTTTACAGGATCAGACGGTGTCTGGTAAAGAACGTTATAATCTGCGAACCAGATTGGACAAATAAAGATCACATATTTTTTTTCTAAATTATACTCTTTCAGACAGAAGACTTTTTTTTGTCTTTTCTTTTTCGAACCACCATCCGGGTTCAGCTGCAGGGTCACGGTATAAGTTCTTAAGGGGGGACCCGCGTATTGACAGAAGGTCTGTGATTCCGGGAATGTCTAGGACGCCTGGACGCACACTTAAGTGAAGATGGAAAATTGCCGTGAGCAGCACGTTAGAGGGTGGAGTCTTTTGTTGTTGAGAAAAGAGATTTTAAGATGAGATTATACACATTGGTTCGTAACAAATGTTTTAATATATTGTGTTCTTTTGTGTTTTTAAGTTTCACATTAGCTTGTGTGGGTTGGATTGTATATGCTACATCACTGATTTCTGCACCCACCACTCAACCTATGCTTTCTTCTACTACTATTTCTTTGCACCAATTCTATACGTTGTCTGAACATGAACAGATAAGGAGATCAGAATTTGTAAACAACTCATTGTACAGCTGTTGCATCAGCATCAGTTGGTAGTCAATCCTACAAATTGTTGGGTATGTGGTCTTATGCCTCATACGACAGATAGAGGTATGCCATATCTGGTTTTGCCTTTTTCTTCCAATGGGTCTGTATGGGCTTTTCAGACTATGCTCATCTATGCGAATGAGCTATATCCTTTGCGTTCCATGAGAGATAATCTGAGTAATAGTGCCTTGATAAAGGGAATAGTAGATATGATCCGAGATAATGATGCATACAATGCTATCCCTAAGGATGAGGCACAGGCTTATATTGGTTGGAATGTCACTGGATATAGCACTAGTTTGACAGAGTAGGAGAGACAGAAGAGGTCTCCCCCGATTTGGATCGTACCCCATCGAGGCCACTTTTGTTTACGTGGTACTGGTCGAAATCCGAGAGCTCAGCTAGGTGAGAGTGTATGTGCTCAAACCGACGTTTTTGCATCCCAGACTTCTCCTCCGTTTGTGTCAGCTAAAGGTACATATTTTGTATGTTATGACAGAGCCTGCACATGGTTGCCACCTGATTTCTCATGCACATGTTATGTGGCGTTTTTGCTTCCCCCTACATACACGGCTGCTATGGATTATCACAGAACAAGATATGTTAGAAGTGTCTTCGATCAGGAAGATACCGCAGTACAGGAAGTTGGAGATTTTTTCAAGGATTTCCTACCCTTTTGGGGTCCTATGGCCAATAGCAGGAATATACGACAGCTTACGAGAGTGGTTGAGGCCACCATAAATGAGACTGCAGGTGCTCTCAGTAATATTACAGCGGAAGTTCAAGCTGATCGTGTTATGACATTGCAGAATCGTGTTGCGTTAGATGTCATACTTGCAGATAGAGGAGGGGCATGCAAATTGATACAATCTAGTTGCTGTGTTTACACACCAGGTAATGCCCCGACAGTATACCAAGCCATTTCCAGATTGCATAAGGTTTCTGAGTCTATTCATGTAGACGAAATAAACTGATCGTTGATTGGATGGTTTTGGGAACTGCTGTCCAAATGGGGATGGAAAGTTCAGATTTTTCTTGGTATGGTTTTAGCTATTCTCTTCTCTTGTTGTCTTTGCATCCAGTGTGCTCCCGCCGTTTGTGGTCTTTGTGCTACTACGTGTGTGCGGAGACCTGTCTCGAGAGAAGTAGAAAGTAATAGGAGGATGCTCCAACAACACCTTGATGGTCTGATGAAGATTGATATAGACCTAGATTCAGATTAACGTGAGTTTAGGTTATTGCCTACGTAATGGCAAAAGGAGGATCTGTGGTTCTGTGAAAACGGGCCTTGTCTCGTAAGGTCATATTTTCATCACGATTTTGGTGATGTCGAACCGTATTTAGTGAGTTTGGCTAATATGGAGTGAATTTGTCACGTTAACTAGCGAGTTTATTACGTGTTTTGAGATTTCGTCTCGAACATGGGTTCCATTTTGTTTTCGAGTCTCCATTTTGTGTTGCCATCACGCAGGCTGACGAATGTGGTCGAACAAATGAAGCGGCCTGACTTCGAGGTGAATTGTAAGGATCTGATTCCTTCACCTGAAACTGACGCTGCCGAGTCAATTTCCCTGGTTTGATCGTTGTCTGAGATTGCCAATCACTGTTCAGGACATTGTTAACTTTTAGTCTCCTTACACATGCCTTATCTTGCTCGCTATCAGTCATTGTTTCCTTTTCTATGCTCTTTAGTACATGCATTGTGCCATTCAATTATGGGTTTGTCCGGCTTGTGGAGATTGGATTTAGGACATTCCCAATGATTAACTTTGGGTTGGGATGTTGTAAACTGAGCTTTTCGTCATGTGATACTTTGTTGAGAATGTACCCCATTGGTTAGATTTTTGCGCAGTGGGAGTATGTTCGAAATGAGAATATTGTGTATAAAAAGAGATGTCTTGTTCTACAAATTCGAGCAGTCTCCTGAAATATACCATGTTGCATTTTTAGGATCACTGTTACTGGCTGCAGCTAATAAACTTGGTCTCTGATGCCACCCAGAAGTATTCTGTGTCTTTGTATACCAAGACAGGTGAATCCTAAGACTTTGGGCGTGCCCCTGGCACCGCTGGGTTCTAAAAGCCCGGTTCTTCAGCACCTCGCATCCCCGAGAAGTGCGCTGCCGTCGGAGCTGTTGTTGTCGCATCTTGAATGTCGCTGCTGTAGTTGTTGCATCGAGCGGAAGCTTCACGCATCGTGGAAGAAGAGCGTCGCCGCTGGAGCTGTTGCCGTTGCATCGTAAGGGTGTCGCTGCCGCAGTCCACGCATCAAACCGAGGACTTCTCGCATCCTCGAGAAGCGTGCCGCATCTGAAAGATCTTCACGTCTTTATTTCTTTGTATCTGAACTTTGCCGCATTTTTCATCGCTGCAACATTGCTTGTTGTGGAAGCGCAATGCAACTTAAGGTATATTGACGCAGAGTGTCGCATCTAAGAACTGAACTAAGCTTAAATCTACCATCTTAAAGTAATCATAGTGTGTATTTTCGTTGTTTATGGTCTTGTGGTAACTCTATATAAAGTCTACTTATTTTTTATATAAAACCTTTGTGGTGTCCATTTGTAGTGTTGTCACTGGGTTACTGTATGTGGTCACAACTGCTTAACTTACGCCTCTGAAATAAACCTTGACTGCTCACGCCACGCAGCCTAGAGGGTGAGCAGGGGTTATTTTAGGCATGTAATCCCCATTGTGCTGACTAGAGGAGAGGGTCCCTAGTTGTCACAAGTACCTACCTGTGCCAACTAGAGACCCCCAAATCTAACAGCTACAAACTGGGCTCAGTTAGGGTATTACTACATTTTTCCGATGACAATGAGGAAAACCATCCTACAAGACAGAACTGACGCACGCTTGGTTGAGCAACTGCTCCATCACAGAAAAAACAGTTGAGGCTGCTGAGCACGCTGTGATGGCATAGGTGATTGGAGCATATGGAGGAACTGGGACGTGCATAGACTGCTCAACAGGAAGGCTCCAGTTCCGGATTTACAGACGGCAGTTTAGGTCTGGTGTCTGTGTGTGTGGGAGGTGCAGCGAAGGACAGCCGGCATCTGGGGGCAGAATTGGAGGACACCGTGCTCCTCGCGCACAGGTGCAGGACCCATTATAGTAGGCCAGGCATAAATGGTATTCAACGTGCAGGTGCAGTGGACATGCTTATGCGTCAGGTAAGTGCAATGCAGTAGTTTCAATTGGCACAGCCCGCATGTGCAGCGGACATATGTAAAGGTCAGGCATGTCCAAAGTGGCTGTTTTAATAGATGCAGCAACCGTCTTGCAATGCATCTAAAAAAAGAATCCTAATTTTCAATACTCTTTTCACATTTATATTTAAACTCAGTAGTCAATTTAAAAGTGGAAATCATTTCAGGCGTCATTGAAGCACCTGCATTATAAGCAACGGCAACAATGAGGCTGCCATTTTGAAAAAACACAAGCAAAAAGAACAATTGATGGACAGAATGCAGAACAATGTCATACATTCACCCCAGTACAGAGACCTAGGCCTAAATCCATCGTCTTTTGCTCCCCATGCCATTCCAGTTTGAAACCAGCCTTATGCAAATCAGTCTTGACCCTGCCCCCAATGGGAAAAGTCCAGCCCGAACTGCCAAGCCTGGTCCTCCCTGGACTGGAAACAAGCTTCCTAGGACCGGTTTCTGTGTTTCACCCCTCATCAGCCAGGATAGCTTGACTCCAGGGGCATGGAGAGCACGGGAACCATATCTGGGCATTCCGTCCATCAATTGTATGTATCTTGAAAAATCAGGAATTGTTGTGTGCAAACACTATTTATACCAGTGAAGCCATTCCAACATTCCTAGTACTCGATTAACCATTTAATCTTTGTTTTCACAAAGCAACGGGAGTTGAGGTTCCGTGACAATTAAAGTGGTGTTTTTGACTCGCTCGAATATGGACGAGTTTGGTATCTATGAACCGCAAATGACGAGTTTAGTGGGTGTACGCGTTTTAGCTACGCTAACCTGAACCGTTCACCTTGTTCGTGGGTTTCTCCATCTGAACCCACGGGTTCCATTTTAGATACAGCAGCCATTTTGTCTCTTGCCCTCAAGTAGCCAACGAACGGACACTGTCCGCTTCGTGACCCTGGATTCCCAAGCTCTTGCGGAAGACACGTGTTTCTTTGAGGGTGTCTTTATGACGAGGGGGATGACACTGCAAAAGCAGATGGCCCCGCTTGAGGCTCATCTTGCCGTGCCGGTCTATTGTTTCGGCCGTGCATTCATTAGGCATGTTTCCTTTGATCCTGCAATCGTGTTTCCGATATCACCCCCTTACACTCTTTTCAATCTGTTGACTATCTTTGTCTTCCCTTGCACCTGTTTCTGACTCCTTCCTTAACTCGTTTACAGCCGGAATGGAATGTACCAAATGGTGGGATAATGTACTTTTACAGTTGGGAACCGGCGATGCTACTGTAATTATGTTCCGGGACCCTGAATACATGAAAGCGACCCCTTTGAAGTTTACTGTGAGAACTGAGTTGTGACCTTTTGTTTGCCGTGTTGTTCTATGATAAAAATTTGTATAAAAGGAGCGATCCACAGTTGCAATTTGAAGCAGTCTCCTAGAACCTACACGTGTTGTACTTCTTGTGACTTCTGTGTTCCCTGCAGTAAATAAACCTCGATCTTTGACGCCGAAGGAAGTGTCCCGTGTCTCTGTCATTTGTACGCCGGAACAGGTAACCCACGAAGGTTTCAGGTGTTGTCCCCTGGCACCGCTGGGCCTTAGAAAAGCCCAGTCCTTCAGAGTGAATAAGACTTGGAGTTACATTGCCCAAGTTTTGAAGCACACAGTGATGTGCACACCTTTGCATTCACATCAAATGACCAGTGGTGCAGTACTTCAGGATATTACACTTGGTGATGTACACACCTCTTTGCAGGTTGTGAAACACACCTGACAACCAGCAGTTCATCACTTCCGAATATTGTACACAGTGATGTACAATACCCATTGAGTTCCTGCTTATTTATTTATTTATTTATTTATTTATTAATTAATCTTATAGAGCGCGACAGCTACCCGTAAGGGTTTCCCGGCGCTGATTGACAGTAAGCACATGATTGATCCTGAAAAAGAAGAATTATTGGGCAAACAGCCAGGTCTTTAAGGCTTTTCGAAAACGGAGATGGCACTGCTCCATTCGTAAGTCCATGGGAAGAGAGTTCCACAGTTTGGGTCCCAGTACAGTAAAGGAATGGCCTCCCATTCTGGAAAGTCTGAATCTAGGTACGCAGAACAAATGTTGGGAGGAAGAACGGAGTGAACGTGTGGGTAAATAAGGCTTGACGAGTGCTCGAAGGTAAATGGGAGCAACATCAATTTTAATCTTATGCATAAAGCATAGTGCCTTGAATTTTACACGATTTTCAATATTAAGCCAATGAAGTTGCTTAATGCGTTTCGTAATAGGATCATATTTCCGACATCCACACAGGAGTCGGGCAGCAGCATTCTGGACCAATTGGAGACGACGCAAGATCGCCTTGGTAACCCCCAGATAGAGCACATTACTGTAATCCAATCTAGAGGTCACCAAGGCCGTCACAACAGATCTCTGGGTGTCAGATGGCAGAATCCAGAAGATCTTTCTCAGCCATCTAAGAATAGTAAAACAGGTGGCTGAGACTTTATTGACTTGGTCTTTCATCGACAGATCCCTGTCAATGAGAACCCCGAGGTTCCTAGCACGTTCAGATGGAGTAGGTAAAACGCCCATGGTTGACGGCCAGTGTCTTGGACTCCAAAGGTCAGGCTTGTTGCCGAAGACAAGCACCTCCGTCTTTTCGCTGTTAAGTTTTAGAAAATTACGGCTCATCCAGCGAGAAATGTCACTAAGACCGGATTGCAGAGAGGAAGGTGAAGAAGGGTCAGCTTGAGATAAGGAAAAAACAATCTGAGAATCATCAGCATAAGTGAAAAGATTAAGACCAGAAAGCTGTGCAACATGAGCTAACGGAACGACATAAAGATTAAAGAGAAGAGGGCTAAGAATAGAACCCTGGGGAACACCGTGAGGGGAATTGTGGATGTTTGAAGTGGAAGTATTTGAGAAGATTTGAAAAGTCCTATCAGAAAGAAAGGACGAAAACCAAAGTAAGGCTTTGTCACAAATGCCAAAAGAGGCAAGGCTATCGAGAAGAATACTGTGGGAGACAGTATCAAAAGCTGCACTGAGATCAAGCAAAATCAGTGCAGCTGTTTGACCCTGATCCAATAATTGGCGAATGTTCTCAGTAACACCTAGTAGGGTGGTTTCCGTGGAAAAGCCTTGGCGAAAGCCAGATTGGGATGAGTGAAGAAGATTATTAGAAGTGACAAAACGAGAGAGATGTAGATGAATATGAATTTTGCTTTCCCAGCGCACAGCTCCACAGCTCACCCAGGCAGTGCTCTGCCTCTGACCGCCGCAGACCATGGTTCGAGGCCATATGTCTTGCCCTTGGACTTTCTTTTTCCACTCTTGTCAGCTTTCTCTACCCACTGTCCTCTGGATTTTCTTTTCCTCCAAAATTCCCTATTTTTCGTACTCATTTTTATTTTATCTAGTTCATTATTTATTCTTACTCAAGCTTCTTTCACCTACTTTTGCTCCACTTTTTCCCAGAGTCATGCCCCTTCTGCTACTCCTGATGCCCCTTCCACTTCAGCGTGTTCCCACTACTGTCTCCCAGCTGTCCCATCCTCCCCAACCCCTACTTAATGGCGGCTGCTGTGCGGCCGCGCCGCTGGCGCACCGGCCTCGACCACCTCCAGGAAACCTGGTCGTTCGAACCACCAACACTACAGCTCCTAGCTCTCTATGCACTCAACGTCAGCAAGAACAACAACTGCAAGCTCTTCTCACCTTTTGACTCCGATGGACCCTTCACCTGCCAACAATGGCGACACGCCTTCACCTTTGCCAAGACCCAGGGCCATTCTCTTCCCTCCAGCCACAACTTCACTGCACCCCAAACCCTGCAATGCATCTTCCTCAACATCCGCTCCCTCTGCAAACACGGTGCAGAAATTTGGGACCTCCTTGACAGCATCACCCCTGACGTCGCCTTCCTCACCGAAACCTGAATGAACCGGGACCTGACATTGCGTTTACCATCCCCAAAGGCTACAAGGTCACCCGGAAGGAACAACCCAGGGGAGGAATTGCCAATGCTCACAAATCCAACCTTTGTCTGAGCACCTACACGGACGTGCCCACAGACCTGATGGAACACCTCCATTTCCAGATACAGACAAACTCATCCACCAACCTCCGAGGTATCCTCATCTACAGACCCCTTGGAACCCGCACACTTTTCTCCGACTCCATCACCGGCATCATTACCCCGCAAACCATCACCTCCCCCAACTACACCTTACTGGAGGCCTCAACTTCCACCTCGACAACTGCCAAGACCCCAACTCCTCCTCCCTCCTCGACAACCTCCAAAACATTGGACTCAAATAGATCGTACTGGAACTTACGCATTCAGCAGGACTCACCCTCGACCCCATCTTCACAGCAGGAAACTCCATGACCTTCACCCACACCTCGGAAGTCTCATGGATGGACCACTGCTACATCCACTTCACCTTCAAAACTAACATATCCTGCAGATACCTAGTCCTGCTCCAGCGCAGGAATAGGAATATGATCTCCGACGACCACCTCCCTCAGCAGCTCTGCTACCACTGCCTCAGACAATGACCCTACCACCGCCACCCATACCCTACACAACTGGGTCACCAACTGCACCAACACCATCGCCCCTTCAAGAAAACATCCAACCCACATACCAAGAAAGCCAGCTGGTTCTCCACTGACCTCCAATAATCTAGAAAAACCTGCAGACACCTCGAAAAGCTTTGGAGGAACACCAAAACCCTAGCATACCTCGACAACTTCAGAGCAGCCATCATCGTCCACCACAAACTCATCAGATACTCGAGGAAGAAAGCTCTCCAGGACGGAATCTCCTTCCAAGCACACAACAAGGAACTTTTCGGGATCATCAAAGTGTTCGCCCAAACAACAGTGAGACAACCTACAATCCACCCTCCCAGGATCTCTGCGACAGACTCAGCGCCTCCCTCCATCACAAAATCAATACGATCAATGATAACTTCAACAAAAACAACCCTCATGAGAAACTCACATCCACCGCTCTCCACACTACAAAGCCGACACTGGACTGCTGGACGGCCTCAATGACACCCTAAAGTCAATGAAGGCAACCCACTCTGGGGCCCCCACGGACCCCTTCCCCCATCACATTACCACAGAGCCACAGACATCATCGCCCGAGCTTCAACGTATCATCAAACGCTCCTTCAAGAAAGCCTCCTTCCCCGATGTCTGGAAACACGCCGAGATCAACTCTCACCTGAAAAAATCCTTGGCGGACCCACCGACCTCAAGACCTTCAGACCTATCTCTCTACTACCATATCGGGTTAGAGTAAAGGAAAAAGCAGTCAACAGTCAACTCGCTGGCTTCATAGAAGGAAACAACATCCTTGAACCCTCCCAATCCGGATTCAGGAAGAACCACAGCACCAAATTCGCCCTCCTGGCCACGACAGATGACATCCACTTCCTCCTCAACAGGGGAACGACTGTGGTCCCCATCCTCCTGGACCTCTCCGCTGCCTTCGACACAGTCTCACACCACACCCTAGACCACAGACTCCACAATGCTGGAATCTGGAACTGGTTAGAGAAGTGTGGCTCACTGGTTAGAGCAGGCAGACCCTGAAGCAGAGGTCAGACCCGGGACCAGGGTTCGATTCCCGACGCGGCAGGGTGTTGAGCTCAAAATGTCCACGGACTCGATAATTCTCGCTTCGGTGCCTGACCTAATCATGGGTTCACACTCTGCAACTCTGGGCATTAAGCTTGCTTAATCTCCACAACGGCCCCCCGCGGCGGGATGCTTGGCTTTCACCTTGGGGATGCCCTGTAGGGGCTATCTCACAGGGAAAAACCAGGACGGGTTCCCAAGGCAAGCGCGGAGATACCCCCTCGGGGGTCGATTCTGGCGCTATATAAGAAATATAATAATAAGGCCCTCGACTGGATCCGCTCTTTCCACTCTGGCAGAACGCAGAGGCTCAGACTCCGTCCTTTCCTCTCGGAACCCACAACAACCACCTGCGGAGTACCCCAAGGATCCTCCATCAGCCCCACTCTGTTCAACGTCTACATGGCACAACTCATATCCATTGTCAGTTCACACGGACTCAACATCACATTGTACACAGACGACGAACCAAACATCCGCAAACACAAGGAAGGAATGGAATCAGTCGCCAGGTGGATAAAGAACAACTGGCTACAACTCAAAACAGACGAAACCGAGATACTCATCATGGGCTCACACCCCAACGCATGGAAAGACACCTGGTGGCCCCTCGCCCTCGGGAACCCATTCTTCCCCACAGACCACGCACGCAATCTCAGAATCATCCTGGACTCCAAACTTAAAATGGACCGCCAGATCACAGCTGTCACCTCCTCATGCTGTCACACCCTATGCCTACTCTGAAAGACCTTCAACTGGATTCCCCTCGAACACAGGAAAACCATCACACATGCCCTCATCAGCAGCAGATGCACTCTTTGCAGGGACCAACAAAAACCTCACCCGCAAACTTCAGAATATCCAGAACGCCACCGCCACCATTCCGCGTCACTGACACATCAGCCAACATCTTCGATCACTAAACTGTCTCCCTGTCGGGAAGAGAATTACTTTCAAGCTTCTTCCCCATGCACACAAGGTCCTCCACAACACCGTCTCTCGTTCAATGCACCCGAAAGAGCCCTCCGCCCAGCCCAGCTCTCTCTCGCCAAGGTACCATGCATCAAGAACAGGAGGAAGCTCCTTCTTCCTCCTCGCAGCCAAGGCATGGAACACCCTCCTTCTTAACCTCCAGCAGAAACCTACACTCTCCAAGTTCTTGAAGGATCTCAAGACCTGGCTCTTCAAAGAACCACGGTGATCACCCAGGAGCTGCCCCTGCGAGCACCTCGAGACCCTTTTCCAGTGAGTAGCAGCGCTTTACAAACTCCTGATTGATTGAGTGATTGATGTGAACACCTTTACGTGCACACTAAACAACCAACAGTACATAATTTCAGGATATTACATGTGCTGATGTGCACAACTTTACGCATGCGGTGAGATACACACTTTGAATTAACCTGTATAATCGTAAGCCTACTTTGAACAACAAACTACAGGAGGTGTTTTCTCTCATATTTTAGATTTGATTGTTGGTCGTTTTCATTATGCAGTCAGTGAATCCCCCACCACAATTTTTGACACTCCAGGTGAGCCACCAATTCCTTGGAGGCAGTGGTTTGATGCTTTTGAGCTGTATTTAGGGGCCACTGGGGCATCAAGGTTTAGACCAGAATGAAAAAAAATCCTATTACTTCATTCCTTAAGTTTCGAAGGAAGGTCTACATTTAAAGATCTTCCAGAGGTGGAGTTAGTGGAAGGTGAAGAGCTCAACAAATTTCAAGAAGCTGTTAAGACACTGGTGAACAGGTTTAATATACCAAATAGTGTGCTGGTTTCTAGGCAAATGCTTATTAAGAGAACCCAAAAAATTGAGTTACTAGAGTATTTTGAAGACATTCTGGCTTTCAAAGGAAGGCACATTCAAGGTAAAATGTATGTGACAGTTAAGGAACCAAACATTCTTGGTTGGTTCCATCTGTGTTTGTTTAGCATGGATTGAGGCCTGGATCTAAGGAACAGGTTTTAGTGATCTGAAACACCAGCATAGTCGAATACATGCTGAATATTTTCACAAGCGTTTTTCTAGGGGAACTAAGAAAGATTAAAAGTTTCAAGCACAGAATTAAAATCAAGGAGAAGTGGTACCCGTTAAACACCAATTGAGAGGGGTACCTTTTAGTGTGAAGGATGACCTATACAAACAATTGGAAACTTTGACTAAGAGGGGCATCATAGAGCCAGTGGAGTCATCACTCTGGCTTTCCCCGTTGGTGGTGGCACACAAGAGGGTATGTGTTAACCTTTGCACTCTCAACAAAGTGATATGGGTGGACTCTCACCCCTTTCCTAAAATAAACGAGATGATGGCCTCAGTTGCAGGAGCAAAGTTGTTCAACAAACGTTATTTAGCATCTACGTAACACCGGAATGAGTTAGATCTGGAATCCTGTCAATTCACTCAGTGATTAATTTGAGCCAGTGGTTTCTGCTGCTAAGCACAGGCACTTAATTATTGACACTTATAGCGTGAACTCGACCTAAATGTATTAGGGCGGTTTTCATGAGCACCAGTTAAGGAAACATCTATTTTTTGTAGGCATGGGGAGATAACATGATTCGCCAAGAATCACAGGATGTTGAGCCTACGCCGAGACTCGTAGCTGGTTCCCCAGCTCTAAAGTTGGCAACTCTGGCAATCACACCACATCCTCTCCCCGCTTGTGGGGTTTCATGGTTAGTAATTAGTTCTGTTACAGGCGGCGCTAATAGTAGAAATGGGCGAGTGCAAGCTGCATCCTTACGAGAGCCTTGGCACTTATTTTCATTCAAATTAACCACTGTCTTAACTGCTTTCGTTTTCCCCTGGGCAGCGTATAAGAACTGCTTCATGCCATTTGGCCTGGCATCAGCTGCTTCAGTATTCCACAGCGTGATGTTTACATTATTCAAGGGGATTAGAAATGTAGCCATCTTTCAAGATGATGTTTTGATATTCACCAATGATCGCCAGACTCATGATGTGGCACTAAACCACTCACCATTTTTCAGCAGCAGGGTGTTGCATCGAAAAGAGAAAAATGTGAGTTTTTAAAAGAAACCTTTGAGTACTTAAGCCATATGATTTCTAGTACTGGTACTAGACCAAAACCCAGGTTGGTCAGTGCTAGTCTAGAAACACCACCTCCCACTGACAAAGTGGGGGTTAAGACTTTCCCTGTACTGAGTGAATTTTATTCACACTTTTCCCAGATTTGGTATCTAAGGTTAGACATATCTCTAATTTACTGAAAAAGAGCGTACAATTATGAACCTCATTACGATGATGGACGGACTGCCACTGACAGGTTGTTAGTGGCAGTCTGCCCGACATCCAGACCATCGGTCTGACTGCCTGATTATAATACCGGCAGACGGAGCACAGAGGTCGCGGAAAAAACTGCCACCTCTGACGGGATCCATGATCCTGAAGCGACCGCGGTTATCCTATCCCTACAATGGAGGCAGGGCCTGCGCAGGCACCGTCGTACGGTATAGGATGTCCCTTTAAGATTGTCTTTTATGGCAGTCACACTGCTGTGAAAGATTGTAAGGGACTTTGGGAGGCCCAAGCATTTACCCCATAGGCCACCGTTCAGTGGCCCTGGGGGCAAATGTAGTGCCCCCCCGCACATCCATGTACTGGGTGCCAGGCACCACATGGTGTGTGGCACACAATGCATGGATGTGCACAAAGTGCCTCTTTGTACTGCGGGTTGTGCTGCAGCCCTTTTCCTGCGCCACAGCACAGGTCGCAGTAGAAAACAGCCCTGTATGACTGCCTGCATGGCGTTCTAATCCTAACAGCGTTGGCGGTACCGCCGACTCATTGTCGGATGGTCTCCTGTCCAATACAATGGCATTCAGCGGTCTAACCAATTGCCATCATAATAACGCCCTATGTTGGGATGAAGAAAGCATTACAGTTTTGGGTTAAGTCTCAGGTGATGAGTGTTAAGACTCTCAAGCCGTATGATCCCTCACTCAAATGTATTTTGACTGGTGATGTAAAGAACCTGGGATTAGTAGCAGTATGGACACCAAGATTGGGGAAGGAAGAACACACAATATGGTTCACTTCCAGAGTACTCAGTGATGTGAAGATAAGCTTTTCAGTCATTGAAAAGGAATTGTTGGTATGTTGGTGGGCCATTGACAAATTTCTAAGCTATCTGTGTGTAAGGAGTTTTGCATTGCACACTGATCACAAGCCCTTGGTGTTCATTCTTAGAGGCAACAATTCAAAAAAACAATACACCCAGAATAGCTAGGTTTTCTATGAGACTTTTAAAGTTTCAACTCAATGTTGAATACATACCAGAAGGGAAAAACATCAGGGCAGACTAATTCTCTCATTTTCCCAGTAAGGTGAACGTGCAAGAGTAGCAAAAACGTGAACTTGAATATGTCACAGATGACAGTGAAGATGAAAGTTGTATTATTGCAGCAAGAGAGTTGGGGAAGGTTTGTCCTTTTTCAGAGACAAATCAGAAGTCTGCCACTAGTAAGGATGGGGTGCTTGGTATAGTATCCAAATTAATCAAAGAGGATTGGCCGAAGGAGAAAACTCTGGATTCGAGTATCAAGCTGTTTATTAAGGTGATTCAAGAATTATCACTGGAGGATGGCTTAATTATTAGACTTGACTTATTGGTCCCTCCCGAAAGACTATGGATGTTGATACTAGAAACTGCCCATGAAGGTCGTTTAGGAGCCACATTCACCCTACTTAGAGTACGTTTTGCATTCCGGTAGCTGCAGATGGACCAGGAAGTCGATCTGCTGATTAAAGTGGTGTTGTATGCTCAAAAAGGGACAAAGCTCTGAAGACATCTAACCCGCTGTTATCTCCCATTGAATGTCCTGCTGGGCAATGATTAAAACTAGATTTAGAAGGGCCTTTCAATTCTCTTGCAATTCATTCAGAGTATGCTCTAGTTCTCATTGACTATTACTCAAAGTGGCCAGAGCTAAGATTTGTTGGGGAACCAGATTTCAAATCATTGCTGAATTTCCTTAAAGATGTATGCATGAGAAAGGGTTTGCCAGAATTCTCGATTTCTGACAATGGAGTACAATTAGTTTTATCTGATGAGGAAGAATTTCTGGAAATTAGCAGTATCAGGTGTGTAAGAATCTCACTTTATCATCCTCAAACCAATGGTCTGGTTGAGCGCTTCAACAGTGTTTTCGCAGTGTGTGTGGTGGGCTTTGTACAACAGATGTGTTGTGAACACTGCAGACCAAACCGTTTTGTGGTTCTCAGGACCACGCCTCAGTCGCTAACAAATGTCTCCCTCCTTTGAGCTGTTTAGAAGTAGGAAACCAAGAAATCAATTCAGGCATGCATGGATGTAAGGATGGTTGAAACATAAGTTGTCTTTGGAGGGTATAGCACACATATGAGATATAATGTAAACAATGTCCAACGCAAGCAAAAAGTCTATTATGACATTAAAAAAAGTGTGTAAGTCAAACCTGTTGCTGAGGGAGATTATGTGCTTGCATCGAAATACTGTTATGTCAAAAAAGGTGCTGTTCGTGCAGAGGGTCGTCATTGGTGGACTCTTACTAAAGTAGTCACAATTTCACTCAGGCAGGATAATTTATACGTTTCTATTGGTGGTAACAATAATTTGCACCCACAGAGTAAATCTGAACAAGATAACCGTGTTAAAAAACATTCTGAATAAAAATGCAGTGAACAAAATGGTCTCATCATCCAGGGAGGTACAGATGAGTCACTTGTGCAGTAAAAGGTACAAGAGCGTAGACTCCTGGGGAGGTTCATATTATTTTCCGCTCTAATTCTCTGCTTGCATTCCCAACAATATCTTGGTTCCAATAGGTATAGCTATTTAGCTCTTATCCTCTTCATCTTCGTTTTTATAACTAGTTTCACTAGTAGATATCACATATTGTTTTATTCATAATATTTAAAATATTTCATTTCAGTCATGTTTCTGGTTATGAACCATGCCCTCTCTTGGCTCACCTCTTTTCTCACCGAAAGGACGCAGGCTGTCCAGCTTTCTGGTTTCTCTGCCCCCTCCCGCCTGGTTCCCTGTGGAGTCCCCCAGGGTTCTTCCCTGTCCCCCCTCCTTTTCAATCTTTACATTCACCCTCTCATCCTTTCTCTCCTTGAAATGGGGGTCTCAGTATATAACTATGCGGATGACCTCCAGCTTGTATTCGATCTTTCCTCCCCTTCTGATTCCTTACCTAAATTTCATTCCACCCTAACCTTTATCTCCGAGTGGATGAACTCCAACCAACTCAAACTAAATCTGGACAAGACGGAGTTGGTCCTGACTGGCCACACCATTTCTCCCTGGTCGGCTGCCTTTTGGCCTTCTACCTTCGGCCCCCCGCCCACGCCAGTGGTCTCTGCTAAAACCTTAGGCATTAAAGTCAGTCGGGACCTCTCCATAAACGCCCAGATTAGTACAGTGGTATCTTCCTGTTTCCTCACCCTCCGGATCATCCGGAAAGTGTCCCGTTTTTTTTCTTCTGACGCCCTCAAACTTATCATTTCAGCTCTGATTCTGTCCCGTCTTGACTACGGAAATAGCCTCTTCGTAGGCATTCCAGCCTACGAACTTCGCCGTCTTCAGGCTATTCAGAACCAAGCTGCCCGTCTCATTTTTCACCTCCCCAAATCCCTTCACATCACCCCCGTGCTGAAATCTCTCCATTGGCTTCCCATCCGACAGAGAGCACTTTTTAAAATCGGTTGTCTGGCCTTCATGGCCCGTGCTCGTACTGCCCCGGTCTTTATCAATTCTCTTATCAGCCCCTACATTCCCAACCGTACTCTCCGCTCTTACAACCAAGCCCTCCTAAATGTTCAGCGTTTCCGCAGATCCAAGACCAGAGGCACCCGCTTCTCCGTACTAGCCCCTTGTTTTTGGAACAGTCTTCCACTGTCCATCAGATCAACCCCAGTCTACATCCAGTTCCATAAGGCCCTTAAGACCCTCTTATTTTCTCAAGCGTACTCCTGCTAAACTTCCTCAGTAGAATTCCATCCTCATCATCTGCCTACGTCAGCGCCAGGAAGCCGCCAGGTCACAGTGCGCTTTATCAAGTATTTTCAATTTCAATTTCAATTTCTCCATGTTGGGCGCAACTACTTATATGAATATATTTTATTTTGTTTTAAGATTGTTTTGGAAACCTGGTATGGCATATTTTAAGTTATTGTTATGTTTTATCCCTTCATGGGTTTATTGGAAAATTGCGGGAAAAATGTTATGTTGTGAAGGAAAAAGGCCTATCTAGTATTCTTGGCTCCACTCCACCTCATGACATGTATTGTAGAAGGTTGGTGTGGAGCTTACGTTCTATAGAATGTTTGGGTTTGGAATTAAATTGATTGGACAGATGGGAGAGCTGGGGCAAACAGTGTCTGCGTGGCCAGCAGCTCATGGGGGTCTATGCTACAAAGCTGGCTCGTTGAGGCTATTATTGCATAACATTTTGTAATATTAAATTCATACCAATGGCATTTGAAATAAAAAAATGGTTTTTTTTAAGAGTTGCTTATAACATTTTAAGTGGGAATCAACTAATTTAAATGGGCCAAATTCCATCATTCTTATTTCGCGATAAGGAATAGGATTTTAACCTCGTAAATCCCATTTGCTGATGTAATGCGTAGGTGTGCTAATACCTTTGCGAATCTGTCCCAGTGTAGTCAAAATGCAACTGATAATGAGCACGAGAGCATGAATTATAATACGCCCCTGTAACTAAACGATTGAACAGATTAAAGAATTTGGTGAATTTAGGTAAACTGTAGTGTTTCACTTGCCTGTGTCTCATTGTTATAGATAGGCAGTTCAGATGGTGGAAGAGGCTGGTAACACTTTGGAATGACGCATCGCAGTACAATGACAGTTTTGACTCACATTAGAATCTATGGGGCAGATTTACAAGCCCCTTGCACCTCTTTTACGCCGCTGTTGCATCACTTTTGTGACGCAGCGGCGGCGCAAAAGATGCGCCATGGTGCGGGGTATTTACAACGTGACGCATCTGGGAGATGCGTCACGTTGTAAAGCCCTGTGCCATAAGGAGGCGTTCCGGCGCAGGGGAGGGGGGAGGCGTTCCTGCACTGGAACGCCTCCTAAAAGTGGCTGAGTGAAATCTACAAGATTTCACTCAGTCACTTTTAGGCCAATGCTGCGTCAAAACCCTGTGCCTGCTTGAAGCAGGTGTAAGGTTTGACGCAGCATTGGACAGATAGGGCCCCCCAGAGCTTTGCTGGAGCTGCATCGCGCTTGAGACGCAACTCCAGCAATGCGCCCCCTTTAAGGCACAGATGCGTCACGCATCTGTGCAGTTTTTGCCCCATGGTGCGCCGCATTGTAAATGCGGCGCACCATGAGTGGCGCAGCTGCGGTGCACAATAACTGGTGCATCCCTGGGGATGCGCCAGTTATTGTAAATCTGCCCCTAATTACGGACAAAGTGAGGGTGTATGCATTTTTAAAACTTCAAAATGTTTATATTTGTGAAACGAATTTCGAAACAGTTCTTTAATTCGTGGTGTTACTCCAAGGCCCATGGAATATGTGACTTGTGTGTTGTGTTCCCCCAAAGGCTATTCACGAATTATTTATGATTTGCTCAAACAAAACACCATAATTTCTCAAACATGCCGACTGAGCATAGACACAACAGGTTACTTGGTAGCAATATTCATTGCCGCTGATGGGTAATATGTGGCTACTGAATGATGAGTAAGAGGAAGTGTCGATGTTACCTGAAAATTTCTCCTCGTCTGTACTTTCGTTTATTGTCACTTTCAGGCCATCGGCAGGAAACTCAATCACTCCGTGCGGGTCGTCGTTCCTCAGGATTGTTATATTGACTCTGGTGGCCTCTCCCAGCGTGCTTGGCGACTCACTGTGGCTGCTGAGCACCACACAATACATCTCGTCCAGCTGGAACAAGCAAACACGCTCATTGAATCTATAGTGTAAACGTATAGGCAAAAACTGGAACACATAGACATAAGAATAGGTCACCATGGCAACAGTCTAATGCAAGTACTCAAATGTTGACCCGAACTCAGCTCAAGAACCGCCAGGGGAGGAAAAGCTAATTACTCCTGCTAATGCGAGCTGCATGTCTAACCACTGCAAACAGGACGGGACCGAAATCTATTCTATGTGCACTTTGCAAATGCCTGAAGGAGTGTCCATGGAGTCAGGAATGTGATGTGGTCATTTGCTCAATGGTTTTAAGAACAGGGTTTTTGACAACCAAGTGAAACCAATGACCTGCTGTAGACCAACAGAGGTCCTTGAATTGCATCGAAACGAGGAACAGGAAAAATGCAATGCTCAAAATGTGAAAAAAATGTTTGCTTCCCTAACCATTACTAAAAATATCAAATGGAAAGGGATTATGTGAGTGTTGAGAGGAACAGAAAGAATATTCAACAGTGTGCTAATTGTAGAGACAGATGAAGAGGAGTGAAACACTCATCAATGTCACACCACAAAACATTTTCCAATTAAATAGTTTCTCTTTTATATGTCAACAAAATGATGGCCATAATGCAAAATTCTGGAAAGGCACATTTATTTTACACAAACTCATTAATTCTGTGTGGTTATAGATATGTTGTCGATATCTAGATCCGATGGGGTTAACATTTAGGAAGTGAGATTTAAGCATTTTCATTTTTATTTGCTTGATAACTCCACTAGTAACTAATGAAAACTAACTAGTCACTTTAAAAATAGTACAAAACCTTCATTAGGTGTGGCCGGATAAATGAGCCGAATTTTCTCAATCACCGGAATTACAGAGCCAGGCTCATTACGAGTTAGACCCTCAAAGTCCACTCAGAAAAGGGGAATTATTAGGAATGAATTGCCCATTTAGGGCAACATTTCAGCTGGAGATTTCGGCTCTTTTTATCAGACAAAGGGTCAGATGTATCAAGGCTTTTGCGACTCGAAAAGGCCGAAATTCGCAGAATTTCGGCCTTTGCGACTCGCAAACGGCCTTTTAGCATTTTTTGGTATGTATCATAAAATCGCAATTTAAGGAATCGCCAAAAATGGCGATTCCTTATTTTGCCATAGCATTTAAGGAATCGCAGTTTTTGCGATTCCTTAAATGATTTGTATGTAACATTTAGAAATTGCGAATTTGTGTTAAGAAATCGCAAATTACCATCAACTTGTAGTTGGTGGTAATTTGCGATTTCTTTTAAAAATGCCCTATTTAGCATATGCGAGGGTGGCATGTGACACACATACATGCCCATAGGGCATGTATGTGTGCCACATGCACACACATGTATATTTCAGGGGTGCAGCAGGGTGTCTTTGAGACACCCCTGCACCCTTGAAATAATTCTCAAATTGCGATTAGCAAATTTCGAATTCGCACTTTGAGAATTATTGCACTATCATTCCTATGGGCCTCTTGGCCCATAGGAATGCATTGGAAATTATTCTTTATTTGCGAATTCGCAAAATGCGAATTCGCAAATAAAGAATAATAAGGAATCGCTAAAAAATAGCAATTTTGTACAAAAATTCCATTTTGCGAATTCTAAATAGCGATTCGCAAAAAATCGCTATTTAGAATTCACAAAACGGAATCTTGATACATCTGCCCCAAAGTCTCCGGGGGAAGATTAAGGGTTCCTATGGGTCTCATAATTCTGATGGGGCTTTAAGTCTTGTTACCAGCCCTTCGAATTGAAAAGCCACTCACAATGGCGGCACAAGAGTCTTGATCAAACAGGTGAGCAGTTCCCTCAAAAAATGTAGTAAACATAATTTTGTTGCACCTGAAAGCATGGCTTGCAAGACTACAAAATGTATAACAAAAACTTAGAATATCATACTTTCACACTCATAATCACAGACACATATTCATCTAGCTCCAACTAAGCATCCCACTTTGAATGGTTCTCAATATGATCCTTCCATGTGCTTTCATTAATAAACATCATTCACTTAATGCTCAAGTCAGAGGCAGTAAAGAGTGAAGTGAAAGCCACAGTGTGAGTGCCTAAATACTCAATTCCTCTAGTCTGCATGTCCTTGTACCTCTGGATCCCTCTGTCCTATCGATGTCCCACATGGCACTCAGAAGCAGCCTGCATGCTGCTGCTTAGCACATTAGAAACCCCAATATATAAATCCATTTAATAATTGATACGTTTCTGTCACTCCAAGTGCATGATGCATCTGGTTTTGCAGTTGTGAATGAAGCCCCTTGATAGGTTCTTTGTTGGCTTGTTCCGCAGTCATGGCTCACACTTTAAAAATATACAAGTTTAGAAGTGGGCTTGTAGACTCATGTTGCAATTTGTTTGTTCACTGAGTGCCGCATGTACGACCATTTTATTTTGATCTCACAAATTGCGATTTCTAGCGGCTCGCAATTGCGAGTCACAAAATGAAATGTTTTAATGTGCCTCAGACAAGTTTAACGATTCCCAATGGGGTCTCAAATGACCTACCTCATTAATATTCATGAGGTAGGTTCTAATTTGTGATCCATTTGGAATGGCCTGTAATCACAGGGATGGTGGCCTGCAGGGCTCAGCAGACCACCATGTCTGTGACTGCTTTTTAAATAATATTTACAACAAGGGGTGGTGAGGGACAGAGTCTCTGAATTAAGCAGAAAGCTCTCACCCAGTCAAGAGATCAGGGCTAGATCCAACACCGTTTTTTAGCTCACTGCACCATCCCAGTTTCAGAACCTGGCTGTATGCAAATTAGTCTGTTCCTGTCCCAGTGCATGATGGGAACAGGGCAAACCAAACTACAAAAGCCAATTCTTACACTGGGAAGGAAACAAGCTCCCGGGGACCGGTTTCTGGCATTACAGCCGTCTTCGGCCCGGTTTGCTTGAATCCTGATGGTGCAATGAGCAAGGGTCTCACATCTGAGAATACCCTTCCACGCTTAGGGTGGACAAAAATATTTACAACAAGGGGTGGTGAGGGACAGAGTCTCTGAATTAAGCAGAAAGCTCTCACCCAGTCAAGAGATCAGGGCTAGATCCAACACCGTTTTTTAGCTCACTGCACCATCCCAGTTTCAGAACCTGGCTGTATGCAAATTAGTCTGTTCCTGTCCCAGTGCATGATGGGAACAGGGCAAACCAAACTACAAAAGCCAATTCTTACACTGGGAAGGAAACAAGCTCCCGGGGACCGGTTTCTGGCATTACAGCCGTCTTCGGCCCGGTTTGCTTGAATCCTGATGGTGCAATGAGCAAGGGTCTCACATCTGAGAATACCCTTCCACGCTTAGGGTGGACAAAAATATTTACAACAAGGGGTGGTGAGGGACAGAGTCTCTGAATTAAGCAGAAAGCTCTCACCCAGTCAAGAGATCAGGGCTAGATCCAACACCGTTTTTTAGCTCACTGCACCATCCCAGTTTCAGAACCTGGCTGTATGCAAATTAGTCTGTTCCTGTCCCAGTGCATGATGGGAACAGGGCAAACCAAACTACAAAAGCCAATTCTTACACTGGGAAGGAAACAAGCTCCCGGGGACCGGTTTCTGGCATTACAGCCGTCTTCGGCCCGGTTTGCTTGAATCCTGATGGTGCAATGAGCAAGGGTCTCACATCTGAGAATACCCTTCCACGCTTAGGGTGGACAAAAATATTTACAACAAGGGGTGGTGAGGGACAGAGTCTCTGAATTAAGCAGAAAGCTCTCACCCAGTCAAGAGATCAGGGCTAGATCCAACACCGTTTTTTAGCTCACTGCACCATCCCAGTTTCAGAACCTGGCTGTATGCAAATTAGTCTGTTCCTGTCCCAGTGCATGATGGGAACAGGGCAAACCAAACTACAAAAGCCAATTCTTACACTGGGAAGGAAACAAGCTCCCGGGGACCGGTTTCTGGCATTACAGCCGTCTTTGGCCCGGTTTGCTTGAATCCTGATGGTGCAATGAGCAAGGGTCTCACATCTGAGAATACCCTTCCACGCTTAGGGTGGACAAAAATATTTACAACAAGGGGTGGTGAGGGACAGAGTCTCTGAATTAAGCAGAAAGCTCTCACCCAGTCAAGAGATCAGGGCTAGATCCAACACCGTTTTTTAGCTCACTGCACCATCCCAGTTTCAGAACCTGGCTGTATGCAAATTAGTCTGTTCCTGTCCCAGTGCATGATGGGAACAGGGCAAACCAAACTACAAAAGCCACTGGCCACTGGCCACTATAGGTGTGGCAGGGTATACTCAGACATGAGTCCCTTTCTCACTGCTCCATCAGGATTCAGGCAAGCCGGGCCGAAGAAGGCTGAAATGCCAGAAACCGGTCCCCGGTAGCTTGTCTCTTTTCTGGTGAAGAATTGGCTTGGTAGTTTAGTCTGCCCTGTTCCCATGATGCACTGGGCCAGGGACAGACTGATTTGCATATAGCCAGGTTCTGAGCTGGGATGGGGCAGTGAGATAAATAACGGTGATGGATCAAGCCCTGATCTTTGGACTGGGTAAGAGTGGTCTGTTTAACTCAGACACTCTGTTCATCACCACCCCCTTTTCTAAATCATTTTTGGCCACTATAGGTGTGGCAGGGTATACTCAGACATGAGTCCCTTTCTCACTGCTCCATCAGGATTCAGGCAAGCCGGGCCGAAGAAGGCTGAAATGCCAGAAACCGGTCCCCGGTAGCTTGTCTCCTTTCTGGTGAAGAATTGGCTTGGTAGTTTAGTCTGCCCTGTTCCCATGATGCACTGGGCCAGAGACAGACTGATTTGCATATAGCCAGGTATTGAGCTGGGATGGGGCAGTGAGATAAATAACGGTGATGGATCAAGCCCTGATCTTTGGACTGGGTAAGAGTGGTCTGTTTAACTCAGACACTCTGTTCATCACCACCCCCTTTTCTAAATCATTTTTGGCCACTATAGGTGTGGCAGGGTATACTCAGACATGAGTCCCTTTCTCACTGCTCCATCAGGATTCAGGCAAGCCGGGCCGAAGAAGGCTGAAATGCAAGAAACCGGTCCCCGGTAGCTTGTCTCCTTTCTGGTGAAGAATTGGCTTGGTAGTTTAGTCTGCCCTGTTCCCATGATGCACTGGGCCAGGGACAGACTGATTTGCATATAGCCAGGTTCTGAGCTGGGATGGGGCAGTGAGATAAATAACGGTGATGGATCAAGCCCTGATCTTTGGACTGGGTAAGAGTGGTCTGTTTAACTCAGACACTCTGTTCATCACCACCCCCTTTTCTAAATCATTTTTGGCCACTACAGGTGTGGCAGGGTGTACTCAGACATGAGTCCCTTTCTCACTGCTCCATCAGGATTCAGGCAAGCCGGGCCGAAGAAGGCTGAAATGCCAGAAACCGGTCCCCGGTAGCTTGTCTCCTTTCTGGTGAAGAATTGGCTTGGTAGTTTAGTCCGCCCTGTTCCCATGATGCACTGGGCCAGGGACAGACTGATTTGCATATAGCCAGGTTCTGAGCTGGGATGGGGCAGTGAGATAAGTAACGGTGATGGATCAAGCCCTGATCTTTGGACTGGGTAAGAGTGGTCTGTTTAACTCAGACACTCTGTTCATCACCACCCCCTTTTCTAAATCATTTTTGGCCACTATAGGTGTGGCAGGGTATACTCAGACATGAGTCCCTTTCTCACTGCTCCATCAGGATTCAGGCAAGCCGGGCCGAAGAAGGCTGAAATGCCAGAAACCGGTCCCCGGTAGCTTGTCTCCTTTCTGGTGAAGAATTGGCTTGGTAGTTTAGTCTGCCCTGTTCCCATTATGCACTGGGCCAGGGACAGACTGATTTGCATATAGCCAGGTTCTGAGCTGGGATGGGGCAGTGAGATAAATAACGGTGATGGATCAAGCCCTGATCTTTGGACTGGGTAAGAGTGGTCTGTTTAACTCAGACACTCTGTTCATCACCACCCCCTTTTCTAAATCATTTTTGGCCACTATAGGTGTGGCAGGGTATACTCAGACATGAGTCCCTTTCTCACTGCTCCATCAGGATTCAGGCAAGCCGGGCCGAAGAAGGCTGAAATGCCAGAAACCGGTCCCCGGTAGCTTGTCTCCTTTCTGGTGAAGAATTGGCTTGGTAGTTTAGTCTGCCCTGTTCCCATGATGCACTGGGCCAGGGACAGACTGATTTGCATATAGCCAGGTTCTGAGCTGGGATGGGGCAGTGAGATAAATAACGGTGATGGATCAAGCCCTGATCTTTGGACTGGGTAAGAGTGGTCTGTTTAACTCAGACACTCTGTTCATCACCACCCCCTTTTCTAAATCATTTTTGGCCACTATAGGTGTGGCAGGGTATACTCAGACATGAGTCCCTTTCTCACTGCTCCATCAGGATTCAGGCAAGCAGGGCCGAAGAAGGCTGAAATGCCAGAAACCGGTCCCCGGTAGCTTGTCTCCTTTCTGGTGAAGAATTGGCTTGGTAGTTTAGTCTGCCCTGTTCCCATGATGCACTGGGCCAGGGACAGACTGATTTGCATATAGCTAGGTTCTGAGCTGGGATGGGGCATTGAGATAAATAACGGTGATGGATCAAGCCCTGATCTTTGGACTGGGTAAGAGTGGTCTGTTTAACTCAGACACTCTGTTCATCACCACCCCCTTTTCTAAATCATTTTTGGCCACTATAGGTGTGGCAGGGTATACTCAGACATGAGTCCCTTTCTCACTGCTCCATCAGGATTCAGGCAAGCCGGGCCGAAGAAGGCTGAAATGCCAGAAGCCGGTCCCCGGTAGCTTGTCTCCTTTCTGGTGAAGAATTGGCTTGGTAGTTTAGTCTGCCCTGTTCCCATGATGCACTGGGCCAGGGACAGACTGATTTGCATATAGCCAGGTTCTGAGCTGGGATGGGGCAGTGAGATAAATAACGGTGATGGATCAAGCCCTGATCTTTGGACTGGGTAAGAGTGGTCTGTTTAACTCAGATACTCTGTTCATCACCACCCCCTTTTCTAAATCATTTTTGGCCACTATAGGTGTGGCAGGGTATACTCAGACATGAGTCCCTTTCTCACTGCTCCATCAGGATTCAGGCAAGCCGGGCCGAAGAAGGCTGAAATGCCAGAAACCGGTCCCCGGTAGCTTGTCTCCTTTCTGGTGAAGAATTGGCTTGGTAGTTTAGTCTGCCCTGTTCCCATGATGCACTGGGCCAGGGACAGACTGATTTGCATATAGCCAGGTTCTGAGCTGGGATGGGGCAGTGAGATAAATAACGGTGATGGATCAAGCCCTGATCTTTGGACTGGGTAAGAGTGGTCTGTTTAACTCAGACACTCTGTTCATCACCACCCCCTTTTCTAAATCATTTTTGGCCACTATAGGTGTGGCAGGGTATACTCAGACATGAGTCCCTTTCTCACTGCTCCATCAGGATTCAGGCAAGCCGGGCCGAAGAAGGCTGAAATGCCAGAAACCGGTCCCCGGTAGCTTGTCTCCTTTCTGGTGAAGAATTGGCTTGGTAGTTTAGTCTGCCCTGTTCCCATGATGCACTGGGCCAGGGACAGACTGATTTGCATATAGCCAGGTTCTGAGCTGGGATGGGGCAGTGAGATAAATAACGGTGATGGATCAAGCCCTGATCTTTGGACTGGGTAAGAGTGGTCTGTTTAACTCAGACACTCTGTTCATCACCACCCCCTTTTCTAAATCATTTTTGGCCACTATAGGTGTGGCAGGGTATACTCAGACATGAGTCCCTTTCTCACTGCTCCATCAGGATTCAGGCAAGCCGGGCCGAAGAAGGCTGAAATGCCAGAAACCGGTCCCCGGTAGCTTGTCTCCTTTCTGGTGAAGAATTGGCTTGGTAGTTTAGTCTGCCCTGTTCCCATGATGCACTGGGCCAGGGACAGACTGATTTGCATATAGCCAGGTTCTGAGCTGGGATGGGGCAGTGAGATAAATAACGGTGATGGATCAAGCCCTGATCTTTGGACTGGGTAAGAGTGGTCTGTTTAACTCAGACACTCTGTTCATCACCACCCCCTTTTCTAAATCTGCTTTTTAAATAAAGCATTTTTTTTAATGCAGCTGTTTTCCTTAAAGGAAAACAGCCTGTTCTTTAGAAACTTTTTCACTGCCATTCATAAGTGGGAAGGGTCCCCTGGGGCTGACTGGCTTACAACCTATTGGAAGTAGGCCGTAAACTGCGATTGTTTTGTAACCGCATTCAAGTCGGAAAACAACTGAACATCCCAGTGCGACTCGCTATTAGGAAGAGGCATGCCCCTTCCTAATAGCGACACTCAAACCCTATTTTGGGAGTCGGTGATAGGTTACCAACTCCCAAAATTGGATTGGTACATGGCAAAAGCCATTTTAGTGTTCACAAATGGGACGAATCTTTGTTTGCGACACTAAAAACTGTTGTACATGTGCCCGTGAATATTTAGGCCTTCAAAAACACGTTGACAGGAAGAGTTTCATCTTTGGTTGCTGATGTTACACCATGGAACTCCTTCTATAGATAGAAACCATCTACACATTAGGGATATTGAAAATCTGCCTATTGATTATGACTCTGACTATACCATGTCCAGTGCAACCAGCATCATAAAGCTACTACTGCTGTAAGCAATGCGTCTACAGACAGTTATACTACCTCACAGCATAAATACTAGCCCTCGCACAATGTTTATTCTGGCCAAGTTGTGGGCAATCTTCGAATATTGTCCATTTCTCACCCACCGTAATATGCTTGCCCTGACATATTGGTGTCTTTTCTTAACAACATCCAATGTAGGATACACATCGATGGTAAAATATATACACTCCCACAATGTTGGCAATTTGAGGCATATTGTGGATATAAAATACACGATGCAAAACCTTGGCATAATATTCACCTTGTCACAATAATGGTAATTCTTGTATATTATGGGTTCCCATGGATCATTGATATTTCTGAAAGTATGTTGGTAATTCTGGCCATATTGGGGCATTTTCTGCAGAATGGTGCTAATTATCAACATGTAGGCCTCAATGGCAAGTTTCATGTTATTGGTAGGGTGGAAATCCTGAATACTAGTGAGAGTGGTGACACCCCGTCAATACTGTGAAATCATGACTTATATGTTGTGCTGGTGCTCGAGCGTGTGCTCGAGTCACCCTGGTTTGTGGGATTCTAGAGCAAGGGTAAGCTCGGTGATGGAATGTGTGGGAGTTGGTCTTGGGGAACTGAGCTGGAAGCAGGCTTGTGTGTGGGCTCTTTTTTGCTCTCTGGGGTTTAAGTCTACAGAATAAAGCCTAAATCGAAACTACTTCGCCTGCTTTATTTCTTCTCATTAATGGTGACTCGTCTAAATTGGAAAATTCCGATAGGGGTGACAAAAGCAGTCAAGTGCTTGCTATCTTTATGGAGAGGCACCTGGTGGTATGCAGAATTCAGGTTAATCATGGAAAACCATTCCATGTTCTTGGTAACTGCAAGTAACACTGAGATCCTAGGGAGGGGAAATACATCTACAAAAATGTTTTTGTTGGGTTCCCTTAAGTCCACACATAGACGAACCCGGTCGTTGGGTTTGCGTGCAACGACAAGGTGGGCGTCCCAGTCTGAGGACTCCACACGCTCATCTATCCTGTTGTCAACTAGTTTCTGGATCTCACTGACAACCTTATCTTTGACACTCATAGGGATATTTCTAACCTTGTGGATGCAGGGGCAGGCATTTTCTTTAAGAATTATTTTGTGTGAAAAACCTTTGAGCTCACCTATGCTCCCAGAGAAGACCTTGGGAAATGTTGTTGCAAATTCCTCACATAGGTCCTCACACTCGGTCCTCACACTCACAGACAAAACAGGATCTGGGCTATTAGGATCCAATCGTATCCCTAGCTCACCTTGATCCCACCAACCTACAACACAAGGACCAGAAAGAGGCACATACAATGCCTGTCTTCCCTTAAATTCAAAGGAGAGTTTTCGAAAGCCAAGTAGTTCAATGAGTTCACTGTATAACTAGATTCTCTAGTTCTAAACCAATTTTCCACAACATTTTTCCTCTCGTATATTTTTGTTGATAATAGAGTAAGGTAACTCTGAGTCAGCCATAAGAGTCACTGGAACCCCACCTGCAAGAATTTTGCAAAACTGTTTTTTTCCTCTGTTTACCACAAGCATCACTAGATTCCTCATGAAGGCAGAGGACTTTGTTCTCCTCACCATCGGAATCAAGGCTTTCATCCCCTTGATCATACTCATCCACCACACACTTCACTGACTTAGATTTACGACACACTCATGCAGAATGACCACAAACCTTGCAATAAGCACATTTCTGGCCTAACGCTAGACATTTCTTGTCATGTGCTGAATGAGAAGAGCCACCACAATGGTAGCACTTCCCTTTTAAGACAGAGAACTTCTCAGTGCGATCCTTGTATGCTCCTTTTTCTTTTATGGGGGGTTTCTCATTTTTCTTTTTAGATTGCTCATTTAAATGAGAATAGCTCCCTTTTACCAATTTTACAATGTCTTCACTGTTGTCCAGTTTGCTATTTGCCACCACAGTTTTAGCGCATCTAGAAGTACAGCTTTGCTAATAATAGAGGTAATTTCTTGTAAACTTGCATCTCCATTAATACACAGTTTATCTTGAAGATTAAGATTATTGCAATGCACAATCAATTGTTCATGAATTAGTTCCTCTTCAATAATGCCGAACTTGCAGGACAAAGCTAGCCTTCTCAGTGCCGCTATATAATCCTCCACTTTCACACAGGGTCCTTGTTTTCTGTCATAAAAGTGGCATCTGTGCACGGTTTTGCACACAGTAGGTGCAAAATACGAGTTTAAATCTGCAATGGCTTGAGTGAAAACATCAACCTCACTTCCTGCTAAAGGTTTCTTCTTCGTTTCGGCCAAATTCTATTAAAAATTCATTCACAATTTTGCAGACAACATTTTTTTCCATGAGGCAATTTCTCAAAAAAGGGTGTACTTTTGTATCGCCTAATGAATGTCAGTTGTGAATGGATGGCATCAAGAAAGATATTTGCTACTCTCCTGCACTCCAAGGATTTGACCCCAAACATAAAAGCTTCATCACTACAGATGCAAGTGGAAGAGGTCTAGGTGCTATGTTGTCCCAGTTGCAATAGAATGGCACAGAATGTGTGGTTGCGTTTGCATCCAGGGCACTTACACCAACTGAGGAAAAATATTCCGACATTGAGAGGGAAGCTCTTGGATGTGTTTGGGGACTCAAGCATTTTAGACAGTTTGTTTGGGGCACATGTGTCACTGTGAGAACTGACCACAAACCCCTCACCAAAGTTCTCACGTCCCAAGGTTTAAACAATGTTTCTCCCAGGATTTCTCGCTTCTCAGTATAACTTTTGGATTTTGTTTATGAGATCATATATATACCTGGGGTTCGTAACAGGATCGCAGACTTTCTGAGTAGATGTCCCTTGCGTATTAGTGAGGATAATAAAAATGAATGGGATCATTGGCTGGTCGCAACTATTTTTGGAAATGAGTTGGCAAGCATTCCTTATGAAGTTTGGATTAACAGTATTCCCAGGATGAGGATTTGTGTGCTGTTATTGTGTACATCCAGGAATGTTGACCAGAGAAGTCTTGCTTACTTGAACAAATAGTTCCCTTTTGGGAGGTGAGAAATGAACTTTCTATTGAAGAAAACTTTTTAATCAGGGGCGGTAAATTGGTTCCACCCAAAGTTTACCGTCAGAAGGGAATTAACCTTTGACATGAAGGACACTTGGGGATAGTCAAAAGCAAGTGTAGAATAAAACACTTACTGGTGGCCTGGTGTGGATAGGGACATCGAAAGAGTAGTACGTGATTGTGTTGACTGCACTAATTCAGACAAGAGCTTAGTCACTATTAAACCGGCCTTACATCCCATTGTTGTCCCTGGAATGCCATGGGAAAGGGTTGGTGTGGATATTTTTGGTCCTGTTAGACGGATGGATGGAACTCAGAAGTACATTTTCGTGATTATTGATAATTTCTCTAAGCCGCCAGAGTTCAAGATTGTGGAGAAGGGGGACACTGAGAATTTGTTGTATTTTCTAGAAGAAGTTTTTGGAAGGGAAGGTCTTCCCAAAGATATAAGGGCCCGATGTAGGTAATCCCAGATTACCACTTCTTAAATACCGAATCATACCGATTCGGTATTTAAGAACTGGCACTGGGGATGTAGGTATTTTTACCTAATTGATTACCGAATCGGTAAGATTCGGTATTTACCGATTCGGTAATTAACGAATCGGTATTTAGCATTGATTCCTATGGGCCTTGAAGTCCATAGGAATCAATGGCAAATACCGATTCGGTAATTACCGAATCGGTAAATACCGAATCCTGCCAGGGGGAACAGGGTGACACTTTGACACCCTGTAGCACCCCTGTTTTTGGCTTATGTGCAATGTGACACACATACATGCCCTTAGGGCCTGTATGTGTGCCACATGGCACAGGTGTACATGCACAGATGTGCATGCACACAGGAATTCCTTATTTACCACCCAATTGGGTGGTAAATAACGAATTCTTAGAGGCCTCTAGCACTGTCAACAGTGCTACCTACATTAGAATTTACAGATTCTGTATTTTTACCGAGTCTGTATTTACCAATACGGTAATTGTACCGATTCGGTAAATACAGAATCGGTAAAAATACAGAATCTGTAAATAAATGCCTCCTACATAGGAAAAGGCATTTACCGGTCGGTAACGGCCGAATTCGGTAAATGCCTTCCTACATCGGGCTCATAGTGTCTGATAATGGAGAACAGTTAATTGGTAATCTTTTCAAGAAATGTATAAAGCAAATTAGTATTGTACACAGGACTACCTCCCTGTATCATCCAGAGAGAAACGGAAGGGTTGAGCGCTTCAATAGGGTGATTAAAGGTATCATTCAATTATCTTACAACAACTGTAACGATTGGGAGGATGAGTTGAGGAAGATGTTTTACGCATACAGTGTCACTCAATGTCAGTTCACAGGACATTCCCCTTTTGAAATTATATGGGGTAGATCTCCTCGCACCAAGGATAACATGGGTGGTTGAATGGTACTATGATTATTTCTTGGTCTGCGAAGGAAGTGAGGAAGTCTTTGGAGGTTAAGCAAAGCGATTTTGCACAGAAGCATGCTGAAGATCACAGAGTGAGAAAAGTGAACATGCAGGTGGGTGATGTTGTTAAAGTTAAGAAGGGATTGTTAACACGAAAGGGGGAGAGCAGGTACTCCACCCCCCTCAAAGTTGTGAAAATTCTTTGCAATTCTGCACTTTTAAGTGATGGAAAGGCAATAGAATTGCATTATTTAAGGACGTATTAAGGAAGAGAGTGTTGCGTGCAAACAAGTACAGCCTTGTAAGTATGATTGGGTTGTGGATGTTGGGGTTCCTAAAGAAGTGTGCCCACCTGATATCCTTTCCAAGGCTCAGGTTCTACTTCCTGTCGAATCCAGTGTTGAACCCAGTTCCAAGCATCCTACTCGATGGTCCTTGAACAAAAAGTGTTGAGGGGGAGGTTTGCGTTCGATGCTTGTTTGTGAAACCTAAGAAATTCGATGATTATATTACACTTGTTTACTCTTCAGTTTTAGTGCACATTCCGTACACTTTCTTTTGCTGTTATTCTGACATGTATTAGTGCTGTATTGTAGCATGTTCATTTTTGGTCCAACCTTGTATGCTTACCTTTACTTAGTTTGGTTTTTTGGTTTTTTGGTTGCTTTCATTTCTTATTTTGAAATTCTCTATTGCTTCTTTTGTGGGAAGGAGGAAATGTTGTGTTTGTGCTCGAGCGTGTGCTCGAGTCAACCTGGCTTGTGGGCTTCTAGAGCTTGGGTAAGTTTGGGGGATGGAATGTGTGGGAGTTGGTTTTGGGCAACTGAGCTTAAAGCAGGCTGGTGTGTGGGCTCTTCTTTGCTGTCTGGGGTTTAAGTCTACAGAATAAAGCCTACATCCAAACTACTTTGGCTGCTTTATTTCTTCTTATCATTATACACCTCAATGGGGGAATAATTGTGTGGGGACAGAATTACCATGCAAAATTCCAGACAATATTCCCCATTTCATGGGATTTCGCACTCCGATTTACTGCCTACTCTGAGCGGGTGGCAAACAGGGTAAAGTTTGGGGCTGTAGGGTAAGGGTCGGGATGGTAGAAGAAGGAAAGGGGAAAAGTGCTCTGGCAGGAAAGAACATTGCTTGTCTCAATTTGTCATAGAAAGATGTGCGACTGCAAAAGAGGCGTGGCTGCTATTGCAGACAAAGCTTCAAGCAATTCTTCCAGCCAGAACTTCTGGTCAGTAAAATCAGGTTACCCCTTCCCGTACCCAGGAAAACTGGATATGGGAAAACGGTGTCAGTCTAAGTCAGGTGGAGCAGTATTCCACACGGGGATACCATTCAGCCCAACTTTAGGGTAGGACCCCTGTGGGCATCCATGGCACATACTGCTGCTAAAATAATGGTCCCAAAATGATGCTGGTGAATCATGACATATTGTGGGCATACACGGCATGGTAGTGCCCACCCTAGTATTTTTCTGCCCAATGCCTGATGGTGGTAATTCCTGGTAACGAACAAGAAGCTATGGTATGAATGTGCCAAGGCATGATTATAGATAATTTTAAATGTACTAAAATTCAAGCTGGTGCGGAGAGGGGAGGAACAAGTATAAGTGATCCATCTTAGCCAAACCTTTCTCCAGAGACTACAACAGAAACGTATTTGCTTTGCCCATATTTCGACACAGGGTTGGTGAAGAAGAAACCCACTGCATTTCTAAATGATTATTAAAACGGCAACTCCTGCGAAGCTTTCTAAGAAACGTCTAAACAAATAAAATGAATCATGTATAAACCTCTAACAATCATTAGATTTGTATAAAGTTCACGTTTTGACCAAGATTGGAACATTAGTTGAAGAGAGAGTACCTCCGGTATCCCATCGATCCTCGATAACAGAGTAATTAATATCTCCTTCTCCCCAGGTTTGAACTCCAGAATTCCCGTGTTTCCGTAGAATTCGTTGCTGTCTCTCGGCTCTATAACATATCTCAGAAACTGCCTGACGAGTATTCCTTTCGATCGACCAATTCTGAGGACCACAGAATCGCCCTCCTTAAAAAAGAAAAGACAGTAAAGCACAGTTTAGTGGTGGGTGCGTATGGTGAAAACTCAGACCACGCCATGGCAAGCAGGTGAGGTGGCACGAGGACTCGCTCGACGCCTATACCAGCGCTTGCGCTCTCGGACTTACGTGAATGATATAGGGGCCCCTGGAGGAAGGGGAGAACTCGAACACTCCTCCCGGGTCATCGTTTCCCAAAATGATCAACTCGCAGCTAGTAAATCCTGATTTCAGAATCTGATTCTCCACACTAACCCTAAAATTCACAGAAGTACACAATACAGTCATCATTTTGCCGGAAAACGTTTTTTTACCAAGTGAAAATAATAATTATTTTTCCATGCAGTCTCAAAATGTTAACTCACAAGCCATTGCATTAAATATTGTAAACTTCGTGCCTTACACACAATGTCCGAAAATGGTGCAAATCACTACAACCGACAAGCGTATTCAACCTTGCAACTTTTATTGGCTGGAATGTGAAAGGACAACAACCTACCTTAATGTGAGGTTCTAGGTAGAAGAATGTGTGCATGTGTGGCTGCTCCTTGGGGGTGATTGACAGGAAGTATTTAAGAATCAGTACACATGACTCTTGCTGGCTTGCGAGTTTTGCCCTATTGAGCAGGCGTAGTTTTGGGACACATCTGTTCTTCATCATGAAAGCATCGCCTGAAAAGGAGGCCATGGCACTGGTATCGCCATGGGTGCACGCCCATGGTTATGGCCTGGAGGTCGAGCTTTCATTATTCGACTTCGGCATTAATTGGCTTCACACGGAGGCATTCAGCCACTTGAATGACATATAACTCGGACTACAGAAAATTATTTCCTGCAGTTAAATTCTTGAGTTAAACATTGAATTCTAGCATTATAACAATTTTAGTTCTGGCTACACCTGCACATGTTAAACAACTACAGTCTCGAGATACTGCACACAAATAGCTGATTACCTCAAAATGTTGCAACAATGAATAATTTGAGGACGATAGTTATTTCATGAATGCGATCCACAAAGCTTTTCTGAAATGGGATACAGTGTGACGTTAAATTGTGAGATCAAACACAGCGCCTTGAGACCCTCACGGGTGAGTAGCGCGCTATATAAACCCCTGATTGATTGATTGAAGTCAGGGATTAAATCAGGTGTGCAGTTCCAGGTGAATTGGTATCAATATCTGCCATTCTGCACGTGCAGTCAATGTGTTGTCTGACAAAATATTGTAGAGAGAAATATTGTTTCACACATCTATTGTGTCCTAAATACACTTATCAAAATTATCATCCCAGTGGGTGTAGATTTTCAGTCATTATCTCTATTTCATATTAAAGATACAATATGTAAATTAAACAGAGTTCGGACAATGATGTTCCACACCCAGTCCTCGGTATTGTGATCTTCTGCGGCCATTCCTTTTCTTTCGTCCATTACGGCATGGATGAGAGTAGTGTTGTCTCTAATGCAACAGCTGGAGAGGGACTGTTAAGAAGAGACATGTCCTCAAATTGAGAACTAGGGAACCAAAAGCAGCCAAGGCAAAAATGTTCACACTAGCCCCCTCCCTTCGTCTCCTCATACAATCTATTTCTTTCCATCCATCCATTCACTCATCCTCCTTCTCACCTCTCTTTCTTCTCTCTCTCTGATTGTTTTATCTCTACCTTCTCCCTCCTTTCGTCTCTTTCTATCTCTCTTGAAGCCTCCAGTGCCTGCTGTAATTAAGGGAGTTGGGAAAAGGCACAGAGGCTCTAGGAGTGGCCCTGAACTTTCAAAGCAAGTCTCCAAAGGCTCCAACTCACCAGGACAATGCCTGCTGGAATAAAAAGGCCTGTCCGGACCTGTTGGCAGCCCCTTTGAATCTTGGTGTAACAAGCAAACTTTGGTGGAGTAGCACAAACCCTATTATAAGTCCTCATAGGAAAATATTGATAATAGATGTTCATGTCATTTAAATTGTAGCACCTTATTGTATAACAGGAAAAGAAGGTCCTTTAGTTTCTTCTAAAAAAGCTCTAGAGTAGAGAGGCTCATCACTCTTACAGATCCTCTCCAATGCATATTTAGAACTGTTAATACCCATCTTCACCAGCCAGAACACTGATTATCACCTTGTGCAGACAACATTCAGGTTCATATCATGTGAAGTGATAGATGGAAACTGAAAGACTGGCCTTATTTTCTGTAGATCCTCTGGTGTTCCCATTTGACTGTCCCAAAGGCACAATTGCCCCCGGACCCTGACTCCCTAAAGCACTGTCAGAATCGTGTGGCCTTCATTGACTTAGAGCTTAGTTTCTGTAGGCCAACCAATAATGCTACAAATAATGTGTTATTTAACCTTTTCCACTTATCGGGGAATATATCCTTGCTGTGGCCCATCTTTGCATTGCTCATGCCCTCACTGTCTACCTACACTTCTAAAAAACAACGAAGAGCAAACGTCTAAGAGATCAAAAAGTATGCCAAACTTATCTACAAAACAAATAGATTTTATCACTCTCCATTCAGAGTAATACAGTTTACTGGGGTTCTGTCAAGCAAAGAATCAGATTCCCAATTATTGTGCCTGTTTCAAGACATCACATGACAATGCTAATGAGAACCTCAGCTAACTGCTTCTCCCTTATCATCTGATCAGATGCCTGAGGTTGTCCTCACAGGACCTTGTCAGGGCTATCCGGAACTTCAGTTTTTTTGTATTGCTCATTATTGTAACTGCTCTCATCTTCTATACATAAATGGAGAAGTGTGGCTCACTGGTTAGAGGCAGACCTGGAAGCAGAGGTCAGCCCGGGACCAGGGTTCAATTCCCGGCTGGGCGGTGTCTTGAGTCCTAAAATGTCCATGGTCTCGACAATTCTCGCTCCGGTGCCTACTCGATTCACGGGTTTACATTCTGCGACTCTGGGCAATAGCTTGCTTAATCTCCACAACGGCCCCTCGCGGCAGGATGCCTGGCTTTCACCTTGCGGATACCCTGCCGGGGTTATCTCACAGGGGAATACCAGGACGGGTTCCCTAAGCAAGCGCTTAGAAACTGCTCGGTGATTTGCGCTATATAAATTCCTGTACATTTACATTTACATTAGGGGGACAAAATATATATTTTTTAAATAGAGCTGTGCTAGTTTTTTAATTTATCGTATGATATTGTTTAGATATAAAGAGTCTGAATTTTTAAACTACTGCCACCTTCTGGAGTGTGCTTTAAATACTCAATAAAGATATCTTTAGGCAGAAAAGTGTACAAAGGTGCAAATTTACCAGTAGCGGCCGGCACAGGTAAGAGCGGTGAGTGCGGGGCTGGGGTCAGGGAAGTCAATATACGAGGGGATAAGTTAAATTAAATTTAAAAAATCTAAAAAACTACTTACCTTGCGCTTGCCACATTGCTGAGTTGGCCTGCCACACGGTTCCAGGATTAACAGGGGTCACCATAGGTGCCTCCTCGATCCTCAACCGGGGGTTGCAGAGAGAAGGGGGCCCTGCTAGGGACCCCCAAAGTTGCTTCCCAATAGGCTTTCCATGTCGCAAAGCCCAACATGGAAATCCTGCTGTAAACCGACATCGTAATCCAGATGGCGGTAACGCCGTCGTATAGGAATTACATGCCGGTTCTGACTGGCCGACGGGCTTCTGCAGCCCATCAGAAGCCAGCAGGAATGGCTGGCCGGTTTCAATTCCGACTGCCTAGATTGAAATTTGGCGGTCGGAATTGAAACCATTGATGTTGTTGGGTGTCTTTCCGACCAACATCAAATTCAGGCCCTCTATGTTATTGGTGTATATATAAATATATATATATATATATATATATATATATATATATATATATATATATATATAATATTTTTTTAAATTATAATATAATTTACAATTATTAGTTTTAGGATACTTTTTATCCTGATATATGTTAGATATATATGTGTTTTACTTTACAAGTTAATTTGTTATATTTGTTACAATATATATTAAATATATTTAGTTTTAAATAAATTAAAGTTAGTATTTAGCTTGTTAAATTTGTAATATTTTAATTTACTTATATCTAAAAACTGATACTTAATATAACAATATTATTGAAAACAATAGTTTTGTACTTTCCTTTTTAAGTATAGGTTGTGGATATTTTTGGAGTAGATATTTTTGTCTCGATAATTTTGTAGGTCGATATTTTAGACCTCGATCTTTTGTCAGTGAACAATATTTATCCTACAGCTGGATAATACAAACAGGGCTCTTTTGAAAGGGGATGGAGTGGAGATGTGATTTTGTCTGGATATTTCCGATTGCCTGTTTCTTCCATGATTTGCCCCTCCTTCAGTCTAGGTTGTTACCAGCTGTTATCAGAGACCAGGAAATTACCCTCATTCTTTGATTTCTTCATTTCAAAAGTAAACACAAGATAATCAAAACGAATTCTAATCAACTGCAAAATTTGCAATATAGTCTTCTAATTAGGTTTAATTGGAACAGATACATTTGTCTAGTCACAATATACAGATTTTTTTATTGACAGTAAAGAGCACCAATCATACTTTGTACATAATATCTAGACTTCGGAGAATGAGCATAAAAATGTTGAAGAGCTACATGAATTCCAAGGATGTGACATTTTATATTTGTTTCTCAAGGCTTGCAGCTATGGGATGATGCTGCCATTCTACATTAGGTATCTGAACTTAATTGGCCTCTGGATTAATCATAAAATACATAGAATATCAGATGTATTTCTGCCGTCAGGCACTTATTTGTTGTTGTATTAATCACTTTCTGTTAATGTTTGAAACAGTGATTATGGTATTGAATCTGAAGTTTTGTGCTTTAGTGTTCCTTTTTTCCCTCTTTGTCTTTGCTCTTTCTTTTCTCCATCTTTTATATCATTCTTTACAGTTTTTCTTATTCCCATTGCATATTTTCTTTATGGTAGCATGCTCTTTTCGGACTAATATATCATAGTTATTCAATGTTTTTGTACTTTTGAGAACAAACATTTTAATAAAGACATGTGAGGAAAAAAAAGAACTGGTGGATAGTTTGGGTTTAAAAAAGAAATTAATTTTGTAACCAATGCTTCCGAGTGTGAGCAAGGCAAGCCAGCTTAAATCCATAACCTGAATTTAACTATTCATGCATTAAATTCCTGTTTGAGCGTTCACAATTCTTTCTTGGAATAGATTCAACTGAAAACAATATATTTAAGGCACTACACTTTGATGCAGTAACAGTTAAATTCTTCTTCCAGTCCCAACTACCTCTGCAATAATTTATTGACTGTACCTATGCCCCAGGATCACGCTACAAATCTTCTTTGGCTAGATTTGTACAATAAAAATACCATAGTTTATATATAAAGGCAGAGGCAGGGGAGGCAGGGGCAAAAAGTGACCACAGTAACCAATGAACCAGAAGTCCCAGATAAAACGGTGATTAAGTTAGCTAATATTGAACTCACTGTTGCAGAACTCCAGCTCCTATCATTGGGACTATCCTTCTGTCCAGGCAATGATTTTAAATATCCCCAGTCGCAGGTAGATGTTTCAAATTTATTAGGAAATTGAAACTCTTGAAACACTTTAAGCTTAACAAAACACCTGAGACTTTGAATACAACTAAGACGGTCCATACCAGAGATGAAATGGCTCAGGTCTGTGACATTCCACTATTGAGGTCCTTACATTCATTTGCTCAAGAGGAAAGTAATCCAGCTAACTCTACACAAGAGGACCTTTAAGAACTAGGTATATCATGTAAGTCCAATGCATTAATCCCCTTTCAGCCACCATCATCATTTAAACCCATGATGCCCAAGAACGCTATTGACATTTTTAGTGATTGTGTTGTTGCGGATTTGAAAGAACTGAATAGAAAAGTATTGCAAAAAGAAAAGCATAGAAATTACAAGGAAAAACAATACTCTACACTAATGCGAAAACTGCGAAACAATAGCGATGTGATAATTAACAAATCCAATAAAGGGGGAAATATAGTGCTTTGACCTCGTGATCTTTATATGCAAGAGGTAAACAAGCATTTGGAGGATTTGGAATGCTAAAGGAAAGCTACATTCATGGACCTGAAAAACATCAAGTGAATAGTATTCAAACAACTGTCACAATGGAAGAGGTTAGGGTTGCTTAGCAAAAATGAATTTGGGTTTCTAAAAAATGATTACCCCATGACACCGGTAGTATACTTCATCCCCAAGGTGCACAAGAACATTACACCTGTACCTGGGCGACCAATAATATCAGCTCAAAGGAGACTATTAGATCCAATGTCAAAGTACGTTGAATACTTTCTCCATGAACATGTGGAAGCTTTGCCTTCTTACATTCGTGATACTGGTCACTTTTTAGCCAAACTACAATCTGCCGAATGGAATCAAGAATATGTCTTGTTGGTTATGGATATCAGTGCATTATATACTAGTAAACGTCATGAAGATGGAATAGTAGCAGTTACATTTTTTTTATCTAAACGCCCAGTGGAATATTACCAACAGAACGAAATGCTTCTTACCATGATTGAAACATGCCTAGCCAATAATTATTTTATCTTTAACAAGGAAGTGTATCAGCAGTTGCGGGGCGTGACGATGGGGGCATGCTTCTCCCCTAGCTATGAGTGCTTGCACATGGGCTACTGGGAGGAGCGCGTCTTCAAAGCCACCCACAAGACACTGTTTGAGACACACGTTAAACATTGGTGGCGTTTCATAGACGACGTGTGTGTCATATGGGAGGGATCTGTGGAAAGTGCATATGACTTTGTTAAAATCCTCAATATTAATGATCTCAATTTAAGTTTTACTGTTGAAGCCAGTAAGGAGTTCAATTCTTAGATGTGGAGGTTTACATCGAGCAAAATACTATACACACTAAGTTGCACAGAAAAAGTATGGCTCGGAATGCGGTGTTACATGCTGATAGCTCTCATCCAAGACACTTGATAAGAAGTATCCCCTATGGGGAATTCTTGCGAATAAAATAGATTTGTAATTCAGATGATGATCTTAGGATGTGCCAATCTGAGGCGTTCCAGAGGTTTAAAAATAGAGGGTAAAAAGAAAGGGATTTAAGGGTGGCTCTGGATAGAGCCAACACTCCGATTACCATTGAGGAAACATATAGTTCCCAGCCAATAACCTCATGCCCCCAGTATCAACAGCATCTCACCTAAAACTGATAACACAGTTAGACTGATTACATCTTATAGCCAACAGGAGAACCAGTTTAGAAAAATAATATACAAAAACTGGCCTATCATAAGAACAGATCTAACCATGTCCCAAATTGTGCCAGAGCTTCCACAGATAACTTTCAGACATGCGCCCTCTATGAGGGATGCATTGGTGAGAACTAGTCCGGAGGTTATAGACATTGGAAAATGGTTGTCCAATAGAGTGGGCTTCTTTAAATGCAGTACTTGCAGGGCATGCAAATTTGGCAGAAACATAAGTGTAATATCCACAGCATTTGATCCTAGTTCTATCAAAATCACTAAGTTTTAACATGTAGAACGGATTTTGCTGTTTATGTTTTAGAATGTTCATGTAAAATGAGATAATAGGCAGCACAAAGTTGCAAGCTTTTAATCGCATACTACAGCATTTGAGAGCTATCATGAACTCTGACCCTAACTACCCCGTGGCAAGACACTTTAAACATGTGCATAACAACCACTTGAAATAACTTAGTTATTATGTTGTAGACACTGTGCCAAGATCTATAAGGGGTGGTAACAGGGAGAAGAAGCTGAGACAACTTGAGTCATACTATATTCTTACTCTCTATACTAAGAACCCCAATGGTTTGAATAATGGAAATGAAGTGCACTATTTTTGGTAAATGCTGTGTTGTGTGTATAGATAGAGAGAGCTATATGATAAGATGTATATTTTTACGGATTCAATTTCCTATCCTTCTACCATTTTAACCCCATTTTTTATCCCGTGGTTTTAGTCCGGTTTTTAGACGAGGTTTTTTCATGGGTTTTATCTGGAATTTTCCAGTTTTACCTTTGATTTTACCAGTCATTTTAGTGGGGCTGTAGCTAGGGATAATGATGTGGGCTGGAATTATGTGAGGTATTCTATTCAGTTGAATTTGCTCTTTTTGATATCATGATTCGAAATTTGGGTCTCGTATATATGAAATCTTAGAATTAAGCTTTATACCTATGAAGTGTTCCAAAATACATTTAGTACAACCTAATTATATGTATGCTGTCACTCGTTGAAATCCACTATATGTATGGTTATTGTCGCACTTGTGAAAAAAGTTTGATACTTTTTGTGATAAGTAGGCATCATACAGGCTTCTCTGAATGTATTTATTTATTTATTTTGTCAATATTAGTTATGGTGAATTATTTAATAATGAATTGATATATTGAGTGTCTTTATGAATTTTAGCACTTGAACTGAAGTATTATATGATGTTATTTATTTATTTGCGATATTGCACAAAACAAAATCCGGAGATTAAGTACTAATATTGGTATAGGCTTATACTGTTGGTGGTTTGTCTTCTATTTCTATATGGAGAAATCGGATGTTGTGATGTTATGGTTTTTTTTCTCACCATTTTGACTTTGTATAAATTGCACATTGGCGCGTGGCATGTCATGTGATCAAGACAGTTGTATACTGTTGAAACGTGTCATGCCGGGCACTCGCCATTTTGAAACATTGATGACCTTATGGCAATAAACTGCACGTAAAAGCAACTGAACTCGCTGTGGTCTGTACCTGATTTCCTGGGGGCTCCCGGGTGGAACAGGATCGTGAAAACTCATATATAAATATATATTAGAGCAAATTGCGCAAGCGCTTCGGGAGGGCTCACTGCTTCATCCGACCCTCCGGTCTGTATTTGGCTCCTCTGCAATGTTCACAGGTTCCCCTGAATTAAAAATGGGTCCGACGCGTTTCGGGGCCACAAACGCCCCTTCCTCATGGACTGTGCGCAGTTCAACACCATGTTCTCTTCACGCTGGTCAAACGCTTTTTAGTTTGAACAGTTGGCGTCGTCCTCCCTGAGTGGGTGGAGTCTGGCAACACCGGGACTCATGGTCAACGTAGTCCTGTGAAGTGAAATAAAATAGTAACCTTGAGTAGGCTGGCGTGTCTGCACTTTCATTACTGTCATTAAGATCCTTAAGTAGGATGGGAGGGAAGCTGCGGGCATCACGTTTTATTCAAATGGATGTTGCGCTGACAGGTTGAGTGTGTTTGATCTCGCCTCAGTCTCTTAGGACAGGATACATGTTCCGCCATCAGAGTGGAGCTCCTTCCGCGACCGAGGCTGGCCGCCTGAATATAGTAGAGCAAATTGCGCAAGCGCTTCGGGAGGGCTCATCACTTCATCCGACCCTCCAGTCTGTATTTGGCTCCTCTGCAATGTTCACAGGTTCCCCTGAATAAAAAAGGGTCCGAAGCGTTTTGGGGCCTCAAACGCCCCTTCCTCATGGACTGTGCGCAGTTCAACACCATGTTCTCTTCACGCTGGTCAAACGCGTTTTAGTTTGAACATCTGGCGTCGTCCTCCCTGAGTCTGGCAACACCGGGACTCATGGTCAACGTAGTCCACAGTCCCGAAGGACTATGCTGATCAGTGTCAAAGTGCAGGTGCTCCCTGTATCAGGTGTAATGGTAATTGGATGTCCATGATTGGTATGTTTGCCTTACTAGTAATGCCCCTAGTAAAGTGCACTATGTGTGCGAGGGCTGGTAATGCAAATGCTACTAGTGGGGCTACAGCACTAATTGTGGCACCCACACAAGTAGCCTTAAATAGAGAACTCAGGCCTGCCACTGCAGTGCCTGCACGCAGTTTGTTAAACTGCCATGTTATCCTGACAAGTGCACCCCCTTGTAAGGCCTTACCCTTCCCTTTCTATGCAAATCAGACACCCCTATGGTAGGTCCGAGGTACCCCATGGGCAGGGTGCAGTGCATTTGAAAGGTAGGACATGTACTGAGGTGTGTACCATGTCCCGACAGTGAAATAATCTCCATTTCTTTTTTCACTGTTGAAAGGCCATCTTGCCCATAGGACAGAATGGGGAGGCTGTGTAATATGTTTTCCAGCCTATCTTCCCAAAGGCTTAAGATGGAGAGGTGACGTTTAGTATGGATGAACTCTCAATGTAATACATCTTTTTATGAAGGTGGTTTTTGCATTGTGTGATTAGAAACCACTCTTTTAGCAGTGGCTGGGTTTTTGTGCTCTACCATTTCTGTGTGTCTCTGCCTGGTTGTGGATTGACTGTCTGGATCTGAAAGTGATAGGATCTGGGGAATGTCTTGACCCAGGGGAGGAGGTGAAACAGCAACAGGCTGAACTGCATCTGGAGTGTAGGGGGGGAGTAGCCTCTGGAGGGGAAGAGGCCTGGGCAGCAGCCATAAAACAATGGCTCCATCCCCTGCTGATTGATTAAGGATCCAGACCCCCACTATCAAAGGAATGAGGTGTCACTGGCAGGAAGGCACCCAGACCTGGTTTTAACAGGGGTCAGAGCCCCCCTGAACACAAAGACTTCAAAGACATTTAGGGGTGTAACTATGAGAGCTGAAGCCCCTGAATATTGCCAAGAAAGAAACAGCCGAAGAGCCTGAAGGAAAGGACTGACCCTTGCTGTGTGTTCTGGGTTTGGCCTGCAGTTTGCTGTTTTAGCCAAGGAGAGGCTAAAGGGACTTTGCTGTGTGCTGTGTCCCCCTGCTTGAAAGGACTTTGCTGTGTGCAGTGTCTGGAAGTAACTTATTGCCAAGGCCCCGAGGTGAGCTGGCTCCCTGTTGCTGAAACTCAGGAACACAAAAGGTTCCAGGCAAGTCTCAGCGAAGCTGTGTGCGTGTGCTTTTTGCAGCCTGAGACCCTCGTAAGAATTACCCTGTGATCGTGGGCACCTGGAGTCCAAGCGAGTCTCAGCGACGCTGCGTGCATATGCTTTTAGCAGCCTGAGCCCTTTGTGAGGATTGTCCTGTGATCGTGTGCACCGGAGTCCAAGTGAGTCTCAGCGACGCTATGTGTGTGCGCTTTGTGCAGCTTGAGACCTTCGTGAGGGGTGCCCTGTTATCGTACTCTTAGAGCTCAAGTGAGTCTCAGCGATGCTGTGTGTGTGTGCCCTGTTGCAGCCTGAGATCTTCGTAGCACCAGCAGCCTGGACCGGCAGCCCCAGAGGAGCTGAGCCGCCGACCCGAGCCCGCCATTGCCAGAGCGGGACCTTGAACCAACCTCGTCGAGGGAGGGCCTGAGTTTCACTGCCTTGAATCCACAAAAATTGCATCAGAGGCCCAAGTCACAGGAAGAGGAGAGGAGAGGAGAGTGAAGTTGCACCCCCCGGGTAGGTGTGTCACCGCCTGGGGCGGGGTGCGGGCTCAGAGAGAGATGCTCTTGGCCTCTTCCATTCCTGCAGCGCTTCGGCTCGTATCACGGCCCGTACTTGCCAACGAGTGGCAGCACAGTGCCGGAGTGCAGAGATGCACTTTGGTTTACACCATACCCGTGTGGGGGCATCTTTTGACAGAAGCTGAACGAGAGTCATTACGAGTGGCAGAGAGACCGCCCAAGGCACTGTGATCGGGGCTGGAATGTATTACGCATTGCATTATTTCTGCATTACAAACTACCTGATTATTGTATTACGCATTGCATTATTTCTGCATTACGAACTGCCTGACTGTTGCATTAGGCATTGCACTATTTTTGCATAACAAAATACCTGATTGTTGCATTACGCATTGCGTTAGGTTGCATAATGAACTATCTGATTGATGCGTTACGTATTGCATTATTTTGTCATCACGAACTGCTTGATTTTTGCATAACGAACTGCATTATTTTTACATTGCAAAGTGCCTGATTCTTGCATTATGAACTGCATAGCATTGTGTTAGGACTGCAGTGGATCATTTAGAATTGCTCATTAATATCGCCAGAACTTACAAGGGCTGGCTGGCCTAACAACGAGCCAGGAGGAATATTACAAATATGCATATGTTGGATTTATATTGTGGTGTCATCAGTGGGTGACTGAGAGCGTGGCTGCAAATACTTTAGGCACTTGCCTTGAAGATAAGCCTGGCTGTTCGTGCCAAGCTACCAAGGGGCTGAGCGGGGACTATCTGAGAAGTTGTCCTTCCTTTCCCTGACGTGGAAGCAAGGGTCCCTATTTGGCCTAAGGTACCTACCTTAGCCAATTAGCAACCCCCAGGTCTAACACATATTCTAAACAGCAAAAAGATATATACAACATGTGTTACAATTAGTGCAACGCTATAGTGTGTGTGCAGTATGACATCATTTGAAGCCCAAAAAAGTAGGTGCAATTTCACACTACTGTTCATTTTTCACGTGCACATAAATTGGGGTACTGGTGAAAGTACTCACTCAGTACCCGCTGTTTAGGTCCACATGAAGATGCTTGGTCACCTTCATGCTCGCAGCAGGCAGCCATGATGCTAGCCTAGCATCTCCATATGGACGTGAGACAGCAGGCTCTGGGTGTGCACTCAGGGACCATTATGTAGGCGCTGATGGCAGAATTGCAGTCCTGTTTTATGCTTTTAAATACATTTGGATCTGGCGGTACGGAGATTGGAAAGCATTTGCATGGGGGGGGGGGCTATCTCACAATGTGCAACCAGTGTCACTCTATTCCCTTGACGTCGTGAAATGGCTGGTAGACAAAGCAACAGACCCATGCCAGGCTTTTGTTATTCAGCACAACAATTTGTAACAAACTGTACAGTGGTCGAATTTTATAAGCCCTAGTGGGTGGGAAATGTTCTGCTCTTTACACCATAACGTGCAATGGCTGTGTCTTTCGAAACACAACACCAATTTATAGACTGCAGGTGTCTTATTTTAAGTTATTCATCAACAATTATGCAGCCAGCTGGGATTGTTCTCCCTTCAGAGTGAGAGAGTCTCAACAGCAAGAAGAGCTGGTTACAGTACACGAAGCACAGCAAGCGCATGCACAGCACACAATTCTGCACAGGGCATGAATGTAAGATCGGAAATAATATTCCAGAAGCAAACACTTTCCAAACAAAGTCTTGATTCACAAAAAATGAAGCCACAGGCCGCTGCACTTACCCAAAGAACACTACAAACCTCTCTGTCTCTACCCTGTCAATGCCGAAAGAGAGAAGAAAGCGTAAGGATAAAAGTGCCGTTTGACACCAACTCAAAAAAGACATTTTTTTCAAACTGAACACCATACACAAATGAGACTCTAATTCTTTTTCTACAGCTAATAATGCACTTTTGATAAGAATGTTGCTGCTGGGTGATGCTCCCTTTATTTCTTCTTGCAAAGAGCTGGGCAGCTCCCGCTTCCAGGAGGTGACCCCGTGACCTGCAGCTTGTCAAGGCCCATTGAAGATGTCCTTACCTCCTCTGCTCCGGGGTCTGATGGCTGCCAAGCTCTGGGCATTCTTAGGGGCAGCCACAGCTGAGTACATTTCATTCAGCTTACTTTGGAATTGCCAAGGACCCTTAACTACACAAAAATCTGTATTTTCGGTTCCCACAAACAGTACTGCTGTTCATTAAATCAAAGCGGCATGGCAAGACCTGGGCTGATAAATTATGTTTTTACAGTGTTGCTGGATTGAAGCTACTTCACGGCCTTGGGGGCTTTGAATTCCCCTTCTTGAAGAGCAAGCGCCGCAACGTGAAACAGCAAACATCATTCTTCCTCTAGAGTTCAAGAGGAGTTTAACTGGTTGGCATAGGATAGCCGAGTTCCATTCTCCGCCGCCCTTTAAAACACCTTGGTACAGGGGGGGCGTGGCTTGGATGCCGCGCAAGATGGCCGGCTAGGTACGGAGCTCCGCCGCATCGATCACCTCACGGCGTATTTTTCCCGATGTAAACGGGACCGCTACTGAGCACCGTCGCTGGATTTGGCTGGCAGAACATTAACGGAATCAGCGGAGCAGCTTTTCACCGCTTGTGGAGCCGTTTTCACCCCTCTCCGCGATGAAATCCCTGCCCCTCACGGAGCCGCCATTTTGAAGCTCTTCCGAACATCGGAGCCTCGGCTGACAGGAGCTGTCACTACACGACGTGTCACTGGACACCAACGAACTTTCAGGCACCGACTTCACTTCAGGGGTGAGATTTATATATATTGTGCATGACGCCTTTACTGCATTTTTTCTCTCCTCTTCCACATTAGAGGACACGTCCAAATACGCAGTTTTACGGCGCTTCACCCCTGACAACTGCATGTTTCCCGCCCTAACATGCTCACAACTCTGAAATACTTTTTATCCTAAATTTCTTCCTCATGGCGCTATGACAACAACATTTTCTGAGACTTTCTGTCCGTTTCTCCTGCGCCTCAGCTACTTCAGGATGCTCCTTCCTATGCTTCCATTTTAGTCATCCTCCTCTTTTTTGTACTCGTTATTTATCACACTCTAATTCCCTGTCGCCTTTTCCACTGAGTTACGTCTGGGTGCTTCACCCTCTCTTTGGAGATATTTCTGGAACATTTCACATGCACCTTTAGTCGTCTCACAGGGAATTGAGAATATATTGTCGCACGTTCATTTCTTTCTATGGTCAACTTACGCAAACCTAAATTTGTCTTCACATCATCGGGGAGTACTTCAGGAGCATCTTCATCTGGTACAAATAGAGCCACTGCATCTGCGAACATGACGACTCCAAAATCATCATTGGCTCATACTAATACCAGTAAGTCTTCCCCACCCGCTCCGGCGGGCAAGCGCCTCAAGCAAAATTCTCCTACGCCAGAAGACAATCCTTCACATTCTTCTACTGACCAAATTCTAGAGGAACTGCGTGCGCTGCGCCCATTTATTGAAAAAACGAGTACAGATATGCAGCTTTTAAAGGATAAATGGGAAAATATGGATGCCCGTCTTTCTACTGTTGAACAGCAACTTCCTGAAGTTCAGTCCAACACACAACGTATAGACTCTTTAGAAAAAACGGTCCTCTCACTCCAAAAGCATACAGAGGATTTGGAAAATCGAAATAGGAGGAATAACCTCCGTATTTACAATTTGCCGGAAAATCTTGAGGGGGATAATCCAGTGACTTTCTTCACCACTTTCTTGCCGAAACTTCTGGACTTACCACCTTCCACCTCCATTAGTATACAAAGAGCCCATAGACTAGGTGCCAGAACGGGCTCCTCCTCAAAACCTCGTGGAGTCATCATTTTATTTCTGAAATATACAGATCTTTTATTGATTCTCTCAGCTGCGAGGAGTAAAAAACAAGTGTCTTGGCAAGGTCAACGTGTATATCTATCTCAGGATGTCTCTAGCGTCACAGCCTCCAGACGTAAAGAATTTCTGGCTATGCGTCCCTCTTTGCGAGCCTTGGGAGCAAGATATGGCTTGTTTCATCCTTGTACTCTCCGAGTCACCTATCGAGATAAGTCTTGGTCATTTCAGGAACCTGGAGAATTAAGGAACTTTCTTCTTCTACACAGTGAAGAAGGGATGGACGCCTCCTCTTCTGCTTCGACCAGTGGCTGAAATTGGACTTTTATTGTTTAACTTGTTTGTCGTCCTAATGGCTTGTCTTTGACTTCATGTATTCTCCTCACTTCTCATCTCAGTTCTTACACTCTCTTTTCGTATCTTTCTTCCCTTTATCTATTTCTGGCATCTCCTTTATATCCCTCTATTTTCTTTCTCTACTTTCTGGACTTCTGCTTTTACGTCTACATGTTATGTATGTTAACACCTTTTTTCCCTTTTTTTTTTTTTTTTTCCTCCCCAGACGGATATGTATCGGATTCCTCTCAACACCTTGTCCCATTCCATGTTCCTTTTGTGCGGTCTCGATGTGGTTCTCCTCCTGATCCTGGTCCGTACGTCTTGTAAAGCATCACCACCTCCCCACCTTCCCTATGTGTATTTTTTCTCTTTCAGGTATGTTTAATGCAGTCATCCTTTTGGATTTGTACTGTCTTCTATGCATTCTCTCTTTTCTTCCTTCTTCCTTCCCCACTGATCTCCCTTCCCTTTTCCCATCCCTCTCCTCCTCCCTTTTCCTTTTTCATCTTCCTTTTCTACCTGTTCTTCCTTCTTCCTTTTTGAAGAGTTTTATGGTTAATACTTCTATACAGCTTGAATTATTACATGTACAGTATGTTTTTGCAATTCTTGATTTAGATCAGTTTAGTAAGTTTTCACCTTCAAAGTTGTTTCATGGAATGTGAAAGGATTTAATCACCCTATCAAAAGGCAAAGAGTACTCTCCCACCTTTCCTCTTACAATCCAGATATCGTCCTTATCCAAGAAACTCACCTATCTGACATCGAATCTTTAAAGCTAAAGCGACTATGGGTTGGAACTGTTTTATTTTCTCCTGCTTCCCAAAAAAAGAATGGAGTAGCCATTTTGATTCATAAGCGACTCCAGTGTAAAGTAGTTCTAGAAGAAAAAGATGACGAGGGACGCTGGGTCTTAGCTAAACTACTAATTAACAATATCCCACTTACGATATTCAATGTTTATGGTCCTACATGTTTTGACTCCTCTTTTTGGCCCTCCATTACAGCAAAATGTATTCAACATAAAGATGATGCTTTTCTATTGGGTGGAGATTGTAACCAGATCATTGACCCTTTTTTAGACCGAAGATCCTCTGTTCGTTTTTCCCCTTATAAACCACATAAACAATTCCTTGACACTATTACCCAAACTCATCTTGTAGACTCATGGAGACTCACTCACCCAGACGTCATGGATTTCTCCTTCTTCTCTCCTCCTCATGCTTCCTTCTCCCGCTTAGACTATATCTTTCTCTCTTCATCTCTTTCTCAACACCTTATTTCTTCTTCTATAGAACCGATTGTTATCTCTGACCATGCTCCTGTTATTACTGTTTTTGACCTTCTTCCTCCTACCCCTAAATCTTCTCGCTGGCGCTTCAACCCTTCTCTTCTTACTGATCCTCTTTTTTCCTCCTCTTTTCGTTCTTTTGCTGCTGAATTTTTTCATCTTAACTCTACACCTGATACCCCACCTCATATTCTTTGGGATTCCTTCAAGGCCACAGCCCGAGGTTTTATTATTGATTTTGTCTCTAAAAAGAAGAAAAAATTCCTTCAAAAACGTAAAATCACCCTTGCACATATTAAATCTCTGGAACATCAATTCTATACTTCCTCTGATAAGATTATGTCTCCTGAATTGCTTAAGGCTAAGATTGCCTTTAACAAACTTACCACAGACTCTGCCTCCTCTTTTCTTCTCCGGACCAGCGCGCGATTTTATGGAGGTCGAAATAAATCAGGTAAACTGTTAGCTAACTATTTAAAATCTCGTAAAGAACGTACTAATATTGATTCTATCTATTCCCCCTCTAATGTACTTCTTCATACCAATGCAGAAATTTTGGAACAATTCCACTCTTTTTATGAGACTTTATATACTCCCGAAAACCCTCCCACCCCAGAGCTTATTCAATCCTACTTTGACAACATACCTCAACCAGATACTTCCCACCTTAATATTTCGGCCGTTGACTCTGATCTTACGATTTCGGAACTGTCCTCTGCTCTATCCTCCCTCACTAAGGGGAAAACCCCAGGACCTGACGGCTTCCCAGTTGAATTTTACCTACATTTCTCAGACCTTCTTTTACCTCACCTTCTATCTCTATTTCAGTCTTTTTGTTCTACTGGATCAGCCCAAGGCTCTTTTCAAGACGCTACCATATGCCTTATCCCTAAAGAGGGTAGAGACCCTAAGTTCTGTAAAAATTATCGACCTATATCTCTAGTTAATGTTGACTATAAAATTTTTGCGAAACTATTAGCCCTTCGCCTTGACCCGCTCCTACCACATCTTATAGGGAAAGAACAATGCGGCTTTGTTAAAGGCCGCTTGACCTCGGATAATTCTAGACTCTTCCTTAATGTTTTAAGTAAAGCCCCTTCACTATCGATTCCCCTTGCAGCCATTTCAGTAGATGCTGAGAAAGCCTTTGACCGAGTTGACTGGTCTTTTCTTCTGGCCTCCTTAAAATGGCACGGCTTTAACCCCAAATTCATATCTTATATTTCTTTGATATATTCTATGCCCAAAGCATCTGTTCTTGTTAACGGTCAACTCACTTCCCCATTCACACTCCAACGTGGTGTTCGTCAGGGCTGTCCTTTATCACCTCTTTTATTTATTTTAGCGCTTGAACCTTTCCTTACCTCCATACGCAATAATCCGTCCATTTCTGGCTTCCCGTACGGTGAACGTCATCTTAAATTGTCTGCATATGCTGATGATATTCTTTTATTTATTTCTGACCCACCTACCTCAGTCCCCGCATTACTAGACGAATTTCAGAAATTCTCCTTGGTCTCCGGTTACAAAATAAACTCGGACAAAACAGAGATTCTTCCTTTAACCAAATTTTGTCTCCCCCACTTTTTCACGGCCACTGGCTTTGCTTGGAATTCTACAAAAATTAAATATCTCGGTGTTCTTTTTTCTAGCTCTATATCCTCCTCCATTCAACTCAACATGAATGCAGTCATATCTAGGATAGACTCATTACTCACCTCTTGGAATCCACTATTTCTTTCCTGGTGGGGCCGTCTTGACTCCATCAGAATGATGATTGCCCCTATTTTAATTTACTTATTATCCATGCTCCCACTTCGTATTCCAAACTCTTATTTCCGTCGCATTGATTCTGCGTTGTCCAAATTTCTTTGGAAGCAGAAAAAAGCCCGCATATCGCTCTTCAACTTACGTAAATCTAAACTTAATGGTGGTACCAACTTTCCAGACTTTCGCCTCTATCATAAGTCCTTTTCCCTTCGACAGGCTTCCCGCTGGTTATCTCAGGAACCCTCCCCTTTTTCTCCCCTCTGGCTTTCTGTTGAACAGGAACTACTGCTTCCGTACTCTTTCCAAGAAGTAATTCGTTTTACCTCTAAAGCCCCATGCCTTAATCCCCTTTTATTCAAGCATACTTCTTCTCTTCTGCGCCCTTTAGTTTCACCTTCCTCAGTAACGCAGGAATCCTTCCTACTATTGCCTATATGGTACAATTCCCTTCTATTAATTAACCACCGACCTATTGCATGGCCCTCATGGAGAGCGAAAGGTATCATTTGGATACGTCATCTTTTTGATGGGTCCTCTCCTTGCTCATTTCCTGCATTTCGGTCTCAATTCCACTGCCCTCCATCTTTTGCAAAGAAATTCCCTATCCTTATGGAAACCATTCTAGATCGTTATTACTCTCTCCCCTCTGAAGAACTACCCACCTCATCTTCCTCTTTACTCACTGTCCTTTCTACAACTCCTAAAGCTTCCATCATTTACCGGTACTTTTCAGCCCCCAATCCAGATCGTCTCAAATCAAAATTAGAATTGTCCTGGGAGACAGACTTACATTCTTCATGGCCGACTTCTCTCTGGGACAAAATATGGGCTCGATCCTTGAAGACTTCCCGTACTGCCTCTCTCACTCAATCCCTATTTTTCTTTTACCACAGACTATACCTTTCTCCTCTTTCTATCTCTCGCTTTCAACCTGATGCTGTATCTAATTGTTGGACCTGTAATGCCCCTTCTGCGGATCTTTTCCACCTCTTCTTCTTCTGTCCTTCAACTCGTCTTTTCTGGTCTCAGCTATTCTCTCGCCTTTCTCGCATTTTCAACCTCTCTATTCAATTTTCTCCTTCTTTGGTATTTCTTGGTAGCCTTTCAGAAGATTTAGACCTCCCCCCACATTCTCGCGGTCTTTTTGACCTTATGCTGGCTCTGGCATTACAGCATATTGTCTCTAATTGGAAATCTCTGAACAAATTGTCTCTCAATTGTTGGTGGAATCTTGTATGTCACTCACACAGACTTGATGTAGCCTTTGCTTCCTCCTGTAAACCCTCCCGAAATGTTGAATTTTACTGGCTACCTCTTACTCTATACCTTGATCAATCCGCCAAAAAGAGTTACTCTCCACTATCTTCGGGTAATTTCAAGCCCCCCTGAACACATGTACTCTTGCCTGCAGTCTTTCATGATATTTTTCAGTCTCAATATTGTAATTATTTAGCTTTATATTGACCTTTTTCATACTTCTTTTTCATACATACAATTACTCATATGATGGTTTTATTACTGTACTTTTTGATTACCATTTACTGTATTTCCTATTATTGCTTATCCATCTTCTACGATAAATACCATGTTTTTGTTTTCTTCTCTCCTCCCTTCCCCCCCCTCCTTCCCTCCCCATAACTTAAAATGCTTTGTTTTTCATTGTGATATTAGCTGCTTATATTTTCTTTGTCCCATCTTATGCCTTTTTTCTCATATTTGCTGATGTCACCTTATTGTAATACTCATTTTTCTCTAATAAAGCTTTCAAACATAAAAAAAAACACCTTGGTACACATATGTTTAAAAGGGAATAACAAGAAAGGTACTTAAAACTGTGAATGACCCGGTCACTGCACCCCCTCTCGTGCTGGCTTCGCTGAAACTGCCTAGTCTACAGATGCTTTATTTTTTAGGTCTCGCTTGATACAGTAGCTGTTGCCTGACCTTATGTGATTACCGAAAAATCAGTGGGCAGAGGTTGTGGGTTTCCACTGAAAAAGAGTGAGTGTCCTGAACGCCTTTATAAAGCAGGGCTGGGTCAGTTATGGTGGCAAACCAGTGATCAAGCTATAGTCCTGATATGTTAATATACCTCAGGTTTTTTTTGTTAAAAGCAGCAATATGATATGTGCAATGCTATTGCAAAATAGACACAATCTGCTATGTTTATTTTTATGGGTTATTGCAAGCAACCGTCCACCATGCCCATGTTGTTCAGTTAGGGTCTGGTTGTGGTTATGTAAGTGAGACACTGTAGGAATGAGTCAGTGGCTGAATAGCTCCATGAGAGCAAGGGTGAAAGAAAGACTGCATGTATGATGACTTATTGAGTACCTGAATCTATCGGGGACTGAAGAGGTACTTTTATTTATAAGCTAGACCTATTAGCATTGCCAATGCTTGCTAAACAAATGCTTTTTTAGGAGGACACTGGATTTATGATGGTTCTTTTCCCAGCTATAAGATTGAAGAGGGTTCCAATGGCAGGCACTATACACCAAATATTCAACCTGTTCTGCAATTTTGGACTGAAAGGGCCATGAAGATAAACCTAGGTGAAGATATTAGTTGTGTTCTGAATATTTGTGTTTTAAAGGCTCTACATGTGTTTTTAAGACTGTACAGTCAGTTGGTTTGAAAAGCTGCTGTGCTCTGCTCAGAAGTTGAGGCTTAAGAGTGTTCCATAACAATCAATCACCAGCCACGAGACAAGAGTATGCTATTCATGCTCCACAGTGCCCCAAGAGTTACGGTGCATGGGAAACTCTACAAGTTCATGAATAAAGGGAGTATAGGAACATGTACAATAACTCTGGAACCTTAGTAACCCCTTGGTGATACATTTTCACCTGATTATCAGACCTTAATTGTTTTGCCATGGAAACCACACATAAGCAGCCAATGCGTAAACAGGACAATGGACATGAAATGCACGTAGTCACGCTTCACGTCAACAGATGGCTTACCTGCATCTCTTTTTAAAAAGATTTCTGTCAGTCCCTTTCTCTCTGGCCCTTTATTCTTTTCGTGTGAAGCATGGCTGGCACACAGGTTTGCTCTATGATTCTATGCTAGAGTACGTATGGAATGTATTAACTGTGTACGACTGCAGAGACTCAGAAATCTTCTCCTAGATAACAGTAGTCCCCAAAATCGGTGATGGAGAAAGTCTGCCAGAGACAAATGTTAAATATAAGTAGCTCCTAAAATATACCTGAGTTCTTTGAAGCAGGCCATGCTCCTGAGAAGGGAGGGAAAAAGACAGAAGTCCATTTGAAATGTAATGGCAGTCTCTGCTCCCTTCCTGCTCATTCCTTCCCAGAGGTGTGTGCAGGCTAACTATGTGTATTAAGGAGGTGAGGTAAGCTCAGCTCCTTTTGTGCCATTTTCTCACAAGCCCCTGTCAGGCTCTACCAATCTGCCTGCCAAAGATGCAAACCAAAGGCAAGCAACTCCCGTAAAACCAGATGCAACTAATAACAAATAGAAGGGCCTCTGACATCTACAGTTTAATCTGCTGGCCTAATACAAGCATAGGATGGCATACCCAGAATTGTGTTCCATTAATTTCTAACTGAAACGTGCCGGGTGGTCCAGTGCACCATTCCTGCTAGAAGAGTTTGGAAGGGAGCTTATGGGAAGGATCTCTCACCGAAGAGAGAAGGGAATGAGAAGTACCCCTACAGCGAGGAGCTCCCTGGAAACACAATCTATAATCTGGCTACCTGAAGCTGAATTACAAAGGACCACTGAAAGTGAAGTCTTCGACCGAGTCAGCTGACCACATCTGCGGAGAGCTGACTGCTGTCCTCAGTGGACTCCCATAAGACTTCTAAATTGAACATGACTTGGATACCTGACATCTTGGTGTAGGTCTTGTCAGGTGGAAGATAAGCTAATTTAAATAGGGAAGTGGCCAAGGAGTTGAATAGAGGCCTGCCTGGTGGCAGAACAGTTCTATCATCTTGAAATAGGGGCTCCTGGGTCATTTTAAAATAGGGTAAAAACGAAGTGCTGCAAAAAGGAGATGGCAGGACCATAAGAGAATAGTTGGGAATTCTCCAATCGCTAAGTAGGGCACAGGAAAAATCTGGCACCTTGTTCACCCCCTCCTCAGAACATTCCTGGACCTGGAAAGACTCCACCTGAAGAAGAAGGCACTTCTGGAAGAGAACTCTTGCTGAAATAGATGGACTCACTCGAGAACTACTAAATTCTGCTGGCACACAGAGACTGGCACTACTTTCAAGCGATTGGGTTCTTGTTGTGCCTGCTACAGGGGCATAAAAGCAGAAGAATCCTAACTCCCAGAGGGCCCAGCCCACCACTGAAGACTGGACTATGCAGGGGGCCTGGCTGGGGATAGATCAGGTGCCTAGAAGGCTGTCCAGAGGAGCTGGGGGAATGACCAGAAATAACTTTTGGAGCAGGATAAATTGTGACTCACTCAATTTTTTGTACCTCTAGATAACCAGGACAAGATGCTGATGCTTACCCCGAAAGAGTGCACATGCAGCAGGCAACAAAACCCAATCAAAGCTTTTTGTGGCACTGAAAACAGGTTCAGTGGAACCTCACGGCAAAGGAATCTGGCCTCATGGAGCCCTGTCTGGCTATAGCTTCCAGCTGTGCACTGCTGGAGGATTTCTGGCAGACTGTACTCTGTTCATCAGTATGGGAGGTGGGCATTACCTCAATCACACTGATGAACTACTGTTGGAAATGGCCCTTTCCAGGGTGCTTTCCCACAACTTTTTGCTTTTGTCCCTCACAGTTTTCCCCTGATCTATGTGCTAGCCTTAGGACTTTGAGCGCTTTTGACTCTGCCATTCAGTGCCAATGAACTGTGCTTTTCATATTAATACTGGTCATTGGTGTATACATGTTTGGCTGCGCTGAGCTAGCTGTAAGTCCCTTGTCTATGGGTAAGACATATATGTAACTCAAATGCTCCTCCGTAGGCCTGCAGCACTGGTTGTACCACCCACGGAGGTAGCTCTTCAAATGTGCCACAGTTTTGCCATGATGGTGCCTGTGTGTACAGGTTACTGTTACTTGATTTGGTATTTACAAATCTACTTGCCATGGTTATGCTTGTCTCTTGCTACATTAGAGTACTCCCTAGTGACATGGTGTGGTGTCAGAAAGAGGCAGGGCATGTGCCTGTATCATTAATATACTTTTTAGTAATCTGTTAATGTTGTTTATTTTTGAAGCAGTTGCAAATCCAAGAATCAAGAAATAACTTAAAATCACTAACCTCACTACACATATCATCCATTCTAAATTATGTCTGCGATTGTAGCAAGCTGACTAAGGACATCCTAAAACAGTTAACTTTTGTCAAATCCTTTAAAAAAACTCGAATGTAATTTGTCAACCATAGAAAAACGTAGCCATGAATATAATTTGCCACCACTAGATGCATTGACATTTATGACAAGACTCAAGTGCAAAGAGATGATGAGAAAAACTCAGACGGACATAACCAGTAAAAGAGGCTGAATGGCTTTACGGGAATATAGATACACAGAACCTTTCTTAAACTTTTGTCTCTTGATAAATAAGGCAGTGAAAACACTGAAATACGTACAGTATGCCCTACTATGTATTCCAATTGTTACTTTGAAGGATCATGGAAATTGCTCTTCAAAAACTAGTTGATTGTCTGATTACAAAATGGAATCTCTGGAGCACATAATGTGTCTCTGTCCAAAACTTAAAAACTTACAAAGAAAGTATTTGGGATTATCATTTATTGAAGAAAATGTATGAACATTCAATAGGCTGCTGTTTTACTTTACAGACTAACACATCCATACTAATATAATAAAGAGAGAGCCCAAACCTTTGAGGCGGGTAATCTCAGGAACGACAGCAGCAATCACAACACCCAATACAGCATTGGAAAGGGCAGTTGCAGCAGAAGGACATAGGCTATGCAGACGCCCACCATATACATTTAAAAGGTAAAAGAACCGTGCCAGCAAAGTAGTCCCTTGTGGGCGTGTCTGCGTTGTGCTGTGGGTGTGTGCTGGGGGCGTGACAACGCTGGGGGCGTGTGGTACGTTCCGCCCTTCATGCCATGTCTCATATCGTGTGCTAATTCCACCCTGCCCCCTTTAAATACCCCTGCACCCCATAATCATAACCCACCCTTACTCCTTAAAATACCCCAACACCCTTAAACACTAAACCATCTTATCCCTATAAATATACCCTGTACCCCAAAACCCAAACCTATCCCTAAACCCTAAAAATACCCCTGTACCTCAAAACCCAAACCTAGCGCTGAACCCTAAAAATACCACTGTACCCCAAAACCCAAACCTACCCCTGAACCCTAAATACCCCTGTACCCCAAAACCCAAACCTAGCCCTGAACCCTATAAATACCCCTGTACCTCAAAACCAAAACCTATCCCTGAACCCTAAAAATACCCCTGTACCCCAAAACCCGAACCTAGCGCTGAACCCTAATAATACCACTGTACCCCAAAACCCAAATCTACCCCTGAATCCTAAAATACCCCTGTACCCCAAAACCCAAGCCTAGCCCTGAACCCTTAAAATACCCCTGAACCCCAAAACCCAAACCTACCCCTGAACCCTAAAAATACCACTGTACCCCAAAACCCAAACCTACCCCTGAACCCTAAAATACCCCTGCACCCCAAAACCCAAGCCTAGCCCTGAACCCTAAAAATACCCCTGTACCCCAAAACCCATACCTATCCCTAAACCCTGAAACTACCCCTGTAAACCATAACCCAAAACTATACCTGAACCCTTAAAATACCCAAACCCCGCAAAACATATACCTCAGTACCCCAAAACATATACCCCTATACCCATACTTACCTTATCCAAAAATAAAAAAAAACATGCTTTTACCATTCATGCATTTACAACGAATTGCGTTGTAAATGTATGTGTGGTAAAAGCATATAAAATGTAATGCCATGCGTTATAATGACATTGCAGAGTCATGGTACTTTCGTAATGAAAGTATGCGGAGTGATGGTATGCGGAAAAAAAGTTGCGGAATAATGGGTGTTTACCCTCCCCCGGTAAGTACATTGGTGGCACGGCGGCCCACATCTCCAGCAACATACTCATTTGAAAAATGCACAGGTCTCTCTCATTGATGGCCAGCACCGACATACACTTTTAGACACACCTCCCGCTACAAGTTCTAGAATTGCTAACTTTAGAGCTGGGGAGCTATGTTCGAATCTCGGCATCAGCTCAACATCCTGTGATTCCAGGCAAATCGCTTTGTCTCCCCGTGCCTACCACAAATGAATGTGTTCTTCTGTAATGTAAATTGTGCTCATGCCATGTTGTTGAGTTTGTGCTATATAATATTGCAAGGAAAAATAAAGTAGGGAAACTCGAGTTCACACACTACTGAACGCGCACTCTTAAGTGCATCAGCAGTGCACTGTGAATCGGAGCGTTTCACAGGCCTGTGACAGATAAGAAATGTTATCAAAACGAAATCCTATAAAACAATATACTACTTGCTGGCAATTCATACCCGGACAACGTCGGGACGGGCTGCTAGTTTACTAATAAAGTAAAGAAGTATCTTGACTTAGCATATCAGATGCAAGAACGAACAACAAAGTTGACCCTTCATTATTGTCATGTAGTTCCTATAAACCTATATAGGGGCTATGTGTTTAGACAACATAGACTGTAGGATTGGTGTTCATACTGATTCTAAATACCCCCACCGTGCTACCAGAAACCCCTTTTACTAAGGAGAGAATAGTTCTTGGCAACTATCGAACATGACAACTCTGTCCCATCAGGGATCGTGGAAACAGTAAAGTACTTTTCGCTCAGATACTCGTGCTCACTTTGTCTCAGAGAGGTACACAGAATAAATGGTTGGGACGTTTCAAATAAGCATTTATTGAACCAACGTCATTCTAGTGTAAAATAGGTGTGCTGAAACAACCATAAGACAGAAACAGATGTAAATGATTAAAAGCACCAACAGAGTAAAATGATGGTAGATTTCTACCATAGTGCTAAAACAATGAATACAGGCAGGTATAAAAATACTTGACAGAAATATTGCGTACTCCTACAATGCAACCCTAACTTGATGTACCTAAGTGTACCTAGCATGTATGTAGGTATGGAGCCAAGAATCCCTCTAGGAAAGAGTCAACCCCGTTACCTCAAGTGAGAGACTGTGGGACAACGTCTTGGTCTCAAGATGGACACCCTGCAAAGGATATCAGCCACTACAAGCTGGAGTGTCAGTGTGCAGGAACCTCAGCGTCTTGTGTCGGTTTGTCAGCATGGAAGTACTTTTGCTCCTCTCCCTGCCTCAGCAAAGATATGGTATTTATATATCCAAAGTGGCACCCTCAGGGGATCCACCTTGCTGTGTCATGTCGGAAATTAGGATGACGGAAGGAATGACCCTCATACATAGTAATTATGCAGGAGATGGAAGTCCTGCTCAGTTTCTAAGAATCCTCATGCAGAATGAATGAGGCTAGTTTTCAGGGAAAACCCCACGTCCTGTAAGCAGTACCGTAACTAGATAAATGGTCAGTCCCAAGAACCGTTATGTACTGTAATGGCAGGGGAAATAGGGGTGAAAGGTTTGGTTTCTACCTGAGCCTACACTGGGGTACCTGTATGAAACATAACATTATGACAACACCTGAATTAAAGGTTCTTGTTACTGACAGACAACAGGGAAGTTCTTAGACCTATGATATGTTGTTTCAATTGCTGTGTTTTAGTTATTAGCCCTATTTATTGTAGTCAATATAATTTAAATAGAATAAAAGTACATTTACAACTACTATTGTGGAAGAGAGGGGTTTGAATCGACTGCCACCTGCCCCCAACACCACCACCCAGCATTTTTGATTCTGGACCTCTAGGTTTCTGCTTTTATTGAGATCCCTTAATTAACTCTTACTCACTGAAAACTTCAGTTGAAATGAAGTCTAACTGCCAGTGGCCACCATTTAAAATAAGACCTGCTCTGGCACAGCTAAGGTAAGAGGCCATGCGCTGGTTACATGTGAAAGTGTGTCCACAACGAGTAAGGATGACTTTGTACACTTGAGTAGGACTGTGATCTCAGTCAGTGTTAAGACAGATTGAGGACTGAGTCTGACATCAGAGTCCACAGAGGATCCGCTTCCAGTACTGATGATTTTGGGACCAGCATCGATAAAAGGCAGACTGGCACTTGTCTTAGAGCCAGAATGGAAGGTGGCACTGAAGTAGATCTAGAACCCAATACCGGCTCTCGAGGTTCAGGAGGTAGCGAGGATGGATCCATTGGTAGTAACCCAACTGGAAGACCGTGCAGATCCTTGGCACCCAAAGATATGCCATAGGGAGAAATGAGAGGGCCAAAAAATATGAAGCACGGCCTCCATAAAGACCTCAACCTGCTCCGGTGTCGCCAAATACCAGGGCAATTTAGGGCACATCGGAATCATTTGCAGAATCTGCTCCTCGTTCATGGATCGGGAGTGCAATCTAGTGCCACCCTGATGCCCTTGTGACTTCTCCCTAGATAGAGACTCGCAAATGGGTTCGAGTGCTGCATCACAAACTTATGTTTACTTTTTGATTTAACTTCGACTTGTCAGGTGAACTTATCTGCAAAAAAGACCTGGAAACAGCCTTGAGACTGCGAGCAGGTTTGCACCCTCAACTTGAAGCAGGAGCGAGACTTCACAAGGACTGTGACTTCTTCCTTTAATCTATGACATCCGACTTCACGTCATGGTCCCAGATCAACATTGGGTTCATGAGGGTATAATAATTACACAACTTGAAGTCGAGCCCTGTAATGCATTGGGTTGTTGGTTGAGGGGGTGAAAGCCCACTCGGGCAACCCACACATCTGGTTCTGTTGTTTAGTTTCCACTTTTCTGAAGGACCTGCATGTTTCTTTGGACAACATCAACTTTTAGGTGAGGTGCCTAGACTGATTCCAGGCACCCCTGCAGGATATGTTGGCATAGAGACCAGCTAGCTCACAGTGCCACCATAAGCCCCCCTAAACTTACCAAGGAGCAATCCCTTAGGGATTATGGAAACAGATCAGAACCTTTTTCTCAGTCACTCGTGCTTAGTTGTGCTCAGAGAAATATACAGAGTACACAGTGGAACGTTTTCAATATATTTATTGAACCGTTATTCTTGTATAGAATACATGTGCTGTGATAATCAGTAGACAGAAGCAAATGAAAGTGATTACAAGCACCAAAAGCAGGTACAGTTTTACCCTAGTGCCAAAAGAGTGTATATATGCAGGCACATAAACAAAGCAGTAATAAGGTGTACTCCTACTATGCAGAACCTATGCGAAGTGTACCTAGAGTGTGTGTAGGTGTAAAGCCAAGAATCCCTCCTAGGGATGATCCAACCCCATTACCTAGCGGGTGAGAATGTAGGACCCCATCTTGATCATGATCTGCATCCAGGGCCGGACTGGCCATAGCGGCCACCGGGCAATCCCCCGGTGCGCCGCACGGGTGGGGGCCGGTTTTGGCCCCCAGTGGGCCGTTTTTGTTACAGGGCCGTTTTTGAAGCATAGCTGCAAAAGCGGCCCTGTAACAAAATTGGCTGAAAACCGGCCCTGGCAAAGAGCTCGGCCGCACCCCCAACCCAACCCCCGGGGGTTGGGGGTGCGGGGGGGCTGGCCGGGCACTTTGTGAGGGCCGGTTTTGGTTACCAGTCCGGCCCTGTCTGCATCCCCTCACAGACATGTCAGGCCACTGCATGGTGAAGTCGCAGCATGCAGGGACCCTCAGTGTCAGCTGAAGTGCCTCCTCTGCTTGTCTTATGGGATGCTCTTTATTTATAATAAAAAGCAGCCTTGTGATGATAGATTAGCAATGTAATGTTTATGTAGATAGGTCTTTCGCCCCATGGATGAAGATAGAAACGACATTTGTACATAGTTCGTAGAAGGGACTTGTCCATGATGTTCAGGACATTGTGATAATATTGTGCGCAGCTAGATACTTAAATAAGTTTCGTTTCAGGGAACCTAATCCAATATTGTAGTGCACGCAAATATGTGCAAAAGGTCACGGTAGAAATGTTATTGTGAAAAATAGGACAATGTAAGAAATAAGTTGCTTCGCTACATTGGCCTAGCCCGGGCACATAACAGTTCGGAACAGTTCTCCCCTTCCCCTTTCATGGCTCCAAACTGTCTTGGGTAATAAAAGACATGTCAGGCCTGGTGTTTGGTTCCTTGGTGTGTGCAGAAGGCAATACCCTTTGAAGGATAAGTTGAGCTGGGTGCATCCCCTTCCCAGTCATCTTGCCAGGATGGCCCATCCTGTCCACACATAAGTCCTAAGTTCTATGACAAGGACACTAGCAGAAGGCACAAATGGTTGGGACATGCAAATGCTAACTTTTAAAAGTGGCATTTCCAGAGTTATGACCTAACATCCAATTTACCATTAAAGAGGATTTTAAATAACAATTAACTTGAGTCTAAAAATCCCATCTCTAACTCTTCCCAATACTAAGTAAGCATGGATTAAAAGTAACAAGGTAACACAGTGTTAGTCAATTGAGAGACAGGCCTTACAAAAATGTCCTACATTTTTAAATACAATGCATCCTGCCCAGAGACCCCTTTAAGCATACTTTCGGGTGACTTATAAGTATTAACAAGCCAATCCAGTAACATAAAAGAAAAATCACATGCAAGAGCATGTTCAATTTCTAGGTACATTTTGAAACCCCCTGCAAAGGGGCTCTCACTGCGCGAGGCCTAAAAAAGAAGGATTAGGTCTCACAAATAGTGTATTTTGCCCAGTTTAAATGGCAGTTCAAAACTGCACAACAGGCTTCAGAGACAAGCTTCAGACATGTTTTAAAAAGTCCACTAGTAACATTTAACTTACAGGTCCTGGGCACATGTAGTACGATTTACTAGGAACTTACAAGTAAATTAAATGTACCAGTCAGGTAGGTGCCAATTGGGAGAGAGCACAAGCATGTTACAACTGGTTAGCAGGGGAATAAGTACACATAGTCCTAATGCTAACCAAAGCGGGTGCAATAACAGACAGAAAAAACCTGAAGGAGACCCTGCAAAATGGTCAAGGTTCAACAAGCCAAAATACCAAAGGCACACCTAATTTTTGACAGTCCTAGAATGGTCTGAAACTTGTAGTTTTTAAGTGTGGACATCATTCCCTTGTACATTAGACTTCAATTTGAAAACCTGTCAATACGGATGAAAGAGATAACAAACTCGTGATTCAAGTTTGATGACAAGGAACTGATGTTGATGTGCAGGAGTAGCACTGCTATGTCACTTCCGTATTGGAATGACACCAACACGGAGCTTCATGGTACCACGTAGAGCACAGTTATGAATGGTTTATGGTTCCAGTCGGGTGTCTGGGGAATATTCTTTTGGTGAAGATTTGGCTAGATGTATCCATCAGAACAAAGTGTACAGCAACCTACAACAAATTTTACTCATGGGTAATTTTATCCAAAATTATATTGCTGTCCTTCATATCCTTACATCTTTTCAGTGCATAGTATTTAATGATCACAACTCTAAAATCAGTGGAGTGCATTCCACAAAATCTTTATTTGTGCACAGCCCATATTATGCAAGACAAATTCAAAAGAAAGAGAAATAATCGGAGTTAAAATGTATGAATCAAGAAGAAGGCCACTGTTAAAAGTATACCTACTTCTTTGAAAGGTGTTAGTGAATGAGGAACTTAAGAAAGGCAAATATATTAAAGCATGATCAGACAAATGGATCTATAGCTAACAGATCTTATGACATAATGAAATAGTTCAGTCTTGACCATGTAGTTCTACAGTACTATTTGATCCTCACTGGAAACCAGTGGTGGCGGTGAAGGTGTTTACACACACAGTCAAATTTATTTAGCCTGAGCAAGAGGCTGACTGCTCTGTTTAGGAGATGTTGGAGGGGGTCAAAGTTCTTTGCAGTCATGCTAAACAGAGTTTTCATAATCGAGGGCCCGATGTACAAAGCAGTTGTTCAGTTGCAAAGGCTCCAATTTGGGGTTTGTGACTACAACATTGCTTTTATGTACTAAACCTATTTTAGGAGTTGCTAACATTTTACCACATCTTAAAATAGTTTAGAAATGCATAAAAAATCTCTTAGTGGAAGGAATTAGTACTAGGCATAATTTCCAAATAGTGACTCCTATCCATATGTATCAATGGTTTATGGCCGAAATAGCAGCTGTAAACTATTGAAAAGTTACTGACCCCCAAGTAGTGGTGAAAACACATTGGTAAAATGGAAGGGGTCCCTTGGGTAACCCTTGCCCTCTATGAATGTTAAAAAAGTTTCTTTGAGAGTAGGCAGTGGTCCATGTATTTTTTTTTTTTGTTTTTTAAAGGAAACTTTTCTTTTTAAACATAGCCAAGTTTCCTTTCAGGAAAACGGGCTATATTTAAAAAGAAAAGTTTAATTTATTGAAATGTGATCACAAACACGGTGGTCTGTTTACCCAAACAGGCCATCATCCTTATCATCCTTGTGATGGCACCCAATTGTAGTGAGTCACAATTTGCGACCTACATCATTAATATTTGTGAGGTAGGGTGGATCCTGATGTACTACAATTCCGATTTTTAAGAACCGACTTGTTAGTACATAGGTTATTTCTTAAAAGTCTTTTCGGGACATAAAAATGTTGGTCACCATTTCCAATCAGTACGTTGCAACCAGGTATTAGTATATCTTGAAGCTAGTTTGGAATTAAGGAAAGTGCTAATTAGAATTTGTTAACATTTAATAAAGGGAAAACCCAGCAAATGTTTCTACGATGGAAAAACAAAATTTGCTGATCTGGGAAACTTAACAACAGTTCAAAAAAATGTGTGACATTTTAGTTGGAAAGAGGTGGGGGAGAGTGGCATTAGGCCATTTCACAAGTATTCCATTTATTGGTGACCACTACTATTTCCGTTGTGGAGAGGTTTAATTGTATTATCATCGAGTCACGTGTTGTAAGGAGAGATTGAAAATCTTTTGAATGTCTTCTGCATAAAAATATGGAGTAATATTCAGTTTGCGAAGGAAAGGGACTAATTGGGCTAAGAATTTAAAAAGTATAAGTGATAGTTGGACCTTGCAATATTGCCCATTCAACGGTATGAAAAGCTCATGTTTAGCTTTCCAGTTCAACTCACTGAGCTGTGTCTGACAGAAAGGAGAAGATCTAATCAAAGGCATTTACATTTAGCTTTTATTCTGAGATCATCAATAGCTGAGAAGATGACCAACTCTGTTCCCATCAATGGTGTAAAGTCTGCTGCTGTTGGGTCTAATAGTGAAGTTGAGATGTAACAACGCTCTATAAAAATGTTTATTGATAAGGGATCAGTGAATCTGGATGGAAGCTAGAGGGATCTGCTGCATCAGAAATGGCTTTTTCCACTACTTTTTTATTTAGACAATTATTTGTTTAACGTTTCTATGACCTTTACTTGACTTAATAAATGCATCGAAGGCCTCTATGATTAACGAAGGTATTACTGCTGAGAAAGCCAGGTGTTTTGTTACTATCTATTAATTCTAGGATTTGGCATTTATTTTATCATCATCAGTTTAGGATGAGTTTCTACAAACTCCAGTCAGATATTGGCTACTCAAACATGGAAGAAGATGAATGTGAGAGAATTTGCAAGCACCTGAGTGGTATTTATTTTGCATTTGGATACTGTGAGATTATTTAGAAGTTCTATAATTTTGAGGGCCCATAATTTGCAAGAAAAATATTTCTTTTTTAGGCCCTCATAAAATTGTATTTCATTAACTGACCGATGTATATTATCTTCTTTATGATGTTTTCACAAAATATATTCCAATATATTTGATATTTTCTTTTCCTGTGCTAATTCATAGGTGAATCATTTGCAATGGAAGTAGGCATTATTTATTTGGATCAATCTGACCAGAGTGAGCTCACTTGAAGTAATATTTAGGAAATGTTATAGTTTAGATAGAAGTTCATGAACATCAGTATCATAAATCTTTTATTGGGAAAGGTGGATAGTACTCTTTTGATTTCGAACTTAAAGCCTCAGAGGTAACCTGGTTTCAGCAGTCAGTTAGGATGGTTTGTTTTTTCAGTTAATTTGTTTTAATTTTTTTAAGTAGACCATCAGTTGCTCTAAAATCATGACAAAATGTTCTGATCAGCCTATTCGTAAAGGTGTATGAATGTTGAGGAAATCGGCGCTGTTGAAAATAAAGTCAAGTGTGTAACCATCCCTATTTGTTGGGCCAGAGACCCCCTTAAATGAGGTCTTAGGGAGTCATGTTCATTATTACTTCTGCTACTTGAGGGTCAGACTTTGACTCAACCTACAGATTGACGTCTCCTAAAATTGCATGAGGTTTTACTGTGGCCTGAAAATATATTGCTATATCATTTAGCAGTCCAAAGTAACTTGTGCTAAGAGAATGTGGGTGGTAGGATAGAATCCATACTATTTAGCGGTCACTGGTATCTGGAATGATGAACAGAATTTCTGGACCAGGAAATTGTGTGCACACTTTCTTATAAATTGGTAATATCTGGTGATAACTACCACAACACTTTGTCCTTCTTTACCTATTCTATCATGATGAACAATTTTAAAATGACTGGGCACTATAGGTCCTCTAAGACGGGGTACAGTCCTAAAATAACAAAGGTTTCTGTGAGGAGAAGTACTTGTAGATTGTGCTCAGTAAAAAAGAAGTTAATTAAAACTCTATTTGCCACCGCTAATCTTACATTTAGAAGAACTGATTTGATATCACTGGATGATTTGGGGTAGGTAGTGGAACTGATTACCTGACTAAGTTCTGAATGTATATGTTGAAGTGGTTGGCACAAAAAGATTTTCTGTTTCTAGATTCTCTGCTATTGGTGGAACCAATTTGATGGTAGTGATGAGGGGGGATAGTGGAAGCTTACCAACATAGATCATTTTGTTGGAATGTGGGAGCTCCAAGGCAGCATGACTGGCAGCAGGACACAACAGTTATGGATAGGCACAGATATGCTTGCCCTTAAGTGTCCCTTTAACTGGTCTTATTACAAGAATTCAGTTAAGAGGCCTGACACTGCACCCAACTCCAGGTGTAAGTGAGCAAGTCAGAAGCTGATGTGCATACTGCATAATAAACAGGAATAAAAGTGGAGGCCAAGCACCCTCCAGAAGACAAAGAACTGAAAAATAATTAAAATGGCATAAGTAAAAAAAAAAGATCAATACGGTCCAGCTGCCACTCAGCTCGATGACTTACAGGGAAAGAATAATGGGTTGATTAGAGATAAAGTAGCAGTGATGGATGTTTAATCATCATTATTATTCCAGGAGAATTTTTAGCTCCCTACCAGACATCTTCAAAGTATAGTAAAAAAAATGGATATTGCTCTTCGTCCTGACTAGCAAATGATACTTTAACTAGAGGACTCCTATATGTTTCTTTCCCCCATACTTTGCCTCCCTACAAACCTTGGAGAAAAAGAGTTGAAACACTCTTTAACCCTACCAAAGAAAATAAGCCCTGATGGAGCCCACTTTAATTACATTTTAACAACTCAAAAGACCACCATTGTGCACTTTTAATCATGATTCACAGAAAAAGTTTAGAGTCGGACGTTTAACTAATTCTAGATTCATGTACCTATCCTGTCCTTAGTTACAATATCATTATTTAAACTTTGGAGATTGAAGATAAACACGTTTTTTACAGACTCAAGTCTGTAAAAAAAACAAATCTGATGGTGCCATTCACATTTTTTTCGAGTCTTGAGAGACCCCATAGCCTCAAACTCAAAGGTTTTACATTTTGGGATAAACTGCCTTGACTGCCTTGACTCCCAGGGTACCTATTCAGTACGAGTTGAGATATCTGGGAGGATTAGGACGGTGAAAATGTTATATGTTACTGATTTCTGGAAAATCTGCAATATTACCTCTATGTCCACTTATGAGAGAAAATGTATTACAATTTTTCTTCGTTTATTGGGATCCTTTGTGATCTTCTTATGAAGATTTTCTGTTTATGCACTGCATTTCTCTATTTAAATCAGTTGTCAGGTCTAGCACCACCTCCATTGGCATTTAAACAATGCAAAATGTATATATGAATCTTCTGGTACACTAATATTGTGAATGTTATTACTGCAATTGTGATTTTGTTATCTTTATGGGCTGAATTTTATTATCTCATTCCTTTGCTGTATAGCAGCCAGTAAACATGAATATGAGTGTGTGGTGATTTGAAGGCACTTTACTGGAGTACCATGCTTTTTAACAGAGCTTTCAAATGCTGCTAATCTGGCTTCTTGGATTTGAATACTAGACCTTATATCCAAAGATTGTGCATTTATTTCAAGGTGAAATGCTTAACCTATTCCTGCTTTAGAGTCTAGTGCAACAAGAATTTAGTGAAGGGTAACCATAACCTGCCACAGTGTTGTGTCTTTCACATTATCTCTTCCCCTCATTTGATGGTCTTGCTCAGCCCTCTAATCTGTTATTTCTGGTGCAGCTTCTCCCTAAACACAGGTTCACAATTTCCAGAGTCCCTTTGTTAAGCACCGACCCGTGTTATATGAATTCTGTTCCACCATGATTTACTGGAGTTTATCCTCTAATGTATGCAGTAGTTGTGTATCATTTTTGGTGGGAAAGTGAACAAACTGTGGTTAAAATAAAAGCCTCAAACTATCCAGTAGGACCCTACTCAGCATTCACCATTGAAGAACACCTGGCTACCCTTGGACCAGATATCACAAGAATCATAAAGGCTTGCTCCTACAAAGGACAGTTCCAAATACCTAAAGAAAGACATTTTAGCCACTCTATTATTACAAACAGTTGTAAAACCTTTGAACTAAGCATCTTCTCAAACCTCGCCCTACTACGTATAATATTTCACAGAGAATTCATCCACTACCTTTAAAATTAATTGAATCAAATCCAGTATCATGTTACATTCTAGACAATCAAGCTTCTGGTCTAGCATAGGGCAAGGAACCTGCGACTGCTGACCTCAGAGAAGATACTAGGTCCTCTCTCGATGCTAGTAAGTTCAAAATCCTGATCTTGCTTTATCTGTCTGCGGTCCATTTATTTATTTATTTATTTATTTTTGAAATTTGTAGAGCGCAAACAAATGCCCCTAGGCGGCTTGGCGCTATAGACTCAGTGCGTGACTCTCCAGATGCTAGTTCATGAGAAGGATTACTGGTTGAACAGCCAGGTCTTTAATCTTTTACGAAATAAAAGGAGAGAGTGACTTGACCTAATCGACAGTGGAAGGGCATTCCAAAGACGGGCTGCAGTGACCATGAACCGCCTGTCTCCCCAGGAGACTGTTTTTGTGCGTGGTACTGTTAATTGATGCAGAGTTGTGGATCTCAGTTGAATTGAAGGTAAATTTATAGAGCGCGACTTGCTGCCCGGGGGTGTCCAAGCGCTAGAAAGTAACAGAGGAGACCTCGTGGAATGGCTAGCAGGGAATTAGTGGGGAGAGTTAAATAGGAAAGTCTTTAACTGCTTGCGGAATGGAGAGAGGTTGGGGTTGGCTCTAAGATGTAGGGGAAGAGTGTTCCAGGTCTTGGAGGCATTGTAGGAGAACGTCCTGCCGCCAGTCCTAGTCTTTTTTATTCTTGGGGCCTTAGCCATAAAAGTCTGGCTTGAGCGAAGATTTCTGTTGGGTTGGTAATGGGTGACTAAGTCACGAGTAATCGCAGGACCTGTGTCCCAGAAAGCCTGATGGGCGATGCACATGGCCTTGAAGAGGATTCTCTGGCGCACTGGCAGCCAATGAAGGCTGACCAGACCGGCTCTCACTGATTGCGTACGAGGAAGCTCGAGCAGTGAGCGAGCTGCACAGTTCTGCACTGTCTGGAGTCTGCGTAAGGTGTAATCTGGAGCGCCAAGGTAGAGCACGTTATTAAAGTCTAGGCGAGACTGTATTAGACCCTGGATAGCTACCTGCTTAGCTTCCATGGGTAGAAGGGGGAGGATTTTCTTTAGCATCCTGAGGAGGCCGAAACAGGTGGCTGAAAGTTTTGTGGCCTGGGTGTTGAATGAGAGGGTACTGTCCAGCCACACCCGAGGCTCTTGATGTTGTCCTTGGATGCTGGAGGGGTGCCTAGACAGGGGGGCACAAGGAGTGAAAAAGCTGGGTTTGGAGGGGCCCAGGAGCATCAGCTCCGTTTTGTCCCCATTTAGTTTGAGGGATGATGAGGACTTCCAGTTCTTTACTTCCTCTAGGCACTCTCTAAGTCCGCCTAACATTGGCGTGTTGGCCTCTTGCGCCAATGAGACCACCAGCTGGGTGTCGTCCGCGTAAGAAATAATATTGACCCCAAATGGACGGACGACCTCAGCCAATGGCCTCATATACATGTTGAAAAGTGCGGGGCTTAAAGAGGATCCCTGTGGGACTCCACACCTTAGTGGTCTACTATTGGATACAGACTCACCATCGAAAACTCGAAAGGATCTGTCCTCCAGGAAGGATTTGAACCAAAGCCAGACTTGGTCCTTGATTCTGACACTAGACAAGCAGTACAGCAGGGTGTCGTGGCTGACCGTGTCGAATGTCACGCTGAGGTCAAGGAGGATCACTGCCACTGATCCTCCTTGATCCAGGATTTTTCTGGATTCCTCAGTGACCATAAGGAGGGCGGACTCGGTTCCGTGTTTGGGTCTGAAGCCCATTTGGGTAGGGTCTAACAGTTGGTGGTCTTCTAAGAAATTCACCAGTTGGAGATTAATGTATCTTTCCAGGATTTTGCTCACCCATGGGAGCAGGGAGATAGGCCGGCAGTTGCTGAAATCTAAGGGGTCCAAATTGGGTTTCTTTAACAATGCTCGGACCATGGCCCGTTTCCAGACAGGAGGGACAGTGCCAGAGGTGATAGATGCATTCAGGACATCCCTAATGGTTGGCACCGTGATCTGGGATGCTGACATTATGATGTCTGGTGGGGCTGGATCGTCAGGGGAACCGGATTTTACTTTCCGAGCCACAGATTCAAGGGTTGCAAGATCCAGGAGGGGGAAGTGGTCCAGGGTGGGTGGAGGCTGAAGGGGGGGGGTTGCCATGATGGTATTGGTCTGGACTCAGGGGGTGGTAAGTATGGGGAGGAAGGATGAGTAGATTTTGTTAACTTTTTGGTGGAAAAACTCTGCTACGTTATTGCAGTGGGTAGTGGATTTTGTTTCGTGCAGGCTAGGTGGGGGTTTGGTAAGTTTTTTCACAATTTGAAAAATTTCTTTTGGTTTTGATTTTGCTAGGATGATTCTGTTCGAGAAGTATATAGCCTGAGCAGCTTTGACTTCTGCTTTATAGTCGTTGATTGACTCTCGGTAGCGACTTTTATTTTTCTGGAGAATAGTCTAAACGCCATCGTCTTTCGGTTTTCCGGCATTGGCGTTTCTTTTCCCTGAGAGCCTCCGTGTACCAGGGGGCAGTTTTGTGGGAGCGTTTCAGTGTGGTTTTACTTTTGGGGAGGGTGTCTTCAAGAGTTAGTGTGATCCAGTCTTCGTAAGCCAGGTTGGCTAGACCAGGGTCCTCATTGTAGAGGGGTTGGTTGCTGGCGAGCTTGATGGAACATTCGTCGACTGAAAGGCGAGACCAGGCTCTGGTGAATCTTGTAGTGGGTCTAGTTGGTGGAGGCTTAAGTGTGGTCCAGGTGAAGGGGACCAGTGAGTGGTCCGTCCATGGGAGCGGGATTGGTAGTCCGGCTACCAGGTCAACACAGTTGCTGAACACTGGGTCCAACAGGTGGCCCTTAACGTGAGTTGGGGTTTTGACATGTTGGGTTAATTGTAGAGCAGCTAAGTCATCCACGAGCGTAGTGGCTACATGGTCCAGTGCAGAATCAAAATGAAGGTTGAGATCACCTAACAGAGTGAAATTAGAAGTGGTACTAACGCGTTCCGCCACAATCGAAGGAAGAAGATTGTGGAATTGCTTAGGGGGGCCTGGGGGACGATAGATAAGTGTTCCTGAGAAGCAGTTATTGGGGGAAAGTTTGAGACTGAAAGCAAGGCTCTCACAATCAGGAATGGTTTCAGAAGTAACTCGGCAAGGAAACTGTTCTTTATAAATGATTGCTAGACCTCCTCCTTTTCTCTCAGGTCGGTCCTGCCGAGTGATTTGGAAGCCTGGAGGGAGGGCGGTTACTAGGGCAGGGTCGGAGTCTGTGGTGAGCCATGTTTCCGTCAGGAATACTATGTCCGGCATTCGTTCTTCTAAAAGTAGGGCAATTTCCGCTCTGTGTTTCGGCAGGGATCTGCAATTTAGCATAAACATACGGGAGTCGTGTGTCAGTTCTATGGCCGGCTTAGGTTTGAGGGATGATTTACATTGTGGACAGGTTTTTGGAATGCTTTCAACGTGATAGCGATGCAGTAGGCAGTTCGTAGCAGAGGGCCTGAGACTGTGGAGAGTTTCAGCACTGTAATACCTGGGCTCTTGTAGCTGAGATGTAGGGGGTATGGCCCTGGGCCCGGACTCGGCGCGGACAAGCGCAGACGAGCTTGCCTTAAGCGCACCTTCGGCGCGCAATCGTCGCGCCCGCTGCGCTCGTCCGCTGCGCTTCCGGTAGATACACATGTTTATAGGGCAAGGAAGGGTACGGTGGGCGTGGCCTCAAAGTGGGCGTGTCCCATGGCTGGGCGTGGGTGATGGCGGCAGAAGTTAGTCAGCGATTCCCATCTCCAGCGCTAATTCCGCTGTTGTGAGGGTGCCTGCACCAATGAAATCGGGTGCCTGCAAGCTAGGTGAGTGAGTTAAAATCAATTCTATTCAAGTTTTTAAAAAGTGAAAATCGAGCGCTAATGACTACTCCCGGCTGAGCCTCAGGAGGTTCCAGTATTGTGTGCGACGCTTGTATTCAGCGCGCTATTTGTAGTTGTTGCGGTGGGCGTGGCCTCAAAGTGGGCGTGTCCTGTGGCTGGGCGTGGGTGATGGCGGCAGAAGTTAGTCAGCGATTCCCCTCTCCAGCGCTAATTCCGCTGTTGTGAGTGTGCCTGCACCAATGAAATCGGGTGCCTGCAAGCTAGGTGAGTGAGTTAAAATCAATTCTATTCAAGTTTTTAAAAAGTGAAAATCGAGCGCTAATGACTACTCCTGGCTGAGCCTCAGGAGGTTCCAGTATTATGTGTGACGCTTGTATTCAGCGCGCTATTTGTAGTTGTTGCGGTGGGCGTGGCCTCAAATTGGGTGTGTCCCGTGGCTGGGCGTGGGTGATGGCGGCAGAAGTTAGTCAGCGATTCCCCTCTCCAGCGCTAATTCCGCTGTTGTGAGGGTGCCTGCACCAATGAAATCGGGTGCCTGCACCAATGAAATCGGGTGCCTGCAAGCTAGGTGAGTGAGTTAAAATCAATTCTATTCAAGTTTTTAAAAAGTGAAAATCGAGCGCTAATGACTACTTGTCTGGAAGGGCAGTAGAGTGTTAACTGATCTCTAAGAAACTGCGGACCTTGATTGTGTAATGCTTTAAATGCAAGGCAAAGTGTCTTAAATTTTATACGATTTTTAATCGTCAGCCAATGATAGTTCCGAATCGTTTGGGCAATTGGTTTAAATTTGGGAGTCCTGGAGAGCAGTCTTGCCGCGGCATTTTGTATCATTTGCATTTTGTTGACAACCCGAATTTGTGCATTGGCAAATAGGCCATTGCAGTAGTCCAGTGAAGATAATACCAGTGTGCTTACCAAAGTTTTACCGGCACTGTCTGGAAGGAAAGGGATAATTTTTCTTATGAGTCTTAGCTTGTGAAAAGCGGTTGCTGCTATTTGATTGGCGTGGGCGGCAAAATTAAGATGTTCATCAAAAACAACTCCCAAATTCCTAACCTTTTGGACAGGATTAGGCAGAGTACCAAAAGATGAAGGCCACCAGGCGGGTGACCAGCCTGGGGACAGTTTCCCAAAAATGACAACCTCCGTCTTCTCGGAGTTAAGTTTAAGGCAGTTGGAGGCCATCCAGTCTCCAATTGCCCGCATGCCTTCTTGGAAGCGCTCCACCACCTCTTCTCCATCATTATTGATGGCGAGGACTAACTGGGTGTCATCGGCGTAGGAAGTAAGGCTCATCCCATATAGTTTGATAACTCTAGCTACGTCCGACACATAAATGTTAAAAAGTGTCGGACTTAGGGATGAGCCCTGGGGGACCCCGCAGGGTAGAGACAGATCGTCCGACTGGAATGGTCCTAAGGTGACAGCCTGAGTTCTGCCGGATAAAAAGGAGGCAAGTAGGTTCTTTGCTCCCAGTTGGATGCCCATTTTTCCGACACGGTCGATCAAGATGGAATGATCGACCGTGTCGAAAGCCGCGGATAGGTCCAGCAGTACAAGTACTGCTGTTCCTCCCTGATCTCCCTGTCCATGACACAGTAGATCAAGACATCTTCACTGTACACTAGGAAAATAGACTTAAATAGAAGAATGTTTTAATTGTGTCAGTCATTTTTAGATTGTATTAAACAAATCAAGGTCATCATCTTCATCTCCATCTCCAAATCCGATTGTATATGGCTCCTCCAAGGATCTCATCTTTATTTGCAACTTTAAGGCATTTACAAGAGACCCCTATACCCACAAATGAATAGAATAACCTGCTATAATACCCATCATTGAAAGAAGAAGATTTACCTTTACTTAGCAGTATCACAGTGAAGTCCTGCTAACTTTCATACCTGTACAATTAGTCAGAGGCCACCCCCTTCCCCGGATATGGTTTGACAACAGCTCTCTTTTCCGACCAGAAATACGGGCCACTCTATCCCAGGACAAACAGTGAAGCATCTGGGATCCTGGGTCACCAAGGGTCTCCCTTTTGCACACCAAATTGTACCAATTAACACAAGTATCAATCATCATCTCATGCTGCTTGGAATTATCCTACTTGTCCTTCGTTTAAGAGGACATACGGAACTCAACAAAGCACAGGGCTATGAAAATAAGTTACTTACCTGTAACTGTAGTTCTCCAGTATTAGAATCTTTCATAGATTCACATTCTTGAATCATCCGCCATCCATTGTTGAGATGGGAGTCCCCGGTACCTTAGAAAAGAAATGTCACAATAGAAATAGAACATAGAGGGGTTAGGCCTTTTGGTTATTATTTAAAAAAGGACAAAACTCAAGAGTCAACTAGTCAGGTCACACCATCCTGTAGAACCTTCCAGAGAGAAGCTCCAGTCCTTCAAATTTTCCAAGCACTAATGTGTTTACGTACTACTGTAATGAGTTGTAAAGGTGAGCTTCTCAGGGGAGGCGGGTGGGTCTCATGTGAATCTATGAAAGATTCCAATGCTGGAGAACTACAGTTACAGGTAACTAACTTATTTTCTTACTCCAGTATTGGAACTTTCATAGATTCACATGCCTGAATCAGAGGAGAGAGCAGTAATAAGCACATGCTCTATCAATACTACACATCATCAAGTGCAAAAGATAATACATATAAACAGTAAGCAAAATGTGCGTAAGAATTAAGCGGATGGCGGGAAGAAAGAAATGGCTCACCTTTATTGAAGAAAGCTGCGTTAGAACTGCTTGTCCCACTGCTGCATCTCTGAGAGCTTCTGAATCCATGCAGTAATGTTGTGTGAAGGTGTGTGCACTCTTCCAGGCTGGTGCTCTGCAGATATCTGGCATCGACACACCCGCAAACAACGGCATGAAAGTGGACATGGCTCTTGTGAAATGAGCATGCACCTCTGAGTACAAAGGCCGACCTGCCTTCTGATGACAGAATAGAATGGCACAAGATATCCATCTAGAAATGATCTGTTTGGTTAGAGAGAAACCCTTTCTTGGTGCGCTTTAAGCTACAAAGTGTTGGTTGGATGTAAATAAAACTTTAAGCAATTTTTCTGATATCCAGAAAGAGCAGAGCTCTTGCAGATGATGTCTGAGGGTTTGCAAAACACGACTTAAGAATTACAGCCTCATTAAGATTGGAGTCCAATGGGATTTTAGGAATGAACTTAGGGTTTGTAAGTAGAATAACCCTATCATCCCTGAACTGAAGGAATGGTTCCTGGATGGGGAAAGCCTGAATTTTGCTAACTCTTTTTGCTGATGTGAGGGCGAGAAGGAGAGCTCATTCTAGGAGAGATGTGTTTTATATCTGCTTTATGGATAGGCTCAAGAGGATGTTTCATTAACTGTGAAAGTACCATGTCGAGGGGACCTCACTGGTGGAAATGCTCTGATTAATCCTTTGAGGAACTGATTATTGAGCCTGACATTTTGGGTGATCTCCAAATGCGTGAAATGACTGGGAGATGTTCCTTAATGGATGTGTAAGCTAAGCCTGATTGCGCAAGGTGAAAAAGGTAAGGTAAAATCTCTTCAGGTGAAGAGGAGAGGGGATGTGCTTTAGCTCTCTGACACAACCTTTTCCACTTTAACTACGATGATTTTCTCAAAAGCCATCCGTCAGCAGAGCAGAAGAAGGCTTCCTGAATGTGTTCTTCACCTGAAGTGCAGGTGTTGGGGGCTCAGAAGTCGATTTTGGAAATCCCTTGTAGGAGGAACTAGTCTACTTTTTCCACTTACATCCTGAAGGAAGGTCACTTTAATGAGGTGACTTGGATGGGCTGCGGTGTTTAGGAAAGACCTGAGAGATCTTCTTGTACACCTTTTTTGGTGGTTCATGAGAGGAATGAACTGCAGGATCATTCCTCACTCTCTTGACAGGCATTTTGGAGGAAGACTTAGCTGAAGTGTCAGTGTTCTCATCAGAGACAGGATTTTATCTGGTCTTGAAGTTTTGCAGCCAAAGAAGGTCTTTTAAAGTTTTTGCGGAAAACATTTGACAAAGTTTGCAGTCTTTTGTCTTATACGTAGGATAAAGACAATATATGCAGTCCTGATGAGAACCATCAATGTGCAGCTTCTTCTTTCTGCAAGTGCCACAAGGTCTTAAGAATCCCTTCTTATGTGTGTCTGACATATTAAAAGGTCGGTTTGAAACACCCAAACCACAGATACACAGAGATTTTGAGTATATCTGTAAATGTTAAAGAGAACAGGTCTGTCAGGAAAACCGAGCAGAGCTCAATGGAGACTCCCTAGCACGATGTGTGGTAGAAAATCTGAGGGGCTGGACCTTCTGTAAGGAAGGTTCTACAGGGTGGCGTGACCTGATTTATTGACTCTCAAGTTTGGTCCTCTTTCGGTCGAGCCTAGAGCAGCGCATGTGCTGTGCTCTGGCGAGACTTTAGTAAGGGCTTCAGAAAATGCTACCACTGTGGCCCAGAGCTTGTGTGCATGTGCACGGGGGCACGCTTACAGCAGAGGCGCCATATGGCTCCTCTCTCGTCATGGGTCATCAGCTTTCAAGATACGAGAACTTTCTTTCACAGAACTGTTACTACAACTGCCCACAAGGTGGTGGTGTTCCCACATTGTATATGGAAGCTACTTAATATAGACAACATAGAAGTTAATACGCATAGTGTTGCTTCCTGAGGAAAGAGGCAGATGGCGTTTTGTTTGTGCGGTGCCCCCTGGCATTGTCTCACACCATGTTCTCTACAAGTATTACTATATATTTATGGTTTTTTTCAACTCAAAATGCCTCCACTCCATGTGTACGATTAGGAGTCCTTTGCGAACAAAGAAGATGATGTTCGTCTGATCGTTCTAAGTTTGTTTTTGTTACTGGTTTTCTTGTGTATACTCCACTCATTTTCCAACTGGTCTGCTGCATCACAAGCTATCCCAACTGTGGGAGGTTGGGGAGGGGGGTGAATAAGGCTGCTTTCTACAGAGTTACACTGGCATTTGGTATTCCCACTGCCCTTGTTTCTTGTAGTCTTTCCCCAAAGCCTGATGGGAAGTGTAATGTTCATTTCTCTGACTGATTGGAAGCACAATACTTGCCTCCATGTCCTCAATAAAACCAGAACTTCCTTTTAATATTTAGGAAAGTCTGCAGGTTTCACGGTTATTGTAGGAGTGGATGGATTGCTTAGGACTAACGTAGCAATTTCAAATGTTTTCAAAGAAGTGATTCGGAATTTAAAGCTTTTGGTTCAAAGCCATTATTGCGAAGAAGATGAAGAAACAGTTGAAGACGTTGGCGCACCACTGGACAATTGTCGTGAACTTCTGGACACAAAAGTAATGACATTATTAGCAGTGCACGATTCCACCAGGCACACACACCACCAGCCATCAGTGCACACTTCCACCAGGCATACACCACCAGCCGTCAGTGCACGCTTTCACCAGGCATACACTCCATCAGCCATCAGTGCACGCTTTCACCAGGCACACACACCAGCAGCCGTCAGTGCACACTTGCACCAGGCATACACACCACCAGCCATCAGTGCACGCTTCTACAAGGCATACACACCACCAGCCGTCAGTGCACGCTTCCACCAGGCACACACACTACCACCCGTCAGTGCATGATTCCACCAGGCACACACACCTCCAGCCGTCAGTGCACGCTTCCACCAGGCACACACACACCACCAGCCATCAGTGCACGCTTCCACCAGACATTCACACCACCAGCCATCAGTGCACGCTTCCACCAGGCACACACACCACCAGCCATCAGTGCACGCTTCCACCAAGCACACACACCACCAGCCGTCAGTGCGCGCTTCCACCAGGCACACACACCACCAGCCGACAGTGTATGCTTCCACCAGGCACACACACCACCAGCCGTCAATGCACGCTTCCACCAGGCACACACACCACCAGCCGTCAGTGCATGCTTCCACCGGGCTCACACCACCCGCCGTCAGTGCACACTTTCACCAGGCACACACACCACCAGCCATCAGTGCACGCTTTCACTAGGCTCACACACCACCAGCCATCAGTGCAGCAGGCAGGCTCTTCTCAGAGTTTCTTGGTAAATATGTGTTTGATGCCTGGGAGGGAGTGGGTTGAGTTTCCTTAAACCATGCTGAGTATGCAGGTGCAGTTCATGAACTCCTCTGTGAGTGAGTCACGCTGCCTTTGGCTCACTCACTCCACACTTGTAAATTGCACCTGCACCAGGCATTTTCTCATTTGCAAAGTTCGGCGCATTGGCACAGCTAGGCAGCCCCACACCCCCGGGAATGACTGTTTCCTACAACCAGAATGGAAACAACATTCAAAGCTATGAAAACAAGTTCATTTGATAAAAAGAACTGTTAACAAAAACCATGTCCAGCTATTGTAGATCTAGCAACTTAAACAAAACAGCAACAAAAAACAAACAAGCATTGGCATAGCCAATAGGTATTGCTTTTTGGACCGTATAAGTATTAAGTTATGCAGCAGAATATCCTTGGTGCAACACCACCAACTGTTGCATAGCTAAACACTTATAAGGTCCCAAATGCGAGACCTATTGGCTATGCCAATGCTTGTTTAAATAATGACTAGGATATGTTACTAAACCAAAAATCCTAAGGCCTCTATGTCCATTGTGACATTACTTTACTGAGGTACCGGGAACTCCCATCTCGACAACAGGGAAACAGTTCCAATACTGGGTTAATGTAGAGTGACAGGTTTAACATAATTTACACAAAAGGAGGCAAGAAAGACACTGTCAAATCAAGCAAAGCACATCTGGTTGCTTAAATCAGATTCACATAAAGTAACAGTGGGGATGATCAATCCGAATATTTTGAGCTCAAGTATGGCTCTCGCTAAAGATAGAGTTGAGAAACCAGACAAACTAAACATTGTTTAAAACAAATTTGAACCAAGCCTCTTCCAGGTAGCTTTCTCTCCCTCACTAAATACCTTAAGCACCAACAGTTCCTTTATTTAGAGGACAGGGCCAGATGAAAAACAATACAAACTACTATGTAGCATGGCAAAGAATATCCATCAGAGTGAAAGCCTTACCTGGAGGCACCCCAGTGAAATCCTGTAGCCACAGACCTAAGGCTTTTCTAAGAGTTAGTGTTATGTTGTGGCTACCAGTCACAAGCCAGGACAATACAGATCAAATGAAACCAAAACAATAAATATATGCTATTGTGTGCTACCACCTAATATACATTTATCAGTTTTGTCATTATCACTACTAGAAAAATATTAGAATAGCCATTAACAGAAACATTACTGACTACAAAATAAGCCCATTAGTAACTGTCATCAAGTGTAAAAAAAATACAAATTGATACCTGTCGAGTGATATTATTACAGTTTCATTTAGTTCAGGAATGTCATCGGCCTTAATGGTTATGTTGATCACTGTGTCACTTTGTCCACTTAAAAACATTACAGAGCCATTGAAAGGACTTAAATCTTCTACAGTTACAGATTTCGCATTGAGACCTGAGGGTGTCAAACTCCAAAAAACAGTGGCATGCCCATCAGTGCCATCTCGATGTAATGGTATGGAGACCTACAAACAAAAAAAAAACAGTGAGTAGCTGAATACAATGCAAATTTCATAATATGACCAGATGACATTATTGACCATTAATTATATACAGTAGCGGTCATGTGAATGATAGACGTCTGGCCTTACCAGGGATTGCTACTCCAACACCCGAAACTGTGAGGCTTACAGCGTCACTGGCCTACACTGAATACCACCATAGATTACTATGGCAATGAATGGCTTTAGAAAGGTAAGCCATACATCGTGCATCACATTGCAGCAAGTTGGTTTACTGCCTGGCTTCAACCTCCTGCTTCAAAGCAAGGTGGGCAGGTAGCCTGGGACAGACAGCCCAGACTTAAATACATTGATTTGCTTATAGATACGATTGCATCTCTAAATAGATCGATCAGCCCTAGAGTCCCAATGGAGAAACCACCCCTGTATATATACAGAAAAGGTCCACACTGAGCGAAGCCAGACCCTCTGTGAAAATGAAAAAAAAAATGTTTGCTCCATGGTGACATTTTTTCTCCCCATAAAGAAATGTCTTTGCTTACAACCTCCTGAACGGTGAGTTTCCTTCTAGGACGTTGACCGGAATCCTATTGGTGCAGAGGGGAGTTTGTGAATGCTGGCAAAGTCACAAGTTTTGAGTGATCACAAACTCAGATGGTAAACAAAGCTTTTATTCCACTTACCCTTGTGTGGGTTTCACTACTGTGTAATTGTAAGCAGTTGCAGCCTAAACATTTGGAGGGCGACATGCTATTACAGATGCTTCTTGATCTCTTGTCAAAATCAAGTACGAATACATCCAAGCATGTCCTGTCAAAAACATGTGCTTCCCGCTAAAAAACGGTTTTGTGAATCAGGTCCTATATACGTAATACTTGCTGAATCGTTTGTTAAATGAAAATCTAAGACGTAGGAGTTAGATGGAATTTACATATCAATGGGTAATCATAGAAGCTATATACCTGTTTTTGTTTGGAAACTGACTGAAAGCAACAAAGCAAATAGATGACACCTCTCAAATTAGATATTAGATGGACTGCAAATGTTATCAGAATCCATAACATTCGCAGGAATGCCAAATAAGATCATATTTTAAACACTAGAACAATTGCAAGTATTCGAAAGAGATCTACATTAATCAACAATGTGCCTCACATAATGCATGCGACGTGGCTTGGGGTTGAATTCAGAAGGTGAGCCTCTCAAATAGTGCTCCAAATTCAAGAGGTTCAGTTTTTAAATGTAAACCTGGTAGACTATAGAAGCGTAGAGTGCAAATATTTCATTACTGTCAGTGCTGGATTTTATCGCACAATTAAATGTGCTATGCCTGGGCGAAACTTCAATGCAGTGATATGCAAAACTGTACCCTAAGTTTCGCCTGACACTCTGCTGTTTCTATGCTAACCTGCACCTGTGACCTCTCATTGCGGGCTGAAAGTACGGGAGGCAAAATTGGTGTTCCAATCAGTTACCCAAATGTTTCTCTTTGGTTTAGTAGTGGAAGCATTTGAGAGTTAATTTATAGGTCGGGGTATTGTTAAGATCCTTTAGGCTTCTCAAGCTGTAGACAAATAGACAATAGACTTTTAAATATTTAAGGAGTTAGAATTAAGTTTGGGGTATTGTAGTTTTCATAAGAAGCAGAATTCAAGATATCTCAGAACTACTAATGATATTCAACTGCACATACAAATTCTGAGCCTCTCAGACTTCCAAGCGGGACAAAATGAGTATCTTTGAGATGGGGAACAATAAAAAGCGGTTACCGAGCGCCATGATGCCCTAAGGAGGAGCAGGCTATTATCCTAATTACATCTGCATCCTTTACCCAGGTGCCTGTCTATTACTGTTTACACACTTCATATGTTGGTTTTAAGGATCCTGTGCACCAGTGTTCGTAATATAAGGACATTGTGACTGCTGTGTTGGTCAGTGGTTAGTCAGGCTGAGGGTAGATTGGTATCATTCAGAAGCACTTCCTCATCAGACATGGGACTGGCATGTGAAGAATTTGGGAGTAACAAGAAGTAAATCAGACAGGAAACCAGTTTCTCAAAATTCATACCAAAGATCACATCAGCAGCATAACATTTACTATTTTTTGTTTTACAAAAGCTATACCCTCAGAAAATGATGAAAATGAAAAGTTCTCAAAACTTGCCACACTTGGTCTGAAAAACCACGTCTGATAAGAGATTAGAGAGCAATCACAAATGATTTTTGTGAAAGCGTTCTTGAGAAACATGAAACATTTCTATTTTAAAATGTCAGGAATGCCATGACACACTCAACGTTTTAATAAGATAATGCTAAAATCTTACCATACAGATTATAGTACACAAATATTCAGTAGTTTGTACTACTATTGTGTTGGCAGATACACATAAATACATCTAAATGAGGGCAATAAGCCAAGAACATTTATGTTTCATCATTAACTCATGTTAAGTTGTTTTCTTCACAATTCCTTCTTGCTGTTAGTTTAAATTATTCATAATCTACACCTTCAATTTAGACCAAGTGAATGAATGCCACCATCAAAAAGTAGTCTTAATATCGCATACAGCCTTGAACTCCTGTCAAGCTCCACATAACTTCTCAGACAACTAAAACAAACCCATGACTTATTGGTTGGCCCAGAACCTCATCCCAACAATAATGTACATTCATCACACCATTATACAAGCAGTTTCATGGATAATTAGACCACCTTAATCTACCTGAACTAGACCATTGGCTAATCCCCACTAACTGGTGCCTAAAACTATGTCAAGAATCTACTTTAGCTAGACCTATATGTTGTATCATGCCAAACTTCCATGAATGTATCTCCTGTGAACCTGCAGTTTTGTCTGAAGCAACTACTATTCATGCACACCGGTCCACAACAACTGATGAACAAATTAAATGGACCAGCATATTCTACATTAATGTAAGTTAGAAGGTGACTTAAAACAAGGTAGTTGAACATGCTGATTTGAATAAAATAGCTGAAGTGTCACACGCAACAGGATTAATTGTAGTCACAGATTCATGAAAATGTCATTACATCCCACACCAAAGTTGGTCACAAGACAATGTCTGAACAGGTCTGTCCCTGCATCAAAGGCAGCATATCAGTCAGGTATTCTTAACTCAGCTTAAAAACAGGCACAAATAAAGTAGATCATAATACGATTTTCTGTAAATTAGCACAGAAAAACATTTACATTATTTACCATATAAGAGCTGGTATCTTCCGGTTCATAGGTAACTATTGGCAGTTTGCTTATAAAGCCAATTTCTCCATTTGCAATTTCAGGAGTAACCTTTAGAGAAATGTTTTGGATGGTTCCCAGTCTAGGAGTGAGAGGTGGGATTGGAGGAAAAACATTAACCAGCTCAGCACTTTCCATCTGTATGTATAAAAGGATAGAGAAAATATTAATGTTAGAAATATTTGACAGAAATATAAAGATCAATGTATCGAAGAAATTTTACATTTATAAAAAAAAAAAAAAAATATATATATATATATATATATATATACACACACACACACACACACACACACACACACACACACACACACACACACACATGCACACACATTCGCAACCACACACACACACACATTGGGAATTATGCCCAAAAATCATTTGCTCTTCTAAATTAAAAAAGATAACAACTACAATAGTATTCATGGTAGTAGCAGGTTGGTCCTTTGCAGCAATATGTACTGGATTATTGGATAAGCGTAATACTATTAACAACAATTTGTTATTTACAGTAGGTTTAAGGCTTCCCTAGGATTAAGTCTCAGTTTATGCAAAGCTGGTCTTTTGGGACACTTTTTGTGTAGTTAACATTCCTACGTTGGATGTTAACGTTTCAAAGAATGATCTTCGGTAGAGAGTTGTTTTGCAAACAGCTTTACTATAGAGTATAAAACGTTGTGGATTGCCATCATCATAGCTGAGAAGTGAGCATCAGCTACAACGGGTCGTTACACATTGGGAGTCAGAGAAATCAGTATACTCCCAGTCAATTCTGGTAGTACAGAATTCATTAATAGCAAACAAATACCAGAATTAGCAAAGGGGATGATTGTGACTTTTCTTTTACCTGACAGGGCAATTTTTTGTTAAGGCTCGTTCGATATCATTGTCAATGGAAAAGTTCAAGCGTCCTTCTGGCGAGGATCTAGGGCTAGAATCAGCAATGTTATCACAGTTTACAGAGTCCTTTAGAAGTTCTATTTGGGTCATATGACTCTCCCATTTTTCGTCAGACCTTTTTCCACAAACATATTTGTGGGTCTACGAAGAAGATCTGCGTCTCGAGGAACTAGCAAAATAATCCAGGATGGTTGTTTTTGATTTATCAGCTGCCTGTGTAAAGTTGAACCAAATGAACTTAATTTGGAAGTCCCCAAAAGGACTGGTACTAGAGAAGGAGAAAAATAACCTGCTGAAAGACATTCTAGATTTTAGTTTTGTACCATTTACCCCCTTGTCCTCCCTTCCTTGTTATTTAAGACCATCTTCCCTGCCTTCCGTGATCCTTGTAATACCTCCCCTCCCACTGTATTACAGTTTTTTAAACTCCCTACTTCCTGTCCCACTTTATGCCTATTTTTACATACCCCTTACTCCTCCTCCAAATATTTACCCTTTTTTGCATACTCCTTGTTCCCCTTCATGCTCTACTCCTTTTTTACAATCCCATTACTCCTACTCTAGCTGTAACTCTTTTTTTTAAATCCATACTTCTTTTCCTTCTTTACTCCCATTTTTTACAACCACGTTCCTCTAACTTGACTCCCTTTTTCAAATTGCGTTACCATGAACTCCCCTCCACCTTTACTCCCTTTTTACAGATCACTTACTCCAACTCCTGCTTTACTCTTTTTTATCATAACCACTACTTCTCCTCCTTCTTTAATTCAATTTTTTGCAAACTATATACTCTCTCTTTTACTTTATTCCTTTTTTTAAACCACTTAGAACCCTTCCAGCCATCCTCTCATTTTTCTTCTAAACCTCTTACCCTGATTTCTAATTTACTTCATTTATTTTCCAAACCCGAAACTTGTATCTTGCTTTACACCCCTTCCAAATTCACTCCCATTGTTTTTTTCAAACATCGTATTCCCCCTTCAGCTTTCCTGTCCTCCTCTACTCCTGCTTCCTTTAAAAAGAAAGCCCTTACCCTATCACCCACTTTACTTACTTATGTAATAAAAAAAAACTTACTACCCCCTCTTCTTCCACTTTTTCTTAGAAACTTTACAAACCCCATACTCCACCTTTTAAAAAAATGCACTCCCCTTACCGTTTTACTCTAATTTATTTTTTCAATCCCTTTAAGCTCATTTATGCCTTATTCATTTTTTTATACGCCCCTGACTCCCCCTCTACACCACTCCTGTCATGCACAACTGTTCTTTTTCCATCTTACCCATTTGGCATGCTGTCCTTTTCTTTCTCTACACTTACCCTTTACACAAAAACATATTTTCGTGGAAAAGTTTATTTCATCCATTTAACTTTTTTCCTACAATGAAGTTTTGTCCTCCTGTTTTTGCTAGGCTGACTTTTTTTATTTTAGAACTTCGTCAAAATGGCGGATTACAACTTAAGACACCTACCTTACACTTAAGAAGGGGGCGAAGAAAGGACTAAGAGCAGTTACTACTCTAAGAAATCCCCTGATTAAGGGCACCCAAGTACGCCTTACACCATGTAAGAGGTCGTAGACAGAATTGAGACAAAAGAAACAAATAAAGATAATATTAAGCAATGTTGATCAGAAAGACACCTTAGTTGCTGTAGAAGAAACCTCGATAACATTAGGCTTCTTTGCTGGAGAAAACTGCTACATGCCTGAGAACAGTAAACATTTTCAAAATAATGTTACGCAGCTGTAGTAATAGAGTTCGGAGGCAGCAGGTAACTTGAACACATATGTTTAATTCTTGTAGCCTGAAGAAACCAGATCCCTCCCAACCAGCCACGACTTAACTGGCACAAATATAATACTGGCCCCCAAGTGACTTTTCACAACAGTAACGTTACACATTCCACAAACAGCATTACAACATCATTACAACATCATTACTACACATCCCCTTCCCTTCACAAACCCAGAACAGACACATAAGGAGCAAAGGCAGACACAAGCAACAACAAAAACAGAAAACAGCAGAAAACACCTGGGAAACATGGTACCACAATACAAACAGCAATGCTAGGTACCTCCTACAAACTTCAAAGCTAGAACCCAACTACCCATACCAAAATCCCCTAACAAACCTGGTGGTCTGCAACATATTCTCTCCCTTGCCACCACCCCCTTTTCACCCATATCACGGCCATTCCTGGAAATATTAGCCTCCCTAACACCCTCTCTTTCACCAGCTGAACTAGCTTGAAAATCACTATCACCCATCAGCATTCACCCTGAACAAGTCTCCAAAGAATTATCCAGCTCTGGTTGACTTGCACCTACTTTCTGAAACCGAGCCACTCTTCTCAAGTTCCACGTCTGATCATTTTGCTACTTCACCCAGCTTCGTCAAACAAACTTCACTCTGTAGGGTCCCTGAAACTTCGACAACTCTCAGCTCACTCCTCCAGGCTTAATCTTCACCCAATCTCCCACACAAATCAAGCCTTCTTTTTGACCCACAATACACATTTCTTACCATGTTCTCATACATCTTTCCTGCAAACATGAAGGACACAACTTGGTCCTGGTTTCCTACCCCTGATCAACTTGAAGGGAGTTTTCCCAGTGGCAGCATTGGGTGTGGTGCAATACGCCCACAACATGTCCTTTACCACATTCTGCACACCCATCCCTCCTTTGCAGGCCAATTCGATAGTCCCTTTAATCCATCGTTTCAACCGATTCACCTGACCATTCCCTTGCGGACCTACACCTTCCAAAAACATTCTCATCTCATGACATGTGAGTTGCGTGCCATTGGCAGTGACAAGTTTGGAAATGTTGCCTCTCTTCTAAAGATTCTTCAGCATGGCAATAATGGACTTTGCGTTTATACTCCTCATAAACATAACTTCAAACCACCTTGATTTGGCATGCACTATAACCCCGCAAACCTCTCCTGATCAGGCGTAAAATCCCAAGGTCCAATGAAATCTAGGCTAATCTTTTCCTACATAAAATCTGCTTTTGACATAATCTGGGGATCTCCACTGATACCCAATTCAACCTTCAGTCTTTCTTCAGAATTCTTCCACACCACACAGCTCTCTATCCATTGCTTGGTATCACTGTCCAACCTTGGCCACCAAAACTTTCACTTCAACCTCTTTATGGTGCACATCTGGCCCATATAAAATGTGTGGGCCAAGAGCATAAGTTTGTGCCTTCCTGTACCCGGAGGTACAAACCGGTCGCCAGCATCATTACTACAGTAGTAATATAAGAACTGAAGCTCAACTCAACCCACCACCTTGAGGCCACAAGCCACAACACTGTTGCCTTCTCCCATCTTGTTTCTTGAGGCTTTGGATATTTAGGGCCTGATTACAATGTTGCAAAAAACACAGTTGATGGACAGAATAAAGAACAATGTCATACATTCACCCCAGTAAAAGGATCTGGGCCTAAATCCATCGTTTTTTTGCACTCCACACCACCCTGGGTTAGACACTGGCTATATGCAAATCAGCTCTGACCCTGTGCCTCATGGGAACAGTCCAGTCCGAACTACCAAGCTATGTCTTTCCCAGACCGGAATCAAGCATTAAAAGGACCGGTTTCTGGCTATCAGCCTTCATCAGCCTGGATAGCTTGACTCCAGTGATGTGGAGAGCCTGGGACTCACGTCTGAGTATACCCAGCACACTCGGGGCGAAAATTGCAAAAAACACAGTTGATGGACAGAATGTAGAACAATGTCATACATTCACCCCAGTACAAGGATCTGGGCCTAAATCCATAGTTTTTTTGCACTCCACACCACCCTGAGTTAGACACTGGCTATATGCAAATCAGCTCTGACCCTGTGCCTCATGGGAACAGTCCAGTCCGAACTACCAAGCCTTGTCTTTCCCAGACCGGAATCAAGCATCCAAGGACCGGTTTCTGGCTATCAGCCTTCATCAGCCTGGATAGCTTGACTCCAGTGTTGTGGAGAGCCTGGGACTCACGTCTGAGTATACCCAGCACACTCGGGGTGAAAATTGCAAAAAACACAGTTGATGGACAGAATGTAGAACAATGTCATACATTCACCCCAGTACAAGGAGCTGGGCCTAAATCCATCGTTTTTTTGCACTTTTCACCCTGAGTGGGATGGGTATGCTCAGACGTGAGTCCCAGGCTCTCCACACCACTGGAGTCACGCTATCCAGGCTGATGAAGGCTGATAGCCAGAAACCGGTCCTTGGATGCTTGATTCCGGTCTGGGAAAGACATGGCTTGGTAGTTCGGACTGGACTGTTCCCACGAGGCACAGGGTCAGAGCTGATTTGCATATAGACAGTGTCTAACCCAGGGTGGTGTGGAGTGCAATAAAACGATGGATTTAGGCCCAGATCCTTGTACTGTGGTGAATGTATGACATTCTTCTACATTCTGTCCATCAACTGTGTTTTTTGCAATTTTCACCCCGAGTGGGCTGGGTATGCTCAGACGTGAGTCCCAGGCTCTCCACACCACTGGAGTCAAGCTATCCAGGCTGATGAAGGCTGATAGCAAGAAACCGGTCCTTGGATGCTTGATTCCCGTCTGGGAAAGACATGGCTTGGTAGTTCGGCCTGGACTGTTCCCACGAGGCACAGGGTCAGAGCTGATTTGCATGTAGCCAGTGTCTTACCCAGGGTGGTGTGGAGTGCAAATAAACGATGGATTTAGGCCCAGATCCTTGTACTGGGGTGAATGTATGACATTGTTCTACATTCTGTCCATCAACTGTGTTTTTTGTTGATTACAATGTTGGGCAGATTTACAGTATGTCCGCATGACACCGCTGCGGTTTTGGGACAGACCGACCTCTGATTACAATGCAACCGCACATGGTGCGGTCACATACTCCCATTTGGCTATGAAAGCTGGTGCTAAGGCCATAAACCAGCCATAGCACAGGCTCCCATAGACAAATGGGAGAATCTGTTCATGTCTGCACTGCGTGGCAGGCACCTCAAGGTGCTTGTAACATGGTGCAGAGATTAACAGGGGGGCACAATAAGAGCACTCTTAGCCCACAACAGGAGGTCGCAGGATGAAGGGGGCCCTTCTAGGAGCCCCCAAAGTTGCTTTCTGACAGGCTTTCCATTTCGGAAGGCCGACATGGAAAGACTGTCGGAAATTGTAACCCCTACATCGAAAATGCTGTACATAGGGATTACGTCCCAGTCTCCTACTGGCTGACGGGCTCCTTGAGCATGTCGGAATGTAGCCGAAATGACCATCCGGTTTCAGTTTCGACTGCCTGCATTGTAATGTGGCGGTTAAACTAAAACCGCAATGAGGCTCGGAAGCTTTTCAACTTCATCGTAATGAGGGTCTTAGGGGCCCGATGTAGGTGGCAAATACCGGTCGGAAACGGCCAAAATCGGCCGTTTCCGACCGGTATTTGCACTTTGAGATGTAGGGGGCCAGTATTTACCTATTCGGTATATTTACCGAATCGGTAAATTTACAGAATCTGTAAAATACCGAATCGGTATTTTTACCGATTCGGTATCTTCCAGATGTAGGTGGGACTCTTCTGAGTCCCACAGGCCTTTCAGATTCGGTATTTTAACACCCAATCCAATTGGGTGTTAAAATACCGAATCCAGGTGTGCATGCACATGTGTGCCTGCACACCTATGCCATGTGACAGACAGACATGCCCTTAGGGCATGTCTGTGTGCCACATGGCACACAAGCCAGTATTGGGGGTGCTAGAGGGTGTCAAAGTGACACCCCCTGCACCTTTGCAGAAATCGGTAATTACCGAATCGGTAAATACCGATTCGGTAATACCCATTGATTCCTATGGGCTTCAATGCCCATAGGAATCAATGGGCATTACCGATTCGGTATTTACCGAATCGGTAAATACCGATTCCTTCCGATTCGGTAATTTTTAAAATAAAATTACCTACATCTGCCCTTCTCTTTTTTACCACTTCTTAAATACCGATTCGGTATGAATCGGTATTTATGAAGTGGTAAAAAAGATTTACCTACATCGGGCCCTTAGTGTCTTATTATACATTATAAGCTGATATCCCTTTATATTTCTCTTACGCTTTCCATATGTTAGAGACTGTATCGAAGTAAGCAAGAAAGACTAGACAAACCCCAAAACAAACCAACAGGAGGCAAAATCATATGATAATTTAACCAGGTTAAAGCAGATACAGTCTTTTAATGCTCAAATAATGAACAGAGTACAACACAGGTGTGGTTACCACAGAAACAAGAGAAACACAGTCAGAACACTAATAGCACTACAGGTCCAGAACGTGTCTAAAATGGAGACTGGGGGGGGGGGGGGGGGCAGAGGTCAAACTGGTCTAAAAAGACAGCAAGGCACCACGTGAGCCCCAGATAGGATAAGACCAATGCAGCGAGTGGCAGAAAGGTAGCAACCACTTCCCCTCACCTTCCCCTCACTTCACATCTTTGCTCCTTTCTTCTTTCACCCGCCTATCTTAAACATTCAATGTGATTCCTCCCAGGAGTCTAAGGTCTGGGGCCAATGTGACTTCCCATCAGTTGGTATCAATTCCATTGACAAGCAAAGACCAGGGCTGTAGGGTCAAGCTTGAAACAAAATCCCATTGTAATTCGAAAGGTCCAAAGAGATGCCCCCAGGGTCACAGCATCCGTGAATTACTGATAATGTCCCCAAGTCACAAAGCAGGACCAAAAGCAGGAACAAACAGTCTAACTGAGACCAGACAGGCCAGAAAGGACAAAGAGCAGAGAGATGCATGAACATCAGGAAAGCACAATCAACAGCACCCACATCTACAATGACGGGAATAGCAGAATAACATGACAGGAGGAGTTGGTGAGTATTCCTTCAGGTTAGACTCTAATTGAGCAACTTCCCTGTAAGACTCACTATGCAGGTACCCCTCTGCTGATCACATGGTAATATTTTATGCTTACGCATAATTCTCATTTACATGTTTCATCGATCTGAGTATTCATCTACTTATAATGCTTAACTTTCATAAGTAACTGCAGGCTTTATACCGAAATGACTTGCCAGCAATCGCCATCACTACAACATCTACTTTTCCTTATCACAGTGCTTAAAAAATTGAGGCAATCCTGCACCTTCTAGCAATTAACCCCGCTGCCACGTCTAAAAATGAAACTGAACATGACTAGCACGTTTTTACTATGATTGAGGCTCCACAAGACTTAACACAAAGCAACAAAGACAAATCACAAGAAAGAGTTTAAGGCACTGAGGGGGCGATAAGCAATTGCAAAACGTATGCAGAGCTTAAAATGCCACCATCTGAATAGATCCATAGCAGCCTAAGATACTCAAAATTCAATTACTGCAGTCAACTTTAAATAGAGTAATAGTGCGAAAACAGAGCACAGCACCACAATCCTTATAGTACGCCCTTTGATAAAAAATCAGCTACATTTGCCATGCCCCACAGGACATTTCCTAAATAATGTAAACGTGCTCCATGTGTGGATCAGTAATCAAATATATATTTTATTTATGTAGCCTATTTAACTGTACCTATGTGCTCATCAGGAAACATATTCAGCAGCACTCAAGAACCAGTCAACAGGAAAGGCACTGATTTAACTTCTTGGATGTGGGTAAGGAGACTTTTCCATGTTTCGGCGTCAGAACTAAGAGACTTCTGCTCCTTGTAGAGAACCACCCGGACTCTCTACGACAATGTAGCAAAGCACCCATGCATCCACACACCCCTTGGGGGGGGCTCGTCCCGAGGGTATAAATAAATGGGCTGAAGACCGCTCGGGGTCTTCCGACCGAGAGTTAACCACTTTCTCTCGAGTGATTAATTTATGCACAGCAGAGGCCTACCTGTCCTGTACCCGCCGCGCTACACTAGCGACGAGGCCGGTTGCACCACACGCGTGCCCTCCTACCTTGTGTCTTGCTGTCAGGGAGCGTGCGTTGCCCACCCGCGTTGCCCTGCTCCTGTAGTGCTGTGGAGAGTCCGGTGGAGAGGCAGCGGAGCCCACCCGCATTGCCCCTCTCAGCCCGGTGTCGACTGCCACGGTGTGTCCTCTGCCTGCTGTGGCCGCCATTGCGCCGCCAGCTCAAGTCCGCCCACGTGCCTCCCTGGACATTGGGAGCGCGTTCAGCCGGCGGAGCTCGCTGGCGTGGCGCCTATTGAGGCGGGTAAGAGCAAGCCGCCCCGCCCGCGAGCTACTCTGCACACGTGGTGGAGTGTTATGTTGTATATTGCTTTAAGAGCTCGTGTATAGGAATGTTAGAATGATATTGGTATCTTGGTTCTATTGTAGGAGTCATTCTGGTGAAGCTGTTAGGACTTATTGCATCACTTCCCTGGCTCCCACCTGTTGTACTACTTTATCTTCATATTAATTAAATACTCTTCTCAAATACCATTACTTGTATGAATATCTTCACTACAAATTGGCGACGAGGGAAACTGGACATTTTAAAGTGATTTTACTGGAATTTCGTTTTCTACATGAAGGCTCGATAACAAGAAAAACTTCGAGCGGAAAACGGACAAGTAGGAAATTGCATCTGTGAGTTATTGAACTGTTTTTTTTTAAATGTATTCTTCGTTAAACAACGTTAAGACACTGTTATCGTGTGTCATACCTGAAGCTGATAACCGTTGAAGGGTGTCGGGTTGGCTGCATTTTTCAACCCGCATCACCATTCGGACTCGAGGAGCGCGACCCAAGCACGGGAAGGCTGTGCGCGTCATAACGCATGCGTAGAGGCATGCTGGGAGTACAGTGACATCAGACGAAAGGTCACGTAGCGTGACCCTGCGTGACGGCCATTTTGTGTGCACAGTTAAAAAAATAAATTAAAGAGAAGTTACAACCCGAACACGAAGGACGCAAAAGAGTCAGCTTCAAGGGAAATAATAATAAGAATTTTCCGTTTACAAAGAATAAATAAGAGAGTATTTACAATTACATGTACAACAGGTGAGGAAGTCGGGAGAAGGTTTATTTGTTTTATTTTTTGTTTGATTTCCATATTGTTATAGTGCTTTATGGTGCATGGAAGAGGGTGATTGCACTGTGAGCAATGCTGGTAGTAGAGACAGAGACATGGCACAACAACATTTTTCTATAAGCCCTCCTGAACCATTTTGGGTTAAAGGCACTCTACCCAATATTAAGTGGATAGAGTGGAAGGACTATTTTATAAATTATATTGAAGCAGTGGATGAAACAAAAAAGATGAAATCAGAACAAAAAAAGAGAATTCTGCTACATTCTCTAGGACCAATTGGTTTAAAAACTTTTTCAAGGATGAGTAATTCTGACGACCCTAATTTGGATGAGTTTGAGAATGCAATTAAAAACATGGATAAATATTTTGCACCCAAAGTGTGCATAGGCGTCATAAGGCATACATTTTTTCAAAGAAAACAGACAAAAGAGAAAATTGTGGATGAATGGATGGATGATTTAAAAAAACTTGCCATTGATTGAAAATTTGATAACTTACATGACGACCTTATACGCGATCAATTAGTAAAATGTGTTGTAGACGTAGCAATGTAAAGTACGTGTATGAGGAGGATGTAGAGGTTATGGACGAAGTGGAAACAGAGGATGAGTGTGTAAAAAATGTTAGAGGGAATTATGTTATCAACATTTCAGAGAGTTCCCTCAAAGGTAAACCCATTTGTGAGATATCCTTGGGTGGAGTAATTGTGAGTGTTTATGCAGACTCTGGTTCACCATACACAATCGTGAATGAAGAAGTTTGGAACAAAATTGGTGAGCAGTTGAATACACCTGATGTTTGTCCAATCAGTTACACAGGAGATAAGATTGGCAAGATTGGTTTTAGATGGCTTACCTTTTTATTCAAAGGGAGGTCCACAAGAGGAAAGTTATATGTGGCAAAAGTGGGACCATCAGTTTTAGGATGGTTTGATCAGAAAAATTTGCACATTATTTTGGACCCTAACAGCAAGGAAAAGGTGCTGATTTTGATGATTGCAGTAAAATGGGGGAAGTACTGTCTGAAAGCTTTCCAAAGGTGTTTAGCAATGAACTTGGTGTTTTAAAGGGGTTTGAACATAGAATTATTTTGAAGGCTGATGCACAACCTAAGGTACACAAAGTAAAACCTATACCCATATTAATCAGGGAGGAGGTTAAGAAGGAGATTCAAGGATTGCCTGCAAAAGGTATTATAGAAGAAATCGAAACATCTGAGTGGATTTCTCCGATTGTGGTAGCCCAGAAACCCAATGGAAAAATCCGCTTATGCATTGATTTACGCCACTTGAACAATAACATCGTAGTTGAGAAATTTCCCCTACCTAAAATCAATGAGATGGTATCCTCTCTTAATGGTGCAACGTGGTTTTCCACGATTGATCTCTCTGCCGCATATCATCAGGTAGAGTTAGATCCTGACTCTAAGAGATTTACGGCGTTTATAACGCCGTTTGGTTGTTACCAATTCAGGCGTATGCTTTTTGGGTTGAATTCAGCCGCTGCTGTTTTTCAGCGGCTGATGCATAAACTTTTTGGGGACATGGACAAGATTTCCTTTTTTCAGGATGATATTCTGGTGGCTGCAAGCGATAAATCTGGTCATGATTTAAAACTGAGACAGGTTTTGGAAACTCTACAGTCAGCAGGTCTGACTGTGGAATTATCCAAGTGCAAATTTAGTCAGAGGAGTGTTTCTTATTTAGGACACATTATTAGTGAAGAAGGTGTCAAACCGAAACCCGCATTAGTAGAAAACATTGTAAAGTTTCCTGCACCTGTTTCTAAGGATGAAGTGAGAGCGTTTCTTGGCATGGCTGAGTATTGTGCAAAGTTTATAAAGAATTTTGCTGCAAAAGTTTTCAATGTACGTGCACTTTTAAAGAAAGACACAACATTTGTGTGGAATTCAAATTGATTAAGGTTGATCTACAAAATGTGAATTCACTTGCTAGTTTTGACCCTAATGTTGATTGTTTGTTAACTACGGATGCAAGCGACAAAGGCCTGGGTGCCGTGTTAACACTATATGATTTGGATGGAAAGGAAAGGATAATTTTGTTTGCCTCTAGATCTCTTTCTCCTGCAGAGAGTAGGTACCCCATTATTGAGAGGGAAGCTCTAGCGTGTGCAAGGGCTTTGGAGCATTTTCGAGCATTCGTGTGGGGCAAACCTGTGGTCATTCGTACTGACCACAAACCGTTGATTCGTATTTTGTCATGTGAAGGTATTTCAGGTCGTCAGCAAGGTTAGCTAGATTGTCTATGCGTATGAAGGAGTATATTTTTTAAATGGTCTACCTACCTGGAAGAGATAATCGTATTGCTGACTGCTTATCTAGACTTCCACCTCCTCTAGAAGAGTGTGATGATGATCCATGGAGTGAATACTGTGTGGCGTAAATACATGATTGTGGTGCACCTGCCATAAACAAGACTGAATGGATGGTTGAACAGGGAAAAGATGTTGTGTTGAAGAATGTGATGGATTACATTTGCAAAGGTTGGCCCAAGAAAAGGGATATTCCAGGTTTGGATGCTTTTTGGGAAATCCGCATGGAATTGTCTTCAGAAAACGGCATACTTTTTAGGGGTGACAGAATTATTCCACCTGTATCATTAAGAAGAAAAGTATTGCAACTTTGTCATGAAGGACATTTTGGGATTGTGAGGACCAAATCTGTTGTTAAAGGAATGTTTTGGTGGCCAGGATTTGATGGTGCGATAGAGGGTTTTGTGAGGAAATGTGATGTTTGTAAGTCTGCTGACAAGACACTTCGGACTTTAAAACCAGAAATGAGTGATGGTCTGATACCTGATTTTCCTTGGGATACCATTGCGATTGATATTACTGGACCAATTGGAGACTCAAGGGAGTTTGGTTTAGTGGCTATTGACCTTTTCTCGAAATGGCCGATTGTCAAATTCGTTGACAAAGTTGATACCCAGACTGTTCTTAAGTATTTAGATAAGATCTTCATCGTGGAGGGTTTACCTGTTTGCATTCTTACGGACAATGGTGTCCAATTTACATCCAAGCTGGCTAAAGAGTATTTTGAAAAGTGGCTCATCAAACATAAAACCACAGCATTATATAATCCCAGTGGAAATGGCACTGTTGAAAGGTTCAACAGAGTGATCAAGGGCATTATTCAGGCTTCGGTGCATAAGAATTTAGATTGGAAAGTACAAGTACAAAAGGCTGTTTGGTCTTATAGGATTACGGTACAAAACAGCACTGGCATGTCCACGTTCATCATGATGAGAGGCAGAACAGCGAGGTGTAAGTTTAACCCTGGGTGGCTTTTTGATGGAAAAATAGCAAATTGGTCTCCTGTGGAAGTTAAGAATAGACTGGAATCTACCCATGCTAAAAGCAAGGATTTGTATGATTGTCATCACAACACTAAGAATGTTTTAGTCAAGGTTGGAGATTGGGTGAGAGTTAGGAAACCTTTTCAGGTGCTTAAAGGTGTGAGCTGTTTTGAACCACCATGTAGAGTTGCTGAGGTGTTGAAAAATTCTGTTAGACTGGACGATGGAAGGGTATGGAATCTTAAAAGCATCGCCATGAATCCTGATCAAGGTTTTGTGGAGGAGTGTTCTAATCCTAAGGATAATGATTTTGATTGGATTGAAGATCATTTTGAAAATAGTCATTTGCAATCTCAACTTGCTAATGATTCTGTTTCAGATTCTGAACAACGTAATTTCAGGCAACCCAGTGCTCCTCTGTGTGGTGAGGGGGGAATGGGTGAAGGTTGCAGTTCAGGTGTTCAGGCAACTACTCAGATGGATGCATGTGATACTCTTCGGAGTAATGTTGTTGATGTCCTGCCTGATAAAAGAACAAGAGCTTTGCCAAGTTGGCTAAAGGGATTTGTTATGTAAATTGTTTGGTTTTGCTGATTTGTTCTATTTTCTTTTATTTTTCTTTTCTCCTTTCTTTATGTACATTGTTCTTTTATTGTATGGGGGGGATGTGTTATGTTGTATATTGCTTTAAGAGCTCGTGTATAGGAATGTTAGAATGATATTGGTATCTTGGTTCTATTGTAGGAGTCATTCTGGTGAAGCTATTAGGACTTATTACATCGCTTCCCTGGCTCCCACCTGTTGTACTACTTTATCTTCATATTAATTAAATACTCTTCTCAAATACCATTCCTTGTATGAATATCTTCACTACATGGAGTCCGCGTCTTCAAGCCTGCTGTGCCGGCTTCAAGCGCGAGGCTCAGGTTCCTGCGCGCCTGCCCCGAGCAGCGAGGCCCCATCCCTGGGCTGCCCCTTCCACTCCCGCGCCCACAGCGACGCGCGCTGAGGGAGGATTCCTTCAGCTGTCTTGTTACCCCCTGGGGAGGCCCTGGGTGACGCTGCACTGAGGGGAGTACCCCTAAGGAGTGCCTCGTGGACTGCTTCCAACAAGCACTGGCAACTACAACTCCATAAGAACAAGGGCAGGTGTTAATGAACACAAAACTAAGAGAAGGAAGGAGCAAGTTGGCTGGGGCAGCAAGCATCTACTTGAGAGGCACAACGTAGGGGAGGCTGTGCATATTCACGCCCCAGCACCTTCAGAAGAGCGAGCAAAAGGGTGTATCGTGCCCCCACCTGCAGGCACTGAGAGCCACTGCGCAATTAGGGTACAGAGGACACGCACTAACGGACACCCCCGAGCCGCGCGTCAGCACGCAAGCAGCGTCCTTGCGCCTACACGCTCTTGCGCCCAGAAACAATGAGAAACACCACTCCAGCGGCAGGGACAGCCGAACAGCAAGATGCAGGGCGAAATCCAGCGGGTACCACCAATCCTCCGCCACCAGTGCACACGCACACGGCAGTCGCACCACTACCCCCCTTCACTGAGGCTGCGGACCCCGATACGGCTGCACCTAGATGGAAGGCCTGGGTCGGGCGGCTCAACCACTTCTTTAAAGGGACCCGCGAGACCGATGGGACTGTCAAGAGGTCGCTCCTCATCTACTATGGTGGGGCGGAGATATACGATCTGTTTGAGACGCTCCCCAATACTGGCACCGATGACGACTACGAGGCGGCGGTCGCCGGGCTCAACAAACACTTCCATCCACAGCTCAATCACGACTTTGAAAAATTCAACTTCAAGGGGGCGTGGCAAACCAAAACCGAATCTGTGGATATGTTCTACGCGCAACTGCACCAGCTGGCCAGCACGTGCCTCTTCACGGACCCGAGGGACAAAATCCAGGACCAGATCATCCTAGGATACCGCTCGAAACTCCTACAGAAGCTCATCCTAAGGCAACCAGGCATCTCGCTGGATGAGATCCTAATCCTAGCCTGCTCCCACAAACGGACGCCAGGGCAGAGGAGCTGGAACCCGATTTGCACACCCCTGTCGCCACGTCACCGGCACCAAGACACACGTTGATCAAGGAGGAAAAAGTGGATGAAATTCAGAGACGGCCATCGACACCTCGCCAGGCGCACAGACCGACATCGGGTGGACCATGTGGATACTGTGGGGAGGAGCACCCAGCAACGGCTGTCTGTGGGGCGAAAGGAAAGACATGCTCCCACTGTGGTAGACTAAATCACTACGCCAAGGTGGGCCGCGGTGGAAAGTTCCATTCTGCGATGTCAAGGCCCAGAAGCATGTCACAGCTCGTTCGACAAATCTCCCTTGATGGCCCACCGCAGGTGCCTGATGACCAGCCCCAGGAGCGACGCCCCAGGTATGAGGATGAAGATGACAATGAAGTGTTCATGGTGTCATACGTCAGTTGGACGGGGACCCACCGAAGGCCGCCTCCCATGTGCTCCGTCTTCATTGAAGGTACTGACGTACAGGCTCTCATCGACACTGGAGCTTACGTCGATGTGATGGACTCTGACCAATATAATCGTCTATCACGGCGACCTCCCTTCTTCCGTCCACTGCAAGAATCTACTCAAATGGAGGGACAGACCCGCTCCCTCTCCGGGGTGTCATCCAGACCACAGTCGTGAGTGGGAACTACTCCACTGAAGCGAAGTTTCACATCATGGAGGGCAAGAAGGGGATTTTGCTCAGTTGCCACACAGCAGAAGATCTTGGACTTGTCTCAAGTCCACGAGTCCCATGCAGAGGCAATGTTGAAGGAGTTTCCAACGCTCTTCGAGGGACTTGGGAAACTGAAAGGCAAAAGATTCAAGCTCCACATCGACCCGTCTGTGCAGCCAGTAGCCCTCCGGCACCGTCGGGTGCCCTTCAACTTACGCCCGCAAGTGGAGGAGGAGCTAAGGAAGCTCGAAGAGTTAGGGCTCATCGAGAAGGTGCTGACCCTACCCCCTGGGTTTCCCCGCTGGTCATGGCGCCCAAACCCAAGCAACCAGGAGCCATTCAACTCTGTGTCGATATGAAATTACCGAATTCGGCTGTGAAGTGGCAACGCCACATCGCCCCCACGATGGACGACATTGAAACTGACCTGACTGGAGCAAAGAGGTTCTCCAAGCTAGCCTTGAACGTCGGCTACAATCAGCTGGAAATGGAGCCGGAAAGCCGTTACATGACTACCTTTTCAACGCATGTGGGTCTACGCAGGTACCGGAGGCTCAGCTTCGGAGTGTCCTCAGCTGCCGAAGTCTTCCAAAACGCCATCCGGGAAGCACTCTCGGAGCTGCAGGGGGTGATAAACCTCAGCGACGATATCCTTGTATACTCTACCATGCTCGAGGAACATCACTCACACCTCCGGGCCGTGCTAAAAAGGCTAGTGGACTGCGGGCTGACTCTGCACACGTCCAAGTGCTAATTTTATCAGGAAAGTATTGACTTCTTTGGGTATACGTTCACCTAAGAGGGGCTCCTGGTGGATCCAAAGAAAGCAGAAGCCATCCGGGCAGCCAGTGCCCCCGCAACCCCACCGAGGTGAGGACCTTCCTTGGCATGGCCACATACTGTGGACGATTTATTCCTAATCTGGCAGCCATATCCGAGCCACTGCGGGCTCTCACGCGCCAGGACCACAAGTGGGAATAGACACTAGCAGCCAACAAGGCATTCCAAGACATTACCGTGATTGCCTACTTTCAGCCTCAAGGCAGAACGGAACTTGTTGTTGATGCAAGCCCCATGGGCCTTGGAGAGGTCCTTCTTCAAGAATATGGGCCGGAAGTATGGAAACCAGTTCCCTACGCCAGTAAAGCCCTAACCGACACCAAGACCCAGTATGCCCAAATCGAGAGAGAGGCATTGGCAATCAAGTGGGCGTGCCAGCATTTTCATTTATATGTATGTGGCCAAGAATTCAATGTTGTGACCGACCACAAGCCGTTGCTCCCACTGTTTGTGGGCTCTTCCCGATTGGCGCCCCCGAGGATCGAGCGATGGGCTCTGGTGTTGCAAGGATACAATTTCAAGGTGATCTTCCGCCCAGGAGCACACAACCCTGCTGACTACTTGTCTCGACACCCGGAATCTCCAACACCAGATGATCCTTCAGCGGATGCGTGCAGTACGGAGGCGTTTGTCCACATGGTGTCGCAAGGGGCATGTCCCAAAGCCATGACGCTCGAAGAAATCGGCCAAACCACCCAAGAAGACCCCACTCTGTCCAGGGTTCGCAGAGCATTAGAGAACAACGGTTGGACCCATTTTATGGATGGGGCCCGCGCCCTCTGGCCAGAGGTCAGCCATGCCCGTCAGCAACTATGGCACGTTCGAAGCAATCTCAGTGTGGGGGAAGGAGGAGTTATCCTGATGGTACATCTCATCGTGGTCCCAGGAAGCCTACAGAGGAGGATCCTCGAGTTGGCCCATATCGGGCATCAAGGAATGGCCAAGACCAAGGCAAGGCTGAGGGACAAGGTTTGGTTCCCGGCCATGGACTCCATGGTGGAAGAGATGGTACGGTGGTGCCACACCTGCACAATCACCAGAGGGGATCCAGCGCCAGCACCAGTGATCACTGAAGAACCATGCAGAACTCCATGGACACACCTCAGTGTGGACTTTGGGAGCTTCCCAGATGGCCGTCACATGCTGGCCATGGTCGACTCATTCTCGAAGTTTCCCATCGTCGAAGTCATTGCGTCAACGGCCTTCCCACAGGTGAAGAAAGTCCTGGATCAAAACACTTCGCAATGATGGGGCTGCCGGAAGAAGTCAAGTCAGACAACGGACTCCCCTTCCAAGGGCGGGAGTTCCAGGCGTATCTTGAGAACCTAGCGGTGTGCCACCAGAAGATTACCCCGCTATGGCCCCAAGGGAACGGAGAGGTAGAAAGGTTAATGAGAACAATCAACCATGCATTACGCATTGCAGTGGACAACGAGGAAGATCCCGAGGCAGCCCTCGACCAATTCCTGGGGGCATACCGTCGGACCCCTCATAGCACCACTAAATGTGCTCCGGCTCTTCTCCTGTTCAAGCGAGCACCACGAACAGTATCCCATCTGACCCGACGTGGGTGCCCATGGAACGGGATGATGCTGCCGTCCAGTCGAAGAGAGAGTCAATTAACCGGAAAGCGAGTGAGGCCAGAAGGGCCCAGGAACCGCCGCTCAGAGTGGGAGACGGGTGGTAATCAAAGACTGACATCCTGGGTGGAAGTTCTGGACTCCTAACGAGCCGGAGGCATGGATCGTCATAAGCATCCAAGGGACCATGGTGACCGCAAAAAGGGGACAACAATCTCTGAAAAGAAATGTGTCCAGCTTCAAGAAGATCACGGAGGCGGAAGTAAACCCTGAGGCCTCTGAGTATCAAGACTCTGTGCCGAACTCACCCCCCTGCCCAGATTGCCGACTGACAGTACTGCCGTACCTGGGTCGCTGAGAACAGGCAGTCAAGGAAGTGATGGCGGTGCCTGTTTGACCGACCAGAACGCCCCTGCCGAGTCGGCTCAGGGAACCCCGGCTGGGGCTGCAACATCTCCCTGTGTCCGGAGCCAGAGGTATGGTCTCAGGACGAATCCGGTGCCGAGTCAACGGCTAAGAGACTTTGTATATACCTCCCCTTGAACTGAGAGAACCTAATGGTCCAGCACCAAAAGAAAGAAGGGATGTAGAGAGCCACCCGGACTCTCTATGACAATGTAGCAAATCACCCATGCATCCACACACCCCTCGGGGTGGGCTCGTTCCGAGGGTATAAATAAATGGGCTGAAGACCGCTTGGGGTCTTCCAGCCGAGAGTTAACTACTGTCTCTCGAGTGATTCATTTATGCGCAGCAGAGGCCTACCTGTCCTAGGCCCCGCCGCGCTACACTCCTGTCTTACACTTTGCCTGGTGGACACGAAAAGGCTTTATGTGATTTCTATACCAAGCATTATACACTAAATAGGCTCGGTTGCAGGTACATCTGTACAAAACTGCAGTCACATGTTTAAATCCGAACAGTTGAGATGTAGCCTTTATTGCTTTGATGACCGATAAGTCAAGTACTGATGAGACACTCTGAAAAACAAACGTATTTGCAATCCATAAAACTGTACAAGTGGTACGAAACAATATGCCAAAGCAAGCCATTGGAACTTCTGAATTTGTAAGCGAGTATTTCCTTTTTGGTGGTAAAAGTAACCATTACCATGTATATTCATTTTCAAACAGTTTTTAAGTAACAGCTATAGTAAGTTTACCTTCCAACTGACCTCACTAAGACTTTATCAAAGTATAGAGTTGGCTTTTTCCTGGTTTGAACGAGCTCTGTGGCCAACTTGTTATGCACTCAATTAGCTTGTACACGCGAGTACTGAGGTTTCTAAGTGGATGCATATTGACTTTTCATAGCGAAAGAGCTTCTTCTTTTCCCTACCATTTTTTTATCTTCTCTTCCCGCTCTTTTACAATGTCCTCATGGCCTATCGCATGAATGAAACTGTGCGTCACAAGGCAGGGCCTGTGCCTATGATATACAGTGCCCATTAGAAGAGGTAGGCCGATGTGTCGTCACTAGCGTGCGCCTGTCTCTGTAATAGATGGTACACACGCTGAAAGAGTGACAAGCACCCACCACTCTTAGCTTTTGCAGATGCCCTAGAACAGCACTGTGCTGCCAGGGACACACTTTGTGACGATGCCCTCTGATGGGCACAAAGCTTCTGCAGAACACCCCTGACTCAGTGTCCATGGAGGTTCTCAAACGGTGAACTACCCAATGTGTGAAGTGCAGTCTGAGCTCTGTTTGGGACTCCTTCCCCTATCACGTTCTGCAGTAGCATATGCAATGAATGCATTTCCACGCCCCCTTGTAAATGATGGGAATCTTACCAGTGAATGCCGCACAGAGAGTTCTGCGGCATGAATACACCCATGCTGCAAAACAAAAACCCAGGGCAAAAAGGTCTGTGCCGTTTGTGCTTTTTATATGATATGGGAACGGATGGTTTACCTACTTACTGCAGATGACCTTGATTAAGGTGGTGTACCTATTGTAACCATCTGCCTGAATAATAATGGCCGAGTTAGAAGGTGCAGTGGGAGGCTGCGAATTGAGAGGTCACTGGGGCACTGGTAAACCGGAAGGGTCAGGTGGCATTGTGCGCAGGTTACCCTTGACCCGGATGAGAAGATCACAGCTAGGACTGTATCTATTTCTGCTGATTATAGTGGTAAAAAGGTAAATGAAAACCAAAGCTCGCAGTAGAAAGGCCACAGACCGTGGTTTAGGACAACCAGGGCATGAAACTTCACTGAAGCCCTCAGAGGTATTAATTCTGATCTTTTTATGAGTTTTTGGTAGCGACATACTTGGTTTCTGACAGTGGTGATAATATGTCTTAGTGCGCTGCTAGTGTTCAACCAAGTAAAACTGCACCACTCGTGATGAGGAGTCAAAACCTAAACTGGGCTCTTAATCTCTTTACGGATTACGGATTACGGATTACAGGACATGAGAGTTGCCCTTAGTGTGGATTTCATTAGATTTCATCAATGGATTTCACCTAAATAATAGGGTACTGAATGAAGCCTGTGCATTCACAGCATGACAAGAGGTATGTTTGGTCTGCGAGGGTCAAGCTTGAGAAAGGTTGGATTGGAACTGGAGCTCAGGGTGTGCAATGGTTTCACAAACCAGCAAAATTCCTTCTCGTGGCCTGAATGCTGCAGTTTTATGATCTCCGTTTGCTAACTTATGTTGAACAAGGAGATAATTAGTTTGCGCTTCATTTTCAGTTAAATACTGTGCCTCTGGGTTAAACAACAAAGTACTTTAGAGAGAAAATAGGACTAAAATTGAAGAGTACAGCAAATGTGTGCTTGAGGTGAAAACAACAATGCTATTAAGGAATATTTCACTAAACTAGCCAGTGGCAGTAATATGTCCAACATGACTTTTGTAACTAATTTGAACATCTTGTATTGCTATACATTCATAAATATACAATGCTATATACCCGATAAAGAATGTACAGTATTGTTTGGACCAATGTCTTTGGATTACAACAGAAGTATCATACCGTTAAATGCAAAACAAACACCCAGTTGCCTTGTAGGCATTTTATAACATTTTAAAATGATCGGTATTGTCTTAGCCTCAATAGGCTAAGAGAGTGAAAGCCCTTTCTCTTCTCCTGTGTTCACCATACAATGTCCCACACTATGTAATGTGTATGTTCAATAGAAAATGGTACATCGCTCACACTGAGAAAGAACAGACAGAGCAGGTCTATGCCAAACAAATATAACGGTTGCCTTATGTGTGGTGCATTGATTCTCCCTTACTTATTTTAAGTTGTTGTAGCCATCAGAAGTACCCCCAATGGTAGCTTCAATACGTTCTCCACTGACACTCATAGACCAACATTTGTATTAGCAGATATATCTTTCTTTCTTGTTTCTTTTACACTAGAAAGAAATGCGGTAGTCCCAGACGCACAGTTTGCATTTCAGCAGTCAACGCCTGCAGCCATGGCACCTTAGTCTGCCAGCTTGTGCCAGTCTTGCAATGACTACCAAAAAACAACATTGAAAACAAGCATTTGCAATTCAATAGTTCTCACATTACTAATAGTTTGGGGGTATTGGTGTTGCAAATAATAATGCACCGGCAATAGCTCATACGTTCAGTAATACAAGCCCTAGTGCATTGCAAATGCTTGCGTAGTGAGTCAGGAACCAGCATTGTATGTCGCAGTGCAGTACCCCAAGGTGCTCCTTGGAGGACCCTAGTGAGCAAGGCACCAGCATTTCTTTTCTCTGTTCAGTACCACAAACTGCTCCTAAAGGTCCCTAGTGAGCAAAGCACCAGCACAGCGAACCTTTTTTGGTCACATATGGTACTGCACCCTGCAGACGATATGGTAAATCCACACTTACCATAATGCATTGCATGCAAGACAGTACTATGAGTACATTCAAATAGCTATGTCCATATATGCAATTAGTAGCTTTGAAATGTGACAAAAAATGATTACATTAATTTTGGATTAGGTTGTAATCTCTGTGGAGCTGTTAAAGGGAAATTTATAGACGTCTCATATAAATGTGAGAGGTTCAAGTGTGAGAAGTAACCACAGCCAGCCTAGCTAACGACCAAGTGTGTGTCTTGCCTGAAGCCTTTTAAGAAAAAAGTACCTTGAGGCGGTAAATAAAACCTAGGGAGTAAATGCAACGGCAATAGCTCATTCGTTCAGTAATACAAGCCCTAGTGCATTGCAAATGGTTGCGTAGTGAGCCAGGAAGCAGCATTGTATGTCGCAGTGCAGGACCCCAAGCTGCTCCTAGAGGTCCCTAGTGAGGAAGGCACCAGCATTGTATGTCTCGGTGCAGTACCACAAGCTGCGCCTAGAGGTCCTTAGTGAGCAAGGCATCAGCCCTGCATGTCTAGGTGCAGTACCGCAAGCTGCTCCTAGAGGTACCTTGTGAGCACGGCACCAGCACTGCATGTCTAGGTGCAGTACCGCTCCAGGTTGGTATATTAAGCCGATCAAGCCTTCCGTGATTAGGATTAAGACTTTGATTCTTCAAACAACCTGGAGCTCCTGAAATGAACATGCATCCACAGACACCATAAAAATATCAACAGAAAATCGCCTATGTACCTGGAAGATTTCACTACAAGAGTGTGCGACGGGCTCATCCAATACAAATTACTTCACAGAGACACACCTACATTTTTTCTTTGAGTGAAAGACAAGAAATTTTGGGTTCTGAAGAGAATCCCTACAAAAAAGTGGGATTCAAAATGCGTAGACCACACGATTATGTTGGCCAATCAAAAGGATGGATTCTGTTTAGGAGTGCAAATTGTTTTCAAAATTAGCTGATGGCCTTGTTTTTCTAGTTATTATTATTGTTGAAAAAAGAAAATTTGTGTAACTTATCAGAGAAAGTTATCTGCTGAGGTCCCCCAGGGTGGGTTGTTTGTTGTCCTTTATATGTTTTTGTCTTAGTATGAGAGTTGGAAATGGTGTATGAATGTGGCAATGAGTATAATCGAAGTATGAATCAGACACAGTATGTGTGATATGTGAGAGTTCGTAGCAGAGAGAGTGAATGTTGATTATTTTTCTAATGGGTGTCCAAAGGGTAATTTAGAGGGTTAGAAGGTGGTTTTGGTATATAATGAAGTATTTTTAATTCTGAAGTTTTTGAGTAAAATTGATGCAAATTAATATAAATAAAAGTTTTTGATTACGTCAAACTGAAAAAGTGGTTATTGAGGGCAGATGTTCAATTCACTGCTTGTCAAGAGTAAAAGAGAAAAGAAAGGTGCAGTACTGGCATTTATGATCTGATAATATTATTATTTATGTCACACCCACAAACATCGTTATCATCATTTTTATCAGAGGTGGAATTTCTTACGTCAATCTCGGGCTATAAATTGAATCCAGACAAGTGTGAAATTCTTCCACTAAATAAGTTATGTTTTCATGCTGATTTTACTTCCTCTCAATTCCACTGGAATCAAATTAAAATCAAATATCTTGGTTTGTGGTTTACTCCATCTATTAAAGAAACTGTTCCGCTTAATTATAAGGAACTACATACGAAGTTAAGCTTGCTTACAACCCAATAGACCCCCCTATTTTTGTCTTGGTGGGGTCACCTAGATACTATAAAGATGCTGGTACCCATAATACTTTTTTTTATTTCTAACATTTCTATAAATATAGATAAATCGCAATATAAGTTACTCTATTAGATCTTATCTAAATTCCTATTGACTAATAAGAAGGCTTGTATGTGTCTCCATAAACCTAAAAATCCCAAACATTTAGGAGATGTAAACTTTCCAGAATTTCATTCCTATCATATAGCTTTTTCCCTCAAGCAGTCTTCTTTATTGTTACGGAATGATGATGCAATCAACCTACCCTTATGGACTAAAATTTAAAAATATATATATATTTTTCCATTTCACTTTAAAGAATTCATAGCTCTTTCTCATAAAGCTCCTTTTCTATCCTTCCTTATTCTTAATAATACTTGTAAAATTTTACAACCTATTATTTCTTCCTACCAAGACCCTAAAGAACAATTTTTACAGTCTCCTATTTGGTATAATATATCTCTCAAGATTAAAAACAAATTTATTTTTTGGAAAACTTGGCATGCTAAAGGGCTACATTATTTTTATCAGAATCTTTCATGGGAATGTATTTCTTTTCCTTCCGCTCAAGTACTTTTCCCTTTAAATAACCCCTGCAAACCTCAATTTTCTTCCTTAAGCTCGCTCACTCAATCGATTTATGACCAACTCCCATCAATCTCAATGGACCCATCTTCTACTCACAAACTATATTTGCTTTTAAATAACTCTCCTTCAGCATCTCAACTATATAAACAGGTAACCTTCAATCCAGATACTCGAACTAAAACGGATGTGGGAATTTCGTGGGAAATTGATTTCCAAATTACCTTTTCTATTTCAGTTTGGAATAAAATATGGACTAAAATAAGAAAAAGTTCAAGGGCAGCTAATACCACTCAGACTTTATTTTTTTTATCTATAATAGGTTTTAATACACACCTCCCTCCTTACATAGGATGAATTCCACTCTCTCCTCTTCCTGCTGGACATGTAATACTGTTTCAGCAGACTTGAAACACATGTTGTTTGAATGTCCTCATACCTACAATTTTTGGTTACATGTTTAGCAACAAACCAATAATATTTTTCACACACAAATCCCTTTACATTTTATTAATTTATTCCTGGTTACCGTTTCAGAAGATTGGTCTATTCTTTCCAGCAATTTTCACATAATTGATTTACTTTTGGAAGTTGCCTAACAACAGATAACTAAAGCATGGAGAGATGGTATTCAAATATATTTCTGGGCCTGGTGGTTTGGTGTATGCTACAATCACAGACTAGACAGAGCGTTTGTTAATCCGGTGGGAACATATAGAAATTACATTAAAAAGAAAGTGCATCAAGAGTTTCCTTTTATAACAGACAATAACATGTTTAAATAAAAGGTCTCTCACCTGTACGACAAAATGGGCGCCATTTTGCAGAAATGCATCGTTTCTAATTGGCAGCTTAACAGTAATTTGAGGTTTCCCTTCCGAGAAGACGATACTGTTTTTTGTAGAAACGTTCAGCACTCCCTCTCTCGCCCTCAAAGGGTCTATGGCGCCAGCAGGAATATACAACGCCAAATATGTCAGCTTCACATCTCTTAAAGTCCCTCCTTGTCTTGCAAAGGTTAGGGAGAGAAAACGACCACTTGGGCTGCTTTCAATCATTTGGTCTTCCAGACTGTGAAATTTGATTAAGCCATAAACATCATCACTGTCCTGAATGTAAAAGAGAAGCTGCAAAGAAAGAAAGATTCTGTTAAATGCAAATGCTGTAAATTTACATTAATAGGTAACTTACAGTACACACAGGTAATTAGTTTCAGGATTTGTTGCAGGGGATTAAATGTGTTTGAATACTAGACATATTGAAAAGTAGATGTGCAGTCTGCATCGCCTGATTGATTTTAAGCAATGTCTAATTACATCATAGTCAATGAGAGCATATGCTATGTTCTGCATGGGCCCCCTATATGGTTATTATAAAAAAAACCACGACAATTCACTTCATGACTTTCTATATCCAATAAACGGATGGTTAGCTACAGGTTCTGTAATTTTTGCCTCATTTGGTTCAAAAGAGAAGTTTTTCAGCTGAGGCTTAAACTAGAATTTTGTCTCAGGGTGAAGAAGATGCCCTGAGAAAAACTGAGGTTAGGGACGGGTCTTGGGTTTAGATTCTTTTCTTTGAATATAGCAAGAGGAGTAGCAAGTAGAAGGTGTGACGAGTGAGCTGATTTTCTGCACGGTACTGCAGATGACTTGAGGGGACACTTGATGGAGATTGAGGTGTGGATCTAAAGAGGCAGTGATGTGGGCATAACTCAACTGGATGGAAAGGGAGCTTTGATCTGTTTGCTTTTATCTATAAGAACAGTCTTGTTTGATTTGTCATTCCTTTTAGGAGGCTAGAGGAGTGGTGGTGCATGGAGAGATTTGAAGACCACCACTACTTTGATTCAATCTCAATGTTTGTTGATATTATCAGTTCTGGAGGTGAGTTTGTTCTTTTTAGGTTGGATGGTGGGGGGCATGGTCGGCTGCCAACCAATATGGCCGCTTGAAATAGGGGCTCCTCTGCCTAGCCTGTAAAACCCTGTCAATCCTATCAAATCCTCATGAATGGTACACCAACCATTCTAGGTCACTGGCGGATGTCTTTAATGTGGACTTGATATGAGGGGTTTATCCCAGCATGGAGGTAACGGACGTTAAGCCACATGCTGAGGGATGGGCGGCTGCATGGCTGCTGCAACTTTGCCAACTTGCAGCGGCGGTTGCACCTCTAATGGAGGATTGGTTGGGCCCTTAAGAGTGGGGCACCTGTTGAGAGCGGAGCGGAAGGTGTGTTCACCAATGGGATGGGAATTCTTTCACTGGATCTGGCCTTCCTGAGCCGTAGTCAGAGTGATGATGTGAGGTGGGGCTAATTGGTTGGGGTAAAGGTATGGGTTTTCAAATGCTGCTGGCCTCCTACCTCCTGAATTATTACACCGCCATGGATGACTGGGACTAATGACTGATTACCATGTTACCATTCCTTTACGTGGTGGTTTGTCGGGTACCGAGATGTAATTGCATCTTTGTGATCTCATCATGACTGTAGGCATCACAATATGGAGCATGGAGCAACAGATCTTCTCTGGATGCCACAGGAGTTGAAGTGGTGGTGTGGGGGAAGAATGATTTGGCCTTGGTAACCAGGGCGATCCCTTCAACCATCTGCAAAAGAACACAAATGCCATCCGACTACCCCATACCTGAATATTTGCTGTTGCTTTGGCCCCCCAGGATAACCAATAAAGGACCCCTCATACTTAAATGTGGTGTTATTGTGGACATGAACACACAGCTACCCCATTGTGGTCTTTGATTATCTTCCTGTTCAACTACAGTGATTTCACTTACCAAGCTGATTTGGGTGGCCCCATCACCTCCACTACTGGCGCACTACAATAACGCTGATAATAAACCTATAGTATTTGGATGGACTAACCTATAATTTTACACATCTTTTTATGGGGGGGGATTGCTCTTTGACCACAGGCTCACTCAGGGAGGCCAGGCAGATCTTGAGCCTGCCACCAGAGGATGATAAAGACCAAGCTGCACAGGACCAGGGGACAGCATAGATCCATTTATCGAGATAACAGATAGTCATGAAATGCTACAGAAGTTGTCAACCAAGTACCACCAGCATAAAACTCGCAAAGCCCAACATCTAGAGTACCTTTGTGGACCCAGCAACAATGGCATGAAAGAAGATGAACCAAGTTAAAACCCTGAATGCAACTAAGACTACTCTTCTTGATATAACTTCATCTTGCTCCCAGTCAGACCTGGGCCCTGGAGTTTCTTCTACGTAGTGGGTGTGGCAGTCAGGTAGGGGGTGCTAACCTATGGATGCATCAACACAGCCAATACACCGTACTTGTGAGCAGGCACTTTGGTAATATGACGTGTTCTTTTCACTGTTAATATTTCTTAGCCAGAATTTAAGTGGAGAGAGATACATTGACCACACATTTTTACATCACATATCATTTGTCTGGGTGGGAGACAAATGAAATGCTATGCATGCTTCTCGTATGATAAAATTATTAGTGGGTGCACATCACTGAAAGTCATAGCTTACAATGACCCCTCCAAATGGCGTAGAATTCTGGGGAATTTAAAGCGGCTGACACTGATATATGCTTCTACAGAAGACCCACCTCCTGAGGGTGGAGAGGGCGAGCTTGAGGTGATGAATATTTTCTTTTCAATACCATGTGACTGTCTCCTCCAAGAGAGTTGGAATAGCAGTACTCCTTAGCCCTAGAGGCCTGTTTATTTCCAATAAGCATTAAGCTAGTAAACCAGCTAGACTGGTAGATGGGTAGAGGTTAAAGTCTTTGGGAGGATAGCCTAGTTAGCCTTAAGTCTCTGTATGCCCCTAACTGTGGACAGTTAGGGTATTCCTGAAAGAGACTGTGCGAATTCTTACCCATTTCACTTTGGAACCCTTGATAATCACGGGAAATTTTAATATGTTGCTAAATGCAGCCCTAGACAGATCCCAGCTAGGTCATGGTGGGATCCCAGAGTTATCAGCCGAAGGACAGGCCTTGGTAAATGATTGGGATTTGGTGGATGCTTGGTGCACTAAATACCCAATAACAATAGAATGCTCCTACTATTCTTAAGCACATCAAACATATGCCAGGATGGACCTAGTCCTACTGGATAAGAGATTAGAACATGCTTTGGATGGGGCTGGCTAAATGCCCAAGACTCTCACTGATCATTGCCATGAGACACCTACATGAAACCGGGAGAGAGAGGTGAGACTCAATTACTGGGGCTCTTGGTGATTTAACAAATAATTACTGAAAGACCCCATAGTCCTGGGTGAAAAACTAACAGTATACTTGACCTTTGGGAATACAGGGGTACTGCAAAAGTGTGTTGCTTGGGATGCCCTCATAGCAGTTAATAGGGGAACCCTTATCCAATAGGCAGCAAGACTTAAATGCATGTTTGAGCTAACCAGGGGAAACTTACCCTCTGCACTGAAAGAGGAGGAACAGAAACACAAAAATATCCCTTTCAATAAAATTTGGGGAAGGGTGACAACTATATGGGGCCAACTCTGCATCCTAGATTTAGATAGAGGAAAGTACATGCTCACTACATATTGACCCATATACCATGAAAGTGGGAACACATTTTGCACCCTACTGCCATTTAAGCTATGATTCTATTAGACATGCAGGCACATTGGGGAGATTAAAGATGAAACTGGCACACTACGCACCATGATTGAGGGCACACGCCAGGCATTTCACAAGGGCTGGACTGGCCGTACCAGGCATTGGGTGTTTCCCCGTGAAGCTATAAGGATGGGGGCCAGTTTTGCAGCGGTGAGGGCTGGTTTTGTTACTGCAATATCGACCCTCACTAACAATCAACTGTTTGCAGCCTCCCAGGGCCAGGCAGTGATTTCCCTGGGGCGATACAATTAAATTGCCAGGGCTGCTTTGGGTTCCAATCCAGTCCTGCATTTCATACACACTATCAATCTTTATATACTGCAGATCGCACTTTGCCAAAAAGAGCAAGCAGCATACACGGATTCAGTTTCACTTCCTAAACTTTCATTATAGTCGTCCACCACTATAGGTGAGCTCATCACCATGGCCAAGAAGAGGTGAGGGACATTGGGCAGCTGAAGTGCTTTAAGGTGTGAGGCCGGATAGGTTTACCAAACTCCTTCCCATCTTAACCGCAATGTTAAATGATATAAGTGCAAACAACAGAGCTTTCTTAGGAATAAGTGAAGTCCGCATCATGCTGCTACCCGAACCCTGTAAGGACCCAACACTCTGCCCATCTAACTGACACATTTTTCTATTCAATTTAGACTTTGAGATCTTTGCTAAAGTCCTAGCCAATTGACTGCACAAACTGATGCCCGAACACCAAAATGGCCTTGATTTTATAGATATTGCCATGAAGAAAGTTTGGGAGGAAGTAACTTGAAGATAAACCATTGTTCAATAAAGTAGTTTGGGGAAACCTATATCATGTATTGAAATGCAATACAACCCTATAATGTAACCTTGGGAGAGGATCAAATTCACTGGACAGACCTTTACATTCTTACTCATATGCAAGGGCACTTCTCAGGGGTGTCATTTTTCCCCACTTTCTTTTTGAAATATTTTTGGAACCTTTCCTTCAGAATATTAAAGAAAATCCCCAGGTTGATCGTATCTCCTTTTGCAAAGATGTATTTCAGCTGTCCGCCTTTGTGAATGATATTGTTCTTGCCCTCACTGTAGCCCTGCAATCATTTCAGGCTCTTATCCCTTTATTCGAGGAACTTTTAGGCAGTGTCAGGGTTCCAAATAACTATGGCTAACTCTGAAGGTTTGGTGCTAGTCAGAGGGCAGTCCTTTGTCATGAACCACATAAGGAAACATAATTTCACTAGTCTCAAGGCAGCATCAGATTCCTAGGCATCTGATGGAGCCTACCGTACTGGCTCGCACCAGAACAAACTGCGAATTGTTGCTAGATGCAAACAAGCTCCACTTTGGCAGCCTGGAAACACTATGTCCTCTCTCTTGCATAAGAAGAATAGCTGCACTGATAATGATGCTGCTAAATCAGATTTTATATGTCTTCCAGGCCCTGCCACTTCCCCAGATGAGGGAAGATATTAGACAGTAGCAAACGGTCTGCTTAACCTTTATCTGGGCAAAGTCTTGCTTGAGGGGGCTAAAGAAAAGACTCCTTACTTGTTGCGCTACTACCAAGCCTCCCAGCCATGATATATGATTGAATGGCTGAAATGGGAAACAGATAATCCATGGTACTTTATAGATCCTAATCTAGAAGCTAGACCACTGGAGAGGAAACAGTGTTTACAATGCTGCCATTACATCACCTTCCATTTACAACGTGGTCGTTAGAATGACTGTGTTGTTGGTACACAATACCTTTACATCCCAAGTCATTAGATCGACTTGCTGTAGGGGGTTCTCTAACCTAAGGAATAGTTTAATTCACTATTCCAACACCTTCCCCACTGTTGCGCACGCTGGAGTTGGAATAGTAAATTATACTATTCCTAAGTCCAGCCCGGCCCCTACAGCAAGTCGATCTAATGACTTGTGATGTAAAGGTATTGCGTTCTAACAACGCGGTCGTTGTAACGACCGTGTTGTAATAGATTGCGATGTAATAGCATGCGTAGTAGTTCGATGTTAGATGCAGCACAACGACACTTTAACTATTGCTGCTAAATTTAAGTCTAGTCCAAGTGCTTCTCAATGACTGCTGCTAGTTGCAAGATTTTGCACAGGTACATTGTATCTATTGCACTTTAATCCACGGTACTTTGATATATCTTTACGTTAAAGTAGGGCGTCAGGTAGGTAGTTTCTTTAAGAAAGCTTTTACCATTTCTTCAGAGTAAGGATTTTTATGAGTGGTGTGAAATACAAAACCATTATAGAAGGTTCTCTGATGCTATTGGCAACAAAATCCATTTTTTTGTTTTTAAAGATGCGATACCAGATCGATTGAATCTGCGCTCTCTAATTGCTTATCTTAGATGTAAACCACCGCACAAGTGCACTTTATAATGTACCCTAATATTATTTATCAATACCTAGTTGTATAAGTGTTTTGTTGAACAATGATGTGAATCCAGTCAGTTCTAACTGTTGTTCCTGTCACAACCTAAAGTGTTTTTAATCTTGTTTGTAATGATTTTTAGTAATAAACAAATAAAACATTTTCTTCTTCTTCAAGCGTAGTAACATGATATATTTCCACTGGTGATGTGCCCTAGAATCCCTGAAAGTTTTCCAGTCAACTCATCTACATCTCATTAATAACGATAACCATTCTAGGGGTCTGGGACTTCACTGTCCACAGAGAAGCCCTAACTACATTCCGATAACCCCTCCCAACTATAGTCTGCAACTCTGGAGACACACCAGGAATGGAGGTGCGCGAGTTTCATATTTTGAGGCAGAAGGGATGCTTCCAACTCTGGGATTTCTGCTCTGATGCTACCCTAAAATAATTTGAGAAAATTTATTTAGAGTGCAAGATTCTAGAGAGAGAGCACTTCTACAGACTAAAAACTAAAAACTGGGTACTCCAGAGTGGATTTAATGATGGGGCCACTGGGGACCTGGCACACTTTGACAAAATCATACAATATTTTTCCTCCACTAAAGACTGAGGGGCCCATTAGGATCTTGGGCGGATTGCCACCGCCCGCATGGTGGTGGAGATCCGCCCGAGATCCTTAACCGCCCGCCACCCATTTCCCCCCGCCATATTACTATGGTGGGGGGGACCATGGCATACGGAAAGACCATCTGCCGCTTTTCCGCCCGGTCAACAAGTCGACCAACCGGAATAGAGTTTAATATGGTGGCGGTGTCTGAAAGACACCACCAGCCATATTACTATGGGGGCGGAAACATGCCTTTCCGTGGTGGAAAGGCATGTGGGAATTGCTTGCGGGGGCCCGTTGCGGGACTCTGCGGGTTGGGGGTGCACATGGGGGTTACCTATGGTACTCCCCTACAGTTCCATGCACAACATGGCAGGCACCGCGCGGTGCCTGCCATGTTGTTTATGTAAGTGCACGACATGCCTTCCTGGCATTGTGGCAGGTGGTGCTGAGTGCACCGCCAACCACAATGTCAGGAATGCAAGATGCGCCCACCACTGTCGCGGGCGCATCCTGATAGCCCCCACGGGACCCCCGCATTATGGCGGGCGGTCCCATTTTACGATAGGATGGCGGGCGGACAAAGTCCGCCTGCCATCCTAATGACCTCCCTAGTCTCTAGAAAATATGTCCTCCTCAACTCCCCAGCAAAGTAATGATGTGAAATAAATGTTTGGACCAATAATTTCACTTGTTCTGAGGTAAGGAGATTCTTTATAAAATTCTATTCCAATGGCAACCTGCACGGCTACATTAGCCACTCTATTAACCAGGCATACCCCAACACCTGCTGAAGGGCCAGTGGCGAAGTGGGATCCTTGTTACACATACTGTGGGCATACCCACAATGGCGGGATTCTCAGACAAGGTCTTCCTGGCCATCTACTAAATCCATGGCCAAACCATAGACACATTACCTAAATTTGCTCTGCTGGACAGATCTGCAGAATGAAAAGTCCCATTGAACTGCAGTTAAGTATCCCACCTCTTATTGGTGGTCATGCACATTGTTTTGCCTCTTTCGGGGTGAGACCACTACACCGTCCTATGAACTTTGGATGAAAAAACTATTTTTCCTATTGGGTCATGAGAAAATTGCACATAGTTTGTCTGGCAGATAAGTCTGGCAATTTAACAAACTATGGTATCCAGTTTTACTAAACTTAAACAAAGATTAAAGGGCTGTACATGCCGTGGTCTCACAGATTTAGGCCTTATTGATTAAACCACGATAGCCCGGTTTGAGACACTATTGACTATTATCAATTTTATAAGCAAGTGGTCAGGGGTAGTAGGATGGGAGGGTACATGTTGGTTCTTCCTTTTAAAATCGGGAAAGGCGGTAAGACTTGAAGGGTATACCTGCCAAAATGTCGTTCTTTATGTCTTCTAAATTTACAATAAAACTACTAAAGCTGAGATACAGAAGGGTAGCTTACCCTGCACCAGACGAGAGCTCCAAAAACAAAAGTAATGACACTGAGGGTGGTGCAGCTAAATTTGTAGTTACCATGGGGGAATATAAAATGTGTGTATGCTCTAAACAGGAGGAAAATTAGTTGGGTTAATTAACCTCTTTGCGTTATGATTCATTTGATGTAGACCAAAGATCACCCAGCATTTTGTGTTTGTGTATCTTACAATTGGGAAGATAATTATACAAATCCATATTTAGAGATAAAGGTGAATGAAAAAGTACAGCTTAACATATACAAACAACTGGACTGCTAGCCAAAGTAATTTTGAACAAAAGAGGGCTCAGTAAGAAAGAAAAGAAAAAGAGAATATCAGGGCATTAAAATGGGACCAAGGAGAATCCCAATACGAGCATAATCAAACAAACTTACCATAGCAGCTGAAAATGACATTGAAGTTTCTAATATAAGCGTTAAAGAGAAGAAGCAAGGATAATATCACTTGGAAGTGTAACTTTTTGCTAATTGAATTGCAGATCGTCAAAGGAGGGTTGTGACACGCCCACCACAGACACCATTTGGCTCATCAGAATACCATGGTTGTGAGTTCAAAGCATTTCAAACTTCCAAGGAAATGCAATTCATGAAGGATGATCTACCAAAGTTATTGAAAATCTAAGTAATGACTGCTACAAAGAAAGTCTCAGTACCATAATTGAATTGTAATAACCCTGGATTAAATTGACACAACATGAACATCTTTCCCAGCACTCTGTGGACTCTTGAATTACTTTAAGAGTCGTATTAGGTTAACTAGCACATTATGCCGGTTTCTGCCAGGTACATCACCAGTAGTGACCATCAAGGCAAACAGTGATAGTGTAGCATATTATAAAAAAATGTGATGTTTCCTCTACAAGCGCAAAGTCCCATCTACACATGGAACAAATTTTAAGGGGTAAACAGCAGGTTGAAACCGACGGTCTGTCTTTAAAGCAGACTGACGATCAGTACTTTGAAGAGGATGAACTGATCTACATGCAGGTGGAAGCATTGTCTCTGCACCAGCCTGCGAGGGATGCCAAGGGGGCTATATTGGCCCCCTCTCCCAATGGGCAAGTTTCAAGGGTTCGTTGACTTGTGTCACTTTGCATGTGGCTCATAAACAGTGCACCTCTCAACAGTCTGTTTACCCCTGTGCCCACAAATGGCTCAATTCAGTCACAGAGGCAAATGAGTTTCTTCATTTGCATAGGCCACGTGCCTATACCTATGATGGAAGTGTCCTAATGGATAGCATGGGTGCAAAATATGCTCCAGCACAATCCCATATTACAGAAGGGGCTGCACAAGCATCTCTGGCTCAATCTCAAATTCCAAAATGCCCTACAGCTACAAATTCATGGGCCGAAACACTTATTCTGCCCCTTGAAAACGTTCTGCAATATGAACACAAATTCAATTCCCTATTAGGAAGGAGCTTAACAGCGAGGTATGCAATCATTGACTAGGATTCTTTTTTTAAAAAGGAGGATGAGAGATTCAGTGGTTAGATAACATGTCTAGAAGATTTTATGTGCAAGTAAATAATGACATGAGGGCCATTGTATCCTGGAAGAAGGTGGTATATACTAGTAGTGGCATAATAGACATGCTTTAAATGCCCACAAAGACTCACTTAAAGGTTCTTGCCTGAATTTCGAAAACAAACACATCTTAAACCAGGAATAGGAGAATGATATTTTAAGGGGAGATGCTTGCCAGTGTTAAGTTTATCTAATTCGTTCTAAAAAGTATTAAAGTTCTCAACAAAATTTGAGGATTGATAAGGTAAAGCAAAACTGCAGGTACAGAAAGTGAAAACAAGAGATACTATACCAGTTGTGCAGCTCTTTTATATACAAACCAAGCAGAGGTGTTTCTGCAGATTGAGGGGACTAAGCCTGACTGCATCAACGAAAGCGGATGCGTTGTGAGGAGGAGTTAGGCTTAGATTCGAGACCTTAACAGAGATTGCTCCTTTGAGTGGCAATCAATACCCTCTGTCAACTGGCACCAGTGAGCTAAACTAATCGCTCTCACTTGTCACAATGGGTGAATACCTAGTGGCATCTGGGCTTGGTGGTCTTGTCATTCTTTGGTGTACTCTGTATTGGAACGTATTTTTGGATTTTGTGAATATGCTGTAGGTTCTGCACTGTTAGTAAGGCTTGTGCTTTAGGACGGTGGTTGGAGCTTCCATTTATGCATTATACCAGATATTGTTTTCTACTGTGTGAAGCCTTCTTAACCGCAATTACTACACTTTGTAAAGGATTGAACACCTACATGACCTTATCTGTTGCAAGCTTCAACATCAACAAATGTATTGGAACACCACAGGAACTTTGTGCGTTAGCAAGTCTATTTCATTGAAATGTAACGTATGCTAATTGGTGGTCTTTCACTTCGCTTATGAGATTAATTGTTTATTTCTGCCACTCTTCGGGATGGTGCTGGTGACTAAGAGCTATTTGCTCCAGAGAAAAGGAAAACTTGCTTTCATAAATGCAAAGAGACCAAAAACATTGACTTAAAAGTGGGTGATAAAATAGTAGTAAAAGTTCAGAGAAAATATGATGGAGATTCAAAATATTCTTCTTCACTCGAAATTATATAATTGTTCTGTGAAATTAGAAAATGGACATATTTGGACCCTGAATCATATAGTTCTTATTAGAAATTAACCTTTACTTATGTTCTCAACCTCTTTCTATAGCGTCATTATAGCACAAGGCTCCCTGCCCACTGCCATTAGAAAAATCTGCCTTCGGTGGATGGAACATGCTACTCTTTGAACACCTTGGGTGCAGGAGAGACCTCAGGAGTGCAGGCTGCCCTACACTTCCTACTAAATCTTACCTTATGGCAGCTGGCACACCGATGTTGTCTCCTCACCCTGCCCAGCAGTCTTCTCTCTGGGGTCAACCGTGGAGGCATAATAGCATCTCCATCTTCCTGTTGTCTCCCCCCATCTAGAATGCTTCAATAGAACTTCTGGGAAGGTATATTCTTACAAACGAAGATGGCCACCATTAAACACCAATCTGTGGAGATTCTCCCAGGCCAAACTGGAGGCCCTGCTTCCAGAGGTTATTTTTTGTTTTTGCTCAATAGAAAAGTGGAAACCAGGTCTACTCACTGGATCACATTACTGAGTTGTTCCTTCATTGTGATTCCTGCTTCTGACCTTCTCTTGGAGTTACTGGAGTTTGTTAGTCCTGTCTGCCGACTCTTCCATTACCCTGGTTTCCTAAACTCCTCAGCGAACTCTTCAGCGCCTCTCAATTCCAGCTGAACCGCCTCCTCCTCAGTTGGACATCCACGAGTCAAAGACATCTATGTGTCCTGAGGTGTCACAGCCATAGTGGATGTTTTTTTTCCTTAGGGCTTTTTCTTCCTTTTTAGGGCACCTTTTGGAAGGCACCTTCTACTTAGGCACAACGTAGTGTCGGCAGCAATGTGGGTACTGGAAAAGGTCCCCCTTACCTCTAGCAATCTAGGACTACGAAGACCTTGATGTCCAGAAGCAGCAACATCCAGACCCATCTTCGGCAGGCCTTCAGTCCTGTGAAATTTCCCTTACCTATTTGGGGTTCATTCTTATTTGAGTGGTTTAGGAGTAGGTGTGTAGGTAACTGGGGCTGCGCTCTAGTATTCCTTGTATATAATGTATTTTACATTTATTTTTATAAATGTGGTATAGGTTCTATACTGTTAGTAAGGCTTGTGCTTTCTGGATGGTGGTTGGAGCTTTTTTTTACTGCATTAAACTGGAGTATGTATTTTACAGGTGTGGAGCTTCTTTTTCTCCACTACTACACTTTGCATAAACTTTTTCATTTACCAAATGGCCTCCATGCATGAACATGCATGTACAACTAACTCTGAATCATTTTACCTAAAGCTTAGGAAAAAGCATTCAAAGATGGTCAAGGCGCATGCAAGCATGTTTGTGTTTAACGGGTATATCAGGTGCAGGACTCTACTATAGATATAGAATCTCTGGTTCAGTGCAATTGGCACGAAAGTCTACTCAGTCTTATAAAATACTAAGAGTTCAGGCAGCCTACGATTTCATTTAAACTATGCAGTTCTAGAGCAAGAGACCTTCTCTCAGTCTTCCAGGCACGGCCCATGTTACCTGTCTAGGAAAGCCCTGTTTGCCATTTGCTGGTCATCCTTCCGTCTCGACCTAGTGCGAAGTCTCATGCATGGCATTGGAGACTCTTCTTTACCGTGTACAGATATAGTATGATTGTTGTTGTGAGACTGGAAGAAGCGGTATGACTGGAAGTATGTATGGTTGTGTTTGAGTTTAACCAGGGGTGTGCTGTTAGATATGTTGTCTTAACACCTTGGCTGCTAGGGGGTTTTCACAGTTAAGTAAATATTGAAATGATCATGGCTAAAAAAGAAATATACCAATGATTGTTTGTACAATGAGATTGTATCTTTTATCTATGTGTTTGAAAAGTATAATATGACAAAAGAGAAAAAAAGGTATTTTGATAAAAATGTAATGAAATGTTTTGATGAACTATATATATATATAAAAGACTTTGAGATAACCTTTTCTTGTCACTGGTGTACTTTCTGAAATGTATTGGAAAAGCATGTGAACTTTGTCGCATGGTAAATGTATGATGGTCTATGAGGGAAATATTGTTACTGTTGTATGCATCCTTCCATCTCGCACAGCAAAGCGTTTCAGCAGTGGAGTAAGGTCATGGAGGTTTACCTGCCTCTCTGGTCACATCAAAGTTGAAGAACGGCAAGCTAGTGATCAACTGTCTTCTTTTTAGCAATTGAAGACTCCGGGCCACAGCTGAAGACTTCGGCAGCTGCAGTGTCGTGTCACACTGTTTGATGGTGGGGACATATGTCTGCTATTTCTGGGTGTTCCTCACAATGGAAAAACAGCTGGGCTTCTCCTTCTGGGCTGTCTTTCCTCCTGATGAACCAGGCACTTTTCTTCTCTCTCTGTGCAAACAGGCTTCCAGGCATCAAGCACTCCCAGAGCTACTCCAGCAAGTTATGGGGACTTCAGGTGATGTCCTCTCACCTGAGGTAGGCTAATTGTCATGCAGGCATCAGTCCTGTTTGCACAGCAGCTCTTTGAATAGTCCTGGTTGCCCAGTAGCTATTTAAATACTCAGCAGAGCAATCACTTCATTGGCTCTAGTAGGAGCTTCCAAAACAAGGACACAATTGTGTGCGAGATTTCCAGCTGCCTTCAAGAAGTTGTAATCAGGTTCAGATAAAAGGGCAGACTCTCCCCAGAAACATCCTCAGCTTTAACAACAGAATCTGCCTGTTGTCTGTTGAATATCTTTTCTTGTAAAGTCTTAGCTGTGTGTGTCCAGCAGTGATCAGGGGCCTGTGCTGGATTCCTGGTTGGCTTTAGAGTCATCATTGCATCTTCCACTGCTGGAATCGGTAAGCCTTGTTTCAGCTGATATCTGTATGATGCATACAGGGTTTGTTTGCACTGACCTTCTCCCTTGTGTCTTACAGCTTGTTAGATCGATCCAAGTTTCACAGCAACAGAAGAAGTCTCAGACACCAAGCACCAGCCCTGGATTTCTCCTTTACAACCTTTCTCTGTTTCTCCCACAGTTTCTGTGTCTAGTAGTACTTATAGATCACTTTACCAGTAAAGTAATGAAGGGACTGCAGGACCTTCCAGCAGACCCACAACATCCTAGGGAAACTTTACACTAGTGAGTTAGGAGGCTGCACTCCTCTACGTCAGATAAAACAGGTCTGCCCAAAACAATAAATCCTCAGTAATCGGTACGTTGTCATCAACCCAAGATATGGACAGCAGTCTAATGCCTCTACAAAGAGTATGCTTGGTACAAAACTGGCTTTACCATGGACAAACCTGGGCATCAGCACACACACTGTATTAACATGCTGCTTGGCCAAACAAACAGTAAGGATATCAGATTCATATGCAGTTGGGTACTTATTGCATAGGCTCATGCCTGCATACCATCCAAGGAACACCCCTGTCCCAACAACGCTTGATGTGCTCCTTAATAATCTGTGGGCAGACCCCAGCATGCCAGTGCAGTATAAAAGTATTCAACTGCTAGACGAAATCAAAGTATCAATGTATAAACAAATTTATGAAAGCAAGTAAGTTAACTAAGGCAATCCTTGTCATGAAAAAATGTGCATCAAGGGAGATAGACTGTAATTAAAATGGAGAAATGAGCTAGCTTTTTAAATGGCATGCTATTGCTGAGTACCTTAAAAACAGATTTACGCACATTTAAAGGTGGGCTGGTACCAATAAATGTGAGCTAAATTAGACATTATTAAAATTTTCTATGGTCCATTTCAAATATGGTATTTTATTTTACAGATTCGGAAACAATGATTTGTGTATTGAACGTTGCTGCTGTTAGATTAATTTCTCAGTCACTCCTGCTTTCGCAGCATACTTACATCTGCTGGCTTCCCGACTTCCGCACCACCTTGAGTTGTATTTTCCAAGATTCTGAGCAAATAAGTCTGTGCTTCTTCTGGAGTTTCATCACTAATTATATTTAGAATAATGGGCGCCTGCATCTCCCCTTGATCAAAATGTAGGACCCCGGATGCGGGCCAGAGGTCCGTCGTGACCGGCAAGGGGTCCGAGCTGTTGCGTGTGATGATCCAGTTCACAGACACATTCCCGTGTGTTCCCCCATTTCGTACAATTGTGATTCCTTCAAATCTGCGGTTGGGAACGAAAACAATAAACACAATATTATTATGTGCTCAATCAACAGCCATATTTAGTCAGGCCTCTTGAAACAGAGGGGCATATTACCAAGGGCCTTATCGCCGCTTTAGCGGGAATTTTTCCTGCTAAAGCTGCAACAATTTTATCGCCCTATTACCTAGCTGTCGCTAACACCAGTTAGCGACAGCTAGTAGGAGATAGCGATCATCTTGGGCCAGGCTTTGCATGTCAGCGAAATTTATCGCTAATGACATGCAAAGTGGGCGTGCCAAGATGTTAGCGACTGGAAACAGTCGCTAACATCGCTATCTCCTATTAATTATTTTTGGAAATATTCGCGCTAATTGCGAATATCTCCAAAAGCTAACACCTGCCCTGAGCAGTTCTTAGCCATGTTATCCAATGGTAGGTGGATAACATGGCTAAGAGCATTAGCTCGGTAATGCATGAATATCGCGGACTTTTCAGCGATATTCATGCATTTCGGCCGATTTTTATCGCTTTTGAGATAAACCTTGATAATAGCAAGGTTTATCTACGATAAAAATCGGCGGAGCTCGGCGATAACTATACTGCCATTAAGCCAACATAGCGATAATCTTCGCTAGTTGTTGGTAATATGCCCCATAGTGTAGTACTAGATTCCTTATGAACACTACTAACAGACAACAAGTACAAGAAAGAAAGAAACAGCCTCCAGAACAACAACTCTGTATTCATCTTTCTTCAGGAACATTACAATGATCATTGCACAGCCCACCTACCTCTCAAGCCTCAGCACCCATCACACAGAGTCACTCTCCAATTGTATGTTTGCCTTCAACTCCATAGAGCATTTGTTGAGTTAGGCTTGGTACGAGCTATAGAAACACCTCATAAGTACACACATATTACATTACCATACCTCCACAGCTGAGATCAAACTCTTGCCTTTTACATCACCCCACCACTTCACCTTCTAGTCCATTGTAATGTAACACATATACATTACTTTTTTGATGCTTTGAAAAAAACATTTATATAAGAGGAGTGGAATAACCTCACTTTGCATAGAGAATGGGGAAATCTTTTAAGCACAGTCTCCAAATGTGTACCAGAGAAACCTAGCTTTCAACTACAAGATTAATTCAACATTTCAGTTCTCAATTCAGGCGCCCTTTGGAGTGTCTGTGGAGGCCACTACATTTTCCATCTCAGCTCTTGGAACATCCAACAGTGGATACGCTGTTCACAGCTTTTCATCTCAATCTTTTTACTAGGCATGAGGGAAATAATCAAGAATTCCTTTTGGCAACAGAAATAAACGGGCAATTTACAATACCAGCAGCCCCAGATTTATTCCAGATGTGAATTAATATATTCCCTTTTGTGTCCACCAATGATAAAAAGTGATGCAATATATGTTTATTGCTAGAGTGCTGGTGCTAGAATTTATGTGACCCAATTGAATCTCACCCGGGAACTGCATGTGCACTTTATCGTGCTATCTAGGATAGTTTTTGAACACAGGTGGAGCAGAAATCAACAATATGGATGTTTGAAATTAGAAACATGTGTCTCAATGTTTTTTCTTTTAAGACTTGAGGGAATACTGCCACAGAATGGCGGATATGCCAAAAAGGGATCTTCAAGTTTGTTCCTATCACAATGGACCAGTCAGAAAATCTTTAGTAGAAGTCCTCTGATCCTTGGAACCCGGTATTACTGAGTCAGTGTATAGGTGATATATTCCTGCTTTGTGTATCTATTTATTTTTCCCCAAAATTCCTACCCACTCAAATGTAAATGTTTTTAAAGATGGAAGTGAATTGCAAATGACAGGATGCAAAAACTCATGATTCATGCTTTTGGGTTTACGGTATATTCAATGCCCACCAAGTTCTTAGCAGTAATGTGGCATTGGCTGTTTAAACGCCAGAATAGTGTTTTTACATGCTGTGGTTAATTTAGGGTAGGGCATTGATAATAACAGTATAAAGTAAGTTTTGAGGTGTCGCTGCAGATCTTAAACCACGGTATATGCACAATTCAAATAATTTGAAAAAGAAAACTATTTTGAACAACAAGAAACGTTTTATTTCCACCAGCTAACCTAATCCTAAAAAGTTACTGGGTCATTAGTATTTGGTGCTTTAGAGCTACTTTGCAAATTACTGGGTCACATCCATGCACCGCTGCCGGCATTACTGTTATGGTTAAAATGCTCCCGACATGTTGTCAGGAACACTTTCATCAAAGCGATCACTGTCACTGCACTGGGATCTCTAAACATGATGGGTTGTCGACCACCAGGTGGGCGGAGGTGAGGTCCTTTGCTGTACTGTAGGCTGGGCGGACACCTGATTCCATCTTAGGTATAAATGACCTCCTAAGTACAGTATTAAATGTTTATGATGACACACAACAAACAAAGTAGGGGAATCAAAAAGGGGGAGGAAGAGATAGTGCTGCATGGCACCGAAGTGGGTATGTCCTCCTCATGCAAAAGTAACTATAATCAAAAGGGTCCACCTCAAGGGTTTTTTTTTTAGTATGTATCTGGAATACACACATTTGTTTAAAATACCCCTCACACACCAAAAGGGCCCTTGGTGTCATGCTTCATCATCGGGGTCTTCCCGCCCGGCTGCCGGACGGGGCAGTGCTGCGACAAGCGACTACGCTGGAGCACCTTTTTAATTTTTGGTGCTATGTGAGTGAATTGGAGTGAGTGTCAGTGGGGTCAGGAGTGATATAAAGGTGATGTTAAAAAATACCTGGCCTAGTGATAAAAAAACTATTTAATAAACACTGGCTGGTATTGTTAAAAAAGTGAAGTCGGAAAGAGTAAGTGGAGTTATGAGTTTACTTTCCTGTGTGGGTCGACATGTTTCGGGGCGCCATGCCCCTTCGTCAGGACCGGGGTAAGAGATCCCCCTGTCACTCACTAGAGTGTCGCCACAAAGGGTGTATTTACAAAAAAAGTGAAGAAAAGATCTATGTGTATGGATATATACTTTATATTCTAATACACATCCCTTTCTAAAAAAGATACTTATGTAGTATGCTTATTATGATGAGGAACAGTGCCTCATGGGCCAACACTAGATGGAAGGGTATTCGGGGGGTCCAATCAACCCCCAGCCTCATTGTGCTTCCTCCTCCGTCCGTGGCCTCCGTGGTAACCACCACGCTTATCATAATAAGCATACTACATAAGTATCTTTTTTAGAAAGGGATGTGTATTAGAATATAAAGTATATATCACTAGGCCAGGTATTTTTTAACATCACCTTTATATCACTCCTGACCCCACTGACACTCACTCCAATTCACTCACATAGCACCAACAATTAAAAAGGTGCTCCAGCGTAGTCGCTTGTCGCAGCACTGCCCCGTCCGGCAGCTGGGCGGGAACACCCCGATGATGAAGCATGACACCAAGGGCCCTTTTGGTGTGTGAGGAGTATTTTAAACAAATGCGTGTATTCCAGAGTCATCAGGATACATACTAAAAAAAAAAACCCTTGAGGTGGACCCTTTTGATTATAGTTACACAGCAAACAAAGACATTTGAACACCATTTGCACTAAGCAAGTCAAATGCAGAATCAGCTGTGTGTGGATAAGTGCATGCTCCTGAGTTTAGACCAAAATAACATTTAGACAAGTTACAATACTAACTATGCCATGTTTTACTATAAAATGTATAAAGAAATCTTTTTCTAAATTAAGCATTAATGTACAATGTTATTTTGGTGCATTAAAAGGGACATGTAGAACCTGCATTAAAAGGAGTGTTGGAACTAGAATGTCCTGTGCATAATTTACGATAATGTACCGCTTGGTGCCCAACTGCATGTGAATCTGGAATGCTGATTTTTGTCTTTGGCCTAGTCAGCACACTAATTTCAATCAATTAATCAAGGGTTGGTAAAGCACAACTACTCACCCATGAGGGTCTCAAGGTGCTGGGGGAGGTGGGGAGGAGATCCGTCTAAGTGCTGGGGTAATTCGAAGAGCCAGGTCTTGAGGTTCTTCCTCAACTGGGGTAGCGTGAGAGATAGTCTGAAGTGGAGGGTTAGAGTGTTACAGGTCTTGGCTGTGAGGAAGGAGAAGGGCTTTCCTCCAATTCTGGTCTTGCAGATCTGTGGGACGGTGGGCAGGACGAGCTGGGCCAAGCGGAGGTGCCTTTTGGATGCATGGAATGAGAGGCGGCTGTTCAGGTGTGCCAGTCTGGCATTGTTGAGGGCCTTGTAAGTGTGGGTGAGGAGTTTGAAGGTTATTCTTCTGCCTGCCGGGAGCCAGTGGAGTTTGCAGAGTGATGTGGCTGTGCTGGGTGCTGTGGCGTTTTGGATATTCTGGAGCTTGTGGAGGTGTTTCTGGGTAATGCCAGCAAGGAGTGTGTTGCAGTAGTCGAGTCTGCTGCTGATGAGCGTGTGAATGATAGTCTTTCTGGATTAGGTGGGGATCCATATGAGGGTCTTTCGCAGCAGGCAGAGGGTATTGAAACAGGCTCGAGAATGCTGAGTTGATCTGGCAGTCCACAGTGAGCGATGCGCCGAGTATGGTGCAGAGGCTTCATACGTGGTCTATCAGGGCGAGGGGAGTTTCTTGCACAGAGGGCTACCAGATCTCATTCCATAAGGAGGGGCTGGATCCCAGGATGATGACTTTTATCTTGCCTAGGGCTGTTGTTCTTCATACAGGTAGCAACAGCTTTCATCCCTTCTTGGAAGTTGTTCCTGGTGACATCAGGTTCATTGGTGAGGGAGAGGATCAGCTGTGTGACATCGTAGTAGGAGACAATGTTGAGTCCCTGGTTCCTGACAATGGTTGTGAGGGGGCCATGTAGACATTGAAGAGGGTGGAGCTGAGAGAGGAGCCCTGGAGTTCTTCACAGTTGATCTCTGTTGGTTCCATGAGGTATGGCAGAAGTCTGACCCAATGTGTTCTGCCTGTGAGGAAGGATAGGATCCAGTAGAGAGCCTTGCCGCAGATGTCGGCGTCATGGAGTCTAGTGGCTAGGGTGTGGAGGGAGACGCTGTCAAAAACTGCTGAGAGGTCCAGAAGGATGAAGGCTGTGGTTTTGCCCTGGTCGAGAAGGTGACAAGGAGGGTGGTCTGGGTGCTATGACTGCTTCAGAAACCGACTGGGAGATGTCCAGTATATCGTTTGTTTCAATGAAGTTGGCTAGTTGGTTGTTGACAGCTTTTTCGATGACTTTGCCTGGGAAGGGGAGCAGTGAGATGGGCCTGAAGTTCTTAAGGTCTGTCGGGTCCACAGAGGGTTTAGTCAGGAGTGGGTTGATTTCAGCGTGTCTCCAGCCATTGAGGAAGGAGGAGGACTTGAGGGAACAGTTGATGGTTCGGCATAACTTGGGTGCGATGGCGTTGGCGTGTAAGATGCAGTCGGGGCAGGGTTCCAATGGTGCTCTGGAGTGGATATTTTTCATGGTCTTTAGGGTGTCCTCCGTGGTGAGTGGGATCCAACTGAGCAAGGTCTGTCAGGGGGCGTAGGTTGAGGAGGTTGCTGGTGCAGTGGGGAGGTCCTGGTTGTCAAAGTTGTCGTAGATGGTCTTCATCTTGTGGTGGAAGAAGGTGCAGAGTCTGTTGTAGAGGTCTTTGGAGGGTGGGACGTCTGTGGTTTCGCTGTTGGGTTTGGCGAATTTCTTGTTGATGGTGAAGAGTTCTTTGCTGTTGTGTGCATTGGTGTTGCATCTGTCTTGTAGGTACTTCTTCCTTGTGGTTTTAATGAAGTGGTGGTGCGCAGTGGTGGCTGCTTTGAAGGCGGTGTGAACTTCTGGTGTTTTGTGGTTCCTCCATGTCTTTTCGAGTCATCTACAGGAGCGTCTGGATTTTTGGAGGGTAGGCGTGAACCTGCTTGCTGTCTTGATGTGTTTGCTGGTGGCATTCCTGAGGGAGGACAGGGTGTTGGCGCAGAATGCAATCATTGATGAAGGTTGGGTGCTGCGGTGTTGGCATCTAGAGGGTGCACTGAAATTGGGGCTAGCCCTAGGAGAAGCCATGGTCCAGAGCTTGTTCTGTGAGCCAAGTGTACCCTCTGTAGTGACATAATACTACTATCCATGTTATGGTTTGATGACACACAGTGGGGTAGGCAGCATACCAATTTTTGAGGATTTACAGTTCTGGGCAGAGCCTTTTTTTCTTAAACAGATGAGTGCAGCCTACTTTGTAACCACAATCCAACCTTTGCACTGAAATATGGTTTGATGACACACAGTGGGGTAGGCAGCATACCAATTTTTGAAGATTTACAGTTCTGGGCAGAGCCCTTTTTTTCTTAAACAGATGAGTGCAGCCTACTTTGTAACCACAATCCAACCTTTGCACTGACACTGCATCTGGGTCTGTGGATAGTGGATGTGTGTCACATGTTTCATAGTGAGGCTCTGTGTCTAGTGTCAGTATCATTGCTGTGACTCGTGGGATCCATTTTGAATGGCCTGTGTTTCCACATAGCACATAATGAAGTGTGGGTGCGGCTTACCCAGACAGGGAAGTGCATTGCCTGCATCCCTATGACTGAAGGGTGAGACTTGTAGACTGAAGTGAAAAAGGATGGAGAGAAAGTGTAGAAATTTCAGGAGATCCTTTTAGCAAAGGGTTGTTGAATAATCCTTTATAAGCACTGCTCTTTGGCGAGTGATAGGAAAAAGGGGGTACATCAGAAGATCATGTTGCTAAAGGTGATATAACTTCTAGGCAGATCCTGCTTGTTATCTATCCCTTCTTGCCACTTCAGGAAGGCTCATGACAGCCAGATGCAGTGGTCACACATTTCATTGTGCCTTTGTTTTGGATATTTCTCTGAAGCACCAGTATCATCACTACCTGCTTTGAGAGTCATTACCTTGTACCTAGACTATATCGACACTATAGCTAGCAAATTACATTTTAAAGCAAACCACCCCAATACAGTTCCAGAACCATAGACCATGGACCAACATACCCTGTGTGAAAAAAAGAGTATTAAAGTGATAACCATACCATACTACTTTCTGTCAGGTCGGAGTTCTTTTGATTATGAAAGCAAGTGCTCCACAAACTATTAAAAACTGCTGTGAAGCATGGGCTGGGGGCTGTTTCACACCCAGCCTCCCACAGGTGAAGAGATATCACCTAAAGTCTGTGCAATTTGTGGGGAATCGGGTCTGCATTATGCGTAAACACATGCCTCACTGCTCAAAGAAGGGAAGGAGAGTGCCTGGTCCTTCAGGAGGACAGACTGAAGGAAGTAAAATTCAGAAATTCTCCCATTGTCGGGAACACCCTAAGAAACCGACCTGTGAATGGCAGTACCCCTGGCACATGCTCAAGATGAGTGAGGGTACCATGCTCACCCGCTGTGGTTCATTTGGTGAACTATGTGAAGCAATAATCATCATAATCAGTGAGCAGTTGGGCATCTCTGAAATGACCTGGAGAGCGAGCTCTCACCTCCGATGAAGGGTGTGATCGGACACCAAGGAGGCTGCAACTTCCCCAAAAGTCAGCAACTGCCTTGGAAAAAGCAAATGCTGATCTCAGGCCAGCTGTGTCTAATGAAACCAAATGGCAAGGCCTCCTGCTCGACCACGTTCCAGCTCGACTGCTGATCCGGCCTGCTGCACTGCGTGTCGAATGTGACCTGAGGGTCAGGGCCACCTCTGCAACCCTAGTGACTCTGCAGAAGGACTTTACAGTGTGGTTGCGAGGACCACGAATGACCACCACATGCCGGACTGTGTTTAGCTAAGACAGGCAACGTGACAGGGCCTCAAAAACTGAGAGACTTTATTTTTCTATAGAACTGCAAACTGAAACATTGAGCCACCCATACTCTTAGCAAGATATGATGCTGAACAGACCTATGAGTACCTGCACTGGCTGATTGATTTTATAACCAGAGCAGAGTAATGCACATGAGACGATTCTCACTGGATATTTTACTTTAAGCAGGCGTTCTCTAAAGGAGGGCGGGAACTGTAGCTTTGGCAGGATAACACTATACTAGGGTGGGGATAATATAAGAGTTCCGGGTAGGTGCAAGCCCTGATGTATTGGTCTGGCCCGTAACAAGTAGAAGAACACAGTATACCTGAACCCCAAAGCTACATGTAGTATTATGTTTTGCTGTTTTACTAGAGAAGTACTGGATTGGACAGCTTATAATAGTGTCTGTAGGTGCATTGGTGAAATCTGAGTTCTTGCCTCCTCGCACATTACTTTCTTGAGAAGCCTTTGGCTACTTTCTCTCACTAGACTGAGTATCAAAACAGGAAGGAGTTAATTGGCCTAGTTTGCAATAGAACAGACCCCTTTACACCAAGCGCAAATGACCTCAACCACCACGGTTGGGACCCATTAGCCCGTTTGCTCTGTGGCCCCAGTACGTGGTCTGGCAATTGATATGCAAAATAAAACTGGAGAAATTATGTTACCAATATTCCTAAAGAAATGGCGACATCATGGAGAAGGGCATAAACCCTTCCACAAATCTGTTGGTTCATACATTTTTTAGGACCTGTAGGTCACAACTCACAGTCAGATTATGGAAGGACCAGGCCATGAGCACAGCTGATGTGTTGGAATTGGAAATCCTGTAATGTATATTATAGCAAAGCGCAGATGCTTAGCTGAAGTGGCAGGCAGGTATGCGCCAAAATTCAGGCATCTGGGATAGTATTGGCAAATTTTGGCTCTACTTCACTTATACAACATATGCCATAATGAGATATAAAGTGATACAAAAGGGGATGATGGACGGAGCGTTTGAGCAAATCAAACACTCACCCCCAGTCAACTGATCTGGGTTTAATCCATCACCATTCTTCTTTAGCTCACTCAGCCACCCCAGTTCAGACATGCCATATGCAAATCAGTCTGACCCTGTGCCTCATGGGAACAGTCCAGCCCGAACTGCCAAGCCATGTCTTCCCTGGACCGGAAAAAAGCACCCTGGGACTGGTTTCGGATTCATAATTCTCATCAGCCAGGGTATCTTGAATCCAGTGGCAAAGTGAGCAAGGGACTCACGTCTGAGCATACCCTCCCAACTTAGGGCGAACAAAGTGATACAAAAGGGGATGATGGACGGAGCTTTTGAGCAAATCAAACACTCACCCCCAGTCAACTGATCTGGGTTTAATCCATCACCATTCTTTAGACACCCACGATCTCTGGTCACACTCTACACTGGTCCTGAAGAAAGCCGACTCGACACACATGTGCAAACAAGGGTTGAAACATGTCGACCTTTTTAAGTATAGTAGCTCAAAATAGTGTTTGAGAGTCCTAAATACCCTTGAAACGCATGCCAAATATTTGTATTTCTATCTCGAATCCAGACTTATTAAAATCACACTCTGGCTGTCCGAGATTTTATTTGATTTTACCCTTATAACACGTCACTGATCACTACTGTCTTAACCAGAGGTAATCCTCCGGGTGGAGGCTGCACAATCACAAACCCGATGATGATGCAGACACGTGTTCGATAGGCGGAGAACCAAGATATACCGCCCACACCATTCTTAAGACACGTGAATGAGGGTTTTTTAATTAGGACACGTCAAAAAGATGCATACCGAGGTTATTCAGGACAAGTGATCCTTTCCCCTTTTGATTTTTGGATATGAAAACGATACATCAGCACATGCCATTAATTGATGTGTTGTTTTGAACTGTTCTTTAAACTGAGATGATATGATCAGATATCTATATCAGGCTAAACACTGCTTAGCTGTGGGGGAAAGAGTTAAAAACTAATCTATGCTTTGACTTTTGCTGCCCCAGGTCTAACTTGGTTGGCCTCCTCTGAGGCGTATGAATGGAATCCAATGGAGAGAAAAGAGAGATTGCCCTTTTTAATTCTAATATACTCTTTGCTGGAACAAATCTATGTATCAATGCCCTTCTCTGTCCTGTGCTCCTACCTCATTGTGGCCACAAGTCAAGTGCTTTAGAGTGTTTCTTATTCAAAAAGCTTGATTGGTTAAGAGTACATTCTACCCACTGAGACTACTTTTTCTGATTTTCTCATTTTCCACACAGTCCACAATAATGCAGCACACCTACCCCAGCAGTCCCATCAAAGGCCATCTAAGTTTTTCTAACTGCCGCAGTTTGCTCTTGGTTACTGCAAAAAAGAGCTTCAAAATATCAAGAATTGATATAGTAACCTTCCACTTTACTTCATAATGTAGAACGTGTTATTATCTGACATGACGGATCAGTGGAATAAATACTTGCTTGTGACATCTCCTATGATCTGCAGGGCAAGAGATTGAATACTGGCAACACCAACTTGATCGGTCACCCTGCTAAGGTCAGTGTATAGACTAATGGGGATTCCTGTTATTTAAAGAGCGTAGAAATGGAACAAATGTTGTGTGACACAATAAACATTCATAGCAAAGTCAATGAGCCTTGCTTTGCCACTAAGATTGTATTTCTGAATATTGAACAAAACAATATTGTGCTACAAAAATCTTGTAGATGAAAAACTACTAAAATATTGTGCAGGTTAATATATCTAAATATAGACTTACTATTATTCATTCCACATACACACACTCTGAAATTACATATATATTGTTGAGGTAAATATCAATTGAGTTAAGTACTTTTTCTCATGATATTTGTGTAGTTAATATACTCTCTAAGATTTCCTTGCTATGATATTTCTGTAAAATGATACTTGAAACTCAATATTTGGTAATATATCGTCAATGTTCACTGCAGGTATTGGCTTTGCCAATGCTTGTAGAATTGTGGCACACGAATTGCCAAAAGCGTACAGGCATCTTAAAATATAATTCTGTATATTTTCATGATGGTTGTCATGTTGCAGCTAGATGCAATATGATGGCCATCTTGGAATGGTTTTACAAGTATACAAGAGAACATTGCTATGTATGGCTCTCATTGAGAGCCAGCAACACGAATACTGGATTCTGTATCAAATTGTTCATTCTTACTATGTCACATAAGTTAAACACAAAAGATGTTTTGTACTGCTATGACATTTGAAGGAGGAAAGTTTTTGGGCTACAAAGAGCATAACATTGGTGGAGAAGAGGAGTAAAAGTGCAGAAGGTGACCCGGGTCGAAGTATTATATTTATTTGAGATGGGGAAGAACTAAAGAGAGGGCGGCATGGTGTGTGGCAGGACGCCAGGTTGTTTTTCCAATTTGGGTTAGGGAGAGGGAATAAATATAGAGGGTAGTGGGTGGCAGAAATTCAGGTAAAGCCTTTGTTTTCTTTTGGTTGTGGGAGTAAAAGGGAACTGGGAAGAGGGTTGTGTGGGTGTGTGGCTAGTATCGGCGAGGGAGGGCAGCAAGAGGGCAGATACTTTTACTTTTTTGGGTGGTGGAGTGATAGGATGGCCAGAGAGTGATGGGAGTTGGTGGCATGACACGAAGGTTGACCTAGGGCTGGGGGTTGCAGTTAAAGCAAACTTTTGTACTGCTCTTCATGAATCCTTTATTCCTCAACAGGTGATGACAACAGGATGGACCATGCATACCATAAAATTAAAGATAGGTAACTGTGAAAAAGGGGATTTTTCATCTCATGGTTCTAAGTGAAATCTGAGACAACTTGAGATTTGCTTTCTTTGTCTATTTGATGTCACTCAGAATCAATCCATTGTTTACAGTTACCCATCTATACGTCTGTATGTCATACTATTTCAAGATAGCCGTCATAATGTGCAATCATAATGTGTCTAGCTGCAGTCTGAAGACAATCTTATAAGTATCACAAAAATTATGATTCCAAGATGTTTGAACTCTGGTACTGGCTTTAAAAATGCTTGCAGCACAATTGTACAACTATTGTCACAGCCAATAGCAGCAGCTTTAGGTGGCAGGAAGTGAGCAGATGAAAGAGTGAGGCAAGTGAGGGGCTAGAGCGAGAGGCACTGAACAATACCAAAATGAATGGGGAGGTGGTGTGAAAGTGGACGGAGAGACAGGGTAGGATAAGGACATCAAGAGAAAGAGGAAGGAGCAGAGCGTGCATGCCCATTGAGCGCTAATGGTAAAATGCCATAGAAACTTACAAACAAACATTAACTCTCTGATGTCAGTAGTGGAAGAATATATTGGTCCAATACAAAAGTATGATGAAGCCTACATACTATGTCTTGCAAGATATAACATGCCTTCACGACCTAAACATACTAATACTGCCGTAGAAGAGCAGTGTTTTTGGTCTCCCGGAATCTGAATCTTGCTTCTTAGCGCACTTGTAACTAGTCTTTGGACTGATCCCCAACTACCATCACCCAGGGAAAACACTGCTGAAGTGTACTTTTCACCAGGAGACTCAAGAGAAACTTTCGATTGGCAGTAAAGATCTTGCGGTGGCCATGCATTGCGTAATAAATCAAATGGAACTGATATGGCATTTGGATGTCATGTACATGAATGGAAACGATTTTGGAACAGGACATATAAGCAGAGGCACCCGGGCTGCAGTTTGCCAAAAGGCATTGATTAATAAATTGGCTTTATCACCATACTATAACTTTTAATGCTGATCCAATATATGAAGGAATACACATTTACAGAAGAAATCCATATGTCTAAACGCCAAAAAGGATGAAATACTAGCGGAAGATTTGCATGACTGGAAGAAACTGGTGCATGATTATTTCTACCCTCCACAAAATGGGTCACCTTGAAATACCAATGTGTTTTATACACCAAATAATGTATGCGTTTGTTGGATGTTGACAGTGCATCACCTTACTTTTACTAAGTGTAATGACTGCTTTGTTTTCAATAGAAATGTTTTATTAAACGTGTCCCTGCACGTTTCGGTTTTATGTATCTAGATAAATGTAATGAGTACATATGTTGTGCTTAAAGTCTCAAAAATATTCTTAAACAATAAATGTTGTAACCAATTAATAAACATTTATAAAATACTTACTCTAAACATATAGTAGAATACCATCAGGGACTGATTCTTTGTCTTTAAAAACGGGTCAAGATGAGTACGGTACAATCTTCAGAGAATTCAGTTCCTATTCTTTGTTCTTTACATTTGGTATCTATAGGTCTAATACTAATTATCTATTTCATTACATTGGTCCAACTACTGCTGATCTGATTATAGTTTCTTGTAGTTTCTTGTAAACATATTTTAATGTGTTGATTGTAATTTTTAACCTTATCTCTATTATCCCATTAGGACAACCTTTAGTCGCAACTTTTTCTTTAATTCACCTGCCAAACATTTGCTTGCCAGCTGTTTTCCTGACTCAATACAGCATTCAGTTCATTCTTTTTTCCAACAAGCACATGTAAACCTAGAAATGTTGGATACCTGCAGATTGAGTGTCTAGTTGTTGTAAAACACTCTATAACTATATCTGACTCTGTTCGCACCCACATTTTTGCTGACGGTCACCTGCTAATTCTTCTTATAATACAAATGCCTCCCCATTCCATATAGTTGTATGCAACACTACAAAATTCTTGTTTAACTCAATGACATAAAGCACCTCCTTCTCTACACTTTAATTAAACGATTTCCCTTCTAATAAAAAAAATTCATTTGACATTGACTCTTTATCTCACCATTAGCCTTCTGAGGTTCTAGCTTTGATGAGATGGTACATCATACAATAGTACATCATTATGAAGTAATTTGCAGTACAAAAAGGCAGCTGCACAATCTTTCAGAGAATTGACCTTTCCATGTTTTGTACACCAATCGAGCTTAACCAAATACATATTGCAAGTAAAATAAAAACTTAGTTTTTAACACAGGAGTATTCCAGTCCTCAAAAGATGGCTGAATACATAAACAAAAGGCAGCAGCTATTTTCTGATAACTTTCATTGCTGTGGTTACGATTTGTGTGGCACACAACCAATGGTGTATAAAAATCAGCAAGACATGTCGAGGACAAAAAAGAGTGATGTCTTACTGCATTTTAATATTAAGATCCCTAACATTATCATCTTATAATGTCGCAAATATTACAAAACAAAAATGTTACTGGTGCAGCAGTATTGGTTACGCTTTGCAGTGCCATTGTGAAAGCTTCTTGTCTGTGTGCGAGAACACTCTCTCATTATTTAAATACAATGTAAATTATACACATTATCATGGCATAATAATTCCTAATTTAGATATATTGAAAATAAATCACAGGTTCTTCTGGACATCGTACTGTCATTAAGTTTCAAAAACATACCTTGTGGTGAGGTCTTCGTTGATGATCACTGCCTGAGCAAAAAGCCCACTGTTGATGGACAGCACGCCGTAGGGTTTGTCATTCGGTTCAATAGTTACCAGGACAACTCGTGGACTTTGTAAAACTGCATCACCCAACAAAGACTCCTCAAGCAGCATTACCTGAAAGGACTCAGCAATTTCTGGGATAGCATCATCCAGGATCCGAAATCTAATAAATGCTTCATAGACTTTAGGTGGAAAAACAATTGTTCTGTTTGGCTGAAGATCCACAAAGTCGGAGTTAAGCCGTGCATGAGCGGTAGAATTTCCCAGTAAGATGCTGTAGCGGATAGAGACTTCAGAGTTATCAGAGCCGATAATGGAATCACCATTGATCTTCCCACGAACTACTTGGATAACAAGTATGGTGTCCGTTTCAGGCACCATGTAAGCACTCTGTGTAAATCGCACTGGGCTGTCATTTTTAGTAATGTTAATCTGAAAAGTACTTCTTGTGGTGTTAATTTCAGCACCTCCCAGTACATTTTTCAAAAGCACAGTATATATTTCATCATTTTCAGGTATCTATAAAAAAATGAAAATACATACAAGGGTAAATTTATATCCACGATGACATGAGAATAATGTAAGCACTCTGTAATTTTTTGCATTTCATCACTGTTATAGAGAAGTCTTACCACTGGTGTGATCCAGCGGCAAAATATACCACAATTTAAAATACTCATAATCTGCACTAACCAACTGCTGTTCCCAAAGGGATTCAATTGTACTGCATTTTCATACAGACCAGAAGTACAAAGTTTTGCTCTTTAATCACACATGCGCAGCATCAAATAAAAAAATAACCAAACACCACCTCAACCTCAGCACAATGCACCTTATTCAATCAGGCATTTGCACAAAACCTCCTAAGGGATCTGTCAGAAGAAACCCAAAGATAATTTACCTGCAGCTATGGGCTCAGACAGCATTGACAGTTTCAGTGAATTCAACAACTTCAACACTTTTGTGTCTCAATACCTAAGACACTCAAAAAAGAACTGCATGCCAAGCAGCCCCTGTAAGTCATGTCCACGCGAAAGCTAGACTGCATGCCCAATTTCACATTCAGGATCTAACTCATAGAGCTTTCAAAGTCATTCACAGCAATAAATGGACAAGGTGCGTTTGGTGCCCTCAATACTCCTCAGAAAAATACATCTGCGCTTATGTAGACACAACAAAGCAAGGAGAGGAGGGGAGACTGGCAATGGAAAACAGAAAAGGGCGAAGAGTTGTATACAATAGCATAGACAAGTAGATTCTTCTTTTATATTGAAAACTTTTTCTACTTGTGTAGCTTTGTAAAAGTTTGAATGTGTGAACTGGGTATTGCAGTGAGGAGTTAAGTTGCCAACTTTGGCTTTTGGTGACCTTGGTTGTAGTCCTGAAGCAATGGGAGCAGGTGAAATTAAGCATTACATGAGTACAAAGACATGTATATGTATTGCTGATAGTCTCAGTGAGTAGATATGGTCTAAATAGCCATGGAATGTCAACTTCTCATGATGCTCCTGACCAAGTACAATACTTAATCCTCCCGGCAATGTGATTAATTAACCATACTTCTCATTTCATCCTTCTATCTTGTGCATGTTTTATTTATTTTTACTGAATGGTTTCCTTGCTGAATTCCACTCCCTTTAAAAACTGACAAGATCACACAAAGGCATGATTCCAAGTGAGCATGGTAGGGTAGATTCTGATTACTGCACAGTTTGAGGTAAACACCGTACACCAACAATTTTGCCTTGATGAGTTTTGACAGGTCGAACTTGCCAAAATGCATCAAGGGAAAAATATGTAGTATATTCTGATACATGTGAAATTTGGTGCAGAATGGGAATTATTTACCACACCCAGTAGCTACTCCACCGCACAGAGTTACTGTTCACCGGGATTGGTAAATAACTCACCCTTTACTGGGTGTCTTAGAAGCAAGGCCCAAGTTACAGAAGATAAATGAAATAGTGGTGTCCTTCGGGACGGACAGAGTATTAGATGTGAGATAGAGATTATTTCTCTTCACAAAGGTATCAATTATCTCATAAATAAGCACAGTCTCAAGGTTCAATCTTGATAGAAACGAAGGGCATAAATAAAATGTTCAAACAATCACAAACGTTGTATTCAATTTCAATTGCACAATAAGCATGCATCAAGACAATATACACATTAAAATATATCAAGGTGCTCCAAACATGAAAAGTGAAAACAGCACACTGCTCATGATAATCACACATGCAGGGAAGTAAAAGGAAAGATTATCACATTAACATACAGAAACATGGCTGCAACTGGATACTTTTAGTGGGTTGGTGCTAGTTAGAACATCCCTCCAAAGTATATTACCAACTAAATAATATAGTATTTTAAGTATATGGGATCATGATCAAGAAAGACAGTGGGGGTAGCAATCTTCATCAAAAGAATACAACCCAAAATGAAAAGTAGCCACCTGGAAGTAATATGTATATTTAGGTGAGACGAGGGCGAACGGAATGGTAATCCTTCAAACAACATATTTAATCTGTCTCATTCAATAACATTCTTTGTATCTTTATATTAAAAAAATGTCTGTGAATAGCAATACTAAACTGCCAACTTTCCATGTCAAGAGGAGACATAAACAGATGTGCAACTGTACATTTACACTAAACATGTCTCAAGATATTAAACTCTGGTGGTTACATTAAAAAAATTAATTTTCCTAGCTTTAGTACAAAAATAATCTAAGATTTTATTAAAGACAATGAGGGGAGTTATACAATGTGCGTTAGCGACACTCTTTCTTGAGGTGTGTTTGTTTAGTTTCCTTTCATCTGTTATATATTTCTCTTCTTCACTGATTTTTCCTTCCTCCTTACGTGTGTCTATTCTTGCACTTCATGCACATTTGGTCAGGTCCTATTCTGCTCACTCTTGTTGTAACACTGCAAAGTGTCTCAGTCCATTATCTATTGTGTGGGCTATTCTGTATTGCCTGCCCAGTGACTAGTCATACTGCTCTCCGGTGGAGGGTGATATTATTCTTACTTTTCAGGCTTGTACTACTTTCCAACTTGGGGGAATCTGGCTGTCATGACAATCTGCTTCACATGGCCACCCATCTGTGGCAGACCATCCCAAAACATGCTTGCAGCCAGTACCCATGCAAATATTTCCACAATAGTAGGTCTTCCTTCAATGTCCTGCCATCTTTTCCCACTACTAACTGTCTCCATTTTCCATACCATGGGTTTAGACTATCTAACATCAATTATTAAGTTTTCTTGCAACATATATTATCATTAGGATGTGACCTTTTTGTGTTGCTAGCTTTAGCACAGTTTGACAAATTTCCACAAAACTTTCTCAAAAGTGTTACTTTTTGACTAGTTTGAGCATGGAAAGTCTTGGGGTGATCAGTCAAGCTGGGGTCAAGAATAGGGGGGGGGGTCCCAAAAATGTGTTTTCCCCATTCATTTTTTAACTGGAACTTTAGACACAGCTACATCCTGAACCGCTGAACAGATTTACACCAAATTTAGCAGAAAACAAGATCTTGGCCCAGAAAGAGGGGTTTTGTGAGTTGGTGTAAATCCGTTCAGTAGTTGTTGAGCAAATACTTCACATAAACTTTGTATATCTAGGGGGAAAGAGGCTCCATGGATCCAATAGATCTGCTCCTGAGTTCTGATTTGCTGTCACTACCTCAAGCACAAATTGGTTGCAGCCATCTTGCAACTGGGTGCTCAGTCCTGGGTCCTAAAAATGCACACAAAAAAAGAAGTAAGGAGCAGGGCAGGGATACACTGACCCCCCTTGGCCTCTTGGTGGGGTCTGGGGTCATAAATTCAAGCCATTAAAGGCCCAGGGAAGCCCAACCTTGGGCCAAAACTTACAGATAAGAGGTTAGGGTCACATGCCCCGAGTCTCTTTAGGCCCAGGAAGCCCATTCTTCAGGGCCTTTTCTTTTTAATTAAAGGGGAGTAGGGCAACGTGTCCGCCCTGTGCGAGTCTTATGAGGCTCTGGTGACACCATCCTTGAGGGTCAATACTTTTTTTAAGGGTGAGGGGGGCCACACAGCCCCTCTCCCTGAGACGCTTTTGGCCACGGGGAACACAATCAACCAGGGCCTGCATTAATTAAAAGGGGTGCCTATGCAAGGTACCTACCATGCACTGACTTGGGGCTCAGAGGGAGCCCCATCGCCCTCGCGGCTGCAGCTGACTCACCACATGCTTTGGGAACTGGCATTGCTACCGGCCAGCATTCATGAATCTCCCCAGGTACCTTGGATCTTGGCTGCTCAGCCATTGTGAGTGCTCTGAGTGAAATGTTGGTGTTGTGATGATGGATGGAATGCTTAGGTGCCTGTGTGGTGAGGTGTGACAGTTGGAGTATGGGCTGCTGTACATGGATACCAACCTAAAACTAAAACAAATAAACAATCTACGAAAATACACCTCAGCTACTAGACCTTGATTACAACACACTGTGTGTGATGCTCCCTGTGGCCAGCAGCAATCTCTAGATCTGTTTCCCTACCTGGATCAGCACATACAGGGAAACAGATTAAAAGTCTGCTTACAGCTGTTGGGAGCATTTTCCACGCTCCCGCCTGCTAGGAGCTGAGGTTGTGTTTGCTCTTGTGTGGCAGGAGATTCAGATATGCTCGCCCCTGGCGGGAACAAATAAGCACTAGTTTCCTTGCCTACACTGATGCAGGCAGGCAAACTGATGTGCCCCAGGTTTTGACTCCCTGGGACACAGCATGTGAGCTGGCCCAGGGGAATGCGGTACCTTGGCCGTAGAAGGCTCAGGGAGGGGGCAGTGCCATATCCCTCCCTTTTAAAAAGGTAATCAGCCATGGTAACGGGGTCCCGAGGTCGCTAGAGACTTGGGGAGAGGGGCCGCTCCCTCCCGTTTTATAGAACTTTAGGCCAGGTGGTGGTCTTTCTGGTGCCTGTGATGGCTTGGAAAGGGGGCCTTATGGCCCACATCCCATTATTTGATGAATTTGGGCCACGGGGTGTGCTCCCCAAGGCCTACAATGGCCGGGAGAGGGGTGCATCATGTCCCCCTTCCCTTATTAAATGCATCCTTAGGGGTTGGCTCCCCAGGGCTTATAATGCCTTGAAGAGGGAGGCCGCCCTCCCCTATTGAATGCAGCCCAAGGGGTGCATGGGCACCAAGAGTCACTAGAACCTGTAATAACAAAAAAACTCAGAAAGAAGTTACGCAAAGTAAGAATCGAAAAGAGAATATTCCTAGCAATGGCCCCTAGTGTAAGTGTAGTACCTTGGGGGAACAATTAATCCATCTGTAGAGGATGTGGCCTAACGGCTTGGGCAGTTAACCTCAAATCTGGGGAACCGGGTTTCAGTCTCTGCAATCACACTCAACATCCTGGGATTCTGGGCAAATGACGTAATCACCCAGTGCCTAACAAAAAAATAAATGTGTCCTTGTGTAACACAACTGGTGCTCATGTAAAGTGCTCTGATACCCAATACCTTCAGGTCAAGTTTGCGCTACATAAAACTCAGTGAAAAAAAATCCTCTGCCCAAGAAGCAGAGCCAGCTAAAAGCACTAACAAGCCTTGACTAAAGACCATTAAACTCTTTCCTCTCTTCAAAAAAACACAAGACATACTAGTTGGGGGTAGGCCCCAGGACATCCCAAAATCTCTCAAGGAGTGAAGCCTAGTTCATTACCAAACATCTCTAAAGGGGTGAAGTCTGTTCCACCTCTAAACAAAGATTCAGCCCTCCTATAAAATACAACCATCAAGACACAGTTCATAGGAAGATGTCTGATGCATACCGAATAACCTGCCCAATAACATGGTTAGTTCTGAACTCCCAAACTCCAACAATGATGCAGAATGCGACAGTCTGCAAATTGGTTGGAGACTCTAGGATACAATGGATTCCTCCACCTACCAGGTAGTAACCTACAATGAAACAGGAAGCACTATGGTTGCTGGCAACTGTCTGATCATCAACCCCAAGCATATAGCTATTCCTTTAAAACAATTTTTATTCCAATATAGCAGTCAAGAGGGAGGCATGATATCCTCAATTTGGGCAATATCCTGAAATTGCTAAGAGCCGTAGCTGCAATTGAAAAGATAGCTACATCAGAAATGGAATCAGTTGAATTTCTGGCCCCCACAGGTTGGTAAGAATCACAAAGCCACCAGGATGCTCACCAGCACAAATAGTTATTCAGGAAAAGGAATGCTTCTTGGCATGATGTCATTAAAGTAACTACGAATTGCATTGTGGTTTATCCAACACTGCTCGCACCTTCAATGGGAGCTCAAAAGAAAGCGGTTCAGAAGTGCCAATGACTTAACAAACATACTTGATCCTCAGGAATCCTGTTGGAGATGCCTCCACAAAAGAATCTTCAATTAATAATGACAAAATCAAGCTAAACATAGGCTGGCTTACCACAGCTTTACAACGCAATAGTTGCTCATGACACTGAAAAGCCTGCACAAATAGCAAAAAGAGTAGATCTCAAGCAATGAATTGACTGTATAGTCTTAATATTTGTTCATGAAACATTAGCTGGGTATAGAAAAGAACAGAGGAGAAGAATCTTCCAGACCTGCTGAAAGGCAATCATATAATTTGCCTACAAGAGGCATGAGCTCTCCAACCATTCACTCTGGACAGCTTTGCAGGCTATTTTGGCCCTGTGATTAAAACTAAGAAATCAGGACACCCAAATGGGGGTCTGGCCACTTTTATAGCTGTGGATCTGCAGATTTACAGTGAACAGGTGGAATCGGAGGATGAGAACATCCTTATAATTAAACTTCTGAACTGGCAACAAAGAAGCAAATATCTACTTCTCTTGAAAAATCTTTATGTAAATTCAGATTTAGGAATCAGGACCACAACCTTATCCAAATTCTCAAGTATTCTATTCACCAGTTTGCAAGCCCAATCATCCCCAAAAATGCTAGTCACAGGACACTTGTATGTATGCATGTATAGGCATTTATATAGCGCACTACTTACCCGGAGGGTCCCAAGGCGCTTCGACCGCTGCGAAACCCTTCCTGGCTTCCCTGAGAGATGGTCCCTTAATGGGTATCTCCAGGGTGAGACCAGGCATCCTCGGCGGTCTGGTGGGGCCGTTAGTGAGGATGAGGCAAGCTAATGCCCAGAGTTGCCGAGTTTGATCGCTGATCAGAGTGGGCACCGAGGCGAGAGAATTATCGAGTCCGCTGACCCTGGTCCAGAAACATGCCGGGCTGGGAATCGAACCCTGGTCCCGGGCTGTCCTCTGCTCTCGGGTCTGCCGCCTCTAACCAGTGAGCCACACTACCTCAATTCAATATGAGCGTAATGGCTGTATTTGCCTGAGATGATCTAACAATCCAACAGAACCATCAATGGTCCGTCCCTGTACAGTCCACGAGAGCCTAACTAAGAAAGCTAAATATCTCAAAGCAGTCACACCAGTGAAAGGCCTAGAATCCTTCAGACTAAGAATTCTGAATGCAAGATACCATCAAAATACTCCTCCTCAATGCACCCATTATTCTACATTTTCAACCTCTGTATTAGATTATACAGCAGCTACACTCTCTGTGCCTCGTTTATTCACTTCATTTAAGATTGTGAAAACAACTGACAGTGACCATGGGCAACACCTAAAAACGATCAAAGTGCAAAGCCAACTTCATGACAAAGCAACCCTTACTGCCATTTCGGTCCCAGGGATCCCATCCACCAGGGCCTTGCCAAGATTCAGAGGGGGAGAGGCTCCATGTGGCCCCCCCACCACGGGCTGATTTAGGCCCTCAGTGACCCCATTCCATGGGGCCAAGCCACATTCATCATACAATAAGAAGCTACTCTGGCAAGATGTATGATTCTTAAGGGAGGTAGAGGCACACTATGCCAGTAACCTATGTGCTGTTGGGCATCTAAAATAATGTAAGGACTGTCCTCACACACCACAAGGTGTCATGCTTTATCATCGGCAGTCTTCGTTCTTTAAAAACCATGTTTGATAAAGAGTGGGCCTACACCTGGAAACATGGTGGCACTTCTATGACTAAGTGGGGGCCCGTGCTAAGAAAGTAAGTGAGTGGTGTTAAAAACTGATGCAAATACTACATTAAAACTTCAATTGAGCAGGATATTAAAACTAATAAAGGAGACTTGGGGGATTAGTGCCCCATCCCCATCAGTGTCGCCAAAATGTTTCTGCCTCAGTGGCCAGGAGGGTCCAAGGCATTCATCAGGATGTGGAAATATGGGCTCCTATCTAGTCTCAAAGAGACTAAGATGAATCCACTAAGGTAGGTTGACCTTTGTCAAACTCTACTATGAAACTTCAGAAACCTGTAAAGATAAAGGTATATCACATTATAAGAAATCGGTTTTAACTTACACTGGAAAGAAAAGAATCAGACTGTATAAAAGCAAAATAGTACATTGAAATGCATGTGGTTGTGAGCGCTCTTGTCACTGCAAACCTGGTGTTCAAGGCTAAAAACCGTTGTGAGGCCAGCTCACAAACTTACCCCGGGTTAGGGTTAGAATGTTCCATGGGAAGGGAGGAATTGAGGGACCCCTGTAGTCACACTCTAAAAGACCAAGTCGGGAGAGAGCAAAGCAAATAATGATGAACGTGTATAAATCTGCTTTGTTAGCACTTCAACACAGACATTCATTTAAAAAAGAAAAGAAGGAAAGCACCAGACTTCCTACTCAAGCATACATGTAACCTCTTACTGCCTCAATGTGCGTCCCTCATGATGCACCTTTGGTCTGTCCTCGTTGCTTCCCCGCTATTAAATGGCTGGGGCAGTGAGCACGGCTTAAATAGGCACTTGAAAAGGTTATTACATTGTTAAGAAATGGGCGGGTGTCTCCCGATTGTGGAATGGGATGCAGCTGGGTAGTTTCGTCATAACTGGGCTGGATGACACTGCAAATAATAGACATGCTTCCGTGGTCACAAAATGTGCCTGACCCGCAAGGCATAGTTGCGGGACAGGCATTAGATCACCCCAAGGGCTGGTGTGGTGATGCATACTTCAAGATGTGATTGCCAAGCCACATTTCCCATACCCTAAGATCCAGCTTGAGATTGCCCTGGAGCCCACTCAGGGCAACCAGTCCATTTTTAGGGACTGCAGAGGGAGCATGCATGCCCTTGCAATCCCTGCCAGCTCTCCGCCACCAGCGGGAGCCTGCATTGCTCCAACACACAGGGAGCTGCTAAACATGCAGCTCCCTGTGTGTGAGATCAATAGTTTTGTCTGTTTCCCTGACCTTTTGACAGCAAGCAGGGAAACAGATGAAACACTCTGGAGTGTTTCTTTTTGCTTGGCGAGAGCTGCCAGATCCATCCAAGCAAACAGCTATGTCCCGGGGAAGGGAACCCCAGGAAATAGCAGGAGCGGCCCCATGTGCCCCCTCCATTTTATTATCAATGTCTGCATGCCCCCGGGGCCTGGTCCACCCTTGGACTTTCTTTGAAAACAGGCGCGGGAAACCTAGCGGTGTCCCTCTCGGACTCCAAGACCAAAGCTAGGGGGTTAAGGTATTTGTACCCTACCCCCTTTTCTTTTCTGTGTGTTTTTTTGGGGAGTCAGCTGAAGCCAAGTCCCAACATGGCTGCCAACACTTCCTGGTTTAAGTGGTGGCAGACAATCAGAGCGCTGCATATCTCTGCACAAGCTTGCCATTATTCATGAAGGCTTCGTGACCACAGATAAACAAATTTGGATTTCCTTTAGTTTCTCAAAAACTACTGAACAGATTTACACCAAATAACTGAAAGAGTGATCTGCGAACCAAAAGCTACCTTTCAGCCAATTCAGTGTAATTCCGTCCTGCAGTTTGGGCTGTAGTTCCTATGGGAATTCTCATAAGAAACACACTTTTTCTGACCTCCCAACGTTTTTCTCAACCCCCACGTGACGATCACTCGAAAATGTCAAAGTCAAAAGTCAAAAAGCTTTATTTCGATAAAATTTCAATATCATAAAAGCAAGTTTACAAAATTTGATAGTCTAAAAGTACATATCATATATATCCAGTTGGTAACAACAAGCATAACATTTGTTTAAAAGAATTTTTTTAAAAAAGATTAAACAGTGTTATTAAGCTTTCTGGCTCGAATAGCCCAGGCCCAGAAAAGGAATTTTGCTAAGGCACAGGCATAGGGTACATAGCAGTCTGAAACAAGTATCCTGATTGCCACATCATGGTTCCTGGTGCCCAGTTGTCGGCACAAGTTCTTCAGCCAAGCCCTTCTTGGCTTGGCATATTCATCACAAACAAACAAGAAATGGGCCAATGTCTCTGGGTAACCTGAACACGAAGGGCATAATTCAGTTTTATGTAAACAGGAGTTCCATTTCTTGGTAAAAGTATTCAAAGGCAAAGTACCCGTTCTAAATTTAAAATATAAAGATCGAGCAAAAGGTTTCCCAATTATATCAAGATAGGGTTCGCGCCTAGGAGTGTCTTTGAACTTCAAGAAGTCCTCGGAAAGCCTTCCAATAGAAACTCCGGAGTGCCTTTGGGAGCAAATCCAGTCTCGAAATAATTTTTTGAGTACTTGTTTTGGGGGAGAGGATTTGCTGAGCCAATAGTCCAGCAGGCCCAAATTCGACAATGTGGATTTCATATCAGTTAGCCACTTGATTCTTGCCCAATGTGGTGACTCCATTATTTCTCTCAGACCTCTGGCATAAGCGCTCAGTTCTTCTACTCGCCAAATACGAGCCCATAGCAGCAAAGGGCGAAAGTTCGCAATTTCACTAATCTGCGTGCAGCCAAAGTCCAAAAATAAAGGTAAAAGTGGGGTGCTTTGGGGAAGTGACATTAATTGTCTGCAGAAGTTGTTCTCGGATTTTTGGAGTGCTTTTGTAGATGCGAAGCCCCAGAGTTCAGCTCCATAGAGTGCAGAGCTGACCCCCTTGGCGGCATAGATCTCAAGGACTGTTCCTATTGGTTTGAACGAACTGGAACGTTGCTCCCTCAATAGGGCACCTGTGATCCTTTTGTGATTCAACAGCATCTTATCCAAATGAGGAGACCAGTCCATTTTGTCAGAGATGCGTATCCCTAAGTAATCAAATACTTTCACCCTTTCCAGGGGCTCGGTGTTTAAAGTAGGTGGACGCACATGCTGTTTGGGGGGGTTGAGAACAAGATATTTAGTTTTGTTGGTATTTATAATCAAACCCCGATCAGTACAAAAGGACTGGAAATTATCCAAGAGTTGCTGCAGACCCATAGGCGTTTTGGAAATTAAAAGCGTGTCATCCGCGAAGAGGAGGGTCGGTACCCGTGCCCCCGCCAGCGATGGTTCATCAGATGGTGTTTTAAGTAAGTGCTCAACCACCCCATTAATATACAAAGAAAAAAGGGTGGGAGCCAACACACACCCCTGGCGGACCCCTCTCTCTACGGGAATGCAAGCCGTTTTCTCCCCACCAGGACCCCACCTGATTTGGGCAAAACTATCCTGGTGCAGCCTGACCAATAAGGAGAGCAAATACAGTGGGAGCCCCATATTGGCCAAGACCTTCCACAAAAGGTCCCGAGGGACAAGGTCAAAGGCAGTCTTTAAATCGATGAATGCGAGATAAAGACTGCCCTTGCCTATCACTACCACCTTCCAGTAAATCATCATAAGCCTAAAAGCCTGCTCTATTGTTCCAGTGCCTACTCTGAACCCGGCCTGGAAATCGGTAAGTATTTTATTATCGTCCACCCAGTTAAGAATCCTGAGTAGAATAACTTTACCGATAACTTTTTGGGTTATATCTAGCAGGCTAATTGGCCTATAGTTGGACGGATCATCCCTTGGGCCTTTCTTATAGATGGGAACCACCTCTGCCCCCTTCCATGAGGCAGGGATGGGGGCTCCCTTGCAGATGGCAAGAAGAAGGGAGTGGATTATCTTTCCCCATGTAGCCCCATCAGATTTCAGCAGGTCCCCAGGGATGCCGTCTGGTCCTGGAGCTTTTAGTGGTGTGATAGAGTTAATAGCATATTCTACCTCCTTATGAGTAAACTCGGGGTCACTGGATAGAAAAATATAATTAGCGAGCAGAGAGGATTGGACAGGACCTCTCGCATTCAAATCATTATGGCAAGAATAAAGTTTAGCAAAATGGTCCTCCCATACCTGCCCCGGGATGTTGCAGGTTACAAGGTCGCTGTCTGGTTTATTCCGTACCCTTATTGCATCCCAAAAGGATTTAGCGTCTTTCTTCATACTGGCTTCCTTAAGGGTTAGCCAAAAAGTGTCCTCCCACTCCCTCTTGGATACCTGTATGACCCTTTTGTAGTCTTTTCTAGCAGATTGAATTGCTAAGGGGGACTTTCCTTTGACAGCCTCTATCAGGCGAGTTTTGGCCTTCCTGCACGTTGCCGAGTACCAATCATGTTTGCCTTTTGTTTTTAGTAGGGATTTTTGTTTACCTACAGGCAATTGAACCCAGAAGAGGTCACCTATGGTTTTAGCGGCAGCTTCGAATATAACAGTAGCCTTATCTGCTGCAATAGATAAATCAATTGAGCCGATTTCAGCTTGCATATTCTTAGTCACTTCATCCATGGCCGTTAATTTATCAGTATTTAGCATTATCTTGCTCCACTTTAGGCGTCTGCCGCAAGTGGCGACAGTATTCCCCTGTTGGCGACTTGGAGAGACTGGGGGTTTGTCAGCGGGCCAGGGGTCTTTTAAAAACAAGGAGAGTGGATTGTGGTCGCTCTCTGTAGTGTTTAAGATAACCATGTCGAGGACATGGCTCCAGAGTCCCCTATCCAGCAGAATATAGTCAATACGTGTGCTTTGACCAACTCTGTTGAATGTGGGAGCACCATGGGAATCCGACCGCGTACGGCCATTTACAGCTCTTAGGCCGAACTCCAGAGTAAGTGCATTTAGATGGATTGCACTACGGGTCCAGCGTTTGATGGGTGGAATGGAAAGAGTGGGGATTCCCCATCTATTGTCCTCTTCTGCTAGATCCAAATCTCCTTCTAGGGGGAGGGGTTCGTAAGTACAATTAAAATCCCCTGCAACTAGAATATGCCCAGGTCCGTGCCCGTGCCGCTCTCCTAGCTGAGCCTCAAGCTCTTCCATTGTGGGTGAGATACCCCCATTTTTTGTTCCTCTAATATAAACATTAAAGAGGTCAATATTCAAACTGCCCTGTAGGCCTAAGAGAGAGACACTAAGAATGTCAGGAGTTCTTGACCTCTTAGTGGTTATCCTGCAATTGAGGAGTGCACTTATCCATATAATAAGCCCTCCTGATGGACGGCCCTTCCCTGTTTTAGGTTTAGCAGCTGGGGAAAAAAAGGTAATATACCCCACCCGGTGTAGTGGTTCGGTAGCCCAGGTTTCTTGAAATATACAAATTGTATGATCATCGACCAGGGCATTCCACTCAGGAAGTCCTAATTTCCTTGATATCCCAGCAAGGTTCCAGCTGAGGATTTTAAAGTTGCCATTTGCTAGGATTCCATCTGGAGACGCAGGGCATTGGTGATTACAAGCTTCAGCACTGTCCCTAGTCGGAGAGGGTAATACCACCTCTGAAATAATAGGGAGAGATGCACCAAGCTCTGGGTCGTATGTGCTGTTATTATCACTGTGGAGGACAGTATCTAAACCTCCATTTTGAAAAAGTCAATCAACCTCATCCAAAACACAGTACCTGTTTGGGTGGGCAAACTGTGCGAAGGAGGGGTTGAAAGATAAAGTTAAAGAAGGATCCTGCCATGGCTGCTGCCATTGCTGCTGCCATTGCTGGTTACTGAGTGGAGGCTGGGGTGGACGTTGCCACTGCTGGGTGGGTTGGAAGAAAGGGGGGGGTAGAGGAGGAAGAGGTTGCTGCCACTGTAGCCCAGCATGGGGCGGGACTAAAGATGGAAAGTTAAACGGTTGCTGCCAATGGTTAGGGGCATAATGGGAGGAACGTACAGGCCCTTGGTTACCTGGGCGATGGGAATTGGGTCTGGTTGGAATGGGGAGGAAATAAGATAAAGGAAGTGGATTGATCTGGGTGGCAGGACCGCTGTTGGATGCATTACAAATGAAGTTCGCAGCTCCCACATCTCTGAAGTTAACCGTAATTACATCCCCAGATATGTTTTTCTTGCTTCTTCCCACCCAATCCCCTCTTCGGACAGTAAGGATTTCCCCACACATCCCACTAGGTAACGGTCTATGCACTTGAAGCCACTGAGCACATTTATTCCTTAGCTCTACATGGGTTTCTCTGACTCCTTCCTTCAGTGGAGGAACAGCAGTCAGTACCACCACGAAGGGAGAAACTTCTGGCGGCAAACTGATAGACTTGAAGCGGGTCTGTCTAGGTTTGGAGACTACAGGATTTTTAGTCGAATCAAGGCCTGAAGCGTTCGTGGGATTCCCTTTGAGGTCCGTGACTTGGGGAGTTAAGAATTTCGGGCCAGCCGCTAGCAGCTGGACCGATGGGATATTTTTCCCTGCTTTTGGTGATAAGTGCGGAGGGTTATTCCCTAAGTGAGAAGGATGTGACCCAGTTTGCTCTTTAGGGGGCTGAGGGGTTTTTACCTTGCCAGAAGTGGATTTAGTAGCCTTTACTAGTGGATGGGGGTTGGATAGTGGTTCACTGTTCCCTTGTTTCTGGGCATGCCCAGACTCATTAGACCTATTGAGCAATTTGGTATTAATAAGGGATATTAATTTGTCTAATTTGGAGATCAAGGGTTTGATTTGTGTCACTATCGTTGTTTCAAGGTCGTGCTTAAGGTCCGTGACCATGTTATCAACCCAACATGGGATGCCAGGCATTAAATGGGGAATAGGTGCCACCAAGTTATGATTGCTAGCTTTGTTCTTCGGCTTCTCTTTAGGGTTAGGCTCCTTCGCTTTAGACTTAGCTTCTGCTTTTGTAGGGGTGCAGATAGTCTTTCCCCTGGAGACACTTGACACATAAGGGGTCGACTTGGCAGATATACCATCCAGGCCCGCCTCCGTTTCTCCGGTTATTTGGCAAGCTTCTAGATCTGGAGTTGCCTCCAGATCCTCGAAGGACGGGTCAGACTCTGAACAGGTAACTGACAAGTCGACAGCACTTGGAACTGTAACAGTGGCTGTAGAGGAGAGAGGCAAGGGCAAGGAACAGTTGGTCAGAACTTGCTGGGAGGGTGAATTAACATTTGCAAGGGCCCCCAATGAGGAGCGTTTAGCCTGCATGAGATCCAGAGAGACTCTTTTCTCTAGGAGTACGATACTTTTGTCAATTGTCTCAGTAACACGTGAGATGAAGAGATCAATGGGACCAGTCACTTGAGCTACCTCTGCGGCCTTTTTGGTATAACTCCTTGTTTTATGCCGCATGGTTCTTTTCACAGTGAAAACAGGCTTAACCGGGTATTTAAGTATATTTTACTTCTCGAAGAGTTGAGTGTCTTCCTACCTGGTAGATATAATCTGGGCGTTGAAGCAGGGATTCTGGGCCTGGGCCGTCCTTTGCCGTCCTTGAACGGCCTTAAACGGCCCGCTCTTTGCCCGGTCTTCGCCCCGGTAATCGCCCCGCGCGCGTCCCGCGTGCGCGTTACCCACGTCGGCAATAAGGACTAGACAGGAGGAGTGGGCGGGAAGAGGACCAGCTGCGGCCGATCTCCGCCGCTCGGAACGCTGGTCCTCGCAGTCCCGCCTCTACCCTTTCAGCTGGTAGTCCACAAGTCGCGTTGGTGCACACAGCACAAGCAGGGGCTGCAGAGGGATAGTTCCACACAGATGACACTCGCCTGCGAGCGGCACCCGCGAAGCGGGGGCCGCGAGGCGTGAAGGACGGAATCAGGAATCAGGCAGCAAGTAAGGACAAGGCTTCTTTCGGCACAAGCTCCCAGGGCACGACTCACTCCCCAAAGGTTTTAAAGAGAGGAGGAGGGGGCGGGAAGAGGACCAGCTGCGGCCGATCTCCGCCGCTCGGAACGCTGGTCCTCGCAGTCCCGCCTCTACCCTTTCAGCTGGTAGTCCACAAGTCGCGTTGGTGCACACAGCACAAGCAGGGGCTGCAGAGGGATAGTTCCACACAGATGACACTCGCCTGCGAGCGGCACCCGCGAAGCGGGGGCCGCGAGGCGTGAAGGACGGAATCAGGAATCAGGCAGCAAGTAAGGACAAGGCTTCTTTCGGCACAAGCTCCCAGGGCACGACTCACTCCCCAAAGGTTTTAAAGAGAGGAGGAGGGGGCGGGAAGAGGACCAGCTGCGGCCGATCTCCGCCGCTCGGAACGCTGGTCCTCGCAGTCCCGCCTCTACCCTTTCAGCTGGTAGTCCACAAGTCGCGTTGGTGCACACAGCACAAGCAGGGGCTGCAGAGGGATAGTTCCACACAGATGACACTCGCCTGCGAGCGGCACCCGCGAAGCGGGGGCCGCGAGGCGTGAAGGACGGAATCAGGAATCAGGCAGCAAGTAAGGACAAGGCTTCTTTCGGCACAAGCTCCCAGGGCACGACTCACTCCCCAAAGGTTTTAAAGAGAGGAGGAGGGGGCGGGAAGAGGACCAGCTGCGGCCGATCTCCGCCGCTCGGAACGCTGGTCCTCGCAGTCCCGCCTCTACCCTTTCAGCTGGTAGTCCACAAGTCGCGTTGGTGCACACAGCACAAGCAGGGGCTGCAGAGGGATAGTTCCACACAGATGACACTCGCCTGCGAGCGGCACCCGCGAAGCGGGGGCCGCGAGGCGTGAAGGACGGAATCAGGAATCAGGCAGCAAGTAAGGACAAGGCTTCTTTCGGCACAAGCTCCCAGGGCACGACTCACTCCCCAAAGGTTTTAAAGAGAGGAGGAGGGGGCGGGAAGAGGACCAGCTGCGGCCGATCTCCGCCGCTCGGAACGCTGGTCCTCGCAGTCCCGCCTCTACCCTTTCAGCTGGTAGTCCACAAGTCGCGTTGGTGCACACAGCACAAGCAGGGGCTGCAGAGGGATAGTTCCACACAGATGACACTCGCCTGCGAGCGGCACCCGCGAAGCGGGGGCCGCGAGGCGTGAAGGACGGAATCAGGAATCAGGCAGCAAGTAAGGACAAGGCTTCTTTCGGCACAAGCTCCCAGGGCACGACTCACTCCCCAAAGGTTTTAAAGAGAGGAGGAGGGGGCGGGAAGAGGACCAGCTGCGGCCGATCTCCGCCGCTCGGAACGCTGGTCCTCGCAGTCCCGCCTCTACCCTTTCAGCTGGTAGTCCACAAGTCGCGTTGGTGCACACAGCACAAGCAGGGGCTGCAGAGGGATAGTTCCACACAGATGACACTCGCCTGCGAGCGGCACCCGCGAAGCGGGGGCCGCGAGGCGTGAAGGACGGAATCAGGAATCAGGCAGCAAGTAAGGACAAGGCTTCTTTCGGCACAAGCTCCCAGGGCACGACTCACTCCCCAAAGGTTTTAAAGAGAGGAGGAGGGGGCGGGAAGAGGACCAGCTGCGGCCGATCTCCGCCGCTCGGAACGCTGGTCCTCGCAGTCCCGCCTCTACCCTTTCAGCTGGTAGTCCACAAGTCGCGTTGGTGCACACAGCACAAGCAGGGGCTGCAGAGGGATAGTTCCACACAGATGACACTCGCCTGCGAGCGGCACCCGCGAAGCGGGGGCCGCGAGGCGTGAAGGACGGAATCAGGAATCAGGCAGCAAGTAAGGACAAGGCTTCTTTCGGCACAAGCTCCCAGGGCACGACTCACTCCCCAAAGGTTTTAAAGAGAGGAGGAGGGGGCGGGAAGAGGACCAGCTGCGGCCGATCTCCGCCGCTCGGAACGCTGGTCCTCGCAGTCCCGCCTCTACCCTTTCAGCTGGTAGTCCACAAGTCGCGTTGGTGCACACAGCACAAGCAGGGGCTGCAGAGGGATAGTTCCACACAGATGACACTCGCCTGCGAGCGGCACCCGCGAAGCGGGGGCCGCGAGGCGTGAAGGACGGAATCAGGAATCAGGCAGCAAGTAAGGACAAGGCTTCTTTCGGCACAAGCTCCCAGGGCACGACTCACTCCCCAAAGGTTTTAAAGAGAGGAGGAGGGGGCGGGAAGAGGACCAGCTGCGGCCGATCTCCGCCGCTCGGAACGCTGGTCCTCGCAGTCCCGCCTCTACCCTTTCAGCTGGTAGTCCACAAGTCGCGTTGGTGCACACAGCACAAGCAGGGGCTGCAGAGGGATAGTTCCACACAGATGACACTCGCCTGCGAGCGGCACCCGCGAAGCGGGGGCCGCGAGGCGTGAAGGACGGAATCAGGAATCAGGCAGCAAGTAAGGACAAGGCTTCTTTCGGCACAAGCTCCCAGGGCACGACTCACTCCCCAAAGGTTTTAAAGAGAGGAGGAGGGGGCGGGAAGAGGACCAGCTGCGGCCGATCTCCGCCGCTCGGAACGCTGGTCCTCGCAGTCCCGCCTCTACCCTTTCAGCTGGTAGTCCACAAGTCGCGTTGGTGCACACAGCACAAGCAGGGGCTGCAGAGGGATAGTTCCACACAGATGACACTCGCCTGCGAGCGGCACCCGCGAAGCGGGGGCCGCGAGGCGTGAAGGACGGAATCAGGAATCAGGCAGCAAGTAAGGACAAGGCTTCTTTCGGCACAAGCTCCCAGGGCACGACTCACTCCCCAAAGGTTTTAAAGAGAGGAGGAGGGGGCGGGAAGAGGACCAGCTGCGGCCGATCTCCGCCGCTCGGAACGCTGGTCCTCGCAGTCCCGCCTCTACCCTTTCAGCTGGTAGTCCACAAGTCGCGTTGGTGCACACAGCACAAGCAGGGGCTGCAGAGGGATAGTTCCACACAGATGACACTCGCCTGCGAGCGGCACCCGCGAAGCGGGGGCCGCGAGGCGTGAAGGACGGAATCAGGAATCAGGCAGCAAGTAAGGACAAGGCTTCTTTCGGCACAAGCTCCCCACTCGAAAATGTTCCCTGTGCAACTAGAATGAACAGTGCACTTTTTTGGAAAGATTTCATGAAGATTCGACAAACTGCGCCAAAGATATAGGCAAGTCAACAAACTCTTTTCCTATGGAAACATGGTCTGAACTATAACTTCCTATATATACATTTATATATTTACTGAAAAAAACATAGGTTTCAGGGGTGTTATAGTTAGCTGGACATTTCACTCATACAAATCCATTGAAATTCCTGTTATGGTTAGTTGTACTACGTATAACTCGCGTGCCCGCAATCCACTGCTGTTGATGTCACATATTACATCATTCATGACATGGTCAGTGACATCACTGATGACATCACTGATGACATCTTAAATAACATCACTGATGATATCACTGATGACATCATCCAGTGAATGTGGTTTGGTTTGTTATTTATATAATTATTATATATATAGGAATCTGAATTGAAGACTGAGTGGATGTGGAAGTGTCTGGATGGAGGATTTAGTACTACTGTGATTGACTGTGTAAGTGAGTAATTTAAAGTGTCTCACTAAATATATGGGATAATGATTTAACTGTGTGAATATTTGTTTCACTCTGTGTCTTGTTGTGTAAACTACTGCATAAGTTGGTTACTAGGTATGTGAAACTTTATCTTAGTTTTTAATTAGTTAAGAGAGTATATGTATGAGAGAGTGAATGTGTGTGTAGTTGGATGGAAGGTGTGTAACTATCTAAAGATGTGTAAATAGTTAATTAAGTATATATATGAGGTTAAGACTGTATGTGAAAACAGTTGTTTTGGGTGAGTGAATCTCTTTATGGGTGTGTTGATGAGTAAATATATTTCTCAATGATGTATGTCCAACAAAGTAGACATATAAAAGGCTATTTATGTGACAGTTGTTGTATATAAATAAGCATACATAAGACTCAGTGATTGTATGAGTGACTGTATCGAAAACTGTATACTTGTAATAGAGATTTTATAACACACTAAGTATGAGTTATTATCTATATGGATAAATAAAGTGGTGTTTGTATAAGTGTGTAGCTTAGTAAATGTAAGTATGATCAATTGTTTGCATAAGTGGGTAGGATGACTGCATAAGTGAATAGGGTGTGTGCTGGTCTTTAATGTCGATGTGGGTGTATAAGTATATTTAATAGTGTTCTATTAATCTTTGTTATCATGTATGAGTGAATCTATAGGCAAGTGTTTAGATGTGTGTGTCTAGATCTAGGAATCATTGAGTGCACTTTTAGAAAGTTGTATTGGTGTGTCAATGGATTCAAATATGGTAATCTGTATTTTATAGTGAGTGATCAAAGGTTATACTAGTTTATGATGACGTATATCTGATTGTCACGTGCATGATGTCATCAGTGATGTCATTTGAGATGTCATCAATGATGTCATCAGTGATGTCACTGACCATGTCATGGATGATTTAATATGTGACATCATCAGCAGTGGATTGCGGACGCTTGAGTTATACTTAGTACAACTAACAATAACAGAGGAATTTCAATGGTTTTGTATGAGTGAAATGTCCAGCTAACTATAACACCCCTGAAACCTATGTTTTATTTAGTGAATTTCTAAGGTTTTTTAAATGATAATTCCTAACTATAACCTGCCTGAAACCAATGGTTTTTTCAGTGAATTTCTACGGTTTTTTAAATGATAATTCCTAACTAAAACATGTCTGAAACCTATCGTTTTTTCAGTGAATTTCAAAGTTCAGTTAAATGTCAATATCTAACTACAATATATCTATAATCTATAGTGTTTGACTAGTAACATTTTAAAACACGTGTATACTTTTAATACTGAAAACAAACTTAACAGTAGTGTTTTATAACTTATAAGTATACCTCCTGGTTTTATGGTATTTATTTTTTGGACATTTCCATCTGTATTTATCCATATTTTAAAAAAAAATATTTATATGTCTATGTACCCATATATATTTCAGGTTTTGTAAAAAAAAATGAATCTGAAATTAGTATATTTCCACAGATATTTTACTGATAAATATGCACTCGTGGCTGAAAGACTGACCATTTTCACTCATGTAAACACTCTTAGATGATAAACTATACACAACCTTCATATTAAAATATGCAAGTTTTCTTATACGAGGATATATATTGCTCTTTAAGGCTGTTTACCACATGTCTTTTATAGTTTGTACCCTTTTACTTTTAGAACGATAGACCTATTGGCCTACTATTCATCATTGACAGTGTTTACAATCGCTCCAAAAAAAAACAATTTCCATATTTATCCACACTTAAAAATAAATACAGAGAGGAAAATAAATACTTTTCTGTCTGTATTTATCTGTAAAAATCAGTAAAAACATAAATCAAGGAGCCCTACTTATAATTTAAGAATATTTTCAACTTAATTAGCAGTAATTAACATATAAGTGTGGTAATAGTATGACGCAGCACCTATAATACCTGACTTTGAAGAACAGCGTTCACAGTTCGATTCCAAAGTCCATCAGAATCTTAGCCCACCACTATCTCACTGTAGGTAACACCTTGCTTAATCTTCCCAGCGCCTCAAGCGCCGGCACACCTTTCCGGGGGTCGCTTTACGCTTTACAAATGCTGGCTTTTTTTTAACTAAAAAGCTTAGTGATAATAAATAATAATACGTTTTTATTTTCTTCTATTGTAAACGATATATTTTTAATGTCTTCTATTTAGATGTTTTAATCATGAGAATGCAAAGGACTCAGTTTCCCGGGTAACACTTTTTAAACTCTCCAACGTATGTAGATAATAAGGACCTTAAACGTGTTACTATGGAAATTGAAACCTTTACAGCTTCACAGTTTATAACTTTTCCCAACACTTGCACAAGTAAAACAGTTAAAACGTGAGCATGTGTAAACTGTAAAACGTGACATCTACAAAGGCAGAGCCGAATCTTACTTCCATAGACTTCTAAACAACCAAAAACTATATAAAGCACACCTATTGTGAGATTAGTTTCGTTTTCACGAGTTATTTCTGCATTGCCAATCTGTGATGCAGGTTCCCTTTTATAGCATCGGATTCTTGTTTTCCGTCAACAAACATATTCCGGAGTTGTAAGTTGTTTCATTATGGCATAGTAGATAGGTATAATTTGCGGCTATTTGTCAATATTTAAACATTTATATCTAGAAAAAAGTGTTATTGCATGTTTTCCCTTTATCTCTGTAATGTCAGCAGCTAGTTTTCAGAAACAGATAGATTACAACAAACATTGCGCCTTTTCTTGCTCCTTTCAGCTTATATATTGTGACTTTCTATATTATAATATTGACACTGTACTTCGCTTCAGAGGTGTTGGTGACCCGTCGGCGCAAACCTTAAACATTTACAATCAATGTCAACACCTTCCAGTTGCTAGGGTGTTTTCCCCTAGGGATCATATACTGTTCATATGTATATTATAATATTAATAGTTATGCTGATCTCAGTGGAGTTCATGACCCGTTGGCACAAAGAGTAAAGATATATAAGCAACGTCATCAGCTTCTGGTTTTTAGTCGGTTACCCCCTTTTGATCATATACTGTGAATATATATATTATAATTTTCACAGTCATAATGATCTCAGAGGAATTTATGACCCGTCACCACGAAGATCAAACTTTTCGACCTCCCGGAGAAATAGGCTCGGAAAATAAATACAGCTCGAAAGTATTTCGTTCTGGATCTTCTGTTAAATGAATAACTTTACTTTCCTTTTCTTTTTACTGTAACAATGGTATCAATCGTTATATTGTTATAGATTGAAGGGGGATGGGAGCACATTGCTTCACCTTTCAGGACAGTTCACCCCTTTGCATCCTGGTAAATGCAGTTCAATTTACATGCTTGCTTGAAGTTTTGCAGAGTGTTTCACCAAAGTTGGTGCAGGTTAGTGCTGGTAATCTCTAGACACATGTGTTTCTGGATTTTATCCTTCATAAGTAGAGATAAAACAAAATTCATCTGGGGTTTGCTGAGAAAGCTGCCACATTCCTTTCAGGTCTCTGTACCTCTCCCTGGCACACAGGTGCATCGCCAAGAGCTCGTCAGCTCAGAGGCTCAAGGGAGCCTTTTCAAACAGAAGGGGGATGGGAGCACACTGCTATACCTCCCAGCACAGTTCCCCCTTTGCATCCTGGAAAATGCAGTTCAATTTACATGCTAACTTGAAGTTTTGCAGAGTGTTTCACCAAAGTTGGTGCAGGCTAGTGCTGGTAATCTCTAGACACATGTTTTTCTGAATTTTAACCTTCATCAGTAGAGATAAAAAGAAATTCATCTGGGTTTTTCTGAGAAAGCTGCCACATTCCTCTCAGGTCTCTGTACCTCTCACTGGTGCACAGGTGCATTGCCAAGAGCTCGTCAGCTCAGAGTCTCAAGGGAGCCTTTTCAAACAATAGGGGGATGGGAGCACACTGCTTCACCTCCCAGCACAGTTCGCCCCTATAGCATCCTGGTAAATGCAGTTCAATGAACATGCTTACTTGCAGCTTTGCAGAGTATTTCACCAATGTTGGTGCAGGTTAGTGCTGGTAATCTCTAGACACATGTGTTTCTGGGTTTTATCCTTCATCAGTAGAGATACAGTGAAATTCATCTGGGGTTTGGGAGCACACTGCTTCACCTCCCAGCACAGTTCGCCGCTTTGCATCCTGGTAAATGCAGTTCAATTTACATGCTTACTTGAAGTTTTGCAGAGTGTTTCGTCATAGGTGGTGCAGGTTAGTGCTGGTAATCTCTAGACACATGTGTTTCTGGATTTTATCCTTCATAAGCACAGATAAAACAAAATTCATCTGGGGTTTGCTGAGAAAGCTGCCACATTCCTTTCAGGTCTCTGTACCTCTCCCTGGCGCACAGGTGCATCGCCAAGAGCTCGTCAGCTCAGAGGCTCAAGGGAGCCTTTTCAAACAGAAGGGGAATGGGAGCACACTGCTTCACCTCCCAGCACAGTTCGCCCCTGTGCATCCTGGTAAATGCAGTTCAATGTACATGCTTACATAAAGCTTTGCAGAGTGTTTCACCAAAGTTGGTGCAGGTTAGTGCTGGTAATCTTTAGACACATGTATTTCTGGATTTTATCCTTCATCAGTAGAGATAAAACAAAATTCATCTGGGGTTTGCTGAGAAAGCTGCCACATTCCTCTCAGGTCTCTGTACCTCTCCCTGGCGCACAGGTGCATCCCCAAGAGCTCGTTAGCTCAGAGGCTCAAGGGGGCCATTTCAAACAGAAGGGGGATGGGAGCACACTGCTTCACCGCCCAGCACAGTTCGCCCTTTTGCCTAGAGGCGAAGCTGCTGGGAGGTGAAGCAGTGTGATCCCACATTTGTTTTCTGTTTATAAGGCTCCCTCGAGCCATTTGAGCTGACGAGCTCATGGAGAGGCACCTGCACGCCTGGAGAGGTACTGTGACCTGAGAATACTTTGGCAGCCTGCTCAGCAACCCAATACATTCGAATTGCCTAATCTCTACCGATGGATAAGAATCCAGAAACACGTGTCTATAGATGGCCAGCACTAATCTGCACCTAGCTGGTGAAACACTCGAGAGACTTTGCAAGTACACACACTTGGCGAACTGCATTTACCATGATGCCTAGGGGCAAACCTGCTGGGAGGTGAAGCAGTGTGATCCCACATATGTTTCCTGTTTAAAAGGCTCCCTTGAGCCATTTGAACTGACAAGCTCATGGAGAGGCACCAGCGCGTCTGGAGAGGTACTGTGACCTGAGAATACTTTGGCAGCCTACTCAGCAACCCCATACATTCGAATTGCCTAATCTCTACTGATGGATAACAATCCAGAAACACGTGTCTAGAGATGGCCAGCACTATTCTGCACCTACCTGGTGAAACACTCGAGAGTCTTTAAAAGTACACACACTTGGCGAACTGCATTTACCATGATGCCTAGGTGCGATCCTGCTGGGAGGTGAAGCAGTTTGATCCCACATTTGTTTCATATTGTAATAGGTTTTCCTATTGTTACAGAAGAGGAATAGGAGATTTTTCGGCGCCATCTGTAATACAGCTTACAAAACTTTAGAACGCACTTGATCAAATATTTTTTACAGGGAGCATATTTTACGAGATTGCAGAATAAAAAATATAGCTTCATACATACTTTGTTATTTTATATATTTGATAAACCCTACATTTCTGAATGTTATTTTCTAATTTCTATTCTTCTCAGTTATGGTTCCTATTTACCTTTTCCCTAAAGAATATATAGGACCAGTACTGTATATTATAATAGTACTATCCTATACATTCTTAAGTGAGAATGTGATTTGTTAGCGAAACAGTGTGCGACCGCTAAGCACTACGACAGAACGTTCCTGAATTGTACAAAATACAAATTTGAAAAATAATAATGCATACATTTCTATGTAAAATGAAGTCACTTGCATTTAACTGTTTTTTACTTGTTCTCCTGACCTCAGATAATGTAGTGTTGGAGTGTTTGTTTTAGCACTTCTATTCTACTTTATCTAAAAGTAACCAATGCCCTCTTACATTCTCAAGAATATGGGTCAACACTTTTACAAACTATAGCAGAAAAAAGGAGAGAATGGCAACACTTAACTGATATTTTATTCAATTCAATTTTTATTTGTCTCCCCTTTCATATATACAGCGTCAGTTTCTGAAGAAAGTTTATTTGTATTTGCTAAATAAAAACTGTTTCAAACTTAGACTGAAATTTTTGCTGCGCAACCACACCTCCCCATCAGAAAAATAAACACCACATTATAAGTAAATAGTGCTCCTGGGAAGTATCCCACCCTCAAACTTGATAAAAAAAACACCACAAGACACTGTCATTTTTTCCGCTGTGATTTGTACACCCCACAGCAATTATATAAATGGCTGTTAAAACATATAAAAACAATTTTTACCTTCACAGTCCCTGTCCACCACCTTGTGACCACTGTACAGAGTTAATAGTGTTCCTACCCTCCCCTCTACTACTTTCTTTTCCCATACTCCTTTGGAAGTGCGTCACAAAATGACTGACAATAGTGAACCGTTCCCACCCAATAAGGAGCAAACTTGTGCTAGGAAAACATTAGCCGATAAAATGTCCATGTTGTTACGCAGAGGAGGAAGGAATGGCTGCCAACACTTCTACTTTTAATGCTTCACAGCCAATGAATATTAAGCTTTGTAAGGTCCCGCTTGAAACACATTACCCAATGAAATGTCCCGAATACTCTGCGAAGAGGGAAGGAATCGCTGACAACACTTCTACTTTCAACGGTTTACAACCAATCAACATTAAGCTCTGGAAGCTCCTCCTTAGGACACGTCAGCCAATCAGATGTCCCTCCTACTCTGCGCTCATAGATAGAGTATATAGCTACGACTAATGGTTCCTATGGAAAACTTTTACAACTCCAGCACAGTAACTGTTTCGATTAGCAACATTCTGTGATAAACTTCTAACCTCTGTGCTCACGTAAATGTTCCATGAACTGTTACTATGGTAACGGGCAGTAAGCAGTTTGGGGGTAGGGTTGAAAAGTACTGGCTGTACAGAAACCGTTATATTTACCCAGGATCCTCTACATGACAGAAAGGAAAGCAAAGCAACACAGAACACTGTGTAGCAGATTTACAAGCCCCTTGCGCCACTTTCACGTCACTTTTCCCATCTTAAAAGTGATGCAATAGTAACGCAAGTAACTTGAAAATCTGACCCTATGCACATTACAAGCAAAAGAAGTACACAACTCTTTCAATTCTTTATCGATCGCAATTAGACAGTGTTACCTCACGATTCACTTCAATAAGTATTTTGTGCCTATTTAAATTGGAGACGGGATTGTCGACATTACAAAAACTTAAGGGCATATTTACAAAGACAGCGTTAAAATTGTTGCCGCTTTAAGAGCAGCAAACTACAACAAAAACAGCGAAAATGGACTTCAAAATCCTTTGTTATCTTACCGGAAGATTTTTTGAACATTGCTGTTTGCTATGCAAGAGTGAGAGCCACCCCCTGGGGCTATAAAATAAATGGTTGGGGTGGGGCTCCAAGGCCCCCCCATGCAAAATTAGAGGTGGAGGGGCCTTAACGACCCCCCAAGCCCCGGGGACCACCACCCTTCAGGGCTTTCTGTATTGTGGAAAAGAGGCTGAGTGGCCCCCCGCCTGGAGCCCTCGAATGCCCTGGGGACCTCAACCTCCCAAGGCCGGCTCCTGCAGTGTCCCAAAGTGCCCACCCCCGGGTCACTGCTGTTTGCTATGAGAGGACAGGAGTCTCGCGGCTCCCACCCTCCCATAGCAAACTTGGTTTGTATTTTGAAAGAGAGAGCAGTGGGGGTGGCTGTCCCCGGGGCTAGGGGGCCAATCCGGCCCCCCCCCCATAAAAAAAAATTAATTTGCTCTGTGGATTTGCCCCCCCCCCCGGGGGCTAATTATAAAAGAGGCCCCGTTGGGAAACACCTGCCGGGTTTAAAAAATATATATATATTAAAAATTTTGAGCCCTGGGGGTTCGCTAAACAGCTCTAGAGCAGGGGTCTCCAACCTTTTGTGTAGTGTGAGCTACTTCTGGTCACTGAAAATCGTCGTGAGCTACTAAACCCCAAGCAACTCGCGCATTTTTCGAGCGACCTCCCCCTCCCAGTTTTATTGAAGTTATGCCTATTTCTTCAGAGCCCATGGGCCCCATACTGTGGCTTCAACACAATAACACTGAAAGAAACTACTTTTTTTCCCTTTTTACCTGTTCACTGCCTTCTGCAGCACAGTGAGACAAAAAGCTAAAGCACAAGCCACAACAGTGACACAACAAAAGCACAAGCCGTGCAAGCGGAGGCTGATGCTTGTCGTAATGGGACAGAAAAGAGGCTCTGGCACCAAATTAAAAGCAGCCCCATAAGCCGTGTCTGATGGCTCACTGCACTAAAGCAGCCACTGCAGGGGCCTGTGCTTGACCTCATGGTCACAGGTTTAAATCCCAGCAGGTCCACTCATCCTTTCATCCATTTGAGGTCGATATAATGAATAGCCTTGAGTTAGGTAACAAACATCTGTTATTCAGCCCCAGGACTCCTTCTGGTAATCGTGTGCTTTGCAACTAGACCTGTTATGTTATTAAATATAGGGCAGGCAAATGAAATAGCTAAAAAAAAGTGGCCCACATTTGCAAAATAAGTAAAACTTAGACATGTTGTAGGACGGTGTTTTTCAAGGTATGGAAGACTACTTGGCTATTTGTGCTTGCAGCAGGCAATGTTTGGTACTGTCAGAAAATTTAAAATAAAAAGCAGCCCACCAGCCAATAAAATCGGCACACAAATAGCCAAAAACCCACAGACAAGCATTGGCACAGACTACCAACCAATAAAATTGTCACACAAACAGACCACAAAACAACCATACATAACATCCTGAGTGGCCACACGACACCATGAAACAGTCAAGGCCTCACTGTGGAGAGGCCAGAGCTGGGAAGCCAGAGCTGCCTGTGTCCCTGAAGAGCACACAGAGGCCAGTGACAAGGCACATTGTGGTCCAGCCCACCTCTGGTTCAGTCAGCACAGGCTCAGAATGGACCAGCTTGAGAGGTGCTTCCGGTGCCCTCTTCCTGCCCCATGCCCATGCTATCGCCCCCTGCACCCTGTCCCCTGTTTCTGCTCTCTGTCCTCCCCTGCTCTCACTCCGTGCTTCCGGTACCCCCTGTCTGCCCGGTTCTGTGCCACAGGACCCTGCCTCTGTCCCACTCCCTACTCACTGCATATCCATGGCTAAGTTCCCTGCACCTGTACCTGCCCTGCTCACCACTGTCCTCTATCGCTGTACTCCCCCTTGTCCCTTGTTCTGCCCAACATGTCTGCCTTTCTGCCTCTGCTCCCTGCCCCAACCCCTGCACTCTGTCCTGGCTCTCGGACATGCTCTGTTACTGCACCTTGCCCATGCTCCCTGCCCCTTCTCTAACCCTACACTACCCTTACACTGCCTTATCCAGCCCTTGCTCCTGTCCTGAGCCCTGTTCACCGTCTCTGCCTCTCCCTCACTCTTTCCTTGTCCCCCTCTCTCCCGGTCTACGCCCTAAGTCTTTCGGTGACATCTCGACCATCTTCTCGGTCTCTCTCCATCCCCACTGTCTCTCCCAAGCCCCTCTCTCTCCTCCTACCCCTACTGTCTCCACCAGGCCCCCGCTCCGTCCAGCCTCTCATGGTATCTCTGCGCCTCCACTCCCGAGCCCCTCTCTTGTCTGCCCCTCACCATCTCTCTCCGCCCCAACTGTCTCTCCCCAGCCCCTCTCTCTCCCAAGCCCCTCTCTCTCATGCTCCTCGCGATCTCGTTCAGTACAGCCATGCCTCTCTCTCTCTTTCACTCTCTTTCCAGCGCCACAGTCTCTCCCTAGCACCACTGTCTCCTCCTGCCCCTGTCTGTCCTGCCCCTCACCGTGTCTCTCCAGCGGGATCCAACTACGAGGGGTCCTTCCTCCTCTCAGCCGGAGGGTTGGATACCGGGAAGGTTGCCTTTAAGCATGTTGCGATGTAGCGCATAGCACTCGTCTCCCAAGCCTTATCGGGGTTCCAGGTTCACCCCTCCCCCTTTGTGTTGGCGGGGGCCTCCACTTATGAGCCCCTCTCCCCCCTCACCACACCTCCCGGTATATTTTGACACGCCGCGGCCCATAGTCGGGGGGGGGGGGGAACCATGCCGGTGGAGCTCTGGGGGCTGCCCAGGGTATATGGGCCTCCGGGTTTCTGCCTAAGCGGCCGCCTGTGCCTCTAGGTCTGATGCATCGTGTCGGGAGGTAGATTTTTCGGCGGTGAGTTCGTACCCTTAGGGCATTTTCCCTCGACTTGCACATTGCTTCGGCCCTCATCACCATTCCACTGATCCTCCCTCTCGCGAGACTGCAGCAATGAACGTCATCCTCTTCGGCCCGCCCCACCCCATCTAAGCGCAAGCCAATTGGAGCAGCTGCGTTGGGTGAGGGCGGGCAACAGACACGGAAATAAGCCTGAACAGCCTAAAACAAAACGAATGGGCTAATAAATTGAGCAGCACTCGGCGAGCTACTCACAGGATCCCGGCGAGCTACCGATAGCTCGCGATCGACCGGTTGGAGACCCCTGCTCTAGAGGATCAGGATATTTCTACCCTGCCCCCTTTCTACGTTTTGGACACTTGTTCCACTAACTTCTTCAGCCTCGCTTCTACCGAGGCACAAAATGACTGCCAACAGTTCCTGGTTTCGAATGTTGACAACCACTTGACAACCAATAAGCATTCAGCGCGTGATCGGAAGGGTGAGCCTATAGTGCGGTCACGGTGGGCTCACAGTCCGCGGATCCACCGCGCCCATATATATATATATGCTTTTAATTGTCATTTTCACATTGACACCATTTAAGAAAAAAGCTGAACTGAGAACTACATCTCTGCCAAATTTGGCGTAATTCCGTTCAGCAGTACGGGCTGTAGCTGTGGCTAAAGGTCCTATGGAAAATTGCATGGGGAAAAGACGTTTTGGGACACCCATTTTTTCTCGGCCCCCGCTTCACGAATCATCCCCAAACTTTCAGGAAAGGAGCGGATCGGAGCTGGCAATTAGTTTTGAAAATTTTGAAAAGATTCATCAACCAGCGCAAAAGTTATTCCAAATAGAATGTTGCGGATTTCCTATGGAAAATAGGTCCTAACTATAACTACCTACTGGCGACCGCCAGTAGGTAATATATAGATTAGGAAAGCCTTCTGCGAATGCGAAACACGTGTCTAAGCTTGGGGTCGATAGAGACCCATGCAATAAATAAACCATATCCTGACAGATTCGTGTGCATGCCTTCTTCTTTGGGAGCAGGACTGGGTATTCATATATATATATTACCTACTGGCGGTCGCCAGTAGGTATATATAGTTAGGATTTTTTCTCTATGGAACTTTTGAAAATTCTATGTCTAATAACTTTGGCGTTTGTGGACGGAATCGGCTGAAATTTTCAGGAAAATGGCACATTTTGTTTCTGAGCAGCCCCTGAAAATTTGAGGGGGTTCCGTCAAGGGGGGGGGCGAGAAAAAAGGGGGGTCCCAAAACGCGTTTTTCCCATTCATTTTTCCATAGGGCCTTTGGCCTCACTTTTAGCTCGAATGGCTGAATGGATTTACACGAAACTTGGCAAAATTATAGGGACTGTTAGCCCGATGTGCCTTTGCTGGGTCTCAATATATGTGCTCCAGTGGATTTTGAGAAATTAACGTTTAAAAAAACAGGTATATCTGTGACAGCGTCCCAGATAGCGCACCAGATCGCGTACTTTTCGCGTAACGGAGCTTTGCGAAGCAAAGCTGATTGGCTCTCCGGTGTCTGTCAACATTCTAAACAGTCCGGTGCGGCCGCCATCTTGTCTCTCGGTAGGATCGAGAGACAAGAGGAGGAGAAAAACGAAGGGGGAATTTAATGAAAGGGGGCAAGGTAGATCTTTCTTGACCCCCTAGGAATGATGTTGGGGTTATTAAAGGGTCCCGTGGGGCAAATAATAAAAATTTGATTTTTCGCTGTAGAAGCGCTTCTCGGTTCGCGAACCGGGTCGCAAACTGGTAGCGAAACGTGAATTCGCCATTTTGTGTTTCGATTTAATTAAATTACTAAGTATAAGGGGGTACAGGAGACGTATCCTGACTCCTTATGTTTTCTGAGGGTGGCTGAGGAGGCTCATATATGTTGATACATGTTTTCCAGCGGCTGTGCGTGAGCGTTTTTTTTTTTTGCTGTGTGACGTCTGTTAACGTTCGATTCGATGGAAATCAGGAACTGTTGACCGCCATTTTGTCACTGCGAGTAAATATTTTGTTAAAAATAATTGTTATAAATTAATCCTTATTGATAAACATTGTCTGCGCCATCTTGCCTTTTTTGCAATGCCACACTTTTGTTGAGCACGGCAGCCATTTTAGATGCCTTGACCAGACCCACTCTCTGCACGCCGCCGATCCTCAGCATGGCTCCCCACCCTCGCAAGCATCTCCCCCACGCACTGGTCACCCCGCTCTCTCTCTCATGCATGGGTCATAAACCTCCCCCCATCTGCGCTGCTCTTCCCTGAGAATCACACCCTGTGCCCGCCCGACACCTCCCTTTCACCCTATTCACTACCTCACCCTCTGACACTCCTCTTCCTCTGTGTCTGATTGTGCAGGCCGGTCTCAGGCTATCACTTAGCCCTGCAGATGTAGTTTATGGCTCCAGCTGTAGAGAATCACCCCTGTTCAAAGGAGTTACAGTAGATCAAGGCCCCCACCCGATGAGATCCGTCACACCACACGCGTTCCTACTATCTGATAACCATCCTGTATTGTGCTTGGGGAGGGGATTCTCACTGTGAGGGTGTGTGGGTCCGAGCCTGAAGCGGAAGATTCCAGGGATGCCTTTTTGTACATCAAAGTCTTCACAATTATGTGTCACATTAAAAATATATAGCACTCCAACAAAGTTGTAGGATTATAACACTTTAATAACTTATAAATATATACAACGCTCCAACAAAGTAAACACGTTAAAAAAACTTTTTAAACAACTATTTACATGACATTGCTTTAAGCAGGATAGACAAAGAAATGACACAGTGATGTAAAAGTTTCTGAAAGAAATGCCAAGAACGTCCCATGTGAAAGTGAATTTTATCTGGCAATTTTTTTCTTTTCCTTCTCATGAAAAGAAAGTTAATGCCAGGTTCGTTACCTGCCTCATCTGCCAAAAAAAAACTCTCAAGAGGGACCGAAAATGTAAATGTATGTGTCTTGTAAAGCGCACTGCTGCCCTGAGGCGTCGTGGCGCTGTAGACCACTGGGGAACCCGTCCTGGCTATCCCTGTGAGATGGTCCCTACTGGGTATCTCCAAGGTGAAACCAGGCATCCCCGGCGAATGTGGGGGGCCGTTGTAGAGATGAGGCAAGTTAATGCCCAGAATTGCCGAGTGTGATCCCTCATTAGAGTAGGCACCGAGGCGAGAATTATCGAGTCCGCTGACCATGGTCCACAACCCTGCCGCGTCGGGAATTGAACCCTGGTCTCGGGCCGTTCTCTGCTTCCGGGTCTGCTGCCTCTAACCAGTGAGCCACACCACTCCACAACTTCGAGATTTGGTGGATAATCCCCGACCTGCAAAAACATCCACCAATGACTTAGCAATAAGTGAGTCAGAGGCAAGGGAAACGGTTCCAAATCTGTAAAAGAACTTTAGGCAGATGAGATTGACTTGTGTAGCATGTGGAAAATTAATTTCATGCGGAGAGATGAGTATTACTTTAATAAATAGATCATATGAAAATCATCAATGTCCAAAACGTCCTAGAAAGTAATTTTTGTCATTTTTGAGGAAGAGAGATAACCTACAGTGGTACGGGGTCGTTTTCGTTCGTACTAGGGGGGCCAGGTGACATTCGTTCGGGGTGGCTTAGGGGCATTTAAAACAACTTCCCTGATACAGGTAGCATATACAGTAGAGGCTAAATACCAGGATCTTTATCGATTACTGTATGCTGTAGAAAAATGAAAAACACACAACAAACTTGGACCATTCATATTTTCAATGTTTCTGCGTACTATACTTTTTAACCCTTAACTAATTGAGCTGCTTCATTTCACCTGCTTTTTTTTTAACAAAAAAAAAATCGGAAACAGTGGCCATTTCTTCGAAACTTACCAATCTACGCGTTACAACTACGTTTGCTTTTTCAAAAACCTTTAATAAAAATGTTGGTGCCCAAATACGGGCTTACAACTCCGTGGGCCGGCCACGGAGCAGGCTGGAACTGTAAATGGGGGGGGGGTATTTATTTGTGGAAAACATAACAGAGAGTCAGTGGTCGTTGATTTCATAGTAAAAAGTGTGACAAGTGCAACAAAATCATATCGAAAATTCATTGTGATCAAGTACCAAAAGTGTCGACAATTCGAACCTTCAATAATAAATACAGTAATCAATGATGCATTAGAACTTAATATCAATTCATTGTTCGAACATGTAATCAGTCTTATCCCATATCAATTCATGTGCTAAAAACTGCATACATATCTCATGATATCAAGGCTGAGCAATCGGGGCACAACAAGGAGTTGAGAGTTTCATTTGTACCGGCGCCATTTTGGGTGAGGTCAGGAAGGTCCAAGTATAGTCAAAATGTCTCCACCAACTCGTGGTTGGACCGGGACCTCTTTCGGCAGTCCAAACGTTTTCGTTGAAGGGTAGCAGAGGGGACTGGTGAAATGAACCATCAGTGAAAGTGGGGTGGGAGGAATCAATTTCTCCTACCGGGTCATACTGGTGTCCCACCGGAACTGATCAAGTTGGTAGTCTTGCAGGATTTTGGTGATTTCAAGACTGAGGCCGGCGCCGGCATGAGAGCGCCGACGTTCCGCGGCTACGTCGTGGTCGTTCCGTGGGTGATCATGGCAGTCATTTCCCATCGGGGGTCGGGGCCCCCGTGGCTCTTATAGAATCTTCAAAGTTGAGGAGAAGGTTTCTGGACGCAGGAAACTAGAAGCGTCGTTGCACCGCAACAGTGAACGAGACCCCCGCTGGGTGAGCGGAGCATCATTGCCTCGCAATAGTGGACGAGACCTTTTGTCGGGTGAGTGCAGCGCTGCTGCATCGCAAGAGTGGAGGAACCCTTGTCGGGTGAGTGGAGCGTTGGGGGTGCAGCTGAGGGGCCCCCACCTGGGAGGGTGGGAGAGGCTCGTTCGCGCCACCTCTCCCTCCCAGCGCTCCCCACGCCAACACCTGGCGTTGATATCCGTGATGTCCGGACCAGGCGATAAGAGGGGGGGGTTGGAGGCAGAGGCAAGACATCCCCCCCCCGTGGCCTGCAAGGCCGCAGAAGCAGGGAATCGGGAGACCAGTACATTTTGGGCCTTCCACCCCACGGCTGATGGCGATTAGCTGGGCCCCGCCCTGCACGTGTCGAGGCCTCATCTTCCGGATGGGCGTAACCGTGGTCCTGTTGCACTTCCGGAGTTTCCGGAATGGGGGTAGGTATCTGCTGATTTGTATCTATTTCATGTTACCGTTAATGGGCGTGGCGGGCGGTGGGACAGACATGCTTGGAGCAGTGGGGGGGTGGCGGAGCCTAGCTACCTCGTGGCTGCCGTAACGTCAAGCTTGGCTTTTTTCACCACTTCCATTTTTCTTAAGGTATTGGTGAAATTGTTTTTGATGGTAAAATGATGTGACTCCTGCAATGTGTCGCTTTTGCGGAACAGATATATGATGTAATTGTGTTGTTAATGTTACGGTGTACATGTAAAAAATGATGCATAAGTGTTGCACGGGCATTGTAGATACTCTCCTATGTGTGCTTAGCAATTTCAAGTCACTTCCTCCGGGTTCATGTGCCTTGTAAATACGTCCCCATGTGTGTCTGGTCATTTGAAGTCATTTTCCTTGTAGTGTAAGGCCCTTGTAAATACGCCCCCATGTGTAAAATTAATTACTTTGCCCTTAAATGTTGCGTTTTCAGTAATTTTACCGAATCAGTAATTTTACCGATTCGGTAATTTTACCGAAAATGCAAGATTGAAATGTGGGTAGCCAATTTTCCATTGGCACATGGCTTTCAGAATCGGTATTTTACCATGGAATACAAATCCATGGTAAAATACCGATTCCTGTGTACATGCACATCTGTGCATGTACACATATGCCATGTGACAGATAGACGTGTCCTTAGGGCATGTCTGTGTGCCACATTCTACACATGCCCGTTTTGGGGTGCTAGATGGTGTCAAAGTGATACCCCCTGCACCCTTGACAAATTCGGTATTTACCGATTGGGTAAATACTGAATCGGTATTTGAATTGAATCCTATGGGCTTCTAGGCCCATAGGATTCAATAGGAAATACCGATTTAGTATTTATCGAATCGGTAAATACCGAATTTTTAAGGAATCGGTAATAAATCAGATGTTGGTACTTACATCCCATTTACCGATTTTGAAATACCGAATCGGTAAAATTCGGTAATATTCGGTATTTCAAAATCGGTAAATGTGATTTACCTACATCTGGCCCTAGGTGTATTATTGTTTTACATAAAATGTTTTAAAACTTTGTTTGAAATGAAATGCATGCACACTTAGGGCCAGATGTAGGTGGTCGTTTCAGGCCATTTACCGACCGGTTACGGCCGTTTTCGGCCGTTTCCGATCGTTAAACGGCAAATCGGTATGTAGGGGCTTAAATCCAAGACCACGTGTAGGTAAATCTACATTTACAGAATCGGAAAAATTATTTGTTCGTTAAAATACCGAATCGGTAATTTTACCGATTCTGTTAATTTGTTATGTAGGGGGGAGTCTTCTGAGTCCCAAAGGCCTTAACGAATCGGTATTTTAGCATGAAATCAGACTTCATGGTAAAATACCGATTCCGGTGTGCATGCACATGTGTGCTCGCACATCTATTTCATGTGAAAGGCAGACCTGCCCTTAGGGCTGGTTTGCTTGCTACATGGCACTTGTGCCTGTTTTGAGGGTGTCAGAGGGTGTCAAAGTGATACCCCCTGCATCCTTGTGCATACTTTTTTTTTTATAGCATTGTCGAATCTAGTTCTTACTGTTATTGATTTACTGTTTGGTAATAGTGGTTAATAACATTTTTTATTATATTTCACCACAGATTCAACTGCAGATTATTTGGGAATTAGACAATGCCATCTAAGGATAGAATTCGAAAGGCTACAAAACGTCAAAGACAGCTTGACCCCGGGAGCCGGCCGCTTATGTCGGGTGCGATCTCAGGCTACACCAGTGCTATAAGACTTTGGGAAGGGGTTGGAGCCAAGCGTCTTCTCCGAGTCCGTGCCATCACACCGCCCCTCGGGGGCCTCCGTCAAGCGGTTTAGGGAGGTACCATATCACATTGTTTTCAAATGCAGTCAGGTCCACAAACGGCCCCCACTTACTTTGAGAATAGTGAAGCTGCAGCAGGTGCAAATAAGGTTTAGACAGTGTTACAAGCGCTGCTCAGAACTCTGAAGTATGGCACCCAACATCCAGGACTTATGCCATTTGTGCAAGGCAGTGACATCGAAGCAACTCAGGGACCAAAACCATGAACGAACACTCATGTATTAAAATTTTAGTATTGATGCTTGACTGAGGCCAAGGAGGTCAGAGTGCATGAGTCTCATGCTCGATCGATTGAGCTAGCCGGATCGGGCAACAAAAAGTATAAAATAGTTATGTAAATAGTTATTTAATAAAATGTTTTACCCTGTTACTTTGCTGGTGTGTTGTATATATTTATAATATTTGCATAGGGTTTGTCGTTGTTTTGGGTGGGGTGGGTGGCGGAGCCGAGCTGTCTTGCAGCCATCATCGTGTGGAGCTCAGTTCATCTCACTAGTTTCGTATTTCTCATGAAGGGTTGTTCTTAATGTTTCTATTTTAGCTAGGTCAAAAAGAGATCCCATTAGTGGCCTACTGATTTTGCTCGATTCCTTTTGTTTTTTTACACGATTTTTCACTATCTGCAAAGACTAAACAGAGTATTGCAACTCTGTGCTCGTTTGTAAATAGAGAATGAACCAAAGAGAACCAATTCTCAAACAGTAAATGCTTGGATAACAATCAATCAAATGGAGAGAGAAGCAGACACGATGGATTAGAACGGGGGCAAATGCCTGCGTTAACTACCCTTCACTATCTGCAAAGAGAGAGTACTACTAAGAGAAAAGAGGGGGGGGGCAGCGTTCAAAGCACATCAGCGTGCATAAACACGAAAAAGTTTTGACCTATCACGTACTTGACATTTGACAGTTTTTGATATTTGCTATTAAAAAACCATTGAAATTCACAGAAAAAACCATAGGTTTTAGACCATATATAGTTAGGGATTAGCATTTACAAAACCTTAATTTACTCGCATAAAACCATAGAAATTCGCATATATAGTTAGATGCAATAACTATATATCGCGCACCCGCAATCCACTGCTGATGATGTCACATATTACATCAATCATGACATGGTCAGTGACATCACTGATGACATCACTGATGACATCTGTAATGACATCACTGATGACATCACTGATGACATCTTAAATGATATCACTGATGACATCACTGATGACATTTCATTTGACATTACTGATCACATCACTGATGATATTATTTATGTGGTAATACAATGAACATCTTCAGACTCTAATATAACCTTAGATACAATCAGTGTAAACAGACACTCAAAGACTGTCACTTATCCATGGAGTTACTCACACACCTAGTCAGTCATGCAAAGAATCAATCACACCTCCGTTTCCTCAACTATACAGTTATACACACCTTACTTATTCAAACATATACTAACACATATTTACTCTCTTATACAATCCCTGATACAAGTTCACAATGATCCATACAGCCACTCACACATTCACTGGCTCTTATGCACCGTTATTTATATATGTCAGCTCTCACATGTACTGTGTTTTACATATGTACTTACTTTGACATGTAGCACTGAGAAATCCATTCAATCACCAATACACTTATGCAGACAGTCAACCGCCCATACAGCTGTTTCCACATGCACTTTTGAACTCATACATCTAGTGAATCAACTACTCACACATCTATGCACAGAGTCATACACCTCCCAGCCACCCACACACACACTCAGTCTCCCATACAAATACTTGGGCAAACAATCAATAACCCTTATAGTTACTCATATAGCTACTGATTAACACATGCAGCAGTTTACAGAACAACAGACATAATGATGCACAAATTAAGACAGTTTAGTTACTTACCCATGCACCCAGTGAGACACATTTAATCACTCACTCATACAGTCAGTCATGCACCTACTAAATCCTTCATCCAGACACTTATACATCCACTCATTCTTCAATATGTAAGACATATTTTAACACACAGTCACTGGATGATGTCATCAGTGATGTCATCAGTGATGTCACTGACCATGTCATGAATGATGTAATATGTGACATCATCAGCAGTGGATTGCGGGTGCGCGATATATAGTTATTGCATCTAACTATATATGCGAATTTCTATGGTTTTGTGCGAGTAAATTAAGGTTTTGTAAATGCTAATCCCTAACTATATATGGTCTAAAACCTATGGTTTTTTCTGTGAATATATATATATATTTATATATATGTATATATTTTTCCAACAATCCCCCTTGCAGAGGAAAGATCAGCCGCACACCACAGAGAGCCTTGTATTCTTTATTTGTGAGACGAACGGCAATCCAACATGTTTCGTTCAGCTTTGAACTTCTTCACAGGTACGTCCCTCACATGACGTCAGGTGCTTAGGAAACAACAGCAAAGTGTCTTATATGCAATTGTTCGCCCCCTGGTGGGCGTCCACAGTGGGTTGCAAGGTCTTCTGGTAATTGTTGTTTCCTTAAGCTATTTTACCTCGTTTTGTACCCTCCATTGGGTGTTTTAGTTTCTGAATATCAGGTCCGTTGTGCTCCAGGTGCAACCATTTTCAAGTTGTGCCGGGAACCCTGCCGAAGACAGTCTTCGATGTCACCTGTCTGCCCTTTTGCGCTTCCGCGATCCAACAAAGGGGGCTCAGATTCGGGCAGACACTGGCGTACTTTCGGGCAGTGATTCGCTGCGACAGAGCCACATCGTTATGTATTTTTCCAACAATCCCCCTTGCAGAGGAAAGATCAGCCGCACACCACAGAGAGCCTTGTATTCTTTATTTGTGAGACGAACGGCAATCCAACATGTTTCGTTCAGCTTTGAACTTCTTCACAGGTACGTCTCTCACATGACGTCAGGTGCTTAGGAAACAACAGCAAAGTGTCTTATATGCAAATATTCGCCCCCTGGTGGGCGTCCACAGTGGGTTGCAAGGTCTTCTGGTACTTGTTGTTACCTTAAGCTATTTTACCTCGTTTTGTACCCTCCATTGGGTGTTTTAGTTTCTGAATATCAGGTCCGTTGTGCCCCAGGTGCAACCATTTTCAAGTTGTGCCAGGAACCCTGCCGAAGACAGTCTTCGGTGTCACCTGTCTGCCCTTTTGCGTTTCCGCGATCCAACAAAGGGTGCTCAGATTCGGGCAGACACTGGCGTACTTTCGGGCGGTGCATCGCTGCGACAGAGCCACATCATTATGTATTTTTACAACAATCCCTCTTGCAGAGGAAAGATCAGCCACACACCACAGAGAGTCTTGTATTCTTTATTTTTGAGACGAACGGCAATCCAACATGTTTCGTTCAGCTTTGAACTTCTTCACAGGTGCGTCTCTCACATGACGTCAGGTGCTTAGGAAACAACAGCAAAGTGTCTTATATGCAATTGTTCGCCCCCTGGTGGGCGTCCACAGTGGGTTGCAAGGTCTTCTGGTACTTGTTGTTTCATTAAGCTATTTTACCTCGTTTTGTACCCTCCATTGGGTGTTTTAGTTTCTGAATATAAGGTCCGTATATATATATATATATATATATATATATATATATATATATATATATATATATATATATATATATATATATATATATATATATATATATATATATATATAAGATTCCTTAGTGAGAAACCATTTAAAAAAAAACAACACAAAAGACAGGTAAAATTGCAGAGTTGGGGGGATTTTTCCCTTGCGGGAAATGCAAGGCCTGCACAGGGTGTAAAAGAGTGCGGAAATATGACATCCCTGGCACCGGCATTTCCAAACCTATTAAGAAGTTCCTAACATGCAGCACAAGCTATGCAGTCAGTTTATTGCCTGGTCTGCCCCTGTGGGTTAAGATACATCGGAAGTACGATCCACCAACTAAAAATCAGGGTACTTGAACACCAAAGGGCAATAGAGAAAGCTGACCCAGCATACCCTGTCGCGAGACATTTTGACCAAGTGCATCAACGAGACAGGAATAAACTGCAGTACTTTGGCTTAGACTATGTGCCGGAAAATCCGAGAGGTGGGGACAGGTTGAAAGCATTGAGACGCTTGGAATCAAGGTACATTATAGACCTTATGACCAAAGTACCGATGGGATTGAACAGCGGGGAAGAACTGGCTGTACATCTGGGGAAATAGTTGAGTGAGACATCTACCAGCCAGAAGGTGTATTCCCTTCCAAGTTTGAATACTTGCTTCCATGAGACACTTTAACATTATAGACTGAAATTTGAGTTAAGTTTTACTGTTTATTTTTTCCCCCTTTTCAAAACTGAACGCAGAAGAACTTGGGGGGCTGGGGCACTGTATATAAATTGCACTGGAGTAAGCTGGAATATAGGACTCGCCAATACATGGCTTGATGGACTTTGGAAACTTTGAAATGAGGGGGCTATATGGCTCTAAGCTCCCGCCATCTTTCCCCGGATGTGTGTAACACGGGGAACCATGCCGATACACGGCAATATCTACCCAGTTTCCAATATGGGGTAAAACGTACCTAAAGGTTGATATGTATTTACATGTTCCAAGATGGCGCGACCCAAATATCATTGGAGTCCGTCAACCATGTTCATGATTGTCTGTAGCTATATCCCAGGCCAATCCCCACAATGTAACTGACACTGATGAAGGCGTAATGCTGAAACGCGTCTGTTAAACCTTTGTGAATAAACCTATGGTGTGAGCACTGCAAAAACTTTAGTTCCACGAGTGCGGTTCTTTGGAAGAAACGAGTTCTGAAGCAGAGCAGAGTGTTATTGCGGGTACCCATTACCGCATACCGCACCCGCCCGCGAGTGCCCTGACTTTCCAGTGGGACAGGGAGCGTGATGTAAAGACGGGCACCACTGCAAAACCGAAGCGCACAAAAAACAACAAACAACGAACCGGAGGAAGGAGGCGAACTGTTGAAGACCGGAAGGACGACGCAGAAAACGCAAACCTCACGGTGAGAGCGCGAGCCCGGATCCATACGGGCGGCGGTGCATTAGCAGCAGGGCGACAGTGGTTTACCAAACTGGTGCTCACACCAATTCTCACAAAGTAACAAGTGTAATCCATGAGAGGATATGTACTGTGAGGACACGCGCAGGGATGCAGCGAAAGGAATGTTCAAAAAACAAGAGACTATAACAGCAAGCTCTAGTGCAAGCGCAGCTCCCCAACAGCCCAAAACAAAACTTAACGAACTCTTGGTGAAACTTGAGAGACTTTACGAAAGAGAAATTCGGAAGTGGTGGGAGGCTACGAGCCTCCAGAGTTACATAGACGATAAAAGGGTACCAAGAGGTCTAAGAGTGTATACGATTCCCTCCTATGAGAACCCGGACCCCCAGCTCTTAACTGAGTGGGCAGAACACACCGCACAGTATTGCGAAGGAACACTGGCAAAACTAGTGAGATACGCGTGGAGTGACCGTGAAAAGACTCTAGCGGAGATACAGACATTGGTGGAAGAACTGCTAAAAGAAGAGAAACCGGAAAAATTGACAACTCTGAAGGATCAACTTAAAATCCGTCTGAATAAATACGAAGAAAAAATCAAAACTCGTAAACAAGAGAAATACGCAAGAGACGAAAACGACTACTTGTCTGGCAGAATATTAACATTTGCCAAAAAATACGACGCACCGAGAAGAGAAGTTGATCGCAAAAGAGCCCAAGGCGCAGTATCACCAGCGAACACATCGGAATCCGAAGTCACCGATAGTGAGGCGGTGGAGGAACAAAGAAAAAGATCGACAGCTGGGAAACAAAGGGGAGGACAGACACCCATCCCTCCTCCTTTTCACAACGAATGCACAGTAATCCGCCAGTCATGGTTACGAGGCGGCAAGAACAAGCCTCCGGAAAACGAAGTAGGAGGAGAACAAGGAGAGCAGGGGGAGGCAGAAAGAGGAAGGGCCCAGAGATGGAGGAACAGAAGAAAGCCCAACAAAAAGTAACTACCACTCACACAGACGACCTCACAGTGGTTAACTTATCGGAGAGAGAGTTAATGGAAGCAGAAATGAACTTACTTAGCAGGGGCCTAAGCTTCTGCCCCAACAGTAAAAGCGAATATACACAGATGAGGATCGATCTGCATGCATTTGTGAGGAAACTCAAGTTACATAAATATCACCAACTAGAATAAACACTAAAGGATCAAAATTTGTGAGAAAGAGACTAACTGCTACCGACATTCTATCCTGTGAAGATCTGAGAGGGATAGAGAACTTGGAGAACTTAAGAATGGAAAGAGACACACAAACATCACAGGGTAATACCATGATCGACAGAGCCACAACCAACGAGATTGCTCAAGAAAGAGAAGATAATGGTTTCAAGCCAATATCGACATTTTGCCCCGTAATTCCTTGGGATGCAATAGATGCCTTCTCTGAAACTGTCTTAAATGACCTGGTGTCTTTAAGAGGGAAACGAGAACGGCAAACAAGAAAGATAACATCAACTCACAAGAAAGAGAGGCTTTACGAAACCTTGAAAATGATGAGAACACGATAATTAAGCCCTCAGACAAGGGCGGGAACGTTGTGTTACTGACACAGGAATATTACCAAAGAGAGGCACTAAGACAACTTTCGGACACGCAATATTATCGAGTGACGGAGGAGAAACAGTACAAACATGGCATAAGAAGATATGACGAACTGGTCAACAAGTGGTACAAGAGACTAATGTTGGGAAGTGAAGAAAACATGTATCTAAGAAGTACCAACCCCACGATCCCCACCTTCTACCACTTACCTAAGCTACATAAGAACGCAAAGGAACCCCCGGGAAGACCAATAGTGTCATCTATGAATGGACTAACAGAAAACATGTCAAAATTCATTGACAGCTTCTTATTCCCTTTGGTAACCCAACTCAAATCCCATGTAAAAGACACCAAAGACTTCTTATCAAAAATCTCTGACGTAACATGGGATCCATCATACCTGATGATTGTATTGGACATAACCAGCCTATACACCAACATTAGACATGAACTAGGCTTGGTAGCAGTAGAGCACTTTCTCAACAAAAGACCTGCCAGGTTTGCATTACACAACCGTATGTTGCTAGAATTTATAGAGTTCTGCTTAACAAGCAACATTTTCCTGTTTAACGACCAGCTATATACACAAGTCTCTGGGACCGCGATGGGCACCTGCTTTGCTCCCAGCTACGCGAACTTGTTCGTCGGCTGGTGGGAGGAGCGGGTGCCCATGGTCCTTCAGACTGAGGGGCAGGAAACAGAGAGAGTGATACGGTGGTTCAGGTATATTGATGACCTCTTCATCGTGTGGCAAGGGACGGTGGAGGGGGCGCAACAATATATAAGAATCCTGAATGACAACAACTGTAACCTACACTTCTCAGGCACGATAAGTTCAACAGCTGACTATCTGGACCTGAGGGTGAATGTAGACAACAATAGGTTACATACATCACTGTATCGTAAACCGACGGCAGGCAATTCCATTCTGAGAGCCGACAGTAACCACCCAAAAAGGTTGATACAAAGTATCCCGTACGGTGAACTGCTCAGGGTGAAAAGGAACAGCAGCAAAGAGCAGGACTTTGAGAAAGCAGCAGAGGGTTGCATAGAAAGGTTCTGCAGAAGAGGATATGATCCGGTGTCTCTGGACAAAACCTTGAAGAAAGTGAGGAAAATTAAAAGGGAAGACCTTCTAAAACCGAAACCACCAAAAGAACAATCTAATAATGAAGGGAAATTTCACCTAATAACACCATACACCAGCGACTCTATAGGATTAAGGAAAATCTTGCAAAAAAATTGGCACATCCTGAGAACTGATCCTATATTAAAAGATGACATCCAACCAAGCCCCTGATCACTTACCGGAAGGCAAGGTCACTGAGAGATTCCTTAGTGAGAAGCCATTTAAAAAAAACAACACAAAAGACAGGTAAAATTGCAGAGTTGGGGGGATTTTTCCCTTGCGGGAAATGCAAGGCCTGCACAGGGTGTAAAAGAGTGCGGAAATATGACATCCCTGGCGCCGGCATTTCCAAACCTATTAAGAAGTTCCTAACATGCAGCACAAGCTATGCAGTTTATTGCCTGGTCTGCCCCTGTGGGTTAAGATACATCGGAAGTACGATCCACCAACTAAAAATCAGGGTACTTGAACACCAAAGGGCAATAGAGAAAGCTGACCCAGCATACCCTGTCGCGAGACATTTTGACCAAGTGCATCAACGAGACAGGAATAAACTGCAGTACTTTGGCTTAGACTATGTGCCGGAAAATCCGAGAGGTGGGGACAGGTTGAAAACATTGAGACGCTTGGAATCAAGGTACATTATAGACCTTATGACCAAAGTACCGATGGGATTGAACAGCGGGGAAGAACTGGCTGTACATCTGGGGAAATAGTTGAGTGAGACATCTACCAGCCAGAAGGTGTATTCCCTTCCAAGTTTGAATACTTGGTTCCATGAGACACTTTAACATTATAGACTGAAATTTGAGTTAAGTTTTACTGTTTATTTTTTCCCCCTTTTCAAAACTGAACGCAGAAGAACTTGGGGGGCTGGGGCACTGTATATAAATTGCACTGGAGTAAGCTGGAATATAGGACTCGCCAATACATGGCTTGATGGACTTTGGAAACTTTGAAATGAGGGGGCTATATGGCTCTAAGCTCCCGCCATCTTTCCCCGGATGTGTGTAACACGGGGAACCATGCCGATACACGGCAATATCTACCCAGTTTCCAATATGGGGTAAAACGTACCTAAAGGTTGATATGTATTTACATGTTCCAAGATGGCGCGACCCAAATATCATTGGAGTCCGTCAACCATGTTCATGATTGTCTGTAGCTATATCCCAGGCCAATCCCCACAATGTAACTGACACTGATGAAGGCGTAATGCTGAAACGCGTCTGTTAAACCTTTGTGAATAAACCTATGGTGTGAGCACTGCAAAAACTTTGGTTCCACGAGTGCGGTTCTTTGGAAGAAACGAGTTATGAAGCCGAGCAGAGTGGTATTGCGGGTACCCATTACCGCATACCGCACCCGCCCGCGAGTGCCCTGACTTTCCAGTGGGACAGGGAGCGTAATATATATATATGTATATATATAAATTTGGAAATGGCACGAATCCAATATGCTGAGTAAAGATGAATTTCTCTCTCTTCGCAATAGCCAACCCCTTACCCCTGCCTTTTACCATCTGCCCAAATTGCACAAAGACAGCAAACGCCCACCGGGCCGTCCTATCGTGTCATCCATTGGGAGCCTGGCTGAAAACATGTCCCGTTTCATTGCTAAATTTTTATTTCCCCTGGTAATGACTTTAACATCATATGTCCAGAACACCAAGGACTTTCTAAATAAAATCCGAAACATCAAATGGGACGAAGGCTTCCAACTAATTGTGTTGGACATTACAAGTTTGTACACTAACATAGAACACCGGCACGGCTTGGAGGCTCTTCAGCACTTCCTGAACTTAAGACAACTAAGATTCACAAGGCATAATACCATGATCCTTGAATTCACTGAGTTCTGCTTGAATAACAATATTTTCTTGTTCGAGGATCAACTGTTCAGGCAGGTATCTGGAACGGCGATGGGTACCTGCTTCGCTCCCAGCTATGCGAACTTGTTAGTTGGCTGGTGGGAGGAGCAGGTACCCAGGAGCTGCAGTGTGGATGGGACAGAAGGCAGGACGGAGGGTGGTTTCGGTACATCGATGACCTGTTTATTGTCTGGCGGGGTACATCTGAGACAGCACAGACCTACATCAATCTGCTTAATGAGAATGATTACAATCTGCACTTTTCAGGGACAGTGAGTCCGGTGGCAGCGGACTACCTTGACTTGAAGGTGTTCCCTGATAACAACCAAATACACACAGCCCTATACAGAAAAACTACTGCCGGCAATTCCACACTTTTTGCCAGCAGTAGTCATCCACCGCAACTCATCAAGAGCATCCCCTACGGAGATCTCCTCCGACTCCGGAGAAACTGCTCGAAATTAGAAGATTTTGAGTCAGCAGCGGTGGAATGTGTGAATAGGTTTTTGGCCAGGGGATATGGTGAAGTTCTATTAAGCAATACCCTGAAGAGAGTAAGTGCCATTCCTAGAGACTCCCTGCTGACACCGAGATCCAACATAAGGAAGGATCCGAAAGCTATAATGGCTGACAGTGGGAAGTTCAGATTAATAACTCCCTTCTCCGCTGGGGCAGGTGACTTGAGGGCCATGCTTCGCAGAAACTGGCACATTCTCCAGACTGATAATGTGCTTAGGGAGGATTTACCAACTCACCCACTTATCACCTTTAGCAAAGCTAGATCACTTGGGGACCCTCTAGTGACCAGTCATTTAGAAAAACCTCCACCCAAAAGTAACACTCTAAGAACGATGGGCGGGTTTTACCCATGTGGCAAGTGCAAGGCCTGTGCAGGTAGCAAAAGGGTGTTGTCCGTTGTTGTTCCTGACACAGGCAAAAGAATGCAGATCAAGAAATTTATCACATGCAGCACGCCCCTAGCGGTCTATTGTCTAACCTGCCCATGCGGTCTCCGCTACATAGGGAGTACCATTAATATGCTGAAACTACGGATCCTGGAACATCTCAGAGCGATTGATAAGGCGGATCCATCTTACCCAGTCGCCCGGCACTTTGCCGAGAAGCATAACAAAGACCGTAGCCAGCTACAATACTTTGGCCTGGATACCATCAAAAACAGTGCTAGGGGGGGAGATCGCCTACGACGACTACGCAGGCTAGATTCACGATATATCGTAGATCTGTCCACCAAGTGGCCTAGGGGAATGAATAGTGGGGAAGAAATGGTATTCCATTTAGGTAAATGATGTAATAGATCCCCTGTAGGTCCCATTTTGTGTGATTAACTTTCTGGAATTTGGATATTGCCCCAGTATGCAATGAGATTCAGCACCCTGCTGCTGAAGTAAAGATATAATGTTCTCTAATGATTGGGGCAAGATGCATCATTATGTATTAATTGTATGAATTTTGTGTGCTATGACCAACTATTGGGACACGTCGTCTGATGGTATTTGATTATGTTTCTGAAGCCTCATAAGACACTGTGTACATTAGTGATCATTTATTGTCTAGTATTTCTCTATGATGAATTTAGGTTCAAAGGGCTCTTTGATTCCTAATAGGAGATTACTATGAAAGACAGCACATCTGACTTTGTTAAAGCACGATAGAGATATGCACTGATTTCCTGTTGGTTCTCTTTTTAGTTTGTCTATGCTCATACAGATACCCTTTTCTTTAATTTCGGGCATATATCCCGTTTCGTGCATGGGTTGGATTCACTAATTATTAACCTTTAATAATGTGTAGTCATATTTGGCTCTTGTGGGCTGCAAAATATTAGAGGACAAACGCCGATCCACGGCTGTATGTTATGCGCATTTCCTGCACAGTGATCAATTAGACCTTCCACCATAGCGTCTGTACCTATCTGTAGGTTGCATAATGTCACACTGCATAGTGTTTTGAGTTTTGTGTATACGGTCTATATTAACCACTACAAAATGGAGCACGCAGTTAATGGGAGGGTTAGAGTCCTCTTTCTATGCTCACTACTGTGATGTCACCCTTACACGAATCAGATGTTTATATATATGTACCTGGGTTGTGCGTGTGGACACACACACACAGTGAAGAAGGCAGACCGCAGAAACGCGTCTGTGGTGTAGCTTTTGAAAAATAAACAAACTCTGTGACGAGGAACCTCCCGAGTGCTGTTTTCATTCCTGGGGATCAGCTAGGAATCGACGAGCGTAATATATATATATATATATATATATATATATGTGTGTGTGTGTGTGTGTTTATAGATATACATAAGTGTATATATATATAATATTTATATAAAATGTACTTACTGGCGAACGCCATATGTGTTTTTTGTTTGCGGTCTCCCTCTCTCTCTGGCCATCTTTCTTTATAGCTGCTGCTCTGTGGTTACATTGCGCAACTGGATAGTTTTCGCCTGGTGTTAGCTTTCGCCAGGTGTTTCCTGGGTTGGCTACCTTCATATGCTGTACTTTGGACTGGATGGGGGTCTGGTGATGTTACCTACTGTTTGCACTGTCATTTGGATGGAATGCCCGCCGTTGCAGAATACAGAAAATATCTATATATCACTCTAATCTGTACTAGCTTGATCCTGTGCCTCCTGGAGGCATCCTCCCCAGTTGACTGTGTTTCAGTGTTCTGTTTCCTGACAATATCTATCTTCTCCGTGGATGCATCTTCTACTGGATTGATATTTCTTTGCTTCCTTCATGGAATGACATTTATATTTGAGCCTGCAATAAGAGAGGTTTCTGGATGTGGCTGCCGCTTATAACTACTGAGTGACATCATGATATATATTTTTTACTCTCTACTCTCTTGCTGCTGCTGAAATCAGTGATAAAAAGGTCTCTAAATATTACATTCACCTCATTTATTTTAATAAAATCCTACATTTTCTTTAAGCTAAACCAAGAAAAATCTTTTTTTTCTGTCATAGTTAATCTATTCGCCCTAAATAAGTTCCAAACTTTATATTTATTTTCAAGTTTTAGACACTGTTGTGGAAGTTTTTGCTATGCAGAAAAAAACGTAATCAACTTATATGAAGACGTTGTGACCTTTTGACCTTATTTCAGAATGTGTGTGTCCTTTCTGAGGAGTGCAGCAAAGGGAACAAATTCAGTGTAGAACAGAAAGAGGCCAAAAGGCCCACTACAACCTATCATCACACTTCCTTCAAACCAGAAAACACAAACTTGGACCTCGCTCAGATAGAAGATGTTAGGTTATGTAATGTAATGTTAAGGTTATTTGTAAATCATGCATACTGAGTTTTCTTGGCGCTGAATAACCAGGACTATACTATACATATGACGAATCCAATTACTTGGGAAATAAAGTTTGTTGTCAAAGTTCACCTAAACTGAATGAAAGAGGATATTGAGTGCTAGCTACTTGTATTCCACAGTTTAGTAGAGTCCAGGACAAAGGGGTCAGTTCTAGCTTTGGGAACCTTCAATGGGTGTTAGTCATTGGATCTCAGGTTACATACAGGAAGCTTTGTACCATTCAAATTTGACAGCCAAGAAATCCGGAAATTGCTGGTAGACTCCACGGTGAACTATGAACATAGCTTTAAAGATTCTTCCTGGATGCACGGGGAGCCCTTGAAGTTGCTTCAAAAGAGGAGAAATATGTTGATATTTCAAGACTTTATAGATGAGGCTCACACCCTCGTTTTCAATCAATTAATTTGCTTTTCAGATTTTTGAGGAACTGTTACTACATGGCATTCCCATAATCAACACAAGAGTTTTTAAGATTGTAACTGGAATTAGGTGATTACTATCCAAAAACGAAAAATATTCTGGAAAGTTTTAAGATGAATGAAACATGTGCTTGGGATTTTGGTTACATAGGGACTGAAGATAATACTGGCATAAAAAAGATATGCTAAATTTCACGGCGTCCTAAGAAATCCACTACTAAACCAGCCATAGATTATAGGGAAGTGATGAAGTGATGGAAAGGTCACGTGTAAACCCAAAGATCAACTGAGTGTCTCCTGCATACATGTAAAACATAGCCCCTGCCAATGTTAACAATAGAGCCGAGGGACACATGCAGGTGTTAAACGGGAGAGATGATAAATAGGGTGACCAACCGTCTGTAAATTTCATGGAGAGTCCGTAATTTCGGCCGTCTGTCCGTTGTCCGTGAAGGATTCTTTAACAGACGCCATTTGTCCGTAATTTTAACCGGGCACCAGTCGCACCTCCCTTAAGCCAGCACAGCTTCCACCCACCTCCCTTCTTGACTCCGATGCTGTACCAAAGCTCAGATACTCAGCAGCATTGGAGGGGCACAGCGGGATGGCAACCTTCACACCTCTAGCCCTTGATGAGCTGTTAAGAGGTGCTTGAAGGTGACAGAGGGAGGGGCTTCAAGAGCAAGGGCATCTATTCAGATGCAAACAGCCCTGAATGCGTCATGTCTCTGCAAGTTGTGTGAGACATTTCCTTTCTGCCCAGGGCCCCAAACATCCTACAACCGGCCCGGATTACACCAAGGCAGCACGTGGTTCTCTTCACAGCACAGAACTTAATTACTGTCACTAAATTGTAAACAAACCTCGGTTCTTCAAAAATGCAGTCTATAATGTAATAAAATAAAGAAATGGCACAATCGCACCCACACTCATTAACAAAGTATGGAGGACAATCAGTTAAATCAGTTCTCTTGGAGCATCTCCTTTAAGTACTGTACATCACAATGGGGGATGGCAAAACTAAAATTCTGGGAAGAGAGACTGTCTTCTCAGTGTTTTGTCCAGGAGGGGGTGAGGAGCCCTACCCCACCCTGGAAGAGACCAAGATGATACCAGAATACTGCATGCCCACCTCTGTGCCCACCCTGGTGAATCCTTTTCCCCCTTCTGCCCCCCCGTGATGGCTCCTGTTTCCCCATGTGGTGGCTCCTGTCCCCTCTTCCCCCCCCCCCCGCCTGTGATGGCTCCCGTCCCCCCTGTGGTGGATCATGTCTCCGCCCTGGGTGGCTTCTGTCCTAGTCCAGGGATGGCTCCTGCAGCGAGGGTGAAGTTCTTGATGGGCCTCTTCTCAAATAGGCTCCGCTCAAAATTAATATGAAAAGTTGGGCAAGTGAGTAAGTGAAGGAATGGGTGGATGGCTGGATGAATTAGTGAAAGGGTGAATGGATGAGTGATAGATTGAATAGATGGATAATGAGAGAGGATGGATGGATTGACGAGTGAGTGGAAGGATGGAAGAGAGAAAAGGTAAATAGCTGGATGTATGGGTGGAAGGATAGCTGGATGGGTAAAAAGGTGGACGGATGAGTGAAAGGATAGATGGATTGATGAATTGATAAGGGCAAGGGTGAATGGATGGACGGATGAGTGAAAGGGTGGATGTAAGGATGGATGAGTGAGTGAAAGGGAGGGTAGATGGACAAAAGGATGAACAGATGAGTGAAGGAGTGAAAGGATAAATGGATGAGAGAAAGGATGGATGAGTGATATGGTCAATGGATGGATTCATGAGTGGATGAGTAGATGGATGGGTGGGTGGATGGAAGGAAGAATTGCTAAGTGAAAGGGTTGATGGAGAGAGAAAGGGAGGATGATGGATAACTGAAAGGGTGGATGGGTGGAAGGATGAGTGACTGGGTGGATGGATGAGTGAGAGAAAGGATGGCTGGATGGGTGAAAGGGTAAATGGCTGGATGGATGAGTGAATGGATGGGTAGAAGAGTGGATGGATGAGTGTACAGATGGATAGGGTGAAAGGGTGGATGAATGGATAAAAGATGGATGAGTGAAATGATAGATGGAAGTATACATGATGGGTAGGTTTGCAAATGGTTGAATATGTTTGGACATGGATGGGCTTACTTATATACTATTGCGCGACCTCTGATGTGTCTGTAAAACTTATCCAATTGTCCTGAATTTTTGTCCTGAATTTTGACCTCCTGTCCTGAATCTGTGTCCTGAATTTTGACCCTTTGTCCTGAATTTTTACACTCGCCGTCCTGAATTTGCACCAATGCCAGTTGGTCACCCTAAGGATAAAGGGAATTCTGAGGGATGCCACAATTGAGAACTTTGGACTTAGACTCGATAATGTGAGGGACACATTCTGAAACTGTTCTAGTAAGATACCGGCCATTTTAAAGCTGTACTTTTACCTAAATATGAAATTCCATGCCTCTACTAGTAGTTTCTAGTATTAGAACACAAATGTTTTTTAAAACATCTTCCATGTGCATCATTTAAATAAAAAAAATCACAATACTTCCTTCAGTTGTTTTTTTAATTTTGTTACGGTACATTTCCGTTATCAATGAGTTCTTAAATAACAGGTGCCAAATTCCAGGAAAAAAAGTCAACATTATAATCATAGGAAATATTCAAAAACAGTCCTCACCTGGTCATCAAGAATGGTTAAATTATAAATAAGAAAAGATCTGCCTGGAGGAAAGGTAACATTATCGCTCACTGGTCTAATGTCTTCCTCTGGTGCATTTGGACCGTCTACTACCTGAAAATAAATTATGAAGTCATTACTTATAAAGCAAACAATATAAAGAACATTTATTAAAAAATAATTAAAATATGTTTATGTAGCAGGTTATGTGAGGCGTGATGTGTAACATGTCATGGTGGCTTCTTATATGTTTGTGTATTAGATGGATGGTTTTCGGATGGCACTACAAATGTATTTGGGAAAAACAATGGTTCTTGTGGAAAATACAAAAATATTTAATAATTACCATGCACAGTGGCAGATAATACTAGAAAAGGATGTTGAAGGAGATACACTCATACAGAATGAAATCAAGAGACCAAATACTGTTGGCACAAAATCATATATATATATTTGAAAAAATATGTATAGTGTGCTCAGTGTCCCAAGTGAAAGTAGAAACAACACATTTTAAATGACAGACATGTGACATACATTTCTTAGTAAATAAAGCCAACCAGCAGTCTCCTTTTCAACAGAGCGTCCTCCTGGGTCTCCTTTCCCCTGCCTATACTCCTTCTGAGTGCACGTATTAACTGTCTATATTTCAACAATTGGGTGGTTGGCATTTGGTATTCCTTTTGTTAGATAGCCAAAGGGGACTACTCCATTGGTGACCCATACTTCTGCAAGCAGGGTGATGCTTATATTATCTCAGCCCTTTAAGACTCTCAGTACAGTCACTTGTCTCATCCTTGCACCTTCCCAGAGTGGAGTGTGGGACGTGAGCCTCTTGTCCCATCACAGCTCTCACAGTAAGCTTATCCACTGTCACCAGGCACGACCTGTGATTCAGCCTGACCCCATTTAATGCATGTAAATAGCTTTGGTTGCTCATGCCCCATCTATCCGTCTGAAATGCTGGGTCCACTCATTCCGCATATGCCCATTCATTCACTACACGGAACTAACTGTGCCACCTTATAATATCATTTGACATTGAGAGCACTATACTTCCTTCAAATTTGGAGCATTGCAGGATCTGCATCAGTATTCGAGGTTGACCGCCCGCCCAGAGAAATGTCCCCACCAGAACATCCACCAGTGCAAAGAACGTCTTTGGGATTCCATATGGTTTATTTTGTAGGATGTATAGCAAGCAAGGGAGTGCGACCATTTTAAATATGGCCGACTAGCCCAGTAGGGGAAGTGGCAGTGTGCCTATGTTTAACATACCTCTACAGTCCCTGGAGCAGGGGGGAGATTTTCCTTGTAGTATGACACAGCATCTTTGGTGCCCCAAATGCCCATATATTTTAACTTGTGATGTTCCACTTGTAGGGTCAGCATTAAATCTTCTCTCTGTCCCCAACCCCCATCGGGAACAACAGGGATTTCTCTCAGTTTATCTTGAATCCCAAAATCTCACCAAACACCCGTAATATAACATGAATTCAGACCAGCGTTTGTTCTGTCTTAGTTAGGTATAGAAGTATGTCGTCTGTATATAGCGATAGTCTTAAGTCCCAACCTGAGTCGCCCGTCCATCCCCAGATTTGCACCATCTATTCTCATCAACTCCACCTGCTGTTCCACCGCCAATGCAAACAGCATTGGCAAAAGAGGGCAGCTCAGTCTTGTACCTCGCCGAATTGGGAAACCCTCCAGAGAGGTAGCCATTAATTTTTAATCTAGCTTGTGACCTTGTGTGCAGTAGTTTGATCCACTTGATATAGCGGGCCCAACCCCCATTTTTCAAAGAGTGCGAACAGTAAAGGCCATTTCACTGAATCAAATGCCTTGTTGGCATCCAATGACACCATGGCCCATGGTTCCCCATCCTTACCCATCTGCGTTATGTTGTTGTGGAGGCATTTCAAGTTCAAGCTAGTTCCCTAAGAGGAAAGGGTATGCCCAGCAATGGGTTCCATACCAGCGGTGAGGACGAATCTAAAATCCCTTGTGCTATGCATTTTGTCAAACCTAGATGACATATAGTGGGAGTGTGAATAAAAGGAGTATTCCCTATCCTGCCCATGGAGGGCCCTCCAACCATCGTTCAGTCCCAGCATCTGTGTAAATACCTCCATTCTCCCAGCTGATATCATTGTAATATTCAACATGGCCTGTGAGCCAGATTGTACCATAGACCTGCATGTTGTTCTGAAATATAGTGTTTTTCCATGTACATATTAGAAACTTTTTGAGTCTTATTTCTGCCTCAGAATCCAAAAAAACGTTTTAAATAGATATAAAAAGACAATTCTTTTCAAAAGGTATAACTCAGGCTGGACAGTTTATGGATTGTGATTGCTGTGTCAACCCCTATTGGGGAACTACCACCGAGTAAACCTAGAACGCTCAATCTGATACACTTTAGAAAAACAAGTGTATAAGAGGAGCTACTAGGTTATGTGACTGAAGTACCATAGAACATCAGGTCTAAGGACATCAGTGGTTAACAACAATACCCACCATGGAGTCTGTGCAGTAACTACTGACTGCTTAGGATCCAGAGAAAATTCCCTACAATATTATTTAGGAATATTGTATGGTTGTAATTAAACACACCATTCAAATGTTGTAGCTTGAAATGCATAGCAAGGACATTTCGTTGCTGCACCGCAACTGTTTTCCGCTTATTGGTCGCTTCTTGAAGGAGTGTAATTCCTGGTGGAATATTCAGTACAATTTTAAATGTTTCTGTGTGCAGTTACAGCCTATGGGTTTCTGTACTTTGGATCATATAGGTCTTGCAGACGAAAACAGAGAAAATTCCACTGGGTGACTAGAAATACTAAGTGGAATATACTCCACTAGAGACAGACAGTTGAAAGATGCAACTGGGGGTGTCCTAGATTTTTTTCTAGAGATTATTTGATGTCCAAAAGCCAATCTGTGAGGTACTGGATACATTATAATAAAGTGTAACATCATTTAAACAAAAATTGATTGCCCTTGTAGAACCTTGTAGTGTAATGATGAAGCCCAAAAATTCGTTCAGTAGCAGAACCGTAGCAAGCGGTAATCAGCTGCAACAAACACATTTAATCAAGCACTGAAAGAGACAGCGTAACTTACCTCTAAAGTCACAATCACTGTGCCATAGGTTCCCTTCTCTCTAATTAACGTGATCGGCACAGACTTGTTCGTACCTCTGGCCTCTGTTACTGTAATTAAGGAAGACTAATGGAAAAAAAGTGAGCAGCAATTAGCAAATGATTGAAGAGCAAAGAAAGATATTACCATTTTACCATACAAAGAGCAAATCCCATGCAAAGACGTTAATGCAGTTAGCAAATGGGTTACCCAACCAATGAGTGCAGCAATTCATATTTACATTGGAAGAAAAAATATTAGATACTAGCTACCATTATCGATGCGCATGTCATGGAATATTGTTCTTGTACTTAATTGCAGTAGCAACTCAGTGTATTCTACAGGGCCACTCTATGTATCTTAGAACTACTCGTGAATACTTGTTTTTGGCTGAAATCTTGATCATTAATATAAATGAGCTGGGCTCTGATCCACATGACCGGTGCTATTTTTGTTTTATAACATATTTTTATTTGACATTTTCACTGAGCTTCTATTAACATTAACAGTATACTGTCCAGGAAAGTGAACCAAACAGTGCTGTGCCCCCCTCACCCAAATACTACAAGGGTAATAGAGCAAAGTGAGGTATGTCTAATGTCCCTACATCACTGTAGTTCCTGGCCTCCTCCCAGGCTCGTAGGGTTGCTTCCTGCTCCAGCCCCTCTCTAAGTACACTGCCCTCAGGGGCGGCTCTAGGCTCATGGCGGCCCTGGGCAGGGAGCTTAGGTAGGGGGCCCCGGAAGAGGGTGTCAGGGCGGGGCGGAGCGCGGAGGCCAGTGAAGAGCGAGGGGGGGGGTCAGGGCGTTTGGAAGTGGAAAAGAGCCGGAGGCCGCCAAATCCCTGCCAGGGTCGCCATGCAAATATGTATCCATCCTCAGAGGATTATTATATTAAGGATATATATTGGCGTGGTGGCCCCTGGAGTTTGGTGGCCCTGTGCAGGTGCACAGCTTCACATGTCTAAGGCCGCCCCTGCTGCCCTCAAGCTTCTTTAATGTGTTCCATAGGTTTGCCCATCTATATCTAGGGACTGGTATTGATCCATCTATGTTTCAAGTGTGATCCTGCAATGTCGGGCCCAATCTCTCCAGTCCCTCCCATGTTTTAGGGGCAGCCCCTGGCTGTGTAGATTGGTATTTCCAGGCCCATGCATCCGTCAAGTCCTTCCTTCCATTCCTCTAGTTATGGTGCTGCCGACAACTTACAGTGCCTGGCTATGTCTCTCTTGGCTACCACAAGTCCTATCCACAGTAGGACTCGTTTATACCTTTTGCCCTCAATGTTGTCTGAAATGTGTAGCAGCATGAGTCTAGGGTTGTGAGCCAGTGGTTACTTAAACCTCTGCTCAGACAGGTCTGGACTCCTGCCCAAAAAGAATTAAGAGACAAGCAGACCCAGATTGTGTGTAGAAATTCTCTGCGATGGGTAACTTGAGCAGCATAGACAGAGACGAGGTGATCATGCCCATGCAAAACATACAAGACACACAAGGTGACGGACGGAATGTTACACAATGGCAACTGTTGTTGTTTTTGTTTTTGATCATGCCCATGCGCCATAGTCTGGAATGTATGAGGGAACTTTGTGAGTTGTATGAAACACAATTGAGCAGCTATGGCTGCGTCTCTGGGAGAGCTCATAGTTTCTCACCAATCATTGTCATCTATCTGGTGAAAGTTTCCCATCCAAGTGGCTCTTAAGTCTTGGACAGAGTCTGGCAGGTGTATGATCAGTGGCATGTAAAAAGGGCAGTTCGTAGTGGATGGGAAGGTTGAGTAGCACCTGAGCTTCCTTGGGTCTGAATTCCCCGAAGCTCCATCAGCTTAGAGGTGTAGGGCAGAAGTGAATGTCTGATCTACAGATATCGGAAAAATTGGGTTTTATGAAGCTCGTACTCCGCCAGTAACCTTGAGAAGGCCTATTTGCAGTTCCTATCATAATGTGTCCCACAGAGGTGATACCAATGAGGTCCCACTCTTTGAAGCCATCCAGGCATGTCACCAGTGGCAGCCAGCGCCCGTTCAACATATCGGTTTCTCCGGTGAGGCGCTTGTGCCAACCAAGTTGACAGAAAGACTTGGAAGACTGTGGTGTCATGGAGAAGACGTACATGCTTGTTATCCAATAAAGATTTACAAAAGGGGGTGGTGATGAACAGAGTGTCTGAATTGAGCAGACCACTCTTACCCAGTCCAAAGATCAGGGCTTGATCCATCACCGTTATTTATCTCACTGCCCCATCCCAGCTCAGAACCTGGCTATATGCAAATCAGTCTGTCCCTGGCCCAGTGCATCATGGGAACAGGGCAGACTAAACTACCAAGCCAATTCTTTACCAGAAAGGAGCCAAAAAAAAAAAACGGTGTTGGATCTAGCCCTGATCTCTTGACTGGGTGAGAGCTTTCTGCTTAATTCAGAGACTCTGTCCCTCACCACCCCTTGTTGTAAATATTTTTGTCCACCCTAAGCGTGGAAGGGTATTCTCAGATGTGAGACCCTTGCTCATTGCACCATCAGGATTCAAGCAAACCGGGCCGAAGACGGCTGTAATGCCAGAAACCGGTCCCCGGGAGCTTGTTTCCTTCCCAGTGTAAGAATTGGCTTTTGTAGTTTGGTTTGCCCTGTTCCCATCATGCACTGGGACAGGAACAGACTAATTTGCATACAGCCAGGTTCTGAAACTGGGATGGTGCAGTGAGCTAAAAAACGGTGTTGGATCTAGCCCTGATCTCTTGACTGGGTGAGAGCTTTCTGCTTAATTCAGAGACTCTGTCCCTCACCACCCCTTGTTGTAAATATGTTATCCAATAAAGACTACTTTTATTCATACACCTTGATAACTACTTCTTTACAAAGACTGAGGAAGCATCCGGGTAAGAGGCCCTTGTAATGACCTGTGAGTCATCCTTTTCTATGTATCTTTATGCTATGACCTGCGTGTCATTTCTTCCTGTTCCATGCTTCACATTGTGTCTAGAGTTCCTCATTCTAGAGCCTTCATCCGGTTTGAGTTGCTCTAGAACTCTGTGAATTCAGTTGTTGCTGGCACTGTGTGGATAGGACATCTTACAAGTAGATACCTGCTGTTCCTGAATAAAGAACACCCTTCAACCTTAACCAGTGTACCACGGTTGTACTTCATTACACTGGTGACGACCTAGAAATGGACCCTCAGTCATCTGCACTGCTTAATTACAGACGTCCTAACACATTTTTGAAGTCTGCTGCCCACCCACCCTTTGGCCCGATGATATCACCACTACCCTGCTACTTCAAAGGTACTGTCTGCTCGGTGTAGAGCGGGAATATCGACTGGAAAATATCGAGTTACCTTAATATCGCCGCAGAAATATCTACAAGAAGAAATATCGATGTCAAAAATATAGTTTGACAAGAATATCGACAGACAGGTAAGTAATATCGATAATAATAATATAGTTGTAATAAATATCGTTTACAAAAACATAGTTTACAAAAATATCGTTTTTTAAATAATTATAAGTAATTTAGTGTTTTTAATGAGTATTTTTTAGCATTTTATTAGTTAATTAGGTATTTTATGTTGAATTTAGTGTTAAAAGTTCCGTAGCAGGTTGTGGGTTTATAGGGGAATAGGGTGGGAAGTCATTTAAATATAATAAAATAATTGATTGAATAATGTGTTAATTTAATATAAATAGTTTAATAATTATTAGTTGATTAATTTCAATTAGTTAATTGATAATTAATTATGGTAATTATTTATGTTAATTGTTTAATTCATTTTAGGTGTGTGTACTGGAATTTTAAATCGAAAATGTAGTGAAGTAATAACATTTTAATTGAATAATTAATTAATTAATGATTAATTAATTATAAATAAATAATTTTTATTTTTAAACGAGTAAATACATTTTAGTTTGTGTTGTGGTGTTTATAAGTGTATATGGTGAGAAAGCTGTCACATAAGTAATTATGTAAATATTTTGAAAATACAATACTAATCAATAATTAATTAGTAAATATTAAATGTAATTGAGTAATTAATTTTAGGTGTGTAGGTGTTTGTTAATAATAAAATATTTTAATGTATATATTAAATAAGTTTATAATCTACATTAAATTTAATACTAAATTAGACAGATGGTTTATTATTTTTTTTGAGTTCCTGCGCTTTCCCTACTGTTGCACCCTTTGGAGTGGGAATAGTAATTTTTAGCCCTACGCTATCCAACGTTTTCCCCACTGTTGCACCCGCTGGAGTGGGAATAGTAATTTTTACCCCTACGCTATCCAGCGCTTTCCCTACTGTTGCACCCTTTGGAGTGGGATTAGTAATTTTTACCCCTACGCTATCCAACGCTTTCCCTACTGTTGCACCCTTTGGAGTGGGAATAGTAATTTTTACCCCTACGCTATCCAACGCTTTCCCTACTGTTGCACCCTCTGGAGTGGGAATAGTAATTTTTACCCCTACGCTATCCAGCGCTTTCCCTACTGTCGCATCCTTTGGAGTGGGAATAGTAATTTTTACCCCTTCGCTATCAAATGTTTTAACTAATAATATTTTTTATATTTTAATTAAATGTATGTATTATTGTTGGTATATAATTTTATGTGTTAAATATATGTATATGTACACAACTATTAAGTTTATCATGAAAAAGTGTAGTTAATTTGTTATAAATAGTTAAAATATAAAAGTAATGTAATGTATTTTGTTAACAGTACTTATATTTTGTAATTATTTTATGTAATTTTAATTAATTTAAAAAGTCGATATTTTTAACATCTATATTTATTACATCGATATTTTTGAGTAGATATTTATGTACTTACCTGTTTAGGTATAGGGTGTCGATATTTTTGTAAACGATATTTATGCAACTATATTTTTGTCAACTATATTTTTGTAATCGATATTTAAACACTCTACCATTTGCTCACCCTTATAGCCCTGCGTTTCCTTGCAAAACGCGTCTTTTAAGCAGTAATTAAATTTAAACTTGCCATTTTAATACACACTTCTCTCGCCAGCACCCCTTGCGCAAGCATGTCATCTCTCTGGCAACCTTCCTTGATGTTTTCCTGCAGCGTCATACCTTCTATGGAAATACGCAGCTCCAACAATCCGCTGTCTGGCAACCATAGACTCTCTTTTCTACGGCTCTTACGCAGACTTGCATGGCTTTTCTAAGTTGTTGTGTTTAATAAATATTATCATTATTGTTTTAGTGTAATTATACCCTTGTCCTGATGAAGCCATAAGAAACGACTGGCTGAAACGCGACCACGACTGCGCCAACACCTTTGATAAGGAGTCCTCAAAAAAAGTTTACGTTGGTTCAAATTCCAATACTACCGCCTTGATGAATAATTTCTTAGATGTGTTTTACCTATGGCGCTCGTAGGACTTCCTGGTTGTGTATCACTTTGATTTAAGAGTGGATACCGTGAGAATTTCTTGTGTTTCCTTAGGGTATATATGTTTTGTGTATGTAGTGTATATACTCTACATGTGATGTATATCTTTTGTATATTGTATTGTATATAGAGATGAATGATAGCTAGGGTGTTTCATTGTTGTACAGTCCTTAGTCTATATCTAGTAATTGTTTACATTATTTAATTTTTCCTGTGCCCATTTTGTCATTTGATACGTATATATGTTTTTGTAATTTGTGAACATTAATGACTTCAAAATAGTATAATGAACATCAGGGTAATTAATTATACCTTGCATGTAAATAAATGTTGAATTGATCCCTCTGTACTAATTCTTATTTATACACATCTTTTGATGTCCCTTGCTCAGGTTTAGGAGGGTGATTTGGGCATAACCCCTGTTTTTTTCTAGTAGTTTTTCTAAGCAAGAGAGCACGCTCCATAACCTTCGGTCGGCAGGTTAAACAAAACTTGTCTTGCTACCAATGACTCTTGTTTGACCCAAGGACATACCGGCTATTCACAGCTGTGCATATCCTTACCATGCAAGGGTTACTCCTGCTCTCAAAGCGCATCAACTGCGCTATTTAAAACGGTTTCGTACAAGTACCCTCAAGCCTGCCTCGCTTCCACTTCGCTGGCAGGCACAGCCTTTTCTTTTTACTTTCTCAACCATACGCCATTTGATTGTTTCTTCGCTGGCAGGCACAGTGGTTCACTTTGCCTGCATTCTTCATCCGCTTTCACTGCCTTCATCGGTATTTCGCTGGCAGGCACAACTGTATGCTGTGCTTATTATCACATTCCCTGCCTGTTTTCCTGTAAGGCACAGCTTGCTACCTATAAAAAAAAAATAAGTTCACCTCATCTAAGTGGCCGTGCTCCTTCTACTACCCGCTTCATCGAAGTGACAGGCACACCCCTTTTCACATGCCTGTCTCTACTCCACCACAGTGATAAGCACAATCTCACTCAACATGCTTTTACCACCTTATTATCTACAGTGACGGCCACACCTTTGTTCTCAAAATGCAAAATGTCAAGCCAATTCCCTTTTTCCTCTCCAATCCGGTTGAACCCTCAATTCGCTGGTCAAAGTGGAAGAAGGTTTTTCTCAACTATGGGAAGGTGTATGGTGCGTCACTGAGTGTTGAAAGGAGGTCAGCCTTACTCCTACACTGTCTAGGATCGAAGGGGCAAGAGGTGTTCAAACATTTACCAGACCTCAATGACACTGAATCCGACAGCCACAACCAATTTGAAATATGTTTAAGCATTACCTCCCCAAAGTCAGCACCATCTTGGACCGTTACCACTTTGGGAAACGTATACAACAACCCAAAGAGTCTGTCGAAGTGTATATGACTCATTTGCGCAAACTAGCTTTCACTTGCAAATTTGATGGCGCACTCGAGGAACACATAAGTGACCAGTTTATGTTGGGATGTACCATAGAGAAAGTCAAGGACGAATTTTGGCAAAAAGACGATCCGAAATGAGATGAGGTCATCTCTATTGCTAAGCACATTGAACACAGTTGCTTGTGTTGAAGTGATAAAGAAGGAAAATGGCACTGCTAGCTCTACTAATGATGAAGTACAAACTGTTATGAAGACGAAAACATTTAAGCAGATTGAACCCCAGCTTAGAAGCCTAAAACGGTCTTCTCTGGTAGGTGCTACCGCTGTGACATGCTAGGTCATCTGGCCAATGACAAGTCTTGCCCAGCTTTGAACTCCAAATGTCTATATTGCGGGAAGGTTGGCCATGTGGCAAAAGCTTGCAGAGTTTTGAAGTTTAAATAAAACAAACGTGTGAAGGAAGTTTGGGATCAAAACAAGTCCGACTCTGATCCTGATGAGTTTCATTGTGGTGAGGTCTTGGCTCAGGTCAGTCAGTGTAAGCACAAAAGCCCCGTCGACATTGTTCGAGTAAGTGGCCACCTCGTCAAAATGCTTTTCGACTCCGGCGCAAAAATCACGTTGATTCCAAAGATCTTCTACGACACATCACGTTTGGGTAAGGTGAAGGTCTTTAAACTGGATATCAGGCTGCTTGCCTATGGTGGCCAACCCATAAAGTTGTTTGGCAACTTTGAGGGTGACATCAAATACAACGGTAAACTCACTGCTGGGAAAATCTACATCTCCTCCAGCGGTGACAGCATTGTCAGTTGGTCTCACCAGGTCGATCTCTGTGTGATGCTGGTCCCGGGTGGAGATCCATGTATTATTCTGAAGGAGGACCTACCACCATCACACTCCGACATTGCTGGTCCACCTGAGTCTGCCAACGTTGTCCAAGTAGAGTTTTTAGCAGGTCTTCTGTTGAAAGTTAAGTTGTTTGTCTGACTATACACTTAGAATCACCTTGAGACCTGGTGCCACCCCTGTCACGTGCAAGGTGACAGGGGTGACAGAGAGAGATCATGCAAAAAGAACTACAAAAGTTGCTCAATGAACGGATTATAGTCGAAACTGAAGTGAGTGATTGGCTGGCCCCGTGGTACTTGCCCGTAAAGCTTCCGGTGAGGTGAGATTATGTGTGGACTTGCGTTCTCTCAACCGAGATGTCATAGTTGACAAGTACCCTCTCCCTAATATTTACAGAGATGCTGACGCAGCTAGGTGGGGCTGAGGTCTTCTCTACATTGGACCTCAAGGCAGTGTACCACCAAATCAAGATCGACCCTGATTCCATGAATCTCACTGCATTTATAACACCTTTTGGCACATATAAGTTCATGACGCTTCCCTTTAGCCTAAACTCTGCAGCCTCTGTCTTCCAGAGAGCTATTGAAGATGTTCTACATGGGCTACCTGGTGTCAAAATTTATCAAGACGACGTTCTGGTACATGACTCTTCTCAGAAACTCCATGATGAGAGGCTCAGGGCTGTTCTGGAATGTTTTAAGTCATGTGGCTTAACTTTATGTGAGAACAAATGTAAATTTAACTTATCCATAAAACCCCGAAATGGTAATCAGCCAAACCCCTGCTACGCAAATTGCAATGGCTACCAGTCTAACAAAGGGCAGCCTTCAAGATCGGCTGTCTGACCTTCAAAGCTCTTCACTGTACCAGCCCTTACTTTCTTAAAACCTTGATCTCACAGCACCGCCCGGTGCGCAATCTCCGGTCGGCTCACCTTCACCTGCTGGTCGCCCCTACCATAAATCTCAAAAGGTTTGGCGGCCGCAGGTTTATCCATTTGGCCCCTAAACTGTGGAATCCACTCCCCTTGTCAGTCAAGTCAAGCTGCTCTTTACTGAACTTTAGGAAACTCCTGAAAACCTGTCTTTTCACCCAAGCCGGTTAGCCTGCCTCTAGGTCAATCTCAGCATCTCTCAGCTCCAGGAAACTTATGGTGTCAGTGCGCTATATAAATTCTGCCTAACATAACATAACATAACCTCTGAAACTGACTATTTGGGCCATAAATTATACAAGGAGGGTGTAAAACGAGAGACCATTTAGTAAAGACCATCGAGAACTTTCCCATGAACCCAATCCAGAGACGAGTTGGTTACCTTTCTTGGCATGGCTGAGTATTATAATAAGTTCGTCCCACAGTTTGCTTCTCGCACCTTTACCCTAAGGGTTCTTCTCAAAAAAGGGGTGAGATTTACCTGGTCGCAACAGTGCTAAGTGGAATTTGACAATATAAAAGGGGCTTTGAGTGGTGTACCCCCTCTTCACAGCTTTGACACCACTTCCCATTCCATCCACATCAACGATGCTAACTCTAAGGGTCTCGGTGCTGTTCTCAAACAGGTGAAGGATGGAAAGGAGATAACTGTTATGTTCCTGTCACAGGCACTGGTGGGACCAGAGATGCAGTACTCTGCCATGGAGATGGCAACCTTGTGCATCTTTTGGGCTATTAGGAAATGTAAAAAGTTTCTTTGGGGAAGTTCTTTCATAGTACTGTCTGACCACAAACCTTTGAAAGACTTGTTCACCCAAAAAAGTTTAGATGCCGTATCCTCAAGGATCGCCAGGTGGATAGTCACACTCCAAGACTATGATTTTATTGTAAATCACATACCTGGTGCTCAGAACAAGGTTTCAGATTGCCTTTCTCGCCTTGTCCTAGGAGGATGACAATTATAAAGTCTGTGAGGTCATGACAGGAGTTTTGAGTGAGGGAGAGTGGAAGTCTTCCATGGAAAGTGACCCCACGATTCTCTAAGTCTGCAAGTAGGTGGCTGAAGGTTTGGGGGTATAAGAAATGTGAATGAAGAGACACAAAAGTTTTGGAATGTGCGTCATGAGTTGTCTGTTTCCTCTAGCTTGCTTTGGAGGGGTACTAAAATCGTTCCTTCCCTGTCCGTCAGGCAGAGAATTGTTCAACAAGCCCATCAGGGACACCAGGGTATCTCCAAAACCATAGAGAGAATTTGATTGCACTTCTGGTGGCCTAGCATCAAACTCCTTGTCGAGTGCATGGTGAGAGATTGCTCGGAATGTAACACCTGTGACAAGGTCTACAATACCAGAGTACAACCTATGGTTGTGTGAGGGACCCCTGATCGTTGTTGGCAGGAAGTGGCACTGGATCTTTTGGGTCCCATTACGAGCAGCTTCGGCCAATCCTATGTCCTAGTGTTAATAGACCTCTTCTCCAGGTGGCCGGAGATGAAGATCACTCACAACACTGAGACTAAAGATGTCATCAAGTTCCTCGATTAAGTCTTCTCCCGTGAAGGACTCCCGGACTGTCTCCTAACTGACAATGGGCTCCAATTAGTCTTGAGAGACATGGAGGAATATTTAGCTGAAAGGGGGATCAGACACAAACGTTGCGCCCTCTACAATCCCAAAACCAACGGAATGGTGGAGAGGTTTAACCGTGTCTTAAAAGAATCCATTCAACTGGCCAAATTCCAAAACAAAGACTGGAAGTCGAAGGTAGTGGAATGAGTAACCACTTACCGTCTCACACCTCACTCAACTACAAGTAAAGTTCCCTTTGCGCTGTTTCGGGAACGGAGTCCCAATACTCACATGTTCCAAGCGTGGATGAGGAAAAAAAGTACGAGTGTGGGTTTGGATGCTAGTTCTGGTGTGGTAACCCCCTGTACTGACTCTAGTGTGCTACCTCCCTGTGCGGATCCTGGTATGGTGTCTTTGCAAGAACGTCAGAATTTGAAAATTGCCAAAAGAAGAGAATATTTTGATGCCAGGCATGCTGTTACTCACACCCGTGTACGGGTGGGTGACAGAGTGAGGGTATGTCTTTCTCAGAGATCATGTTGTGTCTCAAAGTTCGCCCTTGCCTTTTGCTGTTAAAAAACTCTTTCAAAATCCAGATCCAAACTGAGTTGATTGTTCAAAAACAAAATACTGATGGGTTGCCTGTTTTGCGAAGGAGTTCTTGCCCTTGGAAAGATCCAAAACAATTGCTTGATTTTGCTTTACATTAAGATTTTCTTTGCTTTTGTTTTGTTCTTGCATTTCCTTCCTCTTCACCCCTCACCCTGCTGGGCATCTCCTTTCTACTTTTCTCGTGTAAAGAGGGAAGGTGTGTAATGACCTGCAAGTCATCCTTGTCTATGTATCTTTATGCTATGACCTGCGTGTCATTTTTTCCTGTTCCAAGCTTCACATTGTTCCTCATTCTAGAGCCTTCATTCATTTGGTCTGAGTTGCTCTAGAACTCTGTGAATTCAGTTGCTGCTGGTGCTGTGTGGATAGGATGTCTTACAAGTAGATACCTGCTGTTCCTGAATAAAGACCACTCTTCAACCTTAACCAGTGTTCTACGGTCGTACTTTATTACAGCCCTCCTTACAGGTAATGAGTGATCAGGATTCCCTGCATGGCTCATCTCTTTGAGGCATAGGCAGGGGTGCCCTAGCCACCAACCCACCACTCAGTCAGAACCACTAATGAAAAGCCCTATAGTATGAGAGAATATCTGGTGTAGACAAGCCACCATCAAAGGATGTCTTATAGCATTTAGTAGGTGGGATTCTAGGTGCTCTTCATTTCCAAAGAAAGTGTCTCAGCTGCTCATTCAGGAGCTTGAAGAAAGTCTTGGGGACAGAGCGTGGGTAGTTTTGAAACGGATATAATAAACGGGGGATCTTCAAAAGAAAAAAGAGAGGCCCTGAATAAAATGATACAAAAGCGGGGGAGCGGGGTTACAGTAATCAAAAACTAAACAAAGAACAACCTGCCTCGTCAATTAGTAAGCAGGACTGGCGAGGTATCCCGCTTACTAACTGACTAGCAGGTTGTTCTTTGTTTAATTCTTGCTAATAGACGGGGCAGGCTGGCCATCTTGTAGATTGCGAATCTCTCCATCAGTGAGAGTGGGAGTGCAGACCAGAAGTCAAAGTATTGATATAGTTTGTGAAGGTGGGATTGTAGGTTCTCCTTCCAAGCCTTCCTACTATACTCTTAATTAATAATTAATTAATTAAATAATTCATTTTTGAGCTTGTAAAGCGCACTGCTACCCGTAGGTTTCCTGGCGCTGTATAACGCTGGGGAACCCGTCCTGGCTTTCCCTGTGAGATTGTCCCTATTGGGCACCCCCAAGGTGAAACCAGGCATCCCCGGCGTTGATGGGGCCGTTTGTGGAGATTAAGCAAGCTATTGCCCAGAGTTGCTGAGTGGAACCCATGGTTAGAGTGGCACCGAAGGCGAGATTTATCGAGCCCGCTGACATTGGCCCAACACCCTGCTGTGTCGGGAATTGAACCCTGGTCCCAGGCCAACTTCTTCTTCTGGGTCTGCCGCCTCTAACCAGTGAGCCACACTACTCCACTCTGTGATGTATATTACAGGTATTAGAAGGCTTCTGTATGTATTGTCAGGTCTGTGGCACAGGTTAATAGATGTGGCCTACCCCCATCTGATACAAAGAGGATTTGGTAATGTTGAGGTGCAGTCCGGAATATTTTCTGAATATCTGTAGGATCCAAATAGCGCTCAGACCTGACTATGGTGGTTCTGATACCATCATCTGCATATAGTGAGATCTCATCTGATATGCCTGGACCCGATTCAAAACTTTGCATCTGTGCGTCTACTTGGATCCACTAATCCAAAGGCTCAACGGCCAGCACAAATAGTAGTAGGGAAAGAGAGCACCCTTGCGGCATGCCCCATTGTTGGGGGAATGCAAGAGACATCAAGTCTCCCACCCTGTTTCAGCCCATTAGATTAGTATAGAGTAATTTGGCAAAGCTGAAATATCTTTATCCAAAGTTAATTTTGGTGAGGAGAAAAAAAAGATAAGGCCACTCCACTGAGTTGAAAGCCTTCCAGAAGTCGACTAGCAGCAGTGCCTTCTCCCACGCTGTCCTATCCACTAAGGCCAGGGTGTTCTGGATCCTTTGGATGTTGAGGCATGTAGCCCAGCTGGGCATAAATCCACATTGGTTCAGATGGACCAGGGATCGCTATACTGTCAGCAGTCGACTGGCCAGGGTCTTCGCCCAGATCTTCATTCCTACTTTAAGTAGGGATATAGGGTAGTAGGAAGAGCAGTGGGTTGGGGGCAGTCCCAGGTTGGGAATCACCGCTATATCTGCCAATCATAGGTCAAGCAGGAACATATCCACCATTGCTGGGCCCAGTTGACTGCAGTATGCTTTTTCAATTTCTAAAGAGAACCTATTCAGCTCACGTTTTAACTGACTAAAGTTGGGTCAGGGCCATTCCCAATTCTTTCAGGGTAATCGGCTCTTCTAAGTAGTTTCTCTTTTCGAAGGTTAGTCGGCAGGTGGGCAGATCCTAAAGGAAAGACACTGTGTCTGATTAAGAGGATACCTGGGTTGTAGAATAGAGCTTGGCATAATAAGCAGCAAATCTGGCTGCTAGCAGCGGTTTGTTATTGATGCTATTAACCACTTTGTCTACTAATCTGCGAACCAATATGCACATGGCAGCAGCTGAGCACAGATAGTAGAGGGTTTTGCAGGTCTTGCCCCCCCCCCCATTGGTAGCTGCCACGCTGCATCGCGAGTAATGTCAATCTCGATTTGGCTAGGAGTGTCTGTCATATTGACGATTAGGTACATGTTATATTTCTAACTAGGGCCACATCTAGTATCTCCGCCTACTGCCTATCTGAACCCCTATCTGCCTATTGTGAACCCCAAGAACTGTTTCTGGTTGGTGCAAATGAGCTGGATAGTGTATAAAATACCCCCCGCCCCCTAAAGCTTCATAAACTCAAAAAATAGAAGTATCTGTTGTGGAGAACAGTAGGGAGAACTGCCAACTGGGCATTTGAACTTCCAACCTGTCCCTACACGCCCAACTCCTCTGAGAGTACCATTTGAAAACAACCCATCAACATAATAAAGGCCTATCAGAGTGGGTGATTCCCACACCATCTAAATATGAAAAGGAAAACTGATTAGGCAATCTGCAGTTTCTTTTTCTAAAGTAGGTATATTGGGAGGGGCAGCGGATCATCGGTGCTGACTTTTCATGAGAATCTGGGTAAATCAATATATATATCCCTGAATCTGTAATTGAATCTTGTGTTATGTAAACAGAATATGTGCACTGTTTGGCTTTCATCCTGAAACTAGAGTCCAGAAGCACAACATTGCTATGCACATTGCCTCATATTTCAGATGCTGGGCAAGAATAAGTGAGGAAAGTGAATGTCATGTGAGGATTTTTTACAGAACTATCACTGCATTATATTTGGGTTGATCTAAAGAAATGACATCACAACCTCCAAAGACATTAAATAAACTTCTAGACCATAGTAATATCTCAAAACTGTGGCGCCTAGGAAAAAATAGAGGCAAACTTGAGCAGGGGGATATATTTGTCTAAGACTTTTGTGCCACCAGAGGGCCACTTTATCCAAAGGAAAAACTATGTTCAATACATCAGCAGTGGCAAAGAAAACTGTATGAGCCTGGTGCCTGGCTATGTAGTGAGCTCAATAAATATAGTTGAGTTCCACTGAGTCTTCAACGTTTGCAATAAACTACATTGTAGAAGTAACAACATTCCTTTTTGTCCATGTGGGGTAAGGTGGAAGGGCCAACACTGACCTTTGCAGGGACTTAAATCCTGCAGTTGTCTACATGTAGATTTACGATCAATTGCAATCCCTCAATTAAGGAGCCCACATAAATTACATTGTTGTATACATATAAAACAGCATCATTAGCTGGTGCTACAAGTCTGTATGTGTGTGGCCGGGCCTCCATGGACTGCCTTTGCCAAGATTTGATTCTCATGAGATCCGCTGCAGGCAAAACAGCCAACTCCCATATATAAACCCATATCCCTAAAAAATGAGCGGCAAGGAGATCCTTGACATCAGACAGCTATCTATTTGACTTATTCCTAACGTTGAACAGGGTACCATGGCAAATATAAGCTAAGCCAAGTAGCCTTCACCCTCCGCAAAATAAGGATAAAAGATACCTGGACCAGCAAACTACAAAAATGTAATGTTTAGCTATCACATTTATTGATTCAAATTAGTGTTGACCAAAAAATTCATATAATTGCTTATGCAGATTACTTAATATTACTGGATAAGATTCCAATAGGCCTTCAATTCTTTCTGGACTTTATGTGTCTACATTGTAGGAAAAATTGTATAAAAATGAATCTGACTAAAGCACAACTCATGAATTTTTGTAATCTCTCATGCAAGCTCTTTAGGAAAGTGGATGGTACCAGCTTAAAGAACATCAAACCCTCTGACTAGTTGGGTGACACCTTATCTGCTAACCAGCTGTGGGACACACAGCAGTCTTCTTTAAGAGTACAATGTTCTTTGTGTTTTTTTCAATATATTTATTTTCTCTTGTTTATATTCTTGTATTGTATGCCTCTAAATGACAAGATCTGGATATGTATTTGCTCGAAAAAATGTTCTCCCTTTTTAGTTTTAAATGGTTTTTTATTGGGCCAAGGTAAAGCATAGTAAAGCATCGTAATACAGAGTGCATGCAACCCGCAAACCGGCTGCAGTTCGTAACTAACGTCCATTTAGTGCTAAGACAGAATTGGCATAAGAAACAGGCATTCAGCAGTAGCAGGGTGATGCAAATGAGGCTTATGACATGCTTTTGTGGCCAACAATTTAGAATTAACCAACCCCGCAAAACCCCCCCTACCCCCCAACCAATCTCCCGCCCTCCACCCCAACCAGTGTGCCATATGTTCGAGGCCCAATGACTATGAATCGGAGAGAGACCCGTATCGCAGACCCTTGAGGTGTTTAGGTGTCTATCGCCGTGTCTGTGAGACGCAACAGCCGTAAGTACTTTGGACACGTAATTTCATTAAATTCTTTGGACAGCAGCGAGATGAAAGGTTACCAGACTTTTTGAAACGTGGCTGCAGAGTGAGAGAGAGTAGCCTGGATACGTTCCATGCCCAGGGTGAACCAAAGTTTGTGTAGCCACCCTATGTGGGTGGGTTTGGATGTGGACCCCCAGAGTGAGAGGATATGTTGCGTGGCGGCTTGCATGGCAATGCCCATCTGTCGGCCACGGACCGATTTCAGGGGGAAGGTGAGTGCATTGGGAAGCCCCAAGATGGCATATGCGGGGAAGCGGGGTATCGCTGTGTCAAAGGTCGCGTCAATGTCATCTAAAACAGAGTTCCAATAGTCTCTGACCTCCCTGCAGTCCCAGAGGATGTGAGTCATAGTGCCTTTTTCCCCACACCCCCTCCAACACAGGTCTCTTCTAGATGGGTTACCTTTATGAAGTCTGACTGGGGTGAGGTGCCAATGGGTTGCCAGTTTCACGGCTGTCTCTCTGCCCGCTGTGTTGCGTGTGGTGTGGGATGCTCTGTAGTATACCTGGCCCCATTCCTTAAAAGACAACGGTCTGCCTAGCTCGGATTTCCATCTTTTCTGTCCAGCTGTCTTGTGCGAATCTATTGGAGGCGTAAGCATTTTGTGTATATCAGAGATGAGGAGGCGATCTGAGTCTCTAGTCAGGAGCCATTTCTCGAAAGGAGTCATGGGGCGTCTCACCAAAGTGACAGTCGCTGGGTCAGTGAGCCAGTGCCGCAATTGAAAGTATTGGAAAAGATGGGGTCGGTGACATCATAGTTTAGTTTAATGGTGGAGAAGGGGAGAAAGCCCTGTAGATCAAAAAGATCTCCTGCGCATCTGCATGTCGTGCCTCGCCATTGCGTGAAAGCTCGGGGATCGTTACCCGGAGGGAAGTCCGGGTTGTCTAGTAGTGGGGTGAATGGAGAGGGAAAAGTAGTGAGGCCGCGTCTAGTGGCCACCGCGTCCCACACCTTGGTGACTGTGCGAGTTATGGGAGAGTTGGTGAGGTAAGTCGGTCTGTGCTTCGTATGCAAAAAGGGAATCGCCCACAGGGAGAGCTGGGCCATGGCTCTGTCCTGAAATAGCCATCTCTTCTCTGACTCCGGCCTGTACCACTCCACTAAATAGCGGAGCTGTGTGGCATGAAAATACTGTAATAAATTGGGGATGCCCAGGCCACCCTCGTCCTTGCTCCGGTGAGCTAGCTGTTTGTTAAGTCGCGCCCATTTTCCCTCCCAGACAAAGTGGTGCAGTGCTGCTTGAAGGTCGAGGATGGTGCCTTTCGGGGGGATTATTGGGAGAGTCTGGAAGACATATAGGATTTTGGGCAAGGCTGACATTTTCACCGCCGCCACTCTGCCCAGGAGAGACAGAGGTTGCTTAGACCAGCGCGTAAGGTCTGCCTTGATCTGGGCGGCGAAGTTCACAGTCGCAGTCAATGCGGTCGAGTGGGTAAGGGTGACCCCCAGGTAAGGGAGCTCCGAAGTGACCCGGAGGTCACAGCCGAAGTCAGAGGTTGGAAAGTTCGTGTGGGCGTTGCCTCCTAGCGGCAAAATGAGGGACTTACCCCTATTGATCTTGAAACCTGCGACTATGCCGAATGCGTCCAGCTCTCCTAGGAAGGCTGGTATCGAGTGGGTGGGTTGGGCAAGAGGAACTATGATATCATCAGCGTACAAGCTAATGGTGTGTGGTTCACCCCCGAACGTGATTCCGGTGATGTCTGGATTATCTCGGACTTTCTGCGCCAATGGTTCGATGTAAAGGGCAAATAAAAGGGGAGATAGTGGGCAGCCCTGTCTCGTCCCGCGCTGGATCTCGAAGGGGTCCGAGCGAGTACCACCCAGTCGGACCCGGGCCTGCGGTCGGTGATAGCAGCTGGCTATCCAGGATCGAAAGCGGTCTCCCAGACCGAAGCGAAGTAACACCTCCTGTAAGTAAGCCCAGTCGACGCGGTCGAAGGCCTTCTCCGCGTCGATGGCCACAAGTGCCGCGTCGGAATCCTGGAAGTGTGTTTTATCTATTAGATGCAGCATTCGCTTGGTGTTGTCGCTACATTGGCGGTTGGGCACGAAGCCCGATTGGTCCGGTTCCAGTATGCCGGGTAGTAGTGGGCCCAAACGGGCCGCCAGCACCCCTGTGAAGAGCTTGAGATCCAAGTTCAGTAAGGAAATCGGACGGAATGCCGAGCAGTGAGTCTGTGCTTTGCCCGGTTTGGGCAGGACGATTACCTCAGCTGCCAGCATGTCCGGGGGGATAGAGCCTGGGCCCTCAAAGGAATTGAAGAGTCGAGTAGGGACCGGGGCCACGAGGTGACTGAATGTCTAATAAAAAGCCGCAGAGAAGCCATCCGGGCCCGGGAATTTCAATGGGCAAAGCTTGGATATGGCCGCGGTTACCTCATCCAATCTGATGGGGGCATCCAACATGTTCGCGCTGGATTTGTACAGTTCTGTGATGGCCGCCGAGGACAAGTATGAATCCACCTCCCTGAGGGGCGGTGTATCAGCCTTGTACAATGAGGCATAGTAGGTGCGGAATTCGTTAGCTATCTGGGAGTCCTCAGTGAGAGTGTTCCCCGCCCCGTCAGTGAGGTCTGTGATGTTGGCGCGGTGGGTCTTAGCTTTGAGGGCGCTGGCTAGTAAGCGCCCAGTCTTGTTGCCCCCGACATAGTATGTATGTCGGAGGCGAAGTGCGGCAAACTCCGCCCTATCTGTGTCAAGGGAGGCCAGTTGGGCTCTGGCCGCCTTCAGCTGTCGCCAGACACGGGGGGCGCCTGTGCGACTGTGGACCCTTTCAAGTTCCTCGACCTGAGTAGTGAGTTCGGACCTTTTTTCCCTACGATCCCTAGCTTCCCCCGCGGCAATAGCAATGAGCTCCCCACGGACCACCGATTTCAGGGCGCCCCAGAGGGAGGGCAAGGATACCTCAGGTGTGTCATTATTTGTTAGATAATCAGTGATGAAGTGTTGAGGCGCTCGCGGACTGCTGGTCGCTGCAGCATGGTTTCCCGAAGTCGCCATGTACCGCGGGGACGGGGGGGTGACAGGGACAGTAAGAGTCAGCTCCACAGCATTATGGTCTGAGAGCGTTGCGGGGACAATGTCAACACTGGATACTCTGGGCAGCAGCTCAGACGAGCCTACAAAATGGTCCAGTCTGCCATAGGTGTGGTGGACATGAGAGTAGAAGGTATAGTGTGTCGTGTTTGGGTGTATGGTGCGCCATAGGTCTACTAGGCCCCGTTCCTGCATCCGGTCCGCCCCAGCAGTGGTGATAGCGCCTGTATCCCCGTATCGGTGTCCAGATCTGTCTTTGGTGGTGTCCATGACTAGATTAAGGTCCCCCCCGATAAGTATGAGTGAGTCAGGTGATTGAAGGGATGATTCAGAAAGAGCATTTCTCAAAAAGGCTTCCTGCCCAATATTGGGAGCATAAGCGGACCCGACCGTGAGGTGTCGGTCGCCAAGTTGAAAGGAGTGAGAGAGAAGGCGGCCTTTAACTTCCCCTGATTTAGTCCCCACCTTCCCCTTAAAGTGCCTAGAGATCAGGATGGCAATCCTCGCTTTCTTGGTAGGGAGGGAAGAGAAAAACTGCTGGGGAAAGGCACGTGAGCGTAGTCTATGCCAGTCCTTGGGTAGCAGGTGGGTCTCCTGGAGTAGGCACAGATCCGCTCCGGAGTGTTCCAGATAGGAAAGTATCGCTCGCCTCTTAATAGGGTTATTTAGGCCTTTGACATTAAGTGTTAGAATGTTTAGTGTGGGATTAACCATTATTGAAGAGGACGGGTGCAAAAGCGTTGACACGAGTTTGTGTACATGGCTTGGATGTATAGTGTTGTGAAGACGGCGGTGGGCTGAGCCCAAGCAGTAGGGCAACAAAGTCGGGTCTCAACAGTTCAGCAACAGTTAAACCCCCCCGGCACACTGGTTCCCCCCCCAACTCCCCCTGAAACCATCCTCCCTCCCCCCCCGTTATGTCCAAAACTGTTCTCCATGAGGTAAGGATGTAAGCAACTGTTCCCCCTAACTCCCGCTCCCACCCGGGGCCCCAACGCCCACGAGTTCGCGGGTATAGTCCCAGTCCTGCCGGTTTGCACAGGGCTGTGGAGAAGTCTTCCATTCGGGTCGTGGATTGTGGCGGACACTTCGGCTCCCCGCCCGAAACCCAACCCTCATCCAGGAGGGAATAAAGCTAAAGGTGATCTCCCGAGCTTTGCCATCGTCAGCCTGAGGAAGAAGTTTCTTTGGCCACCTCCGGCACAGCCGTGGCGCGCTCCTGAGTGATAGTAGAGGCATCTGGTTTTAGGGGCCGGGAGGGCCATCGTCTTCGACGCACGTCTGCCATCCATTGTCTCGGGATCCGTTGATCGGGCTCGGGGTCGGGTCATCTACTTCGTGCTCAAGGCCTAGGAGGGCACATGTGTCCATGAGCGAGCGCAGCTGGTATAGTTTCCCTTCCCATTTGAAAATGAGGCAAAACGGGTGTCCCCAAGAATATGGAGTCTCGTGCTGCCGCAGGAAATCAGTCACTTTACGGAATTCCTTGCGCTTCTGCAGGGTGATGGCGGACAGGTCTTGGTAGAGAGCAATGGGGTGGCCCTGGAATTGAAGAGGTTGGGCTCGCCTAGCCTCCCTGAGGATTCGCTCCTTTAGGGGAAAGTCGGGTAGAAAGGCCAATATGTCCGGTGGGGGTGCCGAGGACCGCCTGGGTAGTCCCACCCTGTGGGCTCTGTCAATGCGTATCTCAAAGTCCGCCGATTCACCCAGAACTGACCGGAAGAGAGTCTGCAAATAGCCCATGATGTCAGACCCCTCTGATTTTTGAGGGACCCCCCGGACCCGTATGTTGTTCTGGCGGGAACGGTTCTCGAGATCCTCCGTGTGGGCCTGGAGGTCCATTTGCTGGTCAGTGAGACGCACAATTTCCTGCTGGAGGAGGGTAATTTCCATGCTCCTGGACTGGTCAGCCTCCTCCACCGCGGCCACTCGCTCCCCTATGCCCTCCACTTCTCGTCGGAGCTCCCGGACCTCCCCCGCCATTTCTTGTTTCAGAGATCGAAAATCATCTCTCAAGGAGTTAAAGAGGCTTTCTAGGAAAGTCTTGGTGATGGGTGAGTGGTCTTCCGTAGGCGCAGTTGTCGGTTTCGTGGTCTGGGGGGAAGGAAGGGTCCTTTCCTGGCTTGGACTGGGTTTTGGCCAGAAGCTCCGGGAGAGTCTGCGACCCTTTCTTTGATCTTTGCCCTGCCATGTCGCCTGTGTGGACGTAACAAGTCCTAGTGTAGGGGTGCGGGAGAGGAAGCGTGGTCGTGCCACCTGTGGGCTTCGGCAGCTAGTGCTTGGGGAGGAATTGGCCAATGATGCGCACTGTGTCTCGTCAGGCAGGTAGGATCCCCGAAGGTCCAGACAGGGAGGCAGTCGGCTGTGGGGCTATGTGGCAGGTAGTTTCCCAAGGAGGTAGTGAAGATGTCAGGGGTCAACCCCGCGGCGGCCCCTCCTGGCAACGATCAGGGCAAATTTGGGGATGGGGCCTATTAGAGCCAATCGCCGGAGGCCGAGCGTGCCCCCCGAGGTTCGGTATCGTGCCCCTCCCTCGCTCCTCACCTGCATGGTTCCCTGTGGTCCGCGGCGGTGTGTCGGCCCGTGCTCTCTCCAACCACCTGGTCCCCTCCTGCAGGGTGCGACTCTCGTGGGCCAGGGTATCGGCAGGGCACAGTGGCTGCGTTGGTTTGGGTGCCCCGGTGTCTCACAGCCCGTCCCCCCGGTGGCGCCGGTAGGCCCGAAGCCGGGGGGTCGAGTTTGAGGATGCCTGGCTGGCACTTGCTGCACCGCCAGCCAGGTCGCTGAGTCGGGGACCCTCCACAGGCGGCGGGGGTGGCCCCAGGGTCTCTTCGGTGTGGGCCCGTGGACGCTGCTGTAGGGCACAGAAGCTATGACCGGTCAAGGCGCCGGAGCAGCGCCGGCAGCAGGAGTAGTGTGCGCCGGCTCCTACCGGGCCCCCGCAGCCGCCACAGTTCGGGTGCTCGGCGTCCACCCAGCCGGGACCGTGGTGGATTGGCCCCCTCGAGGGCCAGTTGAGTGTGTGGTGGGGGAGTCGTCACAGTGGGAGGCCTCTGCTGTGTCCAGCGGCGCGGGGCTCCAGGCGGGTAGGTCTCTTAGGACGCGTGTAGGCCCAAAAGCCGGGGAGTCGATTTTCGCGATTCCCGGCTATCACCCGGCCCCGTCGCCGGGCGCTCCGCCGAGCCGGGGGTGGTCCGCAGGCAGGAGGCGGGGGCTGCCCAGATGCTCACAGGTGTTCCGAAGCCTCGGCAAGGTGCGGGTCCCCCCCGGGACTCCGGTGGCAATGCGCGCTGGAGCCTAATGGGCCGCGGCAGGCGCCATGTTGCGGCCGCGGCTTGTAATCTTCGGCCCCCTCGAGCTCCGGCACCGCTCCAGCGGCAGGATATGAACACCCAGGAGGAAGCTGGTCACAGTGCTAGCCGGTGTGGGCGCCGTAGGGAGATCAGGCTAATGAAAAGGGCGAAGTGTGGCGGGATCGGGCAGGGAGCCTCCGGGACCTGCGACCGATCACGCCGCCATCTTAGCCACGCCCCCCATTGTCTCCCTTTTTGTTTTTTTCTCTTTGTGTTTCTGTACCAACCGACTCATGTGTCTTTGCATAAATAAATAAAAATTAAAAAAAAGAGTACAATGTTCTTAGGTAAAAGCTGGAATATAATTATTTGTTATGAAACACGATGTTGTTTCTTATTAAACAATTTGAAATATTTTGTTGCTAAGATTTTTTTGAAATTTTCGGTACCAGCTTCTATGCATGGAAAGAAATTAAATAACAACTATGAGAAAAATAAGGCCTCTATTTTGAGAAGTTAATTGAGATTCCATCATGGTACTCCTCAAGAGATCCGGCACTTTGATCAAATATCCTTTGGCAAATGATGTGATGAATCCGCTCTTCTGTATTGTCACAATAAATGCAAGGTTGATGTAGACCCTAGCAAGTTTATTTGATCATTATTGTGGCATGAGATGTGTTCCAATCCATGAGATGAGGTGGCTAAGTCCCAAAGGCAACTTGGACGCTAGTATGCACTGCTCTCTATGTGCTTTTTCCTCAAAATAAACTTTGTAAACCAATTCTTATCAAATTCTTCCTCAAGTTTTTACTTTCCATTAAACTTTACATAACACAACAGTCATAATTGTTGAACATTAAACAATAACATAAATGTATTTAACAAGCAATGATACAATCAATTGATGCTGTATACAAATTCAGTTGAACAGCGCCCAATGCATTTCGGGACGAACTGTCCCTTCATCAGGGACAAACCCATTAATTAAAAAGAAAATTCATCAGATGAGGAAATACGGCTATGTTTCTCAAGAAGTTAATCACTAAATATATACTAGAAGAACTTTGAGCTCAAGGGTCTATGTTCACTAATGAATTTAAAAGAAGCATTAAATTAGCAGAATATTGTTCCTCACGGTGGACTAAATTAGGCCAAATTTTGGCCCCTACTTACCTGATCACCACCCCGAAAGGGTTTTAACGACTAGTCATGTCTCAACAAATCCACAATCAGTTTTTAAGATATGATTTTCGATATACAGACTGTTGTATATTGATTCTACAAAAATATAATTGGGGTATGGAGCATGGTTGCCTTAAATTCTTTCTTTGGCATATGCAGGTTGGGTGGAGAGTGTGTCAGACACTATTTATGAGCTTGGTCTGGAGTAACAAAGAGGTTAGCGTTTCTAGAAATCAATGTTTAATAGTCACTCTATTAGCTGCTCAGAGTGAGCTTAATCGTTGACTCTCTCTGTCCTTTCTAATCAGGATTGCAACTGTGTTAGTGAGTTATAGATTATCTGTATCAGAAGTGTACTATATTATAATGTCAGTGGAGATTAGTTATGTTTTTAGATTCTGAAAACATGGGTACATCAGCATTTTTAAATCTAATATGAGTGATTATTTTTTCCGTTTTACATAGTGAGATGTAATCTTAAATTGTAGAGTATTATGATGATGTTTTATCGAATAGTCTAACAAACAAAAACTTCAACACTATCTTGGATGGCCTTAGGCTCCACTCAGAAGAGAATTACTATTTTACTTCAGGAACATTGGCTATGTGCTGGACTACTGCAGCTTCCAGAAAATGCTTCCATTGGAACACCATTACATATTTTAAAAGTACACTCAATCATCATGTTTGTCAAATTCAATACTTGATCTCATCTATACATTAAATGTAGACACCATTCCATGTCTGATACTTTTACCAAGTATTGTGGAAACCCGACAGAACAGGCTTTACTTTAAAAACAGCATTTGTGCATGCAACGCATGTAAATAATATATGGGAAATGCCTAATCGCATTCATATTAAGTCCAGACCTATTGTCTTTGCCAGTTTTTGTTAATTGCTCCTGGTGCTTCCAAACATAGGAAGAGAGGTGAACAGTATAAAGACAGGCACCCTTAGACACATCAGTAGATTGAATGGAAAATACACCTCAATAGCATCACTGACATTCTTTACATTTTCCTTGTAAAGCAGAAAACATTCTTAATCTCTTCTCGATTTACGAAAATACAGGGGAAAGTTAGAAATCTTCATACGGTACATTTACAGATACGATTTGCACCGATTTTTCAACTTGGGCCTCTTTACTGGCCCGCATCTTCGTCCTGTTTTGTGCCCGTGCACCCGCTCACAAAGGAGACAAGCGCGAAGCGCCATCCATCTGTCATTGAAACTGTGCTGAATAAGGTGCACGCACTAACTCGGAAACTCTACAAGTTAGTATACGAGGTGCAGCCAACACTGCTTGCAAACATGAAGTGCCGGTTGTTAATCTATGTTTGCAAGGTCAGTTGTATGTGTAGCTCGTCCACTAACTCGCAGCAGGTTGGCGCATGCTCTGCAGACAACGAGCACCCGCACCCCTGCTATGCCTGAACAGTGGCATAGAGTACCTCTGCAAATAGATTCAAATACGTCACATAATGAATTCTAGCTCCTCCTACTCTCGAATTTCATATGCGAATCTGGAAAATCTGATTACGTTTTTTTGCAATTTCACAAAAAGGATATGTTAATTATTTTATTGATAACTAGAAACCCTTTCCCCTGCAGCCCCATGAATACGGAGTTGTTCACTTCCCACCCAAGAACAGTATTGACAAAAATTCTCCTCATTTACACCAGAAGCTCAATTTTATGCTCATAATTTTAATTTAGGTGTAGAGAAAATATGATTTAGATTCAACAATGTACTGTAATAGTTCATTCACATCTTCAATGAATATAGGCAGGAATGGGAAGAGAATAAAACTGTACCATATTGAAGGAAATAACCCCGAAGGCGTTGTCGTTGGATAAGATTGTGATGGTGACGGATCTTGGAGCTCCAAGCTTCGTGCTGGGTGATGGATTCTAGAGGAGGTGAAAGGGTGAAAATTCCCATCAAGTAATCTGCAAGTGCAATTGTATTTAAATGCATAACACAAGCCCACGGAAACCGGGGTAGTGGTGCCCTTTATTGTAGCTCAAGACCATTTTCACATATCTTATTCAAATTCTATAGAATTATTTCTGGCGGGAAACAAAGAGACTGCGACAGACTCTGGCCTCCATTAATCATACGTCGACAGCCTTATAATGACTCCATAGCAATGGGGGTACGGCATAAAGCATGCAAACCAGTTAGAAAATGAAGTTTCCTTCTCAATCATTGTCAACTCGGAAGACATTTTCACACATAAACTCTGAACCCTTATTTGGAAACATAGATGTGTTATTGTCCCCTGACAACGTACAGTGAGTTGAGAGGTATGAGGGAGGTGAGAACAGTGTAACAAATGCCCAGTCAACATCTACACTCCAGGAAAATAGCCCATTGCTTCAATTTCCTAATGTTATGGCTCCTCTAGCTTCCAGCAACAAAGGAAACACAATTTGAACACGCTCAGGAAACAATTTTCAATGATAGGCTAGACCTGCAGTGTTAATTGTTCAGAAGAAAAGGCTACTTTCTAAATTACCCACATATTGTGAGCATGTTACACATTTCACGACCAGTTTGGAAGTTACCCTGAGAATTTGAATCACAGATAACCCCAGCAGAAGCACCCAGCTCTTAAAATGAGGAAGAAACACTGCCGACACAGTCTGATGAAGTAACGGATTGTAATGGGAGACCAGTGGCGTAACAAAACTCGAGGAGGCACCCCTGCAAAGTGCATGAATTGCCCCCCTCCTCCCAGGCCGCCGCCTACCACTCTGGTCCCAGACTCGTTGTACTGCGCTGAGGAGGTCCCCGCCCGCCCAGCATACTGCAGAGGCTAATGTTACGCCACAGTGGCAGCCCTGTTCACCCACTGGACAGACTGTCTATCTACAAAATTGTGTGGAACAAGCACATTTGCAAATTAGTCTAAGGCCAGTTGTATGAGTGTGCTGAAATCTTGTCACCAGTGTACATGAAGGCTTAAAGTTTGTGAGATAAAATGTGCTTTGGTTTTGCTTGCAACTCCTGCATGGTTGTTTGCTACCCCTGCCAGTCTGCGGCTCATTCATCTGAAAGGTGTCCATCAAAGGTGATTCCATTCTGAAGTATTTTATCTTCTTTTTCTCTTGTCAAACATTTAAATTAAGTATTCATGTTTTATTGCGGCCTCCCTACAGACAGCTCCAACTATCAGGAGACAGCATTGTAGGCAACACTCCACAGAACCAATCCTTGCTCAAGATTGAATGTTTTTCATGTCATTTGCAGTTGCTTTGTTCATGTTTGTAGACCTTCTCCCTTTCTGTGTTAGCCCCAGCAGCAGGAACTTTTTGGTTTTGCAGTCGGTAGATTCGTCATTTGCCCTGCTCCAAAGGCAGCATTGCAAGCAGAGCCACATTTCAACAATAGTTTGCTGCTTTTGAGTGCACCAAATGGAAGTTACAACATCGATCATGACACATTTAATTTACTTATAAGACCCTTGTAAAATGCACTGTAGGTACCCAGGGCCTGTCAATTAAATGCTACTAGTGGAACTGCTGCACTCATTGTACCACCCGCTTAAGTGGCCCTCTAACCATGGCTCAGGCCTGCTATTGCAGAGCCTGTATGTGCAGTTTATCACTGCCACTTTGACCTGGCAAGATAAACCTTCCCTTTTTATACACATATGTCACCACTAAGGTAGGCTCTGTAACACCCACAGGGCATAGGGCAATGTATTTAAAAACAGGACATGTACTTTAAGTTTTGCAAGTCTTGGTGGTGAAAAACTCTCAATGTAGTTTTTCACTACTGGAAAGTCTATATATCTGTTTTAACAGGCTTTTTGGCTCTATTTAGCAGTAGTATAGACTTTAATCTTGCTCACATCTAGGATGTGTGTTCCTGGCTTGTGTTGGCCCTTTTAGGCCTTTCTTTCAGACATAGAAGAGGCCATCTATTGCCTATTGGCTTTGGCCTGTCATTATTTCTTATAGTAGAGGTTGGATCCTGTGGTCCTGACTTTATATTACACATTGGTATGGTTTATGTAGGTACTCTGACAGAGCTAAGGGTTATTTCATCCTTCTCAGGCGTATAGGCCCAGAACTAGACAGACTCCATGTTGATGGAGCTGAGAGGCTTCAAGGGAAAAGGTAAAGTTTATAGTTAAAGATGTTGTTCAGTTGGAGAGAACCGGTCTGGGCCAGCCCTTATCGGTAGGCTGTATTATTCTCTGTGTGGAAGACACAACAAAAGTCCGGCCGGCTGGGTGTGTGTCCTTGACGTGGAATGGTGCAGGGATCTGATGGGCGGCAGGCTGATGGCTGGAACTTTCCATGAGGAAACAGCATTCTATATCAGTGAAGTGCAGAGGCGGAGTCAGTTAGTTGAGCTGGAGTGGTAGAAGAGAGAGTTCGATCTAGAGAGAGCTGAGCTGAAGTTGCAGTTAGTTGAATTGGAGGAGCAGAGAGTGTTGGTAGAGTTGGAGGAGTGGAATTGCAAGAGGAGAAGAGACAGAAAATGCTTGGAACAGAGAGAAGACAAACAGACAGTCAGTGAGCTGGAACTGAAGGAAGCAGTCAGAAGCAGTTACTTATCTATATCGTGGATTAACCTGTGGGAGCAGCTGGAGTTAATTGGACATTGGCACAGAAACCTTGAAACAGACTGAACAAGCTAGTGGAATGACCGGTGATCAGAGCGGCAGGAACCATTAGATTGAGTTTGGAATGTGGAGAGAGAGTCCGTGAGGGAGAGAAATCCAGTGCAAAGTGATCAGCGCAGATGTGTATCCAAGAGGGCAGGAGAGAGAGAGTCTGAGATGAGCCAAGACACAGACGAGAGAGGAGCCCAGATGGCAGCTAGAGCAAGACTTCACACTCACAAGGTGATATCCATCTTTTATAATCATACCTTAATCTTGTCCTTATTCCCTAGGCTATTATATGTCTAATCTTTTCCTTTTCAGCGGTGTGTTAAAGTCCCTGTTAATCAAGAGACCTCATAGATTTGTGTATGTGTATTTTATCATTGTTAAAATAAAAACTTCCCCAGTTCTTAGTGAACCGACATGTGCCTTGTATTCTTGTTCAATCATGGTAACTTACTCTTCTAGTTGAGCATTGTTTGCATGAACGGATGTGAATCCCGATCAGGTAAGGAGTGACCAAACAAATAGGAAGCGAGGGGACCTTTGATGCCAGGAGCAGAAGGTACATATTAATAATTGACTAACTCCTAATATTGTAGTAGTGAACCCTTAGTTAATAGTGAGAGAGACTTCCCAACATATAGAGAGAAAACTGAAGGTATTCATAGGAAAGTGGTCGTCATTGGTAAGTGGCGTTAATGAGAGCGCTGGGGAGGAGACCAGCGTGGAGGCCTGCCGGATTGCGGGCCGTGTGTAAATGAGAGCACCTAAGACAGAGGGGTGTGTAGGTCTGCTGGATTGCGGACCGTATGTAAATGAGAGCACTGGGGCTGCAGACCCATGTGTGTATACCCACAGGATTGTGGCATGTTAATGAGAGCGCCAGGGAGGACACTGGCGTGTAATGCAGTGTATAATGGTAGATAATCAGAACTGCCCCAGGGTAGATTAGTCTGGACCCATGTGGTCGCGAGACTATAAGGTATGAGTGTGGTGTAGGGATCCTTAGTAATCAGTGAGTATTCTTAGTATCCCTATAGATTTAGTGGTGTTTCTGATAATATGAGCTTGTATATTGCGAGTTCCCCATCCTCAGGTAGGTACCCAGGTGCCTGGATAGATGGTCCTGAGGAGGGAGATGGTTACGTTCCGGCTGGGTTAGAGGGGCCCCTAGGGGCTGATCCCATCTGGTCCAAAAATCCAGACGGTACAATATCCCACAGGAAAACATTGGGATTACCTTATTTCACCATTTAAGTGCAATTCTCAATTGTGAAGAGATAGACTTTTCAGGTTTGGTGTCACTGAACCTATAATTCAAAATCACAACTTATGCTGAAGTTGGATTTTAAGTTACAGTTTATCAAATGCCAGTTTTAGAAAGTCGCAAAAGGAACAATTGATGGAGGGAATACTGAACAATGTCAAACACTCACTCCCAGTCAGAGATCTGGGGCTAAATTCATCGTTTCTTTGCTCACCGCATCATTCCAGTTTGGACCCAACCATATGCAAATCAATCTTGACCCTGCTCTCTATGGGAACAGTCCAGCCCGAACTGTTAGGCCAGATCATCCCTGGAGCGGAAACAAGCATCCTAGGACCGTTTCGGGGTATAACTCCTCATCAGCCAGGATAGTGATTACCAGCGGATGTACACAACTAATGAGTCCATAACTAGGGCAAAACTGGTCCTGGGTTACTTGTGTTCTGGTTCAAGGAGGGCCTGGCTTGGCATTTCAGCCTGGACTGTTCTTATCGGAGTAGGGTCAAGACTTATTTGCACATAGCTGAAGGTGGCATAGTTTGAAAAATAACAATGGATTGGGATGCGGCCTGAGTGATTACCAGTGGATAAGATTAATTCAAGCATTCCATCCATACAGTGTCGCCTTAAGTGGGAAAGGTATGCCCCGATATGCGTCCCGTGCACACTGTGTCACTGGAACCAAGCTGTACTCAGCTGATGAACCAATAACCAAGGCGAAACTGTTCCTGGGTTGCTTGTGTTCCGATAGGACCTTGCTTGGCAGTTAGAGCTGGGCTGTTTCTATTCAAGCAGGGTCAAGACTGATTTGCATATAGCTGGGCCCAAACTGAGGTGGCAAGGTGTGCAAAATAACGATGGATTGAGATGCGGCCCAAGTGATTATCTATGATTGAGATTAATTCAAGCTTCCCATCTATCACTGTTTTGTATAATTATTGTGCCATCCTAAATGGGACGGATATGTCCAAACATGGGTTACGTGTACACTTTGTCACTGGAACCATGCTATCCCTGGCTGATGAGCCCGTAACTAGGTAGAAACCGGTCCTGGGTTGCTTGTGTTCTGGTTCAGGGAGGACCTGGCTTTGCAGTTTGGACTTTACTGTTCCTACTGGAGCAGGGTCAAGAATTATTTGCATATAGCTGGGTCCAAACTAAGGTTGCATGGTGTACAAAATAACAATGGATTAGGATCTACACTGGGTGATTACAAGTGGCTGAGATTAATTCAAGAATTCGATCCATCACTGTTTTCTATGCTTACTTTTAGAAAGTTGGTATTTACTTACTTTAGCCATTCTCTGCCTGCTGCCTGTCTCTGAATGCACGTCTGGGGTCGGTGATAGCTAGGGTTTCTGCATTCCTTCTACACAGCCACACACAAAGGGAGCTTAGGTGTGACTGATGGACTATCTACATACTTATAGGCCACCCTGGGCAGGATGGGAGGGAGGGGCTGACACACATGAATAGGCTGTGCCCTATTCCCCACACAAAGGAATGCATGCCCCCTGTAGTGAGTCTGGAGCCAAGGTGGGAAGGGAGGACCTCTGTGGACTTCATAGCTTTCTTTAAAGTCTCCCCCAGTTTAAAGGCACAACTCAGTATAAGTACTGGACCTCTGACAGCATCACTTCAGTACACTCCTGGACCTGTAACCACTCTGCCAAGTTGAAGAACTGTGTGCTACTGGAAGGACTCCCACACTATTGTCTGCTGCTTTGCTGGACTCTTGCTTTGCTGTCCCTTGCTGAGCTGCACTGTTTATTTATTTATTTATTCAAGAGTTTTATATAGCGCAGGCTAGACCCAGAGGTATCAGAGCGCTTTACATGAGGTTCCACAAAAATTACATTACAAGATTACATCAGCTCCAATTTACATCAGTTACTAGACTAACAATTGCAAGAGTAGAGAAGGCGAGATAATTGAAGTGTAGAGGGGAAGGGGGTAAGGGTAAAGAGATAGGAGGGAGATACGGCAGAGAGATGAAAGGAAAGTCTGTCCAAAGTCCAGCTGGGTAGGTGACGGTCGAGGGGAAGTCCCAAAACCCATCTCCTCTATAGTTAACAGGTAGCTTCACTGGGCATTGGCCGAATAGCTTGGTCTGAATGTGAAAAATAATTAGAGAAACATGGAGGGCAAAATAAATGGAGCATAGAGGGGAGTGCATGGAAGGATAGAAAGGGGGGATAGGGGAAGAGACAACAGGGAGAGACAAAATGAAGTCTGTCTAAAGGCCGACTGGGTAGGTGACGACCAAGGAGGGAGTCCACGGCCCATCTCCCCTATTGCTAAACCAGGTAGCTCCATCGGGCATTTGACAAAATAGTTCAGTCTAAATACATTGAGAGAGGAGAGAAGGAGAGACAAAAGTAGAGGGAGGATGCGGGAAGAGACGACAGGAGAGACGAAAGGAAGTCTGGCTGAAGACTGACTGGGTAGGTGATGTCCATGGAGGGAATCCCCGACCTGTCTCCCCTATAGCTAAACCAGGTAGCTCCATCGGGCATCAGACAAAATAGTAAGATCTCAAATGACGAGGGAAAATTCGCAGGTAGATACTGTGGGGACTAAGGTGAAGGCAGAGGACAGCAGCAGGAAAAAGGAGAGGAGTAGAGCGAGGAGATAAACAGGGTGGGGACTAGGGCCAGGACAGGTGAAGGCAGAGGTCAATAGCAGGAAAGTGGAGAGGAGTGGGGCAAAGAGTGGTAGGGGGAAGGTAGTTCAGCAATCGAGCGGGCCCCCGGGGGCCCTGAAAATCCACCTTACAATCTTAGTGGGAGCCCAGAGAGGGTGCTCTCAGTGGAGTACACAGTGATTCATACCTGGTCGCCGGACGACCAGTGGTGGCTTCCCCCCCAGGGAGGAGAGTCGGTAACGGGTGGTGGACCTGCCTCAAGCCAGCTCTCAGCAATCCTTTGGCATCAGCATGAGGGAGGTAGGGATGAGAGAGGCATGGATTGCCCTAGATGAGCCCCTCGTCGCGGGAATTGCCAGCTGTATTGGAGCCCCAGATGCGGAATGCAAAAATGTGCCGCAGTTTGATGAGAGACGGCCGCCATCTTAAAGGCAGGCATAGTTGGGGAATGCTGCGCTCGGTTGGTAACAGAGGCAGTTTCCACAACAGCTAGCGTATCACGCTTGGACAGTACCTGGAGTCGAGAGGCGATCCCCAGTGGAGCGACCTCCCCAAGTCTGCGCAGCCTGGTCTAGCGAGAGTGTCGTGCCACTCTCACCTCTAGCTTCAATCTCGCTGGACTCTGTGCTGCCATTTTGGGTTTGGCCGTGTGCGGAGCGGTATAGCTTTCGCTTCCTTGAAAGGAACCGTAGAAATCCTAGATCGATGCAGTTACGGTTGCTGTTGCTCTCCCCTCTTGCCGCCTTAGCCGCTTTGCCTGCTGTTTCCCTGACTGGGTGAGAAGGACTGGACAGGTTTCACTTGAACCCGGAGTGACTTCAAGGGTTTGTTGGCGTGACTCCTGTTCTAAGTCTTAGGGATATCAAAGAAAACTACCTGTATCTGAACTCTACAAGCTGTGAGTCTGCCCTGCCAAGCGGCGCCACCATAGTCCTGGACCCATGGGAGTGAGGCCTATGATGCTTCTACAATCAGAACCCACGCATCAGCATTGGAACCGGTGCATCCTCGCTTTTGTTTGAGTCACAACCAGTGCATCCTCGTCGTTGCATTGAGCAGACCCGGCGCATCACCGTCAGAACCAAAGCATCGCTTTTGGAAATTACGCATCACCTACTGCGATAGCAGAAGCCATGCATCACATTTAGAACCAGCACCTTGCACTTGGAACCCATGCATCGTCGAAGGTACATGGAAAAATTGATGCATCTTGTCTACTGCGTGGCTCAAAACCGATGCATCACATTCAGCTGCACCTCTCATCTTCGTCGCCGGCAATGCATCCTGAATCAAGTGACTTTGGTTCAGTGGGTCCCTCAATCTGGTCCGGGCTCCATTGCGGTCAGCCTGAACTTTTGACTTTTTCCTGGTCCCACACGACTAGATAACCCACCTAAGCACTTATTGCTTCCAAGCAATATTTTGCATTTATTCTTAAAAAAATCATATCTCAAATTCTACTTGATGGGATTTTGTCGTTTTAGTCTTGTTTTATTTATACCATTATGTGCTCTATTTTTCTAACCTGGTGTGGACCCTTGTTGTGGTGTTTTTGCTGTGTTACTGTTTGAAGTGTTGCACAACTACTTTACACATTGCCTCTTAAGCTAAGCCTGACTGCTCTGTGCAGAGATACCAGAGGGTAAACACAGGATAACTTAGTGTGTGCTGTGACTTACCCTGACTAGGATTGTGGCTCCAGGGTACATGCCTCTGCCAACCAGAAACCCAATTTCTAACATGAAAAATTTGCTCTCTATAGTCTGTGGGTATGATGTCTGTATTACCTGTAAATCGGTCTGAGTATTTTATGCCATACCTAGGAACAGGTTAGTGTGAATTGGGGCCTGAGGCTACCTCTGGGCATATTGGATTGGAACTGGGGCACATGATATCTGGTCATTTGAGACTATGCCTGGGAGTAAGATGACTGTGTTTAGACATTGATACTGTACCTGGTCATCAAATGATTGCACCAAAGAAGGTGATCTGCTTAATATCATGGCTGTCACCTAAAAGCAGCACCCTACTTCATATCTGGATGATCACTGAAACAGACCTGCTTTAGTAAATACATTATTTTATTAATATTGACATTATTTTAGTTTCTTTACTTTGGTTATATCACTTTCCGTGTTGATTTTTAAAACTAAAGGTCATGTGTAGTCTTAGGTCATGTAATATCACTGACATCCATGCTGAATTTAGATGCCTGCAAGAGGAACGGATGCCCATTAGAGTTCAATTAACTTGTTTTCCCAACTTTCAGCGAAGTTGAAACTAATTAACATCAATGTGTACAGTTTGAAGTTACTATGTTATTATTCAAAACGTTAAACTGACATGCTAATAGTTTCACTGGCGCAGCTGCATAAATATTTAATTTTACCTTCACCAGAGAAATGAGAAAATATTTACCAAAAAATGATTACAAATTTTCAGAAAATCTAGTTTGTGCATACACCTCAAGTGGAAATTACATTTTAAATTTCACTCTAGCCTTTAAAACTCACGAGTTCATAATTAACAATGTGAAATGTTTTAAGTGCCTGACAGTAAGTATTGTGAAATAAACATAATCGTTTCCTCCTACACAACTCCCTCTAGTCAAGGCCACTGGAATTATGCGGCAGGGGAGGACCAAATATTCCGACAGGGCTAACTAAATTATGGGGTAAGAAAAGGCAATTTATGAGGCTTAATGCGGCATATTGTGTGACAGTATTACTTATTTTTACGGTAACACTTTTTAACACTGGCTGGGCATAGTATGCACCTCATAAGTACCTGTTTAACACCCAAATATAACAATAACCCACAGAAAGGGGACCAGTCAACCTTTGCAAAGGGCCTTCGACTGCATGGCAACATGTGTTGCTGCGTTTTTAGTAATGTCTGAACCTTTTTAGCTAGAAGCAATATTTTTTGTTAAAATCTGCAGATTATGTATCTGATGATGGATTATGTAACAAATGCAACAAATCCATAACTATGCAAAAAAACGCTGAGGGTGCACAATTGCACAATTCCAGTGCCCCTGTCTATAGTTGTCTAACGGTGAAGAAAATTAACCAGCCGCCCTGTTAGGCAAAAGCAGGAAGGTATTCAAAAAGTTTGCATTATTAGCATTTTTATTGCACTATAATCTCAAAGGGAGAGCTATGCATTTAGGCCATTATTACAAGTTCTCTGTATTTCTGTATGGGGATACAGGGAACAAGAATAACTACTTCCAGGTTTTGGCCTTGCACCTAAGTAGTACTTTTTCCCAGAAAGAAATGCATACCCAGGATCACTGAGTCCAATTCCGTGTGTTTATCAGGGCCAGACTGGGCGTAGCGGGCTCCGGGCGTTTCTCCGTGGACCAGAAGGGAGGGCGGGGGCCAGTTTTGGACCCCTGGGGTTGGGTTTTGTTAAGGGTGGCCGGTTTTGCAGCAGTGCTGAAGTATCAGCTGCCTGTAACACAAGCGGCAGTGGGGGTGGTGCTTCTCACTCGCATCTCCCAGCCACCCTAGGGGGCCAGTTGAGCTGATTGCCAGGGCTGGGTTCAGTTCCCCGTCCGGCCATGATATCTATCCTATTCTGGGGAATATAATGTGCCCAAACAGGCATCTACTCACCACCTTCTTGGATGCAAGGCTTTGATTTGGCCCCGGTAGAAATGGCAGGAGGCTCTAAGAGTAGAGGGAAGACCTGGAGGGAGCGTTTGGTGCTATTTCCATACTGCAGGAGGAAGCCAAGCGAGGTTGGGTACAGCAGCTGGGCGCACCCGCACCTCGATCAGATCTGTAGTTAGTGTTTCCTAGTTTCAGATTCCCAAGTCTGCTATTTATCAGCTGTTGACTCAGGGCAAAGAGTCACTGAAAAACATATGTGTGGAGCAGATCTCACTTCTCCTATCTGCACACTTATTAGGATATATGCCCCCAAACTTTATTTTATTGTAATTTCTTCTCTCTTTCTTCTTACCGGTAAACTTAAAAGGAAAACAAATGTCTCGTCCGCCTCTGGAAGATCATCGTCAAGGACAGGTATGAATACAGTGCGGTTGGTTTCTGTAGCAGGGATAAATGCAGCGGTCACAGTTTCCACAAAGTCCAGAGTGTTAGGTCCTAGTAGCTGAAATGGAGACACAAAGACAAGCTTTTAGGCTTGGTTCTGGTTTTAGGTATGAAATTGTGTATATGCTTGCACATAATACAGCGCAAACAACATCTGTCTTTATATTTCTACATTAACATTCAATGTAGTAACAAGGTACAAAAATAAAGTACATTCTTCATTCAAAAGTGAAACTTGAGTCTTCCTTTCAACTTGAAACACTGCAGAAACCTATGGAAACCGATGCCATAACCCTTTGATGACAAACCGAACACTTAGTGACTGTAGAGTAGTAGTAACTATAACAGTAATAACTTCTTTTGCAAAGTGCTTCAAAACGCACGTCTTTCATTTCTAAGCGTTTCAAAGAAGAGGCATTAGTTTTCTCCAATTTATGGACCTCAAGTTACAATACTCTTAAGGACAGAATACTGAGTTGGCCTCGAACAGGACTGCTATGTGTCTTACTGCCAGCGCAGAAAGCCCTCATACATTTCATCAAATGATGTTACCTTAAACTTACTTAGAGAACCTGGAAATTCTGTGCCTTTCTCGGCCTTTGGATCTTTGCCACGGTTTTCGAATGGAGCATTACACATCAAAAGACATTGCTAATTACATTTGATGTTCAGTCAATAAAGAGAGAGTTGGTGAAGTTTGAAAACGTTTTATTCTCACATTTAGTTGATAAAATGAAATGTTTGTTATTTTATTCAAATTAGCGGCAAATTGATTACAGAAAGAACAAGAGATAAAATTGATTAGAGCAAGCATAGAAAAAAACAGCGTGTTCCATTCAGAGTAATATCCCTGTTCTAAACTAAAGGACCTATTCTACCCTAACAAGAACCCATAAAGAGTTCTTTCTGGAAAAGAGCAAGTAGATTTTGGAGCAGATTCACTTAGCTAAATGGAAGAACGAACTCCCCATAAAGGGTTGTTCTGGAGACTCAGCCGAGTAGGAACCATCTATAAAGAGAGAGAAGGAAGGAATCACAACAGTAGCTATGATCAGCATAAAACAGAAATTCTCCTCACAATTAGTAAGGAAAAACGAAAAGAATCATCATAGGCAGTAACTTATGGCAAGTTGGGCTAGCACAGTAAAGTGCCAAGGGGCATAACATGGTAGGGATGCACGGAAAGAGTCTTGAGCTTTCTAGCTAGGAGCACGTATTATATAGAAAGCAGCTAAACATGTTGTAAAAACAGGTGCATTTCATCATCTTCGTCCAAAGGTAAGTCTTCTGATGGTCTGCCAACCTTCACCCTAATTCCCACGGTAAACGTTCACGCCAGCATGAAGACAGTTAGAAATGGCTACAACGTGTTACAAGAAATTAGATCTACGAAGATTCCCATGAGAATGTTTTGAAAGCCTACTCTGGTAGCAGTCTGGTTTCTCACTATTTAACAATCAACTGTTCTATGAAGTGAAACATTCAAATTCTGGAATGTCCTGGCTAGATCATAAATTGTAAGCTGCAGCAAGCATTTTCTTTCATAAATACGTGTTTATTATGCAAATGTGGCAAATAAAACAATCTAAGTACAGTAAAATTATATGGTGTGAGGGAAGAAAGAATATATTTTCTTGGGACTCCATACATTTGACAAAACGTCAAGGGATAGAGTTTGATTCGAACGTTAAATCACTATATTTATTAAAAGCATTATTTTTCTTACATTTGTCAGTAATGAATACATGTGGGGAACGACAGAAATAAAAGCTTTCTGTAGAATGTAAACAACATTTTCACATTTCTGCGTTAAAGTAAAGGTACATTTTCTGACATTTAGCTTATTATACAGATTTGTTTAATATATTTCTATATCATTGTGTGGTAGAATTTGAGTGAAAGTGTTCAGCTTTATCACTACTGAGGCATCTGTCGGTTGCATAGTCTTTGGATACAGGTTTATTCATTCATGTGGCATCTTTCTAGTATCTCTGAACATACTGGGACCTATTCATATGTGTACATTTGTTTATAAACATAAGTTTCCAATTGGAAATACCTTTTTTTATGACTGCCAATAATTCACAAATGAATTCCAGGCAGATGTAATTGCATTTACTACTGCAGACAACTACACCACAACTGCAGATAAAGCAACAGAAGTAAATCCCCATCAATAGTCAGGAAGTGGGCGTTTCAAAGGTATGGCTTGTCTTAGAAGTAAGGAATGCCAACAAACATACATTTGTGGGCATGGTCTGCCCCCTTTTCTCCCTGAAAATGGTGGGAGACTTACACCAACCAGAAGCTGTAATAACTCCCCCTTCAGAATGGGAAGGAGAAATGGATCACCCTCAGATATGCTTGGCTCTCAAGGATGAGCTTTCTTTTTTAAATTCTAAATATGGTATTGTTTTCTTAGATCCAGTACGAAACACCAAGCATGTAATACATACTTACACGAAGTCTACGAGAACATGCTAATGTCAGTAAAGATAAACATTGCTTTTACCTACAATCTTGTGAAAAGGGGAATATACATAAACAGAGTCAAATTTCAATTTGTCTGCAGGTAGAAGGTGGTGCCTCACAAGGGCAACATTGAGTTAGGAAGGAACTTTCTTAAGACAAAACAAAAGTTTTTCTCACAGAGACAAAAACTGTGCAGTTGGAGAATTCGAGGCAGAGGAAATAGGACCTGAATGGACCTGTCACATGACATTCCTGCTAGTGCACATGGAATTGTAGGCTTTACACTTAGGGGACATATCATTCCCACGTGACACCAACAGCTTGAAATGCCCCTCTGTTGTATGTCCAGGAGTTGGATAATATTCTGGCTTTTTGGAGAGCTTTGAAAAACATTTTCAATTTGTCAACCCTGTTTATGTGGTTGTCTTTCATGATACCTTGCTGTGTTTTCAGTGCGAGGACGCCTCTTGAAGTCTGTGCACCGTGCGTAAGCCTTTTGTAGATCTGTGTGAAGGGTCCCTACATACTGCCTGAGTGCATGTAGTGAACAGATGATCAGTTTTTGCATTATTTTAGCATTATGATTAGTAGTGTGAGTATGGTGCATGACTCCATTTATCCGCCCCCTTTTAGATGCAGTATGGGATAACTGTTAGGTATAACTTGGGTAAGAGAGGGTAGTCCTCATGATCTTTGTGGGCAAGGTCTGACAGATAATGACTGAATGGTTATATAGGAGTGACTGATGCCTTCCTCAATCATAACATTCTGGGAGGAACGAGGCAGCAGCTGGAACTGGAAAGCATGAGCGTGGCCTCACCTCTAGCGAGACAGATGCTTAACACCCTTAGTCTGTGGTATTGCTAAATAGGGAGATCATCTTTCAGGCACTGGGTGTGGATTTATTTAATTATTCATTCTTTCTGTTTGTAACCCCTTCTGTCTGTATGCCTCTTATGTTTACTTCTCGGCACCAATAAACTCTGCATTAATGCACTTTATAAATAAAAATAAAAGGAAATAGCAGAAAAGAACTTCAGTTATAATTAGCTATCATCCATGTAGGAGTGGAAAGAGTTCAAGTAAAACCTTAGGACACACTATGAGTTTAAGGTACAGATTTGAAGAGTAAATGATCAAGCATGTTGGAATTGATGTGGAATCAACTAAGGGTCATAACTGATGCACAAAATGCAATGTGGATCCTCTCACTGAACTGCTTAGAGGTCGAAGTGAGCTCAGGGTGTTGGACTCATGTTGCACTAGGATGCTGTCATAGGCATATACAATTATAGCTCCTGTGGGACGTCCTGAAAGGTAGATTTGCAACCTGCATTGCTAGGAACTGCAGAGCATTAAAAACATAACTTGTTTTTATTTCAGAGGATCGCGAGACACCAGCAATGGATGGTAATGATTGTCTACTTGAATTACAGGAAGATGCCCTTGGTTAGGGAGCAGTAGGGGGTTTCTGACAGGATGCTTAATTGGGGGTAGAGAGTACAGCAAAGTTGTAGCACTACAGTTGTTTGAAGATGTTAGATATGTTGGAATTATTTTTGACTAATCGATTAGATACTGCTAATACTCTTCATATCTTGTATCTTAATTCAATCCTAAGTAGGTTAAAGAATGCAATACTGGCAAGTATAGGTATGGCAAGGAACAGTTGACATGGACACGCTGGGGGATACTATTAAGAGGACTGAACTGCTCCTTTTTTATTTCTTGGTGTTCTTTCTTAAAAAAAAAGCTGGATTTCACTATGCCACAAAAAGAAACCAATGTGTGCATGAAGGGGCATTTGAGCTTTGGTTTACAGTGTGGTGTGTCCTTCTACTATCTGAATCCAGAATATTCCACACAATATCCCATCAGTTTCTATTTGTGTTATACAGCGCAGGCAGGGTCATATCGTTTTTTAGGTCTCACTTGGGCAGCCAATGTGTCTCTCTTTGAAACATGCTGTATCTACAATATGGGCTTCAAGCACAGGCCATCTTTTTCATTGGTTCCTGTTACTGTCGATTGTAAATGCCAGCTTTTGTTTTGTGAATACACTTAGTAGTCCTTCCTTTTGGACTTTTGTAGCCTGCCACGAGGACCGCCCCGGTTACATGTGTGCTTACTATTCAGGTTATTTTGGATACTTTGAGTGCACTTTTTTTTGTTGTCCTGTCTCTGCTCATGTTAAGTGTTCGTGTTTTTTTTACTTCGTGTGTCGGATTGATGAAAGGTCCCCGGACGCTTCATATGCGGTGCTTGACCTTTCTTAACAGCCACCGCGCGCTCTTCTTTTTTCACTTTGGCCTCCTTGTTCATAAGTGTTGGGTTTTTTTTTTTACTTTGGGTGGCATGTTCATTAAAAAAAAGTGAGCGGCCGTTCCATTTGCCACTCCCCAACTGGGCGTGTTTTGCCTCTCGTTACACAGTGAGACCGCCAGCAGCACTAGCAACTAAAGAATGAGCTAGAGCGACTCAGTGAGTTGAATGGTTGCTGTAAACAATGATAGTGAACTGAATATCAAAAGTATGTACATTAAAAGGGAGATTATCCTCTCAGGTCAGTAAAGTAATTACTATAAGCTGCACAAAAGTAATATTTGTTAATCAATGGTTCCAAATAACAACTGGCCCTTCACAATTCTGCTTGCATGCAAATGGGGAGTCACAACCCATAATAGTTGTGAATATTAAGGGATATCAGATAGTCAGTAGAGCTCGCCCCTGCACTTAAGCACATACACACTCTTGTCCCATATAAATAATATCTTCGGTCCACACCCCATGTATACTTTGAGCCAGTTTTTACTTTTTCCAATGCTCCACTATCAAGCCACACCGTTTTCATACATTTTATTTTTTTATCATCTCAACTTTTCCTGTACAGTCTGGAGAGTAGGAGCAGAGCTTACGGAGTCCGAGGGGTCAGGGGCAGAGTGGCAGCAGCAGAGGAGGAGCACCCCGGGTCTCTGCAAAGCTCGGGCTGCTCTTGAAACCGGCTGTCCTTAGTCTCTCTCCTTCCTCTTTTTCTGGCTCAGCTTGCCATTGGCCTGCTCCTTGCTCAGGTGTTTCGTCCTCCTCTTCCTACTCTGCCCCCCTTAAAAAGCCTCTCTAGTCAGCAGGCTCTGATTGCAATTTTCTGTCTGTCTGTCTACTGCCTAAAAATGAAAACAGAAAAAAGGGATTCATCTGAGAAACCAGCTGGTTTAGTGCTACAGCCATTTTAAATCTACACAGGCCAACTGAAGCACGTTCTTACAACTGAGAACAAAACACAATTTGAAGGGATATATCAAGTATGTGATTTAATTATTACATGCTGACTAGTGAATTGATTATATAGTTGTCTTAGATGTTTTTTATTTGAACTATTTAAATTTGCATTTTAATTTAACTAGGCAAACCTATTAAGTATGTGTTTATTCTTTATATTTTGAACAAATTGTGAGAAATTTGTGTATTCCTGTCTAGACAAACTGTACATAATATCTTTTTAAAATGGCATCCGTGTTGATCAAGAGGCTGACAGGGAGAGTGAGTGCGCAAGAGCGAGAGAGGGACTGGGGAGTGGGGTATCGAGCAAGACCTCTTAAACTACCATTTCCTAAACTGTTAGGCTGTCAAGAGCAACAATCTTGTGGCTGCAGGCAAAAGTACGCAATTTACCAAAAACTTAATTTTTTTTACCCTTTATCCGTACATACTTCAAACAGCAAATATAAATAGAAAGCCTTTTTAAATGTGTTGTAGAGCTGCTGGATGACAAGCAATTCTTCTGGATCTTGTTCGCGCTGTATACAACTTTACAAATAAATAAATACAATGAAAACAAAACAGAAAAAGTTGTGTTACAAATGAATACATATGAGTGAGCTTTCTTTAATTTGAGTGCTGCATACGATTTCCATGGATAATTGCTCATAAGCAGGGTGAATAATATAGCGTTGCTAGGGTGTGAACATCTGTTTTGAAAAAGAAAGTGATTTTTCTGGTGACTTTTATTGAAGACAAAAGCTCATCCACACAGGTCTTGGTTTCTGCCACCCTAACCCAAGAGGGTGTTTGTTCTGGCTTCGTATTGGCACTGCGAGGGGCCCGTTACCCTTCATTTATTTTGTTCAGCGCCATAAGAATGTAACCTTGAAGACCGTGTGCAAGTGCCATTCAGGAAAAGGGCAGATCAATGAGCGATGGGTATGAGAGGAGGCAGAGCCATGCAGAAGTAGGGGCATTAACTTTGCAGAATAGTACATCCTTTAAATACTTTAACATATCCCACAGTAGAGAGATTACACTTTTGTTAGCCATGGATTGTGCAAGGCCATTTTCTATGCCCCTGGTATAATAAGATCACCCCATCCATATCCATTTTAGTGTCTTTCGCGTACCTTACGTGACTGGTGTTAATATTCGTCCCAACTCACTGCAATTCCTTTTATCGACATCAGAAGACTGAAACACCAAGCTGGCCCTGACGGGACTTTCTGCAGTTGGAGTAGATATTTCTGCCTATTCTTTTTTTAATTTTTTTTTAATTTCTAATTTTTTTTTATACACGTCACAATACAGATTCAATATGTGTCAAGCGAATAACAAAGAAATAACATTGTGCACCATCGCAACACTCATGACTCCCTTCGGAGATATGTTAAGCCCTTGCCGCTCTACATTATCAACATCAGTCTAGTGATTGGAGCGTAAAGAGGCCAGTGTTCCTGCCTTCTATATGTGGGTACATGAGTGAGTATCTAAACCCAGACAGGTAGTTTAGACGAAACTGGCCACCAGTAGGCACTTCTCAAATGCCCATCAGTGAGGATACCTGGAATATTCACTTAGCGGCACGTCACTGACGTGACTCACTTGGTGTCAAGGGCAATCCATGACCTTCTCCTATAGCACTGGCTCTACATTTTGCAGTGTGTTTGCCTCTGTACCCTGAGGTGTCTGTGTTACCAAGTACGTTTGCAGATGGACCCAGGTATCCCGGATTCGGGAGCTGGGGGGGGTAGTAGCTCAGCATATGTGGTCAGTTGGTCCTGACAATATGTGAGGACCTGCAGTCAATCCTAAAATTTCAGTGAACAGCCCCTTCCCTATTTGCACGCAATTCTGCGCTTGGCCAGGAAAAGCCCAAGTGTACCATATTTCCCGAAGCCCCTCTCAATGTCTTCAGGGTGCCCCAGTATCGACATTAATTTTGTGAGGTTTGAAGTGCAACCTATCATATGGACGCGCACTCCTGCTACTTCTTCCCAGTATGCCTGTATCAGCCCACATGTCCAGGCAAGATGAAGGAAGTCTTCCCCCTCTAAGCCACATCTGATACATCTGTTGTCAGGGCGCAGGCTGTATAACCTGGCTGGCATGTTTTAGATACAATGTAGAAACTTAAAATGGATGATTCGCAGTCTGCTGCTTGATGTTATGTCAAGCAGCAGACTTGCTGACAGCAATGCAACCATTATTTATCAATGAGTGTTGTGCCTAGTTCCGATTCCCATCCAGCCATAGCATCTGTCGTGTCTCGCTGGTGGACGCCGGACAAACACCACACTTCGCACACAGGTCAGTTGCTCAAGTATTCTTTATTTCTGTATCTCTGCTGCGGATTACATACACGTCCGTTCCCTCTGCCCGTCCTGGTCAATCTGTCCCCTTCCTGTCCCCTGACCGGATGTGGTGTCCAGTGACCTGGTCACCTCCCTCATGACCCACAGGGTCCTAGTGTCCTCAGTCCCTACTTGTCAGGTCACAACAGCATCCCGTGCCAGGTCTGGGGACTCAGGCTGAGCAGAGTGGTATAAAAAAGAAACAAGGTGGTGCATGCCAGTGGAACTGAGCAGGGTATGTGGCATATTAAATGTGGGAGGTTCCCTGGGAAAGTCAAGAGTGGGACCTTAACATTGTATCACAATCTAATGTAGTGAATTATGTCTAGTGGTGTTGGTGCTTCCCTGGCAAAATATTCTTTGTTATTGAGAAAGAGACCATCAGAGTATATCAGCCGTAATGACTTCAAACAAGGTTTTGTACATATGGCCCCAAATTTGCGACAACACAAGTGATGGGTTTACATCGCCTTTTCTTATTGCGGAATTTATTTTGAGGATGGGGACGAATTAAACAGAGGGCACACTTAATTTATAAAGCACTAGTAAATCAGAAATAGCATCAAGTACCCTATGAATATAACAATACCCAAACCATTCCTAATTGCAACTAAAACGTAGCTCGGGCCACTTTGAACGCTTTTAAGAGCTGAGAGAATTTTGTCTAAAATACATTTTCAAATGGATTAATTCCAACAGCAAAGACATAAGACTGTTGTTAAGCATATCGTGAAGTGAAAGGAAAAATATCCATATACTATTATTATTTCAAATTTAAATTTAAGCTGTGACTCTGCAGATTTGTTGTGGCGATACTTCTGGATTCAGCAGTGAATAAGCAGTGTGTAAAAGAAATTATTTGATCTTTGTGACATGGCTGATTCATGGGGGCAGTATACGTAAGCCGTCAGCCACCCCTCCCTCTACCAAGGAATCACTGGCCAACATTTTGTGTTGACCAAGGGACTGGGAGTTAATTAAATTAGGTCTGGCATTTTGAAATACTAAGACCAGTGTTGTCCCCAAAATCTCTCCACAGCTTCCAAGAAAAGCCGCGTCACTTCCCCTCTTTTCAACAGTGACAAGAAATGTAAGTCCGTGTAATTGGGTCATGTTGTTGGGTCACAACATTGTTGCAGTGTGTTGAAATGAATGAAGGATTAGGTGTTGAAGCCCGCGAGTACTTACCGATACAATGGCGGTAATATTTGCAGGCACTCCCGTCCTCTCAATCACAAGGCGGATGACCGTCGTGCTGCTTTCATTGACAAAGAACTCAGTCTGTCCAGCGAACTTTACTTCTGTCTGTCCAGCAGCAGAATGAATGATTAGCACTAGTAGAAAGTTACTTAATACAAAAAGGGGGAGCATGTCTAGAAATAAAGAAAGAAAAAGCGAGCTGTTAGCAATATGTTGTACATATAAGAGCATATAAAAATGCAGCGTAACACAATCTAGTCTCAGAGTCCTAACTCGCACTAGCACATAGAAACAGAGCATAGGACACCAAAGGCGCATTTACAAACAGCAGATTGTAATAAAAACTGGAGAAAAAAAATCACTAGCATGAACGGAAAGATAGAGCAGGCATAATATGTTTGGCCTGCTCACACACACAACATTTGTGCAGGTAAAATTCTACCAGAAAGAAATCTCTGCATACGGGAGTGGAACACAAATGTTGATAGGCATATTTAACTTTATTCTGTTTCTCCAAGTGGAACATGTTTCATTACACCCAAGTTAAATGCAGGGTCTTCCCTCTCCAGTCTCTTGCCACTCCACCCTGAAAGTGCCTGTACTCCTATATTTGACAGGTGTGCATTTGCTAGCATTCCCAATATGGGGAATGACCTTCACATTTTAGGTGAATGCCAACAATCCTAGGAGTTTACATGTGTCCAACAACTTTACAGGTAAGCCCACGAAGAAACACCCACACACCAATCCATAAGACTACATATATGAATGTGGATACTCCATTCTTCTACCAGTGTAAGTTCTGTAGGTGCAAACCGACTTGGCACATGAAAACTTTTGCCACTCCCGATTCTTAGAACTGGTGATGGGAATTTCCAAGCACAATTCAAAAAATGAGCACCCCTATATTGATACTGAGAAAGAATATTTTTTTTTATTTGTGAGAAACCGGGCCTTTTTGCAGTGTTCTCCCACTTTTGCCTCTGTTGTGACTACTAGAGGCTGGTTTTCTGACTCTGATTGTGCCCCAGGCTCTACTAGCAAGACCCAGGGCCTGTGCTCTGATTAAAAGTACATATTAATTAGGTATAATTACAATTGGAACTGACAACCTACCTGTACAAATCCCTAGCATATGGTAGGTTTATGCTTTTAAAATAAAATTATATGCAAATTTGACTTTAGAATTAAACGTACTTCCAAAGTCTAAAAAAACATTATTTTTACATATAAGTCAGCCATAAGGTCTACCCTAGGTGGCCCCAGGGTAGCGTGCCATGTAAAAATAAGCAGGGACATTTTAAAATATATTTGATATACGGTGTCCCCATTGTAGAACATTGGCTCTATATGCTAACAAAGGAATACTTTAATAATGTATATCTATTGACAGGAGCAAGCTAAAAATGTACTTCAAGGTATGTAAATGTTAATTAGAATAAAGCCAACAACTTGCCAATGTTGAATTTACTATAACTATCACAGAAAAGAAGTTATAGAACTTTATTTTCCGATGTATTAAAATCAAGCCTTTCAGCAGCCTCTCCTTATTGGCCAGACTTTGGCAGGCTGAGCCAAACTGCTCTGATGAGGTGTGAAGTGGCCTGCATAGAGACAAAGGTAATCTGGAGAGAGGAGATCTGCAGCTGCAAAGCAAAAGGCAAGGTGGGGGTGGAGTAGCCAAACTAGTCTTGAAAGAGGGAATGACAGTTAGGATAGGCCACAGGCTCATCCCTGCCTCCTGCGCACCCAGCCAGGCAGGAGCCCCAGTAATTCAATTGGCAGAGGGGCTGGAAGGGGGCTGTTATGGAAACTTAGCCACACCACTGGGTTGGCTTAGCCAGATCTTAACCTCCAGGAGAGAGTTTCTTCATTTTGTATTTTAAAAGAATAGTGCTTTCTTGGACAAGCGTTCTGGGACTTTGGAGGAAGTTGTAATACTCAAGGGTGGAACCCTGCACCCCATTCGTCAGGGATGCCTTGCTGCTTGTCACCCTAGGAGCACAGATAAATATGTAAGACCTGCCCAGCAACTCAGATCCCTGCCTTGAAACTATAAGAAGAAGAAGAAGGGCTTCCCTGCTGGACCCTTGGACTGCAAAAAAGAGGACTGCACTCATAAGGACTGCACCTGCAGCACACTTTGGTCTTCAGCCCAAAAAGGACCCTCCCTTGTTCTGAAAGTTGAATGAGTAGACTCCTAAAAGTAACAGGTTAAAAGAGCTTCACCTGCATCATCTCCAACAAGAAGAACTCAGCTGACCACCTTTGTACGTTTTGTGCTTAACAGGAGGACTGTGCCTACATCATGGACACACCAATCAGTGACACTGGGAGTCAGGCAGAACAGAAAACTGTCCCAACTTGCAACAGTCCTTCTGCTGCTCAGTGGTCAGGGTGGAAGAGAGGTTTACACCATCCACTGACCCCTCTTGCTCTGTCACAGACAGGAGGTCAGGAAGAGGCTCAGTCCCCTCCTCCATTCTATCATCAGTCGCTAGGAGCATGCCCACTTTGGACCTCTCTAAGTGGGGCTTCAGGCGGCTGACATGCAGGACCCGCAAAGGGTTCCTGGTAGACCGCAAGTCCACCAAGTAGGTGACATTGCGCTTGCGCTCCACCACCTCAAATGGTCCAGTCGACTTATCCTGGCGGGCTCCACGGGGGCAATGACCCAAACTTTCTGACCAGGCTGAAGCTCAATCAGAGTGGCATTCTGATCGTACCACCGCTTCATCTCTTCCTGGCTGACTTGCAGATACACCTGAGTGAGTTGCCTGAAATGCCTAGTGTGATTTCTGAAGGCCAGCATATAGCTATATACATCCTGGGGAGGTTTCCTGGGAGCTTTCTCCCAGCCGTCTTTTACCAAACTCAGAGGTCCTCTTACAGGGTGACCACACAGCAGTTCAAAGGGACTGAACCCTAAGGACTTCTGTGGCACCTCTCTGTAAGAAAAGAGAAGGCATTGCAAGAGGACATCCCACTTACGCATCATAGGTTGCTCAAGATCCATAATCATGACTTTGAGGGTCTGGTTGAATCCCTCAACCAGCCAATTACCTTGGGGGTGGTAAGGAGTGGTGAACTTGTAGGTTACACCACACTCCTACCACAGGGACTTCATATACTTGGATATGAAGTTGGTACCATGGTCTGTCACCACCTCTCTGGGGAACCCCACACGGGAGAAAATTCCCATCAATGCACGACCCACCACAGGGGCCATCACAGTCCGGAGAGGGATGGCTTCCGGGTACCGGGAGGCATGGTCCACCAAGACTAGGATGAACCTGTTGCCCATGGCTGTCTTGGGATCCAGAGGCCCCACAATGTCAATGCCCACCCTTTCAAAGGGGGCGCTGACCACAGGGAAGGGTTGGAGAAGAGCCTTGTGCTTCCTCCCACTCTTAGCACTTTCCTGGCAAGTCTGACAGATCCTGGAATGTGTATCTGAACTCTTGAGCGTTTGAGGCCAATAAAAGTGGGTGACAAGCCTTTCAGAGGTCTTGTCTTGCCCCAAATGTCCTGCTAAAGGCACATCATGAGCCAAACCCCATAGGAAGGCTCTGAAGCGCTGGGGTACCACCAGCACATGGGCTGACCCAGGCTCAGTAACCTTAGGCTCGCTATACAGGAGACCATTCTCCCAGTAGATCCAATATGATCCAGACTGATCATCTGCTGCCTGGTTTGAGGCCTGTTGTGGCAAACCCACAAGAGAAGGGCACTTTTTCTGCTTCTCACAGGACTCTTCCCTGGAGGGTCCTCTTTCCTGCTGCCAATGGGTCAGCTCAGGCAGGTCCCCCCGCTCAGCTACTTGTTCTCCTGTAGGTTCCAGGGCAACACCCTCAAGGTCTGCCTCCTACTGGACCGTGGAAACTTTGGGGGCCGGTTTCTCGTGCCCCTCTGCCTCTTCTCTTTAAGGCAGGCACCTTGGCCCCTCTTTCAGGCTCCAGGCCCTCTTGAATACCATTACTGGTTTCCATTGACCAAGTGGTCACACACGCCCACTCAGGCAGGCCCAACATCTCTAAATGAGCTCTTAGCTCCACCTTAGCCCAAGGGGAACTTGCCCTTCCATACCAACAGGAATGGCAGGCCTCACAACGACTTGAAGAGTACCTGAGACCCCCCCCCAACTCAAAAGGAACCCGAGCCACCTTGCAGTGGCCCTCTGTGTTGTCAAGAAAACCAACAACGTATTTGCCTATACTGATTCTCATTTTATGACTCAAATCATCAAGGCGCCAATAAAAAAATACTGTCTGCCTGCTTGAAATAATTCAGTCTCCAGAGGGCCCAAAACAACAGCAGGCACCTCACTGCGGGTAGAATTCCCAGCAAGGGAATTCAGGGGAGCTAGTGGTGAAGTCTTTGTGGCCCTGAGACTTCAGAACAGAAGGCAAGCTCAACTTTAAGCCCTTGGAGATCTTCCTCAATATAGTAAAAGTACACACAAAGTTCCTTTTCTCCTTTCTTTGACAATAAGTACCCATTGCAGGCCAACCCCAAACAGCAACCAGCACAGGGGTAGTCTCCTCCTTTAGCTTCCTTGGTTTCTCTTCTTGGCAAAGGGTTTGTCTGTATTCCCAGAAGTGATCTAAAGTTCTGGGGTCTTGGTCCCAATATTTGTACCAGTAAATCATTTGTCCTCTGAAGGCAGAGGGTGCTTGTGCCCAGCCAAAACCAATTCTGTGCAGCTTCCTGGCAGGAGGTGGAGGCAGCATTGTTGAAAGCAGACCTGGCCCAGGTAGCTGAAAGGAAATCTCCTCCCCCTACTCTCTATTCTATGAGGGCTCAGGTCAGTGAAAGGATATCTCCGACCCCCACTCTCTATTTAATGCAGGTCCTATTTAGCCCAGTCCAGACCCCTCAGACTGCTAGAGCCAATGCCCCTATCACTCACAAACCAGACATGGAATACACAAAACAAGCAGAGGCATGCTGGATGGTTAGGCAAGAAAATACCTACTTTCTAAAAGTGGTGTTTTCAACACAGAATGTAAAAATCGCCCTCACTAAAATATGTATTTTAACATTCTTAAATCAGGCATACTAAACTTGAATTTCTACCTAGTTCCCTGGGTCAGTTAGGATTATAAGATGTTATAATCAAACTGCTCATTCTGGCCTATGAGAACAGGTAGTCTTGCAATAGTGAAAAACGAAATAGGCTGTAATTCACTATCAGGACATGCCAAACTCATTAGGGCATGTCCTACTTTTTATATACAATGCACCCTGCCCATGGGGGTACCTTGGACCTACCTTAGGAGTGACTAAGATGTAGAAAAGGGAAGGTTTATGGACTGGTAAGTGTGTGCACTTGCCTAGTCGACATGGCAGTTCCATGTTGACTCAAATTGCTGTGCACCTGATGTGAAGCGGAATGAGTTTCTCGCCAAGATTAAGGGCAGACAGCTATAACCATGGCAAATTAATAAAAGCTGCACATTAGGACGCACAAGTAACAGGCAGCGTCTTCGCATCACATGCATATTGAAATACGACCTAAGCTGTAACACGGCAAATTTATAAAAGCCGCGCATTAGGACGCTCAAGTAACAGGTAGCGTTTTCGCATCAGAGGCATATTGAAATACGACTGAAGCTGCAACACGTTTCTGACCAGTAGCAGGGTACGGTCAATAATAACAATATCCCATGAAGCTAACCCGATAGGAACGCAGAAGAATTTTAACAGATCCACAAAAGAAGTGAGAATAAAAAGTGAAACACTGCAATTTTTTTTAAAAACAACGCTGTGTTGGAACTCAGAAAAAGGATTAAAGACATAATTCTGCGGAATTTAAGAGCAGGAGACAAAAAATGTTTGGTCTTGATAAAGATGGCACTATAAGTGAGATACCATCGAAACGCGTTGACGCTGGGGTGAGCACAATTCAAGGATTAACCAAACCTAGTCGAATATTGATGGGATCGAAACATTGATTAGGAGGTTTTTAGAATCCAGTTTGAATGTGTACTAGTATTTGACAAGGGGCTACGTCATACTGTAGTTTTGTCTCTTCTTTTTATGCTGGGCATAATTAGAAACTGTTAAGTCAATTATTGTACATCTTTTTGTGTCACAATAGGAATATTTGTGGGAAGGAAAATTGTGTTTTTATAAATTGTGTAATATGATGTGTTTTTAACTGTTTATATAATGGAGTGAAAACATTTTTTTAAATCATTTAATAAACGCAATAACAATATAGTACTTACATATTGAATGAAATAATTGATTTTTTGGTGTTTGTTTGACTATTGTATTTTGATTTCATTTGGGTCAAGGGAACTGTTTCTTGCCTAGGTCTGTACCTCACTTCCCTTGATACTACTAAGGGGTCCCTCTCTCATTTTTTGAGTCCCAGACGGCACGCAGGCTCTGTAATGGCAGCCCTGAGGCACATTTTATAAGCTGCTTCTGTGGGTGGCACAATCAGTGCTGTAAGCCCACCAGCAGCATTTGATTTACAGGCCCTGGGCACACATGGTGCACTGTACTTGGGTCTGACTAGTAAATCAAATAAGCCAATCATGGAGTCACGAATCCAATACAACACTTTACATTAGGGAGCACTTGCACGTTGGCACTGATTAGCAGTGGCAAAGTGCCCAAAGCATCTAGACCAGCAAAAACATACAAAAACACAGGAGGTAACAGCAAAACAAATGGAAGGGGGAGCCATGACAATGGTGCCAGGTCTAACAACCTTCAACTGGGCTTTTAAGGATTTGACCAGGTGCATGTGTAGTCCCCATGTCCCAAGGAGAAACTCCGAGACTCTGAAACCTTAGATTAGTGTTGTGGACCCATAAAGACCCACAAGAAACATCTGGAGAGGAAAGACTGCCCTGCTGGACCCCTGCACTGCACAGGAGAGGACTGCACTCATGAGGACTGGACCTTCTGCACTCACAAGGCTTCACAACAAAAGTACTTAACCTGTCTTAAAGGATAAGGAGTGGAATCCCCGAACAGCAGGTAGAAAAGTTCTGAAATTGCTTTCTGCAACATCAACCATGAGTACAACTCTAGCTAACAAGATTCAGCTGGCTTTTACTCGGATTGGCCAGGTGCATTGTGGGGGTTGTTGTTCCGTTCACCAAGAGGCAAACTAGAGCTTCTGAATCCTTGGCTGCTGCTCTGGTCCACTTTCCTGTATAATAAAAAACACATCTGGAAGTAAGTGTAAAAGTTTAACATCGCGAGAGGCCTGGACTAGACTTTGTCCTGGTCCAGTGTGACCTTTTTTAACCCTTCGAGTGCTATTTGCTTCAAAGCGTTAGTTTTACTTTTAATCTTTAAATAATCCTATCTCTGGTTCCCTACATTGGATTTTTGGCGTTTGGTGTCATTTTAATCATACAAATGTTCCTAGTGTATAAGTTGGTATTGGTTTTTATTCTGTGTTGAATCTTACTTATTTAATGTATTGGTGTTTTCAAATACTTTACACACCTGTATCCTAAGCCAAGCCTGCCTTCTCACAGCCAGCTACCAAGGTTTAAGCAAGGGAATCATTTATGAGATCCTAAATAGGCCCTATATTCTGATTATGGCCTTATTACTAGTGGTAGGTACCTATTTACCCCACTAATAAACTATATTTCAACTAAAATTAATAATTAGATGTAAACATTTTCTACCATCATGAGTCCTTAGAGCAGGGCTGTGAATTTGAATTTGAATTTGAATTTAAAAACATTTATTAAGCGCACATATACCTGGCGGATTCTTGGCGCTGAGGAACGTTAGGGGCTGAGTGGAGACTGTGGGAAAACTTTAAGCTGAGAAGGCTTGTAGAAAAAGATGGGTTTTTAGGGCCTTACGGAAGTCGGGGTAGGACAGAATGGATCTGAGGGCAAGGGGGAGAGAATTCCAAAAAGTAGGACCAAGGACAGCAAATTTTACCCCCCCATCCTCTTCTTTCTAAAACGAGGGACTGAAAGGAGGGACTGGGTGGATGAACGCAGCTCTCTTACCGGAATGTAGCTTGAGATTGACTAATTTATGAACGCTGGGGCAGTTCCAGCTCGGGCCTGAAACGCGGCATAGCCAAGTTTAAAGAGGGCTCACTCCCTAATGGGCAACCAGTGTAAGTTCTTCAATACAGGGGTGACGTGATGTAATTTAGGGAGACCATGAATAAGGCGGGCCGCTTGGTTCTGAACCAGCTGTAGGCGTCGGAGGGCATAAGCCGGGGCGCCATTATACAAGATATTACCATAATCTTGCCGTGATAATACCATTGCCATCATGATGAGTTTGAGAGCAGAGGGAGAGAAGAATCTGGAAATTTTCCGGATAGTGCGGAGAGTGAAAAAACAAGAGGATACCACCATACTAATCTGGGAGTGCAGGGTAAGATTTTGATTTAACGTGATCCCAAGTGTTTTAACTGAGTGGGAAGGTGAGGGAGGGGGACAGAGTGAGGGGGGCCAAAACGTGGGGGTCCAGGGACTGGATGTACCACCCGTCAAGATCAACTCGGTTTTATCTGGGTTAAGTTTAAGGTGGTTAAAGTTCATCCAGTCCCTGATAAAAATCATAATACATTGGAAGTTATGGATGGATTCAGGAGAGTGGGAAAGGTTAAAGATTAACTGGAGGTCATCTGCATAGTTAAAGACAGTGACCTCCAGTTGCTGTAAAGCAAAAATGAGGGGGAAAATGTACAGGTTGAATAAAAGAGGGGAAAGGGAGGAACCTTGAGGGACACCACACTGTACCTTACGTGGGGGAGCAGAAAACCCTTCTAGATGAACAGCCTTGGTACGGTCCCTCAGGAAGGAAGTAAGCCAAGCCAGCGGAGGCCCGCCGATGCCGGCTGCCCTGACACGGCCGAGAAGAATGAAGTGATCGACCGTGTCAAAGGCAGCGGACAGATCTAGAAGGACCAAAGCCTGGGGGCGGTCTTTGTCCATCCCCTCCCTGAGGCTGTCTAAGACTGAAACCACGACCGTCTCAGTAGAATGACGAGGGCGGAATCCAGCCTGGCAGGGGGCCAGATAGCCGCTGTGCTCCACAAAAGAGCTGAGGACAGAGCAGATATGGCATTCCAAGATTTTACCCAGGTAAGGGAGAAGGGAGATGGGGCGATAATTAGTGAGGGAGGAAGGGTCGGCACCAAGTTTTTTCAGTAGGGGAATGATTATAGCTGTTTTATGGAGATCAGGGACCGTACCGTCCCTGAGGGAGTAATTAAAGAATACCAAGGGAGGGATGGGGCAGGCTTGAAAGATTTCTCTCAGGACGGGAGCTGGGCAGACATCAGAGGGGGAGCCTGATTTGACAAGGACCGCCAGAGAAGATAGCGTTTCTCTGGTCAGCAGAGGTATATGATCTAAATGAAACCTATTAGGGGGGGTTCGGGAGCCGGAGGGGAAGGGGGAGGAGGGGGTATGTTGGCCTTAATAGCTGCAATTTTCTCAACAAAGAAAGTATTTAAGGAGTCACAGAGGGCTTGGGAAGGGGGAGGTTTAAGGGAGGTTCTATCTGACAAAGCCAACTCGTGGACAGTAGAGAAAATTTCTCTAGGCTGATTTTCAGCTGAGAGTATTTTGTCAGAGTAATAATTAGTCTTGGCTAAAAGGATTGCACATTTGTATGCATTAAGCATGGATGAATAGTGAGTTTTCAATATTGGGCAGTAGGAAAGCCTCCATGCACGTTCTGCCTGATGGGCAGCTAACTTCTTTCCCTTGAGTTTGTCAGTGAACCATTTGTTGGTGTTATGAGCACGTTTCACTGCAACAAGTTTCAAGGGGGCCACTAGACTGCATGACCTACATAGCCAGGCGTTGATAGCAGCTGCCTGGGAGGAGGAAGGGAGTGCTTCTAATGCCGGGTAGGAGTCTTGGAGGGAGAGGCAGAGGGCAGGGATGTCAACCTTATTCCAATTGCGGGCCCAGACATTCCTAGGAAGGGTGGGGTGCTTGGACCGGTGGAAATCTAAAGAGAACGAAATCAAAAAGTGATCTGACCAGAGGCAGGGGGTGATGGTAGTAGGAGAGATTGGGATGTTCAGAGACCAAATTTTGTCTAAGATGTGACCCTTGATGTGAGTAGGAACAGACACATGTGAGGTGAAATTTAAACTATGAAGAAGGTCTGTGAAGTCTCTAGATACGGCGTCATCTGCGGGGTCAAGTGGCCAGAAATTAAAATCACCGAGAACTAGCACAGAAGAGTGGTTAACTGCTAGTGTGGCAAGTAGTTCCTGGAACTCGGTCACAAAGGAGGGGGTATGGTGAGGTGGGCGGTAGACAAGGACACAGGTGATAGGGGTTTGAAAAGAAGCAGATCGCATCATAAAACACTCAGCTCCCTGGATGATCGGGGAGGAGAGAGTTTGAAAGTGGAGGTCCGACCGGACAATCAGAACGACACCGCCTCCTGCCTTGCCCAACGGTCGATCAGCCCGCAGGGCATAGTAAGAAGAGGTTAGTGATGCAAGGATATTGGGAAGGGAGTCTGGGCAGAACCAAGTTTCTGTCAAGAATAAAAGATCAGGTTTGTAGGAGTCCAGAAACACAAAAAGTTCAAGGTGGTGTTTCACTGCTGATCTGATATTCAGGAGAAAAGCCAAGATGGTAGACACTGGCCTCGAGAGCTGATAAGGTGAATATCCCCGCCCTGAGGCTTCCTGTTCTTAAATACTTTGCTTCTATGTAGCATTAGTTGTGAAGGTGTTAAATTCTCAGGCTTTTGAACTGAATTGAAAATTGCGTATCGGGGTAAATATTGGAGGAATTTCAATGCCTCTATGGGACGTGTCATCCTTGCACGGTGGAGAGTAATTGAAATTGGACTGCATTGAGTTTTTTACCTGTTTAATTTGCACAAAAAAAGAAGTGCCAGGGCCATTGTCAGGAGGCCACTGCAACTTGCACCACCCATTGCCACTGCCAGCACGGCCAATGACAGTACCTCCACAACTTCTAGCCATCACACTGCTACAAGAATGACAATTTAGACTTATTGATGCCACCAAAGCTATAAGAATGGCATGGGTTAAATGTAAATGTAGAGGTACTTGTATAGCGCACGACTACAAGGAGGCCTCTCGGCGCTTGTACGAATACCGCTGAGGAACCCTTCCTGGCCTTTCCCTGTGAAGTGCCCACTCCTGGGCACCCCCAAGGTGAAGCCAGGCATCCTAGCGTTGTTGGGGCCGTTGTGGAGATTTAGCAAACTATTGCCCTGAGTATTATTTATTTTTATTAATTAAACAAACATTGTGCTGCTCGTCCTTAATTTACACCAGCAAAGCTACCATGTGGCATCTGTCATAAGTGCCAGTGTTGACGATTAAGTGCAGGTGCCGAACAACGGAAACCACAGGCTCAAATTAAGCACTGCCTGAAGCAAAGTGATGTGTAAAGTCATGCAGAGGAATCTTTTTTTAATTATCACAAATTGGATTGGGTCCTCTGCACTTATTCCACACTTTCTTGCTGTAGGAATTGTTTGGGCTCACACATTATCCCATAGGGCCTATGCGACCCATGACAGGAGCAGTTCGAAGCCTATTAAGGGTTTACTTAGGTAATAGCTAATGATGACTGACAGCCTGTGACCCTGTTTTCCTCTGGCTAAATATGTATTTTCGGTTATTGTCGCTTCTACACAACAGGTTGACTTCTGCTGAAATGTTTCGTCTCAGCCACACACTATGACGAGACCCAGATCTGTACAAGGGGGAACAATAGCTCCACAGGTACAAGTTCCCCAGCCACCAAGAATCCCACAGGGAAATCGAACATACCAATAGATGCCCTTTATTCAGACCATCAACAAATTTGATTCAGACCCATTGCAATAACTGTGTCTGAGGGGGGAGGAAGACTGTACCCTGGGAGCAACTTTGGCGGTAGACCAGAGAGGACCGTATGTAAAGGCGGATTTTGAGGGTCATCCACTACCTTTTTGGTTGATACTGGTGCTACCCATTGTACTATGAGATCTGCAGTAGTTCCCAACTTACCCCTTTCGGGACAATCAATTCAAGTCGTAGGAGTGGCGAATAAGGGAATGAATAATACATTGACTGAGGCAATACCTGTGAGAATAGGAACCTTTCAAGACGGACACCAATTTGTGGTATATTACTTAAGTCCAGTCTGTTTGTTGGCTCATGATCTCTTGTGCAAATTGAACTGCACTATCTATTGTACCCCCAAGGGAGTGGAACTACAGACTAATGATGATGATGCCACATTTAAAGTGGTAAATCAGAGTCTGTGTACTGAGTTATTTCCTATGTTAACAGTTGAGGAACTCCCACCCGACCTGAGGGATTCCGTCTCTTTGCACGTATGGGATTTCACAGGGGAAGAAATAGGACTGATCAAGGGAGTTGAGGCAGTTAAGATCCACGTTAAACCAGATGCAGAGTTTCCGAGAACACCTCAGTACAATCTGTTACCGGAAACAATTGCAGGAATCAAGCCTGTGATTGAGTCTATGATCGGACATGGAATCCTGAAGGAAATAAGGAAAGCCCATGAAACTCACCAATCATGGGATTGCAGAAAGTGAGTGGACAGTATAGGATTGAGCAGGATCAGCGCATGGTCAATACGATTGTGGTTCCTTCCATGTTGTCCCCTGGTACCAAATCCATCAGTGATACTGTTCCAGTTCCCATGCGAAGTTGAGTGGTTTACAGTAATTGATCTGTGTCAGGCATTCTTTTCAATACCATTGCATGAGGAGAGACAATTTGTATTTGCTTTCCGGCTTGAAGGTAGGAAGTTAGTTTGCTTCCCTTGGAAAGGGAATTCTTGGTTACATTGTGAAGCCTATTATTGAAGTGGTGGTTTGTGTGATTATATTGTGAGGATTAGTTAGAGTTTATAAGTGGCATAAAGCAAACCGAGTTGAGAGGTCACTTAGAGAGCAAGAGAGAAGGATGGAAAGACTGCAGGACAGTCATTATGAGAAAATTAAAAGCCTGGAGAGGTTCAGACAGGGAAGAGTGGCTACAAGTTCTGTTTAGGTCGGTTCTTTCTCCAGGGAGTGCGATTTGTTGTGATGTCACTTGTCATCAGAGGGGGGAACTGATGGAGCGTGATGGTGCTCTAAAATTGTAGGGGTGCATCATAATCATGGCTAGTCCACATCCACATTTATTCTTGTGCTGTATTAGATTGATCAGTAGAATTGTATTGTAGTGCATGTCAATGAACAGAAAAGTATTTCATGCCTTGCAGAAGAGAAATGAAATGACATCTATATTTGAAACTGTAACCTTTAGTATACTGTGTTTGCCTAATGAAAAGCTTATGTGTAATGTAATGTATATTGATTTAAATGTGCACCATGATGAAGACTACAAGAGAAAATAATGAGTTATGCTTAACGTGCAATAATTATAGATGTTAGCAACGCAAAGCATTATTAACATGAGGTTAAAATTTGATGTGTAAAGGCCTAAATGAAATGTTCACGTTGTGTTTATGAAAGGTTTATTCGTTTAGTTTAATGTTGGCCGAATTGTGTAGGCCTGAAAATGTAATTTCCCTGGTAGGCTCTCGCATTTGGAGGTAGTCAGCGAATTTCATGTGTATGCAAGGATGTTCTGTTCCTTTGTTGGTTAGGACTTACACCTTTTGTTTTAGGAGTTAGGCATGGAGGAGAAGTGATACTTTGTAAACAGAAGGTCGATAAGTGGGAGCCGGTGTTCTTTCTCCCTGAGGAGGCCTGGGAACCAAGGTCATCGGACTACACTTGGAGAAGACGGTGGAAAGCTACCTAGGAGAGGTGTCCGTTAGCATGAGGTGATCTGTGGGCGTGCTTTACCTCATTGCAATTTGTATTAGGGAAGTGCCCCGAAGAAGGAGAGGCAAAAAATGTCAGAGAGGAAGAAGGAGATAGGCAGAGTTAGGAGAAGGGGTTAGGAGATCAATCTAGAAAGAGCATCTTAGAACGAGCTCTGTAGCTTTGGCTACCTGATTTACTCTGTGAATGTACTTCTTAGGAAGTCATCAAGAGATTACACCTTTAACTGACTTTGCCTGGGAAATGCTAAGTAGGGATGTCATCTTAGAGATAGAGTAGGGATAGCTTAATGCTTCTTAATTTTGAGCCGCAGATGAAGTCTGACTTGAATATTGGAGCAGTTCTTGCTTGTGTCCTGTTCTTAGAACTTTTTATCCTCTTCATGATTCATGAGATTAGACTCATTCATAGATATGGATTTGTATTAGTTCCCATGTATTTTCACAACCTCCTCTTGAGGTGCTTGTATATTCAGTTGTTTCTGGCTTTGTAATAAACCCCTAAACTGGAGTTCGGAGTCTGTGATCTTTTGAGCCATAGTTATTATCGACTGTTGAATTGACTGAAATGAGTTGGCTCTCCCCTACACTTCCCAGCAGGTAATAAAGGCCCATCGGGCCAGGGTTCCGACTCAAATTTGGTAGTGGAACCGCGACCTTAACATTCTCTAAATGAATACTTTTACCAAAATGTTTTGCACAAAAGTATTTGTCAGTTTACAGAATCAAAATGTGTGTCACAGAGCTGTTTCAAAAGCAAATATCAGGGTGGTCTTGAAAGTATCGGTTTACATGCAAATAGCAAATAATGATGTAAAAGCAGCAAAAATAACAACGCAATTGCTGGTTTTAATGTGTGTGCGAAATTCATACTGTTATCTGTCTCTTTGACTAAAATTGACTGGGATTGTATGGAAAAATAATCTTACACAAAAATAATTATTGCTACATTAGGTGATTCTATGTGCTCTCAACTCATCCTTAAAATGTGGCTCTTGACGGAATATAATATGATATTCTGTGCACCAATATGACTAAGTAAATGAATAATATTATTTAGATACTTAGTCAGGCTGTTCTGTTGATCAATGAGTAGAGTACAATAATCGTGTTGTGTAACAAATGTGTATAAAATACAGACACATATGGCTATTCACGCTCCCACTTTAATTACTGATTAATGGCATTATATCATCACAGGAGATATAAATGTGATGATTAAACCGGACTCTGTTGATTTGACTGATTGGTACATAATTGTTTTGTCTCATTAAGTGCATCCGCTTGCTAGTTCTACCACACTTAAGAAATGCCTGTTGGTTCTAGTAGAGAGAGAGGGATCCAGAGAAACCAGCAGTTTTGGCACACAAGTGGCTAGATAACATGGCCAATAAAGGTCTGGAGCAGAATGCCCTTAAGCCAAAATTCTTCAAGGCTTTTTACTCAGAGACTTCAAGCAAATGCTTTGAATTTAAACACCTTCCCCCCCCCCCCCCCCCCCCCAAAAAGCTTTATGGCAAGGTTTGCGGGATAGGGAGGATCAGGGCAGACTGAGTGCAGAAGATGGGATTTATGAGGTAATTTCAAAGGTATTGTGACTGTAGCTCATAATCCATACTAAATATAAGACTTATAAACAAGAAAATACATCTAACAAATGCAGAAACTGACCAAAAACACTACTTGGGATGTTGTGAGCCCATCAGACACCTGGGCCCCAATGCAGCTGCACCTGTAGCACTTGTGTAAGCTGCGCCCCTGAGTAGCAGGTTATCGCCACTAACTCTTTCACCCCTTCCTCACCATGACTGGGCATCATTCCAATCTTGCACAGACTCAATTTCCCTTTCAGAAAAACTTCCTGCTATTTGTTTGCCAACTCTTTGCAGCAAGGATGTCCTCAGCCCTAATGTTAACAAAGAGAATGAGCTCCCATGGCCCTTTTGTAAATTAAGAGAGTGACAAAAGAGAAGCAGTAGACCCTTCACACTCATCCTCAGTGCCGCTCTGTCTGCTTCACTGGTAAGAGCTACTACCTTCAGAATCCGGAAGTCACCTCTGCCCCTCGATAAAAACATGGGCGTTCATCTTTCCTAACCCCACTCTCTGACTTCTCTTTGAGGCCTTAGCTGAGGTGCATTCTCAACTTCAATTTTGCCTTCTATTGAGCCATTGGTCTGATGCACAAAGCAACACTAGCCCAACAACTGGGTCCCGATATAAGTGAGGACAGATAGTAGAACCACAAATGGAGTTTATTTGGCCGGTCACACTCCTGAGCCCTGGTGTTATTGTACTTGCAACACCAATGGTACCTACTCCCCTGTCCACTAACGTCGGGCATCAATCCTAGGCCTGATGCTCAAAGCAGGCTGTTTACCCCTTTGCTAGTAGGGCAGAAATATTTGGGGTGCAGTGATCCATCACACCATTGTACCACTGACTCTGCACCTGCTGCACTAATGGTAATGAGGCCCTTAAGAAAAAAAGTCTGGTATCTCTGAGGAATCATATGGCCGAGATACCCGCCACCCCCTCTCAACACAATCCCCAAAAAGAGGGAAACCGGAAACAGTTCTTGAAGTTTTTGGAAGTGGGATGGAGTGACCATCCCGGCCGTATTTATTAAAACAAAATTAAAAACATTAAACGTTTCATGTTATGTACAATTTCATTACCATATTGCGATGTTTGGCTAACCTTAACAGATTCTCTAATACAGAGGTTCTCCTAGCCGAACTAGCATCCTTCAAAACATTTCTTGACATATTGAAATTGTACAACCTAACGTTTAAGGGCCAACGGCAAGGTCATAACCGGTGTCAAGATCCCTAACCAGACTTACCCCTCCCACTTGGGATGGGCGACAGCACGGAGGCGTACCTCAAGTGCAACTACTACCAATTTCCCTTGACTTGACGGGGGCACCTAAAGACTCGACGCCAGTTAAAGGTCGTTCGAATACTCGTGTGAGGTATCTAGAAGGTATCGTAGACCTTATCCCAACCCCACACAACTTACCGCATCTGCCGTCGCAGATGTCACTGGCCCCGGGAAATTCCCCAGGAGGGGGCTGTAACCCCTCCTACAAAGGAAGGGGCCTTGACCGCCTTTCCTTTACTTCCGGCGACCCATCCTTAGAAGGGACCGCCTCCCCATTGAGGGGCCAATGGCCACCTCTCCCGAGCGCTCCCATCCGTGTTGGGTGACGCCCACTCATAGGGATCTACTAATTAGTGCTCACCGATCATGACCTTACCGCCTACCAAATTAAATACGACAGTGCTAACTAAACCTCAGAATACATTGGCCACTATGACCGAAAGAGCATGCATAAAATTCAACACTAAATCTGAATCTCTTTAATGGCAAAACGTACTCAAATAGACCATTCTTTATTAAACTCAACATCAACATGACACTCCAACCTGTAAACGAAAACAGAAGCAAAATTAATCAACTTTATTACAAACAACTGGCTGTCTTCAGGGGCTGGTGGGTGGGTCAAAATTGGCTCTTCGTTCTGTCCCGAGCTCACGTGCAGCGAGGAGGTGCAGCTTCAGAGCACAAGAACAAGAGGATGTCTTCTGGTCTTGCGTCCCTTTTTATCCGTCTTCAGGGCGGGCGTATACCCGCCCCTGCCTGCCCCGAGGGCGTGGCTGGCTGCGTCAGTGTCTAGGCCAGCCCACTCTAGGGCGGGAACGGGCGCGCCCCAGCTACGCCGCTTCGGGCATACCAGCCGAGACGCGCCTCCCGCCCAAAAATGGCTTCCCGGGGGGATCGAGGCACTCGGCCATACGTTCGGGGGGACCGAGTTGGTCGCCCCTTTCCATATGGCCGAGATACCCGCCACCCCCTCTCAACACAATCCCCAAAAAGAGGGAAACCGGAAACAGTTCTTGAAGTTTTTGGAAGTGGGATGGAGTGACCATCCCGGCCGTATTTATTAAAACAAAATTAAAAACATTAAACGTTTCATGTTATGTACAATTTCATTACCATATTGCGATGTTTGGCTAACCTTAACAGATTCTCTAATACAGAGGTTCTCCTAGCCGAACTAGCATCCTTCAAAACATTTCTTGACATATTGAAATTGTACAACCTAACGTTTAAGGGCCAACGGCAAGGTCATAACCGGTGTCAAGATCCCTAACCAGACTTACCCCTCCCACTTGGGATGGGCGACAGCACGGAGGCGTACCTCAAGTGCAACTACTACCAATTTCCCTTGACTTGACGGGGGCACCTAAAGACTCGACGCCAGTTAAAGGTCGTTCGAATACTCGTGTGAGGTATCTAGAAGGTATCGTAGACCTTATCCCAACCCCACACAACTTACCGCATCTGCCGTCGCAGATGTCACTGGCCCCGGGAAATTCCCCAGGAGGGGGCTGTAACCCCTCCTACAAAGGAAGGGGCCTTGACCGCCTTTCCTTTACTTCCGGCGACCCATCCTTAGAAGGGACCGCCTCCCCATTGAGGGGCCAATGGCCACCTCTCCCGAGCGCTCCCATCCGTGTTGGGTGACGCCCACTCATAGGGATCTACTAATTAGTGCTCACCGATCATGACCTTACCGCCACAGGCCCGGATAGTTGACCGGCTATCCGGGCCCCCCACAAAAGTCCTACCTAAAGGTCATGTTTCAACGTTTTTAACCATGCTAAGAAGTCTCCTATGAGTAACTCATTTCCCACCCGAGACAAATGTACTCCATCCCCTAAATACATACTGTCATCATTAATACAACCATGCGAGATAGAATGCAATGTCTTGGAACGGAACAACCTACTCACTTTGTTATTAAGTTTCCTAACAGAATGATTCAAAGCACGAATCGACACAGCCCCCCGCCACACTTTCCGTGGGATCATATGAGACCACGCAATTATGCACCCCGGAACTTTCCTTGCCAACCAACTTACAGTGGAAAGCATTGCCTCCAGGAGAAGTCGTCTACCGGTGGTGACCAAATCATTGCCCCCTAAATGTACTATGATTATAGACGGCGGTGACCTCGTCCGCCCTAACAAACCCTCAAAGAATGCCTGAAACTGGTCAATACAGAGACCGCCCCTTCCGTAGAAGGACATTCTGTACCCGTATTCCCCAGCTACGTGAATCATGTCACCTGCTTCGAATACATCTGCGGCACGCCTCACGTATGAGTGGCCCACGACCCACACCTCTTTTCTCACAGCCGGTGATGTCTGACCGCTGGCCTGGTGTTGGGTCGCCTGCATAGTCCGCCCCGCCTCGAAGGCTTGCGTAACTGAAAACCAAACAAAAGACAAGAAGCGTGAGTACATTATTACAGCTTCACAACATGTGCAACCGCACATACCTCTTATAACAATTGGAGGACCAACGCCCCACTCGTTTTACTTGTTCCACATTAAGACCCCTGGCTGTAGCTTCAGTGGCAGCCCCTATCCGAAAGGAATGGGTCCCAAACTCGCCCGGGTCCAAGCCCGCTGCGGTAATTGACATCGCGAGCACCCGCTGAAACTGAAACTTCGTCAGTGGGGTGGCGTCCGCGTGTCTCAACAATGTCCCTCCCCATGATGCCACCCTTCGTGCTAGGTAGTCTTCTAAACACTTTACCGGACACATGGGGGACCCTGGAATCCTGCGAATGACTATGCAGTCCCCCACCCCACCTTGATCAGTTTTGGACTTGACAAAGGATACAGTCATCGTCTCACCCCTGATCTGAACGTGTTCCCGGCACAAACCCCCCACCACATCCTGTTTGTTCCTTGCCACCAGCTCACTTATCCTCATCGCCCCGTGAAAAGCAAGCGTAAAAGCAGCTCGGAACAAAGATGCCTCGAACTGAGACGAGCATGTGGCGGGGAGTGCGGCCAGCAACTGGGACAACCTATCCAGACCTATCGGGCGCCTCTCATCTACTCTGCGACCCTCAAGGCGTTGCCACCCACGTAGCGCTTTCTGTACCACAAAAGACGCTGTCGGGTCCTGGATATTATGAGCCCTGGCAACAAAGGAAATGGCAGCACGATGCCTCTGGGCTGTAGCCACCGACTTCCCAGCCCTACGCAAGGACATCAGAAAATGTACTACCCAATCCTCATGCCCCCAAAGCCCCCCTCTCTCAGTCCCCAAAAAGGCTAAATAGGCCCGAAACGCCCCTTCGTATGCCTTCCTCGTTCTTGGTGCTAGACTCTCTCCCACGAGGTAACGAAGTTCGGGGCACCGAGAGACCAGAGAGCTTCGGGAAAGGGTGCCGGCTCTGGGTCCGCTGAGGGAAGGAAACCCGAGAAAGCCTGCATTTGAAAACGAGACAGTGCATCAGCCGCCTGATTCATCACCCCTGGGACATGTTTCGCTCTGAATACCACGTTCAGTTGCATACACAGTAAGACAATTTCTTTAAGCAGCCTTAAAATCATTTTACAACGAGCTGCCTGACTATTGATGCATTCTACAACGGTCATATTGTCAGACCAAAATATGACAGAGTGATGTTTGAATCCATTGGGCCAGGTTCTGAGGGCCACCAAAATGGGAAACAGTTCAAGGAAAGCAATATTACTCGTCAGCCCCTCTTCATGCCACCATGTTGGCCACCTTTGTGCCGACCATTTTGTGCCGAAGATGGCGCCAAAGCCCATGCTTCCCGCTGAATCCGTCCATAGACCAAGCTCTTCAGAGGACAAGGCTGGTTTGTTCCAGACGACTCGACCATTGAAATCCGCCAAAAATGCTAACCAAATACGCATGTCTTGGCGGACCTCAGCCGATAGTCTCGTGCGATGATGACCCTCCTTTAGGCCGACCATCGCCTGAGCAATCGAACGGGAAAAGGGGCGGGCCATTGGGATCACCCTTAGGGCAAAATTCAACTTCCCCACCAATTGCTGCAATTGATGCAGCGTAACTTTAGATGCATTTATACACATTTGCAGGGCTGCCCTGAATTTCGACACTTTGGCAGCTGGTAAACGAAAACAACCCTCACTAGAGTCCAACTCGATCCCGAGAAACTCGAGGCAAGTCGTGGGACCCACAGTTTTACCTGGTGCCAATGGCACGCCAAATCGATCCATTAATACACAAAATTCAGTCAAGGCCCGGGCACATTCATCATCCCCAGCGGCCCCAAGGAACAGAAAGTCATCAAGGTAATGCATCACATTTCGAAAACCCGTTTCCTTCGTGTAAACCCACTGTAGAAAACCACTGAATTTCTCGAAATATGCACAAGATATAGAGCACCCCATCGGCATACACCTATCCATGTAATACAAACCTTGAAACTTGAATCCCAGAAGACGTTGGTCGTCCGGGTATACCGGGAGCAAACGGAACGCTGACTCGATATCTGATTTCGCCATCAGCGTCCCGGGCCCCAAGCGATTCAAAATGGCTACGGCCTCATCAAATGATGCGTACCGCACCGAACATACCTCTGGATCAATTGCATCGTTCACAGAAAGGCCATGAGGAGCTGATAAATTGTGAATCAATCGAAACTCACCTGGGTCCTTCTTGGGGACCACCCCTAAAGGAGAACAGACAAAATTCTGTACCGGGGGAACACTAAACGGGCCGGCAACCCGACCTCGGATAACCTCTTTCCGGATCTTATCCTGTACTACAGTCGTATGCTGCAAGACGGAAAGTTGGTTTTTGCACGTCCCGACACCCTGAAAGTCCCCCACCGGGATGCGGAAACCATATGAAAAACCGTTTCGCAGCACCCCAGCAGAAGTACGATCTGGGTATTCGCTGAGCCAGGGAATCATCGCCAAGGTATCAATCGGGGTTGGTAAAGGCGCCCCTCGGACTACATTAGACCTGTTTGGCGCCTCCTCTACCCCCATTTTCACCCATTTTGGCTCTGCACGCGGACTCAGGATGGGGTGCCCCGCAACCACTACATTCGTGCTTGAATTTACGAGATCCCGGGGGCCTAGTACATTTTCCTTTGTTGAAATTGAAACAGAAACCCCTCTTCCCTGTATTGCCGGCGGGTCTCGGATAATCGTCGGTACCCGTACCCGACCGAAAGGGCGTCCCCCCATATTGGCGGGAGGACTCACCAACAGTGCCCCCCACCAACGGCATTTTCAACATCCCTGACTCTTTCATTTTATCCCATGTCAAAGAATCATAACAGTCCCAGGTTAAACTTTTGTTATGCTCCATCGCTTTCCTGAAAAGGTTGTCATAACAGAACCATTGGTTACCTTGGTGCGATGTCGAGTACCCCATAATTCGTGACTGATATACTGGAAACTCAGGGAGCAATTCAGGCCTACGTTCCCCCAAAATTTACGTAAAAATTCCCCAAGCATTGCCCCAGTTGCCAATATTCTCATTCACTTTAAAGGCGGCCATTTTTGCGCGCCAAACACTTGGATGCATCAGATCCTTTTGACTCTTAACAGTTTCAACCTCATAATGATCAACGAGCAAGGAGAAAATGTTTACGTATTCCCCCGCCCAAATCTTTTCCTTTATTGCCAAAGGAACATGTTGCCCCAATTTTTCTCTACGAGAGGGTGTTGACTCATCCCTCGCGATCGGCAATGGCCGCTTACCTGCACCGAACGCTGCTTCCGCTCCTCGTGGTTTGTCTATCACCGCATCCGGCGCGGGCACCTTGGCTGTATCACGTTTCTCGCGCAACTGTTTCATGAGTGCTTGCGCTTCGGCAGCCGTGGCCCCCTCGCTACTGTCCCCCAACCATGCTGCTAACTGTGCCGCCAACTCGGGAGGCATATCCTCAGCGGATGTCGGGGTGACTACGACGGGAATCGGATTCCCTTCCTTCGGTACCGGGGCCGGTACCGGGGCTGGCGCCTCGAGCGGGGAACAGGGAACCGGGACGTCTCCCCCGACCGGCCCCCTTCTCGGCCTCTTTGGCCTCCCTCCGGCCGGTGGACGCCCCGATCCCTCCTCACCGTCTCGCTCCGCCAACTGCTTCTTTATTTCGGACATTTCCTTCATGAGGACCCGAACCATTTGGTCAGTCGACATTCTCTTCGCGCCTTTCTTGGGCATCTTTCAGACGAAGTATCTAGAAGACAAAAAGAAAGATTAAAACGCTCAAAATTGGCTCTTCGTTCTGTCCCGAGCTCACGTGCAGCGAGGAGGTGCAGCTTCAGAGCACAAGAACAAGAGGATGTCTTCTGGTCTTGCGTCCCTTTTTATCCGTCTTCAGGGCGGGCGTATACCCGCCCCTGCCTGCCCCGAGGGCGTGGCTGGCTGCGTCAGTGTCTAAGCCAGCCCACTCTAGGGCGGGAACGGGCGCGCCCCAGCTACGCCGCTTCGGGCATACCAGCCGAGACGCGCCTCCCGCCCAAAAATGGCTTCCCGGGGGGATCGAGGCACTCGGCCATACGTTCGGGGGGACCGAGTTGGTCGCCCCTTTCCAGTCTCTGTCTATTTTGAAATGCAAAAATTAGCCACCACATAATGTCCCTTCTTCTGGGCCATCTCTGTTATCCATTTATATCACTTCTTTCTGCTTTCGCCTGAGCCTTTAATCTGAGGCCCCCAAATCCTGACAATCAGGGCTAATCTCAATACAACTCTTCTGACCTCTTCCCTGCCACCCCTCTACTCCTCCGAAAGGACATATGCATGTAAACAGAGGTTGAAGTGGTCAGGATGTATGCGGACCCATGTACCCCAGCTTTTCAAATTTTACCAAAAACCTTTCCATAATTTTGGTCAAACATAATCGTCTCCGGTTGGTTAATGTAGACCTTGAGGTGCATCTGGGTGAAAGTGGAGTCACTTGTAATGTCATTATGACAAAGATTTATTCTGTCAGAGAGGTAATGCAAGTGAGTGGAGTTTTGGAAAGCAGTCTTTTAATCTACATGTATAAAAACGAAAGTATGTCTGTTTGTCCTTTATGCATTACTACATCATTTATCCAATCGCCATGTAACTTTGGGAAGTTGTTGAGTACACTCCCGCAAAGGTTTCTGGCAAAGAAAATTATAATATTAATTTGTTAAATATTGGCCACCCGGCCCCCCAGGGCCCTCACAATCTTTCCAATACTGAACGTTTACAGTTTACGGTGCGACTCGCTTTTGCAATGACCATCAACAAAGCACAAGGACAATCGCTGAAAGTGTGTGGACTAGATTTTGAGAATCCGTGCTTCTCACATGGACAACTGTATGCGGCCAGTTCACGCGTCGGAAAACCTTCTGATTCATTTGTGTATGCACCAGACGGAAAAACAAAAAATACTGTGTATCCACAAGCACTCGAATGAATAAACAGAATTAAAACAACACTTTAAAATGTTTTCCATATTAAAATGAATACGTTTCAATAAAAATGACACAATGTAAATTGAATATTGTCATAACAATGATTCAGAAAAGGGGGTGGTGATGAACAGAGTGTCTGAATTAAGCAGACCACTCTTACCCAGTCCAAAGATCAGGGCTTGATCCATCACCGTTTTTTAGCTCACTGCACCATCCCAGCTCCGAACCTGGCTATATGTAAATAAGTCTGTCCCTGGCCCAGTGCATCATGGGAACAGGGCAGACCAAACTACCAAGCCAATTCTTATACTGGGAAGGAAACAAGGTTCCGGGGACCGGTTTCTGGCATTTCAGCCGTCTTCGGCCCGGCTTGCTTGAATCCTGATGGTGCAATGAGCAAGGGACTCACATCTGAGTATACCCTTCCACGCTTATGGTGGACAAAAATGATTCAGAAAAGGGGGTGGTGATGAACAGAGTGTCTGAATTAAGCAGACCACTCTTACCCAGTCCAAAGATCAGGGCTTGATCCATCACCGTTTTTTAGCTCACTGCACCATCCCAGCTCCGGACCTGGCTATATGTAAATTAGTCTGTCCCTGGCCCAGTGCATCATGGGAACAGGGCAGACCAAACTACCAAGCCAATTCTTATACTGGGAAGGAAACAAGCATCTGGGGACCGGTTTCTGGCATTTCAGCCGTCTTCGGCCCGGCTTGCTTGAATCCTGATGGTGCAATGAGCAAGGGGCCCACATCTGAGTATACCCTTCCACGCTTATGGTGGACAAAAATGATTCAGAAAAGGGGGTGGTGATGAACAGAGTGTCTGAATTAAGCAGACCACTCTTACCCAGTCCAAAGATCAGGGCTTGATCCATCACCGTTTTTTAGCTCACTGCACCATCCCAGCTCCGAACCTGGCTATATGCAAATTAGTCTGTCCCTGGCCCAGTGCATCATGGGAACAGGGCAGACCAAACTACCAAGCCAATTCTTATACTTGGAAGGAAACAAGCTTCCGGGAACCGGTTTCTGGCATTTCAGCCGTCCATACTTACTGTGGCATTTGCATCCATTTGGGAATACAGCTTTGGGGGTAGGGGGAGACATGCCCCATAGTTTGAAGACTTCCGATCTATGCCAAAGGATGAAAGGAACTCTCAACAGACTGTTTCCAAGCTGGTATGTTAGGGCCATAGCAATTTCCATGGTTCCAAAGGGGGACAAGAAGAGAAAGGGGATTTACAAAATGCAAAGGAGGGTTCTTCCCAAAGCGATAACCTGTTTTAAGTGTTACAAAGAGGGGCATTCCAAACAAAACAGTCAGGTAAAAGACCCAGTGCAACCTGAAACCATGATAGCAAGTGTGCTAACTGTAGGATTAGGGAGGGAGTGTGGCCAAGATGGTGGCGAGCTAGGAAGCACAGTCATGAACTCCACTTAGTAGTCCCCGACATCCACATCCTGCAGCCTGGGTGCTCTTCGATAACCACTCACGGAGATAGGGGGCCTTGCAGGGCACCTGCAAGGCCAGCTACACGCTTGTACAACCGCCCAATATGGTGCCAGAGACCTACAGATGCAGATGCCTAATCGGGGCCAGTGTGCACTGGAAAAAGAAATGTGGAAAGGGAGCTGAGACCTGGGATCTGTGAAAGCCCGGACTGACCGGACGCTTCCCGAATTGAACCTCCAACACAGCTGTTTGAATACATTGATTCACTGTTGAAATTGTAAGGGCTGACCAGCATTACGCTTGTTGAGACTGGTAACAGTAAGGGCCTCTGCAATCAGATTGGAGGCAGTCAGATACCCGTGTTCCGTCCTGAAGAGGCCTTGAATAAATAGGCCGAAATGCGTTTACCATACAAACTATAAAAACCCCACTGTAAAAGACCCAAAAGGGTCAATTGGATTGAGGACTGCTGCTTTCAACTACTAGTTACATTGGGCACATAATCCTTAAAGGCGTCCCTGACCTTGAGCGGACTTTATTTTGACGGTTCAGAGTTGAATAACTTTAGAATGACCCAGACCATTGGAAATTATGTGTTTGCAAGAACTGTACAGGATTGAAGCTATATGATGATTTTTCTGATATTTCTATTAGCAAATAACTTCACATTTATGATACATGATATGACTTTGCATCAAGAAGCATTGTGTCATAGATGATAAAGGGTGCATAGAAAACGATATCCATATTTTAAGACTTTATTAAAGTACTCATCTTGGATGATAATAATCCAGCCAATAACAATTTGAGTGTTATTGCATTGCTGTAAGTTACTTTGATCTATCCTGCTAGAGCCATTTTAGTTTTATTCAGAGACCTGGGGTTCGTGGCGGTAGGATTGTGTAGGAGGGCCTACCCGAAATCACAGTCGTGGGGCGGTGTGGTGAAGATGACGCCATTGAGAGAATCAGATCCTGCCTCCCCTTCTTCACCACACCACAGACCCATGAATGACAATGACACACTTCAGGCCAGAATAATCCGGGAGCCATAGTGCACAACTAGAGCTGGTACCCCAGGCGACAACGGTCCCCCTCTACCCTACAGAGGCAGTTTTGAATCCCATTATCTCCTACCCCTGCAGCGCAGCACCAGAGGGACATCTACGTAGTAGTCTGGATGAGGCTGAGTAACACATGAGCTGCAGCAGGGAAGAGCTGGGACCTGGGCCTGCAATGGCCCACCCTGCCATGACAGGCAGAGAGAGAGTTGACTCATGGTGCCAGCCCAGTGAAGTTCCAAAAGCAAGGTGAGGACAGTAGGGAATGGTGTCCAGTGACCTCATCTACCTCCACACCCTAGAAGCACAGAATGCAGAACCTGTTGGCGAAGCGGGAACCCTTATTATAACCCAAAGAGGCTCTGAGGGAGTACAAGAGGGGTGAGACGCAGCAGTCTCTTGGGCAACAACATTCAGCTTACGCTGACAACTGGGTGAGGCACACAGAAAGTCTAGCACAATATCCTCCCCCATTCCAAAGGCCTGAACATGGTGCCCCAGCATGGACTTATTCTTAAAAGACTTCCTGGTCACAACCGGCCTGGAAAGTAAATTCTCAACTTTCTTCTCAATCAAAAGGGTGCATATGGTCCCTGGTAGACCATTGCCTCCTGGCTCGCCACTCCATCTGGTGGGAGCTTGATTACTCAGGTATAGGGGCAGAGGCCCTATTTTGCAAGCAGCAAGAGCCATGGGCTCACAAAGCTAAAAAATCCTAATGCCAAAACCAGCGCTCTGAGAATTTTCACATACACACAATGGGGAAAAAATGTGCTTTGCATGTCTAACACAGAGAGCCAGATAATCCCCCGCCAATTTCTATATTGGAGAGGAACTGACAGATTGACGTTGTTCAGTTGGTGGCTGCAAGCTCATTGGCTGCGCAACCTGAAAGGGGAGTAGGGGTTTAATTCATGTATACATTATTGTTTATTTGAGATTACCGGGTCAGTATGCTATGGCCACACAAACTAGATGGGCGGGAAGTCATGAGGCGACTAAGCAGACCGAGAATCATCACCTCAGGTAACTCCACTCAGCACTGACACATTAGATGGCATTGGATAAACACAACATTCTCACTTGGAATGTTCGGGGTACGGCGTCACTCATTCAACATTATTGCATCCATTCCTATCTCAAGCGTAGACACATACACTTTTTCTGCCTCCAGCAAACTCACCTTCTTGCACAAGAACTCATAAAACTTAAGAGGTGGTGATGTAAAGTACTTCGCACTTCCAACTCGAAGTACTTTAGAGGGGTGCTAATTTGGGTGGCACACAGGGTACCCTTCACATTCAACTACTCTTAAGTGGATGCAGAGGGCAGACATGTAGTAATGGAATACACACTCAATGGCATTATGCTGTCATTGATAACGATTTACGCCCCAAATACAGGTTTGGCATCTTCTTGAAGCGCCTCACCCCGCCTTTGCACAAGTTCAAAACGCGACCCTACATCTGGGGGCTTGAGGGGATTTTAACAGGGATCATGACACAGTGCCTCCCTTGTTGGACACATACGCACTGACGACCTCTAGATCATTATGTCAGTCAGCCACTCATACCGATTGGATGAGGAGCAGCCATCTGAAGCTGAACTCAGACAAGACAGAGGTCCTCATCCTCGAACCCACCCCCTCAACCTGTAACGACTCCTGGTGGCCAACCACAATGGAAACTGCACCAACACCCACCGACCATGCACTCAATCTAGGATTCATCATCGACTCCTCCCTCTCCATGTCTAAGCAGGTCAAAGCTGTCTCCTTCTCCTGCTACAACACCCTCCAAATGCTCCGCAGGATCTACAAGGGGATCCCGACCGAAACAAGAAATACGGTGACACAGGCCCTCGTCAGCAGCAGACTGGACTACGAGAACGCACTCTACGCAGGAATCCCAGCCAAACACCTATGACGACTACAACGCATCCAAAACGCCTCCGCCCGACTGATCGTCAACGTCCCCTGCCGCAGCCACATCACCCCCCACCTGAGAGACCTACGCTGGCTCCCCGCCGACAAGAGGATCACCTTCAAGCTCCTCACCCACGCACACAAAGCACTCCACAACGCCGGATCAGCCTACCTGAACAGCAGACTCAGCTTCCACCCCCCCACCCCCCAGCTCTGCTCCGCCAGCCTCGCCCTCCCCGCTGTCCTCCGCATCCAACGAACGACCTCCGGCTGCAGATCCTTCTCCTATCTCGCCGCCAGGACCTGGAAAACCCTCTCTACCCAGATACGGCAGACCCAAGACCTACTCGCCTTTAGAAGACTCCTCAAGACCTGGCTCTTTGAGCAGTAGCAGCACCCCCCCTCCCCTCACTGCCTCGGGACCCTCACGGGTAAGTAGCGTGCTTTACAAGTACTCTGATTGATTGATTGATACCCTAGTAGTCGAACAATGGTGGGCAAACCACCCAGAAGCTAGAGCAATTTCCTTCTACTCAGATCCACAATCGATTTACTGTACTGCAACACAGAGGCATGCCACAGGGTGACAGCTGTGGAATACTTGGGCCGTACACTATGTAAAACTATTTGATCCTCTTAAACTCATACTCTCCTGGGCCCCATGCCAACACACTTATATGGCACTTCAGTGTGGAGGAATTGAAAGACAAAGGTTTAAGAGAAACAATGGGGTAAAATATGCTTCGGACACCATGGTAGAAAGGGAACTCCTTCAACTGGGTAACCAGAGGCATTTTACTCAAGAGCACATACATAGTGAAACTGGCCTTGCAAAGGGAACTGGGAAACCTAGAGGACACCATTGGAGAACTAGAACAGGGAGTTATAAAAAATAGGGCCCTGGAACCAAATTTTAGATACGGTAGAAAAGGCTTTAAAGAGATCCTAGATGAACCAAGTCCCATTGATTACAGGAAATATGTCATGCGCCCAGATAGAGATGGCGAGAAGGCATATAGGCTGCTGGCAGGGTTACTCCGATTGGAGGAAGTGGCATCCCCAATAAGGTCCCTACGTTCTGGTCGAGGGGACATAACAAGTACCAAAGAGGGCATCAACGCTGCCTTCAGAGAATATTACAGTGCATTATACTCTGTCCCAGCAAATACGGAAGGCTCCCTAACCATCAGCACATACTGTTAAGAGAGATTTAACCGTGCATGCCACACTACAGTCGAGTAAACTCAAGAAACAATATTTTCAGCTGACCTTTATTGCAGCTATTTTTTGCTGAATGACATTTATGCAATGATTGACAGCTATCATGCACAAATTAGTATAAAAGCTTTGAGAAAGCCCCAGTCCAGTGAGCCGATAGGGGGCGAAACATGTGTCGGCTGCTTGTAAATCACCAAAATATCGCCAATTTTTTAATCATATGTTATGAACACGATAAAAAGTTCAGCTGGAGAATAAGATAAGAAATCCAACAAAGGAATGAGTACTTGAATTTATTCTAATGCACCAGATTTACAGGATGAATTAAGATACAAAATAGGAGTACACACTCATCCCATTTCCACAAATGGCTTCCTCATAGCTGGCTATCTAGATGGGATAGCATTGCCCTCACTCACTGAACTACAGGGTTTTGAACTTAAGGGAGATATCTCTGGAAGAAGTTAAAGCAGCCATCCAACATATAGCCAGGGATAAGACACTGAGCAACAATGGCTTGCCCATCAAATTGTATTCAACAAATGCATCACAACTAGCACTGAGGCTGCTGGCAGTATTGAAGGCTTACAGGTTTAAAGGGTTTAAAGGGTTACTCCTCACCTCCAAGGTACTGGGCAGGATAGTAGCCAATCGACTAATGCACATTATGCACCTGTTGGCACGCACAGAATAGAGCACGTTCATACCAATACGCAACATATTTCTTAATCTACGCAGACTCTTTATGGTCCAACTTAGAAAAGCCAGCCTGGTTTTCTGAGCAGCCGAGGCTTGCGCGGAGTGTGGTATGAGGAGCAGAGCTGATTGAGAACGCTGCTGTTCCCGCTCCATTGCTCTGCCGAAAAAAAAACAACTGCCGTGCCGGTCACTAAGTCTACAGTTTGTGCCACGATTTGCTGTGAATTGACGTTGTCGTCTGCGCGAGAGTCTACCCACACAGGATAAGGGTTTGAGGGGGGCCTGATGAATCTGCGGTGGAGGGAGTCCTCGAGGAGTGCCAGGAGTTGGGTGCCATAACCGGGGGCATGTGGAGTGTGCGGGAGCAGTAGCGTGTTCTCCCTACTGGAGGACACAGAATGTAGTACCATGGGTGTATCCGCGTAGGCACTCCAACTAGGCTGGGGGCAGCTCGTGGAACCCTAGCGTGCCCTGCTCTTGCTCCCACCCCTGCTCTTGTGCACCTTGTGCACCTCTTGTCACAGTGTGCTGGTGCTCTTTGCCTAACAGCGCCCATGCCCATTGCTAAACATCATGGGAGTGAGGGCTGAGGATTGAATAGCCTCGGATCCCAAGCAGGCACCTACAGCTTCACAACTTCACAGTATCAGCCAGGAGAGCTCTACATCCACCAGTCCCCTTGCCAGTAGGAAACACTGCAGCCATAGTCCTCGAATCCTTCCGCTGCCCGCAATGTTCACAGAGGGAGAGGACTGGGATAGGACTTCAGCTCCTAGCGTGCCAAGCGGCATGCTAGCCGAGATCATCATCGAACGCGCCAGGAGGCTCATAAGGGGCTGGGCCACCCCCCTTGGCTGTGATAAAGGATCTCCTGTTCATATATCGGTAAGGAGAACTAAGGAGAACTATTAACCGTAGGGTTATATACTTATTTGATTTCTTCACAAAAGTAAAATTGGCAAGAGAAAACAACCACAGGCTAAAGAAAAAGCCCAACCTGCTAATACACCCATAACCAACTATTTAAAGACAGCAGTGGGGAGGACTGACAGTGAAATTGTCTTGGTGAAAGAACAGTTGGCAGCAACAAAAACTGCATTAGAGGCCGCCTTAAAGGCACGGACCCAGAAGACAAGCAAGATAAATTAACACCTGAAGTATCTCAGATAGTACTGGAACTGGAGACAGTACCATCAGGTAATAATGTAAGTAGGGGGGAGGCGCCATGTAGAAGAGATAACCCATGTGTTTTAACAGCGTCACTGGAGATAACAGAGTCAACAGACAGTTCAACACTAATTTCACCACCAGCAAAAAAAGTTAAACAACTGCCCAGATTGAAGGATAGTACTGAAGACGTTATCATGATAAAACCCAGTGCAAAACAAAAGGCAAAGAAAGGTGGGAAATAAGCGGGAACATCAAAAAGACAGACAATTATCACGGATAGTCAACCCGGGATGGTTAATCTTGAGACATTAATTAAAAAAGTGCACTCTAAATTGGATTGTATGGAACAACGTTTTATATCTGAACTTAAGCTTGTTCAAAAGGAGGTAACTTCTTTAACCAACTTGGTCTCTGACCAGGGGCGGCTCTAGGCTCATGATGGCCTTGGGCAGGGAGCGTAGGTAGGGGGCCCCCGAAGAGGGGGTCCGGGCGGGGCAGAGCATGGAGGCCTGTGAAGAGGGGGGGTCAGGGTGTTTGGAAGTGGAACAGAGCCAGAAGCCACCAAATCCCTGCCAGGGGCCACCACACAAATATGTATCCATCCTCAGAGGATTATTATGTTAAGGATATATATTGGCGTGGTGGCCCCTGGGATTTGGTGGCCCTGTGCAGGTGCACAGCTTGCACATGCCTAAGGCCGCCCCTGCTCTGACCTCCTTGTATCAAAAAACTTGGGTAAATCAAGCACAGATGTGAATATACAATCTAGGTTAATGGATACTGCCGGAAGTAAAGCCGTTTATGAAAGTAAGCTTATAAAGGACTTTATAAAGCCTGTTCTAGGAAGTCGTTTGTTGCCCACACAAAGTCAAAAGCTGCTCATAGAAAAACAATTGAGTCCTAATATAGCGAAAGAATGAACAGAGCAGGGCTAATAGATAGGCCTAATAATCAGGAGCATACCACTATAGATGAGCCCTTACATTTACCACCACAGGCGACACCCTACGTTATTGTGCTCAAAAATATCGCGAGGCTACAAAACAAGCTTTTTGAATCATTTGGGAAACTTAAGAACCAGATGATTCATTGGCTAAATGTTAATACGAACATTGACACTACTGTTCTATTTCACAATATCATAATGCTGAGGAGAGTGAGTTGGGTTGGCAAGTCTAGGAAACACACTACGGGAGATTGTGTGGTGGTGAACTTTCACAGTAGTAAACTGGTAGAAGCCCTCTTAGAGATACTGACGAATAGCAACAAAGAAGTTAGTTTTGTGAGGACCGAATATATAACTGCTGTCCGGTTAGGATATTTTTACAGGCCAAACGAGGTTCACCCAAACTTCCATAGGACTAACACACATAGGCCATCTTTTAATATCCCCTTACATAAGAGGTTTGAACCACTCAGATCATGTAGTGAAATCAATTGACATAAGAGAAATAATGAGTGTGAGAGGAGAGAACTACTACTGATGATATTCCATCCAGATGTAGGGGCGACGGTAATGAAAGAGTAAATAGATTGACTGATAATTTGAGCGTGCAATTACCCTGTAAGGATTGTAATAATTTGAGAGACCATGGATCAGGTAAAGGGCAATATTCCTATGTTAAAAGGAGTGCTAATAGTACACACCCTCAAACATCTGGTAGGCATCACCACAAAAATCTTGGTAATACCAGCGATGCGGAGGCCTGCGAGAAGGAAAACATGGCCACACAAAGCACAGTTTACAATGACTATACATCACCGATTATGACAACCTGGAATATAAGAGGTATTAAGAATAAGATAAATAATGAAGCATGGCCTAAAAGAAATCCTTTGAAAAGTCTAGTATAATCATGGTTCAGGAAACATGGAACGTGGAACCCTTTTTCATAAACGGTTTTAAAGTAATTTGCACTAACGCCAATCCATCTAGGCGAGGGAGAGCAACAGGTGGCTTAGCAACACTAGCAGCTGTTACAACCCCACTGTCAGTAAAAGCTGTTAACACTAATTCACAATTTTACCAGTTGATACAGCTTTATTCACAAATGAAACAAACAAATATTTTGATACATTTTTACAATAATGTTTTTGACGGTACAAAATCAAGGGTGATCAATGATTTAGAGGTCAATCTAGAGATTTTTGTGAGAGAACTTGCTGGGTCATATATCATTTTTTTTTGGGGGGGGGGTTTAATTCTGAAATTTGTGGTATCCCGATAGGAGAACAATGTGGATTTATTGATTGTTTTGGGGATCGGATATCTCACTTTCCACATGAGCCGTATGGTGAAGCTATAAATACTATTACGTATAAATGTGACTTAATTGTCCTAGAACCAGAAAACGCAGAGGGTGATATTGCTATCCCAACAAAAATAGGCGTGAGAGGTGCGTCAAATATAGATCATTTTATTATAACCGCAAATTGTAAAGGCCTGGTTGAGAATATAATGATTAGTGAAAATGTGATTAGCGACCATTACCCCCTTAATTTGAAATGAAAAATTAGTCTGGGTCATCAACAGAGGGGTACACTCATGCAATCATTTATAACATTTCAAGGAAACAATTAAGTATCGATTAAATGGGCCGGCGTAGTTCCAACATTATTTTGGGAAAATCTAAAAGGGAAAACTCAAAAGAACATTGATATCTGCCTAAATTTCTCCACCTCAGATTTCCATATTGTAAGCCTTTTATAGTATCACATCTGAAATAGCAAAAGATCTAACTAGTAAAAAGAAGAAAAAACCCTGTGAAAATACCCCTAGATGCTTCAATGAAAAATGTACAAGGTTAAATAAGGCTTTAAAAACAGCTCTCAACGCTAAACCTAGGATTTGTAGTAAAATAAGATTACTGAGGAAAGAATATAAAATAGCTTTAAGTTATAGGAAAAGTGAAATCCGAGAGGAGGATTGAGTGAGTCTCATTCAGGCTGCCGAAAGTAGAAATGCAGGTTTATTTTGGCATACTATTGATCATCCTTATTTCAAAGATAACTGTACACTGAAAATGGTAATCGCAGTCCCCCCTCAGGACTGGATTACCCATTTTGAGTCAATTTTTAATCCAGGTGCATGTAAAACCACTGTAATGCAAAATAGCACAATTTTATTAGTAGAACCTACAAACTCTGCTCCCATTACGCCAACGGAAAGTAAATTAGCCCTTTTAAAGAGTGCCAGCAGCGAAGCGGCTGGTCCGGATGGTGTACCAATTGATGTCTTTAAAAATATTATGGAATTCTGGACCCCAATGTTAGTGAATGTTTTAAATGCTACTATGGGAGGAGTTATATCCGCACCATGGTCCCAAAGCATTATTGTACCTATTTTCAAAAACGGAGATAGAGGAAAGGTCAACTGTTACCGCCCTATATCCCTTCTGGACTCTACCTTAAAATTAATGGGTAGGATTCTTTTGGGGAGATTAGAAGACAGGTGTGGACGAGAATAAAATTCTCTCAGACGCCCAGTTTGGGTTCAGATGGGGCATGGGGACTGTGGAACAGTGCCTAAATTTGGAACTCCTAATTGGGAAGTACACGTTGGTGAAGGAGGGGGTCCTCCACCTATGCTTTGTGGACTTTACAAGCGCATTCAACTTTGTTAATCATGCAAAGTTGTGGCAAACTTTAAAAGAGATAAGAGCACCAAACAAAATTATTATATTCCTATCTCAAATTTATAACTCCTTAACTTCTAGAGTTCGTTTTGGGAATAAAGGAGAATGTACACAGGATTTTATGGTCACTAGAGGTGTACGCCAAGGATGTGTAATGGCTCCACTGTTGTTCTCCTTATACATCAATTATGTGGACACCTTTTTGCAAACACAAAAAGCTGATTGCCCTAAAGTAGGAAGTCGTACTACTCCAGTACTACTCCATGCCGATGACGCTGTCCTCCTGTCGAAGACAGCAAATGGTCTACAAAGTCTAATTGAGAAGTTCTCCCAGCACATGCTAGAAAGGGACCTGCAATTAAACCTTACCAAAACCTTTGTTATGACAAGTCCAGATCCAAGAGTAGAATACACAATGTGGGGGGAGTGGTTATAGGTAGAGTGCCACACTTTGTCTACCTGAGCCTTCGTTTTAATAACAAGGGCAGCTGGAGACCACATATTGATACCAGCAATTTGAAATGTTTAAGAGTAGTCAAGGGAATTTTTAGATTTTCATCCAAAATGGGAAACAAGCCTGTTAGGGAGATACTCACTTTGTATAGGACAAAGTGTGTGACTGGGGCCTGCTACGGAGCAGCAATATGGGGAAGAGCAAGTACAGACTCCCTGCAAACACAAGAAAATAAGTTTCTGAAAAGACTTCTGGCAGTACCTAGCTCCACAGCCAATTACATTGTACATAGAGAACTGGCTGTACCATACATAAACAATACTATTAGAATAGCTGGTCTCGCTTTTTGGTGAAGGCTGTGGGCAAAGGATAAGGCAAAACTTACAACCGATATAATAAAAGATTGTTTGGCCCTCGATAACTGGAAAAAAATTCCATGGCTTGAGTACATTCACAATTTATTGATGGATTGTACGATAGATTTTAATAAAGGGGACCTAATACCCATACGAGACATTAGTAAAATTGATTTGAAGTTGAGATATATTTAGCTCATGGACTGTGCTAGAAGTGAAGTAGCCAAACACAAATATAGCGTTACTGCTTGTTGCCAAATCCCTTCTGTTCCGGGTTTACAAAGTTACCTAAAAATTACTGTAAATGCCCAGCACAGATTCTATCTAACTAGGCTGAGATTTGGTACCATACATTACCTTGTAGCATTTTGTGACAGGAAAAAAGGTTTCCATAAGTTACCGAATTGCTTGTGTAACTGGAAAACCTCTCAGTCGACACTACATTTTATATTATTTTGTACTCTGTATAGTGATATAAGGAAATTAATCTTAAGACCCTTTTCTTTGCCAATAGATTGTTTAATTATAAAAATGCTTTTAATTATTTATGTGCCCTTGACAATATGAAGATTATGTTCACTGTTGTACATTTTATTGTACGCGAAATAAGGAAAAGAAAAGAATTGGCGTACTTAGATGTATTATCATATGAAAATTCTGATGAGGATAATTAGAGTTGTTACAACAAAAGTGTGGAACTTGTATTTTACAGTGATTTTAATCATATGCGATTTTTTGGCATAATATGCATCTATGTTGCACAAGGTGTTCCACTTTTTAATATTTTTACATTCTTGTGTAAATTTAAATTACGTCATTAGCGTGAATGTAATTATGAAATGAAGGCTTCTATAAATTCCCTTGACTAACGTACTGTATATAGTATTGTTTGTTAACATATAATGGTAACACTTGCATCTAATAAGCTCTTAAGAAATGTAGTAAAGGAAAATGTCTGACTTCTTAAAAAATATATATATTTCATTTCGGATGAATTTAAAAATATTTTGTTTTAGAATTCTTTTATGGATGTATATTTTACTCCGAATAAAGCTGTTTTGAATTTGAATTTGAAGTTTGAAAGGCCAGCCAACTGGGTGGCCTCCCTAAATATTGAGAATACCTTTCCTGATAACGGTGCTATACAGGATGGGTATAGGTCCGGAATTTTTTAGATGGGTGCGCCTACTCTACCTTAATTTATTGGCGGGAGTCTGCACAGGAAGGGAAGTCTCTGTATGCTTCCTCTTTGAAAGAGAGACTAGACAGGGTTGTGCATTGTCCCTGATGGTTTTTGCAGTAGCAATGGAGCCCTTGGCATGCAAACTTTGGGCATGGGCACCTAGATGGGGCCATGATATCGCTGGCATATATCACTGTTTGTAGATGAAGTGCATGAATATCTCTATATTGACCCAGACATTGTGCCCTCCTGGTGGCCGCCATATGTGTTTGGTAGGATATCAGGCGTTCGAATGAACTGGGGGAAGTTGTGCTTGTTAGCACTCGTACCTTTGTCCAAGACACAATTGGATTTACTACCTGAGGTTGGGATACAGTGGTAGCTGGATACCTTCAAATACTTGCGAATTAACATTTACCATGCGGAGAATGACTTCCTAGAAGGTAATCTGAGTAAAGCGGTAGTAGTGATAAGATGCTCACTCCACTTCTGCACCCACTAACCCTGTCCTTGATGGGCAGAGTAGCTATCTCCAAGATTTTAGTCCTACTACTTCTGTTATACTTCTTTGTGGCACTACCAATGATTATACATAAGTCTATTTTTAGAGTTCTGTGCTCCGTGCAGAAAACACTTTTACGGGGTACTGGCAGATGAAGGGTGTCTTGAATGCAACTCTATGCACCACCACTGGAAGGGAGTTCCAAACTACGAACTGTACTATGGTGCAACACAACTTCAATGGCTGATTAGATGACTAGCTGAAGACCAAAACCCTGAACAAATCAACAAGATGGCATGGGATACATGTGTCACACCACGCGGCAAACTGACACCATATGCACCACAATTGCCGCTATGGGTCCTGACAGATTGATTCCAACTCACGCATCACCATGACACCCCTACATGGCGGGAGGCAAGAATAAAGATCTGGGTCGACCTATTTAATAGCAGTCTATTGACCCCCTTCGGAGATCTACAATCCTGCTATTACATTTGCCCAGGCACTTTCTTACTACACAATGGAATGCAAACCGGACTGCAGCGAAACTGGGGAGATAAACAGAAAGTGTCAGTGGTCTAGACGGGGCTCCAAGTATTGATCACACATAGAACCTACCATAAGGCTGTCACAGCCCCATACACAGTATAAGCATTCAAAAGCTCATGGGCAGTGCTTAGTTAGCACTTTAAGGTCAGGGCCCAGGGGTTGAGCAAACGTCTCTACCCTCCTTTTGCTGCTCAACCCCTACACTGCCCGTTGAGAGTGCCCTACCACCAGGACTTAATATGCACTCTGGCACTTTAAGTGTGGTAGCTGCCCCGGGCTATGACTAAGAATAAAATACTTTTTTATCTTTTTCCTTTTTTAAAGTGTAGGTGTCCCAAAGCCCAGGGGCAGCACCAAGCTAGGCGAAGGTGGGCCGCTTGGGAGGTTGTACCCTAGGATTATAAAATATTTACATGTAGTAGGAATGGTTCCTTCCATTTAGTAATAATGTTTATCTTTTCATATTATTGGCATTGTTTAGATTATTGCATATTGTATTTTGTCGTTTAGTGTATTTTAACATACAAATGTTTGTGGTTTGTATTGACTAATAAACACACAGAATTCATTCATTCATACATACACAGCACTGGCAAAGGCAAGAGACCACAAACTTCCCCACCTGGGACGGTAGTCGACAGTCCGCCTAGAATTAGAGATCACAGAGAGCACATGGGTGAAATGTCTAGGCAGCATTAAAACTGTCTCCAGAAATACAAAACTGAAATGCACATAGCTTAATTATTTACATCACTCCTATCTGACCTCCAAGTGTATTGTAGAACCTCCCCCACTTGCCAACTGAGTGGTAAGTCATAAAGTATGACCAAGTCACTGTTAGTATCTCTGCTGGCTGTAGGTATTCCATTTGAGCGGGTGACAATAGACGTTGTTCCATTTGCCCTACTCTCAGTATGAGGTAACAAGTATGTTTTAGTTTTGCTGGGTCATACCACCAGGTATCAAGGGGAGGGACCGGTGACAAGCACAACTGCAAAGCTGAAAGCGAGGACTCTCCTAAGGATCTTTTCTAGAGAGAAATTTCAAAAGACTGCTATTTTGTGTAGTTTTGCAGTAACTTTGCATAATTACGCTACATGAAATTATACACATTACTCCCACACCTAGTCAGAAGGCGTTGGTGTTGAAGCACATTGATCCAGAGCTTTGAAGGATAATGGCATAGAAAATAGTACAGAAAGTGTCTGATTTTACCTACTTTTGTGACACACCTGCCACACAAAAACCCATGAGGGTGTTCAATGTGAACCAGATGAAGCCTTACCTCCAGAGGGACTACACAGGGAACAAGGTGGCTATGATAGGCAAAGCTGAGGAAGGCAGTGAGCCTTTATCTGACTAACTGCAACTGGGGATTTCTGTTCTACCAGCATACCTCTTCAGGCGGCATTTTCCTTTGAGACTTCGCCCAGACCTCGCCGCACCGGCTCTGCGGGTGCCGCATCGCACAGGAGTGCGTGGGGCTTGGACCTTCAGGCAGCAAGGCGGCTTGGGCGTGAGGCTCGGCGGGGCTGCGAGTGTGCGGGGGACTCCAACTACCAGGAGCCCCTGCTAGACCGGGAACCACCATCCGGTCCGCTCTCCCTGCTGGCCCGCCCCCGCCCACCTGAGGGCTGTAAAGGCGACCTGCACCTTTCATCGGCGGGATTTCTGTTCTACCAGCATCCACGGAGGCATACCTCTTCAGGCGGCATTTTCCTTTGAGACTTCGCCCACACCTCGCCGCACCCACTCCGCGGGTGCCGCATCGCACAGGAGTACGTGGGGCTTGGACCTTCAGGCAGCAAGGCAGCTTGGGCGTGAGGCTCGGCGGGGCTGCGAGTGTGCGGGGGACTCCAACTACCAGGAGCCCCTGCTAGACCGGGAACCACCATCCGGTCCGCTCTCCCTGCTGGCCCGCCCCCCGCCTAACACGCCCCCCTATATTACATCCTTAGACTCCCGCAGCGCGGGACGCAGCTCGGGGCGAAGACCGGGCAAAGACCGGGCCGTTTGAGGCCGTTCGAGGACTGAGAGGACTGGACTGGGCCATCCCTATTAGCCCTAATCCTCGGTCCATTCGACAACCCATTATGTCATCCCGTGAGTACAAAGAGAGGGCTGCCAAATCCAAATTGAAAAATGGTACTCTAGATGACTTCATTACTAGGACTCACACAGCCATAGACACAGAGATTGCCAAAATGCAGCACCGAGTTTCGATTGAATTGGAAGCTGCAAGGAGGCTGTCACAGGAGTTAGCAGCGGCCAAAAAATCTTCACTAGGGCCAATAGCTTTCGCAAAAACCCCTGACCGTTTAGCTGGCCCACCCCTTTCCCTGATTGAAACTAAGGCAGATATTCACCCACCATTAGTACCCATTATATCCTTAACAAAGGAGGGCTCACCATTAGTATTTTCTAACTCTGTAAAAACTCCTATGGCCGGGTTATAAGGGGAAATGAAAGAGTGTAATGGAGGTTCCCCGGAAATGGCGCAAAGACCAACATCTATGGAGCCGAGTCAGGGAATTTCTGACATTAAACAGCAAGGGCCATATACTAAAAGGAAACGTAACAACTTAACAGCATACGCTAGGAAAAAGGCTAAGATTGCGAAGGCACAGCTATCTACCAAGCCACCATCTCCGCCTCCAATGATCCACACGCAGCCTTCTGATTTGACACCAGAAGTTGATATAGACTCGCTGGCGGTAACTCAGGATAATAAGAATCTCGTAATAGAGAATGAAACTAGTGGGGTGCCACTATGTGTTATAAAAGGGAAAGACGTTGAATTCCTGACTGTGGTATGGGAAACACTTAAAAAGCTCCTAAATCCCTTTGAAGATAGACTAGCACAGATAGGATCCCAGCTTTCGAACATGGAAAAAAGCATTTCAAACTTAGATAAAAAAACAACTTATAAAGAAGATAAAGACCTCATGGCCAGTCTTGAGAAGCTGACAAAAAGTCTGCTGAATCCCCTGATGGAAAAAACTCAAATTATTAATCTAAAATTAGATCAATTGGAGTTTTTAACATCTAAAAACACCGCTCTATTGGAGAGTCTTGTAGGTAATAATAAACAACCCGTTACTACTGGTGGCCACAGCAATAATTCTAGTTTAGGGAAAAAGGGTGCCAAGAGCAACCAGACACAACTACAGCAACCTAAATCTGCAGTGTCTACAGATCTTAATGGTATCACCCCTTGTATAGCACCAGCTACTTTAGCTAAAACTAAGCCAGCCACTACTGCAGGCCCTAAGTCTAACAACCCTATGATGGTGGCTACACCGGTAAACACAGCTGCCCCGACCCTGCCTAATACTGAAGGAAAAGAAACTCCAGCTAGTAAACATCTTGTCCCTAGTAAAACCCCCTTACAAGGCAAACAGATTTATGTAAATATACCCCCGGAGTCTGCCCCGTATATGGCAATCCTGACAGGTGTTCCATTGATTCCAGAGAACAAATATGAGAAAAGAGAGGACCTCTTAAATAAAACAAAATTTTGGCTAAATACTAATAGGCCTTTAACCGAAGACACTGCCACAAAAATCTTAAGTGTGCGGAGGGTCCCCTGGGTCGGGCCAAGTAAAAAAGACCTGGAGGGAGATTGCATCCTGGTTAACTTTAGAGACAATTGGGTTAGGAATATCATTTGTAGTAAGGCGAGGTTTGGTAGGATGGGGGATATTCAATGTGTGGGACTTGAATACTTTTATCCCAACCTTTCTCAGACTGCCCCAAACCAAAACCCCAACCACCGTGGGTACAGAACAAATGGTAAACATCACATGGGTTGGGCACACAATCTGAACATGAATCAAGGCCCACAGAATTATCACGCATCTTGGCATGAGACAGTTGGCCCGTTCATGGGACCACCAAGTATGGGCTCCTTCACACAAGTTCCTTATAACCCATGAAGACCAAGGATTCAGGGCGTAGATTACCCTGGATGGTTCCCAAATTATAATAATAATATCCCATTGATGAACCGCTTCGACCCATTAATGGGTATGGATGGGGTAGACTGACCACTAACTGGGACTGAAGGCATTGCGCCTACCACCCTAGTTTGGGAAAGAAGGAAGACTTAGGGACACCCTTCAATGATGATCCAGCATTGGTGACTGTTGATTGTGACATTGTGAGTATTGGACACCCTCACGTAGAGAATGCTGTCACGTCTGTGGGAAACATCTCTCTGGGTTATGAGAAGCATATATCATTATTACCTGAACAAAACACCTCCACTACAAGAGATGCTATGGGAAGCAACCATGGAATACAAGGGCCACCATCATTAATATCTTTAATATCATGGAACATCTCCAGACTAACAAGTAAACTGGAAGATGAGGCTTGGTTGGACTTTGTGGAAGCCCATGGAATCCTGTGTTTACAGGAGACGTGGACTAGGACCACCTGCGACATTGAGGGTTTTCAATCATTCACTGTTGTGGCCGTTCCATCCACATCTGGGAGGGCAAAGGGTGGTATAACGACAGCGTTGTCCACAAAATTACAGGAGTTGAAAACCTCGAAACTGGTGGAGACAAACTGGTATCAACTGCTGTTATTAGAACATCTCTTCCCAGAACCTGTGTTAATAATTAATTAGTATTATAACATCTTTAATGGACATGACATCTCGATAATTCTAAGTTTGGAGGATGCACTGGATAAAGCACGCAGCAGGCACCCTTCATCGTCTCTCATCTGGGTTGGCGATTTTAACTGTACGCTGTGCAGTTTTGGAGGCTCGAATGTGTGTGGTCTAGAGGACTCGAACGCTCAGCCTCTGACCCACTTTAAACATACACCCCAGGGGGATGCTTTGAATAATATTATTATCATGAACGACTTGCGTGTGGTAGACCCTTGGTCTGCCCCCGATACCCCGCATATACCAACTTTTCAGGGTACAAGGGGGGAGGTGAGCACAATTGATTTTGTCCTGGTATCCAGCTGCTTTTTCAAGTATGTTGATAAGTTGGTGGTGGTGGCCAATCCCGCAAGTGATCATAACCCCTTAATGTTGTCATTGTGCGTGCCAACACAAGAATCACCAAGGATCTGGGAACAGCAGATTAAGTACCATAAGAATCAGGGTGTCACATTGAAATGGGGGAAGGTAAACGTGATACAACTGGAGGAAGACATTGTTGCTAATTGTAAAACGGAAATTGAATCATGTCTAGCCCCAGTATCTGACCCCCATCAGGTTATTGAAAGCTTTGAGAAACTGTGTGGTCACGTAGCAAAGCACCTTAGAAAACCCAAGGGGAAAGGAGGCCAAAAGGCCTTAAGATGGTTTGATTCCGTGTGTTCTGCCACACACCGATCGCTAAAACTAGCTCTGCGCCAAAAACCAAGAAATAAAGAGCTTGTAAGGACTAGCAGAAAGGCCTATAGGGATGCTATTGCAAAAAGAAAGCAGGACCTAAAAAAGACTGCCTGGGAAGACCTTGAAAAGGCTGCAGAACTAAAAGATAGTAGACTTTTTTGGGAGGTCATAAATCGACCCCTTTTTAAGAACGACAACAAAGAATCTATAGTTATGCAGGTCACCGCCGATCAATGGGTGCAACATTTTACCAAGATTTTTAACCCCAATTCCATCTCAATAATGGTAAGTACGGAAGGGACAGGGGATTGGGTGGCACCCCCCTCGGCTTTGACCCTCAGCTCTTCACTTACACTGATAGAGATTGAGGAAGCCTTAGGGAAGGGAGCATCTTTAAAAGCTCCAGGCCCAGATGCTGTCCCCCTGGACCTTTTTAAATCTAATGTTAGTTTGTGGGCACCCATATTGCTGAATGTCTTCAAGGCTGTTGTGGTTGGGCGCATCCCTGGTACATGGGAGGAGGCAACTGTAGTGCCGATTTTTAAAAAGGGCAACAGGTGCGACCCACGTTGCTATCGCCCGATTTCCTTAATAGATGCCTCATGTAAAATTTTGGGTAGGGTAATCCTGGCGAGATTAGAAACTTGGGCAGATTCTACAGGACTTATAGTTGACTCTCAATATGGTTTAGGTGTGGGAAGGGGACAAACGAGCAGTGCCTTAATCTGGCACTAATTTTAGGCAAATACATGAAGGCAAAAAAATCCTCAGTACATCTTGCCTTCGTGGACTTGACAAGGGCTTTTGACAATGTTTGCAGGCATAAGTTGTGGCGGATGATGGATGATATGGGCTTTGAGTGACCTTTAGTCACACTGCTCCGCAGGTTACATGCAGCAACAACTGTATCCATCAGATTTGGTTCTGGAGGGGAAATAACAAAACCAATACTTTCAACTGAAGGCGTGCGTCAGGGATGCATTTTGGCACCTTTTCTTTTCTTGGTTTATACAAATGGATTAGAAAAGTATCTATTAAACCAGGGTTGTAACTTCCCAAAAATTAATGGTAAAAGTATTCCCATGCTTTCTTATGCAGACGATACCGTCCTAATGACATTAACAGGAACTAGCATGCAAGTGTGTTTAGATGCCTTCAATACATTCATGCTTGACCTTGAATTAAAGGTGAACTTTGACAAATCCTTTGTAATGTCTTGTGGCCCCAAAGGGTCAAATATTAGGAAATTCGTGGTAAACAATCGCATAATTGAAAAGGTGGGAAACTTTAACTACCTTGGTAATCTGTTTAATAGTAAATTAAGTTGGACGCCGGTCATGAAGGTTCGAGCCCAGAACATGACAAGGGCGATAGAAGGTATTTTTCGTTTCTGTAGTAAACTGGGGCAAAAACATGTTATGCACCTCAGAACCCTTTATACTTCAAAATGTTTATCAGTAGCCACTTATGGGGCAGGGGTGTGGGGGACCGAAACACCATCTGTGATACAGGTGGTGGAAAATAATTTTATAAAAAGGGTCTTATCAGTTCCCAAAGGCTGCTCAAATATTTTCTGCCACAAAGAAATTGGTATGGTCAGTGTTTCTGATACAATTCGCTTGTCTCCTCTACTGTTATGGGGTAAAGTTTGGCAGTCTGAAGACCTGCAACTTACTAAAGACATTATCATCGATTGCATGGCTTTAGAAAACTCAAAACAGATCCCCTGGTTGTCTTATGTCTGTAATATGCTAAACAAGATTGGACTGGGTTCCTACTATGACAATCCGGAAAAAATTGAGGGAAACTTTAAGGCGGACATAAAAGCAAGGTATTGGAAATCATTGAACCCACCGGCTTTGGACAATACTACTGACAATGTTACTGTATATTGATACAAAGCTCCCCCCACTTGGAAGGAGACACCCTGTTGCACAGCTTGAAACTTAGACAAGGTTGTCTATAAATTGTTCATCAAAATTAATTCCACCTCATGTTGGGGTTCCAAGAGTATTTAATACTTCATCAAAAGTTCAACATAAGTCAAAGTTCTTGTATTATATCCAACATCAACATAATCCAGTCATATTTCTTCCCCAATGCATTTCGGGCTGATGAGAAAGCCCTTCCTCAGGGGACAACTCTACAAAAAAGGAACAAATCATCATATCACTATGTATGCCATAGATGGTATCTGTACAGTCATCTGGTTGAGTCATTAAATTCATAAAGCCAACTTCATGCTAAGCAGTGAGTACCAAGCTGTCACATCAAACACCTATCACTTAGGTGCCATGCGCATGTTGTGAGTTCTAATCATGCTCTTTACAACACCCTGTAAACATATGTGTGAGAATGTGAATCCTCGAAAGTGCCTGAGAGATAAACGTGCGTCACATGCAAAGACCAACGTCGAAAATATTACCAATCACCCAACTGTGCAACAAAATTCAAACCAGTGTTCATCAATAGCGTTAACGTGAGGCCAATACTCACGGACTGTTTTAAAGGTATGCGTCACGGTATCTATAACATAATAAAAACGCGTATCAAACTTTGAGTCGGAAGATCAGGACCCGTCTACTTGAACATAAAAGCAACATAAGGACTGGAAACATGAAATCCACTGTTGCTTCACATTTCGTGGAACAAAAACACTCTGTAGCCCAATTAAAGTATTTGGTACTTGAACAAATCACCCCCACTCACAACAACAAACAGACTTTGCTCAAAAGAGAAAATTTCTGGATTCGCTACATGGCATCGATGCAGCCACACGGTCTCAATGATCGGATGGAGTTTTTGTGTTATTTGTAATTTTAATGTTCAGTTTAACATGTTTTCTATTTTTCAGTCGTGTTGTGTCAATGTTAATGAAATCTTTGGGATGTCACTATTTACACGCACTTCGCATTGATCATGATACTCATTCCACACCAGCAGGTTCGAATTTCACCCTTTTTGTTTCTTTCGCCTCACTCAATATGGCTGCACCTTTTTCTTTAGCCCGCTTTCACATTTGAGTCCGTCTTCACTTTCCGCATGTAAACACGAGCCGGTAAAATCACCGCCGAGCGAAAACACTCCCGGGGTTCCCGACACGCAGACGGCTATGCGTCCTTCCAGCTTTATCACCATGTGAGTACTCCGTACCGGGGACCACGTTATATTTTCGGCACACGTGTCCGACTCAAAGTTTGATACGCGTTTTTATTATGTTATAGATACAGTGACGCATACCTTTAAAACAGTCCGTGAGTATTGGCCTCACGTTAACGCTATTGATGAACACTGGTTTGAATTTTGTTGCACAGTTGGGTGATTGGTAATATTTTCGACGTTGGTCTTTGCATGTGACGCACGTTTATCTCTCAGGCACTTTCAAGGATTCACATTCTCACACATATGTTTACAGGGTGTTGTAAAGAGCATGATTAGAACTCACAACATGCGCATGGCACCTAAGTGATAGGTGTTTGATGTGACAGCTTGGTACTCACTGCTTAGCATGAAGTTGGCTTTATGAATTTAATGACGCAACCAGATGACTGTACAGATACCATCTATGGCATACATAGTGATATGATGATTTGTTCCTTTTTTATAGAGTTGTCCCCTGAGGAAGGGCTTTCTCATCAGCCCGAAATGCATTGGGGAAGAAATATGACTGGATTATGTTGATGTTGGATATAATACAAGAACTTTGACTTATGTTGAACTTTTGATAAAGTATTAAATACTCTTTGAACCCCAACATGAGGTGGAATTAATTTTGATGAACAATTTATAGACAACCTTGTCTAAGTTTCAAGCTGTGCAACAGGGTGTCTCCTTCCAAGTGGGGGGAGCTTTGTATTAGTTTAGAGTCCCGCTGTGAGGTACAGACAGCGTTCGACCCTGCTGGCACGCCACAAAGTCTCACTTTGGATTAAAACTATTGAACTACTCCGCTGTGCAGGTCCTCCTCCTACTGTTTTGATTCAATCCTTTCTGTCCAAGGACTTGGCACGCTCCTTTGTTTAAACATGAATTACGAAAGCATATCCAGCATGACTGATCTGAAAGCGGACACCTTCGCCTTTTCGGCGGGGGACGCTGATAAAATTTATGGCATGATCCAGGAAGAGGTCATAGTGGCTGCCAGCACTCGCAGCCCTGAAAGCAACTTAAAACAACTACTCTACTTACTGAAAAAGGAATGCAACCAGAAATTACATGCATGCACACTAGTGCGGTACCATCGCGCCCAGCGGATCCCCAGGGGCCTACGGGTTCCCTTAAAACCTCTTTTGTGTAAAAATAATGCGAAATTTGTTGAGCGATGGTTCGCTATCCTCAACAAATGTTCGCTAGATTTGATATTACTGATAGTGGAGGAACTATCCAAATCTCTTGAAGAATTGGCCAAAGACATAAAAACCATCAGGGCGGAACTGGACGATGCCATGGATCCCACTGAATTGGCCACTATGTTGGAAGATGTGAATATACAACTCGAAAAACACACACGAGAAACCCAGGAACGGAAGCTACGCAAATACAAGAGGGATACCATTGATTACAAGCTCAGCGAGGTGTACACTTGGGCAGAAGTGTACGCCCGCCGACGCCCCAATCGTGCGTACAATCCCTATTCGGAGAATGAGACATCCTCCTCAGATGGTGACAGTAGAACAGCGAAAACCACCAGAGTTACAATTGTGGCTACACCCACTGAACAACAACCAAGTACTTCTACATCTACGGTTCATTTTTTAGAGGAGGGCCAAAATCAACCCACCGATTCAGGCGGGGCAAAACCCGCAGAGGTAGAAAAAGAACAGCCAAAAGTCAAGAAACCTTACCGCCGGAGGTGAGCACCCATGACAATCTGGTGATTAACATTTCCTCAACGGCATTATCACAAGAAGAATTACGAGTATTACAGAAAGGACAGACATTCGTACCAACAACGAAAACAAACACGTTGGAACTAGAGGTGAGCATGTTCAAATTGGTTCGAAACATTAGATTACGTCATTACTTTCAAAATATAGTGACCTCACCAGACACTGATGATGACATGTTACGAGGGCTTCGGCCACGCAGCACATTTATGGCTCCAGTGAGTCACAAGATCATCGATATGTTTGAGAACATGGTCAAAAATGACCTATTAAAGATGCCATTTCAAGTCAAGGCAAGACGTGAGAATTTGACGATCACTGAGAAGAATACTCTACGGAAGATTGCCAACAATCCCACTATAGTGTGCCAGACAGCAGATAAAGGTGGCGCCCTGGTCATCATGGGCGCCAAATTCTATGAAGAAGAAGTATTGGCTCACACCAGTGACACCAACACTTATGCCCCTTTGAGGGCCGACCCCACAGACAAATTCTTGACAGTATTACTTGAGATCATTAAACAATCGTTCGAGAAGGGAACCATTAATGATCGAACACGACGATACCTCACACCGGAGAATCCCAAACCACCAACTTTATACATGTTGCCTAAGATGCACAAGCATCCTACTAGACCACCATTTAGGCCGATAGTATCTACCAAAGGATCCATTCATGAACATATCGGCAAATTTTTGGATAGATACCTCCAGCCCTTTGTTCTTAACACCAGATCACACATAAGAGACACAACTGATTTTCTTGTCAAGTTGGAAGAAGTTACCAGAACATCCAGGGATGAAGATCTATTGTTGTGTACAGTGGACGTCTGTTCACTCTACACATCAATACCTCATGACATGGGCATAGCTGCCATTGAACATGAATTGGCGAATTCTGATCTGGATTCGGATATGAAAATACTGATTATGGAATTAATGATTTTCACACTTTTCCACAGTTACTTCACGGTGTTTAACCAATGGTTTCACCAGTTAAATGGGACTGCCATGGGAAATTGTGCAGCGCCGTCTTACGCGAACATTGTAATGAAAGCGTTTGAAGAAACACATATCCTCAACCACAGCACATGGCTCAAACATGGTAAACTCTTTTTGAGATTTATAGATGACATTTTCATCTTATGGAAAGGAACAGAGATGGAGTTGACGGGGTTTCTAACCACATGGAATGGTATTAACGAGCGAATCCAATTCACTTGGAACATGGACAGAGCATGCATACATTTTTTGGATGTGGAGATACAATGTGATAAAGGAAATTGGAACACGACTATCTTCCGGAAACCTACAGACAGGAATTCACTCTTGCACCATCAGAGTTTTCATAGACCTGGATTGAAACGCAATTTACCCTTGTCTCAACTGATGCGAGTGAAACGGATAGTATCCTCTGAGGATAGATGTCAACAGGAAGTCACTAACATGGTTGAAAGATTTAAAAATCGTGGCTATCCACAACAAACTCTGGATACAGCAGTCAGCCTCATTGGAGACATGAAGCGAGAAGAACTGTTGCAAACCACAGTTAAACCAGTGAACACCAGAATGGTGGTGGTCTCCAAATACAGCATTCTGAGCAATCGCTATAAGAACATTATCTGTAAACACTGGTCATTGTTGAGCTTTGAACCGGACTTCCAAGGTATTTTTAACCAGCCACCGATGTTTGCGTATACCAGGGGACGCAACCTAAAAGAGATCTTGAAGAAACCTAACAAAGATAGTGAACCAACTACATTCAAAGGCTTACGACCTTGTCATAATTGCAGCAATTGCAACAATTGTATCATAGGAAATATCATCAGTCATCCTATGAAGGGTCATCCTGTGAAATTAAAAGTGAACGCTACCTGCAACTCAGCTAATTTAATCTACATGCTCAAATGCCTGTGTGGCAAGTGCTATATTGGACACACCGAAAGGAAGATCAGGACCCGTCTACTTGAACATAAAAGCAACATAAGGACTGGAAACATGAAATCCACTGTTGCTTCACATTTCGTGGAACAAAAACACTCTGTAGCCCAATTAAAGTATTTGGTACTTGAACAAATCACCCCCACTCACAACAACAAACAGACTTTGCTCAAAAGAGAAAATTTCTGGATTCGCTACATGGCATCGATGCAGCCACACGGTCTCAATGATCGGATGGAGTTTTTGTGTTATTTGTAATTTTAATGTTCAGTTTAACATGTTTTCTATTTTTCAGTCGTGTTGTGTCAATGTTAATGAAATCTTTGGGATGTCACTATTTACACGCACTTCGCATTGATCATGATACTCATTCCACACCAGCAGGTTCGAATTTCACCCTTTTTGTTTCTTTCGCCTCACTCAATATGGCTGCACCTTTTTTCTTTAGCCCGCTTTCACATTTGAGTCCGTCTTCACTTTCCGCATGTAAACACGAGCCGGTAAAATCACCGCCGAGCGAAAACACTCCCGGGGTTCCCGACACGCAGACGGCTATGCGTCCTTCCAGCTTTATCACCATGTGAGTACTCCGTACCGGGGACCACGTTATATTTTCGGCACACGTGTCCGACTCAAAGTTTGATACGCGTTTTTATTATGTTATAGATACCGTGACGCATACCTTTAAAACAGTCCGTGAGTATTGGCCTCACGTTAACGCTATTGATGAACACTGGTTTGAATTTTGTTGCACAGTTGGGTGATTGGTAATATTTTCGACGTTGGTCTTTGCATGTGACGCACGTTTATCTCTCAGGCACTTTCGAGGATTCACATTCTCACACATGTGTTTACAGGGTGTTGTAAAGAGCATGATTAGAACTCACAACATGCGCATGGCACCTAAGTGATAGGTGTTTGATGTGACAGCTTGGTACTCACTGCTTAGCATGAAGTTGGCTTTATGAATTTAATGACGCAACCAGATGACTGTACAGATACCATCTATGGCATACATAGTGATATGATGATTTGTTCCTTTTTTGTAGAGTTGTCCCCTGAGGAAGGGCTTTCTCATCAGCCCGAAATGCATTGGGGAAGAAATATGACTGGATTATGTTGATGTTGGATATAATACAAGAACTTTGACTTATGTTGAACTTTTGATGAAGTATTAAATACTCTTGGAACCCCAACATGAGGTGGAATTAATTTTGATGAACAATTTATAGACAACCTTGTCTAAGTTTCAAGCTGTGCAACAGGGTGTCTCCTTCCAAGTGGGGGGAGCTTTGTATTAGTTTAGAGTCCCGCTGTGAGGTACAGACAGCGTTCGACCCTGCTGGCACGCCACAAAGTCTCACTTTGGATTAAAACTATTGAACTACTCCGCTGTGCAGGTCCTCCTCCTACTGTTTTAATGTTACTGTATATCCCTGTAAACCCCAACCTCAGTTTTACCTAACATTTACCCTTAATGTGCAATGGCGATTCCTACTAACAAGGTTTAGACTGGACATTTTGCACTTTTTGCTTGCATTCCCTAAACAAGGGGGTTGGTGTGAGACGCTGCCCCCATGTCCATGTAACAATAGGGATAGTCAAAGCACTTTACATGTGGTCCTTTTTTGCTCTTTATATCAAGAGCCAAGACTTCGGTTTCATAAACCAATCTTGAAGGGGAGGCAACCTTGCACTTATAAAGAAGGGTATGAATATTTGTTAGCATTATCCTCCGTAGAAACTTGCTGCTCCATGCTAAATTTTATTAGAATTTCATTAAAGATCAGGAAGGCCTTTGGGTAGTGTAACATTGTATAGAACACCTCTTGGTAAAAATCATGTCTTATGTACATTTTATGGTGATTTTTATGTCTTCATATAAATTCGGGAAAATTGTGTTTTGAAATAAGAACTTTCTTATCTTTTGAGGCATGATGAATTGTATGTTCAATACTTTTATGATCCATTTTATGAATCAAATAAAGTTTTTGAAACGAAACGAAACGAACGACTAACTGCAAAATAATATGAAGAGTGGATCGGAGGAAAGGGTTCCACTTGGACCTGAGCTAACACCTGAGCAGCAGGGAAAATTTAAGCAGTGTTGGAATGATTTTCTCACTGACAGCAGGTTAGGGGACACACAACTGTACATCACTGCGCTGGTGGCAGCTTACAGTGTTTTGTGAATCAGTAGTTGCGACCAGACCTTTTTATCTGTGTCACTGGAGTGGAGACCTATTGGCCCCTCAAGTAAAGTTCACCCTATATTCGCTATGGTTTATGCTACCATGCAAGTGTTTGCCGTATGTGTAATACATACATTGAGTGTAAGAGAGAACCAGAGTAATTTGTGGCCTTCTGGTTCTATTTTGGAAGCCCCTAGCCTGTTACTTACTGTGCACAAGATGGAGATTAAGTTGTTTTGCTAGACAGCAGAAGTGTAATGCTGAAACTCCTGAAGGTAGAGGGCGGAGACCCAGACATTGCAGTGGGGAATGATGAGCCAAGGCTCCTTTAGAAAATCCACCAGGTCATTTTGCTGACAACTGCTGCTGATGAGCCTTCCAGAGCACTGCCTTTTGGTGAATGGTGGGGTTGAAGTGCAAGACTGCCGTTCTGTTGTTATAGGGGTGAGGCCAGCTTTTCATGTATTTCTTGATCACTGACAGTGTGGCTACTAATGTACTAGCTGCAGAGAGCTCACACCTCATTGTGCCTCTTGTGGGTGTTGCAGGCAGCAGACTACCCTGCTGTGAGGCAAATCACTATGCACAAAAGCAGTGTCTGGAGAACAGCCTGGGAGGACACAAGTAAGAAAAAACACTCAAAACCGTTTCAAGAAGTGCAGACAGATTATCCACATCAATTGAATAAGACTGAGCAATCAGTGTGCCCTGAATGTGAATAATTCCGGGAGGAATCGAGGGCAGCGGTCATCATTGCTGCACTCAAGAAGCTGGTGCCCAAGGCAGAGCAGTTATTGCCCATATTTGTTAAACAATACCAATATGAAAATATTAGACAAAGTGCTGGTGAATCGGCAGAAACTAGTGCTGCCAAGCCTCATTCATGAGCGCCAAGTAGACTGTACCTCGCGGTTCGTCGAGGAATGTGTATCGTCGTGGAACCACATATAGTTATTGGCCAACATACTGTGGTAAGTGAGAAAATATCCAGCAGACAAGATCCTGCTGTTAATAGGTGGTGATATCTCTTCTGCAAACTTGAAAGGACTTTAATGGACCCGCTATGTAATATGCAATAAAAGAGGGCACTATGCAGACCCAATTGCAGAAATAGACTGTAGAGGACATATGTCTCCGACTTTTACGAATCAGCGTGGAATAAGGCAGGAGTGTCCTCTTTCCTCGCTTCTGTTTCTCTTGGCACTAGAGCTCTCCACTATCAGACAGACAGACAAAATACGGACAATGGGGACTGTGGCGGGCCAAACAGTAGTAGTGCAATTTGAAGGCAAGATCCTTTGGAAGTTCAGTGATCCAAATGAATCAATCACACATCTCATGTCTTTAATTAAAGCTTTCTTTGTACTCTCAAGCTGCAGAATTAATTGGAGTAAGAGCAAAGCATTATCAATAGCTAACTGTCCAGTTAAGCATGCGGCTAATGGCTATAGGTTCAAATGGAAGACTTCTAAGCTGAAATATCTGAGCATTCTGGTCTACAGCGGCTTGAAAAACTTGGTCATGGATAACTACAAAACACTGTTGGCCAAAACTGACACTGGTTTTCTTTAATGGTCCTCACTAAAACTCTTGCTATGGGGCAGAGTGCAAGTGGTTATAATGGTGACAGCACCCAAGATTAGTTACATTCTTGAAACTATACCAATCCAAATTCCTAAAATGGTGCTACATGCCATAAACAAATGCATCAAAAACTTTCTAAGGGCAGGCAAGAGGTCTAGGTTTAAACGTAGTTGTTTCCTGCCGAGCCATCATTAGCCCCCTGTAGGCTAAAAACCCATAATGAGGACATTTACATCCTGTCCACTATTACTAGTTAAAGCGTGAGCGCTTTTGGTTTTTTGTACAAATCATCTTGAATTCAGAGTCTGATTATTCTCACATAGGGAATTCTTTCCAGTATACATCGATAGTATTTTTTCCATGACAACACAAATCACGAGGTTGTTCTTCCACAAGTATAATGAGTGCTGTCCCTTTAATCCTCTACCTTTCTACCTCGCGCACATGAGTCAATATCTGTTTTTTACATTGCCCTCGTGGTTCCCTTGATTATTTACGCTTACAACTAAACCTCGACCAATGTGGCCGATAATCCACCAATCACATCATTGGTTTACATTGGGTTAACCAATGGGAAGGCTCGTTTTACTCTATGAGGGGCGGAACCAATGGCAACACACGTTCGTGCACACCGCGTAATCGGACTACCAATGGCGGCGCGTTTAAATACACCATCGCGCTCGCCCTCCGGTACCTCCCCAGTCGGCCAGGACGCCGGCCCCGGAGTACCGACGGATAGGTAAGATGAGCTGCTCCCTTCCTGATCACTCGCGACAATGCTCCGTTCTCAAACGAAACCACTTCTTACGACGGAGGTCTCCCTCGGTCATATTTGGGAACGGGAGCATTTGACATTTGTGCGAGCCTACTGACCTCCGGTTACTGAGAGTGGAGGGTGTTTGTATTTTGATGTGCACATTATGACTGACATGTGTTTCACATGTTTTTTAGAGCGGTGCTTCATCTTCCCCTGAGCCGCTGCCAGGTGGGGTGAGGCAAGTCTACCTTACAGATTAAGGTAAGAACTAGATGGCGTTTGGATAATAACATATATTTCCGAATGGGTAGTAACTGACTCTCTAATACTAAGAGTGTATATATCAACTTTTGTAGTGTGATTTCAATACTGATCCATAGATCATGGACTTATTCCATAGCCCACAGGATATAGATAGTCTAACCTGATACCCACTCCCCCTTTTTATCCACAGTGATCGACACTGACTGTAATGGCATTTGGACTATACAGGTGACTTTTTGCACTTGTTTTATTTTCTCCTTTTGTCACTCTTTCACTTTATTATTTATTCACGTGGTGCAGTAGCCTTAGCATTGTAGTCCTGGTCCTGATGAAAGCAAGGACGCAATAGTCCGTGTTTGCTGAAACATGTCGACCGTCCCTACCTCAGGCAGTCTACATAACTTGATTGCCTAAGGTCACATATATTTTTAATCTTGGTATTGAGAGCATACATAGAATAAATATCATTCCGTGCTCTTCTAACCAATTTTAGCACACCTTTTTGTCTTGGTTTCTTCTTTTTTGCACTCACATTTACTTGCACTGCACACCCCAGTCCCATGTCTTTTCCCACTCATTAAGATCGAGTGCTAGACCACACTGTAGTCTACAACCACATAAGGGACCTCCTTACCACCAGGTCATCCTTAGATTGTGGCACTGATTTTCTCAGACGGGTGGTCCGGATAAAATCCCAAATGATGAAGGGCGGATCCGTATGGTGACTGATGGGTATTTTCCTCATCCCTTGAGAGCCTTCTGTGCCGAATCAAGTTTGAACTCTGGGTGATCAGGGTACTGTGGTGGATTAGATGACTATCATACACCTCTGAGCTTTGTTTGGCCCTAGACCCTCTGGTACCTTCTGTTGTGTTCTAGGTTTAAACCCTACAAATTACATGCAGACATGGAGGTGGGGTGCTACATCGACCAGATATGTATTTATACTACCTTGCAGTCCAATTATCACAATTGGCACATCTTTTAGATGACAGTACTGAACAACCACTATGGGCATCATTAGAGCGCTCTACTTTAAATACCCCACCTGGCCTAGGTATCCTCTATTGTAGCAATGGCTCGCCTCCCTCCCTCCCTCCCTTGATTACCTACCGTAAAGACCATGCTGATAACCTGGATGGAATCACACCAACTATTAGGGATAAACAGATGCTTACGTTTAGATGCACCAATATGGTCTAACGTTGCCGTCACAATCAGAAAGGAGGTGACTAGCTGGACACAACGGATAGATGTGGGATTAAGAGCCTATGAGACCTAGAGGAAGGAGGCATACGCAAACAGTTTGAGACTCTGCATAAAGACTTTAACCTACCATATTCGCATCAATTGAAATACAGACAACTGCAGCTCTCTCTGAGAAGTAGACTCAGCCCAGAATCAAAAATACTACCAGAGTCACCAATACAAACATATTTGCTCACTTGTGGTAAAGGAGAGATACAGTTTCTAACATCTGCCAAATTCTTATTGAGAAACTATACTCAGTCTCTACATGTCTTATGATAAAGACATATTGACTAACATGTTTAAACATTGACTACAAGGGTAAAGTCTAGTCAGTCTTAATGGAGATTCATGATCGAGACCTAAGAGCAGTCATCCAAGTATAGATATTTTAAAATATGAAACGACTGGTATTGGTCCTCAAATTTTGTATAAAGCGAGACTCATCCCACATGACAAATGTTGGAAATGCAACACCTTAGACTGTGACAGTATTCATATATTATGTTCCTTCATGTAACTTAACACATATTGGAACATCTTCTGTCATACATTACACAACACCAGCCTTTGTCCGTTTGCAGAATCAGCCAAACTGGCTATATTGAATGACATCTCAGACAGAGGCTACGTCAGTTCACAATGGCGATGGACGATGCTGAATTGTGGCAAAAATCTGAATACACCACCACTGCATACCCAAACTACACCCACCCACCAAGAATGGGTAAGCGAACCTTTTGAACTGGCCACATATGAGAAGAATATCAATAAAATTCAAAACTTAATTCCAATATTTGATAGCATCTGAGGGTCATTTTACACATTGCAAACCTGCAATATGATGGCCACTTATAGATACAGTTCATGACCACTAACAGGAACACCAGCACAGAACATTTGATGAAGAGGTGGAAGACTATATTAGGGGAACTTATTACAGGGTATGATATACAGGGAATGTGACGGATATGCATCAGTACAGATAGGACACAGGAGGATGTGGATATTGTTTATTGTTAGATATTTCTTAATTCGTTTTTTGTTGGTAATAAGAGACAAAACAAAGCAAGAGCATTGCACAGATAGCAATCAAAGGAAGTCTCAGCTCATCAATCTCATTGCTACATATGTATAAAGCCTGTACCATCCCCGTACGATACAAAGATAATACAAAGTAGGAGCAGCAAACCTTACATTGCTTGGTTACCCACTTGATAGCAGTATACTTCATGGCATGACGACCCTTCCCTTCAAGAGGGTTTTAATTAGCATCCAGTACATGTGCCGGGTATATCCATTCTTTGAATGGGTTCTTCCAAGTCTTGTGGGAGTCCCCACCCCTGATTCAACTGCTTCAGCATTCACTTTTCACATTGTGGCTGATACATTCATGCAGCAGGGTTACAAATCCATGTTTATTAAGATCTTCAAATTCTTCAGGCCTGCACTGTGCAGTCCCATCCTGTCTTCATTTCCAGTCCCACACTGTTTGGCCTGTTTTGCTGTACAAATCTGTCAGTTATCTTTTAGATCATACTAAATCTCTTGATCTTCACCTCGATTTGTTTGTTAATTGTCCTGCAACATGGGGCAGTAGGACTTCACCTCATTGTTTCACTGCCTCATGTCAATCTTCAGTACCTGGTTTGATCTGCAACCGTGCTCAAACATTGGTCCCAATGCACTGGTGCCCATCGCCACCCTCCATTGAATTCCCATTCTGTATCAAGAATATTTGTGCAAGACATAGAATAACGCAAGTTGTGTGGGGTGCTTAGGTCACATGAATACACATCACAGTTTTCTTCTCCCCTCACAGCCAATCCTGCACAGATCTCACATCGCCCAATCTAAATGGTGAATTTGATGTTCTGGAATTTCAGGGCGGCTGGAGCGCCAACACAAACCTCCTCACCCACCCATATGTGCAGCACTCTTGGTCCGCAGGGCCTATTCCAGCCCGATATCCACTCACCTCTCCTGGTTCTTGCTTGATATTGCTACCAGTTGGTCTAGGTCAGAACCAATGTTCTCATGTGGCACTCGGTCCCATGGGTGGACTTACAAAGGTACTAGGTGTGCATCCATCTAGGCTGCATACAGGGTTCTAGGGCCACCATTTTCCCATTGCAGGTCTCGATCCGTAGCTGGGCTAGGATTAACAGTGAAGATTGTCATCTGCTTACAATAAGGTCATCAATCAACTACCTGTCTCATCCTGGATCAGTTGGATTTATTTTTAGCCTTGGGGAGCTGCCTACAACACCAGATTATCATGGCTATAGGTCCCGGGAAGCGTAACCTTACTAGCAAGTGGCCATCATGGTTGCCTGCTATCCGTCAATTCGCCTGTTGTTCATGTTTTTAATAGAATCCTTGAGTGAGGCAGCTGCATATAAGAGTATCTGGTTCTTTAATAGGACAGGGAGCTATAAGGCTTATAGGAATGTTAGTTGTGCTTAGTTAGTACCTCAACAAAAATGTCCATAGAGCCAGGAATTCAAATGCTATCAGCCCCACAGAAAAGCCGTGTCTTAATGCTTTGTCTGTGAGTAGCATTTTTCTGTGGAGGCCAGCTCCTTGCAGGCATAGACAATCTTTGCCCATTAACTTTCATCAGTAGTGCCCCATGTCTGCAGATACGACCATGCACAACTATTGTAATATTTTGATCTTGGTTAACGTATGTTAAAGTGGTTTTGTGAAGGAGAGGATCCATGGATTTCTGGAATGTTGTTTTGTGTTTAGAGGACTGTGTCCAAAGTGTGACAATGCCAATAGTCATCGTCAATTAGTGAGGTAACTGCATAGCATGTACTGAATTTGACTAGTGCGGGCACAGGCGTGCAGAAACTGACCTGTTGTAGAATGATCTGTGTCAGTAGAGTATGCATATCTGCAAGCAGCTGGTGGAAGCTGTTGGTGCAATGTGTGTGTCTGTCATCTGGTGGTTATTTATAAGACATTTCAGACTCAGTACTTGCTAATTCATACGCTGGCTAGTGGTTTCATTGCAACACCGTTACAACACACTACGAAATTCAACAATAAAAGTTAACAGTAACTACCGTGCCATGAGCTAGTTGCTCAGTAGAGAGAGCTCACAACTTTACTTCATCCTATTATTTTGTGTTGTGTTAAACTGTTGATAATGCAAAAGAAACCTATCAGCATCCAAACAAACAAGCATAAGAAATGAACTGCCCAACCCAGGTTGAATGATCTCATGTTGTCTCAAATGATTTACAATTATGAAAATATTTTTACGCGCCAACATGGTGAAAAATGGTTGAAAGTTAATTTATTTCTGTGGCAAAATGTATGGTCCCTAGAAGATAACAACGGCTGTGTGTGTTTTTTTTTACAATATTCACATGATAAAAGACAGCACTTCGCATACCAATTCATGTAAAAATAAAAAGAGGAATATCCCAAACGGGCTATAAAATACCACCAGCAACACTTCGGAAGACTTAACACCGAAAATGACAAAGAGAATCTGTTATCTTCCGGCGCATGCCTCTCCTCATTCACGAAGCACTACATGCCCAAAAAACATGTTTCACAAAGTATCTTCTCCTACGCCGGCTGAAGTACATTCAAGGTTAGAACATCCACCACAATCTGCTCGTGGGAAGCACGTGAAGAGTAAGCATCTCCATGTTTTATATAAATTTCCTAGATTTCTAATGCTCACTATGACATTTTTACTTATATGTAATGAAAATGACTAATAACACACTTTGCCATACATAATCAACAGTAACAACAATGTAAGAACATAGGACATTGGTTTGTGTCTACTTTGTTTCCCATTTTAGGTCGAGCCTACCAGCTGTCTGGTTACAGAAGACCTGTTTTCAACTTAACAATAACTTACTGTGGGGCGAAAACATGCCCATTGCTTACAACTGGTTGGCATTATCGTCACTCTCATTTGCGTGCTTCATTTCAATTCCTCCCCTTATTCAATGGCTTCGTCTGGACATAGTATCTTTACTTTTGTCCTTGAGCTCCTCACTTTTTAGGGAACTACATTTTTAGGTTTCGCCTACGCATCACGCATGCGCTGCTTAGGACAGAGACCTGTAGCCATCGCCACAGCTTTGGGGGAAAAAACGTGCACGCGTTGCATTGCTTGCAATGGAACGCGTGCACATCCTGGAGATTTTCATGCGGGAGCACTCAGCGCCATATGATAGCACCATATGGTCGCACGCTCCCGCAAGGGAATTGCGCAGGCCCCCTCCCCTTGATGCCGCGCGAGGCGCGCGTTTTAAAAAAAATTAGATGATTGCTTTCACGGCCGTGCGGCTTTACTGTCGCGCGGCCAGTGCTTGTTTAGGTTGCATTTGTGTATTTGCCCAGTGTAAAACTGCTGTGCTGTAGTAGTGCTTGCTACAAGCAGGTGAGAAGGGAGCAGCAAGTTTAAAACACAGCAAGTCTTTCAGAAAATGAAGTATTCTCCCTTCCTAGGCCCTTCTTTAATGCTGCAGCAGATGTGCAGAAGCACATAGAGTGAGCACATGGCAACTGCAGTTTTCCCTTGGCAATGTCCTTGAACAGCTGATGGCATACCCTGGTGCCATGTAAACACCATTGTAATCTGTTTGACCTGAAATGCGCTTTAGCCAAACAAGAAATACTGCCGACCCCTAGGAGTATATTGCTCCAAACGGATTCGCCTGATGTGTGTGCTCTCTGCATGTGGCCTTAGGGGCCCATTTGACCAGTCTCAACACGCAGCATTTGCAGAACGTGGCTGGATCTATGTGCGTCTTTGTTGTATCAACTGGGGCAAACACGTTAGTTCTCTCCCATGCAGTAAATGCTCTGGGTCCATACAACAATCATTTGATCTATTCATCACAGTTTTTAGGATGGCCGGGATTTGTAGTCAGTTCAGTTCATTTCGTAGTGTTCGCATACTGAGCAAAGAGGGCGATCACGGTTCATATGCCCCTGTGCGTGGGTTGTAAATCCCATGAATAAGCAGTTTAGGGCAAAGAGGACACTGTGCCAGAGCCGCATTTACGTTTTTGCACGTTTTCTTGGTGAAGACTGCTGGCAGACACCGTGCAGCAGATGATGCACGGCAGGGGCCTGGTGACGTCCGTGGAGTTTATCGGCCGATGGGAGTCAAAGGACTAATTGAGTGTTTTTGATGCCTTGTCTCCTGTGTTACTATCGGATTTCAGTTTGCCCCCTCTGGCAGTGCCAGTGCAGCTTGTTGCTTGGAGCAGTGCCTGGATGTGGGTATGTAAGTCATTGGCATGAAATATTTCATGCCCATTTCAGGTCGTTTACCAAAAATAAAGTTTACAAGGCGCTTGGAGATGGCTTGACTAATATCGAGTGTCCTTATAGTGTAAAATCACCTTTTTTCAGGACCTGGGTTTATAACCGGGGAAGGATGCAACAAGCACTGGAATGCAAATTAAAAAGCAGACAGCTGGAGTCTGCTTCCGTACTGACGTGGAGAGGGGCAGCGGGTGGTGTGTGTGGTGGCATCGCGACCATAGGACAGACTGCTTGTAGCTTGTTTATGGATAGAGTTGGTGTGCACGGGTGGCATTGTAGTGGCAGCAGTTGATCACTGTGGGCACTAGAAACACTCAGCTGTACGCTCTCACTTCCCACATCCCATGATGCCCCCTCCGGCCTAGACATGAAGCACAGCAGGTCATCAGTGGAGTGCCAGGGGATTGATTCTCTGAGGCGCAGCCTGACGTGTGAAGAATGGAAGGTTGGCACAGGGAGTGTGTGCGGCCTATGACATGCATGGCACGTTATTTCATAAAATATTGTACACTGATCGGGACAAACGTCTGCTAAATAAGTGGTGGACACGTTCTTCTTTCATGCACGTTTCTAAATGGCACCACGTGGCGTGGTAAATGCTTCTTGGCACTGAGAGTCCGTTGTCTCGTATTGAGTTGTCCTCGGGAGGGTGGAGGGACGTCATAGCCTGGTTGAAGTTACTTATTAAGCATTAGTGTTTATTTTATTTCACTGTGTTAAGCTCTGAGCTGCTTCATGGCACTAGAGGACAAGTAAAGTATTGTATTGCAATTGCATTTATATATTGCTTACTAACCCTGACGAGGTGTTGAAGCGCTTTTTCGGCAAGTAGTGCACCACTCCGGAACCCAAGATGGATTAGTGTTCAATTACTATAGTGAAATATGAAAGTAATTTGAGTGGTGGATTGGTTAGTCAGTTATTTGAGTTCAGAAGGATAGCGGAGGGATAGAAGAGGGATAAAGGTTTGCATTTATATAGCGCTTGTTCCCCCGATGGGGTGTTGAAGAGCTATTTTGTGGCAAGTAACACGCTACTCCGGATCCCATTAAGGATGGTGAATTTGCATAGTGAAATATGAAATCAATTTGAGAGGTGGATATTAGTCAGTTATTTGGATTGAGAAGGTATAGCAGAGGGATAGAAGAGGGAACAAAGGTTTGCATTTTTATGGCGCTTGTTAAACCTAATGGGGTGTTGAAGCACTTTCTTGGTGAGTAGCACGATACTCCGGAACCCATAAGGATTAGTGCAAGTGTGTCATTTGCTTCCATATTGCACTACACCACTATTAAGAAGTTGACGCAAGGTTACCGGGTGAACATGCTTTTTAGAGTTTCTCAATATTTCATCGGTATGAACCCATTTCGCATTGTAAGCGTGACACTGTTGCGATCCCTTAAATTTCATAAAAAATTTGCTTACGGATAGATCTGAAACAGTCTGACCAAGCCATCACATCTTTCCTTTCACCTTTCCACGTGGGTCCCAGCCCGCTGGCATGGAATGGCCGTGCAGTGGCACAGGCGCCCAGAGGCGGGAGAGACGCACTGCTGCTCTCTGTGCAGGGCTATTTCCTTCCGTACAACAGGGTTCGTGGGAGCACCCTCGGGTGAGAAACAGCTAGTCTAGTACTTTTATTTTGCTTCCCCTGCCTCCTGGGTTTTCCAAGTTTGATCCAGGCTTGTGATAAAAAAAAAAACACAACATGGTACCCATTGTAGTGATGGGTCACAGCATGGCACGTGCTGGTGAAACTGTGTCGGACAACTCCTTACGAGTTGGCCTTGAGAGTGGTTTCCATTGATGCGGAAAAGGAAACATCTGAATATGTGTTTTAAAAAAATGATAAAGATTTGTGATTAATGTGTGATCTCCGGTAATATTGTTAGGAAGTTAACAGTTAAACCATCCTAAGAAGTCCCTTCCATGTTGTGCATTTAGAATTTCAAAAGCACCAAAGTGACAAAATATTTAGCCGATACCCAAACCCATCAGGGCCGGACTGACAATGCCGGGCACCGGGCAATCCCCCGGTAGGCTGGATGGTGTGGGGGCCGGTTTTGTGATAGGGGGCCGGTTTTGTTGCAGAGGCCGATTTGGATGGTGAGGGCGACGTGAAGACGAGCAAACAAGCACATTTCTCTGCATAAAATGCAGCAGCTGCTGGTGCCGTCCGTGTCCATGATGCTGCATGTTATGTCACTAAAATGTCATTTCTAGCCACTGCGAGGAGGACTAAATTTATTATTTAAAAAATCCACCGGCACGCATTGCCACTGGCTGATTGGCTGCCTGCACGCAGGGCGCAGTGATGTCATTTCGCCGCGGCGGTAAACATTCACCTTTAGGATGAGGTCTGGTGTGCGTGACTGCGAGGCAGAGGGAGGAGGAGGCCATGGTCACTACTCCAGAGAAACAGAGGCTGGAGCAGAACCTGGGAGGCACTTCTTTAATTATTTCCCAGTGTCTCTGCCGCCCAGCGCCCGCAGTTGAGGCACTGTCTGCAGGGGTCTTGGGACTGGGCTGGAAGAGGCGTCGCAACCCAGACCGTAATTACAAAAAAAGTAAAAGCCTGATTGATGGTGGTTACTTAGGCCCCAGCCAGGTTCCGCGAGCGCAGTGGATTTCCTGAGTGAGAGCAGTGCAGTGCTCACAACATAAATCCTGAATAAATCCACTGCGCTGCGGTCGCGAAACAGGTCCGAACCTAAAAGTTGTAATGGAATCTGAGAGTCAGCCAGCCAGGACTCATTAAGAAAGCCAGCAGCCTGGACCGAAGTCTATGGTGGATTGAATGAGTTGCTGACGCGCCAGTCACACTGGTCTTAAAGATCATTCCATAGTAAGTAGACAGTTGTTTACCAGCCATTTGCTACCCCAAACTGTTCGTGTTAACACAAATTAAATCACCAATGCCTAGGCGCACGCGATCAGGGCGCTGATGCAGCTGCTTGCTGTCTGTGTCACTTAGTGCTCCATCGCCGAGATACAGGTGGGTGGGTCCGTGACTAACTGTTGTGCTGAGGCCTATCACATGATCCCTGCTGTTGGGCTGGGTGACGTCAATCGTGTCACAGAGAGTGGCCCGAGTCCTGGGATGGTGTTCTCCAGATTGATTTGGCTTTCAAACTCAGTGCTCTGTTTTTTGTCTGCCTGCTTGACTGTGACAACACTAGGCACCAGTGTGTTGGGGGCTCACACATCCTGTTTGGGCCAGGTCTCAGACCCACGAGTGAGTGCTGGTATACACATTTACAGAATTATTGCTAATCCGAAGCACTGTTAGACAATTTAATGTACTGGACTGTCCAGTAAAACAAGATGGCCAGTCATAACTCTTTCCGCCTCTATTAGCGTGAATGTTTCAAGAACTGCCTGTTTCGGTAGTTCAGTCAGTCTCGTATCTCTCAAAAGACAGACGCTACCTTTATCTACCACAATGGCATTGGATTTTTCGATCTTGCGCCAGTACTCAAACATCCGATCCATAAGTTTAACATTCATGACAGAATCGAACATGTAACCCACAGAGCCAGGTGATCTATCGTATTCAAAAACATTTCTTTGTTTCGATTACTACTTTAACAGAAGATTTGGCTGGGTGATGGAAACGACTGAAGATGTAAAACATGGCAAGATAGCGTGGAAGGTGGCTATCTTTGGCGCTTGCTCCTCTTGGGTGCTTGTGTATGCAGAATGCTACAGGGAAAAAACGTGAGGTAGACTGCATGTTGGATGGGAGGGTACATTCAAATTAGAGTTAAGCGTGTTTCGGTACACATTTGTGACAACCATTGCGAAGAGAAGAGCTTAAATGCAGCCCCAGTCGCCCCGAGCAAAAAACAATTCTTTGTAGGCCCTGGGCTTTTGCATGTGGCCTGTCATTTGCTGCTGGGCCAATGTGCTCAGCATTTAATTAAAATGATTGTTGCACTGCTCAAATGAAAGATTGGGAGCCCGGTTAACACTGCTAGTAGCATTTCTGTTTCTGCAATAACTAAACCTCCCAGTGCTCGCATTCATGTTTTGAACTGATTCACACATATATTCACCAGCAGACAAACAGAGGAAATTACGTTTTTTCTTGTGACTGGGCAAACATAAATCATCTCCTGTGTAAGATATGTACCGCACACTCCAACATCTTTATTTGTTTCAACCTCTTTCTTACTGCTATATATTATACCAGGGCTAATTGTTTGCTTTTGAATGAAATATATCCAGTGTATATCTATTTGCAGAACTATTTTGCTCCTTGATGGTGTTGGAAGGCGCAATTGTGGAATGATTTTTGCCAGCTGATGCAAAGTGGTGTCTCACATGCACCACCATTTGGGCCACGTTTGATGCTTTTAGTAACAACCTGACACTTCATAATACTGACAATATTCAGAGAATGCATATATGCTTGTAGGCGTAACTACCTGGGCCCATCAAAAGACAATTTGCCGGCCTACTGTAAACTCAGCAGCTGATATGGTCTCTGTTCCTAAAATAGTCGTTTTTGGCTTGAAAAATCGGTGTTGCCCCTCCCGAATCAGGTTTATTGGCATGTATGAGTTAGCCGTGATCCCGAGTCCTGCTGCTGCTGCTGAATCGTCTCACCACTTTCAAATGTCACCAGCCACCACTAACTAGGGTAGTGCCCTTCCGTACCAGGCGCTTTGCAGTAATATTAAGATCTCTTAAAGTTTCTCTTTGGTGAAATGGGTGTAATTTCTGATATTTATATGCTTCCATCATCTTTATTACTTGACTTAAGCTTGCGAGAAAGTGTCACTCATAGTCGTTGAAATGTCACTCATAGTTACACTGAAATTATGAAAATGTCACACATAGCAATCTAAAACCTTGGCAGCTATGGTAACCATGCTTAGGGCGGACAGCGGAGGCTCTGTAATACCTCCATGACCGGACATGCAATATTTTAAATTCTTTTGGTTCAAGCTCAGGCCAATCTCTGTCAAGTCAAACATAAATCATGCATCATGCACTTTCCAGTGCTTAGAAACTCAGTGAACATTATCGGTACTGTTGAGTTGATTTTTGATGATTGTCCATTCGCATGTATATTTCTTGACTTTGCCCACAAAGCAGGCCGGTTCGATTCTTGTTTTTCTACATTTTCTTGTGCGTATTGCTTTGAACATACCAATAGATACCAACATTTATAGGCACACACCAGATCATACTGATGAGTTATCTTGTTTTTGCCATTTTTGTTTTTCACATGTTTGCTTGGAGGGGACTGTCTCCTCTAATAAGATATTGTATCACTTTAAAAGTGTGAATACTAACCGTGTGTTCTATTCTGCTTTTTTGTTGGGGTAAACATTAGCTTGAAAAATGGCTCAGCTCTTGCCGTTGTATAAATGTTTGTAATAAATTCCCAATAATGCAACTGAGCTCTGCTAAGAGCTGGGAAAATCTGATGCCACGGTTCAGTGATCCAGATTAATGCATGGTCTTGCATTGCTACCGACCAGTTTGCGAATACATTTTATAAGTATCAGGGTACAGAGTCTACTTTGGTCTGGTTTCTATGCCATAGTTTTTCCACCCTTTGTGCTCAATGAAAACCTGTTCCAGTAACTTTAGCGTCTCTGGCAGAAATCCTCCGGTTTTGTTATCACCAATTGTACAGTTCGGTGATAGCATAGTGTCCTCTTGGAATATAGTGGTATGCTCTCCAAAGAGCTTTGGGAATATAAACTATTCTTTGTTGGTAAAATTGAAGATTCACGCGGTCAGGGTCATGTTTCACATGCAGTCATTGTTTTCTATTACCCATTCTCTGAACAGAGCCATGTCCATTTGAACTCTTTAGAGTTGGTCAAATTAATCTCTACTGAAACACCTTAAATTAAAGTAATCTAAACCGGAATCAGAGGGAACTTGTCCCCACATGCGCAAACAACATGCTCTCATTTGTTTTTTAATCAGTATGTCTGTGATGCCAGTGACATGATCTTTATAAAGGTTTGCAACAGGGTGAACTTGGACCACGCAGCGCAGGAGCTCATTTTGGGCGAATGCAGGCCGGCCTCGTTGGAAATCCGCAGCTTAAGCACAGATTCCTGCCGCAGACGTTCAACACACTGAGCTATCTCACTTTACTAGTAAAATGATGGGACGCGTTTTACAGCATGTTTATGTCTGTATTATGATGACAGTTCACAGCAGAAGGGTGTGGGGTCCACTGGCTGAGACTGGACTGTCTGCATATCGGGGTTGTGAAGATGGTCGTAGAGACTGTGTTTTCAAGATAGCACTAGACGGGCCACTTGACTCCCAACCCCCCCCCCCCCAGACCCCATACCCTCACTGGACAAACACGGGCACTCTGCAAATTGAACCACAAGCAACGGCAAATTAGCATTTTTTGCTCCCAAATAAACAACATTATGGCTTCTTTTGAATTAAACTCCCATTGGGAGTCTATAGTAAAAGGTGTTGTACATGTTTCAGAGCGCCCTGTACCTTACACAGCCTTACTGTGGGGTTTTAGTAAGGCACTTCAGTCCAAAATCCTCATACTTTTCACCAAAGAGTGCCTCTTTTTATCTCTTGTGGACTCCAGGCACATCCACAGATGCATGCTACCCTCTGAGTTTGAGGCTGCCAATAGGAAGCTACCGGCGACTATTCGGGGAAGTGGTGGCTGCACTGGCTGGCCTGGCCTCCTGGCTCTAGGGTATGAGGTCGGACTTGGAGCAGGATACAGCGTCATATTTGCGCATTCTAATGAGGCTTGGGCTTGGATTGTTGCCATACTGTACTCACTACTAATTGAAAACTGGCAACTAGCTTGGACTCCATTAAAGTCATTTGGGGTTGCTTTCTTGCTGAATCAGGACTGTGTTTCTTTCCAGGAGTTCACATTCACCCTATTTGCAGGTCTAAATGTAGAATCACCAACTAAAGCTGCCATAGCAATACATAAATGCTGTAGCTTCCCCCTCTGGTCACATCCCTACACACAAACTATCCCTAGCAGCCACTTCTCTATTTCCCCAATCAACTATGTAGGCCTTGTGCACTACTTAACTGAAAACAAATACACTATCGGATTTTATTTTAGCACCGCTCTGCACTACATAGGGACTAATGAAGTAATTTATGGATGTCAGTCAGAGCATCCAGTGTGGTTTGCGCTTCCCCAGGCTCACTGCGCGGATTTAAAGCACAGTATAGGCGACCACTCACACCCTCAGATTACAGGGAACTGACTGTGCTCATAAGTACACTCGGCCTGTAGGATAACATTCTGAGTCCGGGCTGAGCTGAACACAGAACCACTCTGTCATTTACCAAATACACTACAGGCTAGATGGCTACTTTCAGAGCAGGATGGGCTCCGATGACCTGCACATAGCCGCATATCCCAATTACAGTTGTGACCCCCTGTAGTTTGGAGCTGATTTAAACATCTTCCAGTCCAGCCCTGCCTGAGATCTAAATCTATATCTGTGCATAACCAAGTGCCAAAGCACTTCATTTTTATGATGAGAATTGTAGGTTTGAGTTGAGTTGTCGTTGGAATGTTGCCTAACTGGAAAAGGGAAAGTGAGAATGAATATGTGTTGATTTTTGGAATTTAGAATGGGGAGGGAATTTGGAGTGAGTGGCAATTGGAAGTCAGTTGGAAGATAGCCTCTTATCCTGCACAAATTTCTCGCTGTTTTAAAATTTGAAGTACAGAAGGGGCGCCAAAGGCAAGTCTGTCTGCGCCCATCCATGTCTGTACAGTACTCAGAACCTGGGACTGATCACCATGCGAGCGGCAGATACAGCTGAAGTTGTTTTGTGAGGGCAAAGGATGCAGAGTCCATTATCCGCACTTTGAATGGGACCTGAGAAGTGAGAACAAAAAGGGATAAAACGGAGCAAAATGCCAATAACACAATTTCTTATTGCGTTACCTAAACATAGCGCTTTAAAACCTTGGGGGTGGTGCGGGTGCTCAAGTCACAAGTGTTCACGCCAAGCAGGCCACAAGGAGAACTGCTCTAGTTGTAGTTTTAAGGGCATATGTTTAATGACCTTAATTAAATGTGATGATGTGTCTTGCTTGATTCACACTCACGACTTTGAAGACGTGCTCAGAGTAAACACCAGTTAGTCTGTTTTTAAACACTGGGGTCTGACTGAGCACATATTTTCCCAGTTACCTCCATAAAGACGTCCTGCGTGCCTCCCTCTCTGTGTTAGAGACTGGTCTGTTCGTGTGATCTGTGTTGTCTCTCTAGTGACATACTATGCATTGATTTGTCAAGACCTGATTTCACTCCGTTAACTTAGTTTACTTCCTCTTTTTTAAATTCTTCCTTAATATTGATTTCACGTGTTCTTTCTTCGATATACTCTGTTGTATGCATATAAGGTCATTTCCATGCTATGTATTCTACGGAGTCAGTCAGCCTGTCTTTCTGTCTTGTCTGTCCGTATGTCTATCTACATTTAAATGTAAATGTTAGTGTCTATCCACATTTAAAGTTACATTTTATTGGTGGTGCTGGAGTCTCTTCATCTGTTTGTCTCTCTTCCTACATGACTACCTACCTAATCCATCTATCCATCAAGCCACCCATCCATACCTCCATACATCCACCCATCCGTCCCTTGCACCATTGCGACTACCCTTCCATTTATCTCTCTGTCCATCTCCTCCTCTCTAGGCCACATTGGTGGGCAGACAATGGCCTCCCATGTGGTCTTTTGAGCCCTCTCACTCACTGTGGGTGTGACGTGGAATTAACAGCTGGCTGGTAGATGTCTGTCAGCCACAGTGCGGCCGGCCCGGTCTGTGGGTGGAGGCTGGCCCGCCGGGAGCTGGCCCATTGCTCACGGTGCTGAAGGCTTTGTGGGGCATCAATGGTGGAGCGCATGGCCTTTGGGAAATCCCGGGCTGTCGCTGCAGCTCCTCTGTGAGGGGGGACCCGTCTCAAATTTAACCCGAGACATTGTGGCTAATTTTCAGAGCAGGCAAGTGGTGCACAATGTCAGCAATCAGAGCCCCTGCTAAATAGGGCATCAAATTGGCCCGACTCATACAGGGTGTACACAACACAAAACACATCAATCCATTGTAATTGGTAAATCAGTTGTGAAGTCACTTGACAACTGATTTACCAATTACCATGGATGGATCGATGTGTAAAGTCCCATGGAGCCTGGTGTGTGTGAAATTAAATTCATGTTTGATGTGCTTTATTACAGCAAAATAGGCCATTTTTGTTGGCCCTTAGGGCTCAGTGAACTTTACCACCACTAACCAGTGCTAAAGTGCTTGTGCTACTTCCTTTAAATATAGTAAAATTGTCTAACACCCAATGGGCAAATTTAATTTACTTGTAAGTCCCTAGAAATGTGGCTCTACATGTACCCAGGGATTGTAAATTAAATGCTGCTAGTGGGCGTGCAACACTTAATGTCCTACCCACGTAAGTAGCCTATTTAAACATGTGTCAAGCCCAGGGCCTGTCATTGTAGTCTGCCTGTGCAGTTGTAAAACTGCCATTTTGACCTGCCAAAAGTAACCTTTTGCCAGGTCTAAAAATATTCCTTTTTACTACATACGTCACCAGGATGTCACCACTAGTGCAAGCCCTTTCCATAAGGCAGAGTGCCGCGTGCAGTGTATTTAAATGGTTTGGCATATACTTTTAAGTTGCATATGTCCCGGAATAGGCATGGCTGAATTGATACCCTTGTTGTGTGTGTAATTCTTGAATTTTTCACAATCCCATGACTTCATTGATGTACAGGCTACATTGATGGCAGCCCCCACACTCTGAAAAGTGTTCCAGTGCCACTGGCCTGGGTGCCTTTGTGTGAATTGTTCAGGCTTTCTGGCTAGGGTGCCATGTGAGACATTTCCATGCCTTTTGGTAACCTGGGTGCTTATGTATGCCGTTTCCATGCTTTCTGGGCTTGGTGCTTATGTGTGCTATTTCCATAGTTTCTGGCCTCAGTGACCTGGAGGCTCTGTAGGAATGTCTGTGATTTATAACTGGGTATCTTGGTGCTCCATAAAATAATCATTTACTATACTTTAAAAGTTGATAAAATCTAATATGTAATAAAAAAATGTGTTGAAAAATGCTTTGTTTTGGCCTTTCGGTATCCATAATTTTCTTGGGGGGACAACTTCCCCAAACTCCCCCTAGTAGTGGTTGCTCACTGCACTTGCTTGCTACACACCATGTGGGGGCTGGTCTCACTTTTACTTGGTTCTCTCCGATTCACTACTTGTGTCTATTTTTGGAAGAATGACTATGGGTACATATGACTGGGTGGGTAACCTTGTGCTCTTTAAGGTCATCATGTACTATTTACTGTGCTTTGAAAGATGATACATGCTTTAAAATTCACCACTTTGGTCTGTCTTTGCTCAAAATTTTCGTGGGGGGAGAACCCCCCCCAAACCCCCCTGGTAGTGGTCGGGCTCGCTCGCTGCGCTCGCTCGCTACACGCCGGACGGGGGCTGGTCTGTCAAAATTTGCCAGGGCTGCTTTCAGTTCCCAGTCCGGCGCTGAAACCCATTGATGCCAATCCATCAAATCCAACACTTTTATTGATACTTAATTAAAATCAGTCAACATGCATCCGCATGTTTAGGAGCAAAAGAATAAAATGCACATTTGCCTATGATAAATAGCATTAACGAAGGTTCACTCGATAAATAATAGCCGAATTCAGACTGCAAACAGATTTTAACCAACATTTGCAATGCAATAGATCTCACATTTGCAAAAGTTTGAGCGATTGGCATTGTAGATTACAATGCCCTTTGTTTATGTGTTTTAAAAATCCGCAAGCAGGGCGTAAACACACACTTTGTACTTATACTTGTTGCTTATGAGAAGCAAGGCTGGCAGTAACTGTGCCTCTTAACTGCCAGTCTTGCTTCTCGTAAGCAAGGACTATAAGAACAAAGTGCGTGTTTACGTACCGATTGCAAGTTTTCAAAACTCATAAATTAAAGGCATTTTCATCTATAATATGAATAGCTCAAACTTTTGCAGATGCGAGACCTATTGCATTACAAATGCTTGTTCTTTTTGCTTAAGCACGCCATGAGTGCATGTGGGGGCCAGTTGTATCTCTTGTGCTTCTGTGGTGATCTCTCCCTGTTGTGCTTCTCCGCCCTTCCTCCCTATGCTGCTTTCCTCTTTCTTCCCAACCCGCTCCTCCATTATCATCACCCACATCTACTGCATTTATTTGATTAGCGCTTTCTCCCCAAAAAATATTTATATTTTTAAAAATCTTTCCAAGTGGCGTCTGCATCTTGGATCAGTGAATAAAAAATGAAAGCTAATGGAGCCCTTGTCATTCTTCTGGTATGTCAGTAGAATGATACCAATAGGCATTTTATTTTTATTTCTTACAATCCTGCACAGCATCCCAGCTCTGTACAGCATCACCAGCAATAACTGGAAAAGCCAGTAGGTCTCAATGGCAGGATATACTGGCTTTTGCAATAATTGCTCCTATGGAATCTGAATTTAGAATGCAAGTGAATACCAATAATTGTTATAGTAGTGTGACTGGCTCAGTGACAAACTCGGCTTGCCATACTAAGAACACATTTATCAAATGCTGTCTCATTTTATCCTTAGTCTATTCCAATCCAAATAACAATTCATATCAACTTTCATACATATATGTCATGGCTTACAGGTTTTTCTGTCTAAAAACGTACTACTCGGAACAGACCTTACACTTAGGATTCAAAATGCAATATTTTTAGCACCATGCATCTAAGTTGCTCCTCTCCTCATAGGAATAGGTCCCATACATTCATCTATTATCAATAATTTATATTTTCATTAGAGATAGTGAAGCCTCGAAATAATCTAATCACATTTTATCGTAAACCTTTTCATGCTTTATCGGTTACAACTTTATCGGCTTCCCATGCCGCCTTCGATCCTCGTTTGATACATCTCTCACTTCACAGGCTCACTTCAAACTTAAGCAAAACATATGCATTTCAACCATTACGAATGTATCCTGTTTCCCAGAGTCTCGGAGTATATTAACGCAACATGGAAGGTCATAAAACCCCTTATTTCTGGAATCTGAAAATTAAACGGCGTGACCCATTAACAATTACAGAGAGACATGTGAAATTATTTGACTTGTTTAACATCATGCATCCATAAACCTGACAATGGTAAAGGAAAGGGGGGCCACTCGGCCCCCACAAACGTATGGCTGGGCCCGGCCCCGACCCTCCTCCTGTACTCCCGGCGATGGGGCGTGCCCACCCAGGGCAGGTCGCGCTGTGATGACGTGACCCGGGGGCGCCCAATAGCCGATTGGTCCTGTCCCCCCCACCGTTGAACCGGAAGCGGGTAATGCTTCTGGGTCAAGGGGGAGGGGCCTCGTAGGTTAAAAGGCCTGGGGAGCGTGGGAGGCAACCTCTTTGCACCGTGCTCCCCAGGCCTTGCCCCCTGGCCTCCATCGGGGGCTGAATAATTTTTCTTTTATATTTCAGATTGGTTAGGTTCCTGTCCCAGGATCGCGGCGTGGGAAAGAGTGCAGCGGGATTGGCGCATCGCCCCTACAGCGCGGTCATCGGCAGCAGTTGTTGTTCAGCCGGTGGGGAGAGGAGCGATTTGGCCGGCTGGTTAACAAGATCGGAGAAACAGAGTCGGCAAATCCTGAGCTGTGCACGTGGAGGGCAGCGGATAGGTCGGGCCTGGCAGTAGGCGGATGGGAGGCCGCTGGACACGTGTTATTTTAGGCTCAATTGTATTCTCCTAAGGTGGCCTGCAAGGTGAATAATCGAATTTTTACTGGCGATTGAAAAAAGGTGGGAAAGCTTTCGCTGTGTGCAATTGGGGGCTGAAAACACGGGCAGAAAGCCGGGTCTGCCTGGGGCAATACCTGGAGCAAGGGAGTTTGCTATAAATTGACAATTTTGTGAGCAATTTTACAGCCTTGATAACGGGGCTAAGAGGCCTGATGAATTTTATAAAGCATTTTGTACGTTAAATTAATTCCTGGTCATTAGAGTCTGCCACAAATGGGGGGTCTTTTAACATTGCCAACAATTTAATATTTAAAGGCATTTCTTTAGAGGGAGCTCATTGTTACAGTTTTTATAGGATTGAACATTTATGCCAGTGTTCTTGTGTAGGGTTCATTGTCCTTGGAGCCAGAATTGTAGTTAACTTTGCTCTCATTGTAGGTACTCATTCAGTCCAAACCGCGGACGGAGCTGCCGGAGGTTACACGGTGGACGCTGGAGCTGCCAAAGGTTATAAGGTGGACGTTGGACCTGAGGACACGGGCAGGCCTGCATTTCACTGCTTCTGGAGGGCTGCCGGGCTAGAGTGCGCTCGCCCAAGCACCCAGGCTAGCTGGTGTGTTGCGGTCACAGTTGCGTGGTGCATACGGCCAGCCTGTGAGCCTCCAACTTTTGTACAGGTACAAGGCACATAGTGCCCATAAGTGACATATTGTCAGTGTAGGTTGTAGTCCACTGTGTAAGTATGTTGGGTAAGCAGGGGGAAAAGGGTTCCCGCATGGAGCTCATGTTTCAGACCATGATGCGCAGAATGTCAGCGATGGACAAGAGATTAGGGAAAGCAGATCAGTTGGGGAGGACCGTGGCGGAGATGGGCGTGAGGCTTGAGGCTCAGGCTGGGCCATCAGGTGGACCCAAGCAGTTGGTAGTGCCCCCTAAGCCAAGGGGTGAATTAGACACCTTACCTAAATGGGGGAGGGCCAAGAGGACTTCTAGTCGGCATCCCAAGCCACGTGGGGTTGGGGGATCCTCGGGGGTAGTCCCTGATCTGGTACCAACTTCACCGGAGGCTCCTGCACCAACTGGCCCACCCCCGATAGGTCTACCAAGGGACCTAGCCCCACCAGTGGTCCCACCAGTAGTCCCGGTGGTACCTCCTGGGCCATCTACCCCAACACCTCTCCCGGTCAGTGAACCCGCGGGGGCTGGGCAGGTACCCCCCAGAATTGGCTGCGCAAATAGCAGTGGTACTCCCCTGGTTGGAGATTGGGGGAGGGGTTTACCCTCGTCAACGGACCCCTCAGCAGAGGCGCACAGGCTGGTGACTAAGATCATGTTGGCTAGGGGTGATTGTGGAGTGCCAAGTGCACCAATTTCTCCCCTAACAGGTTCTGCCAGCGATGCGGAGAGAGACAAGACATTAGAACCTACGCGAGTCACTGAGAGTGGTAAGGAGGTTGCTTTGCAGGTATTGGGCGAAGGTGCTATACCCTCCCGGGGGGAGAACCTGGCGCAACATGTGTCACAAGCAGTAAAAGAATTGATTTGGGCTGACAAATATGTGAATATATTCTCATTGTTAATTGATAACAGGGAAATAGAGTATGCTAGGTCACAAAAAGAATTTATGTTTCCTAGTGAATGGCGGGCTCAATTGTCTAAATTCAGGGTGGAGGAGACACTGATTAATTGGATCAGGGCATTTTCTGTATTTAAGGCTGTTACCGCTGAACGCTCGCCCAACCTCCAGGCAGAGATGGCATGTTACCAAAGTAGAACTGCAATGTTCAGCGAGAAGCATGGGGGGGATGGATGGAAGGAATATGACATTTCTTTCAGGAAATCCAGGGAGTTTAACCGCTCGTTAGCCTAGGATAAGGTAGACTCCATTTCCTGGCATGGCCAGTTTTCCGGTGGTCAGTCCACAGGGGTTGCCACAAGTTGGAACAAGGGATATTCGCCCAAGCCCCAACAGCCCTTTCGGCCAGTGCAAGGGGGGGATGGGTTCAATAAGGCCAGAGGCAATGGAGGTGGAAAGGGCGTGTGTTGGGATTTTAACAGGCGCACATGCACCAGGGCAGCGGGCATATGCAAATTCAGACATGCATGCTACATATGCATCTACATCCCACCCAGAGACAGCATGCCGATCAAAGGGTAGCGTTTTAGGTAACAGGGGGAAGAGAAAACAGGATTAGTGAGGTAGGCCAAAAAGTCGCACACTCACCCATCAATGTCCTGGCTATGATCCCTTGGCTGAACAGGTACCCTGACCATGCATCCGCAAGGATGTTGCAAGAAGGTTTCACACTTGGTTTTCGGATTCCAGTCGGTGGTTACACCGGGACACCAGAATGTAGGAATCAGTTGTCAGTTAGACACAATCCTGGGGTGGTGGCGTCCAAAATATTGAAGGAACTAGGCCTACGTAGGGTAGTGGGTCCTTTCACTGAGATCCCAGTACCTGACTTTGTTTGCTCTCCCTGGGGGTGGTCCCTAAGAAAGAAAAGGGCAAATTCAGGCTCATACACAACCTCTCAGTGCCCAGGGGAACATCTTTGAATGATGCAATTGACGAGGGCATCTGCAGCGTCAAGTATGCGTCCTTCGACAAGGTGGTAGAGATGTTGAGAGTACTGGGTCCCGGGGCATTGATGGCAAAATCAGATATTGAATCAGCTCTCCGATTACTGCCGGTACACCCAATGGATCAACACCTGCTGGGTTTTGCCTTTGAGGGCAAATACTAAATGGATATGTGTATGCCCATGGGTTGCTCCGTGTCATGTGCCTACTTTGAGACGTTCAGCTCTTTTCTGGAATGGGTGATGAGACAAGTAACAGGGCAGCAGCATATGATATATTACCTGGACGACTTCCTTTTGCTGGGGACAGCGGGCTCTCATGAGTGTGCGTGGGCACTGCAGGAATGTTGCGTGCTCATGCAGGCTTTTAGGGTCCCGCTGGCGCCGGGAAAAACAGTGGGTCCGTCTACATGTTTGGAATTTTTGGGCATCAAACTGGACTCTGTGGAAGGTTGTTTCAGGTTACCAAAGGAAAAGATTGTGAAATTCAGGACAGCCTTACAGCAATGTTTAGCTAAAGAGAAGGTCACATTGCAACAGCTGCAACAGACTGTTGATCAACTTAATTTTGCATTGAGAGTGATACCTACGGCACACCCCTTTTCCCGCTCAATTGCACAGGCCATGAAGGGCCTGCGGGATAAACATCATCACACCAGGCTGTCAGTTGAGGTGCGCCAGGACATGCGGATATGGATGGCATTCCTGCAGAATTTCAATGGCAGGGTGGTGTGGTGCGGCCCCCCCACCACGTCGGCGGAATTAGGTCTATGGACCGATGCTGCCGGCAGTGTGGGGTTTGGCGCCATACTAGGCAACAAATGGGTGGCACAAATGTGGCTGGAGTGGTGGGAAGACAGCGGTTTGACAGCAAACATTGGTTTTCTCGAGCTCCTCCCCATATGGGTCGCCCTAACTATCTGGCCCGAACTGTTGTCCAACCAATCGGTAATATTCTGGTCAGACAACATGGCGGTAGTCAAATGCATCAACCAACAGGCAGCGCGGTGTAAGTTTATACTCCGCCTCATAAAAGAGATAGTGTTGAGATGCTTGAAATTGAATGTGCAGTTTAAGGCCAGACATGCCCCAGGGGTCTTGAATAACGCGGCTGACGCCCTTTCTCGCTTTAAGATGCAGCTATTCAGTGAACACTTACCTACGGCAGAAGCTTCACCAGCACACTTCCCGGCAGCACTTTGGCTGATTGGTGCCCCCAACTACAGAACCTCGTGGTAGCCAGTTTAGCACCCAGGACAGCGTATGAAGGGGCGTTCATGTCTTATTGCAAGTTTCTGGGACAAGCATGGGAGGGAAAGTGGGGCCAGGAAGTGCATTTTAACTCTTACATGAACGCACTGCACAGAGAGGGGCGCTCGGTGGCGACAGCTAGCAGACACAAATGGGCCGTCTCTTTCTTTGCACAGTTGAAAGGTGTCAGGGACCCCACAAACAGTTTTTTGATGCGCAAAGCATTAAAAGGGTGGAGATGCCTACAGGCAAGCCCCGCTGATTACAGGCGGCCAATAGGTTTGGATCGGTTGTCCCGGGTGTTAGAGGCTTTACCTGACACATGTAGCTCCCCAGGGGAAGTACTCTTATTTAGAGCTGCATTTGCTTTGGCCTTCTACGGGGCACTACGGGTAAGTGAACTGGTGGCCAACAACAAACTGGACAGGTTGGGTGGGCTGCAGCAGGCGGACCTCATGTTAAGGAGTGATTCTCTCTGGTTAACGATAAGGAAATCAAAAACTGATCAGGAGGCCAGGGGGGATAGCTTGGTACTACACCGGGCACCGAATAGCCCGTGCTGCCCGATTGCACATGTAGAGGCATACCTCAGGCAGCGGGTGGACGAGGCATTGGGGACATTGTTAATGCACACGGATGGTACCCCATTGACCAGGTTTCAGTTTCAAAGAGTGTTGGCAATGGCCAAGGCAGGTCTTGATCCCAAGGAGTTTGGGACACATTCTTTCAGACTAGGTGCGGCCGGTGAGGCAACAGCGAGGGGCTTGCATGCCACCAGTGTAAAGAGGATTGGGAGATGGTCTTCCAACGCTTATAAGCGCTATGTGCGGCTGCACATGTTGTAAGTTCGGTGAAAAGCAACCTGACACCTGCCTTGTTGTCTGTTTTACTTTCAGTTTCTGGGACCTGTGACGCAGGGCGGAAACTGTTACCTCAACAAACACGATCAACAGCGACATGGCAACATCAAGACAACAGAAAGAGGAAGCAAGTAGTGTGGGTTGTTGGTCACTCGTATGTAAGGCGCGCCAAGCCAATTTTCTTTGCAGGTGATTGTGTACAAAGGGCAGAGCGCACGGGTTGTCAGGTCTCATTTCATGGTAGAGGGGGGCTCTGCCTAAATCAACTGAAGGGCTTCATTTCAGACTTACTTGACAGACACACCCCGCCGCCCTCAATTGTCATCTTGCATCTGGGAGGGAATGACTTAGTGACACTGGGCAGAAGGGTCCTACTAGAAGAGATTATCGCGGTGGTGGGGTGGCTGGCGAGGGTGCTACCGGGTTGCACTATAGTGTGGTCTCAGTTAATACCTAGGCTGCAGTGGAGAGGGGCGGAGTCAGTCAGGGCGTTGAATCACTCGGTAAAGAGAGTCAACAACAAGATTGAGAGACTGTTCAGGACCCCGCACTTACAGAGTATCCCGCATGGGTGCATTTTGGGGGATCACTTTTACTTGCAGGATGGAGTCCATCTGACTGAGGCAGGCAATCACTTATTCACAAGGAACATACTAGCATGGTTGGAGGGTTTCGTGAGGTAGGTATGACCTTTCAGTGTAGGAGGTTGGGGGGGGCCAGATAGTCGGTCAACTATGCTGGCCTGTGGCAGTAAGATCATGATCGGTGAGCAGCAATTTAAGGTCTTTAGGGGGTGGCACTATTCTTGAATGGGGCCGCCAAGGGGGAGGGGCCAATGGTCTCTCCTAGAACTTCAGGGGAAGGATATCCGCTTGGTCGGAAGGCTGCGGGGGAGGGAGTAACGCTTTCCTTGGGCTGATAGCCACCCCGCACATACACTATGAGGTCATAAAGTGACGCAAGTGTAAGGGTCCTCCTCTTTTGGTTTAATTGAGTTCACGGAGCGTACGGGGTAACTAGGAGAGGTACGTACTCTCCCGGTATCCGGGCGCAGTTGCGCATGCGCACTCAGACGTGAGGGCGTAGCTGGTAATAAGGATCTGACACCGGTCAACGACCTTGCCGTAGGCTCAAAAATTGTTAGGATGCAAAATTCATACGTAGGGTGTTAGATTCCGATGGGAACACGCTGTATTAGACATTTGTTAAGGTTAGCCCTCCATACCTGTCCACGTTGATGTAATCTAATGTCAGAATTTTGCATATTAATGATTGTGTAAATAAGGTTTAATTTTCAATTTTTTATTTGTTTTCATATTTTAATAAATACGGCCGGGGGGTCCCTAGACCCCCCGCCTTCCAAAGAAACACTTTGCCTGCCTAAATTACTAAATGTATTGTTGTGGTGGTTGTTTGGCAGGGAGGGGGTGGTCGTTAGTCCCAGACCATAATGATTGCTTCCTCTCAACTGCACTTGTTTTGGTAACTCTGCTAACAATGCAAGTTATATCCGGAATATCCCCAGTGTCACGCTCCTGATGACACTATAGCAGGAGAATACATGACCAGATCTCTTAACTATTTGTATGGTGGAGGACCAACAAATCAATTGAAGAAATGACTCCAGAACAAACGTTCAAACATATTAGAGTGGATACCTAGAGGAGTGTCACACTAGAAAGCAGGATGTCAGAAAATTCGAAAGGGTATGACTAAAAGTGGTTTGGTACCTTGAATGACCAGGTTTTAAGAAACACCAGCAGTTCTTACAAAGGCTCTCTTGGCAGAGGTCTTAATCCGCTCCTTGGGAAATGACTCATCTGCGCTCTTTATTGTGGTGAGACTACTGGCAAAAATGCCAGCCTTAATTCAGTTCGAACAGGACTTAAAGGCTGATCAACAGAACTTCCCATTTTTGCTAAGGGGCTTATTACGATGCCGGTCGGAGTTGCCTCCAACTGACACTGTCTCGGTTTTAGGACCGACCGACACCTCCCGTCGGGGTTTCCGACCGCTTGATTACGATGCGACTGAACATTGTTCGGTCGCATACACACTTTTCTCTATGGGAGCTTGTATTACGGCTGTAAACTGGCTGTGATACAGGATCCTATAGAGATATCTGAATGTGTGTAAAAAAATGCACCCCTGGTGCCTGCCACACAATGCAGGGTTTCACAGGGGGATACCTTAGGTACCCCTTCAGCCACCAACCGTAGGCCGCAGAGGCAAGGGGGCCCCCAAAGTCTCTGTCTGACAGCCTTTCCATGTCGGAAAGGCCGGCACAAAAAGACTGTTTGACAACCGACATCGTAATTCCGACAGCTGAAAAGCCATCCATACGGGATTACATTACAGTATGGTTCCGACCGGCAGAGGTCTTCGAGAGCCGGTCGGAACTGCATCAGAATGACTGTCGGTTTATGTTCCAACCACTGACATCGTAATCCGCCGGTCAGACCGCAGACCGCAAACCTACCTTGTTGGTCAGAAAGCCTCCGACCATGGTCAGAAATGTTCCGAGCAACATCATAATCGGCCCCTAAATCTCTTAAATATGCGGCGGACAAGCAGGTGTCCATTCATACACCAGCTTATTTACAACACAAATCATGTCAGGCTTCATATCTCCGCATAGTAAGTAGAAGCTTAGCCTCCTAGGTTACCTGTGAGGCATGATCACACATAGAAGAGCTGCGGTATCAGTCCTGCTTTAATTTATCAAAACGTAAGTGCCTTGGTTGATAAGAATCTGCTTCAGAAGGCCCACAGCGTAAATGGACTTCATTCACTATGCCTCCTTACCTTGTATCATTCCTTAACTATAAATGACAAATTTTGGCTATGTGACTTCAGCAGCATTTCTAAAATTAAAATAAAACGTTTAGAGCATGGCAATAGCATGTGCTTTTCTGCCACCCAGGGAGTGTCCTATAGGTTGATCTCTCTTTGTGAAAGCAATGAAGTTTCTTTATGCGCACTGTGTTTTTATGGACCCATGGCATTTTCATTGATGGTGAGAGCCAAGGCTGTTAGAGTTTAAATATCAGCCACAGACTTCAAGAACACCGCAAAAGAAAAGCTACCAACTCAATCTTCAACAGATTGTGAAGAGCAAGATCTATTTTTATATTTAGGAAGTTTGTTGGTGTAGTCTATGCTCACTTTTCAACTCCTGCTTGACCACAAATGGCTGCAGGGTCTTGACCCCAGTCTACTTTGCCTGAACCTAAAATGGTGTTCAGCATGCTGATTACCAAGATAGCATAACCAGCAAAGGTGGAGTTTAGCTCTCAAATCTAGGCAGAAATCTTAACCTATGGAACCTGAGGACCCAGTGTTTAAACTGAGCCTCGGCACTAGACCCAACATTGTGACATTCTGGGAATATCACTTAATCTCCCTGTGTCTAAATGTGTATACAATTATTAGTGTAATCCCCATTTACTGTACACCATCTATGATTGTCTTCCAAGCCCTTAAATAATGTTCAGAACTATGTTGCTTCACAGCTACGTTTGGGCTATATAAATACCAATATATATAGGAAATTAGATTTACATTTTACAGACCACATCATGGAAAGAGATTTACGTTTTCCAACCTCGGGGTAAATAGCATTAGTGAAAGGCATTATGGTTGTGTTGTGCGGTGGCAGAGTATTTTCTATATATTTGCAGTTTTATATAGCGCAAACTCAGCCCAAGGGCATTGGAACGATTTACATGACTACCAGTTGCTTTACACAAGGTCAGAGTTTAAAGTGATTTACTAAGAATCAAAGGATGCTGATCCGACGCTGGGACTCAAGCCTGGTTCCCATTTACAATGTCAGCAGCTCTGGCTGTAACATCACATCCTCCCCTCTTTGGAACAAGGACCCAGTATGGGAAAAGGACAAGGTATGTGTAGTCGCTCCCCTTTGACTCCACTTCCCGCACACTACTCATCTGATCAGAAAAGGTGGAGGTGGAGGCTGTACATAACATACACTTGAAGGTGAGGGATTTTTTTGACTAAAGTGATGCTTTTCACCACAAGATCAGTGTGACATTATAAACAAAATCGAGCCTTGTCCTCGTTTCTGTTTCATGCCAGTCAGAACCCACTGAGTCCAAAAAATCCCTGTTAGACACAGTTGCACATCTATAATTCTACATGTACTGTTGAATCTACATCTCTAACCCTCTTGTTTACGCTGTATCCCCGCCAACCTTCAATGACATTGTTCCTTGTCAACTTTTTAGTGAACGTCCAATGGACCAGGAGCATATCACATCCTCATCAAAAATCATTTAAAAAATGTATTAACTGGCAACAGATAGCTGGACGGACATAAATAGCAGCATATTTACTGCACCCTTTGGAAAGTTGTCAATCTTGCACTGAATCAATTCCTCAGAACTAACTGTGGATATCCATTCCAAAAGGAAGTCTCCAGTACAACTCCCCCATAAATCCAAACAACAACAATTTGTAACAATGAACGTTGCAGACACCACAGGAGCTACGTAAGTGATTACCATTAGTTGTTACCACATCAGTGACTTAGCAAGTTCCTTCCTCACGCGCCAAGTAAACTAATCCCGGAAACCCGACCCTGATGAAACCAGCTGAGCATGGCTCGGTTTACCTGAATCACACGGGCGCCAAAAGGCATTACAAAACGATAGAATTACTCCTGTAAGACATGCCTCATTTCATAATGATATTGTCAATTATTTAAAGAGCGGTTTTTTTCTGATGCACTTTCATATGGCTTTGTGATGTACGTCACCACAATTCAATAGTATTATTAGGCAGCATAAAACAGTAAATTCGACGGTTACTTAAATGGATCTGTGAGCAGGAAATCAAAAGGTGGTCGTCGAGTGCTCAACAGTATTCATAGGTAGCATTATTTGGTGGCCTAGAGGGTTCAATGTACAATAAAAGCACAACAAAAAACAGATCAAATGCAGCACGGGTTCATGCCGTAAGTGAGTGCAGCTAGTCTACGCTTTTGCTTGCATCAAAAGATTCCACATGGTTTATTTAAATATATTTGTATTTTGTGGAGGTGTCTATTAAAATGCAAGACTGCTGCCGGGAAAACAGTATACCTCGGGTTCAAATAATTTCTGTCATGATATTACCACATTATTCTGAGGTCGGTCGTTCAGACTGGAGTGTAACGCAGCATTGCACTATGTTTTCCTCCATTTTGAGCTGTGAAACTTGGAATATTGCAGTTTTTTTCTCACCATATTTTGCAAGATTTCATAAAGCGAAACCTGTGCTTGGAAATACCTCCGTGTGTTTTACTGCATGCAGTTTTGCTAGGTATGGAAGTTGGCTTTCGAGTTGAGATTAGCACGGACTTTAGAGTGACGGCTACGAGTCTGTAGTTTGAAATCCATCTGTAGATTGTTACAGTAGTACTATGTCCCCATCGGTGGAAACTGCTACCACAAGGAGAAAATCATTTGACCTGTTAGTGCCATTGTCACTTTATTCTTGGTCTGAAAAATGAAGGTCAAAAGCATCCAAAAATGTCTGGAATCATTTTATCCACTACTAGCAAGTACTGACCCCACTGAAAATATTCTTTGATGTATTTACTTTGGAGTATACATTCATTTTAAGCAAAGAAAATCAGTAGCTGAGGATGCAGAAAAATGCTTAGCATCTTTTAATGTGTTCCAAAGTCTCCTTTTGTAAGTAAAAGTGAGGACATTGAAAAAAGTATATGTATTTTAATATTGGTGTGATTGGTTGATACCACCAGCCCAAGTGCTAACTCCTATTTTCGATCTATTACCCAGAAAGTGATAAAACTTGGAATGTGGTCAAGACTTGCAGTGCTAGTTAGAAACGGTGCAAATTGCAGGTAGCTTTAGCCTGTGGCAGGACACTCTTTCTGGGTAGCTGAGTGTTTTATAAAATCTCTTATCATCATCATGGTGTTACTGTAGATGCTTCAAACTACTGGCCAATCTCGGATGCACTGTTCCTTTCACTGCATACAATGTGAGCTTGGACAACATCCATGGCACTAAATGTTCTTCTGGGTGTAAACTAAGTCTTTTTGCTTGGATTTAGGGTTTCATGGCCATTCTTTTTGTTTGGAATCTAAGCGTGTCATTCATTATGGCGGGCGGTTTCAGCCACTTGACCTCTCTTCAACAGTTAATGAAAGTCCCTGGTCTCGCCTTTGTTTCCAGGTATTCCCAGTGTGCTCATTTGGTGCAGTGTAAGTCACAGATTTCCACAGCGAGTAGGTCTTTCTGGTCCCCTCCTTACTTTACACTGTACGTGTTCTTTGTCGGGGGTATCCAAAAGCATGGAAATCCTTACCATAGGTATGTGACCCACAATACTGAAAATGTCTATCTCCTTCGAGTGAACTTTCAGATTTTATTAATTTATTTATTTATTTTTAATTGAAGTCCAAAATTACAATACATTAAACCCCATACATCCATAAAAAGAATTTACCTTTAGGCATAATATTCGAGATACAGGAAATAATAATAGCACATAAAGCACTGAGGAGTCAAGAACAAATATAAAAAACAGACAAAAATATTTTGAGCTTTTTACAACATGCATAAGACAGTGACCACTTCCAATCCTAATCGAAGTATGTGGCCCAAATGTTTTTAAACTTCCCAAGACGTAATGCATAAGTGTGTTCACTTCTTTTAACCGCTTTCATCTTATGGGCCCACTCATGGACAGAAGGAATCAAACCAGTATGCCACCTTTGCAACAAGAGTGATCTGGCTAATGCCATTGCAATGTATAAAAATGTAACAAGTTTATTAGGAAGGAGAAGATCTGGATCAAAACCTATAATTATTAACAAATCATTCACATCTAATTAAATACTGCATTCAGTTTCCAAGTGACAAAAAATATCCACCCAGAACCTCTGAATCCTAGGACATTGCAGCATAATATGTGACCAATTATGATTATTAATACGTTAAAACAGTGCGCTGATTGATTGATATACATTTTAGAAAGGGAGAGAGGGGTTCAGTAAAGTTACCATTTACTAAAAAACAACATCCTTTGCCAATTCGCACCTCTTAGTGTGCTGAAATTACGTTTATTTATAACTGACCACAAACTTGCGGAGATTTCTAAATCTTCATGATTCATCCATTTTTTATTTGCCTTCTGTCCAAGATTTAGCCTCTAACTAAGGTTAAACGTGTTTTCCATGCCCCAGGTTTTCTACCAGACGTATCCTCTAAAAGTTAAAGAACTAGCTGATGTTGTTCGCCAATTTGGGATACGTCTAATTCAGTCAGGAATTTGTGGAAGATGTTATATGACCCTAAAAGAATAAAATCATTAACAATCACATGCAACATTTCAGTCATAGTCAACCATCTTCCATTCCTCAGAAAATCTGAAACTTTACGAAATCCAGCCGAGGCCCACTTTAATGTAAGTTCTGAGGATTGTTCAATCCCTGCTAATGGCAGAAGGCCTGATGGAGAAGTGGGTGAGTTAATTACAGGGATGGAATATCATTAATAGAGAGCCTGACGTTTATTAAAAAAACACTGAAGACATTTATAACGAACCAGTTTAGGGGATTTGAAGACTGACAAAGGGGAGTGGATCTGACTTTCCTTACACAATAGATTCATAAAATTATTGATAAAAAGATTTGATTGTCATTGAGACTTGAATCTAGATAAATATTGTGCAAAATAAGCATAGTAATAGTCTCTTAGATTCAGAAGAGCCAAGCATCCCTGTTCCGACTCTTCATATAAAGTGCAATTTGTGGTGATTTTTTTGCCCAAAGGAAGGCTGTAAACATAGAATCTACTTGGGTAAAAAAGGAGCCTGATAAAATACAGGGAATGGTCGAAAACAAAAAATTAAACAAAGAAAGGAAAGAAATTTTAATCTAGGCCACCCGGCCCAAAATGGATAATGGAAGAGAGTTCCAGCGTAAAAACAGGGCCTGAGTTTTTCGTAGAAGCGGTGCAAAATTCAGGTGATATAGGTCACCGACACTTTCAGAAAAATATACCCCTAGATATCTCTTAGGTTTGGTGTTAACAAAGGAAAGAATATCGGGGTGCAGATCCAGGCCTGCTCCACCACATTTTAAAATTTCAGTTTTCTTTTTATGAATACTATACCCACCTAAAACCTCAAAATCCTCAAAAACCTGGAAAACTTTAGCCTGAACCTCTATCTCTGGTTTAATAATAAGCATAATATCGTTGGCGTATAATTTTAATTTTGCCATAGATGGAATTGGGGGACGAATATCAGTGCAGTTCCTTATTGCTATAGCCAATGGTTCAATAAAAAAAGCAAATAGGACCTGCGATAAAGGGCACCCTAGCCTTGTGCCTCATTTTACTTTAACTTGCCCGGCCACAGAGGTCTTAACAATTACATTGGCTTCAGCGTTAAGATATAAGTAATGGATCAGGTTCGTGATCTTTGAGGAAATATCAAAATGACATAAAATCATAAACATGGTCTCCCAAACAGCAAGGTCAAAAGCCTTCTCGGCATCTAAAAGAAGGACTAATATGGGTATCCTGTGTGTGTCGAAATAATCCATCGCCTCAGTTAAATAATGTGTGTTGGTGGCAAGCTGCCTACCAGCGATAAAACCACTCTGGTCCGGATGGATCAAATGTGCGGCATATTGATTAAACCGAATAGATGAGAATTTAGTAACGATTTTATAATCTGAGTTTAATAACGTAATCGGGCGATAAGAATTTGGGTCCTCGCTAATCTTGCCTTTTTTCAGGAAACTAACTATGTTGCCTTGCCTAGAGGACTCTGGTATCGCCCTCCGCCCCTACATAGAATTAACTAAACAAAGAAAAAAGTCTGCGACTGAACCATAAAAGACTTTAAAAAACTCAGGCGGAAACCCATCCAGGCCACAGGCCTTACCATTTGACAGATTCTTAATAACCCCAACCAACTCTTCCATTGTAAAGGGGCTTGCCATAGATATTTTTTCCATATCCGAGAGTGTCGGTAATCCGTTATTCTGCAAAAATCCTCTTAGAGAAGTAATATCCACAGTCTGTTGTTGACCATATATAGACCCATAATGCTACAGCATTATATCACCAATTTTGACTGGGTCATCTGTGTGAGAGGTGGTTAAGGGGAATTTTAACGCATTAATCTGATTAGAAGCAGCCTGCTCCCTACCCTGCCAGTCCGAAAACCTGCCCGTAAAATTACTTTCCTCATGTGTTTTTTAACGATATTGTTGGAAAGAGGATTCACTTATAGTGAAATAATTTGCACTGACCTCACGTTTAGCCTGATCCAGCTAGCGCTGGTTAAACACAGAGGGGTTGATGAGAAATATAGAGTAAGACCTCTGGACCTTCTGCTCCAAGATTCTCTTATCTTCCCTAACTGTTTTAAAATGTTCAGCATCTTTTCCAATGATTAACCCCCAGATGAAAGCCTTGAGTGTGTCCCAAACCATATTCAATGGTGCAGACTCAAAGTTTTGTGATAGAAATTGCTTGATCTCTGTCCCGATAAAACCCACCTAATCCTCTTCATTCAAATATTGTCTATTCAGCGTCCATCTTTTAGGGGTCCTAGCACAATCTCCTAATTGTAATTTACGCACCAACATAGCATGGTCTGAGAATCCGTTATGTAGGAATCTCTGCTGGCTAAAGCATAATCTCCAAGAGACCAAAAAGAAATCAATGCGTGAAGAGGTATGAAATCTACCTGACCAACAAGTATACATTATTTTAGTTGGAAAGGCTACACACTATGGATCCTGTAGATCCAAGATTACTCCATAATGTTGCATAGTTCTTAAAGTTTTGGGTTTCAATTGTTTGTTAGCCAGCGCTGAGGAGTCAATTTTAGGATTCATTAGAACATTGAAATCTCCCCCAGAATCAACTCAACTGGTACTTGAATTAGGGATTGAAAGAGATTCTCATAAACTTGTGGATTATCCTCATCTGGGGCATATATACTGACGAAGGTTATCGGTCTCTGTCACTGTCTAGAAATGCAGGTAACCCAGCACCAACGACCATACTGATCTTTATCAAAATTGACAACCTCCACCTGGAATCTTTTACTTAAAAATATTGCTGCTCCTCTATGGGAAGCTGAGGATGAAGAAAATCCCCAATAGGCTGCCCAGGACCTAAACATAGAGAAGTCTGACAGCTTTGCAGCTAGTATGTGGGTGTCTTGCAATAAAATCACAGCTGGATTTTCTGTTTTAATCCACAATTCAATTGCCCGCATTTTCTTTTTATTGTTAAGATCATTAACGTTAAAAGAGACCACTTTCAGAAGTTCCTTACTAGCCATAATAAAGAAGAAACCAAAACTTAAACCACCTAAATAGCCTCCCACACGCTATCTGACCCATAGTCAAACTAAAGAATGGATGTAAAAAACCTGAAAGCATTTGAAAAAAAGGATTTTTTTTTCACTTATGCTCCCATCGCACCCCTCGTGACCCCTCCCCCCAAAATGTGGAAAACCCCCCACTGACCACACTAACCACATTTCACCCCTCCTCATCTAACCTCGGTGTCATGTAATTACAACAGAGTGACCCTACCCCTAGTCCCCCCAGCAATGCTTGGATTTGTCAAATATCAATTAAGCATGCAAACAAGCACGCGCTATAAGGGTAAGACCCCTATCGTGATCATATAACAACTTGGCAAACTACCTGGCCTTCTAGTGAAGGAGACAAGAGAAGCCATGCCCACCTAACCCCCCAATTGAAATTATTTAAATCAAACTTTTCCTTCTAAGCCCTGGAGCCCTGCGAGATCTCTTTTAATAATTCCTGGGCTTCATCAAGGTCGGAAAACATAAAAAAATGTGCCCTTATCTAAGACTCTCAGTTTAGACTGTTGGGTGATAGATGCTTGAGACCTGTTAGCGTTGAACAAGTGGAGGATCTTCACAAATTCCTTTCTCCTATTTGCCGCTACAGCAGTCATATCGGGAAAAAAATGTCATTTTACAGTTTCATTCACTAAAAACTGTCTCTGTTGGACAGCTTTTGTCAGTATTCTGTCTTTTACACCTTGGTCTGTGAAATTTAGCAGTATTGTCCGTGGCATCGTACAACTGGGAAACGGACGGGCAGGAACCCGATGAGCCCTGGTGATGGTGAGTTCTCCTTCGAACTCTGGAAGAACCCTTTGTTTGATAAACAAGTTGACCCACTGCAGGGTTTGGGAGCCTTCGATGCCTTCCGGAATTCCGACTAACCGGAGATTGGACCTCCATAAGTGGTTTTCCAGCTCCTCAAGTTTGTTCTCCAGAAGATTCTTACTTTTGGCCGCCGCTTTAGCATCCCCCATTACTATAGTCATCTGGTCCTCTAAAACTGAGATCCTGGATTCTGCCTCCTGGAGTTTAATTGGAAAGCTTGACATTGTCTCTTCGATTATCCCAAATCGTTGATGAAGAGAGGCAAGTTCGGTTTTCTGAGTTCTCTTCAGCTCAAGGACCTCCTCCAGAATTAAATTTAACATGCCTTTGACACTCATCTGAAATTCACCTGCTTGCTCCGTATTCGAGCTGGAGATAATATGAGGAGAGTCAACAGCGGAAGAAATGTTTCCTACTATTATTCCTTCGGATGAAATCAGGCCAGTTGGAGGTACCAGATCCTGCGGAAAAACCTGAGGCTGTATCGGTGTCTTGACTTGGGGAGTCATCAAGGTGCTGGGGACACTGGAGGCTGAGGCAGCCTCATCAGTCATTTCTGATGTTTCTGTTTGCCCCAGTTGTTTCCCATTTGGAGTGGTCAGCAAAGATAAGGAGGTCATCCCATCCTGGTTTAGATTTTGTCCCATGGTTGTAAGGAGATCAGCTTTCGGGTTGCATTGTGATTTTTCCTGACTATTAGGGGCCAAGTCTATTACTGGTACTGGTGGCGCTACGACTCCTGAGGGTTCCTTAGAACATTTCGGGGCTGGGCTGGAGCCTGGAGAGGGGGATTGCAATGTAGCTTTTTTTAAAAGAATGCAAATTGTTTAGCCTCTTTCACCTCTTTCACCTTTTTGGGACCCTCTGTCACCAAGTTATCCTGTAGAGATGTTACTGGCATAACTGTGGTTACATTTTTATTTGCCTTATCCACCTGTTCCGAAGATGCAACAGAGGGCAGATCCTCCTCTTCTGAGCTCTCAAGAGTGGTGTCAAGACCAAACAGATTGGAGGCATTCTCCTTACTAGCCAAACGGGCTGCCTCTTTTGCCTCCTTGGCCTGGGCTCGGCGAGTTTTAACTTTGAGGCGGGCTGGGTTAAAAAGTTTTCCCATTCTGACCACTTCAATTCCATACAGCTCTCCCACTATACGTTGGTGACACTTTTAATTATATGCTTCTTTTGTTGTTATGCTCTCTCCCCGAAAAATTTATCTGCGCGCTCTAATCTCTAGAGCGCTCTTAACAAAGGGAAGCCATAGATGAAGAGTAAAATTGGTATTACACGCACCGAGGAGATGCCTTGTAGAGGAAGGGAGAAAAGAGTGAAGGTCAGTCCTGCTCTCCAGTAGCAACAGACTGTGCTGTGCAGTTCGATTTCTGTTTTCCCTCCACTTGTCTCTCCACAGCCTATGGGGATTTTCACCATCAGCGGGGGGCTCACAACTCGCTACTTGCACCCGGCGCTCTGCACTCACAGATCAAAGCGGCGGCCACCGCACAAGATAACCTCCTTCTCCTCACCTGCACGGATGCCGTCTGAACCCGCAGCGGGAATTCCACCGCAGTCGCGTGGGAGCCTTGCCTTCACGAACGCCGATGCATCAAGCAGAAGAAAAAGTACCCTCTAGGTAGAAAACGCTCCGCAGCCGGCCCAGTACTGCCACCAATTCCGGACAATAAAACCGCAATCACTAGGCAGGGTTCAACGAGCACGCCAGTCTGCAACACGCAAGAAGCGAAGCACCATTGCTGGGTGCGGGCCGTGGTCACCTGTGGCTACTCGGAGGCGTGGTAATCAGAAGCCATCTGAACTTTCAGATTTTTATCTGACTGTGCCCAATATTTAACCAATTCCAAAGGACTGAAGCCACTATTTTTTGTTCGATATTTGTGTGTTTTTATCGCAGTGGGCCAGATCTTTACAACAGTTACATCCGCAATGGAAACCTTAGTGAGATCCTGTTAGAATACTTGCCTGGCAGCAGAAATGTAAACGTACTCCTATTTAAAAAAAATCATGTTGTAATTGTAATCTTAATTGCTTTTTTGATTTGCTAATCTTAATGGCTTTTATATAGCATTTTCTACCCCTGATGTGCTTTGCCCTGGGCAGCACGCTGCTCCAGAACCCAAGCTTAGTGGTTGATTCAGTGTTTTGAAAAGGAGGCTCTGAAGATGTTTGATGGTGATAATACATGAGCTAGAGGAGGTGAGAAGTAGTTAGGTTACAGGGGTATGACTTTTAAAATCGGAGAGGTTTGGATCTTTTAAATGAGTCGCAGGCAAATTGCAGAAATACATTAATAGCAATTAAGGCTAACATGCAATTGATTTAGAGACTGTTGTGCCCAGTGATAAAATACATGCAGGGGATAGGAAAGGAAGAAAAGGATCAACTGAAGGAACAAGCGCAGCCAAAGCCAATCAGTCTCTGCAATGCAAGAGCCATTGACTTTGTCAATGTCAATGCCTTTTAGCCATGTTATGTAGCAGCCTGGAATATAAAGTGGCATTTATAGTTTCACCTAATATATATTAAGTAAATTGCTGTGAAATGTTCGATTTAGCACCTACTCCAGAAACCCCACACCAAGAGTACGGTTTTGCCCAATCTTCCTCCAAGGATCTCCATCCGCACAACTGTCTGTTGTAGCCAAATACACTACATTTCGGTCACTCGCTAAAGGCTGCTTAGAAATATACGCAGCTAGGAGGAGAATTTTGACAATTATATTTAATGGTACGCATGAGTATATGTTTCAAATCGATTGGTAAGGAAAAAAAACATTGACCGAATGTAAAAGAATAATGGTTTGTAATGCAGTGTGTTCCATTGCATCAAGTAACCAGGAGAAGGCTGGTGAGCTTGTGTGGCATCGGAAGATCTTGGGTGAGCAATGCCACTGTACCGGAGTATGTTTATAGGTCCCTAAGTGCATCTGTACCTTGCCTACTGGACTATCTCAATCAGCATCTACAAGTAATGCAGAACGCAGTGGCCAGAGTGATCCTTAAGTCAAAGCCTAGATCTCATATGACTCCTATTCTCAAATCTTTGCACTGGCTCCGAATGAAAGAAATAATTAAGTTTAAAGCCATGGTGATATTTTTTAAAGCACTCCATGGCCAAGGTGCCAAGTATCTTAGGAAGCGCATTATCCGCTACGTTCCAACAAGGACCCTAAGATCCTCTACTGCAGATCTCGCACGCCTCCCCAAAATATGCTTAGAGCGCATAGAGGGAAGATCCTTTGGGTTTATGAGTGCACAAACATAGAACAGCCTTCCCGGCTCTTTGAGAGCCTCAGCTGACTTTGCAATTTTCAGAAAACACCTAAAAACCTGGCTTTTCAAGAAGTAGCCCGAGCTTAGCATCCTGCCACTATGTTCACCCTATCCTTGATGTTCCATCTTAGCATCAGGACACTCTAGCCGGAGTAGCAACTTTCGTTGACATACATTTGTCTGTGAGGTAAGTATAAATTGGATATACAGTATCAGCTCAGTTGAAAGTGGGTGCCTCCAAACTATAATAAGTCCCCATATGTGCTGCACAATTCTGAAAGTTGAACCTGTCCCTATCATATGTATACATGAAGATAATAAAATCATCAGCAAGTAAAAGTTCCAATCTTCCGCAACCCTATTTTTATGTGCAACAAGCAAAGGAGGGAGTCACTGAACACCACAGAACAATCTAGCCAAGCCACACTATTTGCTTTTTTCTCAGTATGATGGTTTGATGCTGGCACTTGCCTTAGGATGAGCATCTGAGGAGGTTCAAGAGTACCCAGGGAAGTTCTGAGGAGGACTCATAGAACGAAGATACTATAGTGTGATGAAGTGAAACAGGGGGACGTTATCTAAGCCATGCAGTTATTGAGGCAAAAAGGGCCACTAAGGTGGCTATATAACCTACCAAAAGTGTTGAACTTGTTGAACCTTTTTTGTGACACTGCTCTAGGCAAGTGTTTGTGTTTCTTTGTGATCGCAACCTCTTTGTTATTTCAAAGAGTACAGTGTGCTCATCAATGTCATTACTAATTATTGGTGGTAAAGATTTCATTCATTTTGAAGGTAGCATGTTATCTTGGCAGAAATGTCCATTAAGCATGTATTGCATGGACTCTATCCCAATACTATTAGGTTCATTTTAATAAGAGAGTGATTGTTTTGTCATAACAGTCAAAGCTTCTAGTGATAAAAAGTCAGGACTGGACTGATCACAGCACCTGCACCATTAGTATATAGGTGGATGCCACATGGTCCAGGACATGTAGGAGGTAACCATAGGAGCTCCCTAGTGCCCACATTGGAGGGCAAGGGGAAAGGAGGGCCCGATAACGGGCCCCCATAGGCCCTTTCGCCCGCCTTTTCATGGCACCACCATGGCAGGGACTACAACCCTCAATCCTCAAGGAGCATGGCAGTCAGTCCTGATATGGCGGGCAGGAAACTTGCTTAGGATGGCGGTGGGACCGCCACTGACGGGCTGTCGGTGGCGGTCTCACTGTCTTCCTAATCAACCACTTGATGTCGGCTGTATTACATACCGGTATTCTGACACAATATAGAAAAAAAACTATTGAGAGGCACAAATATCAAATTGTAAATATCGTGATGTACAAATATTGTGTGCAAAAATAGCTATGTTGTTAATATTGATGTTAAAAATATGTTAATATAGTTTACTAAAATATCATTGTTAATACCATTGTAAAATTATTTTAAAGTATTTTTGTATACATTTTAACTGTATATTATAAATTGTTTGTATAATTATTGTTAATGTTTTTAATATATATTGTTAATTTTGAGTTGTTTTTTTTTAATGCAATTTAATAGTTTATTGTTATTTTCAGTGCCGTAGTGAGTTGTGGGGTTTATAGGGTACAGGGTGGGAAGTAAATTAATTATAATTAATTAACAACAGTTTTTTTAATAATGTTAATTATTTAATTGATAATTATTTTAATTGTGTAATTCATTTTTTTTATTAGGGTAAGCTTTAGGTGTGGGTTGTGGGGTTTGAAGGGTTATTGGGTGTGGAGAAATGTAATTATAATTAATTAATAATTTGTTTTTAATTATTATTAATTATGTAATTGACAATTAAGTAAAATATGTCATTAATGTAATTATTCATTTATATATTTGAGGTCGGGTGTTTTAGTAGGGTAAAGGTTGTGAAGGAAATTAGATATAATAATTAATCATTAATGTTATCTATTAATAATTTGTAATTGATAATTATGTTAACTGTGTAGCTATAATTTTTTGTATGATATATATTAGGTGCGGTTGTTGGGTTTGAAGGGGTAAAGGGTTGGAAGTTAGTTAAATACAATAACATTTTTATTAGTTAATTGTTAATAATTGTTTAATTTATAAATAATTATGTAAATAATATATGTTTTATTTATATGTCAGGTGCACGTTGTTGGATTTGTAGGGTTAAAGGGTGGGAAGGTAAGTATATATAATAATTTTATTATTGGTTAATTATTTATAATGTTTAATCGATAATTAAATATGCAAAATGTGAAAGTATGATATTTAAGATATATTTTAGGTGTGTGTTGTTTAGTTTGCTGACATTAAGGGTAAAAAGTTATTTAAGTTACAAATAAATCTTGTTTTTAAAGTGTGCTATTTATTATGTTATGTGATAATTCTGTCATGCTTTTTCAATGTATATTACATTACATGGGTTTCTTATGATTGTTAGACTATAGTGTGGTATTTTAATTGTTTTACTGTTATATATTTTTTAATTTACAATATTTATTAAATATTGTAATAAAGATGTAATTTTGTTATTTAAAAAATATAATTTTATAATTAAATTTATATTTTTAATTATATTATCTAATTTAAGGTAATATTTATAATGATATTTCTTGTATTTAATATAGCTGTTTAAGCAATGTATTTGCTTGGAATGAACTACTGTCTCTCTACTGTTGCATAGACTGGAGTGGGAATAGTACATTTTACCTCTCCACAATCCAACACAATTCAACACTTTCCCTACTGTTGCACTGCCGGAGTGGGTATAGTAATTTATACCCCTCCTAAATCCAACACTTTCTCTACTGTAGCACTGACTGGAGCGGGAATAGAATTTGCACCCTTCCTGAGTCCAACGCTTTCACTACTGTTGCACAGACTGGAGTGGAAATAGTAAATTGTTACCCCTTCTGAGTCCAACACTTTCCCTACTGTTGCACCGACTGGAATGGGAATAGAAATGTGTTGCCCTCCGGAGTCCAACGCTTTCCCTACTGTTGCAAGGATTGGATAGGGAATAGTAATTGTTACCCTCCTGAGCCCAACGCCTTCCCTACTGTTGCGTAAATGGGAATGGGAATAGTACATTTTACCATGCCCGAGTACTGTTGCAGAGATTGGAGTGAGAATGGTATGTGTCTTATTTCTACAATTCTAATGTTCTGTTCATATTGATTACATTTATATCATATGATATTTGGGTATTTAAGATTATAATATTTTTATTCAGCAATGTTTGTAATATGAAATTTATTTGAAAGCAAATTAAAAAAAAATATTGTTTACATTTGATGTGTAATTAAATTGGTCTGTTTTTTAATTTTTTACAGCTTTTTGTTATTGTTTTTCATTAATTGTATATATGTTTTTTAAAGTTTACAAAAAATTAGGAAATTATAATATAAATGTTAATTATTCATTTATTTATAGTTTTAAAATATATATGTTTAAATAAACCTACATATATAGATATGTATGAGTTTAAAAAAAATAAGTATAACATTTATATGTATTTTTTAAATATATTTAAAATATATACATAAATGTTATACTTTAAAAAAAAAATTTATATAGCGCTGGCTAGACCCGGAGGTATCAGAGTGCTTTACATAAGGTTCCACAGAAATTATAAAATTATTCAGTCACACGTACATCAGTTACTAGAAACACATTTCAAGAGTGTAGAAGACTAAATGAATGGAGTTTAGAAGGGTAAGGGGGTGAGGTAAAGGGGTAGAAGTTAGATAGAATGGAGAGATGAAGGAGGGTCTGCCCAAAGTCCAGCTGGTTAGGTGACGACCGAGGAGGAAGTCCACAGTCCATCTCCTCTTTAGCTATCAGGTAACTTTACCGGGCATCAGCCAAACAGCTAGGTCTCAGTGGGAAAACAATTAAAGAGCAAAAGCAGCACGGCGTAGCCTTTTATTCACAACAATGCAAGTGAATCATCATAAAACAATTACCAAGGAAAAGAAACCTTCTTGGATATATACAAACTATTCCCAGCATCACACTTTATCTGCATCAATATGTCAACAGCAGTAATGGAATTAGGTACGACATTGTCTTTACACTTTAACATTTAACTTGGCCGTACACTAGAACAACTTGGCCGTATATTTTGAACCTACACTTTAACTTTTAACTCGGCCGTACACAAGATCTTGTCCATACATTTGAACTTAGCCGTCTAGGCCGCCAATTTCTCACTGTGCTGCGCACCTTGCGCCGTCAGGCCCCAATGCGCTACAGCCAACGGTTGCATTAATTGACATCCAGGGCACCGCATACCGCACAGGCCCTCCAGGGTACCTGAACATAGGCATCCTCCCAAAGATTATACTCAGTCCAAACGTGGGGGTTAGGGCAGTAGAGTCCAGGACTACCGTCAGGTCAGTCCCTCCTCCCCGCCTGCCCACTGCACTTGTGGAATCTACCCCTTCCATGGATCCATCGAATGGCTGCACCTCCATAGTAGTGCATCCCCCTTTGTTGTAAACTGTCTGCGCTTACTTATTAAAAAAACTCATACATATCTATGTGTATGTTTATTTAAACATATATATTTTATATCTATGATTAAATATATTACTGTTCAATATTAATATATTTAGAGCTTATTACGATGTTGGGTGGAAAGCCTCCGGCCGACACAGTCTCAGATTCGGGACCGACCAACTTGCGGTCGGTAGTTCTCACTGCCAGATTACGATGCGACTGAACACTTGTTTGGATTCCCATTGCTTCCTATGAGAGCATTTTTTATGCCAGAGAACTGGCCATAACACAGGCTCCCATGGGGAAATTGCTGTGTGTGTAAAACCCTGCACCCTGTCGGAGGAACCCCATGGAGCCTGCCACACAGTGCAGAGTTTTACATGGGGGGTACGCACCAACTGTAGACCTCAGGCGCTTGGGGGCCCTGCCTGGGGTTCCTATAGTCACTTCCCGACAGCCTTTCCATGTCGGAAAGGCTGTTGGAAACCGACATCGTAATCCTGAAGGCCCTCCATAGGGGGTTACGAGGCAGTTCCAACCGACAGGAATACTCTAGGAGTCAGTCGGAACTGAGTCGAAATGACCAGCTGGTTCATGTTCCGACTGCAAACATCATAATTGAGCACTCAGACTGTAAACCAACCGAGTCGGTCCGAAAGGCTCCGATTGTGGGTCAAATGTAATGAGCCCCTTAATGTTTATTTCTTTTAATCATATAGGGCCTCATTTTGATTTCGGTCTAATGAGCATCCTACCGTCATCGTACCAGGCAGGTGTCCGACTGATTACATGTCAGTGGTTACACCTGCCCAATTACAATGTGGCCACCATGGAGGCAGTCGGAAAGCTGCTCTTTTGCCCTAGAAAAGGGCTGCAGCACATGCTACAATGCAAAAGAGCAGTTTTCAAACATCAATGCACAGTGTTTCAGGCACAATGTGGCACCTGACACACGATGCATGAATGTTTAGGGGGGGCACCACATGTGTCCCCTGGGGCCCATACCGGAGACTCACCGGGGATGGGGTCCCTGCTAGGGGCCCCCAAAGTCCTATTCTGTTAGCCTTTACATGGCAGTTAGACCGCCATCTAAAGGCAGAGGGAAGAGGGCCATCGTAATCTCTACGGCGGTTTCTGAGCAGACACCACCCCTATTGTAGGGATTACAGTCCCACCGCGGCCTCAACGGGATCCTTGAGCCCCTTGGAAAGGTAGCAGTCGGTAATAAGGCCCATATTTGTTTAAAAAATGATATATTTGTCTTGAAATTAGTGTAGAACGATATTTTTCGATCGTTTAGTTTTTTACATTGCAATATAAGGTAAGGATATTTTTATGTTTGATATTTTTGATTTGATATTTATATACCACGATATTTATGGTTTTGATATTTTGTCAGTAAACCCTACATACCAAGGGTAAAGGAAATATCAGCTAACACATGTCACAGAAAGTTATGCAGTAAGGCACAAACAGACTGATTAATTAAGAAATTACCATTAAGAAATTATTAAATCTTAGAAGAGCAACAAAACCAATGCTCATTAAATCACAGAGTGCTGAAACAACAGCTCCACGGAACACAGTTAATTGAAAGCCAACGCCGACTGAGTAATAGAAAAACAAAAATACTCACAGGAAGCTTGTCTGATGAATACAAAGATTAATAAACTCACAAGCCCCATAAGAAAGACTCACAAAGCCTGCTAAATTCAATTTGTTAAGAGTAAAAAATAATAAAGATGAGAATAAAGGCGATCTCTAATCATTGCTGTGGACTATTGGAATGATCTTGCTGTAGCAATAAGACAAGAAAACAGAGATGACTCTGAAGTAAGAAACACTTCTAACATGAAGTCCTGAAGTTCAAATCCTCAAGCACAGACACAAACATATGCAGATACAACAGATCCCTTTGGAGCTCTCTTTCACTGGCGGTAAGATCACAACACAATCTCTTCTGCATCATGAAGCATTTAACAGCTAACATCTTTTGACTATTCCTGTTCTAAAATATGACAACGAACAGATTATAATCCAAAATGATTGCATACTATACACTGTGTTCATAATTTGTTCCATGTAAAATACACAGTTTAAATTATTTCCTATGTTCTACTCTTAGTGACATGTAGTATGGCACTTGCTCTATTCAAAGAGCTTTAAAATGTATTGTGTCACAGTACTACAAAAAGCAGTTAAATAAATTAATATGAATCCTGAACCAATGCTAATTCCGATTGAGACTTTAGCGCTATTCTAGGATGCTGCTTTCCCTCAAACGAGGTTGAGCCCTCACATGTAGAAAGACTATGAACCTGATGTAGCATGCCATTTACTAGTGGGTGAGGGAAATGCATCTATAAAAGATCATTTTCATAGGTTTTTGTCAACTGGACCCACCATTAACTTTTCTTACGGCTTGCACTCCTGTGGTTTTTGTCCTGGAGCATTTTGTCGCTAGTAGGATGTTTCACCTCTCAGGGCAGATTAAGAAGGTTTCGTGTAAGAAAGTAGGATCTGCTTCTTATTGTTACGACCACCTTTTGCTTGATGTGATACTGTTTTTGACTAGTCCGACTGGGATCCTGCTAATCAGGACTCCAGTCTATCTGCTTTCTCTCTAACCTGTTGTGTTCAGTACCTAGGTACATCCCAGATTGGGGTAGCCTTGTCAGTCTCTAGTATGGTACCCATGTGTCCAGGGCATAGTTACCCCAGAGGTCTCCTATTGGATGCAGCATTTCTTATGCCACCCATGAGAGACCCTTCCATATTGAACTACAAGCCTGTCATTACAGCCTGTGTAAGTTGGTGCATACACCACTTATGAAAGAGATAGGTTTACTATATCACTGCACTTAAAAACTATAAGTCAAGGGGGCGTGGCTAGCAGCCGATGATGGCGGCAGCAAACTAGAGAGGCTCCCGGAGTAAGGCGGCTTTCCGCATCAATCCGCATGCCTATCCGCACAAAAATGAACCCAGACGAGATGTCCAGGGCCCGGTGACCGAACGGCACTTGGAGGAGAACTTTTGGGAGTATTGGTGCCCCGAGAACGGGAGGAGACGGTGACCTCTGGGTGCGGCCTGGTGGTGTGAATACAGCCGCGGCGACTGGTTTGGGAGCTGCCCGGGCGGAAGTGGAGCCTCGTCGGTGCTGTTAACCGGAAGTGCCCGCAGCGAGTACAGACCCCGCGATAAGGCGAAGGCAGTCTGAAGCTCCTTAAAGATCACATATGGGCTGGACATTTTGCTCCAAAGGCAAGACTTTACTGTGGAAGACGGCGCTGCTAATTGCCACTGAAGCCTGAACAACAAGTGCGTAGTCGCCGCCATTTTCTATCACATCTGACGCAGTGGGCACGAACCTTCTTGTTTGCAAGGCCAGGCGTCCTGTACCATACTCTTGGAACTAGATCTTGAGCGATCACCACGATTGGAGTACTTAGTGCGGACCCGGCCATGGATAGCCAAACGACTGTGAAGATTGGACGCCGCTGCAACTCGGACGGCCCGGCAGTCCGCTCACCACGGGCACGCCCGTTACAAGGGACCGCCACAGGCTGAGAGTACTGGAGTGGTAACATGGCGGGCAAAGGGTCCAGAAATACCTCCACCCAAGTTAAGCTTGATAAATTTGCCTATGAGAAACAATCACTCTCCCAAAAGGAACAGCGCAAATCCCTGGGCAAAGGCTCTGAAGGTGAGGGACTGAAGAAGGCTACTTTGGAGGACGTATTGAACGCTTTCGCCCAAGTACAGGCAACGGTGGGAGCAACCGCAACGGAAGTAACTTTGATACGTGCAGACCTCCAGAAGATGAGCGAAAGGGTAGTCGCTAAATCTTTGGTGGAGGACGTCTCGGACTTGCAGGTGGAAATGGAGAAACTGCAGGCCGACAATAAGTTGCTCAAGGAGAAGCTGGACGATCATGAAGGACGCTCCCGCCGGAACAACGTTCGCATTTTGGGTGTCCCGGAATCTGAAACCACGGGAGCTATGGGTTTATATGTGGAAGACTTGATCAAGAACCAGCTAGCCCCAAAGGGTCTCTCGAACTTCTTCACAGTGGAACGGGCCCACAGAGTACCAGGAGGAACACCAAAACCAGGGGCCTCACCACGCCCGATCCTGGCGAGACTTTTTAACTTTAGGGATCGCGACACCATCCTCCAGGCGGCCAGAGTGGCACCAGCCATTCAAATTCAAAACTCGCGCATATCCTTTTTCCCGGATTACACGGCGGAGGTAACACGACGGGAGTAAAAAAGACATTGCGTGAGCAGGAATTACCATACTCCATGTTGTTTCCGGCTCGGCTACGGGTGGTCGCCGATAAGAAAGTCTGTTTTTTTGACTCCCCTGAGGCTGCAAGGGACTGGCTCGAAGGCTGGCGCACAGTAGAACACAAGTCCGACAGAATGCATCACAGACACTGAAACGATAGTCGGACTGGCTCACAAACTTCGGATAGAAGAGGCGCAAGCAAATCACCAACACCGGATCTATCTGCGGCAGCCGGGGGAATATAACATGGCTAGCCCATGCATGACTTGAACACTGACTCCCTGATTGTATACGCACACAAGTCGTTAATATACGCCGGCCTGGATACTCCGAAGGGTGCAGGGAAGCCGCCTGCCCGGGGAGACACTCTCCCCCAACGTGCAAGTACTCTGTTTTTGGGATGGGTTAAGCACTCTGCTAAGTTGGGAAGGCGGGCAGTTGGAGGTCCGTTAAGCAGGGAGGCAGGGAGGGAATGGGTGGGGGGGGAGGTTGGTTTTTGGTTGGAAATTCACTATGTTGGTCAGGAATGGGTACTCGCTGTATATGTGCTAGAGCTGGTAGGATAGGCCTACAGGTACGATTGATCCTTCTAAAATCGTTTGTATGTGTCTGCATGATTGGGAATGGCGGCTGAGCAGCTAAGTCGCGTGGGGAACACTGAGTCACAATCGGGTGGTTCCTCTCTTAGAATACTCTCGTGGAACGTGAGGGGGCTTGGGGATAAGGTGAAGCGCGGCCTGGTATTAAATGCGTTAAAGAGGCAAAAACCCCAACTGGCACTCTTGCAGTAGACACACTTGACGGGGGGCCACTAAGGCCTTAGATAGGAGAGGGTACAAGATGGTGGCACATTCGGAATTTACATCGGGCTCTCGGGGAACTAGTATTTTGCTTAAAAAATCCTCACAATTCATTCCACAATTCATTCCACTGGGCACAAAAACAGATGGTCAGGGGTGCTTTGCAGCCTTACAGGGGCAATGGGAAGGTCACCCCCTAACGGTGGTGTCGGTGTACATCCCGCCATCCCTTCATTCAATAATGCTTCCAGCGACTTTTTGTTGTCTCTCCCCGAAAGTGATGTAATTGTGGGAGGGGATTTTAATGCAGTGGTAGATTCACAGCTGGACAGATTCCCTATAACAGCTTCGCCAGGGGGGCCCTCCCGGTTTCAGCGATTCCTGACAGCAATGGGACTGATGGACATTTGGCGTCACGTACATCCCCAAGACAGGCAGTACACGTTTCACTCCATAGTCCACAACAGTCTCTCCCGGATAGATTATTTCCTGGCATTGGGGGGAGGGTTATAGCACGTAGATTCTGCAGACATACACCCAAGAGGCATTTCAGACCACTCCCCGATCACCCTAACAGTCTCCACCCAGGAAAAATCTCGCCACCGTATATACCCCATTCAAGCGTCATACCTCAAAATCCCGAAAATCAGGAAAACCCTCCAAAAGGCTACAACACAGTATTTCGAGGAAAATGTGGCTACTGTGGCCTCTTCCGAGGTACTCTGGTAGGCCTACAAGACTGTGTTGAGGGGGCAAGCTATAAGCTCTATTGTGGCCCATAAAATGGAACAGACAGCTGAACAATCTCAGCTTGAACTGACACTACGCAGCTTAACAACCTTGCACGAGGCTAACCCCACAGTAGACACGGCACATACCCTTGCACTCCATCAGCAATTATATACAGAACATGTTCGCCAAATGGTGAAGGGACACATTACCGATACACAAAATCGGATATACGACGTTGGCGATAAGGCAGGAATGATTTTGGCCTGGCTCGACAAGAGGGGGGGTAGCTCCAGAGGGATTCAGCAAGTGAGAGATAGCAATGGCATATCACAAACAAGCCCTAAACAGATAGTGGAGGCATTGGCGACACATTTTGAACAGGTGTATACTCCGGAGAGGGTAGTGACCGCCGACATGGCACGGGAAGCACTGAGTAGAATGGAATTTCCAGTACTGCAGCCAGAGGCAATAGCGGACCTGGATGCGGCCATAACCAGTGATGAAATACAGCTGGCCATACGAGCGCTCAAGCCTGGCAAAGCTCTCGGACCGAACGGCATTCCGGTGGAATGGTATCAGTCCCAATCCGAGGAACTCAGTCCATACTTGCTCAACATGTATGAGGAGTGTCGATATAGAGGTGAGCTTCCGCTCGATCAAAGGACGGCCACTATAGTGGCGATACCTAAACCCGGGAAGCCACAAGATGACTGCGCCTCATATCGCCCCATCTCCCTGCTCAACTCAGAAGGTAAAATCCTGGCTAAACTCTTGGCTACCCGATTGATGGCACATCTGCCTGATCTTATCCATCCAGATCAATCCGGATTTATTCCCCACAGGAACAAAGCACTAAATCTCCGCAGGGTACATGGGGTACTGGCGAGGGCGGACTTGATCCACGAACACGCAGGATGGCTTTTGACTTAGTGGAATGGGGCTACCTCTTTGAGGTTCTGTCATGTATGGGCTTCGGCTCTAAATTCATATCGTGGATTAGACTGCTGTATACGAAACCGATGGCACACGTAATGGCAAATGGCCACATTTCTCGTACATTTTCGATGGGGAGAGGTACCCGACAGGGCTGCCCCCTATCACCTCTGCTTTTCGCGCTTTCCCTAGAGCCACTGGCTAATTTAATAAGGCAAACGCCCTTATTTAAGGGAATACACTGGAAGGAGCGTTGGGAGGACCGACTGTCCTTCTACGCGGACGACATGCTGGTGTACTTAACTGACCCCAAACATGGTGTACCGGCTCTCTTGAATCTATATGACGGTCATGGTAAAATCTCAGGTTACACGATTAATTGGAACAAGTCAGAGCTATATGTTCTGAAAGGCCAGATCCCAACGCTCGGCTCCGATTGCCCCCTAAGGCTGGCTGGCTCTTCTTTCAAGTATTTGGGTATTCATGTCACACGGGATCCATTGGAATATACGCAATTAAATCTAGCGCCACCATTGGAACGGCTCAAACAAGATGTCAAGTTCTGGGCAGGGTTACCATTAACAATGCTGGGAAAAGCAGCGCTATATAAAATGATGTCTTTGCCACGTTTTATATATATACTGGAAAACACGCCTTTTCCGGTGGCGCCGGGATACTTTAAGAAGGTGGCAGCAGTTGTCTCCGGTCTACTTTGGGGCAATCGCCCGGCACGCATAGCGCAAGCCAAACTACACAGGGGTTGGTACGATGGCGGAATTGCGTTGCCGAATCTTCACCTGTATTATTGGGCGGCACATCTTAAGCCCATTAACCAGTGGATACATGCCTCACAGACTGACCCAGCGTTCCGAGCGGATAGGGCACAACTGGGCGCCAACAACATGCTGGCCCCGCTTTACGACCAACGTAAAGTGAGAACATTGACGGGGCCTACCAAACTTACTGTGTCGATATGGCACGCGGCACTGGCCGCACTGGGCTGGAAGGGGAAGATCACCAAGCTCACCCCACTGTGGAACACCCGTGCCTTGGGAAATCTGAGATACAGTAGGGGCTTTTCTCACTGGGATTCCATTGGGATATCCACTGTGGGCGACATGTGGGAAAGGGGTGAAGTCATTTCATTCGACCGTCTGAAGGAACTATATGAACTGGGACCACACGAAACATACCGTTACGTTCAGATACGCCATGCATTGCTTGCAGCCATCCCCTCCGGGTCGGTTCTGCCAGAATCATCTCCACTGGAAGATCGTCTTCTAACTGATTTTATGTTAGAAAGAGCGACATCACTCACTTACCGTAAACTCCTGAATAACTTGCCTGACCCGTTGGCCCCTCTGAAAGATAGATGTGAAGGGGAAGTGGACGCCCTAGATGAACACGAATTGAATGAGGCGCTGGCGTCCCCTAGGGAGGTGGGCATCCCAGCTAGGCTGCGACTAGCTTAAGGTCCTCCACCGAGTATATTACACAAGAACACTCTTACATTGCATCCACAGAATACAACATCCCTTCTGTCTCCGTGGCTGTGTGGAGGAGGGGTCCTTTTTCCACACACTTTGGGACTGCCCACGCATACAATATTACTGGAGACAAATACTGCGCACTGTGTCGCAGACTCTGCAGATCTCCCTTCTCCCAGAACTGAGGCTCTGTCTTTTAAATGTGTGGGGACCAACTGACCTGTCCAGATGCGGCCAACTCTGGGTCACGTTAGGCATGATAGTGGCTAAGAGAGATATTGCCCAGCGCTGGGGGGCGGCAGAACTACCAACGAAGTCGCAGTGGTGTATGAATATGGACAGGATGATGGTGACAGAGAGGGCGGTCTACTTGAGCCGCGCATGCCCTGGAAAGTGGAATAAGATATGGTCCCCATGGAATGTGTACCGCGGTGAAATTTGTAACCCTCTGCCAGAGGATGATCAGTTGGAGTCGGATGATGAGGGGGGGACAGGTTGAGGGGTAGAGGAAGAATAGGGATGTTATACAATTGCACGTAGATGTAAGGATGTATCCACATTTCATTTTGGCCTGAACTCCTGACAACACATAGCAGCACGTAATGTCATGGGATCTATCATACGGCTAAACTGCACTACTATTTCTAGATGACCGCATTGTGATTTCCTGATTGTTGTTTTTGTTATTTTCATAAAAAACAAAATAACAAAACCTTAATTGAATTGCAACACGATATTGATTATGTACCTTTCACCTGACCGTATGATACACCTTTTGACCTTAGCAGCATGAATGTAACATGGACTTACTATATATATGACTTCCAATGCTCATTTATTAGCAGCCGGCCCTTTGGGTTGTAGGCAAACTGCTGTGTAAATCTGTGAAGGTATAATAAAGGTTTTGAAAAAAAAAAAACTATAAGTCACCCCTCTAGCAGGCCTATACAAACGTGACAGCAGGGTGCTTGGTTCTAAGTGAGAGGGTGCCCTGCATGAGCAAGACACCCCTGCAGCTTACGTAGTCCATTCGCCTGGGTTGTCAGTAAAGCAGCCTCTTACTACATAGAGTGGCATTGTGTGACCGCAGGATGACTATCTCGAAAACGGCTGCAATGCATCCTATCATGTTTGGTATCAAACATGTTGGAATCATACCCCCACACAGTAAACGGTGAAGGAGGTGTGATTCCAAGCACTGGGAGAGCCCTCCGTTAGGCTCTCAGTGTTCTCGATACCAGCCTTCTAGTACCGGTCAGCACCAAATTGTTGCTGCCGGCCAGAGACACATTTCTGCCCTCCTACTGATGAGCTAAGCCTGAGCAGGTGAAGGCAGAACAATAGGCATCCTGCCACAGGGAGGTGTGACCACCTCCCTGACAGTATTTAGTATATTAGGGATAGGTGGGTGCGCTTGCTCACGCCTGAGAGTCTGCATTAGGGGCACATTTGGTGTCCCAATGCATAGTCCAGCTCTAACTAGTACTGGGAGCCATTGGCTCCTGCTCTGGTGTGAAACTGGATAAAGGACATGGGAGTAACCTCCCCCCTGTCCAGACCCTCCCCTGGGAGGGTTCCCCGGATCTTCCCAACCCTCTCCTGAGGGCAATGAAAGGCTTACCTGGATGTAGGTCCCTAGATTTGTCATGGACAAGATTCAGAACTGAATCCACTGCACTTCTACTCTGCGCACTCTGGACTTCGCTGGACTTTGCTTGGGCCTGACTTCAGTCTGCTGCCTCGTTTATCCCTATGCACCATACAGGATTCGTGCAGGACCTGTGGATTATCCAAGACACTTGAACATAATATCACCTGAAGTGAAGGAGTCAATCTCCTGCATTCGCAGGCACCTCAACACTGCTGACCCATCTGCTGATCCCAAGGTCCTGCGTACTCTGAAAGGTTCAACAACACAAGTGGTGGTTATTTACATCTCCCGAGGCCCGAGCTGCCGTCTCACCAAGTCTGAGGTCAGAATCTCTCATGGGGGCTGCATTAACCAAACTCCTGTGCACTGCATACTTTTGCAAGTGCATATGATTGTTGGCAACTCTGCGACAAGTGCATTGGTCTCCAAGTAGCGCCAACCTTAGGCAACGTCTTGCACCAAGATCTTTAGCCACACCGCCTTTTGGGCACTGTGGCCTGCTCCTTTTGGTGAGCTGCTTGAGGTCCTCTTGCGGTCGATATGCCTGTGGGTCCAGTTGAGGGTGTTATTTCTTTTCTTAGGGCACCCCTGAATCCTCAGGCCTGCCCTGACTCCCCTGCTTGTGGTGAGTCTCCGGGACCCTGCTCGTCGCAACCATGCACCTTTATTACTCCCTGCGTGGGTTGCCTTTGACAAGGCTTGTTGGTGCTCCTGTCGGACACCGACCCCTCAGCACTCAACATTCTTCGTGGGTCAGCTCGTATCTGGGTCCTGGTTGTCCTCAGCATTGCCTGGTCCTCGCAGCTGCAGAGTCAATGTCACCATCATCTTACCTGAAGCACTCGACATCGGAGGGCATCCGTCTTTCAAGTCTCCTGATCACTTCTGAGTGACATAGACACTGTCCCCTCTGCTTTCAGGTCCTTCTCTTCCAGAATCCATGTTTTGATTCCTCCGGACACTTTTTCCTCTTCCAGCAGCAGCACTTTCCGTAAGTCCTCCATTGGGTTTGGCTGCGGTTTCCAACGCCACTTCACACCTATACACCCGGCTTCCCTGGGATAGGTAACTTAGGTACCACGGTATCCAAGGGTGGGTGGCTCTCCAACCTTCTGTCTTCCACAGGGTTTCTTCAGGGTCCACTGGAAAGGGTCCCAAATCTTTTAAATTCCAACTGCAACTTGCACGTAGACTTGTACAGAGCACACAGTCGTATTCTTACATTAGAGGACATCATATACCAGGCCAGCTTCTCAAACTTAGCTATAGCACATGTTTCAGTAGGAGAGCAGTAGTGTTCTACTCTTTATAGGTACTCCTCACCCTGTAAGCTTTATGTAAAGTACATGAGGTATGGAACTATAGTATTGATTCAACCACACTTCAGCGGAGTGCATTCACAGATGGGGTCATATGCCTGCTGACTTGTTTGGCTGTCTCTGCAACTAATAGATTTCAGTTTTGGAAAGTTCTGCCTAGCTAAATTAATAATAGTCCAAACTTGAAAAAAGCAACACTGTAGCCACCTACAATGTTTTCCTGGAATGAAAAAGCACTATCCTTAGCATAGTAAGTCAATGGTTCAGGTTCTTCATCACTTTATTGATCTGAGCTATGAAGGAGAGCTTTGTCCAGGTACCAGATCTTTCTTACCAACATGGAGGCATCAGCACAAAATCTTTCCCAGGTGAAAGTCACGGTGCTTCTGTTTTGCTCTGCAAGGCACCAAAAACTCTGTTTCTCTGTTTAAGACCACTAGAAACAAAGTCAGCTTACCCTCATTTATTGGTGTATTGTACGTTTAGTGATTCGTCGAGGCGGTAAATATGAATATTTTGATTGTCAGATTTGAAAAAACGGTCCCTGTGGGAACTCAGATGTGAACCCTGTAGTACCTGAGTGGCATGTGGGCCAACTAGCATTTGAGAGTAACGATTGTTTCCATCAAACTAAGATTCTCATTGCCCAAGTCATTCTTATGGGTGTTTAAGAAGTATTTGGAGTTGGTCCATATTGAAATACATGTCAAGACTTTCTTTAAGTGCCTCAGTCTACATAGCATGAATGGAGTCATCCTGATAACGGTGCAGTTCAGTGACCTGACCTAAGAATGGGGAAACATAATTAGCTAATCAGAAGAGAGGGCTGATTACTGGTGGTGATTGTTTGGGTTTGTGTGTACAATTTCTAGGGCTGAACTGGGAATAAAAATCAGCCTAGGCACAAATGTTGAACCCAGCCCCCCTCTCTTTCTTTCTGTCTCTTTCGTTTCTGTCTTTTTCTTCCTGCTCTCTCTTCTTTCACTCTTAGGAGGTAGTTACCATAGGAAATAGTTTTTTTGTATTGCTAATAACTTTTGCGCCATTTGATTAATCTTCACAAAACGTTAAATAAAAAAAAAGTTAATCCACTATGCTTTGCGGGACCGCAGCGGTACCGCCAAGCATATTACTGCCTCTACACCACTGCACAACTACCAGGGAACGGCGGTTCCCTGGTGGCTGCGGCGCACCCCGCAAGTTCGGTGGTCTCTAGACTGCCAGACTTGTAATCAAGTCTATTTCACCTCCCGGCAAGCGGGAGCTATCAAACTGCTCTCCCTTGAAGGGAGCAGAGTTTACATCTGTTTCCCTGCCTACTGCCATGTGGGCAGGGAACAAGATGACAGATTACTCGTGCGCGCAGGGAGCTGCATATTTAGCAGCTCCCTGCGTGATGGAGTAATGCTGGCTCCTGCAGGATGCAGGGAGCCAACAGGGACCGCAGGGCCATTCAGGCTCCCCTTGCGGCCCAGGGGGAGCGTACGGCCCCCACATCCCCATTGAATTTAGGCTGGACCCCGGGAGATTGGGTCCCCGTGGCCAAAATAGGCCTGGGACAGGGGCCCACACTGCTCCCCTCCTCCACTGAATTGACGCCAGGCCCAAGGGGAAGGTGAACACATTGCTAAATGCACAAAAGTGCGCTGGAGACATTTCCTTGTGGTCCGTTCCAACAAGGTAGCACTTACTAACTAACCAGTAGAAAGTATGCGATATGGGTAGACATTTTATACAAAACTTTTTGGGGATAAACGAGCATGTGATCTTTCGTTTTGGCCAAGATGGCCATTTTACAAGAACTAAACCTGTACGGAAGCACTTACAAATATAAACATAGCAGATGCCCCAGTTGAAGATTCGCTTCTGTAAAGGCAAATAATCCTAACTTCTGGGCTTGGCGAAGGCAAAGCAAGTGTGTTTTCTCTGCAATTCCAAGTTGAAAGAGGATGTGAAATCATTTGTGTAGGTGAATGCATCATTGATCTATTGTAGTGCAATCTGTATGTGACAGTGAGGAGTGGGTTCTTTCTTGTCCCCTCCTGGTGAGGTCAGAGTCCATGGTTCTCTCTTTAAAATCACTACGAGTATGCAAATGTGCAAATCACTTGAAAGGTCCACCCGCTTGGCCATGGCACATTCACCTTAGAAGTATGCAAAGATCTTTCCACCTTTTACAGGGATGATGGACAGTTTACCAAAAGGCCCCCCAGCGTGCTTCTCGCCGATTCTGGTGGTGTGTTACTAATAAGTTCTTATTTGTATCTGATTATGAGGACATCTCCACCAAACAAAGAAGCACTTACTTCATAAAGTTAAGATGAAGGAGCATTGTTTGGACGAGATTTACATTGTTGTACTCTCGTCGTCTTTTCAACAGGAAGATTCAAGTTATCATCAATTTCTGAATAAGAGGCACGAGAAACAATCACATTGCCAAAACACACACCAGGTCACTGGTGACATTTCATCTGGCTCCATTACACAGCTGTAGAGTAGAATACATGCTAGGCATTTACCCAAAGAGGTAGCACTTAGTAATTAACCAGTAGAAAGTACTTCAGTTGGGAGAATATTTTGTGCCAAACTGTGGAATCTTTATTGGATAAAGGGGCAGGTGCCCCACCACCCACCATGGGCTTGGCGGTCCAGCAAACTGCCAAACTCATAATCAAGCCCTAAGTCAGTACTACGTAATACGCCGATTCCTACTAGGAGTTAGCTGAAAAAGATGCTTCTTCTTGAAATAGTGCACGAATGATCAATTAACTGAAGGTCAGTCTCTGCAAGCTCTCCATATTCTCAAAAGTTAAGACATTGCATTCCCGCAACCCTTGCTCTGACCAAGTGGGAAACCACTTCTTTTGATCACATTCCTTAAACTGGAGGAAGACATTTTTATATTTGTCAAATCTAACATAGCAATATGATTACAACACACTTGAGATATGGAGAATGGAAATCATCTCACAGTAAAAAAATCAACATTTGTTCTGAAAATCCTGCTCATGTTTGAACACTATTGCCTGGCAGAAAAATAGCATAACCTGACCTTCTCTTTCATGCAGCAGTTCATCCTCAGTTTAATAAGGAACACAAAACATTCCTTGCTAGCAACCTTCATCAATATAGGTAAAACACTGACCTGTGTAAGGTTTACAACGATCTTTCTTACCCTTGAGCAAGCTCTGGGCCTATCTCACTTAGAACAAATGTCCATTTAAAAGGCAAACTAGTGTCCAGCAACTTAAGACTAAATAGAGAAAATCATACAGAGTAAATAGACTGAAACAAACAAATTTAAAAAGTTTTAGGGAGCAGGATATCACTGGCGTAACAAGATGAATTAAGTGCTTGACATAGGGCTGAAGTCCTTGTCTGCTGATCAACTTGTCTTAAATTAATCAAGTTGACTACAGCTCTTTGGCATATGATGAAAAATGTATATGAGTCAGTGATATTAAGAGATTTAGGACCAGATGTATCGAAGAATTGTTTTGCGATTCTCAAATAGCGATTTTTAGAGAATTACTATTTGAGAATTGCAAAACGAGATATATTTGAAAAATCGCAATTTTTTTGCGATTCCTTATTATTCCTTGATTGCTACTCGCAATTTGGAAGTCGCAATTAAGGAATGGCTTCCCATTCAATGCCATGGGCCAAGAGGCCCATAGGAATGAATGGAAATTGCGTGCACAAATTAATTGAGCACGCAATTTCAAGGGTGCAAGGGTTCCAAAAGGACACCCTGTTGCACCCCAGAAACGTGCATGTGTTCACATGTGGCACACATACATGCCCTATGGGCATGTATGTGTGCCACATGTCACTTTAAAAAAAGCAAAACAGTGTTTTTTTTCTAGGAAATTGCAAATTACCACCAACTTGAAGTTGGTGGTAATTTGCGATTCCTTAAGGCAATATTGCAATCTGCAATGCCGACTAGCATAGCATTCAGTAAATGCATGCGCAATATAGGGAATCACAATTTTTGAGATTCCTTATTCTGCAAGTAGGTTTTTGCCTACCTACATAGCAAACAGTTAAATTGAGATTGCAATTTAGGTTGATACATCTGGCCCTTAGGGCCCAATTATAATTCGGTCGGAGCGATACTACAGTGAAAGATACAGCTCTGTGCTATAAACGGTTGCACTGAATTCAAATATGCTCCAATGTCTTCCTCAGTGTTCCTGCCCACAGTTTCCACCTATTGATCTCAGAGGGAATTCAAGAATCTTGTAATAGCATGGAGTAGGGGGGATTTGCGGTTAGAACTGTTGATCCCATCCCTAGTAATTCCAGCCCTTTGCAATTGTGCCATTCATAATCGGGGTCTAGATATAATGCATTGTCTACTAGTAAAAATACTTTATTAGTAATTTCATCAAACGTATTAAACTTAGTCAAAAGAAAGTACACCATAAACAAGACCACTGTAGACATAAACCTACTTCTTGAAAGCATGGTTGTCCAAGGCAAGAAAATATTAAGGAGAACCTGTATGGATAGGTTTTAAATAGCTGGATTAATAAAGTATGCTGCTCGATCAGTTTTACCTATACTAGTAATGGTGCGATGTAGGCAGTGGTCGAAGTGGACGGGATCTGCAGGGCACGGCGTACCTCTATCTCTTTAATTTATTAGATTATGTTCCGCTACTTTTTATTTTAAACACACATCCCAGGATGGCAGAAATAGCCAACGCCTATGGATAAGTCTGGGCGTTCGTGACCGTTCGGAGACAGGCAGGCAGAGAAGGAAAAGGACTTTGTCAGTGTCCACTTCTGCTCTGTTGCTGGGAACTACCTCCCCCTCTCTTTCTCAGTATTCCTCCCTCTCTTTCTGTCTAGCTCCTCCTCGCTTACTGAAAACCGCGACTTCAAAAAACGGTTCTCACCCTCTCTTTCCTCCTTTAGTTTATTTATTGCTCCATAAAATTGATTCAAAAAGAAAAACACTTTTGGTGGAAATCTCATCTTTATCTGACATTTTTCAATTGCAAAGTGCAGCCTTGGAACGGAGAGAAATAAAAGTTTCAAAATGTGAAAAATAACTAAATAAAGAAAGATAGAGTGGTCTCCAGATTGATTTTATTCACACCCAAACACGTCGCTTTACAGAGTTTGCCAGAGAAGCGCTAATTTTGTTTTATCGTCTTTCTTTGAACAACATTATTTACAGCGGGTAGGGAAGTGCACCATTCCTTGGAAGTACTGCAATACATGCTTGACTGGTGGCTTGGAAAAAAAATAGTGTTCTGCCTCTTTGTTCAGGGATGTGGTCTTTTTAAACCATGCTGCTTACTTTTTGTAAGGATATAAGCAATAGATATTTTAACAGGTCCCTTCTGGCTCCTGAAGTCATGTCCTTAACTTTTCAGGCAAAAACACTCATTGATTTCTTAATAATAAGTGTAAATGTTTTAAGGTAAGCATGTTGTTCCTGCGTACTTTTCACGTGCTTTACTTAATCTCACATTCCCTTGAGTGTTTGCTTTTTCCAGGATGTTGTTACTTTTTTTTTCTTTTTAGGCAATATGTTGCTCTTGTCCAGTGCATAATTTGAATTGAGTCATATGCAGGTCTTTATAGCGGGGCACAATTGGGTTGTTTTTGAAGGCAGTTCGAGTTTCTGTCAATGGGGCAGCATGTTCAGTGGGGGAGAGGATGTGGCACTATGATCAGAGCTGCTGAATTTGGAACTGGGGAACCAGGTTCAGCCTTCATGAGCAGTCCCCCAGACCACTCTCCTGAGGGAGCATATTACCATGCTAGACCTTAAAAGGACCCGCAAGACCTTAGAAGCCCTGGTGTCTTAGCACCAGCAGGTGGATCCTAGCGGTGGCTAGTGTGGGCTAACCTACCTTGAAGGCCTATCCACCACAATCCATGTTGAAGTTCACCTCCAGTTTTGTGGGATGGCTTACGAAGCAGCACATCCTAGAGCAACAGTGATGCTGTTACTGAGGTCACAGGACCCTTTAGCAGGGCGGCTCTAGGGCACTGCGATCGCACTGGGTGCTGACTTCAGGTGAGAGAGTCATGTTTGCAAGTATATTATGTTTCTAAAAGCACCTGCTGCCTCCTTCCTGGCCTCCAGCAAACTCAGTGATTAATTTTCTTCCTCGAGAGAGATGGAGTTTTGTCAAATGGAAGTTTTGACTCATGGAAAGGTAGTGCAGAGTGTTAATGTGCCTGCTGGAAAGAACATGTACCATGCAGATAACAAAGTGCACATAATATAAATAGGTCAGTTGGTTACTACTTTTGTCAGTGTGATCATTTTGTTACTTGCAGTTTATAAGTCAAAATCCTAACATAGAACAGTGAGCTATGAACTGTCACCTAAGAGCTGCATACAAACTGCAAGGTATAGATTAGAGCATGATGGTCTTTGATTATCCTACTGTTGCAGAAATGGTTCATTTGGATAGAAATCAATTCTATTTATTTAAGAGAACCCCTAACCATGGTATTACGTTGTAAATTCAGAGTTTGTGTTTCTACAGACCAATCACTATTAAACTATACAGCCTACTAGTATGGTTGTCATGTGACTCCTACAACTTGTAGTCGTTTGACTTATGAAACATTTCCTATACAGTGATTTATACATGCATGATTTATTGTCCGTGTAATGTATGTGATGTAAAGTGCTCTGACACCCTACACTGTTTTCAGTGGCGCTTCAAATCAAATTAAATGCATCTGAATGAGAGTGTGGTTATGGAGACTTGAGGAGCACTGTTAAAGGTGGGTAGTGAGGGAATCCATGGCAGAGGGAGTTATTGGTGGGCACCAACAAACATTGTCGTTCAAGGCTCCATCAGTGCTAAAGCCGGCCCTGCCATCGAGGCCAGTCTGCCTCACCCATTGGTACCTTCATTGGCCTTGGTTTAGCAGTAGAAGCTGCTACTCACAAGTGATCGGCAATGCAGGATTTGCATGCACACCAAACTAAGTTCACAAACCTCACGGACTATCTGCTTCAAGCACAAGCACTTTTAACATGTGCTGCCCTCTTTGGGGCCACTGGAATTATGCAGCAATGGAGGACAAAATGATGGCGCAGTGTTGACTAAATTATGCAGCAAAAAAAAGGCTGAAGCTTAATGCAGTATATTTTCTGGTACTTTATTATTTTGACATTTTTACACATGCTAACAGTCTGTGCAAAGATTTTGCTTAGTAGTACCAGTTTAACATACAACAGCAGCAGTGAGAAAGGTGATCAGAAAACCTTTGCAAAGGGCTGTCCACTTCTCAGAAATACAAGTAAAGAATTTTAGTACATTTTTATCCGTTTGAGCTACAAACAATTTATTATGCAGATAATGCATTATGTGGCAAGTGTCGCAGAGCCATAATTATATACAAAACATTTGCAAACAAGGATATTTTTGCCATTCATGTTTGAACTGCTCTTGTGGAAATAGGGGGAAGTTCTGATGACAAAAACTCCATCGCTCGGAGACAAATGGCTTGTGATTCTACTTTTAAGCATATTTGAGACATTCTGTGGTTGGAAACGAATCCCACTTTATGAATGCATTTTAATGTCAATAACTCATACTAAACTGTTGCAGGGTTTCTGCTCAGACACAGAAATGTGCACAGAGACCCAGGACATCAGTGAATTGTGGTGGTCCAAAAAACTCACCGCAGTACCTAGAACCCCTAACCGATTAGCATCAGTGTCACATTAGCTCTTCGTCCTATAGCAAAGGTACCAATGACAACCCAGAACATGTGACATAGGATACTCTCAGGAATGGTGGGAATCAAGAACACTCTTTCATTATATTCTCATACCAGTCCACAACATGGGTAAAGAAAGAGACACGATAAAGTTTTAAATATGTATTTTAACTCTGTGCTCTAGGATGCAGTATTTTTGCGAGCATAAGCAGACATATGATTAAAAATATTACGATCAGCATTGTTACAACTCCATAAAACACAAAAGAAGAAATCATATTATAATGATGATGGGAACAGGGTATATAGCACCTAGTATGCCACCCTCCCTAGCTAGAAACTATGTTTATAAAATATAGGTCTCTTAGGTTTGAATAGGGGACCCCATACCTCCAAGATCAGCAGAAGTGAATCACATCAGGATCTGCAATAGCTCTCTGCCTCTCTGGAAATGGGCTTCCTTTCAGAGTGTCTAAATCATGCATGCAGTGTGATATTAAAGATGCCAGGATTCCAGCTAGCTGCAGCTGCATGCATGTTATGTCTAGTGCATGAGACGATCAGCCCGAACATCACCGAACATTGTTTTGATAACCTTGGAGGCTTCAGCACTCACTGTGCAGACTAAGGTCGAACTGTAAGTCTAAGGATGTTGAAAACAAGCCATTCTCATGTGAAGCAATGCACGCAGCCTAACTTACAACAACAGGTACATATAGTGTTGTGTGCAATAGCAGCAAAAATGTAAAATGGTGTTTAAACTTGTAATAAACCTATGCTAACATAGCAATGTGCGCAAGTAAGACCCAACCCTCACCAAAAAACCCAATTGATTGAATTAAATAACGTAATAAGCTGTAACTGGGTAGTAAAATGCTAAATAAGAACTACAAATTTCAATAATTTGCTCTTTCTGGCCATACGTCTGACTCCGCCCACTGGCCCAATCCTCTGGTTGTTCCTGCCCTCTGAATCTCTTCCAACAGTTCCCCTACTTCTTTCCCCCACTACGACCACTGGATGTAGGTAATACTACTATTTGAAAATAAATTTGAAGGTTATAGCAATTGCAATTCCACTGCCTGTGTCAGCAGAAAAATATAGGCGCTTCCATCCATATCTATAAATGTAGGCATTTGCACAAAACCAAGCTTTCAATAAATATGTTTTTATTGAAAGGTGAATAAAAACAATGAATACACAAAACATGGTTGTTAGAGTAGACTTGTATGAACCGGAAAAAAGCTTTGCCTGAAGTTATGCAAGTTTAACCAAATTTGTAATGCAACTCTGTTGTATCTGTTCCTCTAGCGTACATCGCTGTAAAATAGCCATAGAAAAACTATATTTTTGTTAGATTATTGTACACTGATGGAGCAGGGTTTTGCGAACTAAAACCTGCTCAGATCAACTGTGTGGATTATTAACAAGAGTCATGTGAAATTAACAGTGAAGAACTAAAATGAAGAGATGAAACTGGGCAGATGCGTGCTGGAAAGAGATCAGTATTTCCAGTGTTTTCTAAGTAGGCCGCAAACATGAATGATTAATGCAGAAATAACAGCCAAAGGAAATAATGATAGAAGCCATGAGTTTTAAAAAGAGACATGACATATTCCTTTTCACTGTTTGAAAAGATGTACATAACGTGAAGAAGAAATGCAAAGCATTAATAGAGCATTAATAATGAAGTTTTGTTGTGATATGATAATCATTTGTGTATTTGTTTTTCCCATACTGTACTGCAGAGAAGTCCTTAAGAGTCTTTTTAGGTTAATGTGCTCTCTAAAAAGTAGGCTGCAAAGAAATTAATTTTGTCCTTCAAGAGTTCCTGACGATGGCCATGGCTATGAGAAGAAAGTAATGAATGTTATAAATGGAATTTACTTGCTGTCCGGAGAAAAGTATACTTGTGGACAATTGTGCCGAAGAAGAATTGATACATTAGAGAGTTAGAAATATGTGCGAGCCTCGGAAGAGATTATTGGAGTTTCCTCAGCTAAAGGACATTGACGTTGGTTTCTTAAAGACAAAGGAACTGCTGAGAGTCAGGTGTACTGGAAGTGGAATGATCAGACACCCCCTGACTTAGTCCACTCGAAAGCGTGGATTTTTGTATTTATTAACATGGGGGGCTGCATCTTTAGTTAATTAGGGTATAATTACTAGTGATAAAATGTTAGTTTGGGAAAGGAGACTTTGCTAGAGGAGAGAGCTGTGTTGCTGTTTCCTAATTAAACTGGCTGGCTGTTGTTCTGCCGATCTTGACTCCTTTTAGTTTACTCCTCATTCCTTCTTGAGGGAGCCCCAGCTTCCTCTTCCGGCCAGAGAGTAGCTTTCCTAACCATTAGCATTCTGTGCTGTAGTTATTTCATCGGTTTGTATGATATTCTGAATTTGCATATATCTTATTTGCAAATGTTCTTTTACTTTTGTCTCTTTACCTATCCACTCACTCAAGGCTCGTTGAGATATGTTTTATGAATTACTGTATTTTTGTTTCACTTGTGTAATGATCTGTTATTCGAGCTGTATTGTGCCTGATGTGTATTCACAATTTCTTCAAAATTACATAAAAGGAAGTTGATAAGTAACCAGAGTTTGTCATTGTTAGTATCATTGGTTATAGTGTATGAATTATTTCCTTTGTTGAGGTCCTCATAAGGTTAGGATTCTGTCAACCATTGCCAATCCCTGAAAACTCTACAAGCTTCATCAGAACGAGGGAGAACCACATAGATAATAGAAATTGGTAGCATGTTTTAAACTCATGCAGCGTGAAAGGGACTGCAAGGTGTTAAAATTGAAAAGGGGGGCCCTCGGCCCCCCGCCCGCATGGCGGTGCGGCGATCCCCTCTCCCCTTGCCTCCCGGTGGTGGGGGCGTGACCTCCCGGCGTCCAATGATGACGCGGGGGTGTGCGCCGCACCACCGGCTGGCCGGCGCCCGATCCCTGACCCGGAAGGATTTGTGCATACTTCCGGGTCAGAGGGGCGGGAGGCTGGGGGGCGGGGGGAGGGGGCATGCCGCCACCTCCCCACGATCCCGGGAATAAAGGAGGGGGGAGCGCTCAGGTGGCCCTTCTTGTTGCCTGGACGCTCCCCCCACACTGGTCGTGCCCCGCGCTCGGGGCTTCCTAATTTTCTTTTCTTTTCTTATATTGCAGGTTGTTATTGGCGGTCAAACGGCTGAAGGAGGTCAGCGCCGAAGCAGGACTGCTGTTTGGGGTGTGTGGGAGCGCGACATTGGAAGCAGACAGTCTGAGCGTGGACCGTACGTTCCGGAGCATTCATCTGCGGTGGTGTTGAGCACGGGACCGTAGAATACGCAGGACGTCGGCGGTAAGGGGAGAGCGGGGGGCTCGCATTTCATTGCTTCTAGTGGCTGCGGGGTGGGTCCACGTTAGAGTTTGGTCACCCCTAACAATCGGACAAGCCGGTGTGTTGCGGTCGCAGTTGCATGGTGCTCACAGCCCCCTGCGTATCCTCCGTCTGTTGAAGGTACAAGTGTGCACGGGTCTTGAATCCGAGCAGTAGGAGCGTCATACAGCAGGCAGCAGAATGCCAGGAGCTAAGGGGGCTAAGGGAACAAAAATGGAGTTGATGATGCAAGCCATGATGCGTAGAATGAATGCCATTGATAAAAGGTTGGGTAAGGTTGACGGCCTAGAGGCTCACATGATTGAGAGGATTGATGGTATTGCAGGCCCATAGGGTAGGCCCAAACAGCAGATTACTGCGCCTTTGCCAAGGGGGGATTTCGACACCTCACCTAAAAGGAGCAAGGCCAAGAGACCTAGGTGTAGCGCACCTGCTCCTGTAACTCCGGCTGTTCCCACTACCCCTGGGCCGGTATTCCCGGCTCCCACAGCACCGGCTCCTGCCTTGCCATCGGGGGCCCCTCCTGTGGGGCCGAACCCGTCTGCCCCCATTGGGCCGCTTCTGGTGGCTCCCATGCCAGCGCCTATTGGGCCCCTACCACCACTGGCCGCCCCTTTACCTAGCCCATCAGCACCGCCGGGCGTGCCCCCAACTGGGCCGGTGGTGCCGGCAGTAGTGCCGGATTCTGTAGCTCCAGTCCCGCCCGAACTAACAGCTCAGATAGAGGCTATATTGCCTTGGTTGCAAAAGGGGGGTATGTTGCCTTCGACGTCAGATCATGCCGCGGAGGCGGCTAAGATGGTCGAAACAATTAGGGCAGCGACGGCTGCTGGGGGAGCTGCGGGCCCCTCTTCTTCTTCGATTACAGGTACGAATACCGCCCAACCGAACGGAATCGAAGGTGGACCGGCCCAAGTGTCCGGAAATGGTAAGGAGGTGGCTCTGCCTCTCTTGGGGGACGGGTCAATCCCGTCCAGGAGTGAGGATCTAGCACAACATGTTTCCCGGGCTGTGAAAGAAATGATTTGGGCGGGAAAGTATATTTATATTTTTTCGCTGTTGCTGGACAATAGGGAAATGGAGAATGCCAAACTACTTAAAGAATGGATGCACCCTAGCGAATGGAGAGTAGAGTGTGCTAAATTCAGGGTGGAGGAAACATTGCTCAGTTGGATTAGGGCCTTCTCGATCCTTACTGCTATCACGGTCGAACGCCCCCCTAATGTACAGGCAGCAATGGCTTGCTACCAGAGCAGGATGGTAGGGTGGAGCGAGCAGTACCCTGGGGAGGTGTGGAAGGAGTATGATGTGAATTTTAGGAAATCTAAGGAATTTGACTCATCATTGACATGGGACAAGGTTGACTCTCTGTCTTGGCATAAGCAGTTCTCAGGGAACACGGCCCCGGCCCAGCCCACCAGTGCAGTCAAGGTGTTCTCCGCAAAACCTCAGCAGCCCTTTCGGTCAGCGAAGGGCAACGACTTCCCGGGGAAGAATAGGGGGGGTGGGGGGGAGAGGAGGGGTGTGTGCTGGGACTTTAACAAACGCTCCTGTGCAAAGCCGGCTGGCACATGTAAATTTAGACATGCCTGCGCAATTTGCGGTCACACCTTAAATCCCGAGACAACGTGCAGGTCCAGAAATGGTAACCAAGGTCAGAGAGGGGGGAAGAAACCAGAATAGGGTAGAAGGCACAGTTGGTTCCACTCCCATAGATGTCTTGGCAATGATTACATGGTTGAACAGATATCCAGACCACACAGCGGCTACTCTACTGCAGGAAGATTTCTCCCAGGGTTTCCGGATCCCGGCAGGGGGATACACAGGAAGCGCACATTGCAGGAATCAGTTGTCGGTACAGCATAACCCTGCAGTAGTGGCTGCTGAGATTGGAAAGGAGCTGTCCTTGGGCAGGATAGCTGGGCCATTCCAGGAGGTGCCTGTACCTGACTTTGTGTGTTCACCACTGGGGGTAGTACCCAAGAAGGAGAAGGGCGAGTTTAGACTGATTCACAACTTATCGGCACCTAGAGGGGCATCGTTGAATGATGCTGTAGATGAGGGAATTTGTAGTGTAAAGTACGCTTCATTTGACCAGGCCGTGGAATTATTGCAGGGATTAGGGCCGGGCGTCTTAATGGCAAAATCGGACATTGAATCTGCTTTCCGTCTCCTGCCTGTCCATCCTTCGGACCACCACCTCCTGGGTTTCGCCTTTGAAGGCAAATTCTACATGGATAAGTGCATGCCTATGGGTTGTTCCATTTCATGTGCATACTTTGAGATTTTTAACTCTTTTCTAGAATGGGTCATGAGGCAGTCGACGGGCCACAAACAGGTCATGCATTATTCAGACGATTTCCTTTTCCTAGGAGCGGCTGGTACTCGGGAGTGTGCTTGGGCATTGCAGGAATTTTGCGTGCTCATGCGGACTTTCGGGGTTCCTCTGGCGCCAGGAAAGACGGTTGGCCCGTCCACTTGTTTGGAATTCCTTGGCATTGAAATAGATTCAGTTGAGGGGTGCTTCAGGTTGCCCATGGACAAAGTGTCGAGGTTAAGGGCAGCGCTGCGCCAGTGCCTCCTCAAAGACAAAGTTACCTTACAACAACTACAGGAGACGGTGGGGCAACTGAACTTTGCATTGTGTGTCATACCAATGGCCCGCCCCTTCTCACGCTCTATTGCCCAAGCCAAGAAAGGGCTGCGTGAGAAACATCACCGCACTAGGTTGTCATCTGAGGTTCGCCAGGATATACGGATATGGATGGCATTCTTGGAGGACTTTAATGGCAGGATAGTGTGGCCCGGCCCCCCCACTGCATCAGCAGAGTTGGGTTTATGGACTGACGCTGCTGGTAGCGTGGGCTTTGGCGCCATCCTGGGGACCAAATGGGTCGCTCAGAGGTGGCCTGAGGATTGGAAGTCGTGGGGTTTCACCACCAACATCGGCTTTCTGGAACTGTTCCCGATATGGGTAGTATTGATGGTCTGGCCAGAACACCTGTGCAATCAATCGGTGGTGTTTTGGTCAGATAACATGAGCGTGGTGGAATGCATTAACCAGCAAGCGGCACGGTGTCCATTCATACTGCACCTGGTAAAGGAGATTGTGCTGCAATGCTTGAAATGGAATGTAGTTTTCAGAGCAAGACATGTGACAGGCATCCTCAATAACGCGGCTGACGCCCTTTCTCGCTTTAAAATGCATGTATTCTGGGAACAGCTTCCTTCAGAAGACCCCTCGCCAGCACATTTCCCGGCTGCCCACTGGCAGATTGGTGCCCCTGACTACCGCACCTTGTGGCTGCTAGCTTAGTCCTCAGGACCAAGACAGCATACGAAGGGGCGTTCTTGTCTTACTGTACTTTCTTCGGGCACGTGTGGGAGGGTAGCTGGGCACAAGAGGACAGTTTTATAGCTTACCGGGAATGATGCACAAGGAAGGGCGCTCAGTGTCAGCTGCAAATAGGCACAGGGCGGCTGTATCCTTCTTCGCACAGGCCAAGGGAATGAGGGATCCTACGAACACGTTTGTGGTGCGCAAAGCGTTGAGGGGTTGGCACCGCATACAGGGACACTCGGCGGATACGAGAAAGCCGATAGGTCTAGTAAGACTCACAGCCTTATTATCGGCACTTCATGGCATCTGTAGCTCAACATGGGAGGTGCTGCTGTTCAAATCTGCGTTCGCACTAGTGTTCTATGGAGCTCTAAGGATAGGCGAGTTGGTAGCGACGTCAAAAAGTGATAAACAGGGCGGCCTCCAAGCGGCCTGCGTTATGATCAGAGAGGATACAATGTGGGTGACAATTCAAAGATCAAAAACTGCCCAGGAGGGACGGGGAGATACCATAGTGCTCCACCCGGCTCGGACCAATCCTTGCTGCCTGGTCTCGCATGTAGAGGTCTTTAAAAGGCAGCAGGTGGGTGCGGCGGGGGGGGGGCACTATTGTGTCACTCCGACGGTACTCCACTGACCAGGTATCAGTTTAGAAGAGTCTTGGAGTTGGCGGTCGCAAAAGCTGGCTTGAATCCCACAGAATTTGGTACACACTCTTTCAGAATTGGGGCAGCAACTGAGGCAGTTGTAAGGGGACTCTCAGTAGAGATGGTTAAGAGAATTGGGAGATGGTCGTCTGAATGTTACAAACAATATGTACGGATTGACATGTTATAACATGGCAAGGTGACTCACGCCTGGTATTTTTGGTTTTGCAGTTTCTCAAACCTGTCACGCGGGGGAGGAAGTCGCCGAGGGTTGTCAAGGAACGACAGCAGCTCAACACAAGCGTCAAGAAGATCAACGGACATTGGTGACTTGGATTGTGGGCCACTCTTATGTACGGCGCGCTAAACATGTCTTTCTTTCAGGGGAAAGGAGGAGTAGGGCAGAGAAGAAGGGGTTTTCTGTTTCCTTCTTTGGGAGGGGGGCTTATGCATCAGCCAGTTCAGAGATTACTTTCAGGAACTCTTTTCTCAGCAACCCGCCCCCCCGTCAGTGGTGATACTTCACCTGGGGCAGAACGATTTGACCAAACTGGGGAGGCGCATCCTTATAGAGGAAATCATCTCCACTGCGGGGTGGGTGGCCAGGACATGCCCGGGTTGCACGGTAGTTTGGTTGCAACTTATACCTCGGTGGCAGTGGCGAGGGGGGGACTCGGTCAAGGCGTTGAATCACTCGGTAAAGAGGATCAACACACAATTTGACAAATTATTTCGAGCCCCTCGGTTGCAGACGATACCTCATGGGTGTATTTGGGGGGAACATTTCTACCTGCGGGACGGGGTACACCTGACTGAGGCGGGGAACATCCTGTGGTCGGATAACATATTGGCATGGCTAGAGGGATTTGCGAGGTGAATATGGCCTTTCTTAGGAGTAGGAAGGGGGAGGCCAGATTGTCGGGTAACAATGCTCGCCTGTGGCGGTAAGGTCATGAACGGTGAGCAGCTATTTTAAGGTCCCAGGGGGCGGCATCATCCTTTGGAGGTGTCCGCCCGGGGGGGGGGGAGGGGTCACTGGCCCCTCCTAGAACTTCAGGGGCAGGTATAACTGGTGCTGCAAAGGGGCACGGCTAGGGGAGTTACGCTGTCCTTAGGCTGGTAGCCACCCCGCGCGTACTCATGACATCAGCGTATGACGCGAGTAAGGGCCCTCCTTCAGTGGTTAAATGGAGTTCACGGAGTGGACCGAGTAATTAACGGGCTCGGCTGCACGGGTGGACCGAGTAATTAACGGGCTCGGCTGCGCATGCGCACCTGCGGTAAGGGCGCAGCTTGTAGGACCTGACTCCGGTTAGCGACCTTGCCATATGGCCAGAAATGTTAGCATGCAAAAATGTTCAGAGGAGGATGTTAGATTCGGTTAGGAAACTAGCTGTATTAGAATCTTGTTAAGGTTAGCCCATCATACTTGTTGATATGATTGTATCTAATGTTCCTGAATATTTTTGCATAAAATTGTATTTGTTTAATAATTTTATTATTCTGTATCTTAATAAATATGGCCGGGGGGTCTTGTGATCCCCCGCCTTCCAAAGACAATCATGTTCCGTGTCAATGTGTTCTGTGTTGATGTGGGTACACAGGGAGGGGGGCGGTAGCCGTCACTGACCATGTGGTTACTGATGGTAAAATTTGTCAAAGCCCCTTTTCGCTGCATCACACCCATTATAGGAATGGATCTGTGCCCTTTCACTAGGTTTTTAATAGGTAGAACACATGTCACTTGGCTGGTTAAAGCCAGTGCAACATTATGAATAATGTGTGTGTTAAAAAATTACAACTCTACATAAACTTTCTGAAAGCGACAATTTGTAAAAATGTGCTTATTTTTACAAAGACTGATCATTTTAATTCTCTACTTAAATTCTGCGTAATTACACTGGATACCATGCATATAGATGTCCATAACGTCAAAACATAAAGATATATTTTAAATCACTCATACAAAGTTAAAAGCACGGATTTTTGTTTACATTGCGGATGCGTCGCTATACCCCGCCAGTTTCGTTTCTATGCGTGGCACTTTGTTTGGACTTTTCCAAGCCATTTAACCTTTGCCGCCAATTTAATAACCATCACCGGCCTGTTAGCTGGACGTTCGCATTCTGCTTGTCATGCGGCGCCTCCTCGCCCAAGAAAAGGGAGATTGTTTTTCTTGATTAGTTATTTATGGGCTGCGACAAAAACAATGTTGGGAAAAGAGGGGCTTTGAGTGGATTACATGGGAGCAGTTCTCAAGAGCTGCGCACTGCAAAGCGCGGCACTTCATTCCTCCAAACCGAGCCGGCTAGTTGAAATGCTAATTGCCTTTCAGCAGAGCCAGGGAGAGACAGGGCCCTTTGGAGGAGAGAGAGCGTGCATTTTGTTACCCCACTTCTACGTTTTTGTCCCGCTGAGAACTACGTGAAATCCATGTATGGAAGGTAGGTCGTTCACTGTCCCCTTCAAAAATGTGGGAAATTCCTGAAGCAGTGACCTGCACCTCAACTGTGGTCTGGCAGGCACTCACAGCAGATGGCCGGATTAGCGCCTCTTTTAATCCCCGATAGAAGCGGCTGCACCTGCTGTCCAGGAGCACAACAGAGAGGCCTGGGGACTTCAATGTCCCGCCCCCAGCATGGCTCAACCGAGGGGGCTGAACTTCACATTCTCAAAACGCACAGTGAACAACAGTCCCGGTAGCTGCTCCCTGCAATTTGTTGTACTTGAAAACAAAATAAGCCTCTGGAGTGCAGTCGTACCCAATAAATTTCTAAAGACACACACACCCAAAATAATTCTAATTATTTCCAGACTATAAACCAGAGTAAATTCTGAATTGTCGTGGTCTGTTTTGCTTGCTGGATGTTGGTTTCAGGTGAAATTAGAAACTTGAACAAGCAGCATTTCCAACAAGAAATATATTTTCTTGTCACTTAGGTTTCTGTAAGAGACATTCATTGTGCTTCTGGGGAAAATACTTTTCACAAGAAATAATTGTTCTCACTAGATAGGGGAAAGCACCAGAAAGCGTGGAAAGTAAACCAACAAGGTCGAAGGGGTGTTATCTGCGTCCCAATATTGCTGTTCAACACACTGGGTGCTGATGCTATTTTGATGTGGCATTTATAGGACATTCCTCTCCCTTGCAAGTCCCAAACTGTTGTTTTTTTATGTGGACGAGTACGTATCTACTCCACTTGTTATGCATCTCTGGAAGCGTTTTGTTTGCAGTGAGGCCTGCGAGTGGAGGTGTGCTCCAGTCAAGTCGATTCAGAAAAGGGGGTGGTGATGAACAGAGTGTCTGAATTAAGCAGACCACTCTTACCCAGTCCAAAGATCAGGGCTTGATCCATCACCGTTATTTATCTCACTGCCCCATCCCAGCTCAGAACCTGGCTATATGCAAATCAGTCTGTCCCTGGCCCAGTGCATCATGGGAACAGGGCAGACTAAACTACCAAGCCAATTCTGACCCTTGCTCATTGCACCATCAGGATTCAAGCAAACCGGGCCGAAGACGGCTGTAATGCCAGAAACCGGTCCCCGGGAGCTTGTTTCCTTCCCAGTGTAAGAATTGGCTTTTGTAGTTTGGTTTGCCCTGTTCCCATCATGCACTGGGACAGGAACAGACTAATTTGCATACAGCCAGGTTCTGAAACTGGGATGGTGCAGTGAGCTAAAAAACGGTGTTGGATCTAGCCCTGATCTCTTGACTGGGTGAGAGCTTTCTGCTTAATTCAGAGACTCTGTCCCTCACCACCCCTTGTTGTAAATATTCCAGTCAAGTCGCAGCACATTATTGCATGAGGTGAACAGAGGGAGAGTGGAGAGACAGGACCACAGTTCGCTTACACAGAGCTGGGGTCCTTGAAGGCTGCTGTTACTTTCCACTGTGTATTAGGAGCAGCCACCTGGTTATTGCTCTCTTGAATTCTAGGTGATTGCTACTTATCTCTGTTGTCTTTGAAAACAGGTTCCAAGCTTGCATATCTGCATCTGGAAGGCACTCCCATCCATTGTTTTTTAAAGGGAGGTAAGTGATGAAGAGCAGAGCGGTCATGGCTGCGAGGTTCCTCTGTTGGTGGTAGAGTTCGAGATTGAATTGAAGAAAAATAGGTGCAATCCTTAAACAGGCGACAGAGAGATGTCTTGCCGTTGTGTGAAACGTAATGTACTGTGCTTTACAATGTTATGATATAGTAAGTGTCATTATAGTACTTTATATTATTTTATAGAAAGGTAAATTTACAAAGTGCCAACATGGTGTTTACATGGGTTTTAACAGACACCACAACCATACCCTAAAACACTATATTTGAGGCTATCGGGGCACTAACGGCAGTGTATGACCTTTAGTTGCATGATTTGTTTAGATCTTTTACAAAGCAACTCATCCACCGGTAAGTGAGCATTGGGCGTGCGATGCTGAAGGTGGGTGTGTTTGTGTGTGGTATAAGGGCGCATAGTTTTGTATGGGTTTTGGTATGTTTCTTTTCTTTGTCTTTATATGTTATCCCTATAGCGTTGATAATTATTGTATACATTAATTTAGGCATAGGCTGTGATTATCGAGTCCCGGGTGTAAACCGCACAGAATACAGTAGCAAGAATACCGAGGGACTATATATTGAAAGGTACGTTTCTATACCCAATTCCACAGACCTTGGTAATATACATATATCTGCAAGGTACGTAGATGTGGAGATAAGAATAGGGAATCCTTACATCTCTCTGTGCCCTTATCTTTCGATATTTCGTCCCTCGATATTGTTACATCAATATTCTTTTGCGTCGATATGCTCAGCCACATTCATGAACTTTTCAATCACATTAGTTCTGTTTTACTCATTGTTTTTATGGGTGTACAAATTGCCCATTTTATTCCAAACAAATGTATCCCCTCACTTCGAGGACTGTTGACTACACAAGCAGTGTTTCCCAAATTTTAAATGTAACATGTTGCCTTAACAGTTCCCCTGCTGGATTAGCCTAGCCATTGGACCCACCACAAAGACTATTAGCCGCCCGGACGCTGCTCTGTACACACGCCCCAGGATGCCACCAGCAGTCTCTCCCCTCCCCCTCCCTCCCACTGCCACACAGATTCCCAACCTTCCTTCACAGGCTGTCAGCATGAAGCATCTAATCTCCTCCATCACAAAGGATCATTTTTTTCTTCATACCAGAAAACGGTCTAGTTTTCAAGGACAAGGAATGAAGCCTTGAAATGGTGCATGAAAACTAAACACCTTGAGAGAATCACTACACTGTATCTCAGCTGCCACAGCACCACTTTAACTATGGCACTAAACTTACTCTTGCTGAGAAGACAGGCTTACCTCCTGGTAAGAGGCACCTGCAGGCCAAATGAAGCAAATCTATTCAAACGGTGTAATCAAGTGTCAGTGCCCCTGTCACCCGGTTTTGTCAGGAGTTTATATCATTATGGTAAATGCAGCCGAAGAGGAACTGTCACCCTTGATTCTAGCCCTGACAGGGTCAACTTATTTATTTTATTTTAGGTTTTTGTAAAGCGGTCTTCGGTCGGAGAGCACCAGGGTGCTAAAATTTCAAAGGAGATTACCTATACCAAGCACATCGATTCAAATTCAATTAAATTTAAGCTGATTACAGTTCATCCAGCTTCAACCATTGTCAGCCATTGGTGCAGAGTTCCTACATGTGCCTGTAGGTCTTTCGTAAGCTACAAAGCAGGCTGGTTATTGTTTGCATAGATGAAAGGCGTGTAGCCGAAAGTCTGGACGAAAAAAGCAAACGATAAGGCACGGAGGGTGAATAAAGAAGACACAATAAGACGCAATAGGTTCACATTAATTATACATTTACTTTAAAAAGTGCCTTTTTCATAACAATGTGTAGTAAATATAACAGCTACCGTTTTACTATTAGGCTAATATAGAATAAAAAAAAGTCTCATAAGATATTGTCATATAACCCTAATATTAATGCTCAAGGAGGGAAGGCTTAGGTTTAGAACACAAAATTATACAAAAAGTGCTAGCTGGACTGCATGAATTAATCTAAGCCACTGGTAATTACTTTGGGCCGCAGCCCAGTCCATGGTTATTTTGCTCACCATGCATGTGGAGGAGTGTGGCTCAATGGTTAGAGCGGCAGACCCTGATGCAGAGTTCTGGCCAGGGTTCGAATCCCACCTTGGTGGGGTCTCGGGCTCAATTTCCTCTGACCTGTTAATTCTCACCTCGGTGCCTATGCTAATCACGGGCCAGAGGTTACCTGTCCCACCAGCGCAAAGGAAGCCTGGCTTCACCCTGGGGGTGCCCAGGAGTGGACACTTCATAGGGAAAGCCAGGAGGGGTTCCACAGCGGTATGAGTATCAGCGCCAGGAAGCCGTATAGGTGACACCGCAAGGTGACCGTCTGGTGATAGTGTGCTCTATAAGTACCATGACATTTACATTCACCTCAGTTTGGACCCAACTAAATGCAAATCAGTCTTGACCCTCCTCCAATTGGAACAGTCCACTCCGAACTACCAGACCAGGTCCTCCCTGAACCAGTACACAACCTAGTTAAGGTTCAGCACTATTTTATATACTTTAGTGTGTCACCCTAAATGGAACAACTATGTCTAGACCTGAGTCCAGCACACTGCTTCGCTTGATCCAAGCGATGCACAGGCGATGAGCCCTAAATAGGGCAAAGGGTGCTAGGTTGCTTGTGTCCCAGCTAAGGGAGGACCTGGCCCGGCAGTTCAGGATGAACTGTTTCAACTGGAGCTGGGTCAAGAGTGATTTGCATGTGGCTGAGTCCAAACTGAGGGGGCCTGTTGTGCAAAATAATGATGGTCTGTGATGCGGCGTAGAGTGAATATCAATGGCTGAGATTAATTCAAGCTTTCCATCCATCTTTTTTTGCATACTTTAGGGTGTCCTCAGATGCCAAAGGCTCTATTTTTAAAGCAAAGAACAGTGGTCTGATTATAAACTACTCAGCTCAAATCTAACAAACCGTATTTGCTCCCTTCCTCCCTGGGCTAATACACTCAGACCAAGCTGGGTTCATTCTTGGACGTACTTCCTCGATTATCAGGAGTTTTTTGGCATTCTAGAAGTAGCCCCTTGAAAGAGTCAGGACCAGAATGGGACGGGCCGCCATTATGGCGGTCTCCCTAGCCCCGGGACACACGAGAGAGGGGGAGGGGGGACGCGTCATCAGTGACACGGCCCCCCCCGTACTCGGCAGCCAGTAAGTGCTACGCACAGACTAGTGAACCGGAAGCACTTAATGCTTCCGGTTCAGATCCATCCAGGAAGTTCCCCTGAGCTCTGCATCCCTTAAAAGGGGGAGCCCCGAGGGAGGCAGCCTCTTGGTTCCACTGCTGCCTCCCCCTTAGCGTCCACACACAGGCCAGCTGGTCCCCCCCACCCGTCCTGGTAATCGTTTGCCCACCCACCATTCCCTCAAAAGCAGGAGTTCTGGTTTGTTGTTTTCTATGCATATTGTACATAGTTGTTTTGATTGTAATGATAACCTCCATCTTATATTCCACAGGTTTTGATAATGAAATTGTAGTAGTGTAAATAAAAGTGAAAGTTAATTTGCATGTTTTAGCTATTGTCGTATTTAGGTGTCCCTGGTCAGGTGGAAAGGTCAACACTGGTAAGCATAGTCTGCGGTCTTAGCGGTCAGCACCATGTAACTCCGGGGGTAGTGACAGCTGGTAAGTAGGCTGTCGGGGTATGGGGGCCGGGGGAGTCATCCTTCGCAGTGGGCCTGGGGCCACCCTGTACACACATGCGCAGCAGTCTGTGCCCCCCTTTTATGGAGTTCAAGGCCAGGAGGTAGGGGGGGTCCGGGGGAAAAAGATCCGTCCGATAAGCTGTACCCCCTGCTCAACCTTGCTCCAGGAGTAATAGTGGCAGTACCCTGGGACTAAAAGAGGGAGGGGAGAGAAGCTTGCCAGACGTTGACTTTGCCGTCAGGCTCAAAAGGGACACACAGAAAGTCATATCGTCCATTGTTAGATTTACGGTAGGAGTGCCTTCTGTATTAGAATGTGTTAAGGTTAGCTCTTGCAACAACATGTGTCTATCAATGTAAACTGTACTTTCTGCGTTACATTTTTCTGTAACTGGAAATGTTTTTGAATATTGTTTTTGTACTGTTAATAAATACGGCCGGGGGGGTCACTCCCCCCTAATCCAAATATCTTACAAACACCTAGTCTGTTTGTCCAATCCCTGGGGCATGGGAAAGACCGGGACGGGACTCACTTTGCACCAGGGGTTAAATTGTGAGAGGGGTCCTAGGGAGTACCCGATCATATTCACTTTTGCCTCAATCGGTCGTCTAGTTTTTGTTATTTTGTGAGTGTGTTTTCCAAATGTTGGCTTATTGCTTCTAGAAAAAACACCATAGTTAGGGAACTGGGAGATAGTGATCTAGCAGGCGATGCAAACCAGGTTTGGAGGTCATACCCAATAATAGCTGATTCGCAAAAAGGTGTGTATGCATAGAGGCATCACTTTTCAGGGTTGGTGCTATACATTATCAGAAACTATCAGCACTTGCTGCTTGGCAGCTTGGTGAACTTTAAGCTGAACAGTATGAGAAATGATCAAAAGAGATGCATACTTTGAATAGGGAAGGTAGATAGATATCATTTAGGTATTTATTTCCAAGGGAAGGAATGATGCCCATGACACTTAGTACCAGGGAAACCTGTTTTAAAAGTCTAAAGAGGGAGAATGCAGTATGCACTAGTTTTAAGACACATCAGAAATAGAAATAGCTCCTTCTAATGATCACACCCAACTCCTGTTTTATTCCCACAAAGAAACTGGAGTAAATGCACTAAATGCCTTACTTTGAGAGCACATGACGTATCCCAATAACCAACAACAACAAATAACCATTGGTTTACACCTTAGGAGCGTTGAACGTTCAGCGCCCAGTGCTGAACGTTCGAATAACTGGTGCTGGCCCGTCGGCCAACGGTCGTGCGCAGCACTGGCAAGGTAGTGCTCGCGACGACCGTTGGTCGACGGCAGCACTTAAAGGGTTAAACACTAAACTTGGACTCCAAAGTAGCATGCTACTCACTGTAAAGGACTTAGACACATCTTAAAGGGTATTAAGCACTATATAAATGCAATTAGAATACAATATAGTACAGCGCCAAGATAGCTCTTATGGAGTGGACGCTAAGTGCTTTTTAAATTACCACATAGATAGATGAAGACATTTACAGAACTTACAAGTGTCAGAAGGGCTATGTAAGGTAAAATGTCTCAGCAGTCTCAGCAGTGCTTCTACAATATTTTAAGGTGGCAGTATATGCACTTTAAATCATGGCTGTTATACTTTTAATGGTGTCGCACTGGCACGTGTCAAAAGGGCTGCCATAGCTTTGATCGGACACTTACAGAATTTCTCTGCAGGACAGTCATGTTTTAATGGGCAATGTCCCAGAACTAGGAGACTTTGCCATACTTGTAATTTGACAGTACCAAATGCTCCAATCAAAGCTGCTGTATGGAATGGTACTTTTCAAAATGGCGCTTATACCTTCAGACTAATCCATACATTCTCAGTATGCCTAAGGTACTTTCAAGCTTCTCAGCTTTCGCCAAGATTTTCTGTCACTTACTCTTTTAGTGCTCCTGTATGCTTTTATGATTTTGCAACTTAAAATCGAATAAAGCTTAAATGAATTGAATTGAATAGTGCTCCTGGCTGACACCAAAAGTCCGAGAATAAACCAGGAAAAGACCAGGAGAACTCCTCGAATTCAGGAATAAAGTAGGTGTACCTGTAGGAGTAAGCTAGGCCTTCTCATAGCAAAATCATTATGAACCAGGCCCATTGTGTTTAGTGACACAGTGCCATAACTTCTCATTAGAGCTGCTACTTTTTTAATGTGTTGATAACTGTTTGAATTCTCAGCGAAGAGGCACTTTTACAATCCTGAACAGGCGTGATGGCTGCAGCTATGGTGTAATCAAGACAGCATCAGTCAGGGCTCTTCTCACACAAAGAACAGCTGCAAGTCAGGCAGCAATAGTCTAGCTCTACTCTCTTGCACAATGCTACAGCAAGTACCACTCCTACATTTTAAGCCATTTTCTAGCATGAAATCTGTTATAAAAAAAACACGTGGGGGTCCAGGCGAAACCACCGAAAAGATGGCTAACTCTACATAATCACAAAATGACTGCCCTCTTGGAAAGAATGCATGTGTTTTTTGCCCGACAGGTCATTTTCTACTTAAACAAGATCAAGTATGTCCCAAATAGATGAACACAGATATGTCAAACATATTACAAAAACACAATGCAATGAGAACAACCTAAACATTCATTATGTCAGCAAACATCGGAATAATACACATAGACCCAAAATTTGATGTGTCAAATAATCATTTGTACAATTTATTCCACATATAAGTAGTTTTTTTTAGCTTATGCCCAGTGCCCCTTGATTAAAAATAAACACGGTGGCTCCAACCAAGGTTCTTAGATATTGAAATCTTTTAAAATTGACACATATCTGGAGTGATTTCTCTAAAAAAGAAAAGAATCTGACCCTCAAGTACTGTAGTAACTCTACGGATATAGAGAGAAAACTGTCCTGAAGAAGGTGAACATCAATTGAAATCACCGAAACGCCGCATCGACTTTTGTTTTCTAAAATTGTGTATTAATTGAATATGTTTTTATGAATTTTATGAGTAAATTGTATTTTAACTTTATATGTGGATAACATTGTACAAATTATTTTTTGGCACATCAAATTTCGTGCCTATGTGTATTATTCTGATGTTAGCTTACATAATGTATGTTTAGGTTGTTCTCATTGAGTTGTGTTTTTGTAATATGCTCCTTGTTTAAACCTTTATGACATATCTGTGTTCATCTATTTGGGACATACTTGATCTTGTTGTTGTGCTTACCCAGTCCCTATTGTGAATAGTAGGGTACCTCCCTCTTTTTGTAAACCATTTTCTACTAAAAACAGGCATTGTCAAAGCCAACAGGTGTGCATTCTCTGCACAGATTTTGGCTTTGTTAACAATTCTTTTGTTTTGTCATGACTTCTGCAAAATGTTACTTTTGGGGGAGCAGCCAGGTCATTACCACGAGTAAGCAATTTGGCTAAAAGCAAAAATGTTTTTGGGTCTAAAAGAGTACACATCCTAGCACTGAAGGGAACTACTTTGTGTGTAGATGAGCATCTTGGAAAAGATCAGAATGCGTCACTCACAATGAAGTTACCCAATAACTGAAGAGATCTGACCCGTTGTCCCATGCTTCGTACTGTAGTGGGAGAAACAAAAATGTGACTGATAAAATGAAAGACCAACGGATGAAGAGGATGGGCTGGGAGTCCCTGAAAGTATATTATAAGCATAATTTTAGTAACATCAAAAGGTTTTGGCTAACGCCAGACCAATGAAAGTGCAAACACCTGGGAGAAACCTTATATAGAGTAGGTGAGGATACCAACTCCTAACACCTCACCAGGGCTTTAAGTGGGATGTAAAAACTGTGGGGTCTTTCAAAGGGGCGTGGCCAATGTAATTAAGGGCATGGCTCAAAAACACATAAACTAAAAATCTGTGCTTAGCATAGTGTGCCGCTCGACTTGTATTTAGCTGTTCCTGTCATTGCATCCAGATATATGATACAAGTAGCATGCCACCTACAAGTCAGGACTATTGGCTTTGTCAATGGTTGTTAGTTGTATAAGATAAATAATCAGCAACTATGGCTTGTATATAATATTGAAGAAGCTTCCACTTAAAGCCCTAGTGACACCAAGACAATATTGCTGCTCCTGTGTTTCAAAAAGAGAAGGGAAATCCAGAGAGAAAATGACTCTTTTTGAAGGATTGCCCTTCCACTACAACGCTCACTTTGCATGACGTCATGCCGTAACTTCTCCACTAGTGAGAAGTGAGCAGTGTGCGCAAGCGCACATCGATGTGCCTGCTGTCACTGCAGTCCGGGGCACAAAGCAGAGCCCGATAGAGACCCGTTTTATGGCCTCCTTTAAAAAACTGCCGGTACTCAGCTCCGGTGAGACCCGGCCAACACTTAAAGCCCTGCACGTCGCATCAAGGCATGGATGTAATTTGATTGCCGCTGTTGTTAACAGCTACTTCCCCCGAGTACATGCCTGCTACACTTGTCGGGTGACTTGTGGCCCTAGCCATCAAATGGCACAGCATTGTGAACACTTGTTTCTTGAACCCTTGTCCTCGCCAAGTAGGTGAGTATATGTTATCTGAATATGATAAGGGGATATTTTTGGACTGAAGTGAAGTGAAAGTATTACACGTTGGTGGAGGACTTCCATTTTTAAACGAGTGCACTTTTACGTGGGCACTGCATTGTGCAACGTTATCAACTATCAACTAAGTGTTACAGGAGGTACAGTAAAATAAATGCACAATATAATGAGACAAGTATGCAAAACGCTGTAATTAATCTGCTAATAGAATTGAACTGTACTTATTTCAGCTCAATGACTGCGATTGATGGTCAAAACTGCGTTCTTTTAACTGACTCCAAGCCTCTTTGCCTGGTATGAACGCTGCACACCGGAATATCCAAAGGACATAATACCCTGACATAAGCTTCAGCTCTCCCATTGTGTGCTTTCCTAAAATGTAAAATGGGAAGCATGCTGTGTACTTAGGGTAAAGCATTGTACATTTTAGTTAAATCATATATATCTCATGGGGATTATTTTTATACACACACAGACAAAAACAGACTCAAAGTCCCTCTTCTTTGTTTAGAAAGATTTAAAAATGTTGGGTAATCAGTGGCTGCTGTTCCAGGGAAGCAGCAGTAGGGCAGGGAGGGGGCAGGATGGGGAGGAGGGTTTAGAAAAATAAAATTAAAAATCACTTACCTGCCGGCCGGCTGCCTGTCCAGCAGCCACTGCTTTTCTTCTGGCCTCTTCCTGGCTTCTTTTGTGGAGACAGGAAGCAGCCAGACTCCCCATTGCTGGGTATGCAATGCAGCACTGTGATTGGTCTGAGCGCTGTGGTTCGGCGCTCAGCCATGGAATGGGAGCCTGGGCATGTTCTCCACACAGACTGTAATGCAGCATGGAGAACATGTAAAGTGTGCATGAATGTATGGCCAACCCATTAGGACCGGGCAAACATTAAGGCGCTCTTACATAGTGCCCATCACTCCTTCCCCTGCTCTGAGAGGAAAGCAGATCCACCTTGTTGAGATGCCGTAGCAGGAACAAATAAAATGATAATAACACAAGTTATTATAATTTAATTTTTCCCTCCCCCTAATTTATCCGACCAAGCTACGAGTAAAGGTGAGTCCACACTACAGAAGATGACATAGGCTCCAGGAGAAATGATAACTGCATGTTTATTGTGTAGCTCAGCTGCAGAGACCCCATCCACATCAACACCAGATGCAACTGACTTCAATAAAGAAATCTGCATTCCAACATAGCAAAGAATCCCACATTCCAGATCCCTTACATCATTGCCTATATGCCAGTACACTCTGCATGACAAGTTAAATATAGAACACCACATCACCTTCCTCCTAATAATACACAATCCAATGAACAAATAAATAAAGAAATGACTAAATAAACAAACATGCAGATCACACTTTAGCAAAAACAATCATTAACCGGAGTGGAATTTTTCTCGTACAAAGCGGTCTAGTGACGTTCTCTTGTGCAACACGTGAATTCATGATATGATCCCCATTGGATTGACACTTAACAATCCTATTCCCGTTCCAAATTCTGTGGTTGTTGGTTTTCAAAGCATTATTAAAAAACCTTAATAAATCTAAAAGGTTGACTGAATTTGGACTTCTTCCCATCTCTCCATGGTGACTTGATCTTAACCCAATCTCCTACACTCACAAAAGTACTTTTCACAGTCTTTCTCTCATCGTACCATATTCTCCTTTTTTCATTATCTCCCTCTCTCTCTTGCTCTCTATCTCTCTGTGCTACCCACACTTTCATCCATCACACACCTTATATCAGTCCCCCACAAGGGAGTCACCTCAGTATTTGCAACCCTGCCTTTGAACAAGCGAAAAGGAGCAACACCAGTTGAAGAATGCAGTGTGAGCCTGTACACGCATACCTGCTTCCTCATAGCTACCTCCCAATTCCCACCAGAGACAACAGCTTGTGTAACGTTTCTTTTAGTACTTTCACAAATCTTTGTACCACGCCATTGCTCTCTGGGTGATATAACGCTACTTATGCGTAAGATAACTGGTTCTCAGAAACTCTTCCACCGCCCTAGAGGTAAACTGAACCCCACTGTCTGACAACAGTGACAAAGGAAAAACTTGAGCCTCAAAAGTTCTTCCAAAAATTAAATAAGCACCTCTGATTCAACAGAATTAGGTACCTTAATATCTGGCCAACAGGAAAAACATACTGAGACACATACCCATCCCACATAGGGCGAATGTATGATCCATTCAGCATTCCGTCCATCATTTGTTTGCGTAGCACTTTTCGCCCTAGGTGGGATGGGTATACCCAGACATGGCTCCCTTGCTCACTGTGCCACTGGATTCAAGCTAGCCTGGCTGAAGAAGGGTGACATACCCTGAAACTGGTCCCAGGGTGCTTGTTTCAGGTCCAGGAAGGACCTAGCTTGGCAGTTCGGTCTGGACTGTTCCCATGAGGCACAGGGTCAAGACTGATTTGCATATGGCTGGGTCTAAACTGGGGTGGCATGGTGAGCAAAAGAACGATGGATATAACCCAGATTTCTTGACTGGGGTGAATGTATCATTCATTCAGCATTCCGTCCATCATTTGTTTGTGTAGCACTTTTCGCCCTAAGTGGGGTGGGTATACCCAGACGTGGGTCCCTTGCTCACTGTGCCACTGGATTCAAGCTAGCCTGGCTGAAGAAGGGTGACATTTTTCCTGTTTTCTATGTAGTGCTGTCAAGCTACGTCCAATGAGCGATTTATAAACTGATTTTTGCTTTGTTGCTTTTAATCAATATTGTTGGGATAAGATTGATGGTGGTTGTGTAGTCTGACTTTATACCTTGCCTTGATATATATAACTATATTCGATGTTCTATTTATGGTTTTTCTTTTGTAAACTTAAATAAAGATTAGAGTGATTGGTTGAATATGTACGGTATTTAAAATAAGGGCCAGACCCTCCAATTAAGGAAAGCATGAGAATTATGAAAGCGTTCCTGCTTTGGGAGCACAGCACTGTGCATTTCTTAAATATGGTTATTATACATAGGAGTTTGCAATTCCCACACAAAAGCCCGTCTCTAATTTCCCTTATTACAGGCGATTTCTAACATCGCTAGTCTGTAATAAAGAAATAAGGTTGCCACTTAACTGTAATAACTTATTAAAGTTTAGTTTTAAAGCACAGAGCCTGCTGCCAGAGAACAACAAATAACCATTGCACCTTAGGAGCATCGAACGTTAAGCGCCCAGTGCTGAAAGTTCGAATAACGGGTGCTGGCCCGTCGGCCAATGGTTGTGCGCAGCACTGGCAAGGTTGTGCTAGCGACGACCGTTGGTCGATGGCAGCACTTAAAAGGTTAAACACTAAACTTGGACTCCAAAGTAGCATGCTACTCACCGTAAAGCACTTAGACACATCTTAAAGGGTATTAATCACTATATAAATGCAATTACAATACAATATAGTACAGCGCCAAGATAGCTCTTATGGAATGGACCCTAAGTGCTTTTTAAATTACCACATAGATAGATGAAGACATTTAAAGAACCTACATGTGTCAGAAGGGCTATGTAAGGTAAAATGTCTCAGCAGTGCTTCTACAATATTTTAAGGTGGCAGTATATGCACTTTAAATCATGGCTGTTATACTTTTAATGGTGTCGCACTGGCACGTGTCAAAAGGGCTGCCATAGCTTTGATCGGACACTTACAGAATTTCTCTGCAGGACAGTCATGTTTTAATGGGCAATGTCCCAGAACTAGGAGACTTTGCCATACTTGTAATTTGACAGTACCAAATGCTCCAATCAAAACTGCTGTATGGAATGGTACTTTTCAAAATGGCCCTTATACCTTCAGACTAATCCATACATTCTCGGTATGCCTAAGGTACTTTCAAGCTTCTCAGCTTTCGCCAAGATTTTCTGTCACTTACTCTTTTAGTGCTCCTGTATGCTTTTATGATTTTGCAACTTAAAATCGAATAAAGCTTAAATGAATTGAATTGAATAGTACTCCTGGCTGACACCAAAAGTCCGAGAATAAACCAGGAATGGACCAGGAGTACTCCTCGAATTCAGGAATAAAGTAGGTGTACCCATAGGAGTAAACTAGGCCTTCTCATAGCAAAATCATTATGAACCAGGCCCATTGTGTTTAGTGACACAGTGCCATAACTTCTCATTAGAGCTGCTACTTTTTTAATGTGTTGATAGCTGTTTGAATTCTCAGCGAAGAGGCACTTATACAATCCTGAACAGGTGTGATGGCTGCAGCTATGGTGTAATCAAGACAGCATCAGTCAGGGCTCTTCTCACACAAGGAACAGCTGCAAGTCAGGCAGCAATACTCTAACTCTACTCTCTTGCACAATGCTACAGCAAGTACCACTCCTACATTTTTAGCCATTTTCTGGCATGAAATCTGTTATAAAAAAAACACGTGGGGGTCCAGGCGAAACCACCGAAAAGATGGCTAACTCTACATAATCACAAAATGACTGCCCTCTTGGAAAGAATGCATGTGTTCTTTGCCCGACAGGTCATTTTCTACTAAAACAAGATCAAGTATGTCCCAAGTAGATGAACACAGATATGTCAAGCATATTACAAAAACACAACGCAATGAGAACAACCTAAACATTCATTATGTCAGCTAACATCAGAATAATACACATAGACCCAAAATTTGATGTGTCAAATAATCATTTGTACAATTTATTCCACATATAAGTTGTTTTTTTAGCTTATGCCCAGTGCACCTTGATAAAAAATAAACACGGTGGCTCCAACAAAGGTTCTTAGATACTGAAATCTTTTAAAATTGACACACATCTGGAGTGATTTCTCTAAAAAAGAAAATAATCTGACCCTCAAGTACTGTAGTAACTCTACAGATATAGAGAGAAAACTGTCCTGAAGAAGGTGAACATCAATTGAAATCACCGAAACGCCGCATCGACTTTTGTTTTCTAAAATTGTGTATTAATTGAATATGTTTTTATGAATTTTATGAGTAAATTGTATTTTAACTTTATATGTGGATAAAATTGTACAAATGATTTTTTGGCACATCAAATTTCGTGTCTATGTGTATTATTCTGATGTTAGCTTACATAATGTATGTTTAGGTTGTTCTCATTGCGTTGTGTTTTTGTAATATGCTCCTTGTTTAAACCTTTATGACATATCTGTGTTCATCTATTTGGGACATACTTGATCTTGTTGTTGTGCTTACCCAGTCCCTATTGTGAATAGTAGGGTACCTCCCTCTTTTTGTAAACCATTTTCTACTAAAAACAGGCATTGTCAAAGCCAACAGGTGTGCATTCTCTGCACAGATTTTGGCTTAGTAACGATTGTTTTGTTTTGTCATGACTTCTGCAAAATGTTACTGTTGGGGGAGCAGCCAGGTCCTTACCAAGAGTAAGCAATTTGGCTAAAAGCAAAAATGTTTTTGGGTCTAAAAGAGTACACATCCTAGCACTGAAGGGAACTACTTTCTGTGCAGATGAGCATCCTGAAAAAGATCAGAATGCGTCACTCACAATGAAGTTACCCAATAACTGAAGAGATCTGACCCGTTGTCCCATGCTTCGTACTGTAGTGGGAGAAACAAAAATGTGACTGATAAAATGAAAGACCAACGGATGAAGAGGATGGGCTGGGAGTCCCTGAAAGTATATTATAAGCATAATTTTAGTAAAATCAAAAGGTTTTGGCTAACGCCAGACCAATGAAAGACCAAACACCTGGGAGAAACTTTATAGAGAGTAGGTGAGGATACCAACTCCTAACACCTCACCAGGGCTTTAAGTGGGATGTAAAAACTGTGGGGTCTTTCAAAGGGGCGTGGCCAATGTAATTAAGGGCATGGCTCAAAAACACACAAACTAAAAATCTGTGCTTTGCATAGTGTGCCGCTCGACTTGTATTTAGCTGTTCATGTCATTGCATCCAGATATATGATACAAGTAGCATGCCACCTACAACAAGTCAGGACTATTGGCTTTGTCAATGGTTGTTAGTTGTATAAGATAAATAATCAGCAACTATGGCTTGTATATAATATTGAAGAAGCTTCCACTTAAAGCCCTAGTGACACCAAGACAATATTGCTGCTCCTGCGTTTCAAAAAGAGAAGGGAAATCCAGAGAGAAAATGACTCTTTTTGAAGGATTGCCCTTCCACTACAACGCTCACTTTGCATGACGTCATGCCGTAACCTCTCCACTAGTGAGAAGTGAGCAGTGTGCGCAAGCGCACATCGATGTGCCTGCTGTCACTGCAGTCCGGGGCACAAAGCAGAGCCCGATAGAGACCCGTTTTATGGCCTCCTTTAAAAAACTGCCGGTACTCAGCACCGGTGAGACCCGGCCAACACTAAAAGCCCTGCACGTCGCATCAAGGCATGGATGTAATTTGATTGCCGCTGTTGTTAACAGCTACTTCCCCCGAGTACATGCCTGCTACACTTGTCGGGTGACTTGTGGCCCTAGCCATCAAATGGCACAGCATTGTGAACACTTGTTTCTTGAACCCTTGTCCTCGCCAAGTAGGTGAGTATATGTTATCTGAATATGATAAGGGGATATTTTTGGACTGAAGTGAAGTGAAAGTATTACACGTTGGTGGAGGACTTCCATTTTTAAACGAGTGCACTTTTACGTGGGCACTACATTGTGCAACGTTATCAACTATCAACTATGTGTTACAGGAGGTACAGTAAAATAAATGCACAATATAATGAGACAAGTATGCAAAACGCTGTAAGTAATCTGCTAATAGAATTGAACTGTACTTATTTCAGCTCAATAACTGCGATTGATGGTCAAAACTGAGTTCTTTTAACTGACTCCAAGCCTCTTTGCCTGGTATGAACGCTGCACACCGGAATATCCAAAGGACATAATACCCTGACATAAGCTTCAGCTCTCCCATTGTGTGCTTTCCTAAAATGTAAAATGGGAAGCATGCTGTGTACTTAGGGTAAAGCATTGTACATTTTAGTTAAATCATATATATCTCATGGGGATCATTTTTATACACACACAAACAAAAACGGACTCAAACTCCCTCTTCTTTGTTTAGAAAGATTTTAAAATGTTGGGTAATCAGTGGCGGCTGTTCCAGGGAAGCAGCAGTAGGGCAGGGAGGGGGCAGGATGGGGAGGAGGGTTTAGAAAAATAAAATTAACCCCTTCAATGCTTGTGACAAGGTCAACTCGTCATGGGTGTTACCTACGCTGTGCGTTTGATGAGTTGACCTTGTCACATAACAGGATTTTGAAAATTGCAGCACGGGAAATAGCAACAGCAATGATGCGGTTAAAAAACACTTACCTGCCGGCCGGCTGCCTGTCCAGCAGCCACTGCTTTTCTTCTGGCCTCTTCCTGGCTTCTTTTGTGGAGACAGGAAGCAGCCAGACTCCCCATTGCTTGGTATGCAATGCAGCACTGTGATTGGTCTGAGCGCTGTGGTTCGGCGCTCAGCCATGGAATGTGAGCCTGGGCATGTTCTCCACACAGACTGTAATGCAGCATGGAGAACATGTAAAGTGTGCATGAATGTATGGCCAACCCATTAGGACCGGGCAAACATTAAGGCGCTCTTACATAGTGCCCATCACTCCTTCCCCTGCTCTGAGAGGAAAGCAGATCCGCCTTGTTGAGATGCCGTAGCAGGAACAAATAAAATGATAATAACACAAGTTATTATAATTTAATTTTTCCCTCCCCCTAATTTATCTGAACAAGCTACGAGTAAAGGTGAGTCCACACTACAGAAGATGACATAGGCTCCAGGAGAAATGATGACTGCAGGTTTATTGTGTAGCTCAGCTGCAGAGACTCCATCCACATCAACACCAGATGCAACTGACTTCAATAAAGAAATCTGCATTCCAACATAGCAACCAATCCCACATTCCAGATCCCTTACATCATTGCCTATATGCCAGTACACTCTGCATGACAAGTTAAATATAGAACACCACATCACCTTACTCCTAATAATACACATTCCAATGAACAAATAAATAAAGAAATGACTAAATAAACAAACATGCAGATCACACTTTAGCAAAAACAATCATTAACCGGAGTGGAATTTTTCTTGTACAAAGCGGTCTAGTGACGTTCTCTTGTGCAACACGTGAATTCATGATATCATCCCCATTGGATTGACACTTAACAATCCTATTCCCGTTCTAAATTCTGTGGTTGTTGGTTTTCAAAGCATTCTTAAAAAACCTTAATAATTCTAAAAGGTTGACTGAATTTGGACTTCTTACCATCTCTCCATGGTTACTTGATCTTAACCCAATCTCCTACACTCACAAAAGTACTTTTCACAGTCTTTCTCTCATCGTACCATATTCTCCTTTTTTCATTATCTCCCTCTCTCTCTTGCTCTCTATCTCTCTGTGCTACCCACACTTTCATCCATCACACACCTTATATCAGTCCCCCACAAGGGAGTCACCTCAGTATTTGCAACCCTGCCTTTGAACAAGCGAAAAGGAGCAACACCAGTTGAAGAATGCAGTGTGAGCCTGTACACGCATACCTGCTTCCTCATAGCTACCTCCCAATTCCCACCAGAGACAACAGCTTGTGTAACGTTTCTTTTAGTACTTTCACAAATCTTTGTACCACGCCATTGCTCTCTGGGTGATATAACGCTACTTATGCGTAAGATATCTGGTTCTCAGAAACTCTTCCACCGCCCTAGAGGTAAACTGAACCCCACTGTCTGACAACAGTGACAAAGGAAAAACTTGAGCCTCAAAAGTTCTTCCAAAAATTAAATAAGCACCTCTGATTCAACAGAATTAAGTACCTTAATATCTGGCCAACAGGAAAAACATACTGAGACACATACCCATCCCACATAGGGTGAATGTATGATCCATTCAGCATTCCGTCCATCACTTGTTTGCGTAGCACTTTTCGCCCTAGGTGGGATGGGTATACCCAGACATGGCTCCCTTGCCCACTGTGCCACTGGATTCAAGCTAGCCTGGCTGAAGAAGAGTGACATACCCTATATATGAGGTGGTGTATTTCCGGTTGTTTGTTTCTATGCTGGATATTCCATAAATGTGTTTCTTCCATGTTTTCCTCAGTACAGCCATATGGGAACATTTGGTATTATTAACACTGAAGTCACAATCTATATAGAAACGTCTCAGCTACAGGTGTCCTTCTTTTTGTTTATAGGTATACAGGTTGCACTTGTAACTGATCGATCATTTATGTATGTATTCTAGGTAGAAGTACAGCAGGTAGTTACTATTGTTGTTGTCGTTCCAGGTCTCCCTCCCTGCAGTTCCTTTCCTTCCCTCACTTGATTCTCCCACTGACCTGTTCCATAACGGCTACTAAGGCTTGGGTATATCAAGAGGTGGACCATTTCGAGCAACAAACCGATCCTGAGAACAGAACAATCTGACAGGCTCATTCAAATAAGCATAAAACAAATAATTGTATATATCGGATATACTAATGAATTGACACAATATATTGTCTGGAGCACATTAGATACCAAATGTTTGTGGAGCTGATTGGGATTTCCCAACATTTTTTAGGTAAGAAACCCAAAATCTCAACAGTTCATAGTTAAGGCTCCCATGTGTGCTTTTTCTACAACTAGAGGAACAAGCGTTCAGAGTCACTGAACTATTGGATATATTTTCACTCTTCCGCAGCTTTTGTGAAACTTGTGTATATGTGCTGATGGTGGAGGAACAGAATCTGCCAACCTTAATGTATGTCTACTGGTGCAAGGAAAAATTTGTAGTCACTTGCAATAAACTCTCCTCTTGGTGTTTTTCAGACAGTGAACTTTTAATATATTCTCTCCTAATCAGTAGATTAGATTTTTGGGTATCTGAAGCCAGGTGCTACTGAGGTTGTCTGTAATACTCATTTATAGTCTAGTTCCCTCGCATCTAGGGACTGTTAATTGCACATCGTGTTCCATGATTGTGAATTGTCACTCATTCATCGTTTTAACGACGACTTTCAAATCTATACTGAGTTATGTATTTTCCTAATTTGTCTTTGGGTGTTGTGAGTTGTGATCATTTTTATTTCTTTTTGATGTCTTTGTGCCTGCTAGGTTGCTTTTATTTTTAGTAAATAATTATTTATTGGTATTTTTATAACAGTATGAAGGTTAACAACAATAAAACTTGAGCAGGGCAAAACACACACATACATCGCGTATACGGAAATGAGTGATTGTGCCCTGAAATGCATCTCAATCTCATCAAGGCACACACAATTAATTACATGCTTAGTGTTAGTAACTCTGATGTTGGTTCCTTTTTGTTGTGTTGTGTTTTTATTTTCTGTTTATTTATTAGTCCTAACCGTTCTTTTAGTAATTCAACCGTTCTGAGCATTTTCTGTTAAAGTGACCTATGGTCCGCACATTTTAGGTACTTTTCTTTACAACCTGTACCAATGATATTATTTGTATGGTGGATTTTGCAAATAGCATCTACATGAGCTTTATCTTCATGTGTGAGATGGGTCTAATTAGTGGACGCTAACATATAATACTAAATTTTAACCCTTTCCGTGCTCGTGACGGAACCGTTCCGTCACGAGCCTTGGGTGGGCTGTGCTGGTGACGGAACGGTTCCGTCACGGCCCGCTCGCCGCGCCTGTGCGGCGTGATTCCGTGCCTGCGCTGACGTTCTAAAGAGCGGGCGGGGCCGTGACGGAACCGTTCCGTCACAAGCACAGCCCACCCGAGGGCCGTGACGGAGCGGTTCCGTCATGAGTACGGGAGCGCCGCGCGGCCCCGCCTCCCCTTTAGCGCTGCAGCGGAATAGCCGCCGCAGCTAAGTGGTGAAAACGCCATGCCATATCAATTACTATAGAGTCATCACAGTTAAAGATATGGTTGAATGATGTTGCTTCGTGTGATGCCGCTGAGGTCAAAGCTCATGTAAGGTCACTTCCTGTGATATAACAGCTGGGCACATGACCTGTGATGTGACTTCCGCTACCCCTCCATTTTTGTAGAATCGACAATCATGGTGTCTGTTATCTCAAAGTTGGAGTAGTGAGAACAGTAGGGTGAGACAACATGGGCCTGGACAATCTTGCAATATCACGGCAGTAGCCTATCAAATGTTTTGTTTCTCATTTTGCACTCTCGCATATGTGGGGTGGCGATCTGGATATATTTTATGAGCCTGATTTAAACATTGGTAGTAAGCTAACTACTTAGCAACCGAAACTGAGTATTCTTACTGGCAATATAATGGCCCCCTCCCCATTTATTTGCTGGGGGACCATAATTTGGCAATGGCAGAGACTACTGCTTCTGCCTCATGGTCAAACTTCTCAGACGGCCCAATGAAGTAAGGGCAGTCAAGAGAACTGGCTATATATATCTGCCCACCCAACTTAGATCAGCGGGCATATAGCATTTTTTTATTGCACGTCACCGTCAGGCAAATCCTTGCAGTAAATGGCAGTAAAAAAACTCCCATGATGAGAGGGCATTGCTTTTTTCATTTTCAAAAACAAAAACTCACTTTGGGCTTTTGTTTTTGAAAATAAAAAAGTATTGAGACTATACAGTATGGCTTTGTCATGTTTAACATAGCTGTACGGCAATGTTCCAATACATTCACAAGAACTGCCTTGACAGAGGTTCCTGTGAATAGTAGAAATATGCTTCAGGTTTACGAACATTCCTGAATTCGGCAGGCAGTACCCTGCCAGGGTGACAGAGTAATTTACTCTATCACTCTGATGGAATATAATCCATCCACCAAATTATAAATTTGCACAGTAGTATTTCTCAGCATTTGAGGGCCCTGGAGTGTAAACTCGTGCATAAAATTGGCCTCACCTGGCTCCGAAGCAAGGGCAAAACATGTGCCTTCAAAATGATTGCAGGCGTTCTTCTCATCTCACTAACTTTGATTGTTTTTAGGTCTCGTCCAGGCAGCTCTTGCGCTGTCTCTTCGAGACTTGCTGTATTCAAGTGAATACAGAAGCTTCGTTGATTTTCTGCCCACTTTTTCAATTGGCTTCTCTTACTGTCCTTTGTAAATGGTGGCTTTTGATTCATGAATAGGCTTAGTAGTCCCTCATTAGTACCTCCTTTTCTCCTTTTGTAACCTCCAAGGAGGACTGCCCCTGTACCATGTGTTGTTACTCGGTATGTTTTATATACAGTCTGTGAGCACTACTTACTTAAATAACTTTCACCTATTGCACAGAGAACATGCTCTCCTGCAACCCCTTGCTTTTTTGAAGCAGCGCCACCACGCTTTATTTTATCTTATGTTTTTTGCTTTAACAATGGCGCCTGTGCCAGTAATGCTGCTCACACCGTCATTTTTTTATTCTTAAACCACAGGAGTTTTAAGCCATGCTTTATGTTCTTTTTTCAACCGGCATGCTTCAGGTTCAAGAATGGTGGGCTCGCATTTCTTTTGTTTTGTGTGACTTGCCAAAAGCAATCAACACACTCGCAAAACACATGGTCAACAATGATGCGAGCGCAGCTCCAGCTTATTGAAACTGTCCTAGGTTGCAGCCCATCATCCCGTCCCTCGCCAGGGTGCAGTGCTTTAGGTTTCAGCACGGCACCCGCTTTCATATTAACAACATGGGCGTCATGCTTCATATTTTACCACGCCTGCTTTTATGATTTTTTTTTATTAACCTGGCACCCACTTCACAGGCTGCCATGTGCATAACTTTTATATGCATGATCGCTGCACTTTATATTTCAGCACTGCGCTCGCTTTCATGTTGACAATGCCAATAGCTGTAAATCTCGCAAATGCGAGACCAATTGCATTGAAAATGCTTGTTTCCAATTGTTATCTCACTCGATTTGTGCAAATGGAAAGCACTAGGTAGTATACCCGTCTATAAATTGATGTATCGGTTCTGGTTGTGTCACCATCTGGGTTATTAATCGTAATATGATACCCAATACTAGAGTGAACCTCTGGCTAGGCTTGCACTGTGTACATACCTATATCAATAGAACAAATGCAAACAATTGTCAGAAGACAGTAAAGAACAGTGTGCTAGAGAGCGAAACAAATCACTCAGCAGCACAACTTATTGAGATCTACACCACACTTTCACGCAACCACCACAGTGCCATAGAGTATATAATTTGCATCCTTTGCTCTCCTACAACACACAAACTGAAGACGGCAAAAGAGCATACAATATGCATTCTTTGCTCTCCAATAATACACACACTGACGATAGCCCTCCAGCAATGCTAAGCTTCATGCAAAAATCTGGAGAAAGTGCTACCAAATTCAGCCCTGCTATGAAACCCCAACAGACACACTCTCCGGTGCCACACAATGTTCATCAGTGCATCAATTTAATAAAGCCTTGCAACCTCAACAGCTTTTACTTTACTCGTACAAGCTTCTCTCTTGAAACAAATGTGTTATACCACAGCATACACACAACATTCACCATGCCCATATATTTGGCAAAGTCTTAAACCTACAACAGCACATCCATTTCACACAACTGTATCCAGACAGAATCTGCAGAAGATGATACCTAAAGCCCACCACACCCAGAGCAAAGTTATTTTGTTAGATAGTGGGCAAATGATCAGGGCGGTAATGCACAGCAGTTCAGCCTTATCACAAATCAAACAGCAAAGTCCCATGGCACTTGCATCCATGCATCAAGTTCACTAAGTAGTCTGATATTCTCTTCTCTAACAAACATAAAGACTCCAGACCAACACGATATCCGTGAATGAGAGAAACTATAATCATGATGAGTAAATGTCAAGTTTTCAAAAGCCCTTTAAGACCATACACATTGTAGATATAAGCTATACGAATGCTCATAATATAACGTAACATAGAAAATGAAATGAGAACTTTAAATGAAGTACTCCCACTTGGAAGGCTTCTTCTTCCAGGCTGAGGGCTACAGATGCTCGGAAAATCGTAGCTGGTGCTAAGAACAGACAAAGGCCCCAGAACATTCCAGCAGACTCCAAAACCAATCCGCTTTTAGCACCTAACTGACCAAACTGTTCCACTGCAAGTTATTATCAAAAGGCTGCATCTCTCCTTTTGTTACCATGTATGAATGGATTTCCGCCAAACACTGTAGGATGCTGTGGTTCTCTGTCTGCTCTTTGGGCCTCCCAATTGCAAAAATAAACAAATAAGTAAGGGTATATTTGAATAACAAAACAATGAAGCATGGCTAAATATTAAATTCTCTCGCAGACTACCAGCTACTTATATGATGTATATTTTCACTTTAAGCAATCCCAGATAACCTAAAAAAAACAGTGTGCTTTATTGACATCTCTCGCTTTCTTTTTCATGCTCTATTGTACAGGCTGAGTTAGACTTTAGGAAATATATATATTTTTTAACCTGATAGGTTGGAAACTCTGAAAAACTTGCACATAGAAAATATGCATAGTGCATTGGATTCAGATGACAAGTTCATTAATGATATTGTTTTCAAAGTATATACTACCACTTCTTTTCACTTTGTGAAACATTTCGCAATTATAACATTTAAGAGGCTGGTGTGGGAGCATAAACATTAATAATATATCACGTTGCAGATGGACGGCAGAGAGGATGTTACTAGGCTGCTGTGTCCTAGCAGCAAGAGGAAGGGCGTGAACATCACACTCGGACCAGGTGCATGCTGAATGCACCTTACCACAGTACTGCAACTCTGATGGCTGCCCACAACACAACGCAACACAAGGCAATCCAAGGTGCAAGGAACAGCTATGTATGAAGAAGGATGTGATACAGAGCAGAAACAATGCAGGCAGTTTCCGTCATCAGAGAGATGTATGTTTCCTACATAACTGGCAGGAACATTCTTAACAGAATCCTTGAAGAAGGGCTAACATGGTGAGTATGTTTGCTTAGGCAAAGACTCCATAACCTTCCAGTTAAGAGGGTACCACAAAGGCAGGCCTTGAATCTATCTTTCTTCTCACCTTTTTCATTTCTGGTTTGGCCCAGATGGATCTGAGCACAGCAAAAAGTCCCAACGCCCAAAAGCACAAATCCCAGTGCTCCCAAGAAAGAAAAACTTTGTAAGATAGCATTGAGGAAAAGTGCAAACACTAGCATGCTGCTTGCTTTTTGAATGAATGTAATTCTCCTTACAGCAAACTTTGCCTTGGTCAATACAACCATCTCCCGTCAACCCACGCCCCAGGAACGGACAAGCATTTCTGCAGATGTACTGAGTATACATATTCTACTTTCATCTACTGATAATTCCTCAAACCCTTGCCAATCTGGTGAAAAAAATGTAAGCAATAAATAATAGAAGTACTGTGGTATTTTTTGGAGCCCTTGCAAAATTAGGTTATATAACTGAAAAAATATATGACATTTGTATCGAGAAACAACAGTGCATCACTATGGTGATCAATGAACCTTGTATTTTTCCCTTAAAAATGCTTTATCAATCAAACAATGCTTGGAGTGTTTGTATAGCCTGTTGGCACACAAACATGCATTCAAAGAAACTAAATAATACTTGTATAAAATAATATATTAAAAGCCTTCTGCAATCACAAGAGCTGCATTGGGATTGACTGGATTCAATGGGGCCTAGTCACAAAGGCATTTTAGAGTATGTAAAGTAGTGCTTGTGTAGTACTTTTTTACGTACTCTTACATGCCTTTGTAAATTGGACCCAAAAACATCTAAGGTGGGAATATTCACTGAATGTTCATATACAATACATAGAAATTGAAAATGATGTCCCCTCCTTAGACTTCTGCTAATAGGGAATGTGACGTTTTGGGGACAACTCACGAAGGCACGTAGAGTGGGTAAAACAACATTCTTGCAGTAGCACTTCCCTTACGCATAAATGCTTTTGAGAATCCATACCTTTGTCTCAATACCACCCCATCTGCCCTTTTCTTGTCTGATGGGGGTGGTGACTTGCCTCTAGATAAAGATGGCAACATCACATACACACTCTAATACAATATAAGGCATGACTTAAATATAATTTCCTTATATAATGTAAGACAATAATGAATCCTAACGTATTATATAATAATTAAAGAAGTAAATACTATGGACAGCATATCAGGCGCTGTACCTTATTGTAAAGCAATAGTTATAAGTATTATATAAGGCTCCAACCTGTTGCACTTCATGCGCTCCAGCATTCCATCTACATGTGTTTAACGAAAAGCCTTGCATACCTGTGAAATGACATAGACTATGAAGTCAACTGGAACACTCGCCATGACACCAACACACACAGCAAATATTTATACTTGGGCCAGATGCTGTGCAATATAGCACACTTATGCTGCCAACGTTACAACACACCTCTCATATCCAGGAATCTAGAACAGAGCCCAGAGGTAATCAGATACTCTGTGTTATGACCAAAACTTGTGGAGGGTTTTGGCGGTGGTCTGAGACTTTGTATTGTGCTATGCTGTGTTTGAGCAATCTGCTGCCTATCTTGTCCCGCCATCATTCTGTGGAAAGGAATCAGACATAGTTAGGACACTGGCAGAGCCCCCTTGGGCTTGTACATGGCTCACTTCCGCACATCTTACACATGGATAACGGAGCCGTCCCTCTGGGCATCCCTGAATACGAATTTGCATCGTTTAGAAGTGTGGTGGACAGGACACTCAACAGCTTTCTATGGTGACCGAGGCGCGATTTTAACAAAGAAACAAAACCACATTCTCGCCACAACTGGTAGATTAAACCAGCACAACACAGGAACCAAGCGGGCTGTTGCTGCTCCTTTTGACAACATTAAATTGCGGTTGGTGCTGAAACCGTGGTCATATCGCAGTCGATCCACAGGGGCTACGGGAGGGAGGCTCTGATGGTTGCAAAGAGCTTCACAGCCCAATAGGAACATTTACAACCTGTCAAAATTAAGCGCCAACCGCCTAAGGTAACGGATTGCAAGGCTGAGCGCCGACATAATTAGTAAATTATGTAATCTCAAAAGCAGTGTTGGAAATAATATAGAACTAAAAAAGTACTTTGAAAGAATGTAGGTCCAGTCGGACTCTCAGAAAAGTACACGTTTTCAGCTCTTTGTATTTCAACAATATCCACTGTGCAAACCGCCTTTATTATCAGTGTTCATCGCCACATAGAAGCAACATTTGGATGTCAAAGAATGAATGACCAAGTGCTTAAAATGGATATATAGAAGTGTAGGCACTCACTAGCCCAAAGTATCTGTTGACTGACTATAAATGCCAGAATTCCCATATTAAAAGTATTGGACGGATACGCATGAAGAGCTATAAAAAAACACGTTATTTTTCAGGAATTCAAATAAAATGTTGAACAGTTTGAGTCTAATTGCTCCTTGACATTGCTTCAAGCACGCGCATACTGAAAAAAACACACCTGCTGATTCAAACGTGAGCCAGTAAGAGCAACAGACTTACTTCTGCCCACAAAGCCCTCTGGGCTCCCCGGCTCCACGCGCAGTGCAGCGGGCATGGTGACCGACAGACCCCCAGGGCTCCAGCCCTGGTCCACTCGGGAGTCTGCCGAATGTTAGCAGCTCCCCGCCTCGCAGTGGGGACCCTCTGCACGCGCAGCTCCGCGGTCTCTGCGCACAGGAGACTGCCGCGCGCACATAGCACTCCTTTCTTCAGCCCGGGCACACATGCGTAGAAGACGAGCCCCCAAGAACTTCCCCGGAGTCTGGGGCTGGCGGCGGCTCTGCTTGTCTTGTGACATCCAAGGCAGTCCCCGGATTCCCTATTCACCGGTGACTCCTGCCCCGCCCCCACGCACTAATCAGCTCTGCTCCTCATCTGCAGACTCGACCACCGGGTCCTGGCCGCAGTGGGAGGAAGGCTGCCTCCGTCTGCTGTCAGCGAGGACCGCAGACAGCACAACTTCTCAGCTGTTCTCTTCCCGCACAGCTGAGGGACCTCGTACCGGTAGGACGCCTGGACCCGTCGCTCCTCCAATGTGGATGACAGTCATCTGCACTTGTGTGTACGTGAAACTCTATCTGGATCTCTTCCCTGGCGTACCTGCTTCAGCCGTGTCACCTTACGACCTGGGCTATCAGATGGGCTCTGCCCGGGGCGCCTGTCTTCCATGGAGACACCCAGTGACCGCGGGGGTCACAAATAGCTGTTTGCTTCCAATGGACAGGGGCAGGGCAATTTTTCAAATGCTTTTATCCAGATAGAATGCACACATAAATCCTGCTATACTGAAGCAAAAACACATTTAAAACTGGGTATTTGCGTATCATTGTGTCACTCTTCTATGCAATGCTGTGAACCGAATGTGGTTGTTTACAATTAAAGTAAACTGCGCTGAATGCGGTGCAGGCAGGATTAGCCATTGATGGGGCCCTCCATGATTTCAATCGTGACTTGCAGAAAATGAGATGTAGAGCATGTGCAGTCCTATACTGAGCTATTTTACTGGATTTAACGCACGTTGAGTAGAATACATATTGTACTTCTTCGAGACTGTCTTCAAAAGTAAAGAAACAGATCGTATCGGTTGAGTCAGTAAGACCGTTTCAGGGGGATTTACTCGCGCCCCTACCTTGAGTGCCCCAGCTGCATGGATTTCTGGACCCCTGGTAATTATTTTTGGTCATAACACAGATTATGCGTGTGTGTCATAACCTAGGTCTGTCTCATAGTAGTGCAGTCTTGGTAGACTGCAGGGAGTGCACCAAGCATTACCCTTAGAGTGATTGAGGGCTGCAGCCCTTTCCTGCATGTACTGAGCCACCTGGGCGCTACAACACACCCTGATGTCAGCACTTACCACCATGGCTAGGTGTGCCGGTCGAGGTGTTAAATAAATGAGGACAGACCGCTCGTGGTCAGTCCTGAACACTACTATCAGCGTCCGCCTGACTTGTCGCACGTGCTGTGCATACTTTGAGCTGCACTCCAGCTCAGTCTCACCAGATGTCCCCATCAGCACAATGGGAAAAGGGCGGCCTGCTAGCTGTAACCCGCAGTGCTTGGACACACCAACAGGCGCTCAAACACACTCCTCCCCCCGCAGCGGTATGCTTGGACACACCAACAGGCGCTCAAACACACTCCTCCCCCCGCAGCGGTAGCAGCCGCACCTACCCCAGTGCACAAGGCTGGGGAGATGCCTGGTAGCCTGCTGAGCACACAGTGCATCTACCAACTCCTACAATTTTATTTATTTATTTATTTATAAAACTTATAAAGCGCACTGTCGCCTAGCAGGCATCCTGGCGCTGGTGCTCCATAAGACATGAACGGAGGGACAACAGTAAATCAGCCAACTCAAACCATAGGGAACAGCCAAGTCTTCACAGATTTTCTGTACGGGAGAAGTTTATCCAGTTGCCTAATCTCCCAAGGTAGACTGTTCCAAAGTTTGGCTGCAGTCACCCCAAAAGATCTTCCCCCTGCCCTGACTTTTTTAAATCTAGGGACTCTCACCAGGCGTGCTGACGAGGAGCGCAGTGCCCTGGTAGGGGTTTACCATGCAAATTTAGCTTGCAGCATTCTGGGTCCAAGCCCATGCAGGGCCTTAAAAACAAGGCAGAGAGACTTAAATCGTTTTCTGAGGTTCCGTGATTCTGAACCCGTTCAATAAAGGTCGTCGTATCAAGACGATTTTGGTATCAGCGGACCGCAAATAACGAATGCGGTATGTACGAGTGTTTTCGTCATGTTCAATTGATGGATACACTGCATATTCAGAGATTTCGTTCAAACCTCCGGGTTCCATTTTGTGCTCAGCAGCCATTTTTTTGGTTGCCCTCACATAGGCCGATGACTACGGCCGAACAAGTCTTTGGGACACGTACACCTTTAGTTGACTTCTGTGTGACCTGAACGAACTGACTCCATTGCCCGAAGCTGATCTTGTTGAGCCAGTTCCTTGTTAGGCAGTTGGTCAGATAGAGATCAAAGAGCAGGACATTGCTGAGTTTATGGTACATGCACACACCCTGTGAAAAACCACATATAACAACAGGTCAAGAAACAGAGTAAAGCTATCTGAAAACCTGTGTGCTGTTGATAGGATACAATCTATGAATCCAAAGTATTCATGGTATAAGTATAAGTATAAATCTTTATTCGGTAAATTGATCACCATAAAAGACAACAATATACATTTTAAAATTCATTCCATCAAGTTATACTAGCAGCAACAACGGTTGACCATACTTAAAATACGACTCAACACTGACATAATTGATAAAACCACAGACAAGAAAAATACTCCAGGTACTCTGATTTAGCAGCTTCAAACAACTCCACTCAAGGTAGGTAGAGGCCTTGCAATCATTCCCAATGATCTTGTTCTAATGATCCAGGCACTACCTAAGAACTTTGCCACCCCGCATATCAATGGGGTAGATGATAGATCCGATGTAATCACTCGTAATGCCGAGCGATGGCACCTCATCCCCAGACCTTTACATACTGGTTTCAACCAGTTTTTCCGCGCCACTTTATACGCGGGGCAGGCAAAAAAGAGATGGGCCACAGACTCTTTAGGGGCCGCACAACCAGGACAAGATCGCAAAAGGCCGCCCTGGTTGGACCATTTTGAAGTGAATTCGCGTACCGGGAGGGTACCGTACCTTAATTTTAAAAAGAGGGACCTGTCTAGAGGCTTAGTTATCAAGTCAAAAAAGGGTTCAAGTTTCCTTGCACTCTTATACTCCAGAAAGGACTCTGTAAGTGAACCCCCTGATATACCACATAATGCTTCAGCCTGAACCCAATCCCAATATATTTTCTTGATAACCATTTTGGGCGGGGGCGCTTGAGACTCCCAAATATCTCTCAAACCCAATTGGGAAACCAATAGCCTCAAATTTTTCAACCAGCCAATTTTACACCCAGTGTCGAGTAAAATTAGCTCGTCCAGCACCTCAGCGTATTTGGCCAACTCCTTAGTCCTTCTCAGGCGAACCCAAAAAAGCAATGGTCGCAGCCTCACTATATCCTTTAGGGCACGTCTACCAAGGTCTAACCGCAAGGGGATAAGCGGAGTGGAAACAGGGAGAGCCACCACATCTCTAAAAAACTTATTTTCTGCTAAGGTTAGCTCATTTACATTGTCGAACCCCCATAATTCGGAGCCGTACAATGCAGCCGGGAGTATCTGGCCATCGTAGATGGCCATTACCGGGGACACTGGTTTGCTAATTGATGCCCGGTGCTCTCGTAAGACCACCCCCGACACTCTTTTGTGGCCCAATAGCATTTTCGCTAAGTGATCCTTCCAGGTCATTCGGCTATTTAGCCGGATCCCTAAATAGTCGAATGCCTCGACCAACTCCAAAGGAGTCCCATTAAGCAGAAAGTTGTTTTTAAAATTTTTGGAGGGTGAAAAGGCCATCAATTTGGTTTTAGTGGTGTTGATGGTTAGGCCCCTCTCTGTACAAAAGGAGGAGAAACGCTGCAGGAGTTTGTGCAGGCCTATCGGGGACTTAGCTATCAGTAAGGTGTCATCAGCAAAGAGTAGGGTCTGAATCTTTTCCCCCGCCAGGGTTGGGGCATCTGTCTCTTCTCCTCTCAGATGGTCCACCACTCCATTCACAAACAAGGAGAAGAGAGTCGGAGCCATGACACACCCTTGACGGACTCCACTCCTCACAGGTACCCTATCTGTCAGTTGGCCCTGTGTACCCCATCTGATCCTAGCGTATGTCCCCTCGTGAAGTCTTACAATTAATCTTAAGAGTGGGCCAGGAAAGCCCATACCTTCCAGAATCTCCCACAGTTTAGCACGGGGGACCAGGTCGAAGGCCGTCTTGAGATCTATGAAGGCCATATAGAGGCTCCCCTTCTTGATGGTAACTGCCTTCCAATAGATCCCAAACAGCCGAAAGACCTGATCCATCGTGCCCACCCTTTGTCGAAATCCGGCCTGCAGATGAGAGAGAATGGCTTCCTCCTCCATCCAGTCGCCTACCCTGGCGATAATGACCCTGCCAACCACTTTCTGGATTATGTCTATCAGACTAATCGGTCGGTAGTTGGCAGGGTCATCTCTTGCCCCCTTCTTGTACACTGTGACCACCTCGGTCGGCACCCTTCCATGAATCTGGCACGGGGTGTCCCTTAACTAACAAATTCATTATGGTGGCTATTAAGTTTGCCCAGGCTAAGGGTTCAGCAATCAAGAGGTCCCCAGGGATCCCATCCGGCCCAGCTGCCTTTTTGGGCGTCAGATGATTAATTGCTGCCACTACTTCGGAGGCCATGAATAAGCACTCCGTCTCCCCGTCAGGTTCCCTTCCCTCCCCACAAGCAACCAAAGGGCCAGATGTATCTTCACTGCCGCCATACAGAGATGAAAAGTGATTGAACCATTGCTGGCAGGTTATATGGGTTGCTAATGGCTGGGATTTGCCCTGTCTAGCTCTATTAATTAGATCCCAGAATAGTGTTGAGTCCCTCCTGCTGACGGCGTCTGTTATTTCCCTCCAGTGCTCCTCCTCCCACTCACGTTTTGCCAGAGCAATTGCTCTCAAGTACTCCCTCCTGGCCGCTCTAACCAGAATAGGATTCTTTGAGAGCAAGGCAACTGACAGCCTTTTCCTCTTCCCCCTGCAGACCGTAGAATACCATGGGTTGCTGGATATGGGAGGCGACCTATTAGATCTACGGGATTTCCCTTTAGAGGTGAAATAAAGACTCACTTGATCTATCGTGCCTTTATATGCAGAATCAAGTTGTAAAGAAAGGCGCGGAGGTCTAGCATCCACCCGCTCCATTGCTTCCAAGTCCCTATGCAGGGCTTCGATAGTAAATTTAATGGTCTCTAGTTGGTCTGCATTTAGCTGAGCCTTGTCCCACTTCAATCTACGATTGCTTTCGTAGGGGATGATCTCTTTGGTTAGTTTCAGCGGTGCACTCATCCCTTTCTCTTTAGTTTTTCCCCATTTAAACTTGCAACAAAGCGGATTATGATCGCTATCCTGGGTGGGTACCACCTCCATATCAATAAGGTCCATCCACATACTAACACTCATTAGAATATAATCAATTCTAGACGGGGACGATAGCCTGTTAAAAGTCGATGCACCTAATATATCAGACCGGGTCCTACCATTAAGAGCTCTTAATTTGTGCTCCCTAGTAAGGGCGTTCAGTTGGATTGCCCTAGCAGACCATTTCCGGATGGGGGGTACCGTCAAGGGGGGGGATAGACCACCTGGAGTCGTCCTCCTCAGTACCTAGTGGGTCATCACCAAGAAGAGGTTCGAACGTGCAATTAAAATCGCCACCCACCATAATTCTAGCTGAGGGAGGGCAATTAGCTAGAGCAGAATCAAGGCTCAAAATGGTTGCCGATGTATTGTCCCCCACAGTCCCTCTAGCGTACACATTAAAAAGTTCGAGCCTAATCCCCTCTATATGACCCCTGGAAGAAAGGTGCATTAAATCATTACACTGGGTGTCATTAGAGGCCATGTCCCAATCTAGGTCAGTTCTTATCCAGACTATAAGACCTCCTGCTGGTCTACCTTTCCCTCTACTTATCGCTGGGGAAAAAAAGGTTGTGTAGCCAGATTTATCAATTGGTATCAAACACCAAGTTTCTTGGAACAGGCAGACATCGAACTTCTCGATGAATTCATGCCATTCAGGAATGTCTAGTTTCCTTTTTAGCCCAGCTACGTTCCAGGAAATCAGATTTATTACCCTAGACCCCTTGTGCACTAGAGAGTACCCTTCCGTGATCACCCCCCCCGGCTCCATTCCCACACCTCTAGATTGGTGGCTATTACAAAGTTGCCTGTCGGGTTCAGCACAATCAACAACAATAGACATATCCGGGGCATCAAAATGGGGCATATTCGGGTGGATTACATTAGGGTCATCTGTGGTGACCTCCTGGGAATTGTCACAAATAATTCCTATTTGCTGGGAATCCACTCCATGTCTACCACCTCCCTCCTCCATAGGCTGTAAGCATCAATCGCAGTCCTCCATACCGCTGAGCTGCGAAAACCTGTTGAAAGTATCTAAGGGGGTGAAGGGTCTGAGATGCTCCATTGCACCATTGTGGCTTAAGTGATGACTCTGTGGAACCGTAAACCAACCAGACTGACCATTAGGGAAAAGCTGATGCTGGCCAAATACCTGATGAGTGCTATTATAACCAAAGTGCTTGGGCCATGGGGCATAAGGTTCTTCCCTACGTTTGGGGGGGTAAGGAACCGACCTCGGGTAAAAGTAGGTTAAGGGCCTCGGTATAATAGAGTTTCCTCCTCCTGCATATGGCCAATTTAAAATATAGTCCACTGCACGGGGGTCTCTAAAATTGACCACCACTAGGTCCCCGTCAATGTCTTTCCTAGTGTTACCCAACCACGGGAGCCTTCTAACATGTACAATATCTCCATCCACATTTGGGGCTATAGGCCTGAATGTCCTCAGCCAATGGATTATTTTATTTTTCAATTGGCCATAACCTTCCTTCTTATTGTCTGCTAATGGAGGAACCCCGGTCATAACTACTACATAGGGCACCGCCTGGGGTGGTATTTCCACTTGAGGTACCCTAGATAAAGGACCTCTAGGACGTCCCCCTTCCCCCTGTCTCTCGCTACTAATTACTGGGGGAGCCTTTGTCAATGGCTTTTTGGCGCCACCTTCTGTCCCTGCTACAGAAATGATGGGGGTCATTGTAGGATTTTCTTTGTGAATAGCAGGCGCCGTCTTTCCCTGATGCTGAGACGACTGTTTAGACGGCTGGAGTAGAGCAGCGGGGGTAACTACTGGGGGTATTACAGTCTCGATAGACGAGACCCCAGTACAAGGTATTAGTTGTGTTCCCCCACTCCCCTGAGCCCTGGTCACCGTGGCCATACTATTTAAGGCAGCCTCTACTACGGCCAATCTATTTTCGACTTTCCTAAGACTCTCAATCACGGGTAACAACAGAGACCTCAGTAAAAGTTCGAAATCCCCTGCAGGTGGAGGAGGAGTCGATGAATTTATAAGTAAGGGCCCTTGACTGTTATCTAAACCTGCTGTATTGGGGACCTCCACAAGCGGAGTAGCCACCGCTGGTAATGCCTCGGGTGTTACAGTAGTTGCAACTTCCATGGTTGCCCTTACATGCGGTGAAGATAATTTAGAGCCTTTGCCAAAGTCTAAATGTGAAATTTTAACTTTGCCTTTTCCCGCCCTTAATTTCCTCCTTTTTTTATTTGGTGGTGGTCCGTGTATCTGTGCAACCACTAGTTGCTTGGCTTTCAGTGATTTAAGCTTCAGGGGGGCAGGAGGGATCTGAGTAGGGGGGTCAATCACTATAGGATCAAGGGACCCACCGGGTGAAGATGTGCAGTCACGCAGTAAAAGTGGGAAGCCTTCTTGACTAACGGATTCCCTCCCAAGGTCAATTAAGTCCCCCTCAGTGAACAAGGATACAGACGCAGAGTCAAGAAAGGATCTGTTTTTCAAGCTTTCAATTGAACGCCTCCGCTCAGCCCTGCGTTCAGCCATGGTCAATTCCTTCTCCCCCTCGGACAGTACCTTGGGGAAATAATTGTCTAGAGACCCATTACGAAGTTTGCCCTTCTTCCCAGGTGACCCCCCAACAGGTAGAGTAGCCATTAACTAACCTGTAACACAAGCCTACGGAAAGAGTTTTGGAGAGTGGGCCCAGCCCGGCCTGCTCTGGCCTACGAGGGCCTCAGAGGGCCCGGGCGCTCCCGCGCGCTCCCGCGCAGCAGGTCTCTACAGTCGTTATAGGCGCTTCCTCCAATCAGGTGTGGAGGCGGGACGATGAGGGAGAGCAGCCCAGGTGACACGGGCGCGGGGTTTCCTTGGGCTCCTGGGAAACGGAGTCCACACCCCGACGCTCGCAGCCCTCAGTCCCGGTCAACAGCAAAGTAATCCTTAGCCCAGGTCCTAGGGCGACGCGGGACCCGCGAAGCGGGTTCCGCTAGCAGCAACGTTGGAAGAAGCAGGCTCCTGGTAAGCGCTGTAAAGCAAACAGCACTCCGTCCCTGTTCCTGGCCAGTTCGTGAAGTGTCCCGCGTTCTAAAACCAAGCGGGGCACTTTAACTCGACTCAGAGGCAGGGGGCGGGACGATGAGGGAGAGCAGCCCAGGTGACACGGGCGCGGGGTTTCCTTGGGCTCCTGGGAAACGGAGTCCACACCCCGACGCTCGCAGCCCTCAGTCCCGGTCAACAGCAAAGTAATCCTTAGCCCAGGTCCTAGGGCGACGCGGGACCCGCGAAGCGGGTTCCGCTAGCAGCAACGTTGGAAGAAGCAGGCTCCTGGTAAGCGCTGTAAAGCAAACAGCACTCCGTCCCTGTTCCTGGCCAGTTCGTGAAGTGTCCCCAAGTATTCATGGTGAAAAAATGTGTTCCCATCAGATACCCATCCTGTACTGCCCTACATCATTTGGGATCCTTCACCCGAAGGAAGTGGAAACGAATCCACTATGGATTAGGTAGATTGTAGCCTAATCGTATTGAAGGATGCAGTGATGTGTAGAGGAAAACTATATGTTGGTATCAGGGGGTAAAAATAGCTAGCAGTGCAAAAAGAAAGAATGCCATATGTAGCATGTGAATACGTGAATTAATATTGGGTTGTAGGAGTGGAAGAAATGAATTTTAATAGAATCCTACCCACACCCAAGGTTAAAAAACAGTGCAAAGTAGTGTTACAAATAACTACTTAGGAGTAATCCAGGTCGACATGTTTCTGCAGAGTAATAGGCTCACAAGATACCTGTCTGCTTCATCAGGACCTTAACAGAAATGTGCTACTGCTAATAAGTGTATTTTAAGTGATTAAAATCATATCACCTGAAATCGCCAGTCGAGATGATCCAGATGGTCACCAAATGAAAATGGACGAACAAGCATACACATAGAGATGCACAGAGTTAATGACGATAGCTTCAAACACAGGAAAAATCTCTCGTGATGGTGCATGTTTGCCAATCAATATTGGTCACTGATTGCTTACTAAGTCAACCTGAAAATAAGGCGAAAACGACCTTATAAAGAAAAGGTTAAAGAAAGTCCTTGTATTCACTCACCCACGATCTGGGGAATGAACTCTCCACCTCACCCGGCTACAGCTCAGGTACAAATGGAGCACCGCTCTATTGAATGTAAAGGAGAAAAACACTAATGAAAGAGGAAGAGCTTTCTGGAGCTTTTATGCTAGACAAGCCCTTTCCCCAACATGTTAAAGTTGCAGCAGTCTTGTTATCCGTCTGCCTGACGCTACAACACAGTATAGGGAAGGTCGGCTACGAAGGACTGCTGCCCTGACTGTCGCCCTGTCTTGGAGCCTTTTGACGATTTGTAGAGCGAGATAATAGACGGGTCTTCTGGCGACGTCATCAATATTTCAGTTAAGTATGAGTGGAGTGTCACCCAGTCCATAGTTTTGTTTTGGGTATCCCCTTGGGATCTTTGATTTGGGACTTGCAAGCTCCAAAGCCGAGGGACTTGTGTATTCACGAGGCTATCGTATTCGATATTCCCTTGAAGTTTGAATCTAGACTAGTGAGCGAAGATGCCTGGTCTTAGCAGACTTGGAAAGATATTTTGTTGTGGTTGTAATAGGGATTCCCGATTGGAGGACTCGTGTCCGGTGCCTCCGATTGGAACTCCGACCTATGAGCTCTATTTAAAACATGGCGTGGGCCCTATCACGTATAATGAAGTATGGATTAGATATACTAGGAAGGATGGTGTCCTAAAGTGGCCCCAATATTGTAGTTATGACACGGAGATTTTAGATAAGTTAGAAGTTAAACTTTTCAAGAAGAAAGCCCGGCCGGCGATGTTTGACTCTTTTCGCCTCTGGCGACAGGAAGCCAAACAGAAAGAAATTAAGTTAGCAAAAAGAAATAAAAGAGAGAAAGGTATTTTGATAATGCAAGCTGCTATACAGTTTAAAGATAACGAAGAAGAACAAGCGAGTGAGCAGTTGCACAGGCAACGTAAAATGGCGATTGATAAGTGTTATCCAGCTTTGCCACCTCAACAGCAAGGTGCAACGAAGGACCTTGAGAAAGATCCTTTGATGTCACATTTGTTGAGTTTGCCACCCCCTATGTGCAGAGTGCTACAGCACCTCCGCAACCTTTAGTTGTGCAACCTCCGGTTGCTTTGCTTCCTGCTATTGCACAACCGCCAGCTCCTCTTCAGTTGGCTCCTATTCCTTTGGTGCAGCCTTCTCCGGGGCCGCCGATTTTGCTACCTGCTCCGTCTCCAACTCCTACGACTTTGTCTCCTAAACTTGCTACTTTGTCTGTTATTGTTCCTACGTTGGTTTCCTCTCAGTCTGCTTTGTCTCCAGTTCTTATGTCAACTTCTCCTTCTGTTCGACAGAGAATGACTGATACTGTTACTGGTCTCTTTTCTCCTCTCTTTGGGTCATTGGGTATGACCCCTGTTTCGGCGCATACACAGTTGCGTAGCCAACTGCCTGGTCCCGATGAGCGACAAGTATTGGATCATTTAGCGCGTACATGGGTGACTCCTTCTTTAAGATATAATTTAGAGTCTGTTATGGATGTCTTCCGTCAATGGGAAGCACCGAAGCAGAGATATGTTTTCGAGAAGATGTGTACTTTCCTTCGTGAAGAATGGGAAGATGGTGATTGTTGTCGTTTAGGAGTGAGTCTCCTTCTCAGCCGTTGTTTGAGCCTGATTCTTCTGTTAGGAGGACAGTGCGTCAATATCCGATGAGAGAGGTTTCCCCAGTTTGGAGAGCGGGAGATGTGGCCGCCAATCCACCTATTCTGCCACATTTTCAGCGTGTTTGGGTACATGTTCCATGGAAGTGAGTTGAAGTCTTGGCCCTTAAGCAGACTTTGCCTGATCCACGCAAAAAACCTGCAGGGTACTATAAGGAATTATCACAGACTGCAGACTCATGTGTTATGAATTTAGCCGACATAGACATGTTGTTTGGGAATGTAGTTCCACAGCCTTTATGGGGATTGATTCGTCATACGGATCATGCGCAGGAATTAGGTGATACATGGGCTAATATTGGTGCTGCAGATGGTCGACAAGTTGGTGGTGCTAAACCTGAGCCTTTAGTTGCAGAACTCCCCAGTAGGATTATTAATTACATGAAGACGTTGATGCCTGCTATGCGTGTAAACTGGGACAAATTGTCTGCATGTAAGCAGAAGAAAGACAAAAGTGTGTCTGATTTCTTCACTAGGTTTGAAGAGACGTTTATCGATCATAGTGGCCAGGACAGAAGTACGGAAGGTGGTCAACGATTGCTTGTTGATAAGTTTGTGCATAATTTGCTTCCAGATTTGTGCACTAAGTTGAAGGATTCTGAGAGTGCTTGGGCTGTTTCGTCGTCAGCACAGATTTTGGCTACTGCACAGTACTACGAGAATAGGGATAAGGACGTGAAAGATAGAGCCGATAAAAAGACTAAAGAGTTGAAGACAAAGGTTCTTTTGCAACAAGCGTATCCGCCTCGTAATAATCAGCGCAATTATCAGCAATCTCAGCAGTATCAGAGAAACTCGCAAAGGTTCGAGTCTTCTCAGCCGCGTTTTCCTGTAGGCCCTAATCAGTGTGCGTATTGTAAAGAAGAGGGTCATTTCAAGAGTAGTTGTCCGGTACTGTTACAGCGCACGAATGGTGCTTCTGGTATGAGAGGTCGAGGTGTTCAGCAAGCTCCAAGAGGTAGAGGACGTGGTGTGTTTCCACAGAATGCGCGTTCCTTGCCTCCACAGAATTCTATGAATAGTTTTGATCAGCAGAATGGTGCGTCTGGTAGGACGGCTCAGTACTATGCGGACGACTATTATGTCGAAGGTGAGAATATGGATGGTAATGATTGTTAGGACAGCCATAGACAAAGAGAGGGAGTTGTTTCAGTTCCAGTAGATCAGAGTGGACCTTATGTTATTGTGATTACATCAGGTGTGTCAGAGCCTTTTCTGTTGGATACTGGTGCTGCGAAGAGTTCTATTATGCACTCTAAACTCCCTGGCGCACCTTTGTCTGGCTTGATGAATGGTTCAGTAGGTTTTTCTGGCGCCCCAGTTAGTAATTCGATTCTAGTCCTTTGTCTCTTTCTGTTGGACCTTGTGAATTCGAAGCACCCCTTATTCTGACAACAGGTTGTGGCGAGAACTTGTTGGGATTAGAATTGTTGAAAAGATTGTATGCAACACTGCATTGCTCTCCTTTAGGAGTACAGCTTACATTGGGTAAGAAAGTGGTCTCTCCGATGTATTTGTCTAAAGATCGACTTCCAGCTGAATTGTCTTCTCTTCCTTATTCTCTTTGGGCTACTGGTCCTAATGATGTGGGTCTTTTGGAGATTCCACCATATGTTGTAACGTTGAAAGTGAATGCTAGATTGCCACGTATTCCCCAATATCGGATTTCCAGTGATGGTGAGAGAGCACTTTTAACAATCATCTATGATCTGATTGAGAAAGGTGTGATTGAAGAAACAAGAGGTAATGTGTGCAATAGTCCGGTTTTGCCTGTTTTGAAACGTACAGATTCTTCACAACCGCCTGTATATAGGTTTGTGATCGATCTTCGCGAGGTGAATAAGATCGTAGTTCCGCAATTTCCTGTTGTGCCAGATATCACTGCTTTATGGACTTTTATTCCGGCTTCTGCTACCTAGTTTTCGGGGATTGACTTGAAGAATGCTTTCTTCAGCATCCCAATTGCCGAGGAGAGTAGGGATATTTTTGGCTTCTTCTTGGGAGGCCGAAGGTTCCGGTTCAAACGCGCTCCTCAAGGCTATTGTGAGAGTCCATCGATCTATAGTCAGAATTTGAAAACAGCTTGATACGATTGTCTTACCTGATGGTGTTGCCCTTATTCAGTATGTTTACGATTTGTTAGTTGCTGCTGACAATGAAGAGATTTGTAAAGAGGCTACTTTGTCATTGTTACGTCATTTGTCTGATTTCCATCATAAGGTGTCTCTTTCGAAGTTGCAATATTGTCGACAAGAAGTGACCTACTTAGGTCACCTCCTATCGAAGGAGGGAAGAAGATTGACCCCAGAACGAATTCAAGCGATTGCGAAAATGAGTGTGCCAACGACACAGAGAGAAGTGCGTGCTTTCCTGGGTATCACATCGTACTGTAGACAGTGGATCCCTAATTTTTCGCTTCTTGCAAAGCCTTTGATAGCTCTTACTGTTAAGGATACTCCAAATCCTATTCTTTGGACTGATGAATGTCAGAAGAGTTTTTCAGAATTGCGTAATGCGTTGTGTTCGGCTTCTGTGTTGGGTACTCCCGACTACTGTAAGCCTTTTACACTTTATGTCCACGAGAGAGAGGGATGTGCATTGTCAGTTTTGACACGACAGTTTGGCGATAAACAACGTCCATGTGCTTATTTTTCGTCGACTTTGGATCCGGTAGCTAGAGCGTTGCCGAGTTGTCTGAGAGCTACAGAGGCAGCAGCTGTCTCTATTCAACAGTCTGCTGGTTTGGTGATGGATAATACGTTGATTGTGATGGTTCCACATGCAGGAGATACTTTGTTGAACAGGACCAAGACACAGCACTTAACTAGTGCTCATTTGTCAGGTTATGAGTTAACGCTCTTAGCGGGTCATGTGCACATACAGAGATGTAATACGTTGAATCCAGCTACGTTGTTGCCGATTTTAGTTGAGACAGATGTTATTGAACAGCATGATTGCTTCCTTAGGACAGAGGAAGAAACGAAATGTAGAATAGACCTTAGGGACACTCTTCTTGCAGAGTGTGATGGTACATTATGGGTTGATGATTGGTCGTGGTAATGCGTTTGCAGATGAAGTTGCGAAAGAAACGGTGAGAGATGTAATGAGTTGAACGTATGTTGCAGGTCCGGCGAGATGGGTTCCAGATAGAAGTATGTGTGAAGATACGATAGAGAGCGTGAAGTCCATTCAAGCTGAAGCTACAAAGAAAGAGTTGAATGAATGGAGAGAAAGTACGGGTAAATTGGATTCGAATGGTTGTTGGGTTGAGTTGTCAGAGCATCAGCGATGGTTGTTACCCGATGTATATGTGCTTCTAGTGGTTACGAGGGCGCATGGAATGGCTCATATCAGTGCGAAAGGGATTTGTAAGTTGTTGGCTCCAGTATGGCAAAATGATGGAATCCCTAAGTGTGCAGAGAACCTGGTTAAGAATTGTATGGTTTGTCTGATGTACAATCCTGGTAAGGGAACTCCAACTCCAGCTGGTCATTTTGCACCTCCAACGTATCCGTGCAAGGTTTTGCAGCTATATTTCATCCACATGGAGAGGTGCAACAACTTAAAATATGTGCTCGTGGTTGTTTGTGTGTTTTCGAGATGGGTAGAAGCATATCCCCTGAAAGATAACACTGCTTTGTCCACAGCTAAAACCCTTGTCAAGGAATTCTTCCTCAGATTTGGATTGCCGAGAATGGTCTGGAGCGACAATTGGGAGTGAATTTGTGGATCAAGTGATGAAGAGAGTGTGTGATGGTTTAGGAATCCGCCAAAAATTTCATGCTGCAAATAACCCCCAATCAGCTGGTTTGGTAGAATGCTATAATGGTACTCTTAAGCTAAAACTGGCCAAGATTCAGGCAAGCTCCGGTCTACAATGGCCCGATGCCTTGCCATTAGCACTTCTCTCAACAAGAATGACTGTACATTCGCGAATGGGACTTAGCCCCTATGAAGGTGTTTTTGGTCGCCCGGCAAATATATGGGGAGTGCCGCGGCCGACCAAATTTAGTGAAATAGAGCACCCTGTATTGCTTTATTACCTTTATGAATTGACGGCTAAATTGCGTGTTTTGCACCAACAGGTTCATGACACATTGCCATAAGTATCTGAAGATCCAGGACATGTTATCGAACCTGTTTCCTGGGTTTTGATAAAGAATTTCCAGCGGACCAAGAACGATCAGCCTCGCTGGATTGGACCCTACTTGGTGCTACTGTCCACGCAATCAGCAGTGCGAGTGCGCCGTAAAAAGAACTGGATCCACGGCGTACATTGTAAGAGGGCCCCTTTGCCTCTACCGTATGACCAGTGGGTCCAGAATGGTATTCCTGACTCTGAAACTGAAACCGTGCCTCGTTTTCTGCCTTTTAGCGATGCACATTTAATTGGGACAAACTCTGAACGAGAAAGCGACGATTTTCTGCAAGAAGCTGTGCCTCCGTCAAATCGTTTGGACGCTTCCGAACCTGAACTTTTGTTCCGTGATCAGACATTGCCTGGCAAAGGCCGTTATAATTTGCGACCAAGAGTCGTGGGACAAATAAAATGAAATTCTTTTTCTTTGCTATTTTTGAAATTATGTTCTCTCCTCCGAGGAACTGTTTTGATTGATTTTTGTTTTTCGAACCGCCATCCTGGTTCAGCTGTAAGATCGCGGTGCAAAGACTTGGGAGTGCAAGCCGAAGACACAAGGTTGACGGTTCTGGTTGGTCTCAGGGCGTTCCCTGGACTGGCAGACACATTCCTTAGCACAGACGACCCAACCGCCGCGAACAGCACGGTTAGAGGATGGAGTTTTTCGAGATGGAGAGACCTGTTGAAAGAATGAGCTTCAGGAGCAAAATATGTACAGTGATGAGCAGAAAATGTTTTTTAATATTAGGTTTGCTGATGCTGTTTAGTTTAATGATGTTTCTGATGGCATATATAATATTCTCTTTCAAAGTGACTTTTGCACCCACTACAACACCTATGCCTCCTCCTACTGTTTCTTCGCATTCTTTTCACCCTCTGCCCGAACATGAATCTATTAGAAGATTGGAATTCGTCAATAATTCCTTTGTTCAGCTTCTGCACCAACACCAGCTAGTAGTGAACACGACTAATTGTTGGGTGTGTGGTCTTATGCCTCATACTACTGATAAAGGTATTCCTTACCTGGTTCTGCCTTTTAGATACAATGGTTCTGTGTGGGCATACAGAACGATGTTCATCTATGCCCGTGAAGTTTACCCCCTACGTTCTGTGAAGGATAGTCCAAAGAATAGTGCTCTAGTCAAGGGTATAGTCGATATGATTAGAGGAATTAGTTCCTATGAGACTATCCCGAGAGATGAGACACTAGCGTATATTGGATGGAACGTTACTGGATATGGAGTTATTCTGAGTGAGAACCAGCGAGCGAAAAGATCCTCTCCAATTTGGATTGTACCCCATCAGGGTCATTACTGTCTGCAAGGTAATGGCAAGAATCCGAGAGCTCAGTTAGGGAAGAGTGTTTACACTGAGACGTATGTTTTTGCATCCCAGACTTCCCCATCGTTTCTAGCAGCTAAGGGTACCTATTTTGTCTGTTACGATAGAGCGTACACATGGTTGCCCCCTGATTTCTCGGGCACATGTTTTGTTTCCTTCCTGTTGCCTCCTACATATACAGCAGCGGCAGATTACCACAAGACGAGAGTTGTTAGAGGTGTCTTCAGTAAGGAAGATACTGCAGGACAAGAATTATGAGATTTTTTGAAGGGTTTTCTGTCGTTTTGGGGACCTATGGTTAACAGCAGGAACATTCGACAGCTGACGAGAGTGGTTGAGTCCACCATAGTCGAGACTGCCGATGCCCTTAGTAACTTGACTGCTGAGCTCCAGTTGGATCGCCTTATTGTAAAAAAGGTGGGAAGCAACCAATAGACAAAGATCCTTAAGTATTGCCCGGCGGTGTCGCCTCTTTAACCCACAAAATATTAATCAATGAAGAGGCAGGCGCTGGAGACTGGAAGGCAGGAAACAAGGGTTTATTCTCTCCGGAGGAGAACACATCAGTTCGGACAGCAAGTATCGTCACGAGGTGCTCTAACTGCATCTCTGAGACCTGGCCTCTTATACACAGGTTTATTACTTTATTGCATAAAACACATCTCTGTCAACCCTTTGATGTACGGAAAGACATCCTCGGAATCCCCGCTTCAGGCCCGTTCCCACACACATTTACAGTTGAAGTCCCCACCCCGGTCACAACAGGTGATGATTCTCGCGCAGCTGGACATTCCGTCGATCCACGGAATGTGTGAGGTTGATCGGATCTCATGGGGTGGGGGCTTTGATCAACTCATGGATCCTTTGGTGAGGGAAGCTTCCTACTGTACAGGAGGGGGGGGGGTAATAACAGTATCCGCAGGGCCAGGTGGCGGCCTGGGAACGAGTAAGACAAATGGGCCCAAAAGAAAGGGGGTTTTTATCAAAGGATCCGGGATCATGAAAGGAATGGAGGGAGGTGTCGCGCTGGGAACAGGATGGGGTTCCGAGGCAGAGCTGCGTGGTAGAGGGGTGTGATTCTCATGGAAGAGCAGCGCAGATGGAGAGGGTTTATGGCCCATGCATGAGAGAGCGGGGGTGACCAGCGCGGGGGGGGTGCTTGCTTGTGAGGGCGAAGAGCCGTGCTGGGGGTCAGCGGCGTGCAGAGGGTGGTTCTGACCAAGGCACCTAAAAATGGCGGGTGTGCACGACAAAAAGTGTGGCATCGGGGGAAAGGGCAAGATGGCGCAGATAATGTTTACCAAACCGTATTAATTTTCCACAGTCCTCCCTTTAACATTCTCAAGACATCTTGCTGGCCTATTTCCTATCCATGTCTACTGTGGCAGTCATAAGTAAAGAAGTAGGAACCCAGGCGAAGGAGCCGTGCATAAACATTACATTTAAAATCTTTCATCTTAGGAGGCGGGCCCATCGTTAAGCTCGTTGCAGGAAAGTCATAGTAATGCAATATCGGACAAAAATGATTCTGTAGTGAGAGCGTTGGGTACATTTCATGGATGCTTATAGTCATTCGGAATATGAACTGATAGGTTATTACATATGTAAGTTCATTTCGTACTCGGTTGGAGCATAATCAATACAATGGTGGCTGGGAGAGAAATGAGACGTAGTAAAAACGATAATCAGGGGTGTCACTGTTCGAAGAGGCGGGGTGTTGCTTTTTCCAGTGTCTTATTGTCGTGGACCATTATTAGTGAGTTCTCAGCATTCTTTGTCGTCTTCTGTTGGCACTGTTGAGCACCGGCGGTGGAGCTATGCGTTCAGCTCTATTCCAGGTCCTGCGTTGCAGGGCATGACCTTTTCCTCGTTTTTCTGGTCAAAAAGGTCCTTTTTCGCCCTGTGTCCTAACTATTCTTTCATGGGTACCTTAGACAGGGCACCCAAGTTTCATTTTAGTTTGCAACAAACCCTATTCAATCTGACTGCAGTTTTTCTTTTTCGAGTCGATTGTCAAAGAGTTCAGGTGGAAGAAGGGGGTGTGTGGGTAGTCCTTATGGTAGGTCGGGGGAAGAGGGGATGGAGCAGGGCCAGATCGGGAACAGACCAGGGGGACGGAAAATTTCAGGTAGGTGGGCCCATGACCGGGCTCAGAGGGCGGGGACTTTTCGGCACATGTTGATCATCGAGCAGGGGCATCAGGTCAGCCCTTTCCTTTCATTTTGTCAGAAACAGTGCCTCGTCCTGCGACTCCTTACTGTTGCTGTCCCGCCTTGGTCAATGTCGCAGATGTTCCACGATCTGCAGTCAGGCCGCGTGCTCCCACATCCGGTCTCTCTCTCCTCCGACAGTGGTACCCTTAAATGAGTTTGAAAAGACAGTCTTTAGAGAACTGGCAGAGGAAGGTAATCACATAAGTCTATTTCTCTCCCAACTCCAAGCAACTGGGGAAACATCCGTTACATTGGGGTTTACAACCAACGTATAAATAATTGATGATAGGTTTGCTGGATTCCCTACAACTTTCCATCGTAACTATTTCTTTGGCGTTTGTTAGTATTACATTCATTGTCGTGGTACGAGGTCTGATACCTATTCATTGCATTTTGTTTATTACAGTCACGTCAGTTCTTCTGGCAGAGACCCACTTTTCTAGTACGAGTCTTACAAAGCTATACCGTTCTTCAGGGCTTTGTATTTTACGAAAAAGTGCAACGTGCTATCACCATGGCCTGATAGATATCTTTCTGAGGAATGAACATAGGCTAAACAATTTTCCATTATATCAATGCATCCTATCTTTCAGCTAAACATTTTACTTTCAACAGGGTTTACTGCAACAATTTCTTCATTTCGATCTAATCTTAACTTCGCAAACATCATTCCAATTTCTACATAGTCTCTTACAACCTAGCTACTTCATTAAAAAACGGGGGGGGGGGCTTGCGATAACTATTCAACTCATCCTTGGGGTGACCGGCGTCTTATGGAAAACAACTAGGAACATAGCAGACTGGGGTGAGGGACTATCGTCTTGCTTTGTGTCATAAGGGCGTTATCTAGCAGAAGGCTACAGTTCAGTTGGTAAGCGTTCAGGGACATTTCTCGAATTTCTAAACTCTGTAGTTTGTTCATCAACAAATCATTTCTAGGAACAACGGCTGGCCTGTGTCAGTTGTAAGTCGACCCATCTCTTACAACCGGGGGTGAGCCACATTTTTCAAACTCTCGTCCGGGGCAGCTGATACAAAACTGGGGGCGCTCTGGGAAGACGGGGATGCTTCGATCACTTTTACTGTTTTGGGCATTGGGACAATTCGGGACGGGGAAGGTCGCATTGCCTGAGGCATTTTTATCATAGAAGCCACTGACATGTAGTTCCCTTATTACGGGTCAGATTAGGGAACCTCAGTCGTCCTACCTGTCCTTTCCTTTTTGGCCAATCTAGGTTTCATCAATATTTAGCAGAAAGGAGAGGTAGTAACATGGTATCAATGTGATTTTATTTAAGACAAATTTGTGCAAATACTTGAGGTATTTGGAGCCAATTGGGTGGTGCACCAGGGATGGTGGTTCGCCAATTAGGTGCCAGTCGTTAGGAAGAGTGAGAGTGTGGAGGAGAGAGAGAGAGAGAGAGAGAGAGAGAGAGAGAGAGAGAGAGAGAGAGAGAGAGAGAGATGTGCAACAATAGGCTAAACAGTACACGTGAGACATGGAGAGTGGCCGTGTACTAGGATAGGCTATTCAGCGCATTACACAACATGAGACATTACGGGTCTGTGTTAGAATTTAGAAAGCATGCAGTTTGGGACGGACGAGCATTAGGCCGGGTACAAAGGGACATGCATTGAGTAAAAGGCACCATTGTGTCGCACTTCTCGCACTCTCGGTCCTTTGCCTAGTTAAGTCAATGCTTCAGTCGCATAGAAAGCATTTTCTTATAGTTTCAGACATACGTGACATGTGCTCATTCACGCAACACGGGTTAGGGGTGATCGCGTCCCATCATATCATACAACTATTGGCTCTTTCGTTACAAGAGTAGTTCGTGGGTGTCCTTAGGTGCCACCTTGCAGCGTTAGTCCGCTTCATGTATCAGACATGGCGTGGCTTCAGATCTTCACTATACCCCAGTTGTGATTCCGATGTAACCTGTAGGGGGAGAAAAAGAGGGGAAGGGAGGGGGGACAGCATTCGAGCATATCAAATGTACGGGCACGAAAGTCCTTTACTTACCACATACTCGTCTTATCTCCTCGGGATGTAATCCCTGGGGTCTTGGTTTCTGAAGCCGGGGGCGGGGGGGGGGGGCGGGCGGGCAGTATGGTAAGGATGGCGAGCGATAGGTTGTTCATGAGGGAGACGGTCCGAGTGTGGCATTATAGGCCGTGTGTAGGGAAACGTTAGAAATCAGAGGCGCTTAGTGCGAGGTATCTAGTTTGGAGATGTATCTAGCTATCGGGATCCTTAAATCATTTCCAATGCTGCGATGTCCTAAGGTATACCAGCTCTTCGGTCAACCCTGTTCCCTAGTACCTTTGAGTACCATACCCTTATAACATTTTATCATTTATACCGCTTCACTTTACCCGTTCTCAGAAGTCGAGGTCCTTCTCCATGCGTTTGTTCCTGAGCCAGTCGCACATTTGGAGGCAGCGTATCGTGCCTTAGATTCGATCATCAATCCGGGGCTGAGCAACCATTTTCTGATAACCTTAAAAAGAGAACAAAACAGAGCGCACAGAAAAACCCTCCCGCTGATCCCACATTTACAAAAGTATGCGATACCTGTTCATAGTTTGAAAAACCTTTATTTGCACAATTGTTCAGCATGTAAATATGAGAGTGTAATCGTATTTGGCCGGACACGGCGTTGGCTGAAGCGCGTACAGTAGGGGGGGGGGCTATTTTGCAGCATTAAAAACATTTTAAAAGGGTTTATTTAGTTATTTGCAGGAAACTAAAAACATCTATCAATAGTTGAGGGATCAGGGGGCATTTATTTCATAATTGGAAGCATAGTCAGGCTAGTTGCAATCAAATTTCCTAGATGCATACCGTGGGCGTGTGTCATAAGCGGCGTTATGTATCAGTTACAACAATATCATAATAAATCGTACATTGAAACCAACATTTTAACGGGATCCTTTTATATGTTCGCCAAGTGAACCCTCCCCCTTTTTCGTCAAGTGTACAAAGGATCATATACATATCTCAGAACATCAAGTCTTATTAGCTAAAAAACACCACGAGGTGTTCGTGAGTTCCTATTGACACCGGCGCCATTTTGGGCGAGGCCGGGTTAGTCCGGAAGTAGCATCAGGGACAAAAAAGGTTTCCAACAACCGGCGGTTGGACCAGAGTCCCTTTCGGCAGTTCAAAAAAGACTTGTGCTAACAGAAGGGGCAGGCAATGTGGACCATCAATCAAAAGGGGAGGGAGGCAAAATCTCCCCTACCGGGTCACGTTGAGGTTCAGCCGGAACTTGCTCGAATTTGTTAGCCCACAATGTTTCTGGATGGTTCAGACTGAAGCTGGCGCTGACACGAGAGCACCACCATCTTGTGGCTACGCCTACGTCGTGGTCATTTCGTTAGTGATCAAGGCAGTTGTTCCCCACCGGAAGCCTGTAGGGGCCGAGGGCTCCTGGGACTTTTGTAGAATCTTCAAGGCCGTGGGGATGCTGTCGGAGGTGGGGACTCGTGCCCAGGTGGGCAAGCGTCCGAGTTACGTTACTGGTCAAAGTTACTCTAGCGGCATAGATCCGGCTTCCAGGGGACCCAGACGCCATTTTGAGACCCCGCAGCAGCCGCCCTTCGTCGTGTCTGCAAGAGTGGATGAGACTTCTTGGGGCGAAAAATGGAACACCGTGCCGTAGGAGCAGGACATTCGTCTCGGGGCGCTAGGGTGCAGCTGTGGTGCCTCCACCTGGACAGGTGAGGGAGGCTCGTTCGCGCCGCCTCTCTCTCCCAGTGCACCCCACACCGTCCCTTTGCGCAGGTATACATGATGGCCACCCCACATCCCGTGCTCCACAAGTACACTTGAGGGCCATCATATGTCTCGTGCTCCGCAAGTATGGTTGCTGGCCATTCTATGTCCTGTGCTCCGCAAGTATGGTTGCTGGCCATTCTATGTCCTGTGCTGCGCAAGTAGGTTCGTCGCCCGGCTGGAGGATTTCGGCGCCGGGCCGGGGCTGGGAAACCTCCACCTGGGGAGGCGAGGGAGGCTCATTCGCGCCGCCTCCCTCTCCCAGCCCACCCTGCACCAATTCTTCAGCGGAGGTATTTGTGATGGCCGGACCAGGAGATACGAGGGAGGGGGTCATCTGCATCCGCCCCCTCCCTACTCGTGGCCCGGGGGACGCCGCCCCAGGAAGAAGAGGATGGGACATGCCGGGCCCATGGTGCCTCCTGGACATCCCACCGGCGACCTCTTCGATCGATGGCTGTCAGCAGGACCCCGCCCCACAGTGCTGTGTGTTTCACCTTCCGGATGGGCGTGACCGGTGACCTGCTGCATTTCGGGAACTTCCGGAGTGGGGGTAGGTATTCTTTGTTCATGTTTTTTTTAATTTTTTTATATGGGGCGTGGTAGGAGACGGGACAAGCATGCCTGGGTAATGGGGGGCGGGGTGTCCACAAGAACAGTTTTCCTGAACGGGGGGCTGTCTATGCAGGCCTGTAATTGCTTTTGTCCACAGAGTGGGGGGCAACAGAGAGTAATCAGTCCCATTGCACTCAAAGTTTGAGTTCATTAATGGAATGTGTACTAATCTGTCCGAAACTACTCTGTGTGTTGTTCCTGTATGTTATCCGAAAGGGTGGCTTTTGTGTTCAGGAACAGTAGCGGTAGTACGGGGTTCGTCACCGGGTAACCTAGAGCTTGACTGGGTTTCCCGTCTTAGCGTTGTTTGACCTATGAGAACTCAAACATGTCGCTGAAATCTGTCTGGCGAAATCTGTGCCATCGGGCGTAATCAAACGTGGTGGTTCTATCCGGCCTGTCCGTGTCAGTCTGATTCGTCTTTGTCTCACGCCTTTTCCCTTTCTGCCGGCCTGTTATTTCTGTCGGCCCTCTGCTCTTACCCGTGTTCAGTAGAGTCGGGCATTGGGCTTTCCAGTGCCCGGAATATTTACAAAAAGCACATTGATTTTGCCCTAAGTCTGTTCGTCCTGCGCGTAGTGTCGGGGGATTACTTTCGGGTCATTGTGTCTTGGGGTTGTCCTGTCGGTATATCCCTTTACACCGTTCCCTTCCTGTGTTTACTCCTTGGAACCGTGTCGCCGCTATCCCTTCCTTTGGCCTACCAGATGCTTGGAAGGTTGTCTGTCGCGTTTCTTTACCTACTCTGACTTCGTCTCTTTTCTTTCGTTGCATTGCTTCTTTGCGCCACATACCGAGACTGTCGAGCATAATAGGCGTTGTCTTACTACTACAAAGGGCTATTTCTAACGTTTCTATTTTATCAAGGTCGAAGGATCCTATCAGTGGCCACTGTTTCTCTTGGTTTTCTTTGGTATACTTATGCCACAGCTTACTATAGGCTATGGTAACTAATCCATACTTTGTGAACATGTCTTTATTAGGGGTGCCTTCCAGCGGAGCTAGATGGTCCACCTCTAATAAACGGTCCGGGTTGAACCAGCTACCAATCAGTGAGGAGAAGATAGGCATGACAGATCACTATGGGGACAAAGGTCCGCGTTACCTATCCTTCACTACCTGCAAAGACTAGACAGAATATTGCTATTCTACGTTGTTTGCAAATAGTGAATATCTCAAAAGCAAAATCTATTCTGACAATAAAACAGGGAGCTACCCTTACAATCAATCAATCAGTCAATCAGTCAATCAATCAGTGGGGAGAATAAGTAGGCCCGCAAAGGTCTGCGTTACCTACCCTTTCACCATCTGCAAAGAGGGAATCTGTTCTTTCCTGTTTGTAGACAGAGAATCTCCAGAAAACAATCCGCGAACGGTAGTTCGGGTTCAATCAATTAATCAGTGGGGGAGAAGGAAATCTCCAGAGAACAATCCACGAACCGTAGTTCGGGTTCAAACAATCAATCAGTGGGGGAGAAAGATAGGCACGATGGATTACAATGGGGACGAAAGTCTGCGTTACCTATCCTTCACTGCTTGCAAAGAGAGAGAGCCTGTTGTTTCTCCGTTTGCAGACAGCGAATCTCCAAACGAATCAACAAAGAGTAATACTAGTATTTTCCAAACAATCAAACAATCATTTCGCAATTCGTCGTGTTTACACGACCTTACCCGGACCACATGGGCTGTTTCTCGTCTTCCGCGTCCAGCGCCCGATCGTCCTCCAATCTCCGATTTTGCCACGGCACTCCTGATGGTTCCCAGTCAGGACCTTAGATCACTCGAGAGAGGTCGATTCGGAACCAGTGAAGTTCGGATAATCGGCTGCCAGACGAGGGTCTATTGGGCAGGAGCTCTCCCGATCGTTGCAGTCGTTCACTCTGTCATCAGGACCTCTCCCACTGGATCCACGTGTCGCTGATGGGCCCCATGTTTGGGACGCCAATTGTAAAAAAGGTGGGAAGCAACCAATAGACAAAGATCCTTAAGTATTGCCCGGCGGTGTCGCCTCTTTAACCCACAAAATATTAATCAATGAAGAGGCAGGCGCTGGAGACTGGAAGGCAGGAAACAAGGGTTTATTCTCTCCGGAGGAGAACACATCAGTTCGGACAGCAAGTATCGTCACGAGGTGCTCTAACTGCATCTCTGAGGCCTGGCCTCTTATACACAGGTTTATTACTTTATTGCATAAAACACATCTCTGTCAACCCTTTGATGTACGGAAAGACATCCTCGGAATCCCCGCTTCAGGCCCGTTCCCACACACATTTACAGTTGAAGTCCCCACCCCGGTCACAACAGGTGATGATTCTCGCGCAGCTGGACATTCCGTCGATCCACGGAATGTGTGAGGTTGATCGGATCTCATGGGGTGGGGGCTTTGATCAACTCATGGATCCTTTGATGAGGGAAGCTTCCTACTGTACAGGAGGGGGGGGTAATAACAGTATCCGCAGGGCCAGGTGGCGGCCTGGGAACGAGTAAGACAAACAGGCACAAAGGAAAGGGGGTTTTTATCAAAGGATCCGGGATCATGAAAGGAATGGAGGGAGGTGTCGCGCTGGGAACAGGATGGGGTTCCGAGGCAGAGCTGCATGGTAGAGGGGTGTGATTCTCATGGAAGAGCAGCGCAGATGGAGAGGGTTTATGGCCCATGCATGAGAGAGCGGGGGTGACCAGCGCGGGGGGGTGCTTGTGAGGGCGAAGAGCTGTGCTGGGGGTCAGCGGCGTGCAGAGGGTGGTTCTGACCAAGGCACCTAAAAATGGCGGGTGTGCACGACAAAAAGTGTGGCATCGGGGGAAAGGGCAAGATGGCGCAGAGAATGTTTACCAAACCGTATTAATTTTCCACAGTATGACTCTTCAGAACAGAGTTGCGTTAGAAGTCATACTTGCAGATAGAGGCGGGGTATGCAAATTGAGTCAATCGAGCTGCTGCTTTTTTTATTCCAGACAACGCTCCAACAGTCTACCAAGCTATTTCCAGGCTGCATAAGATCTCCGAGTCTGTACATGTGGACGAAGGAGATTGGTCGTTAATGGGATGGTTTTGGGGATTGTTATCCACCTGGGGATGGAAGATTCTGATGATCATTGGGATGGTTTTAGCTATCCTTTTCCTGTTCTGTCTTTGTGTACAGTGTGCTCCTGCTATATGTGGCCTGTGTGCTACTTCGTGTGCAAGGAGACCTGTCCAGAGAAAGTTACTAAGTACTAGGATGATGCTACAGCAACATCTTGATAATCTGATGAATATAAACCTGGATTCAGACTGACATAAGTTTGGGTTTATTGCCTATGTAAGGGCAAAAGGAGGGTCTGAGGTTCCGTGATTCTGAACCCATTCAATAAAGGTCGTCATATCAAGACGATTTTGGTATCAGCGGACCACAAAATACGAGTGCGGTATGTACGAGTGTTTTCGTCATGTTCGATTGATGGATACACTGCATATTCAGGGATTTCGTTCGAACCTCCGGGTTCCATTTTGTGCTCGGCAGCCATTTTTTTGGTTGCCCTCACATAGGCCGATGACTACGGCCGAACGAGTCTTTGGGACACGTACACCTTTAGTTGACTTCTGTGTGACCTGAACGAACTGACTCCATTGCCCGAAGCTGATCTTGTTGAGCCAGTTCCTTGTTAGGCAGCTGGTCAGATGGAGATCAAGAGCAGGACATTGCTGAGTTTATGGTACATGCACACACCCTTCTATCTTGTTTCTCATCTGTTTCTGTTCCTTCTTTTATGGCCTATTTATGGTTTGGGTTGAGGTCCTTTTATTATGGGTTTTGTCCGGCCTTTCCGAGCAAGAATGTTGGATTTTGCCTTGTCATTTATGGTGGGCTGGACAACTGAAAGTTGGCTTGTCGTTATGCGATATCTTTTGAAATGTCATTTGGTGATTGGACAGTTTGTAAATAATTGATGCTAGTCAGGAATGTGTTTTGTGGCATAAAAGACGATGTCTCGCAATACTACAATTGTACAGTCTCTGACGAACCACCTGTGTTGTGCTTCGTAGACCTCTGTTCCTGGTTGCAGCCAATAAACTTGGTCTTTGACGTCACCGAGAAGTATCCTGTGTCTCTGTATTCCAAGACAGGTGAACCCGAAGTCATTGGGCGTGCCCCTGGCGCCGCTGGGTTCTAAAACCCGGTTCTTCAATTCTCTGCCTAAGGGGGAGCCAATGGAGTTCGGACAGGGCCAAGGATGCTGATGTACTTCTAGGCCACCCCAAGGCCATTCTGGCCGCTGCTGATTGAATTCTTTGAAGCCTATCAAGCAAAAAACTGGGAGACTCGAGCAGAAGTGCATTGCAATAGTCGAGTCTACTCAGAATTGTACATCTGGCCACCAGGGCTCGAGCAGAGGAAGGCAAAAGTGGCATGATCTTGCGAAGGGACCTAATCAGGGCAAAGCAGGAGGATACCGTTTTTGCAACCTGAGCCTCCATAGACAGCTTGTTGTCCAGCATAACACCTAGGTTACGCACTGTTTTAACAGGAGAAACCCTAGTGGCATTTTCTGGGGGCCAGAGATTATCAGGAAGAGAGTGTGAAATCTTGCTCCCCGCATAGAAGAGCAATTCAGTTTTACCTGCGTTGAATTGCAGGGAGTTAACCTGTAGCCAGCCAGCAACATCCCTCAAACACTCATGGAAAACCTCAACCGATATTGAATCCTCCCCCTCAAAGGAGAGGATCAGTTGGGTGTCAACCGCATAATTAATCGTATTGATCTTATAGGAATTAATCAGGGAGACCAACGGTTTTAAATAAAGATTAAACAAAATAGGGCTGATTGCCGAGCCCTGAGGAACCCCATGTGGTACTGGAAAAAACGCAGATTGAAAAGGGGGGAGGGCCACAGCCTGCTGTCTGTCCTCAAGAAAGGATTGGAACCACCGCAGGGCACATCCCCTCACCCCGGCCTCCTGCAATCTGCGCAGGAGGATCTCATGATTTACCGTATCAAATGCGGCAGACAGGTCGAGCAGGATCAAAGCGGTTGCTTGACCCCTGTCTGCACGCATTTGAAGCTCATCCATGGCCGTGACCAAGGCCGTCTCTGTCCCATGGGCAGGGCGAAAGCCGAATTGCAGATCCTCCAGCAGCTGGTGTTGCTCCAAATGTTTAGACAATAAAGAACTGACCCTACGTTCAACAATCTTTGCAGGGAAAGGAAGCAACAAGATTGGTCTATAATTCTTAGAGCACTCTGGGTCCAGCGAAGGTTTTTTCAGCAGCGGGGATATCAAAGCTTGTTTCCACCGAGCGGGCACAATGCCGCTGGTCAGAGACTGGTTGCAGATCAGGCGAAGAGCAGGGAATAATTCCACCTCATACTCCTTCCAAATCTTGTGCAGGACCGGGTCCATAGGTGAACTGGAAGAAATGTCCCACACCAGCCTCCTAAAGTCCATCCCTGATAATTGCTCCCCAGGCTGTCGACAAGGGCCAATGTCCCTGCTGAACGAGGTCCGGTCCATCAATACCTGGGAGCAGCTGGGCACAGGGGGGGCTTTGAGATCATTGCTAATGACCTCGATTTTTTCTCTGAAGAACTTGGCCACGTTCTCACAGAGTTCCTGCGAGGGGGGTATCGAGTTCCTGGAGCAGTCCGGGCTGGTGAGGCTGTTAAGAATATTAAAGATGCTCCTAGAGCTGTTTGAAGCGTTACAGATCGTAGAGCAAAAATACTCTGCTTTAGTGTTATGGATCAGGGTTTTATACTCAGCCAATTTAAGCTTCCAAAACAGCCTCTCTGAGTCGTTATACCCCCGCCGTCATTTCCTCTCTGCCTGTTTACAAGCTAGTTTGGTGGATTTCAAGGTATCATTAAACCAAGGGGCCGAGGCTCTGCTTTTGCATCTAAGTTTTTTTAACGGGGCATGGAAATCTAGCGCTGTGGTAATCCTAAGGCACAAAGCGGCAACGTTTTCATCAACCTGCTTGTCCAGGGAGAAACAATCTCTGACCATGAACACCAAGTCTGACCCTCGCATTCGTGCAAGGGTCTTCCAGTCCCTGAACAGAACATCAGTAGTGGGACGCACCCGTCGAGTTCAGCCAGTATTGACGTTAACATAAAATTTGATTAAAAAATGATCGGTCCAGACCATCGGTAGTGTATTCCCCATATGCAGCAGATGCGGGCAGGAGAAGAGAAGGTCAAGGCAATGACCGTCCTTGTGAGTAGCACCCACCACCTGCTGAACGAGGCCCAGATCCTCGCACAAGTTGAGAAGATTGCAGAACCCTCCATCTAGGGGACCGTTTGGCCATAGATTAAAGTCCCCTAAAATTAGCAGATTATTGTGGGAGGCTGCCATGTTCGTAAAAGTAGTTAGCAGAGATTGTTGTAGACCCGTAAAAGCCCCAGGAGGTCTATAGCAGATAACCCCAGTGGCGATAAGGCTAGAGGCATTCTTTATAGTCAGGCCCAGTAGTTCCACACCGACAACTGAGTCCATCTCAATGGTCCCGACTAGCCAGGGGGCCCTGTAAATAATCCCCACCCCACCCCCCTACCATTGGGTCTAGGGAGATGAAGGATTTTACAGTCTGGCGGACAGGCCCAACCAGGCTCAATCTCGCAGTCAGGGCGAGTCCACGTTTCAGTCATAAATAAAACATCAAGCTGATGTGATTCAATTAGCAATTGGATTTCCACACAGTGTTTTGGCAGAGACCTCACATTAAGGAGTCCGCGAGAGAGAAGGCTTCCACCCAGGAAATCGCTCAAAGGAAGAGCTGAGTCAGCGAAGGCAAGATTGCCCCTGTCGGCACAACATTCCCCTATATTGAGCAAGGTTTCCCTGGAGTAATGCCGAAGAGCCATCTCTGAAGAGGTCACCCTACCTTCACCAAAAAGGGCAGCGTGGCTGGCGCTGAGCGCTACCCTGGCGTGGACGGGCGCAGACGGGCTTGCCTTTGGCGCGCCTTCCAAGTGCCACCCAAGGGTGAAGGCCCTTACCGCGCTTCTCCGCAAAGCGTCACTTACAGTGGGTAGGCCCTCACCGCACTCCTTTACACATCAGCCTCTAATGAGGGACGACCATCACCGTGCTCCAGCGTACAGCGCCATGTAGAGTGGGAAGACCCTCACAGTGCTCCACACAGTGCCTCCTGGAAGCGGAACACCTTCACCGAGCCCATACATCAGTGTCACTGCTGTCTGCGGACACAGGAGCTCAACAGAAAGAACAGGAACACATATATCCAGAGCTGCCAATCCCCACCCATATCTGTTTACTGCACCTGTGATAGGGGATAATGCACAGACTGCAGAGCCCCAAGGCGCTGGCCCAGGACACAATGTGGCACCTGCAGGTGTGGCCACTCATTCTGATGTGGGGTCTCAGGCACCATTCAGGGAACTGGCAAGCCGGGATACCGCTGACCCAGGTGGAAGATCTGGGTGGGGCGGCTGAAGAACTACTTCAGAGCCACCAGGGAACGGGATAATGCAGTAAAGAGGTCAGTTCTGCTGCTTTTTGTTGGTGAGGAAATATACAAACTGTTCCAGCACTTCCAGGATACAGGAGACTATGACCTTTATGAAGTCCCAATAACTGCCCTCAATGCGCACTTCGGCCACCAATTAAACCCCGATTTCGAACATTTCAAATTGCGGTTAGTCCGAGAGGGAGAGTCCATGGACCATTTTTACTCCTGCCTTCAGGCTCTGATGAGCACCTGTGCAGACCACAACCAACAAAAAGAGGTCACGGCACAGCTCATACAGGGTTGCAGGTCAGCCAACCTAAGAAGACTTATCATCAGGCAACCTGGCATCAAACTTGCTCATTCTTGCCCATACGTATGACTAACCCAGTGGAAAGGCTGAGGAAATAGAAATGGAACTAAACTAAGGGGAAGGACCATCCTCCAGCACCAAAATGCCAGCCATCAAAACAGAAACAGTGGACAAGATTCACACCAAATCCCCATCTCACAAGGGGAAGCTCTGGGAAGACTCAGAAACCTTATGCACAAACTGTGGGATGAGACCACACCCCTTGGAAACATTTCTAGTGGCAGGGCACACATATTTGGTGTACAAAATGCCCAACCACTTGGCGAGAGTCAGAAGGAGCGGAAAACTGGGGCACCAAGCACATGGCAGAAGGCCACCGACGAAGGTCATTTGCCACCTGGCTGTACCGACCACTCACATCCCAGCAGTAAATGCGGAGAGTGGTGGAGAGAAAAGGAACTTGAAGATGAGGACCCAGAAGAAGAGGGCCATTACATGTAATGGGGTGACCCTGTAACCCTCAGAACCTGGGTGGGTAATAAAGTGAATAATAATGGTTCTGTCGGACAGAAATACACAGTGATATAGTATTTCAATAATATTTTTTGTATACTTCATCCCTAATCAGGATACAAAGACAGTGGTACTTATACCAATACAATCAAACACACTGACCACAAAGTAAAAAATGAAAGTACATTTTTACTCATACACTTTCATATTTCGAATTTGAAACACAAATTACTCCAGTTGCTGTCCCTAAAACACACTTAAAACATACATAACACATAGATTTTGTGCAAAAATGGTACACAATTAAAACAAGTAAAATTGTTAATTCATATACTTATTGGCAGCGACAACTATATATATAATAATCTAGTAGGTACATCAATTTAATCTTGGTTCCTAAAAGATTTTGGATAGTTGGTTTGTGTAAGAATGGATTGCGTCGACGTTTCGACCCTGGTGGACGATGCGGTGATTTGGCGCATCAAGGACGGGTCTTCATCAGGACTGTATATATGTAGGACAGCCTGAAGAAGAGGAGGCATTTCTCATCTCCTAAGCAGCCCCAAGAACCGGAGAGCGGAGCCCACAGCTGGTTTGCAAAGTCACAATCACCTACACAACAATATAGGCCCTCATTGATATGGGGGCATCCATTAACTTGATAACCCACCAACAATTTCAGCAACCATGCCCACAGCCCACCCTACGACCGTCCCACACTAAAATCTATGCCTTTGAAGGCAAATACCACTTTCTCTGGTGGGAGCAATGAATGCCACCATCAAACATGATGACAGAGAAGAAACAACCATTTCAATGTGACAAAGGATGTAGAAGGGACTCTGATTGGCTGTAACACAGCCGAAGACCTAGGGTTGGTCTCCTCCGCCAGGGAAGTCCATGACCTGCAGATGGATAACCTCCTTGGCTAATTCCAAAGCTGTTCCAAGGAATAGGGTGTCAGAAAAGGGCTACAGCCAAACTACACATTAATAAGACAATACAAGCAACTGAGCGCAGACACCAAAGAATACCATTCCACCTATGAGACCAGGTTGTAGCGGAGTTGGACAAACTGGAATGCATAGACGTTATCGAAAAGCTCTCAGGGCCCAAACCGTGAGTCTCTCCTCTGGTCATAACCGAGAAAACCAAGCAACTGGAGGAAATGCGTCTCTGTACAGACATGAGACTTCCGAAAAGGGCGATCTGCCAAGAGCGGCACATCACCCCAACAATGGATATCATAGCAGGTCTGAACGGTGCAAGGTAGTTTTCAAAGCTCTATTTGGATGCAGGATATCACCAACTGGTACTCCACCTGTACAGTCACTACATTATGACATTCTTAACACACCTTGGGCTCAGAAAATACAAGACACTGAATTTTGGAATCGCTTTGGCCACCAAGGTTTTTCAGAACACAATCTGAGAAACACTATTGGGGCAGGAAGGAGTCCTGAACATAAGTGATGATATTCTCATCTATTCAATCACCCTGCTGGAGACTTTAAAAGCACCCTCAAAAGGTAACAACCAGTGGACTAATCACGCATAAGGACAAATGCTCATTTTTCGAGCCCAAGGTCGAATACTGGCAGTTAATTTGTTGATAATAATTATGAATTATATAATACAATGTATATCATTATATGATTAATTTTTAATATGTAAATGATGTAATTGATTTATTTTTGTTACATGATTTGCGGGCTGTTAGGTTCATATGGGTTTAGGTTGGTAAGTTAATTAAGTAAAAACAAATTATAAATGTATTAATCACTTTCAGTTAATGATTTAATTAGTTTTTAATTACGTAACATTTGGAATACTGATCTATTTTAATGATATTTAAATTGCAGGCTGCTAGATTGGGGATATAGGGTGGGAAGTTAATTGATAATTAACAATTATTTATAAATTAATTATTGAATTGGTGTTAGATATGTAAATTATGGAATACATATTCTTTAAGTTATATTTTAGGTGAGACTGCTAGGTTTGTAGGGGTATAGGGTGGGAAGTTAATTAGTTAATAATTGAATAACAATTTTATGTGAATTGATAATTTTTTTTATTGAATAGTAATTATGTACATTGAAAAATGTTATTTATATTTTATTATATAGTTATGTTAATTAATCTTTATTATATTAAGAGTTTATTGTTTTTTCTTCATCGATGGTGTAACTTATATATATAATGTGTTTCAAGTGAAGTACTTTTCCTTACTCTAGTGTAGACTGCAGAAGGATCAGTAAAATTAACCTCTTTGCAATTCAACACTTCCCCCTACTGTCGCGATGTTTCATATAGGAATAGAGAAACAACAATCTCAAGAGAGTTACCCTTTATATGGAAAAGGGACAGGATATGTAAACCAAGAACAAAACGTGGCTCCCTTTTCTTTAAAAACATTTTTACAAGACTTTAATGTATTAAAATTATTTATCAAAATTACATGTTTATGTACCTATACACATGAGCAAGAATAAGTTATAATAAATGTTCCCTCGTAAATTCTCTGTGTGTGATAATACTATATACACTGGAGACTATACATAAATTGAATCAATGGGTGAAAACCTGAGACGGAAGGGTCCAGGATGTGGTTGTCATTCAGCTGGAATGCTAGTCTCTTGTTGAGGAAGTTCAACAAGATTTTCTCTAGGTAGGGTAGCAGAGAGAATGATCTCTAGTTAGTCTGATGAAGACGAGTCTGCTCTGGGATTCTTCAGTAGTGGTAGGATGGTGGCTTGTTTCCAGATCACTGACACATTATCATAGTAAACAATATCGTTGACAAAAATATTCTTTCAAAAATATCCTTTACCACAATATTGTGATCCTATACTTGTGGTAAGGCTTCAGACCACACCCCAGCACTGAAACTCCATTGATGTCGCCACCGACAACATCAAGACCATTATGGACCTAGGTAACAATGCCACCTTCGTTCTCCCTGACCTCTCTGTGGCTTTCAATACTGTCCCCATTTGATCCTCATCCAACGCTTGCGCAAGTCCGGAATTCAAGCAAGCAAGCAAGAGCTCTTCAGTGGATCAGTTCCTTCCTCACAGGATGCATGCAGAAAGTCACCCTAGACCCATACGCCTCTGAACCCACAGAGCTAATGTCTGGAGCCTATTAGGGATCATCGCTAGGCACTAAGCTGTTTAATATCTACATGCCCCCACTTTCCAGCATTGGGCAAACTTATGTAAACAATACCATTCCCTATGCTGACAACACACAGCTCATCCTCTCCCTCTCAAAGAACACCGCCAGCACCCAAGCAAAGTTCGCTGAGTGTATGTCAGAAGTCACCCTCTAGATGAAATCCAACTGCATAAACTTAACTCGTATAAGTTGGCGGTAGTAGTCTTAGGGAAGAACCTAGTACTCTAGTCATCTGCTTGGTGGCCATTTGAACTCAAGCCCGCACCCACCCCGTCTAGCTTCGGCCAAGCCAGGAACCTGGAAATAATGGTCGACAATAAACTATTGATGCCAGCCAAGTCAACTTGATTACCACTTCCTGCTTCAACACCCTCAAGAAACTCAGGAAAATCTTCAGGCGGCTTCCTCTCAACACACGGCCAACATTTACCCGGGCACTTATAACTGGCAAGCTAGACTATGGAAACATACTTTACGTCTGAATCTCCACTTAACTCACCAAGCGGCTCCAGTCATTCAGAATGCAGCAGCTAAACTCACGCTAAAACTCCCTCCATTCACCTATACCTCACCTCAGAGATATCCACTGGCTCCCCATACCCAAACATGCACTGTTCAAATTACCCACACAAGCATACAAAGCACTGCACAACAAGGGTGTACTTACTTGAACAGCTGCATTTGCTTCCACTCCCCAGCAGACACCTCTGCTTAGCCAGTCTCCAGATCACTACTGTCCCCCGCTAGTCCACTAGTATACTGAAGTGTTATTCAAATTATTCTTCCACCCACTCAGGCATGCATAATGGGGCAATTGCCAGCCTCCCTCAAACAATGGCAGACTTCGCTGTGAGTTAAGGCATGCTGTCCTTTCATAAGGAGCTTATACACACAAAAAGGAATTCCTTTTGGTGTGCTTTTAGCAGAGAAAAATGTAATTCTGCTGTTAGCCAATGTTTTTTAAGTTTTATGAGGACCCTGCAACTTCCCCAACACAAACATTTTGTAAACAGAGTGACATAACAAAACAAGAATTACCAAAGCCAAAAAGCTGGCGATCAGCACAAGACTTAATGGGTTTGCAATGCTATTCTTTTTTAGTTCAATCTACATCAATCTAGACAAGATATGGACTCTGCTAATCTTCCCATTCTCAATGCTATCCACATCCGGTTCGCTTGTGTCTCTCCCTTCCATATTCAACAGTGTGCCACAAAAAGCAAAAATATTTTGGCAACTGTCATAAATTTCCAGAAGCAATTTATACAACATAGACTCCTGATTTAAAAAAAGTCATTGTTATTACTTCCATTTATGCTGTAAACAGTGCCCTACAGATTAACCTGAAGAGATAGAAATTCTGAGAGTATTGCCGCAGGTGGGTGATCTCTGCACTAAAAAGATAGGAGAGGTCGAGAGCTCAGCACGTAAGTTAGTGAGTAGCATTTTGTAGTATGTGGCTAGTGCTAAAAGTCTTTCTTAACACACTACAAAATGCAGTTCATAAATAGGCCCCCAGATGTTGTCTTCTTGTGAAAAAGGATTTCATCAATTCAAACTGCAATTTGCAGCGTTTGAGAAAACGCCGATCTGTTATTTAAGAATTTTCCCAAGGCATTGATTCCCATTTTTTGTTCATAGTAGTATAGAGAATATTCACATACATCCATACTGGCAAGATATATATTTCCTTCCCATTGAATGGCATGCAACATTTTTTTAAGTTGGAGTAGATTATTGGTATTCATTAAATAAAATAAAAAGGTGGAAACAAGTGGTGAAAGATGGATATCATTATATTCGGATACTATGTGTGGACCTGATTCTATGCCAAAAACGATAGTTCTGGAAGGAGGAAATTGACATCCTTTGTTAGTCTTTGAGAGAAAATAAATAATAAGGTTGCTCTAAAGTTGTGAATCTAGCCACCTGCATTCATTCAGGATATCCAGATGCAACCATGTCGCAAGTAGTTCTTTCAGTTACATATACACACACACTGAACAACACTTCTCTCAACTTTCTCAAGTTTAAGGTGTTGTGCTTCACAATAATTTTAAAGATCCATTATTGTTTTCAATTCTTTGTTGTTTAAGTTATTGTTAGTTTCATCAAACAGAGTGTGTCAGAATACTTGGAGACCAATTCAAAAAGTGCATCAGTATTGTCCGATCTGTTACCTGAATTACCCCCCCTCCTTCCGGCTGAAAAGTTCTGTTAGGTATATTTAGGGATGCAGATATTTCCTGAAGACGAGGACACAGTAGAAGTCAACCTAGGAAAAATCTTAAGACCTACCAATGCAGCAAAATAATTTTGGAACAAAATAACCATATCCTCAGTGGGCAAGGTGGCACTTTCAAACATTATAACTCTCCTCCACCCCTATATTTCTTTGCAAACGGGCCAACAATAATACCCAAACACATATTTAAAACACTAAACTCATTACCACTAGAAAAAAAATAGCACTTCAGAAACTACTACTACCCATAAGAATGAGAGATCTTACTGTTCCAGATTTTGAGAGTTATTATATCACCTCACATCTTTAGTGGGTGGCCCCATGGCATAATAACCCTAAAGCAGAAGAACCTACATTTATAGCTGACAATGATCAGAGTGAGTATCTTGTCACTTTAGTATTGAGCATTTGCACTGTAGAGCAAACCCAATCTAAACTTTTAGCAGTTGCAAACTGTTACGAAGGCGCAAAATGTTGGATAGTAGTAATAAGTAGCTTCAATCCAAGTAGATAAGGCACCACCGGTTACATGCCTGCTCACACCAATAGCCTCCACGTCAACTGCCCCTATGCCATCAGGGCACAGATTTGACCACTCTAGAATAGAATGAGCAGTCCATGCTGGGACAGAGAATACATACACTTACACAACACATCTTCACCTCTAATTAAAAAAAACGAAATATATATATATATGTGTGTATATATATATATATATATATATATATATATGTATATATATATATTTATATATATATATATACCACTTGACTCCTCTGGATTTCTCGGTGTTTCCCGCGCCTGCTCAGCACATTCAGCACACCAGCAAACAGAAAGGAGACGGACCACGTCACATCAGCATATCGATGTTTATTCGGTACAACAGAAATATATATATATATCATGACTAATTTCAGTGCCTTCTTTCTTATATAATTTTTCTTATCCCTTAAAAATAGCAATTCTCCTTTGATTCCAAAACTCGCCATTCGAAAGTCTCATTACATTTTTTAAAACTTCCTTCACCACAAAAGATCCCATGTACTGACTGTCCCACTTGCTTACTCTCCACGTTTAAAAAAACCATTTTACTAGCACACCACTTCGACGAACTATTGGACCTTTTGTTGATCCTTTTTTCAGTCCCCCCTGGCGGCGGCGGTGGAGGCTTACGGGGCCCAGATCATGTCCTACGCCGATGACACGCAACTCCTCTTCACATGCGGTAAAGATCAGGCATTTGACGGAGAGAGTATTCGGGGCTGTCTGGGCATGGTATTCGACTGGTTTCAGCGCAACAGCCTGAAGGCCAACTCTAGTAAGTCGGAGGTCCTATTCTTCGGCTGTGTCACCGACCCTGAGTGGCGGCAATGGTGGCCGTCTGAAATGTGTCCTCCCGTACAGTCATCATTGGTCGCCAAAAATCTCGGTGTCAAACTGGACAATAAGCTGTCACTGAGAGCTCATGTCCTTGGTCTGGCCGGAACCTGCTTCGGCATTTTGAAGATGCTCCGCAAGTTTCTTCCACTGCTCTCTGCGGAGCACAGGCGGATTACCGTGCAGGCGCTTATTGGGTCCAGGCTTGATTACGCCAACGCCCTCTTTCTTGGCCTCCCTGATTACCCGGTCCAGCGCCTGCAGGTGGCACAAAACTCTGCTGCCCGGGCCATCTTTGGCCTGCATAGGCGAGCACGAGCTTCTGGGTTGCTGCAGAAGCTCCATTGGTTGCCTATCCGTAAGCGGATCATGTTTAAATCCCTTACGTTGATGCACAAAGCCTTGTTTGGCTCAGGGGCCGGGTACCTACGGCGCAGGTTGGCCTTCTACCGCCCAGTCCGCTCACTGAGGTCCGAATCTCTTTTTACTGCCATGGTTCCGCGTGTGAGGAAGGCCCGCACTGGGGGCCGTTCCTTCAGCTTCAAGGCGCCCCAGTTGTGGAATTCTCTACCACTGGCGCTACGCAGCACCCCTAATCTGTTTCAATTTAGGAAGAGCCTGAAGACTTGGCTTTTTAATTTCTAGTTTCTCTTTGGTGGGTCTCTTTCTCTTTCTTGTATCTGTTTTTCTTGTTATGTTATTACACACTGAGCCGCCTGTGGAAAGCGCCGGGACACTCTTTTAGAGTAGCCGTGCGCTATATAAACTTATTTTAAAATAACAACAAATCTACACTTGTTGATAATATGAGTTCTTTTGAATCTCTTTTTTATCTCCTCCATATTTACAGACTTTTCTGTGGCCTCTACTAACAAAATAGGATTGCTTTTAGTCCTAGGTAATCTGTCTCTCATAATCTCGAAAGGAGAACAATCTGTCATGTCATTAGTAGTAATCCTATACTTCCACACTGTCTTCAAAACTTGTATTTCCCAATTGTCACTATCCACACCGGAAATTTGTATTGTGCCTTTGAGCCATCTGTTAAACCTTCCAATAGCACCATTTCCACTGGGATTACACAAGCAAGTAGTGCAGTGTGCAATCCCTACTCTTTGAAAATAATTCTTAGCCTTATTTGACAAAAAATGCAACCCATTATCAGTGATAATGCGCATAGGCAGCCCCTCCTCAGTAAAATCATCAGAAAAGATAACACAGTATCCATGTCTACTCCCTCCACAACTTTTATGACCGGCCATTTGGAAAATACATCAATAGCTGCCATGATATATTTGCATTTGGGACCAACTGGCCCCATAATATCCATAGCAATGGTTTCCCATAGACCATTAGGAAGGGTATGCTCTCCCATATTGGGCATCAATGTTTTCAAAGACTTGCCTGCATTGACAAAACTAACACAACTTCTAACCATACGTTCCACACAAATGTCTAATCCTGGCCACCAAAAACCTTTCTGCACAGACTGTTTAGTTTTGACAATTCCACTATGTCCATCATGACCAACATCACTATGGTATGTCTCATCCCTACGGGAGGAACAGCTCTATCACCTCTCCAAATAGTACAATTTACAAATGACAATTAGTTTCTTACTTCCCCAAAACTCTTTATCTCAGGATGAATGTGCTTCTTGATAGACCAACCCCCAACATTTCCTCTTTGTACTTCCTGCAAAATGTTGTCATTCAAATATTCTTCTACCTAAACTTCTTTTTTAATAGGCATAGCCCCTTCATCATGTACCAAAGCGATGTGGAAATCATCCCATTAATCCGGTATACTCTCCTTAATAGGTAACGGAAGTCTGGACAAAAAAATCAGCTGTCACGTTGTCCTTGCCTGGTACATATACTACTTTATCAATAAAGTCCTGCAGCCTCATAGACATTCTAGCTATCCCCGCCAAAACTTTGATCATCTCTTCGGTGGTAAGTAAACATACCAATGGTTTGTAATCGCTCCTGATTTCACACTGTTTGCCCCAAATAAAAGGCCTAAAATGCTCCAAATCCCAAACTCAAGCCAAAGTCTCGCTCTCAATGGTAGAATACTTCTCCTCAGAAGGAGACAATGTCCTTGAGGCATTCGCTATGATGGATTTACCCCCATTCTCAAGTTTCTGTGCTAGTACAGCTCCCATTCCTTTGGAGATGGCATCTGTTGTGACAACACAAGCAAGATGGGGATCAAATCCCCTCAAAGCGGCCGCTTTTGCTGTTGTTAACTCCCCATCTTGGAACTCCTTTTCACACTCAGCATCCCACACAAATCTATTCTTCTTTTGCATAATTGCCTAATATAGAAAGTTCTGCAAGAAAACCTCTGTATGTACTTAGAGTAAAACCTAGTTAAACCCCAAAATGATCTCAAACATCTTTGGAACTCGGAGACGGTGCTAATTGAATGGCCTCAACTAGATCAGGTTTGGGTTTGATACCTTCCTCACAAAGTACATGTCCCACATATGTAACTGAAGCAACAGCAAATTTGCCTTTCAAGTGTTTCACAGTTAATCCATTGTCACATAATGTTTTCAACACTTTTTCCAAAGTGTTAACATGCTCTGCTCTGTTGTTACCAAAAGCAAATAATGATAACTTACTTGTGTGGGCGGGGCAAGGGCCTGTGACTGGGAAGGGCCAAAACATAGGGATTAAGGGTAGAGCACAGCGAATTCTAAGTGCTACATTATAAAATATATATACGTTTTTAGCCAATTCTGCATTGGACACCCACACCAGTGAGGAATATTTTTACTCGGGAAACTGAGGGGAACTCTGTGTGGTAGAACATTTGTGCCAGCACAATGATTCTATGCAGAAATATGTGGAAAATATGATTTGTTAAACTAAATTTGAGGTTTTCAGGGGATTCTGGGTAGCAATACCTCTCTGGATTCCCCTTGGTGTCTAGTTTTCAGAAATGTGTGGGTTTGGTAGGTTTTCCTAGATGGCCGCTGAGCGCAAGGCCAAAAACCCAGGTGTCCCACTTGTAAAACCAGGTCATTTTGTGATAAGTAATTTTGATGTCTCCAAAATACATTTTGGGCCCTTGCCTGTCGTGTGTATCTGGCCCACCCACACGAGTGAGGTACCATTTTTATCAGGAGACCTGGGGGAACACAGGATGGTAGGAAATTTGTTTCAGGCAGGTAATCCCACAAACTTCCCACATAGAAATGTGAGAAAATTTTGATTATTTCAACTAAATTTGAGGTTTACAGCAGATTCTGAGTAGGAAAATGGTGGGAGGGTCCACGCAAGCCATACCTTCCTGGACTACCCCGGGTGTTTCGTTTTTAGAATTGTGTGGGTTTGATAGGTTTCCCTAGATGGCCACCGAGTCCGATGACAAAAACCCAGGTGCCCCCCTCCCCTTTGCAAAACCAGGTTGTTTTGTGATAGGTAATTTTGATGTCTCCACAATACATTTTGGACCCTTGCCTGTCGTGGGTACTTGGCCAACCCACACAAGTGAGGTACCATTTTTATCAGGAGACCTGAGGGAACGCTGGGTGATAGGACATTTGTGAAGGTCCGGTGATCCCACAACTTTCCCTCACAGAATTGAGAAAAATTTGAATTTTTCAGCTACATGTGAGGTTTGTAGGGGATTCTGGGCAGGAAAACGTTGGGTGTCCACACAAGCCATACCTCCTTGGACTTCCCCGGGTATCTAGTTTTTAGAAATGTGTGGGTTTGGTAGGTTTCCCTAGATGGTCGCCGAGCCCGGGGCTAGAAACTCAGATGCCCCCCTTGCAAAACCAGGTTGTTTTATGATAGGTCATTTTGATGTCTCCACAATACGTTTTGAGCCCTTGCATGTGGCTGGTTCTTGGCCCACCCACACAAGTGAGGTACCATTTTTATTGGGAGACTTGGAGGAATGCTGGGTGGTAGGAAAATTGTGGTTTTTCTGATACCAGAAGATTATGACACAGTAATTTAAGAAAAATGTGTGACTATAGTCACATTTTGAGGTTTGCATGGCATTGTGAGTAAAAAAACGTGTTGGGATCCATGAGAGGCACACCACCCAGTACACCCCATTCATTTTTGGTTTACGAAAATATCTAAAGTTGGTAAATTTTCCCAAGAGACAAGCTACACCTTAGCACAGGAAGGCAGATCAGACAAATGTTGCTGCCTATCCATCTGTTCCTCAAGTACACACACATACTGGTTGGATTTGGCACGAGGTCGAGTAAAAAGGTTCAAAATGTATATTTTATTAAAAAGAGATTTCACTAAAAGGAAATGCACTGTTAATTATTTAAAGGTTAAAAACCTGAATCAATGACTCACAGCCCATGAGCTATAAAGCCATGGCAAGGCACCAACCTCTTTACAGGCCATTCACACACCTTTCGTACTTGACACACACGTTCACACCACCAGCTGCGGCCCCAGCCCATTACAACACTCACATCAACAGACAATGTAGAGACAATGTAGACCCAGGCAGAGAAAGACAGAAAAGACAAATATTTCCCCCCCTTTCTCTTCTCTTTTCTATCTCGAACCTTTTCTGGGGCGACAGGCACTCTGCAAGTTTTTGATGGGCAGTTCTAGGCCTAGAGTTCCGGGGAACGGGGTGGGAGGCTGTTGGGAGGGGAAGTTTTGTTATGTTTTTTGTGGCATTTATTACATCAGTGACTGCTATTGCAACTTTAGTTGGTGAAGTAGACACATGTACTGCAGGTTCCGCAACAGGTATGGAGATTTTATAACCTACTATGGCAACATGTTGGGACGGAGGGATTTAATTGTCAAGTTGAAATTTTAATGGATTGGGGGACAAGATAAAACGTAGTGTGGTCCTTCAATACATAAATCACCAGGCCCCTGACATCCTATTTCAGGAAACTCATCTTATTGGTAATGCATGTAAGGCACTGCACCGAGGGGGTTATGTGATGTTGGCCCATGCAGGATTCACCACGGGCTCCCAAGGGGTAGGCATACTGATGAAGAAGTCCTTCCCCCTTGTAGTGCAGGAAACCTGGACAGACGACAGAGGGGGACATGTTGGGGTCTCGGGCCCCTGGGAGGGACTTCCAATTATATTTTTATCAGTTTATGTGCCTCCGAGTCTCTAAGCCATCACTTTTAGGAACCTGGGAACACTACTATTGTTACTGTTGTCTCCGACACACCAGATCGTCACCCTCCGCGTGACATTGCTCGCTCATCTGGCTGACTACCCGATTTTCTCGAGACTATGGGGCTGGTGGACGGTTGGTGGGCCTTTCACTCTGACACTCTGCAGTACAACTTCCTCTCCGGGGCACATGGGAATCTATCCCGGATTGATTATTTTTTGATTCCCGCATCTCAAATTGGCCAAGTTCGGGAAATTAAACATCTTGCTTGAAGCATCTCTGATCATTCACCGGTCTGGCTTCACATGGCTTTTAATTACAAACAGCTGGGGTGGGTGGCCCCTATTAACCTGTGGCATCTTTGGGATCCTCACATCCATAGGGAACTCCTTGTAGCTATGGATAATTACTTCATTGAGAATGAGGTCTCTGTGGAATCCCCGCAGACGATATGTGAAACCTTCAATATGGTAATTCGGGGCCAGGCCCTCTCTTTGATTTCGGGGAAGAAGAAAAAGCGCTGGAGGGAGATGGAGGCCCTGGAGGAGGAAGTCAGGCAGTTAGAATTAGACCTAGAAATAGATGTCACACCCAATATACTCCACCTTCGCAAAACTCAAACAGCAGGACTATCGGGCACTGGCGACTGGCCAGGCTAAGGCCCGGGGAGAGCAGCCCTGGGGCGGTTGTATGAGGTGGGTGACAAGGCTGGGAGACTACTAGCATGGTTGGATAAAAAAAATTTGGCAAGTAGACTAGTGCCGGAGCTCCGCGAGCAAGGAGGTAAACCCATAACGGACCCGCAAGACATAGTGGACCTGTTTGCTGCCCATTTTGATATGTCCACTCTTCGGCTGCTCCCTATTCTAAAGAAGATTTCCATCAAATGCTTGCTGACATAGAACTGCCCAGACTGTCGGTGGACGACCATGATTTCATGGAAAGCACCATGTCTAATGATGAAATAGCAGCAGCGATAAGGTCCCTTACATCGGGCAAGGCCTCTGGCCCTAATGGGTTGCCGATCAAACTTTACAAACTCAAACCAGACAAACCAGACAGATTGTCCCCATACCTAAAGGCCATGTATGAGGATTCTGAAAACACAGGGCTCCTGCCCCTAGACCAAAGGACGGCCACTATTGTGACAATCCATAAGTAGGGGAAACCTAAAACTGATTGCAAATCATATACACCGATTTCCCTATTAAACGCAGAACCCAAGATTCTGGCTAAACTGCAGAACTCTTTAGACCCGATACCTGCGTCCTATTTTAGAGAAGTGGAAAGCCTCCAGCGAGACCTACTGTGTAATGGCAAGGCGCGTATCGCTCTCAGTAAGCTTTTTTTGAACTGGTATGACGGAGGCATCAGCCATCCTAATATCAAACTGTACTACTGGGCGACCCACCTGTCCTACGTCAATCACTGCACTTACGCTCCACCAGGAGACCCGGGTTACAGTATGGATAGATGGCTCCTGGGGAACTTCAACAGAGCCCCCTACTCTAAGCCCCGACACTATACACTTACGGGCCCCACCAAACATGGTGTACATGTCTGGCACACTGCGACTAAACGCCACTAAACGCCTTGGTTAGTGGCAGAGGATTACACTTGCAACACCATTATGGGACTATGAACAGCTGGCTGATTCGTGGAGGAGTAAAGGGTTTGACAATTTGGATCTTATAGGCATTTCTCGTATAGGTGACTTGTGGGAAAAATCAGACATTAAGTCATTTGCCGTATTGCAGCGACAATTCAAACTGGCCAACTCGGAACTCTTCCGCTATACTCAGGTCAGACATGCACTACGCACTCATCTACAACCCGGGACCATGCCACCTGAATCCTCCCCACTGGAGGATAGAGTGTTGGATGGGCATGTCCCGACAGCACCATTTCATTGACATATAAAAAATTGGTTAACAACTTATCGGATCCTCTCCGGACCCTTCATGAGAAGTGGTCCAGAGATGGCTTTGAGATGGACGATGAGGAGTGGCAGGAGGCTGTCTCTTCGCCAAAAGGAGTGGCTATACCAGCTCGTATCCGACTTGTCCAACTAAAATTCCTACACAGGGTATATGTGACGGGCCTTCAATTGGTGCGGATGTGGAGGGCTGACTGGGGGGATTGTAGACGCGAATGTGGCCAGTTGGGTACTTTTATCCATATAGTTTGGGAATGCACACTGATCCAACCATATTGGCGTAACATTCATGATATTATTAATACTGTTTTATCCGCAAATCTCCGTGTGGAAGCCCGCAGGTGTTTATTAAATATCTGGGAGCCATCAGATTTGAATGTCTGCTTGATGCAGTGGGTCACTTTGGGGCTAATGCTTGCCAAGAGAAACATTGCCCAGAGATGGGGAGTGCCGCTTCCTCCCACGGTTGGGGATTGGGAAAAAGACTTGGATTGGGCAATGTTTCAGGAAAAAACGATGTATGTGGCCTGTGGATGTCCCAAGAAATGGACCCGTGTTTGAGGTTTGTGGAATTCCTACCGAGGAGATATTTGTCAACCTCCCCTTGTCTTCAGTAACTAAGATCCCCCTTCTCTCTAGACCTTCCAAAGTATATTCTGTATAACGTGTATTTCCTACTGTTCCCATGAAGCCTGATGTTCTACTTCTTCTGAAATGTGATTGTAATGCTGATGTTTGTTTATCAATAAAAAACGTTTTACAAAAAAAAAAAGAAAAGACAAATATTACTTCAAAACGAACTATTCCTTAAGTACATACACATACTGGTTGAATTTGGCACGAGGGTGAGTGAAGGTTCAGAGTGTTATATTTTTTTAACAAGAGATTTCACAAAAAGGAAATATACTGTTGATAATAAAAAGGTTAAAAACCTGTGAGCTGTAAAGCCACGGCAAGGCACCAGCCTCTTTACAGGCCATTCACACACCTTTTATACGTGACACACAAGACCATTCACACCACCAGCCGCGGGCCCAGCACATTACAACATTCACCTCAACAGACAGCACCATTCAAGGGCCCATAACTTTCATACACCCACATGACTGACACAGCAATCACACCAACTTGTGGTTGACATATTGTATGCAGTGGCGTTTGGCTAGCAGAGTGTGTAATGTCACTACTCACACAACGTCTGCCAAATGCCAGCCCACACGCACTGCTGGTCAAGTGCCAGTCCACGCACAATGCCAGCCAAAACACCAATCCACCCACACCACCAGCCAAGCACCAGCCCAACCCACACCGCCAGCCAAGTGCCTGCCCATCCACACCACCAGCCAAGCGCAAGCCCACGCACACCGCCAGCCAAGCACCAGACCACGCACACCACCGGCCAAGCGCCAGCCAATGCATACCGCCAGCCAACGACCAGCCCACGCACACCACCAGACAAGCACCAGTCCAGCCACACCAGCATCTAAGCACCAGTCCATGCAGACCACCAGACAAGTGCCAGTCCACACACACTGTCATCAAATTTATTTTTAACAAGAAAGAAAACAAAAAACAATTGGAACTAGATACAAAACTATAACTAAAAACACAAGAGTGGTAACTAAAGACATAATTCTAATGCCAACGTGAAACTGAAAAACAAATATAAAACCACACAAACCAGGCAGTACACTATTAGACTCCCGGTTGCTCCCAAAAACTCTTTTGAGTGTGATACAATCTGAAACATGTGGGCACACACCAGGATTAGAAGGACAACCAGCACAGTGCATATGACTCTCCTTCCGCATACCGCTTTGCAAACAGACTCAACTTCTCTTACATGGATTGTTTTTTTGGGCGTTGGAGAAATTAAATCGGGAAATTGCCGATCTTTCAATCTATCCACATCCTTCACCACTCCAACTCTAGGAACATTTGCCTGTTCCACTACAAAAAGGCTGCCTATCACAGACTCCTGAAACTGAACAAAAGTCATCTTTGACGCTGGAGACATTCCTTGAACTTAACAAAAGCATTAAAAATTGCTAAAATGAATAGATGGAAGGCCAATTTCTTATACCAAATGTAAGACTTATGGATAGCAGTGTAAGGTTCCAACCTCTCATCTACTCTATCAACACCACCCATGTGCTTATTGAAGTCTACAATGCACACAGGTTTGCGCACTTCTGAAAACTGACCTCAAACAGTCACAGGTGAAGTACTATATATAAAACAGCTAAGGCAGTGAGGTAAAACAATTACAGCCACACTTGCTCTTCTATCACTAAATGTAAATACACCTAACAGTCTAGCTTGTGCCCTCCTCTGTAAGTCCACTGCCCTAGGACCTAAATTTAAACTATACAATACACTGGCTCAGAGAGGCACATATTTAGTAGCATACAATATGCACACAAATCACGCAGATTATTAAGGAGACTTGCTGTCAGGACTTCTGTCCCGGCTACTAGGCACACGAAGGTAGGAGCGAGTCTGGGGGTATGGTTTACCAGCTTTATTGGTTCTTTTGGATTTTGTATGCTCTTGCTGGCTCATTAAACAAGGTATGGATCTCTGGGTGGTCAGTTATACAGTCACTGAGTACACACAGTAAACAAATAATATGCAGTCTTTTGATGCTTTGTCAATGGTCTGGCGTCTTTATCCCTTCTTCGGGTGCAGAAGTCTTTGACCGGCCTCCGGAAATCCAGAAAGGAGCGGGGAAGAAAAGAAACAAAACAAGGGTCAGGTCTCTGCCTATTCTCAAGATACGTGGCGGGGGAAAGGGATGTGCACACCTAACACCAGTCCCTAACAGTGCCGTGCCTAAGTGAGGGTGATAACCGTGCTAGTGACGTAGTGTGGTGCTCAGGCGGCCCTTCCACCACCCTTTGAACCAGCCCCCAGTCTCCCCCGTCACTTGCCTGTCGCCACGGTCCCAGGTGACCGTGGTATCATGAGATCCTGCCTCCTCTGGTTCCGTCAGGGGGCCGGTCTCGCTCGTGTTCTCTGGGTTTCTTGAGGTGTCTTCGGGTTGGTCCCTCGGGCTCGGGACGTTCTCCGGCCTTTCCTCGTTCTCGCCGACGTCCTCTCCTCCGTCTCTCGGCCTCGAAGCGCTCTCGAAGGTCTCCTCTGCTCCTCCCGGTCCCGACTCCAGCTCCGCGCGCTGGTTTGCTGTGGACGTCCCCATTTGTATGCGCAAAGCGGAAACAGGGCTTCCCATGGCCACAGCTGGTACACCGACCTGATTTCCGGCCGCGTCCAATCCCGCGGCCATCTTGGGTTGGGCCGGGGTTGCGGATTCCTCACACTGCCTTTCCCCCGAGAATGGACGATCGGGCCATTCGGCCAAAGGACACCGGGAGAGGAAATCCACGTTGTTCTGCAAACTTCCTGGCAAGTGGAAAGTGCTGTAGGAAAAAGGCTGGAGAGCAAGAAACCAACGCAAAACCTTAGGGTTAGTATTCTTATGCAGGGAGAGCCAGGTCAATGGTGCATGATCAGTCAGGAGAATAAAATGACGACCCAGGAGGTAATATTGCAAAGCTTCCACAGCCCACTTAATTGCAAGGCATTCCTTCTCGATAGTGGCATAGGAGACTTCCCTGGGGAACAGTTTACGGCTGATGTACAAGACAGGGTGGAGGAAGCCTTTCTCGTTGGGTTGGGATAATATGGCCCCTAAACCCCTATCTGATGCATCTGTCTGTAGGACAAAGGTGGTATGAAAATTAGGACAGGACAAAACCGGGTCTCTACACAGGGCTGTTTTCAGGTCTTTGAAGCTCTGTTCTTGGGCGGCGGTCCAGGGCATTTTGTCTCTGGAGAAGGGTTTGGTAAGCAGGTCGGTTAAAGGACTGGCCACAGAGGAAAAATGTGGTACAAACCGCCGGTAGTATCCCACCAGGCCCAAGAAGGAACGGACCTCTTTTCTCGTTGTGGGGCGGGGGATGTTGGTTATGGCTGCCACTTTATTCACCTGTGGGCGTACCTGTCCTTCCCTGATGTCATATCCCAGGTATTCGATATGGTTGGCCCCTAAGGTGGTTTTCCGGGGGTTGAGTGTTAGTCCTGCTTTCTGAAGGGCCCCAAACACCTGCTGTAGATGCAACATGTGGGTTTCCCAATCCGGGCTATACACCACAATGTCGTCCAGATAGGCTTTGGCGTAGTCTCTATGGGGGCCCAGAATAACGTCCATCAAACGCTGAAAGGTCGCGGGCGCCCCATGGAGGCTGAAGGGCATTACTCGGAACTGAAAGAGACCCAAGGGAGTTATAAAGGCGGTCTTGTCTCTACTATCTGGGTGAAGAGGGATCTGCCAATATCCTTTGGTTAGATCAATACACAACATAACCCTGGCCTGTCCTAACGTCTCAACCAATTCGTCCACCCGTGGCATAGGATAGGCATCGAATTGGGATACAGCGTTTACTTTCCGGAAGTCGATGCAGAAGCGGATGCTTCCATCTGGTTTTGGCACCAGAACGATGGGAGAGGACCATGGGCTTTTTGATGGTTCTATGATCCCTGCTTCTAACATCGTTTTAACCTCTTCCTCTATTGCCATCCGTCTCGCTGCTGGGATCCGGTACGGAGCCTGTTTAATGGGTTGGGTGGTATGAGTAATGATGGAATGTTCCACAAGTGTTGTTTTCCCCGGTTTTCCGGAGACTACCGTGGGAAAAGAAGCACAGAGGGCCTCTAACTGCTTCTTTTGTTCTTTCGTCGTCTGAGACCCCCAGGAGGGGGTTTCAGTGGCTTCGTGAGTGTAGTGGGAGACTTCTAGGGGTTTGTTTGTGACGACCAAGCCTACCTGTGTGCCTGATCCGGAAGGGAGTATATCCGGTTCTTCCCAGGCCTTTAAAAGATTGATGTGATAAATCTGGGACGCCTTAGGGTGGTGTGGGACAGCTATTCTATACGTGACTGGCGTGATTTTGGCCAGGACAGAGAAGGGTCCTTGCCAAGTGGCTAGCAGTTTCTTATCCGAAGAGGGTAAAAGAATAAGCACTTTTTCTCCCACCTTCAGCTCTCTCAGCCTGGTATTCCTGTCATATAACCGTTTTTGCTGAGTCTGGGCGTTTTCTAAGTGCGTGTGCGCTTCTTTCCATACAGCGGACAGGGTCTCTTTAAGGTTTTCACTGTATTGGAGCAGGGGTTTTCCCTCGTCCTCTGTTTCTACCCATTGTTCGGCCGCCATGTCCAGGAGTGTACGGGGCTTCCTTCCAAACATAAGCTCAAATGGGGAGAACCCCGTCGACCTCTGTTCATGTGTGCCAATGGCGTAGAGGACTAGGGGTAGTTGACGGTCCCAGTCTCTGCCTGTTTTATCGATGTGCTTCCTCAACAGAGTTTGATGGTTTTATTGTATCGTTCCACCAGACCATCGGTCTGGGGGTGATATATGGAAGTCCTTAACTGTTTGATCTGTAGTATGTCACAGACCTGCTTCATCAGTCGTGACATGAAGGGAGTCCCCTGATCGCTAAGGATTTCGTTGGGAAAACCTACCCTTGAGAACAGTGTTACCATCGCCTGAGCCACCGCCTTGGATGTTGCTGTGGTCAGGGGGAAAGCCTCCGGATACCGCGTGGAATAATCTACAATGACCAAGATGAATCGATGCCCACGGGCAGAAGGTATAAGGGGACCCTCTAAATCCATTCCCACCCGGGAAACAGGGATGTCAATCACGGGTAAACGATGAAGGGGGGCTCTAGGGAGAGCTGGGTTGTTCACTAGTTGACAGCGTACGCAGGCAGCGCAAAACCTGGCTACCTCGTGATATACCCCTGGCCAATAAAAATGATCCAACAAATAATCAAGAGTTTTCTCTTTCCCACAATGGCCTCCCCCGGCCTGACTATGGGCTAGCAACAGGACCTGAGGGCGGAACGGCCCTGGAACCAGGAGTTGTTCCCTTTTCCCCCTATTTGTAAAAGTCAGGCGATACAACAAGCCCCTCTTCACCACAAAATAAGGCCCTACCTTTCCCTCTTGTTCGTCCTCAGCCTGGGTCCACGCATTCTGTAGCGAGTTGTCATCTCTTTGGTCGGCCCTGAAGTTGCGACAGGCAGTTGGAGACTGATCTGAAGAAGAAAGAACATGCATTGGGTGTGTATACTGTGGTCGTGAATACAGCTGTCTCTCTTCCCTCTTCTCCCTTTTGCTTTTTGTCTGTCGGTCCGCGGGTTGTGCTATAGGAGTGTTAGAAAACGGGGCGTTGGTCAACCACTCGGTTGGCGAGGGAGACCCTGTAAATGTCTGTAAGTAGTCCGAAAACCGAGGTAAATCAGTCCCTAGGAGAACGCATTCAGGCAACTCGGGGATCACCCCTACTTTCCGTAGCTGAACCTCCTTTTGGATCTCCAGGGCTACCTCTGCGAGGGGGTATAATTTTTGGTCCCCGTGCACACAGGTGACTTTCACCTGAGTGTTGGGTATCAGAAGGGCCTTGGGCACCAAGTCCGCGGCTACTACAGTTTGTTGGCAACCTGTGTCGAGTACGGCTATCACTGGTTTCCCATTCACGTGTACTTTCATGTTATAGGGATTGACAACCTCTCCTGTACTAAAAATCCTCCCCTTGGTCAGCCCCACATCCATAGGTTCTGGCCCCGGGGTTCTATTGGGACAGTTACGTGCTATATGCCCCCACTCGGCGCACTGAAAACACTGGGGTCCTTGATGTGTAGGGACAGGGGACGGGAACCTAGGGGTTATTCTACTAGGAAGAGGAGTGCTCCGGGACTCGGGTAGGGGGTTTGGAGGGCGTAAGGGAGGACGAATAGGAGAAAAGGGGGCGCGGTGCGCTAGGGGACGGAAATCAGGGGAACGATGGAAAGCACAAGCCAGATCTACTGCCAGAGCTACTGTCAAGTTCGGGTGTTGTCGTATCCAAGCCCGGGTGTTGCCAGGTAGCGCCTCTAAGTACTGTTCTAGCACTACTTTCTCGGTTACATTCTCCACCGTGGCGTTGGACGGCTGTAGCCAACGACAACCCAGATCACGAATGCGATAGAACAAGGTTCGGGGGTTATCGCCTGTGGCCCATTTCTCCTTCCGGAACCGAGTCCGGTAATACTCCGTATCATACCCTAATCTCTCTAGGATTGTCCTTTTAATCTCTGCATAAGGCGTGCTTCCATCGGGGTTGGCCGCCTGGTAGGCCGCCTGCAGTTCTCCTGACAGCAGGGGCGCAACATACTGTCCCCATCGCTCGGGAGGCCATGCGGCTGTGGTGGCCACCCTTTCAAAGTTCACAAAGAAAAAGTCAGGATCCTCGCCGGTTTGATATTTTTGTAGCACAGCACTGGGTACATTGGGGTGAATCCTGGAATTGGCCACCACGTCAGACAAACGTAGAATGGCCGTGTCCTGTACTTGTTGGTTGTTGACCAGTAGGGAAGCCTGGTCTCTTAGTGCCACGTGTAGCTCCTCTCTGTCTTTCTGGGCCTGCTTTCCCTGCTCCTCCACCATCAGCTGCAGATGGCGTTGTCCTTCCGCCAGTTGGGTCACTATATTCTCCATAGTGGAGGGGTCAGACGGCTGTGTCGCGGTCTTGATCCCACTTCTGACACCACTGTCAGGACTTCTGTCCCGGCTACTAGGCACACGAAGGTAGGAGCGAGTCTGGGGGTATGGTTTACCAGCTTTATTGGTTCTTTTGGATTTTGTATGCTCTTGCTGGCTCATTAAACAAGGTATGGATCTCTGGGTGGTCAGTTATACAGTCACTGAGTACACACAGTAAACAAATAATATGCAGTCTTTTGATGCTTTGTCAATGGTCTGGCGTCTTTATCCCTTCTTCGGGTGCAGAAGTCTTTGACCGGCCTACGGAAATCCAGAAAGGAGCGGGGAAGAAAAGAAACAAAACAAGGGTCAGGTCTCTGCCTATTCTCAAGATACGTGGCGGGGGAAAGGGATGTGCACACCTAACACCAGTCCCTAACAGTGCCGTGCCTAAGTGAGGGTGATAACCGTGCTAGTGACGTAGTGTGGTGCTCAGGCGGCCCTTCCACCACCCTTTGAACCAGCCCCCAGTCTCCCCCGTCACTTGCCTGTCGCCACGGTCCCAGGTGACCGTGGTATCGTGAGATCCTGCCTCCTCTGGTTCCGTCAGGGGGCCGGTCTCGCTCGCGTTCTCTGGGTTTCTTGAGGTGTCTTCGGGTTGGTCCCTCGGGCTCGGGACGTTCTCCGGCCTTTCCTCGTTCTCGCCGACGTCCTCTCCTCCATCTCTCGGCCTCGAAGCGCTCTCGAAGGTCTCCTCTGCTCCTCCCGGTCCCGACTCCGGCTCCGCGCGCTGGTTTGCTGTGGACGTCCCCATTTGTATGCGCAAAGCGGAAACAGCGCTTCCCATGGCCACAGCTGGTACGCCGACCTGATTTCCGGCCGCGTCCAATCCCGCGGCCATCTTGGGTTGGGCCGGGGTTGCGGATTCCTCACACTGCCTTTCCCCCGAGAATGGACGATCGGGCCATTCGGCCAAAGGACACCGGGAGAGGAAATCCACGTTGTTCTGCAAACTTCCTGGCAAGTGGAAAGTGCTGTAGGAAAAAGGCTGGAGAGCAAGAAACCAACGCAAAACCTTAGGGTTAGTATTCTTATACAGGGAGAGCCAGGTCAATGGTGCATGATAAGTCAGGAGAATAAAATGACGACCCAGGAGGTAATATTGCAAAGCTTCCACAGCCCACTTAATTGCAAGGCATTCCTTCTCGATAGTGGCATAGGAGACTTCCCTGGGGAACAGTTTACGGCTGAGGTACAAGACAGGGTGGAGGAATCCTTTCTCGTTGGGTTGGGATAATATGGCCCCTAAACCCCTATCTGATGCATCTGTCTGTAGGACAAAGGTGGTATGAAAATTAGGACAGGACAAAACCGGGTCTCTACACAGGGCTGTTTTCAGGTCTTTGAAGCTCTGTTCTTGGGCGGCGGTCCAGGGCATTTTGTCTCTGGAGAAGGGTTTGGTAAGCAGGTCGGTTAAAGGACTGGCCACAGAGGAAAAATGTGGTACAAACCGCCGGTAGTATCCCACCAGGCCCAAGAAGGAACGGACCTCTTTTCTCGTTGTGGGGCGGGGGATGTTGGTTATGGCTGCCACTTTATTCACCTGTGGGCGTACCTGTCCTTCCCTGATGTCATATCCCAGGTATTCGATATGGTTAGCCCCTAAGGTGGTTTTCCGGGGGTTGAGTGTTAGTCCTGCTTTCTGAAGGGCCCCAAACACCTGCTGTAGATGCAACATGTGGGTTTCCCAATCCGGGCTATACACCACAATGTCGTCCAGATAGGCTTTGGCGTAGTCTCTATGGGGGCCCAGAATAACGTCCATCAAACGCTGAAAGGTCGCGGGCGCCCCATGGAGGCTGAAGGGCATTACTCGGAACTGAAAGAGACCCAAGGGAGTTATAAAGGCGGTCTTGTCTCTACTATCTGGGTGAAGAGGGATCTGCCAATATCCTTTGGTTAGATCAATACACGACATAACCCTGGCCTGTCCTAACGTCTCAACCAATTCGTCCACCCGTGGCATAGGATAGGCATCGAATTGGGATACAGCGTTTACTTTCCGGAAGTCGATGCAGAAGCGGATGCTTCCATCTGGTTTTGGCACCAGAACGATGGGAGAGGACCAGGGGCTTTTTGATGGTTCTATGATCCCTGCTTCTAACATCGTTTTAACCTCTTCCTCTATTGCCATCCGTCTCGCTGCTGGGATCCGGTACGGAGCCTGTTTAATGGGTTGGGTGGTATGAGTAATGATGGAATGTTCCACAAGTGTTGTTTTCCCCGGTTTTCCGGAGACTACCGTGGGAAAAGAAGCACAGAGGGCCTCTAACTGCTTCTTTTGTTCTTTTGTCGTCTGAGACCCCCAGGAGGGGGTTTCAGTGGCTTCGTGAGTGTAGTGGGAGACTTCTAGGGGTTTGTTTGTGACGACCAAGCCTACCTGTGTGCCTGATCCGGAAGGGAGTATATCCGGTTCTTCCCAGGCCTTTAAAAGATTGATGTGATAAATCTGGGACGCCTTAGGGTGGTGTGGGACAGCTATTCTATACGTGACTGGCGTGATTTTGGCCAGGACAGAGAAGGGTCCTTGCCAAGTGGCTAGCAGTTTCTTATCCGAAGAGGGTAAAAGAATAAGCACTTTTTCTCCCACCTTCAGCTCTCTCAGCCTGGTATTCCTGTCATATAACCGTTTTTGCTGAGTCTGGGCGTTTTCTAAGTGCGTGTGCGCTTCTTCCCATACAGCGGACAGGGTCTCTTTAAGGTTTTCACTGTATTGGAGCAGGGGTTTTCCCTCGTCCTCTGTTTCTACCCATTGTTCGGCCGCCATGTCCAGGAGTGTACGGGGCTTCCTTCCAAACATAAGCTCAAATGGGGAGAACCCCGTCGACCTCTGTTCATGTGTGCCAATGGCGTAGAGGACTAGGGGTAGTTGACGGTCCCAGTCTCTGCCTGTTTTATCGATGTGCTTCCTCAACAGAGTTTGATGGTTTTATTGTATCGTTCCACCAGACCATCGGTCTGGGGGTGATATACGGAAGTCCTAACTGTTTGATCTGTAGTATGTCACAGACCTGCTTCATCAGTCGTGACATGAAGGGAGTCCCCTGATCGCTAAGGATTTCGTTGGGAAAACCTACCCTTGAGAACAGTGTTACCATCGCCTGAGCCACCGCCTTGGATGTTGCTGTGGTCAGGGGGAAAGCCTCCGGATACCGCGTGGAATAATCTACAATGACCAAGATGAATCGATGCCCACGGGCAGAAGGTATAAGGGGACCCTCTAAATCCATTCCCACTCGGGAAACAGGGATGTCAATCACGGGTAAAGGATGAAGGGGGGCTCTAGGGAGAGCTGGGTTGTTCACTAGTTGACAGCGTACGCAGGCAGCGCAAAACCTGGCTACCTCGTGATATACCCCTGGCCAATAAAAACGATCCAACAAATAATCAAGAGTTTTCTCTTTCCCACAATGGCCTCCCCCGGCCTGACTATGGGCTAGCAACAGGACCTGAGGGCGGAACGGCCCTGGAACCAGGAGTTGTTCCCTTTTCCCCCTATTTGTAAAAGTCAGGCGATACAACAAGCCCCTCTTCACCACAAAATAAGGTCCTACCTTTCCCTCTTGTTCGTCCTCAGCCTGGGTCCACGCATTCTGTAGCGAGTTGTCATCTCTTTGGTCGGCCCTGAAGTTGCGACAGGCAGTTGGAGACTGATCTGAAGAAGAAAGAACATGCATTGGGTGTGTATACTGTGGTCGTGAATACAGCTGTCTCTCTTCCCTCTTCTCCCTTTTGCTTTTTGTCTGTCGGTCCGCGGGTTGTGCTATAGGAGTGTTAGAAAACGGGGCGTTGGTCAACCACTCGGTTGGCGAGGGAGACCCTGTAAATGTCTGTAAGTAGTCCAAAAACCGAGGTAAATCAGTCCCTAGGAGAACGCGTTCAGGCAACTCGGGGATCACCCCTACTTTCCGTAGCTGAACCTCCTTTTGGATCTCCAGGGCTACCTCTGCGAGGGGGTATAATTTTTGGTCCCCGTGCACACAGGTGACTTTCACCTGAGTGTTGGGTATCAGAAGGGCCTTGGGCACCAAGTCCGCGGCTACTACAGTTTGTTGGCAACCTGTGTCGAGTACGGCTATCACTGGTTTCCCATTCACGTGTACTTTCATGTTATAGGGATTGACAACCTCTCCTGTACTAAAAATCCTCCCCTTGGTCAACCCCACATCCATAGGTTCTGGCCCCGGGGTTCTATTGGGACAGTGACGTGCTATATGCCCCCACTCGGCGCACTGAAAACACTGGGGTCCTTGATGTGTAGGGACAGGGGACGGGAACCTAGGGGTTATTCTACTAGGAAGAGGAGTGCTCCGGGACTCGGGTAGGGGGTTTGGAGGGCGTAAGGGAGGACGAATAGGAGAAAAGGGGGCGCGGTGCGCTAGGGGACGGAAATCAGGGGAACGATGGAAAGCACAAGCCAGATCTACTGCCAGAGCTACTGTCAGGTTCGGGTGTTGTCGTATCCAAGCCCGGGTGTTGCCAGGTAGCGCCTCTAAGTACTGTTCTAGCACTACTTTCTCGGTTACATTCTCCACCGTGGCGTTGGACGGCTGTAGCCAACGACAACCCAGATCACGAATGCGATAGAACAAGGTTCGGGGGTTATCGCCTGTGGCCCATTTCTCCTTCCGGAACCGAGTCCGGTAATACTCCGTATCATACCCTAATCTCTCTAGGATTGTCCTTTTAATCTCTGCATAAGGCGTGCTTCCATCGGGGTTGGCCGCCTGGTAGGCCGCCTGCAGTTCTCCTGACAGCAGGGGCGCAACATACTGTCCCCATCGCTCGGGAGGCCATGCGGCTGTGGTGGCCACCCTTTCAAAGTTCACAAAGAAAAAGTCAGGATCCTCGCCGGTTTGATATTTTTGTAGCACAGCACTGGGTACATTGGGGTGATTCCTGGAATTGGCCACCACGTCAGACAAACGTAGAATGGCCGTGTCCTGTACTTGTTGGTTGTTGACCAGTAGGGAAGCCTGGTCTCTTAGTGCCACGTGTAGCTCCTCTCTGTCTTTCTGGGCCTGCTTTCCCTGCTCCTCCACCATCAGCTGCAGATGGCGTTGTCCTTCCGCCAGTTGGGTCACTATATTCTCCATAGTGGAGGGGTCAGACGGCTGTGTCGCGGTCTTGATCCCACTTCTGACACCACTGTCAGGACTTCTGTCCCGGCTACTAGGCACACGAAGGTAGGAGCGAGTCTGGGGGTATGGTTTACCAGCTTTATTGGTTCTTTTGGATTTTGTATGCTCTTGCTGGCTCATTAAACAAGGTATGGATCTCTGGGTGGTCAGTTATACAGTCACTGAGTACACACAGTAAACAAATAATATGCAGTCTTTTGATGCTTTGTCAATGGTCTGGCGTCTTTATCCCTTCTTCGGGTGCAGAAGTCTTTGACCGGCCTACGGAAATCCAGAAAGGAGCGGGGAAGAAAAGAAACAAAACAAGGGTCAGGTCTCTGCCTATTCTCAAGATACGTGGCGGGGGAAAGGGATGTGCACACCTAACACCAGTCCCTAACAGTGCCGTGCCTAAGTGAGGGTGATAACCGTGCTAGTGACGTAGTGTGGTGCTCAGGCGGCCCTTCCACCACCCTTTGAACCAGCCCCCAGTCTCCCCCGTCACTTGCCTGTCGCCACGGTCCCAGGTGACCGTGGTATCGTGAGATCCTGCCTCCTCTGGTTCCGTCAGGGGGCCGGTCTCGCTCGCGTTCTCTGGGTTTCTTGAGGTGTCTTCGGGTTGGTCCCTCGGGCTCGGGACGTTCTCCGGCCTTTCCTCGTTCTCGCCGACGTCCTCTCCTCCGTCTCTCGGCCTCGAAGCGCTCTCGAAGGTCTCCTCTGCTCCTCCCGGTCCCGACTCCGGCTCCGCGCTGGTTTGCTGTGGACGTCCCCATTTGTATGCGCAAAGCGGAAACAGCGCTTCCCATGGCCACAGCTGGTACGCCAACCTGATTTCCGGCCGCGTCCAATCCCGCGGCCATCTTGGGTTGGGTCGGGGTTGCGGATTCCTCACACTTGCCTTCATAGAAAAAGCTTCTTTATTCTTGATCCACACAGCCAACGCGTTTCACCCCAGCGGGCTTCATCAGGGCTGTTAAAAACAACAGATCATTGATAACACAAATATCACAAATACAATAAAAATGCCTTCACCATTTGTGTAGTGGTAGGAATGTTCTCAAACATGAAAGATCCCAATGATGGTACACAAATAAGAGGCAATTGTAATGAGATCTGCCATGGGAACACTCACATTAAAAGCTATAATTTAATGATGGGATGAACAACAACAGAGAATATAGAGACCCAAATGACCCATATGTATCACCAACACATCTCACCATTCTTTGTGAAGCTATAAAAAACCGCATAAGATGTCAACCATTTGATGCTAATGTCAAACATATTTGTTTATAAAAACACTAGATAACCAAAGATCAATACCTAGACCACGACCAGGGAAGAAGGTTATCTTAACTCATCCAACACTCAACTGTACACCTATTGCACCTGTATTTTTATTAAACCACCACACCAGTGACTAGAAAAACTTAGAGAGAACACATCTTGTATATTAAATTGATTTTCAATTACCTAACGCAGAAATTTCTATTCCACGACCTAGCAAATCGATGAGTGATCCTCCAGTGTTCGATTCTTATAGAGATATCCTGGAGCAGAAAAAATAAATTGATCTCTTTCATGACCCAACTCTACCTTGTCCTAATCCATCAATTACATTGTAACTCGACTTTAGTCACCCCAGACCGAGTGCATTAAGCTAAGAAGCACACTGAAAAGAAGATCATGTACCTTATCATATTGGGATTCACTATGAGGTATCTAATGCTTGCAATATGGCTCGAATAGACCATTTCTGGCTCCCAAAAGGTTCAGTGCAGTGCACCTTATCGTCAGTTAGTTCTAAAAAATAGGAATAATCAAGCCGTCAACGAGAGATATAACCAACTTATTTCGCAACTCCATATTTCTCATTAAGCGCGTGAGTAAATAATCTCCTTGCATATAGTGCCAAGAGGAAACAATCTTGAGAAGTCACTGCTGCATAACATCGATGATAGAGAAATATATATATGAATTCCTCATACATATTAGTTACAAGGGATCCTTTTGTATTTTGTCATAGCCTACTGGTTTTTAGTACACGACTGATGCCCATTCCAAAAATACTCATAAAGGGAGGGTTTAGAAATTCGACCACCCACCCAGCTGTCCAGTACATGTATAAACAAATAGCGATACCTCCCCCAAAGCTTCAGAATACTTCTACTATGGCAAGGCCCAACAAAACCAATCTCAAAAACAGGAATGGCCCAATATGCACGTAGCCCGATGTGATTTTCACAGCGTGACACATACTAGCGTATATATAGATCCTGTGCGCACATTAGGAATGAAACTGCTACCACATTTACTGTACATAGTCCAAGCACAGCAGCAGCCAGAGTCTCCACTTACTCAAATTCTGTACTTTGTTTCGCATACGACACCAACGGTGATGTGATAGTCCACCCAGGTCGGAAAACACGAACGAAATCAATTTCGCGGCATGTGTGTTTTAAACCGCCACCATCCAATCATACACTTATTGCTTTCCAGGTCACACATACTCACTACCCCATTACGCCGTGACGTGTAACTACGGTAGCCAATCTTGTCTGCTATATTGTTACAAGCCGACAGCTGTTATTGAGACACTTCACAGGATTGGTTTATTGGCGACACATGATGTTGTCCACAAGCTAAACACATCAACGCTGACTACCCAGAAGCGGGACAACGTATGTCATTTGGTTACGCTATTGTTTTGTTGATTTTGCTCCCACGATCTAACTTTATTGTGCCACACAAAAGAACACAAAAAAGCAAAACATCAGTGATATCGGTATCACGATGTCATCACCCGATAAAGGCCATGTCAGCTTACCCGGGTGCTTCGCTAATCATGTAAAACCAAATGATCTGTCCCACGCAGACCTGCAAGGTGCGCGACGTAGGTGCCTAAAATCCAGATTGCTGTCCCGATTGAAATGGTAGATTCCTAGTCAAATACCTTCATGTCCTTTTTACATCATGGTTGATGTGTGTCAAATTCTCAAATAATTCTATCATGACCCCTTCAACTTATTAATACAGGAAGAGACATTTTACAGTTAATTCACCCATACATTTGAGTGAAAAGTAATTCATTGATGCGACTATTGCTGACACACAATCTAACTATTCAACACTCCTACTCAGGCAATTCTAATCGTATTGAGCATGATACGATAGACCCCAAAAACAGGGGACTATCAAAAGACTGATTATATTTCTCAGATTTATTTAGAAAAGGCTTAAGGAAGTATGTTTATTGATCGGGACACACCTATTACAGCAGGTAATGTTGCTCATGGTCACTGTTGAGACCCATGGATACTGCTCTCAATTTGCAGATCCAACGGGCCTCTTCTTGTCGTAAGTGAAGTTCCCTGTCCCCACCTCTCCTATCAGTTGTTACACAGTCAATCACATGAAACTTGAAATTGGCCCTAGGAAGGGTGGAACTGCAGTCATGTGAACATAATACGTACGATTGATCATTTTTCAAGACAGCCCTTCGATGTTCCTGAATTCGTATCGTAGCTGTCTAACCGTACTTCCCACAAAGATTTTTGACAGTTACATATGATCACATAAACAACATATGTTGACTAACAGTTAATGAAACGCTTAATTCCATACACCTTCTTATTGTTGTAAAAGAAACTTGTTCTATTGAGGCCCATGTGGCAGATGTTGCAGTTGTCACACGTAAAAAATCCTTTTGGACTCCTCAGCCATGTGCCAGACACATGTGGCTTAATGGCAGTGTAACTGGGACATAAAACTTCCCTTAATGTTTGTGATCTTTTATAAGTCACACAAGGTTTGTCCGCAACCAATGTTGCTAATCCTGGCTCACTTTTTAGAATGTTCCAGTGTCTATTTAGGATTTTATACAAATCCTGATTCAAACCCGAATGAGTGGTAATGAAAGCTAACCGCTCCTTCCGGGTTTTGCTTGCAGTTATTCTTAGGGTGTCCTCTCTTTTCACCTTCCTGATTCTTCCCAATGCCTGATTCAACTCATCACTCTTGTATCCACGTTTTTTCAAACAATTGAGAGAACCCTTTGCTTGTTCCTCAAACATTTGATCCATGCTACAATTTCTCTGCACCCTAATTAGCTCACCAAACGGGATTGCTCAGGTGAAGTACTGTCATCATGGATGGTAGTCGGCATGTACACATTCCTCCTGTCCACAAAGTTCACAGATAGCAGTTCATCATTATGCAAGGCACTGCCCCCTCTGAAACCTTTTGCAAACAAGCTCTTTTGGGTAACCTTTATGGTTAGAGCGCATTGTGCCACAAGCATGAGTGTCCACTTTGAACAACTCTTCAAACAATTGAACTGCAGTGTAGAAGTTATCTAGGTACAAATTGTGACCTTTTTTAAAAAGTCCTCTAGCAATTTCCTACACAATTTTCTCTGAAACTCCTAAAGTGGATGAATAACGAGGGGGGTCAATAGTGGAATCCCGGAAATTAAAGACATATCCTGTACTACTCTCAAGCAACATGTACATCTTAATTCCATATCGTGCCCTCTTGCTAGGAATGTACTGCCTAAAAAATAAATGGTCCTTAAACAGGACCAAAGACTCATCAACAGCTATTTCTTTCCCTAGAGTATAGATCTCTGAAAATCGATCTACAAAGTGATCAAGAACAAGCTGAATCTTAAAAAGACAGTCAAGGCCAGGGTGATCTCGTATCAAAAGTAAATACTGATCAGGACTCATAATTGCAGGTAATATGTCCGTTGCCATCAATGAACTGGTAGACCAATATGAAGTCAAGCCCATCATAAAAGTCAAACCCAAAAACTACTTAATCTCATCCAGATTTGTGTGAGTCCACCGGGTAGTTCTAGAGTGGAGGCTTAGTCTGGCACTTTTGGCACTCAAATACTTTTCAGCATACAAATTAGTCTGCTCAATAATCACAGCCAAAAATACATCATCATCCATAGACAACTGAAAAAACTGTATACTCAAATAAAATCACAATTTACTCTACACCCTTCATCACCACTAAAGGCAGGCAACACCGGAGGCAACATGTATGGATCAACACAGAGTCCAGCACTTCCAATGGGAAGCCTTGCAGCCCCAGGATGCAATCCAGATGCCTCTTGCGGCACCATCAACACATCAGTGTCCTCCTCTAAAACAGGCCCTTTATTCGCACTGAGAGTAGCTTCATCTGAACTGAGAGTAGCTTCATCATCAGATGATTTCTCGTAGACAGAAAACTCACTGACAGAATCTTGCACTTCCTCCTCTCCCTCAGACGCACTGTCAGCTTCATAATCATGGTCAGAGGAAGATTAAAAAAGCACAACAACCACCTGCTGAGCAGTAATTCTGTGCCTAGCCATATTCCTTACCAATAAAGGTAACTTGCAAACAAGTCAACAAACATAAACGCTTTGTACAATAAGTAATAAACACAATTTGGCTTTATCACAAACACCTATATACTCCAAAACTATACCACTCACTTGCCAGAAGCAGCTAGACTCATCACCAATTACTCTGCACAGACACAGCAAGGACCAACAATATCCCACAAAAAAAAGAAAAGAAAATTACACATTAGACAACGCAAAACACTGCAGAGAATTTCACGCTCAACGCACAAACTAAATATGCTGCTATTATGACACCACTTACAGAAAATTAATTCATGCATGACAATAATACTCATTTGGAGTAAACACAACCAAAATGTTTTTCTTACCAAATAAATGCAACTAAGCAAAACTGCAGATCAACCACTGCCGAAACCGCAAACAAGAATCAAAAGCTTTGCACTAGAACAAAAAGGAGAAATAAAAATTACAATAACATGTGCAAATAATGCACCAGTCCACACACAATCAACCAGCCAAGCTGGGGGGTAGGTGGGCCTAAAAGCATAAGGCCGATCTGCCCCCAAGGGGGACAGAAACAGCCAAAATATTCACCCCATAAAAGGGAGCGACCCTTGCCCAAGACACCACTCGCCAGCACCACCTTTTTAAAACCCTGGTGTCTAGTGGCTTCTATCCCCCTTGAGGAGAGATGGGCCTAAAAACATATGGCTGATCTACCCCCAAAGAGGGCACAAACAACCACAATAATCACCCCATAAAGGGTAGACGACCCTTGCCCAAGGGACTGCTCCCCAACAACTAAAAAAAAGCCAGGTGTCTAGTGATCTGCCCACAAAGGGGGAAGAAACGGCCACAATATTCATCCCATAAAGGGGAGCGGCGCTTGCCCAAGGGGCTGCTCCCCAACAACACAAAAACAATCTCTGGTGTCTAATGGCTTCTGCCCCACTTGGAGGCAGATGGGCCTAAAAACAAAAGGACGATCTGTCTCCAAGAGGGGCAGAAAGGCCAAAATATTCACCCCCATTAGGGGAGCAACCTTTGCCCAATGGGCCACACCCCAACAACATAAAAAAAATCCCTGGTGTCTAATGCCATCAGATGGGGGCAGATGGGCCTAAAACATAAGGCTGATCTGTCCCCAAGGGGGGCAGAAACAGGCAAAATAAATGCTCCTCAAAGGGGAGAAACCCTTGCCTACGAGGCCACCCCCACAAACATATTTCAAAGGAATAGCCCTGGCGGCCTAGTGGGCACACAATAAAATTTATACATTTTTGGGCCAATTTGCCCCCCCCCCCCCAGGGGGACAGAAATGGCCAAAGAAATTGCTCCAGAAAAATAAAAAGTAAAGTCCCTGGGGTCTAGTGGGCATTCCTGCTACACGATCGCGCCCCATGCGCAATCATGCAGCAGGAATGCTGAAGAGACACATCGGAGGAAATGAAAACCCTTTCCTTTTCTCAGATGTCTCTGTTTTAAATCCCCCCACCCTCCCTGAGGAAAAACTCACCTCTCCTCCTTGGACGTGATGGACGCACATGGCTTCCAGCACGTCCGGTATAACCTGATGATGTGGACAGTGGACGGGGGCAGCATGAAGGGCGGCCCACGGGGGAGCGCGGGCGCTTCCCCGTAGGGTGGGTGCTAGGGACAGCCGGGAGCCATCCGACGCACATGCCCAGCGTGAGGTTGGATAGATCCTGGCCGTCCGATGCACGCCATGCGTTCACTCCTTACTTTTGCAAAATGGTCTCAATGTTTTCAACTCTCCCTTTGACAACCATCCTTCATTTATGAACTCTGTTAATTTTTTTTATTAAGTCTTTTTATTAGTCAATGCTAAGTACATCAGATCATTACATGTATATCACAGTAAATGAAAGATTTATAACATGTACAATACGTTTCTTATAACGTACGTCTGCTCCCCACCTGATCTCAGCCTATTGTCTACTGGAATTATGGGATCCTACTACTATTCCCCTTATGATCTACCTTTGCTCTTACATCCACAGATCTGCACATTTGTTTTAGTGTCCCCGATATGCAATCCATGGCCCACAAACTTTGTCCCATTTTTGCAGCAAACTCTGGAGTGATATGTTGCTTTCTCTGCTCCTGAGCACCAATCCATGTCTTCCTCCCATACCCTCAGGTCTGTTGTTAGGTTTGCCCCCCCCACATTCTGGCTATATTGTTTTTTGCCATAACTGCCACTATCTTGAGCCATATTAGTGTGCATTTAGCCCCTTTTGTCTCACCTGTCCCACACAGCAATAGCCAACATGGCTTCACTGGAATCTATAAGTTGGTGACCTCTGACATGGTTCGGATCACTGCCGTTCAATAATTATGAACGTATCGACACTCCCAAATTATATGAAAAAAAGAGTCCACATCTCCACAACCCCATCGCACAATACTTAGATATGCCTAGACCCAGTCGGTGTAGCATTGTTCTGGAGGCATACGACCTATGTAGGATGTGCTGCTGGATGAGACGAAAGTGGGCCCTAATAGCTATCCCTCCTGGGCTTTGCACAGCTTCCTCCCAATCATCATCTTCTCAGTTACTTTTTTTGTATCAAATTGTTATTGTGTTCTACCTCCCACTCTTCTTTTGTGAAGGCATGCATCTCAGTACCCCATACCAGGGCAGCCTTGAATTCATCTAACAACTCACCTTGATAGGAAAGTAGTATCTGCTACTTATGGTTACCCCCTCCCTTTTTTTGCTGATGTGATGCTGTTTTTGACTAGTCTGACTGGGATCCTGCTAATCAGGACCCCAGCATATCTGCTTTCTCCTTGAACTGTTGTGTTCAGTACAGAGGTACATCTCAGATTAGATAATTGGGTACCCTTGTCAGTCTCTAGTATATGGTACCCATGTACCCAGGGCATATTTTCCCCAGAGGTCTCCCATGTGCTGAAGCATGCATCATGACACCCATGAGAGACCATTCAAAATGGAACTACAGGCCTGCCATTGCACCCTGTGTAAGTTGGTGCATGCACCACTTACTAAAGATATAGGTTTACTATATCTAAGGGTCACTGCACTTAAAACCTATAAGTCACCCATCTAGCAGGCCTTTAAAATCCTGAGAGCAGGGTGCTTGGTTCTAAGTGAGAAGGTGCCCCTGTCTGACCAGGACACCCCAGCAGCCTACGGAGTTCCCTCTCCTGGGTTGTAAGTGAAGGCACCATATCCTATCTGGAGGGGCATCGCGTGACTGCATGATGACCATCTCGAAAATGGCTGCAACGAATCCTATCATGTTTGGTATCAAACATGTTGGAATCATACTCCCACACCATAAATGGTGCAGGAGGTATGATTCCAAGCACCGGGAGAGTCCTCCGTTAGACTCTCAGTGTTACCAGTACCAGCCTTCTAGTCCTAGACAGCACAAAATGGTTGCTGCGGACCAGAGACACATCTCTGCCCTCCTGCTGCTGAGCCAAGTGCGAACAGGGGAAGACAGAACAATAGGCATCCTGTCACAGGGAGGTGTGACCACCTCCCAGACAGGATTTGGTGTATTAGGGCTGGGTGGGTGTGCTGGCCAGTGCGTAAGATTCTGCATGAGGGGCACATTTGGTGTTCCTGTGCATAGTCCAGTTCAAACCAGTCCTGGGAGTCATTGGCCCCTGCTCTGGTGCGAAACTGACAAAGGACATGGGAGTAACCTCCCCCCTGTCCAGACCCTCCCTTGGGGCAACCCAGGAGAGTGAACTCCGTAGGCTGCAGGGGTGTCCTGGCCAGGCAGGGGCACCTTCTTACTTAGAACCAAGCACCCTGCTCTCAAGATTTTAAAGGCCTGCTAGATGGGTGGCTTATAGGTTTTAAGTGCAGTGACCCTTAGATATAGTAAACCTATATCTTTAGTAAGTGGTGCATGCACCAACTTACCCTTGGGAGGGTCCCCTGAACCTTCCCAACCCTGACCTTAGAGTACTTAAGGGCTTAGCTGGGTGTAGGTCCCTAGATTCATTGTGGACAAGATTCAGAACTGAAACCACTGCACTTCTACCGCCTGGGAACTCTGGATTTCGCTGAACTTCGATTGGGACTGACTTCACCCCCTTTCAGTATGCTGCATTGTCTGCACCTGCGCACAATAGAGGATCCGTGCAGGACCTGTGGAGCATCCAAGACACTTGAAGATAATCTCCCTTTAAGTGAAGGAGTCACTTCCTTGCATTCACGGGCACCTCAACTCTGCTGACCGGTCTGCTGAGCCCAAGCTCCTGCAGACTCTGAAGGGTTCAACAACACAGGTGGTGGTTAACTATGTCTCCCGAGGCCCGAGCTTCTTCCTCTCCAAGTCTTAGGTCAGAAACCCTCGGAGGCAATTGAACCCATGTACCCCGTGTACTTCTTCAAGTACGTATGCTTGTTGGCTCCAAGTAGCCCCAATCTATGGCAACTTCTTGCACCAAGATCTTCAGCCACACCGCCTTGTGGGTACCGTGGCATGCTCCTTTTGGTGAGCTGCTCGAGGTCCTCTCACGATCCCTGTTCCTCCGGCCTGTGATTACAATTGAGGGTCATCTTTGTTTTCCTTCAGCTCCCCTGATTGCTCGGGTCCTGCCCTGACTCCCCTGCTTGTGGTGCGTCTCCTGGACCTTGCTGGTCCCAACTGTGCACCTTCCTGTGTGGGTTGCATTTGCCAAAGCTTGTTGCTGCTCCCGCCAAACACCGACCCCTCAATAATCAACATCCTTTGTTGGACAGCTCGCATCTGAGTCCTGGTTGTCTTCAGCCTTGCCTGGTCCTCGCAGCTGTAGAGTCAAGGTCACTATCATCCTCCTTGAAAAACCCGACATCATAGGGCATTCGTCTTCCAAGTCTCCTGGTCACCCCCGAGGGACATAAACTCTGTCCCATCTGCTTTCAGGTACTCCTTGTCAAGAATCCACATTTGGATTCTTCTGGACATTTTCTCCTCTTCCAGCAGTGGCACTTTCCTGAAATCCTCCATTGGGTTCAACTGAGGTTTCCAACGCCACTTCGCACCTATGCACCCGGCTTCCCTGGGATAGGTAACTTGGGTAACACAGTATCCACAGGTGGGGTCACTCTCCAACCTTCTGTCTTCCATGGGGTTTCTTCAGGGTCCACTGGGAAGGGTCCCTAATCTTTAAAAATTCCAACTGTGACTTGCACATAGACTTCAACGGAGCATGCAGTCGTGTTCCCACACTGCACACGCTCTATGTGGGGTCCCTATCTACTTACATTGGGTGGTTCTGTGGGTCCCCAGCAATTCTACATCCTCTGGACATTTTCCTGACTCGACTTGTGGTTCTTATACCACTTTCTTAGTATATGGTTTGGTCCCCCCCTGGGGCCCACTGTGTGTTAGTGCTGTTTACTGTGATTTCTTTGCTTAAGTATTATGTGCTTTGTGTCCATCTCTGTGTAGAAGATACTGTAACGTACTAGATAGTGTTATATAATAAATACACATTTTTATAAATACTTTGTGTGGTTACTTTTCATTTAATCTATACTATAATATTGCTTTCTGGTAAAACAAGCTGCTTTACACTCCTTCAAGACTAAGCCTGAAGGCTGCTCTCCAAAGCTACCACTTGGATAGATTTCTAAGGTTGTCTGAGACCTCTTAAATCACCATAAGGATTGTATGAACTGGTGCAAGGTGCCCCTTACATTAGTGGACATCATATATCAGGCCAGCTTCTCACTGCAACCATAATAGAAACTTGGCTGCGGCATTCTTTTTGCCTGGTAAATACCCCATTTTGTAGATTAAATCTAAGAATCTCATAGAAATCCAGGCCAACCTTGAGGAAACATGGTTCATGGCCACATTCGTCAACACTTCAACTTGTGGTTTATGGTCCCACTTGATGGTCACTTCCCTTCTCCAAAAGAATGAATGAAAATATTCTAGTGCTCATGCACATACCAATGCTTCCCTTTCAATCACTGCATACTTTTTCTTCAGCTGGTGACAATGATTTTGAAGCGTACGCAATGATTATTTCCTTACCATTCTTATTATATTGTGACAATACAGTCTCAATACCTATGCTGCTTTCATCCATAGGAATCACACTTTTCCCCATTGGATCAAACCCTTGCAAGGCAGGAGCAGTCGAAAATGCATTCTTCACATTCACACATTACTGCTCACAGCTCTCAGACCATGCACATTTCACCTTGGCTTTAAGTAATTGCCTAATGTTAAATGTTCTTATTAAGACATTTCTAATAAATTTGGAGAAACTTCATCCTTACTCTTTGAACTTAAACCATCTTTAATAGCTTCCACTAGTTTAGATCTTTTGAGACATTGAAAACTATCTATGAGTTACCTGAAACTAAAAGTTTTTGTTAGTATCAGATCAGACAGTGGGTGATGCAGATGTCTATTTGGCCTTTGGTGCTACAGCCGTCTATTAGGCCTTTGGTGTCCCACACCATAATAATTTTGAGAAATGATTAGGCTGCATGAAGGATGATAAATAGCTCATCTCGAAGTGCTATAAAATGTTAGTGAACCCACCAAATAATTGTAGTTCTCGGGACAGAGATGCTAGAATGCAGAGTTGGGTAAAGCAGTCTCAGACCGGGAATGGAATGACATATTTGTAGAGATGAAGCGGCACACATAGAGGTAGGAAAATGTATATTTAATCCACAATGAAGGCAGCTTTAACAACCACCATGAGGAGACAACTGGTTCAGACAACCGTTGCCTCAAGAATACAAATTCATTCCAACATTCTACAGCAAGTAGAACGCAAGTAGAATACTGCACACCTTTCCCCTTAACTAAAAACACACTAAATAAATAAATAAATACATAAGAATAAAGCATAAAAATAATGATATACACAATGCTTGACTATATAATGCATATGATGCCTAACATCAACATATGATGCACAATAAGATTCTTGCTCACACTGGCATCAGACTCACTCAAAGACTGAGTGTTCAGACCGTCATACAAATCATCAGAACCAGCAATTACATGCACAATCCTCATCAGACTTGCTGTGAGAACATTACTCAAATTTATCCCTTCTTCCGAAACTTCAGAACTCTGATCATTCACAATCCCATGTAGCTTCTCTCAAACATTAAACTTGCACACAGAAATACGTCTAAAATTCCACATTTTCCCACCTTCTACTCTTCCTGCTTTACTAAAAACTTCAATCACTTTCACAGGATCAGATCATCTGGATGACTTCTTGTTTATTAGTCCCCCAAATTTGACATTGACCAAATCCCCCACTTTCAATTTAGACTCCTTACAATTGTCATCTACCATCTTTTCTTGGTACTTCTTCACACACTTCCTGACTTTAGCAAAATTCAAAACTGTATCATAGGGATTTTTCACTTTCAACCACAAACGCATACGTTTAGATCCAGGTCTCCTGCCTTGCAAAATTTCGAAAGAAGATAACCCTGTGACAGAATTGGGTGACGTCCGATAAGTTAACAAAGTCGCCGTAAAGCTTTTCTCCACATCATATAACTTTTAATGGCTAGCTGAATAGACTCCTTGACAACTCTGTTGAAGCATTCTACTTGACCATTAGCCCGAGGATGATAATTGGACACCCACTTATGTAGAACACCACATCTTTTGAGAAACAATTCAAGCTCTTTACTTACAAATTGTGGACCATTGTCAGAAATAAGTTTCTCCGGTAACCCATTCACGACAAAAGGTGTCATCAAGAAACTTAATACCTACGCTCATGTAATCTTTTCTACAATTTTCAACTCACACATATCCTTGCCAAGATGTGTACCAAAAGGACCCAAAATGTCAACAACCAATTTTCTCCAAGGTGATTGAGCATATTCAATGGGCGTAACATCGACGGGTAATGGTTTAACAAACTTGTCACTCTGAGCACAAGGAGAAAATTCCCTGACCCACTTGTCAACCATATCATTAGGCCCGGGTCACCAGTAGAACTCTCTTATTCTTCTCTTAGTGGTGGACATTCCCATATGTCCACCAAGGGCCAAGGCACAAATTAACTCCCTATGTTCCGTGGCTGAACAATTTTGTTTGTCCCCCCTCATGACCATTCCATGCAAAAACATAAGCCCCTCACTAATTCAGAAAAATTAAGCTAGTTCTCCACTCAAATTCCTCTCTTCAGGCCAACCTTTGTGAAAAAACGTCTGAACTTCACTCAAAATACAGTCTTCTTTCATAGCTTCTTTCATTTCTCCTCAGAAATGGGTTTAGCTGAATGCTCCTCTCCCAATTTTCTATTGACATCATCCATAGTATAAGCCACATCACATTCCTCCTTGTCGTTGAATTCGGTTACATTCACTAAAGGTAGACGTGACATACCATCTGCAAGAATGTCAACCTGACCTGGAACATATTCAACCACACACCGGTATTCCTGCAACTTTGCAACCAATCTCGCTAAACGAGCTGTCAATGTTCTGCCTCCACCAGCCGCTATCGCTTATGGTCAGTTCTTAATCGAAATTTGGTTCCCCATAAAAACTGACAAAAACGTTTGCCCGCCCAAGTACACGCTAGCAACTCCTTCTCGATAGTAGAGTATTTGCACTTAGAATCACAAAGCATTCTTGAATCATATGATACCACATATCACCAGTTTTTGCATAAGCACCGCACCCAAACCCACACTACTAGCATCTACTGATACAATGCATTCTTTACCAATCACATAAGATTTAAAAAAAGGAGCACCAACAATTTCTTTCTTTAGTACATGAAATGACAGTTGTTGATCTTTCCCCATACACTCCTTGCATTTTTCTTTAATAATAGTCTTAACGGATGCACTTTAGTAGGGTAGTTTTGTATACATTTACCATGAAATTCAGTTAGACCTAGAAACGACAATAATTGCTCTTTGGTTACTGATGCAGGGGCATTAGAAATATTTTGCACATGGTTGAGGTTAGGCCTGATACCCTCACTGGAAATTCCATGTCCCAAATACTCAACTTTGTTCTGCCTAAATTTGCATTTAGAAAATTTCAAAGTCAACCCGTTATCTTGCACTCTTCTTAACACATCCTCCAAGTTCTTGTCATGTTCTTCACATGTTCCTCCAAAAATTAAAATATCATCCTGGAAAGCTATCGCTCCCTTACTACCTTCCAATAGCTCCTTCATTTAACGCTGAAAAACAGAAGCAGCACTTGCCAAACCAAATGGCATTCGGCAAAATTTAAACATACCTTCTGGTGTTACAAAAACTGTTAACAGCTTAGATTCCTCCTGCAACTCTACTTGGTGGTAGGCACTTGCTAAATCGATAGTGGAGAAAACAGAAGCACCTGAAAGTGTGGATAATAATTCATGTATATTAGGAGGGGATGTTTGTCAACCCAGATCTCCTTATTCAAGCAGCGTAGACCCACACATAAACGCAGATCCCCTGTACCCTTAAGAGATAAAATAAAAATGGGAGGCACCCAAGGTAAGGATTCTATGGGCTCAATTATATTCTTCTGAACTAAATCATTTAACATGACCTCAAGTTTATCCCGATATGCTAAAGGTACATTTCTAACCTGGTGCCTGACAGGTACTGCCTCATCCTTAAATATAATCTTATATCTGAAATTGATGAATTTCCCTAGAGTTCCATCAAAACATTTCGGAATTGTTTCTCTGATTCCACTGACAAACTCTTCATTGTCAACAGAAACAACATAGTCACATGGAATGGCATTGAGATCTAATCTTATGCCCATTTCTTGCTGATGTGGCCATCCCAAAATAGCCACTCCTTTAATAGCTACATATACCTTTCCTCTAGTTCTTCTTTCATCAAATTCTAAATGTGCCCACATAAACCCTTCTAAGTCGATTTTTTTACCATAGCACCCACAATGTTGAATATCAGGCGGAAATAATTTTCTCTCACTCCAAAGTTCATTAAACAACTTTTTCCCAATAATGCTATACCAAGCACATGAGTCAAGCATCATAGACACTGGTTTGCCATCAATTATTGCTGTAAATCTGGGAAAAGCCTTGTAATTAGTGTCGCCAACACATAATAATAACTTTAACTCAGAAGGTGCTTCTTCCTTAACATATGTGATGTGATTAAATCTTTGAGACGATCTACATACTTTATCAAAAAAAGCTTTTTTTTATACTTGGCACATACTTTGTCCCAGGCCGGACACCCTTTGAAATTTCCTACATGGTTTGTACTGCCACACCTATAGCACAATATAGTATTTCTCTTTCCATAAAATGTATTGTCAAATATTTTTCCTTCAACCTCCTTCTTGGCGGTGATGGAGCGAGGTGATGAATAAAATTTTGTTCAAACTCGCAAACTTAAACTTCCATAACAAATGTAACTGTATTAATAAGCATGTGTTGAAATCATTCACCAACTTAGTTTTAAAAATGCATACATTCAGAAAAACATGTGGGACTAATTTTCATGCTCTATGTTGCAATTGCAAGTGTGTGAAAATAATAAACTAACCTAGTCTATTATCTTTGTCAGTATTAAATGCGGCTGTTTAATTAATGGCATGTGCCTATTTGTGTGCTTATGTTATGTTATGTCTTTTCTGTGGCAAAAGCTCGTGAAGAATCCTTGTGGCCTAAAAGAAGAAGGTAGACATAAATGCTGCTCTGTGTGCTTAGCTAGGTAACATAAATTAATGGGTTAATAATTAGCAAAGATGGTGGGTAACAGAATGGGTCTCATTTATCTAATTAATTAATGTTTTGTGTTTGTTTAAATAATAGTTTCCGAGAGATGCCTTCGGCCTGCAAAAAGATGGCGTTTCGAATCCTGTCCAGAAAGGAGCCTTGCACAGAAGTGGAAACTTTTACCACGTCGACAATTTTGTCAGAAAATACTGTTTAATAAGTTGTGCTTAACATGCTCATGGAGAGAAAGTTTCAAGGGCAGAAAGCGGCAAGATTGCCAAGGCAAGGAAGTCATGAACTGTAGCTCGAAAGAAACGTTAAATTTTCAAGGTAGCAAAATGGCACGAGAGCAAAGGACAATAGGGATAAAGAAGAGCCCGTTCTCGGTTAGAAAATGGTGATGACACAATATGGTCTGACATAAGACAGCCAATGGGAACTCTGGATGGCATAGAAATATGAAAAATTTTGAGAAGATTAGCTAGTTAGAAAGGTATAACATCTGGCCGCAGGAGGGGATCTTCCTCTTGTTTCCTGATTCCTGAAGGGCGTGACGTGCTGTTGGACTTTTGGCGCACGTAAGGACAGCAGTCTTTAAGATTATTCTTTCTAGGTGAAGTGAGTTTTAGACAGGGTGTTAGAATTTAGGGAATGGAAACTTATTTTGCTTTAATTCATGTTGATTCATTTGCCTTTGAAGTGTCAGTCTAATAAGTCTTTTCCTTAACAAGATGTTGCTTTCAGTTTGCTAATAAAATAAAAATTCTTAATTGAAAATGATCTTTCCTTGATTAATAAACATAATAAAAATTAGATTTGAAATGACAAGCTGGTCTTGTTTATTCATGGTCTAGTTACCATTAGTTAATCCATTCGCCTTTGTGACTTAATTAAATGACATATGTTTAAATCCATGGTAAGAAATGATAAACTGCAGTTGCAAATAAATTTGTAAATAGTTTGTGACTAGATCTGATTAATTAGGTCACATGATTCAGTCGCTCAAAAATTGTCTTGTTAGTCTATGGGCCTTGGTAAGTGTTTCATGATTAATGGTGAGTATTGTGGAGATAAGTAGCGTTTGTGAGACCTTTTTCATTAGGAGCGCTGGATCAATTACTTGGTAGCAGAGTTATGGTTACTGTGGTAACTGACATGTTACATGATAAATACATGTCTAAAACATGTTAGGTTTGTTTAGTTCTTATATGTAGTCGAAAGGTTTTTCCAGCAGTGTGAAAATTCCTAGTTATACTGGCCAGTGTAGAGTAGTGTGACAAGTGAGGTTACACAGTGCATTTGTTCTGTTTCAAAATAGTGGTGTCGTCGTATATCACAAGTGTTGTGGACGTACAGCACAAGTTTAGGGATTTAGGTGTGTTAGGCAGAATGTATAGTGAGGATTGTCTATGAAATTGTAGCTTTTGAGTATAGGGACACCTGTCCTGTTTTAAAACTCACTGTGAAAAGAGTAGTAGAATTTATCCAGCTTGAGTGAAGGGTAAGGAAGCGTCGTCTATTCTTACTGACAAGTAAGGATTTTATTGGCGGGTTAAAGTCCTACCGAAATTTCATGTATGAATGATTAGAGATTCTTTCTGTATGATTGTGTGTGTTAGAAGGGTAGGGCAAGGCTACTTGTTTTATCAACGAATTTTTAGAATTCTGTGCAAATAGCGTTGTCTGTTTCACGCAAAAGAATACTTGAATGATTGAGAAAGCTATCGCTTTATTTTAGTGAAACAGACAAATGGTTTGTTTTTGTGAAGTTATTAACTGAATTCCATTGAAAGTTATGTAAAATATGGCGCTGTGAAAATTTTTTGTAAAGGAGGGGTGAGTTCACGGAGTGGGAGAGGCAAAAGCTGCAGCGGCAGCATACGTCACAAGGATCGCGCTGTGATTGGCTAACATACGTCACAGTATACGTGCACTGATTGGCTCATGTGACTAGGCAGGCTTGCAGCTGATTGGTTTATCCTGAAATTCAGTAATTTTATTGGCTGAGCAGAATAGTGACGTAACTTAACCTGATTGACTTGTTGGTGAGTTTTGCGCACGGATTGGCTGGTGTAGCGGAATAACAAGGAAATATTTGCGATCTTTTTCGTAGTAAGCGGAATTGTTTAAAACATGGATTATTATTATATGAAAGAGGAAAAGAAGCTTTCATGGTTTCAGAAATTGAAAAATATATTTATAAATGACAAGAAAATTGAAACACGAGGTGGAAGATTACTTCATAAGTACAAAACACCTGCAGCTTATATGTCAGGTGAATATGGTTATCATACTTGCCTTTGGATGGAGAATTGGATGGCATATACCGAAAATGATGGTGTATTAGCATGGCCAGAAGATGGGTCATTTAACATTAAGGTGTTGAAAAACTTGAGAGAAAAAATGATGACTCTTGTACTAAAACCTAGACCTACACAATTTGAGGCTTTAGCTGAATGGGAGGATGAGATGTTTGAATTAGAACGTGAAAATAGAGGTGTAACAAGAGGCACTAAATTAGACATTAATAGAGAAACTCATGAAGATAGAGTGCGTCGTTGGAGACGAGCAGAAATGTGTAATGGTTTGTACCCAGCAAGATTTAGTGAGGTAACAGGTCAAAAGAGTAATGAAAAGAAAAATAATATTGGTGAAGATAGTGAATTAGAAGATTCGGTTTTAGAAGAAATTTATATCACAAAATCAAAACCGCCAACTTATCAACCAGTTTGTTCATCGTCTTCCCCGAGAATTCCTCCAGGAACTTCTCCAAGTGCTCCTCCTAGGGAAATTAATAATGAAACTCCACCTAGATTAAATCAGAATAATGCAAAATTTCCTGAGAGAGTAGAAACATGAACTAATTCTAGTACATCTGGAGAAAGTAGAAATTATGCTGAAACTCCAGTTCAGGGAAATAGAATCCCAAGAAATGTATGGGGAACAGAAAGATGTGGGGATATACCAAATGCTTCAGAATATTTTCGATCAAAAGATGAATTAATACAACAGTTAACTAAAAGCATGGAAGCAGTAACAGTACCAGTAACAATTGGACCTGTTCTTCCAGTTTTTGATCAAAGGTAAATTAGATATTCAGCTCTGACTGTTCCATTAAACGCAGAAATTCAGAAAGTGGCTGAAAATTCGTATTCAGATTTAACAGAAATTCACAGAGAGAAAAAGATGCCCGATTTAACTTTTAATCAAAGTTTGTCAAATGATCAAACTCCATCTGTTGCAGGATCTGATTCTGAAACTCCAGAAAAGAGCATAAATAAAATAGATTTAACGCAGACACCACAGACCCCAGAATTTAAATTACTTGATGTTGCAAAATTAAAGGCGGATTTAGAGGAATTAATTATTGGCACAATTGGACTTGACAGTTTAAAGCTATATCAGGATGATGAATTATTGTTTATTTGTAAAAGTATACAATGGAAAACAAAAAGCAAGTATGATCAATTCGAGGAAATGGCTGCTGAATTAGAAATAGATTTGAGTAGACAGAAAAATTTGCAGAAACATTATAGAGTGGATTTCTCTGAAAAAGATATCGAAAACCTGAACACCACAGGAAGAATAATTCATATAAAAGAATTGATAGTGTTTCTAAAAAGATCAGGTGAATTAAGCAAATGGAGAGTGAAATGGACAAAGAAAAGAGAGGAAGACAGAAGAGAAAGAGGAGAAATAGCAACTGAGTTTCCTATGAGAGAAATAGCTGGCGGACGGTATGTTCATGTTCCATGGACAAGATAGGACATTTTACTGTTTACAAATGATTTTCCTCGATTGAGAGAAAAACCTGTGGAATGTTATAGACAGGTAGAAAGATTTGTTAAGGTTTCAAAAGTTCTGTGGATTGATCTTGATGGATTCTTTGACATTTTTGTTCCTTCGGATCTTTGGACAGAATGTACATTTTCTATAGATTGGCCCAAAGAAGAACCTGCTCGAGATAAAGTAACAGCTGCACCTTCACCTGATGTTATAAATCTGTATGATAAGGTGATTGTGTGGTTGAAAAACAAGATTCCCCCAAAAGAAGTAGATTGGGTTAAAATAGACAGAACAAATCAGGAACCAAAATAATCAGTACATTCATTCTATGAAAGATTACTGCTGGTATTTAAACAATACAGTGGTTACGAGAAATTGAGTGAAAAGGATATGAGCCATTTCATATACAGTTTTGTTTATGGCTTGAGACCTGAAATTGGTGAGATGATTAGATCAGGAATAGTTGGATGGCAATCACTCACAGTTGATGACATTTTGAGAAAAGCAAAATACTGCAGTGATGAGATAGATTCTAAACAAAAGAAGCTAAAAGAAAAAGCTATGTGGGCACAGGTAAAAGTGGCTGAACAACAAATTGCAACTTTAGAAAACAAAAATGTTCACCAGAATCAAGGGAAATTTAAGAGTAATTATAATAAGCCAAAATTGATGGGTAATATTGAAGAGTTAAAGCAGAAACTCCCATGTTTTAATTGCTGTGAAATTGGACACTGGAAGCGCGAATCTAAGAATCCGCCCAGAAATTTAAAAAATGCATCATTAAATCCACAGATGCAGAATGAGATAAATCAGCAGCAACAGCTACTGCGACAGTTAAATGAGATAAATCAGCAGCAACAGCTACAGCGACAGGTAGTGAATCAGCAAAGTCAGATTCCACAACCGCCACTTCCAAATTGTGTAAATGTGCAGAGATACAATACAGAAACAGGATTCTGCGGAGGTAAACAGGTAAACAGATCGCCAAGAGTGAATGTGTTGAATGTTTCTCAACAATATTGGTTGAAAGAAAATGAAGGAAGCGATTCTGAGGATTACTTATGACGGTGCCTGAGAGAGGAGGAAGAGTGTGTGCTTGGAGCCACTCTTGAGGTAGATCAGTCTGGTCCGTTTGTAAATGGTAAAGGGAATGATGTAGAAATCGCTATTCTAGTGGACACAGGTGCTACCCGTTCTACTGTTAGATCAGTGGAAATAGAAAACCTACATCTCTCCGGGGATTCAATCCAAGTAGTTGGCGTAGCTAATCAACAGATTTAACAGAACCAGTTAAAGTTGAAATTGGGAAATTTAAAGACAAACATAGATTTGTAGTTTGTGATAGCAGTCCTGTAAACTTGTTAGGAAGGGACATTCTTTGCAAGATGAACTGTAAAATATATTGCTCACAGGATGGTATTGAGCTCCAAACTCCAGAAGAAGATGACCTTTATAAATTAACAATGTTAATGGTTGAAGCAGAAGAAAGTAAATTATTTCCTGCTTTTGACAAAAATGATTTACCGTAAGAATTAAAAGAAACAGTCAATGCTAAAATTTGGGATTTATCTGGAGATTAAATGGGTTTGATGAAACATGTAGACCCAGTAAAAATAACAGTAAGACAAGGAGCAGATTATCCAAACATTCCTCCGTATAAAATGAAAGCAGAAGTTATTGAAGGTGTCATACCTGTAATTGAAAAATTTATAAAACAAGGTGTTTTGAAAGAAATTGAGAGCAGTCCATGGAATTCACCGATTATGGGAATCAAAAAGCCACACAGAACTTTCAGGATTGTTCAAGACCTGAGAAAGGTTAATTAAATAGTTGTTCCATGTTGCCCAGTCGTACCAAACCGGGCAGTAATTCTATATCAGATTCCGCATGATGCAGAATGGTATACAGTTATAGACCTTTGTAACGCATTCTTTACTGTTCCTTTGCATCCAGAAAGCCAACAAATGTTTGCGTTCAGATTCCAAGAGCAAATTCTAGCATGGTGTCGTATTCCTCAAGGGTATACAGAGAGTCCATCTATTTTTAATCACTTGCTAAAGAAATCCTTGGAAAATCTAGATTTATCCGTAAAATCAACATTAGTGCAGTATATTGATGATCTCCTTGTAGCTGCAAAAACACGAGACAACTGTGTGACAGATACCATTACTCTTTTGAATCATTTGGCAGATGAGGGACAAAAGGTGTCTCCTGCAAAATACAGGTTTGTAAACAAGAAGCAAAATATCATGGTCACGGAATCGCAAAAGGAATTAGACAAGTGACAATTGAAAGAATAAAAATGATCCAAGCAATGCAACCTCCAAAAACACAGAGACAGGTCCGAATGTTTCTAGGGATGGTAGGTTATTGTCGTCAATGGATTAGTGGATTTTCAGTGATTGCAAAACCATTGCAGAGACTGACAAAAGCAGACATAAAAGACCCGATTACCCTAACAGAAACTGAGTTAGAGGCTTTTGAGCAGTTAAAAAGAAGTTTGTGTGAAGCTCCAGCATTGGGAATGCCATACTACAAAAAAGAATTTGAGCTGTATTGCAGTGAAAGGGAAGGATGTGCATTATTAGTTTTGATTCAAAGACATGGAAGACTGAGAAAGCCAATAGCATATTTCTCAGCTGTTCTTGTTCCTGTTGCAAAAGCATCACCAGGTTGCTTAAAAGCAGTAGCTGCAACAAGTGTGAGTCTAGAACAAAGTGAAGGGATAATAATGGGGTTTCCTGTAAAAGTGCATGTGCCCCATTCAGTTGAGATTCTCCTCACCAGAAGCAAAACACAGCATTTAACAAGCAACAAATTGACAAAATATGAAAAAATTATTTTGGGATCAGATAACGTTTTAATTGCTAGATGTGTGAATTTAAATCCTTCCACATTATTACCTGATGGTACTGTGACAGAAATCAGAAACGAAAATGACATTGATCATGAATGCTTGGATGTTTTAGAATATTGTACCAAGCCTAGGCAGGAATTTAAAGATGTTCCGTTAACTGAATCAGATTTTGTTTATTTTGTTGATGGTTCATGCTTAAGAACAGATGAAGGCATACTGAGTGCAGCATGCTCTGTCTGTGCAGTTGAAGACGTACTTGAAGCTTCTTGTCTCAAAGGAATTCGTTCAGCTCAAGTAGCAGAATTCATTGCTTTAATTTGTGCATGTGAAAGAGCAAAAGGATTAAAAATTACCATAGTGACTGATAGTTAGTATGGGTATGGCGTAGTCCATGACTTTGGCCAGCTCTGGTCTCAAAGAGGTTATTTAACTTCTGCGGGAACACCTATTAGGAATGCAAAATTGATTAAAAGGCTGATCGATGGTATTCAGCTACCAGAGAAAATTGCTATAGTAAAATGTACAGCTCACAAAAAGGGAGACGAATACATGACAAAAGGAAATGCATATGCTGATGAAATTGCCAAATTCTGTGCAAAAAATAATATGTCCATTAATCGGGAAAAAGACAATAAACATGTTTTGAACACACTTATGATAACATCTGTAGTTGAGACATGGCAAGGAGTGAAAGATTTACAAGATGAGGCAGATGATGAGGAAAAAGACACATGGTTAAAAGCAGGTTGCAGACAACGAGAAGAAGATGAAATTTGGGTTTACAAAGATGACAGGCCAGTAATGCAAAATTGCATGATTGCTGACATGGCACGAATGTATCATGGTCCAGGACATTTAGGTAGAGATTCAATGATCAGGTTGTTTAGGCAAACATGGTACAATCCAAAATTAAGAATAATTGCAGAATCTTTTTGGCAGAGATGCTTGATCTGCCAACAGATCAATCCGAACAGAAAAACAGTTGTAAGCTTGGGAACCATAGGACGGGAGGGTGGTCCTTTTACCAGGTTACTACAGATGGATTTCATTGATATGCCACCCCATAACAGATTAAGATATGTCTTGGTGATAATCTGTCTGTTTTCGAGATGGGTGGAAGCATTCCCAACTCGTCACAATGATTCAGTTATTGTAGCAAAATTGCTCTTGAGAGAAATCATAACTAGGTATGGATTTCCGGTGACGGTCGAGACTGGTTGTGGCACACATTTTAAAAACAGACTGTTACAAATGATTTGTGAAGCACTTGGTATAAAACAAAAGCTACACTGTGCTTACAGACCAGAAGCATCAGGTGTTGTTGAGCAAGTCAATGGTACAATAAAGAATAGGCTGGCAAAAATGTGTTTGGCTACAGGAATGAAGTGGACTGATGCACTTCCACTTGTTTTGATGTCTTTGAGAAGTACCCCAGATATAAAAACAGGTTTAAGCCCACATGAAATACTCTGAGTCATGAGACAAGCATTTGTTCCAGTTGATAACATTCTGAGTATAAATGATAGTGCAATTATGGACTACTGCAAAAACCTTTCTGACGTGGTGACTTCTGTGTCCCATCAGGTGGGAACTGAAGTACTTTCAAAAGAAAAAGAACAAGCTCATGATCTGTTGCCAGGAGACTGGGTGAGGACAAAAGTTCATCCAAGAAGGAATTGTCTGGTACCCAGGTGGCAGAAGGCAAGACAGGTGATACTTGTCACAACAAATGCAGTAAAGTGTAGAGGTCTGAAGAGATGGATTCATGCTAGTCATACCATTCGAGTGGCACCACCTGTAAGTCCTGACGAAGGTGATACTACAACTGATTCAGATTCTGAAGAAGAACCTGAAAGAAATCCAGATACTGAAGATCGACAAGAAAGTCGACATCTGGAATACTCAAATGCGGATGAGGCATTGAATGAAAAATATTTGGAGATTGTGATACTAGACTCTAAAAATGATGAAGATCTGCTAGAAAAAGAAGCAGACAAGAGTCTGGTCAAGAAGTGAATCAAGATCAGGAGAGTATTGAAAAGCAGATTGGAAGCTCTGGAAGAAGGAACGAAAATTCTGAAACAGGTGAATTGGAAGTAATTGAAGAAGAAGAAGAAGACGAATTACCAAGTACCAGCTATAAGGATGATGTTCCTAACAGAGTGAAGCTGCCGAGTAAAGAAGTACCTGAATCTAGAGCTGATATCACAGAAAGTGAAACAGATGAAAGTGATGATGAATCCAAAGTGAAAAGATCAAGGAAAAGAGCTTGGAGAGTTGAATGCAATCTAACTGAACCAAAGAAGAAATTCTCAAGAAAAGGAGATAATTGGCCGAATGAGAGTCTGAAATTCAAATTAGTGAACATATCAAAAGAACAGGTTAATGAAATCTCAAGTCAGAAAAGTGATTCAGATAAGAAAAATCAAGCAGGAAAGAAAATAGAAGTGATTAGCAGTAGAGCAAAGAGGGTGTTAAAGCCTAATCAAAAATATAAGTCACCTAGGGCGTGGCTAGCAGCCGAGCATGGCGGCGGCTTAGAGGACTAGCTCGGTGATTAGAGCGGCCTCTCCTCAAATCCGACAATCCATCCGTACGAACATATGCCTCCTTCGGGGCGTACCTGAAGCCCGGGAACGAGCAGTATCGTTAGCAGTGACTCCGGTGTTGATCAAGAACCGGGAGGTAGAGTAATATCCGAGGGCTCCTGAGGCCTGCGCGAAGACTCGGATCCAGGGGCTCGATTATCCAAATACCCTGACAGGAAGTGAAGGGTACAGGGGCTAGCCGGACCGGAAGTGCCTGGTCATTGGGAAGCGGAGCAGCGCCGAGCGGAGAACCGGCCGGAGGAGAAAGCCAGATCACAGCCAGAATTCCGAAATAAGAGCGGAGTTGTACACGGAAGTGAGGACGTCATAAAGTGCAGCCGGACGGAGGGCCTAGAACATCGTAGGTGACGCCGCCATTATAAAAATCACCACCACTCTCCGGGACCGGCGATCACTGCTAAGGGCGCGCATCCCAGTGGGATAACTTTGTCCTTTGAAAAAGGGGAGTTGCGGACAAATTACGTGACGGCGAGCCCCGCTGAAGAGAAGAGCGAAGCCCAAAGCTGAAAGCAGCCGCAGAAGGACCACGCGATCTCCCTGGCGTAGCAGAGAATACGGGTGGGACCACAAATTAAACAAATTGAAGCCGAGCACCCACACCAAGGCATAGCGAAGCGGGGTGGCACCAGAGCTGAGGGGATAGCAAAGAAGATGAAGAAAAGGTACAGTTGGCCCCAAAGACCCACCGCACAGTAAGCCTGTCAAATCGTACAACGCACCAGCTGGCACAAAGACACCGATAGGAACTGATACAGTCAAGTTTGCCTGAGAGACATTTGACACACTGCCTCTGAGTTAAGAGTGAAAGAGCCATGGCGAGCACCCTCTGAGTCCCAGATAAACAGTGACCGTACACTTTGCCACATTCATGAGCAGACGGAATGGATTATAGTGGACCAACGGCACGACCGCTATCATATACGCGACAAAGCCGGCGTAGAGCGGACATTATGGAGTAACGCCGGGGGAATACACTAGACACGACCGCATCTGCAAAGACAGCCACGTGAGAAACACGCCTTACTGAACGTCAAAATGGCCGGGAAGGGGAACAGGGGGGGAACGACACAGGCCCGCCTGGAGAAATATGCATACGACAAGGGTGCGTCCTCACCACCGGAGGGAAGGCAATCCGGCGGGAAATCAACAGATGGGGCTGGCGGGGGGAAAAAAGCGACGCTGGATGATGTTATGCAAACATTGACACAGGTGCAAACCACAGTGGGCTCGATCTCCACCGAGATTACCCTACTAAGAGCAGACCTTCATAAAATATCGGAAAAGGTGGGCTCGCTGAAGGTGGTCACAAAATCGCTGGTAGAGGATGTGTCGGAGCTACAGACGGCGATGGAACGTGTGACGGCGGAGAACAAATTACTGAAAAAAAAGTTGGATGACCAGAAAGGGGGGTCTAAGAGAAACAACATAAGGATCCTGGGAGTTCCGTAATCGGAAGGTACTGAAGCGATAGATTTATTTGTTGAAGATCTGATCAAAACAAACTTAAAACCCAGAGGACTGTCTACCTTCTTTTCGGTGGAAAGAGCACATAGAGTAACGGGGGGCCGACCGAAACCGGGAGCGCCTCCGAGACCCATCCTAGCACGCTTATTTAACTTTGGAGACAGGGACACCATCTTACAGGCAGCCCGGAAGTCCCCTCCAATCAAAATACAAAATGCAACACTGGCCTTTTTCCCAGACTACACGGCGGAGGTCGCCCGTCGCAGAAGAACGTTCCTAGATGTCAAAAGAGAGTTGAGGACACGAGAAATTCAATACTCTATGATCTTCCCGGCCAGGCTGCGAATAGTAGCGGAAAACCGGACTGGTTTTTTTGATACTCCTGAGATGGCGCGGGAATGGCTGGAGGGTTGGAGGCCGGCCACTCAGCACAGTAGAGCGGGCAGGACACAGGGTGAATGCAACACGAAAGGTCGCACAGGCTCGTGGACTCCATAACACGAAATAGGGGAGCAATCACCAGTGATCGAAAGGGTGGGGGAAGACCCTGGACTGGGACAATGACCGACCGGTGGATAAAGAACAATACTAGCAAGGGATAGCTGCCTAAAGAGACTGCCATTGGACACTGGGCGGAGGGCCCCCAAGGAGAGTATGAGAGGCCGCTGATTGTGGGGCATTCGTCACCTCAACAAGCAAGTATTCTGTTTGGGATAGGGGCTAAGCACTCTGCTAAGTTGGGGGGGCGGGCAGTTGTGAGTCCGTGTGGCATGAGGGCAGGGAGGGGGGGAGTTCAGGGGGGGTGGGTATGGTAGTTTGCACCTCAATACAGGAGGTTTGGTTTGTTGACGAATTGACTCAAAGTAAAAGAACACGGTGCAAGGTTGTTATGAACATAAACACTGTCCTATTCGGGCGCCCGTTTGGGGATTCCCTGGCGGCGGACAAGGGTGCTCCAATCCACGATAAACATGGCACACGATATACAGGCTGACAGCCCACGGATAGGCCCCCAAATGTTACCAGTTATGCCACTGCAGCTCATGTCCTGGAATGTAAGGGGATTGGGGGATAAAATTAAGCGAGGTCTAGTGGTGCAGTGCATTAGGAGAGAGAATCCAGCCTTGGTCCTTCTCCAAGAGACACACTTAGTAGGAACTGCAAGTCAGGCGTTGAATAGGAAAGGCTACCATATGATAGTGCATTCCGACTTTACCTCGGGATCAAGGAGAACGGGAATTCTACTGCGGAAATCATCCCCGTTCTTGCTTAAATCTACGAAAACAGATGAACAGGGCCGTTTTGCGGCAGCAAGTGGACAATGGGAGGGTAAGCCACTGACTATAGTATCGGTCTACATTCCTCCAGCACTGCACAGCACTGCCTTTCCGGATCTGGGAAGGTTTCTATTGGAACTACCGGAGGGCGACCTAGTCATAGGGGGAGATTTTAATGCAGTCATACATAACACACAGGATAGATTCCCGGTACGAGCACATACTGCTGCCCCCTCCCGTTTCAGCCAGTTTATAGAGGCACAGGGATTGGTGGACATATGGCGAAGCATGCACCCCAACGAGCTCCAATATACCTACTACTCAGCCACGCACAATAGTCTTTCCCGCATTGATTACTTCTTCACTCTGGGTGAGGGCCGCCTCAGCATAGATGACATACAAATTAAACCAAGGGGTATATCTGATCATTCACCAGTGACTCTTACTCTGTCATGTCCGGAAAGGGCCTATAAGAGACTGTACCAGTTGCACCCAGGCTATCTCGCGATACCAACGATCAAAAAGGAGCTGAAAAAAGCGACCCAATACTATTTTAATGAAAATATAGCATCAGTAAATTCCCCCACTACCATATGGGAAGCGTACAAAACAGTCCTGAGGGGGCAGGCCATATCGACTATAGCGGGGTACAAACGCACACAAGGAAGAGAAACCACACAACTAGAACTTAGCCTGGCTGAGGCACACAAAGCACACATGACAGACCCGTCAGTGGACACCCTACATTCACTTCAACTAAGTCAACAACTACACGAGGACCACTTAAGAAAGAGGGCTATGGAGCACATAGCGACAACGTCACATAAAATTTATGATGTTGGGTACAAGGCCAGCAAGCTCTTGGCCTGGTTGGAAAAGAAGGGGGGAGGAGGCAGGAGTATATTGCAACTGAAGGATGCGGGTGGGGGGACGCACAAACGTCCGGCGGCAGTTGTAGAACTACTGGTGGACCACTTCCAGGAGGTCTATACCCCGGAAACTGTTGTCACAGAAGAAATAGCTGGGGCAGTGCTTAACGATGTGCTGACACCGACCCTGTCACAGGACGCAGTAGATGACCTTGACTCAGACTTTACAATAGAAGAAGTGCAAGAGGCCATTAACAAGATACACTCCGGGAAGGCAACGGGCCCCAGCGGCATTCCGATCGAATGGTGCAAGGCGATGTCAGAAACGCTGAGCCCACACCTATTGGCTATGTACGAGGATAGCTTAGCCAGAGGGATATTGCCCCTCGAACAGCGACAGGCCATCATTGTGGCAATCCCGAAGCCGGGAAAGCCACCTGAGGAATGCGGGTCCTACCGCCCGATATCACTTCTCAATGTAGAGGCTAAAATATTAGCGAAGCTACTGGCCACCAGGTTGATGCCGCATCTCACCCAATTGATTCACCCAGATCAATCGGGCTTTATGCCACACAGAAGTACAGCATTGAACCTCCGCAGAGTTCATGGAGCAATAGCACGTGCTCCGATGCTGAATGAACCGACAGCCATTCTGTCTTTGGATGCCAGGATGGCATTCGACCTGGTGGAATGGCGTTACCTCTTCGCAGTACTGGCTCATATGGGCTTCGGCCCTAACTTCATTTCTTGGATACGGCTTTTGTATACCAATCCTTTGGCAAGATTTACGGCCAATGGGCACATATCCCGTGAGATAACACTGAGCAGAGGGACAAGGCAGGGATGCCCGCTCTCGACGTTACTGTTTGCATTAGTCCTGGAACCTCTGGCTGCAGTCCTTAGAACCACTCCCCTGCTCAGGGGATTACGTGGGGAAACAACTGGGAAGACAGAGTCTCCCTGTACGCCGATGATATGCTGATATACCTCACGGACCCGGAAAAGGGCATCCCAGTACTCCTTGCATTGTGCGAGACACACGGACAGGCGTCTGGCTATAAGATAAAGTGGACCAAATCTGTCATATACAAACTGAAGGGACCCTCTCCTGCTCTACCAGATGACTGCCCACTGGAGATGGCGGACACGTCATTCAAATATCTGGGTATACACGTCACACGGGACGACTCGGCCTTCTATGAATGGAATCTACTGCCACCACTGAATAGACTGAAGGGGGACGTCAGACACTGGAAGACCCTTCCACTGATGTTGTTAGGGAGGGCAGCATTATATAAAATGATGGCATTGCCACGATTCTTGTATGTGCTGGAGAACACTCCAAGCTTGGTGCCGCCAAGCTATTTACGGAAGGTGAATGCAGTGGTGAATAGCTTATTATGGGGCGAGCGCCCGCCACGAATAGCACAAATGAAACTCACTAGATGTTGGTATGACGGTGGGATAACCCTGCCTAATATACAACTATATTATTGGGCGGCTCAACTTAAGGTCATCAATTATTGGATAGATGCCCCGCAGGAGGATCCGGCTTACTTGGCGGACAGATCGCAACTAGGCACACAGAGTCTACTTGCACCGCTATATCATAAAGGCCTGGCGGGAAAACTACTGGGACCAACCAAACATACAGTGATGCTATGGCATAATGCGCAGGCGAAGCTTAAATGGAGGGGAGTTATAACGAAATTAACACCTTTATGGGAGACCAGGGCACTGGGGAGCCTGCGACACACCAACGGTTTTACCCAATGGGACAATAATGGTATTTCCACAGTGGAAGACATGTAGGCGGCAGATGGGGTAGTCCCGTTTTCTCACCTCCAACAGACTTATAACCTAGGTCCCAATGAAAGGTATTGATATATTCAAATTAGGCACGCACTCATGACGGCAATACCAGCGGGAACTAAAGTCCCGGAGTCATCTCCGTTAGAGGACCGACTGCTAACAGATTATATGCAAACTGGCGCCACTTCCCTCACTTACCTTAAGCTACTAAATATTATGCCAAACCCCCTGGTCAAGCTACGGGAGAAATGGGTAGAAGAACTAGGGGATATGGACGAGACAGACTGGAATGCGGCACTAGCATCCCCGAGAGAGGCTGGAATCTCAGCAAGGTTTCGTCTGGTGCAATTGAAGGTCTTACACCGCTTATACTTCACAAGGACTACCCTCCATAAACTACACAGGGCGGAACATCCGATTTGCTTGAGAGGCTGTGGTGGGGAGGTTACCTTCCTGCATACACTTTGGGAGTGCCCTAGGGTCTCAGAATATTGGAGACGTACATTTCGCACCATCTCGCAGACACTAGACACTACACTGGTGCCTGACCCCCCACATGGCCTTGCTACATATATGGGGACCTACAGAGCTGACACGTCAGGGTCAAGTATGGACGACTGTGGGATTCATGGTGGCTAAACGGGATATAGCTCCAAAAATGGGGGGGGGGGGTGGAAACTCCAACGTTGGGTCAATGGTGCAGGAATATGGATATGATTATGGTGACAGAAAGGCCGGTGTATGAGAAGAGAGCCAACCCACGCAAATGGAATAAAGTGTGGACACCCTGGAATAAATTCTATTCTATTCTATTCTATTGTTTTGGTAGAGCGCAACAGCTGCCCCAGCAATGAGGCGTCCCGGCGCTAGAATAAATACCAGGGAGACATATGTGAACCGCTGGCAGAGGATGACAATGAAAGTTCAGATGAGGAGGAGGAAGAGGGATAGGATGGGTGAGTTGTGGTAACTACAGGCATATAGGGTATTGTTGGTAAGCACTACGCAACAGGGCGAGATTAGAGGGGGGAGAGCTAAGCAGAGACATAAAATGAGGAAGCATTGACAGAACGCCAGTAGGGTATTATACACGGGCGGGGCAGGGACATAGGATGTTCTTCGCATCAATGAGTCAAGGAGTTGGAGTTAAGTTAAAAAAGTTTTTTTTTTAAAGTAAGGGGTAATGGGATTTAACAATAAACAAGATATGATGACTAGGCCGTTTCAACTAATTCGCTGCCGGACCGATGGTTGTCGGTTAAACAGCTGTGTACAATATAAGTATCGCATATGTTCATGAAAAGCTGCCGGCCTCAGGGTTGTAGGCACAAAGCAGTGTATTTGTGACAAAGATCAATACAACTCTTACGAACCAAAAAAAAAAAAATATATATATATATATATATATATATATATATATAAGTCACCTGAGTGGACTTATATCATCATCCCACCAGTAGTGGAAGTGAATAGTAGTAGCCAAGAAGATATAGATGACACAAGTGATAATGATTGATTTTGTTTTCATATAAGATTGAAAAATTGTAGGTGACAAAAGGTCGAAGAAATTGTGTTAGGTGACACAAGGTTAAAGAAATTGTGTTAGCTGGAAAAACACATTGATGTAAGACGTAAGGTCGAAGAAAAGCTGTTAGAGGATTCTTTAATTTAAAAAAAAGTTAAAAAAAAGGGGGGGTGTATATTTAGTAATTTTGTATATTTAGTAATTTTAAAATTTTTGATTTTTTTTGAAAGGCACTTGTCTCAAAGTAAAGATGCCTAATTCTAACAACAATTCGAGATGCTCTATTTTAAGAAGATGTTGCAAAATGTCTTCTATTTTTGTGATCTTAATAATTTTGGTTTGGTTAATTTTAGCTGTCATTTTCCCTTTTGGAATTGACAAAGAAATGTATAAAGCTAATATGACTAGTAAAGTTGTGGCTAATCAAGTTATTCATGATGTAGTAGGCAAGTCTAATAAAGTCATTGAGCACAAACCAGAGATCCACCAAGATAGATCTGTTGGTGATTCTTTTAGTAATACCTTTTCTAGACTTTTATCCGAATATGTTAAGGTGATGGATGTGAAAGATTGTTACATTTGTGTGAAACTACCTGCTTCTGTTTCGGAAGGGGTCACTTATAACATGCTTCCTCTTACTTATGGCATCACTTGTAGTGTAATAGCTAGTTTGTTTTATCGGACAGGTCGATTGGAGTATTATTACTCTAATTATGATGAGATTTTTGCAAATTTAAAGGTCGATATTAGTCTAAATAAATTGAAACATGCTAAACAGATGAGGGAATTTTTTATAGTGACTAATGAACTCACTTACGAGTATGCTTTTAGAAACAATTTAACATGCAAATTGAGAACGGAAGAAAAGTCCCTCTTAAACATGGTTGAAGAGAGAAGAGCAATTTATAAACGAAACGAGATGCTGAAACAAACTAAATCCAAGTTTTGGCAGAGTGAGGATTAAAAGCTTAATGGTAGAAATGAAAATGTTGCAATTCACATAGATAAACCTGTTAGTGGAAAATTGTGCATAAGGAGAGATAATACTCAATTTGATATCTATTTTGTGGGTGCTAGTCAATGTGAAGATACTTATCGTATCTTAGGAGGGTGGGGATTTAAAGGAGGCAAAGATCCAATTTTTACTGGAATGTATTTTGTTTGTGGGAACAAAGCTTACTTCAATCTCCCAGACCACTGGTATGGGACTTGCTACGTTGGTTTAGTTTTTCCCAAAAAATTTCATGTAGATAGAAATACAGAAGGTTCATTTGAAATTGGCAATAACCTGAATAGGTTCAGGAGGGAAAGTTTTTCAGAAATAATGGGAGATATATTTGGTGCAATTATACCTATGGTGGGAATAACCCTGAGTGCAAATAAAATCAGAAAAGTGTCTACAATTGTTGACAGATTGTCAACAGATACTGCAAGTGGATTTCAATTAGTTGATGCAGAACCCATTGCTATGAGGTCAATGGTAATGCAGAACCGTCTTGCTTTAGACATTCTGCTTGCAAAAGATGGAGGAGTTTGTGGAATTTTACATGTCCAGCATTCTTGTACATACATTCCAGATAAGAGCCAGAACATAGAGATGTTTATCAAGAATATTACTGAATTACATACTGAGATAAAACCTTTAGAAGATGAACATTTTTCAGAACGTTTGAGCAAAAGATTTGCAGCAATCAGAAATTGGTTTCAAGAGATTGGTGGTTCAATCATTGGTAAAATACTTTATCCTGTAACAGTTATAGTCATAGTGACACTTTTGTTAAAAATTAGTTGCATGATACACAAGAGAAAGAAATATGTAAAGGAAAAGAAAAGAATTTATAAGCTCAGAAAAGAACGAGAAAAGGAAATAGAATTAGAAGAGTTTCGTAGAGCCCAATATGAGAGTTGTAGACAAACTGCTGAATCAAAGGTTTAGAAAAACGAATACAGTGTATGTTCAAAACAGGTTCGTAGGATTAAAATTTTGCTAAAATTTTGGGTGTTGTTTGGTGATTATGAAATCACCAGATGAGGGAGTTGAAGGAGCGAGGTGATGAATAAAATTTTGTTCAAACTCGCAAAGTTAAACTTCCATATCAAATGTAACTGTTTTAATAAGCATGTGTTGAAATCATTAACCAACTTAGTTTTAAAAATGCATACATTCAGAAAAACATGTGGGACTAATTTTTATGCTCTATGTTGCAATTGCAAGTGTGTTAAAATAATAAACTAACCTAGTCTATTGTCTTTGTCAGTATTAAATGAGGCTGTTTAATTAATGGCATGTGCCTATTTGTGTGCTTATGTTATGTTTTGTCTTTTCTGTGGCAAAAGCTCGTGAAGAATCCTTGTGGCCTAAAAGAAGAAGGTAGACATAAATGCTGCTCTGTGTGCTTAGCCAGGTAACATAAATTAATGGGTTAATAATTAGCAACGGGGGTGGGTAACAGAATGGGTCTCATTTCTCTAATTAATTAATGTTTTGTGTTTGTTTAAATAATAGTTTCCGAGAGAGGCCTTAGGCCTGCTAAAAGATGGCGTTTCGAATCCTGTTCCAGAAAGGAGCCTTGCACAGAAGTGGAAACTTTTACCACATCGACAATTTTGTCAGAAAATACTGTTTAATAAGTTGTGCTTAATGTGCTCATGGAGAGAAAGTTTCAAGGACAGGAAGCGGCAAGATTACCAAGGCAGGGAAGTCATGAACTGTAGCTGGAAAGAAACGTTACATTTTCAAGGAAGCGAAATGACACGAGAGCAAAGGACAATAAGGCTAAAGAAGAGCCCGTTCTCGGTTGGAAATGGTGATGACACAATATGGTCTGACATAAGACAGCCAATGGGAACTCTGGATGGCAAAGAAATATGAACAATTTTGAGAAGATTAGCTAGTTAGAAAGGTATAAAATCTGGTCCCATGAGCAGGAGGGGATCTTCCTCTTGTTTCCTGATTCCTGAAGGGCGTGAAGTGCTGTTGGACTTTTGGCGCACGTAAGGACAGCAGTCTTTAAGATTATTCTTTCTAGGTAAAGTGAGTTTTAGACAATGTGTTAGAATTTAGGGAATGGAAACTTATTTTGCTTTAATTCATGTTGATTGATTTGCCTTTGAAGTGTCAGTCTAATAAGTATTTTCCTTAACAAGCTGTTGCTTTCATTTTGCTAATAAAATAAAAATTCTTATTGAAAATGCTCTTTCCTTGAATAATAAAGATAATAAAAATTAGATTTGAAATGACAAGCTGGTCTTGTTTATTCATGGTCTAGTTACCATTAGTTAATCCATTCGCCTTTGTGACTTAATTAAATGACATATGTTTAAATCCATGGTAAGAAATGATAAACTGCAGTTGTAAATACATTTGTAAATAGTTTGTGAATAGATCTGATTAATTAGGTCACATGATTCAGTCGCTCAAAAATTGTCTTGTTAGTTTATGGGCCTTGGTAAGTGTTTCATGATTAATGGTGAGTATTGTGGAGATAAGTAGCGTTTGTGAGACAGTTTTTCATTAGGAGCGCTGGATCAGCGGAAATAGTCATACTCATCTTCGGTCCCATTTGGTTCCTTACCACTGAAACTTCAGGTTCAGTATTTTGAACTTTGACATTTTGATTTCTAATTTTAGTAACACATTTCTCAGACTTTTCAATGTAACCCTGGGGAGTTTGCAGAGTTATGGCACGCAACACTTCCCGAAGTGAAAAAAATCCTCTGCTGCACTACGCGGAGCTCCGTGAGCGGCGGAGTGTAATAGAAAAATACAGTTCGCGGCGATTTTCAGTGCCGGATGCTTGTCCTCACTATGCAATCATCGCGAACGGCACCATTCACAGCGCAAGCGGGTGCTGCTTTCCTTTCTGCCACTCGAGGAGATTTTTACTCGAGCAGCAGCTTTCTCAACTCAAACGGGCAGTTTCTGAACACGAGCGGTCGCGAGCACACTTGACCATTCGCAATGAGAAACCTGACCCTCCCCGCGTTGAGAAATCTCGCCAGGAAGTTTTTTTGTCCATGCTCCGCTTGCCAACTTGATGTTGACGAACACGAACGAGGAAAAATCTTGCTGCGAGGTGGATTTTGCTCGCTTGTGTTCGCCAACATGATGTTGACGGACATGAGCTAGGAAAAAAACTCTGCTACGCTACATGGAGTGGAGTTTTTCAGAACACTGTGAGCTCCACGTAATGCAGAGTGCGGATAACTACGCAAACTCTGCAAGCAGAGCAGAGTTCACCACCCAGGTTTAGTTCAATGCCTATTGCTATGTTAACCACCGCACTAAGAGAAAATTCGGTACCCAACCATAAACTTTCTTGAATCTATTTACCCTTGGTCTTCATCGTTATTTGATCTCTTAGTACTTGCTTGTAAGTAACAGTTTCAAACGCACAAGACCCGGCCTAAGTATGTAGTGCAGATACGTAATCATCTATTGATTCCTCCTCCTTTTGTGCGTGTGAATAACATTTGAAGGTTTCCATCACTACATTGATCTTCTTTCCAAAACGGACCTTCATCTGTATAATTGCCAGTTCAAAAACATCCATGGCCCCCATATCATCTAAAGGATGAAGATTCCTAAATTCCTTCAAGCCTGCACCTCCCAAACAATGCTTAAGTGATGCTAGTTTCCTATTAGCAGGAGAATCCTCTTTCTGAAGGACTTCTACGTATGCTAAAAACATAGGAAACCATAGTTCCCACTCCATTTGGGCTCACCTGCCACTTGTACAAAATGTGTCAGTGCTGCTATGTTGGCCATAATGAAAACTCCACCCAACAATACCACAATTGCCCAAAAAGAATTAAAAAAATGCAGTATAATTCTTACTGTTACTAGAGGTGTGCCTGTCACCGACAATACAGGCTGGGTGTTCCAATGTTGCAATTAGTGTGCCTGTCACCGATAGTGCAGGATGGAGAACCTTACATTCACAAAGGTGTGCCTGTCACCGAAAGTGCAGACTAGTATTTGTCATAAAGTCAATAGCGTGCCTACATAACATCGTCAGCAAAATGAAACGCCGTACAAACTGAATGGCAGTGCATGAGAGAATTACAGGCCTAAATGACAGCCCAATTCCAAATGGCTGCCAAAACGTGGCCCCAACATGCTGAGGTAACAGCAAGGTCACCTAGAATCCGGTACATGCACAGAGTCACACTGGACAGCACATGCTCCAGAATCCAGTACACCCGCAGAGTCACACTGAGCTGGAAGCGCTAATCAAACACTAATTGCCACTATCACCCTCCGAAAATCAATAAAATTCCCAAGCTGGAACTCACAAGGGTCTCGACAAAGTGGAAACTCTGCAGTGGCACCAGCGCAACACGAGCTGCAATCTGCTGCGGCACCAGCATAACACGAACTGCCAACTCTTCCTTGCGGCACCGATGATGATCACACAAACTGGTGAGGGCTTCTTCCCGGTCGTCGCCAAATTAATGTAGAGATGAAGCGGCACACATAGAGGTAGGAAAATGTTGATTGAATCCGCAACGAAGGCAGCTTTAACAACCACGATGAGGAGACAACTGGTTCAACCGTTGTCTTAAGGATAAAGAATCCTCCCAACATTTTACAGCAAGTAGAACACTACAATATTCTCCAAGGCCTTCACTAGAGCTAGGAATACAGTAGGAATGGAAGGGTAAAATGGTGCTTTTTTTTTGTACTACACCCCATCTAAACTCCACAAGTGGGATGCTCAAAAAACATTGTGGTGCACAGGTGTGGTGAAGGGGGAACGTTGGTCGATATTCTTTGCCAATGCCTTAGTATCCACCCCTTTGGGACCTCTGTTTTGGACTCTTTTGATTCCATGTTTGGAAACTGGAACCACTATCCTTGGATTCTTGATACATCCATTCCTAGTACTCCCTTGCAAAGAAACATTTTGCATTCACTCTCTTAGTGGTAAATAGATTTAATTGGCGCTATGTTTGGCAAAATAGATGGTCAATGCATTGTGGGGGTAAGGGAATGGCGCCACAGGCTTGGGCGGTTTCTAATGATGGACATTTTTGAGTGGCGATTACAAGTAAGAGCTGACACATCGAAAGGATTAGATTCCATTTTTGAAGCACTTCTCAGAATTTAGAGAACTTTAGTGGTTCAAATACCTTTGGGTCCCCTGACATCAACACCGAATAAGGAAGAGTATTAACAAACTAAGAGGCTGATAGATCTACTCGCTGATCCACACTGATATGGGTTATGGCAGGATTCAGATAAAACGGAAAGGGTAGTGGTGGAGCGTTTGTTTGCATTCCCACAGGCAGAGGGGTTTTTCTTCGACAAAAATGACTCATTGACTATTGCCGCAGGAGATTCTGTTGCTTTATGTCTTAACTCAATAAAAAGATTTGATCATAAAAGAAAACTCTGAAGGGTACGTATCAAATTTTCCAGGCGCTCAGAGTGCACCCCTCAGAAACAATATATTTTGCAGAAGTTAATGGTATCACAGATGCAATAGCTTTTAATAATTAATAAAAAATGTTTTTAAAGGTTTTAGATAGAGCATTATGGACCCAAAGGTATAACAGAGTGCTGCACAAAGATGCACAATTTCCTTCTGTAAACACTGTGGGCAGGACAACAACCTGAAAGTAATTAGTGACAGTGGGTAAAAACATCATGGGAGGCTAATGTAGCATTGCATCTTTGGAAGGAAAGAATGCCTTTGTGCCACATTCTAGTTAAAGCACCAGAGTCCACAGACATTCTTGGGAATCTGGTAGGAGGATCAGAAGGCTGCTATCGTTGATGGTTGGCCAAAAACAGTACTGAGGGCCATTATCCTTTTGGAATAAAAGGTCTTCTTAGGTTCATTTTTTAAAGTTTTATGTAAGGGTTGGTTCTGATTGCTGGTAAGATTTAATATCATGTCGTGTCATGTCAATATTGTGTTTCTTTTTCCTTATAAATCAGAACCATACAGAGGCAGCCTTCACAAGGAAATGAGTATGTTCTTTCAAAGAAATGTATGTTCTATTCATTCTCATTGAAATATGCTCTTGCCTTTGACGTAGAGCCTTTTGAGGAAGATCAAGATTAGAGTTAGGTGAACAAACATTCTAGAATCAAACGATAACCTTGGCTAGCTGAAAGGAAGCCAGCCTTCAAGGTGGGGTGGAAAAAAGCTTTGGGATGCCTATCAATAGTGTGTTCCTGTTGTCAGTGCTAGAGACCACTGGGGAATGTATCACTGATTTAAATTTAGTCTTGGTGATGAAAGGTGTATTTCCCCAAAGTAGTCTGATCTTATATTGTGTCTCTTTCGCAGAGAGAATTATGAGGGTGCTTAGACTCAGATATTGTCCAGCTTGAATCCAAGAGAATCTGGAACATAGATGCTAGGAGATCTGAAATCTACTATGTCCTAATTGCTGAGGCAGATTTGGACCAGAATTGAAGTTTTTGAAGGGAAAATCAGCATAAACTTATTTTTGGCTGGGTTCAGTTTAAAATATTGGAATGACATCGCAGACTGTATAAGTTAGATATAATTTTGGCAGGACAGGCGATATCTCCAGGAGACAACACTTTCATTTATTGCTGAGTATCATCAACATATAGATGATAAGAGATGTTACGAATTTCACAACAGTCCTTTATGGTTCCATGTACAGTTTAAAGGGAGTGGTGGACTCTATTGGTCCTTGGAAAACCCCCGTGGATGAAAGACAATGGTTGGGAAAGTAACTCAGATATTTTTTGTTCTTAAAATATTTAATTTAATTAGAGATGCGCCATTTGAGGACTGTCCCCTTCACTCCCACTCTACTTTCAATATTCTAGTAGAAAGTAGTGATTGACTGTGTCAAACTTTGCTGACAGGTAAAGAAGTAAAAGGAATCATCTTAGTCAAATGTATATAGAGCACTGTTGATTATTTGAACAATTGCATATTCCGTGCTACAGCCTGTCCTTGTTGTAAGTCATCAAGAAGGTGATGTTCTGAAACTAATTATTTTAGCTGAGTTTCTACACGCTTTCCAGTGTTTTGGTAAGGAAAAGAACATTTGATCTTGGTGAGAAATTTTTCAGATCTTCCTTGCCAGCTTCTCTTTTTCCCATAGAGTTGAGTTCTACCACTTTTTTTTAGCAGTCTGGCTCTTCCACTATAGATAAGGATGCATTGATTATATTGGTCCAGAGTGGGTGTAAGAGAAGTGTTGATATCCTTCATTCAGGTACAAGGTCCAGGAAGTGTGTGAAGAGTTTAAAACCCACAATGGTAGTAGTAATTCAGTCTGGCTGATACCTTAGAGAGATGACCATGAGCTTGATGATTTTGGAAATATTGCAATTTGAGTTGAGTCATTTCGGATGATTAAGGGGTAGTTTCTTCTTTTGACGTTAAATAATTTGGAGACCATTTCACATTTTTCACTTATACAGGTTGGTTTTGTTGGGACTGAGAATGTTGTATTTTGCTTGACACTTTTAAATATTTTTCTGAGATTTTTTGACTGAATCAATTTCTTATCTAAAGAATGATGCTTTGATTTTAATTACGTTTTTGTATTTTTTCTGCTTGCTCTGCATTGTTTCCAGGTTTGTGTGTGACTGGTTGTTAGACCTGGCATCATTGGCATGAGTCTCCCTTCCATTTTTGACGGATTGCCTCCTCTATTTTGATATGTTTTTGCTGGATTTGTGCTTTGGGCACTGTGCTACTGCTAATCAGTGCCACAGTGTAAGTGCTCCCTATGTTAAATGTATATACTAATTAAATTCCGTGATTGGGTTATTTGATTTATCTGTCAGCCCCTAGTACAATGCACCATGTGTGCCCAGGGTTTGTAAATCAAATGCTGCTGGTGGGCTTGCAGCACTGGTTGTGCCACCCACAGAAGCAGCTTGTAAAGTGTTTCTCAGGCCTGCCATTGCAAGACCTGTGTTCAGTCTAGCACTGCCATGTCGACTTGGCCAAGTGCACCCACTTGCCAGTCCCTAAACCTTCCCTTTGCTTCATATTAGACACCCCTATGGTAGACCCAAGGGCAGGGTGCATTGTAAGTATAAGGTAGGACATGCTCTGATGTGTGTAGCAGCCACGGCCCGTGGAGGGTGTTCCGGTGGGGCAGAAAGGCGGGGCGGGGGTGGGCCAGTTTGGGGGGTGCTAAAACACAGAATATAGATAATTGCAGGTAAGTAAACAATTTAATTAATAAAACGAATTTTGTAGCGCACACTGCATCGCATTTTGCGATGCAGGGCGCGCTACGAAATTCGTTTTATTTATTAAATTGTTTACTTAACTCCAATTATCCATATTCCAGTTTTTAGCACCCCTCACCCTGCCCCTCCCCTGCCCTCCTTCCTGCCCCACCGTAACTCCCTCCACGGGCCGCGGCTGGTGTGTAGCATGTTCTAATAGTGAATTACAGCCATTTTTGTTTTTCACTATAGAAGGCTACCTGTTCTCATAGGCCAGAATGGGCAGTTATATTATTACATTCTTATAATCCTAACTGACTCAGGGAACATGGTAGAAATTCATATTTAGTATGCCTGAACTCAGAATAATAAAACACATATTTTAGTAAAGTTTATTTTAATATTCTGTGTTTGCAAATACCACTTTTAGATAGTAGGTATTTGCTTGCCTAACCATTTGAGCCTGCCTCTGCTGGGTTGTGTATTCCTTGTCTGGGGTTGTGAGTGACAGGGCTGGGGAATTCCAGGAGACAGGCTGGGGCAGCCCAGTGGTGAATAGGGAAATCTGCATCTAGATGGGAGGGAGGAGTTGCACCTAGGACCTGAATACGGCTGGGCCTTCCCTCTACAATGCTGGCTCCACCCCCTGTGGCTTGTCTGATGTCTCTGCCCTGCACTGTGAAAGGAGGGGAGAAATCATGTCAACAGAGTGCTCCATAACTGTATCTTCCCTCCCCAGTGCTGGCTCCACCTCCTGTGGGGCGGCTGATGTCTCTTCCCTGCACAGTGAAAGGAAGAAAAGAGTCATGTAAACAAAGTGCTCAGGGACTGGCTTAGACTAGGCAGAGGCCTCTCTGCCTTCAGAGAACAAAGGATTTAGGGGTATAAATATTGGGACCCTGATCCCAAGAAATTAGATCACTTCTGGAACAAGAAACCTTTCTGCCAAGGAGAAGAACCAAGGAAGTTGCAGGAGTTTGGACTGCCCCACTGCCAGTGTTCTGTTTGCTGGGTTGGCCTGCAGTGGTTGCTTCATGGCCAAAGGAAAGGAGAAGGAACTTTGTAAGGACTTTCATCTACAGAATGTTCTCCAAGGGCTTGAACTGTCCTTGCCTCCTGCTGAAGTCTCTAGCTCCCTCCTGAATTTCCTTGCTGGGAATTCTGGCTCCAGACACTTGCGTGCCGCTTGGAGCTGGAAGCGCGACGCATCGAGAAGAAGTGTGTTGCCGCCACAGCTGAAATCATCGCAACGCCGGAGAAGCAAGCCTTTGCCGCACCTCCCTGGAAGCCTGTGTTCATCGAAGCGGCCTGCTGTCGCCTCACCGGAGAAGCATGACGCCATTGTGAGAGTCGCCATCGCATCACCGGAGAAGCGTGTTGCAGGGCCTGTCGCGGCTCCAAAGTAAACCTTTTGCCAGGCCTAATGTTTCCTTTTTAATACTTATAAGTCACCCTTAGGGTGGGCCCTAAAAACCCATAGGGTAGTGTGCATTTTATATTTTTTTTAAAGGAGAAGAGATGTGTACTTAATTTTCATATGTCCTGGTAGTGAAAAACACCTCTCGCTCTTTGAATAACACTCGATTACCCTATTACATTTAATAAGTGATAACTATTGATTGGGAGCTGATAGAATTATGGTGTTTACACTCTAATGAATAGTAATTTAAAATCCTTTTTATTTGTGAAGTCGGATTTTAAGGACCAATTCTGAAAATGGCACTTTTAGGAAGTCTGCATTTTCTTGCCCTAACCATTTGTGTCTTCTGATAGAATCCTGGGTCACATGACTGTGAGTGGCTATGCTGTTGAGGTTTATGTATTCATTCCAGACAGTGAAACAAAAGAGATTAGGTGTAGACAGGATATACCATCCTGCCTGGGATGTTGGGGCAGAGCTGTACCCAGCATTACTTATATTTCAAAGGGCTTTTCCTCCTGCACACACAAAATAACCCAAAAATCCCCAGATTTTTGGGAGCCTTGACAGAGGAGTGAGGAAACTTCCATAACCAGATGTGGGTTTGTATGGGGAATCACCACGCCCCCCCAATTCAAAGGAAGGCACCAGGTATACAGATTGGGTCTACAGTCTGGTAGTAAAAGATGTAGTAATAACATGGTTGAAACCATGCCACGTCGGAAGTAGCCAGACACTAGGGAAAGTGAAAACAAATAGAAAATGGTTAGCAAAATTTGTAGGTAAAAGCATTGAAGGTTGGGAAGGTAGCTTGTCTAGCGGGCCTAACCTGGGCTCTGTATCCAAAACACGCTCCATTGCAGTTTGCCGGAACTTGTGACTTTCCCACGTCTAGCACGACAAGATGACCATTAGTGTCATTTTGTGCTTTTAAGCACTATATCTACCGAAAAACTTTGAAATCAAATATCTTCGATTCTACTGATTGAATTTATGTTGCTCGGGTATCATTTTATTAATTAAAAGGTACTCTATTTTCTTACATTGGTTTGAGATTTTTATTGTGTTATGTTTTCACTTAATTACTGTTTGTGTATTAAATTTAAAAAATTCACATTGCCTCTAAGTTAAGCCTGAATGGTTTGTGCCAACCTACCAGAGCCTTACGCACAGGTTAATTTGGTGACTTTTGTGGTTCAACCTGAGAATGATTGTGGTTGTTGCCTGATTGGGCCTTCCAACCAATAATCTGATATTTTACACCAGTGCACTTCATAAAAGTCTTGAAGCCTGAAATCTGTGTACCCAGATTCTGATAAAAAGTAAACTGTGTACCCAGATTCTGACAGAGCCTAGATTGTGTAGACAGTCTTGACAGCAGACAAAGTTGCAGTGCACATGTGTGACTGGCTGCATCAAGCTGCTCAGTTAGTAATACATCATATTTTAATTCATCAATGAGGAGACCACGAGTTTTGCAAATTACAATCTGTAAGTCATTTTGAAGGATGAGTGTCCTCCTTCCCCTGCAATGCTAAAGTGTGTAACCAGGCGCAAAGAACTGTGCATCCAGTCTCGGCCTTCACAATACTAATTTGGCCATCTTCCCAAAACATTAAATCACTTGTTGACTTGTTAGCTATTCCTGTGGTGAAATGCCGAATATATAAATAAGCTCTTGACTGAGTGGACACTGTATCCATTGTTTCTTCCTCGCTTATTGTTTATGGAGATTTTAGTTGGTGGTTTGATGTTTATAGTGATCCACCTGCCTCCTCCTTCGGCACCTCTTTATTCAATAAGGAATTAATCTAGCTGCTTCATTGTCCTACAAACAATAAGAGACAATGGAGTATATTTACAAGGGGATAGCACCACCAGAATGTCATTTATTGCAACATTCTGGTGGCGCTATGCTCGTCTCCATATTTACGAAGCGGCGCTAAGACAATTTAAGTGGCTTAATGCCGCCTTGAAAATACGGCCCCTTTACATTCATTACTTTGTGTGAAAGGGGCTTTCAATGGGTGTTGCTGTGGGCTTTCTACTGCAACACAGATTGCATTTTGACCCTGTCCCAGATTTACAAGGATGTATAAATCTGAGGCAGCTCCGAAAACTAAAGCCATATAGCAGGCATGAGAATGGCACAACGAAAGAGCTAAACGACATTAATGATTTTTCATGTGCAGAAAGGTGTCCCTTCCTGCACATAAACAATCATTAAATAATGATGGTTTGGCGCTTCTATGTGAGCTGCAGAATGCAGCACACACAGAAGTAACAGTTCACTATCATGGATTGTTTATGTGCAGGAAGTAACGCTTTCCTGCACTAAACAAACGTTCCCTGCAACGTAGGCACCCTTGCAATGGAGTGCAAGGGTGCCTAAATTGGGGCTAGGCAGCTAATTTTAGCGCTAGGGAAAACACAGGGGTGCACTGTATTGTAAATATGGTGCATCCCTGTATTTTGGAAATGTCGGAACGAGGCTCTGCCAGATTTGTAAATATGCCTGTTAGCATTCTGGAAAATGTGGAAATCAAGATTGATAAGATCATCCCTTTTACCTGGTGGGGTCATAGCAGGATTTGGCTTTCACTTTTTCTATTCCTAAGCTACTCCTTCCCATCTGATAGCCAAACTCACAAAATAAACGTTCCTGCCACAGGAACACCTCCTCTCTGAGCCAACAGATTTCCTTTGTAAAAACTGCTACCTCTTATGTAGCAGCTGCATGTGCTTATATTTCCTTGGGGTAATTTCAACTGTATTGTGCGGTGGGCAGGCGGGAGGACCGCCTGATATAATGAAAGAACCCTGCCTGCACGGCTGGGATCTTTACACTTTCTTAGCATCAGCATGTACCAGGGATGCATTGAGGTAGAGCAGTTTGCCAAGTGGGCAATCCCTCTCATCAAACGTTTCTGCTATACTGAAACAAATCCACAAAGCAGGAGTTTATTTCAGTAAAACAAATAATTAATGTCCCTGAAATTCAGGACGTTTTCTCCTTGCGAGTCAGAGCCATTATTTGCTTTATCTGCCCAGAAGTGGCAGTCTTATCCTGTAACTATCACTTCATCCTCAATAGGGCAGGGCTGCCTTCCCTGACACAAAGGTCCCAAGGAAGACCGGACACCAGGGCAAAGGGTTCTGATGGTACAGATATAGTTAATTCACAATAATAGGCAACCCATATTTGCATAAATGAAATAAAAATGTATTCTTATTCGCTTCCATTCTCATAAAGGCGTCATACAGGTCTTTATGATCCGTAATGTACGTTCAGTTATTTAAAATGTGACATAACAGGTTGCTAAATCTGACAATTCAGAACATGGAAAAAACTAATTGTGGCATTGCACTACTTTAAAATTAGCCAGTTCACAAAATGCAGTTATTTATCTATGGGGAAAAAAGACTATTTCCACTTAGCAGTATGTATTGTCTAATACAATGCAGATCATGAAAAACAAATATGCCACCCTTTAAAAGGTATAACAAAATATATACATGGTTAGAATCAAAGGCATATATTTAGTTCACAAACACTTTGCAATGCTTGTTTTCAAAATGAAGGGCCTGATGTGTTAAATTTCCATTTGCAAAAAGTGGTCGCAAATTACACACTGACTTTTGCAAATGGAAAGCAATTTTGTTAAAAACTACGATGTAGTAGGTAAATTCTGAAAATTACGAATCATAGTGGGTGGGAAATCCAAAATTACGGCATCAATATTCATGAGGTAGGTTGTGTATTTCAACTTACTACAATTAGATGCCATCACAGGGATGGTGGCTTGTTAGGCAAAGCAGACCCAATGCCTATGATCACATTTAAAAAAAGAAAATATATTTTTTGAAATACAGTCCCTTTCCTTAAAAAGAAGGGGGCTGGATTTAAAAGAAAGGTGTATTATGTTTTCTAAGACTTGGTTGAGACTTGACAATGCTCTATTCCACCACTGTCTACTCCTCAAAAAACGTTTTTTCTTACATATACATATACAACAAGCATTTGCAATGTAAATGACAATGCCTTTTTTATTTATGTTTTAAAAACAAAAATAAAAGGCATTGTCATTTGCAGTGTCAATAGCTTTAACTCGTGTAAATGCGAGACCTATTGCATTGAAAATGCTTGTTTATATTATGCAACTAACATCTATTGACAAAGCCAATAGTTCTAGCTTGTTGTAGGTGTAATGTTACTTGTTGTATTTTATATCTGGACGTAATGACAGAAGCAGCAAAATACCAGTCGGTTGCCACACCCTTAATTACATCTGCTTTGATGTGAACTGATGAGGCTGTGACGGTTCCAGCCCTGTGCTCCAATCTGTGTTACTCCAGTTGGACGGCGCGTGCTCAAGTCCTCAAGGTCAGGTTAATTTCTAATGTGTCAAGTTAATTAGAAAACGTTACACCATTAATACATCGGGACAATAATAACATTGTGGAAGTACAGTGATAAATTTACAAAACATACAGAGTTACCAAAATCAAATGCATTATAAATGCCCGTTCATATAGACAAAAAAAATGCATTTTAAAGTGCAGTGTGTTCTCATTGAATGATAAATCATGAATTTAACTGTGCAAATAATATTAAGGACATGAGCGGGAAACATTTTCTTCTATGTTCGTATATTTCTGAGAACTTTCCCATCCGGATACTGAGAGAGATGAATTCTGACTGGATTGAGTTCCTTTATAAGAGCTTGTACGCTTGTCCTTCTGTGATTTGAGCACCTGCTCATTTTTTTCGGCATTTTATAGTTCTAATTTTGGATAATATCATAAAAGGGAAAATTTTATTGCTTGTATATTAATATAGAAATGGATATACTGGTTATTAATGTGGCACACAGTCCAAACTAAATGACTTTGCGTCTGAAATAAAGGGTGTCACTATTATCCCGCACACTGGAGCTCACTGCAGCGAATTCAGAAGGATGAAAGACTAGTCAGCCCCACCAGCACTTGCAGTTTATGCTCCATTCTCTGCACAGAGCTATTCTCTAGTCTCTCTTGAAAACCAGACATCCCCATATTTCTAACATGCTGTGTTTTTGTTGAGCTGTGACCCATGCCTTTAAAGGAACCAGAACTCTACCTAGGTTTACCTCCCCAATGAGGCAACACAGATGTCTTTTATGCGACTTGCAATGCGGCGACATTGATTAAAAAGGTTTGTACACTATACCGGAAATGCATTGAAGGCATGCGCTTAATGTGTATTGTAGTTCCTATAGTCCCATTAGGCTCTGCGCATTGGAATAATGTATCCTATAGATAAAACGTAGGACTTAGGCCAGTAGGTCTCTATCGAATATACTAAACGTAATTGTGAGTGCCAACTAGAACCCTTCTCGAATTCACAAGAAGGGATTAGTTTCTGACAACCGCATAAACATAACTTTGTTTCCCCAGGACTGGAAAATATCTTCAGAGTCGTAGAAACAATGGATAACTATTTTACTCAGTCAATCATGCATGCTTCGTTTTTACAGAGTTGCAGAGAAATAGTGAGACGGGCGTTTTCAATAAAAAGTTTATTGAACAGTCTTCTTTCTCATGCAAGAGAGGTGAACTGCTACAATCGTTAGACAGAATGCAAAGGATAATGCATACAGTGAGAATAGTATTATAAAATAATACTGTAATAGCATTGTATGGTTTCTAAGCCATATTAAAATACATACATAAATAACACAGGCTAAAATACTCAACTGGTGCTTCTAAAATACGCCTACTCCAATGTACCTAACCTAGGTCTAGTACGAGGGAAAATGTGAGTATTGTCTATAGCTTAGGTTTAGTTTTTGTCAAGAATCTACAAAAGGTTTCCCTAGGTTCTAATCAGCTCCATACCTTAGAATGAAGGAGGTCTGGTATCTCTGACTCGGGAACTCAATTTGACAACACCCCGCACGGGGAGTCAGAAATACTGGAGCTGGATTTCTCAGCAGAGGAGGGCAGCTTCCTGATCAGTGCATCAGCTGGTGAGTCGGCTTCCTTCGGCACTTGCTGTAGCGAGCTGCTTCGGGCAAGTAGGTCGTCGAACTGCTCTGAACCACCGTGCTTTGCCATAGCAAGTGAAGGTATATTTATACTTTGAAGGTTTTTAGGAATGCCATGTTTAACGTAAAGTCAGGCATATGAACGTCATGAATGAACCTCTAAGGAGTAGATGTTCATTGTAAAACTAACTGAGTTCTTGGATGAATCAATATTCAAGCAAGGGGAAGTCCCTAACGGCTTAAGCTGGCTTCTTCAAGAAATCGTTGTGACGTTTGGTGAACAGATGGAAGTAGCCATGCCTGTATTTGGGTTGCATGGGTTATGCCTAAATAAGGGCTTGATTTCTATGCCTATATAAGGGCAACGTGAATTGTTTCTATATAAGGGCATGAATCGGGAAAATCCATTCGGAATCTAAAACACCATACAGCCCCCACTCCACTTTCTTATGTACGACTTTGACTAAGTTCTAAACACGTTAAACATATCTAAACATGATGTGTTAACATCCACCCAAAATACATAAAAATGCAATGGTACTGGTTGAACACAAAAGCGCATTCAAAGAAATGGTTCATTCTAAGCATATAATTGACATTTGTAAATGCTGACAGAATGAATCATGAAAATATACCTTTATGAAATGGCTCATTAATACAGAAGAGAAAAAAAAATGAAACCATTTCATGTAAGAATACATAAAACTGTTTGTGTATGTGGACAAAGTCAAATATTGTCTCTGGAAGTTTTTCAAAGAATTCTAGTTCTCTGTGAATAGTTCTACTTTAAGCAGATTACTTTGCGCCCAAAAAATAAAAAATACAAATTTGGAAAAAGAAAAAGGTTTATCATAGAAAAAAGAGATCCAAAGTTAGAACTTTGTTTTTAAAAAATGAAGGTCGAATTCAGAGTCTCTCAGAACACTGTGTGCCAAATCAAAAGTCAGTGTCATTGTTTGGAGAAAACATCAAATCTTCTAGTCTGTAAAAAAGTCGTCTACCATTGTATGTGAAAGTTGGATTACCGCGTTAGGAAGATCAACCGCACATAGATGAGAAGCATCACCGTCAGCATTGTTCGCATTAGCAATGTTCGTAGTGGATTATAGCTGTGTGCCTGTTTCCTCTCGTTTCTCACCGTCAGCAATTTTGTGTCTGTGAGATCTCAATGAATGCCGTCATCAGAATTGGTAGCCGCTGGGGTCAACACAGTAATGGGATGTTACTGGTTCAAGCAAAGAATCAACATCCGTTGGCGTGACTAATGGAAGTGTCAGACACATGTCTAGCAGGCATCCTTCTCCACATAGCAGGCAGCGTAGAACAGGTAAGATGCAATCTTGCCAAATTGGTCTGAATGACAGAAACCATGTGGTATTTAATTCTCTTAAACGAGTTAATCCCAAAATTTGCACGATGCGCACCCGACACTTCATAGCCAGTAGAGTTGTCTCCATGGAGAACTGGGTGTCGCTTGTGGATTGACTTGCTATATCGCAGCAGTAGGAGCAAAAATAGTACCCTGCAGCGAGTCCCAAAATCAGAGGTAATCCACCAAACACAGAGTGCACGAAGTTTGGAAATATTCCTAGGACTGCTTCAAAAGGTGCTAACAGTCCAGAAAATACTGTCTTGAATACATGTACAATACCACTCGTATCACACATGTTTAAGATGTGACTTAACATTTCTGAGAAATGTATAGGGCAATTTGTAGTTCAGAGGGCATGTATCTCAGCAGACGTCCTTGCGACTTGCAGATCATAGGTCTCTTTGAACGAGGTCAGTGGCACAGTTTTCTGTAAAAGAATGACTTTGATTCTGCTTAAAGTATCAATTCATATAGAAGAGATGTTCAGCGAAGGCCATAACGACGACTCCCGGTCTGTCTTGGTTTTTGGAAACAATACTTGCATACAGCAAGTGACCCTGGCTGACACAGTTACTAGATAGGGTAAACCTGGCAACATGCCACAGCAGCTGTGATCGTTCAACATAATGTAACTTCCATTTGAAAGTTGTCCAAAAAGTGGATTAATCACCGCAGCTGGTGAACCTTGCAGGTGGCAGGATAAGTTGGTAGAGGAACCATCGCAGGCCCCGTGTAAATTAATACCCTGAGAGAATAGTATGTACGTCGACCTCCCCCTCTGAAGTGTTATCACTAACAGGTGTAGGTGTAGGTATGGATGGATTGTTTAGGTCTTTTATCTTGGCTAACCCAAGACAAGATGTCTGTTGGGCAGTGTCATTCAAAAACATAATTTGCTCTGGGATGATGCAGGCTCTAAATAAAGCTTCTATCCCCTGCACTTGCCAATCTTTTGTGCCCCAGACAGTTTTTGTCTCAATATTGTCTTTCCAAAAGTCGAAACCTAGTGAAGACAGCTGAGCATAAAACGCTATTAACATTTTTAAAGTAAAATTATTCTGGATCGGAAATATTAAAACCTGAAAAGTATGGAAAGTTTCCCAAAAATGTTTTTGAGCTACCCTTTGGTGGTGTAGGACAATGTTCCCATTGGTTTTACATCAATAACTTTCTAGGGTCCACCGATTTGTGCAAGAAATGATGACCATAGTGATTATAACAATAAATTTGTTCATAATCTGATGAACCTTCTAAGAATTCATGATTTGTAAATACAGCAGACATTTCTACGTCTGACATCATATTATTAATAGTCTCGAAGTCCCAATCATCAGAAAAGGTACTAGCTGAAACAAAGTAATTCGAGGAAATCTTGAACTGGTGTAGAATCTTCAACAGCTCCCACGGGCCAAGAATCTCATAATAAATTCTGTCCCAAGCTATACCCCCTGGTATAGGAACGGCTGTGATGTTCACTGATGACAAGTCTTTTTGTTCACAATGAGATGATTTGTGTGGCTTGAGTAGTAAGTTGATGTTCTTACTTGTTGTGTCCTTTTTAACAAATCTTCCATTTATCGGCATTCCCAAAGTTATTACCAGAGTCAACCAAAGTAGAAGAAAAAGCACACCCAACACAATCCAAAGTTTAATCCATGGTGAAACCAGATAAGTCTTTTCCAGGTGTTGAAAAAGGTCTGTTGCTTGTTCTTTGAAAGTTCTTTTAGCTGGCGTTGTTTCAGGCTTGCTGGGAACCTCAGAAAACGTATCAAAGTTAATGAATTAGCCAGAGGCAGTTCTGTCAATTGTAGGGATTGCATCAGGATTCGTTGAAATTGCTGGAACCACTTGAGCACTTGATACACTCGTGTAGTCTGATGCTACTTCGTTGTAGACAGGTGCTTCTTGACAAACTGTTATTTGCGTCTCAAGAGGTACAAGTTCCATAGCTTTGTTGCATAGTCCTTCTTTTTGCACTGCAGATTCTTCAAAGGTGATGAGTCTCTCAGTTTGAACCTCTTGGATAGTAGCCTGATTAGGGAGTCTGCTACTTGGACGGAGTCCACTTGGCCTACTGCTTATGATCGGCCACATAATGTGGTTTGACCGGGTCGATCGACACAAAACTGTTCTCCTTTTTACCAGCAAGGGGCGGCAGTAATACTGTTCTTGATCCGTTGATTGCTAAGACAGGTACTGGTTGTCTGTAAAAAGGCCTAAAATCCTTCTTGTCCACGATCTTCTCTCTGACTAGATCCCCAAGCTTAGGAATCCAGACAGGCCTTGCTGGGACGGTCGGTTTCTCTTCAGTGGTAGTTGGCTTCAGGAACACGATACTTTGTTTCATTCTTATTTCATTTACATCCTGTAAAACAGCCAAACGGTCTTTGATATCAAAGGGTTTTTAGTCTACCACTGAAGTCTGACAATCGAGGTCCGATACTAACATTCTGGTCCCAAAAAGGACTTCATATGGAGTAATACTCCCTAGAGAACTTCTTGGCAGCTTGTTAAGACTGCGTTGGACACTTATTAGATGTTTGACCCCCCCGTTACCCAAGCCTAATACCCTTGCTGTTATTGATTGCTTTATCTCCCGTTTTTTTTCTCTCCACTACCGAATTACCCTCAGGATGGAATGGACTAGGGTACCACATTGCAACGCTCAATTTGGCCATGGCCTCCTTGTAAGCTCAAGAGCCAAACGCAGGACCCTGGTCAGAAAGTAGAGTGCCAACTCCGTATGTGCCGATAAAGACTTGCAAATCTTTTATAACAGTTCGAGCGTCAGCTGAGCGCTGAGGCCACATCCAAATGAATCTTGAACATGAATCCACTGCGACCATGATATATTTAAGTGGTAAGGGACCACAGTGGTCCAGGTAAACGCAAGCTAATGGTTTATCTGAAATTAACAGGGGCATCTGCGCAGGACGTTTCACTGTAGAGACTTTGATCTTTTGGCAGATTTCACATTCCAAAACATAGTTTCTGGTCTGTTTCCTCATGCGCGGCCACCAGTATCTCTGTTTTAATATGATACTGTGTGGAAACACCTGCATGTGCAGAGGCAAGCCCTTCATGTGCAGCTAAGATTAATCCTAATCTATGTTCCATGTTAGGTATTACTCTATCCCCCACTCCAGGGATTCAAGCAAACTGAACATTGTTCGCATTAGTTGTATACGAGTATTTGAGTGGAAAGGCTTTCAGTAATGTTTTACCACTGTCTTCGCTTGAAGCATTGACAGCTTGCATTATTTCGCTGTCTATTTTAGTTTTTGAATGAGTGATTGCAGCTACGGAAGCCATTTGCACAGCTGCCTTCGCGGCTTCATCAGCCAATAAATTCCCTGCAACGTGAACGTCATCACATTGATAACTCAGGGTATGTATCACGTGAGTGTTTTGTAGTCCCTGTCGTAACTGAACTGCTTGTTCCCAAAGCAGTTTATGCTTGATTGTGCCACCTTTTGCATCTTTATAACCGTTTTGAATCCAGTTCTGCAAGTATTCATTGTAAGATTGAACACAATAATACAAATCGCACACTATGAGTGTGGGGAATTCGCGATCTGTATTTTCAACTGCCATCATGAATGCTGTAGTTCAGCTCGCTGAGCTGTACAATCTCCTAGTGATTGCGTTTTAGTGACCATTGGTCAGAATTTGCCATCGCACCAAAGACCTTTACTGATTGTGCACACCACACTATAGGCTTGTTTACCCCCCGTAGTGGGTTGAGCTGATCCGGCAGTATGAATTATACATTCCTACTGCTCTAGAGGCAGAATTTCAGTAGGCAGAGGACATTCTTGTTTGTATTGCAGAAATGCTTGTGTTTTCAAAAATGGGTCAAAAACGTATTTAACGCCTGTTGCTGCAAGATTGCACCCATTGTATCCATCTTGGATGTAAAGCTATAGCATTTGGAATGCTCGCTTTTGTCACTGCTTCTAAGGCAGGTACAGGTGTAACGACCATAATGAGTTTACCCTGTGCGAGGGCTCTCTCTTTTGCTACAGCAGTTTGAAACGCTCTCAGAAATGTTTCTGTTGAAGTGAATTTCATTTCTGCTTGTGTGTACAAATGTGATTAGTAAGCTATGGGTACTTTCTAATCTTTATTAAAAGTTAGGTGCGTGAATCCACATTGTCCTTGAATGATTCGGATCACTAAGCTGCGTACGTTTTCACGTGTTTGTAAATGTTTTGTTGCTAACATGTCTGTTTGTAATGAGCGCAACATTTCTGAGTGTTTTTGTGTCCAAATAACTGTTTTAAAATCAGGTTTGATTAATTCCCTAGAGAGGTGTAACCCTTTCTGCGTAGTTTAGAATGTAAGTTCTTTCGAAATTTAGGAAACCAAGAATCGACTGTAAGTTTTTCAGTGTTTTTGGAGGTTGGAGCAGCGCACATTTCTCTAGAAAGTTTGCTGCTAGGCTTTTGCCTTCACTCAATAACTCATATCCTAGAAAGAGGACATTTTCTAGATTTTAAATTAAATTTGTACCCTTCTGAGGCGAATCCCAATATAATTGCATTCACCCTATTCAAGTGCCTATCCAAATCATCGTCTGTTAGATAAATGTCATCCACATATGATAAGGCTTCGTCATCATACGTTTGTAGTAACTCTGTTACTCTTGCTGAAAATAACCCCGGACTATTCTTGAATCCCTGAGGGAGATGACAGAAGTGATGCTGTGTCCCCATAATTGAGAAAGCGGTCAAATACCTACTTTCTGGTGCAATGTTTTGACAGAAGAAACTGTTAGAAATATCTAATGTTGTTTTATACTTTTTACGCAAAATGTTATTCATTAATGCTGCACTGTGTGCATTTTGTACTGCAAATATTTTGCAAGAAGAGTTTAAATGTCTGTTATCCAATACTAGACGATATGTATTGTCGGGTTTGGAAACAGGAAACAAAGGATTGTTCATTGACGAGGTGCATGTTTCAATCACCCCCTGGTATTCAAGTTGATCTAATATATCCCTGACCTGTTTTTTAGCTTCTTGCTTAACTGGGTACTGCCTTTGTGCAGTAGGTTGATTTTTAACTGTATTTTATGGTGAGGAGAATTGTCATCCCATCCTACATGATTTTTATATAATGCAGGTGTATTGCTTTGCCCACTTGCGTAATCTGAACTTACGCACACCAGTTACAAAATGAGCTTTATTAATATTGTAGGTAAAGGCAATAAGTCACTGAAGCTAGTAAATTCTTAGGCACTGAGTGAAAGGCAATAAATACACAACAATATATATATATATATATATATATATATATATATATATATATATATATATATATATATATATATATATATATATATATATATATATATATATATATATATATATATATATATATTACCTACTGGCGGTCGCCAGTAGGTATATATAGTTAGGATTTTTTCTTTATGGGATTTTTGAAAATTCTATGTCTAATAACTTTGGCGTTTGTGGACGGAATTGGCTGAAATTTTCAGGAAAATGGAACATTTTGTTTCTGAGCAGCCCCTGACAATTTAGGGGGGTTTCATCAAGGGGGGGCCGAGAAAAAAGGGGGTCCCAAAACGCGTTTTTCCCATGTTAATTTCCATAGGGCGGTTGGCCTCACTTTTAGCTCGAACGGCTGAATGGATTTGCACGAAACTTGGCAAAATTGTAGGGACTGTTAGCCCGATGTGCCTTTGCTAGGTCTCAATATATGTGCTCCAGTGAATTTTGAGTAATTTAGGTTCAAAAAAAGATATATATCTGGGCGGAGCCTAACCACACATCTGATCTGATTGGCTGTCAGCACTTCATCCAAGAAGTGTTGGCAGCCATCTTGGGACCAATATACATGATAGCACCTCATTAAAAAGCATTGTAGTTAATAGAGGGTTTTAGGACTTTAGTTACATTATAAATCATTTGTTGATGGTACCATACTCGTTTTAGGAATTGTGGTGGGTTCTAAGGTGATTTTACCATGTGAAAAAACCTTCTGCTGTGATATCATGAATATTGTTTGAAAGAAAACCAATATCTCATGATTTTCCCACAGTGGTTTGGAAGGGGATCTATAAGCTAAACTGAAAGCATATTTTCTGTAAATTCACATTATCTTTCTCAGTCATGTGAAAATGAAGTCTGACATTCTCAGTAAAACATGTACATCCAACAAGGACAGAGACTGTCAGTTGATTCCTTTGTGTTCTACTGCAGCCTCCTAGAGTGTTCTAAAGAACAACTAGAGCGCTAACAGTCCTACTTATTACAAAGGTATGGCACACCTGAAGCCATCTTGATTGGAATAAAGTGGTAACTCTTAAAACATTTAATTTAAAAAGAAACAACATGAGGGGGTATATTTTGCCATAGAAAGTATGATTAGTGCTGCAGAATGAAAAATTAGGGCACATTTTGAGTGACTTCTCAAATCCTTTTCTATTTCATTAAAACATTCTGACATGCAGTCTCCCAAAATGGCCACCAGAGACAAAAGAGCCCAAATGTAGCCCAAATATCACCCAGATGTAGCCCAAGTATAGCCCAATGACAGAATGTCCCAGAGTGTTCTAAAGAACAACTAGAGCGCTAACAGTCCTACTTATTACAAAGGTATGGCACACCTGAAGCCATCTTGATTGGAATAAAGTTGTAACTCTTAAAACATTTAATTTAAAAAGAAACAACATGAGGGGGTATATTTTGCCATAGAAAGTATGATTAGTGCTGCAGAATGAAAAATTAGGGCACATTTTGAGTGACTTCTCAAATCCTTTTCTATCTCATTAAAACATTCTGACATGCAGTCTCCCAAAATGGCCACCAGAGACAAAAGAGCCCAAATGTAGCCCAAATATCACCCAGATGTAGCCCAAGTATAGTCCAATGACAGAATGTCCCAGAGTGTTCTAAAGAACAACTAGAGCGCTAACAGTCCTACTTATTACAAAGGTATAGCACACCTGGAGCCATCGTGATGGGAATAAAGTGGTAACTCTTAAAACATTTAATTTAAAAAGGAACAAAATGAGGGGGTATATTATGCAATAGAAGGTATTATTAGTGCTGCAGAAAGAAAAATTAGGGCACATTTTGAGTGACTTTTCAAACCCTCTTCTATTTCATTAAAAAATTCTGACATGCAGTCTCCCAAAATGGCCACCAGAGACAAAAGAGCCCAAATGTAGCCCAAATATCACCCAGATGTAGCCCAAGTATAGCCCAATGACAGAATGTCCCAGAGTGTTCTAAAGAACAACTAGAGCGCTAACAGTCCTACTTATTACAAAGGTATGGCACACCTGAAGCCATCTTGATTGGAATAAAGTGGTAACTCTTAAAACATTTAATTTAAAAAGGAACAAAATGAGGGGGTATGTTTTGCCATATGAATTATGATTAGTGCTGCAGAAAGAAAAATTAGGGCACATTTTGAGTGACTTCTCAAACCCTCTTCAATTTCATTAAAACATTCTGACATACAGTCTCCCAAGATGGCCACCAGAGACAAAAGAGCCTAAATGTAGCCCAAATATCACCCAGATGTACCCCAAGTATAGCCCAATGACAGAATGTCCCAGAGTGTTCTAAAGAACAACTAGAGCGCTAACAGTCTTACTTATGACAAAAGTATGGCACACCAGAAGCCATCTTGATTGGAATGAAGTGGTAAGTCTGAAAACACTCAATTTAAAAAGGAACAACATGAGGGGGTTAATTTTGCCATAGAAAGTATGATTAGTGCTTCAGAAAGAAAAATTAGGGATAATTTTGAGTGACTTCTCAAATCCTCTTCTATTTCATTAAAAAAATTCTGACATGCAGACTGAAACATGCACTTTGAATACCAGCAGCAGACGTCCCTGGTGAGCAGTAGCTTTACTACAGTGATCTAATGTGCAACTAGAGTGCTAACATTCAGAATGTATGGCAAATGTGTGACACATCTGAATGCCTTCGTGATGGAACCAAAGTAAACAAGCATTGAAAATGCAATAGATCTCGCCCTCGTTTATGTTAAAGCCATTCTGTTTGTAATGAGGTGGCTTTTTAGCTTTGCTTTTATTAGTGTTTTTTCAACTTTCATGTAAATAACATGCATCTGTATGCATATAAGTATATGTATGCATGCATTTATGTTTGTATTTATATAGATATACAGATGATATATGTTTATATATGTATGTATATATATATATATTCACTGAAAAAACCATAGGCTATAGACCATATATAGTTAGGAATTAGCATTTACAAAACCTTGAAAATTCACTGAAAAAACCATAGGTTATAGACCATATATAGTTAGGAATTCGCATTTACAAAACCTTATTTTACTCACACAAAACCATTGAAATTCCATATATAGTTAGTTGCACTAACTATATATCGCGCACCCGCAATCCACTGCTGATGATGTCACATATTACATCATTCATGACATGGTCAGTGACATCACTGATGACATCACTGGTGACATCTCAAATGACATCACTGATGACATCTCAAATGACATCACTGATGACATCACTGATGACATCTCATTTGACATTACTGATCACATCACTGATGATATCATTCATGTGATAATACGATGAACCTCTTCAGACTCTAATATAACCTTAGATACAATCAGTGTAAACAGACACTCACAGACTGTCACTCATCCATGGAGTTACTCACACACCTAGTCAGTCATGCAAAGAATCAATCACACCTCCATTTCCTCAACTATACAGTTATACAAACTTTACTTATTCAAACATATACTAACACATATTTACTCTCTTATACAATCCCTGATACAAGTTCACAATGATCCATACAGCCACTCACACATTCACTGGCTCTTATGCACAGTTATTTATATATGTCAACTCTCACATGTACTGTGTTTTACATATGTACTTACTTTGACATGTAGCACTGAGATATCCATTCACTCACCAATACACTCTTGCACACAGTCAACCGCCCATACAGCTGTTTCCACATGCACTTTTGAAACCATACATCTAGTGAATCAACTGCTCACACATCTATGCACAGAGTCATACACCTCCCAGCCACCCACACACACACTCAGTCTCCCATACAAATACTTGGGCAACCAATCAATAACCCATATAGTTACTCATATAGCTACTTATCAACACATGCAACAGTTTACAGAACAACAGACATAATGATGCACAAATTAAGACAGTTTAGTCACTAACCCATGCACTCAGTGAGACACATTTAATCACTCACTCATACAGTCAGTCATGCACCTACTAAATCCTTCATCCAGACACTTATACATCCACTCATTCTTCAATATGTAAGACATATTTTAACTTTACAGAAACATACAGTCACTGGATGTTGTCATCAGTGATGTCATCAGTGATGTCATTTGAGATGTCATCAGTGATGTCATCAGTGATGTCACTGACCATGTCATGAATGATGTAATATGTGACATCATCAGCAGTGGATTGCGGGTGCGCGATATATAGTTAGTGCAACTAACTATATATGGAATTTCAATGGTTTTGTGTGAGTAAAATAAGGTTTTGTAAATGCGAATTCCTAACTATATATGGTCTATAACCTATGGTTTTTTCAGTGAATATATATATATATATATATCTGAAACTGTAAATACAGGTATATAAACAGTCAATGTACAAAGCACCTCACCAGATGCGTCTGCACCGGAGCCTTCAACATCCCTGGCCAAGCACTGAAAACACCAAGTCGGGAACCCTGCAGAGACCAGGGCACAGGAAGTAATCTCTCCGGGCAGCAAAGTTGTCCCACGAGTGCGTCCACTCCAAGACTGAGTTCCTGAGCTCCACCCCATAGACACCGCTTTTTATAGTTTAAATGAACATGTTCGAGAAGCCTCTAGCGGGCACTCTTGCCCATCTATTCACAGGTGTTGGCCCCATCTCTGCATCAGATTCACCCACATAGACCTGGCCAGATTCGATTTGGATGTGCCAAGGCAAAAGACATTCCTTTCCCTGTCTCCGGCCTTGGAGAGCTTTGCACGGCGCATCCTCCCTCTGTCCTAGAGATAAGCATAGAATGAACGAAAACAAGCTGAAGGCACAACATAACCTCACGAGATGCCTCGCACCAGCTTGTACTGGTTTATATGAAAAACATGTTTATGTTACTGGTGAAGTGTAACTACAGGACAAGGCAGCACAAAATGGAAGTGCGATGCAACAAAATGGAAGATCAGAGCATTGCATGGAATCCAGGTCAACATGTAATTTAGCACGTGTAAAATGGCAAATACAGTACATTCCACCCCTTGACCTTCGATTCACCCATCATAACCCATTGGCCTAAATACCATGGATCTGGGACGAAGAAGGTAGAGAAGATTCGGAATGCATTGAATGCAACAACATAATGAGATAAAAACGCAAATCATCACTAAAATAATACCCAAGATATAACAAAGCTGTCCAAAATTAGGTAGCCACACAAACAACCAATTCCAACATCCTCGATCAACGTCTTGGGTAACCCCTTTTACTAAATCTTTTAAGGCATTAATATGTGCAAGGATAGATGTAGAATGATCAGATAAATTGAAACAACAGAGTCCTCTAAATCCCAGGAACCGTGGTTGTGTTTTAACAACAAATAGTCCACAGCTGCCCTATTCTGCAAAACAGCTTTTCTTGTTCCTTGAACATCTAATAATAATTCAGCTAAAGCGGCAGAAGTATGATTGAGATTCTTCACATTTAAATAGGCAAGCTTAGCAATAGTTCTTGCATTATAAACAGCCAGTCCTGGCACTCCTACAATGGAAATAGCCAAACTAGTGTACTCTGTTCTAGAAAGCAAGTCAATTTTGGAGTCACAATCCTCAGGTAATTGAACAGCAGCTCTAGAAGAGCGAATATGTGTGAAAGAATGCATGGGAAAAAGCATAAGACTTAATCGTGATAAGGCACAAGGTCCTCCAGTTATGTTAGCTGGTATGTAAGTGTATGAAATACTGCCACACGAGAACACCCATCCATCAGGTAATTTCACATGGTTAACATGGCTAGCGGCTAATACTGTGGGATTACAAACCATATAGTTAGTAACATTACTACAAAAACTGCCATGTCGTGACTGGCACAATGTTTGGTGATCAGGGGTCAATTGTTTGCTTTTCTCAAGTTTCAATTGGCCACACTTGCCAATGTTGGCAGGGTCACAAGTTAGTTGATAGCAAACGTCTCCAGTAGAGATATTGTAGGTATACATACTCGTCATGTTCCTCCAGAGGCTATCTGTAACCTCTGGGCAAAAGCGATAGTACTCATAAAGACTCCGATGTGTTCGAACATCAATTTCTTCCACTACCCCATCAAAGTTAGTTTGGTTGAAAATGTGCAGAAGCACATGTGCAGGGGTAGGTACGGCGACAAGACAAGTGGATATTATATCAGCTGTACTCGCAAGATTTCTCATACAGAAGTGGAAAGTGTTCAGCACATTCCCGGACAAGTAGGTCCAGATGTTATCCGGTTGCTGCAACAATGATGTCATCCGACTCGGGCGGTTGATCCCCTTCGGCATCCCCGGGCCCTCCCGTACCCCTCTGGACACGCCCAAACACCGACCATACAGCGCAAGCGTCGCAGAGGCAAGCCATACTGTGATCTAGAAACAGAAAACAAACTGGTATAATCACTCTCGCAAATAAAAATTTTCAGCAGGTACATTTTCCCACTTTTCCTGTCCGGGTTTCATGATGGTTAGGATATTATCCTTGCCCTTAGTGATCAATTCTGCAGGTTCAGGAGGTTTGTTTGGGGACTCCACCCACAATTTTGCCCCTGGGTTCTTGTCAGTAGATCCGAACCTGCCCTTTCCTCACACAGTTAGAAGGGCTGGGTCCGTCCCCTTCATGACATTTCCTCCATGAACCGGCATGATGACCATTTGGGCAACAGGGTCACCGGGTCGCACAATCATATCATTGTTTCCACTGTTCAATAGGATAAACTTGATCTCCCCCTGGTAATCGGCATTGACCACCCTCCTAAAACCTGGATGCCTTTAAGGGCAAGCCCAGATCAAGGAGCGATCAGCCCGAAATGCTCTGGGGGAATTTGAACTCCAATTCCTGTCTCAATCAAGGTAATGTCTCGTGGTTGCAATCGATAGAGTTTCAAGGCATGTAAATCAAGACCGGCAACCTCTGGTGTGGCATGATATGGAGCCAAAGCTCCGGGAGCTGTCTCCCAATACAGAATCGTGTTTGTGGCCACATGGGGCTTAATCTGCAAAGCTGGGGTCAACATGCATATCAAAGGAGTCTCTGCATCAGCAAGGGGTCGGTTGTTCAAAATCTGCAATGCATCAGACAAGTGATCCCTCTACTCCTTCAATGACCCATCAGACAATTTTTTCAACTACTCTTTCAGCAAACCATTCATTCTCTCAATCAAACCCGTTGCCTGTGGGTAATAGGGTATGTGATATGTTATGCTGCACACAAAAATCTTGCACCATCTTTCCTTTAAAGTGTGACCCATTGTCACTTTGGACATGCAATGGAATTCCGTAATACAAGATCAACACATTCAACATTTTCAGAGTGTCAGACTGGGTTGCTCTCTTGCATGGAAAGGTGATGAGATAGCCAGAATAGGTATCCACCACCGTGCATGCATACTGACATCCTCGACTCGTTTGCATCGGCCAGATGAAATCAATTTGCCACATTTGCCCTGGCAACTTCCCTCTGCCTAACTGGCCTCTCACTACCTGTGGAACTGATCTGTACTGAGCATGCTGACAAACAGGACAGTGAATGATTGCAGTCTTAATCAAATCTAGGGTAATATACATCCATCTACTTTGAGTCCAAATGTCCACTTTTCTGATGCGCCCATTAAGCCATGCCCACCAAGTCAGAATCCTGTGTCTCCACCTCAGCTTCACGAATCTTCGCTTCTTGGTATGCAAAGGAATTGCACCAATGCTCTAGTGAGTCAGTCGGGCAATGAGCATTGACATGATAAACTGTGACTGTACTCTGGGACAACAATTCCAAAATCTTCTGCCACAACTCCTTTCCCAAACCTCCCTATAGTGAATCATCCAATTGTGAGCATGCCATGTGGGAAGCCAAGTGGCTAACCCATTGGCCATAGACCATGAATCAGTGTAAATGTGACATGTACCAGGGAGCTCTTGCTTTAACGCCTGGTAAACAGCAAACAATTCTGCAAACTGACTACTTCTTCCCTCTCCAATAGTTGACAACAACTTTTTGGTCACCGGGTTATATGGCACTGCCTTCCAATGTCTCTTAGTCCCCACATATCTGGCTGAGCCATCTGTAAACCGCACATGCTTTTTGTCCTCTGTGAACAACTCTGAAAAAGGCCCACCCCATTTCACCGGGGACTCTCATACTATGGGTACGTCTTGCAGCATTCCTGCATCTGCTACGGGAGTCTGCGCCACTTGCTCATGCAGCACTGCAGTACCTTAGGACCGACTCGTGCTCTGTCTTGTATGTACCACTTCCACTTTATGACGCTAGCCTCCTGTGCATGCCCAATCCCTTGTTTCTTGGGTGAGCTCATCATGCATGAAAGGTATCTCAGGTCTCAAAAACACATTGTGCCCTAGGGTCAACTGCTCGGTATCCACCAGAGCCCAATAACATGCCAACAACTGCTTCTTAAAAGGAGTGTACCCCTCTCCAGCATCAGGTAATGTCTTTGTCCAAAACCCTAGGGGCACCTTCTGTCTGCCCTGCTTTTGCCACAGGTTGCAGGTTGCATATTGATCCTGGGCAGTTACATTTAAATCAATGCTTCCCTCTCGAATGGGCCATAAATCCAAGGCACGCTGTATAGCCTCCTTCGCTGACTCAAATGCCTGTTGTTGGACCTCCCCCCACTCAAACTCAAACTTCCTTGTAACCTTGTACAGAGGGGCCAAAATCTGACTAAAATGGGGAATGTGCTGCCTCCAAAAACTAAACAATCCAATGAAACGCTGCGCCTCCTTACTGTTTTTAGGCACTGCAAACTATTTGATCTTTTGCCTCACTTGTGGCAAAACAAACAAGATGATGGACGGAATGCACAATGGCAAAACATTCACCCCCAGTCACAGATCTGGGTTTAATCCATCGTTATTTCGCTCACCAAGCCACCCCAGTTCAGACATGGTCATATGCAAATCAGACTTGGCCCTGTGCCTCATGGGAACAGTCCAGCCCGAACTGCCAAGCCATGTCTTTCCTGGACCGGAATCAAGCATCCTAGGATCGGTTTCTGGCTGTCAGCCGTCTTCAGCCAGGATAGCTTGACTCCAGTGGCGTAGTGAACAAGGGACCCACGTCTGGGCATACCCTTCCCACATAGGGTGAACAGCAAAACAAACAAGATGATGGACGGAATGTTGCACAATGGAAAAACATTCACCCCCAGTCACAGATCTGGGTTTAATCCATCCTTATTTTTCTCACCAAGCCACCCCAGTTCAGACATGGCTATTTGGAAATCAGTCTTGGCCCTGTGCCTCAGGGAACAGTCTAGCCCGAACTGCCAAGCCACGTGTTCCTGGACCGGAATCAAGTATCCTAGGACCGGTTTCTGGCTATCAGCCATCTTCAGCCAGGATAGCTTGACTCCAGTGGCATAGTGAGCAAGGGACCCATGTCTGGGCATACCCTTCCCACATAGGGTGAACAGCAAAACAAACAAGATGATTGATGGAATGTTGCACAATGGCAAAACATTCACCGCAGTCACAGATCTGGGTTTAATCCTTCGTTATTTTGCTCACCAAGCCACCCCCGTTCAGACATGGCCATATGCAAATCAGTCTTGGCCCTGTGCCTCATGGGAACAGTCCAGCCCGAACTGCCAAGCAATGTCTTTCCTTGATCGGAATCAAGCATCCTAGGAACGGTTCCTCCACTCCAGTGGCATAGTGAGCAAGGGAACCACGTCTGGGCATACCCTTCCCACATGGGGTGAACAGCAAAACAAACAAGATGATGGACGGAATGTTGCACAATGGCAAAACATTCATGCTCAGACGTGAGTCCCTTGCTCACTTTGCCACTGGATTCAAGATAGCCTGGCTGGTGAGGGTTATGAACCAGAAACCGGTCCCAGGATACTTGTTTCCGGTCCAGTAAAGACATGGCTTGGCAGTTCGGGCTGGACTGTTCTCATGAGGCACAGGGTCAGACTTATTTGCATATGGCCATGTCTGAACTGGGGTGGCGAAGTGAGCTAAAGAATGGTGATGCATTAAACCCAGGTCAGTTAACTGGGAGTGAGTGTTTGATTTGCTCCAACGCTCCGTCCATCATCCCCTTTTTTGTATCGCTTTGTTCACCCTAAGTTGGCAGGGTATGCTCAGACGTGAGTCCCTTTCTCATTTTGCCCCTGGATTCAAGATAGCCTGGCTGATGACGGTTATGAACCCAAAACTGGTCCCAGGATGCTTGTTTCTGGTCCAGGGAAGACATGGCTTGGCAGTTCGGGCTGGATAGTTCCCATGAGGCACAGGGTCAGACTGATTTGCATATGGCCATGTCTGAACTGGGGTGGCGAAGTGAGCTAAAGAATGGTGATGGATTAAACCCAGATCAGTTGACTGGGGTGAGTGTTTGATTTGCTCAAACGTTCCGTCCATCATCCCCTTTTGTATCGCTTTGTTCGCCCTAAGTTGGCAGGGTATGCTCAGACGTGAGTCCCTAGTTCACTTTGCCACTACATTCAAGATATCCTGGCTGATGAGGGTTATGAATCCAAAACCGGTCCCAGGATGCTTGTTTCCGGTCCAGGGAAGACGTGGCTTGGCAGTTCAGGCTAGACTGTTCCCATGAGGGACAGGGTCAGACTGGTTTGCATATGGCCATGTCTGAACTGGGGTGGCGAAGTGAGGTCAAGAATGGTGATGGATTAAACTCAGATCAGTTGACTGGGGGTGAGTGTTTGATTTGCTGAAACGCTCCATCCATCATCCCCTTTTGTATCACTTGTGGCAGTACTTCCCTGTGTCCCTGATGCCACTTAATGCCTAAAAACTTCACACTCTAGGAGGGTCCCTGCACCTTCCCGGGAATAATCACCCACCCTTTGCTTTGAAAGTGCTCTACAACTCTGTATAGTTAAGCCTGCACCTGTTCTTGGGTCTCTCCTTGAATCAACACATCATCGATGTAATGGCAAAGTTGTAGTCCAGGAATGATTGACACCTCGTCCAATTGCTCTGCCACCAGCCGGTGACAGATCGTGGTACTATGTAAGTACCCCATAGGAAGGGATGTAAACGTGAACTGCCTACCACTCCATGAGAATGAGAATTGCTTCTGGGACTCGGGGGCAATTGGAATCGTGAAAAGCATTGGCAATATCAAGTGCCGCATACCATGTCCCATTGTGTTTCTGATTTTTCTCAATCAAAGTGATGGTGTCTGGGACCGCGGCTGTCAACGGGGGTGTATGCTTATTAAGCTCGCGGTAATCAACTGTCATGCGTCAGCTTCCGTCTGGTTTGCGCAAGGGCCACACAGGCTTATTCCAGGCTGTGGTAATCGGTCTCACCACCCCCGCCTCCACCAAGTCCCGTATGGTTGCGGTAATCTCATCATGTCCCCCTGGAAACCTGTACTGCTTTATGTGAACTACTTTTGTTGCTTGGGGACATTCACTGGGGGAATCTTCAAACGCCCCACCATCACAGCAGCCACCGAGAAGTACTGCTTTGACCCAAACTGATAGCATCCATCATCTAAATATAGGGTCATACCTTTCAGAATGTCAATGCCAATGATGTACTCGGGAATAGGCACAATCAAAACAGCGTATGCTCTCTTGGGAAGTCTGCCTATTTTCATTTGAATTACCGTTTGCACTGCTGGTGTTTCCTGTCCTCCCCATCCTGTGATAGTAAAACACTGTCCTTTAAATTTTCGTGGATTGCCATGTATCAATGTGGTCTCTGCTCTGGTGTCTACCAAAGCCCGCACCTCCTTAACATTTCTATTTTTCCAATAGATCTCAACCCTCACATGTGGTCTATTATTTTTGCGAGCCCATCCCTGCACCGGAGCTTGGCCCATTTTCTAATCTAATTTTCACCTGGGCAGCTCTGCATCTGCAAGGCGCAGGTCCCGGCGCAGATCTGAATACAATGTTGGGTAACCCTCAGGGAACAACTCCTCCTCTTCCCGGTCCCCATCTGAATCTGTGCAATCTCGGTCCCAACCTTTCTCTTTTGTCACTCTCACATGAGATTGCCTCTCTCTCTCTTCTGACCTGCTTTTTCGGACTTCTCCTCTGGCTCCGTTTCCCGGCGACTCACTTTCTTGTTATCTTTTCTATTCACATGCCTACTCCCCTCCTTCCTATCCAGTCCTCACTTACGGTACATTTCCCACATGCTTTTGGTCTCAATACCATCAATCTCACTCCTTGACACCCCAACCTTTAGCAGTGCCAAAAACATATCACGTCGGGTCACCCGGTTTTATCGGAGCAGGGCTCTGAGCGCGAAGCCCTGTCTGGCTTGGCCCATTCCCCAAGCTTTCCCAGCTCACGCACCACCTGGACTACTTCTCCTCTGGTATTACCAGTTTGATTAATTAAGAAAGCCATTATCACCACTTTGTGTGCAGGGGCGCCAAACGAATGATTTTGTTCCGCATTCACACAGTCATTAGCTGACCCATCTAATTATGTGCCTCACCTAAAGGAACAGCCAGCTTCATCCCCTCCTCCTTAATTCTCTGTGATGCATCTCTTAGGATGAACCATGGTTTTTCATTCCCAGGCCAGTCTGAATCTGTGGGGGTACTTGTGACCACACCCCGCGCAGCTAGCTGCAACAGAGTAGTTTGGTCATCACCGTGGAAAGTTCTGAAGTATCCTGCAATGTGGGATCAGTACTGAGAGTCCAAAATTTGGCAGCATCCCCCTCATCTAACATGACCCCAGAAGCGCTGTGATCATAGATGCGCACCATCCAAGCTAATAGCGTCTCGCCAGGCTTCTGTCTAAACCTCACTAACAGATCACTGATTTTCTGCTGACTAAAATCTAACCCTGGGCGGAGTTGGCGGAGTGGGGCTTCGCGGAGCTACGCGAAGTGGGCGAGAAACTACGCCCACCTCCGCACTCCGCGTAGCCCCACTCCGCAAACACCACTGGCCGCCAGCCCCGCCACCCGCCTCCCTCCCGCCCTCCCTAAATACTTTCAAATAAAGGAATCAAATAATTTAAAAAGCACTTACCTTGCCGCCGCTGCCCGCCGCGTCCCCGGGGCTCGCTATCTTCCGTCTTCTTTAGTAATGCGCATGCGCGGGCGGCCACGCATGCGCATTTTCTCGTGAAAATGCACATGCGCGGCCGCCCGCGCATGCGCATTACTAAAGAAGACGGAAGACGGAAGATAACGAGCCCCGGGGACGCGGCGGGGAGCGGCGGGCAAGGTAAGTGCTTTTAAAATTATTTGATTCCTTTATTTGAAAGTATTTAGGGAGGGCGGGAGGGAGGCGGGTGGCGGCCAGCTACGCTCCATCTGCGGAGCGTGCGTAGTGCCGCCTGGCTACGCCAGCTCCGCAAAATGCGGAGTAGGCGGCACTACGCACACTCCGTGCACGGAGCGTAGCTGGCCGCCCACCCCTATCCTCCAGGCTATTTAGCATTACTCCATCTGGGTTCCCTGGAGCGATTTAAAGTTTCCGTCTTAGAATGGGTGGCACTTCCACTCTCTTAGCATTTTTTCCCTCCTCGTCCTGCCTCTCCCCCTGTAAGGGCTGCTCTCCTTCTGAGGAGAACTCTGACGATTCCCAGATGTTGGAGTCCCAAGTCGATGGATCAAAATCTAAGCCTGCTTTGGCAATCACTAAATGTACTTTCCTCTTGCTCACTCGCCCCCTCCATTTCTTGTATCTATATTCAGCGACACGGACTGCAGCCATTTCTGCTATCGTTTGATATGTTTCTAACTTATCTTGTAATAACTTATTCTGACAGGAAAGCCTCGTAGAAATATTCTTAGCTTCAATAAGTTGTTTTTCTAAGCTCAACTGTTCTCACTGCAGAGATAAACATTTGTCAAAAACTTGACGGTAGGCATGCAAGAGAGCCCACCCTCTGTTACCCACTGTACATAATTCTTTGCCTTTCTCCACAGGAACCTTCCGTAAACAATTTAAAACATCTTCTGGCATTGCTTCGTCCAGACAGTGAAACCAGCTCTCACTTAATCCTGAGCTTTTTAGAATACTCAAGGTCCAGCACGGAGTACGGCGTCGCCTCCCATTCAGGAATTTGCATGGGGATAAAGGGATCTCACTCGGTGTCAAAGAACAAAAAACACTTTTCGTCTTTTTAAACATGTTCCTCCCGGCGTAATTTTTGAATCCTGCCGACTACGCTCAAATATATTGCTTTGCTCACTTGTGTAATCTGAACTTACGCACACCACTTACTCACACAGAAACTCCAACACTCCACTGGATGTAAAAAATGAGCTTATTAATATCGTAGGCAAAGCCAATAAGTCACTGAAGCTAGTAAATTCTTAGGCACTGAGTGAAAGGCAATAAACAGTGAATACAACACAATATATATATATATATATATATATATATATATATATATATATATATATATATATATATATGGCTTTAACGTTCAAATTTTTGATACTGGATTGCGAATTTGTACAATGTGCACTGGGCACTTTATATCTGTCTTTCGGACTACTGCATTCAGGCAGAGATTTTTCCAGTACCAGTTACTTTTATAGCCCGCAGGTCGGGCGTTTCTGCATTCAAGCAGTTATGATATTCTTGAAGGCCTGTATAGAGATTTGTGCAATAACGTCAATTGGGAAAAGGACAATGTTCAAAAATGATATATATACATTTTTGGTTTTTAACATTACGACTGATTTCATATGTGTTTATAATATGTATTTTTGTATATAATGTATTATACACTATATGCTCATATATATTATCTTTTGTATGACACTATTGTGATTTGTGATTACACTACATTTTCAGTCGTCTGTATTCCCTATTTCTATGGTTGTACCTATTTCCATTTCTATGCACTCAGTCATGTGATACACAACAGGAGGTGTGGCCCTTAGGAAGGGTCAGGGAGAAAAAAAAGCATATAAATTTGAAGGCGGACTGTTTCAAAGGTGTGTGAACAAGAGTACAACGTACTCGAAACGCGTCACTTGAAGGGTCTTTAATAAAAATATCATCCTGCCTGTAAAACGTGGGGTCTGCCTTATTCTTTCGCCGCGCTGCCAGCGCGGAGGTTCGAGGATTTGTGCTACATTTAATTTACGGAAGCTGGTTGTCTCCGGTAGCAGTACCCCCTTCTCAGCAAGTGGATTTCGCCTTCACAGCCACGTTGGAAGCAGCATTCCGGAGAGGGATACTACGGCGAAATTAACCCCCTGCAGCTGAAAGGAATTCCAGAACGGCGCCGAGCAACGTTTGGAGGCGGATCAGAGAGGTCGGCTACCAGCGGAAGCATCGGTGCTGTAACGGACACACAATTAAGCGGAGAGCAGGTGAGAAGGCAGCGTTTTCGACTCAGGAGGCAGCACGACGCAGCGGCTAGGCAATAGCCGATTTAAATATCTTAAATCCCTTCAATTTTACACCGTAAAGACAGTCGAAACAATGTCCACAAATCTGGATGAGGAAAGGGAGGCAGCAGCGGCGCTACTATATAGCAACTTGCCTCGAGGCGCACCGAGCAAACAAACGCCAGTAACGGTCGCCAACTCTGTTAATCAAGACGTCAAACAACTTTTAAAAACCTTAGAAAAGAAGTCCAAGTCCGAAGTCACAAAGTGGTGGGAGCACAAGTCCCTGACTAAATATGAAGAAGCAGGAAGGGTGCCGAGAGGTTTACGCATATTGCTTGCCCCCAGTTTCGTGGACCCAAACCCTGCCATGTTAAAAGAATGGGGAGAAAGCAACCTCATTGCGTCAATGAACTTAATCAAAATATTGACAAAATAGGCAATGTTGGACAGAGCAACCCTACTAGAGGAAATCAAAAAAATTAATGAAGAACTGGATAAACACGAGGAAATGGACATCAAAACTCTGATTGATAAAAGTCGTAAAGAAATTGGTGAAAGATTAGCAAAACATGAGGAAAAAATAAAATTACGGAAAATTAACAAATTTCAGAGAGACCTTGAGGACTATGAAATGGGTCGAATTTACACTTTCTCAAGAAAATTCGACCAGGCAAGAAAACAGCATCAGCTATCCAACCAAGCAAAATCAACGCAACATTCTAATGTTGGAAATGAACAAGCAACTATGAATGCCTCTGACCAAGACACTGTGTCTCTCTCCAGCTCATGTAGCACCAATGGTTCAATAGCCAGTCTTAACCAGGACAGTGAGTCACAAACAGTTTTGGACTTAGGAGAGGAGGTTGATTTTTTAGTAGAGGACCGACTCAGAACCTTAAGACCGAGAACGCGGAACAATGGCGCAGGAAGCGGCGCAACTTCAGGCGCAAAGCAAGGCGGCAACGCGCCAAATCAGCCGCAAAACAAAAGGAAGCCCTGGTACAAAAAGAGAAAGAACAACAAACAACAATAGACATGGCCAGCACCATAACCAATTTATCAAATTTAACTTTATCAACAGCAGAACAACAATCTCTCGGATTAAATTATTGTCCAGAAAGTTCCTTCAATTATACAGGCACCAGAGCGGACGTTTTTCTGTTTATCAGAAAACTCAAACTCAAAAAGTTCTTTGCAAATAAACCACAGGCAAAAGAAACCAACCGCACTGAAACCAGTTATCTGCCTGGTGAGGCTACTCTAACCACGGCAAGCAACGCAAGAACTCTTTTAACTCTGTGTGACTTAGGATCTGGTTCTTCTGCTAACATGAATGACGATGATACAACCAATACCCAGGATCAGCTTCGCGCCATAGATGTGGCACAAAGAGGAGCAGGGGAGCTCCGGTCTTTCTCTAAGTCCCTTCTTCAGATCCCACGCTTCACGCGCAAAAAGTGGAGTGGGTCCAACTTTTCCACCCTGGCTCCAACATTTTGGAACTCTCTCCCTGATCATCTCCGTTCTGCTACCCAGTATCTCTCCTTTCGTAAAGACCTGAAAACTTTCCTCTTCAATCAGGCCTTCCCCGCTTAACTCTCCATACCTTTCCCTCTGGTCTTTTCCCTCAGCTGCCGAACCCCCACTAGTGCCAAGAAACCGCAAGGTGTACGCTGCGCTCTAGAAATGTTTTAAATTAGAAATTAAAGCCCTTTCAAGACAGCCAGTAAATTTGTCCCAATTATGCCAAAGGATGCCGTGGATATATTCCACGAGTGTGTGGTGGAGGATTTGAAAACACTCAATCGTCAAATACACAGACAAAGACATACAAAGGAGAAGAAACACAGCTCCCAACTTGTTCAGTACAACCAACTAATGGCAAAGCTCAGCAAAAACCAAGATTTAGTAATCAATGCGTCGGATAAAGGAGGAAACATCGTTCTTTGGCCAAGAAAAGACTATATGATGGAGGCATCCAGTCAACTGAGTGACAATGATTGTTACACGATCAGCAGCGGAATTGAATATAAGCGAGCCCGGGACACTTTAAAATGCATGCTATTGTCCTACAAACGGGAACAGATGATTTCATCTGAAGAGTTCGGATTCCTACATGTGGAAAATCCTGTGATGCCACATTTATACTTAATTCCAAAGATCCACAAAATGCGTCACCCAACTCCAGGCAGACCAATCATCTCTGCAATTGAAAGTGTGGGTGAAAATGTTTCCCGCTACATTGATTACTTTTTACAGGGGCACGTCAAAGGTCTTGCCAGTTACATCAAAGATACCGGCGATTTTCTGTCCAAACTCAACATGATTCAATGGCAAGCAGAGTGGTGCATTATTACATTGGACATTGAATCATTGTACACCTGCATTGAACACAGTAAAGGTATTGAGGCGATAAAACGCTACCTAGGACAGAGAACATGTGAGTACTATGGTCACAACAAAATGCTCAGTGATCTAGTAAGCTGGTGTCTAAACAACAATTTTTTCCTGTATGGTAAAGATATTTGGAGGCAGACCAGGGGTGTCGCCATGGGTTCCTGCTTCTCCCCCAGCTACTCGTGTTTACACGTGGGCTGGTGGGAGGAGCGGGATCTTGTGGCCACACCGGGTTTTAACAATGTCCTGTACTGGATGAGATTTATTGATGATGTCTTCTGTGTATATAATGGTGACACTACTAATGCACAGCAGTTTGTCAATGCACTTAACACCAACTCCAGTAATCTTTTTTTCACTTCCAACATAAGCAGACATTCAGCCCAATTTTTGGATGTACAGGTTGACATTATGGGGAACAACATTGTAACCTCTTTACACTGAAAACCCACTGCTGGCAACAGTATCTTACATGCCAGCAGTGGTCATCCTAGGCATGTAATCGAGAGTATCCCCCTAGGGGAACTTCTAAGACTTAAGCGAATCTGCAACAGTGAAGAAAAGTTCAATGAAGGAGCGACAGCTATGTTGGAACGTTTGAGGGCCAGAGGCTATAAGGAATCAACCCTTTAAAGAGCTTTAGTAAAAGCGCAAGAAAGGTCTAGAGCGTCCCTTCTGTCACCCAAACCCGCTGAGGTTGACAACAGTGATCTAACGCCCAGGCTCATCATTTCATATAGCCGTCAACAAAGACAAATTAAAGCGATCATCAATAGGCATTGGCCTATTTTAAAAACTGATGGTGTTTTAAATTCTAGAGTCTCTGACAAACCTGTTGTTACCTTCAAAAGAGCCTATAGCATGCACAGCAAACTAGTTAGATCTAGCCCGGAGCTAGTCAGTGGCAGTGACTGGCTCACTAAAAAGGGCTTTTTCAAGTGCAGCTCGTGCCGTGCTTGCAAATTTGGGCAAAACACCACCCATTATGATAATCCTTTTTCCGGCACCAAGGTGGCCATTAGGGGTAATTTCAATTGCTGTACGGAGTTTGCTGTATATGTCTTAGCATGCACCTGTGGCCTGAACTATGTAGGTAGCACCAGGTCGCAGGTGCATGTGAGGATATTGCAGTATCTCCGAGCAATAGTCAATCATGACTTCACCTACCCCGTGGCACGCCATTTTGACATGGTCCACGCCAGGGACCTGGCGTGTTTAAAATACTATGTCATAGATGCAGTACCTATCCTGAGACGGGGTGGAGATAGGGACAAAATCCTTAGAAGATTAGAGACTCAGTACATTGTGGCGTTAGATAGCAAGCAACCAAATGGACTTAACGCGACTGAGGACTTACATAACTTCCTATAAGCAAGGGTTTTTCCAGGACAATATACATTTCCACCTGTATATATGTCTCCCCCAGCTACATATAGAAGGGCGAGGCCTTCCTGCCTATTGAATCACCAATTAACTTTGGCTATATATATTAATTTCAGAATGTATCGAAAATTCTGACTTTTGATAGCCCACTGAGCTTTTGCATCAAACACACACGTCAAACAACGATAATTTGTATATATTTTATATACACTGACAATATGTGTGTTTTATCTACACAGCTAATACTTCATTTTCCTAGTCTTTTTGCTGGGACTGTACATAATATCTTATTATTCCATTTTCCTATTTTGCTATTTCATAATTTTTGTCACCTACACGGGCACAAACTCATAGGAGCACTTAGTTAGAGGTGATTAAGTCACATTAAGTGTACATATTTAGTCACTTATAGTTTTTGTAAATATTTGTATATAGGTCTTAATATTTATGAAATGTGTAAATTCATGAATTATGAATTTTAAATAAATATTGTAGACATTAGCTCGTGGGCATTACACAATTTAGCTGTCACCTATATGTACCATCTCATAATTTAAGGCTTTAACGTTCACATTTTTGATACTGGATTGCGAATTTGTACAATGTGCACTGGGCACTTTATATCTGTCTTTCGGACTACTGCATTCAGGCAGAGATTTTTCCAGTACCAGTTACTTTTATAGCCCGCAGGTCGGGCGTTTCTGCATTCAAGCAGTTATGGTATTCTTGAAGGCCTGTATAGAGATTTGTGCAATAACGTCAATTGGGAAAAGGACAATGTTCAAAAATGATATATATACATTTTTGGTTTTTAACATTACGACTGATTTCATATGTGTTTATAATATGTATTTTTGTATATAATGTATTATACACTATATGCTCATATATATTATCTTTTGTATGACACTATTGTGATTTGTGATTACACTACATTTTCAGTCGTCTGTATTCCCTATTTCTATGGTTGTACCTATTTCCATTTCTATGCACTCAGTCATGTGATACACAACAGGAGGTGTGGCCCTTAGGAAGGGTCAGGGAGAAAAAAAAGCATATTCATTTGAAGGCGGACTGTTTCAAAGGTGTGTGAACAAGAGTACAACGTACTCGAAACGCGTCACTTGAAGGGTCTTTAATAAAAATATCATCCTGCCTGTAAAACGTGGGGTCTGCCTTCTTCTTTCGCCGCGCTGCCAGCGCGGAGGTTCGAGGATTTGTGCTATATATATATATATATATATATATATATATATATATATATATATATATATATATATATATATATATATATATATTTATATATATATATATTGATGCTTCCTTTTCACGCCGGACCATGCACTCAGGCGCGGGTGCTTGTTTGCGGGGGGCGTGCCCCGCTATTATCGAAGCTACTACCTTCTTATCTTTCAAAAGAAGAGACAGCACTCTCGGGAGGAGGATCAAGGTTTTATTTCAGACCCTCTGAGCACCAGACGCGTTTCGGCTACCGTCTTTGTCAGTGGTACACTGACGCGCCATTTTTTTCTTATTTAAATACCCATCACGTGTCATACTTTAGTCATGGAGGTAGAGAGAGGACTAATACATTATTATTGCGTGACATATTGGAAACGTCGATGCTGGTTTAAAATTTGTTTCCCCGCCTTTCTGTGTTATATCCACTTGTGATAAGTTTTCTGGTTGACTTGCCCCTTCTGCTATAAGTTCTTGCATAGCTTCCAGGGTGGGTAAATCCTTCACCCGAATTCCTTGTGCCCCTTCTCTTTCTTGTTGTTTCATCACTTTTTTGGGGCATAGTTTGTAAAATTTATGGAGTTTCAATTTCTTTGAAAACTTGTAAAGATCTATTTTTGTTTGCGTGTATTCTAGTGGTTTGGAGGGACAGAAGGAGAGTCCCAATTTTAGAACATGCTCTTCCTCTTCTGTTAAGACACGCTGGCTCAAATTCACGATAGTCAGATTATTATCTTGGTTGCTCTCCTCTGCTATCGTCTCTTGTTGTTCCTGGTGCTGCGGGTAGTTGGCGGTGAATAGTTGCTTTTTCCGCCATTCCCCTCCGGGGATTGTTCTCAGAGCGTAATCACCCATACAGGGTATAGTAAACGGGAGAGTCCTTTCCCCATGTTTGTAATTCCGAACGGGAATATGAAGTGACCAAGGTCGCAATGAATTAACATGTAATTTAAAGGTGCCCATCCAGGGCGAAATGAAACAAATGTATTATAATTACAAATAATGTTGTCAAAAGCGATGAAACCTTTCCAATATGTCACGCAATAATAATGTATTAGTCCTCTCTCTACCTCCATGACTAAAGTATGACACGTGATGGGTATTTAAATGGCGCGTCAGTGTACCACTGACAAAGGCGGTAGCCGAAACTCGTCTGGTGCTCAGAGGGTCTGAAATAAAACCTTGATCCTCCTCCCGAGAGTGCTGTCTCTTCTTTTGAAAGATAAGAAGTTAGTAGCTTCGATATCGATTCCGCTACCGCCTTTGTCAGTGGTACACTGACGCGCCATTTAAATACCCATCACGTGTCATACTTTAGTCATGGAGGTAGAGAGAGGACTAATACATTATTATTGCGTGACATATTGGAAAGGTTTGATAGTTCCACAAAAACCAGAGCCGAGGCCCAAATAGTGCTCAGTGTTCAGAGACGAGGTGGATTATAATAAGGGTCAAATCCTAACTTTCGCTAAAAAATTCGAAGCACTACGTGATTCCACCAAGACACCAAAGAAATCAAAATCAGCTATTGACAAAACGGCCGCACAAGTAAACACTGGGGTTGAGGGGGTGACCCCATTGATGCAGTCAGATAGTGAAACCTCTGAGAGCGATGTATCAGAATTAATGGAACCACAGAATGTAAAAGATCGAATTTTAAATGAATTTGTACTGATGGCCCGGGGATGCCAAACCAGCACCCCTCCAAGAGGTCGTGGAAGAGGCGGCAGAGGAGGCAAAAAAACAAGAGGAGGTATAACAACTTTTACTAAATCTGTATTCTATGTGCTGATTACCAATGCGCTAGAACTCACAGCGCCGACTCTCCCTCACTTGATTGACTAGTAGGGAAGCAGCCTCAGCCAGTTACACGTTCTGGAGACAGCGAGTAGTGGTGGCTCAACTCTCCTTCCTGTCCGCCTCGTTCCGACAGGGTAACTAGTACCGTTGTGTGGAGGGCGGACAGGTGAGAGCCATACACTTCCGGCACTTCCTGTATTCACTGGAGCGGGTAGCGCTCTAGTGGTTAATCTCAGGGGCTATTTAGCCCTCGCCCCCTCAGGAGCGCGCAGCGATCGCGCGCAGCCGAATACACGCCGAAGACCAGCCAAAGAGCTGCCCGTCTGCGCCCGTCCGCGCCAGGACGGGGCAAGGGGTCAGGGGCCATGCTCTGCACGATTCCCCCGCAAGGCACACTCAGGTATTCCGCTCAAGAATTGTCTAACCTGAAACCTTTCCCCTTGCCGGACTGTATTAGTGAGAAATGGCCATGTCCAGAGGGTCCATTTTCTTGTAAAAATTGCCATTTTCAAGCGACCTACCTAAATCCTTCAGAAGTACCGGCCACAGTCACAGATAGACTAAAAGAAGGACTAAAATGCATACTACTGAATGTACGCTCTATGCCCAAACACCAACTTCAAATATGGGATCTACTTCACACATTACAACCGGATCTATGTTTCTTCACAGAAACTTGACTTAAGCACCATACAATCCCCGCTATCATATTAGGGGTTCCTCTAGGATATAAGTTCCTAAATATGGATCGACCCAACAAAATAGGAGGCGGTCTGGCCATCGCATACAAAGAACATCTGAAAGTCACCATATTGGAGAAAAAATGTTGCCCCACACTAGAAATCATAACTTTCAGAATTAATCTATCCACCAAAAGATCCAAGAAAGGGGCGCTCATTTATCGTCCACCAGGACCATGTTCAGGATTCTCTCTCTCTCTCTTGGAACTGCTAGCTCCCTATCATAGAGCCAAAGAAGACTTCTTTCTTTTGGGCGATTTTAATATACACGCAGACATTCCAGAGCTTGCTGAAACAAAATCTCTGCTTGCAGATTTGTCCACCCTGGGCTTGGAATTACAGAACAATGGACCCACACATGAAGGGGGACACTCCCTAGACTTGCTCTTTTCGAACTGTGTTAAAAATCTATTGTAAAACTGCCACCCAGCTGGAATGGACAGACCATTACCTGGTAGAATTTTGTCTACCTGTAATTAACACACATCCTCACAAAAAACCCTCCCACCAATATGGCGCCGTCAGTGGCACAGGGTAACAGTAGAAGAGCAGCAGAGGGTTTGGAAAAAGCCCAAATTTCTGGAAACAGATAAAGTGGAAGACACACTAACCAAATTCAATAAATCCCTTATTGGGGCAATAGACAAGCTGGCCCCATTGAAGTTGCACAAACAATTCCCCATAAATAAACTGGAGAAATGGTATACAGAGGCACTGAGAACTGAGAAGCAAGGATGTAGGAGGGCAGAGAAAAAATGGAGGAAGACGCATACAGAAGAGGATAGGAAAGCGCACTATGAAGCGCAAACAAACTACTATAAAAACATTAAAAAGGCCCGCAAGAACAGTCTTGTCCAGCAACTGGTAGAGGCAGGAAACTCCTCGAAGGAATTATACAAAATACTGGAAGCATTCGTCAAACCCACAGCCTGTGCTAGCCCAGATGACTTCTCACTACCATTGTGTAATGAAATATCATTGTTTTTTTAGAGCAAAATAAACACAATCTATGAGAAAATTCTGAAAGCCACCAGCACTAACTGTGGTACCCCTACCCCCATCATACCCACACAAAAGAAAGCGTCCTTACTAACCTTTCCACCAGTCATTGACACAGATCTCCCCCTCCTTATCAGCCACATAAAATCAGGCTCCCCTAACGATTTCGTACCAGCCAAAATGATGGCAGCCCTGAGCACCCTCTTAGGACCCCAAATCCAAACAATTATAAATTACTCCCTCAGAGAAGGACATGTACCAGCAGAATGGAAAAAAGCAGTGGTCAACCCTATCCGAAAGAACGCCACACTTCTATGGACGGACCTTTCCAGCCTTAGACCCATCTCCCTTTTACCCTATCTCAGTAAATTCACCGAGAAGCATGTGAATACTCACCTGTCAAAATACATCCAGGCAGCGGAGGGCCTGGACCACTCTCAATCTGGTTTCAGGCCCAGTCATAGCACAGAATCAGCCCTCCTCTCAGTGACCGATAACATCAGGATGTCACTCGATAGAGGGGGCTCAGTGATTCTGGTGCTGTTAGATCTGTCCGCTGCCTTCGACACGGTGTCACATGAACTTCTTCTCGGCCGATTGAGAGATGTGGGTATAGGAGGTGTGGCCATGTCGTGGTTGCAAAGCTTTCTTTCGGGTCGCTCACAAGGTGTTAAACTGGGCTCCCACTCTTCCACTCTAAGGGAGCTCACTAAGGGAGTGCCACAGGGCTCATGCCTAAGCCCCACGCTCTTTAACGTGTATGTGGCCCCCTTAGCAAACATTATAAGATCATATGGGTTCACCCCGGTGTCATACGCCGATGACACCCAGCTTCTGTTTCCTTTCCAAACCTTCACACCCGCAATCCAAACATCTTTTGCGGATGGAATGAGAGTAGTGACACATTGGATGGCACAGAACTACCTCCAATGCAACGTGACCAAAACTGAGGTCATGTTGTTTGGGGGGGCAACTCTAATGTGGTCCCCAGATTGGTGGCCCTTGCAGCTGGGACCTGTCCCAAGCCCCAAACAAATAGTTAAAAATCTTGGCATTAAGCTGGATCAGGCACTCCTACTTAAGGAACACACTACTCAAGTCACAGGCGCTTGCTTCCGTGTGGTGGGGTTGCTTCGACGCGTCTTCCCTTTTCTGCCAGACAACCACAGGAAAACACTCATTCAGACCTTAAAAATAAGCAAAATGGACTACTGTAATGGCCTATATATATCGGCAAATGAGGAACAACTGGAAAAATTACAAGTAGTCCAAAACACGGCAGCAAGGCTAGCTCTTAATGCCCCCCCCAGAACTCCCTCCCGTCCCCTTCTACACCAACTCCACTGGCTGCCAGTAAAGCAGCGTGTTAAATTCAAAATATGTTGCATGATACATAAATGCCTGTTTGGTACTGGTCCCAAATATTTAAAGGAAAAATTTGTTCCATATACCCCCGGACGCACCCTGCGTTCCAGCAGCCATCAACTGCTTCAGGTCCCTAGAGTCAGAAGAGCCAGACAGGGTGGCCGAGCCCTCTCTTACAAAGGTCCTGTCCTCTGGAACTCCCTGCCCCCTGTGCTGAAACAGATCACCAGCCTTGAATCTTTCAGAAAAAATTTAAAAACATATCTCTTCACACTGCCTTAGACTAACTCTCCCTACCTTACAGCTAAAAGCTAATAGTGACTATACAGTAGAAGCACAAGCGCAGAGATATCCCTTCGGGAATTGAATCAGGCGCTCTACAAGACCATAAATAAATAAATAAATAAACAACAGCAACAAGTTCAAGCCCAGTGGGAGTCTTAACAAGGGGCAAAAAAGCGCAGAAAGGAAGGACAACAAGACTGTGGTAAATCTCTCTAATCATATTTTATCGCCAGATCAACTTGAAGTATTATCACTTGGTTTGTCCTTTTGTCCAACAGCTAGGTTTAATTTTACTAGTGCACACATTGACTTATTTCGTTTCACAAGAAAGTTAAAATTAAGGAAATGGTTTGCCACAAAACCACGCCCAAAAAAGACTTGAGTAAAGATAAGGCAGGCAGTACATGAACTGGCGGGTTGTGAGGGTGTGGTAGATGACCCACTTCTAAATCTTGTGAATACAGACATTGGCATTGGGATATGCAGTGCCAGCGGGTTCAGGCCGAAATCGGTCTTTGTTCCGCAGATTGCCAATAGTAACATTGACAGTTTGAGTCTGGCATGATTGATGAAATGAAGAAAATTGACAAACGCAAACCCAAGTTAAATTTGAATTTAAATAAAAAACAGTTCTTGGCTTTGCGGGAGATTGAAGGATGAACAGATGTTTTCATAAAAAACTCCGATAAAGGAAGGAATGTTGTAATCTGGCCGTTGAATATGTACCTAAAAGAGGGTCTAAGGCAATTGAGTAACTGTGAGAATTACAGAATTGCGAATACACAGGAGTACAATCAGTCCAAACAGGAGTATTTTGGTAAACTTATCGATTGGAGAGACAAAGGGGTGTTGAGGATGATGAGTACAATTATCTCCTTTGTAGACACCCACAGATTCCGGCGCTATATTTACTACCCAAAGTGCATAAAAATCTGGAGGTGCCGCCGGGTAGACCAATTGTTTCATCCACGGGTAGCTTGTTAGAGAATACCTCAAGGTACATCGATTATTTTCTACAATCATTTGTTCAGGCACTTCCATCTTATGTCAGGGACACATCTTATTTTCTTAGAATTATCAATGAGTTGGTTTGGAGAACTGAGTACTGGCTCATTAGCTTTGATGTGACTAGTCTGTACACTAGTATACCGCAGGACTTGGGCATCGATGCATGTAAACACTTTTTGAGAGGTAGATCGATCTCCTATTTACTCCATACAAACATGTTGTTAGACATGATCTGTATATGCCTGAAGAATAACTATTTCATCTTCAATAAACAAATTTATTAGCCAACCCGGGGACTTCGATGGGCAGTTGCTTCGCCCCCAGTTTTGCGGGTTTATACCTGGGCTAGTGGGAGGAGCACGTGGTGAATAACATCTCCCACTTTACTGACCACGTCGTTCTCTGGGTCTGCTACATTGACGACATCTTTTGCGTTTGGAAAGGCACATTTGAGGAAGCAAAAGAATTTGAGGTCATCCTAAATGACAATTCGTTGAACTTACAGTTCACAAGCCACATAGATAAGAACAAATTGGAATTTTTGAATGTTAATCTTGAAGTAATTGATGGTGTACTTACAAGCACTCTCGTTCGCAAACCTACTGCAGGCAATAGCCTGCTACATGCATGTAGTTGCCATCCATCCAACTTGATACGAAGTATCCCATTGGGAGAATTGATCAGGGCAAAACGTAACTGCAGCTCGCAAGTAGGGTATGAAGAAGAAAGGAACACAATGAGCAGAAGGTTCAGTGAGAGAGGATATAGCAGGACAGTGATCAAACAAGCTGAAATTAAAGTGGACCAGGTGATCAGGAAGGATCTTCTTATCCCCAAAATACGGGTGAATACTGAGCAAATCAGATTCATCACCAATTATGACAGTCAATCATGGGAATTGAGGAGGAGCCTTAGGAAATATTGGGACATCCTCAAACTTGACACAGATCTAAAGGAGGTAATAAGTGATAACCCTTCCGTCACATTCAGGAAGGCTAAATCACTGAAGGATACACTGAGCAATGCTTTAATTCAAGAATGCGCCAAAACCAGTCAGGTACAGGGATTCTATCCATGCAGAAAATGTAAAGCGTGCAGAAATAGCCAGAAGTGCAAGAGTTTAAAAATCTCAAAAGATCAGACTGAGCATAAAATAACCAAACAGTTGGGATGCAACACAGAATATGCAGTGTATGCATTACAATGCCCTTGTAACAAGTTTTACATCGGCATGACCAAGAAGAAAGCTAAATTAAGAATATTGGAGCACTTAAGAGCTATTAAAAATGTTAATCCGCAATACCCAGTGGCGCGACATTTCGCTGCAGAGCACAAACAGAACACCGATTTACTGAAATTCTATGTGATTGACTGTGTGGAGAATAAAGAGAGAGGTGGCAACAGATTGTTGGAACTGCAAACACTAGAATCACATTACATAATACGATACAACACGACATACCCCTCAGGTCACAATTTGGGGGAGGAGTTAGCAGTTCATTCACAAACTTGAAATATATGATTGAAGTTAGAAGCTGCCTTTTGAGACAAATTCCATTCTGTGAGATTTTAAATATGTTTTTAAACACTATACGTGATTAGCTGGTTTATTATAGTAAATTGCTTGCATACTGTCCCTTTAATTCACAGATAACATTTGAAGATGTGTTGTGCAGTTGGATTGAATTAGCCCACAAGGGCGATATTCCAGGAAGCATGAATTATGATGTTGATGATTCAACCATATGGGATTGAGTATTATGCCCACTTGGGCTTCATTTGAGAACAAAATGAAACGATTGTTGGAACCATGGCATGGACGGTAATGATTTACTTGTCGGACTGATGGAATTCCAGAAATGTGAATATGCCCACTCGTGCAACATGGAGTTGGTTCTAACATATGGACAAATTAAGAGAACAATGACGCAATTGACTCATAATGCTCAAATATCCCAATATGGTCTTTGTTAATATGTGGAGCCGGTAACACAGTTCTAATTATGCGGGGGGCAATTATAACTGCTTTTGACACTTTCTATGAATACTTTACAACTGATCACGTGCACGTTCTTGATATAGAAGCATGTACCTTTAAAAAGCATGGCCGCTAGAGTTGAATCACCCGTGAGCAAGAAGTCTGTGTACTTCGAAACGCGTTGGCTGTTTGTTTTTCGTGTGCCAATAAAAATACCGCACTGAGCACTATTTGGGCCTCGGCTCTGGTTTTTTATATATCTGAAACTATGAATATAGGTATATAAACAGTTAATGTACAAAGCACCTCACCAGATAATGCGTCTGCACCGGAGACTTCAACATCCCTGGCCAAGCACTGAAAACACCAAGTCGGTAACCCTGCAGAGACCAGGGCACAGGAAGTAATCTCTCCCTGCACCAAAGTTGTCCTGCGAGTACGTCCATTCTAAGACTGAGTTCCTGAGCTCCACCTCACAGACACCGCTTTTTATAGTTTAAATCAACATGTTCGAGAAGCCTCTAGCAGGCGCTCTCGCCCATCTATTCACAGGTGCTGGCCCCATCTCTGCATCAGATTCACCCACACAGACCTGGCCAGATTCTGTTTGGGTGTGCTGAGGCAAAAGACATTCCTTTCCCTGTCTCCGGCCTTGTAGAGCTTTGCACGGCGCATCCTCCCTCTGTCCTAGAGATAAGCATAGAATGCACGAAAACAGCTGAAAAATTGGTGCACTGTTTGGATGGTTTAGTATCTAAATAAATAGAATCTCTGCAATCATGTATTTACTCAAATTATATTGTTTATTTTAGGGCTTGATCAAGATTGGTCCCAGTGGAGGCCGGTAATTTGAGTATGTGGTGGGGCGGGTCGCACACACACCCACACATACATACTCACACTCACCCATCTACATGCACACTCACTTGCAGCCATAGATTCAATAGCAAACACCTAGAAACTCCCATCATTCACAGGCACATACACACAAGCACAATCATTTACAGCATGCATGCACCAATATAAGTACATTTATACATACAAACAAGTAAGCTTGACCCAAACATTAAAGAAAAGAAAAAACATATCGGGCCTGAGCACTGATCTCTAGTGGTGGGAGGGAAGCCTCTGAGGTTCCAGGAGGGTTGGGACTACTGCCTCCTTTTATTGGTTGATTCTACAGAGTGGAATAGGGTCAGTGAGAGTTGTTGGCACTACCCCCACTCTGTGTGAAGAACTACCTCATCATGAGGGATAGGATCCTAAGGCACTTAGCCGGGCTGAGAAGTTCACACCCACAGGGCTGTGAAATCCTCAGCTCAGCAAATTTCTCACTCAGCTAGGGGCTTGCACATTTACGCATTTACAGCGCTTGGTTGCCTGACCTGAACATAAAGAGTGTCGATCAGACTGACATTTGCTTTGCTTGACTAATATTCTTGATGTATGCAGAAAGGTGGGGACAGGGCCTGCAGTGCTAGTTTCACTCTAAAGAAAGTTTTATTTATTTTTATCTATTTATAAAGCGCAACATTCATCCCTGGAGATATCACAGCGTTGTGATAACAGACTGGTGGTGAGTGGAGACTGAGAATCTATTGGATATGAAATCAGTCTATAGGGAATAGATATGGTTTAAGTTTTTTCCTGAAGGTGCTGTATTCTTTAATAAGCCAGAGTTCGACTGGAAGCCCATTCCAGTGCAGTGCAGTGAAATGCAAAAAGGTGCGGCCTCCTGCCCTATACTTTTTAATCCTGTTCGCTTCGGCGAGTGCTTGGTGTTGTGATCTTAGGGGTCTGGTGGGAGTGTAAAATCGCATTTTGTTCTGAAGAATCTTGGGGCCTGTGTGGTGGAGTGCTTTGTGGGCATGCCCTAAGAGCTTGAAACATGCTCTTTGGCGCATGGGCAGCCAGTGGAGTTGTTTTAGGCAGACCTTCGCTGACCTATGTTTGTCTTTGTTACACACCAGTTTGGCTGCAGCGTTTTGCACCACCTGTAGGCATTTGAAGAGGTAGTCTGGCATGCTTACAAAAAGAGCATTGCCATAGTCCAGTCTACTGACCAGCAGGGCCTATGTGACTTTCCTTCTGCTTTCTAAAGGAATCCATGGAAAGAGCCTTTTTAGAAGCTTCAGGGTTGCGAAGCTTTTTCCACACAATACTCGTACATTGTCAGGTATTAATAGTTTGTCGTCGATTGTTACACCCAGGTTTTTGGCACACTGCTTGGGTGCTAGGACATCTCCAAGTGAGTAGGGCCACCAGGATGCATCCCAGATGTGTTTGGCTTCTCCGAGGAGCAGGATTTCGGATTTGTCTGCTTTTAACTTTAAGCAGTGGTCCGACATTCAATTTTCCATTTCGGTGAGACAGCTGTTGAGTTTTCTTTTGGTGTAGTCGTGACCCTCCCCAATGGTGATTGTTAATTGTGTGTCATCCGCATAGGAGCACACACAAAACCCCCACCTTGGTCCAATTTTTGCCATGGGTGACACATAGGCATTGAACAAAGTGGGGTTGAGGGATGCTCCCTGCGAGACACTACAGTTCAATTTTTTGGGTTTGGATGAGAAGGCACCTAGTTGCATGGTTTGAGTTCTGTTGCTCATTAATGAGCTGAGCCATTGAAGGGCCTTTCTGTGTATCCCTTTCATGTGTAGACTTTCTAATAGGAGGTGGTGAGAGACTGTGTCGAACGACGCCGACAGGTCTAATAGGATTAGGGCCACAGCCTTGCCCTGGTCCAATAATGTTCTTATGTTGTCCATGGCAGCCAGAAGAGTTGCTTCTGTGCTGTTGGTGGCCCTGAATCCCATTTGTGAGGGGTCCTGTAGATCATTATCCTTCAGGTAGTTGGACAGCTGTCTGTTAGCCAGCTTTTCCGGTACTTTGGAGAGGTACAGGAGCTGGGAGATTGGTCTGTAGTTGACCTGGTTCGTCACATTTGCACCTGCCTTTTTCAATAGTGGGGTTACTATGGCTTGTTTCCATGTCTCGGGAAAGTTTGCCGTTTCTAATGATTTGTTGAGAAGCTGTGTAATAAATGGAGTAAGGGTGGGTATGATCTGCCTAAAGATAAATTGTGGACAAGGGTCAAGGGGAGATCCTGATTTGACTTCTTCCATTGTCCTGACGACTTCTTCTTTGGTGATCGGGTCAAATCTGTCCAGTTTCGCGGGCTTCGAAATGAGGGTCTATTCTTTCCCAGTTAGTGGGGTCAACTGGGGTATTAGTGTTAAATGTCGAATAGATATTGTCTATTTTGTCTGTGAAAAAGTTACTGATCTTTTCACAGCTCTCTGCTGAGGAATGCAGCGTTTGGGACATACAGGTTTGTTTGCATAGTTCTCGCATGATTCTGTACATGTTCACATATTTTAACCTCTTTGCATGAAGGAATGACAATTCTTAGAAGTATTTGGTTCCTCAAAATCAAGCAGCATATACAATGTGCCAATTAAGTTCAGCTTTGTGTGGGTTACTTGGTAGGTACTGTGACTTGTAAGACCAACGCTGCATTTTAATCATATCACCACTCCAGATTTTGTGCAAAGGTGGTTGATTGTCTGCATGTTTCAAGCTTCAAATCTGCAGCTACTTCCAGGACCTCTCGTCCTGCCACAGGTTTGCAGAACTTCCAGCTCTCTCGCTCCAATATATCCAAAAAGCATAATTGGGTATAAAATGTCTTTTAATCATAAATTCACAAGTTTAATAATGAAAGACTGGCTCTAGCTTGCCGGTTTTTGTGCTAACCAGGGTATGGCTCATTCAAGGGGGTAGTTTGGGTTGTGACACCCCCCAATATATGCTTTCTTTTCTTGGTTGTTGGATCGAAGGGGCCACAGTCAAATCTGCTCCGTCTGTGTTGTGTTATTTTCATTGACTTGTTTTTACTAAAAGGTTGTAGCGTGTAAAAAAAATTTATCAGGAACTTACATACATATAGTGACTAGTTTAACAAAATGTAGTAAATCTGCCGCCATATAAGAACCCCTTGAATGGATGCAAATTTACAACTTTTTGGAATTCACAAACATTGGCTGTAGAAGGGTTGGAAAGCTGAGCCGGTCTCTGGTTTCCAGGTATACTACTGGCAATAAAATACCCAAAAGGTGATGGAACAAATCCTTGCAAATAGTTCAAGCACTGGCAATCGCTCAGGGTGGCATTCAAAACCATACTTTTTCACCTACTGTGTCACACTAGACAGAGGGCCTGAATTAGGGTGTGGCTAACTGAGTAAAGGCAGATAGGGTGGCGGAGGACTTTACGTTTATCAACCTGCTTTTATTTCACCTGCCAAATTTAGAGATGTTCGCCTGCCCTGCAGACATCTCTATACTTTAGCAGGTTTCTATCAATGTAGGAAATGTTTGATGGACAGCTCCATCATACATGATGGCCACTCTTCAAACTTTGCTAAAGTTTTTTTTTTCTTTTTAAAAGCAAACTCCTAAAAGCTGGAGTTTGTTTTTGAAATATATCAAAGTTAATATATCCAACACCAAGGGAGATTTCTCCCATGGTGCGGGGGTTATTTTTGTTTTTTTACTGTCGCTCCCAGCCTGAAATACAGTAAAACAATAGCAATCCGACGGTCCACTCTAAATAGGGCAGACACTCAGATGGCTTACCTCCATAGACCACTACTCTGTTGGAACGTCAGAGTAAGTTTTACTCCAATGGAGTAAGTTTTACTCCATCAGGATAAAACTGGCAGTGCGCCTGACTCAAAATCAAGTGGCCAGAACTTGAGTAAAGAGTAATCTGTCACCGTTACAATGAAGTATCTGTCCGCTAAAATTTAAATCAGCTCGGAGGTCCACCTAATGCAAAATAATCCTGACAATGTTCCTCATGGGAACAGACTATCCTGAACCTCAGTCATCTCACCCATATACCCTGTGTCCCACTGCTTTTTTAGTTGAGAAATTCGAGATTCATACCCTCGAATCTCACTGACTAAACTATACCCCTGTTGCTAACACTAGTGTTTTGAAAAATTCAAAACATATCTTTATGCCTCAGGGTTACACATATAAAATTTGGCAAATGATATGTTCAGTGCTACTAAAAATAGAAAACAGTGGTGCCAGGCATCTCTCACAGGCCATGATCCCAGCCAGGGAATTAGGACCCAGAACTAGCTATTCTATCAATTGAAAAACATCGTAATGCAAGTTGCAATCTTGTTTCTGGTGTACACTCTTCACATTCCTTCAACTGCTCACCAACTTTTAGTCCTTCAGAGTAATGATTTGCCTGTCTCCTCTCGATTCTTTCTCCTCCTTCTTCATTGCTTACTGTGAGAAAATGCCCCTTTTTGCATGGTCACCCACATTTTTTTTTGCTGAATTTTTTTACTTATATTTGAACTCTGCCCACGGGGGCGCTGCTGTCCAGTGCCCAGTGTATGTGATATGACCACTAAAACATACAGAAATTGGCTAATCCCTGATTACCATATTTAACTCTCTTGGAAGGCCATAGCATATGGTTTACAAAACTAAACCCATAGCATGGAAAGTTAAATGTCAACTGCTAACTACATCACTTATTGGCCCTCCACTAGAGGGACAAGGAAATCACGGCTTCAGGCCGTGCCCTTACTGCTACAGTTCAAACCTGTAGTCCCACCAGTCAAAACTACCCTTTTGGCAGGGGACAATCATCCTTTTAAATATTAATCAGTCAACTTTAAGTAGACTTTGTAGGACACTAGGTAAGGTGCCTAGCATTTATAAGTGGGACATGTAGAAAAATAATGTTGGCTTGTCTATATACCGTGACAAGGTCCAAAAGGTGAAAATTAATATATTAATATATTATTTCAGGTTTGGGACAAGCTAGAAAAAGTGTTCAACCACAATTCTTAATATTTATTAAAAATCCAATTCAATGCTGAAGTTAGATTTTATTTATAAATATTTAGTAAAAGTAGATTTAAGAAAGTTACCTTACCTCTGCCTGAATCACCTTGGGGCTAATTTGCATTAGCCTGCCAATAGCTGCACTTGCCAGTGCTTACCCTTACTGAGGTGTAAAAACTGCTCCTAGAGCAGGATAATGGTACATTCTTTGTTACAGGATGGGCTGGGAGTGCAGTAGGTTAACCCTACCAGGACAGATAGGGAAGTTCCAGGAACTTCACAAACTTGAAAGGGGCAAATGTGAGGCCTGTCCATTCATGAGTATGTGTATAGGGAGACCTGGCAGGAAGAAGTGGACACATGGTAGTCCAGCTGCCTCTGTCCCAGTTGCAAGGGAAGCTGAAGCAGCTAGGTGAAGTTTAGGAAGAAGGAACTACGTATTCCCTTAAACACACTCCTGTGTACTTCTACTTTCTCAGAAGAAACTGTGCGTTTGTTGAACAACATAAGCGTTTGACTCCCCGAGGAATAGAGATAACAAATCTAAAACACTTTCACTCATTCATATCCATAGAGATACACAAGAAGTCCACAAGTAGGCATTTCAATATTTATTGTAGCATTGTGATTCTTGTATAAAATATATGTGCTAAAACGATTAATAGACAGAAAAAATGAGTTATTAGCATCACAAGAACAGTGAATAGGATAAACAATTCTACCATTGTGCTAAAGCAGTGTATATATGCTGGCATATAAATAGTGTGTATAATGTACTCCTTCTATGCACTACCTAGCCCAGTTGCCCATGGCGGGTGATCTGCTAAACTCCCCTACTGGATGATCTGACTCCCCATTACCTGAGGGTAAGTGTCTTCATGGGTCCATCTTGGTCACAAGTTGGACATCCCTCCTTTCAGAGGAACACAGGAACATCTTGGCTGGAATTCCAACAAGCAGCGACTTCGGAGTGACAACAGAGTTCTCCTCTGATCTGAACACGGAAGTGCTCATGTATATATAATAAACAGATCCATGCTACTGCCAGGAGACTTCAGCCATGATTGCTATGTTGCCTAGTTTACGACCAACAAACAACAACATTTGCGCAATGAACTTTACCCTTTGCATTAGATGTCCAAGGTGTTGTGATAATGTGTTGATGAAGTTGAAATGTAAGCAATTGTGGAACCATGTCCTGCACAGTCATGCAAGCAAATGTGTCTCGAAGTCAACATTTAAGCAATAAGGCAACTTAAGTAACGTGTGTATGTAAAATGGCAGTGTTTCTGCCAGGGCCTAAACCAGCCACATGACACCCATTCCTCTGAAGTAAGTCGACTAAGATATCTTAAAGCAATGCTTAAAGATGTATTTATATGCATAAAAAATGCTAATACAAACCAATGTAATTTCAGAACAATTTAGGTTGTTAACAATAGGCCATATTAAAAGTTCCCACCACTAGAAACTGCCAAATTGTTCATGTATTTCGAGCAAACGATGATTTGTGCATTCGACAAAAGCATGTTTGTGGTCGCCAACTCTGAACCAGAGCACTTGAGACTGTAAAACTCCTTATGCCTACATAACATGAAGTGTATTGAATGCGTTTGTGCTGTAGATAAAGTAATGCAAATCATTAGAGAACCATCAGTGCAAAGAGGAAACAAACGGGTTCTTTGATTGTCCCTTGGAATTATTATTAGCACTTTCCATACATTCACAACCTCTGAGGGACAATCATTATAATGCAAACTCTACCAGTGCAAGTTCCGAAACTAGAGTTTGGTGTATGGGAGGCATCTGTCAAAAAATGGTGGCTGTCCCGTCCACCCTCCTTAGACTGTACAGAAGCCACACAAACTAAATAGGGCGGGGGGGGGGGACATCTGATACTTTCTGGTAGATGCCCAGCATCCTCCAGGCTCTAAATAAAGTATTTTCTTTTTACAATTGAAAAAAGTCACAGACATTCCAGTGACCCATTTGGAAGAGTGTCAGTGGGGTTGACACGCTGGACCCCTACATCTCTTGCTGTCACGGATGTTTTCAATATCGTAAAAGCAGACATTTGTGAACATATTTATGAGTCGAGTATTCCAAGAACGTCCGCAAGAGTTCAGCCTCGAGGACAAGCGTACTTTTTGATTAAGTTAATTACAATTCATTCTTTGAAAAGGGGACTTATTTTAAAAAAAAGTGTGGCTAACTGACTGAAAGTAAACCACCTAGCGCGCTCGTTAAGCCTATTCCTGTTCATGTAAGTCCACAAGCAGCCGTGGTTTCATTGCATCAAAGCGAGACCGTGACTTAGTTCAGATAAGCAGTTACCAGCCGCCAGCAAGTGGCATGGACGCCTTTAGCCGCCTGGTTCTGTTCGGTATGTGCTGATGGCACGCACCAGGAAGGCCTCGCTAGCAAGGGCACTGCAGATTGCTCTGAGGTTGTGCGCGCCATGTGTGGCGGCCCCCCTGAGGACCCTTTTTCTAATCCCATGGCAAGGGGAGGAGACAAACAAAGCTGTGCAACCCCCCTGCATATCAATATGTAACCATGGAAGCCTTTGTCTGCCTGTCAGAGCGGCCCTGGAATGTTTCGACCATTCATTTCATGGAGTCAATATTGACGCTTTTTAAGATTTATGAGGGAAGCAACGAAACAAATGTGTCATTTCCTCCTATTAGACATGTGCTATTTGTCTACACCTGCTTTACAATGCTGCTTCGGGGTAGGGTGGGGAATCTTAAAGATTTATCCCTTTTTCTAGCTTTGAGAAAGTTTACTCAACACGCGTTTGCACAAAGGTGCAAAGTAACTATACGGCAAACATCTGAGGTTATTAATGAGGGATAATTTCTAATTATTGTGTGGTGTTACAGTGTACCCGAAAACGTTAATTTGCAAAAGTGTGCTGAACAGTTTATAGGCAGACTATATAGTCTGCAATGAAATTAGAAAGAGACATTCTCTCATTCGTTTGTTCGCATGACGTCAGCCCACGCAGAGCGCTACTGGTCAGAGCCGGACATGCCATGAGCCTGATGACCTGCACTACATTCGCTTGTGCGCAACTCGAGGGATTCGCAGTGCGCGAGCGCACATATTAGCAATGTTTTCACAACTGTATTTATTATTGTGAATATAACATTCAGGATGTGATTAAGAACCAGCCAGAGTCGGGTCTTCAGTGGACACCGCCCCAGCTTATTCCAAGTGGCCCACTTTTGTCACACCTGAAATCACTAGGTGAGGAAATACTGGGGGTGACACTACAAGGTGTGAGGCCACACCCATGAAATAATTGGACTCAGAGGTAGGGCGCAGAGCCCCACCACCACCCGACCCTTCCCTCACCATGGAGGAAGCTTGGAATGTTCTACCCAGCCACAAGAGAGCGTGGCCCGGACACACTTCCAACCTCTGCCTCATGACCTGCAGTGGCTCACCTACTACATTCACCTCTTGCTCAGAGCAGGTGTACATTTGGTGCAGAAATGTCCTTTTATAGGCTGATAATAATGCAGAAAAGTACCTGGTAAACCAGGGTCTACAAGGTTATTCATTATTCTGGTGTTTTTATCTTGCAGTCGAATGATGCAATGGATGACGTACCTCCCAATTACTGTGAAACTCGTAACCAGCCCTTAAAAGTGAAATAACGTGAAAAAAGTTCCATATTTTTTTCCCACATTTTGGACCTCATAATGATGACCCTATGATTGGATACAGAAACAAGAGGCACTGTTCTCATCTGCAATTACGAGATCATGTGTTACCTCCGCGATTTGGTGTCCATCACCCTAAGACTCCTCCTGCTGAAATATTGGGGAGAAATAAAGATAAACCAGGAGAATTAAAACCGGAATAACCGATTTCAGTGTAATTCCTCATTTCTAAGGGGACCTGTTGGGTGGCAGTTTATATTACCTGATCAATCAATCATTCAGGATTTAAAAAGTGCAGCTAATTACCAGATAGGGTATCCAGGCACTTGCAGGTCCCGGAGGCTTATTCGAACAGCCAGGTCTTGAAGGCCATTCAAAATTCCAAAAGGAAGTGATGGTCTAGAGTTGTGTGGAGAGGCTATTCTAGGTCTTTGCTGCGATGTGGGAGAGGGAGCGTCCTCCACTTCTGCTTCGGTAAATGCGGGGAGTATGAGCAAGTGAGAGACAGGCGGAGCATAGTCTTAATGGTTGGTGGAAATTCAGGCGGTGGTTAATGTAGGCGTGTCCTTGGTTGTGTAGAGCCTTGTGTGCATGGGTCAGGAGCTTCAATTGGCATCTGTTCCAGATGGGGAGCCAGTGGAGCTGCCTGAGTTGGGGTCTGATGTGGGTTCGTCGAGGAAGACCAAGGATGAGTCTGGCTGTAGCATTCTTTTCGGTCGGAAGTCTCTGTAGGAGGTGTTCAGCAATTCCTACGTATAGGTCATTGCCGTAGTTCTGTGGGCTGGTGATAAGGGCCTGTGTAATGGTGCGTCTCATGTATAGGGGTAGCCACTTAAAGATCTTATGCAGCATGCGCAGAGTGAGGAAGCAGGCAGGGGAGACATTTTGATCTGTGATTTAATGGTGAGCTTATTGTCAAGGATGATACCTCTGCTCCATGAAACTTCACATGCCTCGAGTATCAGTAACTTCATGTTGGGGAATAGTTACCAACCCAGAACCAGGGCACTCCCAATAAGACCTTAAAGAAACAGATTTAGCAGCACTGCCCTAGCGCAAGAGTCTCACTAACAGGTACAGGCAAGAGCAGTTCAACTGTCTCACACTCACAAGAAACTGTTCATAGGTAGCAGCAGCACAATCATCACTCACACCACTACAGCAGGCACTACACAGTTGGCAGCACTGCAAAGGAGAGCAAGATCTCCTCATGTAGGTTATGCACAGGTAGTGTAAATACAAGGAGTTTGCAGTTTCTTTTGAGAAGAAAGGAAAGAGAACAGCAGTCAGTCGGGTGGAAGCTGAGTAAGCAGATTGGGGGGTCTAATTGCTCAGACGAAAGGGCCCTCACACACCTAGATGGGTGTCTTGCTTCCTCATTGGGCAGTTCCTCATTGGGCCCTTGCTGCAAAGCCCAACGGGCCCCACAATGGGCCTTTTCGCTGGAGGTCTTTTACAGTAAGAAGCTACTGTTAAGTGTGAGTGAAGGTGCTGTATGTGTAGATTGGTGTAAAGAAAATTAAAAATAACTAAGCTAAGCTGTACCAAAGAGATTTTTAATATGGTGGTCCTCTTGCTATGATTAAAAGCAGTGGGGGGCTGAAAATGGATGTAATTATTCAAAAGAGCTCATAATGTAGTGTATATGTCTCGCGTGAGGAGGGGGGGGCCAGGCATACAAAATCAACGGAGGGCTCCCGCAGCGGGGGACGCCCTTACTTGCTTTCTGCCACTAACTTTGTCGACCCCTTGTGGGAGCTGCTTCCTTGCTCCAAGGATCCCTGACACTGCCGGCCACAACTGCAGAATCTTCCCTCTGCCACTGCCTGCCCCTGTTTGGACGTGGACTGCCGGCTGCTGCACTACATTTCCCACCAGGTAGTGCGGCGCGGCGAGGTCTCGCGTGAGGCGGGGGGGCCAGGCATACAAAATCAACAGAGGGCTCCCGTGGTGCGGGACGCCCTTACTTGCTTTCTGCCACTGACTTTGTCGACCCCTTGTGGGAGCTGCCTCCTTTCTCCAAGGATCCCTGATGCTGCCGGCCACAACTGAAGAATCTTCCCTCTGCCACTGCCTGCCCCTGTTTGGACGTGGACCGCCGGCTGCTGCACTACATTTCCCACCAGGTAGTGCGGCGCGGCGAGGTCTCGCATGAGGAGGGGGGGCAAGGCATACAAAATCAACGGAGGGCTCCCGCGGTGCGGGACGCGCGCGGGTTCGCCCGGGCGAAGCCCAGGCCAAGGGCGGGCCCGTCCTTGCCGGACTGGGGCCGGGCCAGGCTAATCCCCTTGATTATGTTTCTTCTTTCCATTTCTGGTACAATTATCTAATAATTAAGCCTATAATTATTACTGCTGGAAATTTCATCTTAATTAAAAGTAGATCCTACTCTAAGTAAAGTGCACCCAAGTACTACCAACAAGAGCACGTGCTTTCTTATAAGCTGAAGTGATGGGCAAAAGGAAGCATGCTAGCCCCAAATCTAATGGAGGAGGGAGGGCTACTATGGACTCGCAACAAACATTGTTGAACTACTTAACGGGCACGATGGGAGCTTTGGATAACCAGATAAGCTCAGCTGAGGAACTAATTAAGGCTAACTCCTTGGAGTCTAACCCTTCAGCTCCTCTACCGAGCCCTAGACAAACAGTACCAAATGAAAGCGCCACGAATGGCTGCATTCAGCATAACGCAGATAGAATTACCCTAAGTGACTCAGAGTCCTCCCAACAACCGACCCAAAAGAAACACAAAAATTCGACTTTCTTGTGTAGTAAGGTCCCGCGGAATTCTATAACCCATGCTGCTACACATATGCCCTTAGTAAACGTGGAGGAAGCAGTGACCCCAAAAAGGAAATACATTAAACAAGGAAAGAGGAAAGTGGGTGCCGGAAAAATTTCTACAAAGGCTCAAGCGACTAACAATAGGTGCACGAAAACTACTAATAATGATATCAAATCCCTAATTACAATGGTGGAAAGGTTAGACATGTACTTGAGGATTGACCCAAATAGAACAATCTATATCTACAAATATAGGGCATTCCAAAAACAACACGCATATTTCTTCCAACAAACAAGGACTAGCAAACGAGGGGGATAATCAGACCAATGAATATCCAAACAATCATCAGAACATTAACACTAGGTCAATTATTCCGACACTCAATACTCCCTCAATCATAGCCCCAGGAAAGGGAAAAAACCTTGTTAAGACAATTACAGATATTACTCAAACAGACACCTTTGCGGACCCCCCTCGCGTTCATCCGTATTCCCTTCCCAATTCTGATATTCAGTCCAGGGCTAAAACAGGAGTAGGTGAAATTCTCAATCTCCCCCGCGGCGACTCCCTATATAATAGTGCTGGGAAATGTCCCACGAAAGCCTCCTTTAGAATTAGAGGTGTGGGAAACACTTAGAAACAAGGCTTTACACTAGTTAGGGTTAAAAACAGGCTTAGATGATTGCCTATTTAGAGAATTTAAAATGGCCGGAAGAGTGCAGTGGGTGGGAACTGGCAAAAGACCTTTCCAGGGAGACAGCATCGTACTTACTTTTAGATCACCCATGCTAGTCAAAAAAATTCTGTATGATCTGGGAAGAAACCACATCGCCAAGGATGAGATAAATATACTTCCACTGGGTTTCTTTTACCCCTCCACGAACTACATACAACGCACTTCTAATTTCGATCCCATAAAGAGATATGATCCGCTCCAGGTGTTTCCTACAATAAATAGATTTAGGATACTTTCAGGACTGGAAGACCAAGATTGACTGGCTAGGAGGAAACCACATGGTATGGCTTCCCAGGGACGAAAGATAGAACGAATTCATGACGTTGTGGTAGAAGCCATAACTGTACAGCTTCCTGAATTAAGTATTAGCTCTACCTCCCAAGGGCCCCCAAAAATGGTATATCCAGCCAAATCCACACTAAGTCTACTTTTCTGGAACGTTGCAGGTTTGAGAGCCAAACTAAATAATGAAATTTGGACAAATTTCATCAATACATTTAATATTCTATGCCTACAGGAGACCTGGGCTACATCAGCAATGCATATTGAGGGTTACAAAAGCTTTTACTCTATGGCGCTCCCATCGACTTCCGGAAGAGCAAAAGGTGGTTTGGCCATTTTTGTCTCTAATCTCATCAAATTGGAGAAAATCGCCCAAACCAAAATAGAGGTAAACTATCAAATTATTACTTTGAGTGTAGATTAAACCAACATTATTGCGCTGGTAATTTTTTTATAACAACCTTAGACAGGATGAAATCATTAGCGTAATAAGCGAGATCCACTCTTGCCTACAAGACTTAAAAAGAAAAACAAGGAAGGATTTGGTTATAGAATGGGGGGGGGGACTTTAACCAATATATTTGTGGCCATAGGTCCAGTTCAACATGTGGCCTCGATGATGAAAATCAAATCCCACTCACCCATTTTCTCCATACCCCGATGGGGAATTGTTTAAATGAAAAAATGCTTGACCTAGAGATGGGAATGGCAAATGAGCTTGTGAATCCCCCAATTCCCTTTACAAGCACTTATAATGGGAGAGGATTATCTAGTATCCTCGATTATATTCTAATTACTACTGCTTCCTCGTCCCAATTATGTAACTTCGTAACTCACAATATCGCATTAAGCAATCATTATCCCATTAGCGTTACGCTATTTCTGCAAGTAAAGCAGGCAGAGGGGATACTTTAAATATCTTGGGGCAGGCAACACTGTCCCTTAATAGAGTAAATGGCTTTGCACTGAAATGGGAAAAAATAGACCCAGTAAAAATCACAACCAAGATAGTGAAGAACTCTTATAGGGCAATCGAAAAATGTCTTGACCCCACTAGCGAGCACCAGGTGGTTTTGAAAAACTTTCAGATAATCACCCAATCAGTAAAAGAAGCCCTTAATGCTAATGTAAGATCTAAAACTGCAAAAATAAAAGGATGGTTTAACACAACCTGCACAAAGGCATACTCTAAATTAAAAATAGCCCTCTATAGACAAAATAGGGATAAACACGAAATTACAAACCTTAGAAGAGAATACAACAACGCACTAAAACTAAGGAAAAAGGAATTGAAAGATGAGTTATGGGCACAACTCCACAAAAGCTGTGCCACAAAGGATAACACTGCCTTTTGGGTCACGGTTAAGTCTCCCTTTCTAGCTGACAACACAAACAACCCCAAGATAGAGGGAGCAATCGATGAACAATCATGGGTTAACCATTTTGTTCCAATTTTCGGTTTACCTCATGAAAAAGACCCTCTCTCATCGAAAGTGAATGGGGAAAGTATTGTGGAAATTGATTCATCCTCCTTCCCAATTCACCTTGATATTACTCTAGCGGAAGTAGAGCTAGCACTACTAGCAAGTAAGAGCAGCAAAGCCCCAGGCCCTGATGGGGTCCCCGTAGATTTTTATAAACAAAACTTGGAACTGTGGACCCCCATTTTAACTCGTGTTCTGAAAGCATACTGCATGGTGGGACTGCTTAATACATGGTCCGATAGCATCCTGGTCCCAATATTCAAAAAGGGAGACAGGCAATCTCCCTCCTGCTACAGCCCAATATCGTTATTGAACTCTTTGGGCAAGGTGGCGGGCCATATTATCCTAGAGCGACTCCAACTTTGGGCTACTGAGAACAGGGTTCTATCGGACCTTCAATTCGGATTTCGCGAGGGCTTAGGTACCACAGAACAGGCACTAAATTTAACACCTTTAGCAGGCAAATATGTATCGGCCAGGGGCGGGTCCTTGTACTTGGCATACGTTGACCTATCAGCAACTTTTGACTGCGTTAGCCACAGCAAGCTATGGTCTGTTTTGCAGGATATGAGGGTAGAACCATCTATAGTAAATTTTATACGCGAACTATATTCTGGAGCAAATGCCCGAGTGAGGTATGGAACGGGAGGACAATTGACGGCGCCGTTCGCTGTACAGCGGGGAGTAAGGCAGGGCTGTGTCCTGGCACCCTTTCTTTTTACACTCTATACCAATGGTCTTGAGCAGGCCATGCTGAAAGGGTGTCGGGACCTACCACAAATCAAGAACCGCCCTATACCTGCCCTTCTCTACCCGGACGACGCAGTGATATTAGCCCATACCCCACTAGAATTGTAGCGCGTCTTAGGTAGATTTTACTCATACATGGCTGATCTAGATTTGAAAATTAACATAAAAAAAACCTACGTTAGGCAGTAAACCACACAGGTCTAAGCCAATCTTTATTGATAATATCAAGCTGGAAAGCGCAAATACCTACCCCTATCTGGGCATAGTAATAGATAACAACAATCATGGAAACAAGCAATTGACACTAGGAAATTACTGTTCACTAGGGCAACTGCGGCTCTAACCAGTTTTTCGCGCAGACTGGGGAAGCGGCCTCCAACTGAATTAATTTATATTTACAAGGCAAAGTGCATAGCCACTGCAACCTATGGGGCGGGCGTATGGGGTTATGGGAAAGTTGACTCTATTCAAAAAGTGGAAAACTCATTTATCAGATACCTTCTTGCATTGCCACAGGGCTCTGCAAATTATTCCTGCCATATGGAGCTAGGCCTGCCATTCCTGACAGATCTGGTAAGAGTCCAGCCTCTCTTGTTGTGGCATCGAATATGGATATCCACCAAAACAACATTCTGCCAAAATCTTATTCTGGATTGTCTTTCACAGGAAAATGCGGACAAGATAGGCTGGATTGCTTACATTAAGAACTTTTTTTATGATCTGGGAATGGCAGACTATTTCCATACGCCCCTTAAAATCGCAAGGATGTCTAGAAAATCTTTTAAAATAACTTGTATGACCCACTTAGAGCAGCTGTGATTAAGTAAAGAGGTGACAAAAAAGCATACAACACTCGCTAATGGTTCAAATAACTGTGTTCATTCAACCAGACCTTACATTTATTCTAACCACCTATGAAAGGCTACTTCTAACACGGTTTAGGATGAACATCTTCCATCACTTTGTCACCTTTCCCCGAACCAATGACTAGGCGAGAAGCCTATCCCCCTGCCCCTGCGATGATTTATCTCTTCAAACGACAATCCACGTTGTCCTGTTTTGTAAATTTTATATAGTTCAAAGGAAACGTTGGATAATCCCGATCCTAAAGTCAATGAGTTTACGAAGATGCCGCCCAGCAATCCTTGGACTGCAATTTTTAGTGGAAGAGTATACAGCAAATCAGGTAGCCAGATTTTTTAAAGCAACGCTGAGATGTAGGGCTAGTCTAGACCACAGTACGTATCTGATATGCTGATTATGTATCTGTATTTGTTTAAATGTCGTCCCCACTATTCTGTCTTTTTCTGCTTTCTTGTTATTTTTATTGAGCCCGGTAATCTGAAATCATTTTATTTTTATCCAATGCTGCTTATGCTCATGTACATAGAATGTTTTTTATTGTTGTTTTTTTTAACAATTTTACTACATAATCCTTGTTTTTATGTGCACTTTTATGGTTTTTCTAATCTATGAAAACCGAATAAAGTTTTTCAATTTGAATTTAGTGTATATAAAGGTTGACATGTTACATTCCTATTTGTCACTATCGATCAAGGCAATTCATCAGGACCAATAAACCTTTTCTACGGGTGATTGGGGAAGTAAGTGTTATAATGATTATTATCCTACACAATCACAAGAAATAATAAAGCTCTCTATATGTACGGTATACCTGTGGGCATCTAAAAACCGCCCCAATTTCGGTAAACTACTGGCCTCATAGATGATGGCAGAGCCCGTGCTAGGTGTGAAGTGGGAAGGTATCCAGTGCGCTCAGTTAGCCACATCCTACCTCTCTCTGCTACCATTGAGATGGAAAGGTAGTGCCAGTGTAAGTTTTTTCACACAAAAGAGGAACAACACACAGAGCTGCAGTGCAAGCTTCTCTCATGCAAAACAGGCAGCACAGAGGCAGTTGCTGTGCAAGCTTCCTTCACACAAATAACAGGCTCACAACAGCAAAAACACTCCTTGCACAGAAAAGGTGCAGGAATGACATTAGCATTGAAATCAATCTCAAATCAGTGTATTAAAGTGAGCAGCAGTGGAAGACTCTCAAGCAAAACAGGTCCAGCAGGAGCACCAGCTCTGCAAGCTTCTCTCGTCTAAAGTTAAACATGAAAAATATGAGCAGCAGCAGTAGAGGTTTTCCTCAGGAAACAGATACAGCAACAGAAACAGGTGTACTGCAAACATCCATCACAAGAGAGATACGCCATGATAGAACAAGGAGCAATGACAACCACCTTCACAAGAGAAGTATAATATGGGCAACAGCTGTGCAAACATCACTCACCCAAACAGTTAGAATAACACAGCAGCAGATCAAGGCTATGTGACGAAACAGGTAACGCAGTGGGAAGGGATGGTTGTGCACAGGTGCCAAGTTGCAACATGTGACATGTCCCACCCTCAGTCAGTCCTGGCATTTTATCCAAAACAACTGTGCAGTGATTTTTAGTCCCATGTTAAAAATACACTAAACACAAAAGTACAAGTACCAGAATGCAGAGTGAAGTGGCTAAAAAGCTAGAACTAGCTGAAGGTTTCTCAATCAAATGTGACCACTCCGTCATATGTGCCAGGAACTAATTCTAAATTGTTATGAAATATACAATCTCAGTGTGCATCAATTGCATTTGAGTTATGCAGTTTAGAAGCATATTTCGGATCTGGTAGCCATGTTTTTAGAGTTATAATGCATGGGTTCCTGATATGTCTGGAAGATCATACAAGTTTTTTTTAAAGACAATTTATTTTCCTTTTACTAATGGACTCAATTCACATTGCGGTGCATGCTTGGATTCCTTTTCATTAATATTTAATTGGTATATATATATATATATATATATATATATATATATAGAAATACCACATCAGAAGACAGTTAGCCGCCAAAGACGACACGGACCAGTTAAGTGCTTAATGTTGTTTATTTAAGCAGAGTATGCCGCATGACGTTTAGGCTCCTTAGACCCTTGCTCATATATATATATATATATATATATATATATATATATATATATATATATATATATATATATATATATATATATATATATATATATATATATATATATTAAATAGTTGCGCTCTGCAATTGAAGACAACCATGCATCGTAAGTTTCATCCTTTTTAATGGCAGGGCAGCAGCAGCAGAACCGCATGTTCCTTCGAGCAAAGTTTCACCATCTGTGCCTACTCGTTTCGGAAAGTGTTCTCCCTTAATCATGGCATGGTGCTGGTAGGTGGGAAATGAAAGCAGCAGGGTCTTTATGCAGCGTTCTGCAGGTGTTGATAAATTCCGCCCCTACTCGCATGGCAGCAGTGAAGCACTGTGGTTATTGAAGTACCCAGCAATGCTTGTAGTCCATAGTGGATGCCGCTTTCTTAGCTCCCCTCCAATTATTATTTTCTGTCGGGTTGTTCTTCGGATACACCCAGGTCAGCTGCTCTTTTTCGCTGGTTACTGCCAGGCACGTTACTCCGTTTTGGCGTGTTTCCATTTAAACACACGGACCCGCCAGAAGCGGTGGGGTAGTCCTCGTGACCCGAGCCGGCAACAAAATATTCTAAATAGTTGCGCTCTGCAATTGAAGACACCCACGCATCGTAATCCCTACCATCTTAACATCAAACTGTGGAGGAGGTTCATTGATGATATCCTAATACTCTGGTCAGGTACTGAAGACCTATACAAAGAGTTTTTCAGCTGGCTTAACACGCTGAATAACTATCTTACCTTTGCCATCACAGCTTCTACATCTAAAATTGCCCTCCTGGACCTTACTATCAGGCAAGTGGGGGGTAGAATCGATACCACAATTTATCGCAAACATACAGATAGCAACAGTTTGCTCCACTTTACCAGCCACCATCCTAAGGCCCTGAGACTGAATCTCCCTTTTGGACAATTCCTACGGGTCAGGCGCAATTGTTCCAACCTGATAGACTACAAAACCGAGTCTTCCTTACTGTCCCGGAATTTAAGAGATAGAGGTCCCCCCACGAGAGCATTCTATAGGGCACGTAAACGGGCACAAAACAACCACAGGGGGGCCCTCCTCGAATACAATACTCCTACCTCACAGGAGACAGATCTCATAACCTGTGTCACCACTTTTTCGCAGCTTCTAATGAAATCAAAAAGATTATCAAACGGCACTGGCAGATTTTGAACACGGGTGATCTCAATCTTGCAACACCCAGATTCGCCTTCAAGAGGTCAAGGAACATTAAGGACATTCTGGTACAGACAAGGCCCAAAAAGGTTGAACCGCACAAACAAACCACTCTTTGGCAATTACCACCAGTAAGGGGACACTATCCATGTGGCTCCTGCAGTGCGTGCCCCTTTACCAGCATACACAAAACTATACTCCTGACAGACACCTTCCTGTAGGAGCTACGGAGCCACACAAATTGCAATACCTCCAACTGCATCTACTTACTGAGATGCCCATGCGGTCTGCAATACGTGGGCATGACCTCCCGCCCCGTCAAAATCCGTATCTCAGAACACAGAAGCAAATTCCGTTGCATAAAAACTAACACGAAGATGTGCAGGCATTTCCTAGAACAAAATCACACTGCTGACTCACTGACATGGCTAATTCTTGAAACCCCCCCAGATAAGTCAAAACACAATCTATTCCTGAAGGAACAAAGGTGGATACATTGTTTATCCGCTGATAGCCGGGGACTCAATGAGGATATCCCATGGAGCGCTTTATGAACGCATCACCTCCACGAAGCCTTGGTCCCTGTCCATTCTACACTTAGTTACTCCACACTAGGACCAAGTGCCTTCCTTTATCCCACCTTGTCACTGTGGACCACAGGGCCTCCAATCTCTGCCGTGACCGTCGACAACTAAACTTGCCAACAACTAGCGAGTGTTTCATTGGCTAAACACCATACTGATCTAAACCATGATGTTGATGCTTAATAATGGCCGTTAACTGTTGGGCATGTTACCATAACACTAGCCAGGTTACCTTTTACCTGGCATGGGCAAACAATCCTGTGATATCAGTTACACCCACGGGCAGACTGTGGCCAATTTAGCTCTATTGGGCCTCATCAACCACACAAACGAACGTTTGATTAGAGACCCTTCACTATAATAAGACCCGCCTCTCTTCATCCACCTCTGTTCTGCTAATGTGCAACACCTAGAACATGGATAGTACATAGATTGTGTATTTAACTACTATAATAAGACCCGCCTCTCTCTAGCCACCATTGTTCTGCCAATGAGTAACACCTAGAACATGGAGAGAACATAGATTATGTATTTACCCACTATCTAAGCCTAAAACACCCGCTACACTCCATCATGGTCGCTCCATTTACCACCGATACCACATGACCCACTGGGTCTTGCTGCTTCCTGTTTTGGAGCTTCAGGCCACGCCTGGCGTGTTACTTAACTTGGAGACACGCCACCGGTACTCCATTATCCGGACCCGCTAGCGATGGGTTGGCACAACGGGCACTGACTGAGGCAGTAGAAAGTAAGTGTACTTCTTATGCTACCCTGGCGCCGCGGTTCCCGTTATTGCAGTTTCCGTGTCCAGACAGCGGTGCCGCTAGGAGCAGGGCTACACGCTCCCTTTTGTAATCTCTTTTGATCGTGAGGCTGAGCCTGTAGCATTTCATACTGGCCTCCTGACCATGCGGCTATTATTGTAGAATATACCGCGCAAAGGCTCTTTTTGAATCGGGCCACACGTCCTTCTGTAATCGCTTTGTGTTGGTGAGGTTCAGCCCATATCATTCTGTTACAGGTTTTGACAATGCGGCAAGTGTTTAACTTTATACCATGACTGCTTTTTACCCACCCCTCTGCACGTAATTGGGCTACATTTGACCGCGAGGTGGGCTTTATTTAGCAGGCAACGCACTTCTTATAGAACGGTCTTGGTGCACACAACATGACCAGGAGTGATCTGCGGGCACATTAACTTGAGGGCAGAGGATGTCCGCGCCCTTGACTGTGCTGCGCATTACTTGTGGTCTTACATGTACCGACATGCTTCCTCTTCACTGCAGTGAGGTCCCCTAACAATATTTGAGACCTAAGACACCCCCCAAGCGATAACCTATGTATACCTTATCTACCATTGAGACTGGAGCACTCGCCATTTCACGGAGCTGGCGTCACATGAGTCTACTCTATATCTAGTCAATTTTTACATCAAATATTCTTATCCCTCCTTCCATAGCCGCTACCACTATGGTTTTCCCCTTGATGTCAGACCTACCGGGTACTGTTGACACCCTTATACTCTAACCCTTAGGTGAGTAACAGTACACGCAAATCCATGGATTTGCATTTTATTCCATTTTGAATGCTGCTGTAATCAGTTGTTTTTAACCTGTTATTTTAATCACATACTAGTCACCTATTTCACAAGTATGTCACATTATCACATCAACACGGTGTGCTCACGGTCACTACAGGGTCACTTGTTGTTACTTACCTATGGTAATGATCTCCTTTGTCTCCCCATTAGGCAAGAGCAGTGTCAAACAGGTAGTACAACTTATGTGCTGTATTTAAACTGATACTATTACAGGTCATGTTTTGTAGTAGTTTTTTGTTAGGTCCTGAAGAATCACAGTCAATGCACTAGAAGCGAGAAACATGTTGACCACACCATTTGCACTTTAGTTCTGTTACGACCTTGGAAACCTTTGTTAAAGCGACCACAGACTAGTCTCGATTTTACTTGCGGCAGAGGACCACCAGAATAAAATTGTTTTCCGGTACCTTGTGCCACATTTTATCCTCACCCACACCATCTACCCTGTCCTAGCCCCTCACCCACACTTCACCCACAGGCAGTTGGATAAAAGATCTCCGATAAAGAGCCCCTCTTTGAGGTGAGCCTGTTGGGCATTGCACCGCCTGCCCAACCACGAGAATTGTTGATGATGAAGCATGACACTCGCAAAGGTGTGTGAGGCCATTATAGCCAACTAATTGGATGCCCAGGGGTGGTCCTCCTACGAACACTATCCCTCCTACCTTAGTGACCGTTTCCTTTCCCTTCTCCTTTTCTTTAGGAACAGCTCAGTCAATTTGTTGTTCACATTGTTGGGGCTCTGACTGTGGCTGGACCTTCCATTCTCCTTCCCCTGAATGGTAATCTTAGCCCTACTGGATCATAACTTGATCCATTTCTTCCCCTACCTGTTGTTACCTGTTCTGTGTGAACCCCTGTGTTTTGTTCAGGAATCTATCTTGACAGTTATTAGTGTCTGTGGGCCAGATCAACCATTTTCTCCAATCAGGATTAGTTCTGTTTTGGTGTAAAATATGGGATACGTCTATTTCCTCATCTGTAGTGTTATTACTATCAGGTATGGGCTTTGGTATAGACGGCTTGGCTAGGCCAAGACGGGTTGTTTGTTGAATGGTGTCATTCAGGAACATTATTTGTTCTGGGATCATGCAGGCTCTGAATAATGATTCTAAACCTTGTACCTGCCAGTCTTTTGTACCTCAGACCGTTTGTGTCTCAATGTTGTCTTTCCAAAATTCAAAACCAAATGTAGACAATTGTGCATAAAAATTTGCAGACTAAATCAGTTTAGTATTTGTCAACATGTTTTTCATTCCTGTCTCATTCATAATTTTTAAATAAAACATTACTGGATCTGTGTTATTAAACCCTGAGAAGTATGGGAATTTCTCATAAAATGTTTCCGAGTTGCCTTTTGGCATTGATGGACAATGTTCCCATTGATTATAAGTAAAAACATTTCTAGGATTCGCAGATTTATGCAAATAGTGGTGCCCATAATGATTAAAGCAATACATTTCTTCATAATCTGATGAACCTTCTAAATAATCATGTTCTGTAAATTTTGCTGACATTTCTAAATCTGACATCATGTTATTAATAGTTTCAAAGTCCCAATCATCAGAGAAAGTGCTAGGTGAGACAAAGTCACTTAAAGAAACCTTGAACTGGTGTGGATACTTCAAGAGTTCAACCGGGCCATAGATGTCGTAATCAGTAGCGTCCCATGCTACACCACCAGATATAGGAATGGCTGAGATGTTTACTGATGATAGTTCTCTTTTTTCAATGTGAGAAGATTTCTGAGGCTTTAGAACCAAGTTGATTCTCTGATTTGCTTTGTCCATTGTACTGTATTTTTCATCAATCATTCTTCACAAGCTTAAAACCAAAATGAGCCAGAGCAGGAGGAAAAGTACACCTAACACAATCCACAATTCAATCCATGGTGAAATCAGATATGTTTCTCCAAGTTAATTAAGGAGTTCTGTTATTTTTTCTTTGAAAGTTTTGTTTGCTGGCTTTTCTTCATGTTCACTAGGATCTTCAGAAAAGTCATCGAAATTGATAAAATAGCCAGAGGCAGTTCTGTCAATTGTTGGAATTGCATCATGATTGTTATTAATCTTTGTAGTTGCTTCTTCCCTTGTCATATTAGTATAGTCAGAGGCTACATCATTGTAGACAGGTGTTTCTTGACGAACTGTTGCAATTTGGGTTTCAAGAGGCACTAGTTCCATGGCTTTGTTGCATAGTCCTTTTTTATTCACTGCAGGTTTATCAAATGTGATTAGTCTCTCAGTTTGAACCTCTTGAATTGTAGCAAGGTTTGGTCTTCTGCTACATCTTGCGAGTCCACTGGGCCTACTACTTATTATTGGCCACATGGTTGTGGTTTTACCAGGTTGGTTGATACAACTCTGTTCTCCTTTTTTCCATCAAGGGGCGGTAGTACTACTGATCTTTGTTCCGTGGATTGCTAAGATAGGTACTGTTTTTCTGTAAGAAGGCCCAAATTCCTTCTTCACATCGATCTTTTCTCTGACCAGATCCCCAATCTTTGCAATCCAGACAGGTCTTGCTGGGACAGGTGGTTTTTCTTCAGTGGCCATTGGCTTCTGCTTTGTGTTACTTAGACTGCTTCTTGTTTCATTTAAGTCCTGTAAAACAGCCAAACGATCTTTGATATCAAAGGTTTTTTGTTTCACCACTGAAGTCTGTCAATCGAGGCATTCCATCAACATTCTAGTGCCAAACAAAAGTTCATACGGAGTGAGTACACCCAGAGAATGTCTTGGCAGATTATTAAGACAACGTTGAACACTTATTAGATGTTTGACCCACCCGTCACCCGAACCTAATACCGTTGCTGTTATAGGTTGCTTTATGTCACGGTTTTTTCTATCCACTACCGCATTACCCTCAGGATGGAAGGGACTAGAGTACCGCAATGCAACGCCCAAGCTGGCCATGGCCTCTTTGTAAGCTTGAGAGCTAAACGCAGGACCCTGGTCAGAATGTAGCATTCCAATTGCGTATGTGCCGATAAAGACTCGCAAATCTTTTATAACAGTTCTGGCGTCAGCCGTGCGCTGGGCCACATCCAAATAAATCTTGTCTTAGTAGCTGAGGGGCCGCATTCGTCCGTAGGGATGCCTGCGTGTACACATTCTAATGTTATCTAACAGAGGTGTCTGGGCTGGACTGACTGTGCTATTGTCAGTTTCCTTTTCCGGTTTATAACTGGGATCTCTGTTGCAGTTTTGGCAATCAATTGCATAGTTATAAACTTGCACGCTCATTCCCGGCCACCAGTATATCAATTGTAATTCTATTAGAGATTTTAAGATTCCTTGATGTGTCAGACCCTCTCCCATATGTGCTTCTTGAACCAAGTAAGCCCTCCGTTTCCTGTTTGGAATTACTCTGTCCCCCACTCCAGGGATTTGAGCAAAAAGAACGGAGTTTGCATCAATTATGTATGTATTTCCGAGTGGATAATTTAGAGGTAACGCCGCATGATTGCCATCCATTGAGGCTTTTACTGCTAGTAGCGTTTCACCATCTATTCTTTTTTTAGAACGCTTGATTGTAGCTACGGAAGCTGTTTGCACAGTTGCCTTTGCGGCTTCATCAGCCAATGAATTCCCTGCAACGTGAACGCCATCACGTTGATGACTCAGTGTATGGATCACGTGAGTCTTTTGTAGTTCTTTCTGTAAAAGAACTACTTGTTCCCAAAGCATTTTATGCTTTATTGTGCCACCTTTCGCACCTTTGAAACCGTTTTGAACCCAGTTCTGCAAGTATTCATTGTAAGACTGGACGCAGTAATACAAATTGCACACGATTAGTGTGGGGAATTCACGATCGGTATTCTCAAGCGCCATCTTGAAAGCCTGTAGTTCAGCTCGCTGAGCTGTACAGTCTCTGAGTGATTGAGTTTTAGTGACTATCGGTCTGAATTTACCTTAGTGCCAGCGACCTTTAACAATCGCGCACGCAGAACTATAAGCTTGTTTACCCCCAACTGCGGGCTGTGCTGATCCGTCTGTATATATTATACAGCCGTAAAGGTCGAGAGGCAGAATTTCGGTCAGCAGAGGACATTCATACTCGTATTGGAGAAATTCTTGTGTTTTCAAGTTAGGATCAAATTCGTAAATTACGTCTGATGCAGCAAGAGAATTAACCCATTGTATCCATCTCGGATTCTAGGGCAGGTACAGGTTTAACGATTATTATACATTTACCTTGTGCGAGGGCTCTTTCTTTTGCTACAGCAGTTTAAACTGCTGCCAGAATTTTCTCAGTAGAAGTGAATTTTATTTCAGCTTGTGTGTACAAGTGTGATATGTAAGATATTGGTACCGTTTCCCCTTCATTATAGGTCAGGTACGTGAATCCGCATCTTCCTGGGATGACTCGGATTACAAGGTTGCGTACGCTTACGCGTGTTTGCAGCTTTGTTTTAGCTAACATGTCTGTTTGTATTGAACGTAAAATTTCGGTGTTTCTGTGTCCAATTAGTTGGTTTGAAATCAGGTTTAATTAATTTGTAGAGAGGTTTAACCCTCTCTGCGTAATTCAGGTTGTAAGTTCTTCCAAAATTCAAGAAACCTAGAATTGATTGTAAGTTTTTCAGCATTTTTGGAGCTTGGGGCAGCGCACATTTCTCTAAGAAATTGGCTGCCAGGCTTTTGCCTTCACTTGATAACTCATATCCTAGAAATAGGACACTGAGGTGGGCAATCCGCGATTTTTTAAAGTTGAATTTGTACCCTTCTGACGCGAACCCAAGTACAATGGTGTTCACTCTTTCCAAGTGCCTGTCCAAATCATCGTCTGTTAGATAGATTATTATTATTATTATGTTTCTTATATAGCGCCAGAATCGACCCCCGAAGGGGTATCTCCGCGCTTGCCTTGGGAACCCGTCCTGGCTTTTTCCCTGTGAGATAGCCCCTACAGGGCATCCCCAAGGTGAAAGCCAGGCATCCCGCCGCGGGGGGGCCGTTGTGGAGATTAAGCCAGCTTAATGCCCAGAGTTGCAGAGTGTGAACCCATGATTAGGTCAGGCACCGAAGCGAGAATTATCGAGTCCATGGACATTTGAGCTCAAGACCCTGCCGCGTCGGGAATTGAACCCTGGTCCCGGGTCTGACCTCTGCTTCAGGGTCTGCCTGCTCTAACCAGTGAGCCACACTTCTCCACGAATGTCATCGACATAAGATAATGCCTCATCATCATACATTTGTAGTAACTCAGTTACTCTAGCTGAAAATAACCCTGGGCTATTCTTGAATCCCTGGGGGAGAATGTAATATTGCCTCTGTGCCCCCATACTGGAGAAAGCGGTCAAATACCTGCTTTCTGGTGCAATGTTTTGACAGAAGAAACCATTTGAAATATCTAATGTCGTTTTATATTTTTTGCGCACAATGTTATTCATTAGTGCTGCCCAGTGTGAATTTTGTACTGCAAATGTTTTGCAACAAGTGTTTAAGTGTCTGTAGTCCAATACTAGACGATATGAATTATCTGGTTTGGAGACAGGAAACAAAGGATTGTTCATTTGTGAGATGCATGTTTCAATCACCCCTGGTATTCAAGTTGATCTAAGATCTCCCTGACTTGTTTTTTAGCTTCTTGCTTAACAGGATACTGCCTTTGTGCAGTAGGTTGATTTTTTAACTGGATTTTATGGTGAGGGGATTCCTCATCCCATCCTACATGATTTTTATATAATGCAGGGGCTTGGGCCACTGCCCATTTTCTAGCATATGTGTATTTTTTATGAATTGGAATGTGATTTGAGAAGGCAGGCATAATCATTTCTTCGACATGTGCGCGCTCCCTAACAAATTCTGGTGGCCAGTCTTTCTCAGCTAGAAGGATATCATAGCCTTTAGATAGTTCCTCCCAAAAAAGACCTCTTATTTTCCTAGTTTTGTCCCCTTCTATATCTAATGTCATTTCATATAATTTATGGGGCACACTAACTCTGGTGTCTGCATTTTCCATCTGAATGTACTCATTCGTGTCCACTGTCTCCAGAAGATTCATCAGGATCTTGCGAGCTATGGTCACTTCTGCTGCACTGTCTAGCATTGTCTAGGCCCATTCTTCATTCTTGAGTTGTGTCCTCAGGATCCTCTGCATGTTTTATCTTTATGCTAGCTACCTTCTTTTTAGAAAATTGTGATTTTTTACTTTGATGAGCAGGTTCCTTGTCTTTCGACTTGATGCGCTCTTCTTTATTTTCTGACCGTCCTCTTTTTTCTGATTTCTTTGAGGAAGTCTGAAAAGATCGAGAAGGACGTGTATCATTATCTTGATATTTGTCAGGTTTTCTCAAATTATCCCTATTTCTGAGGTTATATCTCTTTTCAGAGGGCTCCCTTCGGGGAGACTTGTCTCTCTGTTGAGGAGATCTTCCTCTGGGTTGAGAATATTTTTCTCTAGGAAGAGTTTGTTTATTACTCTCCCACTTCTTTTTTGGAGTAGTGAGATTATTCTTAATAAAGGTTTTTTCAGGATTTTCTGTTAGTTGTGGTTTTAGTGGTTTCCCACCCAAACTATCTCTACCTAATTCTTCATAGCACTTTTCAATTATTCTGGCAAGGTCAAAAGGCTGGTCTGCTATTTCTGTTTCTTTTAATTTTTGGTGGATCGCCACAGATGCTGCTTCTCCTCTTATGTTGGCTAGTAGTATAGCTGAGACTTGCTTAAAGTCTTTCAGTAATTTCATACCTAGATTTAAAGCAGGCTCTGGACCGTATTCATTTTGAATCTGTCTTAATACGTCTGGTATATCTGCCATAGATGGAACACCATGTGGTTTTGTGTAGATTGAAGCAAAGACTGTTCCCCAAGTGTCACAGTCTTCCACATGTGGTGCGATCCCCATTGGTAAACAGATTGTCAGTATTCTGTGTTTTTCATGAGGTGTACTATCAGGGAATACTGCCTCTATTTGAGTAATTTTTTGAGCCAACCAGAACGGAATTTGTTTCAGTTTTGCCGGTAATTTACCAATGACTGATTGTATAGTCTGTGGTGTAATTTTGTTTGTTTTCCCCTGGTGAGGGGTGTGCTGTGGAATTTTTATAGTAGGTTAGACTGTTAAAGTCTGCATGACATATTGGACCAATTGTCTATGTATTTTAATTAATTGTTTTAGTTCAGCTAAAAGTTCTCTGTCTGACATTTCTTCAATGTCAGGATGTGGTGTATAGCTGGCTAGAACCGGCCATGTAGCTCCTGTTCTACCTAGTGGACCGAGCCTGGTAATGTGATTTTGATGTTTTAGGGTGCCATTAAACCAGAGCTGATGCTCCTGGTAAGTTAGTGGAATTTCAACGTCCTCAAAAGGAACGTATTCTGTTGGAGGTTCCTCTGTTTTGTAGTAGTGGAACTCGTGTGTCACAGCATTTGCTGCTGGAAAAGATATCCATGAATAGAATACCTCTGTCTGCCGATACTCATGTGCCTCTATTACAAATATAACTTTACTACCTCTCGATGATACCCCATTTTCTATACCTTTTATAGTTATGGTTTTCCTTATATTTGCCGGGATGAATATAGCATCCGGGTGATTTTGTTGGAGAGCTGTGTCATTTAAGACTGCTTGGGCTGCTATTCTAGCTCTATTCCCTTCGTCGTCACTCTCCACCATTTTGTTGACCGAAAGTTTGCAGAGCAAGTTTCAAGGAAACAAAGATTAGGTGCACAATATTTTGGAACACTGTATCCTTCAACGTTGAGCAAGCCAAAAACTAATACATGGGATTCTCCTCCTACTAAGTTTTGGCGTATTTTAACCTTTCACCCACTCCAGACGTCTATTGGAGTTTTTACGCAAAAAGGGGTCTCTGTCTCTGTGAAAAGCACGACTGAGTTACTCTAGTATCTAGCATTAAATTATCGCCTTACCAAACGTTAGGCGGTATGTAGTGTAGTTCCTATATTTCCAATAGGCTCTGCGCATTGGAATAACATAAACGATAGTTTAGAAGTAGGACTGAAGTCGACTAGGTCTCTATTGAATATGTTAGACTTAATTTGTGAATGCCCGCTAGCTCAGAGGTCACTAGAAACTTTCTCGAAAACACAAGAAGGGATTAGTTTCTGACAACCATATAACATGACAACTTTGTTCCCCAAGAATAAGGAATGTATCTCCAGAGTCGCGGAAATAATAGATGGCTATTTCACTCAGTCAATCGTGCATGCTTAGTTTCACCAGAAGTGCAGAGAAATAGAGAGACGGGCGTTTTCAATAAAAGGTTATTTATTGAGCAGTCTTCTTTCTCATGCAAGAGAAATGAATTGCTACAATCACAATACTTGTCATAAAGTGAAGTGTGTACAGTAAAAAGAGTATTATGAAATAATACTGTAAAAGCATTTATATGGTTTCTAAGCCATAAGATACTTAAAATGGATAAAATACATACAATGATAAAAGATGACAAAACGTACTCAACTGGTGCTTCTAAGATACGCCTACCCGGTGTACCTAACCTAAGCCTAGTACATGGGAAGGAGTAGGTGAGATTTAGTTTGAGTTAAATATTTTCTGCCAAGAATCTATCCAAGAATTCTCTAAGAGTCTAATCAGCTCCGTACCTTGTTTATAGAATGTAGGAGGTCTTGTATCTCTCTCTCAGGACTCGATCTCCCAGTAACCCGCAAGGGTAGCCGGGAAACACCGGAGCTGGATTTCTCGGCAAGAGAAAAGACAGCGTCTCTCGCAGTGCGTCAGCTGGAGGGTCGGCTTCCTTCAGCACTCGCTACAGCAGGGCGTCGGGCAAGTAGTCAGTCGATCTGCTCCAAACCACCGTGTGTTTTGCTAGGGCAGATGCTGGTATAATTATACCTGGAAGGTGCCGAGTTTGACGTAAGGTTGGACATAATACGTCACTAAGAACTCGCAGTTCTTTTAGGACTCCAGGAGTTCTAGGACAAATCAATACAGAAGCAGGGGAAAGTCCCGGACTGCTGGAGGTTTGGTCTCTTCAAGAACTCGTGATTTCTAGGAATCTGTGGAAGTAGCCATGCCGTATTTGGACTAGATTGGATGTGTCTAGATAGGGTTATGATTCTGATGCCTTTATTAGGGTATGATGAGTTATTCCAATATAAGGGCATGAATCGAGAAAATTACACTAGAGCCCTAGATTCGTCTACAACACTGTATTTGGTGTGATACCGGCATTTTTTCATTCTATTTTTTCCAGCATTTTTGGTGGTTTCCCTCTACTTCTCGCCTTGGCTGCCGGTGTGCTGCTGTTTCTTTGCTTGCTCCGAAATGGCTGCACTGTCTGTGTCAAGAGACAGCCGACCCAGGCTGACCCAGCTTCGTGATCGTATGTTTGAACACTATGAAGTACTGCCATTGGCCACATCGAGCGTAGCATATGGATTATCATTTCACTTTTCATATTTTACTTGCGTTCAGCCCATGTTCCATTGCCTGGATTGCCAATTCGAATCGGCGTTAGAACTCTGTCTCACAAAAAACGGTGTCTCCTGCTCCAGATTATGATCATCTAATGAGTCCCTTAGTTGCTCATGAGTTGGTCTGTTCTAGTTTCGGGATTATGGCCTGCACTGCGGCCCACAGAGCTTTGGCGAATTGGGATATATATACGACTGCGCATGACTTCCTGGAATTAAGTTATCTTGAAGTAAACGCAAGTTGTTCTCTGATCGTGCTAGAGGCTCCTGCAATCGAAGAACATATATGTTCATTTCCGTTGCTATATTGGATGGCGGAACTCTTTGCTGACAATAACAATGACTTCCATTTGGAGGCTGTGGCAACATACTGTGCAGACATACTGATGGATTAAACTGGCAACGATCCAGCATGCGATGCTTGCATCACTCAAGTTTTTTCTTCTTCTTCTCCCCGTGATGACATTATTTTTCAACTTGCATTTTTTCTTTTTAAAGCCTTTCTTGTCTTTTTGTCCCTTTCATTTCCTCGTGGCCTCTTTATGACAAAACTGAACTTATTTCTGTCTCCCACGGACTTGAACTCTGCATTCATCTTATGTTTCTTTTCCTGCAATGGCCCGATCAAGGGGGAATATAGTGAGGATACGGTTCTGCCTGCACACATTGCTATGTTAGCATAAGGTAGTTAGTTGCTCAAATGCTATTTTGCTGCTTTTACACACAACATTACAGGTCTTAATTTCTTTCACAAGAGAACGGCCTGTTTTTCACATCTCTAGACTCACACTGTGACCTCAAGTCTGCACAAAGCGTTCAAGGTGAAAATAACAATGTATGATGTTGATGCAGGTTGATCGGCCCAAGCTCTAGACTCAACATGAGCACAGCTGCTCATTTCTGAAACTCGGGTGCTTTTAATATTGCATTGCATGCATGAGACTGGCACTTGGAAGACACCGTTTCATCCACAATGAGCTGTGCTGATCTGGGATGTGATTCACTTCACCTGATCTTGGAGGTATGGGGTCCCCCATTTCAACCTAGAGATCTTCTATTATTATAATTCCTAGCTCCTAGCAAGGGAGGGTGGTACACAAGGCGCTGTAGACTTGGTTCCACTATCATTATAAAATTATTTCTCCCTTTGCATTTTATGGAATTGTAACAATGCTGATTGTATTGATGTTATGCATCTTTTTACTTATGTTAGCAAAGGTACTGCATCTTAGAGCACGTTGTTGACATAAACATTTTAAACTATACTGTATCTCTGATTACTCACGTGGGTGACATTTATGAGAATAAAAACAAAAGAGTGTTCTTGATACCCACTATTCCTGAGAGGTCCCAAAGTCGCTTGTTCTGGGTTTCTAATCATTGGTAGCTTTGCTGTAATATGAAGAATGAATGAGACACTGATGCTAGTCGGATAGGGGTTCTGGGCACTGAGGTGGGTTTTTGGTACACCACAATACACCGAGGTCCTGGTTTCCTGCGCATAGTTCTATGCATGAGCAGAATCCCCACAACACTAGTTAATGCTTTAGGGAATAGTTATATTTGTATTTATAGTGGTACGAGGTCTCAACCTGTGACCAAAAGCACTGTAAATATGTAAATCATTATTTTACAATATTATTACACATGGTCTAAGCTAGGCTGCTGTAAAATGATGCAGTGTTTGAGATAAAACATGTTTTTGCAAAATATTGTTTTTAGAAAATCAGACTGTATCTAGCACAAACATTTTAGTGCCTCCATTATTCCAGAACTAAGCTGATAACACCTCTACATTTCCACAGCAGGTGAGGACAGAATTATGCAAATGGATTGACTATAATATACAACCAGGAAAGGAAATTATGCAGCGTAATTTGGCACATTTTGTAATTAGTATTCATAATTTTCTTTATCATTTATCCTCATGGTAACTCTCTCAGGGGAAATATTTAATTGCTATAGTACCAGTTTAGTAAACAAATATAGCAATAAGCAACTTAAGGATGACCAGTCAACCTTTGTGAAGGGGTGTCCGCTGGTCTGGAACACCTGTCACCACGTTTTAAGTAACTTTTGATCCATTTTAGCTAGAAGCGGACATTTTTTTCATAGTCTGCAGATTATGGGGGGCCGTGGTTTGAAATCTGGGGATGTTGGAGGCATAGCGCTCCGGCTCCACTCTGAGGGATCGAGAAACATTTTTAAAAAAGGCAAACCGACACAGAGTACACCACCCTGAAACCCATTTCCTGCAATCTGAAAGTGTGGGGAACATCAGATGCTGAAATAAGGAGAAAACATGCAGATTTAACAGTATGAGCACTGCAAGCCAGCTCGCGACCACCATCCAGCCAGCACCACAAAATGGCGCCAACCTTGCAGCAGCTCCCGATGCATATCTAAAGCCGCCACTAGAAGTGGGAAATCAGCCAGAATCCTCCAGACAATAAGGAGGTAAGAGCGGACACTAAAAGGGGCATTTATGGGGCCCCACAGTACGTGGCATACAGCACTTGCCGGTTGCTTTCTAAAATATCGAGAGACCTTTTTCGCTAAGGGTAGAGGCATTGCTGGGGGACAGGTGTGCGTATAATGCCCTGTGGGACAACTAACCTGAATGCATCCAAGCTAATCCTAACCCCAGGAGGCATCTCATGCACAATTACCCCACGATCGACCCAGAAAGTGGTTTACCGCACGAACACGCATGTTATAATTATCTAGGCCAGAGATCCATGTATAACATAACCACAAGACTAACAATGATGAAAAACACGTGGTGCAGTGGCAAGCCGATTTTACTGAACAGGCGCTCATACAGATGAGTCATTAAGGTGATTGAAGAATCCCGATGTGAAGGAAACGAGGTAAGCAGGAATGTGAATATATATTGCTTGTTTATTCAATAGGTTCATATCTCATCTAATGGAGCCCACGCCAACCACCGCACTGGAGTACTCGGAATACTCTACACACAGAGTGTTCCAAGTTCCAAGAGCAAGCAGCTGTCTCGAGCCCACACGAGGATACCACACATCCTCCTTCCTTGAAATGAACAAACATGAAAATAAAAAAAATAAAAAATAAAAATAAAAATACATCATATGAACCACTACAACCAATACATAAATAAAGCTCAAACAACAAGAAGAATGCAATATTACATAATGGCAATACAAATTACCTTCCCACTTTGTAGTCCTTGAGCCATGAGGGAGGCTTCCTTAACCGAGGGTTTGACCTGTTGACAGGAGAAACTGGAGGAGGAATAGGAGCAGCAATGTGCATAGGTACAGAAGTGGAGAACCACCCACCATGAAGAACGGGTACACCACCAACCTTATTTTGAACGCCGCCAACCCCATTGTGAGAAACACCAGCTCTATGTGGTGATCCATCACCCAACCTAGGAACCTTAACAATCTTGGAAAGACTCCAAACATTACCATCTGTCAACTCCACCACCTGTCTACCTACTCTAACTACAAGCATAGGATCAGAAAAATGTGACTCACCAGATCTAATGAAACCAGACATCCTCACACGAACCCAATCACCAACACTGCACGGACCACTAACAGAAGCACTGACTAAACCAGACCAGGTTTCTTACATTTGCCATTAATAAGATCTCTCATCCACAGTTGGCTCATGTTACAAACACCCACCCTGCCACGCATTTTTTCGAAAGGAGACAAATCACCCTCAAATCTGGAAGTATTTTTATAACTCCATAAAAGTTTCTTAACAGCATCATAACAATTTTCACCATTACACACATCCAGTTGTAAACCTTCCTTAAGAACTCTGATCCACCTTTCCACCATGCCATTACCTTGAGGATAATACACAGATGAACGTTTGTGAATTATCCTGTGGTTGCTGCAGAATAACTTCATCTCAACAGATGTAAACTGCGTACCGTTATTAGATAAGATTGAAACTGGAAAACCTTCTTTCTCAAAAACAGAATTTAAAAATTCAATGATGACTCTAGTAGAAACATGCGGAACAAATTTCCCCTCAGGCCAATGAGAAAATTGATCAACTAAAACAATAGCATAAATTGGACTTTGACCAAAACTCATTGGACCAGCAATATCAAGTGAGACACATTCCCATGGTCTAGAAGGTCTAGTAACAGAATCACGTTGATATTTCACAACTTTCTGAGACTTGTCACTTACACAACATTCTACACAAGATCTAACCTTTCTTTCAATAAATCTGTCGACACCAGGCCACCAAAATTCGCATCTTATTCTTCTCTTCATGCTGGACATGCCAGGGTGGTCTTCGTGAGCCATATCCAAAATTGTTTCTCTAAGAGCTTGAGGAACCACCAATTGTAGACCCCTCAACAAAGTATCACATTGAACAGACAATTCTTGTGCAACATGAAAATAAGGCAAAACCCCTTGCGACAAATTCATTTTGACAGGCCATCCATTCTTAACAAAAGACAAAAGGTTCATGTAATCAAGATCATCACCACATGCAACCCTCCATTCGTCTTCTTTAATACATCCATTGGACACCTCACAGATCGATACAACTTTATCAGGATCATCATCAGGAGCAACCAGATTGTCATCCTCAACAGGCAATCTTGAGAGGAAGTCAGCTAAAACATTTTTCGCACCAGGGATATATTCAACTTGAAAGTGAAAGTCTTGTAATTTATATTGCCATCTCGCAATTCTGGTGGTAGCTCTACCACAGCCTATGGTCGTGAAAAGATCCACGAGAGGGCGGTGATCAGTTCTCACAATAAAATTGGTACCGTACACATATTTGCGAAAATATACAATACCCCACCAACAGGCCAAGGTTTCCTTTTCTAAAGTTGAATATTTTATCTCAGCACCAAGCAATGGTCTTGATGCGAAAGCAATGGTGACAAGACCAATTTTTTGCTTTTGCATAAGTACCGCACCAATGCCCACAGTGCTTGCGTCAGTGACAATGATTGACTTACAATTGGTGTCAAACGGAGATAAGGCAGGAGCAGAAATAATGCACTTTTTAACAAAACTAAATTGATCTTTACAATTGGAGTCCCAAACAAATTGTTGTTGATTTTTCATCAAATTCCTTAAATGAGAAGTGTTGTCAGCAAAAGAAGGGATGAATTTGGCATAGTACTCGGCTAGCCCTAAAATGGACCTGAGCTGATCTTTGTTACTAGGTTCAGGTGCATTTTCGATAGCTTTAACTAAACTCAACTTAGGAAAAATGCCCTTCTTACTGATGGAATGCCCCAAATATTCCACAGAATCCACGCTAAATTTACACTTTTCCTTGGTGAGAGTAAGACCATTTTCTTGCAAAATTGATAAGACTTTAAATAGAACTTCAGAATGCTCACAATCATCCTTACCAAAAACTAAAATGTCGTCCTGGAAATAAAGGACATTAGACACATTTTTGAACAGATTGTGCATGACACGCTGGAATACAGAGGAAGCAGACACCAAACCAAAGGGCATCCTCTTGTACCTGTATTCTCCTTCAGTAGTTATAAAGGATGTTAGATGCTTACTATCGTCATGGAGGGCAATTTGATGATATGCGTTAGATAACTCCAACGTAGTAAAAACTGAAGCATTTTTGAGTTTTGAGAACATTTCGCCAATGTTCGGAGGTATATGTCTGTCATCCCAAACATTAGAATTTAGGTTCGCATATCAACACATAAACAAATCTTTCCATTCGGTTTGTGGGCTACGACAACAGGCAAAAGCCATTCAGAAGATTCAATTTCTTCGATTACATCAAGTTCACACAGTCTTTGAAGTTCCTTTTTAACAGACTCCCTTAAAGACAGAGGAATGTTGCGTACTTTATGTACCTTTGGTACTGCATTATGTTTCAAAATGATCTTGTGTTTACATTTTTTTAACAAACCTAAATTGGAAGAAAAAAATTGAGGAAAAAGTGTTTCCCATTTGTTAACAGAGGAGACATCAACAGAATTAACAAAATCAGAATATCCCAAAACTTGTTCTGGATGGTTCGGATCCAGCTTAATCATCAAATCCCTTTGCTGTGGCCAACCCAATAAACATGAACCCTCCTTAGCCAAATAAACTTTTGATATAATGGATTTACCTTTAAAAGATAAGGTAGAGGAAAAATACCTCAATTGGTTTTTTACTGTAACCAAGCAACCTTATGTCAGAAGGTAGCAAAGATACATCTGGAAACTCTTTCATAACTTCGTCACCTATTAAAGTGTGCTTTGCACCAGAATCTGCCATGACTTTTATAAATTTAGAGCCAATCTGTAACATACAGAAAGGTGCATCCTTTTTTTTCCTCTCCAATTTCATACACAGCTAGAAGGTCCTCATAGTCTTCATTATCACTATCCACTACTTGAACATCTGAATATTTGGTACGTCTAGGGTCAGAGGAAAGATTTCTAGGTCTGTTACGACTTTTGCACATTCTAGCAAAGTGGCCTCTAGATCTGCAATAATTGCAGAGTTGTCAAATTGCGGGACATCTTTTGTCAGTTGCAACGTTGCCAGGAAAACCACACTTAAAACAAACTACTTCTTTTCTGAAACTTGAATTCAATGATGAGGAAAACGTTGGTTTGCTGGAACAGTTTTCTACATGTTTCTTTCTGACAACTTGAACCTCAGAAATTGTAGGTCTTTCCACAGAAGATTCTTTTGACTTCTTTTCAGAAAATTCTTTTATGCCTAATTTCATATCCTCAAAACGATGTGCAATGTCAAGAGCCTTAAAGAGAGACAAGTCTTTCGCATCAAGTAACTTTTCCTGTAGTTTTACATTTGCTACATTATGCACTAATTGGTCTCTCACCATCTGATCGTGAAATTCTTGATAATTGCATTTGGCTGCCAAAATTCTTAAGTCTTTCACAAAAGAATCAATAGGTTCAATAGGTAATTGCTGCCTACTCAGAAATTTATGACGTGCTACAACCTCATTAACTTTTTTGATGAATTGTTTGTCGTGCTGCATAATGGCGTTTTCGTAAACATCAGTTTCTTCTTCAGACGAATTGTCTACAGCTAGAGGAGGAAGATGAGAAAGAACTTGCCTGCCTTCCACGCCAAGAGAATGTTTAAGAATGGCAAGTTTACGCTTATCAGTATAATTCTCACCTCCTATAGCCTCAATGTATGCCTCAAAACCTTCACGCCATTGTTTCCACTCTAAAGGTGGTTCGCCTGGACTTGCTAAGAATGGGGGAGGAGCATTGAAACTTTCCATGCTGATGGAATGAAAATAATAATAATAATGATGACTTTAATGCAGTTTGATTTGGTTAATTGTCCTTTCTCAGAATAATCAATAGACTAAATTAGTAGCAAACTGGTGATTATTGTGATGTCATTAGCAATAGAAGTCTAATTGTAAAGTTATAACCCTGAGAAAGTCATTGTTTTAATACTCAATTGAGAGAAGGCAGACCATTATGATGCAGATATATTGTAAATAAAAGAAATCAGCCAGGAAACTCTCTGTGAGGTTGCAAATGCGTCAAAAAAGGAAGGTTGCTAAGCGACGCTGGATTTTCAGGAATATGGGCAGCAAACAACAACGGAGCGTCCAATTGATTCTTTAGAAAGATACAGCAGAAGATTTTCGTAACGGTAATCTTGGTCCGGTTATACCGGGGCTGCAGGCTCCCAAATCGCGTGGATGTGTTTCTCCATCGTCGCCAGTGAAGAATCCCGATGTGAAGGAAACGAGGTAAGCAGGAATGTGAATATATATTGCTTGTTTATTCAATAGGTTCAGATCTCATCTAATGGAGCCCACGCCAACCGCCGCACTGGAGTACTCGGAATACTCTACACACAGAGTGTTCCGAGTTCCAAGAAGCAGCTGTCTCGAGCCCACACGAGGATACCACAGTGATGCACATCCAAAAGTCCAATAATACTGCAGGACTGAATAAATGGCAAGCTCTGTGTTACAAAAAATCTACTTTGGTATGCGTTGAATGCTGCCACGGTGGCTAAATAGGCGGCTGTACAAGCGATTCAAAATGGCGCCCAAAATAAGGCTGATGAGAAACAATAAGCACAGTACAGACCAGGAAGCTGACTGGACCCCTAACAACTCATAAAGTATTGATTTATCCTCTAAGAGCAGGAAAGTGTGCACAGCAAACTTCAGTACTAATAAAGGCTGATGAAACCATGTAGTATGATGGCAAGAGACAGTATTAAACAAGTGTTTGCATTGAATGTAAGACAATTATCATTGTATAGTCTATCACAGCATTAGAAAGGCCATGTACACCCCAAGTACTTACACAACAGCAGTGTGAAGTGATGTTGGAGCTGCCTATAGTTCATGTGAGCTTAGGAACAGGTTGCTGCATCATCATTGTGCATCCTTTTCTTCAGCGACCTGAAGTGAAATGCCCCAAAGTGAGTTTGGAAAGAGGCAAAAAGGGATGGTACAGGCATGTACGCCCTCCCGTTCACAATCAAGCATCTTTAACTTCTCCATATACCTCCTCTCTGTACACTAATAGAGGATAGAAGGAATAGCAGGAAAAAGGAACATCAATCAGGGCCTTAGTCCCCAAAACGACATAAAAAAACTAACAGCACTGAGGGGTTCATTATCTGAATTACCGCAGTTTCATACCACACAACTCACAAGGTCTACATAACATTCACACAGGTGACAAGGTGCTGATCACGTCATAAGGTACACTAAAAGAAAGTCACATTAAGATGTAAGCCTATAGTAAAATGCCATAGCAGTGCAGTGACAACTAGACAGATATCTGGCGTCAACTCACAGGTTCATTCAACAGGGCAGACCAAGAAGCACCAACAGATACCACAAAGTTGTCAGTGACACTACTCCAGCCATGATAGTACTATACAGTGGAACTACTTCATCATAGTGGGCCAGGACCATCCTAGTACGCTCATTTGTGAGCCAACTAGACTAACAACAGATTACCCCTGAACAGACTATTCTTGAACAAACTACCCTACCACACAGATACATAAGTCATCCGAGACAAGTAAAACATTAACCTGACAAAGCAAAAATAAACACCAGAGTTACAGAAACAGAAGACAAAATCAGCAACATAGAAGACTTCAAAACAAAAGCAAAATAAGACATCACTCATTTAATGTCTAAATTTACAAAAATAAATATCAGAAACAGAAGACCACAATAGGAGAGGACATCTCTGCTGATTCAGAATCACAGAAGGGGCAGAGGATAGCACAGGATCATGTGCTACATTTTTAGAAACATGGTTACCAGAAGCTACAGGGATTTGTTTTAACAAAGACCTAGAAATGGAAAGAGCGCATAGAGTTCCCACTTTCAAATGCTCACACTCAGACAGACCCTGGCCAATTGCATGCAACCAACATGTAGACTAGACCGTGGACAAATTGAGGAAGAGCAAATCCACAACCTATGTCTCACAAGACTTTAATAAAAACACGATGGAAAAAAGAAAAAGCTTTCTCACACTGCGCCCAAGATTGCGCAACAAGAACACCATGTTGTCCTTTGTTGGTCCTACAAAATTCAGGATAAAGCAAAATAGAGCAACTCATATCTTCAATGACCACAAAGATCTGCAGAGATTCTTAAATGAGAAAGAGGAAGCAGAAATGAACACTTCACTGCCAAAAACTACACCAGACACACAAAAAAGTTGATATATCAGGTTTGGTAACCCAACCTGTTTGAATTATTTACATAACTAGATGTTTCTACAAAGTATATTCTCGTCTCTAGTATTCCAGTCAACTACACCTTTGTGGCTGAGTCACTGCCACTGATGAAATAGAGAGAATTACTTATTGATTTATTCGTTGGTATCTAAATGTTGGTATCAAAGTTACTGCTAAACCTACCAGCTATGATCCTTAAGGTATTGCAGTGAACATGCACTGCTTGGCAAGAAGCTAGTAGCCAATCTGTCAATTAATTAATTGTTTGTAAGTCATATATTAGGCATGCCATAGGGACAAATTGATAATGACACTTCTATTAACTACTAAAAATGGAAACATGCCTAGTCACGACCACTAACATGGTGATAAACAAGAGAGTGAAGCACCTATCATTGCCCTAGGTGAAACAGCAGCTCGAGTTGAGAGTATAGTAGCGCACAACTTAACACCCACCCACACACTTCTAAGGACATACAAAAACTCACACCTGTCTCGTGATCATGACAACTTACGCCTTAAACCAGTATGTACACAATTAACGGACAACTTCTCTGTCATAGATCGACCTACACATCAATGCAATTTCGCATTGGAGGCATAACCCGCACTACACCCTGTAAGTGAGCTGACACGTATGCATACCAACTAAAGGGTCACATACTTATATACAATCGTATAAGCAATGGCTAACAACCCTACCTACAACTTCACTACCAATCTCGGAGTAGGCTGCATTCTCCTGATCGCCGATGAATGGGTGGGAGGCTTGTAGGCTTAGAATGACTACATGGTTTGCTTTACAGTTTCTTGCTTTTGTAATTGTTTGTTTTTTACTTTTATTTGCAAAATCCAATTGTTCCACAAAATCGTGACTGCTCGCACATCAGTTACAAACTTACAAGAGGGATCTAACATTAACACAAAACTTATTACACAAAGGGGTAGGAGGGATAAAAAGATAACAAAAGAGAATGGTACAACAGGTATGCTACCACTACTAACTTGGTGGACAAATGAACAACTGATCAACATCACATCAGGACACCATATGAAAACAACGCTTAGCCATGTTGCATAAACCTCTAGTGCTAAAAGTCATTTCACTAAACACCAAAGGCTTAAACCGCCCAGTAGAGAGAGAGAAAACACTGGACTATACATGCACATTTAAATGAGACACAATTCTCTTACAAGAATGCAAACTTAATCAACAATTCTCTCAGACAGAGTGGTTACACAGAAATCACTTTCTCTCTAGGGGAAAATAAACGGGTGATTACCTTGACCTCCCATGTCTCCAAAATCAATATGCTATCATCCAAAATAGATACAGAATGGAGATGGATAATATCCAAAATGTCCAAACACAAGGTTAATTTCTATGTCATGAATGTAGATGATCCAGATGTAAAATGCCAAGACTTATTGACCAAATTTACGCAAGCCCTTACAGCCATTCCCAAAGACTCCTTAATCATACTATCAGGAGACTTCAACCTGCCTTTAGACCTCATTGTTGATAGGGACTCAATGTGCAAATACAGACCCCCGAACTCACATAAACTCCTAAAACAACGTTGAACTAAACTTAACTTAAAAGATTAATGGAGACTGCAACTCCCCTCAGAAAGGATTATACATTCCTCTGCCCCCGCTCATTCAAGGTACTCACATATCGAAAACATATTGATCTCAGGTGACAATTTACACAATGTCACCCAAACAACCAAAGAACCGAGACTGGTTTCCAACCATTCTTGTATAACCCTGGAACTATCAGGCTTTAAAATGTTATCGTCCCCCTAAACATATTGAGTACATAAGATGCGCAATAAGAAACTTCCTTAATGTCAATCCCAAATCTAACTGTTCCCCTTTACCTAGGTAGGAGCCCCTAAAAGCAACAAGTAGAGGCTTACTGATACAAAATGAACAAAGAAACAAATGCTAAACAGTTAGCCTGTGAGAAAGAAGAAAAAATGCTGGAACATCAGCATATTCGCTCCAAAAGCAAAACCTGCCTCGAATCCTTCTCAACAATCTGAATGTAACCAAATCCTAAGTAAGGAGGCGGAAATATGGATAAACAAACAAAAGAGCCTAAGGCTCTGTGAAGCCAGTATGGCAGGAAACATGCTGGCAGCCTATCTAAATATAAGTTGAAAAAAACAATATCCCAGCAATTCAAGACAAATCTAGCAAGACTCTAGTAAACCCAGAAAAAATCTCAAACACCTTAAAGGAATTTTATGAAGCCCTATACTCCCCAAACATGGAAATTTCTCATCATGAATGTGATCTACACTTAAAGCAATCTGACACCCCCTTCACTCATTGAGGAGAAGAAAAAGGAATTTAATTCTCCCCTCTCTAAGCAAGAAATTAAGAAAGTAATTAACAACCTGAAAACAGGTAAAGCTCCAGGGCCGGACGGCTTCTCAGCAATGTTTTACAAATAAATTGGAGACCTGATCAATGAGCCCCTACTCAAGATGTTCATACAATTTGCCGAAAAAAGTACTGTATTGAGCACTGAGACCATAACTGTGGTCCCTACCAAAAGATGGGAAAGACCCCTTACTGACCAAGAACCACTGACCAATATCATTGATCAATATCGACTGAAAGATTTATGACAAGATACTCACAAACACCAACCGCTGAGGCTCAAACACTCCTCTCAAGAGAGCTTTTAAAAAATCGGCTTTCTAGTGACAACAACAGACTACTTTGCCATGTGATAGTCAACGCTCAAACATTAACAACATCAACAATTGCTATCACATTAGATGCTGAAAAGGCGTTTGATAATGTGAGCTGAAAGTACCTGGCTGCAGTACTATGGGAATATAACCTTGGCTCAACGTATATCAAAATGGTCCTGGCACTATATACAAACCCCACCGCAAGAGTCCGGGTAGGTGGATTGCTTTTACAAACCTTCCCATTGAGCCAACATACATGACAAGGATGCCCACTTTCTCCCTCTCTATTTCTCCTGGCGCTGGAACCTCTTCTTTCAAATATCAGGCACAATATTGATATCACAGGAGATAAATTCGGCAAAACGACGGCCAAAGTAGCCGCTTCTGCAGATGATATTTTGATAATAACGTAAGAAGCAAATCATACTGTTCCCTAAATAATGAAATCCATATCTAATTTTGTCAAAGCTTCTTGTCCAAAGGACACCCAGTTGCACCCCTGAAATATGCATGGGTGCACATGTGGCGCATATATATGCCCTAAGGGCATGTATGTGCGTCACATGTGAGTGAAGTAGTGTGGCTCACCGGTTAGAGGCGGTAGACCCGAGAGCAGAGGACGGCCCGGGACCAGGGTTCGATTCCCGGTGCGGCAGGTTTCTGGACCAGGGTCAGCGGACTCGATAATTCTCTCGCCTCGGTGCCCACTCTGATCAGCGATCACACTCGGCAACTCTGGGCATTAGCTTGCCTCATCTTCACTAACGGCCCCACCAGACCGCCGGGGATGCCTGGTCTCACCCTGGAGATACCCATTTAGGGACCATCTCTCAGGGAAGCCAGGAAGGGTTTCGCAGCGGTCGAAGCGCCATGGGACCCTACGGGTAAGTAGTGCGCTATATAAATGCCTATACATACATACATACATACATACATAACAGCACCAGGGCAGTGTTCCTAACAGAGCAGGTACATCTGAGGCAGCACATGAGAGGGGTCAAATGCATCAACAGTCCATGGCAAGGCAGAGAGCAGTACATCTGAGGCAGCACATGAGAGGGGTTAAGTGCATCAACAGTCCATGGAAAAGAGTAGGTACATTAGAGGCAGCACATGAGAGGGGTTAAGTGCATCAACAGTCCATGGCACAGAGCAGGTACATCAGAGGCAGCACATGAGAGGGCACAATACAGTATCATAACAGCAACAGGGCAATGTTCCTAACAGAACAGGTACATCTGAGGCAGCACAAGGACATGTGTCAAGCTCCCCGTCCCATGGACATTAATAATGCAAGGGTGTTTACAATGGACTATCTACACACCAAGTGCAATGACATGTGAGTGATGGGAACTACACCTCACAACACAGAATCTGGTGGACTGCTTGACCTAGTAACCTCGGACACAGTGGCGGGATCTGATACCGGATTGGAAGATACAGCCATAGCTCTAGTGACTGACACATGAGCCATAGACCCAGACACACTGCCAGCACCAGAAACAGGAGTGTGAGACACAGCCACAGCTCTAGTGACTGACACATGAGCCATAGACCCAGACACACTGCCAGCACCAGATACAGGAGTGTGAGACACAGCAACAGCTCTAGTGACTGACACATGAGCCATAGACCCACATACAAGAGTGTGAGACACAGCCACAGCTCTAGTGACTGACACATGAGACATAGACCCAGACACACTGCCAGGACATGTCCCTGTACAGTGACAAACAAATACCATGCCAGCATCTGTGACATGAGAGTGGCGGACACACACATTGGCAGTACCTGAAACAGGAGAGGGCACAACTGACACAGTGCTACTACATGAGGCATGACAGCGAACAACAGACACAGTGCCGCTATCTGACACATGAGAGTGAACTGCAGCTGACCCACTAGGACCACTGAAATGATGAGCCACAGGGCTGTATGGTCCAGGAGGCAGGTTGGCTCTGGGAGCTGGGGACAGCTGTACTGGAGCGACATTGGGGTGGGAAAGTGTCACTGGTGTGTGTCTCTGTTTCTTTGGGATATGGAAGGGCACACTGGACATGACTGGACTGGTAAGTGGTGTGGCCTCATCAGAAACATCCCCCATCAAAGGTGGATCATGTGCTTGTGGGGGTCTGCTCTCTGGGGACCTGCTGGACCCTGCTTGACGTTTGCTGTGGCCCTGCCTTCTGCCCTCTGCATCATGTGTAATTGGGGATGCAACAACAGTGTACTCCTTCCTCTGCTTCAGCGGGGTGTGGATGGGAGTAGAGGTATGGGGGGACTCCACCGCTGACACATGTGTTTTACGTTCCTTCACCAACATCAGCCTCAGGGGACGCAGGGGTGATGTATGCCTGTCCTTGGTGGAGCTCCTATCCATGGGAGAACCCTTGGCCCTGGGAGGTGCCTTGGCCGTAGGAGGTGTCCTGTCTCTGGAATGTGCCTGATCCGTGGCAGATGCCCTGTCCCTGGGAGTTGGCTTGTCCTTTGTAGTGTCCCTGTCCATTGTAGTGTCCCTTTCCTTTGTAGTGTCCTTGTCCTTGGGAGTGTCCCTGGCCTTGGGAGGTGCCCTTTCCTTTGTAGTGTCCTTGTCCTTGGGAGTGTCCCTGGCCTTGGGAGGTGCCCTTTCCTTTGCAGTGTCCTTGTCCTTGGGAGTGTCCCTGGCCTTGGGAGGTGCCCTTTCCTTTACAGCGTCCTTGTCCTTGGGAGTGTCCCTGGCCTTGGGAGGTGCCCTTTCCTTTGCAGTGTCCTTGTCCTTGGGAATGTACCTGGCCTTGGGAGGTGCCCTTTCCTTTGCAGTGTCCTTGTCCTTGGGAGTGTCCCTGGCCTTGGGAGGTGCCCTTTTCTTTGCAGTGTCCTTGTCCTTGGGAGTGCCACTGGCCTTGGGAGGTGCCCTTTCCTTTTCAGTGTCCTTGGGAGTGTCCCTGGCCTTGGGAGGTGCCCTTTCCTTTGCAGTGTCCTTGTCCTTGGGAGTGTCCCTGTCCTTGGGAGGTGCCCTTTCCTTTGTAGTGTCCTTGTCCTTGGGAGTGTCCCTGGCCTTGGGAGTACCTTTTGAGGGGGATGCCTGTGTTACATGTGACTCCCTGTCCCCCAACACCCCTTGAGGATCCTGTGTGTCAACTCCAGGGTAGCTGATGTTGAGTTCTGTGAAAGATTTCCCTGTCCTAGGAAATGGTGTCTGTGCCCTCCGTGCCCTGCCTTGCTGCCTGTGGCTGCTTCTAGTGCAATACCCCGAAAATAGACCTGGTCAGAAATGTCACTCTCCGCTGAGACCTCAAGTGGTGTGGATGGGGAACTGAAGTAGAACCTTGTCCATGCGACTGTTGAATGGCTGCAGACACTGTGTTGGATAATGACTGAACTGTTCTGTGGAGACCAGCAACATCGCCATGCATCCCCTCCATGAATGCTACCACCTGCCCCAACTTCCTATCGTGGTCTAGGAATGCATTGATCATGTTGGTCTGCCCTACACACAGCTGTCGCAGCAGATCAACCGCCTCAGCACAAAGGGCACTTTGTGTCACAGGGGCAGGGGCAGGGGCAGCCGTGCCTGCACCGAAGGCCACTCTGCTCCCCCTACTCTGGCCAGCACGAGCAGTACTTGTTGCAGTTGATGGCAGTGTGGGCCAGATGTATGAAGTTACAACGCATACTTTTACAACGCCTACCTTTACAACGCATTTTTTACACCGCAACATCCATTACAACGCATACCATTACAACACATGCCATTACAATGAATTCTTTGAAACTACCTTTACAACGCATTCCACTACAACGCATACTACATTTACAATGCATACCATTACAACGCATAACATTACATTGCATGTAAGGTAAGTGTTGGATAGTGTAGGGGTTAAAATTACTATTCTAACTTCATGGGGTGCAACAGTAGGGTAAGTGTTGGATAGTGTAGGGGTTAAAATCACTGTTCTAACTCCAGGGAGTGGAACAGTAGGGTACGTATTGGATAGTGTAGGGGTAAAAATTACTATTCTAACTCCAGGGGGTGCAACAGTAGGTTAAGTGTTGGATAGTGTAAGGGTACTATGCGTTGTAATGGTATGTGTTGTAATGCCTGCGTTGTAATGACATGTGTTGTAGTGGTGTGCGTTGTAGTGTCATGTGTTATAATGGTTGCGTTGTAAATGCATGCGTTGTAATGGATGTTGCGTTGTAAAAGTTTTGTTGTAATGGTAGTGCGTTGTAAAAGTTGCGTTGTAAAGGTTGTTTCCCGTGTGGGCCCTGTGTGCTGTGTACCGACTGAAGGTGTAGATTGCCCACTCCCTGTGTCTACCAACAGTGCTGTCTCACCAACACTGTCTGAAGATGAGGACTATGGTGTCTCCACATGTGAGTCCTCAGGGACAGTTCTGTCCCCCTCTCCGGGGCTGCTCTCTTCAGTCTCAGTCTGCGTGTGTGTGATCTCGGATCCGGATGCATTGCCACCACTGAGCTCTGTCGTTTGTGGGTCAGTGCCCTCGGCCAAAGCTGAAAGAGAGAGAAAAGAGGTATACCAAGGTATACCAAAGTGCCACACTCACGTACTGTAAGTTACAAAATCAAAACTTCCTTGACTGCTGACCAACATGTAGCACCCATCCTGCACACGAACCACCCCTACCAGGCATCCTCATGTCAAAGAACCGGGGGTGCCTGTGAAACATGTACATCAAACAAACAAGGCAAGTGCATGCAGACCACCACACATGTGATACCATGGGAACACAGACCTCAACGGCATGTCCTGGGACCCTGCACTACAATGCAACTGGTATGTCCACCTGGCTGTCATGGATGCTAACGCTCACTCCGCTAATGGCACCAACATGCAATTGAAGCACAACATACACACCACAGATGTCACTACTGTGTCTGAGCAGCAATACATGCATGCACTCACAAGTCACAAACACATTCAGTGTGCTTACCGCTAGTTTGCTGCTGCTCCCCTCTCAACCGGGCGGACAGGTCAGGATGCGTCACAGCAATGATACGGAGCATTAGAGGGGTCATGGTGCGTCGTGCAAGCCGGGATGATCTTGGAATCAGCTCCAGTGTCATCTCCACACATTCTTGCTGAGCCTGGAGATATCGTCCCAGCGCTTGTGGCAGTGTGTGTGTCGTCTATTGCGCACCCCCACTGCCCGTACATCACATGCTATGGTCCTCCACACGGCCTTGCGAAGGGGCAGCTTGACCTACCATGATGGGAGACAAGAGGGGAAAGTCAGTGGACATTTGGCCATTCACACAGATAGGAGCAACACGTATCTTTCAGCAGCCATGCACAGTACAGCACATGTGAAGGTCCCACAGCACACCGCCAAGATTGCAGAAGCCAGGAGTCAGTGACCACCTCAGGCACACCAACATGTCCCTCAATGCACTTACCACCTGTCCGGGGGCACTGTAGAGCCGTTCATAGTGGTGGAGCGCACCGTCCACAAGGACGTCCAGCTCTGCTGCGGTGAAGAGATGAAATCGGATCTCTCGCACTCTCGGCATGGCAGGGTCCAGGACTGTGGCACAACAGCAGCAGTTGGTGGATTGCTCAGCAGCAGCCGGTAGAGGTGATGGGTGCAGGCAGCAGTTGGTGGATTGCTCAGCAGCAGCAGGTAGAGGTGATGGGTGCAGGCAGCAGTTGGTGGATTGCTCAGCAGCAGCAGGTAGAGGTGATGGGTGCAGGCAGAAGTTGGTGGATTGCTCAGCAGCAGCAGGTAGAGGTGATGGGTGCAGGCAGCAGTTGGTGGATTGCTCAGCAGCAGCAGGTAGAGATGATGAGTGCAAGCAGCAGTGGATGTGTGCTGCAGAAATTCATACATCTATAGGGCCCTGAGCTGATATCAGTGGCACACGTCTGCAGCAATTGATTTTCCCGGGATGCCTCATTCAAAATGAGCCAATGACTGGCCCTGCTGTGGTGGTGCGCGGCTTCCGCTATTTTTGAAATCGCTTACGCGCCCCGCGTTACCTGTTTCCATTAGCTACATGTGCAAGGACCGTAATGGTCACACACAGGCAACCGCATGTGCACGCTACCGCAATGGTGCATCATTTGAAATTCAACACTCACTGGTGTCGCAATGGCGAAGCACGCATTCCGTGGGGGCAGGGCAGGCTAACACATACATTTGATTGTGCAAGTGGGAATGGCAGTTGGTACCCCCCCTTTCAGTCACATTGCAGCGCCCACCGCTTACCGCCGGGCCTGGCTGGTCACCCACCGCCGGGCCTGGCCGGTCACCCACCGCCCGCACCCGGCGGTAGGTAACCGGCCAGGCCCGGCGGTGGGTGACCGGCCAAGGCCATCCATGCCAGGCTAACATCAATACACAGGTCGGTCACCCACCGCCTGCACCCAGCGGTGGGTGACCGCCTGCACCCAGCAGTCACCCACTGCACACACCCGGTGGTCACCTACCGCCCACACCCAGCAGTGGGTGACCGGCCAGTGCCATCCATGCCAGGCTAACATCAATACACAGGTTGGTCACCCACCGCCCGCAACCAGCGGTCACCCACTGCCCGCACCCGGCGGTCACCCACCACCCACACCCGGCGGTGGGTGACCGCCCGCACCCAGCGGTCTGCGGTGGGTGCTGCTATGTGACTGAAAAGGGGGATACCAATTGGCATTTCAACTTGTACATTCAAATATATGTGTTAGCCTGCCCCGCCCGCGCGGAATGCGTGCTCCGCCATTGCGATGCCAGTGAGTGATGATTTTCAAAAGATGCACCGTCGTGTAGTACGCACATGCGGTTTGCGGGGTGTGACCGTGATGGTTCTTGACCATGCAGCAAATGTTATGCACTATTGCAGTATCAAGAATTATATTCTGTGTTGGGGGAAGGCGTACCTGGATGGCGTGTGGACACACACTGCATGTCTCCGCACACATGTAATGTTCATACTTGTACATGTGTGTCAGGACATGTCCGGAATGTGTCAAGAATCATTATGTCATGTTAATGGCCTGTGTACACGTGTCTCATTTATGTCCATTACTTACATGTGTGGTCATACTATTGACCTTGCCAGTGGTTAACGAAGGCCAGTGATGTGAGCCCAAGTTGCAGCAGATGTGCATGGCTATGTGTTGACGTCTTGGTTTTGAGGTCACACGTTTCTATTGGTACACATCTACACAGTACATCAAGGCTGTGTACCCACATTCTGAAGCTGTCGTGAGTGTGTGGTTTGTGTGTGCAAGTAGCATTGATGGGGGTATACATGCATACTGTGTATGCGTATGTGTGTCGCCTTTTGTATGCCCATGCCTGTGATGTGAGGATGCAGAGCATTGTAGGTGGGGTCATGGGTGCATGATGACAAGGAGGGTGTTGTCCATGTTCGTGTTTTGTGTGCACGTCCATGTGTGTCTGTGGGGACGCTTGTCCACACTTGGGCACTCAGTCATGTGATATTGGCTGTTCTTTCAACATGTGTGCACGTAACATTGGACATGTTTGCACACAGGATGTTATTTGTGGGTGAACATTGTGTGTGTAGTCAGCTGTAGTGCCTTATATTTCGGTCACGTCACACATACAATCAGTGTCTGCAACATGTATTATTTGTATTATGTTGGTCAAGATGTGATAGTGTGGCACAGCTGTGCGCTGTTGGTCAATTGACATCTGCTCCCATCTACTCCCACACAGGAGGGCTCCAAATATGCATTGAACATACACTGTGCTGGAGGACATGGTTGAAGAGGAGGTAATCCACAAATTCCGGCTTGACAGACGGAGATTGCAGGACCTTGTAGCCCAATTGTCACCACATCTGCAGCCACGCAGGCTATATCCAGGAGCAATTACACCCACAGCAAAGGTGATGGCGGCACTTCACTTCTTCCCAACATGCATTTTCCAGTACACAGTTGGTCATGCCGGGGGGATGTCCCAGTCCATGTTCAGCATGGTACTGCGGGATGTGCTGGATGCCATGATGCGTTACAAGGATGATTACATCCATTTTCCACGTCAGGCAGAGCTGGCTGCAGTGAAAGGTGGCTTCTATGCCCTGGGCCAGATCCCACACGTCGTGGGTTCCATTGATGGCACACATATTGGTCTGATTCCACCCCAGGCCCGTGAACCCGTCTATCGCAATCGGAAGCACTACCATTCTATCAATGTGCAAGTGGTGTGCCTGGCTGACAACATCATCTCCCATGTGTGTACAAGATTTCCAGCGTCCGCACATGACTCCCACATCTTGCGGAGCAGCATTGTCCCCCAACTGATGGCTAATCTGCATCAAGAACGTGCGTGGCTTGTAGGTGAGTGTGCTGTGATGACTACTGTGTTGTAAGTGTGCCATGCTGTTCCCACCAATCCTGGTAATGATGTATGTGTCTGTCATCCCCCCACCTAGGCGACTTGGCGTACCCAAACTGATATCGGCTGCGAGCCCCCTACGGAATCCTACTACCCCAGGTGAAATGCGCTATAATGAGGCCCATGGGAGGACACGTTGGGTGGTGGAACGTACATTTGGACTGCTGAAGTCTAGGTTTCGCTGCCTTGATAAAACCAGAGGGGCCCTGTCATACTCACCCGGCAAAGTATGCAAAATCGTGATTGCCTGCTGCATGCTCCACAACCTGGCCTTACGCAATAATATTGTACTGATCATGGACCCTGCACACCAACAGGTTGCTCCGCCTCCCATACCACCCATGTCCAGTGATGAGGAGAGTGGGGAGGAAGAAGGTGTGGACCAGAGGCGTCAGCTCATTGCTCGCTACTTTCCTTGAATGTGAGTAACTACCTCTTGTGCTGGTGTTCAAAGCATGATGTATGTTTGCTGGTGATGTGTGGATGTGGTGTGTGAATGCTGCCTGTTCTGGTATGTTCTGTTTGCAAATGGGTGTGGGAGATGGTGTACATGCAATGCTCCCTGATGTGTGTCCTGTGATCCGCTTAATTAGTGATGAGTGTGGTTTGTGGGATGTTGCAGTACGGTGTTGTGTGATGGGTGTGATTCAGTTTCCTGACCTGTGCTTGTTGTTCTCTCATTATCCCTAGGTCACTCCCACAGAGGCATGATTCTCAAGAACATTGATCCCTGCACCTGGTAATGGCAACTACTAAGACAAACCTGTGTTTAAAACATGGAGGTCACACAGCATTGAGTGTTTACGTGGTGTTTATTTACAGGGTGTGGATTACTGTTTGTACATATTTACAAATAGGTGTTGGGGGAAGTGAGAGTTGAAGGTCATGTCAGATGAAAACACCGTGGGGACACCACATTGTGTGATGTACACCTAGTCCAACAGACGTGTGCCAATGCTTGGCATTGTGGGGCAAGATAGTTCGCAGAGTGAATGCCAGGCTCAAGGAAGGGTCAAGTCAGTGGCGGCCCCTCTTCGAGCGAGTGGATGGTGCATTGCCACTGCTCTCAGCTAGATCCAGCCTCGGACGGCCCCTCCATTTTGGAGCCGGAGCAGGACCAACTCTGGGGGCAGGTTGTTCAGTGACGACATCCCTGTCAGTGACTTTTAGGTGATGGTGGTGGTGGTGTTGGTGCCCTGTCCCGCTGGCCACTTGGGGGAGGGGGAGGTGGTGTTGGTGCCCTGTCCTGCAGGCCACTTGGGGGAGGGGGAGGTGGTGTGGCGCGGGATAACCACTCCCTCCAAAGAGCTGTTTGCTGCCCCATGAGGTCAACAATTTGTCCCATTCGGGTGTCCATGGACCGCAACAGCTGGCAGGTCTGTAGCGAGTCTTGGTGTGCCCGATCCACCTGTGCCTGCGACCGCTCGTAGGAGGCTTCCACTCTGGCAATGGCATCCAGGGTCTCGGTCCCAGGATAGGCTGGGTGTTGTTCCTGACCTCGCCTTGCACCTGCACTCCTGTTTGTGACCTGTGGCTTCACCTGTGTCCTCCCCCATCCACTCTCCCTGCTAGCCTGAGATGTCGATGGCCCATCATCGGCCGATGGGTCAGGCAAGGTGGCAAAGGCAGGAGTGGTGGTGGTGGTGGTGGTGGTAGCTGCACAGCTCACAATGGCAGGTGTTGGTGTTGTGACACTGGCTAAGGTGGTGGAGGCAGGGATGTCCTGGGACTCTGATGGCCCTGGGAGTGTGCTTGGGCCAGCATCGTCCTCTGCACCTGAGGTGTCCATGGAATCTTCACCAGAGAGACCTGGCTGTGGGGGGGGGGCAACTGGTGCTGGCGGTTGCTGGTTTCGCCTGTCAAGTTGCGATCACCTGAGGGACAAGAATTTAACAATCAATGCTGTGGACATGACAGGTTTGTTGTAGTTACATTACAAATTACTATGGAATCAGGACATGGTTGTTGGTGTCATCATGTTGGTGTGGTAGACAGTACTGGGCATTATGGTGGTGTGGAGGTGGGGAGACAATACTTGGATACGTGTGGTCCGGTCCTGCTATTGGATGGTGCCCCTGTGAAGATGGCTACCTACCTGTAGGTTTGAAGGAGGAGATGCACTGGTCAGCAAATGGTGGGCGGACTCCATTTTGCTCTGGGATGGGACATGGGGCTTGTTGGGATTTGTAGTGCTGGACCCACAGCCCCCCACCCACCCCCACCCTCCCTGTAGACATGGAAGCCTGTTGGGAGTTGTAGTGCATTAGGCACATCCAATGTAATACAAGGAGCTTGTTTATATCATTAGACCACACTGATGGTATACCACTCTGGTGCTGATCATGGAAAACTAATATGTTCAAGTGGTGTGCTATAGTTGTGAGTGGACTGAGGAGCAGAAGATATTATTTTGGTTTTTGACATTACAAATGAGAAGTATTTTGACAATATCTAAAACTGTGTGTGTTGAACATAGCAAAGGTGTATATTTATAATGTTTGATTGTATTGAACCCACCGTAGTAGCGGCTCTTATACGTGGCAAACCATTGGTGTATGTTACACGTGGGCGGGGGGACCCTGTGCTGTGCGGGAGCAGGCCCGGTGCGCCGATGGACTGTGGTAAATAAAACACACCACACACGCCTTGGCTGCTACGTGCGAACTGTCTAGCGCAGCCCACCCACCTTTATTTAATTACGCGCTCCGCTTTCCGGCGTGAGTGCGGGCTGTTCACTTCCGGCATGTGCGCTGGCAACAAAGGCTGGCACACTAACCATTACATCCCATCCCAAGACAGCTCTCGACCGGCTCCCAAGTGTCTCATGATTCACTTACTTGGCAGGCAAAGTCCCTCAGGCGAGTAATCGGCTAAGGGTTGTCCCTCAGGGCATACCTGTGCTGACCTCAGTTGGATCTGAGTTCGGAGACCAGCACGCTGGACGAGTGGCCCGCCGCTGGGAGCTCTTGAGCCTCGGGTGATGGGGCTGGCTCTAGTTGGCCTTCCCCTGCCGCTTGGGGCTCCGAGTAGCTGTCGCTTGGTTCTTCATGATTGTCGGTCCCTTTGGCAAAGTGGGTGAGGTTGGTCACTTGCTTTAACCATGAGATTTTGCGGGTCACAGTCTCACCGTTCTTTTCAACTGTCACCATGGTCCCCTTCACGTGGATGACAGTCCAGTATCCATGCTCATAACGAGTACGGAACTTCCCTCCGGGTCTCTAGTACTTTATGATCACAGTGTCCCCACGGTGCAATTTGGGGAACACTGCTCTCCTGGCCTTGCTGGCTACGTTGTTCCGCTTTTCCCTTCTCCTAAGGGTGCCATCTTCATTGAATGGAGGGGGTGTCCACCCCGGTGCAGTAGGGAGGCCATTGTGGAGGGTGCCATTGAACATTATCACCAAGGGTGCTTGATGTAAGGAGCTCTGAGGGGTGCTCCTGTATTCTCTCCGGAACTTCTGCAGGGGCTGCACCGGATCGGTGTGTTCAGCTATTGCGATCCGAATAGTTCTGTTAATGGTCCTCATAAGTCTTTCAATCTTGCCATTGGCCTGAAGCTTTACTGGTATAGGCCAAGGCAGCCCATCGTCCGGTCTCTTGCTCTTGTGTTAGGACAGCCCGAGCCCTACGGGGCTGGGGTTCACAAGTATCTCTGATCTCTTGGAGGGGTTGAAGTACACCAACATGTTGTGGTCGAGGAGAGCACTCTTGAGTGCTTGGAAAGCAGCTTCTTCTGCTTGACCCCATTACCACAGGGCATCAGCGCGGGTGAAGTTTCGGAGAGGTTCCACGATGGTGGCCAGAGCTTGGATGAAATGGCCGCAATAGGTGGCCATCCCGAGGAAGCTGTGGACCTCCGCTACTGTTAGCAGTGCTGATGCATTCTTGATGGCCTGAGATTTGCGGAGGTCAACCTGGATTCCCTCCTGCATGAAGGTGTAACCAAAGAAGTCTATCCGTTGCTGAAATAACAGACATTTTCTCTGCAGGGTAACCCCGTGGTCCTGGAGTCTTTTCAGCGTGGCTCTCCCATGCCGGTAGTGTTCTTCAGCTGTCTGGGAGAGGATGAGTATATTGTCAGTCACGTTTAATATGCCAGGTAACCCAAAGAAGATTTCTTTGACGGCGTTTTGGAAGATTTTGTCCGCCGAGGATATTCCAAAATTGAGGTGTTTATACCTTCTGAGTCACAGGTGCGTGCTGAAGGTGGTTATATACCTGCTTTCCTTTGCAAGCTCTAGTTGATGGTGCCTGGCATTCAGATCCAGCTTCGAAAACCTCTGGATCCATTCAGGTCAGCTACTATATTTTCCATGGTTGGTGTTATATGACTTTCACGCCGAATGGCCTTATTGGGGAGGCGCATGTCAATTTTACCCGCTGGCGGGGCTTTTCGGCGATCACCCTGAAGGACACCCATGGCGTAGGTCCTGAGACCTTTTCTATGACCCCTTTATCTTCTAGCTTCTGTAGTTCTTCCTCCACAAGTGGTCGGAGGTGGAAGGGGATCCTCCTGTGTCTCAGTGCCGTTGGTGCAACCGCTGGATCTATGTGCAGTTTGATTGGAGCTTTCTTTATCCACCCAATCCCCTTGAATACGTTTTCAAATTGGTTGAGCAGTTCTTTGGTCTGGTCAACCTGCACGCTCCTGGCGAATGTCACCAGCCTTAGGTCTTCTGCTGCATGACTTCTAAGAAGGGTGTCCGCCTCCTGGTTAATGATGTGGATGTCCACTGTGATTTGGGTGTCTTCAGACCACACTGGTACGGTCATTTTGCCTCAGAGGGGTAACGGTGAATTGCTCCCAGATCTTTGATGGCCGTAGTTCAGGCTTAGGCTTCAGTTTGTTGTATTGTTGGATCCCCATAATGGTGACCGATGCCCCAGTGTCGATCACTGCGCTGACTTCTTACCCAGCGATGTGCACTGTGCATCGGGGCAGGGAACGCCTTTGTCTTTTCAGAGCTTGGGTGAACGAGATGAGGTATGTCTCTCCTTAATCGTCAGATGAGGATTCCTCTTCTTGATAGAGGGTTTGTTCTTCCTTCTTTCCCCCTGGTGGAGAAGACAGCGAGATGATTGATAGCTGGCGGACCATTTTCCTCCCAGGTTTGAGGCGTCTTCCTTCATTCCGTTGTACCTTTTTCCTGCACACTGAGGCAAAATGGTTGGCAATACCACAGTTGGTGCATGTCTTCCCTTGGGTTGAGCATGACTGTGGGGGGTGTTCTTCGTATCCACAATATTCACATTGACCTTTCGGGTTTGGCGGTGGGCGATCTCTCGATTTGTAGGCCCTGTCCCGTGTCCTGACAGCGTCAGCTCGCTCTGTTTTGATGGTTTATTTATTTATTTATGTATACTGGATTTATAATGCGCATGGCTTCGCCAGCAACGAGGTGTCCCAGCGCAACCAGAGACCAGAGGGGAGTAGGGGGATACAACAAGCATCCTTTGTTAAATGGCAGGGAACAACCATGTATTTACAGACTTCCGAAACGTCAAAAGATTGGATATGACTCGGATGTCCGCTGGGTGGGAATTCCAAAGTTTGGCCGCCAAAAGGCCAAACGAACGGCCCCCCGCCCTAGCTTTTCTTACTCGAGTGACACAAACCAGCCCGTAGTTGGTGGATCTCAGAGCACGCCTGGGCAAATAGGGCTTCAATAAACCCGAGAGCCCGATAGGGGCTTGGTGCATCAGGATTTTGTGCGCGATGCACAGCACCTTAAAGTGAATGCGTGCTTCGATGGGCATCCAGTGCAACTTAAAGAGCACATGAGCCACCGACTGCGATCTAGGCTGCGCTACTAGCATACGTGCTGCCGCATTCTGGACTCTCTGGAGGCGTTTAATATTCGCTCTATTGGTGCCCAGATATAAAGCGTTAACATAATCAAGCCTCGCAATTATGGAGGCTTGCAGGATGGTTTGGCGCACTCCGGGTGGAAAAAAACCAAGCAAAGGTCTTAGACAACAGCTCTTGTCTGTTTCTCGAAGGTTAGGCCAGTGTCGAACCAAACACCCAGGTTCTTTACCATCTTCTTCGGTAACGGAGCAGGTTTAAGATGGTCAAGCCACCACTGCTCCGACCACAGCTCTTGGTCTTTCCCATAGAGAAGAATCTCGGATTTCCTGTCATTTAATTGAAGGCAGTTAGCCTTCATCCAGTCCGAGATAACCAACAGATCCGTCTTGAAGCTTTCCAAATTTGCACATAAGGTTTTTGGAGAAGGCGAACACCAACTGGGTGTCGTCAGCGTACGACGCCAAGAATAGCCCCCTACCTCTGGCCACCTCCGCCAAAGGTCCCACATAAAGATTGAAAAGAAGTGGGCTCAAGATGGAGCCCTGTGGCACCCCAAGAGATAGAGCATGATCCTGAGAGTGAAAAGTAGGTACTGATACTTGACACTTGACTGTGTCGCTCTGATTTCTTTGCCGCTCTCTCCCACATAGTGAGTACCAGCAAGTTCTCTCAGCCTCGCATGAAAAGAGTCCACCGACTCCGCTTCTCTTTGCTTGGCTTGCTTCAATTTGAAGAATTCAAAGTCCGGATTTAATTGTGGGTCAAAGTGTGCATTTAATGCAGCCACCACTGCTCCATAATCCTCGGGTGGTCCGGTGTTTGGGAGGTGTTTAAAGAGCATGTAGATCTCCTCCCCTGTGTAGTGTAGAAGCAACGAGCGCTTGACAGCACCGTCAGTCTCTCGGTTGGCGATGAAATAATTTTCTAGGCAGTCAATCCAGACTTGCCACATTGGTGATGCTGTGGTGGACTCCGCTGATTTGCTAAAAGGAGGTAGGACTCCTGTGGGAGGGTGCTGCACCGCGGTTCTCGCTGGGGCCTGCGCGCCCACCTCTTGATTACCCATGGTGGTGGCTGGATGATGTGGTAGATTTGCTCAACAGGAGTGCTACGCTCTGCCAGATGTTTCTGGGGCTTTCTGATGCGTGGTGGTGCTTCTGGGCTTGTGCGACTAGACTTCGTACTCGCGGCCTGGAAGCAGGTAGGCCTTACAGGGCAGGGATAGTCATAGGCTTGGCCTCTGTGTGCGTCTTACCAGCAGTGTCGTGGGCGTGCCCTGCTTTGTAGCGCTGGATAGCAAAGCCCTCCTGTGGGGGCTGTCTCCCTGGTGCTGATAACTTGTCGGTTACCAGGCCTCCGTGGTGGTGAGTGGGCCACGTTTTGTGCTGTTCGGCCTGCCTCCACTGTACTGATACAGGCATGGTGCGTGCTGTGGCCCCTTTTTGCAGGGAGCGCTGTGGAGTGTGGGTTGCTCTGTCCTCGTCTCCGATGTTACATGTGGGGGGGGCCCTGGGCTGTGTGGGAGTGGGCGAAGTGCGCCGATGGGCCTCGTTAAATAAAACACACCACACACCCGTTGGCTGCTACGCGCTGACTGCCCAGCACAGCCTGCCCACCTTTATTATTTATTATTAATTACGCGCTCCGCCTTCCGGTGTGAGTGCCGGGCAGTTCACTTCAGGCGTGTGCGCCGGCAACAAAGGCTGGCACGCTAACCGTTACATCATAGATACAAAACTGGAAAAGTAAACATTTGGTGGTAAAAGATGGATGCAGGGAATGCATACTCTTACAGACTACAAATTCATTTTTACGGAGACTGTGGGTGCATTTTTGCAAAACAGCTGGCTGATGTGTGGGCTTGGATCAAATTAGTTTCTTTACTTAAAAATTTTGATTTTCGAGAACAAATGAGTGCATTTACAAATACGTCCAAGCAGATATCTGAGTGAAACTTCATGCCGATTGGTGACATTTATTGTGGATATAATGCTATGATTTCCATAGGTCCCAGGATACTTGTTTCCAGTCCATGGAAGACATGGCTTGGCAGTTCGGGCTGGACTGTTCCCATGAGGCACAGGGTCAGACTGATTTGCATATGGCCATGTCTGAACTAGGGTGGCTGAGTGAGCTAAAGAATGGCGATGGATTAAACCCAGATCAGTTGATTGGGGGTGAGTGTTTGATTTGCTCAAATGCTCCATCCATCATCCCGTTTTGTATCGCTTTGTTCGCCCTAAGTTGGCAGGGTATGCTCAGAGGTGAGTCCCTTGCTCACTTGGCCACTGGATTCAAGATAGCCTGGCTGATGAGGATTATGAATCCGAAACCGGTCCCAGGATACTTGTTTCCGGTCCATAGAAGACATGGCTTGGCAGTTCGGGCTGGACTGTTCCAATGAGGCACAGGGTCAGACTGATTTGTATAGGGCATGTCTGAACTGGGGTGGCAGAGGGAGCTAAAGAATGGTGATGGATTAAACCCATATCAGTTGACTGGGGGTCAGTGTATGATTTGCTCAAACACTCCGCCCATCATTCCTTTTGTATCGCTTTGTTCGCCCTAAGTTGGCAGGGTATGCTCAGACGTGAGTCCCTTGCTCACTTGGCCACTGGATTCAAGATAGCCTGGCTGATGAGGATTATGAATCCGAAACCGGTCCCAGGATACTTGTTTCCGGTCCATGGAAGACATGGCTTGGCAGTTCGGCCTGGACTGTTCCCATGAGGCACAGGGTCAGACTGATTTGTATATGGCCATGTCTGAACTGGGGTGGCTGGGTGAGCTAAAGAATGGTGATGGATTAAACCCAGATCAGTTGACTGGGGGTGAGTTTTTGATTTGCTCAAACGCTCCGTCCATCATTTCCTTTTGTATCTCTTTGTTCGCCCTAAGTTGGCAGGGTATGCTCAGACGTGAGTCCCTTCCTCACTTGGCCACTGGATTCAAGATAGCCTGGCTGATGAGGATTATGAATCCGAAACCGGTCCCAGGATACTTGTTTCCGGTCCATGGAAGACATGGCTTGGCAGTTCGGGCTGGACTGTTCCCATGAGACAAAGGGTCAGACTGATTTGCATATGGCCATGTCTGAACTGGGGTGGCTCAGTCAGCTAAAGAACGGTGATGGATTAAACCTAGATCAGTTGACTGGGGGTGAGTGTTTGAAATGCTCAAACGCTCCATCCATCATCCCCTTTTGTATCGCTTTGTTTGCCCTAAATTGGCAGGGTATGCTCAGACGTGAGTCCCTTGCTCACTTGGCCACTGGATTCAAGATAGCCTGGCTCATGAGGATTACGAATCCGAAACCGGTCCCAGGATACTTGTTTCCGGTCCATGGAAGACATGGCTTGGTAGTTCGGGCTGGACTGTTCCCGTGAGGCACAGGGTCAGACTGATTTGCATATGGCCATGTCTGAACTAGGGTGGCTGAGTGATGGATTAAACCCAGATCAGTTGACTGGGGGTGAGTGTTTGATTGGCTCAAACGCTCCATCCATCATCCCATTTGGTATCGCTTTGTCCGCCCTAAGTTGGCAGGGTATGCTCAGAGGTGAGTCCCTTGCTCACTTGGCCACTGAATTCAAGATAGCCTGGCTGATGAGGATTATGAATCCGAAACCGGTCCCAGGATACTTGTTTCCCTTCCATGGAAGACATGGCTTGGCAGTTCGGGCTGGACTGTTCCCATGAGACACAGGGTCAGACTGATTTGCATATGGCCATGTCTAAACTGGGGTGGCTGAGTCAGCTAAAGAACGGTGATGGATTAAACCCAGATCAGTTGACTGGGGGTGAGTGTTTGAAATGCTCAAACGCTCCATCCATCATCCCCTTTTGTATCGCTTTGTTTGCCCTAAATTGGCAGGGTATGCTCAGACGTGAGTCCCTTGCTCACTTGGCCACTGGATTCAAGATAGCCTGGCTGATGAGGATTACGAATCCGAAACCGGTCCCAGGATACTTGTTTCCGGTCCATGGAAGACATGGCTTGGTAGTTCGGGCTGGACTGTTCCCGGGAGGCACAGGGTCAGACTGATTTGCATATGGCCATGTCTGAACTAGGGTGGCTGAGTGATGGATTAAACCCAGATCAGTTGACTGGGGGTGAGTGTTTGATTGGCTCAAACGCTCCATCCATCATCCCGTTTTGTATCGCTTTGTCCGCCCTAAGTTGGCAGGGTATGCTCAGAGGTGAGTCCCTTGCTCACTTGGCCACTGGATTCAAGATAGCCTGGCTGATGAGGATTATGAATCCGAAACCGGTCCCAGGATACTTGTTTCCGGTCCATGGAAGACATGGCTTGGCAGTTCGGGCTGGACTGTTCCCATGAGGCACAGGGTCAGACTGATTTGCATATGGCCATGTCTGAACTGGGGTGGCTGAGTGAGCTAAAGAATGGTGATGGATTAAACCCAGATCAGTTGACTGGGGGTGGGTGTTTGATTTGCTCAAACGCTCCGTCCATCATCCCCTTTTGTATCTCTTTGTTCGCCCTAAGTTGGCAGGGTATGCTCAGACGTGAGTCCCTTCCTCACTTGGCCACTGGATTCAAGATAGCCTGGCTGATGAGGATTATGAATCCGAAACCGGTCCCAGGATACTTGTTTCCGGTCTATGGAAGACATGGCTTGGCAGTTCGGGCTGGACTGTTCAATGAGGCACAGGGTCAGACTGATTTGCATATGGCCATGTCTGAACTAGGGTGGCTGAGTGAGCTAAAGAATGGTGATGGATTAAATCCAGATCAGTTGACTGGGGGTGAGTGTTTGAAATGTTCAAACGCTCCGTCCATCATCCCTTTTTGTATCACTTTGTTCGCCCTAAGTTGGCAGGGTATGCCCAGACGTGAGTCCTTTGCTCACTTGGCCACTGGATTCAAGATAGCCTGGCTGATGAGGATTACGAATCCGAAACCGGTCCCAGGATACTTGTTTCCGGTCTATGGAAGACAAGGCTTGGCAGTTCGGGCTGGACTGTTCCCATGAGGCACAGGGTCAGACTGATTTGCATATGGCCATGTCTGAACTGGGGCGGCTGAGAGAGCTAAAGAATGGTGATGGATTAAACCCAGATCAGTTGACTGGGGGTGAGTGTTTGATTTGCTCAAACGCCCCGTCCATCATCCCCTTTTATAATGATTTCCATAGAGGTCATGTTCATGCTACTGCCAATAATTTCATTACCCATATGAAGGCATCCTGCTATGTGTATTAACAACTGTTACCTCATGGTCTGTATTATAAATGCTTTCTGAAATCTGGACAAAACGGACTTGAAGTGGATAAAACATACACGTAAGTGGAGCATGAATTAAGGATAACTGTTATACAGAACCACAATGATTGCAAACGGAATACCAGCAGGGTTTCAATGCTGAGAATGGGACTTCTATGCCCCATACCGGTCCTGTTATACGTCAGTGCCCTTTTGGGTCTTAGGGAGCGCAAAGGAAGGCAGAGAGAGAGGGAGGTAGATCCTATGAGTGGAAAATAATAGCTACGACATTAACATGAAGGTAAATTGCTCCATCTAGTGGTCATACATGATTACTGTCTATAAGCAGTCAGTCTAATAGTCTGTCTGAATAGTTCAAGAGGAAATGGCAAACATGTTTAATAAGTATAGAAACGGAGAGTAAGAGCCTAAATTCCACTGCCATTGGCAGATAAATTATTTGAGATGAGCTAAGGCCCCTCTGAAGAAGGCTGGAATTGCCAGATGTTCAACAACCTACCTTTGGACAAACAAACTAGAGAGCAGCAGGAAACAATATCTGTCCAAACTGCACATCCGTGATTCTAGGCAAAGGGCCGTTCAGAAAAACATTTCCTGCTCTGCCTGTTAGCCAAGTGACTCTGCCCATTACAAGGCGTGGGAGTTTAGTTTGTGAGTAATATGCAGGTTTTAAGCTGCCTTTCTGGCCTCTTCAGATATAAGTTCGGTTGCAAGGAGCTAGCTATACGTTAGTGTGTGGTGTGCCCACGGCTGGAGCACTAAGAGTCTGTTCAGTGTCATAATTTCCTTGCCACACACTACCAGTTAAGTTGGAGTGGCACAAGTTCATTTATTTCTTTTTTTTAACTATCAAATGGGATGATCCTTAAGCAATACATCGAAATTGTATATAAGTTGGACTGATTAACAAGACAAAACAGCATGACATTATTTTGCAAGTATCTCCCTTATAAATTAAATAAGTGCATACAAAAAAAAGAAACACTAGAGAAATAGAGCAGGAGAAGGTGGTAGTTCCACGTAGCCTATGATATTACTGTCGCAGTTCCAAATATTCAGACCTAAAGCACCTAATGAAGAGCATATTGCACCCGACTACAGCAAAAAAAAAAAAAAAAAAAGCTATGTAGGTCAGAGTTAAAGCCAAACCTCCACATACGTCTGAATTTTTTATGGAACGAATTCCTCAAGTCCTAGCTAAAGCGAGTTTCCTTTCGTATATTTCTTTCATAATTGCCCACCATTCTGCTGCTCTTGGGGGCGTTGGAGGGATCCACGCCCTTGCTATACACAGTCGAGCAGTAGCAAGATTGATAGAGAAAAGGGAGTCTGCTTCAGCCCTATACCCCAACATAATCTCTTTGTCAGTTAACTGGAGTTCCAGGCCTCAACGGGTCCTAATAGGCGGCTCACCTCTTTCCAGAATATCCCCAATTTTGGCCAACTAACGAACATGTGTAATAGCTGGCAGCTACCAACCCACATTTCGGGCATTTACTCTTATCTCCCCATCATTTCCATCATTCTGCGCCCAATTTGCTCTTCTGTCAGGAGAATAATATAACATACGAACAGTTCTAATTGCTGTAGTTTTACGCAAATTGAGTGTATTGACCCATACAATGTTTCTAATGCAGTATTTACTTCCATGGGAGTGATATCGACTGATCAGAGCACGCATCAAGCTGTCATCTGTTCTGTTTCCAAAAAGATAGTGATAGATAACGCTTATTAGTGACTTATGAGATGCACCATGGAGACCTATCAATAGGTCAGAGCTTTCAGGTGCCTTTATGCAATGCCGCCCTATACTCTCTATACAAAACTCTTTTCTCAATAAAATCATTTGAAATAAAAAAAAAAACGTATCCCTGACCTGCAGATATTTAAACAATAACTGATGGGGATATCAAAAGAACTCTGCAGGTTTACAAATGTTCGAAATCCGTGTGTATCTTATAGATGTCCAAGCCGATCAACCCTATAGCTAGCCCACATCCTGCCACTTGGGTCATGAAATATTTCTGGAAGCGTCAGATTTTCCCACAGAGGGAGACTTTGTATGAATAAGAGGTAGGGAACATTTAGATGAAATTTGCTGCCATATGTAAACAATGTTCTTGACGGCCTTGAATCGAACTCTTTTGAAGTATTTGGGGTCATTCAGCCATCTGGTCCGAGTGCAAAATGATAACAAAAGTCTAGTTTACCCATGGACAGCAGAATGCGGAGGCGTCCAGCAAACGGAGCCCAGTAATACAGCTTAAAATCAGGGAGCTGTAGACCTCCTTGATTGTAGGGGAGTTTAATATATCGTATTACACGGTGTGCCTGCTTATACCCCCAAATGAAACTACCAATCGCACCTTCTAGTTTTAAAAAATTGAGTTTGGGACACATAAATGTATTGTACAAAAAAGATATAAAATGTTGGTAATACATTCATTGTAATAATTTTACACCGTCCTATTATACTGATCTGTAATTTATGCTAATTTTTCAAACTTTGTGTGAGAGATTGCAGCAGGGGCTCATAGTTTAATCGCACTACCTGTGAGGAGATCTGAGCCCCTAGATAAGTGGTTCTTGAGCAAATCCAGGTCTAGAAGAGGGAACATTTAGAAGAACTTTTGTCTTCAACTTATATCCAGGGAAAATACCAAATGTGTCAGCTTTGGCATGGATAAGATCAACTGCATTTGCCGGGTCCGAAGAATAGACACCTATATCATTTGCATAGGCAGTAACCTTTAGTTTGCATAATCCTGATCTTACTGGCTGTATATATGCATTTGTATACAATGAGCATATAAACGTCTCGATGTACAGTGCAAATATTAGATGGGGAAAGCGGGCACCCCTGCCAGGTGCCCCAATCTATCCAAAAAGGATTAGACTGTGATCCTGCATTTACCAACTGAGCCCTAGGGTTATTATATAAAGCCTGTACCCATTTGCAGTATTGCCCGCTCAGGCCATAAGCCAAGAGTGTAGCCCAAACACAGTCCCATACAACTCGGTCGAATGCTTTTTCAGCGTCCAACAACACCATCCATATATTTAGTCCTAACTTCCTTGCGACATCACAGGCTATTATTGCAGTGTTGACATGGGCCGTGGTATCCCTAACAAAAATAAAACCATATTGCTGGTTCAAAACCAGCCCTGACATCAAATGCACAAACAAGGCTGCCAAGATTTTAGCAAAAATCTTGGCGTCTGCAATAATAAGGGATATAGGGCAGGCTTACCCTTTTTCAGAAAAAAGACAATATTTGTCATATTCCATCAGCTCCCCACTAACCCCTATACATTGTAAGACTCCATTAAATAATAAATGCCCTTAAAAACTTTATAAACCTCAATTGGTATTGCATCGTCTCCAGCTGCCTTGCCAGAGGGCAATGCTGCAAGAGCCCCCAGAATTTCTCCATGCGTAATTTCTTCATGAAGAGCCGTTGCTCGTTCTTCGTTCAAGATTGGAAGGGCACATTCCTTTAAGTACTTGCCAAACCCTTCCTCATCAAATATTTTGGATTGGCCAAAGAGTTTTTAATAGAACCGGGCAATCTTTTTGACCATTGGCTGTGAATGTGTGTGCAGTAGTCTGTCCTCCACCTTAATAGCCTTTGTCTGCTCTTGCCTTCTTGTCAGCAAGTTGATGCACCAGCATTCTCCCTACCAGTTCTCCATATTCATACTGGAGAGAGCGATGATTAGAACTAGCAGCTATCTTCTCCTTTAACATCCTGCCCAGACATGAATGTTTCTCAATCAAAGGTTCAAAGGTTCAAAATAAGCTTTATTCGATATTCAAAGAAATATCATATAAGCGTACATTTTTATACAGAATTTATAAAACATTATAGTTAAAAACAAGAAAGATTTCAGTTAAAAAGTCATCCAGTACTCAGTAGGAAGTTAAAATCATTGGAGAGAGAACTATTAAAAACAGCACTTAACAAAACAACAATTAAAAACAGGGATGGTTGTTTTCTCCCATATCAGTCTAAAGTTTTCCTAAATTTTATCAATAATTTTAAAAACTGTTCCATTTTAGTTATCACCTCCCTATCTTCAAGTTCCTGTAAACGCTCGAAGGCAAGTTTACACGACCTGAGATTCCATCTCTTGAGTAGGGGTAATAATAAAGCTTTTCTCAATAACCCATAGTATTTACAAAAAAGAATGGTGTGGATGTTAGTTTGTTGAGATATAGTATCACAAGTGCAGGAACAAAGAGTCCGAGACCAATCGTTACATGTTGGAAATGTTGCATATCGAAAGAAAGAACCCAGTCTGAATCTGGTGAGCAGCATCCTTGAGTAGCACGAGAAATCTGTAGAAAGGTATAGTTGAAGACCCTTGTGTGATGTCACCCTTTGATACGCCAGAATAATGTCACAGTGCTTTTGTTTATTCCATGTGACTGTTTCCAGGTGGGCCATTAGAGTCTTTCTTAAGATTTTTCGTGTGATATTTTCTAAAGACGAAGGATTCGTGAACCATTCTGGGCGCCCAATTTCAATAAAGAACTTTTTCACATAGACCAGCCAGTTTGATAGAGAATGTTTAGCCCCTTCCAGATTTAAAATGTCTTGTATCACCTCTCTATTAAAATCAGTCTCGGGGGTAGTCCAAATTTTGTGCCAGAGAAGGGGAGGTTCAGATTTTATAATATACGGTAAGTCCAATTCGATGTGCATCTGGTACACAGAGGTTGCTTTTGAGGCGGCCAGGAGATACCTTACAAATTGATTTTCCACGATTTGAATCGGTGAGATGTTTTTGTCTATTCCCCAGAGGCCAGCCCCATAGGTAGCAGTAGTGACACATTTTGCTTTATATATAATTAGTAGTTGTTTCACCGGCCTTCCCCCTATTTTACCTGCAAAGTCACGGAGCCCGCCAATGGCACTCAAAAAAGCAAGTTTCCTCTTCTCTATTGCCGTTTTCCAGGATAGTTTTTTATGTAGACAGATACCCAAATAAGTGAATGCCTCCACTGTCTCCAATCTTTGGCCCTCAATGAAGATGGGGCATGGGTTTTTTTTGTGCCTTTTGTTACTTAGCATAGTATAGGATTTTCCTATGTTCACTTTAAGGCCCCTATCATTCATAAAATCCGTGAAAGCTGAAACTGCCTTTTGTAGACCCATTCTAGTCTGGGAGAGGATTGCAGCATCGTCTGCATATAGCAGGATCGGAATCGGTTGGCCTCCTACTTTGGGGAAATCACACTCGATGTTTTTGAGATGCTCGCCAATCGCATTTATATAAAGGGAGAAGAGAAGGGGTGCCAAAATGCACCCCTGTCTGACCCCTCTATTGATATTAAAACGTGGCGAACACTCTCCCCTCAGTCCAAATCTAACTCTGGCTCCGGCTTCTCTGTACAAAGCCTTAATGAATAGGAGGATTGATGGATCTATCCCAAATTGAGTTAATATGTCCCATAGCTGGTCATGCTGTACGCAGTCGAATGCTGAAGTTAGGTCTATGTACGTTATGTACAGACTGCGCTTTTTGATGTCAATGTATTTGGACTTGATTAGATGTAGATTGAGGACCTGTTCGATTGTACCTCTGCCTGTCCGGAAACCATATTGTAAATTGGACAGTATGTTTTTTCCTTCCATCCAGGTGGTTAATCTTTTCAGGATTATACGTCCGACAATTTTCATCAAGGTATCGAGGAGGGATATAGGCCGATAACACAATGGCAAGTGTCTATCTCCTTTTTTGAAGATTGGTATTACTATTGCCTCTCCCCATGTTGGAAGGAGATCAACGGTATTTATAGAGTTTAGGACAGAGGTCAGTAGGGGTACCCAGAACTCCATTTCTGCCTTATACACATCTGCAGGGATTGCATCCGGTCCAGGTGCCTTCCCAGCGGGACTTTCTTTGATGGCCAGTTCTACCTCCTCAAGTGAAAAAAGAATTTTGCAGGGGCTCTCCCGAGAAGGATTTAAAATTGGTGAGGAGAAGCCTTCTGTTTCCGGATTATTGGAACATGTGGGTTTGGTATGTAGCTTCTGGAAGTGTTCCGCCCACATCTCACCATTGATTGCCATGTCCAAGTTCCTATCGGGCATTTTTACCCATGGTAAGGGGGAATTGATGAGTCTCCAAAAAAATGACATAACCCCCATTTCCGATGTTGTCATCAAATTCTGCCATGCTTCCTGTTTCAGTGCCCTTTTTCTATCTTTTATGGCTAGTCGATATTGAGTTCTAGCCTGGCGTATTTCTGCTTGGGGTTTAGGTATGACACGCATCAAGTTCTTTAGGTATTTCAGAGCCTTCGAACATTTTGTATCGAACCATCCTTTATGTGCAATGGGGCCTGGTTTGAACTGTCTCGTAAAAAGTTCTTTCAAGGTGTCTTGAATTTTAATGAAAGCTTTACAGATGTCATCGGGGTTGTCATTATTTGAAAGACAGGTATAGATCTCCTCCCTCCTCTTGTTGACTAGGTTTTTGAGAAGATTGTTTGGATTGATTTTATCCCATTTAACACAGTATCCGTTTTTAGCTCCCATTTTAATTGGTTGTTCATAAATAACCTTGTATGAATTTATATTCTTGGTAGCCGCCGGAAGCTCGATGGTCATGGACAAAGGATAGTGGTCACTGTGTGGGTGGCCGAGGGTGTTCCAGTCTCGTATTAGCGGCGCATGGGGTTTTGAGAATAGTATAAAATCTATGGTGGTATTCATGCCTCTGCCGTGAAAGGTTGGTTTGTGGGGGCATGGGGTATGTAGCAGCTCATTTGCAAAGCATAGGTTAAAAGAGGTCACAAAAGTGTTGAAAAGGTCCCCTGATTTTGTGTGCAGGAAATGGTTAAAAGTATCATTATCAGAGTCTGGATCATATGTCTCAAACATATCACAATCATCTCTTGCAATGTTTGGGCAGATATGGCAATTTAAATCGCCAAAAAAGACTATTGCACACTCTCCGCCCGAGGATTCTTTGATCGTTTGCAGGGCTTGTTGTAAATTATCCATGGCTACCACCAATTGTTCTACAGACAAGTTGTTGTAGAAGTTGACAATTAACAATAACAGTGACGGGGCGATATCCATAGCGATTACCTGGAAAGAGTCTCTCAATATCTTTTTTCTGATCCTATGACCAACTGCTACACTAATATAAGTGCATAGTCCTCCTTTATGTCTTCCCTGTTTACTCATGGCAGCCGGTAAGTGAAATGTCTGGAAACCTTGAAGGTGAATAGGAGAGATTGCCCAGGTTTCCTGGAAACACAGGATGGAGTACTGATTAATCACCTTTAGCCAGTCCGGTAAAATGATTTTTGAAGAGAGTCCTGCCAAATTCCATGAGAGGAAATGCAAATTGGAGCTATTATTTCTGTATGCCTTATAGGTCGAGAGTGAGGTATCATTTGCATTTAAGGCAAGACAAGATAGTCTTCTGATATTGCCCCTTTCGGTAGATTTTTCTCTATTTCTTGTCCCGTTTACTGGGGAGTTTTTAATGGCCCCATTTACTGGATCGTCCTGCATGGCATAGATATGATCAGTTATATGATCACAGCTCCCACTACCCTGGTTTACTTCCTTGTCTTGAGGGAGTCATTCTACGTCGTCCAACCCGTAGAGCGACTCATAGTAGTTATGACAAGGTAAGTTCCAGGTCGGATTAAAGAATGGTGGCGGTTGGGCAAACCCCTCTGGGTAATGCCGTGGTGTCGGCAGTTGCATGTAATCATTAAAAGGAAAAAATGTCTGATCTCTTATTCCATGCCTTCGATGGTAATTTCTGTAATGGGCAGATGAGGGTTTGTCATAATACGGTTTGGATTGATGTGACTTAGAATGCATTAATGCTTCAGGGTAAAAGTAAGCTAGGGGTTTTGGCGAAATTGGACCCCTATTAAAGCCAGAGAACCAGTCTATGATGTGTGTAATGACCCTTGGATCTTTAAAGGTAACAATTACTACATCCCCTTCTATGTCTTTGGGACGGATTCCGACCCAGTTAGTTCTTCTTACCATTATTATGTCGCCGTCTATGTGAGGAGGTAAGGGCCTGTTTTCTCTGAGCCAAAAAATCACCTTGTTTTTTAGGCTGTGATGATTTTCATATCCTCCTGTGGGAGATAATGGTACAACCCCCGTTAGAACGATGACGTTCTGAGATGCGGCAGGGGGTAGGTCAACATATCTTTTGCCTACACGTTTTTCCTGTTGGACGGCGGACATCCTTTTTTCAGGGGTGGGTTGTGCTTTGCCCATTTTTGCTGAAGCTATGAGGGAGTTAATTTGTGTTGGGTGTGAATGACTATCAGAAGACACTTTGGGCGGGGGAACTAGGTTATGGATGGTTACTGTCTTCTTTATTGGGACTGAAGGTTGGGTTTTTTGCTGATTTGAAGCAGTGAGTTGCTTCTTAGGATTTTGAGCTTTGGTCATTTTTTCTATGTTAGGATTTGTTCCTCCAGCGATCGATGTAGTGGGCTTTACATTGAGGATTGTAAGTTTTGGTTGGTGATTGATTTTGTCTCCGGATATTAAGTTAGAGTCAGCGTCTGGGGCCCCCTTAGCTACTTGGTTTTGGGTCAAAGTTTCTGAGAGAGTGTCCAGTTGGATAGTTATTCTTTTCACTCTCTCGAGTATTGGTATTAACAGTGCCTTAACAAGGTGTTCCATGGCGTCCACAAAATCTTTGATTGTAGGAGGGACACAGGAAATAAATGATTCCCGCGGTAATCTGGGTGTTCCTTCTACAATTTGTAGTAGTTCTTTGGTTAGTAGGTCCTTGGCCGATGTTTGGGTTTTAGGAGTGCTTTTCGTAGGGGCTCTTTTACGTCGTTTTTTTGGTGGAGATCGAATAATGACCTGTTTCTTTTTAGGTTGATTTTTAGTATGTGAAACTTTATCTATCTTTAATAGAACGGGTAGAGGTTGAAACATGGTTAACTTTTGTGTGCCCAAAGAAGAAGGGATTTCTATGATGTCAGGTGGAACAAACTCAGCAATCTTTGGCAGATTTGGAGTAACCAAATCAATAAGGTCAGAGGGTACGGAGATTGTGTTATTTGCAGATTTTAATGGGGAGGGGAGAGAGGATCCATTTTTTGGAGGAAAATAGGATCGGAACACTGAAGGGACGTTATCAGTGTTCATTAGATCATCATCTACGTTTTTTAAAGTCGAATTAAGTGGAAGGGGCTCAGGGGTAAGTGTCGGGTCTGATAATAGAATGATGTTTTTTGAGTTGCTCTATGGATTGTCGCCGTGCAATGCGACGCTCTACCAGGGCCAAATCTCTATCAATTTCACCTGTTGCTTTGAAGAAGAATTTGTCCAAAGGTCCGAGGATAGCGCTCCCTTCTGCGATTGGTTGCACGTCAGCTCCTGATTTAGGCATGATCCTGGATAGTAGGGCTGTGTGGGACCTATGCACAGGTTATGGGGATGGCCCAGCCCGGCCTTATCCGGCCTTGGAGGGCCGTAGAGGGCCCGCCCTTTGCCCGGGCTCCGCCCCGGGCGTCCCGCTCGCGTCCCGCGACGCTGAGGGCTTTCTGATTTATGCTGCCCCTCCCGGCGCGTCTACCGCGTCGGGGAACGCGCCGCCGCTGAGCCTATCGGGAAATTGGCGTCCTTGGCGGCTCCTCTCGTGATTCCTGACCGCTCTCGCAATCAGGTGCTGTCAGGTGAAGTAGTGCTTGCTTTTAGTCTGTATTGGCTCCCCCCCGCTCCACCGAGGGCTTTCTGATTTATGCTGCCCCTCCCGGCGCGTCTACCGCGTCGGGAAACGCGCCGCCGCGGAGCCTATCGGGATTTGCAGTCCTGAGGCGGCGGCGCGGCTGGTGGCGGGAAATTGGCGTCCTTGGCGGCTCCTCTCGTGATTCCTGACCGCTCTCGCAATCAGGCGCTGTCAGGTGAAGTAGTGCTTGCTTTTAGTCTGTATTGGCTCCCCCCCCGCTCCACCGAGGGCTTTCTGATTTATGCTGCCCCTCCCGGCGCGTCTACCGCGTCGGGGAACGCGCCGCCGCTGAGCCTATCGGGATTTGCAGTCCCGAGGCGGCGGCACGGCTGGTGGCGGGAAATTGGCGTCCTTGGCGGCTCCTCTCGTGATTCCTGACCACTCTCGCAATCAGGCACTGTCAGGTGAAGTAGTGCTTGCTTTTAGTCTGTATTGGCTCCCCCCCGCTCCACGGAGGGCTTTCTGATTTATGCTGCCCCTCCCGGCGCATCTACCGCGTCGGGGAACGCGCCGCCGCTGAGCCTATCGGGATTTGCAGTCCCGAGGCGGCGGCGCGGCTGGTGGCGGGAAATTGGCGTCCTTGGCGGCTCCTCTCGTGATTCCTGACCGCTCTCGCAATCAGGCGCTGTCAGGTGAAGTAGTGCTTGCTTTTAGTCTGTATTGGCTCCCCCCCGCTCCACCGAGGGCTTTCTGATTTATGCTGCCCCTCCCGGCGCGTCTACCGCGTCGGGGAACGCGCCGCCGCTGAGCCGATCGGGATTTGCAGTCCCGAGGCGGCGGCGCGGCTGGTGGCGGGAAATTGGCGTCCTTGGCGGCTACTCTCGTGATTCCTGACCGCTCTCGCAATCAGGCGCTGTCAGGTGAAGTAGTGCTTGCTTTTAGTCTGTATTGGCTCCCCCCCGCTCCACCGAGGGCTTTCTGATTTATGCTGCCCCTCCCGGCGCGTCTACCGCGTCGGGGAACACGCCGCCGCTGAGCCTATCGGGATTTGCAGTCCCGAGGCGGCGGCGCGGCTGGTGGCGGGAAATTGGCGTCCTTGGCGGCTCCTCTCGTGATTCCTGACCACTCTCGCAATCAGTCACTGTCAGGTGAAGTAGTGCTTGCTTTTAGTCTGTATTGGCTCCCCCCCGCTCCACGGAGGGCTTTCTGATTTATGCTGCCCCTCCCGGCGCGTCTACCGCGTCGGGGAACGCGCCGCCGCTGAGCCTATCGGGATTTGCAGTCCCGAGGCGGCGGCGCGGCTGGTGGCGGGAAATTGGCGTCCTTGGCGGCTCCTCTCGTGATTCCTGACCGCTCTCGCAATCAGGCGCTGTCAGGTGAAGTAGTGCTTGCTTTTAGTCTGTATTGGCTCCCCCCCGCTCCACCGAGGGCTTTCTGATTTATGCTGCCCCTCCCGGCGCGTCTACCGCGTCGGGGAACGCGCCGCCGCTGAGCCGATCGGGATTTGCAGTCCCGAGGCGGCGGCGCGGCTGGTGGCGGGAAATTGGCGTCCTTGGCGGCTACTCTCGTGATTCCTGACCGCTCTCGCAATCAGGCGCTGTCAGGTGAAGTAGTGCTTGCTTTTAGTCTGTATTGGCTCCCCCCCGCTCCACCGAGGGCTTTCTGATTTATGCTGCCCCTCCCGGCGCGTCTACCGCGTCGGGGAACGCGCCGCCGCTGAGCCTATCGGGATTTGCAGTCCCGAGGCGGCGGCGCGGCTGGTGGCGGGAAATTGGCGTCCTTGGCGGCTCCTCTCGTGATTCCTGACCGCTCTCGCAATCAGGCGCTGTCAGGTGAAGTAGTGCTTGCTTTTAGTCTGTATTGGCTCCCCCCCGCTCCACCGAGGGCTTTCTGATTTATGCTGCCCCTCCCGGCGCGTCTACCGCGTCGGGGAACGCGCCGCCGCTGAGCCGATCGGGATTTGCAGTCCCGAGGCGGCGGCGCGGCTGGTGGCGGGAAATTGGCGTCCTTGGCGGCTCCTCTCGTGATTCCTGACCACTCTCGCAATCAGGCACTGTCAGGTGAAGTAGTGCTTGCTTTTAGTCTGTATTGGCTCCCCCCCGCTCCACGGAGGGCTTTCTGATTTATGCTGCCCCTCCCGGCGCATCTACCGCGTCGGGGAACGCGCCGCCGCTGAGCCTATCGGGATTTGCAGTCCCGAGGCGGCGGCGCGGCTGGTGGCGGGAAATTGGCGTCCTTGGCGGCTCCTCTCGTGATTCCTGACCGCTCTCGCAATCAGGCGCTGTCAGGTGAAGTAGTGCTTGCTTTTAGTCTGTATTGGCTCCCCCCCGCTCCACCGAGGGCTTTCTGATTTATGCTGCCCCTCCCGGCGCGTCTACCGCGTCGGGGAACGCGCCGCCGCTGAGCCGATCGGGATTTGCAGTCCCGAGGCGGCGGCGCGGCTGGTGGCGGGAAATTGGCGTCCTTGGCGGCTACTCTCGTGATTCCTGACCGCTCTCGCAATCAGGCGCTGTCAGGTGAAGTAGTGCTTGCTTTTAGTCTGTATTGGCTCCCCCCCGCTCCACCGAGGGCTTTCTGATTTATGCTGCCCCTCCCGGCGCGTCTACCGCGTCGGGGAACACGCCGCCGCTGAGCCTATCGGGATTTGCAGTCCCGAGGCGGCGGCGCGGCTGGTGGCGGGAAATTGGCGTCCTTGGCGGCTCCTCTCGTGATTCCTGACCACTCTCGCAATCAGTCACTGTCAGGTGAAGTAGTGCTTGCTTTTAGTCTGTATTGGCTCCCCCCCGCTCCACGGAGGGCTTTCTGATTTATGCTGCCCCTCCCGGCGCGTCTACCGCGTCGGGGAACGCGCCGCCGCTGAGCCTATCGGGATTTGCAGTCCCGAGGCGGCGGCGCGGCTGGTGGCGGGAAATTGGCGTCCTTGGCGGCTCCTCTCGTGATTCCTGACCGCTCTCGCAATCAGGCGCTGTCAGGTGAAGTAGTGCTTGCTTTTAGTCTGTATTGGCTCCCCCCGCTCCACCGAGGGCTTTCTGATTTATGCTGCCCCTCCCGGCGCGTCTACCGCGTCGGGGAACGCGCCGCCGCTGAGCCGATCGGGATTTGCAGTCCCGAGGCGGCGGCGCGGCTGGTGGCGGGAAATTGGCGTCCTTGGCGGCTACTCTCGTGATTCCTGACCGCTCTCGCAATCAGGCGCTGTCAGGTGAAGTAGTGCTTGCTTTTAGTCTGTATTGGCTCCCCCCCGCTCCACCGAGGGCTTTCTGATTTATGCTGCCCCTCCCGGCGCGTCTACCGCGTCGGGGAACGCGCCGCCGCTGAGCCTATCGGGATTTGCAGTCCCGAGGCGGCGGCGCGGCTGGTGGCGGGAAATTGGCGTCCTTGGCGGCTCCTCTCGTGATTCCTGACCGCTCTCGCAATCAGGCGCTGTCAGGTGAAGTAGTGCTTGCTTTTAGTCTGTATTGGCTCCCCCCCGCTCCACCGAGGGCTTTCTGATTTATGCTGCCCCTCCCGGCGCGTCTACCGCGTCGGGGAACACGCCACCGCTGAGCCTATCGGGATTTGCAGTCCCGAGGCGGCGGCGCGGCTGGTGGCGGGAAATTGGCGTCCTTGGCGGCTCCTCTCGTGATTCCTGACCGCTCTCGCAATCAGGCGCTGTCAGGTGAAGTAGTGCTTGCTTTTAGTTTGTATTGGCTCCCCTCAATCAAAGAAAGATATAACTGCTGTTGCTCATGGCCCCGCTGGTAATTTCTTCTACATGTTGGAGTTTTAGCTGCATGACTGACCGACAGGTAGCCCTCGTATTGTTTTATTTGTTTCTATTTTGATGGCAGATATACTGCTGGATAATACCCCTTACAAAAGCCTTCATTGTGTCCCATACAGTAACGGGGAGGCAGTGCCAACATTGTACTGCAAGAACTCTGCTAAGTTTTTTTTGTACTGATGATACATATTTCATGTCCGTAAGTAGGTAGCGAGGAAACGAAAATGAGCACATCTGTTTATCTACTGCCTGTGATTGAAAAGATAGCAAAATGGGATTATGGGCCGAAGTTACCCTAGGGCATGCTTCCATATCTGTAGATAACAATATATTGTTGTCAACAAAGGCCAAATCGATCCTAGAATATTGCTTATGTGGAGCAGAATAATATGTATATCCTGGCACCGTTGGATATATTGTCCGCTATGCGTCCCTAAGACAGTGCCCACAGACTAATTCTAGAATAGGATCTCTAACCTTCACCATTCTTAGAGAAGTTTGCTTGTTAATGGAATCAATGGCGTGATCCACAGTGCAGGTAAAATCCCCCAAGACTAAGAGTTCCCCCTGCCAATTCAATAATTCTAAGATGAGTGCGTCTAGATGCACAGTGGCACATGTTCTTAGCACTACCTCCCTAGTGCTGCCATCGGCCAACGGCCGACGGAGCCTCGCTCACCCTTTAGAACACCCGCACCATGGCGGAAAAACCGCTCCGGTTAAGGCGTTAAAACACCTTTTAGGTCCCTTGTCTGAGTCGAATTCAGATCTAAGATTCAGAGATATGTTATTTCTGTTTTTCTGCTGTCCCTTGATTGTCGTTCTCTATTTGATGACAGAGGTGTCCTACTGAAACACTACACCAGAACCTCACCCTATGGAGCTTTGAGTGTTGCTCTACTCTTCTTTATCCCTTCCATATTCAGCTGATCAATGTGCTTCCAGTGTCTGACCTTCAGTCAGGCTGTTGCCTGGCTGGTCCTGGTCATGAATGAAGAGTTTCTGCAGAGGACATTGCCATGCAGGATGTGTTTACAATAGAAGGAGTGTGTAAACACAGACGAGTGGTCTGTGGCACTCCCCTGATGCTAATGTCAGGATGTCAATGCAGATCAAATATATAGTTCCACGGATCTGTAGGTGTTGCATCGCAACTGCTCTTAAATGTTGGGGTTACGTGACAACCAGACGGTGTAGGTGGTCTGAGTTGAGTAGCTTGGCGAGACCAGTAAACCTACGCCTCAACATGTTGAACGCCTTGTCAAGTCCCCCCTGGTGCCGATGATCATCGTGAAGGGTACCACAAATAGATCATGAGGCGCAGAGGGGACTGGGACTAGTTCCAAGCGCAGCCGGCCTGCAATAGACTCTGAGAATGATGCAGCTCTGTGGAGGATATTAGTTTGCCCAACTTCTTTACATTCAAGACCATGGAAATGCAGGAATCCTTCAGCTCTAGGGCTCTAAAGTGTTGTCTATGTAAATAGGGCTAGAGCAATTAGATAACAGGTTGAGAGATCACAGGCATATGGATTTTCAAGTTTGCCATTGCCGAACCAAGGCACACTTCCTTGTCCTGTAAAGCCTGTGTTTACCTCAGGGGGCTGCCACTGCCCAGTTCATCTGTTTTTACTCTCTTCTCACGATGTCAGTGGACCACTCTGGTTTGTTTCTGAAAAGCTAAAGGTAATGCCTAGCGGGCCGAATAACATGCCAGTCTGTTGAAGAGAACACTGGTGAGATTGAAGGGAATTAGAAGGAAGCTTAAAAGTAAAGCCCACTTTTCCAACAGAGTATGCGCCTTGAGCTTCAGCAGGCCTACTACTGCCTGCCACAGAGAACAATAGAAGGGAAGAGGAGCCGATCACACTCCTCAGCTTGAGGTAGGACTTACCTGTCTGGTAAAGGATGCAATCAGGGGTAGAAGAGAGGATATTAATATCATTCACAAATAATTAAAAGTATAATGTACAATGAAGGAGGTAAATTGACCTAACAGTGTACACTTGAAGACTGTAACAAATCCATGAAGCACATATAAGACCTCTTGGAATCTGTCTGCAGGAGTACCACTGGGGTGCTCCTGCAGACAGGAGTATAAACACACCACAAAACAAACATCCAACACCTAGATAAGAGGGAAGAGTAAAGGGCTGAGAAATGGCTTACTCAGAGCTCTATATCACTTGGCCTATCGCTGCTGCTCCAAAGGGCACATTGGTGAAAACAGATACTGTTGCCATGGATGCAGTGGTACCTGAAAAGGGTGGGGGAAACAGTGTCAAAACTTTAGGTGGAGGCAGAGGTGCCACTGCATACAATACTATGTTGTCTGTGGCAGTTTCCTGCTACTCGTGGTTATAGAGTCCATTCAAAGCTCACCCTCATGTCCAGATGTAATATACTACACATACTTTGGGGTAACCTTTCTAAAAGACGTTTGTGCAGACCTTTGTTGCTGATGCTCAAAATGGCTTCTTGGGATGTAACAGTTGTTGTTCACTGATCCACACATATAGCTTGCATTTTGCAGATGTGTACCACTGCTGGAAGTCGTGTCTCACATGACAAATGTGCCTCCACATCATATGTGAGCATAGACTAAAACCACAAAATTTAGACATTATATAATTGAGTTGAAGTTGTGATATTTTATTTAATTCTATACATTTTTATAAAATGTAATCAAATTGTTTATGCTAGTTTTGTATTGTAGACTTACATTAATGATATTCCTTTTGTCGTGTTGTAAAGGTTTTAAATAACTAAATATAATAAAATACAACAACAAAGATGATGGAATAGGCCAACTTCTTATTAACATTAAAACCATCTTGATAGTTTTTCATAATATGGTGGTGAATGATGTTAGGTACCTGCCAGCGGACGCGGTCTAGTGTCAGGCGCGCCCCTGCTTTGTCACCAGAAGTACGTGCAGTGTTTGGCAGAGCTCCTCGGGTGCGGCTGCTTAAAAACGCTGCCTGCAATTATTTTGTGCCTAGTGCAGAGCTTCAAATGGGCCGGAACTGCCCGGTTCAGAGTACCAACACTTTTTAATTTTGAGAGGAAGAGTATCGACACTTCTCATCAGCGACGTAATACTTTTAATTGGAAAGTACCGGCACTTCTCAGGAACACGGTACAAAAGGGAGTGGTGATGGACGGAGCATCTGAATCAATCAAACACTCACACCCAGTCAAAAGATCTGGGTTTAATCCAACACCGTTCTTTAGCCCACTCTGCCACCCCAGTTCAGACATGGCTATATGCAAATCAGTCTGACCCTGTGCCTCATGGGAACAGTCCATCCCGAACTGCCAAGCCATGTCTTCCCTGGACCGGAAAAAAGCTTCCGAGGACCGGTTTCTGTCATTCCAGCCGCCTTCAGCCCGGCTTGTTTGAATCCAGTGGCAAAGTGAGCAAGGGACTCACGTCTGAGCATACCCTGCCACACTTATGGTGGCCAAAAGCGGTACAAAAGGGGGTGGTGATGGACGGAGCATCTGAATCAATCAAACACTCACACCCAGTCAAAAGATCTGGGTTCAATCCAACACCGTTCTTTAGCCCACTCTGCCACCCCAGTTCAGACATGGCTATATGCAAATCAGTCTGACCTTGTGCCTCATGGGAACAGTCCAGCCCGAACTGCCAAACCATGTCTTCCCTGGACCGGAAACAAGCTTCCGATAACCGGTTTCTGGCATTCCAGCCGTCTTCAGCCCGGCTTGCTTGAATCCAGTGGGAAAGTGAGCAAGGGACTCACGTCTGAGCATACCCTGCCACACATATGTCGGCCAAAAGCGGTACAAAAGGGGGTGGTGATGGACGGAGCATCTGAATCAATCAAACACTCACACCCAGTCAAAAGATCTGGGTTAAATCCAACACCGTACACTACTACAGAGTACCTGCACTTCTATTTTTACATTTCAAGCATTGGCCTAGTGCACATAATATTGATGCCATACCTAGCGTTTCAATACCTGTTTTCCTGACAGCCTTATGCATACATTTTTTGGTGGACGTTGCAATTTTCCAGATGCCTTATTTTTTATTCCTGCGCCACGTGCTCTTTGGTTTTCTAAAACTTCTGCAGTCCATTAGATTCTCCTTCTCCGAAACCTGCAACAATAAAAGGGTATATAAATATTTCCCAACAGTGGACTGTTCTCCTTTGTTGGTAAGATCCATGTTTAAAGTTACTAATTGGATATTTAAACTTACCGTTCTGTGAGGCAATTCATTGATCCTGGTGACTCCTTTGATGGACATATATATATATATATATATATATATATATATATATATATATTAAATAGAAACGAGTCACAAGAAAATAGTAAAACAAAGTTAAAAGTGAAGAAAAGGGGGCAGGGTAGAAACACCCTGACCCCCTAGGCCTGCTCAGGTGGTCCCACAATACCCCCTCAAATTATTATTATTTTTTTAAACGTCCGAATGCGTGCTGGGTGTGTAAATCCGGACAATGTTTTTTTCTTCATTCAAATGAGCCTCCAGGTGGGCCAGGTTCCGGGGCAATTGTATATTTATACAGCCACCTCCTCAGGGCTATGTAAATTAGGTGCAGAGGACACACAGCCCTCCCGCAGCCACAGGGACCACCACCACCTCAGGGTTTCGAAAAGTTACGGAGGGGGGCAGCGCCCCCCCCCCCTCCTGGAGCGCTTGATGGCCCTGGGGACAGAAAAACCCCCAGGGCCGGCTTCGGGAATGTCTTGGGGTGTCCACCCCCGGGACATTGCTGTTTGCTATGGCAGGGCGGGAGAATGGTACATCCCTGTGATAGCAAACCCTTGTTTGCTTCGTTGAAGCGAGAGGAGGAAAACCTCCTCTTGCTTCAATAATGGAAATGAGAATTGCTATTGGGCAAGGGAAGCTCATTGTTAGCAGCGCCCGTTGCTCAAAAGCAATGCTGGCTCCCGCAGGAGGCGGTGAGCCGGCAGGACCGAGGGGGCATTGGGGCTCCCTCCACGGTCCCCAACAAAGAGGCCAGGCCCCGGGGGATGGGGTCCCTGGGGCCAGAAGTGGTCTGGGAGGGGGACCACGCGCCCCCCCCCCCCAGCCCCTTTAAAAATAAAAAAAATATATGTAGATGTGGGCATGCCTCAGGGGATGGGGTCAAAAAAGTTTGGAGGTGTGATCCAAGTGCGGCTTTCAGCACAGCGCCCTAGTGTGAACTCGGGGGGTCCGCGGATCATAGCAAATATCGCTAATGAGATGCAGAGTAGGCGTTCCCATGCAAAAAGCAGTGAACACACCACTTCGCAGCCATTCTCAGCGACCAGCAAAATCGGCGAAGAGAACACAAAACAGGGGATAAGGTGCGTTAGCACCTGGAAGTTTACACCTGCTCTGACCTGGTGTAAAGTCGGACTACAACCTGCAACATGAAAGGGAGCCCAGCCCACAGCCACACCTGAACGACAACAGATGCCATGGAGCCAACGATCATGCAGCTCGGACACCCAACAGTGCCCCGACACCCCCGGCACCACTCCTTTGTCCGCCATCTCCCCCCACCCGACAAACAAATGTGACAGCAACGTTCCGAAATCTGGAACGTAAAAAATCGGCTGATGTCGCACAATTATAACAATCAAGATGCATGTGAGGTTGGACAAATGAGAATTACAGTCATCAATGGATTTACATATAAAATATTTTATTTACACAAAACAACAAAATAAAAGTAGGTACAGCCATGACGTGTCATCCCTCGACAATCTGTGAATCACAGCCTGTAAGACAAAAAGCAAGATAAGATTATGCATCATGCGCCCATCCAAGGAGAGAGAGAGAAAGAGTGAGTGAGAGAGGAAGAGAGAGAGAAAGCGATTAAGAGTGAGAGAGAGAGGAAGAGAGAGAGAACGTGTGAGAGAGAGGAAGAGAGACAGAAAGAGAGAAAGAGTAAGAGAGAGGGGAAGAGAGAGAGAAAGAGTGTGAGAGAGAGAAAGGAAGAGATGGAGAGGGAGAGTGAGTGCCGACACTGCGGACAAAACCCTCTCAGGTCACCTTTCCACCACCGTTTGTCTCCAACCACGTGCCAGGACATAATGCAGCCCTCATGCTCACTCATCTGAAACATAGTAGAAAATCAGTAATGGCAGAGTACATACAACTGCACACGCCTTCATCGCTGTCCCGTCCCTGCGCACCCAGGCTGCTGCACCCCATCCACTCCCGCTGCCCAGAGGTGTCTGCCCGCCCCAGTGAACCCAGGCTGCTAAACCCCATTCACTCCAGCCCAGAGGTGTCTGCCTGTCCCTGATCACCAGGGCTGCTGCACACCATCGACTCCCACCTCCCAGAGGTGTCTGCCCGCCCCTGCGCACCCAGGCTGCTGCACACCATCCACGCCCATCGCCCAGAGGTGGCTGCTCACCCCTGCACACCCAGGCTGCTGCACACCATCCACTCCCACCACCCAGAAGTGTCTGCCTGGGGGGAGGAGCCAAGCTGGCGACCGAGATGGCTGCATAGACGCTCGGCTCCGTGAGCCTTCTCACCCCGCGCAAACATCCTGGCAACTATCCTGAGCCGTAACGGCATATTTAAGTAGGCGAAGGAAAACTTTCACTGACCGTTTGCTCCTGAGGCTTTTACGTGCGGCAGACCCGTGGAAATGTCCCCGACTGTTTTGCGGCCTTCATAGAGCTGGGACCGGGGTGTCGAGTGAGATGAGCAGCCGGCCGCGACTGCGACAACAGCGGCCACTGGTGGAGGTGAGGAGTCGACCGGAGGGCACCGGAAATCTGATGGGCCGATGGCGACAGTGACGACCCAGTCCATCTAGCGGAGTGCCTCGTGGGATGTGCAGTAAAGCAGGGTCGAGGGGAGTGCATGATACTTGGCCCCCTTCCAGTGTTGTGTCCGGGCATAACTAATGGCTTCCCCCGGAATTGGCGGGCGGCTCCCAGGGAGCGGCGGAGATTTTGTTTAGCCTTTTGGTGGCCCTTCGCTGGGAAGCCTGCCTTGACTTTCTGGGTCCCCACGGTGAATCCTGTTGCGCCCTGGTGTGGGGCCCGGTCCCGAGGTGAGGTGGAGAAGGGTGAGGCCGGATCAGCTAAGATGGCGGCTGGCACCCTCTTACGCAGACCACATCCAGGCAGAGAAGCTGCTGTGCGGGAGAGTCCTGGGGTCTGGCGACACGAGAAAGAGCCCACGTCCAAGGATATACTGGCAGCGTTAACAACCCTGCAGACGACCCTGATCCGTGACGCCCGGGATCTGGGAAGAAGGATGGCCGCCATTGTTATCCCACCGTTCCACACGGGCATAGTTCGACTTCAAGGAAGCGCCGATGTGCCCGCCTCTGCGTCAGTGATGAGTGCTCCAGCTACGCCTATGTTCGTGGAGACGCTGGAAGACCCGGTTCATGAGATCGCCTTGGACAGATCTGTTGGACATGTGAGTGACTTATCGGGGCACATATCTAACCAGCGGCTGGGGAAACAACGCCGATCTATGGTTTGGGCTGCCCCGGCGACGTTTCAGCGCTTGCCGGATGGTGTGACTCTCTTTCCCTGGCTGGTGAGACTGTGTTCGGACTGGAGGATGTTTTCGGGGCCGATACTGACACAGACGGATTTCCGCCATACATATTCGGCTGGGTTTTGGTGGCCGAAGTCCCATGGAGTAACAACACTGCCCGGTCCGCCCGGATCACTTGGACCCGCCACGCTGCTCTGTATGCCGATTGATAAGTGGACGTATGTTGGTACTACTGATAGAAAAGGCCAGGGGTGAGACAGTCTTGGACTTAGTGGACTTATTGTTGGCTGACGGTGATTTGGGGGACACTAGGCTGGGATGTTATTGATTGTGCTATCGGTGATTAATGTTTTCCATGGCTATTCTGATCTTGCTTTTAGGATGTTTACTGTGCGCGGTGGTGGGGGGAGGGAGGGCTGGGTGGCCAGATCGATGGCCCTCCTCCACATTTTTCTTCTTTTTCTTCTTTTTTTCTCTTTCTATATTTCGGGTCTCCTATTTAGGGCGACAAGCACGCTGCGGGGGGGGGGGGGGGTAGGCCGTAGCCTTCTGCATGTGTGCAGGGTGGGGGGTATGGGGATGGGGTTTGTTAATTTGTCCTTTCATGTTTCTATGGCCCTTTGTCTTTCTTCCTTTTTGGTGTCGTAGTTTTTCATGTTTCCTACAGTATGTTTCGTTTTGAGGGGTGGGGTGCAGCTTTGCTACGGAACGTGTTTGTTTTTACATTTATCCTGACTCGTATGCCTTACCCCCAGTATTTCAAACGTATTTGCACTATTTGCGGATTTCCTGCTTCATGCTTGCTATGGTAGGACCATGTATGACCGTATGGCATTGATTCTGAGTTTTTTCTTTATTGTAAAATCAACCTTCTCGAATCCTGAATCTTGATCAGTACGCTTGAATGCAAGTTATATCCTGGACACTTTTAAGACCCCGATTCTCTGGCTGCTGTATTTTCCCACATTGATTTGCTGTACTTACGACTTGACTAGCGGCCGGCCGGGGTGGTTGCAGGCCCATACTTGTATTTGCTTGAAGTACCAATAAAGGTTCTCAAAACAAAAAAAAACAAAAAAAAAAGAAGTGTCTGCCTGCCCCTGCGCACCCAGGCTGCTGCACACAATTCACTCCCACTGCCCAGAGGTGACTGCCTCTCTGCTCACCTTCAGCCACCGGCGTGTGTCCAAGAGAAACCCACCATGTGCGCTTAGCGAGCTCCAAGTCGGGCCCCAAGACCTTGGCAGCCAGATGGTCGCACATTTGCTCCTGTGTCTGGATATCCCAAAGTCAGAAAACATATAAATGCAACCCGCCGAGGAGTGATCTTTGTGTGGCCTATACACCGTACAGTTGAGCTCACAATTCAAATCGGGTCTTGATTGCCAGAATGGTGTATCGAGGCCTACGCATCGTCGCAGGCTGCACACCCGCTCAGCTCTGGTGACACTAAATCAGTGGAACTCAAGTCATCGCCACGTGGCGGGAGGCCCTTGTCAAGCAAAGTGCCTCGGCTGCCACCAACTCTGTGTACTTCAAGTCATAGGAGAGAATGGAAATGGCCTCTAGCACGTGTGCTCGGCCTTTTTTATTGGCAGGGGGACATGTCTTGTGACGCCTGTGCTGCATGGGTGTGGTGTGGGTGTGAACCAGCCATGAGGGAGCGGCTAAGGCATGCTGACAACTAGATCTGTGATCAGCAGATCACTACAGGGAAGACCTGGGACATGTAGCGTGGTCGTTCCTTCCCTGTAAGCGTAAGTGGAGTGGGCTGGCTTAAACACGTATCCTTCACGACTTCACCAATATGGCGGTTTGAATCCGCGCACCCACCAAGATAGGTATAAGATGGGTGTGTGACTCCACTTTTTTGTAAAAAATATAATATATATTTTAGTATTTAATCAAAAAGAAGACATTATATACTTCTAATAACAACACAAAAAATTACAAAAATGATTTTTAGGATATTAAAGTTACAAATGATCACACAAAGAAAATTAAAAATCACTGAAATAACCATAGGTTTAATGAACATTATAATTAGAAATTATCATTTGAAAAACCTTAAAAATTCACTAAAAAACCATAGGTTTCAGGGAAGGTATAGTTAGAAATGAGCATTTAAAAAACCTTGGAAATTCACTGAAAAAACCATAGGTTTCAGGGACGTTATAGTTAGAAATTAGCATCAGTGATGTCACTGACCATGTCATGAGTGATGTAATATGTGACATCATCAGCAGTGCATTGCGGGGGCGCGAGTTATAGTTAGCTCTACTAACTATAACGACCAAATTTCTCTGGTTTTGTACGAGTGAAATGTCCAACTAACTATAGCGTCCCTGAAATATATGTTTTTTTTTCAGTGAACTTCTAAGGTTTTTTAAATGCTGATTTCTAACTATAACGTCCCTGAAACCTATGTTTTTTTTGTGAATTTCAAAGGTTTTTTAAATGCTAATTTCTAATTATAATGTTCATTAAACCTATGTTTTTTTCAGTAATTTTGAATTTGTCTTGTGATATTTTGTAACTTTAATAGCCTAAAAATAGTTTTTGTAATTCTTTGTGTTTCTTATTAAAAGTATATGATGTCTTCTTTTTTTATTAAATACTAAAATATATATATTTATTTTTAGAAAAAAGTTGAGTCGCGCCCCCATTGTGTACCTATATCGGTGGGTGCGCGGATTCAAAAAGCTATATTGGTGAAGTTGTGAAGGATGAGCATTTCAGCCTGCCCACTCCGCTTACGCTTACAAGGAAGGAACAACAATTCTACATGTCCCAGGTATTCCCTATAGTGATCTGATGATCACAGGTCTAGTTGTCAGCATGCCATAGCCACTCCCTCATGGCTGGTTTACACCCACACCCATGCAGCACCGGCGTCACAGGACATGTCACCCTTCTAATAAAAAGGGCCGGGCACACGTGCTGGAGGCCAGTTCCATTCTCTCCCATAACTTGAAGTATACAGAGTTGGTGGCAGGCGAGGCACTTTGCCCAACACAGGCCTCCCGCCACATGGCGATGATTTGAGTTCCACTGAGTTAGTGCCACCAGAGCTGTGCAGATGTGCAGCCTGCGATAATGCGTAGGCCTCGATACACCATCCTGGCAATCAAGACCCGATTTGAATTGTGAGCTTGGCTGGACCGCGTGTAAGCAACACAGAGATTACTCCTCTGCACTGTACAGAAGGATGAGCTGGGGGCCTGTGCAGCGGAATCGAGCGGCAGCTGAGGAGGTTGCTCCGGCACGTGGTGGGCCCTCTTGGAGACTCGACAGTGGGGGCATGAGAGCATTGAGGTCTAGGTGCGCAGGGTCAGGCTGTCATTGCTGAGTGGGGGACTGGTCTGGGTACTAGGGCTAGGATGCTTACGAAAGATGTAGGAATCATGCACACTGCCTGAGAAGTTTGCAACGACATTAGTGTACAGGCCCTGGTGGTCCAGTTTTGCATGCACATAGTTAGAATGCGTGAGGTTTCTGTAGCGGTGATTGTGTACAGTGTCGACAGCGGGCACAAGTAGTACATGTGTGCAGTCAATTGCCCCCAACACATGCAGGAAACCTGCTATTTTGTTGTTACTTTGCTTGGGTTCCAGCTGTTCCTGCGCAGTGTGCGTGAAATGAAGATGCAGGTGTATCAAGCTGAAACGAACCGTGATACTTACAGGTATGATAAATCCTGCATAATGAGACTGTAGCAGAAGTTCGTGTGGTTGTAACGTTCCTTTTCTTTCCGACGAAGGTTATGACTACACAAACTTCTGTTACGTTCATTTTGGGCAGGATTGATCATACCTTTAAGCATTCCGGTTTGTCCAAGTGCAATACAATGTACCATATTACGTTTATGACCATACTAACGCTTGAGCATTCTCACGATTTATCCAACAGGTTTTTGAATGTGGAGTATGGGGATTTCCAGGACGATCTGCAGTTATTTGGATCCACAAGTTGCCCTTTTGATATTCCCCCTTGGGATTGTCACTCGTTGTTTGATGTTTTTGTGTTGTTAATTTATTGTTTTGCAATAAACTTCTATTTTTCCACTACTGTTGACCACTGGACTTTATGACCTCGTGCACCCCATTTCAGTGACTACAATCTTGGATCTGAAGCACAGAGGCGTCAAGCAACGGCTGGGGTTAGTTGTGCTGGAATACTACGAATTGGGACGAGCCTGTAGTGCGTATACAGGGGCCCTACTTTACTTTTGTGGACATGCATCCAAGGCGGTGGGGAAGTTTAATAGGGCTGGCTGTGAGGCTTCTCCGACTCTGACAGTTGTTAGTTAGAAGGTACCAGATGGCAACAGGTGCCGCACAGCCAGCAGGTTTGTCTGCGGAAGTATGTTGATTCTCTGCTGTGTTAGTACCGTCAGCCTGTGGGCAACGTGGCAGTGTGCACTAACTTGAGAATGGGGAAATAATTCTTTCACCACTTTTGCTCCGCTAAAGTGCCGATAACTTGGCGATAAGTCCCCACTGTTGGGTTATAGAATGACTCTAAAACGAGCCCTTGTGTTTATTAGGATTTTGTTGTAGCTACATGCGAATCACAAGCAAAAAGATGAATGCACAAGAAAAGTGGACAGGGTACAAACACCCTGATCCCCTAGGTCTGCTCAGGGGATCCCACAAAAACCCCCAAGGCCAAAAAAGTAATATATATGTCTTTTTTTTTTAAAGCGGCTGGGTGCGCGAATCCAGATGGAAAAAAAAATGATGGGGCGTATTCTCAAGTACTTATCGCCGAGTTATCGTCACTTTAGCGCAGCAAAAGTGGCGAAACGATTATAATCCCATTCTCAACCTGGTGCAAACTGCCGATATCGGCAGTTTTCCTGAATAGCTTCCACAAAAGAAATTGCCACGGATGAGAGCGATAACTAACGCTAATGATGTGCAGAGTAGGCGTTCCCGTACAAAAAAAACCGAAAACACCACTTCCCGACCAGCCAAATCTGGGAATACGATCGAAAAACAGGCGATAAGCCACGTTAGCAGTAGGAATTGTGGTGTAAAGCAGGACTATTGCCTACAGTATGAAAGGGAGCCCATATCTGAAGACCAACACATGTCATAGAGCTACTGATCATGCAGCTCCGACACCCAAGAAGGCCACAACACCCACCACCACACCCCAGGACCCCCCCGGACCACGCACCCCTACTACCACAAGGCAGCACAGAACAGGACAGGGGACCTTCCGAAAATGGCATGGCCCCTCAGCCACACAATAGCTAAATGTTGAAAGAGGTGGGAACCAAGCATGTGTGAATGAGGCAAGTCACCCATGAATAAGAATGCACACAATGCCAAGTTTAGCGGCGATGTGCTGGACAGACCTCACTATGCAGAGTACAGAACTCTCCATGTGGGCTCATACTGCTTGTGCTTGTAGTGTTGTGGACAGTGGACGTAACCATGTTACCTCAGGCAGTTGGGAAGATCTCGGTCATGTAGTTGTGTCGTCCCCCCTTGTAAGCGGAAGCAGAGTGGGCTGGTCCAATGTACGCCACTCCAGAGTAGGAGTGTGAATAAATAGGTCAGGGCTCTGGGCGTGGTTCACTTCTGGGAAGGCCAACGTGTCTGCCAGAGTGGCGGCCCTCACCCTGCCAAGAGGCCACCACCGTGACTTCCAGCCTCCTCGACACAGGCCCCCTGCGAACCCATCAGCACAACACTGCAGAGTTATGTCTGTACAGACTACTGCCTTCGATGTACACTGCGAACAGCAAGGCTCACAATTCAGATTGTGTCGCGATTGCAGATGACACAGTCCAGTAGGCAACAGACATTGCTACCAGTGTGGCCCCCCCGGACCACGCATCATCGCAGGCTGCGCACACGCTGAGTGCTTCAGGTGCCACTAACTCAGTGCACCACATGTCATCGCCACACACATAGCCTTATTAAGGCAGAATTCATTAGACAAAAGGCATTGTTACCAGTGCAGCCTGCCTGGACCTCACATCATCGCAGGCTGCACACCCGCTGAATGCTTCTAGTGCCACTCACTGTGCAGCTCAACTCAAACCCTATAGGGCTGTAGGCCCTTGCTGACCACTGCCTCCAGCCTACACTGATACAGCAGAGTTCACAATTCAGATCGAGTCGGGATTGCAGATGATGCAGTCCAGTAGGCAACAGACATTGCTACCAGTGCGGCCCTCCCGGACCACGCATCATTGCTGGCTGTGCATACGCTGAGTGCGTCAGGTGCCACTAACTCAGTGCACCACAAGTCACTGCCCTGTAGCCTTATTAAGGCAAAATTCATGAGTTAAAATACATTCCTCCCAGTGCGGCCTGCCCGGACCACGCATCATCACAGGCTGCGCACAAGATGAGTGCTTCTGGTGCTGCTAACTGTACAGCTCAACTCAACGCCATGTGGCTGTGGGCTCTTGCTGACCGCTGCCTCTGGTCTACATTGCGGAGAGCAGGGATCACAATTCAGATCGAGTTGCGATTGCAGATGAAGCAGTCCAGTAGGCAATAGGCATTGATCCCAGTGCGGCCCGCCCGCTCGCACCATGCGACATTACTGGCTGCGCACACGCTGAGTGCTTCAGGTGCCACTAACTCAGTGCACCACAAGTCATCGGCACATAGCCTTATAAAGGCAGAATTCATTAGGCAAAAGACATTGCTCCCAGAGTGGCCCGCCAGGACCACGCATCATCGCAGGCTGCTCACACGCTGAGTGCTTCAGGTGCCACTAACTGTGCAGCTCAACTCAATGCATGTGCTCTTGCCACTTTTTTCACCGACAAGATTAGGGCTATTCAGGCCTCCTTCTCGGAGAGCGTTGTGGAGGGCTGCTGTGGCCCCGCGGCAGGACTTGGAACACCGTCCCTGCCTACGGCAGTACTGGCTGACTTTCCACCTGTCTCAAGTGATATGTCCCGGGCCCTGCTGGCCAGTCTCAAATCTGGTTCCCCGCTTGACCCCTGCCCTGCCAAATTTTTGGCCGGGATGGCGGCAGTGGTGAATCCTCTGGTCAACCCTATCCTCAATGCCTCCTTGAGAGAGGGGAGTGTCCCTCGCACCTGGAAAAGGGCGATGGTGATCCCCCTCCTGAAAAAGCCTGGTCTTGATGCCGAGGTTTTGGCCAATTATAGGCCAATTTCACTGCTTCCGGTCCTGGCTAAGATCACCGAGAAACATGTTCATGGTGTCTTGTTGAGCTTTTTAGAATCTAACAACTTGCTCCATCCATCCCAATCCGGGTTCCGTCCGAATTTCAGTACGGAAACGGCGTTGGTGGAGGTCTCTGAGATCATCAGGGAGACCTTGGATGTGGGTGGCAAGGCCATGCTAGTCATGTTGGACCTGTCGGCGGCCTTCGACACCGTCCCTCATGAGGCACTTCTCGCTAGGCTTCATGACATCGGCCTAAGGGGGACGGTGTTCAGATGGTTTTCATCATTTCTGGAGGGCCGCCGCCAGACGGTCTGGGTTTCCCAGAGCTCCGCCGAGATGCCGCCATTGGGAGTTGGGGTTCCACAGGGATCTGTGTTGAGCCCGACATTGTTCAACATCTTTATGTCCCCCCTGGCGGCAGCGGTGGAGGCTTACGGAGCCCAGATCGTGTCCTATGCCGACGACACGCAACTCCTCTTCACATGTGCTAAAGACCAGCCATTTGATGGGGAGAGAATTCGGGACTGTCTGGATATGGTCTTTGGCTGGTTCCAGCGGAACAGTCTAAAGGCCAACTCCAGTAAGTCGGAGGTGTTATTCTTCGGCTGTGTCACCGATCCCGAGTGGCGGCATTGGTGGCCGGCCGCATGTGTCCTCCGGCACAATCTTCCTTGGTGGCCAAAAATCTTGGCGTTAAGCTTGACAACAAGCTTTCTCTCAGATCACATGTTCTTGGTCTGGCTGGCACCTGTTTCGGCGTTCTGAAAATGCTCCGCAAGTTTCTTCCACTACTTTCTGCGGAGCATAGACGGATTACGGTGCAGGCGCTTATCGGATCCAGGCTAGACTATGCCAATGCTCTTTTCCTGGGTCTTCCAGACTACTTGGTCCAGCGTCTGCAGGTGACACAGAACTCTGCAGCGCGCGCAATCTTTGGTCTGCATAGACGGGCACGGGCATCTGGTCTTCTGCAGACGCTGCATTGGCTCCCGATTATGTTCAAATCCTTGACGCTGGTGCATAAAGCTCTGTTTGGCTCAGGCGCAGGATATCTACAGAAGAGATTGGCTTTTTATCGCCCTGCCCGCTCATTGCGTTCGGAATCCCTTTTCACGGCCGTGGTTCCACGCGTGAGGAAGGCCCGGATTGGGGGGCGCTCTTTCAGCCTCAAGGCCTCCCAGCGGTGGAACTCGCTTCCACTGGAACTTCGCAGCACTCCCAATCTGCTTCAATTCAGAAGGAATTTGAAGACTTGGCTTTTTAATCTTTCTGTTTAGGTGGTTTTTCTTCTTTGTTTTTTCTGGGGCTCTTGTCTTTCCTGTTATGTTGTTATACACTGTAGCTTTATGTGGAAAGCGCCGGGACACTCTTTTAGAGTAGCCGAGCGCTATATAAACACATTTTAACATAACATAACATAACATTTGGCTGTCGGCCCTTGCTGACCGCTGCATCCGGCCTACACTGCAGTCAGCAGGGCTCACGGTTGCAGATGACGCAGTACAGTAGGCAAAAGACATTGCTCCCAGCGCGGCCCGCCCAGACCACGCATCATTGCTGGCTGCACCACGCTGAGTGTTTCAGGTGCCACCTACTCTGTGCAGCTCAAGTGAATGCCACATAGCTGTTGGCCCTTGCTGACTGCTGCCTCCGGCCTACACTGGGGTCAGCAGTGCTGACTCTCATCTGACTTTAAAAGAAAGCATTTGATTGGTTCATAAGGTTTCCCATTCTAACAGTTGAAGAACCCCACCCATTTTAGTCATTCTCTCCGCAGCTTCACAGTTGAGACACCTGTTGTGTTTGTGCAACTAGTCTGTAAAATTTCTGGGTGTTTTTTGGAAAGATTTGTAAATGGCTTCTTCCAATCCTCAGCAAGACAATACTTCACTGAACATGTGACACTGGTAATAAAAAGGGGCCAAGCGTGCCTATACCATGTTCCACTATCTATCTAACTGTGTCCGTGTGTTCATTATGTATGCATGATGCCCCTGGGCTCTACCACATTACATTGTGCTGCGGACAGCGCACCAACCATGTTACCTCTGGCAGTGGGGAAGACTTTGGTTATGTAACTTTGTCTGGGTCATTGTATAAGTACATGGGTAGAGACTTGATCACTAGTGTACTGCAAGGAGAGTGTATAGTGAATTTATAAGTGCTTGGGGATTGGCGGAGTGATTGGATAAGTACATATGTTGGCGGAGCCTAACCCCAGAGCACACGCTTGGCTCTAATTACTGCCCTCAAGTGCCAAAAACTGAAATTTGGGCTTTGCATGGCCCTGTATTGCTACAGCTGCAACACTCCACTGAATGTGCAATAAACATTCATATCCACACAGATGTGTCATGTCCACGATCTTTCATGTGTGGAAGTATGGATAAATGTAGGGTCAGTAATTCCCACTACCTTCTATGTTGGCCATGGTGTGGGACTTGGGTCCCAGAGTGACACATTGGTGCTTGCGGCCCGGGTGGCGGCAGCACTACAAAAGGGACACCCGCATCAGTTGATTCCTCATACAACACAGGACAGAACCAGGCCCAGAGCTCCGTGGTCATTTTACACAGCCTCACACAGGATTGGCATATGCCAGGCCAGCCCACTACGCTTACGCTTACCGGGAGGGACGACAACGGTAGGTGCGCAATCAGTGCTGAGTGGGTGTGCTGCCTGCAATGGTGCCCTGTCCTGGTGGTCCGGAATGGTAAGGCTTTGTGTGAGCCCTGCTGGACCACAGTGTGGCAGACAGCGTGGGCCTTCCGCCACGTGGCGTTGGCTTGCGGGTCACAGGGTTAGTGGCACCTTAAGGGCTGAGCGGGTGTGCAGCCTGCGATGATGCCCTGTGCATTGATATGTTTTCGGGCATTGCGATATCAAGACCCAGAATCAAATGTGAGACCTTCCGGCTGCCAAGGATGCGGGCCCCGGCCTTGGAACTCACCTCAGCACATGGTAGGCCCTCTTGGACACACACCGGTGGCGGATGGTGAGCAGAGAGGCTTGTTTGCGCAGCGGCGGGCAGACACCTCTGGGCGGTGGGAGTGGATGGGGTGCAGCAGCCTGGCTGCGCAGGGGCGGGCATACACCTCTGGGCAGTGGGAGTGGATGGGAGGGGTTGCAGAAGCCTGGGTGCGCAGGGGCGGGACAGCGATGAAGGTGTGTGCAGTTGTATGTACTCTGCCATTACTGATTCTATACTATGTCTGATGAGTGAGCTTGAGGGCCGCAGTATGTCCCTGCACGTGGTTGGAGACACACTGGTGGCGGAAAGGTGAACTGTGAGGGTTTTGGCCGCAGTGACGGCACTCACTCTCACTCTCCCTCTCCATCTCTTCCCTTCTATCTCTCACACTCTTTCTCCCTTTCTCTCTCTCTTCCTATCTCTCTCACTCTTTTTCTCTTTGTCTCTTTCTTCTTCTCTCTCTCACTCTCTCTTTCTCTCTCTCTCTCTCTCCTTTGATGGGCGCATGACGCACAAACTTATCTTGCTTTTTATCTTGCAGGCTGTGATTCACAGATTGTCGAGGTATGACAATCCATGGCTGTACCTACTTTTATTTTGATGTTTTGTTTAAATAAAGCGTTTAAATGTAAATCCATAGATGACTGTGATTCTCATTTGTCCAACCTCACATGCATTTTGATTGTTATAATTGTGCGACATCAGCCGATTTTTTACGTTCCAGATTCCGGAAGGTTGCTGTCACATTTGTTTGTCAGGGGGGGGGGGTTGGCGGACAAGGGGGTGGTGTCGGGGGGTGTCAGGGCACTGTTGGGTGTCCGAGCTGCATGATTGTTGGCTCCATGGCATCTGTTGTCATTCAGGTGTGGCTGTGGGCTGGGCTCTCTTTCATGTTGCAGGTTGTAGTCCGACTTTACACCAGGTAAGAGCAGGTGTAAACTTCCTGGCACCTTATCACCTGTTTTGTGTTCTCTTCGCCAATTTTGCTGGTCACTGAGAATGCTGCGAAGTGGTGTGTTTGCTGCTTTTTGCACTGGAACGCCTACTCTGCATATCATTAGCGATATTTGCCGAGGTCATCCGTGACGATGTTTTTTAAGGCTGCTATCGCTGGTAAACTAGTGATATGGGCCGTTTGCACCAGCTTGTACAGGTTGCGTTAAATTTATCACCATTTTGGCGGCGATAAAGTGCCAAGTCAAGTCAAGTCAAGTGATTTATATAGCGCGCTACATACCCAGAGGGTCTCAAGGCGCTTGGAAGAGGGTGGGGAATTATTTGTCGAATATCCAGGTTTTAAGTTGCTTTCTGAATGCTAGGTGGTTTTGAGTGAGGCGAAGGTGAATGGGGAGTGAGTTCCAGGTTTTAGCCGCCAGGTAGGAGAAGGATCTACCTCCCATGGTGGTTTTGTTGATGCGAGGAACAGCAGCAAGGGCTTGGTTGGAAGAGCGTAGCTGGCGGGAGGGGGTGTAGAAGGAAAGTCGCGTGTTGAGGCATTCGGGTCCAAGTTCGTAAAGTGCTTTGTGTGCGTGGGTGAGGAGGCGGAATGTTATCCTCTTATTGACAGGGAGCCAGTGGAGGTTTTTCAGGTGACCAGAAATGTGGTCATTACGCGGGATGTCTAGTATGAGTCTGGCTGATGCGTTCTGGATGCGTTGGAGTTTTTTTTGAAGTTTTGCGGTGGTACCGGCGTATAGGGTGTTTCCGTAGTCCAGGCGGCTTGTAACCAGTGCATGGGTGACCGTTTTTCTGGTTTCGGTGGGGATCCAGCGAAATGTTTTTTTGAGCATGCGAAGAATGTTGAAGCAAGATGATGAGACGGCGTTGACTTGTCTGGTCATCGAGAGTGAGGAGTCCAGGATGACGCCCAGGTTCCGTGTGTGGTCCGTCGGGATGGGTGCTTTTCCAAGGGCTGTAGGCCACCAAGAGTCGTCCCAGGCGGAAGGGGAGGAACCTAAGATAATGACTTCTGTTTTGTCTGAGTTCAGTTTCAGACGGCTGTGCTTCATCCACTCTGCCACTTCTTTCATTCCTTCATGTAGGTTGGTTTTGGCGGTGTTAGGGTCTTTGGTGAGTGAGAGGATCAGTTGAGTGTCATCAGCGTAGGAGATGATGTTGAGGTTGTGTTGGGGTGCGATGGTCGCGAGGGGGCTCATGTATACGTTGAAGAGGGTGGGGCTGAGTGAAGATCCTTGTGGCACGCCGCAGATGACTTCAGTGGCCTCTGACTTGAAGGGTGGGAGGTGGACTCTCTGAGTTCTTTCGGCAAGGAACGAGGTGATCCATTCAAGTGCATTTCCTTGCGTTCCGATGTTTCTGAGGCGTTGTAACAAGGTGCTGTGGCAGACTGTGTCGAAGGCTGCGGAGAGGTCGAGGAGGATGAGGGCGGCTGTGTCTCCATTGTCCAGTAGAGTTCAAATGTCATCCGTTGCTGCGATGAGAGCGGTCTCAGTGCTGTGTTTGGCTCGGAAGCCGGACTGTGAGGAGTCGAGGGATTTGTTGGTTTCGAGGAAGGTGGCGAGCTGGTTGTTGACTGCTTTCTCGATGACTTTGGCCGGGAATGGGAGGAGCGAGATGGGGCGGTAGTTTTTGAGTTCGGTGGGGTCAGCTGTGGGCTTTTTCAGGAGGGCGCTGAGTTCGGCGTGTTTCCAGCTTTCCGGGAAGGTGGTGGAGTTGAGGGAGCAGTTGATGACGTCTCGGAGGTGGGGTGCTATGATGGAGTCTGCTTTGTTGAAGATGTGGTGGGGGCATGGGTCAATGGGGGAACCTGAGTGGATGGAGTTCATCAGGCGGATGGTGTCCTCAGTGGAGATTGGGTTCCAGTCATTAAGGGTGTTCAAGGGGGATGAAGGTTCGGCAGACGGTTGGGAGGGTTGGTCTCCGGGTTGGTTGTCGAAGCTGTTGTGGATGTCTGCGATTTTGTCGTCGCTGAGAGCCACGACCCAGCATGTTCACACTAGGGGGCCGCACTGAGAGAGAACACCCTTGGTGTTCACACTAGAGGACCACGCTAAAAGCCGCGCTAGGGTCGCGACTCCAAACTTTTTTGAAAAAACCCAAAAAAGTTCTCTTTTATTAATTTACATTTGCCTCGGAGACCCCATCCCCCGAGGCATGCCCACATCTACAATTTTTAAAGGGGAGGGGGGCCGCGTGGCCCCCCCCTCCCAGGCCACTTCTGGCCCCGGGGACCCCATTCCCCGTGGCCTGGCCTCTCTGTTGAGGACTGTGGGGGGCGCCCTATTGCCCCCACTGTCCCGCTGGCCCCCGCCTCCTGCGGGAGCCAGGATTGCTTTTGGGCAATGAGAGCTGTTAACATGCAGCTTCCCTTACCCAAAAGCAATTCTCCTTTCCTTTATTGAAGTGAGAGGAGGTATTCCTCCTCTCGCTTCAACAAAGCAAACCAGGATTTGCTATCACAGGGTGGAAGCCATACTCCCACCCTGTCATAGCAAACGGCAATGTCCCGTGGGTGGACACCCCGGGACATTGCAGGAGCCGATCCTGTGGGGTGGTGGTCCCAAGGCCATCAAGCTCTCCCCTCCTATTTTCAAAGCCCCTGGGTGGTGGTGGTCCCCAGTGCTGCAGGTGGGCCGTATAGCCCAGAGGAGGTGGCGGTATAATTATATGATTGCCCCTTGGACCTGGCCCAACTGGGGGCTCATTTAAATTAAGTGGGGGAGCCCCCCCTTCATTTTCTTTTTTTTTTCATCCGGACTGGCGCACCCAGCTCGCATTTGGAAGTTTTAAAAAAATAATAAATTGGAGTGGTCCTTGTGGGAGCAGGCCTAGGGAGTCAGGGTGTTCTACCGAGTCACAAGATGGCTGCCAACACTTCCTGGTTTGGAGTGTTGGCAGCCAATTAGAATGAAGCTCGTGGTCGTAAGGGGTCGCAATCGCAAACCCAATGTGGCCATAGATTTCAATATTTTTATTTTTTTATTTTCTCAGCAACTACTGAACCGATTTACACCATTTAAAAAAAGGTGATTTTTGGAACCAAGAACTACCTTTTTGCCAATCCGTTCAGCAGTTCGGCTGTAGCCTTGACTAAACTTTCCTGTGGAAAAATGATTTTCAGACTTTTATTTTTTTTTATTTCTCAACAACTACTGAACCGATTTACACCATTCAAAGAAAAGGTTGCTTTCTGAACCAAGCGCTACCTTTTAGCCAAATGTGATGTAATTCCGTTAAGCAGTTCAGGCTGTAGCCTTGGCTAAAGTTTTCTATGGAAATTAAGATGTAGAAACACTTTTTGGGACCCCCCTTTTTTCTCAGCCCCCGCTTGATGAATCACCACCAAACTTTCAGGGTAGGAGCTGACCTGGATAGATCTTTTATTATTTGGTGAATTTCTCGAAGATTCGTCAAACAACGCCAAAGTTATTAGCAAATCAAAAAATGCTTTCCCTATGGAAACTAGGTTCTTACTATAACTACCTACTGGCAACCGCCAGTAGGTAATATATATGATGCATAGATAAGGGCCACTCCAATTGTACTATGCATATCTATTGTGACCATTATATAAAAATGTTTCGGAATTAAAAAATTGGCAATTGTCATTTTGGTCGAATCTATGCAAATTGTAAATTATACATAGTTGACATAAATATAACTACCGGTAAATGTGAAGTGTGAAAATAATATGCTAACTGAATAAAAATCACAACTGTCACTAGGTAATCTATATAATAATTTTGTTGAAACTACAAATCCCAGAATGCAATGGGAATGTATATCCACAGGAAATGATATAAAACAGAAGCAATAGTAGTGCCCACTACCCTGAGAAAGGCAGTGCTGGCCGAAGCACGTTGGTGTGACAGACTGGCTCTGTAAATAAATCATTAACTTCAAAGTTCCAGAGTGCGGGGTCCTTTGTTGCAAAAAAATATATATATATTTATTCACTGAAAAAACCATAGGTTTCACACACGTTATAGTTAAAAATTAGCATTTAAAAAATCTTAGAAATTCACTGAAAAAAACATAGATTTCACACATGTTATAGTTAAAATTAGCATTTAAAAAACCTTAGAAATTCACTGAAAAACTATAGGTTTCACACATGTTATAGTTAGCTGGACATTTCACTCATACAAAACCATTGAAATTCCCCCATTATAGTTAACTATATCTGGCGCACCCGCAATGCACTGCTGATGACGTCACACATTACATCACTCATGACATGGTCAGTGACATCACTGATGGCATCACTGATGACATCTCAAATGACATCACTGTTGACATCAATGATGACATCATCCAGTAAATGTGTATTTCTGTAAAGTTTAAATATTTTGCATATATATCTATGCAAAGGTGTATTGAAGATTGAGTGCATTTACAAGTGCCTGAAGGGATTATTTAGTAGGTGCGTGACTTACTGTATAAGTGAGTGATTGAACGTGTCTCACTGAATGCATGGGTTAGTGACTAAACTGTGTGAAAGTCTGTATTAGTCTCTCAGTTGGTGTGTAAGCGGCTGCATGGGTTCGTGAGTAGCAACATGAGTGTGTATATGGGTTATTGGTTTGTTTTTTGAGTATCAGTAGGAGTGTCTGTATGGTTCGGTGGGGGATATTACTTAGCATATAGATGAATGAATGAGTGACTCACTGTTTGTATGTGTTTTGAAGACAGCATGTGTGCAGGACTGTTTGGGTGGATGAGTGTGTGTATGGGTGTGTTAGTGAGTGAATGACTGTCTCAATAATGTCTATATGAGTAACTACATAGGACCTAGTTACCATAGGAAAATCACAACATTCTATTCCCTTAAGTTGCAACCCACTAGAGAAGAGCCCCATAATAGATCAGGGAGCTTGAAATCACCATCGGACTCCACTAATATCAGATTGTACCATAGGGACTCCTCTTTCTTGCCAGATGGTTTGTCCAAAAGTAAAGACTCCAACTGGTTGCCACACCCAATTGGAGACAAATTTTGAGATGAGGCCCCCAGGGCATAGGAACGTGCCCAATTAGTCATTTGGATATATTTAAATTTAGAGAAGTTGGACCCAATCTTAGATCTTAAGACATCCCAGGGCAGTAAATTTCCTTCCATAAATAAATCCCCCCATACCTCCATCCCTGCATACTGCAAAGGGGCAGCTAATCTATCTACCAGCCATCCCAGGAGAGCTCCACAGCGGAGCCCTACTCGAGAAATATCCAAGATGTGTTGCGGCCCTCACTTTAGCCCACATTTTGGCCATCCCTTGTAGTATCTTTAGTTAATTTTTTTTTTTAAACTTGGGATCTCCAAATTTAAATAAAAAACCTGGCTGTGCTACTCCTTCAGCCTTGAGCAAAGCTGTAAACAGACTGCCTACCCCATAGTCTGAGGGCATCTTTAGCAGCATTCGTGTGTGTGACAACTGAAAAGCCCAAGCGTAGCTGCCAAACCACCCTTGTCCCTTCGTCTCCTAAGCTTTTTTCACGCAATCCTTGGGATTTGCTTATTTCAGATAAAGGATGTAATATCTCCCTGTAACTTAGTTATAGCTGATGGGTCAAAAAAAGAGGGATAGTGTTAAATAAAAATTAGATCTTAGGCAAAATGGTCATCTTGACTAGATTAACTCTCCCCAGGAGAGACAAGGGGAGGTGTAACCAGGATTGCATCAATCTTCGGCAATCCTTAGCTATCGCCTCAAAGTTGGTTATTGCTCTTTTATTAATATCTTGGATAATATTCAGACCCAGATATCGCAAGGATAATGAAGGCTGAAAGTCTGGGCTGGTCTCCGAATTATTCCAGACCATTACCTCGGTCTTAGAGGGATCGCTGGTTTGCTTCCTTTAAGGTTCTGTGGGACATTGTGAAGCCCGCTTGGTTGCGTAGGAACCACCTCTTCACACTCCACAGAGCATACTATTTGCCTCAAAGGCTGGCAAAAGTTGTACAAAATTCCTCCATAGCATGTGCTAGGTGTGGACTACTAGCAGCAACAGATGCCCATATGTTTTTTGAATGTCCCTCCATTTCAGTCTTCTGGGCCTCTATAAGCAATTTTTTATCTTTGTCTTTGGGTGCCCAAATTTCAATAGATCTTCCTCTTGTGGTTTTTGGAGTGGTAGATGGAGCTCGGTCACCGGCAAATAACTTTCTCTTTTATTCCATCTTATTGGCCAGAAGAGAGATATGCAAGAGGTGGAAAGATCAACGGCCTCCTACACTCCTGAACTGGCAAGCTTCTGTCTTGCAAGTCTCCAAACTTGATTTGGTAAGATCTGGGAACCCGAACAAAAGAGCTTTTTGGCATTTGCTCAAGTGGAATTAATGGTCCGGGGTTTTTTTTGTTGTTGTTTTTTGTTTTTTTCCCCGGGTCTCCAATTTTGCTGGCTTTCCTGCTTGTTTGGACAAAGGCAGGCTCCACGTATGTTTGGTCTTGGTGCGCAGGTTCTGAAGTTTGCCAATCTTTGCTGTGGGGTTTCGGGCGCCCGAACCATTATATAATCCCTTCCAGTAATATACTGAGCCAGTGAGATTGGAACGGTAGACATGTTATACCTCTTTTACCAAGGTGGAAAATGAGGACAAAAAAATAAAAAAAAATAAAAATAGAAAAAAAAAAATAACAACATTCTATTCCCAATAACTGTGGCGCAGATTGATGAATCTTCGCAACATTTTCAAAACTTATGGCCCGCTTTGGTCTGCTCCTATCTTGACAGTTCGGGGTGATTCGCAAAGCGGGGGCCGAGAAAAAAGGGGGTCCCAAAACATGTTTTCTCCATGCAATTTTTCATAGGAAACTTTAGACACGGCTACAGCCCGAACTGCTGAACGGAATTACACCAAATTTGGCAAAAATGTATGCCTTGGATCAGAAAGAGCTCTTTTTGTTAAATGGTGTAAATCTGTTCAGTAGTTTTTTAAATATTAATGGAAAAATAAATATATATAATTGGGCAGAGCCTAACCACACATCTCATCGTGAGATCTGATTGGCTGTCAGCACTTCATACAAGAAGTGTTGGCAGCCATCTTGGGACCAATTTCCATGATAGCACCTCATTAAAAAGCATTGCAGTTAATAGAAGGTTTTAAGACTTTGGTTATATTATAAATCATTTGTTGATGGTACCATACTCATTTTAGGATTTGTGGTGTATTCTAAGATGATTTTACCATGTGAAAAAGCCTTCTGCTGGGATATCATGAATCATGTTTGAGAGAGAACAATTTTCTCATGCTTTTCCCACAGAGGTTTGGAAGGTGATCTATAAGCTAAACTGAGAGCATATTTTCTGTAAATTCACATTATCTTTCTCAGTCATGTAAGAATGAAGTCTGACATTCTCAGTAAAACATGTACATCCAACAAGGGCAGAGACTGTCAGTTTATTCCTTTGTGTTCTACTGCAGCTCCTGGAGCGCTAACAGTCTTACTTATGACAAACGTGTTGCACACCTGAAGCCATCTTGATTGGAACAAAAGTGGTAACTCTTAAAACATTTAATTTAAAAAGTAACAAAATGAGGGTGTTCATTTTGCCATAAAAGGTTTAATTAGTGCTGCAGAAAGACAAATTAGGGCACATTCTGAGTGACTTCTCAAATCCTCTTCTATTTCATTAAATAATTCTGACATGCAGACTGAAACATGCACTTTTAATACCAGCAGCAGACTTCCCTGGTGAGCAGTAGCTTTACTAAAGTGATCTACTAAGCAACTAGAGTGCTAACATTCTGAATTTATGGCAAATGTGTGACATATCTGAATGCCTTCTTGATGGAATCAAAGTAAAAAACTGAAAGTATTTCCTACTGAGGAGAATGCAGTAAATGAGGAAATTAGGAAACTTCATAACAAATAAGTCTCCCAAGATGGCCACCAGAGACAAAAGAGCCCAAATGTAGCCCACATTTCACCCAGATGTAGCCCAAGTATAGCCCAATGGCAGACTGTCCCAGAGTGTTATAAAGAACAACTAGAGCACTAACAGTCTTACTTATGACAAAAGTGTAGCACACCTGAACCCTTCTTGATTGTAATAAAGTGGTAACACTTAAAACATTTAATTTGCAAAGGAACAAAATGAGGGGGTTCATTTTGCCATAGAAATTATGATTAGTGCTGCAGAACGAAAAATTAGGGCACATTTTGACTTCTCAAATCACCCTCTATTTCATTAAAAAAAATTGACATGCAGACTGAAACATGCACTTTGAATACCAGCAGCAGACTTCCCTGGTGAGCAGTAGCTTTACTACAGTGCTCTAATGAGCAACTAGAGTGCTAACATTCAGCATTTATGGCAAATGTGTGACAGATCTGACTACCTTCTTGATGGAATCAAAGTAAAACACGGAAAGCATTTCCTACTGAGGAGACTGCAGTAAATGAGGAAATTAGGAAACCTCAAAACAAATAAATCATCCAAGATGGCCACCAGAGACAAAAGAGCCCAAATGTAGCACAAATATCACCCAGATGTAGCTCACATGTAGCCCAATGACAGAAGTGAGCAAAAAAAAAAGTGTTTTTGCAGTTTTATATAGTGCAGACTTGTCAGGTATTGGAGTGCTTTACATGAGCATAGGTTACATCACACAGGAACAAATTCATTTTGGCTTTAGACATGGGGAGATTAAGTGATTTGACCAGAATCACAGAATGTCGAGCTGAAGCAGAAACTCCAACCTCGTTCCATAGTTGCAAAGTGTTCAGCTCTGGAAGTAAAACCACATCCTAAGTGCAACATTTAATCAAGTGGTCAACTGGATAAAAAAACATAAAGATAACAAATAATTTAAAAGTGCTTTGTCGCTATTTGAAAACTCGGAAAAAAATTGCTTGTTTCAGTTTTTTAGAGCACTAACCATAATTTTGATGCAAATAAGACCCTCTCATATATGTTATTTCTAAAGGAAATGCTCTAGGTATAATAGTTTTGATTATATCAAGATGACGTCAGGCGTTCCATACTTTTGCAATAAATATAGAATGTTAGCAATCTAGTTGTTCATTAGGATACTCCTGAGAGGCAGAGGCCAGGGGCACAGACTCTGAAAATTGAAGGCAGGTAGGAGGGAGCAGAGGCAACAATTTGACCACACTGGGCAGGTAGGAAGGGCAGTGGCAGCACAACAGACTATGGAGGGCAGTGGAAAGGGGGCAGAGGCAACAAACCAACAATACAGGACTAGCAAGAGAGGCAGTGGCAATATAATAGACCATTGTAGGCAGAAGGAAGAGGCAGTAGTAGTACAACCATACATGTCAACAGACCCGATTCAGCAAGGAAACGTCGAATGTTTTTAAGCCCAAATGGGCTTTATTTGATCTGTCTCCTATCTACAATCTCCTCTTTTTCAATGTAAGTCAAAGGGGAAAATCAATACCCAAGTTCTTTTTAAAAATCTCCCTTTTACCAAGTTTAAAATGTTAGCAAGTATGGTACATTGGATCATGGCAGGAGGAATTGAGGTAGGGACAGAGACTCGGATAACAGAGGACAGGGGGGACATGGAGAGGTGCACCAAACTGACCCTACAGGGCAGGCATCAGGGTTTGCAGAAGCACAATACACCGCACAGGGCATGCGGGCCGGGAGTGCAGCACAACAATCCATAGAAAGCAATAGGGAGGGGATAGGACCATGCACATGGTCAACAGAGAACAGAGGGGAAAGAGGCAATGGTAGGTAGCGGACCATAATGGACAGACAAGTGAGAAAGCTGCAGCATAACGGACCATAAAGGGCAGTAGGGACGGATCAGGGGCCATACAATGGAACAGACAAGCCAGGAGGGAGGGAATAGGGGTCTATACATGGAAAAGGAGGGCTGGAGGCAATGGGGTAGGGCAGGGGCAGCAAGATGACCATGGAGGCCAGGCAGGATGGGCACTAGAAGCAAGACACACCATGGAGAGCAACAGTGAGATTATGATTGCATACACACAGACCACACAGGGAAGGTGGGAGGGACCGTGGCAGCACAGGAGACCATGCATGGTAAGTGGGAGGGTTAATGGCAGCCCAATGGCTATGATGGGTAAGAAGGAGGGTGCAGGGGCATGCACAATGGACCATGGAGGATAGAGGGGAGGGTCAGGACCTGGGCACAGACAAGAGAGTTCAGGGGAAGGGGCCTCACAACAGACCACGCGGGGCAGGCAGGAGAAGCAGTTGCAGCACAACAGACCAGGGATGGCAGAAGGGTGTGGCAGTAAAATGGATCATGGAGGACTGGAGGAAGGGGATAGGGGTATGGAATGTGGACAGTCAGGGTGGAGGTGGCAGGGACAGGTTACAGTCATCTGACAATGCTAGGCAGGTGGGAGGGGAGTGGCAGCTCAACAGAACACTCAGAGTAGATAGGATTGACAGGTCCATGGATCATGGTGGGCAAAAAGGATGGAGCAGGGGCATGCACACAGACATCGGAGGGCAGGGGGAAGGAGAATAAGGGCAGCAAGCTAAGCACAGAGGCTAAGCAGGACGTCAATGATGGGGCATAGGATTGGGCAATGGCGGGCAGGAGGAGTGGACTGGTACATCATGCTAAATGGAGGGCAGTAGCAGCACATCAGACCATGCATGGCAAGAGGGAGGGGGCTAGTCCATGGATTCAGACAACAGAGGATAGGGAGGAGGTAGATGGGGCAGCAAGCTAACTGTTCAGAGAAGGCGGGAAGGCTAGTGGCAGAACAACGACCACACAGGTCTGTAATAAGGGAGCAGGGACATGTACTTGGACAATGGATGGCTAGGAGTAGGGAAGGCTGGAGCAGCAAGCTTGGGTGGGGGCAGCACAATGCCAGGCCCTGCTTCCAACCCCCCACCATCCATTGTGATATGCATCTTACTTAATGTTAAAATAAAACTAGAAATTTGCTGAAAAAAAACAAAGATTACAGGGATGGTATAGTTAGACTCATATTTCACTCATACATAACCAGTAACATTCAGCAGTAATAGTTACCTGAGCTAACTATAACTTACGCCCCAGCAATGTACTGCTAATGACCTCAGACATTACATCATTCATGACATGGCCAGTTACATGACTCATGACATCTCAAATGAGCTGTGAATAGAATGGAACTATAGTCACTAGAAATTCATTTAGGGATAGTGTGTGTATATTAACACCCTTTTTTTCCCTTTTCTTTCGTGTAAGGCCCATTATAATACGCAACGTGCCCAGATTAATATGGCGATAGTCTTTCACTTTAAAGTAATGTGTAGTCCATTGTTTATGTTGATGTTTGAAATTCTAAGTATGTTTATTATGAATAAGTCACATTGACGAACATACAGGTATGGCGGACACGGGGCAAGATATGCTGAAATGACATTGTGTGCATATTAATACTTGTTTTCTTTTCTTTATTGTATCAATTCCTGAATTTTCACATCGTGACCAGGCCAATATGGCCGCCAGCTTTTTGGATTAAAGTAATATGTAGTCCTTTGTTAATGTTGGCATTTGTACATTTAAATAAGAATGCTACAATGATGTCTTGTATTGTTATCTAGGTTCGGACGAGCCGAAACATGTGGATCACGTCCTTTGCAAATTAAATACTTCCAAACTACAACCTAAGTACTGATTACTTCCTTGTAAGAGTGAGAGGAGATTAAATACATATATAAAATTTACTGAAAAAAACACAAATTTCAGGGACATTATAGTTAGAAATTTGCATTTAAAAAACTTCAGAAATTCACTGAAAAAACACAGGTTTCATGGACGTCATAGTTAGTTGGACATTTCACTCATACAAAACAAGAGAAATTCGGCCGTTATAGTTAGTTGTGCTGACTATAAAACGCGCTCTCGCAATGCACTGCTGAAACCGTCACATATTACATCACTCATGACATGGTCAGTGACATCACTGATGACATCTCAAATGACATCAATGATGACATCATCCACGTGATCATCTGATGCAACTCCTTACACCCTAAAATACAGACTACCATTCTCAAAACCATAGACACACCAATACTAGTACAGCTACAATATCCTGTGCACTATGCATGCAGACCTCTAACCAGCTACATACTATTGATACGCTCTTCTAAATACCCAGTTAGTACCTATGCAGTCTGGGAATCCTTCTGTCTGTCCCATGCACTTCTCCATTCCCCCATGCAGCACTATTTACGTATCCTATCACTTCACCAATACCTAAGCACTTATAAGTTCAGCTGGCACTTTCTTTGGAACACTGAAATTACTCCAGTTATTAGTCGTATACTTAAGGAATGGCATAGTCACTAACACAAGTGGAGGTACAATATTTTGTACACTAGGCATGCACACCTCTAACCAGCTACAAACATTTGATACACTCTTCTAAATACCCAGTTAGCACCTATGCAGTGTAGGAATCCTCCTGTCTGTCCCATGCATTTCTCCAATCACCCATCCACAACTATCTACTTATTCTATTACTTCACCAATACCTAAGCCCTTATACATTCACTGTACACTCTGTTCGTAATACTGAAATTATTCTAGTTACTAGTCATGAACTTATGGAATGGCATAGCTACTAACACATGTACAGCTATAATATTTTGTGCACTATCCAAGCAGACCTCTAACTAGCTACATACTACTGATACACTCTTCTAAATACCCAGTTAGTACTCATGCAGTGTAGGAATCGTCCAGTCTGTCCCATGCACTTCTTTAATCAATTATCTACCAGTATCTACTTATCCTGTCACTCCACCAATACGTAAGCACTTATAAATTAAGTGTTCAATCTGTTTGCAGCACTGTCATCATTCCAGTTACTAGTGGTATTCTTATAAAATGACCTAGGCACCAACACAAGTACGCATAAAATATTCTGTGCAGAATCCCTACAAATCTCTAAGCAAATACATACTATTGGTCCACTCCATTAAATACTGAAGTAGTATCCATGCAGCGTAGGATACCTCCTGTCAGTCTCATGCATTTCTTCAAACACCCATCCAGCACTATGTTCTTATTGTATCAGTCTGCCAATACCTAAGCACTTATGAGGTAGATTTACAAGCACCCTGCGCAACCAGTATGCCACTTTTTGTAACTTAGTGGTGGCGCAAGGCACTCCTTCATATTTACAAGGAGAGGAAAAGCCACCTTGCATGGTTTTTCCTCTCCTTGTAAATACGACCCCTTCATACACAGAACTTTGCGTTGAAGGGGCGTTCCATAGGTGTTGCTGTGGGTGTTCCCACGCAAGACCCATAGAACAAGACATATCTCCAGACTTATGAGGAATTGTAAATCTGGAGATGTGTGTGAATGCTGCCCCATCCTAGAGTTGGTATAGCAAGGCGTAACGAGGAGAACTGTTTTAATTTCTCCTCAATTTTTCCTCTTTCAATGCATGCTGCATTCCACAGCATACATTGAAAGAGGAAAATGCATTTACTGATTGTTTTTGTGCAGGAAGATTTCCCTTCACCGCACGACACAGACATCCTTGCACCATGGTGCAAGGGTGCCTATGTCACTACATGGCTGCAGTTTGTGCAGCAGTACAGAGGGAAGCACCGAGTTGCAACATATTCATGTACATATGTCACATCCCTGTGCTTGGTAAGTTCCACAGTGCAGTGCAGCTAAAGAGCTTGCAGTGTCACGCTGCAGCACTTCCTCATAAATCTTTCACCTATAAATTCACCATACACTACTAATGCATTCTTTCAGTCAATCATGCTGTACAGATATATTCAACCAAACTTTCACACATAACCTTGCAATTGTAGTTCTTTCTTTAACCAGATAAGGTAGTTCTGATAAGAAATTTTTATTTCTTCTTTTTTCTTTTGTATTTTTTTTTACTTTTTTTGAACAATTTTTTTTTTCAAAAACTGATAAAAAAAAGAACAAATAAAACAGGAAACTGTTGGAATTACTTATCATTCCAAAAGCAACAAAAAAAAATGAACAACGATGGTGGCATTGCGCAGCACAAACTGCATCCACCGACTGGTCACCGAAGCATATCATTTTCTTACACTTCACGCAGTGTTGCTTGGGAAAGGCAAATTCTGGCCTAATGTCCATTGCAGGTGTTCCTGAGGACGCTCCAGATGTACTTGCCACAGCAGGTGAGGGGTTCAAATCAACTCACCTCATTATCTCCCGAGCAAGATTGAGAGGATGTGTGGTCCGGAGATGCTTGTACATAGAAGCAGTGCCACAATAGTATATTTTTTCACTGCCTCTTGACAGGACAACTTTCTCTGATTTACTTTTTTCTCTCCAGGTGGAAAAGTGAAGAATTTCCACACAACAGATTCCGGCCTCTGTGGACATGGTGCCTTCTGCAAGAATTTGTCTTCAGAGAATACATCCTCCTGCTGCTGCTGCTGTCCAGATGCCATTTTGTTTGATATTTTTTGAAAAACACCAAAAAAACAAGCAAAAAGGATTCTTGTAAGAAAAGATATGTCTCTCTAAAGATGCTCCAACAAGAATAATTAAAATGGGTGGGGCCCTTTAATAGTTACAGTGGGAAATGTTATGAACCAATTAAATCTTTTTTTTAGGTCACATGGGATCCAACACTCTGTGCTCATAAAGCACGCACCGAAGTGACTTTGCGAAAATATATTTTAAAATAATATAAGTTTATTATAAGTACAAATATATTATTTTTATGAATATCTCAGATAATCTCTTGCCCTAATATGAATATTAAAGACACATACATATCGTTTTAGAACATAAACATTTTTTGCAGGAGTCGCGCACCCAGAACGCCCCAGCACGTATATGACCTCACACGGGACCCGCCACAGCACAAGCGTTGGGTACTGTAATAAGCATGTGTCGTGAATGCGTGGGAGCAGGAGCACATCACGTAATATTAAATGTATATAATGTAACTGAAAAACACGCAGCCGTCGCACACCGTACGCGGATCCATCACGACTTTTCTAAAATGGCGGCTAGAATCCGCGCTTTGGGTGCGCAACTCTGAAAAAAATTGGGAAAATAATATAAATATTTTACAAAAAACAAAAAAATTAAACAATATATCAGTTTGAATTTCCCACACATTTGTTTTTTGCAATTTTCTGAAAAATATATAATGTTATTTAATTAATAAAATATTTATAAATAAACAGTTAAAACACTGTAGAAAATCTGTACAAAAAAATAGGTATAACTACTATTACACTTAAACATTTGCATTTAAAAAAGCTTTGAAATTCACGGACAAAACCATAGGTTTCAGAGACGTTATAGTTAGAAATTAGCATTTAAAAAACCTTAGAAATTCACAGAAAAAACCATAGTTAGCTGGACATTTCACTCATACAAAACCATAGAAATTCCTCAGTTATAGTTAGTTCTGCTAACTATAACTTGCATACCTGCAATGCACTGCTGATGATGTCACATATTACATCATTCATGACATGGTCAGTGACATCACTGATGACATCATCCACGTGACAATCTGATACACCTCATCATACACTAGTATAATCTTTCATCACTCACTGTAAAATACAGAGTACCATATTTGAAACCATCGACACACCAATACCAGTTACTACATACCCACTCACTGATTCCTAAGTCTACACAAACAACTACCCATTCAACAACAGAATCACTTATACATGCAGTCACTAATTAATAGAACACTATCAAATGCACTTATACAAATTAGCCACCTGGCTTTGAATAGAGAAACGGTAGCACAACACGTTAGTGCAGTTAACGCGCGCCTCTATTTTGCCGTGTATCAAAACGGTTGGCGCCTTGCCACCGCATTATTTAGCTCTGACCTGAGGTTTACAAATTTTGTTTTTTATCAAATTTATTAGTTTTGGCACTTCGCAATAGTGTTAATATGCCTCTGTACTAATTATGATGAGATTCCCATATTACTATCATACAATATACTCAATTTCCGTATAGCTGTCAGATCTCAAGCAGCTGTACACATAGTACGATTGCCATTTTACATAATAGGTGCGCATATTGGAAAATCTTTACCTGTGCATAGAGAAATGAAATGTATACAATGCATTATCATGAATGTTTTCGACAGTTGGTAAAACTTTATTGAGATGAAAATATTTACAAATTTCATACGTTGAAGTATGTTTTTTATGTCTAAAATCACGTGACTTGCACTTTATTAGTTGTATTGAAACACAGTCTCTTTCCCGTGAAGAAGGAGTAAGTTACACTCCGAAACGCGTCGGACATTGTGTCTAATTAAATCTGCACTGAAAATTAAGGCCACGGCTCCAGTGTTGTCATTTACCTTGGATCGAAGGCAAGCCACATTGGTAACGTTGTGTTCGTGTTTTAGGGGGTGGCTACCCCTGCTGTGTGCCCTCCGAACAAGAGGCTCGGGACAAAGCCAACATTCGTGTATAATCATTTTGGAAACCCTTGCCCTCCACGAGACGCCATTGTGTAACGGACGCCCGACATTGTGCCTTTCTGGACTCCGTGCTGAGTAAGGAGGAGGAGGTGTGTCTTTTGATGCCCCCGAAGCCCGGACTTCGCCGGAGTAGCAGTAAGCCGATAATTGGGGGCTGAGTTCACTTTTGAGCGCGTTATTTAATCAAGGGGATACGGATTACGCTGGAGATGATTCACAACCAAATCCAGCGTACAAGAAGTGCGGCAGCGCAAAAAAGTTTTACTGGATAATATTGGTTTGTACTGAGCCGTATTTACAATGGCAGACACAAGAAACAGAAAACGGAAAGAAGCAGCGTTTAAACTATTTGACAAATCTACTCAGCCAAGTGATGGAACCAACAAACAATCGAGCACCCTGACAGATAAAAGGAAACTATGGGATACCCTATGGAAAGTGCTAAAAAAGGAACAATCCAAATGGGAAGCCACAACATTACAGCACTATGTAGATTGTAATAGAGTGCCTCGTAGATTACACATTTTTATTACTCCTACATTACAGCAGCCAGATCCAGATATGATCCAAGAAGGGATGGACAATAATCACTCATGCTCCATAAATATGTTAAGAATATTGATTACATTTGTAGAAAAAGAAAGTATAAAATTAACAGAGGAGAGTGAACACATCATTGCTCAACTCAAAGGATTGTATAGCAAAGAGGACGTTGATGTAGAAATGGAAAAAATGAACAAACAATTGGAGAGAATTGAAGAGGATATCAAAATGAAAAAACTAAGTAAATTTGAACATGATGAAATTGATTACAATATGGGGCAGATCCTCACTTTTGGGAAAAAATTTGACAAATTAAGAGGTGAAAATGTTGACCAAAGAAAACCAATGGATGTACAAATGCAAATGGTGAAAATCCTTTGGCAGCACTAGATGAAATTTCACTTATTACTGCACAATCATTGGAATGCGACAATGACGAGGCCACCAATAAAAGCACTGATGAATCAGAAATAGTAAAAGCCAGATGTTTTAAAAGAGTATGCGTTGATGGCCAGAGAAAGAGCAAGCTTTCAGGCACACAACGACAGTCCGGCAAGAGGTCGTGGAAGAGGAGGAAGAGGAGGAAGCCGGCCAAACTACTCAAATCCAATAGACAGCTCTGTGGGAACGTGAACAAGGGGCAGATTTGCCAAGAAACTATGAAAATCATGACCGTGGTAAACCTTTCTGATTTTGAACTTAGTAAAGACCAATTTGATGTGTTATCACTAGGCTTGTCTTTTTGCCCAAAGTCTGAATTTAGTTATACTGAGGCAAGAATTGACTTATTTCACTTTGTGAGAAAGTTAAAACTTAAAAATTGGTTCACTAACAAATCGGCTAGACCCTTCAACATAGTGAACACTAATCAACCTAATCTCCAGATAAGAGATATTGAAATGTTACAAACAGTACATGAATTGGCTGAGACTGACGGTTGTGAGAGTGACCCATATTTAAACTTGGCTAACATTGATTTATCACTTGATCAAAAAGGGACAACCAGTTTTAAACCGAAATCTGTTTTTTTACCCCAGATCAATTGTGAGGCAATTAATTGCTTCCAAAAGGGAGTTATCAATGCGTTCAAGAAACTAAACACTCATAAGACACATAATAGACACAACCTAAAACAAGCCCATAGAACAGCTCTTAAAGAGCTGAAAGCCAATAAAAGATTTGCAATCAAACAAAGTGATGAAGGAGGAAATTTTGTCATTTGGCCTCTAGACATGTACCGACAAGAGGGAAGGGACCAGCTAGCAGACACTAACAGATATTGCATCTCCTCTAGGTTAGAATATGACAAAGCTATGTTGTTTATTGCAAACAAAATCAAAGAATGGAGGGATGATTTTCTTTTGAGCAATGATGAATTTTAGCCTGCAAACATCCCAAGTTACCAGTACTCTATCTCCTTCCGAAGCTCCACAAAAACACCACAAAAACACCAGGGAGACCTATAGTTTCTTCTGTGATAGCGCACTTGAAAATACATCTAAATACGTTGACTATTTTCTGCAACCCTTTGTTCAATAAATCCCTTCTTTTGTCAAAGACACCAGTGATTTTCTGAGACACATTGACAGCATTGTATGGGAAGACAATTATTTATTGATGGGTTTAGATGTATGCAGCCTATACACCTGTATCCCACAAGAGTTGGGGGTCCAGGTATGTAGAAATGTCTTCAAAGATAGACCTCTGTCACTACTTTTCCACACGGAGATGTTGTTAGACATGATCCAATTGTGTCTATGCAACAATTTTTTCCTCTTTGATAACTGAATTTACAAGCAAATCCAGGGAACTTCGCCCCCAGCTTTGCAGGTCTTTACCTTGGCTGGTGGGAGGAGCAGGTTATTTATAAGATCAAACAATTCAAAGACCACGCCATCCTCTGGTTGTGCTATATAGACGATATTTTCTGCATATGGAATGGGACAGAAAATGAAGCACGAGAATTTATGGATATTCTTAACATAATGAGTTAAATCTTCAATTTAGATATCAGATTGACAAACATACACTTGAGTTTTTGGATCTCAAACTAGAGATAAAGGACAAAAAAATCTGCAGTTCGCTGTACACAAAAAGTACAGCAGGCAACAGTTTGCTTCATGCGAGCAGTTGTCATCCCAAGAGTCTCATACGCAGCATTCCCTTTGGGGAATTGCTACGGGCTCAAGGGAACTGTAGCACAGATGCGAGCTATGAAGCAGAAAAACATAACATGACAGAAAAGTTCCTGGCCAGAGGATACAGTGCCAAAGTTATCAAAGAGTCAAGCAAAAAAGTAGATATCCTTTACCGAAATGATCTTATCTTTCCAACTAATGTGAATGAACAACATGAGACTAAAGAACCAATCAGATTCATAACTAAATATAACACACATGCTTGGGAAGTAAGAAAGAGCTTAAAGAAATTTTGGGAGGTACTTAAAACTGATGAAGATCTTTAGAGAGCATATAGGGGATTATCCAGCCCTTAAATTCCGCAAACCAAGATCTTTCCAAGACCATTTATGCAATAATATGATTCAAAGCCCGAAAAAGATGAATGATATAAAGGCTTTTATACATGTAATCAGTGTAAAGCATGCAAATACAGTAATAATCTTAAATCTATCAAAATTTTCAGCAATGCGGCCCCATTTTTTTTACTAAAACATACAAACTGTAACACCGAATATGCGATTTACACCTTGAAATGTCCTTGTAGTAAGTACTACATAGGGAGTACCATTCATAAAGGTAAAAAGAGAGTCCTAGAACATCTGCGGGCCATCAACAAGAATGACAAAAACTACCCTGTTGCCAGGCATTTCCAAGAGTTTCATAAAAGTAACCCAAACTAAGGCCCTCATTAGAATCGTGGAGAATCCGCATTCTCTGGGCCGGCGGAAGCCACCGCCGGCCCGGAGGTTGCGGATTCTCCGCAGCGGAGCCTTCAATGTCCCCCCGCCAGATTAGGATGGCTGGGGGGACGAGAAGTCCGTCCGCCGCTTTTCCGCCGCGGTCGCCTTCCGACTGCGGCGGAAAAGCTCTAATATGGTGGCGGTGTCCATCAGACACCGCCAGCCATATTAGGATGGTGGGAAAGACATGCTTTTTCCCGCTGTGGAAAAGCATACAGACTTTCACTTCGGGGGTCCGTTGTGGGCCCCCTGGGTGAAGTTGGGGTGGGGGGTGCACATGGGGGGTACCTATGGTACCCCCCTGCATTTGCGTGCACAAAGCACCAGGCACCGCGCGGTGCCTGCCGTTTTGTGCATGCAAATGCGATGCATGCATTTATAACCTTGCGGCGTTTGCAGCTTGAAGCTGCACCCGCCGCAATGTTTGAGATAGTGGATGTGACCGCCACCCTGGCGGTCACATCCTAATCTGCTCAGAGGTAATGCCGCAGCCCCTGTGGACATTCCCTCCTCCACAGGGGTTGCGATCCTAATCGGGCCCTTAGTTAAGTTTGCGGTCATTGATTGCATTTTAGCCAGTGTCAGGGGTGGCAACAGAGTAGCAGAATTAAGAAGATTAGAATCTAGACTCATCATTATATTTAATACGAAGGCTCCCAATGGGCTTACCATGGATGAGGAAATGTCTGTACATTTGTGAAGTGGTGTAGATTTGTTAAGTAACTGGAATTTGTATTTATTGGCCGTAATGCTGTTTTTTAGATTTTGTGTTTCTTTTTTATGATTTAGTTGTGCACTCATTTTTGGGTTTTAATCACATTGCTTTCATCTCTGATTTTTTACAGATATGAGCACAGGGAAGATTTATATAGAAGCTCTTTTGTCCAACGAGAAAAGAAATGTTTTGGACTTATGACATATGATTGCCCACTTGGGCTATATTTTAGGCTGCTGAGTGTCACATGAACTACATGAGAGTCACATGAACTATTTGAGTTATATTATGCATGTGCATTAGTAATGTGATTGTTGTTACATTTTACCCACTTGGGTTTGATTCAAGGATTTTGTTTATTTAAAGTTTGAGGCATACATGCCACCCATATTTATATACTTCATTAGCCACCTGGCTTTGAATAGAGAAACGGTAGCACAACACGTTAGTGCAGTTAACGCGTGCATCTATTTTGCCGTATATCAAAAAGGTTCGCACCTCGCCACCGCATTATTTTGCTCTGACCCGAGTTTTACAAATTTGTTTTTTATCAAATTTATTTGTTTTGGCACTTCGCAATAGCGTTAATATGCCTCTGTACTAATTATGATGAGATTCCCATATTACTATCATGCAATATACTCAATTTCAGTATAGCGTGTCGGACCTCAAGCAGCTGTACACATAGTACGATTGTCATTTTACATAATAGGTGTGCATATTAGAAAATCTTTACCTGTGCATAGAGAAATGAAATGTATACAATGCATTATCATGAATGTTTGACAGTTGGTAAAACTTTATTGAGATGAAATGATTTACAAATTTCATACGTTGAAGTATGTTTTTTATGTCTAAAATCACGTGACTTGCACTTTATTAGTTGTATTGAAACACAGTCTCTTGCCCGTGAAGAAGGAGTAAGTTACACTCCGAAACGCGTCGGCCATTGTGTCTAATTCAATCCGCACTGAAAATTGAGGCCACGGCTCCAGTGTTGTCATTTACCTTGGATCGAAAGCAAGCCACATTGGTAACGTTGTGTTCGTGTGTTAGGGGGTGGCTACCTCTGCCGTGTGCCCGCCGAACAAGAGGCTCGGGACTAAGCCAACAAGCGTGTGTATATATATATATATATATATATATCCCAAACAGTTGCCTGACAAAACAAGAGGGGAGCCACGCTTGAAGATCATTTGTGCCACTTTTATTCAATGTAGGAAGCCTCGTGCACAAACTCCAGCTAGCAACAGGAAATAAAGTCTCGCCTGACGCGTTTCATGCAAAGGCATTTCATCAGAGGCTGTAGACTGTTCTTTAGATCAGCTCGACCATTTCTTGGCGCCACAATTTGACTCCCATAGGTCACGCCCACTGGGCGCGGCAACTCCTGTTGCCTGATGGTACTTGTGGTACCCTGTCTTTCGTTGATGTGCTGTCGTGTCTGAAAGAAATATGTATTACCTCAGTGGGTGTTGCAGCTTGGTTTGCTGACACGCTGCTTCATTGTCCCACACAGAACCGGCATCTTCTTTCCTTCGCTGAGCGTCATTAGACATCTCTGCAGGGGAGCTAATCAAAGCCCCGGTGCTCCACTCCACGGCTCAGGCTTGCCGCTAGTAATCCAAAACAGTTGCCTGACAAAACAAGAGGGGAGCCACGCTTGAAGATCGTTTGTGCCACTTTTATTCAATGTAGGAAGCCTCGTGCACAAACTCCAGCTAGCAACAGGAAATAAAGTCTCGCCTGACGCGTTTCATGCAAAGGCATTTCATCAGAGGCTGTAGACTGTTCTTTAGATCAGCTCGACCATTTCTTGGCGCCACAATTTGACTCCCATAGGTCACGCCCACTGGGCGCAGCAACTCCTGTTGCCTGATGGTACTTGTGATACCCTGTCTTTCGTTGATGTGCTGTCGTGTCTGAAAGAAATATGTATTACCTCAGTGGGTGTTGCAGCTTGGTTTGCTGACACGCTGCTTCATTGTCCCACACAGAACCGGCATCTTCTTTCCTTCGCTGAGCGTCATTAGACATCTCTGCAGGGGAGCTAATCAAAGCCCCGGTGCTCCACTCCACGGCTCAGGCTTGCCGCTAGTAATCCCAAACAGTTGCCTGACAAAACAAGAGGGGAGCCACGCTTGAAGATCGTTTGTGCCACTTTTATTCAATGTAGGAAGCCTCGTGCACAAACTCCAGCTAGCAACAGGAAATAAAGTCTCGCCTGACGCGTTTCATGCAAAGGCATTTCATCAGAGGCTGTAGACTGTTCTTTAGATCAGCTCGACCATTTCTTGGCGCCACAATTTGACTCCCATAGGTCACGCCCACTGGGCGCGGCAACTCCTGTTGCCTGATGGTACTTGTGGTACCCTGTCTTTCGTTGATGTGCTGTCGTGTCTGAAAGAAATATGTATTACCTCAGTGGGTGTTGCAGCTTGATTTGCTGACACGCTGCTTCATTGTCCCACACAGAACCGGCATCTTCTTTCCTTCGCTGAGCGTCATTAGACATCTCTGCAGGGGAGCTAATCAAAGCCCCGGTGCTCCACTCCACGGCTCAGGCTTGCCGCTAGTAATCCCAAACAGTTGCCTGACAAAACAAGAGGGGAGCCACGCTTGAAGAACGTTTGTGCCACTTTTATTCAATGTAGGAAGCCTCGTGCACAAACTCCAGCTAGCAACAGGAAATAAAGTCTCGCCTGACGCGTTTCATGCAAAGGCATTTCATCAGAGGCTGTAGACTGTTCTTTAGATCAGCTCGACCATTTCTTGGCGCCACAATTTGACTCCCATAGGTCACGCCCACTGGGCGCGGCAACTCCTGTTGCCTGATGGTACTTGTGGTACCCTGTCTTTCGTTGATGTGCTGTCGTGTCTGAAAGAAATATGTATTACGTCAGTGGGTGTTGCAGCTTGGTTTGCTGACACGCTGCTTCATTGTCCCACACAGAACCGGCATCTTCTTTCCTTCGCTGAGCGTCATTAGACATCTCTGCAGGGGAGCTAATCAAAGCCCCGGTGCTCCACTCCACGGCTCAGGCTTGCCGCTAGTAATCCCAAACAGTTGCCTGACAAAACAAGAGGGGAGCCACGCTTGAAGATCGTTTGTGCCACTTTTATTCAATGTAGGAAGCCTCGTGCACAAACTCCAGCTAGCAACAGGAAATAAAGTCTCGCCTGACGCGTTTCATGCAAAGGCATTTCATCAGAGGCTGTAGACTGTTCTTTAGATCAGCTCGACCATTTCTTGGCGCCACAATTTGACTCCCATAGGTCACGCCCACTGGGCGCGGCAACTCCTGTTGCCTGATGGTACTTGTGGTACCCTGTCTTTCGTTGATGTGCTGTCGTGTCTGAAAGAAATATGTATTACCTCAGTGGGTGTTGCAGCTTGGTTTGCTGACACGCTGCTTCATTGTCCCACACAGAACCGGCATCTTCTTTCCTTCGCTGGGCGTCATTAGACATCTCTGCAGGGGAGCTAATCAAAGCCCCGGTGCTCCACTCCACGGCTCAGGCTTGCCGCTAGTAATCCCAAACAGTTGCCTGACAAAACAAGAGGGGAGCCACGCTTGAAGATCGTTTGTGCCACTTTTATTCAATGTAGGAAGCCTCGTGCACAAACTCCAGCTAGCAACAGGAAATAAAGTCTCGCCTGACGCGTTTCATGCAAAGGCATTTCATCAGAGGCTGTAGACTGTTCTTTAGATCAGCTCGACCATTTCTTGGCGCCACAATTTGACTCCCATAGGTCACGCCCACTGGGCGCGGCAACTCCTGTTGCCTGATGGTACTTGTGGTACCCTGTCTTTCGTTGATGTGCTGTCGTGTCTGAAAGAAATATGTATTACCTCAGTGGGTGTTGCAGCTTGGTTTGCTGACACGCTGCTTCATTGTCCCACACAGAACCGGCATCTTCTTTCCTTCGCTGAGCGTCATTAGACATCTCTGCAGGGGAGCTAATCAAAGCCCCGGTGCTCCACTCCACGGCTCAGGCTTGCCGCTAGTAATCCCAAACAGTTGCCTGACAAAACAAGAGGGGAGCCACGCTTGAAGATCGTTTGTGCCACTTTTATTCAATGTAGGAAGCCTCGTGCACAAACTCCAGCTAGCAACAGGAAATAAAGTCTCGCCTGACGCGTTTCATGCAAAGGCATTTCATCAGAGGCTGTAGACTGTTCTTTAGATCAGCTCGACCATTTCTTGGCGCCACAATTTGACTCCCATAGGTCACGCCCACTGGGCGCGGCAACTCCTGTTGCCTGATGGTACTTGTGGTACCCTGTCTTTCGTTGATGTGCTGTCGTGTCTGAAAGAAATATGTATTACCTCAGTGGGTGTTGCAGCTTGGTTTGCTGACACGCTGCTTCATTGTCCCACACAGAACCGGCATCTTCTTTCCTTCGCTGAGCGTCATTAGACATCTCTGCAGGGGAGCTAATCAAAGCCCCGGTGCTCCACTCCACGGCTCAGGCTTGCCGCTAGTAATCCCAAACAGTTGCCTGACAAAACAAGAGGGGAGCCACGCTTGAAGATCGTTTGTGCCACTTTTATTCAATGTAGGAAGCCTCGTGCACAAACTCCAGCTAGCAACAGGAAATAAAGTCTCGCCTGACGCGTTTCATGCAAAGGCATTTCATCAGAGGCTGTAGACTGTTCTTTAGATCAGCTCGACCATTTCTTGGCGCCACAATTTGACTCCCATAGGTCACGCCCACTGGGCGCGGCAACTCCTGTTGCCTGATGGTACTTGTGGTACCCTGTCTTTCGTTGATGTGCTGTCGTGTCTGAAAGAAATATGTATTACCTCAGTGGGTGTTGCAGCTTGGTTTGCTGACACGCTGCTTCATTGTCCCACACAGAACCGGCATCTTCTTTCCTTCGCTGAGCGTCATTAGACATCTCTGCAGGGGAGCTAATCAAAGCCCCGGTGCTCCACTCCACGGCTCAGGCTTGCCGCTAGTAATCCCAAACAGTTGCCTGACAAAACAAGAGGGGAGCCACGCTTGAAGATCGTTTGTGCCACTTTTATTCAATGTAGGAAGCCTCGTGCACAAACTCCAGCTAGCAACAGGAAATAAAGTCTCGCCTGACGCGTTTCATGCAAAGGCATTTCATCAGAGGCTGTAGACTGTTCTTTAGATCAGCTCGACCATTTCTTGGCGCCACAATTTGACTCCCATAGGTCACGCCCACTGGGCGCGGCAACTCCTGTTGCCTGATGGTACTTGTGGTACCCTGTCTTTCGTTGATGTGCTGTCGTGTCTGAAAGAAATATGTATTACCTCAGTGGGTGTTGCAGCTTGGTTTGCTGACACGCTGCTTCATTGTCCCACACAGAACCGGCATCTTCTTTCCTTCGCTGAGCGTCATTAGACATCTCTGCAGGGGAGCTAATCAAAGCCCCGGTGCTCCACTCCACGGCTCAGGCTTGCCGCTAGTAATCCCAAACAGTTGCCTGACAAAACAAGAGGGGAGCCACGCTTGAAGATCGTTTGTGCCACTTTTATTCAATGTAGGAAGCCTCGTGCACAAACTCCAGCTAGCAACAGGAAATAAAGTCTCGCCTGACGCGTTTCATGCAAAGGCATTTCATCAGAGGCTGTAGACTGTTCTTTAGATCAGCTCGACCATTTCTTGGCGCCACAATTTGACTCCCATAGGTCACGCCCACTGGGCGCGGCAACTCCTGTTGCCTGATGGTACTTGTGGTACCCTGTCTTTCGTTGATGTGCTGTCGTGTCTGAAAGAAATATGTATTACCTCAGTGGGTGTTGCAGCTTGGTTTGCTGACACGCTGCTTCATTGTCCCACACAGAACCGGCATCTTCTTTCCTTCGCTGGGCGTCATTAGACATCTCTGCAGGGGAGCTAATCAAAGCCCCGGTGCTCCACTCCACGGCTCAGGCTTGCCGCTAGTAATCCCAAACAGTTGCCTGACAAAACAAGAGGGGAGCCACGCTTGAAGATCGTTTGTGCCACTTTTATTCAATGTAGGAAGCCTCGTGCACAAACTCCAGCTAGCAACAGGAAATAAAGTCTCGCCTGACGCATTTCATGCAAAGGCATTTCATCAGAGGCTGTAGACTGTTCTTTAGATCAGCTCGACCATTTCTTGGCGCCACAATTTGACTCCCATAGGTCACGCCCACTGGGCGCGGCAACTCCTGTTGCCTGATGGTACTTGTGGTACCCTGTCTTTCGTTGATGTGCTGTCGTGTCTGAAAGAAATATGTATTACCTCAGTGGGTGTTGCAGCTTGGTTTGCTGACACGCTGCTTCATTGTCCCACACAGACCCGGCATCTTCTTTCCTTCGCTGAGCGTCATTAGACATCTCTGCAGGGGAGCTAATCAAAGCCCCGGTGCTCCACTCCACGGCTCAGGCTTGCCGCTAGTAATCCCAAACAGTTGCCTGACAAAACAAGAGGGGAGCCACGCTTGAAGATCGTTTGTGCCACTTTTATTCAATGTAGGAAGCCTCGTGCACAAACTCCAGCTAGCAACAGGAAATAAAGTCTCGCCTGACGCGTTTCATGCAAAGGCATTTCATCAGAGGCTGTAGACTGTTCTTTAGATCAGCTCGACCATTTCTTGGCGCCACAATTTGACTCCCATAGGTCACGCCCACTGGGCGCGGCAACTCCTGTTGCCTGATGGTACTTGTGGTACCCTGTCTTTCGTTGATGTGCTGTCGTGTCTGAAAGAAATATGTATTACCTCAGTGGGTGTTGCAGCTTGGTTTGCTGACACGCTGCTTCATTGTCCCACACAGAACCGGCATCTTCTTTCCTTCACTGAGCGTCATTAGACATCTCTGCAGGGGAGCTAATCAAAGCCCCGGTGCTCCACTCCACGGCTCAGGCTTGCCGCTAGTAATCCCAAACAGTTGCCTGACAAAACAAGAGGGGAGCCACGCTTGAAGATCGTTTGTGCCACTTTTATTCAATGTAGGAAGCCTCGTGCACAAACTCCAGCTAGCAACAGGAAATAAAGTCTCGCCTGACGCGTTTCATGCAAAGGCATTTCATCAGAGGCTGTAGACTGTTCTTTAGATCAGCTCGACCATTTCTTGGCGCCACAATTTGACTCCCATAGGTCACACCCACTGGGCGCGGCAACTCCTGTTGCCTGATGGTACTTGTGGTACCCTGTCTTTCGTTGATGTGCTGTCGTGTCTGAAAGAAATATGTATTACCTCAGTGGGTGTTGCAGCTTGGTTTGCTGACACGCTGCTTCATTGTCCCACACAGAACCGGCATCTTCTTTCCTTCGCTGAGCGTCATTAGACATCTCTGCAGGGGAGCTAATCAAAGCCCCGGTGCTCCACTCCACGGCTCAGGCTTGCCGCTAGTAATCCCAAACAGTTGCCTGACAAAACAAGAGGGGAGCCACGCTTGAAGATCGTTTGTGCCACTTTTATTCAATGTAGGAAGCCTCGTGCACAAACTCCAGCTAGCAACAGGAAATAAAGTCTCGCCTGACGCGTTTCCTGCAAAGGCATTTCATCAGAGGCTGTAGACTGTTCTTTAGATCAGCTCGACCATTTCTTGGCGCCACAATTTGACTCCCATAGGTCACGCCCACTGGGCGCGGCAACTCCTGTTGCCTGATGGTACTTGTGGTACCCTGTCTTTCGTTGATGTGCTGTCGTGTCTGAAAGAAATATGTATTACCTCAGTGGGTGTTGCAGCTTGGTTTGCTGACACGCTGCTTCATTGTCCCACACAGAACCGGCATCTTCTTTCCTTCGCTGGGCGTCATTAGACATCTCTGCAGGGGAGCTAATCAAAGCCCCGGTGCTCCACTCCACGGCTCAGGCTTGCCGCTAGTAATCCCAAACAGTTGCCTGACAAAACAAGAGGGGAGCCACGCTTGAAGATCGTTTGTGCCACTTTTATTCAATGTAGGAAGCCTCGTGCACAAACTCCAGCTAGCAACAGGAAATAAAGTCTCGCCTGACGCGTTTCATGCAAAGGCATTTCATCAGAGGCTGTAGACTGTTCTTTAGATCAGCTCGACCATTTCTTGGCGCCACAATTTGACTCCCATAGGTCACGCCCACTGGGCGCGGCAACTCCTGTTGCCTGATGGTACTTGTGGTACCCTGTCTTTCGTTGATGTGCTGTCGTGTCTGAAAGAAATATGTATTACCTCAGTGGGTGTTGCAGCTTGGTTTGCTGACACGCTGCTTCATTGTCCCACACAGAACCGGCATCTTCTTTCCTTCGCTGAGCGTCATTAGACATCTCTGCAGGGGAGCTAATCAAAGCCCCGGTGCTCCACTCCACGGCTCAGGCTTGCCGCTAGTAATCCCAAACAGTTGCCTGACAAAACAAGAGGGGAGCCACGCTTGAAGATCGTTTGTGCCACTTTTATTCAATGTAGGAAGCCTCGTGCACAAACTCCAGCTAACAACAGGAAATAAAGTCTCGCCTGACGCGTTTCATGCAAAGGCATTTCATCAGAGGCTGTAGACTGTTCTTTAGATCAGCTCGACCATTTCTTGGCGCCACAATTTGACTCCCATAGGTCACGCCCACTGGGCGCGGCAACTCCTGTTGCCTGATGGTACTTGTGGTACCCTGTCTTTCGTTGATGTGCTGTCGTGTCTGAAAGAAATATGTATTACCTCAGTGGGTGTTGCAGCTTGGTTTGCTGACACGCTGCTTCATTGTCCCACACAGAACCGGCATCTTCTTTCCTTCGCTGAGCGTCATTAGACATCTCTGCAGGGGAGCTAATCAAAGCCCCGGTGCTCCACTCCACGGCTCAGGCTTGCCGCTAGTAATCCCAAACAGTTGCCTGACAAAACAAGAGGGGAGCCACGCTTGAAGATCGTTTGTGCCACTTTTATTCAATGTAGGAAGCCTCGTGCACAAACTCCAGCTAGCAACAGGAAATAAAGTCTCGCCTGACGCGTTTCATGCAAAGGCATTTCATCAGAGGCTGTAGACTGTTCTTTAGATCAGCTCGACCATTTCTTGGCGCCACAATTTGACTCCCATAGGTCACGCCCACTGGGCGCGGCAACTCCTGTTGCCTGATGGTACTTGTGGTACCCTGTCTTTCGTTGATGTGCTGTCGTGTCTGAAAGAAATATGTATTACCTCAGTGGGTGTTGCAGCTTGGTTTGCTGACACGCTGCTTCATTGTCCCACACAGAACCGGCATCTTCTTTCCTTCGCTGAGCGTCATTAGACATCTCTGCAGGGGAGCTAATCAAAGCCCCGGTGCTCCACTCCACGGCTCAGGCTTGCCGCTAGTAATCCCAAACAGTTGCCTGACAAAACAAGAGGGGAGCCACGCTTGAAGATCGTTTGTGCCACTTTTATTCAATGTAGGAAGCCTCGTGCACAAACTCCAGCTAGCAACAGGAAATAAAGTCTCGCCTGACGCGTTTCATGCAAAGGCATTTCATCAGAGGCTGTAGACTGTTCTTTAGATCAGCTCGACCATTTCTTGGCGCCACAATTTGACTCCCATAGGTCACGCCCACTGGGCGCGGCAACTCCTGTTGCCTGATGGTACTTGTGGTACCCTGTCTTTCGTTGATGTGCTGTCGTGTCTGAAAGAAATATGTATTACCTCAGTGGGTGTTGCAGCTTGGTTTGCTGACACGCTGCTTCATTGTCCCACACAGAACCGGCATCTTCTTTCCTTCGCTGAGCGTCATTAGACATCTCTGCAGGGGAGCTAATCAAAGCCCCGGTGCTCCACTCCACGGCTCAGGCTTGCCGCTAGTAATCCCAAACAGTTGCCTGACAAAACAAGAGGGGAGCCACGCTTGAAGATCGTTTGTGCCACTTTTATTCAATGTAGGAAGCCTCGTGCACAAACTCCAGCTAGCAACAGGAAATAAAGTCTCGCCTGACGCGTTTCATGCAAAGGCATTTCATCAGAGGCTGTAGACTGTTCTTTAGATCAGCTCGACCATTTCTTGGCGCCACAATTTGACTCCCATAGGTCACGCCCACTGGGCGCGGCAACTCCTGTTGCCTGATGGTACTTGTGGTACCCTGTCTTTCGTTGATGTGCTGTCGTGTCTGAAAGTATTTGCATGAAACGCGTCAGGCGAGACTTTATTTCCTGTTGCTAGCTGGAGTTTGTGCACGAGGCTTCCTACATTGAATAAAAGTGGCACAAACGATCTTCAAGCGTGGCTCCCCTCTTGTTTTGTCAGGCAACTGTTTGGGATTACTAGCGGCAAGCCTGAGCCGTGGAGTGGAGCACCGGGGCTTTGATTAGCTCCCCTGCAGAGATGTCTAATGACGCTCAGCGAAGGAAAGAAGATGCCGGTTCTGTGTGGGACAATGAAGCAGCGTGTCAGCAAACCAAGCTGCAACACCCACTGAGGTAATACATATTTCTTTCAGACACGACAGCACATCAACGAAAGACAGGGTACCACAGGTACCATCAGGCAACAGGAGTTGCCGCGCCCAGTGGGTGTGACCTATGGGAGTCAAATTGTGGCGCCAAGAAATGGTCGAGCTGATCTAAAGAACAGTCTACAGCCTCTGATGAAATGCCTTTGCATGAAACGCGTCAGGCGAGACTTTATTTCCTGTTGCTAGCTGGAGTTTGTGCACGAGGCTTCCTACATTGAATAAAAGTGGCACAAACGATCTTCAAGCGTGGCTCCCCTCTTGTTTTGTCAGGCAACTGTTTGGGATTACTAGCGGCAAGCCTGAGCCGTGGAGTGGAGCACCGGGGCTTTGATTAGCTCCCCTGCAGAGATGTCTAATGACGCTCAGCGAAGGAAAGAAGATGCCGGTTCTGTGTGGGACAATGAAATAGCGTGTCAGCAAACCAAGCTGCAACACCCACTGAGGTAATACATATTTCTTTCAGACACGACAGCACATCAACGAAAGACAGGGTACCACAGGTACCATCAGGCAACAGGAGTTGCCGCGCCCAGTGGGCGTGACCTATGGGAGTCAAATTGTGGCGCCAAGAAATGGTCGAGCTGATCTAAAGAACAGTCTACAGCCTCTGATGAAATGCCTTTGCATGAAACGCGTCAGGCGAGACTTTATTTCCTGTTGCTAGCTGGAGTTTGTGCACGAGGCTTCCTACATTGAATAAAAGTGGCACAAACGATCTTCAAGCGTGGCTCCCCTCTTGTTTTGTCAGGCAACTGTTTGGGATATATATAGATATAGATATAGATATATATATATATATATATATATATATATATATATATATATATATATATATATATATATATATATATATATATATATATATATATATATATATATATATATATATATATATATATATATATATATATATATATATATATATATATATATAATTTTATTTTATTTTATTTCAGCCTACGGTAGACAATGAAGTAATTCCTCTGCATATTTTCTGCATCTGGTTAGAAAATTCCTTATTGTTTTAGAATGATTACTTTGCATACGCAAGGTCCCATCGTGTGAGGTACTAGATACATCACGAACACTGAAAACTGAAGGTATCTGCAACTCAGAGATCTCCTGCAGTGTACTTGAAGTATCTTAAGGGAGGTATCGGCAACTCAGAGGACTCATGCGGCGTACTTGAAGGATCCCAAGGGAGGTATCTGCAACTCAGAGGACTCCTGCGGTCTACTTGAAGGATCCCAAGGGTGTTATTTCTTGTTTTTTCCACTTCTTCTTTCCCCAGATCACTGTTCTCACCTGGCAGTTGTCTTACTCTTCAGGTGGTTACAGGATTCTGGTGGCGTAAGGAACTTTCTTCTGGCATTCTCATCTTGCTCCCACAAGATAACGCAGCCACACCAGTCGGGTTGTTGTTGTTGAAAGTTACAGAATTGCAAGTCCACGTATAAAATACTTGTCTGAGGAAGATGAAATTCCAGAACCATTCCTTGACAGATGTTACAAAATGAAATAATAGATTTATGGCAGGCAGGCAGTAAATCAATTGCTTCCTTGCAGTTTAGTAGGGAAGCCTCACAATAGGTTTACTGCTAAACGACCCTACTTTTTATGTACTAACTCTTGGCCATCAGACAATAAGGGTGCGGAGGGTGTGTCAAACTCAGTAGTTCAGGTCTTTGCCACGCACTATGTAACTTTGTCCCCTCCTGAGGGGTTCTATGGAGAATCTTTTACATTTGCTGCCTTTCGTAATCACTGTCAGTTGCATTTTACGTGCAAACTGGCTTATCTTCAAATGAACAGTCCAGTGTAGCGTTTATCCTTTCTTTTTAGGAGGCACTGCTGCTACATGGTCAATACCACAGGCAGAAAGGAATCCTCTATAACTATGTAGCCTTTAAGGCTGAAATGAGGAAATTATTGATTAAACACACTTTTATGCAATCTAAAGACATGGAATTGCTGAATCTAAAACAGGGTAGTAAGCATCTTATAACATACCTCATCTCATTTAATAGACGTTTTGAAGAATCTGTATGGCTGAAGAAAATTATTAGAAATAGGATTTTTGGTTGCCTAAGGTTTGCACCAGAGCCAGGCAGAAACCACCACTCTAGTCAGGATAAGGGAGTTACACTCCTAAATAACCCCTGCTCACCCCCGTGGTAGCTTGGCTCGAGCAGTCAGGCTTATCTTAGAGGCAGTGTGTAAAGCATTTGCACATAACCAACAGTAACACAGTGTAAGCACTACAAACGGACATCACACGAGTTTAGAAAAAATATCCAATATTTTGATATACTTAAACAAGACCAAATATTATAAAAATCCACAGTACAGTACTTTAAAATTAGTTGTGTTGCAGGAAGTCTTTAAATTGCAAAGTTACGTTGAAAACGCAGTTCGTATGAGTCGGTAGCTCGGTCCGAGCCTACTGCGATGCTGAAAACAACAGAGTCTCGCAATTCCAACTGACCGCGCCAGCAAAAGTGGGACAGGTTCGTTCACAGTACCTTTCTTACTGCGACTCACACAGCGGTGCGAGTCGGTCACGCCATCCGTCGTGGTTGCGTGCAAAGTGGAAGCGGTGCACGGTGAGGGTCCTCTCGATGCGGTGTGAGCAGCGGTTCGGTGACGATTGTCCAGACGGAGTCGGTGAGACCAAGGATTACGGTGAACGGCGAGACGGTGCTCGATGCGGTGTGGGCAGGTCATGGTGCAGGTGACAGAGCCGGTCGTGGCATCCATCGCGGTTACAGTGCAAAGTGGAAGCGGTGCACGGTGCAGTGACTCTCGATGCGGTGCGAGCAGCGGCTCGGTGATGATTGTCCAGACGGCATCGGTGAGACCAACGCGTGTGGTGCAGGGCGAGACAGCGCTCGATGCGGTGCTGGCAAGTTGTGATGCAGGTGGCAGAGCCGGTTGGCAGGAATTGGTGCTGGCCGAGCCGGACAGCTGTACGTGACTAGGTGGTCACGGGTGTCGAGCCAGCAGCGACCGTGTCGGTGAGCCCAGGCCAGCAAAGTGAAGCGAGGTGATGCAGGTTGCGGTGCCTCTCGATGCTGTGCGAGAAGCGGCTTGGTGACAATCGTCCAGGGCGGCGTCGGTGAGACCAAGGCGGTCGCTGCAGGGCGAGACGGTGCTTCGATGCGTGCCTTCAGGACACAAGGCCAGTTTCAGAGTTGGATGACGGAGTCGGTCGCGGTACCCTCTTCTCTGTGGCAACTGAAACAACAGTTCCAGAAGCGGTACCCAGAGGTTGGAGAAGTCTTTGCAGTCCCTGAGAATTCTTAACAGGAGGCCAGCTCGGTTTCAGGCCCTTGGAGATACACAGCACAAGTAGAGAAAGTTCAGTCCAGTCTTTTCACTGCCCAAGGCAGAAGCAGCAGCTTTAGGCCAACCCAACAAAGCAACAACACAGCAAAGGGGCAGTACTCCTCCTGGCAGCTCTTCCAGCTCTTCTTCTTGGCAGGTTCCTTGATTCCAGCGAGATCTAAAGTTTTGGGGTCTGGGCCCCAATATTTATTCCAGCAAATCCTTTGTCCTCTGAAGGCAGAGGGGCCTGGGCCTAGTTCATTCTGCCAGGGTGCACCTTCTTCCTTTGTCAGTGTGGGCCAGGGTCCTCAGAAGCACCACAGGAGGTGTAGCCAGCATTGTGGAAGGTGAGCTCAGCCCTATTCAGACCTAGGTGCTACTCCTCCCACCCAACTAGGTGTAGATGTGCCCATTCAGCCCGGCTGAACCACCCTGTCTCCCCCCCAGCTCCTGTCACTCACAAACCAGACAGACAATACACACACTAGCAGAGGCAGGCTGGATGATTAGGTCAGAAAATACCTACTTTCTAAAAGTGGTATTTTCAAACACAGAATGTTAAAACTAACTTCACTAAAAGGTGTATTTTATCATCCTGAGTTCAGGCACAATAAACTCGAATTTCTACCATGTTCTCTGAGTCAGTTCGGACCATAGGATGTAATGATCAAACTGCCAATTCTGGCCTATGGAGAACAGGTAGCCTTGCAATAGTGAAAAGCGAAGTAGGCTGTAATTCACTATCAGGACATGTCCTACCTTTTACATACAATGCACCCTGCCCATGGGGGTACCTTGGGCCTACCTTAGCAAAGGGAAGGTTTAGGGACTTGCGAGTGTGTGCACTCGCCAAGTCGACATAGCAGCCCCAGGCTGCCCAAAGGCTCTGCGATGGCAGGCCAGAGTTACACTTTACGGGCTGTTTACGTGGGTGGCACAATCCAGTGCTGCATCCCACAAATAGTATTTGATTTATAGGCCCTGGCACACGCAGTGCACTTTACTGGGGACTGACACATAAATCAAATATATCAATCATGGAAACACCAATCCATAACACATTTTATAGAGGAGCACTTGCTCTTTACCACTGGACAGCAGTGAGGAAAGTGCGCAGAATCATTACACTAGCAAAAACAGAGTCAAAACCGGGAGGTCAGAAAGCAAAAAGCCAGGGGAAATACGCCAAAAGAGGCCAAGTCTAACAGAGAGCCTCATTGCTTTATAGGGGAGTTGCGGGACAAGTTGAAGAATCTTCTAGCTCAGTTGGTTAACCTGGTAAAGGATTGTGATGATCTGATTGATCTAGTTAGATTAGACCATTGATTAGTAGAAAGAAATTTGAAGGGCAAAGTGGAATCAAGAGAGTTTGTCACCCGAGAAATAAAAACATAAAACAAGGGGGCCGATGAAAAAGAGCATTTGCAAATCGGGGGATACAGGGTCTATTTCCGATGAAGAAAGGCAAAGACATAGTGTTAGAAATGGGGTTTCTGGAGGGCTAAGGGGTGCACATAAGCCAGACAGAACTAACCATTCTAGTTAGTGTATGCTATGTGCATAACAGAGATAACCCAAGCTCACCTTTGGTAGCTTGGCGCAGAGCAGGCAGGCTTATCTAAAGAGGCAATGTGTAAAGTATTTGTGCAACACACCCATTTATTAACACAATGAATGCACCACAAAAAGACGCCACTCCGGTTTATAAAAATATAGCATGGTATATCATAAACACAGTAGGGCCAAAACAGCAATAATACAATGTTTACATTTTAGGAAATGTACGTTTAAAAATAGCAGATAAGAATGTGGTGCTTTAAGAGTTCTTGAGTGTTGGTAGAACACTTGTGTTCAATAATTGATCTGTGGTCACAAGGACTGGTGTACGCTGCCTTAACTGAAAGCGGAAGAGGGTGAAGACGCCAAACGCAGCAGTGTCAGTAAATAAAGCCCACCCAGGGTGGGCACGACAAGCCCTAGATCAGTCCTTATTGAACATACCACATAGCAGCTCCCGCAGTTGATCATAGGAAGTGCTGCAAACTGCCGGGACCTCCAGGGTCCGGAGTAGCACAGTACCTTGTCTGGATACTTCCAACAAGCAAGGTGAGGAGCTGGTGTCAGGGCACTTGAGGCCGCAGTCTCCTCTTGGGGGCCACGCTGAATCGTCCCTATGCGCCGCTGCAACTGTCTCCCTCTGGAAGGGGGGGCACAGTGTTGCTAGGAAACACTCCGGATCAGCGACAGTGGCTGAGGCAGGGCTCGCTCGACTCTGAGGAAAGCAGCAAGGCGCCCAATCTCTCACCCGGCCTGGTGCCAGTTCTGCACAGCCCAAGAGGGTGATCAGACCCTCACAGGTTTGGAATAAGGCAGGAAGACACCCGATTTCTCTTCTGGCCAGGTACCGGTTCTGCACAGCACAAGCGAGCGATCAGGCACTCAGAGGTGCTGGGTAAAGTAGTAAGGCACCCAATCTCTCGCCCAGCCAGATACCAGTTCTGCACAGCTCAAGCAGGCGATCAGGCCCTCACAGGTTCTGAAAAGGCAGAAAGGCACCCGATCTCTCTTCCGGCCAGGTGGCGGTTCTGCACAGCACGAGTGGGTGATCAGCACAGTCTGCACAGGCAAAGTGTAGCTGTCGGACTCACAATGGTAGAGTCCTATAGCAACAAATGTAAGTCTTTGATGGCCCTGAGACTTCAAGAACAGGGGGCAAGCCAACAAACCCTTGGGATCTCTTTTGAAGGTGGCACAGCGAAAAGGTAGCAGGCAGCAGGCCAGTAGAGCAAGGCAGGTCACAAAGTGGCAGTCTCTCCTTCAGCTCAAAAAGTAGCAGGCCAACACAGCAAAGCAGTTAGAAGAGTGGCAGTCCCTCTTAGCAGCACAGCAGTCCTTCTGGATATGTGAAGTAGTAGAGCCAGAGATGTCTGGTTATAGGTTCAAACAGTGTCTGAAAGTAAGGGGGTCAGAGACCCAGTACTTATACCCAAAATTACCTTTGAAGTGGAGTTGACTTCAAATCAAAGTCTCTGTAATGGGGGGCGTGGCCAAGATGGCGGCGGAGTAGGACGTGTTTTCGAGTCCCTCCGGCGCCGATCCTTCTATAGCTTTGACAGCACCCTGCTCCGGGCTTGTTTGCGGCCCTCCGGGTCCCCCCTGTATCTCCTGGGGGCCCGTGTCCTGCTATCGACTCCAAGTTGCCTGCGGAGGCGCCCCGGGGACAGAGGCAGAATCGGAGCGGGCGAGCCGCGCAGGCGGGAAACAGCGGTGTTCGGTCCCTGGAGACCGCAGCCTGGCCGGAGGGGGTTGTGGACCGGGGCTTCCCTGGGGGCGCTGATTGGGGCTGCCCGGAGAGACGAGGAGTGCCCGGGATACGTCTGCGGACCCTGGAAGAGTTGCAGAGACGGGGTCCCGGCGCAAGGGGGACTGCGCCTTCCGGCCCCACTGCTCACGCGAGCCCGAGGCTTGCGGCCTGGAAACAGCGGCGGCAAGGATCGAGCCGCAGGGCCTGCGAGAGGTTTCTCCCGGCCACCCGGAGAGGCGTGGAGCTGCCCAGGATTCTTCGACGGACCCTGGCAGGTGCGATGTGACAAGGCCCCAGAGCGAGGGGAACTGCGACATTCGGCCCCACCGCCTACGCGAGCCCGAGGCTTGAGGCCTGGTTGCCGTTGCGGACAGGATCGCGAAGTGCGGCCTACCCACCTAGTCCACGGAGCGCCTAAGGGTGGTGAGTGTGCACTGAGGAGCACGGAGAGAAGTGTGGTGGGACGCCCCTGAGAAGCGGAAGACCGCCGGAGACTCCCCGGGCCTCGTGGCGGACCGCTGGCGGACCGGTCGGCCCTCTTGGAGTGGCCGTCGCTCCCCCGCTGCTGTGAAGCAGGGACAGCTGGATGAGCTGGGGGAACAGTGCTTTGGACATTGCAGCCCAGTGACGGGGTGGAGCTCGGCACAGGAGACACCTGCTCCGAAATCGAGCCCGGGACCTGCGTGCCTACTGCGACAAGGGGCAGATCTGTGGCATCCAAGGGCGTGAGGGACCGCCTGGACATTGTGCTTTCCCCTGCACTAAAGAACTGCTACCATTCGAGCGACTGTGGAGCTGGGGCCCTTGGGACATCGGCCGTTGGACTGGGACCGCCCTAATCAAGATCTTGCGCAGACGGGTGAAGAGACAGTGTTGTGGTGGGCGCTATATACCGCGCAGGACTCTAGAACTTACAGAGGAACCGTTGGGGCAGACTGTGGGCTCTGGGAGGGTGTGCAGTCGGACCAGTGGAGCTGCGTACTAGTGGAAGGTGATTCCCCGCCCTGAAAACCCGATGAGCAGGGGTGCTGCGATGTCTTCCACACAGCGAAAAGGGAAGCCCGGTAAAGATGGCCCCTCGAAAGGATCCCAGCAACCGGCATCCCCGGACCCAGCGGCTCGCCCAGGCAGAAGGATGATGAGGCCCCCGCTACCAAGGCCTTTATGACGGAGCTTTTCGCCTCTATTAAGGAGGACATCTCCGAGCTCCGCTCTCAGTTAGCGTCGGACCTTCGCGAGGTGCGGAGGGACGTGGATGGTATCGGAGAGCGGGTGGCTACTCTGGAGGATCACGATTTAAGCATGGCGAACGATGTCCACCAATTGCAGCAGAATGTTATCCGGCTCACAGAGCAGAACTTAGACCTACAGGCACATGCGGAGGACTTGGAGAATCGTTCCCGCCGGAACAACATCCGCATACGCGCGGTGCCTTGGGACGGGGAAGCAGGCGACCTACGGGGCTATGTAACGGCGCTTTTCCTGCAGATCCTGGGCGAGGAGGACCTACACGACATCAGGATGGACAGGGTCCACAGGGTCGGTTTGCCTAAACGGGGAGCAGGGCCACCTCCGGACATCCTAGTCTGCGTGCATGATTTCCACCTAAAGGAGCGTATCATTCGGAAAGCACGGGACACTCCGTCATTGCAATTTCGAGAGCATCGTCCTCAACTTTACCAGGACTTAGCGGCGTCGACGCTCCAGAAGAGACGCGAATTCCGCCCGGTGACCGCCTTTCTACGAGAACGTAACATTTCCTACTCGTGGGGACACCCCTTTCGTATCATCTTTAGGTGGCAAAATAGACTGGCGCAAATCCGTTCTCTCCAAGTGGTAAAAGATCTTCTGGGCCTTGATGACACGACTCCGTCCCCGGAGGGTGGCAGTTCACCATCGCGGAGGAGGCGGCGATCTTCCTCATGGCAAAGAGTGGGTCCAGAGACGGATCGAAGAAGACCTAATCGTACAACTAGCCTACAGGGGAGGGGAGAGGCAGTGGCCTCTGTGGCCTCAGCGACGTTGGCGTCTTCACAGCAGAGCTCCGGAGTGGCCTGAACTCTGAGATGATGGCCGATGGTGCCGGAGGGGCACGTGAACTCAGGTACATTGGGGATATTTGTACTTTTTGAGAAGACACCCGGAACGTGGCCCCGGGGGGCCCAACAGTGGTGCCCCGCCCCCAGCCCAGGAGGGACTCTACGGACTACGGTTCACTGGGACTGTTAAGTACATTGTTCTTGTTTGTTTGTTGGGGGGGGTGGGAACCGGGGGGCTTGAGGGAGGATCGGGGGGGGTAGTTGGGGACCGGGTTGGGACTGGGATTGGGGGTGGTGGCGACCGCTGTGTGCTTGCTATGAGTTCCATCCTTCCTGGAGGTATGACACATGGGCCTCTGGATACCTGGTTCTTGAGCGAGAACGACCTCTGGTTTTGTGCTATGGATGGAAATAATCTCTTGCTGATGTGGGTTCGGGCTTTGAGGGGTCCTAGGGTCTGGTGCGGGGAGTGGGGTTGTGGGGAGGAGGGGCTTGATGGAGGGGTACAGGGTGTAGAAATGGAGCGAGGGGACGTCTGGTTGCCTTTGGCGGGGAGGGGACAGGGGCATGTTGACAGAGCGAGTGCAAAGCAATGGGATCTAATGTTTCCTCATGCCACTTAGTATCGGCACATGGAATGTGAAAGGCCTAAACTCCCCGCAGAAACACCAAAAACTTTGGAAATACTTGACTGACCATCAATTAGATGTAGTGGGTCTCCAGGAGACCCGCCTGGCGCGTAGAGATGACCTCCGGCTCCGACACAAACACTTCCCCCTTATCTACAGGTCTTCTGCCTCCACCAAACACAGGGGGGTGGCTCTTCTCTTTCGGGCATCCCTTCACTTTCAGCCTCTGGGGGTGTGTTGTGATAAGGAAGGCCGCTGGTTGATGGTCAAGGGGTTGCTGCATGGCAGATTATGCACTTTTGTGGTGGTATATGTTTACAATACTAGGCAGAATGGCTTTCTCCAGGACTTGTTGGATAAAGTGGGGAACTTTGTAGAGGGGTACCTGTTCTTAATGGGAGACTTCAATATGGTGTGGGACAAGGACCTGGACAGCTCCCGAGCCCAGAGGGCAGACACCGGTGTATTTTCCGCTGAAACGCAACGCCTTGTAGGTGACTTAGGATTGATTGACAGCTGGCGTTCTTTGCACCCCCAGACCCGAGACTATACCTTCTTTTCCCACATCCACCATTCTTATTCCCGCCTGGACCACATTTTTTTGAGCCAAAGCCTCAGGGGAGATGTCCGTGATTCTAGCGTATTTCCGCTCTCCGTGTCGGATCATAGCCTGCTGGTTCTCGGGTTACATTGGTCGGTGAGGGGGGATGGTCTGCGGAAATGGTACTTCCCAGCTGCGCTTGTCCGGGATGATACATCCTGTAAGGAGCTACGGAAGGCCATTGGGGAGTTTCTGACCCTGAACCCGGCATCGGACACATCGGTGTTTAACACCTGGGACGCATGCAAAGCATCGCTGCGGGGCACCTGCTTAGGTCTCAATGCGAATCTCAATAAACTGAGAAGGAAGGAGCGAGAGGATTTAGAGGTGGAACTTGCTATCTTGGAACAGGCACACAAAACGAACCCGTCCAGGGCGACCCTCCGGCCATTAACGGCTGTGCAGGGGAAATTAAAAGCCCACTACAACAACTGCGCTGAATTCACCCTCCTGAGGCTTCGGCTTGTTTCATATTCGCTGGGGAACAAGGTAGGGAGGCACTTGGCCCGTCAGCTCCGGGACAAGAGAGAGAGGGAATACATCGGAGGGATCCAAGACTCGTCAGGGTCCCTGCAACACCGAGATGAGGACAAGGCGGACCTCTTTGGCCGCTTCTATGCTGCATTATACGAGGGTGACTCTCTAGACCAGGAAGCTCAAGGGAGATTCCTGGCTGAACTCCCCATACCGCAGGTCTCTAAAGAGTGGAATGAGCTTTTGGCTGCGCCCATCTCCAGAACGGAGGTGTTGGACGCCATTAAGGCCCTAAAACTCCATAAGGCGCCGGGCCCAGACGGCTACACCGCTCTTTTTTATAAATCATTCGCGACGGAGCTGTGCGACTATCTGGTCTCCCTCTTCAATGAAATGGCTGTCACTGGGAAGACCTCAGGGACTATGGCCGAGGCCGTGATCACCGTGATCCCCAAACCGGAGAAGGATCTCTCTAAGTGCGCGTCGTATCGTCCGATAGCTCTCCTTAATATTGATGCTAAATTATACTCCTCTATCATTGCGCGCAGGCTCCAGGACTTAATGCCGGCCCTCATTCACCCGGACCAGTCCGGATTCATTAAGGGCCGACAGACACACGACAACCTGAGGCGGGTGATCCACCTGATAGAAAAGGCCACCAGGTTCCGCATCCCGGCGATACTGGTGGGGCTTGACGAGGAAAAAGCTTTTGACCGCGTTGATTGGGGATTCCTGTTTCGCACTCTGGATGCCTTTGGCTTCTCGACCCAGTTCATAACAATGATCCGTGCAAATTATAGCAGCCTCAGCTCTAGGGTATTGATTAATGGGCATCGATCCGCCTGTTTCACTCACTCCAGAGGAAAAAGACAGGGCTGTCCCCTTTCCCCTCTCCTCTTTGCCCTGAGCATCGAGCCTCTGGGGCTTGCGGTGCGGGAGCGAGAGCAAATCAAGGGCCTTCCCTTCACTGGTGAGCAGCACAAAATCTCCCTATTTGCAGATGATGTATTATTATCGGTGGGAGACCCGGCTCACTCATTACCGCATATTCAAGCTGTGTTATCCGACTTTGAAGCAGTGGCCGGTTTCAAGGTCAACTTTGGTAAATCATACATACTGAACCTTACTCTCCCTCCAGCAGAAGTGGAGCGTATGCGACTGCTCACGCCCTTGTCATGGGCGTCCACCTCTTTATTATACTTGGGAGTTCGGCTGACTCCTACCATAGGATCGCTGTTCTCAGCAAACTTCCCCCCAATGCTGGCGGCGGTGCGGGCGGACCTGGATCGGTGGAAGCCGAGGTATATTTCGTGGCTTGGCAGGATCCATGCTCTTAAGATGGTCCTCCTCCCTAAGTTTCTGCATCTCTTCCAGGCCCTTCCCATCCCAATAGAGGTGGATTTTTTCCGGCGTCTTAAAACCTTGATGCTGAGATTCGTTTGGCAGGGTGGGCGGGCGCGCTTCTCCTTCACGACTCTGCGACGTCCATGGAAGGAGGGAGGAGTGGGATTCCCTGACATGCACTTGTACTATAAAGCCGTACAACTACGGGTACTGGTGGAATGGTCCCAGCAGCTTTCAGAAAAACACTGGCTGCACATGGACAGAAGTGTGGCTGGGAGATCAATCTGGGACCTGGCCTGGAAGCCCAAGGTGGATAGGCCCAAGAACGCCTACATCAGTACACCCACTAGCACCGTCTTGAAAGTCTGGGATACAGTCACTGGTGATGACCGCTGGACTACGTTTCCGTCCCCTTTTACCCCCATACACTTCAACCCGGCCTTTCCGCTGGCAATGCAGGAGGGGCCTTTCCGGCAGTGGAGAGAGGGAGGATGCAGGGCTCTAACGCACTTGTTCCATGGGCCGGTACCACTCACATTTCATAACTGCATAAGAGAGACTAAGGGATTCCGGCCACTGAACGCTTCCGCCACACCCAGCTCCTCCATTGGGCAGCGGGAGTGGGAGATGCCGCCACGAGACCACTTTCGCCATTTGAGGCCTTTATCCTACCTACCTCCAACATGAAGGGGGCGATTTCCTTCTTGTACGGGTTGTTGCTCACCACTGCAGTATCTCCCCGTCCCCGCTACATGGGACACTGGGAGGCCCTTCTGGGTCGGGACATTACTGACGAGTAATGCAGTGGTCTCTGGCGAGATATCGCTACACACAACCACTCAGTGGATCTAAGAGAGGCCCACCTAAAAACCATGCTAGATTGGTACTTGTACCCGTCCAAGTTACATCGAATATTTCCGGCCTCCTCAGACAGGTGCTGGAGGGGCTGTGGTCTGCTGGGGGACTTCCGCCACATTTGGTGGGACTGCCCGATCATACGTCCATTCTGGGCTGAAATTCTGTCCCACATCAAAGACATCTTAGGCTATCCGATCCCTGATTCTGTAGCCCATGTCCTACTGGGTCTCCGTGACCCGGTGTTGGAACATCAAACAAAAGCGGATAAACATATCCTATGGCTCTGCCTTGGAGCCGCCAAGCTCACGCTAGCTGCAGCCTGGAAGAAACCTGATGCCCCGGCAATATCACTATGGCACGCGAGGCTATGGAGATTACTGAGCATGGAGAGAATGGCGGACATCTTCCTGGGCAACTTTAAGAACGTCCTGTTTCGCTGGGGTCCCCTGGTCCGCTTCCTATCACAAGGTCTGCCCTCTGCGGTCTGCCCGTCTGCAATACGCGCCCTTCACCTTTTCCAGATTTAATAAGATTGTATGACTGTGGGACTGAGAATGAGCGTGAGTGTTGTCGCCACCACCTGGGGGGGAGGGTGAGGGGGTGGGGGGGGGGTTTAGTTGGGTTTGTTACCTGTTGCGACACCTCATGGCCGGTGGAGGCTGTTAGATTTTCTAAGCCTTCTGCAGCGCTGCCTTCCCCACAGGGGTTCGCCACCCCTCTTTGCAGGGCTGCTACCGATCGGCCGACCGGGAGGAGGCCTGCTCTCGACTTCCCTTATGTTCATCGGCAGACATTGACTCTTCGAACTGAACCTTCATGATATGCTATGCTGCCTCCCTTTGCCTCCTGTTATGCTTCTTACAGTGCCCCCTGTGAGGGGAACAATGCGGGACTGTCGCTTGTATATTTCTTTGCTTTCTTCTTCTTTTCTTTGCAAAATAATACATACATTTTTTTTTTAAAGTCTCTGTAATGCACAGGACCGCTTTTAGCCCAGTCCTGTCTGCCAGGCTAACCCTATGGTGTTCATCTGTGCTTTGTGTGAGGGATGGAAATAACCTACTGAAGTGTAAGTGTCAGTCCCTCCCCTTTCCTCTGCCAAGAAAGACCCATCAGTATGCAGATGAATGCAGAAGCAGCTGAGTGAGCTGTGTTTGTGGCTGTCTAGAGGGAATGCACAAAGTGTAGCTGTCACCCAAACCCAGACGTGAATTGGAGACAGGTTGGGACTTGGGAGGCACAGAAGGACCTAAGCGCAGAGAAATGCCCACTTTCTAAAAACTGCCACTCCAAATCTAGTAATGTCAAATCCAACTTTACCAGTAAAGAAGATTTGTCATCACCAATCCAAAGAAATGAAACATAAAGCAGCTACTCCACTGCAATCAGGAATTACAGCTTAAAAGTATATTAAGGGATTCACAATGTTAACCTATGAGAGGAGTAGGCCTCGCAGTAAAGAAAATGAATTTGGGTGTTTGTTACTAGCAGGACATGTAAAACATACAGTTACATGCCCTACCTTTTACTTACATAACACCTTGCCCTTATGGTCACTTAGTGCCTACTTTAGGAGTGCCTTATATTTAATAAAGGGGGAGTTTTTGGACTTGGCAAGTAGTTTTAAATGCCAAGTCGAAGTGGCAGTAATTTGCACACACAGGCCCTGCAATGGCAGGCCTGAGACCCATTTGAAAGGCTACTTATGTGGGTGCCACAATCAATGCTGCAGACTCACTAGTAGCATTTGAAATACAAGCCCTGGGTATATGGTATACCACTTTACAAGGACTTACTAGTAAATCAAATATGCCAATCAGGTATACAGCAGTGCCATCATGTTTAGGGGAGAAGCATGTGCACTTTAGCACTGGTTAGCAGAGGTAAAGTGCTCAGAGGTCCAAGGCCAACAGAAAGAATCAGCAAAAACAGGAGGTGAAAGGCAAAACATCTTGAGAAAGACCACCCTAAGAATGCCTGGTCTAATACTTAGAAATCAGAAGTTTTGCTTATATTCTGTATGGTAGTAATTTCTTAAGAGATTGTACCAGTAAGCCTAAACAAAGGCCCAAATTGTCATCTACTGTCCCGAAGGAGATGGGAAATGCTCAAGCCCAGTAATTGTAAAGACCCAATTGCCTGGTAGTAATGATCCTAAGGTCTTTCTTGACTTGGGAAATACTAACTGTGAATGCCATGGGCAATATAATGGACTTCTCTTTTGCAAAAGAATTGGAAATTCCAGTAGTACCTAAGATCAAGATTAAGACTATTTGAACGAATGACAGTATGGAAATATAATGAGGTACTGTACATTCCCAGACTACACAAATGACATTGATGATTGCTGATAAGCATCGGGAGTCCATATGTTTTGATATAATTGCTGATCCTCATTTTCATACTATCCTAGGGGTGAAATGTTTATACCCATGATATATTGGTTCCCAATTGGTTCTTGGGAACCATAACCTACCCATCTACTCATTGTCAACAAGACTGTCTACTTAAAGCTCTATGTGGTGATCTGGCTGCTTTACATCATTATCTATGTCATGAGAATCTAGAATGTATTATGTTTTGCCTGTCTGAGGGATTCCATGAATCGCACTTTAGTTGAATGTATCCAATGGGGAATTCAAAACAAGTTTGATATTTGAAAGGCTGTTGAAGAAATGTTGTGGCCTCATAGATGCTGTCCTAATGCGGTTTCTGGTATCTCACCATTCGAGGTCTTATGAGGATGGCCTCCTGCCTCAAGACTTTGTCCTGCTTGGTTGAGAGAATTTCAATCCAAAAAAGATCATATGTTAAACATGGATAAAGTTGTGAGACCCAAAGTGGAAGAATATCAAACCAAAATGAAAAATCATTATGATATTACTGACAGGGTAAAACCTGCGGAGGACAAATTTAAGGTAGGTGATTGGGTCCGTATTTAGGATCCAAATCATGTTCCTAAGGGTTTGTCGAAATTTAAACCTCCGGTCAGGATTGTAATGTAATGTAATGTAATGGACACTTATATAGCGCTCCTACCACTCCAAGGAGTATCTTGGCGCTCTGCCAACCCAGATGGAAATAGGTTGGAGGAAAAAAGCCATTCGGTGGACGCGAACATTACACTAGTGCCCTGCACACAGCGTCTGTGAGGGAGAACACCCAAGTTTTCAGGGATTTCCTAAAGTGACTTTCATGGGACAGTGATCGAAGATGCAGGGGGAGCTTGTTCCAAGCCTTAGCTCCCAGGACAAACAGAGATTTCCCTCCTTTAGTTGACAACCTGAATCTGGGCACTATTCATAGATTTTGGCTAGCAGACCTCAGACAGCGGGTGGGGTAATACCGTTTGAAGCCACTGGACAAATATTTTGGTCCCTGCTGCTGTAAGGCTCTAAATGTGATCAAAAGGATCTTAAATAAGATCTCTTTACCAATTGGTAGCCAATGAAGTGCACTAAGTGCGGCCGAAGCAGATGACTTACGCGGCCACCGTAGTACCAACCGGGCAGTTGCTCTTCGACCATCTGTAGCCTATGGAGTATGGACTTATTAACTCCAGCATATAGGCTGTTACAGTAGTCCAGCCTCGAAGTTATTAACGCAACTGCCACCGTTTTCCTGGCTGGCAGAGGAAGAAGATCGAAAAAATTTCCTCAAAGATTTGATTAGGTGAAAACACATGCCAGCTACGGCCACTGCTTGTTGTTTGAAAGACAATTGGTCGTCAAATTTAATGCCCAAGTTTCGAGCAGACAAGATGGTACTACGGGGGGCTTCAGCCTCATCCGGCCACCAGTGTTTCGGGGAAAACAGATTTTGGTTTCCAAACGGCACGATTTCCGTCTTGCCGGAATTACATTTGAGGTGATTGTTAGTCATCCACTCAAACGTAGCTGTTAAGCATTTTTTTCAAGTTTTCCTCTGCACCAGGCAGTTCCTTGTCCATCACCAGAATGAGCTGTGTGTCATCAGCGTATGATATTGTGCTAATCTGGAATGACGTAATTAGCTCAATCAGGGGCACCATGTACAGGTTGAAAAGTATGGGGCTTAAACTAGAGCCCTGAGGGACCCCAGAGCTGATGACTTTAGCTTCTGATTGAAATTGGCCCAGGACTGTGACTTGGCGTCTGTTTTGAAGAAAGTTTCTGAGCCAAGCCAGAGCTACCCCTCCTATTCCTGCGGTAACCATCCGGTCCACTAAGATGGTGTGTGAGACCGTATCGAAGGCTGCCAACAGGTCGAGTAAAATCAGGACAGCCTTCTTTCCCTAGTCCATGGCAGTTCGGAGGGTCTCTGCTGTAAACAGGAGGGCCGACTTGGTAGAATGTTTCGACCGAAACCCTGACTGGTTAGGGTGCAAGATGTTGTGCTCCTCTAGGAAATTTGTAAGTTGGATATTTACAAATTTTTCCGCCAGTTTTAATATCAGTGGGAGCAAGGAAATAGGGCGCAGGTTAGAGAGGGTAGTCACATCCGATAGGGCCTTTTTCTGGAGGGGCTTGACTGCAGCAAGCTTCCATTCATTGGGAATTTCTGCTGTGGCTAATGATGAGTTTATGATGTTATTAATAGTAGGGTTAACCATCTCTACTAGTGTCTGCAGAACTGAAGGTGGGGAAGGATTCGAAAGGAGAACCAGATTTACTGGCCAAAATGGCCTTAAGGGTATCCTCAAGGGGTACAGGATCAAATGCGTCCAAACGGGGGGACCCAGTAGGTAGCTTCTCCACCTCTGTCTGTTCTAAATTCCCTGGATTGGAGGATACCGGAGGAAAAGTCTTCACGATATCCAAAATCTTCTGTTCAAAATAGTCTGCAATCGCATTGCAGAAGTCCTGAGACGGAGGAATCTCCTGCAATAACATTGGTGGGTTGATGTAATCATTACTATTTTGAAAATTTCCTTTTGTCCAGTGCCTGCAATGGATATGGCCTGTAGATAGTGAGCCTTTTTGGCTCAGAGGTGGTGACAAAGAATGCGGTGAAAACTAGTAGAAATGAATGGTGGAATAAGGGAAGAGTGGCCAAGGTGCATATGCATGATATGCTTTCTCAGGGTCATGATGTTCCTTTCCATGATTCCAGTGCTGTATCCAAAACATCTTTCAATACTGTTCCTCCTACAGTTTTCTCTCCTGATTCCCATGTTACTGTACCAAAGTCCAACTCCTATCCGTTATCTGTACGTAGGACTGATAGGAGAAATATAGTCAAACCCTTAAGGTTTCGTGATTAATGTCTCCTCTTAACTACATTTTCTTTGCAACAATTCCTTCCCATTGGTTTTAGGTTTTTCATGTTATGTATTATTTTATTGTTGTTGTGTTATTTATTTACATAGTTATCTTGGTTTAAGTTATTCACTTTTATGTAAAGAAGGGAGATGTTGTGGTGATCTGGCTGCTTTACATCATTATCTACGTCATGAGAATCTAGAATGTATTATGTTTTGCCTGTCTGAGGGATTCCATGTTACACAGTTACTTGGGGGATCTGCTTCAGCTGTGGCCAATAAATCTACATCTTGAAGTATCAATGTTTGGTGAAATGTACTTCATTACACTCTATTATATGGGGAACGTATACAGAGCATCCTGGTAGGGTCCAGTACTGTTATTCCCTCTGAATACCATAGTTTTACTGATTTTTTTTATAAAAAAGGATGCCACGGTTTTGCCCCCACATAGACCCTTTGATTGTAGGATTGATCCCCAACCTGGAGCTCAGCTACCCTGTAACGTAATTTACAATCTTACGGAGCAGGAAAATCTACATTTACAAGAGTACTTGGAAGAGCTTTTGGATATAGACTGCATTCGCCCATCCAGTTTTCCGGTCTCTTCTTCATTTTGTTTTGTCCCTTAAAGGGAGGTGAGCTCAAGTCTGTATTGACTATAGTGCCCTTAACCACGTTACAATAAAAATAGATACCTGATTGTTTTATTCTCACCACTGTTAGATCAGGTACAAAAGCCACTGTTTTCAGTAAATTGGATCTTAGAGTGGCTTAACACCTAGTACGGGATCAGGAGGCTGATTAATGGAACACGGCTTTCGGAACTAGGTTTGGTATGTGATCTGGTCTGGTGATGCCCTTCGGGCTTTGTAATGCATCTGCCGCATTCAAATATATCATCAATGAGGTATTACAGGAGTACATTGGTGTCAAAGTAGTAGTGTATATCGAAGATATACTTATTTTTTCCAATACCTTTGGAGAGCACGTTGAACATGTCAGGATTGTGCTGAAAAAACTAAGGGAGCATCATTTGTTTGCAAAACTGCAAACAGGTATATTCCATGTTGAAGTGATTACATTTCTAGGTTTTATCATCTCAGATAAACAAATCCAAATGGACGAGAAGAAGCTGAAAGCAAATCAATTGTGGAAGTCTCCCACATTCAGTTATGGAGATACAAAGCTTCCTGGGCATTGCTTATTTTTTTACAGGCATTTCATAAACCAGTTTTCTCCTCTGGTCGCTCCTTTCACTAGATTATTGAAAAAAGGGGTACACTTTCAGTAGGACGAGGAGATGGAACAGAGTTTCCAGGCCCTTAAAGAATGTTTAGTTATAACACTGTCCTTAGGCATGCAGAAATAACACAACTTTTTGTAATGGAAGCAGATGCTTCACAAATGGCCACGGGTGGTGTCCTGTCACAACCTCATCAAGTCACTAGATACATTCTGATGTCTACTACTCAAGTAAACTCTGTTCTACGGAAACCATTTATACTGTGGCAGATATTGAACTTTTGGCCATCAAATAAGCCTTTGATGAATAGTGTCCATATCTGCTGGGGGCCAAACATACAGTGACAATACTGACTGATCACTGTAACCTACCGTTTCTCAAATCAGATCGGGCCTTGTCTGCTCGGCAACTGAGATGGGCCCAGTTTTATTCTGATTATGATTTTATCATGACCTATCAAACCAGAAAAAGAACGGAAAAACAGGTGCTCTTTCCTGTTTGGCTATGATCTTTTTGAGCTTCCACGAAAACCACTTCACAAAAAACCTTCTGACATGGTTGTAGGGCTTTTAACCACCCTAGATTTATTTACCCTGGTTTACCAAGAACAAAGCACTAAAGAAAGCACCACCGTTGTAGAACAATATGCTAGAATGGAAAAGGATTTGTTGCATTATATAAATGGAGGTCAATACATACTATCCCTAAAGTTATAAGAACACACCTGAAATTGGAGCAATTTGACTAAGTTGGCTGGTGATCCATGGGTAAGGAGGACTTTAGACCACATAGTGAGACATTTCTGGTGGCCTACTATGGTCAAACATGCCCAACGGTTTGTGGAAACCTGTGCAGTGTATGCTCAAGTTAAAGTTGTACACTCAGCTCCTACAGGGTTACTTATACCTATATGTGTCCCTCCACAGCGATGGCATACCATATCACTAGATTTCATTTGAAAACTGCCACACACCCCGATAGTTCCAATCCAATTGTGGTAACTGTTGATTGTCTGACTAAGATGGCACATTTCACCGCCATGAAAGGTCTTCCTACAGCAAAGAGATTGGAGGTAGAATTTGCATAGTCAATAGCCCGATGATATGGGGTGCCCTCTGTACTTAATTCCAGCCTCGGCTCCCAATTCATCTCTCATTCTTTTAGAACACTGTGTGATCTGATGGGCATAGAAGTACGGTTGTCCTCTGGCCATCACACTCACACAGAAGGACGAACAGAGAGAGTGAACCAATGTCTGGAGCAATATACTAGATATGTTATTATCATAGTGCTAATTGGGGGGACTCTTTGTGGACATCTGAATTTGCACCAATCATTTCACAAATTAGTCCCTGGGGGTTTCCCCTTTTTTATGTGTTTTCCATCCAAAGACAACCGTCCAGGTGATTAGTTGTGCTTTACAAATCCACTGATTGAATGATGAATAGCCACATACGTACCTCAGCTCGTATCGGATGCACACGACTTTCAGAAACACATTAGCAAAACACATTAGACAGGACAGGAAAACTTACAACGAGGAAAACAAAGATATAAACAAAATGCTGACAAACACAGAACTCCTGAGAAACCATATTTGAGCAAATGTGGTTATTCACAAAACGTTTGTCTTAAGAGGTTAAATATATTTTGCTCAGGTTTGTGGGGTCTTTCAAGATCTGCAAAGTAGTCAGCCCCAATGCCCGCAAACTGGAATTGCCAACCACTTTACCAATACACCCAGTTTCTCATGTCTCAGTGGTTGTCAGTTGTAGATGACACACATTTATATACCATACCACCCCCAGCAGAGGATAGGATTCAACCGAATATGAAGTTAAGGCAGTCCTGGATTCAAAAAGGATGAGAAGCCGTCCATAGTATCTCACTGATTGGAAGGGTATGGTCCTGAAGTAGATCTCGGGAGCATGTGCATGCTTGCCGGTTGGTTAGGCGGCTTCATGTACAAAACCCTACCAAGTCCAAGCCGGTTGGAAGTGTCCTGGGAGGGATGTACTGTCACAGCCACGTGTCCTGCTTGATGCATGGCACAGCAGAGACCCCAAAAGTGTGGGAGAATGTTGAAGCAGCGACCGCAGTTTAATGTTCCACTCTCCCTACATTGATACCCCTCCCGGAAGTCTGCCCTGCATTTAGTAGTTCTCCTTGGGTGCGGCAGCCTAAAAGCTGCACCCAGGAGAAAAACGATGCCTGCAATTGTGTTGTGCCTAGTGCACATAATATTGATGCCACGCCTTGCATTTCTCTACCTGATTTAGTGGCAGCATTATGTTTGAATTCTTCGTTGTAAGCTGCAATTTCCTTAATGCCTTATTTTTGATTCATACAAAATTAGTTTTTTGACTTCCTAAAACTTCTGCAGTCCTTTGGATTCTTCTTCTCCGAAATCTGCAACAACAAAAGGGTATATGAAGATTTGTTGGTAAGGAGAATGTTTACAGTTATTAGTTGGATATTTAAACTTACTTAGAAAGAAAGGCTGTTATTTTTTTGCTACTATTTTTTCTTGATGAACCTTGAGAACTTTACTCCTCTGATGGATATATATATATATATATATATATATATATATATATACATATATATATATATATATATATATATATATATATATATATATATATATATATATATATATATATATATATATACCACGGCCCGCCACAGTAACCTCCGAGGCACTTTGGGCAACTGGGACCATCGAGCGCAGAGGGAGTGGAGAGACGCCGCATCTGGTCTGCGCTGAAATGTTGCGATAGCTCAGAGGCCGTGGCAGAAAGCATGGGACTCAAAACAGCCACAAGTTTGTTTAAAAGTGAAGCCTCACCAGCCTACGTTCGCATTGCCAGCACGCTGCATTTTGGGACTGGTAGTCCCCAACACTGATGGGAGGAAAAGCAATTCGGCGCAGGTGAGCCCCGCCACCACTAGGAGGGAGGAGCCAGAACAAATAAAGAGTGAGGTGTATTCACAGTTTCAGGACTACAGCATTTGAAGAAGGCACAAGCCGAAACCGGTCTGATGACGAATTCCTGAATAAAGTACCTGTTTTGAAACCCCGCAGTGTCCCGAGTGATCTTCTGCACGAAAGAGGAGCAAATGATTTTATATTCAGCACGGTTCCAGTAACGTGCACGAAGGACCCTTTCTACAAGTGACCGTGGGTGTATTGGAAAAGAACTGATGTTGCCAAGGGGTCGGAGAAATACCACCGCCCGCCACAGTAACCTGCGAGGCACTTTGGGCAACTGGGACCATCGAGCGCAGAGGGAGTGGAGAGACGCCGCATCTGGTCTGCGCTGCAATGTTGCGATAGCTCAGAGGCTTTGGCAGAAAGCATGGGACTCAAAACAGCCACAAGTTTGTTTAAAAGTGAAGCCTCACCAGCCTATGTTCGCATTGCCAGCACGCTGCATATTGGGACTTTTAGTCCCCAACACTGATGCGAGCAAAAGCAATTTGGCGCAGGTGAGGCCCGCCGCCACTAGGAGGGAGGAGCCAGAACAAATAAAGAGTGAGGTGTATTCACAGTTTAAGGACTACAGCATATGAAGAAGGCACAAGCCGAAAGTGGTCTGCTGACGAAATCCTAAATAAAGTACCTGTTTTGAAGCCCCGCAGTGTCCCGAGTGATCTTCTGCTTCTGCACGAACGAGGAGTAAATGATTTTATTTTCAGCGCGGTTCCAGTAACGCGCACAAAGGACCCTTTCTACAAGTGACCGTGTGTGTATTGGAAAAGAACTGATGTTGCAGAGGGGTCGGAGAAATACCACGGCCCGCCACAGTAACCTCAGAGGCACTTTGGGCAACTGGGACCATCGAGCGCAGAGGGAGCGGAGAGACGCCGCATCTGGTCTGCCCTGCAATGTTACGATAGCTCAGAGGCTGTGGCAAAAAGCATGGGACTCAAAACAGACAAAAGTTTGTTTAAAAGTGAAGCCTCACCAGCCTACGTTCGCATTGCCAGCACGCTGCATTTTGGGACTGGTAATCCCCAACACTGTTGTTAGCAAAAGCAATTCGGCGCAGGTGAGCCCCACCGCCACTAGAAGGGAGAAGCCAGAACAAATAAAGAGTGAGGTGTATTCACAGTTTCAGGACTACAGCATTTGAAGAAGGCACAAGCCGAAACCGGTCTGATGACGAATTCCTGAATAAAGTACCTGTTTTGAAACCCCGCAGTGTCCCGAGTGATCTTCTGCACGAAAGAGGAGCAAATGATTTTATATTCAGCGGGGTTCCAGTAACGCACACGAAGGACCCTTTCTACAAGTGACCGTGGGTGTATTGGAAAAGAACTGATGTTGCTGAGGGGTCAGAGAAATACCACGGCCCGCCACAGTAACCTCCGAGGCACTTTGAGCAACTGGGACCATCGAGCGCAGAGGGAGCGGAGAGACGCCGCATCTGGTCTGCCCTGCAATGTTGCGATAGCTCAGAGGCTGTGGCAGAAAGCATGGGACTCAAAACAGCGACAAGTTTGTTTAAAAGTGAAGCCTCACCAGCCTACGTTCGCATTGCCAGCACGCTGCATTTTGGGACTGGTAGTCCCCAACACTGATGGGAGGAAAAGCAATTCGGCGCAGGTGAGCCCCGCCACCACTAGGAGGGAGGAGCCAGAACAAATAAAGAGTGAGGTGTATTCACAGTTTCAGGACTACAGCATTTGAAGAAGGCACAAGCCGAAACCGGTCTGATGACGAATTCCTGAATAAAGTACCTGTTTTGAAACCCCGCAGTGTCCCGAGTGATCTTCTGCACGAAAGAGGAGCAAATGATTTTATATTCAGCACGGTTCCAGTAACGTGCACGAAGGACCCTTTCTACAAGTGACAATGGGTGTATTGGAAAAGAACTGATGTTGCCAAGGGGTCGGAGAAATACCACCGCCCGCCACAGTAACCTGCGAGGCACTTTGGGCAACTGGGACCATCGAGCGCAGAGGGAGTGGAGAGACGCCGCATCTGGTCTGCGCTGCAATGTTGCGATAGCTCAGAGGCTTTGGCAGAAAGCATGGGACTCAAAACAGCCACAAGTTTGTTTAAAAGTGAAGCCTCACCAGCCTACGTTCGCATTGCCAGCACGCTGCATATTGGGACTTTTAGTCCCCAACACTGATGCGAGCAAAAGCAATTTGGCGCAGGTGAGGCCCGCCGCCACTAGGAGGGAGGAGCCAGAACAAATAAAGAGTGAGGTGTATTCACAGTTTAAGGACTACAGCATATGAAGAAGGCACAAGCCGAAAGTGGTCTGCTGACGAAATCCTGAATAAAGTACCTGTTTTGAAGCCCCGCAGTGTCCCGAGTGATCTTCTGCTTCTGCACGAACGAGGAGTAAATGATTTTATTTTCAGCGCGGTTCCAGTAACGCGCACAAAGGACCCTTTCTACAAGTGACCGTGTGTGTATTGGAAAAGAACTGATGTTGCAGAGGGGTCGGAGAAATACCACGGCCCGCCACAGTAACCTCCGAGGCACTTTGGGCAACTGGGACCATCGAGCGCAGAGGGAGCGGAGAGACGCCGCATCTGGTCTGCCCTGCAATGTTGCGATAGCTCAGAGGCTGTGGCAAAAAGCATGGGACTCAAAACAGACAAAAGTTTGTTTAAAAGTGAAGCCTCACCAGCCTACGTTCGCATTGCCAGCACGCTGCATTTTGGGACTGGTAATCCCCAACACTGTTGCGAGCAAAAGCAATTCGGCGCAGGTGAGCCCCACCGCCACTAGAAGGGAGAAGCCAGAACAAATAAAGAGTGAGCTGTATTCACAGTTTAAGGACTACAGCATTTGAATAAGGCACAAGCCGAAACCGGTCTGCTGACGAAATCCTGAATAAAGTACCTGTTTTGAAGCCCCTCAGTGTCCCGAGTGATCTTCTGCACGAAAGAGGAGCAAATGATTTTATATTCAGCACGGTTCCAGTAACGCACACGAAGGACCCTTTCTACAAGTGACCGTGGGTGTATTGGAAAAGAACTGATGTTGCTGAGGGGTCAGAGAAATACCAAGGCCCGCCACAGTAACCTCCGAGGCACTTTGAGCAACTGGGACCATCGAGCGCAGAGGGAGCAGAGAGACGCCGCATCTGGTCTGCCCTGCAATGTTGCGATAGCTCAGAGGCTGTGGCAGAAAGCATGGGACTCAAAACAGCGACAAGTTTGTTTAAAAGTGAAGCCTCACCAGCCTACGTTCGCATTGCCAGCACGCTGCATTTTGGGACTGGTAGTCCCCAACACTGATGGGAGGAAAAGCAATTCGGCGCAGGTGAGCCCCGCCACCACTAGGAGGGAGGAGCCAGAACAAATAAAGAGTGAGGTGTATTCACAGTTTCAGGACTACAGCATTTGAAGAAGGCACAAGCTGAAACCGGTCTGATGACGAATTCCTGAATAAAGTACCTGTTTTGAAACCCCGCAGTGTCCTGAGTGATCTTCTGCACGAAATAGGAGCAAATGATTTTATATTCAGCACGGTTCCAGTAACGCACACGAAGGACCCTTTCTACAAGTGACCGTGGGTGTATTGGAAAAGAACTGATGTTGCTGAGGGGTCGGAGAAATACCAAGGCCCGCCACAGTAACCTCCGAGGCACTTTGAGCAACTGGGACCATCGAGCGCAGAGGGAGCGGAGAGACGCCGCATCTGGTCTGCCCTGCAATGTTGCGATAGCTCAGAGGCTGTGGCAGAAAGCATGGGACTCAAAACAGCGACAAGTTTGTTTAAAAGTGAAGCCTCACCAGCCTACGTTCGCATTGCCAGCACGCTGCATTTTGGGACTGGTAATCCCCAACACTGATGCGAGCAAAAGCAATTCGGCGCAGGTGAGCCCCGCCGCCACTAGAAGGGAGAAGCCAGAACAAATAAAGAGTGAGCTGTATTCACAGTTTAAGGACTACAGCATTTGAAGAAGGCACAAGCCAAAACCGGTCTGCTAATGAAATCCTGAATAAAGTACCTGTTTTGAAGCCCCTCAGTGTCCCGAGTGATCTTCTGCACGAAAGAGGAGCAAATGATTTTATATTCAGCGGGGTTCCAATAACGCGCACGAAGGACCCTTTCTACAAGTCTTCGGCCCGGCTTGCTTGAATCCTGATGGTGCAATGAGCAAGGGACTCACATCTGAGTATACCCTTCCACGCTTATGGTGGACAAAAATGATTCAGAAAAGGGGGTGGTGATGAACAGAGTGTCTGAATTAAGCAGACCACTCTTACCCAGTCCAAAGATCAGGGCTTGATCCATCACCGTTTTTTAGCTCACTGCACCATCCCAGCTCAGAACTTGGCTACATGCAAATTAGTCTGACCCTGGCCCAGTGCATCATGGGAACAGGGCAGACCAAACTACCAAGCCAATTCTTATACTGGGAAGGAAACAAGCTTCCGGGAACCGGTTTCTGGCATTTCAGCCGTCTTCGGCCCGGCTTGCTTGAATCCTGATAGGTTCTGAGCTGGGATGGGGCAGTGAGATAAATAACGGTGATGGATCAAGCCCTGATCTTTGGACTGGGTAAGAGTGGTCTGCTTAATTCAGACACGCTGTTCATCACCACCCCCTTTTCTGAAATGTTGCGATAGCTCAGAGGCTGTGGCAGAAAGCATGGGACTCAAAACAGCCACAAGTTTGTTTAAAAGTGAAGCCTCACCAGCCTACGTTCGCATTGCCAGCACGCTGCATTTTGGGACTGGTAATCCCCAACACTGATGCGAGCAAAAGCAATTCGGCGCAGGTGAGCCCCGCCGCCACTAGGAGGGAGGAGCCAGAACAAATAAAGAGTAAGGTGTATTCACAGTTCAAGGACTACAGCATTTGAAGAAGGAACAAGTCAAAACCGGTCTGCTGACAAAATCCTGAATAAAGTACCTGTTTTGAAGCCCTGCAGTGTCCCGAGTGATCTTCTGCACGAAAGAGGAGCAAATTATTGTATATTCAGCGGGGTTCCAGTAACGCGCACGAAGGACCCTTTCTACAAGTGACCGTGGGTGTATTGGAAAAGAACTGATGTTGCCGAGGGGTCGGAGAAATACCACGGCCCGCCACAGTAACCTCCGAGGCACTTTGGGCAACTGGGACCATGTGGCAGAAAGCATGGGACTCAAAACAGCCACAAGTTTGTTTAAAAGTGAAGCCTCACTGATGCGAGCAAAAGCAATTCGGCGCAGGTGAGCCCCGCCGCCACTAGGAGGGAGGAGCCAGAACAAATAAAGAGTGAGGTGTATTCACAGTTTAAGGACTTCAGCATTTGAAGAAGGCACAAGCCGAAACCGGTCTGCTGACGAAATCCTGAATAAAGTACCTGTTTTGAATCCCCGCAGTGTCACGAGTGATCTTCTGCACGATATATATATATATATATAAAAATAAGGGGTGTTGCTTTTACACATTTCAGGTGAGCTTGGTTGGTATTTTTCCAATTCACAGCTGTAATACTGTGCCTGAAGTTGGAAATGGCTTTTGTCATTTTATAGCTCGGCATGGACAACACTGTGCTATTCCTTTGCTTAAAGACTTTGCAGTTGAAATGGCTAAAGACTTTGTCCCTTTCGATCTCGGTGTGGATGGCACTGTGCTAATCCTATTCTTAAAGACTCTGATAGAAAAGCATACATTTGAGGTGAGCAGATCTAGAGTGTCTCTGGTGTTGAGAATGCTCTATACCGGAGATGCTTTCCACCTAAACTTCAGAACTACCCATAGTTCTCTGCTTACCCATGGGTTACTGGGTAGGATGGTCTTAACAATGATATATACAGAGATTATGTCCAATAACATTGTGAAGTGGGTTTGTTACATAGACAACCTTTTTGTGGTCTAGCAGGGGGACAAATCCAGTGTAGAAAAGTTTATTACCGAACTTAACATCAATGAATACAATTTACATTTTACTCATGACATTAGTAAATGCTCTGTTACCTTTCTACATATTGAAATGTTTGTTGCTAACGGTAGGCTAGAAACAAGGCTCCACCATAAGCCAACAGCTGGCAACACTATAATCCATTCTACCAGCTACCACCCCAAGCATACCATCTGTAGCACCCCTGTGGGAAGATGCTACAGATTCACAGAATTTGCAGCAGGGAGGAGGATCTGGTAAAAGCACAACTGGAGTGTAGAAATAGATTGTTGGAAAGGGGCTACTCTAGCGAGCTAATAGATGAGGCAATTAAACACACCAGACTGTTATCATGACAGGATTTGTTAGACAAACCTCCACAAAATCAGACTGGAAGTAAAAACAGTGCAGATCAAACCAGCCTAAAGACAGTCTGCTCAAAATTCTTAAGAAAAATTGGCACCTGATTGTTAATGATCCCATTCTAGGTAAGGACATAGCACAAACACCCACCGTTACCTACAGAATGGCACCTAGCACCAGAGATTTGGTAGTTAGTAACATCCTAGAAATCAAACATGCCGGCAATTAGTTATCCAATCGCCGTGAATTTGTCAAATGCTCAAATTGCAAGGCATGTCAATATGGAATAAATAAGACAATTTTAATTCACCTTTTAAAAAACAGCCCTGTACCATAGACAAATGGTTAACTTGCAAGACTGAATTTGCCGTATATGTGCTGGAGTGCTCATGTGGACTACAGTATATAGGCAGTACAAAACTGCAGGTCCACAAACTAGTGCTCCAGCACATGAGGGCAATCACAAACTCTGACCCCAACTACTCCGTGGCACGCCACTTTAAGGAGATACATGCTAACAATCTCAATGAGTTGAAGTATTTTGTGGTAGATGCCGTACCACCATTGAGACGGGGTAGAAATAGGGAAGCCATTCTGAGACGCTTAGAAGCTAAATATATTCTGGAATTAGACAGTAAGAGCCCGAATGGCTTAAACAACAGAGAGGATATGCACACTTGGTTATAGGCATCAAGGGATGTGTCTATATGACATTGTGTGGGGCATCAAAGACAACAGTGATCTGACTGATTAGATATGATATCTGCTTGATGAAAATCGTCCAACATATTTAACTAAAAGAAACCATGTAAATAGTGTATAATTTCCAATATTTTCCTCTGCATGTAGTTTCCTTTACTTGGAATTGGTTTCCCACTTTGTTCCAGCTACCGTGAAGTTCCTATAGACCTTACCAGGTTTGCGGAATATACATTTTTAAAATGTATTTTTGCACTTTATAAATCTGAATGATTAATTAAAATTAGGCACGGTTATACACAAAATTGATGGGATTTTTTGAAAAAGCAGACTTTTTAGCCAAAAATTGATGCAAACCCAGGTGGAATTGAGAGCAGGGGTGGAATGTGACCCAATGTTGAACCAAAAGTTGGTCAGATAGTCCGAAAGGATATCCTGTTGGAGTTATTCCCATCTAAGTGATTGTATTTTAAACATACTTTTACACACTCGCTGCATATTTATAAATTATAAAGTATATAAATGGGCTTAGCCGGAGAGATAATTTGCCATTTATATTTTACATGACTAACTTTTGTGTAATTTGCACATTTAAATGGTGTTCGTAACATATGTTTATTTGAAACTTTGGCGTGATTTGCACAATTGAAATGGAGGGATCAAATCCTCCAAATCCTCCAAATAACTTGTCCATGTATCTCTGACAAAATAACAGGTCAGACGTCTTCAACTCCAATATCCAAATATTTGCGAGATTTGCACAGTATTAAACAGTTATGTTTTTTATTTTAAAGTAATATGTTGCGTAAATTTGCACATTGGCTGACCAATTAGGGTCATGTTTACAAATGAAATTATTGCGATATTTTGCACAGTATCTTAAAGTTGAGAACAAGTATAAATGAAGTTAACCAATTGTGGAAACCAAGCACAGAAAAACAAACAAATGTGTAGTCTATTTTCAGTTCCTATCAAAGCACAGGTGCACTTTAAATTGTTGGGGAATCATAGGTATGTCATGTGACCAAGGGGCTGAAACGCGTAATGGCGGCAGAAGCACAAAAATAAACAACTTTAGACGCAGAAAGTGGTGAAAGTGGTGTCCGTTCCTTACTGATTCCGGTGGCAGGGAATCGAGAAGTTAAGGTGAGGCGGATATATATATATATATATATATATATATATATATATATATATATATATATATATATATATATATATATATATATATATATATATATATATATATATATATATATATATATATATTCACTAAAAAAACCATAGGTTTCACATCAGTTATAGTTAGCTGGAAATTTTACTGACATAAAACCAATGAAATTCCACGTTATAGTTAGTTGGACTCACTATAACTTGCGCGCCTGCAATGCACTGCTGATGACGTCACATATTACATCACTCATGACATGGTCAGTGACATCACTCATGACATCACTGATGACACCATCCAGTGAATGTGTGTCTTTATGAAAAATAAATATGTTTTATATTTGTATTTGTAAAGGACGATGGAAGAGTAAATGGTTAAATAAGTGTGTAAATGGATGTTTTTTTTAAAAGAATTGATTGGTTAACTGCCTTATTAAGTGTATCTTAATGAATACATATATTAACGAGCAATTTTTATATTTTAAAATATATGTATCAGTGTTTCACTTTGTGTATAAGTAGCTGCATGGGTTGGTGACTGACTCACTGTTTGTATGTTTTTTGAAGACAGCATATGTGCAGGACTGTATGGGTGGATGAGTGTGTATATGTGTGTGTTAGTGAGTGAATGCCTGTCTCACTAGTGTCTTTATGAGTAACTACATATGTTTTAATCTTGTATATATGAGCATTGATGTATATAAGTCAGTATATGTGAGAGTGAGAGATTGAAAGAGTTCCTTTTTAAATAAGTATGTGTTTCTATAAGTGATTGTTTAAGAGAGTAAGTATGTGTAAGTTTCCTTAGAAGTAATTTGCTAATGTATGTATAGCTGTATATGCAAATAAATGGATGTTCAATAGTTTATTTGCATGTGTGAGTATGTTTGTGAGTAACTTTTGTAAGACTGTCGGTGTGTAACAGGATATATATGTGTTTCACTATATATGATGAGTGAGAATATGTATGAGTGACTATATAAAACTGTTGGTGTATGAGTGGATGTGTATATAGATGGTGGAATTACTGAATTGGTTTTTGTAACTGGTATGGGTATCTCCATTTTTTTTGAAAATGTTAGTTTCTATTGTTTGAATATGTGTTTCAATGGTTACATTACACTGAAAGGAGGTCTGTCACTCTGTCACAAGGATGGTGTCATCAGTGATGTCATGAGTGATGTCACTGACCATGTCATGAGTGATGTAATATGTGACATCATCAGCAGTGCATTGCAGGCGCGCAAGTTATAGTGAGTCCAACTAACTATAACGTGGAATTTCATTGGTTTTATGTCAGTAAAATTTCCAGCTAACTATAACTGATGTGAAACCTATGGTTTTTTAGTGCATTTAATAGGTTTTTTAAATGCTAATTCCTAACTATAACTGGTGTGAAACCTATGGTTTTTTCAGTGAATTTCATTGTTTTTTTAAATGCTAATTCCTAACTATAACTGGTGTGAAACCTATGTTTTTTTCAGTGAATTTCAAACGTTTTTTAAATGCTAATTCCTAACTATAAGTCTCAGTTTATATGTAAGACTGTTAGCACTCTAGTTGTTCTTTAGAACACTCTGGTACAATATGTCATTGGGCTACAGTTGGGCTACATCTAGCTGATATTTGGGCTACATTTGCATTTTTTGGTCTCTGGTGGCCATCTTTGGGCTACATTGGGCTACATTGGGCTACATTTGGGCTACATTTTGGCATATATATAGCCCAATGTAGCACAATATATATTTTATCAAAGTTAATTTTCGTAAAAACCACTTAAGAATAGGGCTACCACTCCCTACAATTTTTCCCAATTTTTTTTTTTATTTTTTGCTTTGGAGCGCTTCCGGTGCGCTTCCCGGGGAGCGCCCCGAAAAGCGTACTTTTATAAAGCGCCCCCGGGCGCGCTCCGGGGAGCGTCTCGTAAGCGCCAACATCGCGAACGAAAACATGATCATGACGTATCGCGTAGCCGCGTCCGCGTGATACGCACGGTGTAAGCGCACCCGGAAGTACTCGAGCGAATACGATCGTGCAACGTAAACATCCGACGCGCTTACGCTACGCGACCCGTAGCGTAAGCGCGTCGGGTCATGTGACCTGAAAATTACACTTTTCATTGGTTCATAACAGTTTTAGTGTCATAATGATGAAGCCCCTGGTCTTGTGACCTGAAAATAACACGTCTCATTGGTTCAGGACAGTTTTTTTTCAAAATGATGAAAGACCCCACCTTTTTTCCTTATTCTGACTTTGTCCTTTGACTGAGAAAGACCTGTTTGTACATCTCTGTACCTTTTTGATCTTAATAATGGCTTCAGTAGCAGCAGCAGCTGGTGCATCTGCCCCACCACCACCACCACCACCACCAACAGGACCAGCTCCAAATTATATTGGTGGTCAAGAACAGGAGGAGGAGGAAGAGGAAGAGGAGGAGGGGAGGAGAAGATGGCTGCCTGAAGAAAATACCCCATACAAACCCAAGCCACACATTGTATGGGAGTTTTTTTCAATCCCAGAGGGCAAAAAAAAAGTGAATGCGGCCAAGGTAACTTGCCTAATCTGCAATGAAGAACTTTCACGGGGCAACCCAAACAAAAAATATTCATTTGGTAACCATACCATGATTCGTCATATGACCCGAAAGCAAGCAAACAACTACTCTCGTGCAGAGTTCAGGGAACTGGCCAGTAACCTCCCCCAGTCGTCAAGGACCACCTCCCAAAGAACCCAACCCACTTCATCGGGACCAGAAACATCAGAGATGATGCCTTGTATTCAGCCAAGATTTGCTGATTTTAAAATCACTTGTTCTGCAGGTGGCAAGCTTATCGCCTATGGTGAAAAAAGCGTAAAGCTCATCGTCCTTGCAGGTGATAATCACAAGTGCCCCAAAAAGAAGTAATTTTTTGGGTTTTTTGTTTTTTTGCTCCAGTTGAGCCAGTTTCAATTCCCTTTTTTTGTTTCTCCCCCTAAAAAAATACAAAAAAAATATAAAACTGTTTTGAAAAGCCAAAAAAAGTACAAAATGTTCTAAAAACACAAAAAAAATATAAAACAACAAAAAGAAGGAAAAAAAAGTTCTTTTTAGAACTACCTCCAATTTCTAAATAAAGGCTTCTTTTTTTTATAAACTCTGTCATCTTTTTCCTTCATTTTACGCTCCCCGGTGCGCTACCTGGTGCGCGTACCGGGCGCTTCCCCCGCGCAAAACGAAAAAAAAAAATATTTAAAATGCCCCGCGGGGCCCTTTTATAGCCCCCACATCAAACCTAGGGGGTCAAGGGGGGGTCTACCCTGCCCCCTTATGGTCATTTCCCTCTTTGTTTTGCCCACCTCTCGTGTCTCGATCCTACCGAGACACAAGATGGCGGCCGCTCCACACTGTTTCGAATGTTTACAGACAACTGAGAGCCAATCAGCTTTCTGCGCGCAAGTCGCGTGGCGCGCCTGGAGCGCTCTCCGGTGCGCGCACCGGAGAGCGCCTATAGATATATATATTTTTTTTAACCTAAATTACTCAAAATCCACTGGAGCACATATCTTGAGACATAGCAAAGGCACATCGGGCTACCAGTCCCTACAATTTTGCCAAGTTTGGTGAAAAGCCATTCAGCCGTTCGGGCTAAAAGTGAAATCGACCGCCCTATGGAAATTAACATGGGGAAAACGCGTTTTGGGACCCCCTTTTATCTCGGCCCCCGCTTGACGTATCCCCCCCAAACTTTCAAGGAAGGACCGGAGCTCGACGAGGCCATTTTCAGGAAATTTTCAGGCAGATTCGTCAACCGGTGCCAAAGTTATTCCAAATAGAATTTTGAGATTTAACATTGAAAAAAATCCTAACTATAACTACCTACTGGCGACCGCCAGTAGGTAATATATATATATATATATATATATATATATATATATATATATATATATATATATATATATATATATATATATATATATATATATATATATATATATATATATATATATATATATATATATATATATATATATTTAAAACACTCCCTTTTTCAAAAAAGAATTGGGGCGAACTCCTTTAGCTTTTCCACAGCAAGATATTTTATTCAGGATCTCTTCAGGATAAAAGCGAGCGATCCACGCGTTTCGTTGTCGGGGCTGAAACGCGTAATGGCGGCATAAGCACAAAAATAAACAACTTTAGACGCAGAAAGTGGTGTCCGTTCCTTACTGATTCCGGTGGCAGGGAATCGAGAAGTTATGGTGAGGCGGATATATATATATATATATATATATATCCAACACACCCTTCTTTACTTGAAAGAAAGCTGAGGCCACACGGGGAACATCGAGGAAGCTGCTTTATTACAAGAGTTGTGGCGAATGCATTTCGGCATGTGAATGCCTTCCTCAGCGCCCAAGCAGTCGAAGTTTGGTCCTTTGCGCCACTGTGAGTCCAAGCATAATGTCGGTGATCCGAACACAAGCTCCGCCCCCAGCAGGGATGCTGACACACCTGATGCGAGTCTGTGATCTTCCCTGGACTGCAGGACCCAGAATGCACAGTGAGGCTGCCAGGTAAGGTGTGGGTGGGGGAAATTCTGCCAAAGTGGTAGCGCTCAATGCAGGACACAGGGCAAAGTCCCAAAGAAATCTTGCTGCCAAACAATCCAGTGAAAAGCACCTCCTCGGGTCCCCAACTGCTCCAGCGTTGTTGATGGGGAATCGTGTTTAGTGGTGGTAGCCAGGCAATGCTGTATATATATGTGTATATATATATATGTATATATATATATATATATATATACTTAAAACACTCCCTTTTTCAAAAAAGAATTGGGGCGCACTCCTTTAGCTTTTCCACAGCAAGATATTTTATTCAGGATCTCTTCAGGATAAAAGCGAGTGATCTACGCGTTTCGATGCCGCTGGCATCTTGCTCACAATATATATATATATATATATTTCAGCTCCCCACAAAGTAGAAATGACCAGCACTTGTATTACTATAAATCTATTGTAGATATATTGATCAGAAAGAAAATAACACAACAAACGCTTTTCGGCAATCCTGCCTTCTTCAATGTTGGCGGCCCCATCGCCATAGCGACCTTTAAACACATGATTGTAGTATTGATTAAAGAATGGACAAATTCATAATATAAATCTATGGGCGCCATCTTGGAATGTGTTATGGGACATAGTTTTAGACTCTCAGAAACTCCATTACTCGTTCAGATACAGATTTCATTCAGCAACTCATATCGTAAAAGCAATCAAAATCAGAGAGTATAAACTAAATTAAATTCTAGCGCATCCTATGTACAACCTTTACGTTATATACATTAACTGCAATATTGCTATGTACATATTTACACTGTAATTACATGGTGACTGTTCAATTCATTATATTTCTTGCACGCAATGCAATATCTCATTTCCTATAGGCGGACCTAAAGACTCGATATCACCCTGGACAGGCTTGTGAATAACTAATGTTATCAAAATTGATAAGATCCGTCTATACAGGATAGTTGCTCTTACACTCCCCTCTCCTAATTTATAACGTGTTGTACATTATTGTTATACTGCCCTGAATGGGCCTACTGTTCTCACACAGGATGTCTTGCTAACTCCAGTCCCTTCAATACGTTTATGATTGGCCCAGCAATTCGGAAGGAGTAGTTACGTCCCTAAATGTACAGCAAGCTCCTCCCCACTATTCAAACCTACTGGAATTTTGCATTGGAGGTCTATAATGAATCTAGATTCGAGCCTCCCGAGTCTCTTCTCCCCATCCCCTCCTCTGACATCTCTGGGGACATAGTCTAGGCAGTGAAACTGCAGCAACGATCTATCCCTCATATGGTGGCTGGCAAAATGCCGCGCCACCGAATAGTTCATATCATTGATGGCTATGGCCCTTTGATGTTCCAGGACCCTCATTTTCACCTGGTTGATAGTGCTACCACATATCTGAGTTTGCATGGGCAAGTCAGACAGTATACCACATATGTGGTACTTTACGTCATGAATTTAGTAAACCTTCCTCGTTGTTTTAATCCCAGACACCTCATATGCCATAATCCTTTTACTGGTGGCACAATCCCTGCATTTCCCACAGGGAAAGGAGCCCCGTAGATCGCCCAAACCTTGTTGTTGTTTCACTGTCCCCAGGTGACTTTCTACTAGATTATCTTTGATGGATCTCGATATCCTGAAGGTGATACCTGGTCTATCGGGTAGGTCTTTCCCGATGATCACATCTGACTTAACAATGCGCCAGTTCCTGTACATGATTGCCCTTACCTCACTGGCCGTTTTCGAAAACCGGGTAATCATTCTGAAGTTGTTGGTCTCTACACTCTTTTTACTTTTGCTTTGCCCCGGTATGAAGTCAGTCCTTTTCATTGTGAGTGCCTTCAGATGAGCAGCCTATAGTGTTTTATTTGAGTAACCACTCACTCGAAAGCGAGCCAAACTCTGAGATGCCGCCTCGAGATAGTCTGGCCTAAAGCTGTTCCTCTTGATCTTCAAGAGCTCCCCATAGGGGATACTCTGGATCAGTTTGCGCGGGTGGCTACTCTTTCCATGAAGGACCAAGTTGCCCGCTGTTTCTTTTCTATACAATGCTGGATGCAATATATTAAGAATCAATATAGGGTTCTGGCCAAAAATCAGCAAGGCTAGGCCAACTAAACACTCAAAGAACAGAAAAAAGCCAGTATCGATGCTATGTATACATACATCAACCAGTCACTCGTGTCACTCAAAGCAATTGTAATCATTTTATTTGAAAATTAATTATATTTTATTTTGATTTTGATTTAGTATTTAAAATATACATTTTAAAGATACACTCGAAAGACAATTTTTCTCTGGACCAAACATGAAAATTCACAGTTCATAAATGATATACATACATTTACATAATACATACAAGGCTAATAAACACATATCCAAACAAACAAAATAATCAAAAAAAATTGTGAAAAAGGTAGAAAATAAATTCTAAAGAGTTTTAGAAGGAAAAGAAAGGAAAAAAGTGGAAATACAATATCCAACCAAAGTTTTGGCACAACAGTCTAGAGTTCAGGTAGAATAATTCAATCCTTGTAATTACACATTATTTGTCAATACACCTGACACCTTATTCAATCACCGCAATTGTTTCTGCCAAAAAAGAGAAGGTCTACACGTTTCAAACCCTACATAAGTCTTTTCAAGGGTTATCCTCAGGACCTGGTAGATTAGGCTGTTAAAATGAAACATAAATGTAAGGTTACATTGGTGTCTCTTACAACTCCACTCATACACCTCTGTTCACTACCGAACAAAATTACCTTATTATTGTAAAGGCACAACTCTTCTTGAAAAGCCGATTTTGTTCCAACCTTGTTTTTTCTATTGGGTTCAAAAAATATATTTCCCATTAACCTTTTGACCCAACCACAGAAAACGAATTCCAATCTATAAAGAAGAACACTCTCTTTACCTTCACAACAATAGCTAGTCAGCCCAATGTAAATCCTTTGAAAGTAGACCACAGCCGTGGTAGTTTTTTTGAAAGTTCACTAAAAATACAAAAACACAATATTAGCTTGCTAGTGGTGTCTAACAGACTGCTAGCAGATCTTACACCAATGCATATAGAGGCGAAATCATAACGCCTACCTTATTCAAAAGCCACTCATCTTTGTTGTTTGGCTTGCCATTATAAATCCATAACGCGAGGTCTCTAAAACATCAACATTCATAGTATTCAAATAAACGTTCGAATAAACGTGCCGGTAATAGAACAGCTCTCGAATCATCCAAGTTGTAGAATTTGTAATACCTTAATTTCCTCGGGTATCTGACCGCAACAGTGCGTACTATCTTAGCGAGCGTTGTGACTTACCCGGAACGGACTTTAATATACAGAAGACCTTGTGGTGTAGAAAACTAGAGTGTGACATCATTGCACATGTGCCGCCCTGGCATTGGCGCTTTCTAAACAAAACTTTATTGTGCCACCTAGAACTGACAAACTCATCCAATTGGAAACTTAAAACCATAGCCATGGTATGTTTATTTCACTTTATATTTATTTATGTTGAACAACTTAAAAACGTCCAATTGTATTCTGGCCTCCTGATGTTCAGATCTAAGATTTTTAACATTAATGGCAGTGGTCACTACTAGTGTCAACCTCAGATACATTCGAGGTGCTGATATAGCAGTAATTAAACGTTCAACTATAAATAAATAAGGGGCGGGATACTTTGGAGATTTTAGATTTTCAATGATTCATTCAGACCATCGACTGAGGTGTTATATTTAACAGTAAGCATCGCCTCACGTTGCAACAGTAACCTATCAATATCACATCCACGGGATTTCATTTCAATTTTTGACAGATCGTCCATCGTAAGTCATTAATCAAATGGTTTTTTGACACCCAATGGCTTTCCAAAGGGGCATTTAGTAACTGTTTTTCGGATTCTGGACATATGTTGTGTAGTCCTTTGTCATGCTTCTTGGGTTGTCTTGCCAAATATAGTTTAGGACATGGACATAAAATTCCATATATTATGTTTTTGCTTTTGCAGTTAGTAAAAGAATCATGCTTCCATCTCACATTATTATACTAAAAAAAGAACCATTAAATCGTCTGTGGACAACAAACACATGTTCCACATTTGTGATGTCCATTGATGGGAGGTAGAGTCAATTGAAATGTCAAGGAATTTCTGTTGACTGATTGTTGACTGCTGCCCGTATGATTTGATTACTCACACTTTTATTCTTTTTAGGGCAAATAAGGGTTTTTTCCATGTTGTATGTATTTTTTGGACAAGGAGCCAATTTTGATTATCACCCTTTTCAGGAAGTTTGGACGAGAGCAGAATATTGCCACGTACACTACCCGATCAGTAGGCTCTTTTGTCTTTTTTCTAAGAGTGCCTTTCGGGAAGACCACCAGGCACGTTTGGAAGCCTGTTTCAAGAGTTTTTGGGGTAACCTCGTGACTTGAGTTTTTCAAAGAGGTTGTGTGGGCCTGCTAAGGGGCCTTAAACCTATCCTGAAGTACTTTGACCCAACAGTTCGCCAGCTCATAGTTCAGGCCACGATCCTCTCGCGCCTGGATTATGCCAGCGTGCTGCTCTTAGGGGCGAACAAAGCTGAGACCTTGCGACTTCAACGAGTTCAGAATCTGGCAGCAAGATCCTTGGTTGGAGTCCCCGGAAGATGCTCCGCTAGAGCAACGATTGGAAGACTACACAGGCTCCCGATTGCGTCACGGATTAAATTTAAAGCCCTTGTCATGGCGTTTAAAATCCTTAAATCCGGAAGTCCGGTTCTACTACGCCCATTGTTGTCTTGGTACAGGCCATCCCGGAACCTGCGTTCCTCCGGGAAATATCTGGTGGAGGTCCCACGTACCAAACTCGTTCGGATGGGCGGTCGGTCTTTTCGGCTACTAGCGGCCAAACTATGTTATGTTATGTTATGTTAGGAGGTTCTTCTAGAGCGCACTGTCACCGTAGGTTTCCTGGCGCTGATTGGGATTCAGTGATATAGCAGATTAGAGATTAACCAGATTGGGGGAAAAGCCAAGTTTTGAGAAACTTGCGGAAAAGGATGAGTGAATTGACAGATTTGAGAGAAAGGGGGAAAGAGTTCCAAAGTGTAGGGGCAAGATGTGAGAAGCTCCGACCTCCAACCCTCGCGAGTTTGAAGGAGGGGGTGGCCAGGAGATGAAGATGGGAGGATCTGAGATTGCGCGGGGGGGCAGTACGGGGTGATGAGGGATTTCAGAAACCTAGGGGAGGGACCAGTCAGGGACTTGAATACTAAGCAGCCGATCTTGAAGGCTGCCCTAAGATTGACTGGAAGCCAGTGCAATTTGGCAAGGAGAGGCTTGGCCGACTGCCATTTTGGAATCCTGAAGACCAGTCGCGTCGCTTGGTTCTGGGCGATCTGCAGCCTATTGAGCAAGGTTTTGGGCAGACCATAGTATAAGGAGTTCGAGAAGTCCAAGCGGGAAAGGACCAAGGCCAGGATGACTTGGAGCAAAACTTCGGGGGACAGGTGATAGGCGACCTTCCTAATCCTGCGAAGCTGGTGCATACAGGAGGAGGCCACCGCCCCCACCTGGGCCTTGAGTAAGAGTTCGGAGTCGATGATGACTCCCAGACTCTTTACGGATGCCACAGGGGCGGGGGGAGGGCCAAGCCCTGTGGGCCAGAAGTGAGGACCCCAATGGATGGAGCTCTTGCCTGGAAGAAGGAGCTCCGTCTTTCCAGGGTTCAATTTGAGCTGGTTTTGGCTCATCCAGAGGAGAATGTGAGACATGACAGCGTGAAAGTTAGAAACAGCGGAGGGGGTGGAGAGAGGAAAGATGAGTTGTAGGTCGTCAGCGTAGTTGAAGACGGTGACCTCCCACTGCCTCAGAGAGAGAAGAAGGGGGCGAAGATAGAGGTTGAAGAGGAGGGGGGACAAAGAGGAACCCTGGGGGACACCACAGGGGGAAGGTACTTTGGGTCCGCGGAAGGTGCCCAGACTGACCGACTGAGACCTGCCGGACAGGAAAGAATGGACCCAGGCCAGCGCCGGACCCTGGAGGCCGGCTTGTTCGACACGGCGGATAAGGATGTCGTGATCCACCATGTCAAACGCAGCCGACAGATCTAGCAATACCAGGGCCTGGGGGATGCCCTTGTCGGCATTGCCTCTCAGAGCGTCGAGCACGGCCAGGATGACTGTCTCCGTGGAGTGGCCGGGTCTGAAGCCGGCCTGATTGGCCTCCAGGAAGTTAGAGCTTTCGACGAACTGTGAGAGGCTGGCAGTGACGTGGGCTTCCAGAATTTTGGAGAGGTAGGGGAGGAGGGAAATGGGTCGGTAATTGGCTGGGACCGAAGGATCAGCCCCAGGCTTCTTCAGAAGAGGCACAAGAACGGCCTCCTTAAAAGAGCCAGGCACCGTACCCGAGGAGAGAGAAGAATTCAACAGAGAGAGGATGCATTCGGGGAGGGTCAAGCAGATGTTTCGTAATATGGATGGGGGGCAGCAATCATCCGGGGAACCAGACTTGACCCGGGTGACTAGTTTCACTAGGGTGGCTGAGTCAAGGGTAGGGAAGTGTGAGAGTGAGGAGGTATTGTGGGGGACAGGAGTGGTATCAGCGTCAGGAAGGGAGGCAGTGATGGAGTCCTTAATCATAACAATTTTATCCACAAAGAAGAAACTGAGGGCGTTACAAGATTCCTGGGTGGGGGCCTGGGTGGGAAGAGTCTTGGTGTCAGTGGTGAGTTCCCGAATGACTTTGAAGATCTCCTTTGATTTAATGAGTGCGGAGAGGATTCTTTCGGTGATGTGTGCGGATTTTGCCGCGATGATGGCTTTCATGTATTTATTATGCGCGGCCCGGTAGGTATCCCTACTCGTGGTGCAATAGTCTCTTCTCCACCTGCGCTCCAATTGGCGAAGTTCAAGGTGTTGCTGTTTTAAATTAGGATTGTACCACTTGTGGGAATGACTGTGTCGGGACCGAGGGAATTTGGTTAGAGGGGCCAGGGTATCACTGGCCGATACAAGCCAGTGGGAGATGTCATTGGCTAGCTCGCCAGTGCTGCGGTCATGCGTGAGGGGAGAACGCGATTTCGACAGGAGGTCAAGAAAGCCCTGAGTGTCTACAGCCCTCCATTTTCGCGCCATGCCACCCTCTGAGGGTGGAGCCCTGATATGGCCGGTGATGGTGAGGGTGGCCTCAACCAAAAAATGGTCGGACCAGATGCAGGGAGTGATCACCGGGTGAGAGAGCTTGACCCCATGGGTCCAAATGTGATCGAGAATGTGGCCTCCGGTGTGTGTGGGGACGTCTATGTGTTGTTTTAAGTTAAGGGACGATAAGGCCTCGAAGAGCTCAGTGGCCTGGGGGCCAGCATCCTTATGCTGGAACCAATAGTTAAAGTCCCCGAAGATGGCCAAACGGGTGGAAGAAGTGGTGAGGTTGGCCAGCTGTTCAGCAAAGGAAGAGGGAAAAAGGGGCATAGGGTGGGGGGGACGGTATAGCACCACGAGCGCGACGGCGCCCTCTTTCGTGCCCAGGTTAATCACGAGATTATCAACTGCTGGGAGAGTAAGCGAGGAGGTGGAAATGATTTGTAATTTTTTCCGAATTACTGCTGCCACGCCTCCTCCATGACGGCCGCCTGGTCGATTGGCGTTCAGCATGCAATAATCAGAAGGCAGCGCCGCCAGGATGTCAGGGAGCGAGTCTTCCGATAGCCATGTCTCCGAGAGTAAGAGTATGTCGGGGCTCTCGGCAGTCAGTAGAAGGAAGATATCAGTCTGATGCCTTATGAGGGAACGGGTATTGAGGTAGGAGATGCGGATGCGTGACTCAGGAATAGCCGGTATGTCTGCCCCCAGTAGAGGGGGGGAGCTTCCCGCGATTCCCAGAGTGGAAATGCGGGCCCAGATGGTAGGGTGGAGGGGACAGGGGGGGGACTGCAGTGCTTTGAGTGCCGCAGCGGTGTAATAAATGGGAGTGGCAGCGTCCCTGGCCCCTGCGCCCGTCTGGGCACGGACGGGCACAGACGGGCGGGACTTAGGCGCGACTTCGGCGCAATGACGGCGCGCCCGCTGCGCCCATCCGCTGCGCTCCCTAAGAGGGGGGACCATTTTATGGGGCCGAGGGCGGGAGGGGCCGAGCGCTGCACCGCTCGCCTACTCCCTCACCCAAGATGGCGGCTCACCAGGTCACGACCCAGGCAGCACCTAGCTCGGCTGCAGTGGGCGGGCCGGGAGGCGGGGCAGGGTGTCAGCTTGTGGGAGTGCAGCGCGACCGGACGGGTCCCAGCGCGCACTCAGGAATCGGGAGTGAGTTTTGGACAGGCGGCGCAAAGTAGAATGAAGCGGCTCCAGGGGGACCTGCACAACAAAAAGGGGTTAGTGTTGCACAACAATTAAAATACAGCACACAGAGACAGCGCGAGTAAGCGCGCGATGGGACTGCAAGGCTGTGTGATCCAGAACGAGATAAAAGCATCTAGCGCTCCCAAGTTCCGGTAGTCGTCTGGGTCACTCACAGACGCCCAATCAATGGGATAATAGCCAGGCCAGGGTTTTTATGGGGCCGAGGGCGGGAGGGGCCGAGCGCTGCACCGCTCGCCTACTCCCTCACCCAAGATGGCGGCTCACCAGGTCACGACCCAGGCAGCACCTAGCTCGGCTGCAGTGGGCGGGCCGGGAGGCGGGGCAGGGTGTCAGCTTGTGGGAGTGCAGCGCGACCGGACGGGTCCCAGCGCGCACTCAGGAATCGGGAGTGAGTTTTGGACTTGCGGCGCAAAGTAAAATGAAGCGGCTCCAGGGGGACCTGCACAACAAAAAGGGGTTAGTGTTGCAAAACAATTAAAATACAGCACACAGAGACAGTGCGAGTAAGCGCGCGATGGGACTGTAAGGCTGTGTGATCCAGAACAAGATAAAAGCATCTAGCGCTCCCAGGTTCCGGTAGTCGTCTGGGTCACTCACAGATGCCCAATCTACTATGGAACTATGGAACACTCTGCCGGCCCACATCCGTGGCATTGAGAACCTACTAGCCTTCCGGAAAGCCATTAAGACCATCCTGTTCTCACTGCCATAGGCCCCTTTACTTGCCTGACTGTCCTTGAGTTTGTGATCCTCTGGTCTAGCAGCGCCGGGACGCCTCTTTACTGAGGCAGCTGTTGCGCTTTACCAAATCAGTAACATTAACATTAACATTAACATCAGCATGAAACATATATTCCTCCTTAGTTGAACAGGTACGTTTGACCCACTAAAATTGGCCAACCGGAAGTTTATCACGCAAGTAGCATGGATGATGACTTCTATAATGGAGCGTTTTATTTCTGTCAGTTGGTTTGATATACAACAATGTTAATAGCTTATCTTGGAAGCTGTAGACCTGCACGTCTGAGAATGTTATCGCATTGGGGCTCGAATTGAGACTAAAATGAATATCTGGCGTTTGCTGATTTAGCCATTGGCTAAAGATGGTTAATTCTGTCACAGAGCCAGTCCAAATCAAAAATATATCATCAATGTAACGAACAAATGATAATATTTAGGACAAAAAAGGATTATTATTCTAAATAAATAACTCTTCAAATTGGGCCATAAACAATATAGCCAATGCCAGTGCAAAAGTACAGTCCATCGCTGTCCCTTTGATCTGCAGATAATACTCATTATCAAATAGTTCTTTTTTAAAGCACATTTTGCTAATGTCATAATAAACTCACTTGGGACTTAAACCGGTTGAGGCCTCCTCTCAAGAAATATTTCAATGACATTCAAGCATTCATCCTGTGGTATTTGGGTGTATAGAGACAACACATCTAGGGTTACCAATAACTGGTTTTGGGGTGAAAATTTGACTGTATCAATCCGATTCATAAAATCGGTAGTGTCCTGCAGGTGAGATGGTACTTCAGCTAGGAACGGTTTTAAAAAGTAATCAACTTATTTAGAGATAGGCTCTAATATAGATACACACCCAGCTACAATTGGGCAACCTGGGGGGGTCAGTGTCATTTTAATGGATTTTTGATAAGGTATATAGTAATAGGATCTTAGGATGTTTTTTATTTAAGAAACCAAATTCCTTCTTGCCAATGATTCCAGAAATGAAAGCATCTTGTAAAATGGTTGACAATTCACCCTGTATATTCAAGGTAGGGTTCGTTTTGAGTCTCCGAGTATATTGGATATCATTCAAGTATATTTTAAATACAAAATCAAAATCAAAATAAAATATAATTAATTTTCAAATAAAATGATTACAATTGCTTTGAGTGATACGAGTGATTGGTTGATCTCTATGTATAAATAGCATCAGTATGCAATTTATTGGCATTTACAAAGACTCTTAGGTCCAAGAAAGTTACTTGTGTGGTGCTCATTTTCCAATGAATTCCAGGTTGAGAATATTCTCATTAAGGCTGGAGACATATAGCTTGGCTAATTCCGTTGGCCCTCTCTACATTTATGATGAGGTCGTCAATGTAACGTCTCCAACATACAACATGATCCACCCACTCTTCTGCCGTTTCAGCCCAGGCCACCTGCTTCTCACACCAGCCAACGAAAAGATTTGCATAACTGGGGGCAAAGCAGGTGCCAATTGCCTTGCCCTGCATCTCTCTAAACCGCTAGTCCTGGAAAATGAAGATGTTATTATTTAGACAAAAGTAAATAAACTCTTCCAGCATTTTGCTGTGTTCCTAAAACTTAAAGGGCCTCCCCTCAAGAAGAACCTATCCATGTGCCTTATGCTGGTATACAGGCTGGACATGTCTAGAGTATTCATCACGAAGTCCGCTTCCCATTCAATGCCCTCTATCTGTCTCAAAAAGTCCTTGGTATCCCGTGTATACGAGGATAGCTGTAGTACAAAGGGGAATAGGTAGTTGTTCACATAGCTAGACAGGTTCTCTGTCAAGTCTCCTATTGAGGATACTATAGGGCGTCCCGTTGGTCTAGTGGCACTTTTGTGGCTCTTCGGAAGGTCGTAGAATATTGGAATTCTCGGGTGTTTGTTTTGTAGGAACTGGTATTCTTCTGTGGGTAGAATCCCCTTCCAAAACCATACCGCTATCATGCTTTCAAATGCTTGTATGCTCTGAGTATATTCTGTTTCAATCACTCTGGTGTATTTAGTTCCATCATTCAGCTGTCTCAGTGCTTCAATACAATAGTTCCCTCTTGTTTTCAGAACTATATTGCCCCCCTTTTCAGATGGTTTCACAACGATTGTCTTGTCATAATTTAGAGCTTTTACTGCTTTTCTCTGTTTATACGATAAATTCCACTTGCATGGTGGTTGATCCTTCAGCCTTAGTTCTAGCAAGTCTCTGTTGACGTTCTCCAAAAAGATGTCAATTGCATCTAGCGGTGTTTGTGGGTAGAATCTCGAAATTGGTTTGAATGGGCTGGGTGCACCCACCTGTGCTACTCCATATACTTCCTGATCCTCATGTGGACCGCCAGATGTATGGGTGCCCAAGTCTTCTCCCAGTCTCAATTCCTCCATTTTTGCCAGGGATTCTAGGTAATTTACTGTCAAAATGTCTGTCTCCTCTGCTACATTGCTGCTTATTATTCTTCTTTGGACCACATTCCTTAAGTTAAAGTATTTTTACAGTTTTAACTCCCAGATATATTTAAAAAATCTATCCTTGTCTGTGTATATTTAAAATGTTCAGTGGGACAAAAGGTTAGACCCATGATTAGTATGGATTCCTCCGTGTTAGCCAGATTTCTTGTGGACAGAATGACAATCGTTAGATTCTTCTCCTTCATTGCGCAATCCTGCCCCTCCTGGTTCTGGTATTCCCAGTGTTTGCACTGGTGTTTCCTGCCCCCTCTTCTCGTGAATCTGTGGGATTCTTCTCTGGTTGGCGTCCTTTTCCTCCCCTCAGCCATGTTTGCCTGATTAGGCTGAATTCCTCGCGAAAAAGGTTCTGCCGTGTACTGCCTTGAACAGAGCTTCCTTCTTCCTCAGAGTGTTCAGCACTAGTTACCTCTGATTCTGAGGTGTCCCTGTGCTCCACCAAAGGGCGTTTTCTTGCTTTCAGGTCACGTCACCTAGCGAAGGTCAGGATTCTTACCAATTCGTAGTCCCTGGCTTCTTGGTCAAATTTCTGCTGTTTCCTTTCCTGGATTTTCTTCTTGCACAGAGTTAACTGCTTTTGTATTGCTTCCTTTTCCTCTAGATGTTTTGTACTAACTGCTGTCTCTAGGATGCTTTGTTCCAATGCTATATATATTATATTTATTTTTTTTATTTATTTTCAGCCTACAGTAGGGAATGATATAATTCAGCTGCGTTTTTTCTGGGTCTGGTTACAAACGTCCTTATTATTTTAGGAGCATTATATTGATCACCCAAGGTCGCAGCTGATACTTACTAGTGGGAAAGTCGGATGTACTAGGTATATCACAAATACTGAACTTTGAAGGTAAGACTCTTGCGGTCTTCTTGAGGATCCCAAGGACGTTATTAGTTGTTTTCTCCACTTCCTCTTTCCCTGGGCCACTGTTATCACCTGATAGTTGTCTTACTCTTCAAGTGGTTATAGTATTTAGGGAGCATTGAGAACTTGCTTCTGGCATTCTCATCTCACTCCTACAAGATAACACAGCCACATCAATCATGGTTTCAGCGTAGTGAGGAAAATAAATATGTAAAAATTAAAGAAATTCCAGCAGGGATTGCATCTTTTCAGTGTATCAGGACGTGCACAGTAGTGCATTTCTCAAGGTACTCTTGAGCTAAACCCCAGCCCTTGCTGGATAACTCGTATGTAGTAAGGTCACCATCAGATAGGCAATCTTTGATTTTTTTTCATTGATTTTGTAACCATGTGATGTTGATATGTTCACCACCCTGGTTAGGTGTAGATTCAAATCATCAGTAAGATAGATATCATCAATACATGACAGCAGCTCTGGATCTGATTTTAGGATCGCCATGATTCATGCTGTAAACAAGCCAGCACTGTTTATATAGCCCATGGGCAAGTGTCGTAATAAAAACTGCACTCTGTCCAAACTGAAAGCGGTTACATACTCAATCTCAGGCACTATGTTCTGACTCATGAACCCTTTGGAAATATTTTAGGTCCTTTTGTTATATTTTTCACACTCAATCAATCAATCAATCAATCAGGGGTTTATAAAGTGCGCTACTCACCTGTGAGGGTGTCAAGGTGCTAGGGGAGCGGCTCTGGATCAGTCGAAGAGCCAGGTAATGAGGTCCTTCCTGAACGAGTGCAGGGTCGGAGAGCATCTGATGTTCACAGGGAGCTTGTTCCAGGTCTTGGCTGCGATGAAGGAGAAGGCTCTCCCACTTGTTGTGTTTCTGCGGATGCGGGGTACCTCTGCCAAGGCAAGGTCGGTGGAGCGGAGGTTCCACCGACCTTGGAAGGATACTCTCTCCTTGAGGGATTTGTAGGCACGTGTGAGGAGTTTGAATGTGACCCTCTTCTCGACAGGAAGCCAGTGGAGGTCTCCTAGGTGTTGGGTCATGTGTTGATGACGAGGTGTACCAAGGACGAGTCTGACTGTGGCATTCTGGATGGTTTGGAGTTTGGGTAGAAGGGTCCTGTTGATACCAGCGTAAACGGCATTGCCGTAGTCCAGTCTGCTGGTTATGAGCGCATGGGTGACAGTCCTTCTGCAGTCGGGGGGGAATAGATCATTGAAATAATATCAATTTCAAAAATATAGACTTACAAAAATATCGAATTCCTATCTACAAACAGGTAAGTACAAAAATATCCAATCAAAAATATCGTTTAAAAAAATATAGTTATTCAAAATATTGAATTTTTGTAAATGTCTTAAAAGTAATTTAAAATAAATAAAATATTAAAAATAATTAACTAAAACATACTTAAAAATACTTAAATAACCTTAAAATTATAAAATAATTAATTTATGCTATAAAAAAAATACAATTTTATTTTTTAAAACATATATATATATTAACATAATATTAATGAAAAACATACAATATTTTTACCGTAGGATAGCGGGAGGGTAAAATGTACTATTACCACTCCAGTGAGTGCAACAGTAGGGAAAGCGTTGGATAGCGTAGGGGTAAAAATTACTATTCCCACTCCATTGAGTGCAACAGTAGGGAATGCATTGGATAGCGTATGGGTAAAAATTACTAATCCTACTCCAGAAAGTGCAACAGTAGGGAAAGCGTTGGATAGCGTAGGGGTAAAAATTACTATTCCCACTCCAGTGAGTGCAACAGTAGAGAATGCATTGGATAGCGTATGGGTAAAAATTACTAATCCTACTCCAGAAAGTGCAACAGTAGGGAAAGCGTTGGATTGCATAGGGGTAAAAATTACTATTCCCACTCCAGTGAGTGCAACAGTAGGGAAAGCGTTGGATAGCGTAGAAGTAAAAATTACTATTCCTACTCCAGAGAGTGCAACAGTAGGGAAAGCGTTGGATAGCGTAGGGGTACAAATTACTATTCCCACTCCAGAGAGTGCAACAGTATGGAAAGCGTTGGATAGCGTAGGGGTAAAAATTACTATTCCCACTCCAGTGGGTGGAACAGTAGGGTAAGCGTTTGATAGCGTAGGGGTAAAAATTACTATTCCCACTCTAGTGAGCTTAACAGTAGGGAAAGTAAATATTGAATATATTAATAAAAATTAATTAAATATCAATACCAATAAAAGATTAATTAAAAGTCATTACCAATTTAATATAATATAATATTTAATCAATTAAAAAAGTAATAAATATTAATTATTAAAATGCATTAACTATTAATACAAATGAATTACCAATTAACAATTAAGTAATTAACAATTAAAAATGAATTACCAATGAATTCAAAATAAATACCAATAAATAAATAAAAATATTTAATTAATTACAATTAAGTAACTTCCCACCCTATTCCCCTATAAACCCACAACCCGCTATGGAAAATAAATTATTAAAATTCACTAAATTATCAGTTATTTATTAATTAATAAAAATGAACTACCAATTAAAAATTAATTAATTACCAACTAAAAATGAATTAACAAATAATTCAAAATAAATATCAATAAATAAATGAAAATATTTAATTAATTACAATTAAATTACTTTCCACCCTATTCACCTATAAACCCACAACCCGCTACATAACTAAAACGCAAAATTAAATTAAAAATAATTAATAATTTCAAAAAATGTATATTTTATTTAATATAATTAAATTACTTCCCACCCTATTCCCCTATAAACCCACAACTTGCTACAGAATTAAATTACGCAAAAATTAAATAACATAAAATTCATTACTTAAAATAAATTACAAAAAAATATACACTTTTCACACATATACTAACATACAAATCATTTTAAAAAATTTGATATTATTAACAATTTGATATATTTTAATAACCTATATTATATTCTTCGATATTTTTACTTTCTATATTTATAAAAATCGTTATTACATTACTTACCTTAAATTAGATTTTTTTGTTGACTATATTCTGTCCATTCGATATTTTGTCCATTCTATATTTTGAAGTCGATATTTATGTAAGTCAATATTTTTTACTCGCTATTTTGTGTAGTTACCCGGGGGATACATTTAAAGGTCTTACAGAGGATGCGCAGGCAGTTGAAACTGGTGGACGCAACGGCATTGATCTGGCGGTTCATAGAGAGGGAGGAGTCCAGGATGATGCAGAGGTTTGGTGCGTGTCCTGTAGGGGTTGGTGGATTTCAGAGTGCCGGGGCCAATAGGTGATGTCCCAGGCGGAGGTGTAGGGTCCAAGGATAAGGACTTCGGTCTTCTATGAGTTGAGCTTCAGACAGCTGTCTTTCATCCAGGCTGAATGCTTCCTGGAAGCAAAGTCTGGTGTCTTCGGGGTTCTTTGTGAGTGAGAGGATGAGCTGGGTGTCGTCAGCATAGGACACAATGATGAGCCCATGCTGTCTGGCGATGGCGGCGAGGGGGGCCATGTAGATGTTGAATTGCGTGGGGCCGAGCGATGATCCCTGGGGTACTCCGTAGTTGATATCGGTGGGTTCGGAGAGGAAGGGCGGGAGTCAGATCCTTTGGGTTCTGCAGGAGAGAAAGGATTGGATCCAGTCAAGGGCAGTTCCTTGTATCCCCGTTTCGTGAAGGCTAGCTGAGAGCGTGTGGTGAGAGACAGTGTCATAAGCTGCAGGGAGACTGAGAAGGATTAGGGCAGCAGTGTGTCCCGGGTCGAGTAGAATGGGAGATGTCGTCAGTGGTGGTGAGGAGGGCGGTCTTGGCGCTGTGGTTTCTGCGGAATCCAGACTGCGAGGCGTCAAGGATGGAGTTCTCTTCGATGAAGGCGGTCAGTTGGGTGTTTACGAGTCTCTCAGTGACTTTTGCCGCAAAGGGGAGGAGAGAGATGGGCCAGTAGTTTTTCAGGTCTGTAGGGTCAGCTGTAGGTTTCCTGAGGAGGGGCTTAACCTCCGCCAGCTTCCAGCTGTCAGGGCAGATGCTGGATCTGAAGAAGGCATTGATGGTCCGTCCTAGTTTGGGTACGATGGTTGCGGCGCACCCTGTGAAATATGTTGCGATGGGCAGGGGTCCATTGGTGCATCTGAGTAGGTATTCTTCCTGGTTGTGGTGATGTGTGCGGTGGTGTCCCAGGTCAAGATGGTTGGCCAGTCGACGGCAGTGGGGAGAGGGGTGGTGTACGTTATCTGTTTGCTGAAGTTGTCATAGATGGCTTTGATCTCCAGATGGAAGTAGGAGATGAGATTGTTGCAGAGTTCCTGGGAAGGTGTGACATCTGTGGCTTCGCGGGGGATTTTGCGAACTGCTGTATGACGTTGAACAGTTCCTTGTCATTGGAGGCATTGGCTTGGACTTTGTCTCTTATGAAGGTCCGTTTAGTGTCTCTTATGCGCTGGTGGTATTCCTTCAGGGCGCGCCTGTGGTTGTTTCGTGCTACTGTGGTTTTCTGATTTTGCCAGGTTTTCTCTAGGCATCTGTAAGAGTGTCTGGCTTCTTGCAGGTCTGTGGTGAACCAGGTGGCATTCAGAGGACGTTGTTTGGAGGGATGGCGGAGGGGGGCGAGCTCGTTTGAGCAGCAGGAGATCCAGCTGTGTAATTCTATGGCTGTGGCGTTGGTGTTGGTCCTGGCGATGAGGTGGTTTCATAGGAGGGCGATGTTGAGGTGTTTCTCTGTGACCTTGCTTCAGTTCCGACGTGGCACGTGCCAAGTGGGCTTGGATGCAGTGGTGGCGTTGACAGTGAAATGGACGCAGTGGTGGTCCGTCCAGAGGGGCTGGGTGGTGTGGCAGAAGCAGATTCTCACCCCTCCAGCAAAAATGAGGTCGAGGGAGTGTCTAGCTCTGTGGGTGGGCGTGTTGACCAGCTACTTCAGTCCAAGGTTGGCGAGGTTGTCGAGGGGATTGGTGGAGTCTGGGTCGTTGCAGTTGTCGGGGTAGAAATTCAGGTCCCAGAGTAGGATGTAGTCGGTGGAGGTGATGGCGTGGGGGGTGGCGAGCTCGGCGATGCTAGTTGCAGACTGGGTGCGAGGTCCTGGCGGCCTGAAGATGAGGGTGCAGCTTAGCATGGTCCTGGGGCTGGTCTGGATCTGGAAATGGAGGTGCTCTGTGTTGGAGTGGGGGTAACTTGTGCTGGAAGTGGAGAGTCGGAGGTGTGTCTTGTGTGCAATGGCGAGTCCTCCTCCTGGGCGGTGGGGGCGGTCCTTTCTCTGGATCTTGTAGCCATCGGGGATGGTAGTGGCGATGTCGGGCCGGAGGTGGTGTTCAGGTTTCTGTGAAGAAGGCAACGTTGGGCGAGAGGGTGTCGATCAGGTCCCAGATCTTCACCTTGTGTCGGTGCAGGGAGCGCACGTTGAGGAGGATGCATGTCAGGGTTTCGGCGGTGCGAGCATCCGGTGGGCCATCGGCAGTCGTGGGGGCTTTGGCGATAGGGAAGGATCTGCGGCAGGGTCTGCGCGAGAAATGTCCATGGGTGGTGTTCGGTGAGGATCTTTCGAAGTCGGTGTGTCTACCTGGATTGAGTGCGTGGAGGGTGGTGGAGTCGTAGCGGTAGGGCCTGCGAGAGCCAGGGTTCCTGGCGCTGGTCGCAGTCGAGTTGTGGAGGGGCGTAGACAGGCTTACCATAAGTAGGGGGGACTGTAGGTAGGGGGCTATGACGGTGTGGGAGGGGCTGCAGGGGCAGCAGCGGTGGGGCACAAGGGGTGGGGAAACCGGATGGGGAAACATTCAAGTGGGAAACACTAGGTTGGTCATTAAACCTGTGCTGTGGGCATTTTGTGCCGCATAGGTTCATGTGTGAATTCAAATATCTATAGTCTACGAATACTCTAGGAACCATCTGGTTTGGAGACAGGAAAAAGGGGAAAAGGTTTCTGTTCATTGGTGAGAGGCAAGGTGCTGTTATGCCCTGGTAATTCAACTAAACTAATATTGCTCTTATACCAACAATGTTTTGCTTTTGGGTTTAAAGGGTATTGTGCTTGTGGTTCATAGCGTAAGGGAATGACGTGGGCTAGAGTGTTCGCCCAACCCCGTTTGATTTTTTTATAAGGCTGGTGCGTGTCTCACAGCCCATTCACTGGCATATATTTCACTGATATCCTCAAGTACTATGTGAGAGAAGACTTCCCTATGACTTCCTGTACTCTTGGGACTTTTGCAGCGTTGTCTAGGAGCCTTCTTGCCCGGGTCCTGTTTCGCATATTCCTTAGAAAGACCTGCTACTTTCTTGTTCTACTGTTACGGCATGGTCCACATGCGCCGTCAGTATGTCTGGCTTCATCACTACCTATCCTCCCTCACTCCAGGGTAGTACGACGTGCACCACATGTGCCATCTGCATGTCTGGCTTCATCACCACTTATCCTCATTCCTAGGCTAGTGCATGGATCTCCCTCCCTCCGTCATTATGTCTACATGTTTATTGAAAATACATGTTTATTGCAGTACATTGGTAGTTCTCATGATATTTTGGATGTTATGTACAATGCTTTTTATGTGCAGTGCTTGCTCCTTGCTCCTCGTGATATGGGCGTTTTGGACTGGTGCGTGCTTCTGCAAGCCCATGCATTTCATATGTGGTTTTCGCACCTGGCTCTGCCCACCACATGTGCGAGTGCTGCCTATTTAAACCACACCCACAGTCGCACACATTACTTGATTTCAAGATCCCATACACTCCAACCTGGTTCCCGCTTGGCTGTCGACACCAGCATCTTGCTTCCCAGTTCTATGGCAGGACTGGAGGCTCAGATTATGCTTTCTCTTTCTTTTACTACTCTAACATCAGTCAATCAGAAAGAAGTAAAACATTGTAAAAACTACAATGCCCATGAGGCTTTGAACCACGCATCTCTTACACAACCAATAACAGTAGAGCATATCATGCAAAATAATGAGGCACCATCTTGGCTTCCTCTTTCTTTGCTGCTCCGCAATCAAGATAAGTGCCTCATTATTTTGCTGATGCTTTATACGGGCTTTTGACTAAGCTTTGCATTATATGTTGATTATTTGCAATTGTTTCAGGTTAAATTGTTCTGTAGTATTGTTTTCAGGCTTCTGTAGCGCTCTTGCACCGCGTGTATTGTAGCACACGCGCAATCGCACTACCATTCTCCTCCCCCCTCAGCGAGTGTTGCGCTGCAACGATTAGGCCGATGCTAATTCTTTATTGTGGTTCTGTTTCAGCGACGAGCCCGCTGGCTCATTAGCTCGCTTCTCCTTAGCACGTGTGCCCTTCGCGGCCGTGCGGAAAAATCTGCAGGGGTTTGGCCCTCCCCCCTCACAAGGTAGTGAGGCACACGTCTGCTCCCGATCGGGAAGCCTGCATGCATCTCGGGAGCCTGCACGTGTCTGTGCACGCTTGCAGCTCCGCGATTATACATGCTGGAAAGACGCCTCGCTCGGGCTGGCTCTTGGGTTTAAGACTCAGCAGGCAGTCATCTGAGCTGGTACCAGGGCCCCCTTTGATCTTAGGCAGCTTCTCTTTGCACCGCTTGTGCCTCATTAACCCCTGCTAAACCAGTTCTGGGAATTAATATTTTTTGGAACCCTTTTGACTAGGCAGAAAGGGTTTTCCCTTCATCAGCCCTAGTAACAAGGGTAATATTGGGTACCTTACAGCTTTCACTGACCTAGCTTTTGCTCCCGACCGACGCCCGTTCTTTGTGAGAGTTCTGGCTTGTAAAATTTGGCTTCTCTCTGGAGATTTGAAGTGATTTGTATCTATTGGACTGATATATTGCTGTAGAATGTCGGACTGTGAGGTCTATGAGGAGGAAGTGGCTGCGTATGATGCCCAGGATGATCATTGGTATTACGATGAGGATTCAATGGAGGATATTATTGATAAAAAACTAGACTCTAAATTGAATAAGGTCCTGATACCGTTTTCACAGTGGCTTGAGCAACTAGTGGGCAATTCCCCTATCACACCTGACAAGCAGACGCCCGCCCCCCTCCATGTGCCTGAACCTCCTGGTCTCCCCTGGCCTCACGTTAAAGTTTATTCCAAACTGCATACTTCCCAAGACCAAGCATTAGGTACTTTGCCTGCCCCCCCTCTCCCTCCCGTACTTTGTCCATTGCCCCTAACACTGCCACGCAAAAATAACAATTGATGGACAGAATATAGAACAATGTCATACATTCACCCCAGTGCAGAGATCTGGGCCTAAATCCATCATTTTTTTGCACTCCACACCACCCCAGTTCAGACATGGCCATATGCAAATCAGCCTTGACCCTGTGCCTTATGGGAACAGTCCAGCCCGAACTGCCAAGCCATGTCTTTTCCTGGACCGGAATCAAGCATCCTAGGACCGGTTTCTGGCTATCAGCCGTCTTCAGCCAGGATAGCTTGACTCCAGTGGTGTGGAGAGCATGGGACTCAAATCTGAGCATACCGATCCCACTCGGGGTGACAAATGCAAGAACAACAATTGATGGACAGAATGCAGAACAATATTATACATTCACCCCAGTACAGAGATCTGGGCCTAAATCCATCGTTTTTTTGCACTCCACACCACCCCAGTTCAGACATAGCCATATGCAAATCAGCCTTGATCCTGTGCCTCATGGGAACAGTCCAGCCCGAACTGCCAAGCCATGTCTTTCCTGGACCGGAATCAAGCATCCTAGGACCGGTTTCTGGCTATCAGCCGTCTTCTGCCAGGATAGCTTGACTCCAGTTGTGTGGAGAGCATGGGACTCACGTCTGAGCATATCCATCCCACTAGGGGTGACAAATGCAAAAACAACAATTGATGGACAGAATGCAGAACAATGTCATACATTCACTCCAGTACAGGGATCTGGGCCTAAATCCATCGTTGTTTTGCACTCCACACCACCCCAGTTCAGACATGGCCATATGCAAATTAGCCTTGACCCTGAGCCTCATGGGAACAGTCCTGCCCGAACTGCCAAGCCATGTCTTTCCTGGACCGGAATCAAGCATCCTAGGACCGGTTTCTGGCTATCAGCAGTCTTCAGCCAGGATAGCTCGATTCCAGTGGTGTGGAGAGCATGGGACTCACGTCTGAGCATACCCATCCCACTCGGGGTGACAAATGCAAAAACAACAATTGATGGACAGAATGCAGAACAATGTCATACATTCACCCCAGTTCAGAGATCTGGGCCTAAATCCATCTTTTTTTGCACTCCACACCACCCCAGTTCAGACATGGCCATATGCAAATCAGCTTTGACCCTGTGCCTCATGGGAACAGTCCAGCCCGAACTGCCAAGCCATGTCTTTCCTGGACCGGAATCAAGCATCCTAGGACTGGTTTCTGGCTATCAGCGTCTTCAGCCAGGATAGCTTGACTCCAGTGGTGTGGAGAGAATGGGACTCATGTCTAAGCATACCCATCCCACTTGGGGTGACAAATGCAAAAACAACAATTGATGGACAGAATGCAGAACAATGTCATACATTCACCCCAGTGCAGAGATCTGGGCCTAAATCCGTCGTTTTTTTTGCACTCCACACCACCCCAGTTCAGACATGGCCATATGCAAATCAGCCTTGACCCTGTGCCTTATGGGAACAGTCCAGCCCGAACTGCCAAGCCATTTCTTTCCTTGACCGGAATCAAGCATCCTAGGACCGGTTTCTGGCTATTAGCCATCTTCAGCCAGGATAGCTTGACTCCAGTGGTGTGGAGAGCATGGGACTCAAATCTGAGCATACCGATCCCACTCGGGGTGACAAATGCAAGAACAACAATTGATGGACAGAATGCAGAACAATATTATACATTCACCCCAGTACAGAGATCTGGGCCTAATTCCATCGTTTTTTTTGCACTCCACACAACCCCAGTTCAGACATGGCCATATGCAAACCAGCCTTTACCCTGTGCCTCATGATAACAGTCCAGCCCGAACTGCCAAGCCATGTCTTTCCTGGACCGGAATGAAGCATCCTAGAACCGGTTTCTGGCCATCAGCCGTCTTCAGCCAGGATAGCCTGACTCCAGTGGTGTGGAGAGCATGGGACTCACATCTGAGCATACCCATCCCACTCGGGGTGACAAATGCAAAAACAACAATTGATGGACAGAATGCAGAACAATGTCATACATTCACCCCAGTACAGAGATCTAGGCCTAAATCCATCGTTTTTTTGCACTCCACACCACCCCAGTTCAGACATGGCCATATGCAAATCAGCCTTGATCCTGTGCCTCATGGGAACAGTCCAGCCCGAACTGCCAAGCCATGTCTTTCCTGGACCGGAATCAAGCATCCTAGGACCGGTTTCTGGCTATCAGCCGTCTTCTGCCAGGATAGCTTGACTCCAGTTGTGTGGAGAGCATGGGACTCACGTCTGAGCATATCCATCCCACTAGGGGTGACAAATGCAAAAACAACAATTGATGGACAGAATGCAGAACAATGTCATACATTCACTCCAGTACAGGGATCTGAGCCTAAATCCATCGTTGCTTTGCACTCCACACCACCCCAGTTCAGACATCAAATTAGCCTTGACCCTGAGCCTCATGGGAACAGTCCTTTCCGAACTGCCAAGCCATGTCTTTCCTGGACCGGAATCAAGCATCCTAGGACCCGTTTCTGGCTATCAGCAGTGTTCAGCCAGGATAGCTCGACTCCAGTGGTGTGGAGAGCATGGGACTCACGTCTGAGCATACCCATCCCACACGGGGTGACAAATGCAAAAACAACAATTGATGGACAGAATGCAGAACAATGTCATACATTCACCCCAGTGCAGAGATCTGGGCCTAAATCCGTTGTTTTTTTTGCACTCCACACCACCCCAGTTCAGACATGGCCATATGCAAATCAGCCTTGACCCTGTGCCTTATGGGAACAGTCCAGCCCGAACTGCCAAGCCATGTCTTTCCTGGACTGGAATCAAGCATCCTAGGACCGGTTTCTGGCTATCAGCCATCTTCAGCCAGGATAGCTTGACTCCAGTGGTGTGGAGAGCTTGGGACTCAAATCTGAGCATACCGATCCCACTCGGGGTGACAAATTCAAGAACAACAATTGATGGACAGAATGCAGAACAATATTATACATTCACCCCAGTACAGAGATCTGGGCCTAAATCCATCGTTTTTTTTGCACTCCACACAACCCCAGTTCAGACATGGCCATATGCAAACCAGCCTTTACCCTGTGCCTCATGATAACAGTCCAGCCCGAACTGCCAAGCCATGTCTTTCCTGGACCGGAATCAAGCATCTAGGACCGGTTTCTGGCTATCAGCCGTTTTCAGCCAGGATAGATTGACTCCAGTGGTGTGGAGAGCATTGGACTCACGGCTGAGCATACCCATCCCACTCGGGGTGACAAATGCAAAAACAACAATTGATGGACAGAATGCAGAACAATGTCATACATTCACCCCAGTACAGAGATCTAGGCCTAAATCCATCGTTTTTTTGCACTCCACACCACCCCAGTTCAGACATGGCCATATGCAAATCAGCCTTGATCCTGTGCCTCGTGGGAACAGTCCAGCCTGAACTTCCAAGCCATGTCTTTCCTGGACCGGAATCAAGCATCCTAGGACCGGTTTCTGGCTATCAGCCGTCTACAGCCAGGATAGCTTGACTCCAGTGGTGTGGAGAGCATGGGACTCACGTCTGAGCATACCCAATCCACTCGCGGTGGCAAATGCAAAACAACAATTGATGGACAGAATGCAGAACAATGTCATACATTCACTCCAGTACAGGGATCTGGGCCTAAATCCATCGTTGTTTTGCACTCCACACCACCCCAGTTCCGACATGGCCATATGCAAATTAGCCTTGACCCTGAGCCTCATGGGAACAGTCCAGCCCGAACTGCCAAGCCATGTCTTTCCTGGACCGGAATCAAGCATCCTAGGACCGGTTTCTGGCTATCAGCTGTCTTCAGCCAGGATAGCTTGACTCCAGTGGTGTGGAGAGCATGGGACTCACGTCTGAGCATACCCATCCTACTTGGGGTGACAAATGCAAAAACAACAATTGATGGACAGAATGCAGAACAATGTCATACATTCACCCCAGTTCAGAGATCTGGGCCTAAATCCATTGTTTCTTTGCACTCCACACCACCCCAGTTCAGACATGGCCATATGCAAATCAGCCTTGACCCTGTGCCTCATGGGAACAGTCCAGCCCGAACTGCCAAGCCATGTCTTTCCTGGACCGGAATCAAGCATCCTAGGACTGGTTTCTGGCTATCAGCGTCTTCAGCCAGGATAGCTTGACTCCAGTGGTGTGGAGAGCATGGGACTCACGTCTAAGCATACCCATCCCACTCGGGGTGACAAATGCAAGAACAACAATTGATGGACAGAATGCAGAACAATGTCATACATTCACCCCAGTACAGAGATCTGGGCCTAAATCCATTGTTTTTTTGCACTCCCCACCACCCCAGTTCAGACATGGCCATATGCAAACCAGCCTTGACCCTGTGCCTCATGGGAACAGTCCAGCCCGAATTGCCAAGCCATGTCTTTCCTGGACCGGAATCAAGCATCCTAGGACCGGTTTCTGGCTATCAGCCGTCTACAGCCAGGATAGCTTGACTCCAGTGGTGTGGAGAGCATGGGACTCACGTCTGAGCATACCCAATCCACTCGCGGTGGCAAATGCAAAACAACAATTGATGGACAGAATGCAGAACAATGTCATACATTCACTCCAGTACAGGGATCTGGGCCTAAATCCATCGTTGTTTTGCACTCCACACCACCCCAGTTCAGACATGGCCATATGCAAATTAGCCTTGACCCTGAGCCTCATGGGAACAGTCCAGCCCGAACTGCCAAGCCATGTCTTTCCTGGACCGGAATCAAGCATCCTAGGACCGGTTTCTGGCTATCAGCTGTCTTCAGCCAGGATAGCTTGACTCCAGTGGTGTGGAGAGCATGGGACTCACGTCTGAGCATACCCATCCTACTTGGGGTGACAAATGCAAAAACAACAATTGATGGACAGAATGCAGAACAATGTCATACATTCACCCCAGTTCAGAGATCTGGGCCTAAATCCATTGTTTCTTTGCACTCCACACCACCCCAGTTCAGACATGGCCATATGCAAATCAGCCTTGACCCTGTGCCTCATGGGAACAGTCCAGCCCGAACTGCCAAGCCATGTCTTTCCTGGACCGGAATGAAGCATCCTAGAACCGGTTTCTGGCCATCAGCCGTCTTCAGCCAGGATAGCTTGACTCCAGTGGTGTGGAGAGCATGGGAATCACGTCTGAGCATACCCATCCCACTCATGGTGACAAATGAAAAAACAACAATTGATGGACAGAATGCAGAACAATGTCATACATTCACCCCAATACAGAGATCTGGGCCTAAATCCATAGTTTTTTTGCACTCCACACCACCCCAGTTCAGACATGGCCATATGCAAACCAGCCTTGACCCTGTGCCTCATGGGAACAGTCCAGCCCGAATTGCCAAGCCATGTCTTTCCTGGACCGGAATGAAGCATCCTAGAACCGGTTTCTGGCCATCAGCCGTCTTCAGCCAGGATAGCTTGACTCCAGTGGTGTGGAGAGCATGGGACTCACGTCTGAGCATACCCATTCCACTCGGGGTGACAAATGCAAAAACAACAATTGATGGACAGAATGCAGAACAATATCATACATTCACCCCAGTACAGAGATCTAGGCCTAAATCCATCGTTTTTTTGCACTCCACACCACCCCAGTTCAGACATGGCCATATGCAAATCAGCCTTGATCCTGTGCCTCATGGGAACAGTCCAGCCCGAACTGCCAAGCCATGTCTTTCCTGGACCGGAATCAAGCATCCAAGACCGGTTTCTGGCTATCAGCCGTCTACAGCCAGGATAGCTTGACTCCAGTGGTGTGGAGAGCATGGGACTCAAATCTGAGCATACCCATCCCACTCGGGGTGACAAATGCAAGAACAACAATTGATGGACAGAATGCAGAACAATGTCATACATTCACCCCAATACAGAGATCTGGGCCTAAATCCATAGTTTTTTTGCACTCCACACCACCCCAGTTCAGACATGGCCATATGCAAATCAGCCTTGACCCTGTGCCTCATGGGAACATTCCAGCCTGAACTGCCAAGCCATGTCTTTCCTGGACCGGAATCAAGCATCCTAGGACTGGTTTCTGGCTATCAGCCATCTTCAGCCAGGATAGCTTGACTCCAGTGGTGTGGAGAGCATGGGACTCACGTCTGAGCATACCCATCACACTTGGGGTGACAAATGCAAAAAACAACAATTGATGGGCAGAATGCAGTATAATGATAGCCAGAAACCGGTCCTAGGATGCTTGATCCTGGCCCAGGTTCGGAATCTCCTACTCACTCACCTGGAGTGGACGATTTCCTTATTACAGAACCTGGGGTTCGTGATAAATCACAAGAAGTCAGGTACCACCCCGAGTCAACAGATAGATTTTCTGGGCTTTCAGATAAATTCACTTACTGCTCAGCTACTCCTCCCATAACAAAAATCAAATCCATCTAGAGGGAGATCTGATCCACTCTACTGAAACAACAGATCTCGTTGATGGTGTTAGCAAGGATAGTGGGTCTGTTGGCCTCATCCATCCAAGCCATATTTCCTGGTCCTCTTCATTACATTATGTTCAGAAGAGATATTCTTACAATCATCTCATTCCCTTGTCCCCGGAGGCTCAAGAGGCGCTTCGGTGGTGGCTAGACCACATGGAAGCATGGAATGGCCGAGCTATTTTTGGCGGCTTCCCCAGAAGTCATTATAGAGTCTGACGCCAGCCGTTGCGATTGGGGCGCACGTTGTGGAGACTTTGCCACTGGCGGACGTTGGTCCGCCAACGAGTTAAAGTTGCACATCAATTGTCTGGAGCTGCTAGCGGGCTCCTTTGCCATTAAGTCAATCTCCCCTCTGAAGAGCAACTGCTGCATCTGCTCCGAATGGACAATGTGTCCACAGTGTGTTATCTCAATCACCTGGGAGGGATGAAATCCCGCCTTCTGGCTGTCATAGTGAAGGAATTTTGGCATTTCTGCCTGGACCAGAAAATCAGTGTAATAGCTGAATATCTGGCAGGCTAGTTAAACCAGGTGGCCGATTGGAACTCCAGGTTCCTACAGGTCTTCAGAGATTGGAGACTCCATCCTTCGATATTTGCAGAGATCATAACTATGTGAGGGCCTTGCAAGATAGATCTATTTGCCTCTCGCCTCAATGCTCATCTTCCCCTGTTCATCAGTTGGAGACCGGACCCAATGGCAATGGGAACGGATGCATTCCTGCAGCATTGGGGGTCACACCGGAACTATGCGTTCCTGCCTTTTGCTCTGATCCCGAGAGTGGCGGCCCGGGACTGTCGACTGAGAGCAACCCTAGTGTTAGTCACACCTTTGTGGAAGACTCAGTCGTGGTTTCCGACACTGTTGGAATTATCAGTGGATCTTCCTTTTCAGTTATCTTTGTTCCCGATGCTTCTCCAGGACCAGTGGGATCCCCCCATCCACTGGTCCTGCAGAACCAGCTAATTCTCATGGTGTGGACGATCTCAGGAGACATGAGAGAATTGAAGGTCTTTCATTGGCGGCTGCAAACTTTATACACCAGGTTTGGGCTCCTTTCACCAGCAAATGATATTCGGCTTCCTGGAAGAAATGGGTGGGTTGGTGCCTTAAACGGCAGGTAGATCCCGTGGGATCAGATGTAAAGGACATCTTAAATTTTTTATCTGAATGTGCAGAGTCTGGTCTTGCCTACAGGTCCGTGAATGGTTTCAGGTCAGCCCTTTCTGCCGGGTACACTTCCTTGTGGAATGTTTCTAAAGTTTTATTGTTATTAGTGTCTTGGCCTCATAAAAAGGATTTATCTTTAAAACAACTGTCCGCCAACCTCACTATGTTATTGTGTTTAATCTCCTGCAGACGTGTGTCCGATGTTCATGCATTAGATTTAGCAGGAAGAATCTTTTCCCCTCAGGGCGTTTCTTTCCGCATCTCAAGGAGAACGAAGACAATGTCACATTCGGTTGAGTATGCTGGCCTAGTCTGCCTTCGACAATGTTGTCTCCACCTCTTACCAGGAAGCTGCACCAGTGAGGACAGAAGAACTGGATTTGGCTGGGTACAGACACTCTCTGCCTTCAGAGAACAAAGGATTTTGGTGTATAAAAACAGGGGCCCAGACCCCAGACTTTTAGATCACTTCTGGGAAATCAAGAGGAACCTTTGCCAAGGAGACAAGGCGGATAAGCTGAGGAGGAATACTGCCCTTCAAAAAGCAAAACCATAAATAGTCAACATGATGTTCAGCCCATTGGTCAAGTAGATAATTCACTGACAACCGCAGGCCTCTTTTTTTTAGATAAATATGATTTTTCACCTATTCTTGATGAGCACTCTACAATGTATAAAAGTAATGACAATACTAGTGTATGGAAAAGTTTGTTAAATACAATGAATGTTAGAACTACTGCACTTGATTTTCAATCAAATAAGCTTAAAATACAGGTGGAACTTTTAAATACACTTGCAGTCTATGTGGCTGGTATTGACACAAAGCTACAAAATGTGACAGGTTTGGTGGTTAAGACCCAGACTGATTTTAGTGATCAATTAATAAGATGCACATGTTCTGCCTACATTGTAGGATCACTTGTTGACAATGTTAAAAAAACAGCTGTGAATCCAATCCTGGTCGGTTCCCCAGTTTGTCATAAGAAATTGAGAGTTAGTGTACCTAGTGTGAATGCGAACCAGCAACAACCTGAACAAATGTGTGTCATAAAATTTTTAGAGTACCAATGGAGCCCGGGGGGGGGGGGGTTGGAGGCTGAAGTCAGTCTGGGATTAGACACACAAATTGATGAAGGTTATGTTCTCCAAGTAACTAAGAAAATCAAGTTAGCATTGACTGCTAAATCCCCTTGCTCAAACTCTGAGGATAGTCTTAATAGTTCCAATGATTGTCCACCACTATCTAAAAGTCCAAGAAAAAGGCTGCGGAAAGCTCGGAACAAGGCTAAGAAATCAGTTGCTCCAGTAGTCACATTAGCCAAACCTAAGGACTGCTATCCCGTTTTTAAACAAGTTAATATGAAAGGTCCAAGTCAGGACGGTGCTCAAAAGGGTGAGGAAGCTTCCACAGATATATTGACGATATATTGACGATTTTGAGGTGTAAGGCCCAGGCATCCACAGTTGATGGACAAAATAAAGTGATCATGGCTAGTGGTACAATGAAGTCGGACCTAGTAGACATTAGTAAGTGAGAGGTGACCAGGTATGACAGCAAGCCTCAGGAGATTAGGCTCCAATTCCAAAATCAGGCAACTTGTACTGAGAATAGGCAAAATCCTGCAGAAATGATAGAACTCACTGTCCTGCAGAGTTTAACTCAACCAGAAATAGTTCCAAATATCACTTTAGTTAAAGATTGTAATCCAGGCCCATCAAACTCCCTATGTTGCACACAGGATAATAGTACTAAAAATCGGGAAAAAACTAGTAATCCATCCCTTGTATGAATTGCAGGGGTCCCATGACAGTCTTAACCAGAGCCTAATATTGAAAATAACCTCAACCTTTTCTGAATGATTTTTTATTTAAACCACAGACTTGGTAACAGTGCAAGTTAAACAAATACACTCAAATACGTTTTGTGAATCTACTATCACAACCTGGTCCGCACTTATGGCATTAAGGTTGAGAACTCCTGTCTGCATTATCCCCTTATTCTGGAGGCATTGGTGCTTAAGCTGAAAAAGTAAATAATAATGGCCGATAGTAGGAAGCCAAATTCAGTACTTATGATCACTTCAGGTCCATCACCTAACCATTCTTGTAGTTCTGGCCTGTTGATCACCCATTCACAAACAAGAAGTCGATGTTGCGAGTGGCTACCTAAAATAATGTACAAATGGAGGATTGGTCCTAGCTCCCAGCGACTCTGGCAAAGGTGCAAATGTTGCAAGCATTGAGCCCAAACCTTCTGACCCGGTGTGGGGATCATTTATTAATTCCCATCATATTGTCCTATTGCAAGAAACCTGGGTGACAGAATCTGTGCATTGCCAAGGTTTTGTTACCTTTAGTGAAATGGCAGTTCCATCGCTGGCAGGGTACCCCTCAGGTGGACTTTTAATATGGCTAAGACCGGACTTGTTTCCAACGGCCAAAATGCTTTCAACTAAATCTAAAGATTTACTTTCCCTGTGAATTACTATTAAAACGCGGTCAGGATCCAGACTTATAACTCTAGTGAATGTTTACATTAGGTCTGTACCTTCAAACTTGCAATCGTCGATCGTAAGCAGGCTAGATGATCTTTTGGGAGAGATAACCAAAAAAACTCTAACAATTGTGGCAGGTGATACCAACACCTCCATTCCTATATCTGCAGCGTCTAGACCCTCGGAAACTTCAAGTATTCACAATCATATTGAAGGACTGGGTTATTCTAAGACCCAGCGGTGCCAGGGGACAACACCTGAAACCTTCGTGGGTAACCTGTTCCGGCGTACAAATGACAGAGACACGGGACACTTCCTTCGGCGTCAAAGATTCGAGGTTTATTACTGCAGGGAACACAGAAGTCACAAGAAGTACAGCGTCTGTATGTTCGAGGAGTCTGCTTCAAATTGCTACTGTGGGTCGCTCCTTTTATACACATTTCTCTCATAGGTTAACATGATACACAAAGGTTTACAACTTAGTTCCCATAGTTATCTCCAAGAGGGGTTGCTTTCATGTATTCAGGGCCTGGAACATAAGTATGGAAACGTTTGGTGGCTCCCAACTGTAAAAACCCATCTTCACACCATTAGTACATTCCAATCAGCAGTAAACAGATCGAAGGAGGAACAAGGACAGGTGCAGAGGAAAGCAGAAACAGTGGGGAGATCGGAAAGGGTGTAAAAGGGGTGGTATCGGGAAACACGAGCTGCAGGCATCAAAGAGACGTGCCTAATGAGACGCACGGCTAAGACAATAGACCGGCACGGCAAGATGAGCCTCGAGCGGGGCCATCTGCCTTACAGTATCGTCCCCCTCATCATAAAGACACTTTCAAAGGAAAGGTGTCTTTCCGCAAGAATCTTGGGAATCCCAGGGTCGTGAAGCGGACAGCGTCCGTTCGCTGGCTACTTGAGGGCAAGAGACAAAATGGATGCCGTATCTAAGATGGAACCCGTGGCCTCGGATGAAGAAGTCCACGAAACAAAGAACGGTTTAGGTTAGCACAGCGAAACTGCGTACACCCACTAAACTCGTCATTTGCGGTTCATAGATACCAGACTCGACCATATTCGTGCGAGTCAAAAACACCACTTACAATCGTCACGGAACCTCAGACGCTCCTTTTGCCCTCATGTAGGCAAGCACTAGTCAGAATCGTATTCGATATTCATCAGACCGTCTAGATGTTGCTGCAGCATAATTCTATCCAACTGAGCTGCTTTGGAAACAGGCGGCTGTCTTATACACGCCGTAGCACAGAGGCCACATAAGGCAGGACCACACTGCACACAAAGGCAACACGTGAACAGAAACGCCGCAACAACTCCGATGATCATCAGAATTTTCCAACCCCAAGTCGACATCAGGCCCCAAAACCACCCAAGTAGCGTCCAATCCCCTACGTCCATGTGTATGGACTCAGAGATCTTATGCAACTTTGAGATGGCTTGATAGACAGTCGGAGCGTTATCTGGAATGAAAATACAGCAGCTCGAATGGATCACCTTACATACTCCACCTCGATCTGCTAAAACAACGTCTAAAACCATACGGTTTTGTAACGTCATGAGCCTATCCGCCTGAAGTTCTGTGGTGACATTACCAAGGGCACTGGCAGTGATATTAGCTGTCGATTCCACCACTCGAGTCAATTGTCTCAGGTTCCTACTGTTAACCATAGGTCCCCAAAATGGAAGGAAACCCTTGAAAAAGTCTCCTGCCTCTTGACCGGCAGTGTCCACTTCGCTAATCACGCCTCTCACAACTCTAGTCTTGTGATAGTCTGCATCAACAGTGAACGTCGGAGGCAACAGATTTGCGATATAACATGAGCCCACAAAGTCAGAGGGCAACCATGTATACGCACGATCATGGCAGATGAAGTATCTACCCTTGGCAGCCAGAAACACAGGGGAAGAGAGCATCGGTAAGATATAAGTCTCGGAGCAAGCGCTCTCTCCAAGACGAGCTCTCGATCTTCAGCCACGACCTAGTAGACAGAAATTACCAAGGTGAGGTACGATCCATATCGGAGACGAGCTTCTAAGCTGTCTTTCACCCACGAGCGCACTGTACTCAACCTTACTCAGGACCATATAGGCTCGCACCTTCTCCTCTGGGATGAGCGACGGCTCATAGATATCCCTATCTAAATCAGCGATTGCTATAGCCAAAGGCTTGTGGTACGAACCAGGGCCAAAGTGGGAAGGATGTGGCTCTCGATTGGGGTAGGAATCTAGCACACTTCGAAACATTGTTTGAAATGCTCGAGCTGAACCCTGGGAACTATAAGGAAGGACCAGATACGGAATTCCCTTATCCGTGGTATGTGGCATTAACCCACACACCCAACAGTTAGTAGTGTTAACCACTAACTGGTGCTGATGAAGGAGCTGAATAAAGGAATTATTTCTGAATTCCGCACGTCTAGCCTGTTCGTGTTCGGGTAAGATATGGAAGGAATGAGGGGATACAGTGGAGGTAGGTTTAGGTTCAGAAGTAGGAGTAGGTATGGCAGAAGGTAGGAAGTACGGCATCATGTAATACACCCCACCCGCCAATAACGAAGAAACAATCAGAAACAGAAGGAACACCTGAAACATAAAACATTTGGTCCGAGTAATTTGTTGGAGTTTGAATCTTTGCGCCTGAGCTTCTTCCAAATCCATCAGCTTTGAAAACGCCATCCCCTAAGACCGTCCGCAACGTTTCTTGACGCACTTCGTTCTGTGTAGCAGTAGTCAATCCCTAGGAGTTCCTAGGAACCGACGGTCTTTGACCTAGTGTCAAGACCTACTAACCAGAAGGAAGTACACGCGCGGCCCTACGGTACACCTGGATGCAAGGTATCTTATTCACAAATATGTACAAAGTCTCTCAGCTGTGAAAGCAAAAACACATATGTGGAAAGAAACTCAATATTCACAAAATAATCACAGTTATACGGGTATTTAGGCTGATCGTGGCAAATGGGATAATGTAGATGTCGAGGGACAGAAACGAAAATTTATTAGTCTTTGGTATTAGATCGCAAAAAGTATCGAGTTTTCCCAGGACGTGTCTGTTCATCAAACAATGGATCCGATGAGGGAACAGAGTTCTGTCGATCAGTCGATTGTTCAGATCTTGAGTCTTGTGATGACAAATGTTCAACAATGTCGTTCTGCTGCAATGAGGATTCTCCAACAGGTTCGGCGTCGCTAAAAGGTACAAAGGTCTGCAATCTTTCAGTTTCAGATGAAGCAATGCCTTTCCTTACCCACGAGTCCGCTGGTAAAGGTATAGGTATCTTTTTAGTATGGGTGGCGTGCACCCAATTCTTAGGGCCTTCCAAACGGACAGCAGTTCTCGTGGCAAGGAGGACTTGGAAGGGTCCGGTGAAACGGGGCTCAAGATTTCTTTTGCGAGCGAAGTTTCGCGTCACCACCCAGTCTCCGGGCTGGAGCTGGTGGCCTGGACCCTCCGTCTGCGTCGGCAGTGCTTCATAGACCTGTTGGTGAATTAACCTCAGTTTAGCAGTCAGATCATGAAGATAATCAATCAACATTGGGTACTCAAGATCAGAGAACACACTCGGTCTTGGGACCCCCCAAACATTCGCAGGACGGCCGAACACTATTTCATAGGGACTGAGCCCTACTCGGGAGTGTACGGTCGCCCTTGTTGACAACAGAGCTAAGGGCAAGGCGTCAGGCCACGAGAGACCAGTCGTAGCCTGAATCTTCGCTAGTTTGAGTTTAAGGGTGCCATTATACCCTTCAACCAAACCTGCTGACTGGGGATGATTGGCGCTATGGAATTTCTGATTTATTCCAAGGCCCTTACATACACTCTTCATCACACTTCCCACAAACTCACTTCCGTTATCAGACCATACAATCCGTGGCATTCCATACCGAGGAAAATATCCCTTCAGTAGTATTTTCGCAGTGGACAGGGCAGTATTGTCTTTGAGAGGGTAGGCTTCAATCCATTGGGAGAATGCGCAAACCACAACTAGAACGTATTTCAGGTTATTGCATCGCTCCATATGGATGAAGTCTAGTTGAATCACCTCAAAAGGACATGAAGGGGGAGCAAAATGGCCAGGAGGTGTAGGGGTTCCCTTACCAGGATTGTATAACATACATACCATGCAATTCTTCACCAATCTCTCAGCACACTTTGTGATACCATCATTCTTCCACACAGGGGACAACAACTTACAAATACCTTTCACACTAATATGTGCTAACCCGTGTGCCATCGTCACAACAGCCAGCACATACGCATCTGGCAACATCCATCTCTTATGCTCCGACAAATCAATCCAACAACCATTCGCATCCAACTTTCCCGTACTCTCTTTCCACTTCGTCTTTTCAGTCTCAGTGGCCTCATTCTGTATCGTTTTCACACTCTCGATGGTATCCTCACACATACTCGTTTCTGTAGGCCACCTAACCGAACTCGTCACATACATTCTAGTGCTAAGGTTCCGGGCAGTCTCCTTAGCAGTCTCATCCGCAAACGCATTACCACGGCCAACATCATCCGTCACCTTACGATGCGCACTACATTTAACAATCGCCACCTGCTTAGGCAAAGTGAGTGCATCCAAAAGATCATTCACAAGTTGTCCATGCTGAATCTTAGTGCCATGCGATGTCTTAAAACCTCTCTCTCGCCACAATCGTCCAAAACTATGGGCAACGCCAAAAGCGTATTGACTATCAGTAAACACATTCACCCGTCTTCCTTTCGACAACACACACGCTCTAGTCAAAGCGATCAGTTCCGCAGCTTGGGCAGAGTTCTGATTCAATCTCGCAGCTTCCACAACAGTATTCAAACTTACCACTGCATACGCAGTCGTGACATCACCATTTGGCAATTTAAAACATGATCCATCCACATACAAAGTCCCATCGGGATCATCCAAAGGAGTGTTTTTAAGGTCCACACGACCTTTTGTTTCCTCCTCAGTCCGCAAATAGCAGTCATGAGGGGTTACTTCGTCTGATTCCATAGTAATGGGTAACAAGGTCGCCGGGTTCAGGACATTACAACGTTTTATCTGAATATGACTTGCCAAGAGCGTCAACTCGTACCCAGACAACCTTGCACTCGTCAAGTGCTGAGTTTTCGTACGATTTAAGAGAGTGTCAACTGCGTGCGGAACCATCACCGTAAGCATATTATCCATGACCAATCCTGCTGATTGTCGGATGGACACCGCAGCTGCCGCTGTTGCTCTCAAACAACTCGGCAATGCTCTAGCTACTGGGTCCAAGGTTGAGGAAAAATATGCACATGAACGCTGCTTACCACCAAAAGGTTGCGTCAAAACACTCAACGCACAACCTTCTCTCTCGTGCACGTATAATGTAAACGGCTTACTGTAGTCAGGGGTACCTAACACAGGAGCCGAACACAACGCGTCACGCAATTCAGAAAAACTTTTCTGACAATCTTCCGTCCATGGTAAAGGAGTTGGAACATCCTTGCACGTAAGAGCCACCAATGGTTTCGCTAGCAATGAAAAATTTGGGATCCATTGCCTGCAGTATGACATGATACCTAAAAAGGCACGCACATCTCTCTGAGTTGTTGGCACAGTTATTCGGGCAATCGCTGCAATTCTCTCTGGGGTCAACCTTCTTCCTTCATTTGACAATAAGTGACCTAGGTAGGTTACTTCTTGACAACAATATTGAAGTTTAGAAGGAGACACCTTGTGATGTAAGTCACAGAGATGTTGCAACAACGATACTGTGGCAGTTTTGCAAATGTCCTGAGTATCTGCAGCCACCAATAAGTCGTCAACATATTGGATCAAGGCTGCACCAGCCGGCAACACAAACGCATCTAGTTGGCCCTTCAAGGCTTGACTGTATATCGATGGACTCTCACAGTAGCCCTGGGGAGCACGTTTAAACCGGAAGCTGCGGCCACCAAGAGAGAAACCGAAAAGATCTCTACTCTCTTCAGCAATCGGTATGCTGAAGAACGCATTCTTCAGATCGATCACTGAAAACCAAGATGCCGAGGCTGGAATCAGAGTCAGTAGCGCCGTGATGTCGGGCACAACAGGGAACTGAGGAATCACAATTTTATTTACCTCCCGTAAATCGATAACAAAACGATAAACAGGTGGTTTCGAAGGATCAGTGCGTTTCAGAATGGGCAACACAGGACTGTTGCACACATTTCCCAGAGTCTCCTCGATAACGTCTTTCTCAATCAGGTCATAGATAATGGCCAACAATGCTCGTTCACCATCAAGGGAGATACGATACTGGGGAATACGTGGCAACCGCACATTAGGTTTCAAATGAACAACATAAGGGGAGATGTCAAGCAGGCCCACGTCGTTGGGACCTGTTGCCCACAAAGATGCAGGAAGAGAACTCAATTCCGGTGGAAGCTTATCGAGAGACAAGTACATTGGAGAGATAACTCTCTCACCCAAAGTAAGCTTTACTCCCGCAGGAGAACAATACAAAGTCGCATGCAAACGTTTTAGCAAGTCCAGGCCCAAGAGATTTTCACCACACCCAGTGGTTAAAATCAACGGAGCTTCGAGCTCACGTGGCCCAATTGTAAGAGGCAAAGGGCGTGAAACCGGATTGCTAACAGGGGCGCCAGAGAATCCAACGGAAACATTTGTTAAGCCAGACAAAGGTGCGCCAGGGAGTTTCGAATGCATAATAGAACTTTTCGCTGCACCAGTGTCCAACAGAAAAGGCTCAACGACGCCCGAGGTGGCAACTGCGACGTAAGGCCCTCATGCTTCAACCGGAACTGATACCACTCCCTCTCCTCGTCTATGGCTGTCCTAGTAATTACCGTCGTCAGCATCCCGATCAACGTAATAATCATCTACATTGTACTGAGCAGATCGCCCTTGCGACGATCCACGTTGATCAAAACAATTATTGGAGTCAGAAGTGTTAGTGGAACGATCATTCTGAGCACCGCGACCTCTACCACGTGATGTCTGTTGAGAACCACCACGACCTCCTCTAGACGAATTACCACTATTACGCTCATTGAGGACTGGACAATCAAATTTCAAATGACCCTCCTGTCTACAATAGGCACACTGATTGTACCCTAACGACGATCTCTGTGAAGAGGAATCATTTCGTGATTGTGACCTATTTGACTGAGACTGCGATCGATTACGTTGTTGCGAGTCATTCTGACTCGAACGCAGAGGATACGCCTGTTGCAACAATACTTTCGTTTTGAGTTCTTTCGTCTTCTTATCAGCGCGATCGTTCTCCTCTTTCTCTCTGTTCTCATAATATTGAGCCGTAGCCAATATTTGAGCAGAAGTAGAAACAGCCCATGCACTTTCAGAATTTTTCAACTTGTTGCTTAAGTCAGGCAACAAGTTTGAGACAAACTTGTCCACAAACAACCTCTGACCACCTTCGGTACCCATATCTTGACCACTGTGGTCAATGAAAGCCTCCTCAAATCTCGTAAAGAAATCAGAGACGCTCTCATCCTTCTTTTGCTTGCAAGCGGACAGTTTGTCCCAATTTACCTTCATGGCTGGCATAAGCGTTTTCATTAGAGTTATTATTCTCTGAGGGAGATTAGCAATTAATTGTTCAGGTTTAGCACCACCAACTTGTAAACCATCGGCTGCTATAAGCGCAGCCCAATCACCACCTAATTCGTTTGCATGATTCTCCTGACGAATCTTTGTCCATACCGGTTGCGGCACGACATTGCCAAACAGCATATCGATATCGGCAAGATTCATTATCGTAGCGTCTACGAGCTGCGATAATTCTTTATAATACCCTGCAGGATTTTTGCGAGGGTCAGGCAAAGATTGCTTTACCTGCAAAACTTCTGATCGTTTCCATGGAAGATGGATCCACACTCTCTGGAAGTGCGGCAAGATCGGAGGTTGAGCTGCAGCATTACCCGGCATCAATACTGGAGGAACCTCACGCATAGGATACTGACCAGGTGCTCCTAACGGTCCTTCAATGTCTTCTACAAACAATGCTCGAGGCATTATAGAAGGACGAAGGGACAGTAATTGCTCGACTGCACGTCGAACATTGCTACCTACTATCATTCCACTTGAAAACTGAAGCTGTAGATTAGTCAAGGCAGTCATTAGATCATCAGATGCGTCAGTCGATATTAGGTCACGTAAAACCTTGCACATTTCTTCAAAAACATATCTTTGTGTCGGTATATTGAATTGATCGAATGTGTTTAATACCGAACGTGGAGGATTCCTAACGGGGCATTTCATCCAACCCGTAGCCATATTATACAATGAGTCACGCTCCCTACCACCAGGAAGCTGACTTCGTCTTTGAAGACCGTCCGAACCAGCGGACTCAAGAATAGGTCCAAGAGAATTAAAGAAGTTAGCAGCTACAGAGGGGGTACGACGTTGAACAGACGGAGACAAAGAATAACCCAAAGGGGTAACAAGAGAAGTACCAGAAACAGAGGGAACAGCAGGAGAAACCAGAACAGTAGAGGCAGCGGGAGCAGGAGTATGAGGAAGTACAAGTGGAGGAGCAGTAGGGACAGAAGCAGGTAGAGGAGCAGGGACAGCTGGAAGTACAGGGACAGGAGCTGGTTGGGGAGCAGGAGCAGGGGGAACCACAGGAGCGATGGTACCCTGTACATACGGAGGTGGTGACTTCATGAGATAAGACATTAAGGGGTCCTCGGTACCTTCCTCCCTTTTGTCCGTATCCACCGGTAAAGCGGGATAGCACTTATCTACAGACATACGTTGCAATCTATCGAAGACTTCCTTTTCCTCCTTATCTCGCTGAAACTGCTCTGCTTTCTTTACTATGGTAGCAACTCCATCTCTCTGATTACGTTTTAACAGTCTGATTTCTCTCTGTTTGGCTTCTTTACGCCACAACCGAAAGGCATCAAACATGGCCGGCCTTGATTTTTTCTTAAACATTTTAGCCTCGAGGTTATCTAAAATCGGGGTCTCGAAACTACCATGAGGTGGCCAACTAAGGACACCGTCTTTTTTAGTATAGCGGATCCAATATTCATTAAAAGTAATCGGACCTAGTCCGTGCTTGCTGTAGAGCTCATACGTCGGAGTTCCAACCGGAGGTATCGGACACGAGAACTCCAATTGGGAATCCGTACCACAACGACGAAAACAACTGAACAAAGTACTACGGCCAGGCATCTTGCACACTAGCTGAGTTTCACAAACTTCAAGGGTTACGGGATTTACCAAGTCCCAGCAAAGAGCAAAAACCCTCGGTTTTTGGCGTCTGCAGGCGTCAAATATTACAACAAAGAACCAAGTACTAAGAACCACAAATGCAATGGAACCATGCAACAACTAAGCAACCACAACTAAGGACTCTGGGAGCGACCCACAAATACTTAACTCAAAGATCGATGGCGTCACCAGGAAGGCCCGTCAATCGTCTCGCTGTACCAAGGTCTACGCCAGGCGCCAAAACAGGTCTACAGTCAGGGCAGCAGTCCGTCGCAGCCGTCAGGAGGCGGGAATCTTCGCGGGAAAAGTCGTCGGGCCACTTGTTTCGACAACAGGATCGATGAAGCGGGGTGCACCTTCCCTCGGAGATTTCACAAGAAGTTCCTCACGATCGTCGGGCTTGGACCGGTACCACTGATGCAGCCCTACGTTGGGCGCCAACTGAAGGACTGGGTTATTCTAAGACCCAGCGGTGCCAGGGGACAGCACCTGAAACCTTCGTGGGTAACCTGTTCCGGCGTACAAATGACAGAGACACGGGACACTTCCTTCGGCATCAAAGATTCGAGGTTTATTACTGCAGGGAACACAGAAGTCACAAGAAGTACAGCGTCTGTATGTTCGAGGAGTCTGCTTCAAATTGCTACTGTGGGTCGCTCCTTTTATACACATTTCTCTCATAGGTTAACATGATACACAAAGGTTTACAACTTAGTTCCCATCGTTATCTCCAAGAGGGGTTGCTTTCATGTATTCAGGGCCCGGAACATAAGTATGGAAACGTTTGGTGGCTCCCAACTGTAAAAACCCATCTTCACACCATTAGTACATTCCAATCAGCAGTAAACAGATCGAAGGAGGAACAAGGACAGGTGCAGAGGAAAGCAGAAACAGTGGGGAGATCGGAAAGGGTGTAAAAGGGGTGGTATCGGGAAACACGAGCTGCAGGCATCAAAGGGACGTGCCTAATGAGACGCACGGCTAAGACAATAGACCGGCACGGCAAGATGAGCCTCGAGCGGGGCCATCTTCCTTACAGTATCGTCCCCCTCATCATAAAGACACTTTCAAAGGAAAGGTGTCTTTCCGCAAGAGTCTTGGGAATCCCAGGGTCGCGAAGCGGACAGCGTCCGTTCGCTGGCTACTTGAGGGCAAGAGACAAAATGGATGCCGTATCTAAGATGGAACCCGTGGCCTCGGATGAAGAAACCCACGAAACAAACGAACGGTTTAGGTTAGCACAGCGAAACTGCGTACACCCACTAAACTCGTCATTTGTGGTTCATAGATACCAGACTCGACCATATTCGTGCGAGTCAAAACACCACTTACAATCGTCACGGAACCTCAATATGAAAACTACTAAACTTTCAAAGGTGGGCACCCAAATCATCGATCTTATTATTGAACATGGACTAAGATTAGTAAATGGTAACACCAGGTCTGACTGTATGATATGCAAGTTATTTATAGACCAGATAGCGATCACCAGGCACTAGTGCATTCTTTAATAGGACTGGATTCAAAGATTTTCAACTGAAGGCAGCTGTCCTCTCCGTACCAAATACAACATCAAATAATTTGAGAAACATCAAGTGGGCAGAAGTGGAGGGAGATGAAAAAGTGATGGCACTAATATATAACCTCTTTGTCAATAAATGTCCCAAATTGACCTAAACAACATCCATAATTTTATCACTTTACACTGTGAACTCATGGACATTTTGAGACCATGTTTTATGAGGGAACAGAAAAGAGGGGTACTTAAAAGGAAAACGCCCACTTGGTATAATAAGACCTGTCGCCTAGGAAAGCTCCAACTCCTGTGTGCTATGAAAAAGGGCTTTAGACCTGAAATTATAAAGACCAGGAATGATTATAAAATTGTCTTAGCCAAAACTAAAAGGGAATGCGATGAGGCCCAATGGTTAACGTTATCTGAGGCCCTAGAGAAGGGAGACCAAACAAACTTTTGGAAATTAGTAGCTGGGAATTCTATTAATAACATTGACTTAGAACCAGCTATCATGAGTGACACCTGGGTCCCCCACATTAGTGCCCTCTATGATTGCCAGCAGCAAATTTGCAGCCCAGAGATCACCTCCCTAGAGGAGATAGCAGTGCTCAATCATCTAGTGAGATTACCTCACTTGCACCCCAGGCTTGCAAGTGAACCCTATATTTACTCTCCTTGAAACACACAAAGCAATAACATTAACGGAAAGGGGCAAGGCCCCTGGAATAGACAGCATTCCGGGAGACATTTATCTTTCTGAACCAGATATTTGGGCCCCTTATCTGAATGCACTATAAAACAGCATAATAAGTGGTAATAGGATTCCCCCATCATGGCAAGGTGCGGTTATTATACCGATCCACAAGAAAGGTGAGAGATGTATCGCATCAAATTATAGGCCGATAAGCCTACTTGGCAACTCCCCAAAAATCTTTTGCAGACAGGTGTTATTTATATTAAACGGCTGGATGCAGCAAAATAATATTCTTGAAGACTCCCAAGCAGGCTTTTGACCTGGTCCCCAGAAACACAATGTGGGAGGTACTGGAAGGTTATGGCATTCCCCCAGACCTCCAGAAGATAGAGATCTGAAAAGGGGTCAGACAGGGATGTGTCCTGGTTCCAACACTGTTTAGCTCATTTATTAATGGGGCTGTCATGAGGCTGAAGCTATACAAACATGAGGCCCGTAGAGTAGCGGGCATACCAACCCCAATATTAATGTTTGCAGACTACACCCTACTGAACTCCTGCACACCTATGGGCCTTCAATCTCAACTGAATGCTTTTGTCACCTTCTGTGGGGAAATAGGGCTAGAATTAAACTCCTCCAAATCTAAAGTTATGATGATAAACCCCATAAGAGGTGTAGAGGTACTGTGACTGTAGAGGGCCGCCCCCTTGAGATAGTTCATAATTTTGACTACCTTGGGTTTAGGTTATGTAACACTCAAGCTTGGGCCCCACATCTGGAAAACAGTAAAACCACACTACACCAGAAAGCTTTAGCCATAGCTAGATGCTATAAGGCTGTATCCGGAGGACCCGTAGAACCGGTTGTGGCTATATACAAAGCTACGGCTGTCGTGTCAGCACTTTATGGAGCCGAGATTTGAGGGTATGCCAATGCACATAGGCTAATCAAAACAGAAAACAGGTTTTTAAAAACACTTTTTAAACTTCTCCAAAGCTCCCCCGTAATGCCATTACATCTAGATTTGGCCTTCAATCCCACCAATCTAAAAGCTGTCCTAAAACCCTCGCTATATTGGGTTAGATTATGGTCCACACAAGAATTGGTATCCTATAGAGAGTGTGTCAGAGACCTTCTGGCCCTTGATAGCAAAGTAAGGACACTATGGCTCAAACACAAACAAGAATTATCACATAGAATTGGCATGAGTGTTCTATGGTACAGCACCTAATTCTATAGTAAAAGGTTGATACTGCAAGAGTCAAACAGTGTTATTGGGAGGCAGGTATAGCTCAAACGTGGCTAGCACACGAAACAAATACCTTTACAGGCAAGTTTCTTAATCACAAAAGTGCACCACTGTTTCAACCTTACATGAATAGGATGTACCAGCACCATGGTCAAATGTATCCCCCAAGACTAACTTTTGCTCAAACTGCCCAAACATAGCGGAAACAGAATCCCATTTTTTGTTATGCGGTCACTACTACGGGATAGTCTGGAAAAATGGTTGTTGGCAGCATGTAATACTATGGGTGTTAGGCATTACTGGGAAGCAGAAAGACTTTTTAAGAGCGATACAAGAGAACTCTTGCGGTCTCCCTATATTTGCATATTGCTTAGGCCTTATGGAGGAAGGTCATTATTAATTACAAAGTATGATAGAGCTCGACAAATATTAGCACTGGCAACGCACTATGCACATTCCTCTTAGTGCAAATATATGAATTTACTAGACTGGTGATAACTGCATTTGAACAATTGCATATCCTATTGCTAATACCTACGGATCTGTATTCTCTTTTATAACTGGTAATTGTACAATGATGTTTTTATGATTTTCTAACTGTCTAAGTTTTAATGTATTTAAGAGTATTTTTGATGTAACAATATGATGCGTTTTATGGGCTGTGCCCAAAATAAGCGATCTATACTGCCCCTGTGCAGTTTGTTGTCTGGGGTTGGTCTGTAGTGGCTGCTTGCTGCCAAGGAAAGGAGAAAAGGACTTTGATGTTTGCTTTGTCATCTTAAGAAAGATCTCCAAGGGATTGAAACTGAGGTTGCCTCCTGTTCTGAAGTCTCAGGGACACAAAGAATTCACCACCAGCTCCCCTGAATTTCCTTGCTGGGAATCCCAACCTGCATAGAGGTGCCTGCTGCTGTTTAGGACCTTTAGAGACTGTTTGTTGCTGGTAGCTGGAAAATCAACGCAACACCGAAAAAGCGTGTGGCATCCGCACCTGTTTTCCGACGCATCGCCGAAGAAACCGTTGCAGCACCTAGCGCGGCTCGAGAAATCGCCGCATGACGCATTGGGTGTAACGATCTCTGACGTCCGAGCTTGCCGCACCGATTCCAACGCAAGCCTTCTGTGTGGCTGCATGAAACCACGCATCGTACTGGATCGACGCATCTCATCGAGGCGCCAAGACTGTTGTATTGTGAGGGCCGCAGTAAGAAACAGACACATCAACTCCCCACGCAGTAAGGAATCAAAGCATCACCTCCCCTGCGCTGCAGTAAGGAATTGACACATAACCTCCCCTGGGTGTAAGGAACCGACGCATCAACCTCCCTGCAGCCATTTTGTTTGTTTTGCATGACGCATCTAAGGTACTTTTGAGAAAAGTGTCACGTTTACAACTTGCATTGAACTGAACAATTTCTACCATTTGAAAGCCTTATTTTGAATACAGTATTGTGGATTTTTTGTTGTCTGGTCTTGTTTTGGTTTAGATAAATGCTTTACACACTGCCTCTGAGATAAGCCTGTCTGCTCGTACTTAGCTACCAAGGGGGTGAGCAGGGGTTATTTTAGGAGTGTATCCCCCTTACCCTGACTAGAAGCAAGTGTCCCTACTTGGACAAAGGAACCTACAGCAAACTAGAGATCCCCATTTCTAACATTGGTGGTCAGCGGTGAGGATCCTGGACTTGCATTTGTGATTTACATACAGTGATTGGTGTACCTTACTAGCGAGTGCAGACTATTACGGGACCACATACATTTTGGTGGAGTTTTCTCCTTAGACTTTTTTGCGTCGTGAGAACTGCCAATTTTCACCATGAGCAAAGCAGCATCAATTGCATCTGTGGATATTGAATTTGAAGAAGAGAGGGTTGATACCTACACTGTACCACACCTCAAAGCTGTCTGCAAAAAAATTAAAAACTCTGTGAGAGGCCTCACTAGAAAGGAGGAATACCAAAAGGCGCTGAGGGCATGGTTGGAATCTAGGAATGCCAGTGAGCATCAAGAAGAGCCTATGGGGGAGGGAGAGTATTTAGATGGGCAGCAGGAGGGGCCATTGGGCCTGACTGGTGGGAAGTGCCTACAAGTATGAGCAGCAGTGTTACTTCAAAGGGCCCATCCCCAGAGGAGTTGAAGGACAGGGAAAGAAGCAGAGTGTATGAAATGGAGCTTGCTAAACTCAAGCTGGGGAGTCAGGGTGAGTTAGAAAATAATACATTGGAGTTGGAGAGCAAGAAATTGACTATGGAAGAGAAAAACATGTTTTTAGAGCATGAGAGAGTGTTGAGGGAGTTGGATCTGAAAGCAACAAGTTTAGAGATCAGCCCCTTTGGTGGCCACGCACCATCAGTGCCTGCAGAAGGGAAGGTATACATTCCCAAGGATGTTATTAAGGATTTCATGAAGCATGAGGACATTGGTCAGTGGTTCAAAGCCTATGAAGTAGTGATGAAGTCCCAGTGGGTCCCTGAGAAAGATTGGGGAGCAGGGTTGTGGGGCTGTTTTATGAGCGAAGGAAGGGAGACATTGTCAGACCTGCCCATTGAGGATCAAATGTCCTATGTCCCCATGAAGGAAGCCTAAGTAGCCATGTATGGGTTGACCCCGGAGCTGTACAGACAGAAATTCAGTACTTGGGTGGAGTATGTGTCCTAATTTGCAGAGCATTGGATGGTTGGGTGATGGGTAGTAAGGTGAATTATTTTCAGTTTCTCTATGATTTGGTTGCATGGGAGCACTTGTCAGATAATTGTTTTCCAGAGATACGCCAGCACTTGATTGACAGCAAGCTAACTGACCCCAGGAAGCTTGCGGCGGAGGCGGATCAGGGTCCAAAAGTGTTGTTTGGGAGACTTTACAAAAGGTGGGCAGGGTCGCCAGCAAAAAAGTGTTGGACCAGGGTAAACAAAGGGAGTTCCAAAAAGGGCCCCAAAGTAATCCCCAAGGGAACCAAGGTAAGGGTTCCCAGCCTCCCGCTGAAAAGAAACCATGGGTCCCGACAGATAAGTCTGTTCAGGGGGGTCCCAAGACCTGTTTTAGTTGGGGTCAGGTGGGCCACTTTCGGGGGATCCTAAGTGTCCCAAACCGGTCACCACCGCGCCCACTGGTACACCGCTCCAGCAGATGGCTAGTGTAGCCTTGGGAGGAGTACGGTGCCCAAGGTAGGTGGGGTCCCGCAGAGATGTCCCTGGTCTCTTTAGGGGACAGTGAGAGAGACCCAAGAGCTCATCTGCCTTATAACACTATAAAGTACAGGCAGTGGGTAACCATCAATGGCCATAGTGTGGAGGCTCTTAGAGACACCAGAGCCAGTGTGACTTCTGTCAGTTGTCAGATGGTGTCTGAAGAGCAGGTGGTCCCCAACGCATTCTACCCAGTAGCTGCCGCTGACACAGAGTGCCTCTGCAAAGTGGGCCTAGGTTCCCTTTAAGTGAGGGGGGGATCTCAGGTACCTTGAAAGTTGCTGTGAGGCCAGCCATTCCTGTTGACTGTCTGCTAGGAAATGATTTGGAGAGCTCACCTTGGGTGAAGGTGGAGCGGAGGTCTTGTTTGGAGATGTTGGGTCTGCCTGAGTGGGCGTGTGTGACCACTCGGTCAATAGCAGCCGGTAAGGGCATTCAAGAGGACCTGGAGCCTGTTTGAGTGGCCCAAGTGCCTTCCAAGAAGAGAAGAGGCATGGGGCGTGGGACAACAGCCCCCGGAGTTTCCACGGTCCAGGAGGAGGTAGACACTGAGGGGATGCCCCGGAGCCTACAGGGGAACAAGTGGCTGAACTGGATCCCTAAGAAACTGACCTGCGCCAAGCTCACGTAATCGCATGCCTGGTATAATGAGACCGAATGTTGGAAAAAAAACACTGTAAAACTCTGGAATTTACCTGGAGGTGTACCCATGACCCCACTGCTAAAAAGATTTACAGGCAGGCTACTAAAACCTTACCACAAACTTGTACAAAAGTCTAAAGTTGCATTCTACACCAACTTGATCACATCGAGTTCCAACCCCTCCAAAACTATTTTTTTCTCTTATAAAAACCATGGCCGTCTAACTGTCCATCTGCTCTCCCCTACTCTCTACAAGCATTCCAACTATGTCCTTTAAAGACCTGGAAACTCTCTTAGCAGAGGTGAAATCAGGTTCCCCTTTAAAACTAGACACATTTAGGAGATTCCAGGACTGCATTATGACGGAGGGTAGGGAACTGATCAATAGATCGCTCCAGTCGCCAGTAATTCCAAAATCCTGTAAACACGCCAAGGTTGTCCCTTTACTAAAAAACCCATCACTGGACACATCTCTACCGGAGAATTTTCGGCTAATTTACTTACTTCCTTACTTGGCCATGGTCATGGAATCCCATGTTACCATCATCCTGACCAAGGATTTGGTAGTTAATGAGATTTTGGACAGGTCACATAACGAGTTCCAGCCTAGGCATGGTACAGAATCCGCCTTGTTGGCAGTTACAGAGCAGCTGAGGGCATCGCTTGATGAGGGCAAAACCTTGGAACTGGTTTTACTCGATCTGAGCGTGGCCTTCGACACAGTCTCCCATGAGATTCTGCTTCAACAACTCAGGGAGATCTGGGTCAGCGGCATGGCCTGGGCCTGGCTCTCGTCTTTTCTATCTGATCGCTCCTTTCAGATCCACACCCCTCCCTACCTCTCCAGTACTTATCCCCTCAGCAGATGTTAGATGTTAGATGTTAGGTTGGTCTTTTAAAGCGCTCGGCTACTCCAAAGGAGTGTCCCGGCGCTTTAATTAGTGACCAGAAAGGACAGACATCAACAACATAAGACAGAACTACTGCAAAGAGTAGAAAGAACCAGCACTGGAGAGAAAGAACACTATCGGGCAAAGAGCCATGTTTTAAGACCCTTCCTGAAGGCCAGTAGATTGGGTGTACTGCGCAGTGACAGTGGAAGAGAGTTCCAGAGCTGCGGAGCTCGCAGCCTGAAAGAGCGGCCTCCAATGCGTGCCTTTTTTACTCGGGGAACCTCAGCTAGAAACAGAGACTCAGACCTCAGAGAGCGAGCCGGGTGGTAAAAGGCAAGTCTCCTTTGGAGATACTGAGCTCCCTTGGCATGCAGGGCCTTATGGGCCAATGTCAAGGCCTTATACTCTATCCGCTTCCGGATGGGCAGCCAATGGAGCGACTGCAATAGGCTGGATACTCTGGCACGTCTGTGAAGGCCAAAGATAGCCTGCGCGGCCGCGTTCTGCACCACCTGCAAGCGTTGCAGGAGATACTCAGGCAGGCCAAGATAAAGGATGTTGGAATAATCCAATCTTGAGCCAATTAATGCCTGGACCGTAGTCCTCCTGTGCTCTTCCGAGAGCAGGGGGAAGAACTTCCGGAGCATTTTGAGGAGACCAAAGCACGTTCCCGAGGGAGCCAGAACCTGGTATTTTAATGTCAGCCCATTGTCGATCTTAACTCCCAGATTCTTAGCTATCTGGGACGAGTGTGCTGGAGGGAACATGTCAGCAGGCCACCATTCATGCCACTCTGGGTCAGATAAGCAACCGAAGAAGAGTATCTCGGATTTATCTGAGTTGCACTTGAGGCTGTTTAGCTGGAACCATTTAAAAACAGCCCCAAGGCACTCACGGATACTCTCTCCGTCGAAATCTTCTCCTTTCTGACATGAAAAGAGGAGCTGGGTATCGTCGGCGTAAGATACGATCTGGGCCCCGAAAGACTCCACCAATGTCGCCAGAGGGGTCATAAAGATGTTAAAGAGAGTCGGGCTCAACACGGAGCCCTGAGGGACTCCGACTCCCAATGGTGGCATCTCGGCGGAGTTTGAAGAGGCCCAGACCATTTGTCGGCGGTCAGCTAAGAAGGATCTAAACCAGCTGAGCACCGTCCCCCTCAGACCGATCTCATAAAGTCTGGCGAGGAGACCCTCATGGGGGACGGTGTCGAAAGCCGCCGACAGATCAAGCATGACGAGCATGACTTTGCCTCCCGAATCCAGCGACTCTTTAATGGCCTCAGACACCTCCAGCAACGCCGTCTCAGTGCTTAAATTGGGGTGGAAGCCAGATTGGGAGGAATGTAGAAGATCGTGGGACTCCAAATAATTGGAGAGCACGGTATGTACGTGTTTCTCCAAGATCTTAGCCAGTGCGGGAAGAAGCGAGATAGGCCTATAATTGGCGAGATCCCCTAGGGCAAGGCCAGGCTTTTTAAGAAGGGGAATGACCATTGCCTGCTTACACGCCTGCGGGACCACCCCTTGACTCAAAGATAGATTCAAGAGCGGGTTTGCCAAAGGATTTACAATATCCGCCATTTTCGCCAGGATTTTGGCAGGGCAAGGATCCAAAGGTGAGCCAGATTTAAGATTAGCCATGAGTGCCAAGGACGCGGGTATCGAAAATGGCGGGAACACTGTCAGGACTGGACCTGCGGGGATCAGTGGAGCTGGCCCATCCGCGGGGCTAAGATGAGCATCAATCTGCCTCATGGGAAAGGAGTCCTGAATCAGCTTTATCTTATTGGTGAAAAAATTAGCAAGGACAGACACCCATGACTTAGAGGGGTCGATCTGAGTCGAATTAGACCTGGGAGTCGTAAATTCTCTGACGATGGAAAAGATCTCTTTACAAGAGTTGGCTGCTGCCTCAATTCTCCTGGCGAAATAGCCTTTTTTTTCCTGGAGGATTTCCCGGTGGTAGGCTTTAACCGTTGTTCTGTAGACAAGCCTAGCATCGGCATCGTACTGAGATCGCCAGGCCCTTTCGGCCACTTTGCATTGCCTACGGGAGTGCGACAGTGCTTCGGTGAACCAAGGGGCAGAAGCCCGTTTAGGTGTTAGCCGGGGGGGAATCACAGGGGCTAGGTCGTTCAGCCTATCCATCAGCCACAGCTGCAAGGAGTCTAAGTCTTTCTCCAGATTGCTCGTAACAGGGAAAGGATGATCCAGAGAGGCCTGAGCCAGCATGTTATGTTATGTTATGTTATGTTATGTTAGGGGTTTTTTGTAAAGCGCACGTACACCCGTGGGCTTCATGGCGCTGTTGAAGGAAGGAATATAACATAACAAATCTACTGCGGATATGCTTGCTTATATAGCCAGGTCTTAAGAGAGAGCCTGAAAGTCAAAAGATCTGGGCTTTGCCTGAGAGTCAGCGGAAGAGAGTTCCACAAAACAGCAGCTAGGTGGTGAAAACAGCTACCACCCTGGTGTTTCCTGTTGTAAGAAGGAACAATCAAGAGGTCTTTATTGGAGGAGCGAAGATTCAAAGTGGGCTTGTATCTGGTGACCAGCTGAGTGATGAACTGTGGCCCTGTCTCCTGTAAGCTCCTGAATATAATGCAGCTGGTCTTAAACATTATTCTTTGGGGGACAGGCAGCCAGTGTAGTTGTTAAAGGCCTGGCCTGATGGATTGCCACTTAGGCTGTTTAATAAGCAGCCTAGCTGCCTGATTCTGCACCAACTGCAGTCGTTTAAGGAGACCGAGAGGAAGGCCCAGATAGATGCTGTTGGAAAAGTCCAGCCTAGAGAGAACCAAGGCGATGGTGACTTGAATAAGAGCTGAAAAAGTTAAGAACTGCGCTTTTTTTTTAATGTTTCTTATCTGATAGAAGCTGGAAGAGACGACCACGCCAACTTGGCCCCTCAGTGATAGGTCTGAGGTCAAAATGACTCCGAGACTTTTCACCGAAGAGGCGATGGGCGGCGGAGGTCCAAGACTAATATGCCAAAAATGTGGGCCCCAACTGATACTACTGGTCCCGGGGACAATTAGCTCGGTTTTCCCCGGGTTGAGCTTAAGATGGTTAAGGCTCATCCAGCATTGTATCAGTTGCATTGTTGCTTGGAATTCGATGACAGAATCGGGTGCATTCAGGGGAAAGATAAGCTGCAAGTCATCAGCGTAGTTGTAAACTGTAACTTTAAATTGCTTTAGGAGATGCAGAAGGGGGCGCATGTAAAGATTAAAAAGTAAAGGGGAAAGTGAGGACCCCTGTGGGACCCCGCAAGTGGAAACAGTTCTAGAGGCGGTAAAAGGGCCCAGTCTAACCGACTGAGTGCGGTCTGAGATGAAAGAGGTTATCCACTCAAGAGCTGTGCCCCTAAGGCCGGCCTGCTCGACACGGTTGATTAAGATGGAAAAATCAACCGTGTCGAACGCGGCCGACAAGTCAAGTAAGACCAGGGCCTGGTGGATGCCCTTGTCTGCATTAGATCTTAATGCATTTTGGACGGCTAGGATGACCGTTTCCGTCGAATGACAGGGATGGAAACCTGCTTGGTTGGGTTCAAGATAGCCGCTGTCCTCTATAAATTTAGAGAGACAGGTAGAGGTATATGCCTCCAATAATTTTGACAAGTATGGGAGCAAGGAAATAGGCCTATAGTTGACCAGGACTTGTGGGTCTGCACCCGGCTTCTTCAGCAGAGGGATGAGTAGAGCCTGTTTAAATCGAGATGGTACCCTGCCGCTGATGAGAGAAGCATTTAGTGCGGGAAGAATACTCTGAGGTATGGCTAGGCCTATGTCCTTATATATGTGTGGGGGGGGAAACATCGTCAGGAGAACCTGATTTAACTCGGTTAAAGAGTTCGGACAGCATTTTAGCGTCAATCGGTGGAAAAGCCTCGAGCGTAGAAGGGTTAAAAAAGGAATCATCCAAAGGAAGTGAGACTGGAGAGTTGATTATACATTGTTTTATGTCTAAAATGTTATTGATAAAGAAAGAATTTAAAGAGTCGCACCATGCTTGGGTAGGGATCACCGGGGGAACCGTTCTGTCGCAGAGCTCATTCACCATCTCAAAGATGTCTTTGGATTTATTTTGTGAGTGTGTGATGAGCTCAGAAAAGTAAGTTGTTTTCTGTGCCAGGATGGATTTCTGGTAGACCTTGCGAGCAGCACAGTAGGTCACCCTATCCTGTTGGGAATAGTTGGTCCTCCAGGTCCTTTCTTTCTTACGGACTTCTAATTTTTGCGCCTGAAGTTGTGGGGTAAACCATCTGTGAGTATTACTAGAGCGAGACCGAGGGGGCTTGACCCAGGGGGCATGGATGTCTGCAGCCCCTGTGATCCAATGTGAGATAGATTCCTACATGGCATCCGGATGTTCTGAAACCGGAGGTAAAGTTGCAAGTAGCGAGTCTAGAAACTCCGGGGAGCTAATGCTTTTCCATTTTCTTATTTTCCCCATTTTCTGAGGCTTCTGGACCTTATTACTACTGACCGTCAAGGCAAACTGTATTAGGTGGTGATCCGACCAGATACAAGGCTCCACAACCAGATTAGATAGAGTAAGTTTGTAGGACCAGATCTGGTCGAGGCTATGGCCTTTACGGTGAGTGGGGGAGTGGATATGCTGCTGTAGATTAAGGTCAACAAGAAGATCTTTTAATTCCCCTGCCTGAGCATCCAAGTCCATAGCGTCAAACCAAAGATTAAAATCCCCTACTAGAAGGGTTTTGGAATAGGTAGTTACTAATGGGGCAAGTTGTTCCGCTAAGGCGGAGGAAAACATGGGCATGGAAGAGGGGGGACGGTCAATCAGAACAGTAAGGATGGCTCCGTAGTCCGTATCAATTTTAAAGACAATGTTTTCAACGCCAGGTAGGGTAAGTGAAGGCAGCAACAGAGGTGTAAAAGATTTTTTTTAAATAACTGCGACTCCGCCGCCTTTTTTTCCTGGCGGACGGTTGACTGAGTGAATGTGATAGTCGCCGAGACTGTGGCCAGGATGTCGGGAAGAGAGTCCTGGGTTAGCCAGGTTTCTGCCAGTAATAATAGATCGGGTTTTTGTTCTGTCAGTAATAAAAATAGATCTATTTGGTGTTGTACCATTGAAGGTGTGTTTAAAAACAAGCAGTGAAGGGTTTTTTCGATAGTGGTAGTCACAATTTTATGAACTTGTGGGGCAGTATCCGGGAGTGGCTCAAAGTCCACAGGAGTATACTTAGCAATGCCATAAGAAATAGTATGTTTAAGCACATGTGCAGCTATGGTGGGGCATTGATGGTCAAGAGGTCTTAGGGCCATAAGTTGTAGGCCTGAGTAAGAGTATTTTTGGGCATGGTGACTGGCCCCTGGCTCCGGACGCTCGCGGACGAGCGCAGACGAGCTTACCTTATGCGCATCTTCGGCGGGCCATCGTCGCGCCCGCTGCACTCCCGGAAGCACATGTCCTAACAAGCACTGCCTCTGTGGGGAGACTAGACCGCTAATTCCGCGCCGATATAAAGTGCAGGATAATAAGCACGATATCAACAGAGTAATTTTAGATGCAGCGTTCCGACCAACAGACCCCCAGGCACGTTGTAACTTCGTCAGGGCTGAATCTGTGATGTAGAAAAGAGATGATGAAATAGAAGTAGAATGGAACAGGCACCGTAAGGTAACGTAAAATCACGATGTTACAGATGCCCGATGGGACCCTCGTCACGATTGTCCGGTGTAACAGGTGTATAAGGCGTCCAAAGGTGTTCTTTCTGTACACAGCAAAAACTCTTCCGATAGTAGTTTGTATCGATTTTTCACAGTAACAGGTGTAGGAGTGTTGTCAAACGAAGTTATTTCTGTACACCAGAAAATAAAGTGTTGCTCGTACACTTTTAACGATTTGCCACGGGAACAGGTTGAGATAAAGTGTTTTCAAACTGAGTTATTTCCGTGCCACAACACAAAGCTTGAGACCAGCACATGTGCCTCAATATGCCTCTGGGCGCTTCAGAGGAGCCATCTCTGGAGTCACCCGATGGTACGCCCTGGATACTGGTCCCTGGTGTTTTAGAGCAGTGCTCGGTGTTTTCTTAGTGCACTGAACATAGAATTTGGCCAGATAATGGTCTGACCACAGTACCGGCGACAATGCCGACATTTCAATAGGGGACGTGGAGAAGATCTGATCCAGAGTGTGGCCCTTGTCGTGGGTCGGTCCAGAGAGAAAGGGGGTCAGGCCTAAGGCTGTCATGATATCCATCAATTTCATTGTATCCGGGTCAGAACTCTCATCCATATGGAAATTCAAATCACCGGCGAGCACACAGTGTTCTGCTCTAAGGATCAGCGTTGAAATTATCGACTGGAGCTCCTCAAAGAAGGACCCTGCAGGGCCAGGGGTCCTGTAAACTAGGAGCCCTTTAAAAGATTGTATAGGTGTCAGTGATATGGACAAGGCAAGGGATTCAGAGCCCGTGATGACATCCATAGGAATGATGGAATGAGCAAAGGATTCATTAACCACTAGTGCTACACCCCCACCCCTTCCTTTCAATCTATCTTGCCTATAGATGTTATATCCTGGGGGTATTGCTGTAACAATATCGGGATTGGATGACTCGCCTAACCAGGTCTCTGTCAGCATCAGACATGCTGGTTTTTCAGTAACAAGGAGATCGAAGATTTCCTGGGCATGTCTACGAACAGATATGGTATTTAAAAGTAGGCAGAGGTGTTTAGCACCACCCGCCTCCCTAGTTGGTATGGAGGGGGGGGCACTGGCCAGAGACCAGCCGCAACCAGGACATTTCCGCTTGCCCTTATACCGACCAGGAAAGACCCTATGACAGGCACAGGAGGCCTTTTGAAATGAGCAGAGCTCCAGAGGCGAATAACAAATCATGGCAGCGCCAGTAAAGGAAGAACAAAAAACCAATGGTCGAGCCCCGCCTGCCACTCCGGGCGCCTCCGGGACGCTGACGGGCGCAGACGGGCAGGACTCTGGCACGACTCCGGCGCAGATCCGGCGTGTCCGCTGTACGCGTCCGCTGCGCGGAGTCGTGGACGCAGTGGTGTCCCCCAGGGTTCTGCTCTGAGTCCCACGTTGTTTAACGTGTACGTCTGCCCTCTAGCACACCTGGCCAAAGCCCGGAAGATTAATATGATATCATACGCGGACGACACGCAACTGCTTTTCACTTTCCCCAATAACCCAGCACAAGACCAACTGAAATTCCGAGATGATGTCTTGGCCATCTCTGATTAGAAGGCGGAAAATTACCTCCAACTTAATTCTTCAAAAACTGAGGTGCTTCTGGTTGGCCGGGACCCCCATAAATGGGACTACCAGTGGTGGCCCGCTGCACTGGGTACGCCACCTCAGCCAAAAGGCACAGTCAAGAATCTAGGGGTCTTAATGGACACCTCCCTCTACTTCGAGCTCCACGCTAAAAAAGTGGCAGGTACATGCTTTGGCCACCTACCCAGTCTGAAACCCATTTTGGTTTTTTTTACGCTCCCACCCGACAAGTGATTATTCAATCTGTGGTCTTGTCACATCTCGACTATTGTAACAGACAGCTACTGGGCGTAAATAAATTTGTTACAAACAGACTTCAAAGGGCACAGAATGTGGCTGCCCGCAACCATTTCGCCCTCCCTAGGCACTGTCATACCTCCCATCTCCGGTTCCGCCTACACTGGCCGCCGATCGAACAGAGAATTCATTTAAAAACTCTCTGTACCGCTCACAAGATCCTACACAGTCTGGGCTCCCAGATACTGCAGGGGCTCTGCAAACTATATGTCCCAACGCTAGCACTGCGCTCCGCAGATCTGCATCTGGCCTGCACTCCTAGGGTGCCCAGGAGCAGAGCAGGGGTCACTCGTTTAGGTTCCTGGTCCCAGCCCTATGGAACTCTATTCCAATCACAGCACAAAGCACTCAAGATTATTGGGCATTTAGAAAACCTGGCTGTTTTCAACCATCTAGCACATGATGTGCCTGCATGCTAAGCTCCTGCTCCTTGGGTTTTTAGAAACATACATTTTCTGGTTGTCTTCCATCTGGCTGGCAACCGCCTTCCTAGGTCACCCGTCCACAAGCGCTGGGACGCCCTGTTGCTAGGGCAGCCACGCGCTATACAAGCAACTCTAACATAACGTAACATAACTGGGGGACCTGCCTGAGCTGACCCATTAGCAGCAAGGAGGGCCCACCAGGGAGAAGTTCTGCCTGGAACAGCAGATGTGCCCTTCTCCCATTGGTTTGTGGCGGCAGGCTGCAAACCAGGCAGCAGGTGATCAGTCCGGATCACATTGGATTTACTGGGAGAATGGTCTCCTGTATAGCGAGCCTTAGGTTGCTGAGCCTGGGTCAGCCTGTGTGCTGGTGATACCCCAGGGCTTCAGAGCCTTCCTACTGGGTGTGGCTCCTGCTGTGCCTTTGTCAGGGCATTTGGGGCAAGACAATCCCTTTGAAAGGCTGGTCTACCACTTTTACTGACCCCAAATGCGCAAGCACTCGGATACTAATTGTAGGTCTTGCCAGACTTGCCAGGCAAGTGGCAAGAGTGGAAGGAAGTGCAAGGCTCCTCTCCAAACTTTCCCTGTAGTCAGCACCCCCTTTGAGAGGGTGGGTACTGACATTGTAGGGCCTCTGGATCCCAAGACAGACATTGCCAACAGGTTCATACTTGTCTTGGTGTACCATACCACCTGGTACCCGGAAGCCATCCCTCCCCGGACTATGATGGCCCCTGTGGGCCGTGCGTTGATGGGGATTTTCTCCCATGTGGGGTTCCCCAGAGAGGTGGTGTCTGACCATGATACCAACTTCATATCAAAGTATATGAAGTCCCTGTGGCAGGAGTGAGGTGTTACCTATAAGTTCCCCACTTCTTGCTACCCCCAAGGTAATGGGCTGCTTGAGAGTTTCAACCGGACCCTGAAGGGCATGATTATGAGTCTTGGTGAACCCATAAGGCAGAAGTGGGACGTCCTTTTACCATGCCTTTTGTTTGCTTGCAGAGAGGTGCCCCAGAAGTCCTTTAGGCTTAGTGCCTTTGAACTGCTGTATGGCCATCCTGTGAGAGGACCTCTGAGTCTGGTAAAAGAAGGCTTGGCGAAAGCACCCAATAAACCTCCCCAGGATGTATATAGCTCATTGCAAGAGTAACGTCACCTACTTGGTGGACTTGCAGTCTCCTAAGAACCCTTTGCGGGTTCTACATGCGAACCGCCTGAAGCCCCACTTGGAGAGGTCCGAAATGGGCATGCTCCTAGCAACAGATGCTGGGATGGAAGAGGAGACTGAGCCTCTTCCTGACCTCCTGTCTGCAAAGGAGCAAGATGGGTCAGTGGACAGTGTGAACCTCTCTACCGCCCTGACCCCTGAACAGCAGAGAAACTGTCACCAACTGTTGGGACAGTTTTCTGACCTGTTCTCCCTGACCCTCCGGTGTCACTGAGTGGTGCGTCCATGATGTGGACACTGGGGACAGTCCTCTGGTAAAACATAAAATATACAGAGTGACTGACAGGGTTAGCGCTTGCATCAAGGAGGAGGTCTCCAAGATGTTAGAGCTAGGGGTGATTGAGCCCTCAGACAGCTCTTGGGCCAGCCCAGTGGTCTTGATCCCGTAAGCTGCTACGCCCGGTGCCATGCCAGAACTCCGGTTCTGTGTGGACTACCGAGGGCTCAATTCAGTCACCAGGACTGACGCGCACCCTATCCCCAAAGCTGATGAGCTTTTTGATCGGTTGGGAGCTGCCCGGTACCTCAGTATGTTTGACTTAACGTCTGGGTCCTGCAGATCGCCTTAACTGATGGGGCAAGAGAGAGGTCAGCATTCTCCACACCAGATGGGCACTACCAATTCTGGGTGATGCAATTTGGGATGAAGAATGCCCCTGCCACCTTTCAAAGATTGGTTGGTTGGGATGGAAGATTTCAGTGCCGCCTACCTGGACGACATTGCAGTGTTCAGTGCCACTTGGGAAGAACATCTATACCACCTCTGGGAAGTGTTGAAGGTGCTGCGGAGGGCAGGCTTCATGATCAAGGCAAACAAGTGCCAGATCGGGTAGGGTTCTGTGGTGTACTTGGGACACCAGGTAGGGAGCGGCCAGGTGGCGCCCCTACAGCCCAAGATTGATACCATTCTGGCTTGGGAACCCCCTAAGACCCAGACAGAGGTGAGAGCCTTTTTAGGACTCATCGGGTATTAGAGGGATTTGTCAAGGGTTTTGGCTCCATTGTTGCCCCCTTGACAGAGCTGACTTCCAGGAACCAGCCCAGGAAGGAGAACTGGGCGGACACCTGCTAGAAGGCTTTTGATGCCCTGAAATCTGCCATGTGCATGGCGCCCGTGCTTCAGACGCCCAACATCTCAAGGGAATTCATTGTGCAGACAGATGCTTCAGAGCATGGTGTGGGAGCGGTCCTCTCACAGCTGAATGAAGAGGGCCTAGACCAACCTGTAGCCTTCATTAGTAGGCGGTTACTTCCACTGAAACAGAGGTGGCGTGTCATTGAGCGTGAGGCATTTGCTGTGGTCTGGGCACTGAAGAAGCTGAGGCCATACTTGCTTGGGACTCACTTCCAGGTTCAGACAGACCTCAGGCCCCTCAGATGGTTGATGCAGATAAGGGGTGAGAATCCAAAGCTGTTGAGGTAGTCCATTTCCCTACAGGGGATGGACTTTACAGTGGAACACTTCCCTGGTACAGAACATTCCAACGCTGATAGTCTGTCCAGATTTTTCCACCTTAGTGAAGAGAACTCCAAAGAGGGTAAGTAGTTCTCCCCACATTTCAGCTAGAGGGGACACGCATTAGACCTGGCACCATTGTCGTGGGTCTCCCTTCCATTTTTGTCTGTTGCCTCCTGTGTTTTTGCTATGTGTTGAACTCCGTTTTGCTGGTCTAGATCCTTTGGGCACTTTGCCACTGCTGTTCAGTGCAAAAGTGCAATTGCTCCCTTTATAAATTGTTGTTATGGATTAGTGATTCCATGATTGGCATATCTGATTTACTTGTCAGACCCTAGTATAGTGCACTGTGTGTGCCCAGAGACTGTAAATCAAATGTTGCTAGTGGGCTGCAGCACTGATTGTGCCATCCACAGAAGCAGCCTGTAAAAGGTCATTCTGGCCTGCCATTGCAGAGCCTCTGTGCAGTCTGGGACTGCCATGTCGACTTGGCAAGTGCACACACTTGCCATTCCCTAAACCTTACCTTTTCTACATATTAGTTACCCGTAAGGAAGGCCCAAAGTACCCATGCGGGCAGGGTGCCTTTTATGTTAAAGGTAGGACGTGCCTTGATGTGTGTGGCATGTCCTGATAGTGAATTACTTGCAATTTCGTATTCGACTAATGCAAGGCTACCTGTTCCCATAGAACAGAATGGGGAGGTTGTTTGTAACCTCTTATACACATAACTGGCCCTGGGAAAAAAGGTAGGAAATAGAGTTTAGTATGCCTGAACTCATAAAGTTAAAATGCATCTTTTGATGAGGGTGATTTTTACATTCTGTGTTTGAAAATCCACTTTTAGAAAGTGGGTATTTTCTTGCCTAACCATCCAGTGTGCCTCTGTTAGGGTTGTATATTGCATGTTGGGCTTTTGGATGACATGGGGTGGAGAGGGGCGGCGGCTCCAGAAGTCTGATGAGTCAGGTCTGGGCTGAATAGACCTGGGCTGCATTTACAGTGGGCGAAAGAGATCTCTTTTTCAACTGAATGGGCCTGGTCTGCCTTCAACAATGCTGTCTCTACCTCCTGCCAGGAAGCTGCGCCAGTGAGGACAGAACTGGTTTGGGCTGGATACAGACACTCTCTGTCTTCAGAGAACAAAGGATTTTGGTGTAAATAAAAACAGGGGCCCAGACCCCAGGCTTTTAGATCATTTCTGGGAAATCAATGGGAACCTTTGCCAAGAAGAAGAGCCCAGATAAGCTGAGGAAGAATACTGCCCCCATGCTGTTTGCTGTCTGGTGTTGGCCTGCAGTGGCTGCTTGCTTCCAAGGAAAGGAGAAAGGGACTTTGTTGTTTGCTTTGTCACCTAGAGGAAGATCTCCATGGGCTTGAAACTGAGGTTGCCTCCTGTTCTGAAGTCTCAGGGACATAATGACTTCACTACCAGCTCCCCTGAATTTCCTTGCTGGGAATTCCAACTCGCACAGAGGTGCCTGCTGCTGTTCAGGACCTCTGCAAACTGTCGCAGGGAGCTGCAAAATCGACGCGACACCGAAGAAGCGTGTAGCATTCTCACCTGTTTTCCAACGCATCGCCGAAGAAACCGTCACAGCGATCTCTGAAATCAGAGATCGCCGCACCGATTCAAACACAAACCTGCTGGGCAGCAGCACGAAACCACGCATCATACCGGATCTACGCAACGCACAGAGGCGCCAAGACCGTTGCATCGTTAGGGGCCGTAGTGAGGAATCCTCTCCTGCGCTACAGTAAGGAATTGATGCTTTACCTTCCCTGCGGCCATTTTGTTTGTTTTGTGTGACGCATCTAAGGTACTTTTGTGAAAAGTGTTGCATCTACAACTTGCATTGAACTGAACTATTTCTACCATTTGAAAGACTTATTTTTAATACTGTATTGTGGATTTTTTGTTGTTTGGTCTTGTTTTGGTTTAGATAAAGATTACATATGTTTCTTTTTCTAAACTGGTGTGGTGTCCATTTGTAGTGTTTTCACTGTATTATTCAGACCCTCCAGGATTTTGCGATTTTTTGATTTCGCGGTTTGCCGCAAAATCGGCACTTTTGTTAAAATGCCACGATTTTCACAAAAGTGCAGCGAAATCGGGTCTTGTGTAGCAGAGGGGTGTGCACGAGCCGCGGAAGAGATGTTTATCCCGTCATTATGCAGCGTGGCAGGCTGCTGTTTGGTACCCATCACACAGCTTTTTTCATTGCGAGAGCGACAGATTTGCATGCTGGTGCCTCCTTACTGACTGGCCAAGTCATAACATGGACCACAGCGGTGTGATGTTTCTTCCACAGGACTATTTTACCTCATTGAATTCCTCCAGGCCTTTAATTGCGGGTCTCCATTGCTCACATTGTACACAACTTCTCTTGGTCCTTTAACTATTAGAACAACTTCCAATTGTACAATAAAACTATCTGATTAAATAAAATATACAAACTCTTCATTATAAGTATCTTATAAATCCCAATTCTGACGTACACAGGAGTTTCTGGCTGAATCGAGATTATGAGTTGTGAGGGAATACTAAACTCCAGAATGGTCTCTGCTTATTTTTCCCATTAAAAACCTAACATATTATATATACGCAGAGAAAAGTGCCAGAAATAAGAGCAAAATTTAGCAACTGAGTGCGCAAAGATGGATTCCCGTGGTCCTATCCCATTGCTCAAGGTAAGACTCGTAATATTGCGTTAATAGCGCCCCAAGCAATTTCCGTGCCATTGGGGCACCGGTGTGGTTTGGCTGCAAACTAGTTTGTCCACAACACAGATTTCTTTGTTTCAGTCTTCTACTCCCGTGTTCACTATCAACTTTTGCCTTCACAAGAAAGTTTCCTTTGATCACAAAGTTCAGGCTGAGGCGATGCCCTCTAGAGGAAACACCAAGCGGAGAAGTTAATAGTTAACAGTAGAACAGAGAGCCACAGATCGTAGAGATTGTTTTTGTTTAGCTGGGTTGGACGTCTTTCAATAATATTCACCTTTTTAAATGCATTTACTCTTTGCCCATATGTTGTCTCTGCAGTAAAAATGCGCTTACAAATAAACTCCCAATGCCAAAAATACAGATGATCGGGAGCACCGAAATGTTGTTTACTTAGTTCAAAACGCAAATTGTGAACTACCTGGGAGTTTTTGAGTGGTCAGGAAATATCAGCCATTTTACAAAAAAAAAATAGATGAATTTATGTGAAAAAAATTAATAACATAGGGTGAAGACAAACATTTCTATTATGATGTTGGTGTCTATGTAAACCGTGGGAATACACTTAGGTTTGTTTTACAAAAATCATTGAAAAAACGCTTTGGAATTTCTAGTGGACTACTCTGCTAAAACAGTTTCCATTGATTTAAGGCTGAAAATGAATGATTATGAGTACAATAAAGTGCAGCAAAAATGCCGCAAAATTTCCATATTTGTGCCGCAAAATTTCCATATTTGTGCCGGTAAATTTGCGAATCCATGCCGCTATATCCAGGGGGGTCTGATTACTGTATGTGTTCACAAATGCTTTACACACTGCCTCTGAGATAAGCCTGTCTGTTTGTGCCAAGCTACCAAGGGGGTGAGCAGGGGTTATTTTAGGAGTGTATCCCCCTTACCTTGACTAGAAGCAAGGGTCCATATTTGGACAAAGGAACCTACCTCTGCCAACTAGAGACCCCCATGTCTTACATCCCTTTTTTAAATCACCCCCTATCAGTGTATGGGAGATGTATGGGTTTTTTAGTCAAGCCAGTGCATGCCAGAAATGTTTGTCATTCAGTGGCATGTGGAGGGTGTGGGGGCACAGTTTGCTGTGAAAGTAATTCCTTAATTTGAGGAATGAGACTTTAATTAAGATTGTAGAAGGAAAGGAAATGCATAGGGCCAGTGCCAGAGTGAAATATAGGAAGGGTTGTTTGTTTATAAAGCATGAAAAGCAACTGTAGATTTGGGACATGTAAAAGAAAATCCCCATGGAAATAGATTGAGATGTCATCAGTGATGCCATGAGTGATGTTACTTACCATGTCATGAGTTAAGTAATATGTGACGTCATCAGCAGTGCATTGGGGTCACGCAAGTTATATTTAGCTGAACTAACTATAACGGAGGAATTTCAATGGCTTTGTACGAGTGAAATGTCCAGCTAACTATAATGCCCCTGAAACCTATGTTTTTTTTACTGAATTTCTAAGGTTTTTTAAATGCTAATTCCTAACTATAACGTGCCTGAAACCTATGGTTTTTCAGTGAATTTCAATGGCTTTTCAAATGCTAGTTTCTACCTATGCCTACAGAGGTAGGACATGTCAAAAAAGAAGAAAAAACGCACAGAAAGAAAAAAAAGAAATGCAGAAAGCAGCAACAGAAGTCCTCAAAGTCGAAGAAAAGTGCAGGAAGAACGAAGACATGCAGAAAGAACAAACAGAGGAGCAGAAAGAGGCCTTTACTGCAAAATCATCCTGTACCTTCAATTTTTTCTGATGGGTACTGGTGGTAACTGACTCTAACTAACCGATCCTCGAGCCAGTGCTATGCTAAAAAACACTTAGAATACAGTGAAAACACCTACATGCACTAGGGAACACCATGCGTTGGGGTACCCCTGTGATTACCATGGCCTCCTCTGTAAGCTTCCTAGTACATAATAGGGCAGGGGAAATAATACTACCTCTTAAAACGCACCACAGGGCGCGTTTGCACACTAGTGAAGGGGGGGGCTGAGGTGACAGGTGTGCAAACACGCCCGTTTGGCCGTTTTAAGTTAGGGGATAATGTTCTCTTCAATCCTGAGTGTCCCTTGGGTCCAACTAGCCCACCAGGTATCTCCTGTTAGTGCCACAGAGCTGCGTTGCAGAGAGGTGTAAAAAAGGGGCATGGCCTGGACCACCTCTCTGCAACGCAGCGCAGAGGCGCTTACTGGAAGCATCTGGTGCACTAGTTGGCCCTCATGGGCCCTCAGGATTGAAGGGGAATTATTTCCCCAACTTAAAACGCGCCACAGGGCATGTTTGCACACGTCACCTCAGGCCCCGTCCCCTCCCTTCACCACTGTGTGAACGCACCATGCGGCTGTTTTAAGTTGGGAGATTAAGTCCCCTTGAATCCTGAGGGTTCCTAGGGTCCAACTGGCCCACTAGGTACCTCCAGTAAGCACCACAGAGCTACGTTGCAGAGAGGTGTAAAAAGAGGCACTGCCTGGACCACCTCTCTCAAATCCAGCGCAGTGGCGCTTACTGGAAGCACCTTGTGTGCTAGTTAGCCCCCAGGGGCCCTCAGGATTGAAGGGGAATTATTTCCCCAACTTAAAACGTGCCACAGGACGTGTTTGCACGCACCACCTCAGGCCCCGTCCCCTTCCTTCCCCACTGTGTAAACACGCCCTGTGTCCGTTATAAGTTGGGGGATTAAGCCCCCTTGAATCCTGAGGGTCAAACTAGCCCACCAGGTACCTCCAACATGCGCCAGAGAACTGCGTTGCAGAGAGGTGTTCAAAGGCCATGCCCCTCTTTACAACACTCTGCAACGCAGCTTAGTGGCGCTGACTGGAGGTACCTGGTGGGCTAGTTGGCCCGTAGGCACCCTCGGGATTGAAGAGGAATTAATTCCCCAACTTAACCCCTTCGCTGCTGGGGTCATTCCCCTGCCGGGCTGTGGGGGAGGGGGCGCACAGCGCCCCGGTGCTCATGACGAGGTCAGCACGTCATGAGCCACGATTCTCGTGTGCTTATGACGAGCTGAGCTCACCACGGCCACGCCCGTTTCAATAGAACGCTCAGCACAGCAGGGGAATTATCCCCACGTGTGAGCGTTCTAACGGTCGTGACGAGCTGAGCTCGTCATGAGCACACGAGAACCGTGGCTCATGACAAGCTGAGCTTGTCATGAGCGTGGGAGGGGTTAAACTGCGCTGTAGGGTGTGTTTGCACACATGTCAACTCAAGCCCCGTCCCCGCCCTTCACCACTGTGCAAACGCTCCCTGTTGCGCGTTTTAAGTTGGAGGATTAGCTCCCCTTGAATCCTGAGGGTCCCTGGGGTGCAACTAGCCCACCAAGTACCACCAGTAAGTGCCACAGAGCTGCATTGCAGAGAGGTGTAAAAAGGGGCGTGGCCTCAGAACACCTCTCTGCAACGCAGTTCCCTGGCGCATACTGGAGGTTACTGGTGGGCTAGTTGGCCCCCAGGGACCTCCAGTATTCAGGGGGAATAAGTTCCCCATCTGCAAACGCGCAGGGGGCGCATTTGCAGAGTGCTACAAGGAGAAGGTGGGGCCTCCGGCACGATGCCGGGCTTTTTTAAATTAATTTTTTTAAGAAGGGGAGCTGTGTGGCCCCTCTTCTTTTCCTAATTTTTTGGCCCTGAGGAGCCCATCCCCATGGCCTGCGCCCTATGTTTTTCTTTTTTTTTTTTAAAGAAAATTTGGAAGGGGACCCCATCCCCCGAGGCATGGCCTATTTTTTAAAAATGTTTTGGAGGGGGGCTGTGTTGCCCCCCTCCTCAGGCCACTTCTAGCCCAGGGTGAGGAACCAGAATTCGATTTGGGTCTAGCAAATCATGTAGTTGCTTTTAGTAATTAGCGTGATGTACCTAGTAGGCTAATGAAGAGACGCAAACATAACTTAGAAATTGGAATACACCATATTACACGTTTTTGTATTTAATCATAGGCAGTACCGCTTGACTCGACCGACGCCATTTTGTGGCCTCGTTCACTCACCGCATTAGTAAAACCTATCATTGCATTCTGCCTAAGCCGTTCCCCTGAGAAATAGTCCAACTGTTACAAACTGCGGCTTCTGCACGTTAGGCCTGTCAAGGTTGTAGGTGGGGGTAGGCTGGATAAGAACATTCAGAGGGGTACTGCGCAGACTCTCTTGGAGTTAGCAGAAGGGAGTTACCCTCACGACCTTGCTATAATGAGATGAGCTAAACCAAGAGCGCTTTTGTCTACCATATATGGTCCTTCCTTTGCACCAACCTGTACCAACTTGTATTTTTCCTTCTTAGGTAACGGTTTCGAAATGTAACTGTACATATGTGACGGGTTGAAAATGTGCCAGCAGTCTTCTTGGCGGACCTCGTGGGGTTAGGTCGCAAGGAGCTCCTCTGGCAGAGTTTGTTTGTTATAATAAACGATTGGACCTTCTACACTGCCAACAGACTGATTATTGGTAATTGGTATTGGGCTATTTGTAAGTATGGCTCTAAGTGAGTTGTCATTTATTTTTCGATACTTCAGTTGGCGACTCCACCGGGACTCCGCGTTGGGGTTGTCTCTCTGTAATCAGAGAGAAACGGGACATTTAAAAGGGAGATATTGATTGGGGGAAGGATCGACCAAAGAATTTGGTGTCTGCTCCGCTCTCCCGATCGAGAGAGCCCCAGCTGCTAGTGACCCCACGCCGGAGTCCTTCGGGTGTAACCCGAGACCAGGCCACGTTTGTCTAACGAGAATTGGCAGTGAAGAACGCACAATCAGACCTGAGTGCACCAGGTGAGCGTCTTGTCCTGTCTTGTGTTGGATCTCTTTTGGATGTTGGATTTGGGACTTGGAATTTGGTGGCTTCTAGTCACGGAGAACCCGAAAAAGGTGGTCTGACGGGGCAGTACTGAAACTGCACGTGCGGACGCTCCTGTTTTGGATTTTTGGGGAATAACTAGAGATTAAGACCAGACGCCTTGGTGTAACTTGCGAAAGCAGTTCGCACCTGGCCGGACTGCTCTCGGGAACGCCGGCGGCTGAGATTAGGTAGCACTCGGACAAATCTGGAGCGGCGCTTGAAAAAGCGGGCTTAGCCAGAATAGTTCGGGAGGTGAACCATGAATGCTGTCAGATGGCCCATAGGTCGGTCTGTGGTTTAGAAAAACTTGTGTGGCTATCTCTAGGCAGTCTAAGGATAAGACTGTTTGACCTTGTCTTTTTGGATCTTTTGAGGTTTCGGAAAGGGTTCTCCATAGGTGGGAGTCGACGGGCCCCACCTCTTGTTTGAAATACATTCGTGTTGTCATTTATGTCGATGTAAACTGAAGTCGTTTTTTTGTATTGTAGTCACTTTATCTGTGTGCGAGTGAATTTGAGTGCAGACATGGCCATGTGTATGAGAGCGTTGTAAACAATTATTTTGTTCCTTTTTAGCTTGATTCTAGAAAGAGGGGGCAATGCCGTGTTTTAGCAAATTATGTTTTGGCTGTTTTGACCGAGGAGGTACGAGGCTGGACGAAAGCCAACCGGCCCCTTCAGAGGGAACGCCTAACCATGATATGTACTGCAAGCATGGCATTGGGCCCCTCCTGTTTAATACATTGTGGCATAAATACACTAAGGATAACGTAGAACTACAATGGCCAAAGACAGGATCATTTGATGAGAAAAAGATCCAGTATCTGCAAGATCGCCTGTTCATTAAACGCAGCAGACAATCTATGTTTGATACTCCTAATAAATGGCAGAAAGAAGCGAAGCGGAGACGCATACGGTCTGAGAAGTGAATGAAGATACAGCAAGGACAGACCATAACTCAGAAAGCCATAGCACATGATAGAAATCGGACTCAGAAAAACATCGAGTATGCAGATAGGTCGTTTAGGTTACAAGTAGACAAAAGTTTTGTGACTTGAACTGAAGCAGAAGATGAGATAGAGGAATGGCTGGATGTGCGGCCTCCCCCACCATATGCACCTAACCGCATATATCCCGCTGTGCCTCTGCAGACAGTGACCGCTCCCCTAGCCTCCGCACTGGAGACAGACGTGCCTCTCACTCTCCTTGGTACTATACGTACCGCACCTACCTCAACGAGAGACACAGCTACCCTCATCCCAGACACACGGCAACCCCCGGGAACTTCCCAGGTGGTATTGGCAGCCTGAGCCCCATATGGACCTCCCAATCAGCTACTACAACCCCCAGAGATTTAGAACGCACACCGTTGGGGGAACCCGGTGGTGTGGGGGCCAGACGAATATTCACAAGAGCCTCCGTAGGATATGGTGAGAAAGAGGCTGTAGCGAGTCAGGCGACTAAGTGGATGCGGAACAATATATATACAGTAGCTGATTTATGGAGTACCATAAAAGATCTTGAACTGGTTATGCAGCAACATGCTCTGTATCAAATGTCTTGCTATCTTATCGAGGCTTGGGAACTATGTTTCCAGGATGGGATGGCACCCCAGATTTTGTATACCATCCGAGACTGGACTCATAGGTTCAACATGGAACCCGCTGAGGTGTACAAAAACGTAGACACCTTAGTAAAATACCGAGGCAGAATGTTTATAAAAAGTCCCAATTGGACTTCCCAGCATCCCATGAGAGAAGTGCACCCGATTTTTCATTCTGCCATTCCTGAGGCACGTGACAATGCTGACCAGGTTATAAGAGGTAGAGTGGAGGCCCGGTTTCAGGAACAATGGGTGTATACTCCATGGAAACGAAGCGAGGTTCTTGCTTTAAAATCACAATTGCCTGACCCCCCGCAAGAGCCCCACTGCTTATTACAGAGAGCTAACTGAAGCCGCAGCCTCGGCTGTAATGACGTTAGCAGATGTTGAACTGTTTTTCGGGTTACTGGTCCCGGTTGACATATGGCGACAGGTTCATGACACAAATCATGCTGCAGAGCTGGGGGCGACCTGGGACGAGTTAAGAGACTGGGACCGGGAACGCAAACCCGGAGATAAGCCTAGAAATAAAATAACCGCTTTACCAGCAAAAATAATAGCTTACATGCACACACTGATTCCTCCCCGAAAAGTTGACTGGGATAAACTGACAGATTGTAGACAGAAGAAGGACGAGAGTGTTTCCGACTTCTTTACTCAGTTTGAAGGAGTTTTTATTGATTTTAGTGGACAGGATTTGGCCACGGAGGTTGGGGTACGGTTGTTCGTGAATAGATTTGTAACCAATTTGCCACCATAAATTTCTGCACGATTGCAGGCTGCCGAGAGCACCTGGACTACCTCTACCCCCTCCGTGATATTGAGCATGGCCCAATATTACGAGCACAGGGAAAATGAGAGTAAGGATAAAGTGGAGAAAAAGGCCAAGGATCTTAAAACACGAGTGTTACTACAGCAAGTCGTTCGAGGACAAGGAGGGGGGAGAGGAGTCAGAGGGGCCATGTCTAGAGGGGCGGGAACAGGAAGAGGCGCAGGCGGGGTCCCATCAATAGGGATAAACCAGTGTTCTTACTGCAAACAGGAAGCACTTCGTAAAGCACAGTGTCCGTTGTTGCTTGCCCAGAACAGAGCAGTGCGAGGACAAGGACGGGGAGGGAGTGGCCTAGATCAGAGTGATATGCATAGGGAAGAAGCAGCTCAAGGCAAGTCTGAATGAAACCATTTTAATCATTGATAACTCCAAAGGCAGACAACATTATAATGAGGATTACGCATTCGAAGATCAGGATGGGTATGCTCACCCATAGGACAGCCAGGGACGGAGTAGGGGCCAAGTGTCGATCCCAATCAATCATCAAGGACCTTATGTGAGAGGGGAATTGATGGACACATTGGCAATGAATAGTTCAGTTGCTCGATCATTGGTTCCAGGGGCAGCTCTGTCCGGGCAAAATAACGTATCGCTGGGATTTACAGGAGTCCCAGTGGTAAGCCCCATCTCTGAACTTCTTCCCTTCACGATCGGTCCTGCTACTGTCGAATCACCTTTTCTGTTGACCTCACATTGTGGTGAGAATTTATTGGGTTTGGATATGTTGAAAAAGTTGAACGCGAAAATGTATTGCTCCCCAGACGGTGTTTATTTAATGATACAACCACATGCTGACAGTATGAAACAATGTTTTGCTAAAAATGAGCCCCTTCCACCTAAATTCGACACCGTCCCTGCTGAGTTATGGGCCACAGGGGATGCGGATGTCGGTAAATTAGACATCCCGCCCGTCCATATCACGTTGAAAAATGGTGCGAAACTACCCCGTATCCCACAGTATAAGATCTTGCCGGCTGGTGAGCGAGCCTTGCTCTCAATCATTCAGGACTTAATTGATAAAGGGGTGGTTGAGGAAACAGCTGCCAATGTTTGTAACAGCCAGATCCTCCCGATTTTGAAGAAATCACCTGAGTCTGGATCTCAGGGGAATATCGATGCATATCGATTTGTCATAGACCAGCGCGAAGTTAATAAGATTGTCGTACCACAGTATCCTGTAGTGACTGATATCACCACTATCTTTACGAAGATCCCACCAACTGCCCAATATTTTTCAGTCATTGACCTGAAGAATGCCTTCTTCAGTATTCCTATTCATCCTGATAGCAGACAGATCTTCGGCTTCTCGTTATCTGGCTGAAGCTTCAGATTCTGTTGTGCACCTCAAGACTATACTGAGAGTCCGAGCATCTATAGTCAGGCCCTCAAGGCTCTGTTGGACGATCTAGATTTGCCCGAGGGCAACGTGCTCTTGCAGTACGTGGACGACTTATTGATCGCATCTGACACTGAGAAAGGCTGTAAGGATATGATTAAGTATCAAGGACCCCCTGAAGGAATGAATGGACCAGTCCTAGGTCAGGGAAACATGAGTGAAATAAAACAACATAGGCACTATGGTATTGCAAATTGTCAAACTTAGAAATAACAAAGAAGTGGGACTACACAGGATCAGTTTCTAACATTTAATAATATTCATATTAAAAACAGACAAAGCTTTAGACAGATTGATCTCGATTAAAACTTTGAAAAAATACATCACAATACATGAAAATACAAACAAAAAATGAATCAATTACAATACAAAAATCACAAATATAGAAAATGACACAATTATTATTTTCTCACAAAAATCACAAATATAAAAAGTGGCAAAATTAATGTTTTTCTCGAGGCGCATTTCGGCAACCATCGCCTTCTTCTGGAGGAGCCACAGTATATTTGGACAATCACTTGGATCAATGCCTTCAAATGATCGAAAACGGAATGGTTTAAGTGCAGTACATTCTATTCTAAAAAGTAATGTAGAACTAATATGGGTACTGATGATTCCATTCAGAAGTGTAGGCCTCAGGCTCTTAGGTGAAATAAGTAATTCTTTGTGCCGGAAATTTTCTCAAATACGGCAGTGGTAACAAAGATGTTTCATGAATATTTTATATAGATGAAATTCTGATTGGCTGTTGAATTCAGCCTCACTCGCAATTCGGAACGCTGACGTATTTAAATCTTATATATAAAATCGACGATACTTTAAATTTCCAGAAAAGACCTCCTGATATGGGGAATTCTCAAGATAAAGAGTAGTAGGTTTCTTCAAGTGTCCGAATGCGAGGAAAGGGATTCCGGTGGATTAGCGGGAAGCGAAGGCTGTAAGGATGCCACTGTTAAATTACTACAACATTTGGTGGCAAAGGGTAATAAGGTGTCCCTGTCTAAATTTCAATACTGTCGACAGGAGGTGACCAACTTAGGTCATCTGCTGTCGAAGGAGGGTAGGCGTTTGACTCCTGAGCAGATTACTACCATCTCTAACATGTCTGTCCCTTGCACCCAACATGAAGTCTGTTCTTTTCTTGGCATCACCTCTTACTGTCGCCAATGGATACCTAATTTTTCTCTTCTTGCTAAACCTTTGTTGCATTTAACCACTAAAGATGTGCATGAACCCCTCCCTTGGACGAATGAATGTCAGCATTCCTTTGACTCTTTAAAATCTGCTCTTTGTTATGCACCCCTCTTGGGTACTCCTGATTACCGTAAACCCTTTGTACTATACGTGCATGAGGTCGACGGTTGCTCGCTTTCAGTGTTAACGCAAGAATTTAGTGGTAAGCAAAGACCTTGCGCTTATTTGTCGGCCACATTGGATAATGTCGCCAGAGCACTTCCTAGCTGTCTGAGGGTTTTATATCTGATAATGAATTTCTGTTCCTGAACAACAAACATCCTCGCCTGGCAACACTTTACACCCTGCCAAAAATTCATAAAAATATGACAAACCCTCCATGTCGCCCGATCGTATCTGGCTGTGGTTCCATATTAGAACCACTTGGAAAATACATAGACTTTTTCTTAAAACCAATGGCGGAATCCACTCCAACGTATCTGCGAGATACGATGCACACCATCAACATCATTGAAAGTATACCGTACAATCCATTGACTCACAGACTAGCCACCTGTGATGTGTTCTCCTTGTATACTTGTATTCCGCAACAAGAGGCTCTCTCAGTGATTACCAGATGTCTTCAAAAACGTCCTGCACCCGTACAAGTCCCCTCGGAGTTCATCATAGCTTTGCTCAAAATTGCGATGACTCGAAACTTTTTCCTATTTGATAATAAATTCTACCTTCAAACTTCCGGGGTAGCCATGGGAGCACCCTTCGCTCCGGATGTGGCCATACTTTATATGGCAGCCTTTGAAGAAGACACCGTCCTCAATCAATTGAACCCATTCAGAGACCAATTAGGCCTCTGGATGAGGTACATTGATGACGTTTTATTGATTTGGCATGGCAACCAGGAAGAATTAAATCAATTCTTTATCTGGCTTAATCAACAATCCCAATCCGTCAAGTTCACTATTCAATCTGACAATGATACCATCGACTTTTTGGATGTTACTATCTATCATCAATCCGGCTCACTTTGCACCAAACTATATCGCAAACCAGCCGAAAGAAGCTCCTTATTGGCCTACAATAGCCATCACCCCCGAGCTCTCTGGGACAATCTGCCCTTTGGGCAGTTTCTGAGAATACGAAGGAACTGTTCTAGTAAAATCCATTATTTCTCAGAATCAGAAGATCTTTCGAATCGTCTGCTAAGCCGGGGATACCCGAGACGCCTAATAAAAAAAGCACGCAAACGTGCTTGGTTTTATCTCCGCGAAGAATTACTATCACCGCAAGAAAGAACAAACCAGCAGCGTAATCGTATTGTCTGTGTTACCACCTTCAACACCAAAAGCAATACAATTAAACGGATCATTAATCAACACTGGCACTTGGTCTCTGAGGATATCCAGCAACCAAAAACACCACTCCACACGTTCAAGAAGGCTAAGAGCATTAAAGACTATGTGGTCTGTTCCTTCCTTTCTACAGAAACTCAACCCACGATTACCTCAATGTGGAATCTACCACCAGTCATAGGTCATTTTAAATGTGGTCATTGCAAAGCTTGCGACTCAGCTATACAGACTAAGGGACTTGTACACCTTCATTTGACAGTGAAACTTAGATCTTTCAGTAACTGCAATTCAAATAATATCATTTATGCCATTATTTGTCCTTGTCAGAAAATCTATATCGGCCAAACTCAACAGAGAGTAAAAGCACGGATTTTACAACACATGAGCCGGATCCGCTGTGAGGTCCCAGGCGCACCCTTGGTGGACCATTTCAAATCAAACTCCCATCCTCCGGAAAGCCTAAGATGGCTTGTCATTGAAAAGGCAACATTGGGTCCACAAGGTGGGAACATCTCAGACATTCTCAACACCCGTGAACTAAAATGGATTTACTTCTTCAACTCTATTGAAACCGGTCTCAACGAACAGGATAGTTCATTTTCTCAACTAGCTGTACTTCCATAATGGGGTGTACCTTGTTCCATCTCTACACCACTTATCTTGGCAATACGCATATGTCCATATACGATGACATACACGTATATTTTTCATTAATTAAAACTCAAGAAACCTTTGTCTCCTCCGCCCCTACCACCCCCCAACTCCAGTATCTCACGGGGAGGGTTAGATTCTGATACACCCATAGACACACCCATATTTGAGAATTATGATATATTTGCAGTAAGGAGATATTTTGTGGACATATTCCTTGTGTGAATTGATCCAGCTTCAGGCTTTACCCTTCTGTTTAGAGAGGTACGCCTGACTTTGCCTTGATTAACTATCCGGATACCACACTAGATGAAATGTAATGTATATTCCTCTGGATGAATGTTTTCATTGTGATTAGTTCCGATCTGTTAGATCCCTGGCTTTTACCCTCGTGCTCGAGAGGTACGCCTTTGAGATCTTAATTATTATTTTTCTTGGTTACTATTTATTTACTTCTTTGTAATTTCCTAAAGCTCTACTAAGATTATCTCTCAGTATGGACATGACGATCTACTCTGATAGATTTAAAAAAAAAAAACTTTTTCCAGACCTGTAATTTACAACCAACATCACGTTAGCCAGACTACAGTCTGTCTTCGCGCTTCACTGTTCAGTCACGTACCACGTGACCGGTTACCCTGGTTACTTCACTAACCAGGAAGCGAAGCGGACATCGTTTGCCCACGTACGGAGTTCCTCGTTCTCAATTAATATAGTAAGTACTATCTCCCCCTTGTCTCACAAAACGCCAGATTTTGTGACTATTTAGGCACTTATTTTGGCCTCTTCATTTTTACCCAGCAGACGGACTGCGGATTTATTCCCTGAGCTGCAGACAATTCGCTTAGCACCGCGTGAATGCTTCAGGCAACGACGGGTAAGCGCCAGTGTGTCTATTTCAGCCTCAGACACAGCGTACGGAGATTTTTCTTCAATATCCCTCTTGTACTAAATGTAATTATGAATTTGTGGGTGCTGTCCCCTTACTCACGCCTCTTCACATAAATATTGACTATTTGGAGGACTCGTAAGCCTTGTGGTAGGTCTCGCCTTCCTCATTAATCGTATGGTGATTCGCAACACGCAATAGTGCAACGTAATTAACGCCTACCTTTTTGTATTATAGTTACTTTGAGATGTTTCCACTTACCCTGAAGGAATAGTATAAGTGACATTGATCCCTCTGTCTCCACATTGACGCTGCCTGATTTGCATCCATTGTTTACATTGTTTACATGGAGGACCTCAACCTTCATGGTATGTCCCGCCCTTAATTTATCCACATTTTGGTATGTTAAGGTGCTACGGGTATGACCTCAGCCTGTTATAGTCTTAATTTCTCTGGCACCATTATCACAGCTCAGTCGCGTGACCTCAGCTTTTTCCTTTAGACTAAGCCTATGCTAGATTGTCGCTCTCTGTGAGATTGATATTAATACACATTATCAATCCCTAGGTGCGGCCCCCTCCACACATGAGGCCTCTACTTAATAGTGACCATCTGGACAACCTCCAACCTTGTGGTATGTCCCGCTCTCTTTTTAAACCGTGTGTTATATCATCATGTATCAACATAGCTGGTAACAGCTCTATTTAATATTTCAGGCTCTTCAATCAAATTTGTTGCCTGATTTGTAGGCAACGGTTGTACTAATTCAGGTAATTTAATTTCCTCCTTCATTTATATTCTGCTTTGACTGTGGGTGGTTTAACCTACCTACGTGCCCATTTTCCTACCAGGTTGCTTGGGGTTGTCCTCAAATTAAATGGATACCGCTTTGCTTAAATTAAATAGATACCGGGTACCAATGTTCTCCATGTTAATGAACATGTTTGGATCAATTCTATATGTACAGTGCATTAGGGTACTGTTCTACAACTACCATCTAGTAAAAACTAGTAACTAGCATATTGTCATACTACCATCGTGATAAACTTGAGAGGTTGGACTAGTACCCCTCTAATTTATATCTATTTTTATTAGGTCCACCTGCCCCTTATCCCTGGTCCTGATGAAGACCCCGCAGCAAGGATCATATTACCTGCATTGTTAAGAGGGTCGAAACGTCGACTGTTGTTCTTTGTTTGGCAACCTCACGCCAATATTATGTAGATATTGTACATTGTGACGTATGCCTCTTTCAAACTTTGGTCGCCATTTTTTATGGCAACGCTGCTATCTAAATTATAGCTATAAGGTTTTTTCAAATGTCTGATTTTATTGTCACTTAAACCCTACCACTCCCTTATCCTTATCACTATCACTTCCCTTCTCCCTCCCGGGGCACTGTATGACCACTAATGTAGTTGATTGTTCGTAATATGTATTCATTACATTTGATCCCTAAGTGAATATAAACTCTGTGGATATACAATCGCTTTTTGATTTATTCATTAAAATTGTTCAAATTATTGTGTTTTCACACTGGGACCCTTTCCTCCTAGTAACTATTGAACCCAGGTCCCAGTGACTATAGTTGGGTAACCCACTTATCTATAATCTGTCTGAGGGCCGCAGCAGCTGTCGCGGTGGCCATCCAGCAGTCGGAAGGACTCGTTTTAAAATCTAGCCTAACAATGATGGTGCCGCATGCTTTGGACGCATTGCTCAATAAAACTAAGACACAGCTCCTTACGAACGCTCGCCTCACTGGATATGAATTGACACTATTTGCTCCACATATTACAATTATGCGATGTGCCACGTTAAACCCAGCTACATTGCTACCACTCCCTACGAGTGAAACTACCAATGAAATACACAATTGCATATTTCGAACTGAAGAAGAAACGAAGGGTAGGATTGACCTCACTGACATTCCTCTACCTTACCCTCAAGGGGCGTTATATGTGGATGGGTCCTGTTTCAAGTTAGCAGATGGAACAACAACAGCTGCATATGCAATCACCACTTTGAAAACGGTAGTTGAAACATCTCGAGTTCCCCATCGATCAGCCCAAGCTGCTGAATTGGTGGCATTATTACGAGCCTGTGAACTAAGTGAGGGACTCGAGGTTAACATCTACACAGACAGCCAATATGCCTTTGGTGTAGCTCATAGCTTTGGGCGGCTGTGGAGGGAGCGGGGTTTCCTCACCTCCCATGGTCAGAAAATACAGAATGGTCCCCTGGTGTTACGATTATTGGACGCCCTAACTTTACCCAAGAAGCTAGCCATAATAAAATGCAGTGCCCATAAGGCAGTGGTGGATGAAGTGGGCGAGGGGAGTGCTTTTGCAGATCAGGTTGCCAAACAAACGGCCCAATCTACAATATCAACCATGTTTGTAATGTCCTCTGCAAGGTGGGTGGAGGAATCTGATTTGTTTAATAATACCATAGAAAGCGTGAGAGAACTGCAGAAGGAAGCCACCCGAGCTGAATTAGAAAGGTTTTTAAATGCTAATTCCTAACTATAATGTCTGTAAAACCTGTTTTTTTCAGTGAATTTCACAAGTTTTTTAAATACTAATTTCATATTTTAATGTTTATAAAACCTATATTTTTTCTTTTTTTCTTGTAATATTTTGGAACTGTATTATACTTCTTTTATTTTACATGAAAAATATGTAATGTTTTATATCTTCCCCACAAAATATGTATATCTTATTTTTTTGTTTTGAAAAACTGCACTCTTATACCGGTAGTGTACCAAGCTCCATCATCATGCGAATCCTATCCGCCATATTGCTAAACTCATAAATGATTCGCATTTTGTATCCAACGGGTTTGTGGCACTGCATCCCACGTAACATCATATACGTATGAGGTCGTGCCAGCTGCTACTTTGGTTTCCTGACGGGTATGTACGCAGTACCAAGCCGCGTGTTACGTCATATACATATGGGATCACGCCCGCTGCGCATTGAGTATGCGACGACTGCACTCGGCAAGGCTCTGTGTTATGTCATAGACGTCTGGTGCTACGCCGGGTACGCCATTCCCTGATTTTATTTTTTTTCTGTCTCAAAACTAAATCTAAATATCTTTAAACTATATATGAGAGCGAGAGATAATCTAAATTTTTTAAACATTTATATATTTCTAACTGTAATAAACTTATATTATGATAAATGTATTTTCTCAAAATCGCGTCAGGTGCGGCCTCCTCGCTCCCCTCGATACGCGATTGCCACGTGACCTTGATTAGTTCATAACATTTCCCATTGTAACAGTTGGAGGACCCCACCCATTTTAGTCATTCCCTCTACAGCATTTGAGACACACCCCTTCTGCTTAGAGAGCTTTTTTGAAAAGTTTTTTGCTGTGTAAACATATCTTATACTACACACAACATGCAACGATCATCTTGATCAATATTCATGGTCTGTACATTAGCATTCCACGTGTGATGGCCATGCATCCAAAACGTTACATCAAAAAACAAATGTGTGTTACACGATGCCCTGGTGGGTGTATGTGTACATTATTAGGCTGCCTTTCGGCCTGGGTATTGGTGGCTCGAAAAGGTATCATAAGCCACGGGCAGAGTGCACATCCTAGATCACATGTGACAAACAGTAAAGAGTGAAGTGTAGATTTGTGTTGCTGTATGCTCTGTTGTCATGCTTTACCAGTATAGTAGTGTGTCATTTGTGAAACATTCAGATTCACGTTTGACATGCATTGCTTGACTGCAATGAGCGTTATCACTATGTATGACGTAGCCTCACTGCTGATTCTCCCTCCATCCCAGCACATTCAAATGTGTGCTCTTCGCGATAACAACACTTTCAATAATGCTGCACACCGTTTACATGTGTGTCTGCGCATATCCACAAGCTTGACAACGACATGTGGTGTTGTCCATTCAATGTTTTCGAACATCATCTCATTAGCGATAGTTGCAGCCCCCCTGGTACATGCTACATTAATGTAAATTGTGCATTATGCGACGTCAAAACTGCAACAGAAACACACATTACTACACTTCCTGGCCAGGCAGGAACTGAACAATGCCCAGGTCCCCGGAACAATTATTCACACCCCTACGCTGGCCTAGCCCACTTTGGGTACGTATAAATAGTATAATGATTACGCCAAATGTCCAAGTTCTTCCACACTGCCTAAGGTGATATGACCGCATCCACCTCGCACATCACAATGCGCAATAAAAAAAGGGATCCATAAGGCGTACGCCATCCTGGCAATCAACACTGGACATCAATTGTGAACCCTACTGGACGTAGTGTTTCAAAAGGGATCCATGAGGTGTACACCATCCTGCAATCAAAACTGCATCTGAATTGTGAACACTGCTGCCTGTCGTGTTTGGACACACAACAATGACAGCAGGTGAGCAGTGGGGCCTGGGTGCACAGGGGCTGCAATAGAGTGCGATGCTGTGGGAGGGGTGGGGTGCATCAGCCGTGGTGCGCAGATGCGAACAAGCGATATTGACCTCTGTAATGATGTGATCCCAGACCTCATTCAGTAACATGTTTGTCTCATTTTAAGGACCTGCTGCACTGCACTGTAGGCCTGAGCCAGCGGACAGCGCTGCCGTACAGACACATGTTGAGGGAGGGGTGGAGTGCATCAGCCTGGGTGCGCAGGTGCGAATAAGCAATATTGCTGTGCGAAATGATGTGATCTCTGACCTCATTCAGTCACATATTTGTCTCATTTTAAGGACCTGCTGGTCCGTACAGTAGGCCTGAGACAGTGGGCAGTGCTGCCCTACAGTCACGTGGCGTTGCCTTTTAGAGCACTGTATTAAGCTGATGCATACAGGCTTGCACCACTGCATTACAAGCGCACATTATGCTTCTAGCATGAACTCTGTTCCTTTGTATGTAAACGTTAGTATAACATATTAATATTTAACCTTGTGTATTCTCGTGCACTCCCACTCCTCTTTGAAGAACGTTTACTACTAACAGTTCGTAGATCGTACCAGAAGAAGGAAGTATGCACTCAACTGGTGTTCTCTATTAAGCTTCAAATAAACTTCCATTTACCTTCAGGCATTTCGACAATTAAATTTTTTATCCCTTTTCAGACACTGAATTTGTTGCGCCGAAATGGGCGGATCGGGTGCTCACCCCGTGATGATGCCCTGTTCTGATGCCTTCCATCGTGGTATCAAGACACCGTCCCCGACCTGAGACCTGCTGTCCCACCCTACACACCAATGGTGGCAGGTGAGCAGTGAAGCCTCGGTGCGCAGGAACTACAATTGAGCACAGTCCGGTGGAAGGGGCTGAGGTGCAGCAGACTGCGTGCACAGGTGCAGGCAAGCGATGTTCCCGTAGCTAATAATGTAATCTCTGGCCTCATTTATACCTGTTTCATTTGAAGGACTTGCTGGACCGCACTCTTTATCGCAGACCCCAGCGTCCTAGACACACGGGTGACGGGAGGTAAACAGTGAGGGCTGGGTGCAGTAGACTGACGCTCTGTCTCCTCCTCCGCTGTTCTTTTGACTCTCCCTCCCCATCTCCCTTTCACCCACTCCCTCTCTGACCCATTCTCACTATCTACCTTTCATTCTGACTACCTTTCTTTTGCTCTTGGACATAGCACACATACTTATCTTTCATTTTTGTCTTGCAGGTTTTGTACGCTGCTTCCGGAGGAGTCCCAGCCACTTATTTCATGTTATACTGTTGTTTCTTCGAATAAAGTTGCATTTCCATTTATTTGTGTAGTTCTAATAAAGGTTTTTTTACCAACAAATAAGTGAGTGTATACGTCTTCTTTTTCTGACAACACTTGTCTGTAGTTTATTGTGAAAATCGTCTGTTTATAGGAAGCTATGAGGGAAAACATTTGTAATTTTGTGGTGCACCTACCAAATATAAACCAACAGACTATTACCTAAATGAAGTCTTTCGAATTCTACAACTGCAAGGGTTCTATGCATGATTCACTTTATTACAACACCATGAGTACAGCCCGTGTGATTACAAACCAATAAGGAACTGCCTAGGACCACCAAGGCTTCAAGGACTGACGAGGCCCACCCAGAATATTTAAGTAAATTCCCAAAGGGTGGCAATCCCCGGACTTCAGTTGGCCTCGAAGCCCCCCGAACAATTAGTAAACAATACCCTGGGAGGTGGCGATTTTGTAGGCTGAGAAACGTCTCTGTGCCCTAATTTACATGTGAGACTAAGGGCTCCAGTCCTGCACAGACCCCGCAATATAATAATATGATTGGCCCCAGAACATTACCCACCAGGGGGCTCATTTAAATGAACGGGTGAGACCCCGCTTTATTTTTTTCTCTCCATTTTTACCATCCGGATCCGCTTTATTGAAGTGATACAAATTTTTCCTCCTCTAGCTTCAACAAGCCTATTAGATTTAAGGGGTCTCTAGTTGGCACAGGTAAGTACTTGTGACAAATAGGGACCCTTGCCTCTTGTCAGGGTAAGAGGGTACAATCCTAAAATAGCCCCTGCTCACCCCCTTGGCAGCTTGGTACGAGCAGACAGGCTTATCTCAGAGGCAGTGTGTAAAGCATTTGTGACCAGATACAGTAATCCATTGACAACACTACAGATGGACACCACACAGTTGTATATTAAAAATAAGTATTCTTTATATAGACTTATCACAAGACCACAAACAACAAAAAGCCTCAATACTATACTTAAAAATGGTAGTTTAAGCTTAGTTTATTTCAGTTCTTGAGATGCGACACTTTGCGTCAATGTAACTTACGATGTGTTGCGCTTCCACAACAAGCAATGTTGCAGCGATGGAAATGCAACGTTCCGGTGCAAAAGAAATAAAACCGATGCTCTCTCCTTGATGCAACACGCTTCCCGGTGATGCGGCGGCATCTGCTGCGACGTCGATCCTCTTTTCCGGTGATGTGAGATACTTTACAAGATGCGAGCCGCGACTCAATCAATCAATCAATCAAAGACATTTATAGAGCGCACTACTTACCCGGAGGGTCTCAAGGCGCTTGGGGGGGGGGGGTGCTGCTACTGCTCGAACAGCCAGGTCTTGAGCTTCTTCCTGAAGGAGAGGTGGTCCTGGGTCAGGCGCAGGTCGGTCGGGAGGGAGTTCCAGGTCCTGGCGGCCAGGTAGGAGAAGGACCTTCCTCCTGTTGTCGTTCTTCGGATGCGGGGGATGGCGGCGAGGGCGTGACTGGCTGATCGGAGATGGCGTTTGGGAGCGTAGAAGTTGATGCGGTTGTTGAGGTATCTCAGGCCTTGATCGTGTAGGGCTTTGTGTGCGTGGGTGAGGAGACGGAAGGTGATTCTTTTGTTGACGGGGAGCCAGTGCAGGTCTCTCAGATGTCCGGAGATGTGGCTGTGTCGTGGGATGTCGAGGATGAGTCTGGCTGAGGCGTTCTGGATCCGCTGGAGTCTCTTCTGGAGCTGGGCGGTGGTTCCGGCGTAGAGGGCGTTGCCGTAGTCCAGTCGGCTGGTGACGAGGGCCTGGGTGACTGTCTTCCTGGTCTCGGTGGGGATCCACTGGAAGATCTTCCGTAGCATGCGCAGGATGTTGAAGCATGACGAGGAGACGGCGTTGACTGGCCCTGTGACAAGCTTCCCAGTGATGTGGCGGCATCTGCGGCGACGTCGATCCTCTCTCCTGGTGGTGCCAGTTGCTTCCTCAACGATGCGAGCCGCGGAAGGCCTTGCAACACTCTTCCCGGTGATGCGGCGGCATCTGCTGCGACGGCGATCTTCTTCTCCGGCGATGAGCCGTGACAGGCCTTGCTACACGCTTCTTAGAGATGCGGCGGCATCTGATGCAACGTCAATCCTTCCCTGTGATGCGTCGGCATCTGCTACGACGTCCATTCTCTTCTCCGGTGATGCGGGCGCTTCGTGTTGTGAAGCGGCAGCGGCAGTTCTGCGACACGCTTCTCGATCTTGAGTCGTGCTTCCAGCTCCTTGCGACATGCAAATCCCCCACAAAGACCAGCCCAGCTGCAGGCACTTCAGGAAGACTCTTGGGGAGCTGGTGGGTGAAGTCTGTTGTCCCTGAGACTTCAGCAGAAGCCAAGCTCTGTTCCAAGCACTTGGAGATCCTTCACAAGTTGAAAGTAAAGCACACAAAGGGGCACATGCATCAACCTATTTAGGAAGTGCAAACGGTGCGAATCGGTAAATTCGGCCGTTTGCGATTCCTAAATAGGTTTTTGGGATGCATCAAACATTTTTTGGAAAATCGCTATTTTTAGCGAATTCCAAAAATGCTATTGCTTTTAAGGAATCGCAAATTTGCGATTCCTTAAAAGCAATGCATGATTGCTTTTAAAATTGCGAATTCGCAATTAGGGGGTGCAAATTACCACAAGAATGAACCTCGTGGTAATTTGCGAAAAACTATTAAAATGCTCAAATTAGCATTTTAAGCACTGTCATGTTACAGACACACATGTCCTTAGGACATGTGTGTGTGAAACATGCACTTTAAAATACATTTCAGGGGTGCAGCCCTGCACCCATGGAATGCATTAACATTTTGCGAATCGCTAATTGAAATTCGCAAAATGTCAATGCCTTCCCATTGATTCCTATGGGCCTTTTGGTCCATAAGAATCAATGGGAATTGCGAAATCGCAAATTAGAATTCGCATAATATTTGCGATTCGGTAAAAATTGCGATTTTTACCAAATCGCAAAAATTATGCGATTAAATTGATGCATCCCGTTTTGCGATTCCTTATTTGCGATTCCCTATTTTTCGCAAATAAGGAATCGCAAAACCTTACATTGATGCATGTGGCCCAAAGTTCTTTCTCCTTTCTTTGGCGGTCAGGCAACCACTGCAGGCCAATCCCCCAAGCAGCACTTCAGCTTAGGGATAGTCTCTCCTCAGTTCCTTCAGGTTCCTCTCCTCAGCAAAGGTTTCTTCTTTAAGTCCAAAGGTAATCTAATTTCATGGGATCAGGGTCCCAATATTTATGCCCCAAAATCCTATGTTCTCTGAGGGGAGAGAGGCCTTTGCCCATTCCAAACGAGTTCTGCAGCACTCTGTTTACCAGACCTCTCCTTACCTTTCACAGTGCAGGGCAGAAACATCAGACCCCCCACAGCAGGTGGAGCCAGCATTGTGGAAGGCAAGTATAGCCCTGGAGCACTTTGTTGACAGAATTCCTTCTCTTCTTTCAGAGTGCAGGGCAGAGACATCAGCCGCCCCCCAGGAGGTGGAGCCAGTATTGTGGAAGGCAGGCACAGCCCTATTCAAGGTTCAGGTGCAACTCCTCCCTCCCATCTAGATGTAGATCTCTCTATTCACCACTGGGCTGACTCATCCTGTCTCTTGGAATCCCTCAGCCCTGTCACTCACAAACTCCAGACAAAGGAATACACAACCTAGCAGAGGCAGGCTGGAAAGGTTATGCAAGAAAATACTTATTTTATAAAAGTGGTATTTTCAAACTCAGAATTTTAAAACCAACCACTAAAAGATGCATTTTATCATTCTGAGTCTAGGCATACTAAACTCGAATTTCCACCATGTTCTCTGAGTCAGTTAGGATTATAAGAATGTAATAATCTAACTGCCCATTCTGGCCTATGGAGAACAGGTAGCCTTGCAATAGTGAAAAAATGGCTCTAATTCACTAATAGGGCATGCCACACACATCAGGGCATGTCCTACCGTATACTTACAATGCACCCTGCCCTTGAGCCTACCATAGGGGTGTCTGATATGAAAAAAAGGGAAGGTTTAGTGACTGGCAAGTGGGTGCACTTGCCCAGTCAGAATGACAGTACCAGACTGCACTCAGGCTCTGCAATGGCAGACCTTAGACACATTTACAAGGCTGCTTCTGTGGGTGGCACAACCAGTGCTGCAAGCCCACCAGCAGCATTTGGATTTACAAGCCCCGGGCATACTCAGTGCACTGTACTAGAGTCTGACAAGTAAACCAAATAGCCAAACATGGTACCACTGATTAGTATATATGTTTAGAGTAGGGAGCACTTGCACTGTGGCACTGGTCAGCAGTGGCACAGTGCCCAAAGCATCTAACACCTGCAAAAACACACAAGGCAACAGAAAAAATGGAAGGGAAACCCACACCAATGGTGCCAGGTCTAACACGTGTCCCCTCCAGCTGAAACGTGGGGATAACTACCCTACCTCCTGGGAGTTCTCATCACTAAGGCAGAAAAATCTTGACAGAGCATCAGAGTTGGCGTGTGCTGTACCAGGGCGGCGTTACACCGTAAAATCCATACCCTGTAGGGAAATGGACCACCTCAACAACTTTGGATTCTCACCCCTCATCTGCACTAACCATCTGAGGGGTCTGTGGTCTGTCTGAACCCGGACGTGAGCCCCAAAACTGGTAGGGTCTCAGCTTCTTCAGTGCCCAGACCACAGCAAATGCCTCATGCTCAATAGCACTCCATCTCTGTTCCTGTGGAACTAACCTCCTACTGATGAATGCTATAGGTGGATCTAGGCCCTCCTCATTTATCTGTGACAAAACAGCCCTCACACCATGCTCTGAAGCGTCTGTTTGAACGATGAACTCTCTTGAGAAGTTGGGTGCCAGGAGCACGGGCGCCGTGCACATGGCAGCTTTCAGGGCTTCAAGAGCTTTCTGGCAGGTGTCAGTCCAAATCACTTTCTTGGGCTGCTTCCTGCAAATCAGCTCTGACAAGGGTGCAACACTGTTTCCATACCCCTTGACAAACCTTCTGTAATACCCTGTGAGTCCTAAAAAGGCTCTCACCTCTGTCTGGGTTTTTGGGGGCTCCCACGTCAGGGCGGTTTTAATCTTGGGTTGTAGGGGCGCCACCTGGCAGCTCCCAACTTGGTGTCCCAAGTACAACCTGGAACCCTGCCCGATCTGGCACTTGCCTTGATCGTGAAGCCTGCCTTCCGCAGCACCAACAACACTTCTCAGAGGTGGCGCAGATGTTCCTCCCAACTGGCACTGAACACTGCGATGTCATCCAGGTAGGCGGCACTGAACTCATCCAGTCCAACCAACACCTGGTCGACCAACCTCTGAAAGGTGGCAGGGGCATTCTTGATCCCAAAGGGCATAGCCTGGAACTGGAAATGCGCTTCTGGTGTGGAGAATGCTGACCTCTCCTTTGCCCCATCAGTCAAGATGAGATGCCAGTATGCAGTCGTCAAGTCAAACGTGCTGAGGTACCGTGCAGCCCCTAGGCGATCGATGAGCTCATCAGCTCTGTGGATGGGGTGCGCTTCAGTCTTCGTGACTGAATTGAGCCCTCTGTAGTCCACACAGAACCGGAGTTCGGGTGTGGCACCCGGCGCTGCAGCCTTCGGGACCAAGACCAATGGGCTGGCCCAAGGACTGCTAGAGGACTCAATCACCCCTAGTGCAAGCATCTTTGAGACCTCCTCTTTGATGTAAGCCCTCACCCTGTCAGTTTCCCTGTAAGACTTGTGCTTCACAGGTAAGCTGTCTCCTGTGTCCACATCATGGACACACCAATCTGTGACACCAGGAACCAGGGAGAACAGATCTGAAAACTGTTCCAGCAACTGGCGGAAGTCATTCTGTTGCTCATGGGTCAGGGTGGGAGAGAGGTTAACACCTCTGACCCATCTTGCTCTGTTGCAGACAGGAGGTCAGGAAGAGCCTCAGTCTCCTCCTCCATTCCAGCATCTGTTGCTAAGAGCATGCCCACTTCAGACCTCTCTAAGTGGGGCTTAAGGCGGTTGACATGTAGGACCCTCAAGGGGTTCCTAGGAGACCGCAAGTCCACCAAGTAGGTAACTTGACTCTTGCGCTCCACAACCTCAAACGGTCCGGTCCACTTATTTTGGAGCACCCAGGGCTCAACTGGGGCCATGACGCACACTTTCTGACCAGGTTGAAGCTCTACCAGAGTGGCATTCTGGTCATACCATTGCTTCATCTCCTCCTGGCTGGCTTCCAGATTCGCCTCAGCGAGTTGGCTGAAACACCTAGTCTGGTTCCTGAAGGCCAGCATGTAGCTATATACATCCTGGGGAGGTTTCCTGGGAGATTGCTCCCAGCCTTCTTTGACCAGACTCAGAGGTCCTCTGACCTGGTGTCCATAGAGAAGCTCAAAGGGACTGAACCCTAGAGATTTCTGTGGCACCTCCCGGTATTCAAAGAGTAGGCATGGTAAGAGGGCGTCCCACTTACGCCTCATGGGTTTCTCAAGACCCATTATCATGCCCTTCAGGGTTCGGTTAAACCTTTCGACCAACCCATTTCCTTGGGGGTGGTAAGGAGTGGTGAACTTGTAAGTTACACCGCACTCCTGCCACAGGGACTTCATATACTTAGAAATTAAGTTGGTCGCCTGGTCAGACACCACCTTGTGAGGGAATCCTACTCATGAGAAAATTCCCATCAGTGCTCGTCCCACCACGGGGCCACCACTGTCCTCAGAGGTATGGCTTCTGGGTACAGGGTGGCATGGTCCACCAAAACCAGGATGAACCTGTTGCCCATGGCTGTCTTGGGATCCAATGGCTCTACTGTGTCAATCCCCACCCACTCAAAGGGGGTACTGACCACAGGGAATGGCTGGAGAGGAGCCTTGTGCTTCCTCCCACTCTTTCCACTTGCCTGGCAAGTCTGACAAGTCCTGCAATGAGTGTCTGAACTCTTGCACATTTAGGGCCAATGAAAGTGGGTAACAAGCCTTTTAAAGGTCTTGTTCTGCTCCAAATGTCCTGCCAACAGCACATCATGAGCCAGCCCCAGTAGGAAGGCTCTGAAGCTCTGGGGTACCACCAGCACACGGGCTGACCCAGGCTCAGCAAACTTAGGCTCACTATACAGAAGACCATTCTCCCAGTAAATCCAATGTGATCCTGACTGGCTTGCTGCCTGTTGCCGCAAGCCCTCAAGAGAAGGGCATTCTCTCTGCTCCCTGCAGAATTCTTCCCTGGAGAGCCTCCTTCTTGCTGCCAATGGGTCAGCTCAGGCAGGTCCCCCAGTTCAGCTACTTGTTCCCCGGTAGGCTCCAGGGCATCCCCCTCAGGGTCTACCTCTTCCTGGGCTGTGGGAACTTCGGGCCAGTTTCCCACACCCCCTGCCACTTCTCTTTAAGGCAGGTTACTGGGCCTCCCTCTCAGGCTCCAGGTCCTCTTGAGCACCCCTACTGGCTGCCATTGACCGGGTGGTCACGCACGCCCAGTCAGGCAGACCCATCATCTTCAAGTGAGTACTCTGCTCCACCTTTTCCCAAGGTGAGCTCACTAAATCGTTCCCCAACAAACAGTCAACAGGCATGGCGGACCTCACAGCTACCTGAAGATTACCAGAGACCCCCCCACTCAAAGGGAATCTGAGCCATTGGACAACGGCTCTCTGTGTTGTTGGCGGCAATGACTCAGAAAAATGCATGAGGGGCAATCTGCTCTTGAGACACCAGATGACACATGACAGCTGTCACACTGGCTCCTGTATCTCTAAGAGCCTCCACCTTTTGGCCATTGATGGTCACCCACTGCCCATATTTCTTAGTGTTTCTGGGCAGCTGAGTTTCTGGTACTACCTCACAGTCTCCTAAAGAGACATGGGTCATCTGTGTGGGACCCCACCCACCTTGGACAGCCATCTCCTCCCCCAAGGTTAAACTAGCCATCTACCGGGGCGGAGCAGCAGTGGGTGCTGCTTTTCCAAATACGCGGCACCTGGGATCACTCGCCATGTGACCCAGGTCCCCACATTTGTCACATTTCAGGGGACCCTGATGAACAGGACTACCTGTCGGGACCACTTGCTTTCTCTCAGGGGGAGGCTGGAAACCTTTCCCTTGGTTCCCTTGGGGACTACTTCGGGGACCTTTATAGAACTCCTTTTGTTTACCCTTGTCCCCCCCACTCTTCTGCTGGGAACCCTGCCACCTTTGGCTGAGTCTCCCATGTGACACTTTTGGAACCGGGTGCTCACCCAGCGGTCCGCCTCCTCAGCAAGCTTCCTAGGGTTAGTCAGCTTGCTATCAATCAGGTGCTGGGGCAGCTCAGGAAAACAATTATTAGACAAGTGCTCCTATGCAATCAAATCAAAGAGACCTTGAAAATCATTAACGTTGCTGCCCTTTACGCAAACATCCAATGGTCTGCAAAAGAAAGTGACTTATTCCACCCAGGTGCTGTTCTCTATCTTCTTACAAGACCTGAACCTCTGCCTATAGAGTTCAGAGGTCAAACCATACCTAGACATTAATGCATCCTTCATGTGGCTATATGAATTGTGGACCTCAGAAGGCAAGTCTAACAATGTATTCCTCCCCTCACTAAGGAACCTTCCCCACAACCCTGTTCCTCAATCTCTCTCAGGGGCCCGGTGGGAAGACATGGGTACCTCATAGGCTCTGAACCACTGCCCAATATCCTCATTTTTATAAAATTATTTTACCACATCTTGGGGAATATATACTCTAGCTTCCACAGGCACTGATGGTGTGCTGCCACCAGAGGGAGTAATCACTAAGCTCTTGGCCTTCAATTCCAACTCCCTGAAAACCTTTTCATGTTCAAACTGCATTTTCTTTTCCGCTATGGCTAACTTTCTAGTTTGCATTTCAGATTCCAACTGCCCATTCAACTTGAGCTTGGTCAGCTCCATTTCATGCATCCTGCTCTCTTTCCTGTCTTCCAGCTCTTCTTGAGACAGTCCTCTGGCAGAAATACTGCTACCGGCTAGGGAGTCTACTTTCTTCCCCCCTGGACCCAATAGCCCTTGCAGCTGCTCCTCTGCTTTCTCAGCCTCTTCCTCAGGGGCACAACTTGCCTCAAACCAGGCCCTCAGCGCCTTTTGGTACTCATCCTTCTTGGAGAGACCGGTCATTGAAACTTTGAATCTTCTGCAGAAGTGATTGAGCTGGCTAACAGTGTAGCATTCTAGCCTCTCTTCTTCCCAATTAAGGTCAACAGATGCTATGGATGCTGCTTTCTGCATGGTAGATGAATTTGGCATAAAAAATAGAAACTCCCAAAAAGAAATCTTCCAAAAGTATGTGGTTACATTTTGGTCTGCACTCACTAAGTAGTGTTCACCAATCACTGTACATGAGTCACAAATGCAAGTCCAGAATCCCACCGCTGGCCACCAATGTTAGATTAGATTTGGGGGTCTCTAGTTGGCACAGGTAAGTACTTGTGACAAATAGGGACCCATGCTTCTAGTCAGGGTAAGGGGGTACACTCCTAAAATAACCCCTGCTCATCCCCTTGGTGGCTTGGCATGAGCAGACAGGCTTATCTCAGAGGCAGTGTGTAAAGCATTTGTGACCACATACAGTAATCTAGTGACAACACTACAGATGGACACCACACAGTTGTATATTAAAAACAAGTATTCTTTATATAGACTTATCACAAGACCACAAACAACAAAAATCCACAATACTATACTTAAAAATGGTAATTTTAGCTGAGTTTAGTTCAGTTCTTAAGATGTGACACTTTGCGTCAATGTACCTTACGATGTGGTGTGCTTCCAAAACAAGCAATGTTGCAGTGATGGAAATGCGGCAAAGTTCTGGTGCAAAAGAATTAAGGCTGACGCTCTCTCCTTGATGCGACACGATTCCCAGTGATGCCGCGGCGTCTGCGGCGATGTCGAACCTCTCTACTGGTGATGCGAGTTGCTGCCACAATGATGCGAGCCGCAACAGGCCCTGCAACACTCTTCCCGGTGATGGGGCGGAGTCTGCTGCGACATCAATCCTCTTCTCCTGCGATGAGCCGCGACAGGCCCTGCGACACGCTTTTCAGAGATGCAGCAGCATCTAATGCAACGTTGATCCTTCTCTCCTGCAACACGCTTCCCGGTGATGCGTCGGTGTCTGTTGCGATGTCGATTCTCTTCTCCGGTGATGCGGAGCACTATGTGTTGTGAAGCGGCAGCAGCAGTTCTGCGCCACGCTTCTCGATCTTGAGTCACACTTCCAGCTCCTTGGGACACGCAAATACCCAACAAAGTCCAGCACAGCGGCAGGCACTTCAGGAAGAATTTTGAGGAGCTGGTGGGTGAAGTCTGTTGTCCCTGAGACTTCAGCAGGAGGCAAGCTCTGTTTCAAGCCCTTGGAGATCCTCTACAAGTTGAAAGTAAAGCACACAAAGTTCTTTCTCCTTTCTTTGCCAGTCAGGCAACCACTGCAGGCCAATCCCCCAAGCAGCACTACAGTTTAGGGATAGTCTCTCCTCAGTTCTTTCAGGTTCCTCTTCTCAGCAAAGGTTTCTTCTTGTAGTCCAATATTTATACCCCAAAATCCTTCGTTCTCTGAGGGGAGAGGGGCCTTTGCCCAGTCCAAACCAGTTTGGAAGCACTCTGTTTACTAGACTTCTCCTTTCCTTTCACAGTGCAGGGCAGAAACATCAGACGCCCCACAGGAGGTGGAGCCAGCATTGTGGAAGGCAAGTACAACCCTGAAGCACTTTGTTGACAGGATTCCTTCTCTTCTTTCAGTGTGCAGGGCGGAGACATCAGCCGCACCCCAGGGAGTGGAGCCAGCATTGTGGATGGCAGGCACAGCCCTATTCAAGGTTCAGGTACAACTCCTCCCTCCCATCTTGATGCGGATCTCTCTATTCACCACAGGGCTGACTCATTCTGTCTCTTGGAATCTCCCAGCCCTGTCACTCACAAACTCCAGACAAAGAAATACACAACCCAGCAGAGGCAGGCTGGAAAGGTTATGCAAGAAAATACCTACTTTCTAAAAGTGGTATTTTCAAACACAGAATGTTAAAACCAACTCCACTAAAAGATGCATTTTATCATTCTGAGTCTAGGCATACTAAACTCGAATTTCCACCATGTTCTCGGAGTCAGTTAGGATTATAAGAATGTAATAATCTAACTGCCCATTCTGGCCTATGGAGAACAGGTAGCCTTGCAATAGTGAAAAACGAAAATGTCTGTAATTCATTATTAGGACATGCCACACACACCAAGGCATGTCCTACCTTATTCTTACAATGCCCCCTGCCCTTGGGTCTACCATAGGGGTGTCTGATAAGAGTAAAAAGGAAGGTTTAGGGACTGGCAAATGGGTGCACTTGCCCATTAAGCATGACAGTATCAGACTGCACGCAGGCTCTGTAATGGCAGACCTTAGACACATTTACAAGGCTGCTTCTGTGGGTGGCACAGCCAGTGCTGCAAGTCCACTAGCAGCATTTGTATTTACAAGCCCGGGCACACTCAGTGCACTGTACTAGGGTCTGACAAGTAAACCAAATAGCCAAACATGGTACCACTTATATCAATTTACAGTAGGGAGCACTTGCACTGTTACACTGGTCAGCAGTGGCACAGTGCCCGAAACATCTAACACCAGCAAAAACACATGAGGCAACAGCAAAAATGGAGGGGAGACCCACGCCAATGGTGCCAGGTCTAACAGAGCCAAACAAGGATTTGCTATCACAGTATGGAAGCCATGCTCCCGCTCTGTAATAGCAAACATAAATGTCCTGTGGAAGCACACCCCGAGACATTGTATGAGCTGCGCCTGTGAAGTAGCGCTCCCTAGGGCCATAATGCATTGGGTACTGCATAACTAAAGAATTAATATAAATGCATACTAACACTACTTGCACACTTGTGGTACAGCAACTAGAGTGTACTGAAGAGGCAGAGGAAGCCCAAAATCTAAAGATATAAATCCTACCAGAGGTCAGAAGACATAGTTCAATGAGCCGACGACACTGGGATGAGTAAAAACAGCTTCACGAAGAAAACGGGTCTTCAGAGCAACGCAAGCTCGAAATATTTGTGAGTGCTGCTTTCTTTTTACCTTCTCCCGCTCCTCGCCAAATTTATGTACTGAAGAGGCAGACAGCAGTGGATCCGATAAGTATATTTATTGCAGGAAAACAGGACAGCTTAAACAGCCACCAACAGGACCAGACAGCAAGGCAACCATCTTCTCCAGCTCCGTGTACAAACTCCCCAAGATTCCCCTCATGACAGCCCTAGATTCTAACATTACATACTTACATTCTAGTACCATTACATATTAACATTCTACTATGACAAACTGCAATACTACACAGAGCACATGGCTTTACAGCAATGAGCTCATGGTTTCATCCACGAGTCTTGAGACCGGTAGGGGTGAGTAGTTCGCTTTCCACTCCCTTTATTGTATAAACACAAACTAACACTACTTCCACAGGTATGCTATACCGCCCAGAACACATCACTTACCAGAAATGAACTCATGATTTGGGCTCATGGTTTAATCCCAGAGTCTTCAGACCAGTAGGGGTGAGTAGTTCGCTTCCCAATCCCTGTATACTATAAATGCATACTAACACTACTTACGCAGTTATACTACAGCGGCCAGTATGCTATAGCACCCAGAGCCTATCACTTTACATCAATCAGCTCGGTTTGATCCCCGAGTCTTCACACCAGTAGGCATGTGTACTTCACTTCCGGTATAGTATAAACGCACGCTAGCGGTCAGTAGTTTGCTTCCCACTCCCTATATGGTATAAACGCCTACTACCACTAGTTCCAAACGTATGCTACAAAGACCAGACCACATCACTTTACAGCAATGAGCTCACGGTTTAGGTTCTCGGTTTTATACCCGAGTGTAGCAGCATCTCATCTCACCACTATATGACTCTGAGCAACACCGCACTTTCAGACCGGTAGGAGTGACTCCTTCCCTTCGCACTCCCCCACAGTAGTTACAGTGCTCCAACCCTCTGCTTAACTACTTTTTTCGCCTTTTTTTCCCCTTACTCGCTTTAACGGAATCACAAAATGGCAGCCAACACTTCCTAGTTGCAACCACTCGCACCACTCGCAGCCAATAAGCACCAATCAGATGGCAGAATTCCCAAATATCAATATTTGTAAATTTCAATATATCTCCAAAACTACTGAATGGATTTACACTAAATAAAGAAAAGCGTGCTTTCTAGACCAAGATCCTTCTCCCTGCCAAATTTGGGGTAATTCCGTTCACCCGTTCAACCTGTAGACTTGTCTTAAGTTTCCTGTGGAAATGAAAATGGAGAAAACACGTTTTGGGACCCCCTTTAATCTCGGCCCCCCACTTGACGAATCACCCCCAAACGTCAACATAGGAGCTGATATGAACAAAGAATTTGTTTGGAAAATTTCATGTACAGTCATCAAAAGACACCAAAGTTATAAGGAAAACAAAAAATGCTCTTCTTATGGAAACTTGGTCCTAATTATAACTATCTACTGGCGATTGCAAGTAGGATATATATATATATATATATATATATATATATATATATATATATATATATATATATATATATATATATGAAAGCTCTCTCCCTCCCGGTCCCGGGTGGAAAATAAAGACAGCACACGCGGGAATTCTCGTTGATAGCAATCTTTACTCGCACAGACGCGTTTCGGAAGCCACGCTTCCTTCCTCAATGTTTGTTACACCGCAATGCGCGATCTGGCGCCATTTTATTTCAAAATGACAAACAACACGTGTTGGTAGGTGTAGAGAGAGGACTGACGCGAGAGCGCCATCTTGCTAGTACATATAATTCCTGCATTAGCATAACTGAAATTAAATAACACATTTCATTTGTGATTACTAATGTCAATAAAACATTATTTAAAAACCTCTCATATTTATAACGAGGAATTTACATCGTGATTTTGCCGTGGATCGGCAGGTAACCCTCTCCTTAGTACGGTGGGCAATGGACCGTGATCTCGCCGTGGATCGGCTTGTGGCAACTCGAAGGTTGCCATTTAAATTTCCATTGGCCCCGTATACAAATTTATACCAAACAGTGTTGAATGATAATTATCAAAATATTAAAAAAGTTGCTAAATATTAAACCATAATCCAGAAATTACCAAAAATACTGAACAATTATCAAGTACGTGGTGCCATGATAGTGAAAAAGCTCTCAATTCATTCTGAAGCACCATTATTCACAGAAGGACACATATTATGGAAACCAAAATCCTTAAGCTGTAATAACAAGGTTGTCCATACTTGGGATACTGCAGTATTGACATTTAGCTCCCTAAATGCACAGTCAGTTCCTCCCCACAGTTCAATCCCAAGGGGGCCTTGGTCTGGCAGTCTATAATATAACGGGATTCTAACCTACGAAGTTTCTGTAGTTTGTCCCCTCCCCTTATGTTATCAGGAATTGCGTCCAAGCAAAAGTACTGTAACAGATTCCTGTCGCTCTTATGTTTAATGGAAAAATGTCTTGCGACAGGGTATGTGAAATCTCTGTTTACTATGGCTCGCATATGTTCTAAAATACGCAATTTCACTGGGTTTATAGTACTGCCTATATACCTAAGCCCGCAAGGGCAGAGGAGGCAATAGACTGCAAATGGGGAAGTACAGGTAAGGAATTGATTAATCCTCTTTTTCTTTCTACAACCCACGAGTTCGTAAGAAAAGACCCTTTTACTGTTGGCACAGGCCTTGCATCGTCCACTTGGGAAGAACCCTTTTGCATCTCTCAATTTCCCTGTGCGTGTGGGGATTGGTGACAGGTGACTATGTACCAAAGTATCCCTCAACGAACGTGCCCTTCTAAAAGTTATTAAGGGATTTACAGGTATATCATTCCCAATGATATTATCTTTCTGCAATATGTGCCAATGTCTTTTCAGGATGTTCCTCAATTGTTGACAATCTTGGGAATATGATGTTATCATCCTGAATTTTTCTGTGTCAGTAGTGGGTTTTTGTTTCTTGACAAACAGAGTCTGTCTGGGTTGTGTCCTTACTCTGTCTAAGGTATTGCATAACATTTGCTTGTTATACCCCCTGGCCTCGAATCTCTTAATGCTTTCCTGGGCTGCCAGTTCAAAATCGTCATTGGTGGAACAGTTCCGTTTCAACCGTAGAAGCTCACCATAAGGTATACTCTTGATGAGTTTCTGGGGATGATTACTTGACGCATGTAGCGTACTATTCCCTGCTGTGGGCTTCCTATAAAGGGAGGTTTGAATGCTGTTGTCCTTGACTTCAATTTTTAGATCTAGATATACTGCCTCACTCACACTTGCATGGCCAGTGAAAATAAGGTTGCAGTTGTTATCATTTAACACTTTGACATATTCCCAGGCAGTCTCTACTGAACCATTCCAAACTATGCACAAATCGTCAATATAACGATACCATGAAACGATACAGCCCGACCACTGTTCTCTGTCGGAGCCCCAGGCCTCCTGCTCCTCCCACCAGCCCACGAATAAATTCGCGTAGCTGGGGGCGAAGCAGGAACCCATGGCGGTACCGGAGAGCTGTCTAAACAAATCATCCTGAAATAAAAAGATGTTGTTAGATAAGCAGAATGCAATTAGCTCCATCAGCATAACATTATGCTGGGCATATTTCATCGGTCTCTTCCCTAGGAAGTACTGGATCGCCTTCATTCCTTGTGCATGTTCGATGCTCGTATAGAGACTTGTGATGTCAAGGGTCAATAGACAATAGCCTGGTTGCCATTCAATTGATTCGATCTTTTGAATAAAGTCAGCAGTGTCTCGGATATAGGACTTTAGACCCAAAACCATTTCAAACAGGAAATAGTCCAGAAATTTAGATAGATTCTCGGTTAGGCTGCCCATAGATGAAATGATAGGGCGCCCAGGTGGTTTGTCCATCCTCTTATGTACTTTGGGCAAGTAATAAAAGGTAGGGGTAATAGGATGTGTTGTTTTCAAGAAGAAATACTCTTCGGTATCAAGCATCTGTTTATCATGCCACTTTTTGAGTAGTCCATGCAGTTCTTCAATACTGGACTGGTATCTTTGCTTGGTAGTCAATTCATAACAAGACTTATCCTGCAGTTGACGCATAGCTTCTTGGACGTACTCTGCTCGTGAAAGAATGACAACATTGCCTCCTTTATCTGAAGGTTTGCAGATTATTGATGTGTCATCGGCCAGTGTTTTTATGGCCATTCGTTGTTTGGCAGTTAAGTTGTGCTGACGTCCACAGGGTTTTTTATGCGTGCGCATTCTTCTGAGATCCCTTATTACCAACTCTGAGAAAGTGTCAATCATGTCGGTTTGTGTTGGAGGAACAAACCTAGATTTTAATTTAAGACCACTCGTGGGAGCCTCTTGTTCGATATCCACAGCCTTTAATCTCTGGGTCAGGCTGTCCGGTGGTACGGGTATCGTGTCTGCTGTGCTCTCCAGACGTAATTCTTCCAATAGTTCCAGAGTGGTCAATTCATTCACTTTCAATAGGTCAGTGTCTTTATACCGGGATCGGATTATTTTGGCTTCATCCACTGTTGGTTTGGTTTTGAAGAATTTATGCAGGCGAAGTCTTCTAATGAATTGGAATAAGTCGATCCTGGTCTGGGTGTACTCGAGGTTACTGTCAGGGCAAAAAGTTAGTCCCAGTTTAAGGACTGATTCCTCTGATGGTGAAAGCGCCCTTTCGGAAAGATTAATGATGGTAAGATTGTCCTTTATGGTATCAGAGCCTACCATCTGGATCCCCTTTTGGCTCGTGTTTTGCGTGTGCGGGGCGCCGCATCCGTCGCTCTTCCTCTTCCTCTGCCACTTGCGACCGCCCCGTCTGGTTTTTCTTCTTCGTTTTCTGGGGGTTTGTTCTTCCCCCCCCTCAGCCAGTTTAGACGCATCACTTGTACCTCCGTTTGAAAAGGGGTATCCTCAGTTTGCGGCAGGGCTCCGGTGTCATCTCCAGACAGTTCACCTTCAGTGACCTCAGATTCCGATGTCTCAACATTTGTCGGTGCAGCCGCACCTGCAGCTTTGTTTCTTAATAGGTCCTTCCGTGTTTGGTCGTACTTTTTAGAGAACGTCAGGACTCGTCCCATAGCATAGTCTCTTTCGTCTCTATCAAATTTCTCTTGTTTACGTGTACGTATCTTGTGCTCATATTTTTCCAGGCGTTTCTTCATCTGGGCTCTCAGCTGATCCTGTTGTTCCTTATCCTCGTTGGTTGCTAGTTCTGCCTCCATAGTTTTAATTTCAAATTAGATCACGGTCCATTGCCCACCGTACTAAGGAGAGGGTTACCTGCCGATCCACGGCAAAATCACGATGTAAATTCCTCGTTATAAATATGAGAGGTTTTTAAATAATGTTTTATTGACATTAGTAATCACAAATGAAATGTGTTATTTAATTTCAGTTATGCTAATGCAGGAATTATATGTACTAGCAAGATGGCGCTCTCGCGTCAGTCCTCTCTCTACACCTACCAACACGTGTTGTTTGTCATTTTGAAATAAAATGGCGCCAGATCACGCATTGCGGTGTAACAAACATTGAGGAAGGAAGCGTGGCTTCCGAAACGCGTCTGTGCGAGTAAAGATTGCTATCAACGAGAATTCCCGCGTGTGCTGTCTTTATTTTCCACCCGGGACCGGGAGGGAGAGAGCTTTCATATTTCAAGCGCGAAGCTCTGACGCGCTTAGACTAGCACCCGCTGCAAGAGTGCCCCGAAATTTGGAGCAGTGAGCCTGGATATATATATATATATATATATATATATATATATATATATATATATATATATATATATATATATATATAATATCTCCGAATCCCCTCTGCAGTGCCCAGCCGGAACACAGCCAAAGGAACGAAATACAGACTCCAATTCTCGTGGATTTTAGCAGGTCTTTATTTTAAGTTGTCAGACGCGTTTCGAATACCTCCGTATTCTTTCTCAATTGACAAACAGATGGTCCGCTTTTTATTTTTATACATTTTTTGGTGTGATGCTTTCACCTATTCCCAGTGCAAAAATAGAAGAAATACTATATACAAGTGCATGCTGGGTTTTGTAGTTTCAACACCCAAGATTACCAATTCAATTGCATGGCGTTTTTTTAGAATCAAAACAATATAACTGCATGAATGCCAGTTCGTTGATGAAAAAATACAATGCAATGCACAATTATGTTAATGTGTCAGCACAGAGCATATCATACTTTACAACTTAGGTCACATCTATATATGCTTTCATCGATTTTCATGAATGTACCCATGTATATATATATATTCACTGAAAAAGCCATAGGTTTCACACCAGTTATAGTTAGGAATTAGCATTTAAAAAACCTATGAAAGTCACTGAAAAAACCATAGGTTTCACACCAGTTATAGTTAGCTGGAAATTTTACTGACATAAAACCATTGAAATTCCACGTTATAAATAGTTGGACTCACTATAACTTGCGCGTGTAATGCACTGCTGATGACGTCACATATAACATCACTCATGACATGGTCAGTGACATCACTCATGACATCACTGATGACACCATCCAGTGAATGTGTGTCTTTCTGAAAAATAAATATGTTTTATATATGTATATGTAAAGGTCGATGGAAGAATAAATGTTTAAATAAGTGTCTAAAAAGATATTTTTTATTAAAAAATGTGATTGGTTAACTGGCTTATTAAGTGTATCTTAGTGAATACATATATTAGCGAGTAATGTTTAAATATTTAAATATATGTATCAGTGTTTCACTTTGTATATAAGTGGCTGCATGGGTTGGTGAGTAGCTACGTGTGTGTGTATATGGGTTATTAGATGTTTTTTAGTATCAGTATGAGTGTCTGTATGGTTTGGTGGGGGTATTACTTAGCACATAGATGCATCAATGACTGACTCACTGTTTGTATGTGGTTTGAAGACAGCATATGTGCAGGACTGTATGGGTGGATGAGTGTGTATATGTGTGTGTTAGTGAGTGAATGGCTGTCTCACTAGTGTCTTTATCAGTAAAAAGATATGTTTTAATCTAGTATATGTGAGTATTGATGTATATAGTGAGTATATGAGAGAGTGAAAGATTGTAAGAGTTCCTTTTTAAATAAGTATGTGTTTCTATAAGTGATTGTTTAAGTGAGTAAGTATGTGTAAGTTTCCTTAGAAGTAAGGTAGTAGTTTGTGTATAGTTGTATATGCAAATAAATGGATGTTCAATAGTTTATTTGCATGTGTGAGCAACTTTTGGAAGACTGTCGATGTGTTACAGGATGTATAGATGTATCACTACATATGATGAGTGAGTATATGTATGAGTGACTATATAGAACTGTTGGTGAATTAGTGGATGTGTATATAAATGGTGGAATTACTGAATTGGTTGTTGTAACTGGTATGGGTATCTCCTTTTTTTGAAAATTTTAGTTTCTATTTTTGAATATGTGTTTCAAGGGTTACAGTGAAAGGAGGTCTGTCACTCTGTCACAAGGATGGTGTCATCAGTGATGTCATGAGTGATGTCACTGACCATGTCATGAGTGATGTAATATGTGACGTCATCAGCAGTGCATTACACGCGCAAGTTATAGTGAGTCCAACTAACTATAACGTGGAATTTCAATGGTTTTATGTCAGTAAAATTTCCAGCTAACTATAACTGGTGTGAAACCTATGGTTTTTTCAGTGAATTTAATAGGTTTTTTAAATGCTAATTCCTAACTATAACTGGTGTGAAACCTATGGTTTTTTCAGTGTATTTCATAGGTTTTTTAAATGCTAATTCCTAACTATAACTGGTGTGAAACCTATGGTTTTTTCAGTGAATTTCAAAGGTTTTTTTAATGCTAATTCCTAACTATATAAGACCTGAAAGCCCATCAGGAATCTCCAGTATGCGCCAGGGGACTGCATTGCAGAGAGGTGTAATGAAGCCACGACCCTTTTTACACCTCTCTGCAACGCAGCCCCCGTGCATGTTTGAAGAGGGGGAACTAATTCCCCTTGCATACTGGGGGCCAACTAGCCCACCTGGAACCTCCAGTATGCGCCAGGGGGCTGCATTGCAGAGGTGTAATGAGGCTATGCCCCTTGTTACACCTCTCTGCAACGCAGCCCCCTGCCGTGTTTGCAGAGGGGAACTAATTCCCCTTGCATACTGGGGGTCCCTGGGGGCCAACTAGACCACCTGGAGCCTCCAGTATGCGCCAGGGGGCTGCATTGCAGAGAGGTGTAATGAGGCCACACCCTTGTTACACCTCTCTGCAATGCAGGCCACTGGCGCGTTTGCAGAGGGGGGACTAATTCCCCTTGCATACTGGGGGTCCCTGGGTCCTATCTGCCCAAACACCGATATTCCGAACGATTGAAAATGACTTTTCTTGAGAAACATTTGGATTTGGATTATCATGTCCTGTACTTTGGAATTTTTGAAAGACTGACTTTGAGGATGCTATAAATTACTCAAGTCTGCCCGAATTGTGTGGGTAAAATTGATACCTAGTCACTTTGAATAAGAATGTACTTACGTCTCATCTAACATTTGGAAGAAATATCTAGTTATATGACAACAGGATACCGACATAACTTGAAGGAAATAAGAACGCCCTGAAGAAGTTCTGTTGTATAGAACGAAACGTTTCGGCTGGCTGTGGTACATAAACTTAAGGAAAATAAAAGCATTTGAATATACACCAAGATTCAGCACTTCAATAAGGACTCTAAGTGATATGATTTGATTGGACTTATTGTGCAAGTGGTGCTGTGCCAAACTTTGGAATATTTTCCACTACTCTCTACTACTTACTCTCTCCTACTCCAATACTCTCAAATACTCACTCTCTACTACTCATTCTCTACTACTCTACTGCTCTCTACTACTCTCTCTCTACTACTCATTCCCTACTACTCGCTACTCACTACTCCCTACTACTCACTATCTACTACTCTCTACTACTCACTCTCTCTCTACTACTCACTCTTTACTACTCACTACTACTCTCTACTACTTACTCTCTCCTACTCCACTACTCTCAAATACTCACTCTCTACTACTCATTCTCTACTACTCTACTACTCTCTACTACTCTCTCTCTACTACTCACTCCCTACTACTCGCTACTCACTACTCCCTACTACTCACTATCTACTACTCTCTACTACTCACTCTCTACTACTCACTCTCTACTTCTCACTCTCTACTACTCTCTACTACTCTCTCTCTACAACTCACTCTCTACTACTCACTCTACTACTCTCTCTCTACTCACTCTACTACTCACTCTCTACTACTCTCTACTACTCACTCTCTACTACTCTCTACTACTCACTCTTTACTACTCTCTACTACTCACTCTCTACTTCTCTCTACTACTCACTCTACTACTTACTCTCTACTACTCTCTACTACTCACTCTCTACTACTCACTCTCTACTCTTCTCTACTACTCACTCTACTATTCACTCTACTACTCTCTACTACTCACTCTCTGCTACTCTCTCTACTGCTCTCTACTACTCTCTACTACTCACTCTCTACTCTCTATTACTCACTCTCTATTCTCTACCTCCCTACCTCTCTCTACTTCTCTCTCTACTAGTCTCTACCTCTCTTCCGCTACCTCTCTACCTCTACCTCTCTACCTCTACACCTCTACCTCTCTACCTCTCTACACTCACACATATACACATATATGCATATATATGCATATGCATTTATATATATGTATGTGTATGAATATATATATAAAAAACAACAAAAATAATTTTTTCCGAAAACAGCTACTTTTTTTGAAAACTGTCATTCTTTTTCCCCATGGTACGCTCCCCGGTGCGCGTACCGGGCGCTTCCCCCGCGAAAAAAAAAAAAAAAATAATAATTTTGCCCCGCGGGGCCCTTTTATGGCCCCCACATCAAACCTAGTAGGGGTCTACTCTGCCCCCTTATGGTCATTTCCCCCTTTGTTTTGGCCACCTCTCATGTCTCGATCCTACCAAGACACAAGATGGCGGCCGCTCTGGACTGTTTAGAATGTTTACAGACATCAGCTTTCCGTGCGCAAGTCGCGTGGCGCGCCCGGTGCGCTCCCCAGTACGCGTACCGGGGCGCGCTTACAGATATATATATTTTTTTGAACCGAAATTACTCAAAATCCACTGGAGCACATATCTTGAGAAATAGCAAAGACACATCGGGCTACCAGTCCCTACAATTTTGCCAAGTTTGGTGTAAATCCATTCAGCCGTTCGGGCTAAAAGTGAGGTTGACCGCCCTATGGAAATTAACATGGGGAGAACGCGTTTTGGGACCCCCCTTTTATCTCGGCCCCTGCTTGACGCATCCCCCCCAAACTTTCAGGGAAGGACCGGAGCTTGACGAGTTCATTTTGAGGAAATTTTCAGGCAGATTCGTCAACCGGCGCCAAAGTTATTCCAAATAGAATTTTGAGATTTAACATTGAAAAAAATCCTAACTATAACTACCTACTGGCGACCGCCAGTAGGTAATATATCTATACGATGAAGATACTACTCCCAGAACCCTAAATCTCGGTGAAGAGATAGATTTTTTAGTCGAGGACAGACTAAAAACGCTAAGGCCACGGAAACAACAACAGTCCCAACCACTGGTGACACAAAAACCCGAAACGCAAAAAGGAGGGAAAGGCGCAACAAAACCAAAAGGAAGAGGGAAAATAAACTTTTGGCGCAACAAACAGTAACCAATGCAATGGATAAAACAATTATCAATATGACATCACTAACATTGAATGAAAAAGAAGAACAAATTTTAAAGTTAGGACTATCATATTGTCCTCCAAGAAACTTTAACTTTGCACAGACTCGAATCGACATATTCAGTTACGTCAGAAAACTAAAACTGCTAAAATTCTATAAGATTAAAGATGGACTGGCAAAAAAACAAACAGTTGAACAATCATCATCAGGCATTAGATTAACAGCCACTGATGTTGAAGGAATAGTGGCTGCTCAAGCACTAGAGGATAACATTGACGAAGCAATTGAAAGCAACATGTCTACCCAAGAACACTTACAATCAGCTTCAATATCCCAATTGGGGGCAGGCAAAAGTCCATTCAAGTCAAAATCTGTGTTTGTACCAATCATGCCTAAGGATGCAATCGATATATTCCATGACAGGGTAACAGAGGACATAAAAGAATTGCACCATCGAGTCAGTCATCACCCCAAAAAGCTAAGTCAGAACCAACTGGAATATAATCAACTAATGACCAAACTAGGTAACAATACTGAGATCATCATAAAAGCCTCAGATAAAGGCGGCAACATAGTATTGTGGCCCAAGCAAGACTACATAAGAGAAGCCAATCGACAGCTGTCTGACACTGAGTGTTATGTGGAAACAACCAACAGAGAATATACAAAAGCATTGGAAATTTTGCGGAAACATCTACTCCAATGTAAAAGAGACAATATGATTTCCAAGGAGGAATATACTTTTCTATGGAATGATTCACCTGTTTTGCCATCAATTTACTTTCTCCCCAAGACCCATAAGGAGAGAACACCAGTCCCAGGACGCCCAATAATATCAGCAATCGAAAGTGCAAGTGAGCACCTATCACAGTACATTGATTTCTTTTTGCAAGATTTGGTCAGGGATCTGCCATCATATGTCAAGGATACCGGTGACTTTCTAACAAAAATTAGTAATATCAAATGGGAAGACAGTATGAGAATGCTAACATTGGACATTGAATCCCTATACACTTGTATAGATCACCAAGTGGGACTAGATGCTATTAAACATTTCTTGTCCACAAGACCAATCGAATATTACGAACATAACAAAGCAATCATGAGAAGCATTGACTGGTGCTTAAATAACAACTACTTTGCATTTTCCAAAAAGATATACAGGCAATGCAGGGGCGTAGCGATGGGGTCCTGCTTCTCCCCCAGCCATGCCTGTTTAGTGGTTGGCTGGTGGGAGGAGCAGACACTTAGAAAAGAACTGTCGTCAAAATATGGTAACAACATTATAATCTGGTTACGTTTTATAGACGACGTCTTTGTGTTGTGGAAAGGGGACAACGAAAGTGCAAATGCTTTTTTACAGGACATTAATGTGAACAAAATGAATCTAAAATTCACTTCAAACATGAGTTTTAATGAGGTTGAATTTTTGGACACTAAGGTCTATGTAGAAAATGGTGTGTTAAAAACAACATTACATAGAAAAACAACAGCCGGTAACTCAATGTTACATGCCTCCAGTGCCCACCCTAAACACCTAATTGATAGCATTCCCTATGGTGAGCTTCTCAAAATAAAACGCATATGCAGTGATGAGAAACAGCAAACTACATGCATGCGAGAGGCTGTGGAGAGATTCCGTAGGAGAGGCTATACGGCTACAATTCTACAAAGGGCTTTGGACAAAGCCAATAGTAGATCTAGGGAATCATTACTACCAATAACAGAGGAAAATATCCAGCAGGAAAGTGAGGACACCCCCAATACAGCCAGGCTGATATTAACTTACAACAACCAGCATCGCCAAATTCGATCAATAATCAATCAAAATTGGGCGATAGTGCAGACAGATGCAGTCATAACACCAGAATTGCCTCAAAAGCCTACAATAACTTTTCGAAGAGGCATTTCGATGAGAAATGAAATAGCTAAAAGCGTCCCTGATCTTAATACCAAAAAGAAGAGCAACCATTGGCTACCGGAAAAACAAGGTTTTTTCAAATGCTCATCCTGTCGGGCTTGTAAATTTGGCATAACCACCAAAAAATACACCACCCCTTTCAGCCCGAGGGAATTCAAAATTCAGGGATGCCATGACTGCAAAACTGAATATGCAGTTTACATTCTGACGTGTACTTGTGGGCTCCGATATGTGGGCAGTACCAAGCAGCAAGTACACGTCAGAATTCTGCAACATTTGCGTGCTATCGTAAACAACGATAGCACCTATCCTGTCGCAAGACACTTTAAGGCAGTCCACCAAAACAACCTAGCGGACTTAAAATATTTTGTCATAGGAGCAGTGAATGACAATCCGCGTGGTGGGAATAGAGAAAAGCGCCTTAGACAGCTGGAATCGAAATTCATTATTGAATTAGATAGCAGACAGCCCAACGGTCTAAATAATACGGAGGACCTTCACCATTTCCTTTAAAGAACCCTTTCATTTGGTTAGGATGTCCCTGACAAGGTATTTTCAAACTTTTGTTTCCTGTGTTTAAAGTCCAACAATCATACTGTGGCCCCAGTGTCTTTTCCATTTATCTCAATTTTGGTTTTAGTCTTTCACATTATAAGTATAAATTATTTTTATCTTATAATTTTTAAAAAAATATATAAAACTTAATTAAATATGAAGTTTTCTTCCTTAAATAAGAGAGCACCAATATTATGGTACAGGGAAAATATCACTATAAGCACTTTTATTTGAAGAAATAGTATCATGCTGTTACAAATACATCATTTGCACTCAATTTGTATTTTTTGCACATAGCTCTATTTTGCACTATTCTATCTTGATTAGTTCAAGATTAATGAACTCAGGTCCTTAGAAAAAAAATTTGGAATTCATTCCGATAGATATGTATAAGTGATTATTGAAGTACCAATAATTTTAGAGCATATTTCTATTTTTATATTGTATATAATATACATATTTATTTATATATATATTTTTATAATGGAGAGATATATATATTTTTGTATATTATGGGTACATTCATGAAAATCGATGAAAGCATATATAGATGTGACCTAAGTTGTAAAGTATGATATGCTCTGTGCTGACACATTAACATAATTGTGCATTGCATTGTATTTTTTCATCAACGAACTGGCATTCATGCAGTTATATTGTTTTGATTCTAAAAAAACGCCATGCAATTGAATTGGTAATCTTGGGTGTTGAAACTACAAAACCCAGCATGCACTTGTATATAGTATTTCTTCTATTTTTGCACTGGGAATAGGTGAAAGCATCACACCAAAAAATGTATAAAAATAAAAAGCGGACCATCTGTTTGTCAATTGAGAAAGAATACGGAGCTATTCGAAACGCGTCTGACAACTTAAAATAAAGACCTGCTAAAATCCACGAGAATTGGAGTCTGTATTTCGTTCCTTTGGCTGTGTTCCGGCTGGGCACTGCAGAGGGGATTCGGAGATATTATACATATATATATATATATATATATATATATATTTTTTTTTTTTTTTTTTTTTTTTTTTTATTGAAAAAACCACAGGTTATAGACCATATATAGTTAGGAATTTGCATTTACAAAACCTTATTTTACTCACACAAAACCATTGAAATTCCATATATAGTTAGTTGCACTAACTATATATCGCGCACCCGCAATCCACTGCTGATGATGTCACATATTACATCATTCATGACATGGTCAGTGACATCACTGATGACATCACTGATGACATCACTGATGACATCTCAAATGACATCTCATTTGACATTACTGATCACATCACTGATGATATCATTCATGTGATAATACGATGAACCTCTTCAGACTCTAATATAACCTTAGATACAATCAGTGTAAACAGACACTCACAGACTGTCACTCATCCATGGAGTTACTCACACACCTAGTCAGTCATGCAAAGAATCAATCACACCTCCATTTCCTCAACTATACAGTTATACAAACTTTACTTATTCAAACATATACTAACACATATTTACTCTCTTATACAATCCCTGATACAAGTTCACAATGATCCATACAGCCACTCACACATTCACTGGCTCTTATGCACAGTTATTTATATATGTCAACTCTCACATGTACTGTGTTTTACATATGTACTTACTTTGACATGTAGCACTGAGATATCCATTCACTCACCAATACACTCATGCACACAGTCAACCGCCCATACAGCTGTTTCCACATGCACTTTTGAAACCATACATCTAGTGAATCAACTGCTCACACATCTATGCACAGAGTCATACACCTCCCAGCCACCCACACACACACTCAGTCTCCCATACAAATACTTGGGCAACCAATCAATAACCCATATAGTTACTCATATAGCTACTTATCAACACATGCAACAGTTTACAGAACAACAGACATAATGATGCACAAATTAAGACAGTTTAGTCACTAACCCATTCACTCAGTGAGACACATTTAATCACTCACTCATACAGTCAGTCATGCACCTACTAAATCCTTCATCCAGACACTTATACATCCACTCATTCTTCAATATGTAAGACATATTTTAACTTTACAGAAACATACAGTCACTGGATGTTGTCATCAGTGATGTCATTTGAGATGTCATCAGTGATGTCATCAGTGATGTCACTGACCATGTCATGAATGATGTAATATGTGACATCATCAGCAGTGGATTGCGGGTGCGCGATATATAGTTAGTGCAACTAACTATATATGGAATTTCAATGGTTTTGTGTGAGTAAAATAAGGTTTTGTAAATGCGAATTCCTAACTATATATGGTCTATAACCTATGGTTTTTTCAGTGAATTTTCAAGGTTTTGTAAATGCTAATTCCTTACTATATATGGTCTACAGCCTATGGTTTTTTCAGTGAATATATATATATATACATACATATATAAACATATATCATCTGTATGTCTATATAAATACAAACATAAATGCATGCATACATATATTTATATGCATACAGATGCATGTTATTTACATGAAAGTTGAAAAAACACTAATAAAAGCAAAGCTAAAAAGCCACCTCATTACAAACAGAATGGCTTTAACTTAAACGAGGGCGAGATCTATTGCATTTTCAATGCTTGTTTACTTTGGTTCCATCAAAAAGGCATTCAGATGTGTCACACATTTGCCATAAATTCTGAATGTTAGCACTCTAGTTGCACATTAGATCACTGTAGTAAAGCTACTGCTCACCAGGGACGTCTGCTGCTGGTATTCAAAGTGCATGTTTCAGTCTGCATGTCACAATTTTTTTAATGAAATAGAAGAGGATTTGAGAAGTCACTCAAAATGATCCCTAATTTTTCTTTCTGAAGCACTAATCATACTTTCTATGGCAAAATTAACCCCCTCATGTTGTTCCTTTTTAAATTGAGTGTTTTCAGACTTACCACTTCATTCCAATCAAGATGGCTTCTGGTGTGCCATACTTTTGTCATAAGTAAGACTGTTAGCGCTCTAGTTGTTCTTTAGAACACTCTGGGACATTCTGTCATTGGGCTATACTTGGGGTACATCTAGGTGATATTTGGGCTACAATTAGGCTCTTTTGTCTCTGGTGGCCATCTTGGGAGACTGTATGTCAGAATTTTTTAATGAAATTGAAGAGGGTTTGAGAAGTCACTCAAAATGTGCCCTAATTTTTCTTTCTGCAGCACTAATCATAATTCATATGGCAAAATATACCCCCTTTCCAATCAAGATGGCTTCAGGTGTGCCATACCTTTGTAATAAGTAGGACTGTTAGCGCTCTAGTTGTTCTTTAGAACACTCTGGGACATTCTGTCATTGGGCTATACTTGGGCTACATCTGGGTGATATTTGGGCTACATTTGGGCTCTTTTGTCTCTGGTGGCCATTTTGGGAGACTGCATGTCAGAATGTTTTAATGAAATAGAAAAGGATTTGAGAAGTCACTCAAAATGTGCCCTAATTTTTCATTCTGCAGCACTAATCATACTTTCTATGGCAAAATATACCCCCTCATGTTGTTTCCTTTTAAATTAAATGTTTTAAGAGTTACCACTTTATTCCAATCAAGATGGCTTCAGGTGTGCCATACCTTTGTAATAAGTAGGACTGTTAGTGCTCTAGTTGTTCTTTAGAACACTCTAGGAGGCTGCAGTAGAACACAAAGGAATCAACTGACAGTCTCTGTCCTTGTTGGATGTACATGTTTTACTGAGAATGTCAGACTTCATTTTCACATGACTGAGAAAGATAATGTGAATTTAAAGAAAATATGCTTTCAGTTTAGCTTATAGATCCCCTTCCAAACCACTGTGGGAAAATCATGAGATATTAGTTTTCTTTCAAACAATATTCATGATATCACAGCAGAAGGTTTTTTCACATGGTAAAATCACCTTAGAACCCACCACAATTCCTAAAACGAGTATGGTACCATCAACAAATGATTTATAATGTAACTAAAGTCCTAAAACCCTCTATTAACTACAATGCTTTTTAATGAGGTGCTATCATGTATATTGGTCCCAAGATGGCTGCCAACACTTCTTGGATGAAGTGCTGACAGCCAATCAGATCAGATGTGTGGTTAGGCTCCGCCCAGATACATATCTTTTTTTGAACCTAAATTACTCAAAATCCACTGGAGCACATATATTGAGACCTAGCAAAGGCACATCGGGCTAACAGTCCCTACAATTTTGCCAAGTTTCGTGCAAATCCATTCAGCCGTTCGAGCTAAAAGTGAGGCCAACCGCCCTATGGAAATTAACATGGGAAAAACGCATTTTGGGACCCCCCTTTTTTCTCGGCCTCCCCTTGATGAAACCCCCCCAAATTGTCAGGGGCTGCTCAGAAACAAAATGTTCCATTTTCCTGAAAATTTCAGCCAATTCCGTCCACAAACGCCAAAGTTATTAGACATAGAATTTTCAAAAATCCCATAGAGAAAAAATCCTAACTATATATACCTACTGGCTGCCGCCAGTAGGTAATATATACATATATATATATATATATATATATATATATATATACAGGCTCCGGCGTTCGGTTACCAGCCCTTATTTCATCAGGTACAGACAAGCGTCACATGCAAGTGAGTTATGCAGCTTTCCCTGCTCCCAACGCGTTTCGAGTTTCCTCTTCATCAGGGGATGTGTGGAAAGTTTGTGCTGTTGTGGGCTAACTCCCAATATATACATAGGTCCGCCTTCAATTTCGTTTTGCAGAGACTTGTGGGAGTTGTAGGGCCGAAACATTCAATGTCAATTCAGCGCACTTATTTCTGCAGTTTGAAGCCCTCTATGGACCCTCGCATGATGGTCTGCCTTCAATCCTGCGTCGTCGCTCCATTTGAGGATAGTGAATCTCTTCCTCGTGGCCCCCTTGGGATCCTGGGATGGTGCAGTCTCTGGCGGATGAGCCTCCGCCTGACATAGGGTAAACACTTGGTACTTACTGCAGAGCTCATTTCAGTTTCGGATAAACCTGCTTTGGAGATACGGCGTTCTCTACCTGCAGTGTTATTTGATATTGGTGCTTGAGCTTGTGCTTGTCTTTTGCCTTATCATATTTTCGGGCAAACGTGAAAACTCTACCAGTTTCATAATCACGTTTGTCACGTGCAAATTTGTATTGTTTTCTAGGTTTGATTGTTTCCTCATGCTTTAATGGGCGTGTTTCCATTTCCCCTCTATACTTAGCAATAAACTCTTTATTTTCCTGTGATTCCAATTCTGTGTTCAGATCTTCAATTTCTTTTAAAATAGCTATGCGGTCGATCTCAGTATATTTAACTAATATGCATACCATATTCATAGACGACTCGAGGTTGTTTGATGCCCACTCTTTTAACATCAAGGGGTTGGGGTTCTCAAACGATGGTGCTATGAGAACCCTCAAACCCCTTGGAACTCGTCCTACTTCTTTGTATTTCTCTAATGCGCGTTTTTCCCACCACTTAGTTAACTCAACATGCGAGAGTTTGTTTAATTTCTTCAGCATTGCCTTTAGATCGGTTGCTACTTTTGTGACACTGCTAGTGACTTGATTAATAACATTCGCTTCAGGCATATCTTGATAAAGAGCAACAGCGACGGTTTCTCTGTTCCGGAGCATTTCCGCTGACATTGACATACTGCTTATAGATTATAATGAGCACTAAAAAAAAATGCTGCAGTCCCGCTGCTTTTTTCTCGTTGATTTAATGGCGCAAACACCTCTCACCCGCCAGACTTCAATACACAATTTCGAGCAGCGTCAGCTTACCACAGGGACACTAGGTCTTCCCGCGGGGTCCTCCGACTCCTGCCAGGTGTTCCTTCTGTGTTCCCGTGTCAGTCGCCAAAAGTGCTCTTCCGTGTTCTACGGCGGGGGACTGGTTGCTCAAAACTCCATCCGGGTTACTCCTTGAATTCGCACAAGCAAAGTTGACCGCAAAACAAGCCAGTACACTTCTATGAGACGAGTCTGCATGGGCGGAAACGGACGCATTCTGCTGAAAATTGTATACAGCAATAATCCTGAAACTTCGGAACCTCCGTCTCCAAGAAATCAGGTACAGACCTTCAAACAATGTGCTCCAGACAGAAAATAGTTCAGTGCATAATCTTTATTTGCAGTTTAGCCAGCATGGCGCGTTTCGGCTGCGGGGCAGCAGCCTTGATCACATGGCACCCCGGATATAGTGCTCGACTTAAATAGAAACACTTCCTGGTCAGGCTAGATTGCTCGGCAAGTAGAAACAGAAAAATACTACTAATAATCATATAGATATCCTGGATCCAAATACACAATGTACAGGGTAAATCGTAAATACTAGCGATTAAAACATAAATATGTTTTAAAACCAGATAAATTTGTTTACGATAACAAATGCAATACAAAAGGTAAATATTGATAAAAACCTGTAAAAATCAGAGTCAATCAATATTATTATAGTCATAAATTCATATATATATATATATATATATATATATTCACTGAAAAAACCATAGGTTTCAGACCAGTTATAGTTAGGAATTAGCATTTAAATAGTCTATTAAATTCACTGAAAAAAACAGAGGTTTCACACCAGTTATAGTTAGCTGGAAATTTTACTGACATAAAACCATTGAAATTCCCACGTTATAGTTAGTTGGACTCACTATAACTTGCGCGCCTGCAATGCACTGCTGATGACGTCACATATTACATCACTCATGACATGGTCAGTGACATGACTCATGACATCACTGATGACACCATCCAGTGAATGTGTGTCTTTCTGAAAAATAAATATGTTTTATATTTTAGTTTCTATTTTTAAATATGTGTTTCAAGGGTTACATTACACTGAAAGGAGGTCTGTCACTCGGTCACAAGGATGGTGTCACAGTTTTTTTAATTCTTTTTTGTTGTTTTATATTTTTTAGTATCAGTATGAGTGTCTGGATGGTTTGGTGGGGGTATTACTTAGCACATAGATGCATGATTGACTGACTCTCTGTATGTGATTTGAAGACAACATATGTGCAGGACTGTATGGGTGGATGAGTGTGTTAGTGAGGAATGACTGTCTCACTAGTGTCTTTATCAGTAACTACATATGTTTTAATCTAGTATATGTGAGTATCGATGTATATAAGTGAGTATATGTGAGAGTGAGAGATTGTAAGAGTTCCTGGTTAAATAAGTATGTGTTTCTATAAGTGATTGTTTAAGAGAGTAAGTATGTGTAAGTTTCCTTAGAAGTAAGGTGGTAGTGTGTGTATAGCTGTATATGCAAATAAATGTATGTTCAATAGTTTATTTGCATGTGTGTGTATGTGTGTGAGTAACTTTTGGATGACTGTCGGTGTGTAACAGGATGTATATGTGTATCACTACATATGATGAGTGAGTATATGTATGAGTGACTATATAGAACTGTTGGTGAATGAGTGGATGTGTATTTAGATGGTGGAATTACTGAATTGGTTGTTGTAACTGGTATGGGTGTGTCCATTTTTTTGAAAATGTTAGTTTCTATTTTTGAATATGTGTTTCAAAGGTTTTATTACACTGAAAGGAGGTCTGTCATTCTGTCACAAGGATGGTGTCATCAGTGATGTCATGAGTGATGTCACTGACCATGTCATGAGTGATGTAATATGTGACGTCATCAGCAGTGCATTGCAGGCGTGCAAGTTATAGTGAGTCCAACTAACTATAACGTGGGAATTTCAATGGTTTTATGTCACTAAAATTTCCAGCTAACTATAACTGGTGTGAAACCTCTGTTTATTTCAGTGAATTTATTAGGTTTTGTAAATGCTAATTCCTAACTATAACTGGTGTGAAACCTATGGTTTTTTCAGTGAATTTCATAGGTTTTTTAAATGCTAATTCCTAACTATATATAAGGCCCCAAACCTATGTTTTTTTCAGTGAATTTCAAAATTGTGTTAATAGCAAATGTCTATAGCTATGAAATATAATATTTTTGAAAATGAATGAATCCTATATTATATTTGTATTTAAAAAATGTTTTTTAATGTATATATATATATATATATATATATATATATATATATATATATATATATAGTTTGCCCTGGAGCGCTTCCGGGGCGCGCGCCGGTGAGCGCCACGGAAAGCGTAGTCTTTTGAAGCGCCCCAGGGCACGCTCCGGAGAGCGTCCTGTTGGCGCTATTGCCGCGAACGAAAACATCATTGTGACGTATCGCGTAGCTGCGTCCGCGTGATACGCACGGCGTAAGCGCACCCGGAAGCACTCGAGCAAATACGATCGTGCAACGTAAACATCCGACGCGGTACGCGACCCGGGGCGCACCCACGGGCGCGTCGCGTAAACGCGTCGGGTCATGTGACCTGAAAATAACACTTTTAATTGGTGCAGAACAGTTTTGGTTTCATAATGATGAAATCCCTGGTCTTGTGACCTGAAAATAACACTTCTCATTGGTTCAGGACATTTTTTTTTTCAAAATGATGAAAGACCCCACCTTTTTTACTTATTCTGACTTTGTCGTTTGACTGAGGAAGACCTGTTTTGAAATCTTTGAGGTATATTTTGTACTTTAAAATGGCTACAGTAGCAGCATCAGCTGGAGCATCTCCACCACCACCACCACCACCACCAAGAGGACCACCACAACATCACATTGGTGGTCAAGAAGAAGAGGAGGAGGAGGAAGAGGAGGAGTGGACGAGGAGGAGGTGGCTGGAAGAACACAATACCCCATACCAACCCAAGCCACACATTGTATGGGAGTTTTTTTCCATCCCTGAGAGAAAAAAGAAAGTGAATGCGGCAAAGGTGACTTGCCTTATCTGTGACATGGAACTTTCAAGGGGTAACCCAAATAAAAAATATTCATTTGGGAATAATACCATGATCAGGCACATGCAGCGCAAGCATCCGAACAACTATGCTGCCGCAGAGATGAGAGAACTGGCCAGCAACCCTTCCCAATCTACACCCAGCACCTCCAAACGAAAACAACCCACTCCATCAGGACCGGACACAAGGGAGACAATCCCTTGCATTCAACCACGGTTTGGAGAATTTAGGGTCACCTGTATTTTTTGTGGTAAGACCATCTCCTATGATGAGCAGGGCCTAAAGCTCATCCTCCTTGCTGGTGACAATCACCATTGCCCCAAAAAACCCTAATTTTTTCCTTATTTTTTTTTGCTCCAGTTGAGCCATTTTCAATTCCCTGTTTTTTGTTTCTCCCCATAAAAATAACAAAATAAATACAAAATAGTTCATAAAAGCCAAAAAAAGTGCAAAATGTTCAAAAAACATAAAAAAATATAAAACAACAAAAAGAAGAAAAAAAACAGTTCTTTTTAGAACTACCTCCAAATTATAAAAAAGGCTACATTTTTTTAAAACTCTATCATTCTTTTTTCCCCATAGAACGCTCTCCGGTACGCTCCGCGGTGCGCGTACCGGGGGCTCCCCCCCGCAAATCCCCCAAAAATTTTTTTGCCCCGCGGGGCCCTTTTATAGCCCCCACATCAGACCTAGGGGGTCGGGGGGGTCTACTCAGCCCCCTTATGGTCATTTCCCCCTTTGTTTTTGCCACCTCTTGTGTCTCGATCCTACCGAGACACAAGATGGCGGCCGCTCGGGACTGTTTAGAATGTTTACAGACACCCGAGAGCCAATCAGCTTTCCGTGCGCACCTCGCGTGGCGTGCCCGGAGCGCGCCCCGGTGTGCGTACCGGGGCGCGGCCATAGATATATATATTTTATTTTAACCTAAATTACTCAAAAACCACTGGAGCACATTTCTTGAGATATAGCAAAGGCACATCGTGCTACCAGTCCCTACAATTTTGCCAAGTTTGGTGGAAATCCATTCAGCCATTCGGGCTAAAAGTGAGGTCGACCGCCCTATGGAAATTAACATGGCGAAAACACGTTTTGGGACCCCCCTTTTATCTCGGCCCCCGCTTGACGAATACCCCCCAAACTTTCAAGGAAGGACCTGAGCTTTGCGTGGCAAATTTGAGGAAATTTTCAGGCAGATTCGTCAACCGGCGCCAAAGTTAATCACAATAGAATTTTGAGATTTTGCATTGAAAAAAATCCTAACTATAACTACCAACTGGCGACCGCCAGTAGGTAATATATATTTATATATATATATATATATATATATATATATATAAATATATATCACTGAATTAGCATTTAAAAAACCTTCGAAATTCACTCAAAAAACTATAGGTTTTAGGAGTGTTATAGTTAGCTGGACATTTCACTCATACAAAACCATTGAAATTGCTCCTATATAGTTAGTTGTACTAAGTATATTTCGCGCACCCGCAATCCACTGCTGATGATGTCACATATTACATCATTCATGACATGGTCAGTGACTGCTAATTCCTAACTATATAAGGCCTGCAACCTATGGTTTTTCAGTGAATTTCAAAGGTTTTTTAAATGCTAATTCCTAACTATATAAGGCCTGAAACCTATTTTTTTTCAGTGAATTTGCAAGGTTTTTTAAATGCGAATTCCTATCTATATAAGGCCTGAAACCTATGGTTTTTTTCAGTGAATTTCAATGGTTTTTCAAATGCTTATTCCTAACTATATCAGGCCTGAAACCTATGTTGTTTTTTTCATTGAATTTCGAAGTATTTTTAAATGACAATTTTTAAATGTATTAATTGTTTTTTTTTTATACTGATATACTACATTTTTGCAGGCAGGTGTTCAGAGGGCACGCCCCCTTTTTACAACACTCTGCAGCGCAGCTCCATGGCACTTACTGGAGATACCTGTTGGACTAGTTCCCTCTAGGGGACCTCTGGATTGAACAGGAATTAATTCCCCAACTTAAACTGTGCAAAGGCGCCCTGTAGAGTGTTCTAAATTGGGGGAGTGAGACCATTGATTTTTTTTTAATTTTCCACTACTTTTATTGAGATTTTGAATGTCCCGGTTATTAACATCACCGGTAATGAAGACGTTTCTGTTGGAGGAGATGACATGAGGGATTTTTTGATCAGTGTCCGGACGGCGAATTTCTCGAATGTTTGGAGACCATAGAGTTCCAGGAATCATCTTTGCAGACTTTTGATGAGGAGATTCCTGATGATGTAATTGATGAGGAAATTCCTGATGATGACATGTTACTAGTTCTTTTAAATTATGAAAATTCAGAAGAATACATTTATATTTAGAAACTAAAAATTGTTTGAGACATTATTCATTTTTATTTGTAATTTATGAGGTAGTAGCGAAGTGATTGTGGTATAAAGTGAGACTTATAGTATAGAATGCAACATTTTTGTGTTACATTGTAAGTTTACTCATAGTTACTTCCCTTCTCTAACTATATTTTCTCCAATGTGTATTTGACATTTCTTCTTCGTCTCCTGCCTCCTTTCTCTCACTGTCTGTCTCAGATGCACCCTATCGCCGCCATTTTGTGTAGTTTCAGAAGAGAGTGAAATGATATAGTTGAGAATGTGAAAAGGGGGCAGGGTAGAGTGCCCCTGACCCCCTAGGCCTTCTCAGGGGGTCCCTGAAGGATCTGTTTCTGCTTTCCTGAGAGACTATGGTATGGGTTCCATAGACCACAATAACTTGCGTTACAACATGCAAGATATCTACAGAGGAGACGGTGTACATTTCTCAGCTGAGGGGAACAGAGTCTTTCTCTTGAATTTTAGACTCTGCATCAGTACCTACTTGTAGGTACTTAAATCACCCACATAACACAACAGCTCTTTTTAGAGCTACCCTACCTCTAAGCACTCCAAATTCTTATTTTACACTATTTTCTTTCTCTGTTTTTCCCTGTGGTACGCTCAGGGTACGCGTACCTGGAAGCGTACATGTGAACGCACCCAGCGCTTACACCGCGAAAATTTCCCCCCCCCCCCAAAAAAAATGTTTTGCCCTTCAGGGTCCTTCTAGGCCCCCCTCAGAAAACCTAGGGGGTCAGGGGTTGTCTACCCTGCCCCCTTTTAATCATTTCCCCCTTTTTTTCACCTCTTGTGTCTCGATTCTACCGAGACACAAGATGGCGGACTCTCCGGACTGTTTGGAATATTGACAGACACCCGAGAGCCAATCAGCTTTCCGCTCGCGCACTTCCGTGGAGCGCCGGGTGCGCTTACCGGTACGCGTACCCTGAGCGCTCGAAGCGTGCATATAAATATATAAATTTTTTGGAAGATCATTTTCGTAAAAACCACCTGAGCAATTTTCACCAAATATAGAAAGGGCACTTCTGCGTGCCAGTCCCTACAATTTTGCAAAGTTTGGTGTAATTCCAATCAGCGGTTCGGGCTGTAGCCATGTCTGAACGTCCTAGGGAAATTAACATTGGGAAAACACGTTTTGGGACCCCCCTTTTTTCTCGGCCCCCGCATGACGAATCCCCCTGAAACTTCCAGGGAAGGGGCGGAGCTGGCCTAAATTTTGGAAAATTACATGCAAATTCCTCAACCAGCGCCAAAGTTATTCCCAATAGAGTGTTGCGGATTTCCCATGGAAACTAGGTCCTAACTATACATACCTACTGGTGACCGCCAGTAGGTGATTATATTTATATATATATATATATATATATATATATCACAAACAGCCTCTCCACCTGGGAAAAGATTGAGCCACACACATTGCAGTTTTTTGTAGCATTTATTAAAAGCGTTTTTCAAAGCTCCGGTAGTCCTTATGCATTTCAGCCAGCATCTCGGCCTTCGTCAGAGGAGGAGCTGCAGGCATCTGAAAGCTGTGTATACAGGTAACAGGGGATTGCTTTCGATCTCTTTAGTGATTTCCCTCTAGTGGTTGTCGCAGTGAACTGCGATAGTTAAGCATTCTGGTACCTGTAGTCAGCCTCGTACTTTCTTCCCTTCAGTAAGTGATGTCTGTTTCAATCCGCCGATCAGTTTTTGCCGTGATTTCCTTAAACACTTTTTCTGAGCGTATTAGGGACTTGACCAGGGTCCAGTCCCTGGTGGCTACCTCTACCCTTGAGCCTTCGCCAAATTAATACAATGGTCCTTTGCGGGTAGGTATGGCGCTCTTATCAAGGTGCATTGCTCTGCGGCTGGACCACGCCGCATTATATCACAAACAGCCTCTCCCCCTGGGAAAATATTGAGCCGCACACATCGGGGTTGTGTATATATATATATATATATTTTCACCATACCAATCTTTACCATCAAAGAAGGCGCTGACTCCGTGTATCTTAATTCAAACGTTTATTTCACAAATCAGCTGCTGCTCAGACGCGTTTCGGCGGCTTGCTCCCGCCTTGCTCACTAACATCTGACCACTGGGTAATGCGCTATATATACATTTACATCGTGTCTTGGGCTTCAATTAACATGACTAATTGGCATTCCTTGTTGTCAAGGTAACGTGATTACACCCTCGTGTTGACGTGACTGTTAACATGACTTTGCACATTACATTCATGGCGGTCTTGTTTCACTTAACCTCACGTATTATCACACTTATTTTAAACATTACCATCATGTCTAAAATACATTTATAAGAGCATTATGTATCTCTATTGCCACACTGTAGGTCCTAACACATAACATATCTTAGAATGGTAATCCCCGTATTGATTCAATTGCATTTCCCCGCTTAGAGTTGTGTACTGTTTCACCTGCGCGGTCTCTCATACGTCATGAATTACTGTGTGTCAGAGGGAGAGAACGGGCCACGTATGTGATTGGGTCTGAGTTACGAGCGGGTAATGTAAGGGCTCGAGACTGCCGGTAATCGGTTTGTCGGCCTGTTGGCAGAGCCAGAACATGCTTCGCTATTCTCAGTTCGATCACCTGCACCCGATGGCGGCATACTCCCGGTAGGTTCGATCATAGATGTTGATCTCCCCATGGTTTGCTATACCTACAATTAAATATGCCAATGTTAGTATTCGCCGGGGTATGTTTGGGTTTAACCAAGACGCGCTATACTGCTGTAGCTATAGTGCGTGTGGGCGCCTATTTTAAATTACCGCGGTGGTTCGCCACTAGAAACGTGGGGGTGGCGGGGGTGGGGAATTTAAGGGTCTATGTTGTGTGTGTTATGGTGAAGGAGTTAGTGTGAGCTTAAGGGTATAGGTTGTCAGTGACACAAAGTGTATAATTATTTACAGTGAGAGCGCATAGAAGGTAGGTGTTATAAGGGTACTCGGGTTGAAGAGGCTGCATTAGATATGGACACTTAGGGCTTCATCAGCATTTAGCCCTGAAGGAATCTTAGAATTCAGAAGAATAGTGTATCTTGATTCCAGGCGGCATAACGCAAGTTTGCGATTTCCGCCCCTAACGTTCTTGGGGATACTGTCAATGACAAAATATGTCAGACCTTTTGAATCACCTTCATGAATCTCATGAATATGACGTGCCACTGGGTAGGATGGATCCCTATTAGTAATCGCTCGCAGGTGCTGCAGGATTCTTACATGCACTGGGTGGATGGTGGACCCTACATATTGTTTGCCGCACACACATGTGAGCACATATACGGCATATTCTGTCTTACATGTGTAGTGGTCTCTGATGGAGTAGGGTTGTCTTCTAACTGATACTACTACACTCGTTGTGTTGCTCCCATGACTGCAAGCCTTGCATTTGGCGCACTTTTTATACATACATACATACATATATACATATATATAACCAAATGTGCCATAACTTAAACCCGCGTTTTACTATTTTAGTGTAAGGAACAAGCGGGCCGACTTTGAAAATTTTGAAGTCCAAACAGGGCTACATGTCGCAACATATATGAGAAATTGCCCAGAATATTTTGCTTTGCAATCTTCGGCAATCGAGGTGTGTTGGGAACACACGTTTGGTTTGGAAGTAGAGTAATTCCAAAATGGGCACATTGTTGGTTGAAGATATCAGGTTATTATGGTCAATTGTTAAAAGGTATTTTACCTATATTTATTAATTGCGATTTTGCACAAGAAAACTGTCAAAATTGGGCACATAGTATTGTGAAAAGAATATGGGATAGTATTTTTTCCATTGCAAATGACGTAGAAATCACGTGATACACTTTAATTATGCACTGCCCCTTTAAAACCGTTTCCCAAACACATAACATTTGTCGAATGAACAAGCGGCGTTAAGCTGCGAAACGCGTCTCTGACCTTTGGGTAATAAAAAATTGGAGCACCAATACTGGGTTCGTATCCTGTTTTATCGGCGGCAGTGCGTGAATGAAGACGTGGAAGCTGACGAGGCTGCATTGTTGGATTTAATCGACTGGTTTTTCCGACCAGTTTAACACGGACCCCTCCTCCACATCAGGGCTAGCGGCACAACGGGAACTCCTTCCGGGGCAATCTGGAAGGTAATTGCAAGTCCACAAAGGAATTACCGCCAAGCTTCCCCCCCCGCGCCGAAGATTCTAACCGGTAGCAGTACGAGGAAGACGGCTGAGTGGACGATCCAAGCTCACGCAGCAAGAAGCCCTGTAACAAGCATCTACCAGGTACTGAGACATTGGTATTGTGGGGCGGAGGAGTGTGCTACGTTACAGCAAGAAACAATTCGGGTAATACAAACAACCAGTTCTTTTTTGCAAAACGAACAATTAATTACATAACTAAACCCCAAATGTCGAGCAACATAGTGCAGAAGAGGGAGGCGGCAGCCACAGGAATGTTTAAAGATACCCCTCACGTGAATCGAATTTCACGACCTAATGAAGCAGCAAGCACGGCTAAACCTTATTCTATACAATTTAAAATGAAAATTCTTGAAAAAAAGATGAAATTGGAAATGAGCAAATGGTGGGAATCTAGGTCCCTCCAAAGTTATATTGAGGTAGGACGAATCCCACAGGGATTACAAATTTTAACTGCTCCCACTTATGAAGAACCGCATCCGGAACTAATGCGTGAGTGGGCCGAGTGCAATTTAGACTCGTCAAAAAGATTAACCCCATTATTGATAAAATATGCAGATATCGATAGGGCTCGCCTACTAACAGAAATAGATACAATTAATGAGGAGCTGGAAGCTATGGGGCAGGAGGAAGAGATAAGCAAACTGCGTAAAGAAATGGCAGCTCGTTTAAGAAAAGAAGAGGAAAAAATCAAAGATCGCAAGACACAGAAATTTCAACGCGACAAAGTCGATTATGAGGTGGGGCAAATATTCACCTTTGCCAGAAAATACGATGCCGTTCGAAAAACCCAGCAAAAACAGGGTCCAGCCACAAACATTAGGGCAACTAACCGTCAAAGAAAGGTGGGAGAAAACTCAGTGTCAACGTCTAGTGACCTACTAACATCGAACAGCGATGAAGATTCGGACCTAAGAAACCCCCCAAGTGGTACAAGTGGAGCAAAACCATCGCTGGGGGAAGAAATGAACCTTTTAGCGGCTCAAAGACTGGCAACCTTGAGACCAAGAAACCCACCTCAGACAAATGGAAGTGGGCAAACATCAAACGCAAACAGAGGCATAAAGCAGCAAGACGGAAACCAAAATCTCCAAAGCAAGAAAAGAAGTTATTGGAGGGGAAACAAATGACTCAAACTGTGGTAAATCTCTCAAAAATAACTTTAACAGATGACAAAGTAACCACATTAAGTCTTGGCTTGTCCTACTGCCCACCAAATAACTTTGATTATCCTAACATCCGGATGGATGTATATAAAGGAATAAGGAAACTTAAACTGAAGAAACTGTATGCAATTAAAAAGAAACAAATCAATACAGGCGATCAAGTAGATCCTACAATTGAGTCTACACCCCTGGGATCCAATACATTTGCTGAACTTGAGGATATGTGGAATGATGAAAATGATACCGTCAGCAATGCAAACCTGCATAATGAAAATATAGAAACCAAGGGAGCGGGGTTGACCAAGTTCAAACAGAAATCGAAATTTTGTCCCATCACTTTGCACGATTCCATTGACACTTTTCATGAAATAATCACCAATAAAATAAAAAAACTAAATTAAAAAATCGGCATGACCACTCAGAAGCACCGCAATCAGGATCACAAGTATTTTCACTTAATGAAAAAATTAAAAAACAACAAAGATGTCATTATAAGAAATAGTGACAAGGGCGGAAACATTGCCCTATGGGCACATGATGATTACAAAAAGGAGGCTATGAACCAATTGAACGACAGGCAATGCTACACACGTATGTATGTGAGAACAATGAAAGCAATGTATTCAACATATTATAATAAACTATCAAGTTGGCGCAATAAGAAAATGATCAGTGAGGATGAATACAAATATTTGAAAAATGACAATCCGATTGTACCCATGATCTATTTTATTCCAAAAATTCATAAGGAAACAAAACACCTCCCAGACGTCCTACAATTAGTGCCAGAAACAGCATTTAAGAAAAAACATCTGTATACGTGGATTATTTCCTGCAAGACTATGTCAAATCTTTACCCGCATATGTAAGGGACATTAGTGACTTTATAAACAAAGTCAAAGACTTTGCATGGAAACCTGATTATTTATTATTGGCATTGGACGTGTCGTCATTATATACTAGCATATCTCATGTTGATGGTATTCAAGCGGTGAAGTATTATTTAACCACAAGGGAAACTATTTACAAACAACATAGTGAAATGCTTTTGGCTATGATAGAATTTTGCCTCTACCATAATATTTTCATGTTTAATCATTTGTTGTACTGCCAAATTCAGGGTGTGGCCATGGGGGCCAGCTTCTCCCCAAGTTATGCTTGCCTCCACATGGGCAAATGGGAGAAGCTGGTCCTCATGGAGCAACACGGAGATACAATGTCGGCCAAGGTGAAGCTTTGGCTTAGGTTTATTGACGACCTTTTTATCATATGGCAAGGAACCAGGGAAGAAGCAGAAATGTTTATGGCACATATCAACATAAATAATTTAAACTTAAGGTTCACGGCAGAAATAAGTGAAACAAGTGTAAATTTCCTGGACACTCAAGTGTACATATGTAACAACAAATTAGAGACCAAATTGTACCGAAAGAAAACAGCAGGAAATTCGGTGCTACATGCATCAAGCGCTCACCCACGCCATCTGGTAAATAGTATACCATATGGCGAAATGATTAGAATAAAGAGGGTATGCAGTACACAAGAGGAACTCAAAATGGCACAACAACATAGCAAGGAGAGATTTGTAGAGAGAGGTTATTCTCAGCAAACAATAGATCAGGCTACTGCTAAAACTGAGATATTAGTCAGAAACGACTTACTGGCCAAAAGAAATATAAAGGATCAGGCTACAGACCCTAGTGAAGGAGCAAAAATAGGGAAGGATCAGAGTTTTCGCCTTATAATAGGCTATAGCAGGCAGCATAAGGAACTGCAAAAGATTATCCAAGGAAGCTGGCCTATACTCCTCAACGACCCGGTACTAGGAGCCCTGCTACCGCAGAGGGCGTCCATTACCTACAGCAGGGCTCCCTCAATGAGAGATTGTCTGGTGGTATCTGATCCCGAAATAATATCTAATCCAGTTTGGTACCAGAATCTAAAAGGGTTCAGGAAATGTAAAAGCTGTAAGGCCTGTACCCATGGAACTAACACTACAACATATTTAAGCCCATTTAGATCAAAACCATATATAATAACAAAAACGCTGACATTCAAGACCGAGTACACAGTGTATGTTTTAACTTGCCCTTGTGGGCTAAATTACGTGGGCAGGACCAAGTTACAAGCTCACGTCAGAGTACTCCAACACCTCCGCGCAATCACCAATATGGACAACACCTATCCGGTGGCGAGACATTTTAAAGAAAGCCACGGATCCAACAATAAAGGGTTGTCTTAGTATTTATTTGACGCAGTCCTTCCAAACAGACGTGGAGGAGATAGAGAAAGTAAATTAAGAAATTTGGAGACAAGATATATTTTATTTTAATATTGGATTCCAAACACCCACAGGGCCTGAACATAACTGAAGACATATACACGTGCCTAGGGTAATTGTGAGCTAAAACTTTATTATACTTATATACCCAATAGAGATGAGTTGAGAAAAACAGGAATCCGGTTAGGAATATTAAATAGCCTCTAAATTGTTTGAAAAATCACCTTTTGTTAAAAAAATAGATATCTTGTAAATAGGATGAATTTTAATCTCAGGATATTAATGATTTTTAAACCTTTTTATCTTTGTACAGTATTTATTGAGATATAGATACATCTAAATGGGATTCGATGTATAAATATCAACAACTTATATAGTAGATAGTTTTTAAGGTGAACAAACAAACAGTGACAATTGATTATCAAAAAGTTTTGATTAGTAGGCACAGTTACTCATTAAGGGTAGCGGAATACACTGAGATGGGTCAGCCGGTGAAGTAACGTTGAGAATGGTGCAATAGGAATCAAACCATGAAAGCATATGATGGAAATGTATATTACATAACAATATTGCAAAACAATATTAAGCATTAATTTAATCAAGCAACAATACATAGCAAGCCTTGACTGCACAATGGATCGTATGAAATTATAAAGATAATGTACTGATTTTAATTTATCACTAGCACTTTTAGGCACTTTTATAAATTACCTCAATGCGATGAGATTTGAATTCACAATAAGAAAAATGTTAATGTATTTTACCGAGATATTAATACGTGTACAGTGCAAATTGGCCAAGACCTAACCAAATGTGCCATAACTTAAACCCGCGTTTTACTATTTTAGTGTAAGAAACAAGCGGGCCGACTTTGAAAATTCCAAACAAGGCTACATGTCGCAATATATATGAGAAATTGCCCAGAATATTTTGTTTTGCAATCGAGGTGTGTTGGGAACATACGTTTGGTTTGGAAGTAGAGTAATTCCAAAATGGGCACATTGTTGGTTGAAGATATCAGGTTATTATGGTCAATTGTTAAAAGGTATTTTACCTATATTTATTAATTGCGATTTTGCACAAGAAAACTGTCAAAATTGGGCACATAGTATTGTGAAAAGAATATGGGATAGTATTTTTTCCATTGCAAACAAGGTTGAAATCACGTGATACACTTTAATTATGCACTGCCACTTTAAAAACGTTTCCCAAACACATAACATTTGTCGAGTGAACAAGTGGCGTTAAGCTGCGAAACGCGTCTCTGACCTTTGGGTAATAAAAAATTGGAGCACCAATACTGGGTTCGTATCCTGTTTTATCGGCGGCAGCGCGTGATTGAAGACGTGGCAGCTGACGAGACTGGATTGTTGGACATATATATATATTTTTTTTTTTTTGCAATTTGGTTTTACGTCGGATCGCTCAACCGCGGGTGCAGGTGTGGGGCCAAACCAAAGACCAGGTTCAATTTTGAAACAAGGAACGCTGCACTCTGGAACTTGAGTTATCCTATTTTATTGCACAGATCCCAAGTCTGCCACACCGACGCGTTTCGGCCTGGCAGCCTTTCTCGCGGTAGGTGGCATTACTTTTTACATCTGTATTTAAAGCATTACATATCAATACACCTTCCCATTGACTTCTGAGAGTTGTAGTTTCAACGAATTTACATACAGAACACCTTTTGTGACAGGATTGTTTTTCCACATATGTTTTAAAACCACAGTGGGTTGCACATGATTCAAGTACCAGTCAGTTGTAAATTGTCCTATTGCATTAGGTTACAAAATTATGGGAATTGATTCTGCCCCTCCTATGTAGGAGATGACAGAAATTCCTATTTTAATGACTGTGTAGTACACTTTAGTCATTAATAGTGCGGTGCATACACAACTTGTTAGCTGTTGTCATGAGATCAAGGGTATAGTAACCAATTATTTCCAACATGGCAATTCACAAAATCCTTAAGCAAACGTGTATATATTATAAACCATGTAAAAGATAATGTAATTCTAGATGGTTTACCAGGTGTTCTGAGGAATGTTACACATACAGATCAGATCAATTAATTCCCTCATGTGTATAAATGAACATAAAGTTCTTCATCCAGATTTATCCCTCTTGGGTATTTTGTCCTCATTCGAATGATATATTTGGACTCCAATTGTCTTAGTCTCTTTTTACGATCTCCCATCCTTTCATTGGCCTCAACAGTTTCTATGGCGAAGAAACTCATTTTACACCAATCACCCCCTTGACAATTTTGGATATGTTTGGCAGTGGCATATGAAAAATCCTTGTTTTAACTGCCCTTATATGCTCCAAAATATGTTTTTTCAGCATACAAAGTGTGCTGCCAATGTACATCATGTCGCAGTTGCATTGTATCACATATATTACATATTGTGTAGTACATGTTGTTTTTGAATTTATTTGGAGCAGCTTCCTTCGGGTCCCTTATGCATTTTTTATTTATCCCGATTTTGCATGCCTTACAACTGTTACATTTTCAAGCCAGTTCATAGTTGTTTTTCCTTTTGATTGAAAATGGCCATTAATGTGTCTTTTATTGATGGAACTTTCCTGAAGGGGGTTTTTGGTTCTGAGCCAAATTTGTTTTTCAGATCATGATCTTGTTGCAACAGGGGCCAGTATTTTTGGACACTTTGTTTGATTTTGTGAGCTTCTTTACCATAGGTTAATATTAATCTTGGTGCCTGCTGATTCATATTTTTCTCTGTTTGGTTTGTATCCTCTGCTTTTTTGACCAAGACTTCAGTTCGGGTTTTCCCATCGATTTTATTAATGCTTGTTTTTAAGTCTCTTTCTCTATATCCTCTTTTTTTCAATCTTTCTGCACTTTTTTGTATTTCTTTTGTCGCTTCTTGGGCTTTTGAGCAATTTCTTTTCATTATGGTGAATTCCCCGAAGGGGATGCTTCTTATCAGTGGCTTCGGGTGAAAGCTCTCAGCATGAGGAATGCTGTTGGAGGCAGTCTTCTTTCTATACAAGGTTGTGTGAATTTGCCCATTGTCGATATATACTGAGATATCAAGACAGTCAATTTTTTGACAACTTACAGTGCATGTGAAAGATAATCCAATTTCGTTGTTGTTTAGTGACTCAAAGTATTCCATAAAGTCTTCCTTACTGCCTTTCCAAATTAGGAAAAGGTCATCAATATATTGTGACCAAAGTATTATCTTCTGAAGAGCCTATCTGTTTTCAGGTCCCCAGGCCACCTCCTTATCCCACCAACCAATGGTTAAATTAGCATAGTGGAGGAGAAGGAGACCCCCATGGCACAGCCACATAATTTATGGTAAATATCATGATTGAAGAAAAAGAAGTTATTATTCAGACAAATCTGTATCATGGTCAGTAGCATTGCAGAGTGTTCAAATTCATTAATGTTCCTCTGTTTCAGGAAGTGGGCACAAGCATTTAATCCAATTGTGTGTTCGATAGATGTATAGAGAGAGACTACATCAATTGTGATCATCAAATATGATGAGTTCCAGGCTATGTCCATGAGTATTTGGAGAAAATCCCCCGTATCTTGGATGAACGAATTCAAGTTTTTGACCATAGGTGCCAGATAGTAATCTACATATGAGGAAATATTCTCATATAAGGAGTCACATGAAGATACGATCGGTCTGCCAGGTGGATAAATCAATGTTTTTTGCACCTTTGGCAGGAAGTAGATCATGGGGATCGTCGGATACTCTTTAAAGAGAAATTTGTGCTCTTCTGCATCCAGTAAATTGTGTTAATACCAGTCATCTAGATGTTTTTTTATTTCTTGGAATCATTTTATTGATTGGATTCGAAGGAAGTTTTCTATATTTCTCCAAATCGTCTAGTTGGCGATATGCCTCCTTCATGTAATCACTGGTGTTCACAGTATTTCCGCCCTTATCCGCGGGTTTTATGGTTATGGCTGTGTTTTTAGCCAAAGTCTGGATAGCTTGGTTTCCCTTGTAGATATGTTTTCTCTAGATTTTAAATTTCTTAGTTTTTCCATCGTGTCCATTTCATTCATGATTGCTTCAGAGAATGAATTGATTTTATTGCCTGGAGACAATTGTGGATAATATTTTGATTGGTTCCTCATGCAACTTTTTTAATGAAATTTGGTATCTATATCGAGATTTTGCAACATTTCGATTTCTGAAGTTTCCTCACTTTCTAAATCATTTGCCAAATCATATAGGGTCTTCAGATGAGGTTACATTTCCATTGTTATATATATATATATGTACATATATATATATATATATATATATACTAGCAGCCCGTCCCGACCTTGTCCGGGAGCAATCATGCTTCAGGACCCCCGCCCGCTCCGCGTTGTCCGGGGGTCCCCCGGATCCTTCCTTCATATATTGCAGTATTATACCTCTATGTTTCCTTTGTACGCTTTTGTAACCTGCACACGTCACATTTTGCTTATGTAATGCACCGTTTGCTAGCTGTTGTATTTTGTTGGCTCACGATTCTCACTTTTGTAATGCACTCACTTTTGTAATGCACGGTTTGCTACCTCTTTTGCTTCATTTAATGCTCACTGCTCCTCCCCGCCTGTATTTCACCTACGCTCACCGCTCCTCCCCGCCACTTTTTCCTCATGTAATGCACCGTTTATTACCTCTTGTATGTTGTTGGCTCACGATTCTAACTTTTGTACGATTCTCACTTTTCTAATGCACTCACTTTTGTAATGTCCGTGGGTCCCCCGGAGCCTTCCTGTTTCGTTTGTACGCTTTTGTAACCTGCACTTGTCACTTTTTCCTCATGTAATGCACCGTTTGCTAGCTCTTGTATTTTGTTGGCTCACGATTCTCACTTTTGTAATGCACGGTTTGCTACCTCTTTTGCTTCAGTTAATGCGACCACTCCTCCCCGCCTGTATTTCACCTACGCTCACCGCTCCTCCCCGCCTGTAGCTTTTGTATTTCACCTACCTCATCCGCCGCTCGCCGCTCCTCACCACCTGTCCGCCGCTCCTCCCCGCGCTGATGTCCGCCTCTCCTCCCTGGCTCCTGATGTCAGCACACACGTCGCGGCCGGTCGGCGCTACTTCCAAGGGACTACTTTTTTTTTAAGGTAACTATTTTAAATAACGTGTGTTGGCGCTGTGGTTCCCGAGTTTACCCGCCTCAAAGGTTCAAAGTACTTCCTTTATAATAGTAGTATATATATATATATATATATATATATATATATATATATATATATATATATATATATATATATATATATATATATATATATATATATATATATATATATATATATATCAGCATCAGGCCATTATGAGGAGTCACGTCCCTGTCTATTTTAGATATATAGACGACCTCTTTCTTATTTGGCAGGGTACTATGCAGGAGGCTCAAGAATTTGTAGAGAAACTTAACTGTAATGACCTTAACCTGGAATTTACATCCACCATAAGTAAATCACAGCTATGCTTCCTAGACATAGAAGTATACATTGAAGCAGGAAAACTGGCCACGAGGTTATATAGAAAGCCGACCGCAGGCAACACTATCCTGCACGCGGCTAGCCAACATCCCCATCACTTGATACAGAGCATCCCCTTTGGGGAGATGCTTCGTATCAAAAGAATCTGTAGTGATGAAAGAGAGTGTGCTAAAGCCATGGAAGAAAGTAAATTGCGCTTCCTGGCACGCGGATATTCTGCGAAAACAATCTCCAGGGCCATTGAGCACACGAATGACATGTCGAGAGCACATATTTTGGCACCTAAGCCAAAGTCTGAAGCCGTTTATTCTGAAACTTCCATAGAATGCTCCAGGGTAGTGGTGACATATAACCAACAGCACAAGGAGATCCGGCGGATCTTCAGCCGTAATTGGAACCTGGTGACAGGGGACCCTGTCATCGGTGGTTCAGTGAGCAAAAGGCCAGAATTTTCCTTTAGAAAATCTACCTCCATGTCTGACAGGCTGGTTAAAAACCATTTGGAAACCCCTATATCTAAAACTTTTATGAATTTGAGAAAAGGTTTTTTGAAGTGTTCCATTTGCAAGGCCTGCAAGAATAGGTGTAATAAAACACGATACAATACGCCATTCAAGGATGATCCTGTACTGATAACAAAACAGCTGTCCTGCAAGACAGAATTTGTTGTTTATGTGCTGCAGTGCCCCTGTGACCTCCGGTATGTAGGGAGCACCCGGCTTCCGGTTCACAGGAGAATACTGCAGCACATAAGAGCAATCTCCAACAATGAACAATCCTATCCGGTGGCGCGTCACTTTCAGGCTGTTCATGAGAGTGATCCTAAACATCTCACTTATTATGTTATTGATTGCGTTCTACCCCTCAAAAGAGGTGGGAATAGGGATGGATTACTGAGGGTCCTTGAGACTCGATATATTTTGGAACTAAACAGCCGTACTCCTGGAGATCTTAACGCCAGTGAGGATCTGTACACCTGTTTATGATTCTTGATTCCTTATCTCTTTTTTTGATCCGTCCTATTATGAATGCATGACACATTCCATAGCAGATGTAAGCCACTGTATGTTAAACAAAGGGATTCTCATAATATATTTTTTGCATTACAGGTTAGAGCTGTGTATTAACATCAGTCAGTAATTTGAATTTCAAAGGGAGGGGCTCCTCCCTTTTCAATATTTTGTTATAATTTACTTGCACCTAGCACTTTTATTATTCATATTTGCACTTTGCGAAAATGGCTGCTCTTTGCCACACAAAGGGAAATAACAGCTAAAATTGTGTATGTTTACAATAGATCTTGTTTACATTAAGCACTTGACACTTTAGTGGAAATTCCCACTTGGGATAAATTTTCAAAATGTTTATTAAGGGTCATGAGACGTAGTCTTTGAAGAGATGAATTTAACACCATGTTTTTATGACTTATATATTTATATGTATATATTCATGAATTTATATGTATATATATATTTATTTGCTTGATATTGCACAAATGTATATACTTCATTTATTCACCCACTTGGGTTGTATTCAAGACCAGGAAGGACTATGTATTATTTGTATAGTCCCCTGTTTGTTTCCTTGAACCCTTGAAAACATTATGTGTTTAAGTTGGTGGTTAACTTTAGTCCACCTTTTGTGTCACTGATGCTGTAAATAAATTAGTAAACAAAATAATTGTGCAGAGTTCCCAAAGGGAGAAAAAAGAGTGGCTCAAACTAACATTTCTCTCACTAGTCAAGACAGGGAAAGTGCATGGTGTGAACCCTTATCGGAAATTTAGGATACCTCACACAAGTTACCGGTTGGACGACTACTGTCATCCCATCCGGTGACCGTCCAGCGTCATCATTGGCATCCTGCTCCTACGGCAGGCTGGCGGTGCAATGCCCGTCGGGCAGCCCAGGAGGGCTGCACTTTGGTGGAGATCTTTTATTCCTTGCCAACGGGTGTGTGAATGTAAGGGGCCTAAACAAAGTGCAATTGTGAGTGTGATTTTAAAAAAAGTCAGTAGAGTCCATTAAACAATTTTAATAGTGTGGCTCACTGCTTTGTTAAAAGGGAATTAATGGGTATTAAGGAGTGATGGGCTATTTGATCAATCCTTATTCAACCCTTAGTGTGAATGTGGTCAAGTAAATAAATTCCCTTGTGGCTTTGCGATCACATCATGTCAAGACAGTGGATACTGTCGAAACGCGTAATGGCGGGCATGCTGAGCAAAATTGAGCTTAAATAAATACGCACTTTGTTTGGCACCACTCTTGGGTTCCCCTCTTCGTCTTTTCGAGACTGGGTGCTATCTGGCAGTGTTGGAGTTTTTGGGACGAGTTTTGCTTATATATATATATATATATATATATATATATATATATATATATATATATATATATATATATATATATATATATATATATATATATATATATATATATATATATATATATATATATATATATATATATATATATATATATATATATATATATATATATATTTATATATATATATTCACTGAAAAAACTATAGGTTTCACACAAGATATAGTTAGCTGGAAATTTTACTGACATAAAACCATTGAAATTCCCACGTTATAGTTAGTTGGACTCACTATAACTTGCGCTCCTGCAATGCACTGCTGATGACGTCACATATTACATCACTCATGACATGGTCAGTGACATCACTCATGACATCACTGATGACACCATCCAGTGAATGTGTGTCTTTCTGAAAAATAAATATGTTTTATATATGTATTTGTAGAGGACGATGGAAGAATACATTTTTAAATAAGTGTCTAAATGGATGTTTTAAAAAAAAATTGATTGGTTAACTGGCTTATTAAGTGTATCTTAGTGAATACATATATTAGCGAATAATGTTTAAATATTTAAATATATGTATCAGTGTTTCACTTTGTGTATAAGTGGCTGCATGGGTTGGTGAGTAGCTACATGTGTGTGTGTATGGGTTATTAGATGTTTTTTTATTATCAGTATGAGTGTCTGTATGGTTTGGTGGGGGTATTACTTAGCACATAGATGCATCAATGACTGACTCACTGTTTGTATGTGTTTTGAAGACAGCATATGTGCAGGACTGTATGGGTGGATGAGTGTGTATATGTGTGTGTTAGTGAGTGAATGACTGTCTCACTAGTGTCTTTATGAGTAACTACATATGTTTTAATCTAGTATATGTGAGTATTGATGTTTATAAGTGAGTATATGTGAGAGTGAGAGATTGAAAGAGTTCCTGTTTAAATAAGTATGTGTTTCTATAAGTGATTGTTTAAGAGAGTAAGTATGTGTAAGTTTCCTTAGAAGTAATGTGCTAGTGTGTGTATAGTTGTATATGCAAATAAATGGATGTTCAATAGTTTATTTGCATGTGTGAGTATGTGTGTGAGTAACTTTTGAATGACTGTCAGTGTGTAACAGGATGTATATGTGTATCACTACATATGATAAGTGAGTATATGTATGAGTGACTATATAGAACTGTTGCTGAATGAGTGGATGTGTATATAGATGGTGGAATTACTGTATTGGTTGTTGTAACTGGTATGGGTATCTCCATTTTTTTGAAAATGTTACTTTCTATTTTTGAATATGTGTTTCAAGGGTTACATTACACTGAAAGGAGGTCTGTCACTCTGTCACAAGGATGGTGTCATCAGTGATGTCATGAGTGATGTCACTGACCATGTCATGAGTGATGTAATATGTGACGTCATCAGCAGTGCATTGCAGGCGCGCAAGTTATAGTGAGTCCAACTAACTATAACGTGGGAATTTCAATGGTTTTATGTCAGTAAAATTTCCAGCTAACTATAACTGGTGTGAAACCTATGTTTTTTTCCGTGAATTTAATAGGTTTTTTAAATGCTAATTCCTAACTATAACTGGTGTGAAACCCATGTTTTTTTCAGTGAATTTCATAGGTTTTGAAAATGCTAAGTCCTAACTATATATAGGGCCTCAAACCTATGTTTTTTCAGTGAATTTCAAAGTTTTTTTAATAGCAAATTTCTATTGCTATCAAATATAATATTTTTTATAATGAATCCTATATTGTATATTTATGTAATACTATTTTTTATATGTATATTTTTTGTAATTTTTTTTGCCCTTGAGCGCTCCCGGTGCGCGTACCGGTGAGTGCACCGGTAAGCGCAGTCTTGCGGCGCGTAACGGTGAGCGTCCCGTTAGCGCTATTGCCACGAACTAAAACATCATTGTGACGTATCGCGTAGCCACGTCCGCGTGATACGCACGGCGTAAGCGCACCCGGAAGCACCCGAGCGGATACGATCGCGCTACGTAAGCACCCTGGGGCGCGACCCGGGGCGCGCCCCGGGGCGTGTAGTGTAAGCACGTCGGGTCAAGTGACCTAAAAATAACACTTTTTATTGGTTCAGGACAGTTTTGGTTTCCAAATGATGAAAGCCCTGGTCATGTGACCTGAAAATAACACTTTTCATCGGTTAAGGACAGTTTTGTTTTCCTAATGATGAAAGCCCCCACCTTTTTTCCTCATTCTCACTTTGTACTTTGAGTGAGGAAGACCTGTTTCCAGACCTATTTGTACCTATTTGTACTGAGAAATGGCTACAGTAGCAGCAGCAGCAGGAGCATCTCAACCACCACCAATACCACCACCACCACAAGGACCACCACAACACCACAGTGGTGGAGATGAAGAAGAGGAGGAGGAGGAGGGGGAGAGGCGCTACCTGCCAGAAGATACTACCCCCTACAAGCCAAAGGAGCACATCCCAAGGGGCCTCAAGAAAGTTAATGCGCCAAAGATTACTTGTCTGATCTGTGGCACTGTACTTTCCAGGGGGAACCCTGCCAAAAAATATTCTTTTGGCAACAACACCATGATTCGCCACATGCAATGCCGGCACCCTAACAACTATAATGCGGCAGAGGTCAGAGAACTGACCAGAAACCCTCCCCAATCTTCTCCCAGCACCACCCAAAGTACCCAACCCACTCCATCGGGACCAGAAACAAGGGAGATGGTCCCAAACATCCAAACCCAGTTTGGAAATTTCAAAATAGTTTGCATATTTTGTGGGCGTACAATTTGCTATGGTGAGCAAAGTGTTAAACTCATCAACCGTGCTGGTGACAACCACAAGTGCCCAATGAAACCTTAATTTTTTTCCAGATTTTTTTTGCTCCAGTTGAGCCGTTTACAATTCCCTGTTCTTTGTTTGTCCCCATAAAAATTCCAAAACAAATATAAAATTGTTCATAAAAGCCACAAAAAGACAAAATGTTCCAAAAAACAATAAAAAAAATATAAAACAACAAAAAGAATTAAAAAAAAAGTTCTTTTTAGAACTACCTCCAATTTATAAAAGAAGGCTACATTTTTTAAAAAATCTGTCATTCTTTTTTACCCCATGGTACGCTCCCCGGTACGCTCCCCGGTACGCTCCCCGGTGCGCGTACCGGGCGCTCTTCCCGCGCAAATCGAAAAAATGTAAAAAACATTTTTGGCCCGCGGGGCCTTTTTATGGCCCCCACATCAAACCTAGGGGGTCAGGGGGGGCTCTACCCTGCCCCCTTTTGGTCATTTCCCCCTTTGTTTTTGCCACCTCTTGTGTCTCGATCCTACCGAGACACAAGATGGCAGGCGCTCCGGACTGTTTGGAATGTTGACAGACACCCGAGAGCCAATCAGCTTTCCGCTCGCAAACTCGCGTAGCGCGCTAGAGCGCGTACCGGGGCGCGCTTATAGATATATATATGTTTTTTAACCTAATTCACTCAAAATCCACTGGAGCACATATCTTGAGACATAGCAAAGGCACATCGGGCTACCAGTCCCTACAATTTTGCCACGTTTGGTGGAAATCCATTCAGCCGTTCGGGCTAAAAGGGAGTCCAACCGCCCTATGGAAATTAACATGGGGAAAACACGTTTTGGAACCCCACTTTTATCTCGGCCCCCGCTTGACGAATCCCGCCCAAAATTTCAGGAAAATTACAGGCAGATCCCTCAATCGACGCCAAAGTTATTCCCAATAGAATGTTGCGGTTTCCCTATAGGAAATAATCCTAACTATAACTACCTACAGTCGCGACTGTAATGAATTGAAGCTTCGGTGAACAAGCCTGCTGGTCAGGCGAAACGCGTCCGAGGGCTGTTTGAAAATAAAATTCTTTGGTCAGCACATAGTCTCGTCACCTACACACTCGACGCGTTTCGGGAACTAAATTCCCTTGTTGACGAGTGATAGTGCTTGTTATTTGTCGGTTTACAGCCCGTCCACTACTTTCATTTGTGTTTCAGTTTCCTTTTTAAATTATTTCTTGCTAGTGCTTACTCTTACCTCTTGGCCATCCTTTTTGTCATTCGTTTACTCCCACTTGGAGCATTGACCAAGAATGGTATACTTACACTTTTCAGGGACTATTTTTTGTTGTTGTACTGTTTGCCTGTGTTCATCTTCATCACACTTTGAGCATGGGTCCGCTTTGAGAGGCCACGCTCCTTTCTTTAATTATTCACGGCATTCAGCCATGGCTTCGGCATTCCCATCTCCCCATATTAAAAAAACATGGTTGGCAAACTTAAACATAGAAGGGCATTTTAATTTAAAAGGATATGCTCTCCATGCAGTTCTTTGCCTCTCGACTCACCTCAAAGAATACATTGTCTATGCTTCATCATTGTAGTGGGTTGTTTACTTGGTTTCTATGTATCACTTGCTGTCGGAATTCTAGGTATGTAATATGGAATGTGTAATTTTGAATGTGCGAATGGACTCTTGTGAAGCTTGATCAATAAATACGACTTACGAGCGATTAGTTATTGAATCATTACATTTGGCGACGATTGGAAATTTGCTTGCTGCATCCACCGACCCACGCAGCAAGGATCTTCAGCAACTGACAGCGATATGATCAAGTCTCTCGCTTTCCCATGGGACTGATTTCCTGACGCTGTCCTGTGATGCTGTTCATGTAGACTGCCTAAGACGCATCAGTGCTGTTTCCTCAGGTTTCGGTAGGATCAGATATTGCGATTGACTGGCGAGATTGTGTACAGAGGCCCCTTTTCTGCTGTCAGCAAGCGCTTCGCTCATCTGTCACTGACTTTGCGCGTAACTGCATTCCCCTTGGATGTTGTTTCTTCAACGACCCGAGATTTGGAAGTCTTTGTATCCAGAGACACTCTCTGGGCTAATTTTTTTCTGCTTGTGCTGGCTTATGCTGCTCCGTGTCATTCGAGTGTGGCACCCGCATATACTTGCGCGTTGATCAAGCACAGCTTGCACGCAGCACATTCCGGTTTCCAAGGCTACGCTTATCGCTCTGCACTCATTACTCTTGAAGCACGGATTGTGGCACATGTGCATGCTCACACGTAAGATAAGCGGATCTGTGACTCAAAACATTCCGTTTCCAAGGGAACAATAGACCCTACTGATGCATTATGGCCATTTTAGTAGTTTCTTCATAAGAAATTCACACACTGTTATTTTAAGCAATCAGAATTGAAATTTGTTGTTTCAAGAACAGCATCACGATGACACGCACATCTTATCTTGTTTCCTCATTATAAGGAGAGTTCATTCTGACAACAAGTGTGTCTCGGTGATGCTTACACTTCTTTTCAATTATTTCTTTGGCACAATATTGAGTGTTTGAGTGATACACTCACCATTTCAAGCAACTTCAATAGCACTTAAACAACAGGCGTGTCTCGGTGATGCGCACACCACATTTCAAAATTATAGAAACATATCCTCAGTTCATGAAATCACTCATCCTCCTCCATTTTTAGATAAACCTGGTAAACCAGTTATGCTATGGGCAGAGTGGTTTGGCCTATTCGAGAACCACCTTGTGGCCATTGATGCTACAGAATATTCTCAACCTCAGAAATTTGCTTTATTGTTTGGAAGTCTGGATCTAGCGGCTCAAACTATTTTTAACAGCTTAGCCAATACCTCCTCCTCACGGTCAATCAGGAGACAGTCATTGGAATATTTATTTAGAAGCTTTGCTAGATTGAAAAAGCTATTTGAAACATCCCCGAATATTATGCTGGAAAGACACATTTTTTACAAACTTAAGCCGAGGGATGATGAAAAGGTTGAGGAAGACATTTTTGCCTTGAGGGTGTTAGCAACTTCCTGTGGTTTCAATCCTCTGTTGGATAATTATATCAGAGACCAATTTGTTTTTAATTGTTCTTCCTCTAAGATTAAATATAGAATTCTTATTTGTAAAAACTCTCCACTCTCTGAAGTAATAGACTTGGCATTAAGCATTGAAAGATCTGTTATTTCAACTAAAGCGATGTTGTCTGAATCTTTTCCAAAGGTAAACATGATATCTCAGGAGTTAAATGAGGATGGATTATATGCTGTAGGCTCAAAAGACAAAACCACGAAACCTGATCAATCCAAAGGTCAAAATTACTGCTACAGATGCGGTTCTAAATTCCACACTGGCAATTCTAAACGCTGTCCAGCTTTAAGTAAACGCTGCTCCATTTGCAAAAAGGTTGGTCATTTCCAGAAAGTCTGTAGAAATCGAAAGAAACCTGTGAAAGTAAGCAGTGTGGATGTTGAAATGTGCTCCGAGTCGCTTGACAATCTTTTGTTAACTCTGGATTTCATGGATGATCCAATAGAAATAAAGGATCCTTTGTGTGATGCTAACATCAATTGAATAGATCTGAAAGTCATGGCAGACTCTGGTTCGTCCATAACTATTCTTCAATACTCAACTTTTTATGAAAAATGGGGTAAAGAAGTTAATTTGTCCAAAACAGACGTGAATGCCGAAAGCCTTCGGAGTAAAAGATATTGATATGATAGGATTTTTCATAGGCAATTTGCAAATTTTGAACAGGATAACATATACTAAAGTTTATGTGGCAGTCAAAGGAAAAAACATTGTGGGGTGGAAAGACCTGACAAAAATGGGGAAACTACCTTAACAACGCAGTCAAAACACTGCAATACATTAACACTGCTGCTTTTACAACGCAAGTCGTTACCACAACTTGCACTGGAGGGTGCTCTAGACTAAGGAATAGTGTGATTTACTATTTCAACACCTTCCCTACTGTACGTAGGCTGGAGAGGGAATAGTAAATCATAGTATTCCTAAGTCCAGCGCCCTACAGCGCAAGTCATTGTGACGACTTGCTTTGTACAAACAGCGATGTAATGTACTGCGAGTAAATCATCGCATTGTAACATCATTCATCCGCAAAAATGGAACTGACTTGGTACCAGGGGATGAGAATCCTATAAGGGCAAGGGAAATGTCAGTATGCAATGTGTATAAATCTAAAATTGATCGCAAGGATCTTTTAGCCAAATTTAGTAATGTATTACCTGACAAGATGGGTTTAGTGGTTTTGTGCGTTAAGCACAAAATTAGATTAATGCCTGGAGCTTGCGCTTCGGTACATAAGGTTCGATCTGGACCTTTACGTGTAAGAAGTGAGTTAAAAACGATGCTGGAAGATTTATGCTCTCAAGGTATAATTCAACCAACAGAATCATCTCAATGCGTTGCCCCAATCATGGTAGCTCATGGTAGGTTGTGTGCAGACCTTAGGGGTCCGAATAAAAACATCAAGGTGGACTGTCACCCCCTACCCAGAATACACTAACTTTTGGGAAATTTGGGGGGAGCCAAATGGTTCTCGCTGATTGATTTACAGTCCGCCTATCATCAGGTTCCTTTGTCCAAGAAGTCTTAAGAGCTGACAACCTTTGTGTCCGATTTTGCTCCGCAGAATCCGGCTGTAGTATATAATGGTCCACCTCCCAACGTCACAAACACTCTGAACATAATACACAGAGTATTTGAGCCATTAGGCGAGGGAAAAAACAGGGAAGGGAAGGGACAGCAGGGAAAGGGAGTAAACCTGAAACGACAAAAGCATACACTTAGAAACAATTAATATCCTGACAGGCTACTCTTGAATGGTCTCACTAGATAAACAAGTTGTACCTGCTAAATGAAAGAAACAAAACATCTGTAGCGATCTTCCTCTATCACCAGCAGCCTTGACTGAGTAATGCCTGAATAAAACATAAACAAATACTCAAGTTTCATTTAAAGAGACAACGCATAACCCACACACATGTGATACCACAAACAACTCCTCTGCCTACCATGACACGAGTGAGAGGATAGCCTTGCAATGGTGGGTTCTAATGGAGGACAATAATAAGCACAAAGCAAAGTTATGTTTTCCCTTTAGGAGACATAGAGAAAAAAGAATTGTATAGCGCCGTGACCTTACAGATACAGTAGTGTGTAGGATGCAAGAACCACAACATTCCGCTCTGCAATGCAATCAAGATCCAGAAAACTCTTACTGCAACTAAGAACGTTCCTGAGAAAAGAACCACTCTATTTGGGTAAAAGAGGAGTTCCACACGGCAGCGCGTAGTTGAGACCACTACTGCGTTCCGCTGGCCAACAGTCTGTACAGTGAATGTCCCGCTAATCAAAACAAGGAAAAGAAAAACCCCCTAGAAGTTGAACTCACTTCAGCCAAGGGGATAGAGACGGTAACGTGTAGCAGTCACTACAACGCTCCGCTGAACAATGTCCAAACCAAACAATATACACAGAAATCCGAACAGCAGCGCGGCGGAAGGCAGCACGCTCCGTGTCCAAATGCAGACAAAACAATGGACGTATCCAATCCTACCTCGGGTCTGGACTCGAAACTACGGCCTCTTCTACCTCCGTAGAAGCCCGGAGTCAGGTGCGACGTGAAGGGTACTCCTCTACCAGTCGGCAAGGAGTGAGGAAACTGAGAATAACACACAACAGGAAGCGTGTTTGGCATACAGTTAATACCTCCCCTACTTCCGGGGAGTCTGGGAAACGTAGTCTTTTGCACATCTCTGACCTGCGCAGTGCGTGAACCATTGAGACGATTCACTCAGCAATGTAGGCGCAGGACTTGGATCCTGACAGTACGTCCTCCCCCCTAGCGCCTCCTAGGACCAGGCCGCATAGGGAACCTACGATGGTAAGAACGAATGGCCTCAGGGGCATGGATTTTCTGCACGGGCTCCCAGGAATCGTCTTCCACCGAGTACCCTTTCCAGGAAACTAAATACCACAATACACCCCTTCTCCACTTCGAGTCCTTTGTGCTCCGTACCACATACTCGAAACCCCCATCACAGAACACCGGGGGAGGCACACGCCTTCTGGCAGATAAGGCAGGTTTCAACAGGCTACAATGGAACACGGGATGTATCTTAAGGGAACCAGGCAATTTCAGTTTGTAAGCCACAGGATTGATCCTCTTCAGGATAACATACGGACCAATGTACTTAGGGTGGAAGATACTTCGCAACTTGAACCTGATGTTCTTGGTGGACAGCCAGACTCTGTCGCCCACCTGATACAACGGGCCCACTCTCCGATGCATTTCCTCCCACCTCTTGTACTCTAGCTTTGCCATCCGCAAATGCGATCAGACCTTCCGATGCACAGCCTGCAGTTTCTGCATTTGTCCTAGTACTGTAGGTTGATCCGCCACCCCCTCCGGGATGCTGACTGGAAGGACCCGGACATCAAATCCATAGGTTGCACAAAAAGGGGATACACCCACTGAACTATGCCAGGCATTGTTATAAGCCACCTCAGCCATCCACATTAGCGAGACCCACGATTCGTGTGCATCCGCAGCATAACACCGTAAGTACTTCTTCAGGGTTTGATTGAGCCTTTCTGTTTGCCCATCCGTCTGTGGGTGGAAACTAGTGGAGAGAGAGGGTTGTATGTGCATAGCCTGACACCAAACCTTCCAGAACCAGGCTATGAATTGAGGGCCCCTGTCAGATACAATGACTTCCGGCACTCCTCTGTGTAATCGTATAACGTTTTTCAACAGTAATTGTGCCGTTTGTCCAGCAGTAGGTAGATTAACACAAGGAATGAAATGCCCCATTTTCGTGAGACTATCGACTACCACCAGGATGGCTGTCTTTACCTGATCTGGTGGTAGACCCTTAATGAAATCTAGGCTAATGTTTTGCCATGGTGTTTTCGGTGTGGGCAGAGGCATCAACATTCCTTTCTTTCTTCTCGTTTCATTTTTTGCACAAGCACATTCTTCACACTGCTTCACCCATGTGGAGACGTCATTTTTATCGGTCTCCCATCAAAAATGACGTTGCAACAATCGGACTGTCTTGCTCACACCTTGATGACCTGCTAAAGGGGAATCATGACACCACTCAAAGGCCTTCTTCTGCAATGATTTAGTAGGTAAAAATAGTTTGTTATCCTGGAAAGGCAGCCCTTGCTTCATTACACGGCCTCTACCTTTCGTGGCCCAAACCACCCATGCATCCTGGTCTTTTGTTCTGCGAATCACATCCAGAAAACTGTCTGCCTGAATCACACAAACCACCTTCACAGGATCCACTATTGCCTCCTTTATTTCCCTGCTAGGGGCCTTGTCTGCCTGGTTTTGTCTGGACAACGAGTCTGCTTTCCGGTTGTCCGCCCCAGGTCTGAAAGTGATTACAAAGTCGTACTCCGAGAAGAAAAGCATCCACCACATTTGCCTCTGAGTGAGGTGTCTTGCCGTCTTCATAAATTGGAGATTCCTATGGTCAATGTATACCGTTATTGGAAAAGCTGCTCCCCACAAATATTGTCGCCACTCTTGGAAAGCCCTCTTTATTGCTAACAGCTCTTTCTCAGCAATAGTGTAGTTCTTTTCTGCCATGCTCAGTTTTTTGGACAGATATGCTACAGGATGTAGCTGTCCTGTGATCTGGTTTCTCTGTGACAGGATAGCCCCTATTGCTTCATCCGATGCATCGGCTTCTACTATGTAAGGGTTATCAGGTTTTGGATGGGCTAGTATAGGAGCAGTGGTAAAAGCCTTCAGTTTCCTAAAAGCTTCAGCAGCTTCGCTAGTCCAAAGAAAAGACACCCCTTTTCTAAGCAATCTGGACAACGGCAATGCCACCTGAGAGAATTGGAAAATACATCTGCGATAATAGTTCGCGAACCCTAGGAAACTCTGAACATCTTTCACACAGGAGGGGACAGGCCACTCTTGTACGGCCTGCATTTTTCTGTCGGACATTTGCAAACCTGCAGGGCAAAGCATAACCCCAAAGAATTCTACCTTTCGCACGCTGAACTCACACTTGCTCAACTTACAGTAAAGCCTATATTCCCTCAATTTCTGCAGCACCTCAGAAACATGCTGTCTGTGTAGTTCCGTCTTGTCTGAGTATATTAAGATATCATCTATGTATACTACAGCACAGACGTCCACAAACTCCTTCAAGACATCGTTCAGGAAGTGTTGAAATGCCGCAGGGGCATTACATAGCCCGAACGGCATGACAGTGTACTCATATAACCCATAACGTGTCTTGAAGGCAGTCTTCCACTCATCCCCCTCTCGCACGCGCACCAAATGGTACGCGCCCCGGAGGTCCAGTCTGGTGTAAATCTTGACATCTCTCACTTGGTCTAAGAGAACTGAAATGAGTGGTAATGGGTATCGATTTCTTACAGTATTCAGTTCAACATGCGGGAGTCCACACATGCTCTCAGATCACCATTCGCTTTCTTGATAAAAAACAAATGAGAGGCCGCTGGAGATCTGGATGGTCTAATAAACCCTAAATCCACATAGGGGTCTATATATTCCTTCCGATGTTTAGTCTCGGGGACAGATAGAGCATATACCCGACATGAGGGAATGGTGGCACCCTCCACTAGGTCTATGCGACAATCGTACATTCTATGTGGTAGTAGCTGTTCTGCCTTGCTTTCGCTAAACACATCCTTGAAACACAGGTATTCAGGAGGTAAAGTAACCATTTTCTCGGCAGCCGTAGCCGCTACCACTAGAAACAACAAAGCTGCGGCATGGCATGTGCTAAGGGCCTCCAAATGCTCCTTGCACTCATCTGACAGGAACCGTATCTGTTTGTCCTTCCAATCTATAGTGGGGTTGTGGTGACTTAGCCAAGGCATTCCCAAAATGACCTCGTACTGAGGGGCTTCTATGATGTTTAAGGTTAATTCCTCTCTATGTCTACCCTCAGGCATGTCCACAGTCAGTACCACCTTATCCGTTTGTTCTGTAATGAGACCAGATTTCAATGGCTTCCCGTCTACAGCCAATACCTCTTCTGGTGTAAGTCGAGGCACTCTGTCTAATTATAAGGTGGACACCAAACCACTGTCTATAAAATGGCCCATGGCCCCTGAATCAATCATAACCCTGACCTGATGGACCTGTAGCGGACTCTCAAGACTCATGGGAAGAATGGTGTGGGTTTCAGTGTCTTGCAAGGTCATAATGGTTAAGGAGGGGATTTTCAATGGCTGTATCTCTTCTCTTTCTTAAGGAGTCGCTGACTCGGGTGTCCCGATGACAGAGACTGCTAACTTTTTACTCCAATTCCATACCCCGAGGTCTTTGGTTTGGAGGGGCACTCTTTTACAAAATGCCCCCTCTTCTCGCAGTACATGCACAACCCCAATGCTCTGCGGCTCTCTTTCTCCTCTCTGGATAATGGTGCTCTTACTGCGCCGATTTCCATGGGTTCTGTGCTTGTTTCAGATGATGGTAGGGCTCTTCAAGGGTTAACCTCAGAACCGAAAGAGACCTTGTCCCAACGTCTCCTATTGCCCCCTCTTTCTGCTAGTCTACCATCCAATCACAGCGTCAAATTTATCATATCCGCACAGGTGACGGGTTGTGGATCTATCTGCGCTATAATATCTTTTAATCCTTCTCTTAACCCTTGATAAAAAAGAGACATTCTTTTTTCCTCGGGACATGATATCTCCGCCACCAATCTATTAAAATCGGTAAGATAGGACACTAAATCACGCTTCCCTTGTCTATGGGTGAGAAGTTCCTGGTCTGCACTGAACGTGGTAGCCCTTCAGTCGAACACTCTCTCGAACTCGGTGCGAAACGCCGTCCAATCTGACAGTATGGCTTCGTTCTTCCTTACTAGGGGAACCGCCCAGTTGGCCGCATCGCCAACTAGATAGGAAATGGCAAACGCCACCCATGAGTGGTTATTTGGGAAGGATGCTGGCTTGTAAGAAAAATGAAGCATAATTTGGGTAAGGAATACCTGCATTTTAGCGGGATCTCCAGAATAGCGCTCGGGGCTGGCCAAAGGGATGGGAGGAGGTACGGTAACCTGTACCTGGGGGGAGGATGCATCAAAGGGGTTTCTGGTTAACTTGTCTACCTTGTCCCTTAATGCTGCTGTCTCTGCTTTAGAGGAGGCTAACTCCTGCTGAACCATAACTAGGGCCTGGAGAACATCCTCCATAGTAGCCATTATAATCACAACCGAATCGGGCAGAGCTATGTTCTTGGGCGTGTTATTCTGTCCGATTTTGCTCCGCAGAATCCGGCTGTAGTATATAATGGTCCACCTCCCAACATCACAAACACTCTGAACATAATACACAGAGTATTTGAGCCATTAGGCAAGGGAAAAAACAGGGAAGGGAAGGGACAGCAGGGAAGGGAGTAAACCTGAAACGACAAAAGCATACACTTAGAAACAATTAATATCCTGACAGGCTACTCTTGAATGGTCTCACTATTTCTGACTCTGCACGCCTTTTCCCCCTCCTGATGTGGAAGCCAGGAGGTCTCTTGCCTTTCCTCATATTTTAAATTGTGTTAAATACTGTGTTGTGTATTTTGCACTTTGGCTACACCCGAGTTGAACTGGTGTGTTGTGACCCCCTGCGCTCAGTAGCGCTTCAGACCCCTTCTCACCCCCTCCCCTCTTGCTCGGACCTGCTCTCGGCCGAGTGTTGACGCCGAGAGCAGAGCACCGGTTTTGGCGGCCATTTGGGTCGGGTTGGGCTCGTGACGCGATTTGCAGCGTCATAAAAGGGACGCGAGGGAGAGTGCTGGTAATTTCTGACTCTGCACGCATTTTTCCCCCTCCTGAGGCGGAAGCCGGGAGGTCTCTTGCCTTTCCTCATATTTTAATTTGTTTTAAATACTGTGTTGTGTATTTTGCACTTTGGCTACACCCGAGTTGAACTGGTGTATTGTGACCCCCTGCGCTCAGTAGCGCTTCAGACCCCTTCTCACCCCCTCCCCTCTTGCTCCGGACCTGCTCTCGGCCGAGTGTTGACGCCGAGAGCAGAGCACCGGTTTTGGCGGCCATCTTGGGTCGGGTTGGGCTCGTGACGCGATTTGCAGCGTCATAAAAGGGACGCGAGGGAGAGTGCTGGTAATTTCTGACTCTGCACGCATTTTTCCCCCTCCTGAGGCGGAAGCCGGGAGGTCTCTTGCCTTTCCTCATATTTTAAATTGTTTTAAATACTGTGTTGTGTATTTTGCACTTTGGCTACACCCGAGTTGAACTGGTGTGTTGTGACCCCCTGCGCTCAGTAGCGCTTCAGACCCCTTCTCACCCCCTCCCCTCTTGCTCCGGACCTGCTCTCGGACGAGTGTTGACGCCGAGAGCAGAGCACCGGTTTTGGCGGCCATCTTGGGTCGGGTTGGGCTCGTGACGCGATTTGCAGCGTCATAAAAACGGACAGGAATGACTCCGCGCAGCGGACGCGATCAGCGGGTGCGCCGGATCTGCGCCGGAGTCGTGCCAGAGTCCTGCCCGTCTGCGCCCGTCCGCGATACGGCAGCGGACGGCGCGGCGGTAGACTCTGGCCATAGGCTTACGTATTCTGCAGCTGCTCTATTATCTTATAACTCCAATACTGCGTCCTGTCGGTCTGTTTTTCCAGGCCGCTATAAAGGTAAATGCCGCTGTCCTGGCTGCGGATGGTATCCTAACATTTACCGGGCTTCTGAGGGACCCCATTTACTCCCCGTAAATAACTTTAAGTGCTTATTGTTAAACACCCGCTCACTGCATAGGCACGCTCTAGATATTTTTGAGTTACTTACTATTGAGAAACCACTTTGTCTTATGCTCACAGAAATCTGGCTCAATGAGTCTTCTAACCCTGATATCGCGGCAGCCATTCCTCCCGATAATATAGTCTATAGACAGGATAGGGCACTTGGTAAAGGGGGGGTGTTGCACTTATAGTTCAAAGATCTTTTATGTGTGCAATTATTCCAAACTTGCCTATTTCTGGTTGCGAATCCCTCGCCTTCTCCATTGCACTCTCCCCGCATCAATCATTCTCAGGGTCTATAGACCTCCGGGTCTGAGGGGTTCCTTCTTCGATGAGCTTCGATCAGCTATCACTACTCTATGCCTGAAGGTGGAACACTGCATAATGCTAGGGGATTTCAACATCCACATGGATGTCGAGTCGGATAGTGAAGCTATTAAAATCACGGACATCACTGCTCCTCTTGGTCTAACCCCTTACATCTCAAGTGCGACTCATGATAAGGGTCACACTCTTGACCAAGTGTTCTCCACCATTCCCCTTATTATGTCCCGTCCCACTCCTGTTCTATGGTCTGACCACTCTTTGATCAGTTTTCAAATCCAGGGTAGAAGTAAAACTTCATGTATTAATTCGGATCAACTTAGGCACCCCAGTAGACCCTTTCATAAAATTACCCCTGAGAGTCTTGCTCAAGCGCATCAGGAACATCCCTGTACCCTATCCGGTCATCTGGAGAGGGACCTTGAAACTTTTCAGAAATGGCTGACTGAAAAACTTGACGATCTTGCCCCTCTTTCTACACCTCGTTCATCTATCAAGCGTAGTTCGGCCCCTTGGTTTTCTAAGTCACTTGCTCTTGCTCGGCGTAACTGCAAGCTAGCCGAAAGATTATGGCGGAAACAATATGATCAGGAAGCTAAGTCCGCCTACAAACTATCTATCAAATCTTATCACACAGCTATCCTGGAGGCCAAAAAGAACTATTTCGCCAACAGAATTGAATCTGCGTCAAACTCCTCTAAAGAAATTTTTACCATCGTAAAAGAGTTTGTTTCTCCCAAATCTAGTTCAGTCCAGCATAAATTTTCCGAACCTTGGGTACAAGAGCTAGCCATCTTCTTTAATACTAAAATCAGACTGATCCAAGAATCCTTTCCTCCAGCTGCCCCTAATGTATCTTTGATAGATTCCAATCTGTTGTCTTTTCCATCTGATCCATGCCCCATTCTATCGGAGTTTCCACCTTTATCGGAATCTATCTCTCTGGATCTCTTACTCAGGATTAAATCAGGTTCTCCGCTTGACCCCTGTCCGGCGAGTTTTCTAGCCAGGAATGCTATGATTCTAAATTCCCTAATTTATCCTGTATTGAACTTATCCTTGTCTAGCGGCATTGTTCCGCCAGCCTGGAAGAAGGCAATGGTTGTTCCCCTTCTAAAAAAACCAGGCCTTGATCCAGCGATACATGCTAACTATAGGCCCATATCTCTCCTGCCCAGTTTAGCAAAGATCGTCGAGAAGCACGTCCACTCTGTGCTTTCTTCCTTTCTTGAAGATCTGGGGTTACTCCACTCTACCCAATCTGGCTTCCGCTCCAATTTGAGCACTGAGACCGCTCTATTGGAAGTAAATGAAGCCATTAAGGAAGTTCTCGACGCAGGTGGAAGAGCTATGCTGCGGCCTTCGACAACGTCCCGCATGAGGCCCTCTTGAGAAGACTTCACGAGATTGGTCTCAGAGGGACGGTGTTGAGCTGGCTGAGATCTTACCTAGCGGGTCGTCGACAAGTGGTCTGGGCCCCGCCGTACTCCGCTGAGGTGCCGCCTATGGATGTCGGAGTCCCACAAGGGTCGGTGCTAAGCCCGACCCTTTTTAACATCTTCATGACTCCATTGGCGGTACTTGCGGAGTCCATGGGTGCCCAGATCATATCATACGCTGACGACACCCAGCTTCTCTTCACCTGCAAGAAGGGCATGGAGTTCGACGGGGAGAGCATCCGCGGTTGCCTTGGGGCTGTCTTCGACTGGTTTCAGCGAAGCAGCCTCAAGTGCAACCCTGATAAATCTGAGGTGCTCTTCTTTGGCTGTCAGGCAGACCCGCCTTGGCAGGAATGGTGGCCGGTGTGCATGTCACCCCCTTCCTCTTCCTCCGTGGTTGCTAAAAACCTGGGGATCAAAATCGACAATACCCTTTCGTTGAAAACACAGATCACAGGTCTCACCAGCACCTGCTTTGGTCTGCTAAAAATGCTGCGTAAATTCCTTCCTCTGCTTCCTTTAGTCCACAGGAAGTTGACAGTACGGGCTCTGATCTGTTCAAGGATTGACTATTCAAATGTTCTCTACCTGGGTTTACCGGATTACCTCCTTCATAAACTTCAGGTAGTACAAAACTCCGCGGCAAGGGCTATTTTCAGCCTACCTCGGCAAGCTAGGTCATCTGAGTTGCTTTCCTCCCTTCATTGGCTCCCTGTCAAGAAGCATATTACTTTCAAAGCTCTCACTTTAGCCCATAAGGCACTCCATCTGGTCGGGGCCTCGTACATTCAGAAACGGCTCCTGTTCTATAAACCCACCAGATCTCTCCGATCTGAATGTCTTGGCCTGGCAACAGTTCCTCCCATTAGGAAGGTCAGGATAGGTGGACGTTCCTTTAAACATCTCGCCCCCAAACTATGGAACTCCCTTCCTGTTGATCTTCGCCGTACCTCCAATCTGCTTGCCTTTAGAAAGGCTTTGAAAACTTGGCTTTACAATCAGTAATTTGTTATGTTTCTGTTCTTTCCATCTTTCTTTCTCAGCTACGGGTCAGAAAGCGCCGGGACACTCCTTGGAGTAGCCGTGCGCTATATAAGTTACCCCATTAACATTAACATTAACATTAGATAAACAAGTTGTACCTGCTAAATGAAAGAAACAAAACATCTGTAGCGATCTTCCTCTATCACCAGCAGCCTTGACTGAGTAATGCCTGAATGAAACATAAACAAATACTCAAGTTTCATTTAAAGAGACAACGCATAACCCACACACATGTGATACCACAAACAACTCCTCTGCCTACCATGACACGAGTGAGAGGATAGCCTTGCAATGGTGGGTTCTGATGGAGGACAATAATAAGCACAAAGCAAAATTATGTTTTCCCTTCAGGAGACATGGAGAAAAAGGAATTGTATAGCGCCGTGACCTTACAGATACGGTCGTGTGTAGGAGGCAAGAACCACAACACTCCGCTCTGCAATGCAATCAAGATCCAGAAAACTCTTACTGCAAATAAGAACGTTCCTGAGAAAAGAACCACTGTACTTGGGTAAAAGAGGAGTTCCACACGGCAGCGCGTAGTTGAGACCACTACTGCGTTCCGCTGGCCAACAGTCTGTACAGTGAATGTTCCGCTAATCAAAACAAGGGAAAGAAAAAACCCCTAGAAGTTGAGCTCACTTCAGCCAAGGGGATAGAGACGGTAACATGTAGCAGTCACTACAACGCTCCGCTGAACAATGTCCAAACCAAACAATATACGACGAAATCCGAACGGCAGCGCGGCGGAAGGCAGCACGCTCCGTTTCCAAATACAGACAAAACAATGGACGTATCCGATTCTACCTCGGGTCTGGACTCGAAACTACGGCCTCTTCTACCTCCGTAGAAGCCCGGAGTCAGGTGCGACGTGAAGAGTACTCCTCTACCAGCCGGCAAGGAGCGAGGAAACTAAGAATAACACGCAACAGGAAGCGTGTTTGGCATACAGTTAATACCTCCCCTACCGCCGGGGAGTCTGGGAAACGTAGTCTTTTGCACATCTCTGACCTGCGCAGAGCGTGAACCATTGAGACGATTCACTCAGCAATGTAGGCGCAGGACTTGGATCCTGACACTTTGTTACACCTTTTGGGGCGTACAAGTTTCTGAGACTCCCTATCAGTCTAGCATCGACGGCCAGCGTCTGTCAAAGACTTATGGATACAATGTTTGAGAATCTGAAAGGGGTACAAGCGTACTTAGACGATATTTTGATATTTGCTGAAAACATAGAAGAACACAATCTGTTAGTTAAAAAAGTTCTATCTATTTTGGGTGAACGTGGCATGACGGTCAGAGAAGATAAATGTAAATTCGGAGTGAATGAATTGGAGTACTTGGGTCACAGAGTATCAGAGTCTGGTATTAAACCAACATTTTCAGTGATCAGAGCTTTGAAAGAAACAAGTGCACCTTGTGATAAAGATTCTCTGCCCTCCTTTTTGTGGTTAGCGCAGTATTACGCAAGGTTTGTGGTCAATTATGCTCAAGTTGTGGAACCTTTTCGTGCTTTACGGAAGAAGGGTCAGAAATGTTTGTGGTCTAGTGAGCTGGACGTTGTCTTTGCAAAGGTGAAACAGTTAATTGCTTCAGCACAAGCTCTTCATGCCTTCAGGGATGATTGTACTTCAACTATTTCTGTGGATGCAAGTATGGATGGTTTGGGGGCAATTTTAAGTCAGGGGGTTAATGCAAGGAACAAACTGTAACTTTTGCCTCTAGGTCACTGAAACAGTTTGAGTGCCACTCTAGTACTATTGAACGATAGGCTTTGGCCTGCGTTTGGGCAGCACAGAAATTTAAAATTGATATTTGGGGATGAAAATGTGTAATTTATTCTGATCACAATCCCCTTTCTTTTATATTTAGTAAGGTTTTGGACAATAATAATTTGTTTCCAAGATTAACCAGACTAGTGTCAAAACTCCAGGAGTATAATTTTGAAATGAGGCATATCTCTGGGGGAAGAAATTTTCGTGCAGATTGTTTGTGTAGAATGTTAATGGAGAAAGATGATGAGGGTGATTTGATTGAAGAAGATGTAGAATGGGTGGCAGTGGTAGATGCAATTGGTAAATGGAGTTTGGCAATTTCTGAGAGCGGATGGAAAAAGTCTAGTTTAAAAGATGCAGTGCTATCTAAAGTAATGGATTTCTCATCTAACATCTGGCCTGACACAAGGAATTTGTCTGGGGAATTGAGAAATTTTGCTCAAGTGGCAGATGAACTTTCAGTAAAAGACCACAATGTATTGAGGGGTGATAAATGTGTTCCTCTAACAGATCTAAGAAATACTAGTGTAAAAATGGCTCACAAAGGTCATATGGGGTTACTAAAACTTGCATGAGAATCAAACAACATTATTGGTGGCCCGGCATAGATTCACAGGTCTGGGCATTGGTAAATAATTGTGAGGAATGTATGCTATCAGACAAGCACTGGAAAACATCATCCTCTCCTCTACACCCTACTCAGTTCCCTGGATCAGCTTGGGAAAAAGTGGGGTTGGATTTTTCAGGTCCTTATAATGTTTTACCGAATGAGATGAGGTACGTCATTTTGACATTAGATTAATATTCAAAATGGATGTACTACAAATTTATGGAATCACCTGATTCAGACAAATACCATCTTATTTCTGAAGAAGGTATTTTTGTTAGAAGAGGCTCCTGGTGTTCTAGTCACGGACAATGGGACACATTTTGCATCAGATAAAATGTGCACATTTTTGGATTTGCAAGACATTAAGCATTTTAAAGTAGCGCTGTACTCACCTTCTTCTAATGGGCTAGTGGAGTGTGGTAATAAAATTATGAAAGAAGGGATTCAGACTGCTATTGCTTTAGGTTTAGATGTTGGAAAATGTCTTGAGGAGAAAGTATGGAACTATAATACATCTCCCCATTGTACCACCAAAGCCACCCCTTTTGAACTTCTAAGAGGCAGAAAAGCACACTCTACTTTATTTCTCTCTTGGTTAGACAAGAAAAATTAAAATGTTGCAAAAGAAATTGTTGACACTAAAACAATTGTAAACGAAGATAAAGAAAAACAAGAGCGCATGAAGGAAAATTTCAATAAATAAATTGGGTAATGATAAAAAAACATTTAAAGTTTCAAAAGGGTGTTCGGTATTTTCAAATCCAGTTCAGGTTAACAAAGTTAGCAAAGGAGCTGCTTTCCTGAATGAGAAAGGTTGGTGGAACAAAAGGCAATTAGTAAAAATGGCTCAAGAGCAAGCCAAATTTGTTAGTAGGAGAGACAATTTGGATGCTGAAAATAGTGGGTGGGCATATTGGTTACAGTCAGATGTGAAAGTTGTTCCTGGTTCCAGAAAAGGAAGTTTGTTCAATAATGGTTCTGTTAGAGGGTCAACTGATTTGGTTGCTCCTTCATTTAGTCGTAGTGGTAGACTGGGAAGAGCTCCTGCTAGATACAATGAGTTTATCACATATTGATTCGTTTTATGATAAAGGAGGTGGTGATGTAGTGGGTTGTTTACTTGGTTTCTCTGTATTACTTGCTATCAGAACTCTAGGTATGTAATATGGAATGTATTACTTTGAATGTGCGCATGGAGTCTTCTCCGGTTTGAGGTTCGATGGGCTGAGTCAGTTGCCGATCGGACTTCGCACTGAAGAGGCGCTCCATGTTGTGGGTGAAGCTTGATCAATAAATACGTACTTTTAATTGAAGAACGACTTACGAGTGATGAGTTCTTGAATCATTACAATCATTCAAAATAATCCGCTTCAGGGGGCCGCACCCCTTTCTTTATTTATGCACAGCCTGGTGGCCGCTTCGGCAATCCCACCTCCCGATAACAGTAAAAAAAGTTGGCAAAATTAAACCTAGCAGTGTAGTTTGATTTCAAAGGATACAATCAGGCAGGTGTTTGTGGCTCGCCTCACCCAAAACATGCATTGTGACCCAAAGCATGTATTGACTTGCTGACACCGCTCCGTCCTTAGCATATTAAGTCTGTGGTGAGAAATAAACCTTTCAAGATAGCCACTAAAGTAGATACTAAGGAAAAACAGACCAGCTGTTCCTTAGTGTTTTCATTGGGCGCGGTTCCTGGAACACGGCCCAAAACTCTGTTTCCGCTTTGCTGCTTTTAGTGAGAGGCAGACTTTTTCTTTCTACGGGGTTGGTGGCATGATGGACAGGAGCAACATGGCACTGGTTTTCTCCCTCATGGTGGAGAAAGTAGTCGTCTTCTTTAGTCAAACGTCCAGACTGGCAGGCCGAGAAGGAAGACGTGGTTGAGTGAGTCTGGTCCAGCCAGACCTCAGGTCTGTACTGCATGTTTTTTTACTTATCTAGTGAATAATGTTAGCCACCTTTTCTTGCCTCCTCTCTGTCAATGGACTCCCTGCAATGGGACCTATTGATATAGCTCCTTGAAGTTCTCTCTAAAATCGACTACGGGAACGCCATCATTACAAGGACTCCAAAAGCTCACCTAGCCCCTCTAAAAGCAGTGCTGAACATGTCTGCTCGACTTGTATCTGGAGTTAAAAGATTTGAACACATCACTCTAGCTCTCAATTGGCTTCCCATGGAAGGGAGATGTATTTATAAACTGGCCTGCATCACACACAAAACCCTTCACTCTCATGACCCCAACTACTTAAATAACAAACTGAGTAGAGCAGGTCAATCCAGAACACTAAGAATCTCCAACTCACTCCTTTTTATTCCTCCGAAATTGAAAAAGAAAACCACCCAATACCGATCGTTTTCTGGCAACGCGCCCAGAATATGGAACGCTCTCCCTGGAGTCCTCAGATGCAACCTCTCCTTCTCCTGTTTCAAAAGGGACCTGAAACTCCATCTCCTAAACAAATACTTTCATGACCAACGTCAACTAACCTAGTTTTCCTTATCCGAGTTGTCTCCCCTCTCTCTGGACATTCAACAATAGCGGTGACCGGGCTATGTCGCTCTCGCCTTTTTCTTTTATTGCGCTCTCCCCCTCCGCTCCAATGCATATTTATTTCCCATGCTGTATTACTTTTCTGTGGTTTGCTTCCTTACTGCCTACTATGTAATGTAATATCCTTCTGCTGTTTACTGTGTGTAGGTAAAGCGCTCTGATACTTACGGGTCAAGCTAGCACTATATAAAACTTTTAAAATAAAAATAAAATAAATAATGTTACATAAATCTTGTTCTTCCTCTAGTAGCCCTTCGTAATGTTAATAACATTCTCCTAAATATTGCTCCATTTATCGACAATAGAGATATAAAGTTGAGTGGACATCTGATTTCAACTTGTTACACATGTGATTCACAAAACTTTGTAGCTGGTGCATTCACCCTGTGGGCTATCCCTTAAACTTTCTTGGAAACAACTCCTTTTTGTTCGAGGAGCACACGTGGCCATGGCATGTCTGCAATCTTGTGTAGGTAGTATACACTCATAGTGCTTGGTTGTTTTTCCTTCACGCTTCACCTCACCGGGAGATTTGAGCGCTATATTAATGTAATTATCATGCAATACAACTGCAAATGTGTATCTTTTCCGGCTTACTTTCAACCAAAGTGTCCCGCGTCATCTCCCCCGTTCTGCTGTAACATGTAAAACCGACAAAGAATGTCACAGCTGGATGAATTTAGTACTTTCCAGAAGCTTCTGGCATGAACACATTTCCTACCAGAGGCTCCTGTACTGCAGATAACTACCACCATCCTACTTCCGTCCTGCATACAATCCACCTACTTCACACTAACTACATTGGCAGGGCGCATAGTGCAAAGAGAGAGGCTTGGCGCTGTGCACCCACTCCCAGTTCTTATCCACTTCTCCAGTAAACCAGTGTTCTGATGATAAATTAATATAGATTTCATTCATTATGATGGTGCACCTTTACACAAAGTTGTATGTAATGCAATGCATTAACAGTCCCAGAGCTCCACAAGTTACAGCACAATTCTCTCGTAATGCTATATATACTTTCACACATCTATTACATCATCCTTACATAATGCATCGGTTCACTCACATATATAAGTTCAGACTACCAGTTGTACAAAAAAAATACTTTAACTATTTCTCAATGCAGTGCTATATTGAGCCTATTAGTGTCAAAGCTTCTTTGTTAAAAAATACTTCTAAAAAAAATGTAAAGAGACTATCGTATTTTCATTAATTAGTATAAAAATCCATCCTTGAGTGTGTGTGGCCATTCACCAGAGGTACTTGAAGTAACAGTAGTTGTTGTAGCACCCAGGATAGTGTGCTGCATGGCAAAATACTTATAAGGACTCAAATGCAAGATCTATTGGCTTAGCTAAAGCATGTCTATTTTGTTTTTCTCTGTATTTTACCGAACTGAAAGATAGTCCTTTGGAAATCACCAACTAGCATTATCTGCAGTTAGGTCAGAAATCTATGACATGCTGCGACACATGCCAGAGTGACTTGTCACATGCTTGGAATGGGCTCCAACCCTTACTGCCATATTCATACATGCCAACATTTTGGAAGAGGAAAGTGGGAGATTTGTTTAAAAATAATCAGGAGAATGTATTTCTCTCATTGACTTCTATTGTGGTCTGCATGCGGTGTATCTGGTGTAGGGGAGAGGATGTAGCCTCACAGCCAGACCTGCTGACGTTGGAGCTGGGGAACCAGGTTTGAGATTTGGCCTCGCCTCAGCATCCTGTGATTCTGGGCAAATCGGTCCCTATATCTCCCCGTGCCTACCAAAAAAATAAAAATGAACGTGTCCTTGTGTAATGCAATTTCTGCTCATATTAAGTGCTCCAATGCCTTTGAGTCGTTTTCGCGCTATATAGAGCTGCAAAAAAAGTACGTGTGCTGCTGCAGGATCAGGATTGTTGGCATGTATGTATATTGAGTATGGAACTAGCAGTGATTGGCTTTACTGTACGGATCTCATTTCCATGACGTGTACATACTTGCCTATTTTCGTTCCAACATCGCCATTAAAGTTAGTAGCGATGAAACTAGGCAGCTCGCACAACTTATAATAACAACACGTTGGCGGAAAGTTATTGAATGGTGAGAAAGTGTGGGGGTGTTGGATTGGTTACGAAAACTCTTATGTGCATTGGCTGGAGAGCTTCGCCTGTTGTTTATTGGCTGTGAGCTGCCCGAGACTGTATTGTTCCTTAGGATTGGCTGAATAAACGTGAGCAATCGCTAGCGGTCATATCTGTGACGTCACTTTCTGGGATCCCCGTCCTTTCCTTCTACCAATTGTTAGAGAGCGCTGCGGAACCCACCTTGGACTTAGCTCCCGCCTCCTTTGCGGTCGTAACAGAGTACTCCTTAGCGCCCAATTACGTGGTGCTTTTGTGCCGTACAATCTTGGTTCCTGAAGTTCTCCTCTGTTACAAGTGAGGTGAGTGTGGTGCGACTGTCACAACTAAAGTAGCCTGTCAAATGGGGGGGGGGACGCTCACTGCGCTCTGTGCCTTCCCTGCTAGGTTAGCTGGGCTGCTGCCCCCCCCCCCACACACACACACACTCTGCACGTATTTACAGCAGGGAGTAGTAAACGGAAGGTACTTCAAGTTTTTGTTTACACCCAACTGGCGCCATTAATGAACTTTCCGACCAGGGATTTAGGCGCATGCGGGTGCTGTCAGGAATTTGCAGTAGCCCACAGAAGCGTATTTGAAAGGAAGCATTCGTTTTGTTTTCGTTTTAAAGTATACGTTGGCGAACTTGGCCACCTCCGATTTCAGTCGACTCTTGGAAAATAACATTATTAGTTATTTTTATATCGTTTCCTTTTTATATGATCTGCTTTGTGCTTTGTGTCTGTCCACGTTTCCTACGATTTCGTCGCCGTCCGGTCTCCAACTGATATCACGATTTCACTCTAATTAGAAATCCAGAGAAATGGCACAGAATGCGTAACCGTGTAGATAGCCTCAAAAGAACACCCCGAACAATCCAATGTATTTCGGCTGTGTAAAATGGTATATGTTCCCCACACATACCCTTTGCAGAAATCCTAACAGATTCAACCAGGGCACAATCCTATAAAAAACAAAAGTTGGGGGACTAACCTAGTTAGACAGTATGCAAGTGAAACCACGGGGCGTGACATCACGGCACATGACATCACATTACATGTGGCATCACAGGAATTTACATCATAGGGGCATCACAAGGCACGACTTTACTACGTACATGTTATGTAAAGTGCTCTGACACTGTGCTTTGGGATGAGTAGCGCTACACAAGAAACAATAATGGTACTTGAATTATTTCAACGCCTCCTCAGGGGTAGTAAGCGCTATATAAATTACTTTTATTTTGTGTAAATACTGGGAGAGACTAACTATGACATTCTAACAGTGCATGCATATCTAGTAAATGGGGACTGAACAAAGTGAAAAGCTGCCTCTTAAGTATGTGTGAAGTGCTAACCTTTGTTTCACCTCTGCTGCATTTGCTTCTAGGTGTGAAGCTCCAGGCTGCTCCCAGCCAGGAGACTCAAACCAAAGAAGGCCTGATGACCCCTCAAATTCACCCTTTGTTATGGGCCCAGCAGGAGTCTTAAATAAGAACACCCTCTCCTGCCTGTACATTGTTGCAGATGGAAAGCAGACAACGTGCAGGCGCTACTGAAAGTGTCCGGCATTTGGAAATTACACCAGGAAGAGTTTAGCCCATTATTTAGTGGGGCCCAACCTCTTGGCAGGTTGGACGGAGTTCACCCTTTGAAAATGGGGAGTGGCCACCGTCCACCCGCGTGTACCCCCGACTCGTGCCCTGGAGTCAACAACTAAAGACAATCGCAACGCCTGATATGTTATGCAGGTTTCCAGGTAATTATGCAGTTTCACAGATCTTCTTACAAAATTAAAATGGCATTAGTTTTCATGCAAATTTCACCACCTGCACTTATCCGGTTGGTAGCTTGTATTCACTCGTTTGCAGTCTGCTAATGCTTTCCAATTTATATTCGATGCCTCCGCATCTTATGAATCCTCACCTTTATCTCCAGGCCCGGTTCTAGAGGGTGGTTCAGGTGGGCCTGGCCCACCCAAACATGAACCTTGGCCCTGGCAGCGACATCAGCAAGGCCTACAGAAAATGGCCACTGCTATTTAAAACGTTCTCTGAACGTTATTTTCCTTCTTTCTGTAGGAGTTGCGTGATTGGGCCTGGACTCGCTCCCCCAATCACCTATCTGCATCTCCTATTAGAAAGGTGGGCTGTGTCCCCGCCCACTCGTGCAGGTACAATAGGGGCATGGCGAAGGCGAAGGTTTTTTTTTCATCTGTGAGCAAGACATACTTTGTGTGCTGTGTATATTTTATTTAAATTGTTTGTTTAAATCATAAGTATCATTATCATGACTTATTCAGCCAAGGAGGCACGACAATTATTAAAATGTCCAGATAACTCTGGGGATGAATGATCCTGCAGGAGCGCAATCTTTTGTCTGTTTGTAGTTTTCAAATGCAGAAAAACTGTAGTTAACGTGGATTGCTCAGTGGGTTACTGCCTTTGTCACAAGAGATCCTTTGATTACTTGCAGTTCAGAAGTTACAACCCTAACATAGGACAGTGACCTATGGACTGTCATCAAAGACCTGCATTCAATCCAGAATGGTATAATTGGATATTTTTTTTATTGTTAGTTAGTTCACATTTTCCCAGTCTTTCATGAGTCTAATGTTGCAATAAAGAGTTTGTTTGGGCATTATACGTTCTAATCAGTGAAGCCAACCCCCAACCACTGGGGTATGCTTTAAATCCTGTGTTTGTGCTTCTCCAGACCTAACCATCTTAAAACCTATTGCCCAGCAGTATGGATGACCTGTGATTCCTTCACCTGGTAATCCTCATTAGCTTATGTGACATTCCCTAGAGGATGATTTACATACTTGTATGATTCATGGTCTCTGCATAATGTGTGCGTGATGTAAAGTACTGTGACACCTTACACTGCGAGTAGCGCTATACAACAAATAAAATGCATACGAGCGAGGGGCTACGGAGAGATGATGGGCACTGTTGGAGGGTGGCAATGAGGGAATCTGAGGAGGATGTCATGGGAGAGATGAGGGGCACTGGTGGAGGTTGTTTGTGTGGGAGTCTGAGGAGGAGGTCATGGGGAGGGGCTTTGGGGTGATGAGGGGCACCGGTGGAGGGTGGTAGGGAGGGTGTCTAAGGAGGAGATCATGGGGAGGGGCTTTGGGGTGATAAGGGGCACCAGTGGAAGGTAGTAGGGAGGGAGTCTGAGGAGGAGGTCATGAGGGGAAGAGGCTACGGAGAGAGGAAGGGCAGTGTTGGAGGATGGCAATGAGGGAATCCGAGGAGGAGGTCATGAGGGGGAGGTGCTTTGGAGCAATGAGTGGCACTGATGTCGAGGCTTTCGTTTAGTAATCGGGACCTCCTTAATCTTGAACGCTTTATAATACGCTTAGCATTCAAGTTCTTGTTTTGAAGCCTGGCCTGCTGGAATTCGAGTGTTTACAGTTCGGTCCAAACCTTGGTCTTTCAAATAACTCTCCACATGCTCTGCGTACACACAGAAGCAATCCGTTGTATCAGGCTGCCTGTTTTCAAGTATTTATGATGTAATCAGGGCTTGTAGGCTACCTCCAGAAGCGTCAAATTGGGCCCGCAGTGGCCCACCCGAATGCGCCCTTGGCCCACTCAAAAATTCCTGAAGCTGGGCCTGTTTATCTCCCATACCCGAATCAGTTCTTGACACTCACTTCTTTGTTCAAACCACCTGCCTAATGTTGTACCGTCAGTCAGCTCAACCATTTTTATTTAGACTTCGGCCACACTCTATATTTCAGAAAACTTAGGCTTCCTTAACCAGTGACTTGAATGCATATTACATCCAAAATATTTTGTCCAATGGAGGAAAAGTAGCGCCGATGTTCAATAGTATTCCTTACTGTTTGAGCAGAGGTCCAACAAAAATAATTCTTTGGTGATGGCCAGGAAATATTCCTCTATTAGTTAATTGAAATGAGCGAAATATCCAGGCCAGACATTTTTTTAAAAATTCCTTTATTTCCTCATCATCAAATTTCCACCAATTTTGTTTTAGAAATTCAATAAACAGATCGATGGACAATAATACAGAATTCGTTTTGTTGGCCCTCTACTCAAACAGGTCGGAATCCTAGTGAACACTGGAACTGCCTTCCCTCTATTGGACTAAATACTTTAGAGGCAATGGGGGTTTTAATGGCTATAGGACCCCATGGAGTGTGCACCCCTTTTGCAAAATAAATAGTATATGCCTGTGCTGTGTAGCGGTGTCACAACTCCCAATTTGCTTTTTGTATGTTTTGCATATTACATCAACTACTTTCTTCGGAGCATATAGGCACTCAAACCCGCTTATTCCTTTCGTTTACGTCTTCCAAGCCCCATATTTTTCACTCCTCATAGCAAGGCAGGATTACGTTTGACACCCGTCTCTTAAAGCACTCAAGTTCTATACTCATTACTGGTAATGCTTTTCAAGGTAGGAACTGACATGCATGCCAAAAGACTTGATCCAGGGGGGGAACTCACAATTTTTAAGGTAAAACCTCCTTATTTTAGCAATCTCCTGTCTGAAATTGCCTCTGCTTAAAGTAAAGTATGTGTGGAAATTACAGTTCCTCGATTTTTCTTTTTGATCTCCTTCTTTAGTATGTCAAAATGTTGGCATGTATGCAGGTGGACTATTTTTCTTAAGCTTGTTTCTTAAATTATGGTAGAAGTGAATCCCGTTAGCCGTCACCTCAACGTCTTACTCTATTGATGCTGATATCTCACAGTGACTTACTACATTAATCTTTCTCTTTTTCTAATTTCATTATGTGGTCCATACAGAATTCCCCTGAATCACATTTACTTCCTCAATAGCGCTAACCAGTGCATTCCAACCCTTGTTTGTACATACACATCATTGTAAAATGTTACACTTACTATCATAAGATTACCTGATGTTGAACGAGGAGATGGTGCAGGATTTAAGAGAGAGTTTGGCTGGAGTGACTTGGGAATGTCTGGCGGCTTTGGCGATACCCCGGACAGAGTGATAAGTCTATGCTAATTAAATTTCACTTATTTTCTAATTTAATAAGTGTACAAATGTATTCCATTTAGAGCAGAATTAGTCCTTGTTTAAGGTCTGCATGTCGTTTCTTGGTGTGCAGGCTTACAGCACTTCTTTTATTAATTTAAAATGTATTGTCTTTTAATACACTAGGTCAGTGGTTCTCAACCTTTTGGCTTCTGTCAACCCCCACTTATTTTTACTGGAATCCAGGGACTTCCACTGAGTCATTAGGAAGCCAGGGACACAAGCCTAAGTATTTTTAATGATTTTAACATAATTGTACAAAAACAAGCATTTATCAAACAAATGCACAAACAGTGACCTATTTAATTCACAATGCACTGGTCTGCTCCCATGAATCAATCTGATGATGCAAACTTAAATGTTACCCTCTAATTTAAAATTCCTGCACATATAGTTTTCTCCAATGTTATATTTTGCTCATTTAGTTATATACTGTTGATCAATCTGTTAATATTTAATTTACTAAACATTGATGGACCCCTGAGTAGGTATCACGGACCCCCAGGGATCACCAGACCACACCTTCTGAGCCGCTGCACTAGGCTTAACATTTTTTAATTGGCTTATGATGGTGCACTGAAAGTGTTAACCAGGTGCTGAAAGTTATAGCCAAGCAGTGAAAAAAATACTGGTGACCGTTGCCATTGGATTTGTGAAATTGGCCTCCGTCAGCATGCATTAAAGCACAGCAACCTCCATGGTACTGTGCACATCTGGCTACATGCTTAGTGCTTAGACTTGGTTTTTGCTTTGAAATTAAGGTTGGTCCTGCTTTAAAGTGGATTACATTAGTATGTTTTGTTGTGAGTTTTTACTGTCCTACGGCGGTCTATGTATCTTGTGCTAAAAAGCATTGTGAACTTGAGAACAAATTAAGTGGCCATTCCCACATAATCTGGTGCAACACCTTAGTAGTGGTGGCCTTCTTGCCACACGCTTTCTCCAGGAGGTGCTTTGGGCCCGATTCACGGAACTAACTTAAGACAAAATCCTAAACTTACTACTTTTGGTATTCACAGAAGTTAGGATTTTGTCTTAAGACAGACTTAAGTTAGGATTCTGTCTTAAGTCTGTCTTAAGCCTGTCTTAAGACAAACTTATGACAAAATCCTAACTTCTGTGAATACCAAAAGTAGTAAGTTTAGGATTTTGTCTTAAGTTAGTTCTGTGAATCGGGCCCTTTGTTTCCAGTCGGCAAGACTGGGGTAGTCTTGTGTTGTTCATGCTTTGGCATTTTGTTTGTCATGGTGCTAAGCAAATAGGCTGAAAATTAAACCAAAATGGGGTAAACCCATGTAGAGATAGAAATTGGCCTCAGGTACTTCAGTTTATTATTAACATGTTAATATTAATCAGAAAATCCATCATTCAAAATGATTGCATAGTGCACCAGACTGCTAGGGTGTCTTTTTAAGCTTTGGATGAAGCAAAGTGACATGAACAATAGGATGGGAGAAACAGTTATACTAAAGCGCCACCCCTAATAAGTAACTAAAGTGCTAGTTAGACAAGAGGTCCATTCAGGAGTAAGTCTCATTCTGTACCAATCAAACAAGACCTAGTCTCTTTTAAGACTGCCAACAAGCAGTCTTGGTGCTGTGAAGAGGTCAAACACCTGATTGGGCGGGCATGCAGGTGGTTATTGGCGACATAGATAGTTGCTTATTATTAAATGTTTCCTGCAACTTCATGGAAAATGACAATAGGGAGATTGGCTGATAGTTTCAACTTTGGAGGCATCTACCTTGGCTTTTTTAAGCAGGAGTTTCACTATTGTATGCTTCTAGGCAGACAGAATGCTATATTTAGCGATGGACAGATTTAGAAGCTCAAACATTGCCGGAAAATTGACCACTGAGGCAGCTTTGAGAATGAGGCTGGATAGTTCAATTTAATACGGTTGGCTACTTTAGAAAGATCAGCCAAGGTTGAACACCTGGAAATTGTCTAATACCTTCCCTGCAATCTTGTCTACAAGATCATTTTAGCCAAAGTGCTCTGGCTACTGACCAAAAGTGTCCTATCTGGGAAGGAGGAAAAAATCTTGCTGGCTTTATTTAAAAAAAAAAAAAACGAATGGGCAAATTCATTGCAAACTGTGGGTTTAGGAGGTAGTAGGGGTGCTTTAAATTATAGCCCATAAACGTTTTTACAGTAGCAAATACGATTAGGGCCACTTACATTTTCTGAGCAATAAATGCCATCTGCACCATCTTGATGGCCCTGTGATTTGTCCGTCTAGGATTTACGCAAATTGTGTCTCATAATTGTACACTGTTTCTGGTGCCAAAAGGCTGGCATCAAACCATGGTTCCAGAAGTGTAGAAGTTTTTTGGGATCATTGAAAATAGGGATCATTGGGGAGGAGCCAAGATGGCGACTTGAGCAGACGTGTGAGCTCCCGGCTCCACCAGCTCTCTTCCTCCGCGCTACTATCCTGATCCCTATCCTGGTGGTTTGTGGCGGCGGAACGTCCGCTATGCTGTGCTGATCTGCAGCGTCGTTCCCAGGCTTCTCTACTCGCCCGGCAGCCGGAGATAGATGCGCAAGGATTTTTAGCCCTGGCCCCGTGCTGAACCGCCGTCCGTCTCCGAGTCTGGGAGGCTTGGTGATGGCCGGGGTTCCCGTGCGACACCGAGGTCGTAAAGGTGGCGCCATCCTCCCGGGACGGAACCCTGACTGCGCTGCCTGCCACGGAATAATGCGAGCTGTGCCCTGTGTGTGATCGCCGTGAAGAGCTGCTCTCCAGGTACGGCGTCTTTCTCCGAGGCGGAGTGCGAGCGGAATAGATTACACGGCCATGTTTGGCGAGCATCGGCTGAATGTTTCCCTATCCTGGTGCTACGGCATGAAGCTGTAGGGCTCTCAGTCTCGAGAGCCCGACCGGAATCATTTGTGTTGGCAGTGAGACTTGTATTGCTGCCTGTTCATGCCGCACCCGCCTCGGCGGCTACTCCGTGGCCATACCAACATGGCTCTATCTGGTGCCTCGGGGAACGTGAGAGAGTGCCCGTCCCGGTCTGCTGCCTGGGACACCCTGCTCGAGCTGGGAGACTGCTCGCCAACGCTTCCCCCGGAGTTTGATGACGAGGGGCTACAATTACGACTCTCTAACGGATCTATCCTGGCCGCCCTGTCTGACTTTTGCTCGAAAATGTACATGGATTTCCGGGTAATAAGCGACTGCATAGACAACATGGTGCCTGATCTACGACAGGAGCGCGATGTTGGGAACCAGCTATCATTGGAACTGTCTCCATTAAACTTTGCTGAGGATACAATGTTTCTTTTTGCCCGCGGAGGTGATTTGACTGCTTCTGCTTCTACCTTCGCTCATCACCGGCCGCCCGGTGGACTCGCCTGTGATATTTTGTTTCCCCTGTCTCCGGGGTCGGCCACATTGTTGCCTGAAACATTGTTATTGACTGAAGACCTGGAAATGCAGCCTCCGGCCCTTCCAATGGAGTTTCCCTCGTGCCCTTCACCCGCTACGCTGAGGAGCCTGTACCTTCCAGATGGACTAGGGAAACAACTTATGAAGGACAAAGGACAGTATGGTGATATTCGACGGCCATTTTGTGCTTCCACTTTACTCTCCTTCTCTATGCGGCCATGTTGTCCCTTGTTCTCAGGGGGGGCGGGCTTTCTCCAGGAACTCCATTTGGGGACGTATCCGAGATCGGGCCAGGGCTAGATTGCTCTCCTTTGTTGTCGGTTGATTGGCTGGTTGAGCTGAGACTATCACTGTTAATGCAACTGTTCAAGTCACGCTTTGCGAATTGTCTTTCCCCAACTGTCCTTGCTTGCTATTCCCTTCTTTGCTGTCATGAACAGGGTGGGGGTCGTGATTTCGGCTGCGGGGCTGGGATCGTTTAGAGTTGCTCCTCCTCTCGTTATACTCTTCCCCGTCTCTTTACTTCCATCTCGTCCCTTAGTTGTGAAGGGGATTGATATTTGACGAGGGGTTGGTCCCGGGGGACATCTGGGATCGGGCTAGGGTTAGGCGGGCTCTTTGTTGTATTGCCTTATCCCTTTCTCCTGCGGTTGTGACTTCTTACCGGGGATGGATATATGGGGCCACCCAAGATCGGGCCAGGGCTAGGTGATTTCTTTAGTGTTATAGACGCATCGACGGGCTGGGGTGAGGAAGGGTTTGCCTTTTGTCTGACTATCCGCAGATTTGGAAATGATTTCCCCACCTGAAGTTCCACTTGGAACCACTGTTGTGCTGATGATACGTTTGGTGGGGGATGTTTACGGGGCTGGTGGGGACCGGGAGTATGTTGAATTCTCCTCCTCCCACCTCTTCTGAGAGTTGGGGAGTGGGATGTCTTTTCTCGCTCTCTGTATTCTCTTTCCCACTTGGGGGTTCTCTCGGGGCGACAGGCATGCCTATTGGGGGGGGGGTGGGCCGTGGCCTTCCGCTGGTATGCAGGGTGGGGGGATGGGTTGTGTTTTATGGTTTCTCTTTGTTTCTATGGCCCTCTTTCTCTTTTTCTCTTCTTCTGTTCCTTTTTTCTCTACGTTTCCTCGCTTCCTTTGGGGTCGGGGTTCAGTGTTCCTTCAATGATGATGGCTATCCTGGTCATTTATTAGCCTCTACTCTCCTTGTACCGCTATAATTTGTACTCGACAAAATCATAAAATTAAACCTTTTGCTATCCTCTTACTATGGTTCGCGGCTCCACACGATACTCTGTACTTAGAGACGGCTTTAACGGCGTTCTGCCTCATTAGCTCCTTGTTATCCTCTTTTCATGTGTCATAGCGGCCGGCCCTGTGGGGTTGTAGGCAGACGCTGTGTAGTGTGCATTTTACAAATAAAGGTTTTAAAAAAAAAAAAAAAAAAAGAAAAAAAAAGAAAATAGGGATCATTTGATTTAAGGTCCAGTAAAGCCATCTTTTAATCTCCAACTTTGCCTTGTCCAAAGATCTGGGGAGACAACGTTTAGACTGATCAGAGAGATAAAGTTTAGAAATTGCTGAAAGGTAGCTAAAGTCCAAGGTGCTAAGTTTAGACCATTTTTTGGTCTTTTGGCGCTTATTACGAGGGATAGCCAAATAGGCTTGCATGGTTACTCTCACATCCTGGAATCTGGGCATCAATACCCCCACATTTTATAAATTGTTGATAGACTATCGTATCTTCAGAAGACTAGGCAAGCGTTGGCTCTACCCCACATAACCACCATACTCAAACATAAATGTACGGCAAATCCCGGTGTATATAAGCAGTTATTTGGATTATATGTATGTATATGGATATGTCTATTCCTTTTGTATAAATGTTTACAATTATGTTTATAAATATTCATTAGGTCTGCTTGACAAATGTACATATTACTTATCGTTATGTTGTTCTATGTTTAACATGTTGATAGGTCACTGCATAAACACAGATTTTTTATCATAACTATCTACAATTGCTTCACTATTGAATCATTCAAGGGAAAATTAAAAACAAATCAAGTAGCTTAAAGTACAGCAACACATGCAATTCTGAGTTTATTGAATACAACTTCAATCTTGATAAATGACCTTCCTTATACTTACAGACCTTCTGTGTACTTATGTATCTTTATATTTATTACTTTGCTCCTAATTCAGCATCTCCAATGCACTACCCTATATCTCACCCTATCCCTCTTTCAATATATCCTGTACCTCTGCTTTGACTCATCCCAAATCGCATTCTACTACTTCTCTGATGCATTACCCAATTTCTAACCCTATACCACTCCCAATATATCCTCTACCTCTACTCTGACTCCTCCCCAGCCTCATTCCACTAATCTCTCGAATGCACTACCCTATAACTAACCCTATTCCTCTCACAGTATATCCTCTGCCTCCACTCTGATTCACCCCAAACCCCATTCTTCTACTATGATCTCCATAATATCCCTTTCTAGAATCTTCCCTCCTTGCATTATCTCAAACTTCTTTTACTATTCAGATCTCCCAAACAAACCTTTCTAAACCCTTCCTGCATGTATCCCTCCTAGACCAATCTGATACCCCATCTCTCACCCTAATCCACTTCTAGAGACTTTTCCCTCCTCCATCTCTCCTTTAGTCATCCAAAACCACCTCCTACTGCTATGATCTCCAAATGAACACTTTCTAGTTTCTTCCCTCTTCTATCCAACTAACAGCCTCACATGTCTGCCGCTCAAATTAATTTCATGTTTCCATATACTAATTCACCACTAATACATTTTGTGTTCCGGGGTATCATGCTACTTGCCGAAAAGTGCCTCAGTGCCTCGTCAGTGGTGGTAAGCGTTATATATATGCAATTACAAAGTTATCCATCCTTATCATTGTTGTGACAAAATCCTTTGATGGCATGAATTGCTAGAGCCCAAATATTTGGGCTTGCTATCACTGTTTCCACTGGCAGTAGCTGTACTCATACTTTCTTTGTTGCGGCTAGTGGCTCCCTCTCGTCAATTCTAGCATTACAATTCCCTGCACCTGAAGCTTCTGTAAGCTGATCTGTCACAATACATGATCACGTTTTCTGGCTCTTTGTATGATAAGAATGAAACACTGAGGGCCACCCATGTCAAATATTTCCCAGCGACAGCCTTAAGGTAGCTGATTAATCTACCACCCAAGCTTCCACTTATGCTCTTAGTCATCAGAGCATTGTAGAAAACTGGTGGAGCAGCACTTTGTTTCGTATCCAAAGGTTGAAAAGGAAGCTCTACTTGCAGGAGTTCTGTCACCGTGCTTCTAAAGGAAGCTTCTTTATGGACTTTTTATCCCCATAGAGAGTTGTTTGGGGATAAAGGGATTTTCCCATATTCAGATGTTTGTGGTCTCTCAATATTTTAGGCTGTCCTCCTACATTCAAACTCATGGGAAGTAGGGGAACCATCTGCGGCAAAAGTTAGTCATATTCTGAGTGACAGCCAACTTCGTGCCTCATTCTCTTAGGCTTTGATCATTGATGTGTCAGACGGATGCAGCTGCATCATATGCCACCGAAAAACGAAACACGCCCAAGTTATATCAAATAATCCTACCTTTCTTACTCCTGCTGCCTCCCTACATTTTTACCCAGTCTCCTGGCATGTGAATGTTAATTAGCACAGCAGATGACTCTTTTTACAGACTTTTTATTTTTATTAATCTCCTCTGCAGAACTGGCTTTGCATCAGACCATAATACAGTTATAAAATGCAACACTACCAAAAAAGCATAATTAGGCAATTAAATAAACATAATAGCATCTACTACATTAATCACTTTAGTTTTAAGGGACATCACAGGTATCGTCATCCAAGTCAGTGACCCTTAAATTAGATCGTACTGAACCTCATTCACTTCATAGTTTTGCAGGAAATGTTGGTAAAGCTCCTTGGGGGCTGAAGGGATGCATACCTCGGGAAGTGTCTGTGCTGAAACAAACAGATGTCTATGGAGCCTTCTGAGCACGCCCCTTTTTTACACCTCTCTGCAACGCAGCCCCCTGGCGCATACTGGAGGTTCCTGGTGGACTAGTTGGCCCCCAGGGATCCTCAGTATTCAAGAGGAATTAGTTCCCCCTCTGCAAACGTGCCAGGGGGCTGCGTTGCAGAGAGGTTTAATGAGGCCACGCCCCTTTTACACCTCTCGGCAAGGCAGCCCCCTGGCGAATACTTGAGGTTCCTGACCGCCAAGGCCTGCTCAGGGGGTCCCACAATGACCTCCAAAGCCCCCCAAATTATTATTATTTTTTTAAATCACTGGATACGCTTAGGGTACGCGTACCCTACCGATTTTCCCCCCCCCACCCCCCACCCCCCCCAAAAAATTAAGGCACCACTCTGCAAACGCGCCCCCTGGTGCGTTTACAGAGGGGGAACTAATTCCCCTTGAATACTGGGGGTCCCTGGGGGCCAAGTAGCCCACCAGGAACCTCCAGTATGCGCTAGGGGGCTGCCTTGCAGAGACGTGTAGAGAGGCCACTCCCCTTTTTACACCTCTTTGCAACGTAGCCCCCTGGCTCATACTGGAGGTTCCTGGTGGGCTAGTTGGCACCGAGGGACCCCCAGTTTTCAAGAAGAATTAGTTCCCCCTCTGCAAACGTGCCAGGGGGCTGCCTTGCAGAGACGTGTAAAGAGGCCACGCCCCTTTTTACACCTATCTGCAACGCAGCCCCCTGGCGCATACTGGAGGTTCCTGGTGGGCTAGAAGACGGGCTGCCCAGGCATTGGGCTGTTGTCCCACCCATGAAGGTCCAACAGGCTTTCTCTCCCTGGGGTATAGAGCATCCACATCCCATGACCAGAAAGAGGAAATGGGGCTTTGTTTCGACATAACCAGCATAGTGGGTCGAAATCTCAATTTTCTCTTGCTTGCTATTCTGAATTGTTGCACTATTTGCGCTTGGGTTAATTCGGCAAGCAGGGAATCCTGCTAAACCCAGAGATTTCTGAAAACTAGACACCAGGGGAGTCCTAGGTAGTTCAATTTGTGTGTATCCTACATTGTGCCTTTTCCTCGCATTTATGTGACAGACATGTCGGGTACCTGCTGGGATCTAAACATCTTGTTTTGATCTGTTTCTGTTGTCGGTGGGAGGTCCATCCACACGAGTTGAGTAGCTTTTTGTCAGGAGTGTGGGAATGCTGGGAGGTAGGAGGTTTGTGGACCTCTTTGGGTTCTGGAAGTTTCTGTTTCAGAAATGTGAGGATAAGGTGTCCCGCCCTCCTAATATTGTCATCTTTTTGTCTCAGATGAAACCTGATTGGATTTCATGTATCAGATTCAGCAACATCATAGCAGGCCTATTGGCTAATTCCTTCATGTATATTTTAATGTCTACGTTTAATGGCATTATCTGTCTGCATGACTAGCATACCCCAGTGTTCCTACCCAGTTTGTATAGCACTGCTTCATCTGTATTACCCATGAATTCGGTTACCTTTATCTGTCTTCTTTAAATTTGAACACTTGTTTCATGATCTTTGGCAAATTACTTACAGATGTTTTATAAAATGAATGTAATTACCCAGCTAGTAATCTGAAGGATTTTGACCTTCTAATTTGATACAGAGTTCTCCTCAAAAAGTTTCAACAAGACTTTCATTTTGGTCTGTTGCAGTTATTCTTACCCTGTGGTCTGGGGTACCCTGGAGGTCCACGACTCCAACTGAGGGGGTCTGCAACTGCTTAGAAATTTAAATAATATTAACAGATTAATACCACTTGTGTATATATAAATAAACAAACAACATATACATTGAAACATTTAAAAGGTTGTATAAATGTGAAGGAATTGTGAAATTTTAGGTAAAAAATGTAGTGGGTATCCTCAGATTGATTCATGGGAGCACTGCAAGGGCGTTAGACAAAGTCGTAAGTTTGTTGTAGATAATTTGATTATTGAAAAAGTAGTAAATTTTAACTATTTGGGAAATCTCTTTAATAAAAATTTGAGCTGGGATCCACTAATAACGGCTCGAGTACAAAAGACCACGCGATCTATAGAGGCCCTTTTTTCGTTTTTCAAGTAAACTGGGTCAAAAACCAATTGCCGAACTGAAGACCTTGTACAACGTTCAATGCCTGCCTGTCGCCACTTATGGGGCAAGAGTGTGGGGGACACATAAATGTACCCAAATACAAGTTATGGAGACCAAGTTCTTAAAGCGTCTCTTGTCAATCCCAATTAGTTCACCAAACCTCTTTTGTCATACAGAGATGGGTATAGAATTTGTGAGTGATATTATTCATGTCTCTCCATTACTTTTATGGAGAAAAATTTGGTTATCTGAGGATCTGCAGCTCTCGAAAGATATTCTGAAAGATTGCATAAAGCTTGATCATGCTATGCAGATCCCATGGTTGTCGTATGTGAAGGAAACTTTCCATAAAATCGGCTTGGGACATATTTATGAAAACCCAGAATTTATTGAGCAGGGTACAAAGATGGTAATTAAGAACGCTTACCGTAATACCTTGGGTTTGGTAAAAAATGATGAAAAAGTAATATATCGCTTGGGTAAATTGCAGCACCAATTTTATTTATCATTTACTGCACATACACAATGGCGTTTTTATTTGACGAGATTTCGACTCAATGTATTGCATTTTCTATTTGCTTTTCGAAAGCAAGGGGGTTGGTGTGAGAGGCTACGCCCTTGCCCATGTGATAACAAATCCCAACAATGCACTCTGTTCTTTTCTGCTCTCTTTATAAAATCCTGAGAAACCGGTTTATCAAACCTATTTTAATGGATATTCGACCCTGCAATTACAAAGAAGGATATGAGTACTTAAAATCACTGCATACTGCTGCTATATGTAGTGCCATGCTTAGTTTCATTATGTTTCAGAAAAGGGGGGTGGTGATGAACAGAGTGTCTGAATTAAGCAGACCACTCTTACCCAGTCCAAAGATCAGGGCTTGATCCATCACCGTTATTTATCTCACTGCACCATCCCAGCTCAGAACCTGGCTATATGCAAATCAGTCTGTCCCTGGCCCAGTGCATCATGGGAACAGGGCAGACTAAACTACCAAGCCAATTCTTCACCAGAAAGGAGACAATCTACCGGGGACCGGTTTCTGGCATTTCAGCCGTCTTCGGCCCGGCTTGCTTGAATCCTGATGGTGCAGTGAGAAAGGGACTCATGTCTGAGTATACCCTGCCACACCTATAGTGGCCAAAAACGATTCAGAAAAGGGGGGGTTTCATTATGTTGGCACTCACTATTAGGAAACGATATTGAAAATATGACCCTGTTTTAAAGAAATTTGGTTGCTTCAGTGGGAACACAGAGAAAACATTTATTTAAAGAGTACAGGGCAAAATAGGATGGATAGCGTGAAAGGTTGAATTGGTTTATATATGTGATACCCAAAATTTTTCAAGCTGCATAATGCACTTTATTACTGCACATTTTGCCCTTTTCGGATCTTTATGAATTTTGTCAACCCTTTTTTTATATATGGATTGTAACTATTTTCGGTAATGTGCTGAAAATGTGGTTGAAATTCATTGTATGATAACAACCTGAATTTATAGATTTGACAGCCATTTGTAACTTGTGTTTCAAAAATGTATACTTTTATGATTCTTCTTGTGAATCGAAATAAAGTTTTATGACTGACTGACTGGCGTTAGACAAAATATGACCTCAGTTGAATTTAGAAAAGGTCCAAAATTCCCATGTAAGTTAACATTTTGATATCTGTGTATATTTCATAATTTGTGTATTTGGTTGAATACTTGGTTCTTTTTTTGTGTGTTTTGTTTTGTGGTTCAAATCAGCCAAAGGTACGTAGGCCCGGATCCTCACCTTCTAGTAATGATTCCATGGGGGTCACTGGGTTCCAGTTATGGTTAAGTGGGGTCCACAGAGGATTACAACCCCCGTCTCCCCTAGCATGCATAAGGGTGTGATAGTGCAGTGTTCAGTTTCCATCCTCCCAGAAACACCTCTATTCAGATTTGTTTCAAATTCCTGAAATGTGGAGTACTCACACATTCTCTTATTCGGGGAGTTCAATCCACTGACATCAGTGCTTTGAATGTTGCTTATCAGCGACTTTCAATTTTAGTATGGAATTACCATTTAAACCCATTTCCCAAGTTGAACATTATATAAACCTTTTCCCTTCCCCTATTCAAACCCTCCAAAAAACAGCCAGGACCAGGGTCAGCGGACTCGATAATTCTCGCATCGGTGCCTACTCTAACCAGGGATCACACTCGGCAACTCTGGGCATTAGCTTGCCTCATCTCTACAACAGCCCCCCACATTCGCCCGGGATGCCTGGTTTCACCTTGGAGATACCCAGTAGGAACCATCTCACAGGGATAGCCAGGACGGGTTCCCCAGCGGTCTACAGCGCCACGACGCCTCAGGGCAGCAGTGCGCTTTACAAGACACATACATTTACATTACTGTGTGGAACCTTTCAATATGAATTTCATCTACTTTTTTAAGAGCCAACAACAAAGCAAACAGCTGTTTTATGTAATCCATGATGTTATGCACCCTCATACTGTCATGTCTTGCTCAGTTCACAAGCGTTTCAGATTTCTTATGAAGAGTTTTCAATCTGCCCTTTTCTCAAAATTTTCCCTTTGTTTCAGACTTCAATGTGAGACCTGATGAGGATCTTTCTACTAGTTCTAATTCTTGATGGTTCACTTGGTCTGCAGCTCATTTCAGTATTGACCACTACCTCTGCTATCACCCTGCGGACTGCTTTAAAACGTGCTCCAAGACTGATGTAAAGAGTGGAAGACTGATTTATAGAGGAGAGTGCAGTACTCCTCAGTCAGGTGGCTGTCATCCTTCTTCCTCAACATGCTGTTGATATTCTGTGATTTTAATCCGTGTTTTATATTTTTGCTGTCATTTGTATACAGTGGGCCGCAGTGTTTTTTGCCTGTTCTGCGACTCATTCAGGGTGTGGTAGGTAGGAAGTACAGAGTGTAGAGCTATACTCTAGCAAGTTAGTCTCACGCTTCCATCCCTGATCAGGGCCTAAACGCAGCCGCTTGACCAGTGGCTTCAGAGAGGCTCGATTTATATATTCGTTAATCCTAAACTACTTTTTCTTGATAACCAGGATTGCTTGTTATCATAAACGGATCCCAATCTAAATGAGGTACATTGCTCTTCACCTGCATATTTGTGTTAAGTCAATCTCTCTGTCACAATTTAGCCCCAAGGGAAGTCTCCAGTCTCAAAGTTCCAGTAAGTTTTATGGCCTCTGCCGCTGTATAGTCAATCAATCAATCAATAAATCTGGAAATTTCTAGAGCGCACTACACACCCGCGAGGGTCTCAAGACGATGGGGGAGGGTGGCCACAGCTAGCGGTCGAAGAGCCAGGTTTTGAGTATGTTATATTATGGTAATTAATTTGTAGAGCGCGCCTGTTACCAGAGGGTGTCCTGGCACTAGTAGAGTAGACTCCTGAAGGTCTGTGGGTCTTCTGTTCGTCGTAGGTGGGGAGGGAGGGCGTTCCATGTCTTGGCGGCCAGGTGGGAGAAGGATCTTCCCCCGGAGGTGGTTCTGTGGATGCGAGGGACTGTGGCCAGTGAGAGCGGAGTTGTCTGTTGGGTATGTAGAATGACAGTCGGCTGTTGAGGTATTCTGGGCCAGTGTTGTGGAGTGCTGTGTGTGCGTGGGTCAGGAGTTTGAAGGTGATTCTTTTGTCGACGGGGAGCCGGTGCAGGTCTCTCAGGTGGGGGGTGATGTGGTCTCGGCGGGGAACGTCTAGGACCAGGCGTGCGGAGGCGTTCTGGATTCTTTGTTGTCTACTGATGAGCTTGGATGGGGCTCCGGCATAGAGGGCGTTTCCGTAGTCGGGTCTGCTGCTGATGAGGGCGTGGGTGCCGGTTTTCCGTGTGTCTGTAAAGATCCATCTGTAGATCTTGCGGAGCATGCGGAGGGTGTAAAAGCAGGTTGAGGAGACTGCGTTGATTTGTTTGGACATGGTGAGTTTAGAGTCTAAGATGACTCCCAGGTTGCGTGCATGGTTGGTTGGCGTTGGAGCGGTGCCCAGGGCGGAGGGCCACCAGGAGTCGTCCCAGGCGGAGGGGTTGGGTCCGAGGAGGAGGATCTCTGTCTTGTCCGTGTTTAGTTTGAGTCAGCTGTCTTCCATCCAGTTGGCGACAGCCTTCATGCCACGATAGAGGTTGGTTTTGGCGGTGAGGGGGTCCTTGGTGAGGGAGAGGATCAGCTGGGTGTCGTCGGCATACGAGATAATGTTGAGGTCGTGGAGTCTGGCGATGCGTGTGAGTGGAGCCATGTAAATGTTGAAGAGCGTCGGGCTGAATGATGATCCTTGCGGTACGCCGCAGATAGTCTTGGTGTGACTCCTGAGTGGTACGGGGGAGGCGGACTCTTTGGGTTCTGTCGAAGTGGAAGGAGGTGATCCAGTCCAGGGCCATGTCGCGGATCCCTGCGTCGTGGAGGCGTGTGCGTAGCGTGTGATGGCAGACGGTGTCGATGGCGGCGGAGAGGACCAGGAGGATGAGGGCTGCTGTCTCGCCGCAGTCGGTGACATTGCGGTGGAAAAATGCCGCGAGGGCGTCACAGAGGGCTTGTGTTGGTGGGATGTCGTTGGTGCAGGAGCCAGGGTTTGAGAGTTCCTTCACAATGTCGAAGAGCTCCTTGCTGTTGTGTGTGTTGTTGTCGAGGCGGTCCTTGAAGGAGGCCTTCTTAGTGGTCCTGATGAGGTGGTGGTGGTTGCGGATGGCGTCCTTGAGGCTGCGTGACTGTCCGGCGTTTTCTCGTAGCGCCAGGTGTTCTCCAGTCTCCGACAGACGCGCTTGGAGGCAAGGAGTTTCGGGGTGAACCAGCTGGCACGCTGGCTGGTGTCCCTGTTGTTGTGTTGTCTCAATGGGGCTAAGGTGTTGGCGCAGTCTTCCATCCAGTGTCTGAGGGTGTGGGCCCCCTCCTCGGGGTTGGTGGGGTTGGTCGGGGGTTTGAGTGCGAGGTGAGCTTGAAGTAGATCCTTGGTGACTTTGCCCCAGCGGCGTCTAGGGATCTGTGGGGTGCAGCGATGTGGGATGGGTTTCTGGAAGCTGAAGTGGACGCAGTGGTGGTCGGTCCAGGTGAGTTCTGTTTTGTCAATGTCTGCTTTTGCTGCAAGGTTTCAGGAGCACTAATGGTTGCCCTGGTCAACCTCTTCTAGGACGAGGCTGCATAATTTTATTAAGTCAATCTCCCCAACCCATTTCCCTGCTACACTTCAGTAGGTTGGTACTCTGAGTCCCAGAGTCTGGGTGAGTTATTTCCCACCTCAGTTCTTGCAAAGTTTCTCTTCAGTCCTATGTGCGTCTGCCATCTCACCTGATTAAAGGTACGACAGTCCTTGAGCGGCGACTTCTGGTCCAGGAACAATGTTGCTCCAATCACCATGCCATCGCACCTCCCAGCGCTTTTTACTTGCTCCTCCAAGGTCCGCAACAGGCCGTGGTGTGACTTCAAGGATTGCCACTGCCCTGACCTTTCATTTGAGGGGATTATGCACAGAACAATATGCAGACTTATATTGGTATGGAGGATCTCGGTCATCCCGGAGCTACTTGCTTATCAACAGGGGTTAGAGAAAATTTGTCCCAAGTGGGCTCTAGCAGAATTCCATGGCTAAAGCATGTAAAGGGTACATTAATAGCCATCAGCCTTGAGGTTCTATGGAATATCCCGGTCCAGGCTGGGGCTAGTTCCAAATCACATATTAAAACTGCATACTGGCGATACAAAGATAATCGTATGTATAGCCAGTCAAGCAGTGAAACCCTAACAAATGACTATCTAACAGTTAAGGATTCCTTCAAGCTAGATGACTTCCTGGACGAAATAGAACCTCCTAACCAGGTGTCTCTACTTGCAGTTCAAGTATGGAACTTTACCTGCCCGGGCTTTTACTGCAAAGTGGAAGGGTGTACCAGTTGCATTGCCCGGCCTGTGGGGATCAAAAAGAAACCATTGATCACATTATCTTTTTCTGCCCAATCTATGTGTTGCAAAGGAGGTGTGTCAGAAACTGGGAGTTAGGGAACATAAGGAAGCACTGAATTCTGAGATACGACACATGCAGATTGTCAATCTTTGCTCTCTCTCGTTTTCTGATGAGCGTGTGGAGAATAATGTATGAGTTAAGAATTCCTTATAAGAAACAGTAACAACGCAGCTGTACAATCGTTGGAGAATAGGAAGGGTAATTCTTGTTGAATAATAGGATTAGAGTTTTATATTCTTTTAACCTTTTAGCAGGTGAATAACCTATTTTATTGCCTAGAAAGCCACATTCACTTAAGTTCAAGATAGCTGGATTTGCAATTATGTTAACAATTAATTTAAGCCTATGGAGGTATCAATCACCCCCAAACAAATTGACTAAATCCTTATGCTATGCTGTTCACTAGTAATATTATTGTATATGTTTTATTCCATGTGCTTTTATTGCTTATAAGCCGAAATAAAGTTTAAAAAGTAAAGATAGTGGTACGCGGTCACTCCATTCCCACTTTCTTTTTACTCGTTGAGGTGCTCAGAGAAAGGTCTTGAACTGTAAATATGGATGCATTGGAAAAGACAGTTGTGACTAACCTGTCTTATGTTCTGTGAATGTGGACTAACTACACTAAATATTTGTTTTAGATTGATTTTTTTTATTTATAACAGTTGTTAGTTAGCTACAAAAAAATATATTTGATTTGGAATACCCTTTATTGAATAAACACAGCTGAGTGATAAAAATTTGCAACAGGAGGAAAGTTAGATAATATGTGTGAGAATGGCTGTTCTGTTTCTCACCTGTCAGTGTTTAAAAGGAAAATCGTGTATAATCCTAATAAAGTCACAATTGTATGATCAATTTTCCAAATCCCACCTTTTAACCCCTTTGTGAAATATAAGTAGATTAACAACGATATGTTGTACTCCGGCTGGTGATGGAGAAGTTATATTGAAACCTGCCCAACTGATCATAGAACCACACAGGAATCAATAAGAAAGTTCCTGAAGAAAAGTCTCACGGTGACTTGTTTGGAGTCAACCTTCAGGTATTTTGTGTGGTTTAGTAAAACAGCCGAGTTTATCTTCTGGGAAACCTTTGCACATGATTGCCCCTTCTCTGCCACAAAAGCCCCTCCTCCCCGCCGCATTATGAGAAATGACTACAGCAGTGTTTGGGATAAAGTGTAAATGTGTGTTAGAAAATCTTTCTTTTTTAATTAACTTATGCAAGAGTTTAGCAGTCCTATAACTTTTGGTGCGAGGGCGCATTTAAACAAAAGCCCAGCAAAGAGCTGCTCAGGTTCTGTTCTCTATATTGGCTGTAGATTTTTACTGCAATTACGCAAAGTGGCATAAGTTCTTGAATTTTGTGCACTAAGCATAACACAAAAGTACGCCTGCCTGTATTACATTTTGCCCAGGCCTACTTAACCCCTTCGATGCTGATGACGAGCTCAGCTCGTCATCAGCCACGGGGGGCGTGTGCGGATGACGAGCTGAGCTCGTCATCTAACGCATCTTTTGAAAAAAAGCAGCACAGCGTGAAAATAACCGCCGCAGCGATGCGGTTAATAGTCAAATGGAGTCTGCCAGCGCTCGATTTTGTTGTCCTTAGTTAAGAGAAAAAAAGAAACTTATTAAGACTAGAATGGTGGCTATGATGGACTAAAGTGTGCACGAAGAAAGTGCAAATTCTACATGAAAGAAATGTATATTATGTAGCGGTAGATTCTATGTCAGGACCGGAGGCTTCTGATTATGCTGCTCAATCTTTACTAGAAGCTCACAGCAGCCAATGAAAATGCTTGCTTTTCATTCCAATAAACGTTAAACTGCATATCCCATCATGCTTTACATATAACCACGCCCCCTTAGTCCATAAGAGGCCTTAGCCTGCCGCCATCTTCCTCTTTCTTTGCTGCTCACAGAGCTAAGTACAACCTTGTTTACTCCCTCTGTGTCTCTATTGCGCTTGTTAATGTTTGATTGGCATTACTTGACACTGTATACATTGTTTATACTGTTTATTGGTATTATACTGCTATCTATTGTGCTGAGGTTGTTACCTCTTCAGGGGGAGTAGCTGTGCTTCGGCGGAGCACCTTTGTGCCCGTCTTACAGGTAATCGATTCCTCAGGTGGCAGGAGCGCGCTGTATTCGCGCGAGGGTAGCGACGGTCGTTGACCGGAGGCAGACGGACGCCTGGAGTTTAATTGTGGAGCCTGCTGGAGCCCGGTGTTGTCCCCGTAGGCTACGCGCGTTAGCGCATGCGCAGACGGCTTCCCTAATCGCCGCTGACGCTCGTTCAGGCCGGGTGGCTCTCGGCCGTGACGTGCACCCCAAAGCGCGCTGAATTGGGCTATTTTCTGGTAGGATTCAGTCGCGCTTGGGCTGCACGTCGCGGCGCGAACCGCGTTTGTTAGTTTCAATTGCGATTTGTCATAGGAGTGTTAGGAAGGATCCCTCTGCCTTAGCGATCGCCTGGTGAGGTGGTACAAATACTAATTAGGCCAATTAGAGCGCGCACATGCTCAGGGTATTACAGTGGCCTGGGTCTCTGGCCCGCCTTGATTACAGCTTTGCTGAGGGGGTTGAGGTAGTGAAAGTTTGTGTGCTGTGTGGGCTGACCCCCCCCCCCCCCCCCCCCCTGACCCTCCTTGTACCTGGTTTGTCTGACCACAACCTAGAAAGAATTCCCAGTGAGAATGTCGGAAGAGCAGTTTAATGAGGGGTACTATGAGGAGGAGGAATTTGAGAACAGGCAGACTGCTGCCTTGGAGGACAACCTTGTCAGTGCTTTGGACGCTTCGGTCCAGTCCTCCGTTAACAGGGCGGTGGAAACTACTGTCCCTCAGACAGTGCACCAGGCACTGGCCTCAGCCCTTCGTCCTATCCGACGACAACTAGAAGGTTTTGCCAAAAGACATGGCTTTACTAAACCTCAGAAGAAGAAGGGTGATGCATCCACCTCGGGCCCTTCAAGGGACTCTGCCACCTGGCCTCACATGCAGGCCTTAGCTACCCTGCCGGACACGGCGGACCATTCTTACGCTAGGGCCAAGGCCACCAGTAAACGTAGGGTCCATGACACAGACACGGACACGGATACTGGCACGAACACTGATACGGACACCGACACCTCAGAGGATCGCAATCCTCCAAAGAAGGCAAAGGTGGCGCAGCCCAAGAGCCTCGCGCCGAATGATACACCGTTCACCTTTGACCCATTGGAGATTGTACACCCTAGATCACAGGATTGGATGCCGCCTGCTGCGGTCACGGCTTACATCCATGATAATTTACGTAAGTGCTTCCCTAGGGATGTAAGAAATCGTTTACGCTCAGAGTGCCCTAGACCGGAAATCCCAAATCAGGTGGCGGAAACACCGGAGATTGATCCTAACCTTCTCACCTTTCTGAAGAAGTTCACCAAGGACCCGAAGAGAGGTCTGGATAGGGCGTGGCGGGGGTGTCAGGACAAAATGTTAGACGCCATCGGCCCCTTGGCAAAGATCCTAGAGATGGCCTTTGTGGCCAAGGACACCTCAGTCATCATAAACCCGGACGTGCTCGCTGGATGGGCTCAGAGAGCCATATGTTTTTTGGGCAACGCGAACTGCGCTGTCTCGGCAGAGAGAAGAAAATCTTTGCTTATGAAGATGGATTCGAATCTAACGGAGCTCGCTGACGCGGAGCCGGGACCCCTTGCAGAAGGCCTTCTTTTTGGTGACAAGTTCGTTAGGGACGTCTCCAAATATGTCGGTACCTTTACAGCCTTGGACAAGGCCCAGTCGGGCATCAAGCGCGCCCTCAGCCAGGGTGTTTTTCACAGGGCCGGACGAGGCGGGTGTCGCTCGTCAGGCCGAGGAGGTCCTCCTGGCCCCCACAGAGGAGACTTCGGAAGGGGCAGAAATGATTTTGACTCAACTCGAGGAGGAACCTTCTACCCCTCCCGGAGGAGGTTCAACAGAAACAGATATCAGACTGGAGATGGACGAGGGAAGTTCAAGCACCAGCAGAGCTCAGGTGAGAATTTCAGATACTTCCCTTCTTCCCCTGGGGGGTCGGACTCGGCACTGCCTGGGGCGGTGGGAGGCCCTTACTCAGGACGCTTGGGTCTTACAGACTATTCAGGGCTTTCACCTGGAGTTTTACTCAAGTCCAGTTCAGACAAGCGCACCCCCAATTCTCCATTTTTCCCAACTAGAGGCCAGTTTCATAGACGAAGAGATTGCGGCCTTGCTACAGAAGCACGCGATTGCACCAAGTATTCGGTGCCCTCACGGCTTCTGCAGCAACATATTTGTGATTCAGAAGAAAGGGGGTGGACACAGACTAGTTTTAAACCTCAGGGAGTTCAATCAATTCCTGACTTACAATCATTTCAAGATGGAGGGCATCCATCTTTTAACGGATCTACTGCAGGTGGGAGATTGGATGGTCCGGCTGGACCTGAAAGATGCGTATCTCTCTATTCCAATCTTCCCCCCACATCGCAGGTTTCTTCAATTCAAATGGAGAGACCGATGGTACGAATATTTGGTTCTGCCTTTCGGGCTCTCCTCGGCGCCTTGGTGCTTCACCAAGGTGATGAAGCCGGTAGTAGCGTACCTCCGAGAACGGGGTATTCGTCTTATCATATACCTCGACGACATACTGTTAGTGGACCAGTGTCGGCAGACTCTCTTACGACACCTCCAACTGACCACGACTATTTTGCAGGACCTGGGGTTTGTTATAAACACCAAGAAGTCTGTCATGGTTCCGTCACAAGTTATAGATTTTCTGGGTTTCACGGTGAATTCGGTGATGGCCCAAATGTGCCTTCCAAAGGACAAACTTCGAGATCTGAAGAAAGAGATCCGGAAACTGCTGAGCAGCCAGTCTGTCTCCTTGAGAGCGCTGGCGAGAATGGTAGGAATTCTAGCGTCTTCAGTCCAGGCGATTTTCCCGGGCCCGCTTCATTACAGGGCCCTGCAACAACTGAAGATCAGACACCTTCAGAAGGGTCTCTCGTACTCGGACAGCATTCCCCTCACGCAGGAGGTGCGGTCGGAGTTGCAATGGTGGTTGGGACACGTCGACGCTTGGAACGGCCGAGCGATCTTCGGTTCACTCCCGGAAGTCACGATAGAGTCCGACGCCAGCCGATGGGGCTGGGGCGCGCGTTGTGGAGACATCTCCACTGGAGGACGTTGGTCCCCGGAGGAGCTTTCCCTCCATATCAATTGTCTGGAGCTGCTGGCGGGGTCGTTCGCGGTGAGAACATTGTCCCCTCAGCGGACATCCTGCTGTATCCTCCTGCGTCTGGACAATATCTCGGCAGTGAGGTACATCAACAAGTTGGGAGGCACGAGGTCGTCCATGCTTGTACAAATAGCCAAAGACTTTTGGCATTATTGCCTCCGCAACCAGATATCGGTCATTGCGGAGTATCTCCCGGGCCAGTCCAATCAGGTGGCGGACTGGAACTCGAGGTACCTCCGGGACTTCAGCGATTGGAAGTTGAGCCCGAGGATGTTCGAGTGGCTAGAGAACATTTGGGGTCCGTTCGGGACGGACTTATTTGCATCGAGGTTGACCTTCCAGATCCCTCGATTCTTCAGTTGGAGACCGGATCCGTTAGCTCAGGCGACGGACGCCTTTCTACAGGACTGGTCAGTGGGGGTTCACTATGCATTTCCCCCCTTCTTGCTGATCCCCAGAGCGATGTCGCAGGTAATCAGACAGAACGCGGAGGTGGTCATGGTGACGCCTTGGTGGACGTCCCAATCTTGGTTCCCCAAACTGATGCAGTGGAGCTGCGACCTCCCCAGACTCCTCCCAGAGTCGACGAGGCTGTTGCTGGGCCCTCATCAGGAGAGACATCCCTTGATCTCGGAGGGCAGGCTCCGGCTGATGGCCTGGAGGCTTTCAGGCAACAGTGGCAAGTGCCAGGGATTTCGAGCAGGGCTGCAGACTTCATCAAGCAGGCCTGGGCTCCTTCCACGAGGAAACGGTACTCCTCGGCCTGGAAAGGCTGGGTGGGTTGGTGCGTGGAACGACATTTGGATCCCGTGGGGGCCGGCTTACCCCATGTGTTGAATTTCCTGACGGATAAGGCTTCGCAGGGCCTATCGGTCGATCAACAATTTCAGATCTGCCATCTCAGCGGGCCACGTTCAGCTGGAAGGAAGACCTATCGGTATGCACCCTGTCGTGTGTAAATTGTTGAAGGGTATTAGGGTGGAGAATCCCCCTAAACCTAAATATTCTGGTTTGTGGGATGTCAAGCGAGTCTTAGACCTCTTCGACAAATGGCCAGCTAACAAAGATCTTTCCAGGAAACAGCTTTCGGCCAAGCTGGCTATGTTGCTTTGCCTTTCGGCGTGTAGGAGATCATCGGACGTTCGCGCGCTGGACATAACAGGTAGAGTATTTACTCCGGAAGGAGTTTCTTTTCAGATTGTTCGGCGTACTAAAACATTGTCTACACATGTATCGTATAATGCATTTCAGGAGAATGAAAAGTTATGTGTCGTTCACTGTCTTAAGACTTATGAGGAATGTACTGCGGCAGTTAGGCCTCAGGGCTGTTCGCAGCTGTTGATAGCCTTACAAAAGCCGTTCAGAGCTGTGGCTGCAGCCACCATTGCCAGATGGCTTCGATTTGTGATGGAAGAAGCTGGCATTGACATCACCATGTTTGGTGCGCATTCTGTCAGGGGTGCTATGGCATCGAAATCGTTCATGTTGGGATCCAGCATTCGTGATATTATGCATTGTGCAGATTGGTCGTCGGAATCGACCTTCAAGACGTTTTATTATAAGCCGGTGGGGGATATTACCTCTGTTGTTTTTAGTAAGCGTTAAACGTGCATAATCAGAAGCCTCCGGTCCTGACATAGAATCACAAATTTGCTAGCATTCGCGACAAGAATTTGCAATTCTATTAAGGACACGGAGGCGAGGATTATCCCACCCGGCATTGTATATGGAGTTATAAAATGCTTGCCCACCCAGATGGTTACGGTGGTTACGGTCTCGTATCCTTTCTTTCAGGTTCGGAAAAAAAGGGTGATTGAGCCTCGAAGAATGACAAGATGGTTCGCCTGAAGGTTCTCCTTCCCGTTGGAAGAGTTCTGGAGTTACAAGTTCGGTTGGAGCTGTTCGCCGCAAGAAAGAGGAAGATGGCGGCAGGCTAAGGCCTCTTATGGACTAAGGGGGCGTGGTTATATGTAAAGCATGATGGGATATGCAGTTTAACGTTTATTGGAATGAAAAGCAAGCATTTTCATTGGCTGCTGTGAGCTTCTAGTAAAGATTGAGAAGCATAATCCTCGCCTCCGTGTCCTTAATAGAATTGCAAATTCTTGTCGCGAATGCTAGCAAATTTGTGATTCTTCTTGTTTTGTATTTGTTATGCATGTTGTGATACAAAAGGCATCTTGGCCCTTTATAAAAAAATATGCAGGCGTCTTAAAAGATGCCTATTCCTATTAAGCAGATTCTAACCAACATTTTATTCGCCAACTGTTATTAAAAAGCCATTTGTATGCTTGTATGCAAGACAAAATTACCAATGTCCTTGCTATCTCCCAGAGTTAAAATAATTTGATCAAAACATCTACATTTGCACTTTTCAGAAAAACGCCATTATGTACTGATCTCTTGTAATATATATGCATGTTAACCTGTGCATCCTAGCTAAATTTTAAAACTAGTCTTCAATATCAGATTTAATACGAGTTAGGTCTGTATTTCCTGTATGAGCAACTCTTTTTCAACTGCTTGGAGACCAGTATTGTGCAGTATATAGGATCACGCAAGACTCTCATTCAGAGGGGTCTGAAAATTAAAAAATTAAAAAAGTTTCATTTTCTTCTACATGCTCTTTGCCATTTTAAAATGACTTCAGTTTTGAAACCGTTACATTAAGTGAGAGAAGTAGGTATTGTAACCAAAGGGGAAACATTTTTGCCACCTTATTTGAATTGTCTTAAAGTATGCAGGGTTCTTATTAGTCATTCCAGATATCTGCCTTTTAAATTTTACCTACGTGATTTATGCAGCCAATGTTAGTATGATTATTTTGAAGGGTGTTTGCAGCTCCCCGCCCCCCATTCTCTTTCTAAACTAGAAAAGGTTGGAATTTTACTCCTGACAAGGACAGGGGTAGACCTGTTCCACAGTGGGGGCGGGGGGGGGACAAAGAGATGCTACTAATGCTCACCTGATTTAAACAAGAGCAAAACATATCATGCTGTGTATTTGTAAAGCACTTGTAAACCCTTGGGTCGCTTTAGGCTGAAATAATAATGTTTATTGTTGACCTACTCTAGGTTCCTCTTTTTCATGGAGATCGGAAGGATGAAGTGTTGAGTGGACCTGCTGAGGATGCAAACCTGTGACTGTTTATTTTCTCATAAAAAAATACAGTCCACAAGTTTGCTAGAAGATCCATTTGCAGGCACACTTCGTTAAACTTTTGCGGGTGAAGGGGTGGCAGAGACAGCACATGCTGTGAGAACGGAGGTGAAGGCTTGAGTATAACCTCCCTCCGTACGCCCTCCTTCCTGAAGATGCAATTTCTACTATGCGTAGAGGTACAATGCGACCTTCTACTACCAGAGGAATCAGGTTATAATTTTGCCTATTCTTTCACCTTTATTCACTGCACCTCTTATCGGTCCTGATGAAAGCCTACTGATCATTTGGCAATTAAGGCTGAAACATGTCGACCTTTTTACCACACTAACAGAGTGCGCTAAATTTCATCCAGTTATCGAATAACTCTATTTACGTACTAACAATTTATCTCTATACAATTTGAACAACTAGGTAGTCATAATTATTGATTACAAGAGAATTAGACTTTACAACATGGCGCTCAAGGTTTGAAGTTCATGCACAAGCATTTAAATATGGCGCCCATTGAGAACGCGAACGCGAAAGCTGGGAAATATATGAGGAGATATCGTGGACAGTAGACAGGTAAACGCTTGTACCTATATTAACGTGAGCTATTCTGAAGAGCTATATTGCTCCCATATATAGTTTTTCTACACGTACTCGTGTAATAAACGAATGCGTTCTGTAATAATATTATCAACTTAATACATTTTCACTTATTACTGTAGGAGCACTCTGTATTAATTTTTAACGTTCAAGGTATTCATTCTTTGTTACACGTACTCGTGGTCTTGGCTGTTTTGATCTATTATACCGTTGCTCAAAAGATATTTCGTTTATTATTCCAGGTACACGTACTAGTGTATCCAGATACCACATATGCTGTATCTCGTTTGACGTTCCTTTCGGAGAGGATTAACGTTTATGAAGATAGGTGAGGAAATACATGTGAATTTATCCTTTCAGTCGTTTATGCACGTAGCAATGTATCTCTACTACTAAAAAGATGTACTACACATCATTATTGGCATTAGGCACCTTATGTATATAATTACAATTATTATTACTAAATACTAGCAGTTCATGGATGTAGTAATGCATCCAAACTACTAAAAAAATGATGTACTGCACATCATTTCTGGCATTAGGCACTTTGTGTTTATAAATATATTCTTTTACTAAATATGAGATTTACTAGGACAGTACACCTTTGTTCCAGGTTCTTCTAACTGGTCTCAACGAATTTTTGAATACTTTGAATTATTGTTTATGGCAAGACTAAATTGTGACTGAGGTAATACTTCACTATTTACTAAGTGCGTAAATGGTACGTTTGGGATTACTTTAATTCTGTACTCCCTTCTTTTACCAAATATGGTATATATTCATTTTTCACCTGGGTGAGTTTTGATCTTTTCCATTCTTATGGGCATTTTGGTAGCCTCCCGATTTGACTTGATAAGCATCACATACCCTTTCGGTGAATTCGGTAATGGGTAATTTAATAACTAGTAATTGGACTGGTTGATACAATTAATATTGTATATTTGTTTGGGTTTCAGCCCTAATGAAGTCTGTTGATGCAGAGATTTGCATCAGACGAAACACGTGTTGGCTGAAAGACAATTAAGAATTGGATTGAAGAATAATACCATTAAAAGAGATTGGAATACCAGATTGGTGGATTTTTCTTATTAACGGATATTCCTGTTGCAAGAAAGACATTACTCCTGCACTTGAGGACAACTGAACATTATACTTGGTTGTCAGATTCATGCCTTATTAATTACAATTGTGGAGCTCAGAGAGATACTGTTTTGAATGTGATTTGACCCTGGAAATTTCTGGGGTTTCAGGTGACTGTTTGGTAACCAGTACCTTTCTCTCTTCGAGTTCACGTTTCAATTTTGATTCTCATTGGATACATTCCTTTACTTAAAGCTGTGCGCCTGATCTTTGGCCTGGGTGCCAAATTTGATTGTGTAAATCTGCCCAAGCTTTAGTTTCTAATGTATTTTTCCTATTCACGATTGCCTTTTTATAAGTCTTCCTACACTGTGCAAACACTATGGGTCACCTTCGCTTTTTATGGAGGGAGATCATACATTTTGTGTGTGTTCTGGTGCATATTGCATTGAGCCATCCCCTCTTTTGCCATTTGAATGGCCTATGTAGTGTTGCCCTAATGACCTCGTAATAAACACACTCTTTATGTTAGCTACTTCAGCCTCTGCATCTAGAGACAAACACTAAATGAGGTGCAATTATCTTTAACCAGCTGAGACAAAAATGTCTCAGCGTTAACCTAATCCCTTTGAGCAGAGATGTCAATTACTCGTCTGACTTGGCAATGCACCACTGTCAGCTGGGCAAATGGACTCTGGATTGTTATACTAGTCCCATGGCGATCCTTGGGGAAAATGTGTAGTGTTGTTGGCATAGTTAGCCATGAGACTTAGTTTTTCGCTTCTGTTATGGATTCCAGTGTTAGCATCTGTAGGACAATGACCCCCGCCTTCCTCGTCTAACCCCTCAGACTCTGCCTCTAACAAAAAGAAAACAGAATGGTTGAATCCGCCTTCACAAATGATGTTCCACCACCTGAATGCTCTGTAGGTGGAGCATTAATCCGGGTGGTAATAGTTTGGCTAGTATAACAAACACCATAAGTAGCTATATACCGCTCACCGAATAGTGCTCTACCTCCATGCTACGGTCTCCACGTGTAGGTCCGAGGTAGTGTACTGGGCTCTGATAGTAGTTGGAATCGGGAGTGGAAAGAGCAGGTAAAACTGGAAGAAGGCGAGCAGGTGGAGCGGTGGTGAAAAGAGTAGGGATAAAAACAGTGGAAGACCACCAGCAATGAAACCAACAGTGATGAGAAAAATAAACAGTAAAAGTAACAATATACAACACAAGGCTGGAGTGAAGTCGCAGCAGCGACGGGGCGCTGGCGCATTCGCTGACCTGCTCGGTCACCTGTCCTCCATGGTCATGTATCGCGTCTTTCCCATGTCACTCTTGTAGATCTGCTCTCAATAGAAGGTCTGTGAGTCGGCAAAGCTGAGGGAGGGACCGCTGTAGCTGAGGCGTTTTGATCACTTCAGCCTCCCTTCGGTCCGCGGATACTGGAGAAGTGCTGCAACTGCCCCTGCGAACTTGCTTCCTGCACATTCATATAAAAGCAATAATAAGGTTGCAGACATGACTAATAGGAGTGGAATCTTTAAGAGCTTCTAATGCAAGAAGCAGTACTGTGCGTCTGAGTTTAACTATGTGCCCGGCTGCTCTGTGATCCAATTAGGCAATCTGCTCTGCTCCGACTGATTGTTTTCGTAGTGATTACTCAGCTCTGTTTTCAAGAGCAGTTTACATATTTTAATGTCATCCAGGCCTATGGAGGAGTGAGTGGGTATTTGAGTACTGGTATGGGTCTGTGAATGGGTATGTAAGTGGTTGTGTGGGTGTGTCAGTGAGCATACAATAGGTTGTATGGGGGTGTGAGTGGTTCTCTTGATGATTTCATCAGTGATGTCATTTGAGATGTCATCAGTGATGTCACCTGCCATGTCACGGGTGATGTAATATGTCAAGTCATATTCAGTGCATTGTGGGGCGTAAGCTATAGTAAGCTCAAGTAACTATAACTACTGAATTTCGATGGTTTTGTATGAGTTCAAACTTAGCCTAACTATAACATCCCTGTACCCTCTGTTTTTTAAGTGAAGTCTTTTCAAATTCTATTTCCTACTTCTATTGTCCCTGTAACCTTTGTTTTTTTTCCAGTGAATTTCTATTGATTTTGAACTAGTAGTTGCGTTAGCAGAGTGGCGGAGAAAGGAGGCGGGGCCTCCGACCTGCTCTAAGGAATCCTGCTGTACGGGACTTACTGGAGTGCTTCTTTGCCCTCAAGGTCCCCCAGCATCCAAGAGGACTATATCCTCCAACCTGTAGTATGCCTGGAGCGGCATTTGCAGAGTGGTGGAGAAAAGGGCATGGCCTCTAAAGAACTCTTAGCAATCCATCTGTGTGGGACTGGCTGGAGGTGACGGGTAGGTGGCACACCAAGGACCCTCAAAAGCCAAGGGGACTTCACCCCTCAACTAGTAGTGCATAAGGAGTCGCATTTGCCGACAACTTCTCCGCAATCCTGTTGTGGGGCTTAATGAACAACAGGAGGGGTAGTTGACCCCCAAGCACCTTCAGGAGTAAGACGGACTTCAGTCAACAAGCAGCAGTGCACCAGGACGTACATTTGCAGAGTGGTGGAAAGAGGGGGCTTGGCCTCCAAAGTCCTCTCAACAATCCTGTTGTGTGGGACTTACTGGAGGTAACAGATGGGTTGTTTGTCCCCCAAGGACCCCATGGGGCCAAGATGACATAATCCCCCACCAGTTGTGCACCAAAAAGGCGCATTTGCAGAGTGGTGCAGAAAGGGGACGGGGCCTCTGGCAACTTACCAGTTGGCTTTTTTTATTAATGTATTACCTATTTCGACCCCTGGGACCCTATCCCCTGTGGTCCGGCCTCCATCGTAGATGCCCTGGTCCCACCCAGGGCACCCACTTACATCTGTTTGGGACCCCGGGTGAGCCTTAAAGCCCCTGCAGTCCTTACTAGCATTGCATTTACAGAGAGAGTTAGTGAAAATGAGGGGTGAAGGGTCCCAGTCCCTTACTAGCTGTTTATTGAGCAATAGTCTCTCTTTTGTGTCAAGCTTGCCCTTGGCAGGCTAAATCCCCTATTGTAGAAAGGTTTGTAAAATGTGTGTCAGGGCAAGCTTTGTTTCTTGTAGTTTATTATGGAAAAATTCCAATCACACAATGGTTCATTTTGTTGTTTTAATGTAGGTGTTACTATATTCGTGATAGTACGTAGGAGAACAGACAACACGTGTTTCACCCTTTTACATGGCCATCCGGCCTGGGGCTTCCTCAGGGCTGTAGGGACATTCAAGGAAGTGAAGATAATGGGAGAGTGGTATTTATCCCCGCTAAGAAGGAGAGATAGTGGAGACCCAATTGGTGTAGAAAAAGGAGGAAGGGCAGTGGTACTGAGTTTTTGTTAGTTCTAGAGTGTTTGGAGAGTTGGAAAAGCAGGGCAGGATAGGAGAGGGGAGGAGGGAGAGGAGAGGGGCAGGGGAAAGGGGTGGAAGGGGCAAAAAAGGGGGGAAAGAGAACAGGCGGAAAGGAAAGGAGCACAACGCAGAAGCCGTTTGGTTATACAAACGATGAAGTGTGATGTTGGTTAGATCATTGTGAGATAGTGTTTCCCCAGGAAGTGGTAGGAATGAAAGAGTATAGAGGTATCATTAGAGGCAGGACATATTAAGTACATGACGTTTTTTTAGGTCTCGCTGAACCAACGCGCATGCGTTGTTCTGCGAGATTATAGTGGGCAAAACAGCTCTTGAAACCAGCGAGGATTGTCCCCAATGCATGTGAGTTACTCAAGCGCGACGCTTCCCCAGCGGGCGCTTGAGCTCACTTCTTAATCACCCCCCATATGGTGGTCCCTCCCACTCGCTCGTACATCAAAGGCTGCTGCTCCCCCGCCAATGCGCTCTTGCCCCGCCCCCCCCACAGCAATGCCAAGAGCTTGTTTTCCCTGTTTCTCTGTCACTCATGTTCAACTGTCTTCCGGTTCTTCTTTCCTTTTGTACGTCTCCTACCAGCTGTGGTATACACATGCTGACAGCCAGATAGTCACAGACAGACTTTGTGATACTGGCCGTGAGTCCGAGCACAGCGTGCGCCCGATGCTCTAACACTGCTTCCTTCCTCTCTTGTTTTACTGAGGCAACACAACAAAGATCCTGTGCACGAGTGCAGTCGCTCGCTGCTAAGTGCCGTCATCCACATTCTTCAGTTGGTAGCTGCGGGGGATGCCATCTTGCATACGACCGGTGCAACTCTGGTACTCTTGAGCTCTTTTCTCCTGCCCAGGGAAGAAGTACTGCTGTACACATACCTTACTCGTGTGTGTGTGCGCGCACGGCAGTACAGCGACTCACCTCTGTGCACTTCTGCTGTCGCTCTGTGCTCTGTGCAAGTGCCCCGATACCCATAACTGATAATTTCACCCTGTTATTGCGAAAATTGTGCTTTTCTCGTAGTATCAAGAAGCCCCCATCTGAAATGAAGAATAAACGCCATATATTTGTCGTCCTTGTAGCATTAAAGTAGTTTTTTTTTTTTAAATAATCATGTCCCATGACATTTCTTTAAATAAATTGATCAAAAGAGTCCACCAGCTCTGAGTAAATCTTATCTAGTCAAAACGTTTAAAAAAACAAACCATAAGAATGTGTCCATTATTCATTGGCTTCGGCGGTGGCGCCTTGGTATTTGTGCGGGGTCATTTGTTTGTTAGGCGCCATACCTTAAACTTTCAATGTGGAAAGGCGCGATGCGCGGTCATTTGTTTGTTAGGTGCCCATACCTGAAACTTCCAATATGGAAAGGCGCGATTCAAGGAAACCCGCTCGGCTTGTGTTTCGTTGTACAGTGCAACATTATTTCTGAAACAAGATGAATGTCTTTGTTAAGTTATCGGCTTCACAAAGGCACCCTACACCAATTGTTTACACAAGACGCCCGTACCTTTGTACTTCCAGGTTTAGGAAGACGTGTGGCTGGGAGCGCTTACTCTGCATTTTAACTGTGTTCCTTTACAATACCCCTATGTTGCTGCCCTGCCTGTCCTGTCCTCCTATGCTCCTTCAATGTCCTCCTTCCTTGTGTTGCTTCCGCCCCTTGTTTCTTCTACACCCCTTGCATCTTGTTTTTTTGGCTATCTCTTTCTCGTCCCACCGTCTTTCTATTTTTACGTTCACCTGGTTCCTGTTCACTTTCTAACGCTTTCCGATCCCTTTAAATATCATCCCTTCTGTGTTACCTTTGTGCTACCTACTCAGTTCTCATTTCTTCCACCCCTTTATTCTTTAATTTCTCAGTTTCATCCCTCTCTCCCTTTTCCCCTTCCTTCCTTCTTTTCCCACTCTCCATATCTCTCTATGCCACCTTCACCCATCATCAATTCCTTTCATTCCTGCTGCTTCTCTTCTCTCACCATTTCCTCTTTCTTTACCTGTTTCTGTGCCTTCACCTTCTCTCCCAAATTCCCCATCTCTTGTTCAGCCCCTCTATCTTTCTGCTCTCTCCTCTCTGCTTGTGTCTCTCCACACCTCCTTCCCTCCCTTCCATTCGTCCCTTACCATCCTTCCTTCTGTTCCTTCACCCGTCTCTACTACTCTTGCCATTTTGTCCACCTCTTTGTTTCTTTCCAACTATTTATATTTCTCGTAACCTTATTTCATCCATTCTCTTTCTATTTTGTTCTATGTCTATCTGTTTGCTTACTACTTTATTTCTCTTTCCCTTCCTTTCATACTGTTTCACACTTTAAATCCCATTTTCTAGTTCTTTCTTGTGCCCCTCCTGTGTCCCCCCTTTCTCATCTGATTCCCATCTCGTTCACTTATTCCTAGCGCTCACCCTTCACTGCACCCATCTGTAAAACGCCCCCCTTGCCTCCCCTCCCCTCCCCACACTCATGCTTTTGTCTTTCTTCCTTTGTGAAGCAGAAGCCACAGGGGGCAGGGAGAGATTGGGGAGAGGACATGCAGAATGGGGCAGGGGGTTAATTGCAATCAATAATGTTCCTGTGTTTCCTTCCCTCCCGTGGGATGCCACACTGAGAGGCTCTTCCTCACCTGGGACTTAATCAACACCCCCTGCCTGTCTGGCACTAACTGTGCACTCTCTTCTACCAGCCCACATCTCTGATCGTCAGCTTGTTCGGCCCCCCATCCCTTCTTGTTTAAATGTATTGTTACATAGACATTTGGATACAATGAGATTGTGATCATATGGTTGCATATACAATCAGGTCAGTTGGGGACAGTGTCATGCAAGTATTTACAATTTGGCAATAGTTGCATGTACATTTTAGAAGAACATTACACAACAGATTTACACATGGGTGTGATTTTGTTAACAACGCGTAATACGGTAGTGGGCAAAGACAAGTATTCGGATCACCAATGAAACCGTTAGCTCAAAGGAAAATATGGACAAGGTATGTGCATTCATTAAGTTCAATTGGAAATGAAGTTAAACGTGTGTTTGACCTCCGAGTAGGGGTTTCAAGTTGATGAAGGATAAATGGAGCACGGTGTGCGATCGGTTACAGGAAATGCAGTAGCAGAAGGTACAATGAAAGTGTCAATTCGAAACGCCAGGCGTGATCACAGAATAATTTTAAAGCGGAATTGCGGCGGAAAGACAAACCTCATGAGTCAGTATGTAATCCGTGAAGTGGGTGAGCATATAATTACAGTGGTGGTTAGAAAACAAATAGATCGTGTATGGTGAGTATCATATACGTTAGTGACCCACAAAATTCGTGGCACAATACATATCGAAGGTGGGAAGCCAATATTTACGTTTTAGATGTTCTCAGGAGATCGGGATCCATTCAAAAGCAGGACCTGCATCAGGACGAGAGAAGATATATAATAAGAAGCGGGGCGGCACTAGGTACTGATACTAATGCAAGGAGGGGAACCTCCGCTGATGGTGTAGGTGGGGTAACAGGAGGTGGGCAGTGGTGGTGGGATGAAAGACTATCCGTACGGTGTGTGAGATCCATTCAAGGACCTCGTGAAGCTATATCAAAAGTGCCGGGTTTGGAGGTCGTAGGACGGGTAGACGCGCTATCCTGTTTTGTGCTATGAACTCTGTAACCTCGATGAACCGGGTAATGGAGAAGGTAATGCGGTCTCTTGTAATTGTGTCTAGCATAGGTTAGAACGAAGGATTGTGCTGGCGTCCCGTGCGGGGGGAGAGTATGTGCCTGGAAACGGACTCAATACATTCAATGTTGTGATCGTGCCTATGGTGTGGGAGTTAACCGATGGTGATCTATGAGGACGGGCGTCCAGACCGTTACCTGACAGGGAGGGGGCATCGCAAGACTTACCGTAGTGAGGTATTTTTGAAGCGGTGTATCTGGTGGTCCTAGTTTATGGAAAAAATGGATTCTGTACAATAGAAATAGGCGGGTACCTAAAAGAAGGTGAGAGCAGGAAAAAAACGTCTAAGGGGGAGGGCAATCTCTCCAAAAGTCTGCTTACCTCTGTAGATTATGGCCTAATCCTGGTGCGAGTTATCTCTATCGGTCAGTGTGGATCCCTGGTATGGAGAGAGGTGGCCGTTTTTAAAATCTGAGAACTTGAAAACTTCCTGTCCGTACCGAAGAAGAAAGAGTTTGTACTACTATGGGTTGGTCAGAGGAGGGAAGGTCAACGACTGGTTAAGTGGTGGATCAAGGTAAAAGTACTATACTGGTTGCGGACGCTATGTGAATAGTTGTGGCCGGAGTAGCAAGATCACATATGTATTTAAGTTACTTGTGTGAGGCGGAAAGGATAACTGACAGTCCTCAAACTGAAAGTACAAACTCTAAAGTGTGAAAATGGGAAGAGGATCCTGGTAGAGATATGGTGCTAGCATGTTCAAGGTGTCAAAGGCTCAAGCAATGGGCAAAACTTGGCAGATCAGGCTATAATCCGCTTGACATGTGCACACAAGACTGATAAATAGATCTATTGAACTATTAAATAAGCATTTTGGGACATTTATATATACATTAAGCATATAAAAGTGTGTATATATAGTAGGGATTAATATGTATTCAGAGCTGTTGTAAATCCATGCATGGAGGAGATTGGTTGTATACATTCTAAAGAATAATTCGAAGGGTGGGCGAAAGGTATGATGTGGGACACAAACATTGTGTAAAGAAATTTCCCAAAAATGGGCATGAACAGGGCAGGAGCCTTGTTATAAAAGCATTCTCAAAGGGGGGGGATGGGGCAAGATGTAAAGTGGGACGCAAACTGTATTACCAATTAATATTCGTATATCCATGGAGACATGCATATGGGGAAGAGGGATTTCTTTGGGATATGGAACAACCCATACAGTTTAACCCAAAGTTAAAATATATTACAGAATATTGCAAGGGCATTGTCTGAGAACGTTCGCTGTTGAAAGAAACCTGTTAAGATGTAGGGGGATAGTTAGGTTTGAGTAGGGATATATCTGTCCATGGAGACGGACAGCTCAGGGGAGAGACTTGTAAGGTATGGAAGATCAGCATTGTGTGGACTATGACCTGGCATTACATTCAGTTCATGGCTAGTCTTCTCCTAGCCACACATGCATTTCAGCGTCTTTTGTTCAACCCTGGGTCACAGTATTGTATTTTAAGATGAGTTCACTTTCACGTCTCCTTTGTTTCTGTTCATTATCTCCCCCTCTTTTTGCTGGATGGACAATTTCTGTTGGGTGTTTCTCTTCGAAATGCTCTGAAAGTGGATGTCCAGTTATGTACTTGTGTACGTTCCGGTAATGTTCCTGGATCCGGGTGCGCAGTGGTTATATCGTTCTCCCTATGTATTTTTCTTATTGTATCTCTTCTCTCGTCCCGATGTCCGTCCTGCTTTTGAATGGATCCCCATCTCCTGAAAACATCTAAAACCTAAATATTGGCTCCCCACCTTCGATATGTAGATATGTATTGTGCCACAAATGTTGTGGGTCACTAACGTATATGATACTTGCCATACACAATCTATTTGTGTTCTAAACACCACTGTAATTATATGCTCACCCACTGCACGATTTTTTTGTACTGACTCTTGATGTTTGTCGTTCCGCCGCAATTCCGCTTCATTGTACATACTGCTACTGCCTTTCCTGTAACCGATTGCACACCCATGCTCCATTTATCCTTCGTCAACTTGAAGCCCCTACTCGGGGGTCAAACACACGTTTAACCTAATTTCTGATTGAACTTAATGAATGCACATACCTTGTCCATATTTTCCTGTGAGCTAACAGTTTCATTGGTAATCTGACTACTTGTCTTTACCCACTACCGTATTTCGCGTTTACAAAATCACACCCATGTGTAAATCTCTGTTGTGTAATGTTCTTCTAAAATGTACATGCAACTATTGCCACATTGTAAATACTCGCATGACTATGTCCACAACTGACCTGATTGTATATGCAACCATATGATCACAATCTCATTGTACCCAAATGTCTATGTAACTATACGATAAAAAAAAACGTCATGTACTTAATATGTCCTGCCGCTTATGATACCTCTATACTCTTTCATTCCGACCACTTCCTGGGGAAACAATATCTCGCAATGATCTAACTAACACACACTTTATCGTTCATACGACCAAACAGCTTTTACGTTGTGCTCCTTCCCTTTCCGCCCGTTTCTCCTCCCGCCCCCTTTTCCTCCCCTTTCCCCTCTTCCCCTACTCTTCTCCTCTCCCTCCTCCCCCTTCTCCCCTCTCCCTCCTCCCCCTTCTCCCCTCTCCCCCCTCCCCCTTCTCCCCTCTCCCTCCCTTCTCCCCTCTCCCTCCCTTCTCCCCTCTCCCTCCCTTCTCCCCTCTCCCTCCCTTCTCCCCCCCTTCTCCCCTCCCCTCTCCCTCCTGTCCTGCCCCGCTTTTCCAACTCTCTAAACACTCTAAAACAAACAAAAACTCACTACCACTGCCCTTTCTCCTTTTTCTACACCAATTGGGTCTCCACTATCCCTCCTCCTTCGTGGGGATAAATACCGCTCTCCCATTATCTTCACTTCCTTGAATGTCCCTACAGCCCTGAGGAAGCCCCATGAACCATCATGTGATTTGAATTTGTCCATAATAAACTACAAGAAACAAAGCTTGCCCTGACACACCTTTTACAAACATTTACAGAGAGAGAGAGCTGCTGAACATGCAGCTCCCTATCTGTGAAAGCAATTTTGATCCACTTCCAGCAGGAGAGAGAATTCTTGTTATGCTCTTGCTTGCTAGAAGCAGAACACAGTCTGCTTTGGCTTGGAAGGAGCGGTAAAGCTCCCACCAAGCCATAGCAAACAGCTCCTCCTCTTTTCTTGAATTTTTCCCTGTGGAGGTGGTTGTCCCTGTGGCAGTGGGGGTGGTGGGCGTGCCCCCACCTTCAATTTTAAAAAAGCCATCGGGGAGGTAGCAGTCCAGGGGCTGCTTGAGGGGATTCTTGTGCACCCCCCTGCATTTATAAAAATGAAAGCCCCAGGGACGTAATGGCCTCGGGGCTGCGGTGGGAGTCTGCGCGGCCCCCTCCTCATTTTGATTGGTTAAGCCCCGGGGTCTTGGCAGTCCCCAGGGCTGACGGGGCCTCCCTGCATTCAATTACAAAGATGCCCAGGGGAGGTGGTGGTCCCCAGGACGATATTAAGCCCCAGGAGGGGGCCGTGTCTCTCTCCCCCCCCCGCACCCCACTCCCTTATTTAAAAATGCCCCCTGGGCCTGACCCACCTGCGGGCTGATAATTAAAGCAATGGAATCTGTGCTTTTGTTTTTTATTTACATTGTCTGCGTGATCCGTGGTACTCTCTGGAAAAAACAAATTACTGTTTTTTTTTTTTTGGCAGTGTGTGATTTCCCAACCCTCCTCCTCCAAGGCCGAGGGGGAAGTGTTGGCAGCCAATCAGATCTCAGCACGGTATTGAAAGGGGTCGCGTATCCTCAGTGTCCCTATCTATACAGCTAGAAATTCCTTTAAATGACTCCACATCTACTGAATGAATGTACACCAATTCACAAAAGGCACTTCCCTAGATCAACATCTACCTTCCTGCAAAATTTGGTGCAACAATTCCGATCAGCAGTTCGGGCTGCAACCTTCTAAAGTTCTACGGAAATTAACATGGGGAAAACATGATTTGGGACACCCCCCCAATTATTTTCTTTTTTCTCCGCGCCCATTTGATAGATTACATTAAACATTCAAGAATTCAAGACGGCAGCAGAATCGAGCAACTAGTTTTGAAAATTATGCGAGGTTTCGTCAAACGCCGCCAAAGCTATTGGCAAATTAATAAAATGCTCTTCCTCAGGAAACTACATCCTAACTATACCGACTGCCAGTAGATAATATATATCCTCTGTGGGTGGACTTTTGGACAGTCTTCATCATCCATCCATTGGTCTCTTTGTTCAAGTGTCTGTCATTTGGTTCTGCCCCCCACAGCATTGCGTTAAGGAGAAGGGTTCACCCAAGTAAAGTCACTGGGACCTGGGTAATGTAGGTACTGAGGAAAGAGGTCCCAGCAATCACGTAGGAAGATTTAAAAACAGTTGGCAACCATTGAAGAAAAACTTAATGAGCCTGCATTGTTGTTTATTCACAATGTAGGTGTAAACTGATTATAATTCATTTAAATTACAAAATCACACAGTAATTCATAGTGCCCCTGGTAGGGAGAGAGGTGATATAGTGCAGGGTGGTGTAGGTAAGGGATGGTGACAATAAAAAAACAGCCAAAAAGGGCCTCAATGTACTATGTATCCAAGTTCAAACATAGACAAAACAAAAGACCATTGGTTCAATACATCATTGTATAATAATCATGCTCCACATATCGCACTGAATGAGCTATTTGAGGGGTGAAGCTGAATGAACACAAAAAGCTGTCGACGTTTCGGCCCTCTAGTATTAGCAGGCATTAATTATGTCCTTGCATCGGGGTCTTCATCAGGACGGGGGCAGGCAACCTATTTGGTAAATAATATAATCGCATTTAGCACATATTATGCGTGAGTCAGAAGATATTTAATTAATTGGGCACACATAAATGCTAGACAAGACATACCAGGGGTTGGTCTGTGCTTCAGCCATTGTCTCTTTTCACTATGAATGAGTGAATATGCTCTTGTTCTCTATTAAAAAGTAGTCCACTTTAGTAGCAGGACTGATTCCAAATACAGCTTTCATTTCATGTTTTTACTTTAGATGGAGGTATTTTATTACACTTTTAATATCTGTTGCTGATGTTTTCCAAAAATTATGAAAAAGATATTTGCCGGTTTGCCAAGGCCAGACGTATTGGGTTTTTCAATGCTTGATATTTACTTTGATCTGAAAGGATGCTCCTGGTAATTAGTGATCCAACTTATTTTGATACTGTAGCCTAATAATTATTTTGTTTATCAATAAATGAAAATGTTTGGAATTCACTGTTAAACATAAGTATATATTTCTTTTGAAATTTAAGGTCACAGAATCAGAGGTGACGCAAGTGGACCATGCTATTCAACGTCAAATCCTTCTGTAAAAAAGTGGTATGTTTTTTTTCTCTTTTGCTAGCCACATATTATTGATACTTACTCGCAGTTTAAAAGATGCAGCAGCTGTTGTAAGCTATTAATTCATTTATAAATGAATGATACTTTACATGACAATGTCTACCCCTTGTGTCATGAATAAAGTATTGAATAAATGACAGAACTAATGGTTCTGTGGCACCCTTTTGTCTCAAATTTGAAAGCACTGTCCTACCATATTCTCATCAAAATTACTTTTTTATTTTCAACATAGATATTATTTACAATTAAAATGGTGCAGACTGCACAGTGCTTCTTGTGCAGTGGTGCACAAAATTTAACTGCGATAAATCTGTACATCCGGGATGGCCCATATATTTTTCTCTATACAACAATAGTATGGTATGAGTTTATTAATTGCTGTCTCCAATTTATTTAGGGTAACAAGCAATCCCTGACAAGATTGCTGACGTTTCGTCCCTATTTATTTATGTGATCATTACCAGGGTCTCTTCAGGACATAAAAATGCTGTCTGGCTCATACCTATTGGATATAATGTGGAGAAAGGTTATTTAGTGTATGTACATGGCCTGATAGTGATAACCCAAAGAATGGGAAAAACATGACCTATCTTTCCGCATCCTGCGTATGGAGTGGTGGCAACTGTTGGATCTCTTGGAATGAGTCCTCGGAAACCAAGGACTATGCAGCGCACAGCAATCTGGCAGTCATGCCTCCAACATTATAAACACATTTTCAACGAACATTTATTTGTTTTGAACACGTATATTTTGGATTTTTCAATTATCTAATACATTCTCAAAAATTAATCATAAAACATAATTATTGAAAAACTCATATTCATGAATACATTAGCACAAGTCTAATTCAATTATATCCAATCAATACCAATGTTCAAAAGAATGAAAACCAAATTTCAAACAACCCAGTGCATTTCGGGTCCCTCATGACCCTTCCTTAGGTGTTATAGTAAAGTTTCAAAGATTCAAAAGTTCAAATCCACCGGGATGGTTCAGGTAACGTATCTACAACAAAATACATGGTATCCAGAATTAAATGAATATGCTACATATCTCAAGTTTTTTAACCACCTTCACCTTAACCTCAGGGTTTGCATTCTCCCGAATATATCCAGGGTGATGGAAAATTAACCAAAGCCTCCAAAAAATTAATTAATTAAAGGTGCCTAAAGAAATATGAAAATATAATGAAGGGAAAGCCAATAAGCAGTAGAACAAACCTATATGATGTGAAAAAGTGAAGACCGAACGTGCAAGGATAAGTCCCCAAACCACGAGGTGTTATCATTGAAAAAATAGTGTGATAGAGATTTGGAAAAAATAGATAAGTGAAACGCACATGTTCTAGGAAATGGGAAGCATGCTTAAAACACAATGAGATTAATACCGTATCCTGTCCACTAGATTGCGTTAGTTAATAGTGACTCTCAAGGTACTCTGCAAAATCTATGAATAAATAAATAAATAAACCAAAATCTTATTGCCCTTCGTGAACAAAAACACCCTACATTCCTAATGCCTGTTGTTGAAAATCTACATACCGTTCTGTGTCGTGAATTATTCGTAAATGATCCAATTCGTATTGAAAAACTGCCAACACGTAGGGTTCCATACCTAATTAAAATACAGATAAACGCTACCGGTTAAGACCGGCTTGTAACACATGAACTTCAAAACTAAAGTAGGGACCGTGGTCTCCTTCTTACCCCAAGTTATGAAAAACAAGTCAAAGTCAAAATCCACTTTATTCGATTATTTAAAATCATAAAAGTATGCTATCCAATCACATATTAAAATCAGAGATACAAAAATAAATAAAATTATTTACATAATATACAATTCATATGTACATAACACACAGAGTTTGTCAAGTGCATAAATTTCCAGATTATCATACAAAATGTACACACTATCTATGGGTCAACATTTAGTAACCGGATGTTCATAATCATATATATACTCAATTAAATCTTTAAAATTTCTTCAGTCGATGAAAATTGCTTTTAGTCAGAATATCAGAATATGTTTCCCCTAATTGCCTAGCTTTTTTATTACGGATGGATGCTACCAGGAAGTTTGCTACCCCCAACATAACAGCAGAAGATTCCATTAGCTGTAAATATAGTAAAGCAGGTTTTACTTGTATGAAACCCCTGTTTTTCAGCAATGGCGTAATAAACTTTTTCCTTCCCTCCGTATAAAAAGAACAGAAAAACACAAAATGCATCGTGTCCTGGTATGAATAATAGTCACATTTGCAGGGAGCGGCTTCCTCTGGTTTACTCCACTCCCTATACTTTCCCAGTAACACATGCGATTGATTAAAGCGGAATTTGGTGAGCAGCCATCGATGAAAGGGTTTGGTGACAATTGTCAAGTATGGTTGGATAGACATTGTCAATATCAGCAGAAAATCAGCCCTCGCTGTAGGTTTACATAGTTCTGATGCTTCGCGATCCAATTCCCTAGATTTTATAAAATTGGTTTTTACCCAGTTAATATCTGCTTTAATTAGACATTCTGGGTTGGAATAGATCTTTGGGCGCCCAAGATAATTAGATATGGATTTAATATAAAACAACCATTTTATTTCTGCCACTTTGTCAAGAGCCATACAATCCATAATAATCTTGTGATTCAAAGCTAGGTTGGGATTTATCCATGTTCTTATCCATTGCAGGATAGGTGCCATGTTCAAATAATCTGAGATATATCCCATCCCTAGCTCAAGATGTACAGCAAAGCTAGCGGTTTAATGGGGGAGACCCAAAAGAGCTCGCAGAAATTTATTTTCCTCCCTCTGTATGAGGGTTGTGTCCTTATAGCCCCATATTGCGGCCACAGATTTTGCTTTGTAGATGGACAGGATTGCTTCCCCGGTTTGCCTCCCAGTCTCTTTACAAAGCCAAGAACAGCAGATGTTGATCTTCGTATGCCAGCTGCTTTATTGAGTAATTGGGGGGCCCAGGAGCCTACATCATCAAACACAACTCCTAAGTAGGTGAAGACTCTAACCTTAGTTATTGTAAAGTCATTACATGAAACTGTTTTAAAATACTTTCTTCTTTTCCCTAGTGACATGACATGGGATTTGTCTGTGTTGACCACCAGGTCCAACTTTTCCATAAACTCCCCAAATGAGTCAAGCAATCGTTGTAAGGCGTTAGGTGTTCCCGCCAACAGTACTGTGTCGTCCGCGTATAGGAGTACAGGGATGGACGTTCCTCCCATACGCGGAATATCGGATGTTACAGTTGCCAGGACCTTTTCCAGGGAGTTGATGTAAAGTGTGAACAACATTGGGGCCAATATGCATCCTTGACGCACCCCTCTGCCGGATTTAAACTTAGCAGTGCATTTTCCCTCTTGCGTCATTCTAATTGATGCTGACAGGTCCCTATGTAACTCAGCTAGAAAGTTCACCAGAGCCTGATCTAATCCCAGCTCCAGGAGCATCATCCACAGCTTTGACCTATTGACTAAGTCAAAGGCTGTGGATAGGTCCATAAATGCCAAGAAGATTGAGCCTTTTGACGCTACTATGTATTTGTTGATTATTAGATGTAGATTTAGGCATTGATCTTCTGTTCCTCTCCCCCCTCTAAACCCATATTGGGCGTCACATAGGATACCTTTATCTGTAGCCCAAGCGTTTATTCTGGCCAGAATTACTTTTCCCAATATGTTAATTGATGAGTCAATCAAAGAAATAGGACGATAACATCTTGGGTCCCCCCTTTGTCCCTTCTTAAATAGTGGTATTATAATAGAACGAGACCAAGTCTTAGGGAGAGTGGCCGGGGTAGAATTTGCTGCTAGATTCAAAACATTAGTGAGTATTATTGACCAAAGGTCAGGGTTGGCTTTATACATATCAGACGGTACCCCATCTGGGCCTGGTGCTTTCTGCCCCGATGTTTCAGCTATTGCTATCTGTACCTCTTAAATAGTAAAACTCTGTACAGGCCCCACTAGTTCTTTAGAATGTATCTCGTAAGTTTCAAGTGCCAAATTGCTCCCGTATACATTCTCAAAATGGTTTAACCATTCCCGTTATGTAATATTAACTTCTAGCGGGGCATTTTCCATCCCGTTAAACAAAGGAGAAATTACGTTAGTCCAAAATTTGGAACTATTCCTTAGGGTAGCTTTATCATATAGTGAGTCCCAAGCCTCTTGTTTTATTTCATTTTTTCGTATTTGTAGTGTAGTTTTGTATAATCTCCTTAAGAAGGAGACCTCGCTCTTATCTCTAGGCTTCTTATTTAGAGCATGCAGGAGCTCACTATGAATTTTAGTGCAGTTATGGTCAAACCATCTATGCACCTGGTTGGGTTTCTGTTGTCGCTTCACCGTGAGTTCTAATGAGACCTGTTGACAGATCATTTCAAAGGATGTTATAAGATCACCCCCAAATCTGAGTGGGTCTCTAAGGGTGTTAATTTCATTCCCCACCTTAGATTTAATTGTAGGTAGGAACTCCTCGGGTATAATTTCGTTCCATTTTAATCTCCTCCCCTGATCCTTGGCTACAACCTCAGTAATTACTTTAAGGACCTCTGTTTTATTAAAAGAAAGTGTAGTATTATCCAGTTCCAACACCACTGGGTTATGATCACTAAACGTTGATTGAATGGCATTATAGAATAAAACAAAACTTAACAATCCAGGAGATAAAAATATCTAATCTATACTGGTTTCGCTTTTCCTTGCATTATATGTGGGAACCCGATCCTTTATATCAGCAAACCCAGGTTCGAACAGGTCTACCTCTGTCAGTAGATCCTCCAGGGCAGATCCCTTTACAGTGTGTTCGAAATGCTGATAACCTGAGTAGGCCGGGTAATCTACATCTAGATACTGACAATTTAAGTCGCATAAGTGAACGTTAAAATCACCCATTAAGATGACAGACAAAAAAGTGGTTTGAGCTTCTTTATATGTGGATAACATTTTTTTGTAGTGAATAGATATGCTCATTTGGATGCTCTCCCTGTATTGCGTTATAGAAGTTAATATATACCACTTTATTGTTATTTGGCATTAAAACTTCTATAGCTCTATAGCTAAGATGCAGTCGGAGTGAAACAGCTCCCTAGCAAACGCGAGTGAAGGATTTTTTCTGAGCACCAGGGGAGTATACGAGATTATCCTCATGGTTACTTTTTTGCAGGTTCTACTGTGGGTACGGAAGAAGGGTGCTTTAAACGGAACTCTGTAGCGTTGAAGACTTGTTTTTCATAACTTGGGGTAAGAAGGAGACCACGGTCCCTACTTTAGTTTTGAAGTTCATGTGTTACAAGCCGGTCTTAACCGGTGGCGTTTATCTCTATTTTAATTAGGTATGGAACCCTACGTGTTGGCAGTTTTTCAATAAGAATTGGATAATTTATGAATAATTCACGACACAGAACGGTATGTAGATTTTCAACAACAGGCATTAGGAATGTAGGGTGTTTTTGTTCACGAAGGGCAATAAGATTTTGGTTTATTTATTTATTTATTCATAGATTTTGCCAGAGTACCTTGAGAGTCACTATTAACTATCGCAATCTAGTGGACAGGATACGGTATTCATCTCATTCTGTTTTAAGCATGCTTCCCATTTCCTAGGACATGTGCGTTTCACTTATCTATTTTTTCCAAATCTCTATCACACTATTTTTTCAATGATAACACCTCGTGGTTTGGGGACTTATCCTTGCACGTTCGGTCTTCACTTTTTCACATCATATAGGTTTGTTCTACTGCTTATTGGCTTTCTCTTCATTATATTTTCATATTTCTTTAGGCACCTTTAATTAATTATTTTTTGGAGGTTTTGGTTAATTTTCCATCACCCTGGATATATTCGGGAGAATGCAAACCCTGAGGTTAAGGTGAAGGTGGTTAAAAAACTTGAGATATGCAGTATATTCATTTAATTCTGGATACCATGTATTTTGTTGTAGATACGTTACCTGAACCATCCCGGTGGATTTGAACTTTTGAATCTTTGAAACTTTACTATAACCCCTGAGGAAGGGTCATGAGGGACCCGAAATGCATTGGGTTGTTTGAAATTTGGTTTCATTCTTTTGAACATTGTTATTGATTTGATATAATTGAATTAGACTTGTGCTAATGTATTCATGAATATGAGTTTTTCAACAATTATGTTTTGATGATTAATTTTTTAGAATGTATTAGATAATTGAAAAATCCAAAATATACGTGTTCAAAACAAATACATGTTTGTTGAAAATGTGTTTATAATGTTGGAGGCATGACTGCCAGATTGCTGTGCGCTGTATAGTCCTTGGTTTCCGAGGACTCATTCCAAGTATAGTACCTAGGGGTTGTGGTACCCTCTCCCTATGCGCCGCACGCACATAATTTGTTTACGTTAACTAAATTACATTGTACTCTGTGATTACATTGGTTTACCATAGGAGTGCAAACCCACCCACTTTTTGATATTTCTTAACTGTTGGATCTCCCCAGCTATGAAGAAAATAATATGTATAATTGGATATAGGCCCACCAACTGATAATCTAATCAATACCCTCACAAAAGCATTGAAAAAATCAGGAACCCAGCGTATGTATCCACTAGGAACGCGGTTATCTACAAAATTCCAGTATGTACTGGAAAAAACAGGAATGGACTTCTGTAACATTGGGCAGTATATTTCCCTTAATTGCCACACATGACCAAGAGACATGAAATAAAGACCAACTAAAGACTAAACTTCCTTGCCAAACTCCATTGCAAATGGTCTTTCCCTGTGTCAGTAAAAGCAGGGCAAACAAAGTCTCTTTGTCTGTATCAGCTGCAGCACTCGTTAGTGCGTCTGCAATGGGCACCCAACATCAAATGTTAGAGAACCTGTAGGAAAGTGCCCCCTTTTGACATGGTCACCCCCAACTTTGTCCTGATATTTGATATGATTTCGACTGGAAGTGTGCTCTGTTCTTACTAACCAGGTCCCCAGTGTCAGATCTCTTTCCTAAAAACTGTACAAACGTTTCCATAATTGTCAATACCTTTAGCACGCTCTGCAAGTCCCTAGTAAAAGATACCCCTGGCTTGAGGTACTAAAGGAGTTCCGTAAGGGCTACATACATCAAGAGTTGTGCCACACTAAGAACCCTGTCACCAAACACATGCAAGGCTGCGTGTTTGGCGCAAACAAAATTATTGCTGATAAATTATTAACAGGAATAGGAATACGAGAGGACTGTGGCGAGAGGGGGCAGGGGCGCCATCTTTGGTGCTTTCCTTGGACTTGTACAACTTAGAATATGTATGTGCATGAGGCCATGAGGAGCCAGCAGGCTCAACCAAGAGTAAACCCAGGGGCTGAGGGAGACCCAGTGGATGGAAGGGAAGGGGTAGAAGAGACCAGTAGCTCCAATTTCATAGATTGGGGCAACGGGGTGGAAGACGGGGCCTTTTCTAGTTTAGCATCCAGCTTCTTGTCAATAATGTCCTCCATGGACTCCACCTCATAGTACTCCTCATCGCCCTGTTCCTCGCACGCAGCAACCTCCTCCTGGTAGGATTCGCAATCTGCCATACTCTTAGTAGAATGTAAAATTCCAATCAGAAATCCCCAGAGGGAAGCACAATTATCAGCCCAGTAATCTAGGGCGTCGGTTGGGAGTAATGCCGGAGCCCAGGAGCCAGTAAAACAATACCAATTTCAAGTACTAAATATAATTTAGCCCCACTCTAGGACTAATGGAGGGAGTAACCCCTATCTGTAGGCAGTACAGGGGCACCAAAAATGATGTCTTCCAGGAGCCCTGGAAAGGCAAGGGTTAATGCCTGTGACCAGCGTGAGGTCTTTTCCAACGCTGCCTTATCTGATCGTAAAAGGCCCAAACTGGCTCCTGGCCTGCTACGTGCAGATCCCCTGTTCAGCCTGGGCAGGGCGTCTTGCTCATCAAAGTGAAAGAGCTGCGCGAGCATAAAGACGCCCGCGAGCCCTGGAGACGCACGCTGGATGCCCGCGAAGGCCCCGATGTGTGTCTCTCTCCCAGCGGGGGGGGCCAAAACCCTCCTGATCGCGAGCCGCGATTAAAGGAAGTAAACGCTGCAGACAGCGGTAGTGGGGCACGGGGGAAGCCTAAAGCGCAACACGCGCTTGTAATGCGGGGAGACTAATGATGCGAAGCGGAGCGGAGCATGAAAGGAGCAGTGCTCCGATACCAGAGAAACTTTAAGACGCACAGCGGCAGAACACTCGCGTTAAGCCCAGAGTCAAACCCCACAAGTAAAAAACACCACAATAATGTACAGCAATGACAGTTCAAGTAAGTTAAAAGAGTATCAAACCACTCAACAAAGTGTAACAAAATCATGCATCTCATCTTCCCACTCGGGTAGTGCCTCAAATTGAGTTGTTCTAGGTCTTGGTTCAAGCTTAGTCATCTTTTCTCTCAAATTTCGTAGTACAGCGGTGCTAAAATAACCTACTTCTGGAAATGCAACAGTGCAAAGTATTCAAGGTAGAGAGGCACTTATCTGGGCTGCGGAGCAGCAAAGAAAGAGGAAGCCAGAATGGTGCCTCTCTATTTTGCATACTTTGTGATGCCGTGATTGGCTGTGATAAAGGAGACGTGGTTCAAAGCCTCATGGGTATTGATGTTTTTTACTTATGTAGTTTTACTTTCATTGGCTGCTGTGAGTTCAGTAAAGAAATTGAGACCACATAATCAGAAGCTTCCGGTCTTGATATAGAATCAAGCTGCCTCCATTATTTATTTTCCTTTTCTTATCTGAGGAGACGGCTGGAGCTGGTAACACCCACAAATGTATCCATTGCACTGCATGATGAACACCCACCTTGACGCCACACTTCAATCTAGTGGAACTTCCAGGAGTCCGCATCAAAGACAATCATGTATCGAGAACAAGGTGATCTCGCATGCAGAAAAAAAGCTCCCAGCTTTTTGTTGTTGTTGCAGAAAGTATAAACAACGAAAGAGTGTAACTACTACTACAGCAAGAAAGGGAGCATGGGAAAAATATAATAAATCTTCTTAGATTTATATAGTAGGCCCTCACTCACCAACCTGGTTGGTGACATGCTTCATCATTGGGCCCCACGGGAGAGGTCGAATGCCTCCCCGTTGAGCTTCGACGCCAGGGTTACTGCGGAGCTGTTTTTTTGTATTGTGAAGGGGTGACAATGTGATTACCTTAAAAATGTCTGGATTGTGTCACAAAAAGTTTTATTGAGTGGCCAATCAGACACATTAAAAACGAGGTGCGGGAAGGGGGCCAAATAAATTGTTCAGCTACTTCCTCTTAAGTGGGGTCAACATGTTTCTGTCATTGTGGTGTCAGTTACCTGGCATTCATCAGGACCTAAAGGCTAAAACTCGGCACTATGGGCGCGCTAAGGCCCACCCTGACCTGAGGACGTGAAAGTGAAAAAGTGTACAAAGTGCAATCTGAAAAATGTGCGGTTGCTCAATTAAGTTTTGAGAAACCGGGTTGCACGTTTGATGTGAGTAATCCTCCCATCATGGGTCTCGGGAGGGGGGTGGTGGCGTAATTGGCACACCGCCAGCGTCGCCAGGCACCCACTCAATACCTGTGTGTCGCCCTCTATTACCGGACCCAGCGGATCTTGTTGTTGCAGAAAGCCAACACTGAGGAATAGGAAAAAACCTTGTCCTAACAGCTGCTCCAGTGGGAAGTGCTAAATGGTCATACACCCCTGAATAACCACCTAGGTAGCAACTGAGGGAAGCAGAGAGCATTGAATGTTGAATTTCTGAACCCTGCAATGAAATCGCACTGTTTTAGCATGTGAGCGACATTTGTCATAACTAGGGTATCTTGTTTTAGGGTTAATAACTAATAAAGCCCACTGAATGGGAAACGGCCTTCATCATTGTAAACACTGATGAACAGCTGCACAACCACAAACTGAAATTACATTCAAAGAAAGGAAAAAGTGACAGAAAATGTGTCATTTGTATTTCTTTGTTAAGGGGCCAACACAAAGCAACTTTGCTATAGAGGGTAGCAGCAAGAAAGAATGGTCGAAAATTATCCTGCATGGGTTTTGTTTGGGATTTCACTAAAATAAAATAATTTCTTCTTTCATTTGTTTCCTCTAGTTCTGTGTGCTTTAATTAAAGGTGCATGGTTAAGAAGCATGTTTTACATCTGATCTAATTATTTTGTATACTTTAGAGAATCTAGGAGTATTAACATCAATTTTTGTGTTCAATTCTTTCACTGATTAGTGAAATTACTGGTCCATAAGAATCTTGGCCAATATGTACTGTCACATTTACTCACAGACACATAATGGGTGCAACCCTTTGGTACATCAGACCCCTTTTCTAACAAGTCCGTATTTATAGCAGGTTGACCTCCAAAGGCTTTACCCATTGCATACAAGGAATAGTGACAGGTACCTTTGAAAGGAGTGCTGTCGCTGTGTACATGAAATAGTGGTGACAACATGTCTAGACTTCCCACATACATACAAAATTCCTATGTGCAAGGTATTCCATTGCTGTGTAATACCTTTAGCGAATCCTGGCTTTTTACTTGTGAGAAAGTGCCATCTTTCTTGCATGGTATGCCCCCACTTTTTGCTGAATAGCTGATGTGCTTTGACTGAGTGTGCCCTGGGCTCCTGCCAATCAGGTGCCCAGGGCCTGTGTTCCTTCCCTAAAACTGTATTGAAGCTAAAACCCAATTGGCATCTCTGGCCACATGTCAGCCCCTGGTAAATGGAACCCTAGGTACCCAGGGCATTGTGACCAAAGAAGACCCCTAAGGACTGCAGCACTTATTGTGCCACCCTTAGGGGCCCTGCACCCTGACACCCACACTCTACCTTTGTAGACTGAGTGGCCTGGTGCAGACCTAAATAAAAAGTCGACATGGCACACATCCCTGTGAAGGACAGGGACTTATTGGTCCCTGCCCTTCCCCTACCTGTAACTCACTTAAATGTAGTATTTAGGGGCACCCTGAACCTTCCTACCTTGGATCCCGATTTTGAAACAAGTTAGAAGACCAAGAAGGAGAACACCTGCCGTGCAGCTGCTAACAAGAGGACGACACCAACTGACTTGGCCCCAGCCATACAGGCCTGTTGATCCTTGAACCGGATCCTGCTAAATCCCTGCGGACAGCAACCTCAAGAAACCCGGGGGACCTGCCTGCCTTGACCCTCTTAGAGACTGGGGCTCCCACAAGCAGTGGCTATGCTCAAACAGCAATACCCCTGGTGCCAGCCAGGAACCACGAATCCAGCCCGCTCTGCAACCCCGCCAAACCCGGCCTGTGCCCGAGTGCACAAAGACGTCCCCCGACGATTCTGACCTGAAATCCAGTGCCAAAGGACCCTCCTGAACGACCAAGACGATGCCTGCAGACTCAGACCAGGGTCCCCTCCAACCGCGACCAGCAGAGGGTAAGATTTCCCGACGTCCAAAGACACCCCTGCACCCGGCGCCCCCCGGCCTCCTGTGCCCAACTCCGGGGTGCCTACCTACCCTCCAAGATCCCAACTTACCCCTCGAAGTGTTGGTCACTCCAGAAGATCCTCCGCCCCGAAGCCTGCAGCCTTTGTTTTCTTTTCAAGATCTCCATTGAATAACATTGAGCGCCCAGTGGCTCAAAAGCACCCTGAACCCAGCCGCCCGAGTGCCCCTGGCAGTGCAACCGTTGTCCTATCCTACTTCCCCATTTGCCCTGAGCAAGTGACCAGGAGCCCAGCTTCCACAGCCGCGTGGCCTGCTAGCCAGCAGCCACCAACCGAAGGCCCCCTACCTCTCATTGGATAACATTTGACCTAACTACCTCTGCACCTGGCTGCCCCTGTGCCACTGAGGGTGTACCAATTGTACCTACCTGACCCTGGGAAACCCGTGAGTCCTTTCCCAGGCCCTTAACTCTGCCAGTCGAGTACTTACCTAAAAGCCGATAACTCACTTTTCTTCTATAGGCTAACATTGACTGGTTTCACTTGGAAATTCTTCGAAGTGTGGAGTTTTGGAACTTTAAAATATTCACCTAAAATCAGCCGAACAACTAATTCCGTTTTACTCACCTGTTATCAGGAGAGACTTCAGTGCTGCACCTTTTAGCCCAGCACAAACCCTGAAAAGTAATTTTAACCGTACTTTCCAATAACCTGAATTTTCTTCCATAGGAACCCATTGAATGTTTTTCTATGAAATTTCTTCTATTTTTTCCAAGCTACAAATATTCTTTAAAAATCGTACCAACTATCAAAACGTAATTACTTACCTGTTTTAGATAGAGGTCCCAGTGCTGAACCTAGGTGTCCAGCTCTGGGTTACAAAAGTAACGTGAACATACTTTACCTACAAATTGAATTTCCTTCCATAGGATAATATTGGTAATTTCAACTGAAAACGTTTCCAAGTGTCAACATTTAAAATACAATAATATTCCTTAAAAGTCACTACTGTAACCAAAACACTTTTACTTAACTGTTTATAGCTCATGTCCCTGGACTGAAACTAGGATCCAGTCCTGTAGTTAAAAAAGTAAGCTACAAAGTAACTTAACCAGAAATTCCCATGGAGCTCAATGTTGCATTGTGTTTGAAATTGTGTTGCCTATTGCAACAAACTGTAACTATTACATTCGAAACGTCTATTGCCTATTTGAAAAGTATTTAACTAAAGTAACTCATCTTGACAAAGTATATTTTGATACCTTGTTGGTTCTAAAATAAAACGACTATAACTTTTGATACAAAACAATTGGCCTAGAGTTCAGTTCTTGAGTGTGTGACACCATTTGCTGACTGAGTGTGTACAACAAATGCTTTACACTGTTTTCTGATACTGCTTTACTGCTCGACCAAGCTACCACTTTAGAGTGAGGTTATATCTAACTTTAGCCTCTGCCAAACCTCTGGGGACTGGGGACTCTATACACACCTTACCTTACTTTGGTCCAGTATATATACAGCCACTTTCCTACAATACTAAACTGCGCTTTACTGGTGAGGTTTTTGAGTCCATAGTTACAATGTTAACAGCAACATTTCAAGACCTGGAATACAATGCAATGTTTCTTCAAAAGTCTGGACTGAATTACATTTTGACATTTGTGATGGGGGCACTTAGCAGCTATGAATGCCCACACAACACCACCTTAATATAGTCAGGTAAAGAGTGCAGAAAAGAAGTGGTGAACATGCTTAAAACATCAAGTTTCAGGTCTCTTTAAATGCAGGGCTACAAATTAATCTAATCTAATGTAATGTAAATGTTTAAAGGTTTCAGAAGTTACTGTACTGTTGGCAGGGTTGACCACCCCTACAATGTTCTAATATTCTGTGGAAATGTGCCTTTTATTTGTCGCAGGGTTCACCTTTATCTTGTCCACGGGTCCATAGACCAACAAAATAGAGATTGGCACTGAAGCTGGAATTCTGGAAGCTGGAACTCAAAAAACAAGTTTATTAATCACTCATGAGTGGGACTACATCCATACAACACCTTCAAGTGTTCAGGAGGTAGTACATTGAATACACAGACTTTGTTGCAGAGTAAGCATGTAGTTGCAAATAGAAGGTACAAGCATACACAGAAATAGTTACAGCCAGACATGGGTAGATGAGTAATCACTAAGTCAGCAAAGTGGGAGGGGGAACAGAACTGCTACAGCAGCACACAACATCTGACAGTTATAGCTTTAACCAGGTGCATTTCAGCAGCTACAGGCCTTTTCCCAGCACATACACTGCTTTGACTCAGTACAGAAGGAGTTAACTTAAGTTGATGACTCAAGCAGAATAGAAGGGCCAGCAGCAGTGAAGACAGAAGAATTACATGCCTAACAAAATGGATGCCACAGAACAGATGGCTTCAGCCTATGCTAACAGAAATAATTTTCGATCGGATGGAGGCTGCAGAGTTCCCGCCTCTGCCTAGCCTCCTGTGACTCGTGACCTTTGGCCCCGCCTCTGCGAGATGATGGCGCTAGTGAGACGCTAGCAGGCTGATGCTCGTACACTCAGAGGAAAGAAAAACAAGTTGGTGAAAAGCTATCCGACCGCTGCCTGTGAAATGCCCCAGGCCCTGCCGAGTCCTACCTTCGTTATGCGCCTAGGATTGTCTGTTGAAAACGCTAACAGACTCCTGCACGCACTTTACCTTCAGAGGCTCTGTGAAGCTCCGTGTGCCCCGCAAGGAGGGTGAGCACAATTACACACAGCTGCCCGTGTGCTTCGTGATTGCTCAACAAGGCTCTGTGTGCTCGGTGCTCGGTGCTCGGTGGAGAGGTGGAGAGAAGGAGGAGCACGGTGGTGGAGCACCGACGGGCTACTGCACTAGGGGCTGAAAGCAATCCCACGGAAAATATTGCTTCAAGCCCTGACATCATTGAGTGCCAGAGGAAAGAACTGCTGAAAGAGCTGCTGCTTCGGATGGTTTCTGCGAGGTAGGCTCGTTTGGAGGGTTGCTGACAGGAGGAGTTGAAGAGTCTCTTTGGAACTGGCGGCACCAGGCTGGTCAAAAGGGGAAAAAACGTTGTGCTCTGGTGCTTTGGTGATAGCTTATTGTAGCAGCCAGGAGGCTCTGAAAAGAAGGTAGTGGGGCTGCCTATTCAAGTGGTTCTCAGATACTGGTATCCTTCTACATATAATACATACATATAATACATATAATAAGACCAACAAAGCAAGACTGTTTTTTTTTCTCACAAATTTTGGCCTGAAAAAAAAAAAAAAAAAAAAGAGAGGACAAAGTTAAAAAAAAAAAAAAGAATATATAACTCTTCTGAAAGGGGGGGAAGAAGAAGGATAAGAAGGAAAAGAAAAAAGGGAAGAAGAGAGAAGGAGAAGAAAAAAAAAAAGAGAAGAAAGAGGAAAGAGGGGAAAAATAAAAGGAATAAAGAGAGGAAAAAGCAAGAAAATGGGTAAACCACAGAAGGAGGGTGATGATACAGTAAAGCTCAGCAGAGTGGAAGCAGCTGCACGACAGAAAGCCAAAACTCGCCTTGCCCTAGCTAGGAAGGCTGAGCGTAAGGCTGCAAAAGATAAAAATAGAGATGAAAATAGGGTTGAGAACTCTGCTTTGGAAGATTCCACACCTGAGTCTTCAGAGGATGAATCGCTCCCCCACTCTGCTCCTCTGCAAAATGATCAGCGAAAGCCAGTAGCAGAGGGTGGTAATATAGATGATATCAATATAGCAGATGCTGTACCCCATTCTGAGGCGGATCTTCAACTTCAAGCCTCTAAACACCCTAACACCTCATTGGCTCCTGTCCTGGCAGTACCCCAGGCAGATGAGGAAAATAGAAAGAGCGGTGTTGGGGGGGGAGGTATTGGGGGGAAGGAATTGAGAGATTTTCCACTCTTTGCAAAAAAAACAACTCCAAAAACACTTCCACACCCTCTGGAGCAACCACCTCTAATTTCCACTCCCTCTTTGATATCATCACTGACCATATCTGCCACAGATCCCGGCATGATTGAAACCTTACCTCAAACTACGCCTCTCACAGTAAATGAGGGAGAATTCTCGCAAGATATAATTCCCGGATCTGAAGGAACAGTAGGATTCAACGCTAGTCTATCCGGTTCTGAAAAGAGATCTTAAGAGAGATACCAGCTGGATATTCGCGAAATGCTTAATTTAATTCTCGACGAGATCCGCGAAATTAAAAACAATCAGCAAGTGGAGCTAGCTGCTCTCCATGCTAGAATGGACAAGCTTGAGGAGTTAACCGTATCTCTCCCTAATAGAGTAGTGGAGGCGGAGTCCAGGATATCGGCTCTGGAAGATCAAATTGGACTGGTATCAGGAGCAACTAGAGAGGCCACTAAAAAGCGGATTGCCATGGAAACAAAACTCGAGGAGTTGGAAAACCACTCTCGCAGGTCGAATCTAAGAATTGTGGGGGTCCCGGAAGGGACAGAAGGCTCTGACACAGTACAATGGGCTAACTCCTTTATCCAAAAGGTAGTTCTCCCAGAGTTCGAAGGAGACTTAACGATCACAAGGGCCCATAGAGTACCAGCGCAGCGCTTTGCGAATTCTACATTTCCAAGAACTATTTTACTGAACTTTGCTGACTTCAGGATAAAAGAACGAATCCTCTCTAGGGCATATCAACAGCGCCAATTTAATGTTTCTGAAACGGCAAAATGTAGAATATTTATGGACATGACAGCGGCTGCAGCCAGAAGAAGAAAGGAATTTGTAAAACTCCTGCAGCTATTCAAAGCTAACGGCGCACAGGCTTCGATTGCGCAACAATCAAAGTTAAAAGTTCTTGTCAAAGGAAAATTTTTTCTCTTTACCGATTTAGATGAGGCTCAAACTCTTCTCAATGAGATATCTGCAAGGGCTTAGCTCTGAAGGCAGGGGGAGTTAAAATGGAAGGAATCTCGAATCAGAACTTGAAGTTGTTATAAAAGTTAGGATTCATTTATCTTATTCTTTCTCCTCACTAAATAAAGTAAAAAAAAAAATAGAATATCAGAGGTGGGCGCTCTGGGTTACTGAGTCACACCAGGGTGTAAGAAGAGGACACCCGAAGAAGAAGTGGAGGGTGGGATGGGGGCTGCGTGGACAGGAAGGGGGCTCCCGCATCCCTGGGGGAAGTTTGGGTGGGGGGGGTAGAAAGCAGGAAAAAAAGACATGTACAGTAGGGTTGCTATTTTGACTGTTAATTCTGGTTGGTGCAGACTAGATATAAATTTCTATAAAAAAAGAGATGAGATTTGATTCATGTAAAATCCTGTCCATCAATGCAAACGGGCTACTGAATAAACAGAAGTACGGCTCGCTTTTGAAATGGGCAATGGCCCTGAATCCCCTGGTTGTCTTCTTACAGGACACACCTAAAGACCAACTCACCAAAGTTGTTTTTGCCAAGATACTTCTCGTATGGGTTTTTTTCCTCAGCTGGGGTTGCCCAGAGGGGAGTTGCTATTTATCTCGCAAAGAGTCTTCCTTGGGAGGTCATACAGGTGCAAAGAGACTCTATAGGCAGATGGCTCTGGGTAGCAGTAAAACTGTTGGGGAAAGTATTAAACTTTGTTAATTACTATGGCCCAATATTCGACGACATTTCTGCCCTGACGGAAATCAGTGAAATCTTAAGGGGCACTCCAGGACAAATTGTGATAGGAGGCGATTTTAATTATATACAAGATTTGAAAAGGGATACTTCTAACAAGAGCAAGAAGCAACTTAAGCCAAAAACAAAAGGGGTGCTGGAAGCTTTTATGATAGAATATCAACTGCGGGACTCTTGGCGCTCCCTAAATCCCAATACTGAGTCCTACACGTGCTACTCTAATAGATTCCACACTGCCTCTAGAATAGATTTTTTTTTAACTTCCAGGTCACTTCAAATTGGTAATGCGTTAATAGGTTGCAACCCTTTCTCAGATCATGGGAGGATTGAAATGGAACTGATGCTAGAAGGTACAAAAAGAGAACGCCCCAGGTGGCAGATGGATCGTACCCTTTTACAGAACACGGAGTGGGTAGAGGGCTTCAAAGAATGGATCAAGGAATTTTTCTTAGTTAATAAAGATTCAGCGGAGCCTTTCTCTATATGGGGAGCATTTAAAGCTGCAGCCCGGGGGCAAATGATAGCATTTTCCTGCAATAAGGCAAATGTTCGTAAGGAACAAATTGCAGTCCTTCAAAGTGCCGCTGAGAAAGAACATGCGCTAAAACTTAATCAAATGCCCAATAAATGGGAAGAAGCGAAGTCATTGCTTAGGGATTTCTTCACCCTGGAAGAGATAAATAGCTCGAAGGCCTTTCAGCAAAAGCTTTATGAGGATAGTCAATTGATGGGAAAGCTTTTGGCTAATTCAATTAGAAAAAAACAAGAATCTTCCATTATTCTAAAAATTCAAGATCCTCAGGGAGGAATAGAGACTCATAGCGAGGGAATTGCGAAAGTATTCCTTGAGCATTACGAGAGAATATACTCCACAGATATTCTGGTGGAGGGAACATTAATCAAGGATTATTTCGAAAGCTTAGATATTCCCAAAATCTCAGATTTTAGGAGGAATCAATTAAGTAGTGAAATAAGCATACTGGAAATTCAAACTAGTATAAAAACAACAGCAGGAGCAAAAGTTTCAGGCGTGGATGGGTTCCCGATTGAATTTTATAAGGTATTTTTAAAGGAACTGGAGGGTCCCTTGAAAAATTTATTTAACTATATCAGAAGAGGTGGCAAGGTTCCCTCTGAGTTTAAAGAATCTACAATTATCAGCTTTGTTAAAAAAGATAAGAATCCAGAGGAGGCAAATTCTTACAGACCAATCAGTCTACTGAATTCGGACTACAAGGTGTTTATGAAAATCTGGGCACAAAGATTTGTGTATGCAGCACAGGAGGTAATACATCAAGATCAGACAGGGTTTATAGCCGGTAGATCAATGGCAGCGAACACAGAATATTTGATACAGGCTTTAGATTTTTTTAATATCAATTCAACTCCTGCATGTATCTTGATGATCGATGCAGAAAAAGCATTTGATTTAGTTAACTGGTCAGCGTTATTTTTTTCCTTGGGTTGCTTTGGATTTCCGGCCCCGATTATTAGTATGCTACAGAACATTTATGAAGGGGCAACAGCTCAGGTTATAGTCAACACCAGGCAAGCAGGGAAGATTAAAATAAATCGCGGGACTAGGCAAGGCTGCCCTCTATCTCCCCTGCTTTTTACCTTTTTCATTGAACCGCTGGTGATAAAAATAAGGAACAATGAAGCAATAATACCCCCTATTGTCGGAATGTCAAAATTAAAATTATTTGCCGATGATATTGTTTTGTATTTAGCTCCAGAAAAAGAAAATATTCTACATCTTATGAAAGAGTTTAAGGACTACGAAAAGATTGGGGGGTATAAGATCAATGAGAAGAAAACGGAAGTCCTTTTTTTAAACTCCAATCTAGATTTTCTTCCACCAAACCTCCAGTCTCAAGCAGAAAAACGGGATCCAATAAGATATCTAGGAATTTATGTGACTAGAGACTACCAAGATCTTTTTGGGCTGAATTATATTAAGATGAAGCACAAAATTAAGAACATGCTGGAGCAGTGGGATTCCTTGCCCCTGACTTTGATCGGTAGAGTTGCTTTGATTAAGATGAACATACTCCCCTTGGTTTTATTCCTTTTTAGTAATATTCCAATAAAAGTCAACATGGCCTATTTCAAGGAACTCGATTCTATGATGAGTAGATTTATCTGGAATAAAAAAGCCTCAAGAGTTAAGCTCTCTGTGGTACAACTTACTGTAAAGCAGGGCGGACTGGCTCTCCCCCATTTTAAAACATATTACGAAGCAGCCCTTTTCGATATAGTGGCAGGACTATTAAGGACCAGACAGTCTAGAGACAATTTCTTTCTTGATAAAATGCTTGAGGAAGCAGGCTCTCAAATTTTTTTCTTTTTAAAAACTGCAAAGCTGCCCAAGAAAACAAGATATAAGACACTACTAGTGTACTCCTCAAGATTACGACTTTTGTTTAAAAAATGCGGCTCAGATGGTACCAGTTTTTTGAAATTACTGGAATGTGGTAAAATGGGACTCAAGATTTCTCAGAACCATCTGCTACAATGGGAATTAGCTGGTTTTTGTGAAATTAGACATTTACTCTCCCAACACAAGGTAATTAGCTGGCAAACAGTTGTAGATAGAGCATATCCTAGGCGGCTTATGTTTTTTGATTATTTACAACTGGTTTATCTGATAAGAAAAGAGATAGGGGGCTCTCATACTCCACAAAATGCCTTGTTAGCAGCCTTATACCGGGAAAAACATAGTCCCTATAGATACTGGTACAAAAGGCTACTTCCTCCAGGACCTCCTCAGGCAATTCTTAAACATCTAGATAAAATAAGCCTCACGACACAATGCGTTTTGTCAGAAAAAGACTGGGAAGTAATATGTCAGCAAGGATATAAAACTCTCCGGGCAGCCAATTTTAAACGAATGTCCTTTCTCTCCCGCTGGATGGTATATTATACCCCGGAGGCCTTGCAGAGAATATTCCCTGGCTACGAGAATAAATGCTTTAGATGCAAAACAAATGGTCAGGGCGGCTGGCATCATGTGTTTTTCTCTTGTCCAAAGCTAGAATCTTTTTGGAAGGAGATTTTTACTGACATGGAATTGGCAACAGGTAAAACACTGCTACCTGAAGCAGAAGTGGCCCTTTTTGGCATTTGTAAAGATAGGTATAGGTTTAATAACTCAGAAGAAGCATTTATTTTTATTTCTACTACTGTAGCACGGTCCATGATTTTACAAAATTGGAAATCTGAGGTAATCCCATGTCAATTAAAATGGGTCAATAAAATGAAAAGAACATGTTCATTTGAGAGAGCTTATGCTGGCAGGGTGGGTGCGATCAAAAGATTTGAAAAGTATTGGAAATATTTTGAGAAGTTGAAATTTATAAAAGGAAATTGATATTTCACTAGCTGCTATCGCACTTTTTTTGCACTTATTCGGATATTTTGCACTTTATTGCAGCAGCACTTTAATAATTGTAATAAAAACTTTGCAGCTTTTTTTTTTTTTTTTTTTTTTGGGGTTTTGCCATACTAATATTTGATGAACCATTCAGCAACACTGATGTATATTTTTGCACTGTCACTTTAGAATTAGATTTTTTTTCTATATAGGATGTTTCTGTACTTGAATTAATAGGGCTATAGGAACTAGAGTAGAAATTCGAATGTCCTTTTCTTAGCCCTCTATGTAATCTGTCAATTGTGCGGGTTCGAGCACTAGCACTTTAATATTGCTATAGCACTTTTGAAATTACAAATTAGCAGCTCATTGCCGTTTTTTTCTGCTCTTAATACGGAATTTGACGTATTAAATTAATTGCTTTCCTTTTACCACTTTGCACTAGCACTTTAAGATTGAATTAATTTATTTGATAGAAGCAATGTATAGGTCTGGTTTGTCTCATGTTTATTGTATAAAAAATTGTATCAAAAATCGAAAAATCAAATGTACCTATAACACCCTACTGTCTTGTTTAATAAAAAAAAAAAAAAAACAATAATTTTCGATTTACACAATTCAGTATGAAGTAGTTGCATGACCTGCAACCATGTTCAGTAATTTGTTTTTAAAACGTTTGATTACAGCATGCTTACTTTCTTTTAATCCATTAGTAGCTCTGTACGCCAGACAGAGTCCTGACAGAGTGAGAGATGTAATGAGATGGGGCAGAGGGCAGTGAGAGGCATGTATGAGTTAGAGTGCGAGACACAGATTTATTATGCTTAAAACAGTCTAACATAAATGTATTAGACAGACTGCCTATCAAAAGACACTAACTTATCCTGCATTTCTTCTCCTTTAACTTAAATATATGCTTTATAACCGTCACTGCACAAAAAATATATATATTTTGTAAACACTGGAAAAACAGTTTTTGTATATTTTGTAGTTGAGACAGCTGAATAAAAACTGATAATAATTGATTTAGAATAGAAAAGGTAGCAAAACACTGACAGAACTCCACTGAAATCCACAAAAATTGGATTGCCTGTTGAGAGCCATCCAGAAAAAAACAGATACATGCTTCTCAATCTTTAAAATACAGTTCTGCATGAAAGGCTACTAGCAACCCCAGAAATAGCAGGCTGCTGCAGCCACTGCTGTGCCACTTGTTACCCTGGACGTCAGCATCCCTTATGATCCAGAGTGTAAATCAGTAAGATTTCTCTACTTCGAATAGCTTCCTTTTGGTGCGGTAATTAGGTCCGAATTAACTGCTATACAGCTTGCAGCAAAGCTTCCTTTGATTTTAGGCACGTTGGTTGCCCTTAACATCGACTCACTGAATTAATTTCCAGGGTAAGGCCTTAGTGAGTACAGTACCTCTGGATACTTGAGAGAAAGAACTTCAATTTCTGGACATCTAAAATCAGAAAAGGTAGCGTTCCTTTAGAGTCCTCCTTATACATTACTAGTGTCGCTTCACAGGGCTGCCAGATAGGAAGGCACTGGTGGGGTCCCACATTTCATTGAAAGCCCACGCCACCATCCGGTTTTCCAGGAAGTAGTGCTCATCTTTAATGCAGATTATTTCAGGTACATCTAAGAGTACTTCTAACACTTTTTTTTTAACACTTGTCGCCATTGTTGTTGCACAGATAAGTGGTGTTTGATGCAGAAACACAGCAGGCAACTTGTTTGTTGGAAAGAGGATTAAATTCAGCTGCATGCAGGCTTGTACAAATATGGATGCACATATTTAAAAGAAAATCCCACCAGGAGCAGATGTAATCCAGTCCAGGTCTAACTGTCTAATGACCGCTCCACGGAGACTCCATCCCACAGTGTTCTGTGACATCATGGGACAACTGCATGGCCGGAGGCCACCGTAACATTTCCAGAAAAAATATGGTGGAGGTTGGAACAGTATGTCAACTCTCAAATATACAGCTTAACACCTGGTTTGGGGCAGGGGAGGAAATTATGGGGTAAGAGTATAGATGCTGCATTTAGGGTACACTTTCTTGTGTTGTCTTGAAATTAGGCATTTGAGGGTTAAAGTCACTTCCCTTTCATATTTCTGGAAATCACTCGTGGTAAACTCTGGAACATTTCGATATGCTGTGATATCCGAGCCAGGCTAATGTTTGTAAGTGATCAGTACTTACCCAAAGGTAAGTGCTGAACACAGTATCTGTTCTCGAACGCAGCTTGGTAGTATCACACATGGCCATGCCCCTAAGACTGGTGCTGCGGTGGTCTTCAGGTGTTAAGGCGTACAACAGAGGTTTGCTCCTATGAACGTGTAATGTCAAATTTAGACCTGAAATTATTGCATTTTGTGACTAAAAACAAAAGTGTGCTAGCTTGAACAACCTAGTTTAAGTTTCTCTCTTGAAAACTGCAGTTGTTCCTGCCGGCAGCCATTATTACCCATGATACATTTGTTATGACCATTCCCAGCAATTTTCGATAGTGGAATTGATCAGCACATATATAGCTACAATATTCCCCTGGTAGCAGTCGTTGAAAATCTGTACTTTTTCTGAGCCGAGATATTCCGTTTTGCCAGTTGAGAGCAATTATATATGACAAATAGAATAAGCATATTATACTACAGTTTGAGGAACCTAGAGGCAAACTAAAGAGACTTCTTCACTTTACTGAAATCCTAAATTGGATAACCCAACCTATAATGGAAGCAGGAGATTCCAGGAAACGTGATATATTCGCCTTACAACTCCCTTCTAAATGAGCACGGGAATTGCTGCTTATACAGATTATTGAAGTTGTTGAGCCATTTAACATTATACAAAATATTGGTAATTAGTGGGAAATTAGAGAATTATATCCTTTATAATCAGTTTTTGTTTTACCTTAAACGGATGTTGTTGCTGCAATATTTTCCCTTTTTATGAAATTAACTTTATTGAATGACTTACTGAACCATCAATATGTAAAACTCGATACAAATGTTATAAAAAAATAACCAAAGGTGTGTGTGTTCGTATTCATCCTTTTCTCAGTGCAATTTGAGAACATGAACAAAAAGATTAGCCTTGAAAAGCAATCGCTTTGTTTTTTTGTTCTCGTTAATTTTCGTATTTTTTCCTTAGATTTCCTGACCATGTCCGGAAGAAATCTGAATCGGAGTTTCCTAATACAGGAAGTCATTCAGCCTCCTGTGGTCAGTCACAGCTATCCATTTGGAAATGGTGCGAACTCAGACAATGATACATTAGAAGATGATAACGAATTATATGAGCTGCGTCCAAGAGGAAAAGAGAAAATCAGGCGAAACCCTTCTAGAGACCGACTGGACGACATCGTGTTCGTAACAAAGGAAATACAAGAAGGCGATACGTTAAATGCTGTTGCTCTGCAATATAGTTGTTCTGTAAGTTCTCTTTGTTTGTCACATAAATAACAAGCTCTATAATATAAATTTTGTTATGTTTGGTTTTAATATTAATAACGTCTAGTAGAAGATAAGTTGTTGTTTTTACACAATTCTCTGGTTTCTCTTCAAATGTATGAATATGACTATACACTAAGTTCATTGGAAAACTCCGTTACTATCTGGTGCTAAAATTGTCATCAATAACTACTGTTCTTTGACCGCATCTAAGTTGCTTAACAACCTGCAGAGGGAGGATGGAGGGTCTGTGAGAAGGATGCTTCAGTACAAATAAATAAGAGATGTGGACAATTAACTTGACAGCAGGATTAAGAGTGTGAGTGGAGCTCTGTCGCCCAATGGAGGGTCTAATAGAGTGAGAAGCATCGTACATTAACTTCCTCTTTTCGCTCTCTCATTCCCAGCCCTCCTTGCTCCATCACACCTGTTCTTCACATCTGGCATTGGAGGAATGGGCTGGCAAGGTGTTCCAGGGTCCTAATCGTATTCCTGACCTTCAGATGATGATGTTGATGATACTTTATTCTCTTTGCCATTGACCTATATTGTTCTTCTATATCACTGCCTTCCACTTTGTTCCAATGCCTCACATTTGTCATGATTCTTTTCTTTCAGCATGTTTAATAGATTTTTTTTTTTACATTTAAAAAAAAAACTTTTTTTAAATGTTGTCATAGAGATACAACATACCACAATGCAACGTATTGTAGCAACCAGCGTTCAGACACATTACATTGTTGGAAGTTGTGTGTTTGTTATACATTCAGGCGACTTTACAGCAAATGGGGCAAAGGACTGGCTAGACAATAAAACATTTATGTCAAGCAGGTTGATGAGTGACCCTCAACATTTATTACATCTAAATTACGTTCTCTGTGGCAGCTACCTCAGGCACTTAATTCAGCACCCTGTATTTGTAAAAGGTAGGATTATAAAGGCCCCATAAAGCACATGGCTTAGCCTGGGAATGTTTTAAGGTGGCATCCCCACAGCCTCTTCTAAGAAGTGCCTGCTACTGAGAATCCTACTATTTCCCCTATAATGTGTGCAGGTTCACCCCAGTACCTCGCAACGATTGGGCATACCCATGCTAAATGGAAAAAAAAACCTGCAGGTACAGCATTACATTGATCGCACTGTGGGGATTGGGTGGGATCCATATTGTGCAGAAAGATGGGTGACTAGTACAGCCCATTAAAAAAATTTAAGTGTATTAATTTGTGCCTGTAGACGATAGAAATGTAAGCAAAGCTGTATTTCTACTTCTCTGGTACAATCAATTCTGACGATTTGCCTCCCATTTCACTATTGTCTAATGGCTTCAACCTCAAGTGAGCTAGTGTATAATATACAGAACCTGGAGAGCCATCCTCTTCCCACTGGATTTTTGATCATTTGTGTAAACTGGGGAAACTCGGATGGTTCATCTGGGAATGCCTGCCAACAGGTCCTTACTGCTCCCCTCAATCTGTAATAGTCAAATATATCTATGGGTCTTAAGTTTCTTTCCTCCTTAAATTGTTCTAAGAATTTATTTTTGAGAAATGTACGATTTTTGTGGGGACATGCCATTTCCAGTCTAAGCTTGACCCCTCTTTCCAATGTGTGGGGATGGGGAGATGCAGGATTATCAGGTAGGGCCATTTCCAGAGAGTATAAACTGTAGTCGCCTGTTTGGTTGAACCACCATACTAGTTTCTAGGTCGCCCACCCCAGTTGATCCCCCTCTGTGGGTATTTGCGAGGGGACCCTACTTAACCAGTAAGCTGCATGATATTGCTCAGGATCCGGTACTACAAATCTCATTTGATAAAGTGAGGATTTCTCATTTCAACATGGGGTTTTTTCCTCCACAAACTATTGTGGTGAGTGATGTTTGCAACTTTGCTAAGAAATCTTTGGCTGTGCAAGGGGGTATGTTATTAAATGGGTATAGAAGCCTGGGAGGACAAACCTTTTGATGAGAGCAAGTCAACCTGCCATGGACAGAGGCAGTTTGAGCTAAAGGTCTGTGTGCCACTCAGTTTGTTAATGACCAGTCTGTAATTGATACAAACAATTTAGGAAGGAGCGTACTAGTAAATCACATTAGCATTTATTCACAAAAAACGTCTTCTGGATGTATTCAATTAAGTCTTTATTCTTTGAATTCTGTAGTTTTCAAATGATTACAAATGTAATTTCAACAGCCAACGCGTTTCGTCCCTTAATGGGACTTCCTCAGGGACCCGATTCAGTCTGAATCGGGTTTGTGTGAAGGTGGTGGCGACTAATACCAACATTGGAGTGACGAGTTTGGAATTTGATTTGGATATTTCAGAAAGGTATAAGGGAGCGATATCCAGATGTAGCAGCACAGATTTATTAATACCAGATTTCAATACAGTGGGGTTCTCTAGATTGAACTAGTAATTTAGAAGTTGGAGCGGGCTGTCTTTCAACAGAAGGATCGAGAAGAATTAATTAATTAAGAGATTATCGAGCCCGAGGCTCGATAATGTGAGGAAGAAAATTTTCCCCATTGCACCCGGTTATTTGAAGGTCCCTAAGATCCGCAAAGAAATCCTTAAGGCTACAGCACTCTATTTCCAAGAAAACGTGCACTCCGTACAGTCCCTTGGGGTTCTATGGGAGGCATATAAGCCTGTAGTAAGGGGGCAGGCAATTTCCTCTATAACTGGCCATAGGCGTGTAGCACGAAGCGAGCTAGAGGCGCTTGAGACTGAATTGGCGGAACTTCAGACACTGCATGAGCGAAATCCATCTTCGGAAAAGGCAAATGCTTTGCGTCTTAAACAGAGCACACTTAGGGAGTACCAGAGTGAACAGGTTAGGCTTCACCTTCAGACCACAAGGCATAGGGTTTATGAGGTTGGAGACCAGGTGAGCAAGCTTTTGGCGTGGTTGGATAGGAGGGACAAAGCGCAGAGAACAATGGCTCAGATTCGTACCCCGACTGGAGCAGTTGTTACTGCTCCTGACGATATTGTAAATGCCTTAGCTGACCATTTTGCACAGGTTTACTCCACCAAATCAAGTAGGACGACGGAGGAGGCGCAGACATATATTAAAGACATTCGAATGCCTGCTCTGTCCAAGGAGGCGGCAGAGTCTCTGGAAGCGGACTTCATGATAGATGAGATTCTCTCAGCCATCCAATCCCTGCAATCAGGTAAAGTAGTAGGGCTGAATGGGATGCCCATTGAACTCTACAAACGTGCTTATGATTCATTGGCCCCTCATCTACTGGCGATGTACTCCAGTAGCCTGGAAGCCGGGGAATTGCCACAAGACCAACGTATGGCCACCATAGTCGTATTGCCTTAACCGGGCAAACCTTTAGATGACTGCTCCTCGTACCACCCCATATCCCTGCTCAACGCCGAGGCTAAAATCCTAGCTAAATTGATTGCTACCCGGTTGACCCCCCACCTTACTGATCTGATCCATCCGGACCAATCCGGATTTATGCTCAATAGAAACACCGCACTCAATCTGCGAAGAGTGTTTTTGGTGATTGCCCGCATGCAATCTATTCAAGAACCTGCAGTACTCTTAGCTCTAGAGGCCCGCATGGCGTTTGATATGGTGGAATGGCCATACTTATTTGCGGTCCTCCGACATCTTGGTTCTGGTTCCAAATTTTGTGCCTAGGTAAAATTTTTATACTCGCACCCTCTGGCACACATCGTTGCCAATGGCCACATTTCCAGGGACTTCCCGCTGAGTCGACGGGCACGCCAGGGCTGTCCGCTATCCCCTTTGCTCTTTGCGTTTGCATTGAAACCACTGGCGGCCTGGATCCGATGGAATCCTGTGATTAAGGGATTGAGCTGGACGGCGTCCTGGGAGGACCGCATCTCTTTGTATGCGGACGATGTGCTGCTATATTTGCGCTCCTCTAGGCGGTCCATCATTGAACTGCTAGACATTTTTTAAATCTTTGGGCGGGCATCTGGTTATACCATCAACTGGTACAAATCCGTCTTATTCATCTTAAGGGGTCTCCCCCCGAGCCCCCTTCCCTCCCACCCCCCGCCCTCCCTTTGAAATACTTTAAAAGTGTAGAGGCGCTGGTTTCGGGGCTGCTCTGGTGTAGCAAACCGGCGCGCATAGCTCTTAGCAAGCTAATCAAAACTTGGTACGACTGAGGCATAGCCCGACCAGACATCCAGTTATATTACTGGGCGGCCCATCTAAAAATAATAAACCAATGGCTGCGCACACCCCATACAGAGCCAGCGTTCCTGGCGGACATATACGAACGGGGGGGGGGGGGGGGGAGTCCTCGCTGCACTATATGATAAAAGACACACCTCATTTCTAGTGGGCCCTATAGCACACACAGTGGGTATTTGGTATGTAGCCCAGAGTCGCCTTAAATGCAAGGATATTCTTACCCAAATGACATCGCTCTGGTGCACACGAAAGCTAGGCAAACTTCGTAACAGTAAGGGCTTCCGGGAATGGGACATGATTGGCCTCTCCACGGTGGGTGACTTATGGAAGAACCATAGTACCATTCGAGCGGCTCCAGGCACAGTACGATCTATCACCCACTGAACGGTTCAGGCACCTCCAAATTGGTCCTTGGCATCTGTCCTCTCAACTGGGACTGACGTGCCAGAGTCTACGCCCTTAGAGGATCGCCTACTCACTGAACATGTGCCCAAAAAGGCGACCTCTTTCACGTATCGTAAATTAATTAACAATCTCACGACAGCTAGGCAAAGTTCAGAACAGTAAGGGCTTCCGGGAATGGGACATGATTGGCCTCTCCACGGTGGGTGACTTATGGAAGAACCATAGTACCATTCGAGCAGCTCCAGGCACAGTACGATCTATAACCCACTGAACGGTTCAGGCACCTCCAAATTGGTCCTTGGCGTCTGTCCTCTCACCTGGGACTGACGTGCCAGAGTCTACGCCCTTAGAGGATCGCCTACTCACTGAACATGTGCCCAAAAAGGCGACCTCTTTCACGTATCGTAAATTAATTAATAATCTGCCGGATCCAATGGTAAAACTACAACACAACTGGTCTCAGGATATAGGTGAATTCGATGAGGCAGACGGCACAGTCGTCCCCACGGGAGGTGGCCATACCCTTCAGGCTGCGGCTGGTTCAACTGAAAATAGTCCACAGGGTGTACTACAGCAGGGTCACTTATTACTCCATGGGAAGGGCCGAAAAATGTCTCTGCCTGAGAAGTTTCGGGGAGGACGGGACCTTTTTCCACACCATATGGCAGTACCCTGGGATAGAGGCGTACCATGCCAGGGTTATGAGAACTATGTCGCAGGTAGTGAAGGAATCGGTGATGCCCGAACCAAGATGCTGCCTGCTGAATATTTGGGAACCCAACGAACCCACCCACCAGGCTCAGGACTGGGTGACACTGGGGATAATGTATGCCAAACGGAACATAGCCAAGTATTGGGGGTCGAGGGAGGTACCTGTGATTGGTGTAGGGACCTTGATGCTGCAATGTTGGCGGAACGAGTGGTGTACCTGAACCGTGGCTGTCCCCGGAAGTGGGGCAAGATCTGGGGATCCTGGAATGAGTGTAGGGGTTTTCTGTGCGATCCACCATTGTCTGATGGGGAGGAAGATTCTGACTAGGGGGGAGGGAGTTCGAGGAGGTCTAAGTTTGGGTCAATGTTCAACCAAGTCTGACCTTTGCATCTGCATCTTTATTTTTGTAGTCCAAAGTTTTGTACACAATGACTATAGTAAGCAATATATGTAATATATGCCTTGGACATGACCTGCTAATGTTCTCAATAAAAACAATTAAAAAAAATTAAAAAAGTAAAGCGGAATCGTAAACCAGAAGAAAGAAGGAGGGAAACCTCAAAGAATTTTAAATTTAAAAAGAGAAAAAAGGGGAAGAATCAAGAATTATAGCTAGCTATAAAATGGAACACCCAAGAACCCATGTACATAGAATCACTTTGAGTTTATAACATTTATTTCAGAATTTTTTTTGTAAATATAAAACAGTCATGGCCCTCATAAAGTTACACAAACAGTGTAACAAACAGTGTTACAATTAAAGACAGTGACATGTGTAAACAAACGTGGCTGAGGGGAATACAACAAAATGGTTCAAAACAAAACAGACACAACAAAACTGTATCCTCTTCATTTCAAACTACTTATTAGCATCAAGGGCGTTTTGACCCACAGTAAATTAATGGGTCATCTTCAGGACAGATCATATTTTGGAGCGATAGTAGTATCTCATTTGATGGCAACCAGAAATCAATTTGGGAATGAGTGTTATGGACAGAGGAATGAAACGATTATGCCCAATCCACCTCTTTCTTTGCCCTCCACCCATCCAATATTCTATCTCTAGCATAGAGTTCAGCACTCATGTCACCTGTCAGTGGATCTCTGTTGTGGGGATATTGCTTTCCAAATCAGGTTCCAATGTTAGGTTGAAATGCCCAGCCCATATTATATTATCAACTCCATTGTGTTTATACTGTGTGATAATGGCTCCAAAGATTTCATGAATGGTGCTTTAACTCTGTCCTTTTCTGTAAAAGTACCAATGAGGGACTCCATGACAAGTATAATGTGAGCTGAAATGGACGCTGTTCCAGTGGACTCTGCCTCACAAATTGTGTGAGAAGTAACTGTCTTTAAATTTAGTGTGAATAATTACTAACAGTAGTAGCCACCAGACCTAAATCAAGGCTTGAGACACCAGAGATCGACATCTTTCATACTGCAGAACCTATTCAAAGCCAGTGGAGCACTCTTTCTATGCCAGAGAAGACTCAACCTAAAGACTTTACTGTAATCCTCCATCAATAAATACATTTGAAAAATGTACTTTAAACACCACCCATGTAAAGAATGTATCTCTTTCGTTTTGTTTTATCATTTACTAAAAGTAGTGCAAGCGTAGAAAAATTTCAACAAATAACTTCACTTTAAACTTACTTAGAGGACCTGGAAGTCTTGTGTCTTCCTAGTTCGATTAATCTTTGCCACAGAGCATTTCACATCAAAGTCATTATTGCATTTAATGTCCAGCCAATAAAGAGAGGTTTAGTTTATTTTCTCTTAGAGAGATTAGTCGGTATTTTTATTTTTATTCTCATTAGTTAAGTATATCATTTACAGAAATAATCGAAAATAAGATTGGTTAGAACAAGCATAAAAAAATAACAGCATGTTCCATTCAGAACATAGACCCTATTCTAAGTTAAAGGACCTATCCTATCCTAACATGAACACATTGAGTTCCTTCTGGAAAAAAGCAAGTAGATTTTGGAGCAGGGTCGGATTAACTAAAGAAAAAAATCGAACTTCCTATTAAGGATTGTACTGGAGACTCAGCCGAGGACTCTGGACATTTGCAGTAATGACAGTCTAAACAGGAGAGAAAGAGACTCACAGCAGTAGCTATGATAAGCTTAAAGGCAGTAAGTGTCCTTACTTTGCGTAAGGATGAATCAAAGAAAATCACTGTCTGCATTAGCTTATGGCAATTCGAGCAAGCACAATAAAGTGCTAAGGTGCATGGCAGGGCAAGGGTGCATAGAATGACTACTTTCTAGCTAGGACCCCATAATATTTAGAAAAGTCAATAAACATGTTGCAAAAACAGGTGAATTTGTCATCATCATCCAGTGGGAGAAGATCTTCCAATGATCTGTTGTACTCGATAAACGCCCATGTGGCATGAAGTAATATTAATATATAAGCTTTATTTTTGAAAACCTGTGTAATAAAACCAAAAAGACAGACAGGTATAAAATGTGGTTAAGAGAGTACAAAAGACGAGAGTATACAATCCTTAAGACACATGTTGTAAAGAGCTTCTTCCTAATGTGGTAACTTGATCTATGCAGCGCGGAGTCTGTTTGAATATAAGTCTCCCGCACAGTGTCCATACAGGGTACCCGGTGCCAGTGCTGGAGTTGACAAGGAATAAAATTGAGTCGGGCATTTGTGCCCTTGCAAGAGCCCACCTGTCCTGATCGAATTAACAATTCATCTTACAGAAAACATTCATACAGTAAAAAGATTACATTTGTAAAAATTGAGGTAGTACCCCTAAAACGAAAGATTAAAACAACAATTCGGGCATTACAGGTTAAAATATCTTACTAGGATATAAGTGCTCAACAATCGTTTATCAGGATATTCGCCTTCTGGACACTTGTGTTTTAAAGATGCAAGGTGGGTCAGCTTGTCTGCTGTGTACAATAAAGTGCATGTGCATCGCCTCGACTAGTGACGTAATTCCCAAGGGGAGTCTGGGGACATACACACTACATTCTGCAATACTACTCACTTGGGCCTTTCTCCTGGTGGCCTATATGCAGCCTAGAAACTTAGCTACGGCGCAGACAAACAGTGGTCTTGTATCCGATTTTAGGATATGCAAGGCTTCCCAGTGGTTCTGTGTGCCCATTTGGTGACAAATGGGTTTTATCAATTTTAGTCTTGAGCTCACGTAAGCTGGGCACGCAAACAGCACATGGGCAACAGACTCTACTGGTGCCTTGTAACCTGGGCAGTTATTTGGGCTCTGTTCGCTGGTGCGCCACTTAGATGATACTTTGTTGACAAGGAGAATACCGCACCTGAATTGAATGTACAATTTCCTGTCCTGGGGGGCCTGAATTAGGTCGAGATAAGGTTCCAGGAGTCTGACCTGTTTATGCATTAAGAATTCTATAGTGAGTTTCCTTTGATCGGACCTATTAGTATCTTGTTGCGCTACCCATTCCCAGTAGTGTTGCTTTACTGTAGCTTTATAAAGCAGGAGTGAGTGTGATTTTTCCCACACTTTTCGTAGCCCGGCATCAGCCAGGAGGTTTCTTATGTTTCTTATCCACCCCACCTTGTTGCTGGTATCCAAACAAATAACCTCTTTCATGGCTTCAGCATAAGACAGTAGCTCCGGAGACCTCCGGATTCTGGCCCAAAACAGCAAAGGACGAAGCTTAGCAATGTCACCTATGGGCGATGTCCCATGTCTAGCTTTATGGGGAAAAGTGGGGCACTTTGAGGCAGCATCACTGAATTTCTTAGGAATTATGCTCTGATCTGCTGAGCTCAGTTATATTGCCGAAACCCCATAGCTCTACCCAATGATGGGCAGAGCTAACTGCTTTAAGGTCGTAAACCTGCAGAGCGGCGGCAATAGGCCTACTATGGGAGGAGCGATGTTCTTTCCCTAGTGCCCCTGTGACGCACTTGTGACTCAGTACCATCTTTGTTAGATGAGGCTTCCAGGACATTTTCTCAGAGAGTCTAACTCCTACATAGTCAAAGTGCTAACTCTTTCCAGGGGAGCCTCTCCCAGAGTCCGTTTGCCTTTGTATGGTTTATGGGGATTAAAAGCCATATATTTGTTTTTTGAGGTATTGATCACCAAGCCCCTCGTGTCACAAAAAAGTTTGAATCTATTTAATAGTAACTGTAACCCCGCCGGGGTTTTAAGCACCAGCAGGGTGTTGTCTGCAAATAAAAGGGTTACTACCTTTTCACCACCTAGAGTGGAGCATCGGCAGGTTCTAATGATAAACAAGACCTGGCGTTGCCAATAGGTCTCGCAGTAGGAAAGTTGGAGCTATTGATTTTGTAAATGACAAAGCCCTTTATGTTTTTAAAATGAAAACAAAAATAAAAGGTACTGTTATTTGCAATTGTAATAGCTCCAACTTTCCTACTGCGCGACCTATTGGCAACGCCAGTGCTTGTTTGAATTGGCTTTTATGTGGAATTCTCTCTTTTTTTATCACAGAGTAATTCTAATGTTGTATAATCTAATACTAATTTGACGTAGTAGTTGTCTAGCTCCTACAATATATTTCAGGATTTTTTTTTAAATTCTGGGTACGTTTACATTTAGACATATTTGATTCTGATGTCTTTTCCTAGTGTTTTTACCGGTAATAACCTAAAGATACCTGCCATGTTGGTAAAATACTTGCCAGTTAGTAATCGCTTCCTGCCAGGCTGCTGAAACTTACATCGCTCAGATGTGAGTGGTCCATGTAAGGCCGGGATGCAGGTCTTTACTGCAAACCTGAAATTGTGTTCAACCTAGCGTTTGTTTACCATGCTGGCCTACACATCTTAACATGCTGTTTATATTACATGACAGAGCTACAAACATAGCAGAAACATTACTGCTCTCTGAGCAGCAGTGTTTACAAGTGTTTTTTGCTGCAGACATTTACCTAACCACCGGAGCCTGCTGAGTAGGCTCTATGGCACTTAATGCAGCTAGATTGGCAACCGGACTTTCTCTCAACGGGAGAGGGCTGGCTGGGCAAAAAACACCTATATTTCGACTGCTGGCGCTCCCAGGCCCTCAAGCTGACAGGACCCGACCGCCAGCCAAACACACCCAGAAATATAGTTTAAATGGTAGATTGTTTTTCTAAATGGGATAAAAAGCGAATTCCCAAATTGTCCGCCTGCGCAGAACGTGCGCTGTTGCTTTCTGTCGGGCGTTTGAGCCGAGGCTTCAGGAGATGTTGTTAAGTACATCCTGCCTAAGTTTGAACATTTTGAGTGTGTTGGGAATAGAAAGAGGAGGACCGGGGATAGAAAGGACGAAGGCCCAGGTGCCTAAAGTAAAGGCCCATTCGGATACTGGTATAGCAGTAGTGATGAGGATTTACATACAGCCGTGAGGGGCTTGCAGTACAACAAATCAGAGTTGTTTTAGACAGATGGGGAGATAAACACTGAGCTGAAGGCCACGCTTTACATACTAGCGCATGTCTGGGAAGGTTGCAACTGGTTTTACTATGTGCTTTACATAGAGGCTGTATGAAACTGGCATGGCAGTAGTGCCTCAGATCCAGGGGGTAGGGACATAGCACAACAAAATAAAGAACGCAATTTAAGAAAAAAATGTTTTACCAGCTGTCGCATGTAGTCTTGAATTGTGTTCGGATACACAAGCACGCTGACTGCAACCAAAGTATTCAGAGCGAAGTCGAAGATCTGGTAACAGAAGAACGGGATGATCCAGTAAGAAGGGGCGGTGCAAGGAAAACAAACTGTGACGTGCTGAAGGAAAACAAACTGCAACGGGCTGAAGGAAGGAGAAAAACAAGCGTTAAGCGTCTGGGAAACTGAAAGTATGGCCGGCAGGCCAGCCATGACTAATTAGGGGAGGAGAAGCCGCACAGCTTTAACTCTGCTTTCCTGCGTACCATGGTGCATGAAATGCGTTTTTCCACTGCCGGACTTCCATCACACCACACGTGTACCCCAAGACACTGCCTTATAATCCTGTCATGCAATCAATGCTTATATACGCGACGTGAGACAAAAATACACCACGCAAAATATCACATTTGTAACGTGACGTAACACAACAAAATAAAGAACGCAATTTGAGAAAAAATGTTTTACCATCTGTCTCATGTAGTCTTGAATTGTGTTTGGATACACAAGCACACTGACTGCAACCAAAGTATTCAGAGCGAAGTCGAAGATCTGGTAACAGAAGAACGGGATGATCCAGTAAGAAGGGGCGGTGCAAGGAAAACAAACTGTGACGGGCTGAAGGAAAACAAACTGCGACGGGCTGAAGGAAGGAGAAAAACAAGCGTTAAGCGTCTGGGAAACTGAAAGTATGGCCGGCAGGCCAGCCATGACTAATTAGGGGAGGAGAAGCCGCACAGGGGAGGAGAAGCCGCACAGCACACGCTGGGAGAAGCCCTTTGATGTGCTGTGCGGCCGTGAATGCGCGTGCTTGTTTGCTCACGTGATTCACGTGAACTTCAAGAAAACCGCAGCAGAAAGCCTTTGGTTTGACGAGGATTTTGGCTACTTGAATTCTCGCTCCCTCAATGCGCTTGCGCGCATTGTAGGTCACGAGACCTAAAAACTTACCACTCCATTCATGTACAGAGAGAAATGCGTGGGCGCCAGGAAGCAGCCTTGGCGGACTCCCCTACTAGCAAGAATACGATCTGTGAGCTAGCCTGTGAACCCCATCTTATCTGTGCAAAATGGACTTCGTGCAGGTGGACAACTGAATTAAGGATGAGTGATGGAATACCCATGTCTTTGAGCACATGCCATAGCCTCTGCATGAGAAGTAAGTCTAATGCGGTCTCATCCTACTCGACCTATCCTCCGCATTTGTTACGGTCAAACACGAGAATCTGATTGAGCTTCTAAATCATAGAATGGGTCTATCAGGATCAGTGTTAAACTTGTTTACCTCCTTCCTCCATAACCGAACACAAAAATTCAAGATCAACAACACTCTTTCCAAACCCCTACGAGTAAAGTTGGGAGTCCCGCAAGGGTCCTCCCTTTCTCCGACACTGTTCAACCTGCTCATGGAACCACTTAGCGAAATTCTTCATGCGTCTAACGTGCAGTATCATATGTATACCGACGATACACAACTTTATCTTAAGATCAATACCCTAGAAAACATTAAACTGCTTAATTCTACGCTCCGGAACACCCAGACCTGGCGCTAGCAGAAAACCATCTCAAATTGAACGCTCTAAAACACAGAGTTCCTCCTCATATCTCCACCTGCCAAAGTCCCCATAATGCAAGACTGGACCAAACATCTCACTGAGTTCAACCAACCATTGTTGACTCTGCGAAATCTCTGGGAATAACTCTGGACAGTAACCTCAATATGCACAAACACATTAGCAGCGCTACAAAGGGAGAAAACTTTCAGATAAACACACTGAGGAGGTTGAAACCCTTCCTTCCAGACTAGGACTTCAAGCTGGCAGTACAGGCTCTAGTTAACCCTAGGGTGGAGTACGGATGTGTCTCATTATGTGGCCTTCCAAAAGCTACAACAGCTCCCCTAAGAGCAGCAATAAACGCTGCAGCGAGACGCATCACTGGCTCGAAAAGAAGTTCCCATATCTCCCCAGATTCAAAATCCTTGAATTGGCTACCGCTTGAAGCCAGAATTCATCTATAAATAGCGTGCATGACGCACAGGGTCATACATCATAATTCACTTGTTATCTTGCACAGAAACTGACGATCTTGGGTGGGGTAAGATCCTCAAGGAGTGCGAAACACCTACTACTGAAACCCCAAAGGTTCAACAAGAGGAAAACGTATAAACAATCCTTCTCGGGGATGGAGCCCAGGATATGGAATACACTTCCCCCAGAAACCATACTGAATGTTTCTACCGCACCTTTTAAAAAGGAGGTTGAAGTGATTCTCTTGGCAACATTCACCTGATCGTAGAGTAATTATATTATGAGATCACGAGCTCCCACTTTTTTACCAAGTTTAAAGACCGAACTAAACTTCTGATACACTTTAGCTGACCCTGACTTGAATCATCATGCTTGTTTCCTGTTATGTACCATACTGCTTTTGCACGACATGTTTTGTATATGTGTTTTATATGTCCGACATTTATTTGTTTATATATCTAATAGTGCTCAATGTAAAGCGCTCTGATATCTGCAAGGATCTTGTTCGCGCTCTATAAAACCTTCAAAATAAATAAAGGCTTAGTATAGGCTGCCCTGACAGATCACTATGATCTTCCAATAAAGTAGCAGGAGGCGAAATACCTGGTCAATATTCCCTGACTTTTCCTTAAAACCTGCTTAGAATTGTGATAGAAATGCATTGTCTTCCAAGCCTTGCAGAAATCATTTTGTAGCGCATCTATCAGGCTAGTAGGCCTTTAGTTGCAGGGCTCTTCTCTATCCCCTTTTTTGAATATAGAGACCACCTCTGCCCCCTTGCAGGACCCTGGGACTGGAAGCCACTCACCATGGCATTAGCGAGGAGTAGAATATAGCTAACCCAGTTGGCAATGTCAGAGAGGAAGAGATCCCCCGGTATTCCATCTGGCCCTGGAGCTTTTAGATGGTACTATTCAGCCAATGGCTCGCTCAATGTGAAGAAGTTGCCTCCTGGGGACTGAAAATGGCAGACAACTTTCTCCATCTGGTGCGGATCAGCATCAAAGTAGAGCTTTTTAAAGTGTTCATAACAGGTTTGGGCTGTGATGGTTAGGTGGGTTGTGCCCCTAGTTCGTCAACCCAGGTAAATAGGGCCCAGAATGATCTGGAATCTTTGTCGGTGCAAGCTTCCCTAGGTTGCTGCCTACAAGACTAATCCCATGCCCTTTCAGCATGGTGTATGGTTGCCTTATACTGCCTTCTAGAAGTTCTAATTTGGTCATTGTCTTTTGGTTTGATGGCCAGGGCTAGGTTTAGACGTGCGGTTCTGCAGTCCTTTGTGTACCAAGAGGCTGGCCTCCCTTTTGATTTCCTAGCCCTTAAATTACATCCGGGTGCAGTAAAGTAGGTGCTTATTCTATGGAAGAGGATGGAGTGGGCTGAATCTACTTCTGCCCTTCCTCCTGCACTTCGGGCAAGGGACAGTAGTTTGAGTGTGCCTGCCACCAGTTCTTGCTGAATGCCCATAATCTTTTCTTCATGAAAGGCTACCTTCTGCCATTTCAGTCTGCGGCATCATCCACTGTATTTTATGACTAAACAAACGTTTTCTGCTTCCAACTTTGGGACCTTCTGTACATGGAACATGTACTAAAAATATTAAGAGGAGTGCACTTAATTTCACCTATTTGGATTGCAGCTAAACTGGATAAACATATCGAGCGTGTTCTCTTTGAATGATAAATCAGTATGTTTGCCATCTCGTATTGTAATAATGTACTTTTGTTAATTAACTAGTTGGATGCTATTTTTTGCAACAGATTTGGATTTAGTTTTCTTTGCAGTTTCTTTTAATAGATATCCTTGCCTTGATGGAACTGGAAATTTAAAATGTTTGTAAGCTTCTCTTGCCTTTTTTTCCAGGTTGCAGACATTAAAAGAGCCAACAATTTCATCAGTGAACAGGACTTTTTTGCCCTAAGGTCAATTAAAATCCCTGTAAAGAAGTTCAGCTTTCTGAGAGAGGCTCATTCCTTGCCAAAGGGTAAGCACACATCAAGATCTGGACCTGCGCTTCTTTCTTTTGAGCACCAAGAAAATGTACCAGCCTCGGAATCCAGCTCGCCCCAAAAAAGTGCTGGCAACTTCTTGCAAGAAGTGGACCGAGACATAGAGCAGATTGTGAAATGTACAAACACAAAGCGGGAAAACTTGAATGAGGTGGTTTCTGCCCTGTCTGCTGAGCAGGTCGTTTTTGAACCTATTTACAAAGAGAGAAAACCAAAGGATCCCTATTACGGAGCAGACTGGGGTATGCGGTGGTGGACTGCAGTAGTTATCATGTTGGTAGTTGGTATAATCACACCAGTGTTTTATCTTCTGTATTATGAGTATTTAATGAAAGCCGATGTTAGCCACCATGATTCAACGTCGTTGGTTACTACTCTTGCAGAAGAAGTAGCAAATGATGTAGTACCAGTGAACGCTGGCATGGATCAAATTGAAAGAGAGCATAATCATTACCCCACGAACTCCGAAGCAAATCTACACAGACCCTTTACGTAGCACTGTATTGAAGGCCAGAATGATAGGTAGCCCCTGGTGGATCTATTGTGATTCAATCTAATCTCTTATAAAAATGACTTGAAACTGAAAATGTTAACTGGAGATCCTGTTAATTGTGAACCACTAGTGCACTTATACGCTTATGAGTTGCTTTTATGCACATAAATGGACAGGAAATGTGTTACGTCTTCCGAACATGCTGCCTGGTAGATATCTATGTTGAAAGCTTTTAACCAGTGTTTAAGGTCCTGTATTTTGGGAAGAAGAATGTCCCATTTCTTGAAGAGGAACGTCAATGATGTATTTTTATGCAGATTTTTTTTTTAAAACAAGCACTTTATTCAGATG